>NC_139540.1:32289524-34723825 GCF_965153285.1 Podarcis tiliguerta | reverse complement strand
AATACACCCAAAATGTTTTTGTTTTGTTTTAATGTGGAAATTATGCTGAATTTTTTAAGGTTTCTGAGGAAAATGGGATGGAAATTAAATCAAACTTTTTGAGAATTAGGACACTTCAGAACTGAAATTTGATATTTGCCACCGTTCCACCTTCAGTCTCTTTTAATTATTTGTCCTTTTACAATACATGGAAATACAATTTAGAAAGACTGTGTCCCATAATTAAACCAAGATTATCTTTTTTAAAAAGAAATTTGACTGCACTTATTCTGTATAGAGGCAAATTCCAGATCCTTCATAAGTAAGATTAATATTTTCATGTGCTTTTTCAATAGCTCATCAGTTTGCCAAAAATAGAACAGATTAATTGTTTTTGAAAGATAATAAAGCCATTTGTGCATTTTTATCTGCTCACATGCTGTAAGATTTACACTTTTTATTCTTTCTGCTCCTTAGTTAACAGTTGTTAATACAAGGCACTTTCAATGATGGTATTTTGAATAAACTGGGGGCCAGTTTCCCCCCATCATTCTCTAATAACTGACAAACATCCCATTTAGGTGATACAATACTTTTCTTTTCAGTTTTTGGGTTTTCATTGATGTTTTTGATACTGGTGGGTCCCCCCCCCCTTATATTCTTATTATAGCTTGTGTAATTTTATCCTGATTTCAAGCAGTCTTTGACATTTTATATAAATAAGGGATGTAACTTTTGATAGTAAATAAGTAAATAAATTGTATGGAATTAGGAGGCTGAAATGAGAGAAGGGATACTTACCAACACAATCATCAATATTTATGGATTGTTGTACAAAATGTAATATTAGCCAGCTATTTTAACTTCTCAAATAGATTTTGAACTGTTTTTAGACAGCAAAATGTATGTATTGCTGCTCTAATGAGAAAATTTCCTGTGGAATACATTTACCAAAATTATGACATATGCAGCATTTTTAGTGCTCACAATGTGTATCTCAAAGAATCAGCAGTGGAAATACATTCAAAAATAGTTTTGCAAGTCTTATATTTTCTGTTCTCTGATTGATGGCATAAGAAGCCAGGTCTTGGTAAAAGATACCAGCCAGAAGGCTTTTCAAAGTGCTTAGGCAAATATACTCTCCTCCTTCCTTCAACCCTATCATCATCAAATATGTATTTTGGACAATAACTTGGTTTTATAAGCTCATTAGTTAAAATTCCACTGGATTTCCAATACAGTGTGACATGGATGTTCATAGCAGCTACCCTGATAGAATGTTTAGCTTCTTCATTTTCCCTGGTCATAAAGGAACATGCCCAGAAAAACAACTGTTTATTTATATAAAGCATCAGTACAGAAAATGGATCCAATGAACCACTTTGTCAGGCAACTGCATACAGGCTTAGCACAAGAGATCATGCCCCCATTCCTTCTACAGCCTAATAGTTGTATAATTTAGGTTAACTGCTTGGCAGATGTTACTAAGGTAGCTAATGGATGTTGCCTATGTGAGCTGTTAGGATTCTCCAATTGGTGCGCAGGCAATCAGGCAATGTCACCATTGTATCTAGCCGCCAACGCATAGAGGTGGTACTGCACCCTCCTGCATCCTATACATCTCTTTGTGGAAGAATGGAGATGTAGATGCTGGAATTAACACCTTTCATAGCCAAGGTGGTGTAAGCTGGTTTCCTATACTTAACTCAGAGTAGGGTGGTTTTATAAAAATAAGTTTTATTTTGGTTTGAAATACAAATGTTTAGTTTGCAATCATATAAGGCAATGAATATTTAAAAGTCCTGTTTATATGATATCAAATATCTCAGTAGAGAATGCTTACAATGCCATAGCTTGGGCGAAATGGAAGGGAAATTGCTTGATTAGCAGAAATATGCCCCAAAGACATCCAAATTCAAAGACTGGAGCCCGTAAATTCTGTTGTTGTCTGCTAATATCTCTATCATACTGATCAGCATCAAAACAGACACTCAAACTTTTGCTTCTGTAGCTGAAATTTCATATGGAGAAAGAAAACAGCTTGGTAGCAAATGTGAATGGATATTAATCCCTTTTAAAAAAATAACTTCAGAGATTGAAAAGATATTTTTCTTCTTTTTCTAAAATTTGGTGCTGATTTGCTGTGCAGCCCCAAAATCTGAAATTACGTTCTATTCAGCCAAACCATAAGGCAAATTTCTTTCCATTTTTACATTCCGACTTTCTGAACATAGAAACACACAAAAAACCTCAATTCATTGCCACAGGACTTTGCACATATACACACATTTGACAACAAATATGTGGAATCTTTCACCAATGGTAAACAAAGCTGAAACTGGAAAAGTGCAAGTATGTGCCTTCTAACTACTTGAAGATGGCCAAGAAATATCACCTTGTCAACTGCCATACCATCTACAGGCAAATAATATTATATCCATGTTGAATATCTGTTATTTCTTTGCCAGAATATTAATCAGGGATTAGCAGCAAATTTACAGAATTAAAATAAAGGCTTTTTAAAGTAAGTAATTGTCACTGATATGTATGACTATTGTATATGGTCGATATATATTCTGTCATCTAGTAGCTTATTTTCATATTCCATTAGCAAATACTTTCACAGCAATAAAAGTGGGAGGAAGAAGCACTGCTAAACTGATAGCACCAGGTTTTAATGATGTAATATTTGTCACTTCACAAATTATATTGCAAGTTATTTTCTGCAGTATTTTATGCACTGACCTGGTGTTTCAGTGGTGGGGAAAACAATCTAGAACATAGGACAAGTCTTTAAGGAAGTTCTAAAAATGCAGTATTTGAATGTTGCTGAATAGTATATTCAGAACAATATAAAAATTATTTCTATGTTAATACAAGAAGCAGAAGCAGTTTTTTAATATTTTCCACAGTTAGCAGAAGGGGAAAAATTAAATCACAGATATAAACAGCAAGATTTATTTCTTCAGTTATAGCTTTAAGAATATCATTATGTATGTTGTGATTTTGTATGAGAATGAGGAAAAATATTTTTCTTGGCACAAATATTAATTTTCCTCTTGAATAAGATATAAAGTGATCTGCAAAAACAAAAACAAAAAACAACCACCAGCAACACAGAAATATACAAATCAGATACAACAACAAATTATGTTGAATATAATTTCTAGGGCATAGATGTCCTTTAATATTACAAGGAATATTTCAGTGCTAGAAAAGAATTAGAAGAATTAATCATTTTGCTTTTATCAACCAAAGCAGGAGCAAATGCAATGTCTTTCTTCCAAGCATGCAGAATATTTTGCTGGGGAGATACTATCCTTACAATGAAGGTTATTTTACAGTCATTATTGTTGTTGTAATACATTAAAAGAACTCCTTCCAATGGGAAGGAACACTAGGGTGTTTGATCATTTCTCCTTTCCCTACCTTTTATCTAGTTTGCCTCCTTGATAGATGTTTGTTTCTTTGTTTAAAGGGAGTTTTATTTCTGTTCTCTGCTCTATTTTTTTCAGTCATGTTATAAATGTGCTACAGCAGTGGTGGATTCGCATACACAAACAGGTTTGCAACCTCTTCTGCAAGTGTAAAAGGTGGTGTTGTGTGTGTGTGTAGATGCACAACCCCCCATATATTTCTTCCTTAAGGGGAAAAGCTGTACTTCAGTGGTTGTGAACATGCTTTGCATGCTGAAAATTTGAAGTTCAGTTCCCAGTATATCCAGATAGGGCTGAGGAAAAATCACTCTCTGAAACCCAGGCGTGCTGCTACCAGTCGGTGTAGACAATGCTGAGCTAGACAAACCAGTAATCTGAATCAATATAAAACAGCTTCCTGTGTTTCACTACCCATGGATAAATGACAGTAGCCTGCTTCAGACATTACTAATAGTGGACAGTAAACCTTTGAGTGGGGCAGTGCAGATGAACACACTAGGCTGAACCCTTTTATCACAATTTCAATAACCTTCCAACCCAGGGGTTTTAAGACCTTGGTTTTCCAGAGATACAAGTCTCTCTCTCCACCCCCCCCCTCCCTATCAGAGAGTCTCCTTACAAAAGTTGGAAGGTGATTGAAATTGCAGCTGTACACAGAAACAGCCATTCATGTCAATTTTAAGCTTTTGCTTTTCTGTTTCTTCATCATGCCCCAAATAAAGATAATCATTTCTTTACTTGCATATACAAATGTAAAATCATACTGAGTGCTAGGAGACATAGATGTTGGCTGTTCAAGGTTTTGTTTGAGAAATGTGGGTATTCAAAAACTTTTTGAGCTATTTAATATGTTGCTTCTGCCATAATCAGTTCATAAAATTAAGTATCGAATATGAAATATGTGAAAACCTTTGGACAATCAAAGCTTTTTTTGCATTCAAACTAAATAAAACTTTTTTTCTTTTTTTTTTGCAAAATTAGTTCCTCCCTTTCTTGAAGAAAACATGATATTTTTAACAGGTCATATAAAAGAGTTATAATAAATCTCTTGTCCTTTGTATATTGAATGTTGTTGTTTAGAGTGCATATTTATGGAAGTGGTCCATTAAATTTACTGTTATGGCAAGACCAGCAATCTAGAGCTAGCAGACATAGGGCACATGCAATGCTTACTACATGAAGATGTCCACCCCACTACTATCCCCCAAAACTGTCACAACTGATTGGCACAATTATACTCACTCCCAGCAAGCTTGCAATTGCCCAGTCCTGTTGTGAAAGTTCCTTGATGTAAGGTCTCAAGATGCAGGAGGGAAAGCAGTGTCCATGGACAAATGCATAGATAGAGCTGGGAATAGTGTCAGCCTGTCATGGTTTGTGGACTGTGGCTGTGTGTGTTGATGGACAGAGCAAAAGTGTTGAGATCAAATCTTTGTCCTGAGGTTCAGAAACCACGTGCCACTGAATATCAGCAACTGGGAGCAACAGTGGGACAGGCCCATTGCATTTGTGTCCTGCTGGTGGGCTTCCCAGAAGCATTTGGCCAGACATGCTAGAAAACAGGATAGACGACTTGATGGATCCTTGGTACGATCCACCAGGTTTTGTTCTCAAGGCTTTATTATCATTTCTGCAAATTTAGCCATTCTGTATTTGAAAATGCAATTTCAATTAAATATGTGCATAGATTTAGGCATCCACTGTATAACACTGCCGCTGCAGTAGGCAAACCAACCCTATTAGATGTAAGAAAAATGAGTCTGGCCAAATCTTAAATTTGAAGATAGGTGTTGTTTTTCCCCTTGATCAGTATGTTAGACTTTTTTTTTCTTTGCATGTTTTCAAGGTAGATAAATCAAGGAATACTGTGATTTATTAGTCCCCTAATTGTTGGGACAACCAGTGACAGACCAGGAGCAGATCGGGAGGAGCAGCTATAAGGATGGTTAGTAGAACTGGGAGACCAAGTTTAAATTTCACCTCTCCAATGCCTCATTGCGTGGCTTTGAGCAATTTACTCACTCAGAGCCATTTTACACAATCAGCAACATCAAGTAGTAAGGAGTTTCCTGGAATGCACTATCTTAGGTTAAGGGGGGGGGAGTTGCATGTTTGAATGTTCCCATTGTTGGGGTAGTATCTGCACCACTGAACACCAGCATGTCCGGGAGAATGGTTTGCCTTGTCAAGCTTTCTCCTTGGCATGCTATACGTGATTCAGTTGATTGTCTCAACTGGCTTTCATCCTCGGTCTTCCATCTGTAAAGCGAGCAGTATGGTGATACATTAAGGGCAAACACAACAAACACCCAACAACTCTGAGCATTTTTCAAATTAAAAATTCTAAAAATGGGAATCAATGAACACATTTCACTGCTTCAGTCACAGAGGTGATCGGTCTCAGATTGTACAATGTTTCCAAGGCCATTTACTTCCTCCATTGTCTGTAGTACTTTAAACCTTATGTGAGGGCTGGGGAACCTGTAATCTTCCAGATGTTGCTGGATTACAACTCCCATCATCCCTGACCAAACATAGGAGTTGGAATCCAACAACATCTGGAGAGCCATAAATTCCCCATCCTTCATTTATACCCTCCATTTCTCAGGGTATCATATATACAGCTAACACTGACCAGACCCAGACCTTCTTAGTTTCAGCAGCATAGCTGTATCAGATGCCTTCACTGAAATCCTATTGGAAAAACTGGATGTGAGTCCCTCAATTCAAGATGGGCATCACCTGGCCTTCATGAAGCTCAGTGCAGAAGTAGATGTAGGAGAGGCTCGGCGTGTCTCATTGGGTGCTGCCTGGAACTATGAGGTAGAATGGAAGGCAACAGGCGGGGGCACTGAATGTCAGAGTTGCCCAGGATGCCACTGAAAATTGAGACTCCAAGGTCCACCACTGCTCAGCAGATGGCCCACAGCAACCCCCCACTCAGCTCAAGCCAGTCACTTGCTGGTTCAAAATTAGGCAATCACAACAACTGTGAAGCCTTCAAAAAGGCTTTGGGAGACAGGAGATGAGGATTTGAAGGAGGGGATGCATCCTCGTGTTCTTTTAATCTGTGAAGAGGACATCTCCCAGGTATCCATATAAGATCCCATGGTGAGGGTGGGTCTGAAGGATACCACTCTGTCTTGAGTCTAATTCTCATCCTCTTTTGAGCTCCAGGCTAAAAGGCAGAAAGTGACAGGGCTGCTTCTTTACTTCAGCTCAGCTCAGCTCAGCAGTCCCAGCAAGCTGCGGCCTTGTGACTACATACTGCTCTCTGCTGCCAACATTTGCAGGAAGCAGCAGAGTGTTGCATATTTTTAAGATGTTTATTTTTATCTCTTTATTCAAAGTATTTATAACCTGCCTTTCAATAACAAAGCTTTCCAACTCAGGGAGCACTTGAAAAGAAAACACTTTTTAAAATAATCAGAACCAAATTTTTTTAAGTAAAGAAAAGAAAACGTGCAAGCAAAAACCCCATCAAACTGGAAGACATTCACCATAGAAAGTCCTCCTTAAACAGACAAGTTTTTTTTAAAAAAGAGCCAAGATTGTGAATTGCTCAAAACCTGCCTGGTGCCTTCCAGGTGTTTTGGACTACAGTTCCCATCAGGCCCAGTCAGTATGGGCAATGGTCAGGGATGCCCATTTGCAGTTAAATGACAAGGTTGGGGAAAGCAGCTCCAAACTAAAGCAGGTAATTTCACTGCTAGGAGGACACCACAGAAAAAGCCAGGTGATGGTAGCCTCATCAACATATTTTCTTTCCTGGAGTTTAAAGAGCCAGGATAGTGTTATGGGAAAAGGCACTCTCCCCAGTTTGCACAGGCCTCAGCCTGTGTCATAATAAAGTGTGCAGGGACCCCCCTCTTGTCCCCTTCCTCTTCTAGCTTTTCTTAACCTGCAGCAGACCCACTTTCCCATCTAGGAAACACTAAAGATGAGTAATCAGAGTAAAATGAGTCAGGATACTGCACAGCCACCAGGCACTGCTGCTACTTGAAAAGCTCTACAGCAACCCAAGCCAGCCCAATGCTTAGTTGGATGGTTCATTAGACAGCAGTTGGGGGAAGGAGCAGGTACCTTGCTGTAGCCAATTATAAGGCTAAATATATGCCAACCTCTCTGTAGCCCTTTGGAGTAAAACAGTTTCACACTCTTGTCATTGTTGCCCTTTCAAATTACACAAATGAAATCCTTTGTAGCCTTAATGGCCACGATGCTCTCTCGCTGATTCATGTAAATGTCACTTGCGATACGGTCTGGTCAAATTAAGTCAGGAAGAAAGACGCTGTTGGGACGTTGGCCAAACCCATCCAAATGTGTGCGGTAGGAGCCCATCTTGTCTCTGTTTGGTGGTGCTGGTGGCAAGAGATACTTGCCGAGCCATAGCAGGGGAAAAATGGGAGGAGGGAGGAATGAAAGGTGCATCATGGTTAGAGATACAACCTACATGTAAAACCTGCTGGCTCTTCACTTCCCTGCATTGAGATGCTGCACATCCATGCTCAGATCTGATTCTTTTAATGTGAGATTATACCCACATTCAATGGGAAGTCTTACCAGTCTTAGATTTCACATGAATTGCACGCTGGGTTTTATTTTTATTTTTTATGAGCATTAAAGGACTCAACATTTTTCCCTGTTAGAAAGAAGAGGAATATTACAGGAGGCTGCTTATATTTCATGTAGTCAGTTTCTCAGGGAGAACCACACCAACTTGTAATTGGATGGGGTGGGGAGCAGACCAAGATAGAAAGGATGTACAGAATGTAATTTCCCATAGTGTAAAAATGCCCTGAAGAGTGAACCTGAACTATAGAAGCAGTTGTGAAAAAGAACGCTAGCAGTGCAAGCCTGTACATGTTTCCTCAGAAGTAAGACCCATTTATATATATGAGGCTTACTCACAGGTGAAAATTGTTGCATGGGATCTACCTGGCAAGAATGAGTTAAGCAACAGCAGTATCTAGCACACTGAAGAATGCAGAAGAGGGAAGTCTGTCTCCTTCAAACCTTACAGTATCACCTGGGAGTGGGAGAAGTCTAGGGGAGAAAGCCATATTACTGTTGCTTCTAATTGCTTCATGATATGCATTGCAACTGAACTGCATATGAAACTTATAAAGAACTTTTACTTTCAAAATAGTATTAAGTCATCTCTTCAGAGAAAATAAATACCGCTCAAAAAAACCCCAAAACCCAACTTTAAGATGGATGTACTTAACAGAGACCTCCAGTGATATTTTTATGTTGTGCTTATGAATTAATTGTAGACTGGAAAGCAAGGATAGACCACTAGAGTCCTACCCTATTCAGGGGTGGGGTGGGGGGAATCTCCATTTTATATCTTGGTGTCCTACTCATACTCTTTAGCTCATTTTAAAGACTCAGATGACTATGTGACTGTTCACACTCATGCAAAATTATAATTATTAATGTCCCTCCTAGTTTTATTCTCCTAAAGGTCCTTATCAGTCGGCTGCAGTGGTATTACAGAAATCAGAGGAAACTTCAGTTATTAATTATAGTAGCATGTAGTGTTCATATATAGGGCATTTTTCCATATATCATTCTGACTAGGTTTTAATTTTGTGCAGTAATTCTAGAAGCCATGTGGGAAAACTACGTAAGGATAAATAGAGAACACTGTTGAATCCATCAAACAAGTCTCAAATAAGGAGAATAACTGTGGCTGAAGATTCTGTTCTCTCTCTCTCTCTCTATATATATATATGCCTCTTTTCTTTCTTAAAGAACATGAAATAAGAACTAAATTTTATTTATTTTGTTTAAAAAGTGAAATAAGAAGTGTGTGTGTGTGCGTGTGTAATATTTGTACCATGTGTGCAGGCAAGCATGCTAGACACCACATTAGGTAGTTTTCTCCCCTGGAGAGGCAGAAAAGCCACACACATATTCTTTCTTACCAACAGATCTGTATATCTCAAAAGAAGGGGCCACATGAATGGAAAAGCTCTTTATAGAATAAAAAGCATGGGGTGTTATTAAGGAGGACTGTAAGCCCTATTCTATTCAGAGTAATTATAGGATCAGATCAGGTTAATGTGAGGACCTAGGTCAATAAAAGTACTGTAGGTTCACTCTTTTTAATCCCTTTCAATCCTATAGTCTGGGATTTCTGACTGTTTTGTTTAACCCACTGATGTAGGTTATAGACTGTAGGAAAGATGCACAGGGAATTCTTAAGAAATGTTGATGCTTATATTAAGAGACCCTACATTTCTGGACATGAAAGAACTTTCCCCTGTCAGACTTTCTATATCTGGGTCATCTGCTTTTTGTTCGGGTTTGTTTGGTTAAATATTCAGTTCCTTGAATGCGTTTGCTGAAGGTCAGGTTTAGAAAGTCTATTTAATGGCATCTTCAAAAGCAATAAAAATATTACTATTTATTTGTTTTTAAATGCCATCTCTCTCTAAGAAGCTGCAGTTATTTTACAACCCAACCACAATTTTCTCAATCACTAGTATTATATGTTCCAGGAGCAATGATGCTGCAGCTTTAAATAACAGCCCATCACACATTTAGACTACAATTCTGCAACCACTTAATCCCCTTTCAAACTGAGGCATTTGTCTGTGCCTTGTTTCAGTGAGTCTACGTGCATGTAAGAGGGTATAGGATTGTAGTTCATTGCTCTCATCTGTAGTGCCACATGGTTTCTAATGCACACATGAGGTTTTTTCTGAATGTGATCAGAGAGCACAAAGGAACATTCATCTGAATCCGCTTCATCAACTGAAATGAAAGTGAAAGGAGTTTCAAGATGAGGAAGCTCTTTTATCCACACATCACTGCATAAGGACGTATGGCTATAATCTGATGGCATCACTTACTTGCTGGTTTTATTTAGAGTATTTATAAATCCTGCTTCCCCAATGGGCAACCTAGAAACTGCAGTTTGTATGAAGTAAAGTTTTGAGGGTTGTATAGGTGGGAGGGATTCTTATCTCCTTCTCTTCTACATACACAGAGAGACAGAGAACTTTAAACCGCACCACCAGTTCACACCAATGTAGCTACCAGTCGTATTATGTTTGTGCAAGCAGAACCAATCAATTCATTTGCAAGTTGCTTGTCAGATGCAATGTAACTGTGAAAGGATATTATCAAACATTAGGGTCATAGGACTGTAATACAATCACGGGGATTTCCCCCCTCCTTATTTTGAGTGAAATGCACTTAATATGGTCATTAAGTAATTAAGAATGTTGGAATAACCTTGCTAGATCAGACAAAGGCCTATCTAACATTTCCCCCCCAACAAAAAATCCAGCCTTTGAAATTCCACAGGCAAGCAAAGCAGAAGGAACTGCCATTGGTTATCCCCAACATTTGATAATCAGAAGTGCACAACTTCTGGACAGAGAGGTTCCCCTTAACTTACCGTAGTAAATATCTACCTCTCAACTTAACTGTGGATTTCTAATGGGCACAGTACTGTAGATGGTTTGTCCTAAGTTCTAGCCTTGAAATGCCTTTGCAAAATCTCATCTTAGGGAAGTTAGGAATAGACATACGTTGCTACATTTTCATGAGCTTGACAGGCTGATTCACAGTGCTAGTTCAATGTAGTGACGAAACCAGCCTCATGCTTAACCCCAACCCTGAAATGAATTTTTCCTTATTACTAAATTAAACTACTTTCAACTGCATTGGCTCTTCCCTGGGTTTAAATAACTGTTCAGTCCAAATAAACTACAGTTCTGTGAAAAGACAAATGATCTGCTGCAGAAAATTCTCAGCATTGTCAAATCTAGAGTTCTTGGGTGTCCTTGGAGAAAACCGTGTCAGGTAGCAGCTCCCATCATCATTGACCATTGGCCATACTGGTTAGAGGCCCATAGCTTCATCATCCCCAACCTAGAATTGGGAAGCTTCCAATGGATAAAGTTCATTTGCACTTCAGCCTTAAACCATTTCACTTTAGAGTATACAAAGCAATTCATCCATTTTATTCTAGTAATCCATACAAATAACCTTGAACAAATAAACTCTATTCTCCACATATTGCAAGGGAGGCAAGGAAGCAGAAGCTGAGATGCAATGTCTTGCCTAAGGCATGGGCAGGCAGAAGGTAGACCCAGATCTACTGGGAGATCCGATGATCTGCAGAGCTTGTCAAGGATTTCCAGCTGCCAATTGTTGAAAAACAGCATATTTTCTTTATAAATTAGGCTTCCCTAATAAAGAAAGCTTGGGAGAAAACCAAAAGTAGCTTTATTCATGGAATGAGATGCATGCTGGCACAAGAACCATAAGGGCTGACTGCGCGCTCAGAGACACCCTGTTTCTTAATTCTAATTGTTGAAAAGCAGACAATGTGCAAGATGTGCATCAGAGGGGAGGTCATCCCATAATTTGGGGGCCACCTCAGAGAAGGCTCCCCTCACATCTGGCATGGTAGCTGCATATAAGAGAAAACCAAGTTATACTTTATGCTATTTATGCCACCATAATTCTGTTATCTGAATCATGGCCATAACGTTTCAATAGTCAAAGTAAAGCTGAGTACATTTTTTATATTAATTACATTTTTATTTTTACTGTCAGCCTAATTTTGACCTTATTTCTACCATGTTCTTCAGGGGTCCTGAGTTCAACTTCTTTAGCAGAAGGCTTGGTCACAACATGCTACATGAACTTTGTCTCTTGTATTTGGTCTCTTATCATATTTCATTAGTTCTTCTATTATTAAATCTCTATTATGACACATGAGGAAGGGGAGATAGAAACAGTTTACTTGGGGAAATTACTTGTTTCCTTTTGGATTAAGGAACTAAGGGGGGTGAATTAGGAAGTGAAAAAGCACCAAAAATGTTAGTACTTGAATTATGTGAACCCTGGTAAATGCCAGCGTGCAATATGGCAAAAATGAATCAATCAGTTCAGCTTAGTTCAGCTTCTGCAACTGGCCATCTGGCGCAAAAGCAACCAAATGGATCCCTGCATATTCATCTTCATTTTCACAAATACTCAGGAGAATGTCATTCTTGGGCAAAATAAAATTAAATCACCATAATTTTTAAGACATCTTTTCCTTTCATTCTCTCTGGAGACGTGTGTATTTATGCAAAATATTTCTTGCTGTATGGTTTGGTGGGTGATTTCTCTTTTGGTTGCTTGCTTCATCATTTTGAGACAAAGAGCTACTTTTACCTAAGAAATAATGGAATAATAATAATAATAATAATAGTATTGCAGGGACCATCTACCAATAAGATAAGTGGTTTTCATACTAAGAATCAATAAAGCAATTATATTCCTGGATGCCTAATTTCTTTGAAGCAACCTTCTCCAACTTGGTGTCCCTCATCCAGATGTTTTGAACTACAGCTCCCATCATCTTCAGTCAATGTGGCCAATGGTCAGAGATGATGAGAGTAGTAGACCAACAACATCTGCAGGGCCAAAGCGTGGGGAGAGCTGAAGAAGTGAAAGTGTGCCTCTTCATGCTTCTCATTGACCAAAGCTGGTGTTGAAAAAAGTGTTGACCAACTGCAACTGAAAATTTTAGTTGACTTGCTGTGGCTTTTCAAGGCCACATTACAACAGGGGTAGCCAAACTGGTGCCACCCATCTGCTCCAACCAGCATGGCCAATACTCAGGATTGTGTTAGGAGTTGTAGTTCAACAAGGCATGGAGAATTACATGTGCCCCATCCTAATCTAAGTAAAAGTAACATGTTAACCATTTAACTTCTGAACTTAAATCAGATGCACAAATCGTCAGTTTCTTCTTTTTTCTACAAATGCATGCCAGGTTAAATAGATGTCAAGGCCAATACATGATAGCATGTTGGAGAACAGATGTGTTACTAAATTTGTCTGATACCAGCCTTTGTGTCACTATATATGATGACCTCTGCACATCTGCAAGTATACTAGAAGAATTATAGAGTCAGCATGGCTGCCATAAAACACCAGTCAAAATACTAAAAACCCTAATGAAATACAGCTTCCACACAACTTCCCTATATCAATCTTCTAGCGTAGCATTGAGGTACCAAAATTGTTATGTACTGAAGTTCTCATCCTGGGCCAGCAGGGGGTACTGTAGATAGTTATGCAAATAAGGGATCAAAAGTGACCTTCAGTGATTGGATAGTTTTAGAAAATTGTTACAGTTACGTTGTATTGGAGCTCTATATAAGCAGGCTGACTGAACCCTTCAGTTCGATTCTGTTCTGGCCTGTGAATAAACAAGAGCTGTTTGAAGAATTGCTGTGTTGTCTGATATGTTCACCCACAACTTAACAAAAATCATCACTGTCTGATTGACTCTCTTCTGCCAATTTCCATTTTGCGACAGTTCACATGAAAGACAGCCACTGAAAGGTCATTATTCTTTCTGCCCAGGGAAGCCATTTTTGAGAGGAGGTTTGGCACTTAATGGCCTGGCAATTTTCTCTGTACTCCCACAAAGGCCTTTTTGGTGTTTTGCAGTGTCCAGTTTGTGAGGTGAGCCACTGCTCTGGCTTGCTTTGTAGAGCAGGTGTGCCATGTAACCATAAAATAAAAAAATGGCCTCCATGTGGAGCTTTGTTTATGTGTATTAGCCTAGCAAAACAGACTGGGATTACATACACACTAGACATTTAAAGCACTTTTGAAGCACATTTTCCCCACAGAGAATACTGGGAATTGTAGTTTACCCCTCACAGAGTTGTGATTCCCTGCAACCCTTAACAAACCCAGAGTTCTTTACAGGGAGAAATGTGTTTTGAATATGATCTAAAGGTATAGCATGTACACAGCTTGAGCTAGATTCTCCTCAGGATTTGCAGCTCTCACAGCATTTGAATATTGCTAGACGTGAACAGATCAAGTGATAGCAACCAAAACAATTGAGCAGAAGATTGATTGTGTCTCGCTGTATTTAATGTCCAGGCTTGCCGGCCTAGCCATCACCTTGACAGAATAATGTGTGTAGTTTATATCATTGGTGCGCTCATGTCCTAGAACTGTCCCACCTCATTCAGTAAAGTATATACAAATGCTCTGTCTCATTTGACTAAACATATGAGCAAATGTTAAACAAGACACATCAAAAAGGTAGCAAATAATAGTACATCTTCACCCTGCTACTCACCCTGTGCAAAGACACATGTTTCCTTTCAAACGGTGAAGTTAAAGCCTGTTAATCCACTTCTATTTCTCCTAGGATTTGAACAAACAACTTCCATTATAATGCATGATGCCCTCTATTTATCTTCTCTTCTTTATTTTTTAACCTTAAAATACCTCCTGCTATGGGTCTCCAAAAGGTTCATAATTTATTGAGGTGTGGATTTGGCAATAACGTTCTGCTTACAATTCAGAAATACTGTTTTAAGGGGTTTTTTGTCAGGCGGAGTCCCAGGTTTTTTATGGCACATAAACATGGAGCACTTTCCCACACACACACACACAGTTCAACTGACAGCACCAGTTGAAATTCATCCTCTTGCTACAGGACTTCTGAGTATTTTAACTGTGTGGGCCTGTATGGTAATATTTATTAGAGTTCTTAGCCATCTTTCGCCAGGGCGGCTTACAACAGATTAAGAATGCAATATTAAAAACAGTTGAAACAGATTAAGTTGTATCTAAAGCAGAGCTAAGTCATGGTCCTGTCAGTGCAAGGATTTCTGCTTACACAACAGGACTTTCCTCTCCATTTATCCCCACATGCCCACCTAAATTTGTTCCAGAGGTTCCCACAACACTCTCTGGAGCAGATTTGGGGAAAGTGTAGGGTGCGCAGGTGGAGTGGGGGGCAGTCCTGTTGTGCAAGTAGAATGGGATACATCTGTTGCATATTGACTATTACAGTCAAGAGAACAGAGTGGATCCCAACACGCATATCTCAGGGTAAACTATGGTGATAAAGGACTGGTTTTCTAGAACTGAGCTGTAAATTTTGCTTCATACTTTTGTTGGTTTGGTATAATTTTAAATGTTGTGATGAACTTTGTGACCATTTATAGTGAAGTGCATCATATCAATCTTAAATTATTATTATTATTATTATTATTATTATTATTATTATTATTATTATTTTACAAAATTGTTAAATTTGTAATTTGCTTTCAGTGAACTCAGAAGCATAGTTTTAGCTTCAAAACAGCTCTGATAAGTAGGGTAGACTGAGGGACAGAGGCTTACCCAAAGCTACTCAGTGAGTTTCAAAGGTGAGTATAGATTTGTACCTTGCTTCTCTAAACCCTAGCCTAGCTTGCTGCCTAATACACCACATCGGATTTCCACATTGGCACATTCCTCATGGTTTTTAGGTGTCATTCAAATACACACACACACACACACACACAATTTTTAAATTGTGGTTTGTTTTCGCCAAATTCTGACAGGTTATGATAATCATGGCATCTAACAGTGAAATCCTAACCATGTCTACTTAAAAATAAGTCCCACTGAGTTCCCAGGTAATTGTGAGTGTACATCAATGAATTCAATAAGACTTACTTCTGAGTATAGGTAGTTAGGGTACGGCTTAAGTTGCTAGCATCAAATTGAAAAGAAAGTTAAGAGGAAGGTTCCTTACTTATCTAAAGCACAATTCTAACCACAAATCCCACAGGTTTTTGCTTGGTCACTATGAGAACAGGATCGTGAATTACATGGGCCATTGGCCTGATTCAGCAGGCTCTTATGTTCTAAGCAAAGATAATTAGGATGAGATGAGTTTCCATGTGTTTTTTCATTGTCCTATATTGAAAGAGTTTTGGCAGAAGGTAACTGAAACTATCAACAGAACTGTACGAAACAAGCTTATAGTTACAGAGCAAAATATCCTCTTATATACCCAGCACATGGAACCTTACAAAAGGACAATATGAGTGGTCTCTCTGTGCCCTTACCACAGCAAAAAGACTGATACTGATGAACTGGAAAAATAAAAATGCGGCTCCCTTCTACGATTGGATTGAAGACTTTGCATATAACGCAGACTTGCTATGGACAAATTCAATGTAATTTGTAACCCATTCTTACAAATACTGTAGTATGCTAAGATCTGGTGAAGTACAATAACAACTTTGTAAAGAAAAAGAAAAAAGGATTAGAGGCGTTTCAGCTTGTCTTTGTCTTGATGTGTCACAGGTTGTGGAGGCATGAATTTGTGCCATTTGACACTAGCATGACACCACTATGTACAGCAGTGATGCCATTTTGATGCGGTAGTAGCCATGGTAGACATTTATTTCCTGGTGCAAGAAGTATTCAAATTAAGCTATAAACTAAGCCAGTGATCATCACTGAGGCCAAATTGGCTGTAACCCAATGAACGGTGGCTTAAACGAGCTTTGGGAGATAATCATCTCATCTTCTCTTTAGCTGGAAATGTTTAACGTCAAATATTGAATCAAACGACATGAAGAACAAAACTTGTGAAATGGGTTGTTCTCACGAGGAGCATGGCATAAGGTTTAATACTGATGCTATATAATTTATTATATATTCTATACCATTTAGAACTGTAATTACTCTGCAAGGTATACTTTGAACTTTACTCGACAAGCCTGAAACAACTCATTAAAGAAAAGAACTTGCAGCTATAATTTTTATTTTATGAATGGTCTAGCATTCTACACAGAACCTACACCAATAATATTCTTCACTTTAAAGCCCAGTAAACTTGCAAAGAGCTTATTCCTATGAGACTGCATGCCAACTAATAATGGTTCAAGATCAATAGACTTCCAAGTCAATACAACATGGGGCCGTAGCTCAGTGGGAGAGTGCGTGCCTTGCATGCAGGAGAGCCCCGGTTCAATCCTTGGCTCCTCCAGTTAAAAGAGAGCAGGGCTGGGAAAGGCACGTGCGTGAGATTTTTAATTTAGCAAAAAGGTAACTAAGGGGGGGACATGACAGAGGTATATTAATGTTTGCATGGTGTGGTGGAGTTTTCTCCCAGACTCTTCATATTAGAACAGAGTCATCTAGTGAATCTGCCCATTGTAATAGTCAGAACAGTCAAAAGGAAGAATTTATTCACAGAACGCATAGTCAAACAAAATATAGTAATGGCCACCAGCTTGGGTGGCTTTAGAGATGTTTAGAGAAATTTGTGGAGGATAAAGCTGTCAATGGCTACTAGCCACCATGGCTTTGTACCTCAGCACTGGAGGTGGTATGCCTCTGGGTACCAATTGCTGAGGAGCACAAGAAGAGAGAATGCTGTTGTGCTCATGTCCTCCCCATAGGCATTTGTTTGGACCACTATGGATGCTGAACTAGATGGACTTTGCTCTGCTCTAGCAGTGGTCTTATGTTCTTACGAGGTCTTAGATAGTTGCTGACATAGGGTTGTGTCCAGGTAAGTTTCATTCACAGTAGACTGACTGAAATTAATGGACTGAAGTTAGCCATGGCTACTAATTTCAATGGGTGTACTCTGAGTAGAAGTAGCACTGGATGAAACCCAGATAAGACAATGATCTGACTTGATATGTGACAGATCCATCAGGTTGCAGCAGCTGAAGATTTTATTATTATTATTATTTATTAAATTTGTATACCACCCTATATCCACAGGTTTCAGGGCAGTTCGCAAGTTAAGAAGCAAGGTCCCTCTATCAGGTCTGCTGAGAGACCAGCTCCATCAGGTTCCTCCCTCCCTCCCTCTCTCAGGAGTCACCTGGCAGAATCCATTTCACCTACCCAGAAGGAAAGATTGGACATGAAGCTGCTCCATCATCTCAGCTGAAAGACCAGCTCTGTTTGGCTCCTTCGCTCCCTGAATTGTTTTATTTCATCTGATCCTTAAAAAGTAGTTGGTGGCCATTGGGATTGGTAGGGCAGAAGGCAGGCAGACCAACAACCGATGGAGTCAGCGCCAATGAAATAAAGAGCCAATTCATTCTAAATTTTGTACCCATTCTCCTCCCTTTTGTTCTTTGCCTCAGGTAGTGAAATGTCTTGAGTGGGCCCTAAAGCTGGGGTTAGGGAAATCCAAGTGTCTTCATCTCTTCTCCCCACTCTCTGCCACAGGCCAGAGAAATAGAGGAAATGGATAGAGGTGTGCTTGCTTGCTTGCTTGCTTGCTTGCTTGCTTGCTTGTTTGCTTGTTTGCGTGCATCCAGAACTTTAATGATCAACACAGAGAGATGGCCCAACATCTGACAGAAAAATATTTGTAGTTCAAGGGACAGAGTATTGTCATTGGAGTAGACTCACTGTTCCTCTGGGCTGATTCACTCATCATTCACTAACTCCTCACAGTCTTCTTCTTCTTCTTTGGCGATCACTCGTAGCCGAGTAAGATTGTCTTCCATAAACACAGTTTTAACAGTGAGTCCATAAGTGACTGTGGAGGCCAATTCTGAATCCACACATCCTTCCACAGTGGGGAGATTGGTTTCTGGGCAGGAGTTGATCATGGTTTGGTTTTGCCAAGCGTGCCTTCCTCCTAGCACATTTCTTCCTTGCGTCCTGAGTTTGGGTGTCTTCAAAGCCCATGACACCTTAGGTAAAGGCTGTTCTCCAACTGGAGCGCTCACAGGCCAGTGTTTCCCAGTTGTCAGTGTTTATACTACATTTTTTTAGATTTCCTTGAGACAGTCTTTAAACCTCTTTTGTTGACCACAAACATTATGCTTTCCATTTTTAAGTTAAGAATAGAGAAGTTGCTTTGGAAGACGATCATCAGGCATCCGCACAACATGACTAGTCCAACAAAGTTGATGTTGAAGAATCATTGCTTCAACACTGGTTATCTTTGCTTTTCCCAGTACACTAATATTAGTTTGCCTGTCTTCCCAAGTGATGTGTACAAATTTTCAGAGACACCGTTGATGGAATCTTTCGAGGAGTTGGAGATGGCGTTTATAAGTGGCCCATGTTTCACGAGAACCTCACACACAATGAGTATGTTAATTACTTTATTACTTTATTCTTGAGGTGAGGCAAGCAATACCCCAAACTCTGTTTATGGCATTTGATGTGTGGTGGTGTACACTATGAATGGTGTATTTATTTACACTAAAAGGCAGGATATAAAGTGCTCTAATAAAATCAATAAATGTGATTTGTTAGTCTTTAGGGTGCCACAAAATTCTTTTGTTGCTTTTTTCCCACAGACTCACACATCAACCCCTCAGGTCATTGTTTCAGGTTGTGGTCATCTATGAATAAGCATTCGTGTTTTTATCTCTGCTGCTGTTTGGTTTTATACCACATATACATTTTATTGTTGCATTGATTTTGGGTTGTATTTTAACTTTCTATGTCAGCCATCCAGAGAACACTGGTTATGGAATGGCATGGAAATAAAATAAAATGAAATGGCCCTCATTGGTGCTTTGGGGCAAGGTACATTATCTCAGCTTCAGCTTCCCATGTGTAAAAATAAAATTATTTTTAAACTATAGAACTATTCAAAGTCTTAATAATGGTTAAGAATAAGGACATCAATGGTTGGCCTCTGAAGCAGCACTTTAATGTAATAATACTCAACAGTAATAATACTTATGAGTAACAACTTCAGTGCTTGCACTCTGAAACAGTCTCGCTACGCAGAATAATAGTAATGGCTGGTGGAAAGCACTCTAATTCCTCCTCACAAGGACAGTATATTCACCTTCTTTCAAATTCTATAAGCCTGAAATAGTTAAAATGTTTGTTGGGGAGCTGGGGAATTGCAGGAACCAGTGTAGTGGGGGCAGGAATATGTTACACTGCTAAACTTATTGTTATTACTTGTTAAATTTGTATACCACCATTCATTAGCAGATCTCAGAGCAGTTCAAAATATAAGAACTTCTAAACCACCATGACTGAAGTGACCCTGTTTCAAATCTGTCATACATAGCAGGGCTGCACAGCCCCTCCCCCAATCCATTTCAGGGTCTGATTCAGCACCTCGGATTGGGCCCAATCTGTCCCAGGCTTAGCCCAGGCCCCAAAGTAAATTGAGGCCCTTGCCCAGTCCTGTTTAATTAGGGTTTTAAATCCTAATTAAACATGTGGTTAGCAGTGAAAAGAAGGGGCAGAAAGAGACACAAGCACAGACTCTCACCTGTATCTCCTCCCCCACCTTCCAACCACATGGTTAATCAGGGTTTTAACCCCTAATTTAACATGTGATCATTGGTAAGGAGTGGGGGGGGGAGAAACACTGGTGAGAGTCTCTGCTTGCATCTCCCTGCCCCCCCTGTTTAATTGGGATGTTGTTGTTTAGTCGTTTAGTCGTGTCTGACTCTTCATGACCCCATAGACCAGAGCATGCCAAGCACTCCTGTCTTCCACTGCCTCTCGCAGCTTGGTCAAACTCATGTTCATAGCTTCGAGAACACTGTCCAACCATCTCATCTTCTGTCGTCCCCTTCTCTTTGTGCCCTCAGTCTTTCCCAACATCAGGGTCTTTTCCAGGGAGTCTTCTCTTCTCATGAGGTGGCCAAAGTATTGGAGCCTCAGCTTCAGGATCTGTCCTTCCAGTGAGCACTCAGGGCTGATTTCCTTCAGAATGGATAGGTTTGATCTTCTTGCAGTCCATGGGACTCTCAAGAGTCTCCTCCAGCACCATAATTCAAAAGCATCAATTCTTCGGCGATCAGTCTTCTTTATGGTCCAGCTCTCACTTCCATACATCACCACTGGGAAAACCATAGCTTTAACTATATGGACCTTTGTTGGCAAGGTGATGTCTCTGCTTTTTAGGATGCTGTCTAGGTTTGTCATTGCTTTTCTCCTAAGAAGCAGGTGTCTTTTAATTTCATGACTGCAGTGATCATGGAGCCCAAGAAAGTAAAATCTCTCACTGCCTCCATTTCTTCCCCTTCTATTTGCCAGGAGGTGATGGGACCAGTGGCCATGATCTTAGTTTTTTTTTATGTTGAGCTTCAGACCATATTTTGCGCTCTCCTCTTTCACCCTCATTAAAAGGTTCTTTAATTCCTCCTCACTTTCTGCCATCAAGGTTGTGTCATCTGCATATCTGAGGTTACTGATATTTCTTCTGACAATCTTAATTCCAGCTTGGGATTCATCCAGCCCAGCCTTTCGCATGATGAATTCTGCGAGACAATATACAGCCTTGTCATACTCCTTTCCCAATTTTGAACCAATCAGTTGTTCCATATCCAGTTCTAACTGTAGCTTCTTGTCCCACATAGAGATTTCTCAGGAGACAGATGAGGTGATCAGGCACTCCCATTTCCTTAAGCACTTGCCATAGTTTGCTGTGGTCGACACCGTCAAAGGCTTTTGCATAGTCAATGAAGCAGAAGTAGATGTTTTTCTGGAACTCTCTAGCTTTCTCCATAATCCAACGCATGTTTGCAATTTGGTCTCTATGA
The DNA here is from genome assembly GCF_965153285.1 of Podarcis tiliguerta. NCBI lineage: Eukaryota > Metazoa > Chordata > Lepidosauria > Squamata > Lacertidae > Podarcis > Podarcis tiliguerta. The sequence goes on along the minus strand of NC_139540.1, from coordinate 34,702,089 downwards.
GGGCCACTCCATTTCTTTTACATGATTCTTTCCCACAGTAGTAGATATGATGGTCATCCGAACTGAATTGCCCCATTCCCATCCATTTTAGTTCACCGATGCCCAGGATGTCAATATTTATTCTTGCCATCTCATTTTTGACCACATCCAGCTTACCAAGGTTCATGGTTATTACATTCCAGGTTCCTATGCAATATTTTTCTTTACAGCATTGGACTTTCCTTTCATTTCCAGACATATGCACAACTGAGCGTCCTTTCGGCTTTGGCCCAGCCGCTTCATCAGCTCTGAATGTACTTGTACTTGTACTTGTCCTCTGCTCTTTCTCAGTAGCATGTTGGATGCCTTCCGACCTGAGGGGCTCATCTTCCAGCGTCATAACTTTTATATGCCTGTTGTCTTTGTCCTTGGAGTTTTCTTGGCAGGGATACTGGAGTGGCTTGCCAGTTCCTACTCGAGGTGGATCACGTTTAGTCAAAACTCTCCACTATGACCTGTCCATCTTGGGTGGCCCTGCATGGCATAGCTCATAGCTTCTCTGGATTATTCAAGCCCCTATACCACGGCAAGGCAGTGATCCACGAAGGAGTTAATTGGGATAGAAAACTCTAATCAAGTATGTGGTTGCCCAATACCTCCATCCCCCATTTTGACAGTCCCAAATTGCACTGGGTATCCCTAATTTGGGGCAATCTGGGACTGCCTCAATCCACAACAGGAAAATCCCAAAACCACCCAAATCAGCTTGATTTGGTTCAGGATATATCAAAATGATGCCCATGAGGCTTCTTTGTAGTTCAAGCCTAGCTCCTGAACAAATTGCTGAATGCAGCTTTTACTTTGGACTCTCCAATTCAGAAGAGAAGAGCCCTGTAGGTGTACAAAAATGACTGCTGAACCTTGGATGGAAATACACATTATCTCTTTCCTTTCAATCTCTCACACACATACATACAGAGAATAAAATAATAGGGTTAGTGAATCAAATAATGGTGAAGAGAATGAGAATGCCAGGATGCCACATAATTAAATTAAATTATACTCACTTATTTCAGTACAGATCTTTGGGGCCTTTATGGATGGCACTGTGGAAGGGATGGGGTTTTTCACAATACGCAAACTTGATTTCACAGGTTTCAAAATGATTCTAAATGGAACTGGGACTGATGTATCTGATTTCCCTTACTATGTCACGCAAAACCAGAGTTGGGAAGAATTTATATGGAAGCTCAACAATTGAAAATTGTCACCATATTGGTCCTTCCCCTCCCCCACCCTCACACACGAAAAGAAGCCCTTACCATTTTTGCTGTTTTAATACTAGGCACATAGCTTGGGGCCTTCTTCCCCTGACTGTGGTCTCCTGCTGTTTTCTTGGCTTTTTGTCTGAACTGGCCTTAGGGGCCTCCCTCGCTCTCTCCTCTCCTCAGCTGTGGGGCTGTGAACTCCTTGCACCGGTTCTCTACGCTGAGGCAGAATGTGTGCAGGACACACTTCCTCTATTAAAGGCACCAGCAGCACTCAGATAAATGGGATTTGTCATAGAGGGGGAGCACCATCCAACTCTTTATAAATGGGATACCCCCCCCCCAACCACACAACTATAGAGATCTTGTTTAAAAATGTAAATAAACTAGCAGTTTGCCATTGAGTTTTCATTCACAACACTCTGTTTACCTGGATGCTTCCACGTGTCTTTATGAATGTCACAATACTGTATTTTTATTTTAAATAACATCATCAGCTCAGCAGCCATTAAGAGATTGTGATATTTCTACAGCTGCTGCTAGCTTTTGGCTCAGATATTTGGGGAAGTTTCAGTCCCTGCCTTGCCCAAACTATCTGTGGTAAAAGCAGTAGCAGCAGGATCTCATATGACAGAAAATAAATATGTAATGTGGCAAAAGGAGAAACTCCCATCTCCATTCCCCCACTTTTCCCTTCAAGATATGTTCTTGGTTGAAGGGGGGGGGGGGACACCAAAAGATGCAGGTCAAAAGCAGAAATAAACATTAGCTAGGACATCAGATGTTCTGGCTGCCCACCCCCTGCATGACTGACAAGCTGTCCAGTCCTGATGTCACCATGGGGTCTGTATTATTCCTCGAAAACATTCCTGTTTTGTTTTATCCCTTTTGTTCCAGTTGTGTTGTATGCTAGAGGGCAGCCAGAAGTAGCCACGTCTGCTGTGTGCCCCTGTGTGTGTTCCTGTTGACCAACATATAAGCCTTCCTCATTCTTCCCTATCACTTGTCATGCCTCAAGCTTTTCCTCCTTACTCTAATCCACATATTGCTCCTTCCCATTACTGCTCTAGACCACATCAGCCCTTACAAATGACAATTTTACCTCACAGGTCAGCATCAATCTGTGGCAAATGCCTTCTAATTTCATAATTTAATTGTTTCCTAAAATGTATATACCACTTGATGGTTAAAAAACAACAACACCCTCAAAGCAGTTTTCTTACCCCTCGTAAAGATACTGTTTTTCAACCCACACTATTTTAAAAAATTGTTGTGAGGCCTGAATGCTATTCTTGGCTCCTTGGAGGAAAAGCAGGATACAAACAACATGATTTCTATGAAATCTTAATTTCACCACTGGAATAAATTAAAGAGAATTAAGTGAATCTATGCAAATATGCCTGACTGGCATAATTTATTGATGAGAGCTTTTGTGCTTTCTAGTCACAAAAGTCAAAGAGAGTGCAGAGCAGAACCAATGGTAGGCATGATCAATTTCCTATGGAGCTGGATAAGAGATGGTGTTCAGGAACAAGCCCCTGCATTTAAACGAGGCTCATTAGGCCAGGTGGAGTCAACGTGGTGCCCTCCAAATGTTGTGGACTACAACATCCATCATTCCTGACCATTGGCCATGCTAGCTGGGGTTGATGGGATTCGCAGTTCAAACATCTAGAGGGCATCACATTATCTAGTTCCCATATTTAGAATATCAGGATCCCATTAACTTTTTTTTTTTTTTAAAGGCTGTTTTCATGTTTTTGCATATGTCCTTCAGCACTGAATAATACGGCTTTCCCTCAACCATCTCCCATTTGCTGACAAGCTTGTGGTGCATTTGAATTATTATTATTATTATTATTATTATTATTATTATTATGCAGCTTTTGTACTCACCATTCAGCATAAAGCCTCAGGGTGGGTTACAGCAATATAAAAACACAAGATTATAACCAGTTCAGTGGTACCTCAGGTTAAGTACTTAATTTGTTCCGGAGGTCTGTTCTTAACCTGAAACTGTTCTTAACCTGAAGTACCACTTTAGCTAATGGGGCCTCCGGCTGCTTCCGTGCTGCTGGAGCACGATTTCTGTTCTTATCCTGAAGCAAAGTTCTTAACCTGAAGCACTATTTCTGGATTAGCAGAGTCTGTAACCTGAAACGTATGTAACCTGAAGTGTATGTAACCCGAGGTACCACTCTTGTTCAATCAGAAGAATCACATGGATCCTACAAACCATAGATGTCAAAGACCATCATAAAGAGGTGGACCTTAAACCTAAGAAGCAAGTTATACAATGAAGGTACCAGATGCACCTCTGAGGGGAGGAAATTTCATAGCTTAGAGGCTGCCACAGGGAATGCCCTCTCTGAAATTTGACATTGGGAATGGCTACAGGCAGCTTTCAATCAGTCAATAGTGGTGTCAGACAGGATTGCCAGGTTCCAGTACAGAGGCCCTGCCTAACATTTTGAGAGCCCTAAGTTAGTGACCACTGATCAGCCAGGGCTGGCTTCCTCATGTTTGAGTGGCCTTTGGAATAGACCCACATGCACACACCTGGGAGGCTTATCTGAATACCCGCACTGACAAGAGCACTGGACCCACATGGCTAGACATGCCAGAACCACCATTTTAATTCCCTTACACAATAAGCGCATACGGTACCGCATAGTGAGGGAATTAAAAATGAGATTGGCAAGTACAGTCACATTGTCTTGGCACTCCTGTCAGCACTGGACAAAAATGAAAAATGAAAGGGTGGTACAGACCAGACCTGTATCTGTGGTGATGGGTCTTGGCATTTTCATGAGGGTGCTGCATGCTGGTGCCAGCCCTGGATGGAGCCATGATACCTCCTTTCCAAGGCTTCTTTTGCTGTATTCTATAGTTCCGTTAGGGGACGCGGGTGGTGCTGTGGGTTAAACCACAGAGCCTAGGGCTTGCCAATCAGAAGGTCGACAGTTTGAATCCCCGCGACGGGGTGAGCTCCTGTTGCTCAGTCCCTGCTTCTGCCAACCTAGCAGTTTGAAAGCACATCAAAGTGCAAGTAGATAAATAGGTACCGCTCCAGCAGAAAGGTAAACGGTGTTTCTGTGCGCTGCTCTGGTTCACCAGAAGTGGCTTAGTCATGCTGGCCACATGACCCGGAAGCTGTACGCCGGCTCCCTCGGCCAATAAAGCGAGATGAGCGCCGCAACCCCAGAGTCGGTCATAACTGGACCTAATGGTCAGGGGTCCCTTTACCTTTACTATAGCTCCATTACTCACACACCAACAGAGATGTGGAAAGAGTGGCTGAAGGACCTCTGAGAGTCATACAGTGGTACCTTGGTTCTCAAACTTAATCCGTTCCAGAAGTCCTTTCCAAAACCAAAAAATTCAAAACCAAGGAGTGCTTTCCCATAGAAAGTAATGCAAAACAGATTAATCCGTTCCAGACTTTAAAAAACGACCCCTAAAAGAGCAATTTAACATGAATTTTACTATCTAATGAGACCATTGATCCATAAAATGAAAACAATAATCAATGTACTGTACTATAAAATAAATAAGACAGTATTGTAGATGATTATTTCTTTTTCTTACCTGCACTGAAGATAGTCATTGTTTGGATGGGGGGCTTTTATCCATTTCAGCAGTCACACAATCAATCAATCAATCAGTAGCTGAACTGGGTTCCACACAGTCACAAAAAGAAATTAACTTTTTTTAAAAAAACCACAAAAATGCAAAATGAATAGCAAAAACAAATGCGCCAAACTTAATCCATTCCAGAAGTCCGTTTGACTTCTGAAATGTTCAAAAACCAAGGCACGGCTTCTGATTGGTGCAGGCGCCCCAGAAACAATAGCCGACAACCGCACTGAAAAACATTCGAAAACCAGAACACTTACTTCCCGGTTTTCAGTGTTTGTGAACCAAGGCGTTTGAGAACCAAGGTACCACTGTACTACAGTTTAAGAGCAAAGCTTTGCGGCTGCTGTTATTCCAGCTCCCAAGTAACATTGTCTCCCCCTTTCTTTCCCACCTTCCTTAACAGCTGCTTCTATCTGGAAACAATGTGACTTTCTTGTTATCCAAGCAAGCTCTTGTGGTAAGATTTTGTTTTACCGCAAGAGGGGCAACTTTAATTTGATAGGTTTAAAAATAAAAAAGCCTATACAACATAAATAATCCCAGTGTTTTAATATGGAAAACTGGGGACAGATGTATGCCAAAAAAAGCATAATAACACAAAGTTGCAGGCTCAATCCCTGAATGGTATGGCTGCATATTCTGCATTGCCGGGGGTTGGGCTAAATACACAATCCTATGAATGTTCTATATCAAAATAAGCTTCGGAAATTGATCATTTAAATGTCAATCTTCTCTGATACTTTTGGATGTTTGTTGTTTGAAGGGGGGCACTAGACTAGCCACTGGAATGGTCATCTAAATAATAATAATAATTAATAATAATAATAATAATAATAATAATAATAATAATAATAATTTATTTATACCCCACCCATCTGGCTGAGTTTCCCCAGCCACTCTGGGTGGCTTCCAACAAAACACCAAAATACAATAACCTATTAAACATTAAAAGCTTCCCTAAACAGGGCTGCCTTGAGATGTCTTCTAAAAGTTTGGTACAGTAGTTGTTTTTCTCTTTGACATCTGGTGGGAGGGCGTTCCACAGGGCAGGTGCCACTACCGAGAAGGCCCTCTGCCTGGTTCCCTGTAACTTGGCTTCTCGCAGCGAGGGAACCGCTCTTAACCAATGAATCAAATGCAGCACATTTCCCCCGTTGATCCAAACAGGCTCTGCTTAGGACTGTGCTGCTAGTCGATCACTTGCTTAAATTTACATGCAAACAAAAACAATAGTTTCAGAAAGGGGGGAAGGGCATTCTGTGCTTTTATATGACAAATGCACGTGTCACAGCCCTCTTAAGAGAAGAATCCTCACCTATGTGGGAAAGAAAGAATGCCTTTTCTTGGATGACACCTGCCCCACGGCTTTCATACTAGTAGGGAGACGTACCACGGCTCAGTCATAGAGCACTTTGCATGCAGGAGGTCTTGGTTTTAATCCTTTGCATCTCCATTTCAAAATGATAGTGGGCAAGTCCTCTCCTAGAATCAATTGAAATACTCTGATGGATTAAAAGGTGCCCCCCCCCCCAAATAATAATCAGGCAATAGATTCTCCAAAACACTGGGTGGAGTTTGATTTTAAATATAAGTTATATTTATAATGGGAAGCTGCCAGTCAGAGCAGATGAAATTGGACCAGCTGAACAAATAGCCTGACTTGTTTTAAAGCAGCTTACCAGGTTAAATAGATTAAACAAAAACAGCATTTTAGGAAATTTGTTGCCTTTGCAATAGGAGGCATCTTTTTTTAACCCGTCCAAGTATTCTAACTGATTCAGGCGTTCTAACTCCCACTAACCTGGGAGCAAGCCTTATTAAGCTCTATGAGACTGACGTAGAGCTGGATAGCTCAGTCAGTAGAGCATGAGACCCTTAACCCCAGGGTGGTAGATTTCAGCCCCATGTTGGGTAAAAGATTCCTGCATTGCAGGAGTGAGACTAGATGACCCTATAGTTTTATGATTCTATGACTTCTGAGTAGACATGTATGGGATGCACGGCAGTCTAACCAATTAATCCACTGATAGCACAACCCTATACACATCTACTCTGCAGTCCCATTGAGACCAAATAATGTGTTTTCTAGGATGATACCTTTACACAACTTTTATACTAGAGGAAGGACCTTAGCTGAGTTGTAGAGCACATATTTTTTATGCAGGCTTGATCCCTGCCATCTCCATGAAATCTATTAAAGTCATTCACAAACAGCACAATGAGTACAAATAAGTAACTCTGTGAGACAATTCTGAGCAGATATGTGTAGGATTCTACTGTAAATGGTGGGGAAACTGGTGGACAGTAGGAATATGCCATTTCATGCCTTATAAAAAAAATATAAAACACATTCAGATGGTTAACATCTAAATTCAACATTTTCAACACTTGGTACAATCACCTAATCATGACTTTGTGCGCATCTTTATTCCAATGCTACTTGATTAATGACACTTTCTATGAATCAGAAATGGGTAATTTATGTCACTAGAGAATTGTGTAAGGATATTGTAATATACGAGGAGCCTTTCTCCCTTTCTGCTACAAGCACTCCCATACATCCCTATGGGACAAGTATAGCCATTCCTCCCAGCATCAAGAGTCTACACTTTAAAGTTGATGAGGCCAATGATAGAATACCGTACTCCACAGCATGAGAAAATGTGGTAGAATTTGACCTTATAAAATGGCATATTAATACAAGTAAGGGGGGGCAATCTTACTAATTTAGGAGAACATGTGAATGTTATTCAAATATAACACTTTGCAAAACCTAACCTTGACATTTTCCTTTTCTCTGTCAGCAAACCAGGGGGAAGTTGCCCATTATCTAAGATAATATTAGCTCTAAATGGTATGTCAAAGAGAATCTTATTCTGGTACCATGCATTAAATTCACACCAGGCTACCCCCCATTTAAATATACTGCAATCTGTTCCCTGTACTACAACATATGAGAATGAACGGGAAATTGTGTATACCATTATAGTAGAATTTACTGATATGGTAACTTGCCTTTACAAAAAAAAAAGGAGGAAAAAGAAGAAAAGAAGAAAATCTAAGTTAAATAAACATATATTCAAATCACCCAACCGAAGCCATATGCTGGAGTAGAATTTGACATTTATCAACATTAAATGAGAAGGTTAAATGTTGTGATTAACTGTCACAGTTATTCTGTGGTACACATGAGAAGGAAGTCAGTGGGAGTTTGGGAAGACAAGGAATGCTGGATCAAAGCTTCCAAATGCAGAAGATTAACAGGGAAAATATGAAGATTTACTGAATTAATGCACACTCTGTGTACCAAACCAACAAAGAGTTTCAAAACAATAGGGCTCTTTTTAAAAACAAGTACCTATGAAAGCAACTGATCTTCTAAAAGAATGGCATTACAGATGCCACAATCCTGGGTGTAATAGGCTTGGGTTGTATTTTGGAGGGTCTTATTAATTCCTTTGGAGAATGACTTGTAAAAGAATTATTCATCCTCCCTGTGCATAAATTCTAAAAAATAAAAACAATTCACAGTACATATCGAAATTATTTTCAAAGTCTGTACAGAGAGGAGAGAATACAAAACTTTTCCCCTCCCCAGACTACATTTGAAAGCTTGTCAGCACTCAGCATTAAGGCCTTTAATCCCAGGCTCTAAATAATTTAGATAACACTTGATTACTCCTTTACTGAAATGTCAACTTCTGCAAAATCTGAGGAACACAATCCTGAGAGGACAAAAAAGAGGAGACAGACAATGTTACTACTGTAAGCAGGGAGGTGAATATCTCATAAATGGTGCACGTCTTGGGGTTCCCAGTGTGAATGAGGGGAAATCCTTAGGTGGTGTCATAAAAGATCTTCCTTGTCTTCATCAGCAAAGCCCTGAGTGTGGGCCCCTACAGTCCAAAAAACCCCCCTGAATATGCATACCACAAAGAATCCCATCTAGATAATTGTGCAGATACTTTATTTCAAGTTTATCTGAGTGCTTTTACCTGTTTAGCGATACCACCCTGATTCACACATCTTTTTTTTCTTTTTAGGAATTATTTACTAAAAAGGATCCTCCACCATTTTGTAAATCGAAAAGACTCCTTTTAAGAAAGCAAGTTCTCCCACCCCAGAATAAATCATTTGAACAGCACCCTAAGATACACAAGGGATTCAATTTGTACAATCTCTTCACAGGTACAAATTGCTTTCTTCCACTCAGGTACATATAAGGCTCTGCCCTTTAACAACAACTGCAAAGCCTGGGCAGTTTAGTCTGGCAGAGAAAACTATCTATTTCCCTTTTTAAAAAAAAAGAAAAGAAGAAGAAGCTATCTTGCTTCCAATCAAATTAAATGTGCTGTGGAATTCTGTGCATGCTTACTTGGGTGTAAGCCCCATTGACTTCACTGGAGCTTAGTCCCAAGTGTGCACATGATTGCTCCTTTACAACTCAGTCCTATCTCTGTTTGCTCAGAGGCAAGTCCCACTTTGTTGAATGGTGCTTACTCCCAAATAAGTGTGCATAGGACTGCAGCCTTAGTAATGCCCTTGGAGGTAAATTCAGTGGGACTAACCTCTCATGAATTCCATTTAGGAGGGAGAAACAGTAGTACCAAATTTATTGTTTTAAGGGGGGGGGACATCTCATGGGTTTGATATATAGGCATCGACAAGTTATTATACCCATACATTGCAGATTATATAGAGACTTGCTTTCTGGGCAATTCAATAAATCCTTCACCTTAAAATAAATTTGAACTTTTAAAAAATACCCAAACAAAGAAACAGTCATTTATACTTTAAAGCATGAATCATAATCACATATCATAGAATCATAACACTGTAGAGTTGGGAAGGTCTTTTGCCATCTCTGCTTGTAGAGAAATAATTTCCCCACCCTTTTAATGTACAAAATAGTCCCTTCTAGTGAGTAGCAAGCATTCTACACTGGACAGTACTAGTCAACACAAACTCCTGCCAGAGTCAATACACTACACTATGAAAGAAATCCTCAGACAACTTCAGGAATGACATCTAATCCATCAGCTCTAAAGCACATGGCCCAGTTGCACACACACACACACACACACACACACACACACCCAAACCCCTTTCCATTTTTAACTCCCTCACCAAAGTAGATGCTCAGGAAGCAGCTTTCCCTTCCAGGATCAATCTCAGCTCCCAGCTAGGCCTGGGCCATTTGACCTAAAGGCATCCTTACTTGCAACAAAGTCTCCATCATCTTCAGAGCCAAGGAAAGAGAGAGAAAGAATGAGAAGGCCAGAAACAGGGGGAGAAAAGTCCAGTTCTCTTGTGGTCTGAGTTGGAAGCTTTGTTATGATAAAAGGAAAGGGGAGGTGGAAAACTTTGGTCCAAAGTGCCAATGGGAGATCTTGCTTTCAGGAGGGCCTGTTGAGGGTGTGTGTGTGTGTGTGTGTGTGAGAGAGAGAGAGAGAGAGAGAGAGAGAGAGAGAGAGAGAGAGTCTTTCTTCAACTCTGCTCCTCTTGTTTCCAAAAGGGGCCTCTGGTCAGTGCTGATTAACGGGGGGGCTGGATTGTGTGTGTGTGTGTTGTTGTTGTGAAGTGTAGAATAATAGGAGATGGCCGGTGACCCAGCAAAGCCTTAAAACCTCATGCTACTTTATTGTGGCAAGCTGAGAAAGAGGGCTTTAGGACGGAGACCCCAAGCACTGACCCGCACGCATCCTGCGGATTGCCTATTCATTCCCTCAGCCTTCCAGTCGCCCATTGTTTGCCAAACAACAACGGAGATTTCACACAGAATGTAAAGCCCCTTTTCACATCCCGGTCAGAAAGGGAATTTTTGCAGCAGCCCTGGACTTTTCTTTTTCTTTTTGTCCGCCTCTCCCCCCCCCCTCCCCCTTTCTGCGATGGCTGTTAGCCTGGATTTTCTAGAAACAGATTCAGAATGGCTGATTCCCGCGCCTCCTACCCTCCTACCCCGCGTTTACATCCCTCAGGCTTTTTGAATTCAGCTCAAGCAAAGCAGGATGTTGTTGTGCCTTTCCAGGTCAAAATGGTGCGCTGCCGCTGCTGCAGCCACAAAAGGGCCTCTCTAATGCTTCATTGGGAGGGAGGCAAAGCCGAGGCCTTCGCCACTGTTTCTTCTTGACCACCTCATTTCCATCGACAGCACTAGCAACTTGGAACAAGAGTTTACTTTGCCTAGCTGGTGCGCGCACGTGCGTTTTGAAGAACACAGGGGAGAGAGACCACTAGAGACCATTATTTTAATCGTAAACTTTACTCACTCATTCGGGGTTTTTTTTAATCTGGCAAGGCAAAACCTGACTTCTCATTTCTTGTCCACTAAAAAAAAAGAAAGAAAAGCTAACTGTTATTCCGCGGCAGGCAGTTAAAGCAACAACGACCACCTGCTCCGCTCTCTTATTTACTCCGCAGTAAGTCCCGTTGATTTCAATCAGTTTACTCCCAGTTCATAGGGCAGCCTTCCAAAACGCTCCCTTGGTTGACCCAGCAGGTTCAAACCACGTGCCTAGATTCGGACCTGCTTTTATGGAAGCTGATACGTTTCCTGTTAGAAGCAAGCCCCATTCAGTTCAATGGGACTCGCTGCCTAGATTGCAACCTAAGTGGCGCTTCGCCTCCAGCTCGGTAGCCAGAGGCGAGCGCCGTATTATTGTACTGAGCACCGAAACACGCGTTTGTGAGCGACTCCAGGCTGGGTTTTAAATCCTCGAGTTCAGATCTTTCTTCCCTTCCTCCCCCCCCCCCCCCCGTTCTTTTCTCTTTGAAAGTGGTTGAAAAAGGCAGGGCGCGCCGTTTATTTGTGTGAGATTTCGTAACAGCTGTATCACTCAACAGCAATTTCTCCTTTTTCAGTTTATCCCACCCCCACCCCCATTGCCATAACGTTTACATCCGTTTGGTGTGGATCTGGGACCAAGACGGGAGGCTGAAGGTAGGCGGAGAGAAAAGCGATCGCGGGGGAGAAGCTGACAAGGTCGAGTCAGGGAGAGAAGAGAGAAGGGAGCGAGAGAGGAAAAGCCAGTTTGGTGACGTCTGAGAGCGACAGCAAACACTGGCCGTGCAATGCTAGACGTGTCATCTCAGAAGTGAGACCTTTTGAGTCCAAAGGGTGTTAAGCGTGTAGAGGATCGCAAAAGGGTGGATAGATCAGGGAAATCGCACCAAAGGCCAGCACATTTCAGTCCAATGGATTTCAAGGGGAGGCGGACACGAGCTTCACTCTCGCACCAAATCGAATTGATCTCAAAAGCGCTTCGACTTCGGCCCACGAGCGTTGCCCGAGTATTGATCAAATTACTCGAAATAATATCACTGCCGCTGTTGCTACTTCCAATCCTCGAGATGGGGTCATTAATGATCTTCCAAACTTCCCAGACACAGGAAAAGCGAAGTGAAGGAAATTAAGCAATGTGAACGTTTCTTTCTGCCCACCCCGTCGCCTGAGAAGCTCCTTGGGTGTTGAGTGTTTTTCAGCCGCTCAGTAAGGTCTATCAGCCTTGTTCCCATTTTACAGGCGAAAACCCGAGGCTTTCCTAAAGCCGCCAAGGGAGAACTGAAACGCACATCCTCCCTCCCAAATTGGGAACTGTAGTTTGCTCCTGGGCGATCTACAATTCCCAGCACCCTTAAGAAACTACAGTTCCTCCCATTCTTTGGGTGGGTGTGCTTTAAAGTGTGCGGTGGGGGTGTCTAAAGGTGCCTTGGGGACCCGAGTGCGGGAAGAGACCGGGGGTGCTTATGGTTTCTGTCCGCCAAAAGGGCTGAAGAGACAAAGGGATGGAGCTGGTGGTCCACACACGTTGGTTGCCTTTCTTTGCACTTTTAGCCTAGCCTAGGATTGGATGGCTTGGAGATCCACCGCAAAGCTAAGGAAGGGAAGAGGGAGGGCCAAGGCGTCCGCTCACTCCCCCGCGCGTAGTTCTCCCTCTCCCCTATTGATATGCTAATATCCCTTGTGACGACATCACAAAGAACACCTTGGACTCCGAGCGCTCTTCTCCCGCCCCCTAGCGCGGCCCTGTCCGGAGAGATGCCTCGCTGGTTGTAGAAGGCATTGAGCTATAGGAGCTGCCTCGGAATAAGGGGACGGGAAACTCGTTCAAATCCCCACCACCGGTCACGTAGGCTGGGTTGCAGTGCAACTAGGAACTATAAACAATGGAGCTGGCCTGGATTTGGGGCAGCTCACAGCCAGCGGCAAATTATGAAGTGCAGGTGCTCTTCGTGTCCCCACAGTAAAGTCCCCATAGCCGATCCCTAGACAAACCGATACCAACTTTGACCAGTGCAGACAGTGTGGTATCAAGACCAAGTCAGGTTTTAATCTCACTCCCACTTGGTTTAACACAGCCTAATGAGGAGCTCTGGAGGACTCAAAAGCTTGGTCATAATAAAAAGGACTTCTTTCTTTTTTGGGATGTTTCAAATTAAAAGGGGCAGTTTAACCTTTAACCCGCAGCTACGCCAATGTAACCAGCCTCTTCCTGGGCTTAGCTTCTAGGGGCGCTGAAAATTGCCCGGGGAGACGGCATCATCATCTCAAGAGATGACATCCTCACTACAAGAGACGAAGCAATCGCTCCAGGAGATTACGTCACAGACCCTGCTCTAAAATGAAATGTTCCACTACACCACTGCTGCAGATCCAGAAACCGCAGGGTTTCTGGGAGGCTTCGCTACTGATTCCACGAGGAGATTATGGACAGCCAAAAAGGAGTCCTAATCTCCAGGCAGAATTTTTCAACAATATTCCAACTATTTCCTCCCTAACACACACACCCAACTTGGTCTCTGACACTGCACACTTCTGTCCCCCACACCATAAAAAACCCGTTCGATCTAGATGTACCATTCTGAGTGAATATTCTTCTCATTTGTTTGAAGGAGAAAAAAATCAAGCCCCTAATATTAATTCCATTTTATTTTAATTTATTTGGCCTAGCATCTCCGGAAAGGGCTGTGAATTGCTATCAGAACAGAACCATTTCCTACACGCCAAGTGTTTTTAATAGTAGATACGATCGCTTCCACTTTCCTCGTATCTTTCCGTTAGGCCTTAGGTAGTCCGGACAGCTGGATGCTCGCTATTAACCAGTTTCTACCACGTCGCGAAGAACTCGACGAAACTGTAATCACCCCCTCGGAGATCCACGGGCACCTGGCGACCCGTCCCTTCTTAACCCATCACCTTCAGTTGCCTTCCGGCATGGCTTGACCCAGTGAATTTCCACCAAGCCATAAGCATAAACGCAATTCGAGATCCGTCTAGCCGCGTCTCCCTTCCTTCCACGTATTTCATGTCGTTTATTTAAAAGCACCCAAAGGTAACATGAGGTCTGAGAGAGAAAGACAGAGAGAAATCATGACTAAAACTAGAAAATGCATGTGCGGGGGGGGGGGGGCGAGAGAAGGGGTTGGGGAAAGAGAGAGGTGGAGGATTAGATTCCTTCATTTCGTTTTGGTAATCCTAAATACAGCTATCTCTGGCTCTTTAATCTCCCCTAGAGTCGGATTAGGACCCATTTGAGCTAGGACAGTTGGAATCTGCTGACGGGAGGGGTGGCGGCAAAGAAAGCACTAAGGGGGAAACTTTATATAACCAAGGCTTAGAGGCACCCCTCCCAAGGTGTGGGGGGAGAGAGACATCTCCCTGGTGACCTATCCTACGCAATGGACCAGCCTGGGAGGAAAGGCATGCACTGCCCTTCCTTAGGGTCATGCGCGTTATTAACAGAGAGAAGGTTTGCTTTGGAAACATTGACAGCCCCAGAGCTCTTTGCTGCTGCCAGTCTCCCCCCCCCCCCCCGCCCCAAGGCCAGCCCGCTTCAGGAAGCTCCTCGATGCCCAAGGAACTACACCGGAGTCTTTTTAGCATCTCATTTCCCTGCCTGTTGACAGAAGACTCTCCCGCCCCGGAGTTCCCTGCCTCCACATTAGCAAGGCAGGCGGTCAATCGGCATTGGGGGGGGGGGGGGGATAATCCGCAAAGGGAAGAGCTTCCAGTTCCGAAAGGCCGGCGGGCGGGAGGAGGGGGGCTGTGCCTAGGCGCGCATCGCAAGGCGCCCTTACCTCTGCCTTGAGTGCACGTGTCTTTTCTGCGTGTGTGTGTGTGTTACTATGACTCAATACTGTACATCAATCTTGCCTTTTTAATAATAACAAAAACAATCCCCTTATATTTGACTAAAACGTACTCGTTCAGTAAATGTCTGTGGTTCTCAATAAATAAGAGATTAATGTTTTTAAAGGGGGAAACATCCACCTCATTATGTACATATGCGTGTTTTCCTTTAAAAGGTACAGAGCGCATTTTTTTTAAAACAACAACAGCAACCTCCTTAAATGATTGAAATATAAAGACTGCGTGGGGCTCTGCGTGAATGTGCAAGACATAAATCTCAAAAGCTGAGCTCCGCTGTTTGATTGCAATGCTACGTTTGTGGGTGACTAGATTAAATAAATATATTTATAATCCTGGATATTTGTTTGGGATCTAATATCTTGTTGACAAACACGCACCCCTTCTATTTAAGATTAAAGTCCTCTCTTTTTTTTTCCTTTTTCCCCTTCGGAAAATGCCTGTAATCCTTTCGGAGAGATTTTGTTGCTTTCCGGAAGGTACGGGAAAGTAATTGTGAGGATTGTATGACCTTTGCGGGATGCGGGGAGCATGCGGGGTAGGGTGAGGGAGGTCCGAGGTGGAGGGGGGGCGCTCAGCAGTTTACACGGATCTCTTGCCTGCGCGCGCGCGCATAACGATCAATTTTCCGACCACTCCAGCTTGACGTGATCTTTTTCAGAGGGGGAGGCAGACACCCATGATTTCATTATGCCAGAGAGAGATGTGAAGGGAGGGAGGGAGAAGGAGAGGGTGGTAGCGGTGGTGGAAAGCGACCCGCATGGAGGACAGGCCGCGGCCATGTAACACATCTTGGAGGCAGCGGCCAGAGCTGCTCTTTTGTGCTTGCAGCAGCCCCCGTGGGGTTGCTAAAGAGGTGCCTGCGAAGTGGGAACCGAGGCCTGATGCCGCTGATTAGGATGCAGGAAGCGACCTGCCCTCTATTGGAAGCGGAGAGGAATGAGGGACGCCGGGTGCGCGCCAGAGGAAGGAGGGGGCGAGGGAGGGGGCGAGCAGCGAGGCGGCGCTGCAGCAGCAGCAGCGCAGCCAACAAACCGGGCGGGCAGCCGGGGAGGCGAGCAGGCTCCGCTTCCCGGCTGGATGTCAAGCGGACAGCGGCGTGCATCTTCCCGGCCAAAGGTGCCGGGCCGGCCCTTTTTCTGCAGACCTTCCCTCTGGGCGGACGGACGCGCCTCGTCCTCTAGCGCCTGGGACTACCAACGGCTCCCTCTCTCTCCCTCTCCCACCTAGCCTGACTGACTGACTGCCGTAAGTACCGCTGCAAGAGGCGTCACTGGCACAACCCGGGCCGTCGCGGGGCTTTGGGGGCTGCCTCGCCGGCCGGGAGGCAAATTCAACGGGAAGGCGGGGGGGGGGGGCAGCGGCGGCTGCAGGAAAGGCCCGAGAGCAGCGGCCCGCGGGTTGTGGGGCGGGGCGGCGGCAGAGTGAGCCCCCTCACGTGCCGTCTGGGGCCGAGCAGCAGATGGGCAAGTCGAGGTCTGCCTGGGGAGATTATAACCCGACAGAGTGGGGGTGGGGGGCGTCGGTGGAGGCGGGCAGAAAACCACCGACTGCTGCCCGATCGGTGGGCGCTCAGAGGCGCTTGCTGAGCCGAGTGGTGCGCGGCTGCTTGGAGAGACCTGCCGGCTTGGGTGCGCAGAGGTAGCGGTTCAGCTTTCGGTTGGGACGCCACCATTCAAAATCATAGCAGTAATAATGCGTGTTTTTGTTTGTTTGTTTGCTTGCCTGCTTGCTTTTGCACGGGGCTGGCCCGCCTTCAGGACTCCCTCCCACCACCGCTTTCTCTTTCTCTCTGCCGCTTTGGTGAGGTTCCCCTAAAACCCAGGCAGATCAATGGCCGCCTCGGTCGGTGCCCCCTCCCCGCTCGCCCACCCTAGTGTGGGCGCGCGCGTCCCCGGGATCTCTCTCTCCGTGGGGACAATTTCCAAGGTGGCGGTGCTGGCGGAAGGGCAGCGTGAAAGCCTTCCGACGGGCCTTCCTTTGTGTGGTGCTGAAGCTGCGCGCCGCGGCTTTGTGCTGTGATGCCCGGGGAAAATGGCGAGGGGCCATTGTGCTGAGGCCGGGCTTTTCTGGGAGGGAAGGAAGGAGGGAGGAGAGTGAGAGAAGAGGCATCCCTCTCCTAAACCCCACTGGTCCTTTGAAAGGAGCCCCTCGCTCGCTGCAGAGCTGCAAATCTCGCCCTCTGGTTCTCTTCCTCCCCCTGTCAGTGCGGAAGACGCCCATGCATGCCTCGGAGCCAGCCCTGCTTCTTCCACGATGGTGACCCATGCGCAAAAGTCAGCCGGCCCGCCTTGGAGACGAGCGGGGCTGCGAGGCAGCCATCTGTCCTGTTCATGGAGAAAGAGTCTCGGGTTGAGTCTCGCCTCATATCACCCAAGCGGAAGAACACAGTTTCCTAGGGCAGACTGGGAGCTAACTCAGAGAAAGCATCGTCCTATAGTAGGAGGGCGCGGGTGGGGGGGGGCAGAATAAGATCCTTTTCCTTTTTCAGACGTTGCGCTCCGCCTGGTGTGTGCCGTTTTTCATTTTCAATAGGAGGCTGAACGCTTAGAGCCAATAAATGGCACACAGTCCGTGCATAAGGAAACGGGTTTGTTGTTGGTGCTGCTGCTGCTGCTGCTGTTTTCAGTTAATTGTTACGGACTCGAAAGATAGTGCAAAAAAGGAGATATTCTGCTGTGCGGAAATAATGACCATCCGGAAGATTGTCCTTCCGGTTTCGTAAAGTTGTAGAAATCCTGGCAGAAATAAGTGATTTATTAAGATCCAAATCTGTGTGCATATGTTTTTAGCTTAAAATGCTTTGGGTTCTTTAATTTGTTGTGGCAATCTTTAAAATAATTTTTTTAAAAGGCTCCACTTCTCCAGAATCGATAATTCTTTTCAGTTCTGTTACTGCCTCTTTTTACGTATTCTATTTATATTCGTATCGAAGTCGTGTATAATTGTTAGACATTGGCGCACCAGTGTTTCGTATAGCCAAGAAGCAAAAAAGTGGTTTCCGTTGACCAACCAATGAATCTCTGTGCGTCTCTGTCTCTACACTCCTTACATCCTGTTGAAATCCGTACTGTAATCTACAGCTTTACTAAAACAACAGCCCATGATAACTTTTTTAAAAAGTATTCACTTTCTGTTGGCTAAGACAGTATTTATTATATAGAACCTTTCCTTTTAATGTCAATGTTATTGTTAAGAAAACAAGAATTTATCAGGGAGAAATGTAGCATTAAAAAAAAAAAAATTCGCCTGATGCCAGCCTGCTAAAACAAAACAAAAATAAATAAATCGAAGCTGTGGAAAGCAAAGCGATGTGCATGCGTTAAAATGGACCCCTTTCTGTCGCTCGTCATAGAGATCAAAACCATGGACAGCGAACGGATATTAAAGTAGGATTATCTCGATGGAATAATAATATCAATATTATCGTCCTGGAGGCCATCATTCCAAGCAGGCATTTGGTGGAACTGCCTTTCTTGAACGTCTGTGCTGCGTGTCGTCGTCCCCCCCCCCCCATCCCATCTCATACAGTTGTATAATGTGTCAAACCGTGCAGAAGCACCTCTGCCATGCCCTACTGCAGACTAAGCCGTCAAAGACCATTCTTAAGCAGTTACAAAACCGCACACATTTTTTTTGTCACCAGCCAAAGAAAGCGCTGGTGTGTGTGTGTGTTTCTGTATCCTTTCGAATTCTAAGACAAAAGAAAAGATACAGTTCAGTTCTTCCATTAGCTGAGTGACACTGGTATAAATTAAATTGATTTTATCAGCGGCCAACTTCCCCGATTGGAAAAATTAAATGCCACACTGACAGACAAAGATAACACAGGAACGATCTATAGAGCGCAAGACGAAAGGCAGCCTCGCTCCCCTCCCCCCGCCTTCTGTATTGGCGATCTGCTCTTCTCATGACACAAGGGACACGAAGGTCGAGTTTTGCCTAGTTGTCGGACTGGAGTGATTGAAACCATTGTTTGATTCGGAGAGACTGAGCTGATGAGTCATCGACTTTAGAGCAAAGCAAAGCAACAGTCGTGGCTTGAAGCGTTACTCTTCGGTTCAAACCAGGCTTTTAAAGCCTTCTCGAGCCTTTTAAAGCCTTCTCAGGCCTTCTAAAACCCGCACAAAGAGACGACACCAAACCCCGAAGTTTCCATCCAAGTCTTTCTCTCTCTCTGGCTATTTGTCACACGAGCTAAGGGTGCAAGGCCTTCAAGAGAGGCAAAGAGACAGACTGCCATTTCCATCTCTCAGCAGCAGAGCGACTCCTTATCTTGACTGTGTCAGCACCGCAGCCACAAAGGACACTGCTGTTCTCTCCTGGATTCCTGAAAGCAAATAGATGGTTTCGCCTCCCACCCCCGCTTTTTTTTTGGGGGGGGGGGGTTGGATTGCGAAAGGAAGGCTGTAGCTCTGACCTCCTCTGGAATAAGCAGTTGAAGGAACTTGGCCCAAAACTTTGGAGGATTTACTTGGGTGTTGACAATCCACCAGGCCGCCCGCATTGACTCTGGCGCAGTGTCACGCAAGTCAACGGAGCGAGAGGTTTGTGGATCGCGCCTCCGAGGCGCTCGCCCTCAATCCGCATCGGTCCTTCCTCTGTGGGCGGCTACAGACAGACAACCCTGTACCACCTTAACTACCGCGTGCGTGTCAGCTCTTGGGAAGTCAGCCGGCTGCCTGACAACCAAATGACCTTAGGGGTGAGGTCTCTGATTTTGTTATTACACCTCGTACTTCTGTATCATCCTCGCTAAGAAGTGTTGGGAATTTTGAGACGCCCCATGGATGCTAAAACAATATGTGGCTAAATGCTGACGTTTGGGTGCTCTGGATTCTCATTTTGCCAAAGAATGAAAACAAAACAAAAACAAAACAAAAAACCCCCCGACTTGTCTGCTGAGATGCGTGTGCCTGCATGTATGGATTCACCCAACTCCAAGTTTGTTCCACCAGCTTGCTGGTACACAGAGGAGGAGAACGTCCTATAATCCTTCCGCAGTAATCTAGAGAATCTACAGCAGTTGCATTAATTACTGGGCAAAACTCTTCTTCTCTTCCCCCTCCCCCCGCCGCTCCCCCCCCCCCTTCTCCTCGTTGCGATGAGGAAGGACTCTGGATTTTATATAATGCAGGCTTAGCTGCGATCAACCCTCCCTGCCCCTCCCCCCGCCTCCTCTCTCCTGCGCCTGGAGTATTTAAAGCAAATCTGTTCTCATTTCATGGAAGGGGTGGGGGCAAGAGAGGCTGGGAGCTCGAGACAGCCTTCTGTTGCTGGTAAATGAGGACACTCTGTGGCAACCGGAGCAGGGCTGCGGGTGAGGGGGTGGGCAGGATCTGTGCTCTGTGGAAAGCAGGGTGTCCTCTTGTCCTCCGGGCCGGATGGAGGCCGCGAGGGGAGGTCCAGCCTCTCCTTTGGGCAGAGATTGGGCGCCGGATGGGGCTGTCATAGCGAAGCGAGGTCGAAGCTGAGGCGGCGTCAGAGAGGCTTTCAGCCCGGGGAAAAGGTGGACCGTGAAGAAGGGCGAAGCGGGAGATGCTCTCCGCGGGGACTTAAGTCGGGCTTTTGGTCCACGCAGACCCCCGGGCAGCCGGGGGCGGGGGCTGGAGCTCCGGCTGGGGCTCGAACTCGCTGCTGGCTGAGCGCAGGGGCTGCTTTCAAGGACACGGGGAGATGATCAGGACTTTGGGAGCCAACATCTGCCTGCCTGGTGACGTCAGCAGCCCCGTGTAATCCTCTTGTACGGGAGGCAGATGCCTTATTTGTTTGGCTGGAGAGCCATTAATCCCTAATTCTGGAGCAGCGAGCGAGGGGCGCGCACACGCACACCGGACCGCTCCGAACCAAGTTCCCCCCGGAAAAAAATAAACAGAAAGAAAAGAAAGGAGGTCGCTGGCTGCCTCTCCGCGACACTCGGAGAGATCAGGCTCACTGAAGGTTTGAAGGCGATCGATGGATTTTCCTCTGTTTCTTGAGTAAGGGGGGGGGGGCGTTGTGTGTAACTGGGGGGAAGGGCAACCTTTTTTCGTGTGCCTGCGCGCGCGCCTTAATACATTGCTTTGTTGCGATTCCCACATGGTGGATTGATGCCTCCCTCGGTTTTGATTTTGTTTGGGTTTTTGTTTGTTTGTTTTGTTTTGTTTTGCACGGGGAGAAAGTAAAGGGTTAACGCCGCTTGGATCCGAGGTAGAGCTCCGGCAACGTCCTTTGTAGCTGGCGGGGCTGTCATTGGGGCCGATCCCGCGATCCTAGTAGCAGTAGGAACTGTGCTGCTTGCGTTCCGAATGGATCCGGATTATATCCGGATTGCTCCTGCTGCTTGGCTAGGAGAGAACTCTAGCCTCTCTCCTCCTCAGACGGGGCAGACCCTCCCTTCCTCCTCTTGCTTTGCCCTCCTGCTTATTTAAATCCCCCGCAACCTCCCCCCTACCTCAGCTGCCTTTGTCATTTTCGGCCGTCGGACAGCCGTAAAGTTTAGGCGTCGGTTCCTCCCCCCCTTAACCTCTTCGCCTTTGCTTCTCTTTCCTAGGACACCGGGGGGGTATGACGCAGAAGGCCTCCGGGGCGCGACCTGCCCTCCGCCCGTTTGCTCCGGAGTCCGATGCCACCAGCCACGGAAGACTTGGGAGAAGAGAGCCACGTCCTTTAACCACCCATTTCCACTGGGATCTGAGTAGAGCGTCGCAGCAGTTGAGCGAAAGGCATTCAGGCGAAACTTCAGAGGCGCCAGTGGGCAGAGGTCGATCTGTCCAGGTTTCGGGCTGGTTTCTTTGATCACTGATGGCCTGTTCCAGCGTCCTTGCAGAAATCCTCCAGAGTTCAGAGCCACTGCGGATTTGACGCCCGTTGAAACGCTGCCAAGTCCTAACCGTAGCCGTGTTTCTGTTGTTGAGTTGTCTCGCTCTTCCTCCTCCTCTTCCTCCTCCTCTTTCCTCTTCCACTTCCTACGGCACAGTCCCTGTAGCCAAACCAGATGGGCTGTCCTAACTCTCCCGGGAATGGGCAGGTGCTCTCGAGTTAATGTTTTCCGCTTTACAAAGCAAGTCGACACGCATCCTGCCTCTCTCATTGGCGCACATCGCGCTACACGACTAATATATGTTTATATAGGGTAGATATCCAGAACCCTCCTTTAACAGAGAAAGGATGGCGATGCTTAAATGTCCCTGATGCGCAGGAATGGCTCGTGTGATGGGAGAGGGGAGGGCAGGCGAAATCCTCTCCTCTTCAGGAGCAATCAGCGCAAAGCCGTGTCATTCTGTGGTCTTAAGAAATTAAAGAGGGGGAAAACGAGCTCGCTACATTAGAGCAGCTTAACTAGGTGGCGTTCGAGGCAATCTTTAAGCAGACTCTTGCCTGGTGGAACTGGCAGATGGGCTAAGGAAGCGGCCTCGAATTTAAAGCCAGGCCCGGAGCATAAAGCGGGGTGCGCGGGGGGGGGGTGCGCTGAAGATGAGGGCGGGGGTTGCTTTGCCTTCTTTCATCTTAAAGGTCGCTTGCCATTTTGTTTGCAGAGCGAACGTGACAAATCCGAGGCTTTGCCTCTCCGTGTTCACAGCGGACCTTGATTTAATGTCATACAATTAAGGCACGCGGTGAATGCCAAGAGCGGAGCTTGAAGACACCGTGGAAGAACTGGTTTGACTCCCCCACAGACAGGGTTAGAAAAGCCCCGAGCCAATGCAAATTCTTCTACTCCCATCTAAGGCGCTAGTCCCATTTGTGTGGTGTCGGGCGCCCTATTTCCTCTAGACCCCTTGCCTTATCATTAAAGGTGCAGCAGGATGTCTCTTACCCATCACAGGTAGGTTCACAGTTGTTGTTTTTCCAGAGCTTCTTGCCTAAATCATGTAAAGGCGACGGATAAAAAATAAATTCATTTGATAATATAATGGTATCCCTATGTTTGTTGATTATACACTCATCTCGTGTAATCTGCGTCAAGTTAGAGAAGGTCCTGCGGGGAGACACTTCGGTTTCTCAGTATTGTTCTCCACGAGATGGTGGTGAGCTGAAGACGGCATAAAGCTGGAGAATCCCTAGGTTTCTGTCTGCGGGGTGAAAGCTAAGATATCGTGGTTACCTTTTTTTAAAAAAAGTGGTGTAATATACAGTATCTGCAGAGCATTTCGGTAAAGAGAGCGGTGCTAGAGTGGGTGGGTGATGTGGCCCTTGAGCATCCATTTTTATGGCTGTCTTTGTTTAGCCTGGGCCTAAAACCGCGGGTGAACAAAGGGAGGCAAACCATCACTGTCTGCATACTGGAAACGGGCAGGACCTGACCGCTGTCCACGGTGCTGAAGTCAATTTTGCCGGTAACGCTGACTGTAGCTTATATTTATTAACGAAACAGTGGCACGAATGCTCTCCGTAGATTAGGTACACTCGACTGTAGCACTCGGTTTCACCATCTAGTATTCAATACCACAAAACAGTAGGCTGCAATTCACATCCTAATGAACCTAATGATATATCCATCATGGATATATATATATATATATATATATAGGGAGTGACTTTCAAGATTTCTTAAGATTATTCGGCTATCTAGAATGTTTTCAAAATTTATTAAATAAATGTAGTTTCCTTATACAAAGGAAGGGGTGAAAGTCTTGTGCAGTTACCAATATATTCAAAGAAGGATACCACCCTCTTTCCTGAAAATGAGTGGTATGTACATTGCAGGCTAGTTATGGACAGACATTTAATCTAAGTGTGGCTGTTAACTCTCAAATACGCCTAATTATGAGTTAATAGGAGGAAAAAAATACGTCCATGAAACCACTTGATAAGCGGGTCCTATGCTACCAGGGTAAGGGAGGATTTCGGACCAGGTGTACGCAGATTTTCACCACCACTTGGCAGGACAATATAAATGGTAGCATACCGCGTTGGTAAGAGTAAACTGCCGGTTGGTAAACAGTCCCCTTCAATTCACGTCTATTTCCTCTTTTTTGGACTGGAATCGGTACTGTAGCTTTTGGCGCAAAGCCTCGGTTTTCGAATTACTGCCCCCAGAGTGGGGCCTGAGCGAGGCTGCAGCAACAGCGAAACAGCTATCAGGTAATGGAAGGCCAGGTGCCTCTAGGACACGCTGTTCTTTAATCTGGATTAAAATACGGGAAAGCGGATTACCCGCTTGGTATCTGAACCGGAACACTAGAAAATCCCGATTCTGCAAGCACAGCTGGAGGCTGGTTGGTGCAGGAAAAGAGAAAAATCTCACAGAAAGAAAAGGCGAGTGGGGCCTATCTTGCGAAAACAGCCATTTTAGTCAGGCATCCTTTTCGCTCTCGCTGCATCTATCTGCTGCCAACCTGCTAATCCCCCACGCACTTCCTCGGGAGTAAATCCTAAACACACCCATGGCAGTTTTGCCCCAGATGTTTGCCCGTGAAAGAATTGCGATGGGCTTCTGCTGCAAAGTCCAAAACCATCTCCTTTCAAAATAGGCCTATGGATGTCAGTGAGATTTAACTCCCAATGAAGTGTGTGAGGACTGGCACGATCCGTGATCCATTTACTTCGGAGCAGTCCCTCCACTTCTCTAAAACAACGCTGGAGTAAAGAAGCTGCAGATCACACAGAGGAAATTTGCCTTTTGCATTAAAGTAGTAGTAATTATATTAAATAAAGAAGTCTGGTTTTCAGTAAGTTTGTTTGAAGTTAATTCAGATTTGTTACTCCAAACTAACTAACAATCCATCTGAGGGGCAGATCTCCGTTTAGACATTGCATTTTTATCACACACACACACACACACACACACACACACAGAGAGAGAGAGAGAGAGTTCTCCATCGCGTCTTCAGTCACCTCCCTTAATGTTGTAAACACTCAGCTAGTCGAAAAAGGAACCCCGCCTTATTTCCTTCCCATTGTATCGGAGATTTCCTTGCATTTCAGATTCGTTGTGCAATGCATTTTGGAAATGTATAATCGTCTCTTCCCCTACCCCACCTTTCCATATCCTAAACAACAGTGCTCGAATTGTGATGCACCCAACTAACGAGTATTTGACAAGGTTAAAATGCGATAAAGACCATAACATTTTTGAGTAAAGAGTGGAAGGCAAAGAGAAGTAATACAGAGATTATTTAAAAGGGTCTCCTCCCTACAATGACCAAGGCATTGAGAAGACTTCAGATAGTCACACACACACACACACACACACACACACACACGAATTGTGATTTTCAGTCGCAGGCTGATTTCTACCACTTGTGAGTGGCAAAGTGATGTTAGTTTGAACTCACCTCCTTCTTTTATTTAGTACTGCACTATACCATACCGAAACATCTCTTCACTGTCCAACAAGGAACTTTTGGTCAATGCCACCCCTTATCAGTTTGCCTAATTTTTGTCAGGGGAAGGGGGAGCCCGAGTTTTCCCAATGAACCGCTGGTTAGAAAAGAAGGATGTTGACATCATCTGATCTAGTGACCTTAAACCCATTTAAAACTGCTGTCAGATTAAGGACCCTTTATTTTGACATTGTTATGTTTAACATTCAGCACCTTCCTCGCAGCTTCCAACGTAGGAGTCAACTGCTGCTCTCTCATCCATCCATCCTCTCCCCTCTCTAGGTATAACCCCCCAATCCACCTCAATCAAGATGTCCCAGTGGGAGGCGAGTAGGGAGATTTACCTTAGGGGCCCCTGTGCAATCGGAAGCACTCTGATTGTGCCTTTCTTAATAAGGAGGAAAGCCTCTCGGAACTGCTTGAGAGAGACAGTCTTGCCCTTGAGCTGCTAAAACGAAGCCATACTGCCCTACGGGAGTAGCAGTTTTCTTTCGCTTTGCACTCCAGCTTAACTAATTTTGGTCGACAGCGTGCAAAGGACTTAACTAGGCGATGGCGCACTCTGCTGCCTAGAAGATGCAAGGACATCGCTGAATAAACGTGGCATCTGGCAACTTGGACGAGAACTAACTGCCAGGCGCAAAGAGGGAAAACTAAACATTCACAGTCCTGCCCTGTTAGAAGCTGAAAGGCCGATAGAGACGCAGAGGCTGGCAGCTGTCCTGGTGCTGATTAAAAGTCTGGGGTAGTGACGTCATGAGATGTTGCCGCATTCTAGAATGCTGGAGTTGTTTTGGTGCAAAGAGCGCGGGGATGGGACAGGGAGAGCTGCGCGCGCCTCACTTGGAATGACAACACTTAACAAGCGAAGGGTCACGTGAAACGCTGTTTCCTTAACAAGTTAAGTGGAGCGGAGGAGGAAGGTACTCTAAGTCATCGGCTGCATTTTTGAATTTGTTTACACACTTCAGTTCACCATCATTTCTCCCTGGGGATTTTTTTTTTTAATGGGCAAAAAATGGGGGTTAGTGGTTGGGGGAGAGCCACAGCCATGGATAAATGGATTTCTACTACCACAGAACAAACTGAAGGGTTGTTTTTTTAATGACTAAAAGAATAGTAGGAGACTGTCCTTCTTATTACTTTGTACTGCATATATAATTTATATATTGCTACAGAGTAGAATACAGTAACTGTCGCGGGTCCAATGCTGTAAACAAATTAGATGAAAAGAAATCTCATTTATGTCAATGTAGCTTATTCCCAGACAAAGTGTTTAAGATCAGAGTCAATGTTCTACTTCTTTTAGTTACGTCATTAGCAATCACTAAAAGGTGCTATTTTATGGCACACTATTATATATTTGGTGTTATCCTTTTGATCTGTTGCTGGACACCTCCAAAGAGAGAAATATTACTAGGGCCACAACTACGAGAATACTTCATCATCAGATTCTAAATTCATTGCCATTGCTATAGTTTGCTATTTTGGAAAGTTACCGGTATTTATTCTACTGCATACAACATGGGCTCTTCATTTCAAGCACAGTTTTTTTCTTGACTGCCTTTAGAAATGCCCTCTTTCTTAATACAGTAGCAATAAATGTATGTTAATGCAACATCTCATTTATCTCCATTGTAGACAATGTGTATCTTGTGTATTTCCAGATTAATGGACCTGATTAGAACTACACATCACCCCTCATCCAATCCAAGGACTGTCAAAGTGTGTGAATGAGCAAAGTCCAATAACCTTCTGCATTCTTTCTGTGAGGGAACTTGGGTTGCTATTTTCTGCCTGACTTTTATGAGCTCTCAAACATTCAATGCAAAGCCTTTCAAAACATTCCATTACCAGACTCTTCTCTTGGAGACTTTTCAACTCAAGGGCATATTGCTTGCATCACATTTCAGCTTCTCTGTGTTGGGGAAGTACTCTTAAGAAATTTGAAATCCCCAGGAGTGAACAACTGAGTCCCAAGCATGTCCAGCTCTTCAGCAGCATATTATTATTATATCTATATGATGCCTATTTTATATGCTGTAAGACGTGCCATTTAAAAAATAAATAACAAATCCATCAACTACGAATCAGCACAGACTTGAGACTAGCTTACAAGCTGCAAAGAAGTAATACTTTGCATTAGATAGATTCAATGAGTAGGCACTAAAAGCCACGAGAGAGGGACCCATGAGTTCTGCTTACTGCTGGAAACAGAGCAATTGCTAGATTGTATATATTCAAACAATTGTGGGAGTAGCCAAGATTGCTTCTTTATCTCAGTAGCACAGCAACAAAGAAGCACCTAGGAGAGGCTAATCTAATTAGTTTTGCCCAACTCCTCCTACACTCCATCTGTAACAACCTTCAAACGGTGGGACATTTGCAACACACACCCTCCATTTTCTTTCTCTCTACATCCCTGGAGAACTTGAAAGCTTGCTTATAACCCTGTAATATTTTGATTGGTCCTAATAAAGAGTTTGATGTTTTTCCAAATAGACCAACACAACTCTCCATCACTTTATGCCAGGAACCATCCATATTTTCATTTTCACTTTTGCTTCTTCCCTTTGAATGGCAGATTTCACTCTGTGTTCTATTCCAAATTGCTTTCAAAAGGCCACTTTGAAGAAAAGTGAGTCTCAAGCCCATCTGGTCTCATACAATTGCAACCTATACTGGGGAGCTTTAACCATCGAACCACAGGGTGTGTTGTGCCCAAACTATGGTGGTTAGTTATGCTGTTGTTTTAGACTGATTTAGCAATAAATGTGTTGTTCTACCAGGCAACTGTTTTGTCATGGCCTCTTTGCTGAATTAACCTTGATGCCATCTGATCCTTATTTACTCAGAAATAAGCCTCTGAAACTGGAGGCAATGGATACTAGGAATATCAATAAATAGTGTGTATATAGGTAGGTAAAGGGACCCCTGATCATTAGGTCCAGTCGCAGCCGACTCTGGGGTTGTGGTGCTCATCTCGCTTTATTGGCCGAGGGAGCCGGTGTACAGCCTCCGGGTTATATGGATCTATAGGTAGACCTAATGTTTAACTGCATTTATTTATTTAAATTTGTACTCTGCCTTTCCACAACTAAGCGTTCATGGACATCCACCTGGTGCCTGTAGAACGGACAGAGCCAAATAGGGAAAATGAAGGGATGCATGGTCAAGGCCATTTCTTCGCCTAAATTTCTTTGCCTCCCACCACAGCTGAGAAAGGCAGCAGTATCTCTCAGAAGGTACTGCAGCCTGCAGTTGCAAGGGAGTTGGTCAAGGTGGAGCCTGATGTTAGCACATTCACTCACCATTCTGATCTCTCCTGACACACTTTTAGAGTCACTCAGAATGGACCAGTCCAAGGTTCAGCTCATCGCCATACATCTGTGGGTTGATTTGCCTTATTAGTCCAAAACTGTTAAATTAATCCCATAACTAGGATCACACTGATCTCAAGTGTACATGTGTGATTGCAAAATGCACATATGATGCCTGCAATGGGAGAGAGTTTGGAACAAAGGATGAGGAATAGTTAAACAGCTCCTTTGCCTCCTGTTTCTCTGTTTCTGCCTCTCCAAGATGGCTATTCCATAGAAGGTTTCTTTGGTTGGTTGTTGTTAAGACATTAAGCTTGCAGAATCCAATCTGTGTTTGGACCCAGCAACTCTCGGCACTATTGGGCCCTTGATTCACAGCTATCAATTTCTAAAGTTCTCGTGTCCGTGTCTATGAAGTAGAACACAAATCGCCTACCATACCATCCTGGAAGATAGGTTTGATCTGCATCCTTACCTGTCATTAATCAGCATTTATTCTGGTGGACAAGCACTAAGTAGGACATTATGTGGCACATAACAGTATACAACGATGATGACAGCAACAGCAACAACAAACCAACCAGAAGATATGTAAAACTGAAATGAAACTGAAGTCTGTAAAGCATTCAGGCACTAGATTTTTCACAGAACTTTTGACCCAGGTGGAAATAATATAAGGTCCACCTGTATCATTCAGAAGCAATATCCAAGGTCCAAGCAGGACTGGCCTCTCACACTCTTTTTATTCAATTTTCTAAAGCTTACAATTAACCTGTCCTTCCTTCCTTCTTTTTCTTTCTGGTACAGAGTCTTTATGTGCTCCAGTTCAGTGGTGGCTCTGCTCATTGGGTTTGGGAAGATTGAAGGCTGGGAAAACCAATGGTAGGTGGAGCCAGAGCTAATGACAGACAGAGGCAATTCATTCTAGTTTTGCCCTCCGCCTCCTCCTCTTCCTTGCTGAGTAGTATAAGGGCAAGGCTGAGACTAAGGAGGAGGATGCTGACAGGCAGTGCCCCCCTCTGGACAGACTGTAAGCAAGGCAGACTGGTGGCAGTCTGGCTAGGGGCAGACTGAGGCTGGTGGGCCAAAGCTCCATTTTGCCCAATAAAACAGTCTCCACTGTGCTCTATGTGTAAAAGTGGCAGTGCTTTTTTTCTTTTAGAAGTGTTTAGGGTTATTCTCATTTTGACTCAAGAAAATCAGCATTTTATAGTTCAAATAGGGGAAAATAAATACACTAAATGGACAAAAGTACAAAGATTCACAAAATGTTTAGGGGTATGCGTACCCCTGTGTCCCTCCCAGAAAGAAAGCACTGAAAAGTGGCATAATAAAACCAAACTCAAACTTAAGCTGATTTTATGTGCTTATTGCTTATGAATGGCTACACAGTACACAGAGGATTCACTGAAAGGGCAAATGCCTACCTTATTAAAACAATTCAAAACACTCCTACAAATAAATAAAGACACCCATGTATGAGTAGATAGCCACTGAATTGTTGGACAATTAAGGATTGGTTTTAAAACCCAACACTAAACTGATGAAACAAACTAGATCAATTTATGTATTACAATCTCTCATTTGCCAAGTGAAGAATGCTATGTTGTTTAAAAATGCTTCAAGGCTTCTACATCTTCTGCCCCATAAAGAAAATTAGTAATTGCTGCAACTCTTGCCCCCTTCTTTCACAGACCTCTTCACCCATAACCTTCCACTGTCTGCCATGGGTCAAAATTATGGTTCCATTTTTAACAGCAGGAGGAGGAGACTGAGTGAGTGATCCTAGTAGAAGAATGCAGGGGAATAGTAGGGTGGTTGCATCTTCTCTTGGTATCTCTGAACATTTAAAACTATCTAGGAACTATCTAGGCATAAGGAACTTGGGATGTTATGCCATTTTGAATAATTTAACTATTCTGAAGGAAAGGGAACCTTTCTCTTAAGGCTGTGATAGATTATAATCCTAATTTTAAGATTTTTTATTCTTTCATCATATTTATGAATTTGGAACATTATTATATTAATGTATTAGGATCATGAAGTCTTAAAATTAAAACAGGCAATATAAATATTTTTAATGCCATATTGATGGGTATAGTAATCCTAACCCCCAACCCACACTGCTGGAGAAAGGGAGTTAGGATTTGATGAAGATTTCCCTCTACTGGTGGTGGTGCTGTGTCTACTAAAAAAGCACAGTGGAGCACATGCTATCTTTGACAGTGTTCCTGGAGCTGATGCAGCAAAATATGTACAGAAACGTCCTCCTCCATTCTAGTCTGCAGAAGTCGGCAGGGCTGGAGAAGTGGCTGAGAATCATGGGCAGAGTAGACTTACCTTGAAGGACAAGCTAGATGCCTGAAAGTTCCGTATAAAACCTAAAGAATGAACATTAGGTGCAGAGAGAAAAGAGCCAGCACATCACTCCGTACACATGCTGGCTGATAAGCCTAGCTTGACCTGGATTTTCTTTTGTAGCATGTCTCCTCATGCTACAAAGAAAAATTGGCCACTTGATGTCACAGTGAGGAACAAATATCCCAGTGACAGAGGGGTAGGGAGAAACCAGGATCTGGCCTGCTGGTCAGATCCAGTTTCTCATCCCTGCTGTACAAGTTGCATGCCAGTAAACAATTCAGGAGTCCCACATCCCCAAGTCCTTCCTTGTCATCAGCCTCATTATTTACATCAGAAGACAAGGTGTCATCTGCTATTGTCATTTATGTTAAAAATTTGTTAAACAAAAGACATCTCTGCTGACTCAGCAGGCTCAATACCTGAGTCTTGAAGATGGTTGAATTTAGATGCTTTAAGTACCACATAACAAGGTAATCCACTTTTTAATAGAAGCAGTAGTGATATTAGTTGAGTGCTTACAACTAATAATAAACACAGTTACTAGAAAGTAAGTAAAGGTAAAGGTAAAGGTAAAGGACCCCTGGGCAGTTAAGTCCAGTCAAAGGTGACTATGGGGTTGCGGCACTCATCTCGCTTTCAGGCCGTGGGTGCTGGTGTTTGTCCACAGACAGCTTTCTCGGTTATGTGGCCAGCATGACTAAACTGCTTCTGGCACAACGGAACACCATGACAGAAACCAGAGCCTGCCACAGCAGTACCTATTTATCTTCTTGCACTGGTGTGCTTTCAAACTGCTGTAGGTGGGCAGGAGCTAGGACAGAGGAATGGGAGCTCACTCTGTTGCAGGGATTCGAACTGCCAACCTTCCGATTGGCAAGCCCAAGAGGCTCAGTGGTTTAGAACCCCTTGGTTTAGGAAGTAAACTCCATTGGCTAAGTAAACATACATAGTGATTGTCAGAGCTGGCTCCTGGTCCCAGCTCACAAAGGACCAACGCTAGCCGGTAGTAAAGTATCAAAGTCTTTATTGAAGAATAGTTTCCATTTCCAAGCCTCAGCGCCCCAGCTCTACGTCTAGAGTCTAGACCGGCGAAGCTCCGTCTGAGTCTCCGCCCCCTGTACACCAGTTTAAGACTCTAATCTTACTCCACCTCTCCCTTCTCTCCTTTCTCCTCTGGGTCCTGCTGCCCCCCGGGGTCTCCTCCCTCCTGGACTCCTCTGACGCAGACGTTGACCCTCCTGACTCCTCCCGCTCTCTTCGGCGGGCTTTAGGACTTGGCTCCCTACCCGGGCTGCCAACTGTGCCGCCTTCCTGTACATTTGAACTTGGCACGCGCGCGCGTTTAACCTTCCTCTTAACCGTTTCCTCGCTCCCTGACGGAGGCGTGGTCAATCCTGCCTCATGTTCTCCCGCTGGTAGCGCGCCGCCTGATCCCGATGCCTGGGACTCCTCCCCCCTACTTCCCTCTGGTGTGGACGCTGGTCCAGATTTCCAGCTGCTGCTCTCTGAGTCCCCTCTGGCCCCTTCTCCCTGAAGTGCCCCCCTGGGTACTCCCCTTGCCCTGACCATGGGAGCCCCTTTTTGTGAATCCTCTGATTCACTGGACAGACTCAGAGACCTCGGATCGCTGTCCTCGCTGACATTTCCTTCGGACTCCTCCCCTTCGCTCTCCATTTCCTCCCTCTCCTGTGCCTCTGCTCCTGAACCCCTGACAGTGATGGACTGTTTTATAATGAATACAATTATATATTAGAATAGAAGGATGCTTAAAGATGTGACAGAAAGAAGAAAGAAAGCAAATGCCGGTAGCTGATATATTCACTTTAGAGAATGATCAAGGGTAAGGTCCAGTGATGATCATGGAACTTAGTCTCTTGTATCCCTTTCAGCACCAAGCAGATCAAGAAGATTTTGTGCTTCCACCAAAAACCTGAACTGGCATATCATAAGATTTTGCATTAGGGTGGATATCCTGGACATTTTATATAATTATATGATTTGTATTCTGCATAAAGATCTATTCCTCTGAAAACCTTGGTTGTGTTGGTAATCACTTTCTGGTGAAACAGAACAAGTACCACCATTCTACAAAGAAAAGAGGTGGCATGTTGGTTTCCCTCCACTTTTCTGCTATGTTAATTCATTCTAGACCATGAAACAGTTGACATTTTGAAATTGCATGAATCTCTTAGAGGAAATTGTGTCCTAGTCATCCATCTCTCAAAGTAATTTACCATTTGGAACATATGTGGGGTGGGATGGAGGACAGATAAAAGTAAAGAGAAGCTTGGGCGGTGAGAAGCATTTAGAGTACATCTTGCAAAGACCCAGTAAAAATTCCTGAGGAGGGAACACCACATTTCTGTTGCTACGGAAGTTCAAGTTTGGCTGCTGGCTCTGAAATGAGAATACAAGTAGTAAGACAACTTATGGCAACTACAAATTACTGTAGTATTGTATTGGTGCAAACACTGGCAGAGGAAGAGGGGGCGGGGGGAGCACACGGCCCCCAGCACCATGATCCTGGTGGGGTGCCATTGTGGCTGCCCCCCCACGCTGGGCACTGTGCCCCCGCGGGCGGTGCACCACGCCCCCAGGATGTGCACCACACACCCCAGGCCGCACACCAGCCACGCCCCCACCTGCTCTCTGCCCCCAGTGCCAGAGCATGAAGCTCCACCACTGGTGCAAAGAGCTTCAAGGAGCTGCCATACTGAAATAGCTCAGATGTTAAAGGAAGTGGTGAGCAGAGCAAAGAGAGAGACTGATATTTCAAGACATACTCTGAGCTGCGGGATAACCATTCGCTTTGGTTCTAGCCTCCAACTTAACACCTGTGGACAAGCTGCAGACCTGGCCCTACTGTTAGGCAGAGTGATATGGCCCCTTCAGGCACTTGGTTCTGGATGTCATTAAACATTCAAAATTGTTAGCTGATCTATGATAATCATACTTTTATTGCCTGAAGGGGAAGAAGCACCCGTAAGATTTCCTGCCTCAGGTACAAAATAAGTTAACCAGCTTTGATCACTGTGCATCTTAAGAGAAACATAAGAAGAACTTGCTGGTTCAGGTCAATGGCCCATCTAGTCCAGCTTCCTGTTCTCACAGTGGCCAATGGAGCAGAATGGAACTTTAACCAGTTCCACAGCAAATCTCTCTGCCTCCCATGCTATGATTGGTTAACTGTACAGCCCTCCCATCTCCTGCTACCACGACTATTAGAACTAGTCTAGCAATGAAAGGTCTGATGGCACATAACGCACCCATATGCTGAAGCTAAGCAGTCTTGGGTCTGGTTAGTGCCTGGTTGGGAGAGTGCCTAGAAACCCTATGCATGCAGGCTGTGTAGCTTAGCTCAGGGGTAGTCAATGTGGTACCCTCCAGATGTTAATGTACTACAGCTCCCATAATCCTTGGCCATTGGCAGTGTTGGCTGGCACTGATGGAAGTTGGAGCCCAGCAACATCTAGAGGACATCATATTAGTGCTCTTTGGCTTAAC
Source organism: Podarcis tiliguerta (assembly GCF_965153285.1). Lineage (NCBI taxonomy): Eukaryota > Metazoa > Chordata > Lepidosauria > Squamata > Lacertidae > Podarcis > Podarcis tiliguerta. The sequence continues at coordinate 34,667,564 of NC_139540.1, read as the reverse complement.
CTATTTTGACTTGGAATCACAAGAAGAAGTGTTGCAATTTATTTTGAATTATCGGCAGTAAAACATAAGATGATTAGAGCCCCACTGAACTTGAAGCATGGGAAGCCCCAACAGAAATTTATAATTTGGCAGAATATTTGGATTATATGATATGTATTTGTATAATTTGGAGTACTTAATGTGATTTGATTGGATTGTTAAAATGGAAAATTTAATAAAAATTATTTTTTTAAAAAAAATATTTTGAATTATCTTCTCTGCTCCAGCTGTGGTTATGTTTTCTGCTTATTAAAATGATATTTTTAATAGATAAAATGTATTACAACTGTAGAACAGTGAACAAAATAAGAAGTTACCTTCTGCAGGTCTAGCTTTAAATGCAATAGTTTTGTATATGTTGGAATGTTGGCTATCAGCACTTTGTCTTAGTCAGACTATTGGCAGAATTGTCTGAATGAAAGGTTCAATCCACAGTAAACTGCAATGCTTAAGACCTATTGAAATCAAGTTCCATTGGTGTTAGGAGGATTAATGTGCTGAATATTTATGGGTTGTGCCTTGTACTGGGCCAAGGTGGTCAACATGAAGGAAGCAGGAGCAAAGGAGAAACAGACAAATAGGAATGAAAGGCATTATTCTGCTAGTCTTGTTCACCAAGCTGCTTCTAAGCAGTTGACTTGGACACCCTATGTAAATCAATGGGAATTATGCCCACATAATTAATTTAGGATTGGAGCATTATCACTTTTTATAGGTTCACTAATCCATCATTTATTGAACAAATGCTGTGGTTTTGCCTGTAATTTTAATCTCGACAAGAGCTGGATCAACTGGGATCAGGTACATATGACAGGTTCCAAAGACAGACTAGGAGGGAAGAGCCACTCTACAATTCATGATTTCCTGGGCCTGCCTTGTTCTCTGTCCAGACCAAAACTTCAAAAAACTGCAAGGCCAATTTGACCATCATGGACTCATCAGCTTGCGCATTGCAGCTTCTGAGATGCTTTTATAATACTGCCTTCAAGCCTCTGAAGTAGCATAATCTCTGTACCAGCTAACTTTGGAGAAAAAGTTTGGTTGCATTTTCAGTAACAAATTTATATACCAAAGAGCATAATATCATATATCTGCGTACTCGTTCTGAACAGTGGACAACTCAAATAATAAAAAGGACATGACTGAATGGGATGATAGCTACAATCCTAAGAACACTTAATAAATATTTGCTGAATACAAAAGAACTTTGTTTTCAATAGATGTAGGAACACAGGAAGCTGCCTTATATCAAATCAGACCAATCTAGGTCAGTATTGTCTGTTCTGACCAGCAACAGATCTCCAGAGTTTCAGGTAGGAATCTGTCCAGCCCTACCTGGAGATCCTATGGATTGAACCTGAAATCTTCCGCATGAAAGCATGTACTCTGCCACTGAGCTATGACACAGGACCAGCCTTCTTAAGTCCAAATATTTCCAGGATATTAAGTTTGTAGATTGGGGTGCCTTAAGATTCGGTGGTGATTACAAGACCATTGTATACCATATAATGTAATCCTCTCCTTCTTTCTTCCTTCTCACATCCCCACACAAAATCTGCTTTTTAGTATGAGTGTTCCACTTTAGAACATTTCTCAAGATGCATGTACTTAAATGTCAAGGGGAAAGAAGCCCATGCCAAATTGTGTAAATGAAACATAAGTATGATCAAAGTGAATCACAAGTGACTTGTGACTTGAGATGATGGCTGCAATCCTATACATGCTTACCAAGAAGGATTGTATTGTATATGGGGAATACAGAGTGAATTAAATGAGAGGAGTTGGCTACTGTTAACTAAAATTAAAAAGGCAGAGCATTCAATTGTAATTTAAAGGAGATAGTTCCCAGGTTTTGCAGACCATTATCTAATAGAAGGAGCAGAGGTAAGTTGAATAGAAAACACACATATACACCCTTTTCCAGTAGATTTTCTAGTAGATTGCCTTAGATGGTGGCAATGCTAATGTTATGAGGACAGAGAGATATTTCTCTTGTTCTCATGTATATTTGCAAGTAGCTGTCCCAATGCAAGGATTTCACATCCTATGATCTGCAAGAGCAGGAAGTGCAAACCTCCTAGAATATGCAGAGCTTCATTGGAGCAAAGCAATGATGGTAGCAAGCTAAGCCCTATATCCAGAGTGGGAAAACTTTTCCAGCCACTGTCTACATGTCAGTCACCTGATGTGATCATCATTATTCATTTTTCCTTTGAGTTCAAGCCATATTACAAAGCAGGATCCAAGACGATCCAAGCAGGGCTTGAAGTTACTAATGATTAACTGGTTGGTGCTGATGTGAAACTCTGTTTTCTGCAGGGCTCAGGTGCTCTACAGAGTTCCTCATTGGAGTTCCCAGTGGGCTTGAAGTTAGCATGGGGGAACAATCAAAAGCACACTGTAAGGCTTCTGATTGTTCATTGGAAGTTGAGTCTCTGCCTTCCCCACACCTAAGAAGAGCCAGTGTGGTGCAGTGGTTAAGAGCGATAGTCTCGTAATCTGGGGAACCGGGTTCGCGTCTCCGCTCCTCCACATGCAGCTGCTGGGTGACCTTGGGCCAGTCACACTTCTTTGAAGTCTCTCAGCCTCACTCACCTCACAGAGTGTTTGTTGTGGGGGAGGAAGGGAAAGGAGAATGTTAGCCGCTTTGAGACTCCTTAAAGGGAGTGAAAGGCGGGATATCAAATCCAAACTCTTCTTCTTCTTCTCTTCTAAGAACACAAAATGAGCCTGCTGGATCAGGCCAATGTCCCATCTAGTCCAACATCCTGTTCTCACAGTGGCCAACGAGATGCAGGTACCAACCCACAGGTAGGACCTAAGCAACTCCCAGCAACTGGTATTCAGAGGTATAATACTTCTGATGGTGGAGGTAGAAGATGGCCATCATGGCTGGTAGTTGCTGACAGCCTTATCCTCCACAAATTTGCCTAATCCTCTTTTAAAGCCATCTAAGTTGGTGGCCATCATTGCCTCCTGTGGGAGCTAGTTCCCTAGTTTAACTAGGCGCTGAGTGAAGAAGTGCTTTCTTTTATCTGCCCAGAACCTTCCAACATTCACCTTTCTTGGATGTCCATGATTTCCAGAGCCATGAGAGAGGCAGAACACCTTTTCTCTACCCACCCTTTGCATGCATAATTTGGCACACTTCTATCGTGACACTTCTCGTTTACCTTTTTTCTATACTAAAAATTCCCGAACACTGCAACCTTTCTTGGATCCATTGTTTTGGTCATTTTTGCTGCCCTTTTCTGAACCTTTTTCTACTCTGTCCTTTCTGAGGCCAGGTAACCAGAACTGTGCACATTATTCCAAATGTGGTTACACTTGATGTCATACTCAACTGCCCTGCACCTGATGTCAGTTGTGGGGCAGGTGGGCGTGGGTTTGTGGAATTGAATTCAAGGCCTGATTAGGCCTGCAAGCTGGAGGATCCCCACCCATGTCCTGTATTATATATATATATATATAATAGAACAGTAGTAAAAAGAGAGAGTGCTTCTGAACTTGTGCGTAATGATGTTCTCCAATTTGATCCTCACAACAATTCTGCAGGGAAAGTTAGGTTGAGAGATGGGCAATGGTCCCAGAGTCATCCAGTGAGTTTTATGGCAGTTTTGAACCTGGTTCTTCCTAGAAACTCTAACCACTACATCCCATTGGTTCTCAGTTTAGGGACTGGAGAGGAAGACTTCCAGGCTACACTATTGATTGATTGATTTATACATATACATTCTGCCTTTCAAAAAATGAAATGAAATTATAAGGCAAGGACAGCTTACCCTAAAATAGAATACGATATCTATCTATCATCCATCTATCTATCTATCATCTATCTATCTATCTATCTATCTATCTATCTATCTATCATCTATATCACATTTGAACCCCAACACTTTTCATGTTATCAAATTAAGCAACATGAGCACTTCATGAAGGATATACAACTCACAGTTTTTGTACCTCAAAAGAGTAAAATCTTTTGTTACATGAGTTCATGGGTACAGTTTGGGGCTTATTTTCCATCTATGTAGCACCCTCCCATTGATGAAAGAGTTATAAAGCATCTATTGGAACCCCCAATTTCCAGCTGGTGATAAATAAATGTTTGGGGTGGCAGTTTCCATGTTAGGTGGAAACTGGTTATACAAGAATGAAAAGTTACTCCAGAGCAGTTCTGAGAATATATTGTATGCTGCTCTTTATGTAAACTGGATTCATTTAAGGGGATTTTTACATATTCTCACTGCAGTCCTGAAGGACCCGGTTGATCTTAATGCATTTTTATTGATGTATATATCTATTGCTTCTTTGAGTTTCCTGTTTTTATCATTTATGATATATCATTGGATTAGTTAGAGCCTATATTTTGTTAGTAGAAATGCTGATCCCTTGTTACCAACGTGTTATATTTATAAGTGTAATTGCAACTGAAATGTTTTGATATGCTAAATACAAATTTGGTGGCATGTTTTTGAAGTGCCTTTATTTATTGTTAGAGATCTGCTTGCTGTGCTTATACCAAATGTCATTTTTGATATTATTGTATTTGGCTGTTTTTGTTTATTTTTGTCAGTAGCTTTGGGCCTCCTGGGGATGGGGAAAGTGGGTTATAAATATGAATTTAACAGAAAAGGCTGAAATGACATGTATGTGGGTTACCTGGGCCAATAGTTGGTTTCATGACAGCCACCAGGGGATTTAAACAAAGGAAAGTTTTAGAATTAAAATCAAGATTGCTCTTCAATTATAGAATTTGTGTTATGCTTAGAAAAATCTAGCACCAGTCTGTGATAAGAGTCTATAACACAACAACAGCATTTTGAAGTTTTTTGTTTTAGTCTTTGAACATGCAAAAACAGTGTTGTGTAGTGATTAGAGTGTTGGACTAGGACCTGAGAGACCAGGATTCAAATCTCCACTCAAAGCCTTGGGCCATTCACTGCCTCTCAACCTAACCTACTTCACAGGCTTGCTGTGGTAGGGGCTAAATAAGAAAGGGGAGAATCATGGATGCCACCTTGAGTTACTTGGAGGAAAAAGTGGTGTATAAATTCGTTCAATCCGTCAATAAAATGTAAGTATACTGAGAATGGAAGAAGTCTAAAGGTCTGGCCCTGGCTCCTAAGAATTTCATGCTGGCGCAAGGAAATTTTGAATATTTTTTCTAGTCCTGGTTACATGCAGAACCCCGGTGTAAAGTTTCTACCTCTATAAACTTCTCCTGGTCCTAAACAGAAGAGGAAGAAATGGGACCTGCATCTAATTGTTGCACTGTGGTATATTCCTGTAGTTAAACTATGGAATTTGTTACCACCAAGGCTCATGATGGCCACCGACTTGGATGGCTTTAAAAGAGAAATGGACGAATTCAAGGAGAAGACTACCAACAACTGCTAGCCATGACTGCTGTGCTCTGCCTTCACTCTCAGAGGCAGTTTGTTTTGGAATATCAGCTGCTAGTAACCTCAGGAGCAGACAGTGCTACACTCTAATCCCACATGGACCATTGAACAGGCTCTTAGATTCTCCATGATACTCTGTTCCATTCTGCTTCCTGTGCAGTTTTCTACTCCTTGCAACAGCCAGTCAATGTTCAGTAGCCACTGAGCACACTCCATTTTCAGTAGGCTGTTGTTGTTTTTGTGGGGTTCCCCCTTAAGTTCCCCTGCTGGGGTTCCCCCCAAGCTTCCCCAACAACCTCGTTCTTATGTGTGGATGGTGTCATTTTTATCTACGTAAGAATCCAGGCTCATCTCTCAGTTTTGGGAAGGATATTGATGTGTTTGAGATGATTAAAAGCAGTTTCATAAATGAACATGTTATTTCTGCAAATGAAGTGTGTATTTCAGATGATGCACATACTTAAGAAATACAGATTCCCTCATTCATAACCATTATCAGTATGGCGAGTTAGCAGAAAGCCATTACATTTCAATTAGACAAGCCTGTTAAATTAGCCAGCCAATAGACACATCTGGCACAAACTGGAAGTTTCTGGGGGAGAAAACATTGCATGAAAAGCTATATTAAAGAAGCACACACACCCCAATAATGTACACAGTGTTGATCATTCCCACACTTTCTTTAAAACAGAGAGAGGTTTTAAATTAATGCTTAAAAATAATGTCAATATTACACTAATCTCAATACTGCTAATACCTATTACCTTACTGTACCTAAGCTCCTCTTGGGTGTTAAGATCAATAGAAGGGGCACTCTTGGTAGTCCCACCAGCCTCAGAACTTCGGGGTGGTGGTGGCTCAGAAGAGGGCTTTCTCTGTAACAGCTCCTAAGCTCTGGAATTCCCTAATCACAGAGGTCCTTCACTGTATAACTTTCATCATACGCTGAAGATACATGTCTTTACCCTGACCTTTGACACATGATAGAGATATTTTAGGGCCCATCCTATTCCTTTGATCATAATACCTCAGAAGGTGGTGGACTCCCCTTCCTTAAAGGTTTTCAAACAGTGGTTTGGTGGCCGTCTGTTAAGGATTCTTTAGTTGTAAATCTGGCATTGCCAGGGGTTGAACCAGATGAACCTTGGGTCCCTTCCAACTCTATAATTCTATTATTCCAACCACTGCTTCTAAACCTTCAAGGAAGGAGAGAGTGCCACCTCTCGTGGGAGTCTGTTCCACTGTTGAACAGCTCTTCCCGTTATTCCTGATGTTTAGTCAGAGTCTCCTTGCTTGGAACTTGAATCCATTGGGTCAAGTCCTACATTCCAGAGAAGGAGAAAACAAGCTTGCTCCATTCTCCATGTTCTGGCCTTTTAGGTATTTGAAGATGGCTATCATATTTCCTCTCAGTCTCTTCTTTGCCAAGCTAAATATACCCAATTCTCTCAACCATTCCTCATAAGGCTTGGTTTCCAGATTTTTGATCTTCTTAGTTTCTCTCCTCCACCCACATCAGAGGGTCAATACCCTTCCTGAATTGTGGTGCCGAGAAGTGGACACAATAATCCAGGAGTGGGCTGACCAAGGCAGAATAGAGCAGCGCTATTACTTCCCTTGATCCGGACATGATGCTTCTTTTGAATCAGCCTGGAATAGGGTTTGTTGTTGTTTGCTGCTGCTGCTGCATCACATATTCAGCTTGTGGTCTACTAAGACTCCTAGATCCTTTTCACATGCACTACTGGCAAGCCAGGTGTCTCCCATCTTATATTTGTGCAGATGGTTTTCCCCCTTGTATGCACTACCTATATGCAGTACTTGAAGATGTGTACTAGCTGCCAATATGGTTCCAGTACAAATTCAAGGATTTACAGTTGCTTTATAAAGCCCTGAATGACTTGGGACTCAATACATGAAGGAGTGTCTCTCCCAATATAACCCTACTTAAGAGTTATGATTGGCCATGGAAGCCTTCCTTGGTGTCCCACCAATGGGACCTAACATTAGAGAGTGAAATCTGATTGAACTTTCTCCATGGTGGCACCCCAGCTTCTGAAAGTCCTGCTCCTTGAAATTCATGGACATCATTTTCCACCTTTAAGAGAGGAAGCTTCAGGGCCAAACACACCTGCTGCTCAGTCAGGGGTGGGCCAGATCCTGTTCTACGCTGCCATCATTGACCAAATTTAACAAGTAGGGAATCATAGACTTGAAAAGATGGAAGGAACCATGAGGGCCATCTAATCCAACCTCCTGCATCAGTTGGCTTCATCAATGTTGCCATTTTATTGCAAGCTCAAAACATAGCAGGATTTGGGGGTTATCAGATGATAGATTTTTAATAGAGTTTTCAGGGGAAGCACCCCTCATTTTATGGTTGTTGATACTATTTTTTGAAATGGTTGTTACCTGCTCTGACATATTCAGATTAGGGGGTGGGATATAAATAGCATAAATAGATAGATTATTGCTACAAAGGCACCACAAGCCCCTACCCAGGGGTAGAGGGGGAAGGTGCTCTGGAACTTCTGTTTGCTTAGAGAAATAGGAAGTACTCATCAGTGTCCAACACTGTTATGTATGCTGGAAGCTGCCCCGAGCTGTTGGGGCAACCCAGTCAGAAGGGTGGGGTACAAATAATAAATTGTTGTTGTTGCTGCTGCTATTGTTGTTGTTACAATTGCAACACAGACTACAGACTACAGATTCTCCCAAGACCTGTCACCAAAGATATCCCCCCAGGAGCATGCACTGTCACACATTTTCTTTCATGTCCTGTGGTGATGATTTGGACTCTGGATTCAAGTTTTTTACTACTCAAGATAAACCATGATTATTGAACATGCTAGCTTTTGGTTTTCTAATCTGGCTGGATGCTGCCATCTAGTGATCAAAACTTTAAAAGCACAGCAAATAAATTTACCCTAAGCATCTCAGTTATTTACGGTAATTGTTTTAAAACATTGCCTAAGATCAAGGAAAAAATTGCCAGAACAGACAGAAGTTATGGGAAGGCAAAGCAAATATGTGCTATTTGCCCCTTTTAGCACATCTATCAGCATATGCACACATCATTTTGAGTATTTCTTCTCAGAGTTTTCTTTTGTTCCATCCCACAACTCGGAAGAGATGAGGTCAGAGGAAAAGGCTGAGGGCTGCATCCAACTAGTTTTACTGACTATTGAAATTAATTTACCTAAGTTAGTAAAGTCTTTTAATTTTGATGAATCTACTCTGAGTAGGACTAACACTGATTACAACCCCGAGTCATCAGTCACGCATCACTGATACCACAATCTGGGCTGTAGAGGAGGATCTTACCACAGGCCTTAGCAGCTGGGTGGGTCATGAGGAGTAATGCACCTTGTCAGGTAAACCTGGAATAGTAAACCTGAAGACCTCGTATCCAGGAGTCTGCAGAGTTGTGGAATCCAAGGCACCATAACTAGCCATACATCTACAGTGGTACCCCGCAAGACGAATGCCTCGGAAGACGAAAAACCCACTAGACGAAAGGGTTTTTTGTTTTCTGAGGTGCTTCGCAAGACAGATTTTTCTAAGGGCTTGCTTCGCTAGACGAAACAGCCCTGCCTCTCCCGTCATGGCGACGGTCACTGCACGCACGCACGCTCGCTTCCCCGTTCCTCAGGCTCCCTCCCACCTTCTGGCAGCCCTTCCAACCTTCCGGCTGCCTCGCGCCGTTGCCCACTGCCCTCGCGCGCTCCCCGGAGTCGTGCTCCTGAGCCCCGCCGCCCTCCAGCAGCCGCGTTGCGCGGTGGCCACAAGGTGCGGGTGAGTCCAAGGACCGGCTGTGGCAGCTGCCCTGCTTCTCCCCACCCCTCCCCACCGTGGTGCTTCGCAAGACGAAAAAACTCGTTCTACGAAAAAACTCGTGGAACGAATTAATTTTGTCTTGCGAGGCACCACTGTATATGAGCTCCAGATTGGGCACAATAATTCCTGGAGGATGGAACCCCAATACCAGTTTTCCGGGGGTCTCAAGCAGGAGAGTGTTAATGTGGGATCCAATAGGCCATCTGGTCAGACACTGTGAGAACAAGACGCTGGAATGGATGAGCCTTTGTTCCGATCCAGCAGGGCTCCTCAACTACACAATTGGATCCCACATAAGATCAGGTAAGCCCAATTCCTGTTTGTAAACAGACCCCAAAGACTCCAGAGCCCTTAGTGGCTAATTATATAATGACCTGCAGAACTGGCATTCTGTTCCATTTTTGAAAGTTTTATACTATGCTGAACTATTGTTGCTGTGGAGGTTTTTTTGTTGGCTTTTAACAATGTTTTGCTATTGAAATGGTTGAGATCATTGTGATGTTTCAAATTATTCTGTATCATATAACTTGCAAGCGACTCTGCAGTAGACAAATTTGTTAAATGAATGAGTGAGTAAGTGAATGTTCTGCAGACCAGGCAAGAAGGTGTATTCTTTCTTTCTTTCTTTCTTTCTTTCTTTCTTTCTTTCTTTCTTTCTTTCTTTCTTTCGTTGTTGATCACTCGTAGCTGAGTAAGATTGTCTTCCCTAAACACAGTTTTAACAGTAGGTCCATAAGTGACTGTGGTGGCCAATTCTGGATCCACACATCCTCCCACAGTGGGGACATAGGTTTCTGGGTGGGAGTTGATCATGGTGAGGGTTTGCCAAGCATGCCTTCATCTTAGCACATTTCTCCCTTTGGTCCTGAGTTTGAGGGTCTTCAAGGCCCATGACACCTTTGGTAAAGGCTGTTCTCCAACTGGAGCGCTCACGGGCCAGTGTTTCCCAGTTGTCAGTGTTTATACTACATTTTTAAAGATTTGCCTTGAGAGAGTCTTTAAACCACTTTTGTTGACCACTAGCATTACGCTTTCCATTTTTAAGCTTGGAATAGAGTAGTTGCTTTGGAAGACGATGGTCAGGAATCCACACAACATGACAGTTCACATCTGGCAGCACAAAGCTTTCTACCTCTTAGCCATAAGTGAGTGGTGGAATCATGAGTCCAAGTTGCCTGTAGAGCATGGTCCCACTGATGCTCCAGGAAGAGGGTAGACCAGCAGTGACAGATTATTAAACCTTTCATTTACTATCTGGACATTGCTGATGCGTCATCTTTTCTGACCAGCTTCTTGGCTTTGGACTCCATTCTGGCCATCTGGTTGGGCAGCTCGTCTGCTGTCTCAGCTATCTTGCCTTGAAACCCTCTCCTTGTTCTAATGAACAGCTCTCTTGTCTCACAGTTTTGGTACAGGCCAGAGCAGAACACCTGCTCTTTGCTTAGTGGGCACATCTGTAAAGCTACCTCTCCTCCTCCATCCTCCTTGTTTGGTCTCTCTGTCTCTCCAAAACTCTTGTCTGTACCAGTACAAATCCAGGTTGATTGGAAAAGATTAGAGAGAGTTTACAATTTGCTGTCATTCAAGTTATTATAATTATAAAGTGCTTCCCCAGCTATAGATATACCAGCTGTGTGGTCTCTGCAATACTTTAAAACTTCTGCATTCTTGAATGAGTGCCGGGTTTGTGGGTAAATAATTCAGTTAGCATTTTGTAATGCCTGCCAGACAAGGTGAGTGTTTCATTAATGCAACAATCAGCTCATCAGACTGGCAGCTTTTAAATTATTTTCAAGATCCCTAATACACAATTCACACCCTCAGGTCAAATTGGACTAAATATTTTATTTATCATATACATATCTTCTGCTGCTTTTGAACCACATAAATTCCCAAAGCAGCAAACGAGAATGCTTTGAGTTAAAATATGAAAAGCACAATCCTATACAGAAGTTCAGCGGTGCTTTCTCCCAAATGTGTAGAGGAGTGCAGTCTAATAGATTATTTCTCCTCCTCAAGTCTTTATGCAACTTACTCTTGCTTTCCACATCACCTAGGAACCTGTTCTCTCATGCATTTCTATCCTTTTCCTGTTGTCATCTTCCTGCCATCTGCCCGCAGCTCCTCCCCAGCACCAGGCAGGTGACATACAGCACTTAACAGGGCCTCCAGAAATAAATATCTGGATTGTGCAGCTACTTCCTCTTTCATTGAAAGAGGAGGTATCACTGAAGAGGGGCACCTAATCAAACAACACAGTCCAGGTGCATTGAGAACATAAGAAGAGGCTGCTGGGTGAGGCCAGTGGTCCATCTCATCCAGCATCTTGTTCTCACGGTGGCCAACCAGATCCCTGTGGGAAGCCCGAGAGCTGGACATGAGCTTAACAGCACTCTCCTTACCCGCAAGTCCCAGAAACTGATATTCAGTGGTATATTGCCTTTGACTGTGGAGACAGAACACAGCCATCGTAGCTAGTAGCAATTCATAGCCTCGTCCTCCAAGAATTCATCTCATCATCTTTTAAATTCACCCAAGTTGGTGGCCATCACTGCCTCTTCAGGAAGCAAGTTCCATAGTTTGACCATTGGAAGTCCATGAGTTCAAGTGTCCCCATGAGGGACGCGGGTGGCACTGTGGGTTAAAGCCTCAGCGCCTAGGGCTTACCGATCAAGAGGTCGGCGGTTCGAATCCCCGCAGCGGGGTACGCTCCCGTTGTTCGGTCCCAGCGCCTGCCAACCTAGCAGTTCGAAAGCACTCTCGGGTGCAAGTAGATAAATAGGGACCGCTTACTAGCGGGAAGGTAAACGGTGTTTCCGTGTGCAGCTCTGGCTCGCCAGAGCAGCGATGTCACGCTGGCCACGTGACCCAGAAGTGTCTTCGGACAGCGCTGGCCCTCGGCCTCTTTGAGTGAGATGGACACACAACCCTAGAGTCTGTCAAGACTGGCCCGTACGGGCAGGGGTACCTTTACCTTTAAGTTGGTGGCCATCACTGCCTCTTCAGGAAGCAAGTTCCATAGTTTGACCATTGGAAGTCCATGAGTTCAAGTGTTTATGACAGCTGGAGTTGGCTCACCTTTCCTCTAAACAATGAAGTCTCAAGACACGGCAACATTTCCTCAAAGGGAGTTGCTCTGCCCACTTGATCAGTTTGGTTGCTCTTTTCTGAACCTTTTCCAACTCTACAACACCCAGTTGGCTGGCTAGAATCCTGAACCAGAGCTGGGGGGTGAGGAGGAGACACTTCAGCATGCTATTGCAATCTCACTGGCATTTCTAAGAAATGTCCGCCCCCGACATTAGCTCCACAGTTTTGCTTTCAATCCCGGCAGAAATGCCAGTTAATCCCAGGTTCGAAGAGCATTTCTTTTGTCAAGTTCTGTAAATGGAACGTTCCAAATGTTACAACTATGTTCATTTTAGTCACACCCCATATGTTGTTTATTCAGAAGACAGGAGTTTTGCAGGTTGCCAATATGTCAAGGAAGCTTTAAGCTAAATGTTGAGTTAAAAAATAATAATAATCAAGCAATTTATACGAATCTTCTTCGTATCCATAATCCATTTAAGAATAGGTCAGAACAGCCTGATAAGAAGAAGAAGAAGAAGAAGAAGAAGAAGAAGAAGAAGAAGAAGAAGAAGTTTTATTTATATCCCGCCCTCCCCAGCTGAAGCCAGGCTCAGGGCGGCTAACAACAATCAAATAATCCAACATTCTAAAAACATTTCATTATAAAAATTAATTAAAATCAAATTAATGACAACCATTAAGCAAAATTGTGTGCAGATTGCCAGAGGAGGGAGTTAGGCTGGGCCCTGACCAAAGGCCTGGTGGAATAACTCTGTCTTGCAGGCCTTGCGGAAAGATGTCAGGTCCCACAGGGCCCTAGTCTCTTGTGACAGAGCGTTCCACCAGATTGGTGCCACAGCCGAGAAAGCCCTGGCTCTAGTTGAGGCCAGCCCAACCTCTCTGATGCCTGGGACCTTCAAGATGTTTTTATTTGCAGACCGTAGGTTCCTCTGTGGGGCATACCAGGAGAGGCGGTCCCGTAGGTATGAGGGTCCTAGGCCATATAGGGCTTTAAAGATTTGTCACGGTCTCAAAAATCCACTCAGTGACATCAGTTTATATCCATTGCTGAAGTCCGAGTTCAGTGGCAGCTAATCCACACACCCCACCCCAGCTTCCTAGATTCAGATGTCTTCCTCCAACCAAACTTCTCTCACTTGCCCCAGCTGAGTTTTATCAAACAAAGAATTTGTTTGAATGTAAAATATGAAGCAAGTAGGTGAATTCAGGGATGGATTAAAAATGAACGCACATGTTTGCAGGTCATACTCACCAGAACCTGCTAGGAGGGAGTAAATCTAAATCTCAGAAAGAAAACATTTTCACTACTATACTTGAGAGCGCTGTTGAAATTCAGTTCTATATTTATCCCTATCAACAAACTTAGGTGAGGCTGACAGAGGTGGAGCTAGCTGCTCCGGCACCTGGAGCAGCCCGGGGGGGGGGCATCAGCATTGGCACATGTCCTAGGGGGGTGCGCCGGTGGCAGGGCGCATCCCAGGGGGATGCGTTGATGTCAGTGCGCGTCCCAGGGGGGCACCTCCCATGGCAATGTCACCCCCCTCAGGGAGGCACCCAGGGCAGACCACACCCACCACATGTTAGAATTCCTGCTCCGTGATTGCAGTCATGGGATTGTTGTCTTTCACATGACGGTATATGCTTCAACTCCGTAGAGTGGGAAGTGATGGAGACAGGATGTTTGTGTTACCTCCATGAAGTGGGACTATTGTCCTTTGTTCTTTTTCTCTTTGCTGTCTGATGCTAGAGAGAGAGGGAGCCATGTTGCAGTGCTCCGTGTATGTTTATATGTAAATAAAGTTGTTGTTGTTTAGTTGTTTAGTCGTGTCCAACTCTTCGTGACCCCATGGACCAGAGCACGCCAGGCACTTCTGTCTCCCACTGCCTCCCGCAGTTTGGTCAGACTCCTGTTTGTAGCTTCAAGAACACTGTCCAACCATCTCGTCCTCTGTTGTCCCCTTCTTCTTGTGCTCTCAATCTTTCCCAACATCAGAGTCTTTTCCAGGGAGTCTTCTCTTCTCATGAGGTGGCCAAAGTATTGGAGCCTCAGCTTCACGATCTGTAAATAAAGTAGATTAGCCAAAATGTTGAGTTTCTGAGGTCTGTCATGCATGATGCACAAACTCTGCGGATCCCTAAGTGTGCCGATGTCTGTTGGCATCTGTCGCTGTGATATTCGGGCTGAAGAAAGCTTTTGAAGCTCCCAAACAACCGACCAGGAGGGAGGGAACATGCCAGTCAGGCATGTGTTTCTGCCAGGGTCCTACTCGAGTGCAGGATGAGCTCCTGATACCACACCCACCTTGCTTTGTTAGGCTAGGCCTATGCTGAACCATTTTCTGGGTTTGGCAATGGACTGGATGAGGAAGCAGAATTCTGCCAAAATGGTGGATCACTTGAACTCAGGAGTTTGGGGCTGCTGTGAGCTATGTTGATCGGCTGTGTGCACTAAGTTTGGTGTCGTTAGTGTTATGTGTTAGATGGCTCTTAGAGCAGTGAAACTGGTATTCCGCCTGTTCTGGGTGGACTTGCATCCTCCCTGACAGAGGAGATGCCATCTGAGGGCACTCCCTCAAACACCTCTGTTGCTTGAGACTAAGGTGGCCTCAGTGGCACTGCTCAGGCTACTTCATCAGCTGTGACTGTCCTTGGATAAGGATAAATTAGCTGCAGGGATCCATACTTTAATAACCTCTCAGCTAGACTTGAAAGGTGATTTGGAGACATCAAAGTTGGTCTGGACAAAATTCTGTCTGATGTGGATAGGTGAAATTATGTTATAACAATTCTACCTATTCACTTCCAGACCCAATTTAAGTTTCAAGTGCTACCCTTTAAAAAGTCATAAATAGCTTCTAGACCCAATACCTGAAAGAGCTCTTGCTCCCAAATGGGCTTACTTGTGCATTAAGATAATTGATGTATGTTCTATCTTACTTTTATGTACTTAATTTATCTTAGATTGCCTGTTGCCTTATATCTTTTTCTTTTCTGTATCAAAAATTTCAATAAAAATATGTTTTTTAAAAAACCTGAGGCCCTTCTGTAAGTGTTGACACTTGCTGAAGTGTGCTATGCATGCACAAAAGAAATGGCATTTCTGTAGCAGCATCTTGATATTGGACTACCCTCCACAGAGAAATTCAAAGAACGAGAGAGATTGATCAAATTTTGGAACATGGTAACCTTCCCTGGGACCTTATGGTAAAGGGCAGGCAAGAAATTATCATCATCATCTTATGCATGTCTACTCAGAAGTAACTTCCACTGAATTTAGTGAGGCTTCCTCCCAGGTAAGTGCATTTAGGATTACAATGTTATTTATTTATTCATCCTGGCTTTTAAGGCATACCCCACTCCAAAAGCAGCAATCTTTGAAACGATATAAAATGTAACCTCTAGTTAGTAATACTTACGAAAGAGGTACCACACTTTTCTGTGTATAAGGTAAAGGTAAAGGGACCCCTGACCATTAGGTCCAGTCGTGGCCGATTCTGGGGTTGCAGCACTCATCTCGCTTTATTGGCCGAGGGAGCCGGTGTACAGCTTCTGGGTCATGTGGCCAGCATGACTAAGCCACTTCTGGTGAACCAGAGCAGCGCACAGAAACGCTGTTTACCTTTCTGCCAGAGCGGTACCTATTTATCTACTTGCACTTTGACATGCTTTCAAACTGCTAGGTTAGCAGGAGCAGGGACCAAGCAACGGGAGCTCACCCCGCCGCAGGGATTCGAACCACCGACCTTCTGATCTGCAAGTCCTAGGCTCTGTGGGTTAACCCACAGTGCCACCCCTGTCCCTTTCTGTGTATAAGACTAGGTTTTTTAATTAAAAAATTATGTTCAAAATTGTGGGTCGTCTTATACACAGATACAATCTCCCCCCATTTTCTCAACTTGGAGTCCCCAAAAATAGGGGGTGTCTTATACATTGGGGGCATGTTATACACAGAAAAACACGGTATGTTTTCATCTACAAATGTTGCCAATAAACTGCCTTTGACAAACTAACAAGTAAAGACTACCATCTTAACCACAGGTACCAATAAGTAAGGGTGCAATTCTAATCCAATTTAGATGGAATAAACCATATTGAATTCCATAGGATTTCATTCTGAGTTGTCATGGTTAGAATGGCACTGTAGCTCTCATTGAATCTGAGGGAACTTTCATCAGAATAAGTATGCTTAAGGCTGTGCTGTAAACCTATAAAAAGAACCCTGGATTACTGTGGTGTATACCAGCTAGAGTTTCTCAAGAAAGCCTTTCCATTTACTTATTGCAGCATAGCAAGTAAAATACATATTTGGTGCCCTGAAGGCTGACACAGTGCCAAATACCAATGTCTCCGATGCTCTGCAGTTTAGTAATCCTTTCTTGTGGTTATGCTTCAGGATCAAAATGCAACTCAATAAAGATAAGAGTACTTTTCACCTGCTTTTCTAAGTTCAAAACAACCTCAGGACAAGAAGACTAAAATATATTTTCTAAATTTACATAAAACGAGACTTTCACAGATGGGCAGCACATGGTTCCCATAAGTCCAGTGCGAAAATTGCTCTATCACTTGTCATTTGTACACAGTCTTTTCACATTTCTGGCAGCATGTGTCTTAAACAAACAGGAATTGAGACAAGCAAAACAGATGGTCTCACCTCCCATCAAAATGAAGAGGGGGAGAAAGTTGCAAAGAGATACATTTCCTAAAATTCTTGCTATGAATTAAGAACAGCTACTTCAGGCCTGAGATCACTTGTCTTCATCCTGAAGTAACAATGGGTAAAATGGGAAGGGAATATTGGTAGCTGAACTTGCAGAGGGAATAAGTGACACACATCTCAGACAGCCCATGTGACAAAGTGCTCCAGTGGAAATGACAGTCCATCCTAGCTGGATGTTATGAATCAATCCATGTCCACAAGCACACCTAGCTTCTCTTACCAATGCTAGAAATCAAGTTCTCTGGCTCTTGGGCAAGGCCTAAAGGAAGATCCTCTGAGATCTACAATCAAGAGGCAATTCAAATATTCCCCAGACTAAGGGCCAGTTTTTACTTTTGCTTTGGAAAGTATGGCTCTCCTAGGGTAGACTCAAAGCATTATCACAACAGAAAAGGTCCTGCATGTGTTGCCACCAAATGCACTTTAAATATTAGGGCAGCAAAACCTCTGAGATGATGTTAAAATGCAGGCAGGTTCATGTGGCAGGAGGTGGTCCACTAGGTATCCAGCTCTTAAACTGCTTGCAGATTTAAGAGACCTAGCAAGCATTTTGCATTGAACAATCTCTTTGAAAAATGTTGCAAAAGATAACTGGCTTGTTTAGGTGGAGAAACTGTTGCTGCTTCTTTTCCACTTTCCTCAGGCCTCATGGTCCTTCAGATTCCTCTATGGTAGAAGTTGGGAAGGACCACTTTGGAAACTGGGTAGTGACAGTTACTCAAGCTTCTTTCTTCTGCACTGCATGAAGCTAGTCCTCAGCTGTTGAGCAGGCAACTGGCAGCTGCAACACTGGAAAATGGAGTCTCAGCCTCATTCTGCACCCCAGTCCAGCTGATCAAGGTGTGATCCGCCAGACAACACCAACTGCTAGCTCCTTCCTCTCCGCTCCCAGGCAGTGGCATAGTGTGGGTTGCCAGTGCCCAGGGCCACATGGAAGTGGGGTGGGAGGGAGGGAAGCAGAAGGAATATGCATGCACATTCAACTGCCTAACAGCATCCACATCACCCAGGAAACCGCAGCCGCAGAGATAAGAAAAGAAGAGTCGTTCCATTGTCTGCAGAAGTCACTTCCTGATTCAAATGGAGAAGCTGCTTTCCAATGGAGCCCAGCGACAGAATCGCACAACTGGATTGAGGCAGCATCAGGTGTTGAAATCTTGCACCCCTAACAATTTTGCTCTCCAGGCAGCTTCCCCCTGTGCCCCTGCATGCCACTCCACTCCTCCCAGTTACCAGGGATATAGATACTCTACCATATAGGAATTCGGGGTGGACTACAATCTCAGCAAGGATTTCTGTGGATCTAATTCAGATAAGTGAGGATAAGTACACTATGTTGTTTTCTATTTTATGTAAGTGTGATCACAGAAAATCTCCAAACAAGCAGGGTTCCTTGTGGGGAAGAGGGATCAGCTTGGGATCGTGATTATGAGCACTCTGGATGAAGAAACTGATCCTTACAAGAGAGTGTTATCCTGTCCTGAACAGGCTGAATACGGTGTTTGTGTGTGTTTGATTTAAATTGTATGTTATAAAGAGACAGGGCAGAAGTATCGTGCCACATTACTTTGCATTGTTTAATTCAGTTCTCTGAATGGAGGCATCTGATGTTATGGTCTACTAAACACAGAGATAATATGCTAGATCCTTTGAATCATAGCATCGAAGTTTAAAGGAGGCCTCATGCGACTACACAATGACGTGTTGCTTCCAACTGTGCCTCTCTGCAAACGGAAGGCATCCTTCTGTTCGCAGAAGATTTGATTTAGTGGAGGCCTTCGCCAATGGAAGAGGAAGGGAGGCAATGGTTGCCAATTCCCCTTTCTCACTGAAGCACCCTCCTCCCTAAGCCACCTTCTATTCTGCTCCGGAGATCCCTAACATGGCAACAGGTTGTCAGGGGGTGCAGGGAGCTGTCAAGGCAAGAGGGAATCAGCTCAAAACCCCTTCCCTCCTCTTCCATTAGTACTCAGTCGAAAGCCCTTCCATGAACAGAAGGGCACAACAGGATCCATCCCTGTTTGTGGATTTAAGATATTTACTTTCTGCCCAGCAATAGACATCTAAGGGAGCAGACAATAAATGAAAATGCATGCATAGCCAGGCACACGCTTAAGTCCATTACATACATTGAATGAACCAACTCTATAACTGTAATGCATCTTTTATACTTTCAGCCCTACTAAAT
Organism: Podarcis tiliguerta; assembly: GCF_965153285.1. Classification (NCBI taxonomy): domain Eukaryota; kingdom Metazoa; phylum Chordata; class Lepidosauria; order Squamata; family Lacertidae; genus Podarcis; species Podarcis tiliguerta. The sequence goes on along the minus strand of NC_139540.1, from coordinate 34,648,282 downwards.
ATTGCCTATATCAAATAAGGTCTGTGGCAATTTCGAAGAAATACTATTACTGCACTTGTTGTTGTTGTTGTTTAGTCGTTTAGTCGTGTTCGAGTCTTCGTGACTCCATGGACCAGAGCATGCCAGGCACTCCTGTCTTCCACTGCCACCCGCAGTTTGGTCAAACTCATGTTGGTAACTAAGAGAACACTATCCAAGCACCTCATCCTCTGTCGTCCCCTTCTCCTTGTGCCCTCCATCTTTCCCAGCATCAGGGTCTTTTCTAGGGAGTCTTCTCTTCTCATGAGGTAGCCAAAGTACTGGAGCCTCAGCTTCAGGATCTGTCCTTCCAGCAAGCACTCAGGGCTGAATTCCTTCAGAATAGAGAGGTTTGATCTTCTTGCAGTCCATGGGACTCTCAAGAGTCTCCTCCAGCACCATAATTCAAAGCATCAATTCTTCGGTGATCTGTCTTCTTTATGGTCCAGCTCTCACTTCCATACATCACTACTGGAAAAACCATAGCTTTATGGACCTTTGTCGGCAAGGTGGTGTCTCTGCTTTTTAAGATGCTGTCTAGGTTTATCATCGCTTTTCTCCTAAGAAGCAGGTGTCTTTTAATTTCGAGATGTGAAAGGCATACATGGATAGAAATCAGAAGACTATTCGGAGCCTGACATCTAGTGGCGAGAAAAGGAATACCACTGCTTTCATGCACCATTTTCCCCTCTAAATTCCGCACATTAAAAGGAAGGAGTGCTGCTGAGTTGGTCATGTATTTCTTTTCTTTTCAAGCTCACTGGAGAACTATAAGAATGTAAAAAGAATGCTCCTTATATGGTAAGAACAAAATATGTGCTACAAATTGACTGGAGTAATGGAAATAACTTGTACTGGATCTTAAGCCAATTACTCTAAACCATGAGTGCATTTCAAAAGACCATCCATGTGGGTGGTACATCAGGTGATCCGAAATGGTTACTTAAGAGTAGGAGAGGGAAATTCTGTTTCATCCCAAGGGCCACATTCTGTTCTGGGGGCCACATGCCAATGGTGGGAAGGGCGAGAGGCAAACATGGGTAGAACAGTAAATGTAAATGTTATCTTTGTTCAACAGGCTGGTTTACAAACCAGAGAGACAGAGAGACAGAGAGGAACTATCCTTCCAGCCAGGCAAGCAAGAGGCATTATCAGAATCCAGGATGAGGTGTAGGTAGGTTCCCCCAAGGCAAGACACAGCGAAAACAGCAAGAACCTTTATTAAACTACATAACTGGGAAACAGGAGCAAGGCAACTGCTTATATACATTCCTGAAAGCCTGAATGTGATTGGCTGTGTAAGCTTCCAAGCTGCGAATCACGACTCAGAGTTCAAGGGCCAATGGCAGAGGCCCAAATCCTGAAATGTTCTGTGATTGGACATCATGTATCGAATCAGAACACAGGAGCTCAGAATCCTTAGTCTAGGCTCAAGCTCAGGCAAACACAGACCACTGAATACAAACCACTGAATGCATAACACAGGGACACATTCCAGCCACGCCAAAACTCTCATGGATGCATCAAGGCAGAGTTGACAGGGCATACGCCTTGAAGAGACAAAGGGTGTGGCTAGGAAGGAGACATGGTCTGCAGAGCATCTCAAAAGTCCAGGCAGAGAGGCTTGGAGGGCCACATTTGGCCCCTGGGCCTGCGATTCAACATCCCTGCTTTAAAAAGAAAGAGGTCCACCTCAAGCCACGGACTTAAGTGACACTAAAAATCCAGTGATACAGCCATCGCTTTAAATCACTGAACTGTGTGTCGTATAATAGCAGGTGATGTAATTGGTATGATTAGCAAGCATATTCATAATGGCAGGAAAGTGCTGCATCAGCACCATCCAGCTGCTCCAAAAACGGAAACTGCAAAGGTGTTTCGTCCACTTAAAAGTGTGCCAAAGACAGAGCCGCTTAACACGACAGAAGGGGAAGTACTCAAATAGTGGCAATCTTCATTGGGAGCAATTCCCATTACAAACACAACGGGACATTTCCAAGTTAAGATCGATAGGACTGGGCTGCCCATTCCTATTTTATGATGAGCGACTGATCACCATCCCCATTTAATTCACACTTGGCTCAGCAAACTGTAGTCTTTCTCAGGGCACCTTGCAGCCATGCAAAGGACTCAGGCATCCTGGAAAATTCTTTGAGGACACAATGTGTGAGGAGGGTATCATACTATGTTGATTATTATGTCAGGACAAGCATTTCAGCTTGCCAGGCACAATGATCCCCCCCCATCCTCTCTCCACATGCTGCTCTGGAGGGTCTCCAGACACACACCCCTAAACCAATTTTGGGGAAGTAGGGGGCATGGGAGGAGGAGAGTGGGAGAAGCCCCATTGCACAAGCAGAAGTCCTTGAGCGAGCTGCTGCTAACAGGACTAATTAGTGCCCTCCAAGTGCACAATTCTGTATGACAATTACTGTATTACAGTGGTGCCCCGCAAGACGAAATTAATTCGTTCCGCGAGTCTCTTCGTCTAGCGGTTTTTTCGTCTTGCGAAGCAACCCTATTAGCGGCTTAGCAGATTAGCACTATTAGCGGTTTAGCGGCTATTAGCGGCTATTAAAGGCTTAAGGGATTAGTGGATTAGCTGCTAAAAGGCTATTAGCGGTTTAGCGGCTTAGAAAAAGGGGTTGGGGAGCGGAAAAAAATCTCAAGACTCGGAAGACATTTTCGTCTTGCAAAGCAAGCCCATAGGGGAATTCGTCCTGCGAAGCGCATCGAAAAACGGAAAACCCTTTCGTCTAGCGGGTTTTCCGTCTTGCAAGGCATTCATCTTGCGGGGCACCACTGTATTATTATTAACAACCACCGTTCATCATTATTTTATACAGCAGGATTTATATATCAGTTAACAGGAAACCACCAGCACCAAAAACCTTAAAGTGGTTTACACAAAAGAATATAAAAGATTCCTGATAAAATAAACAGACTTTAGTGACAAGCAGACTTATCAAAATACAGTGGTACCTCGGGTTACAGACGCTTCAGGTTACAGACCCTGCTAACCCAGAAATAGTATCTCAGGTTAAGAACTTTGCTTCAGGATGAGAACAGAAATCGTGCTCCGGCGGCATAGCAGCAGCAGGAGGCCCCATTAGCTAAAGTGGTACCTCAAGTTAAGAACAGTTTCAGGTTAAGAACGGACCTCCGGAACGAATTAAGTTCTTAACCAGAGGTACCACTGTATAGATAAACTCATCAGTTTTTAAAATGATGCACAGGTCTGCCTGGGCTTCTGTAAATGGAAAAGTTCATAGAAGGCCTCGGAAACAGTACAAAGAAGGGGCTTGTCTAATATGAAGAGGCGAGAAGTTTCAGAAAATAGGTGCTGCCACACTTAAAAGTTTGGTTGCTCACAGGTGTGGCGCCAACATGTGTATGGCAATGTTGTCATGGATCTCTCCTCTTGGACACACACACTACAGAGAGCCTGTCAGACTAGTTTAAGTCCTGAGAGCAGCTGATGTTGATCTGGCAGTGGTGAAAAAAGGAGTGAAATTTAATTATGTTCAAATTTCCAAAGCAACCTTAAGCCTCCTGTAGTACCAGTGAGGGGAGTAGGAATCTCACTCCTCTGACCACAGAGTATCTACAGTCCTGAAGAGGATAAAGTATTTTCCTCACCACCACTATCCTTCTTAATAACACTGGGCATGAGTGCAATTTCAACTAATTATGTGCTTATCCAACTTTATCACTGCAGGGAATCCAAAATTCAGTGCACATAAAAAATACTGGTTTTTTGCCACTTTGGAATACACCTCTCTGCCACATTTTTTTAAAAAAGATGCTGCTTACCAGTGGAAAACTAGGCCATCAGTTAGAAGGTTTTTAACTTCGTCTTCTCCCTGAGGCATTTGTTTCCTACCTGCAGGAATTTTGCTCAGGAGAGCATTCAAATGTTTTGAAGAAAAGTGGTGCCAGAGAAAGTAAGCCAGTTCAAGACCACAGTGCATCACTTGAGTTTTGCCATTCCTAACTGCTAGCCTATTCGTAATCTAGGTCAGAATACAAAGGAATACTGGACAATAAGCTTTGTAACATCTTAACCTGATTTGTGTGTTGTTTTACTACAGCAAATGTTGGGCATTTGACTCAATGAGTATTTATAAGTTAAACTTGCACCTAGAGACAAGGGATGCCTGCTAGAGAAAATCTCTAGATCAAAAGACAGAATACAGTGGTACCGCGGGTTACATATGCTTCAGGTTACATACGCTTCAGGTTACAGACTCCGCTAACCCAGAAATATTACCTCGGGTTAAGAACTTTGCTTCAGGATGAGAACAGAAATCGTTCAGCTGTGGCAGCAGGAGGCCCCATTAGCTAAAGTGGTGCTTCAGATTAAGAACAGTTTCAGGTTAAGAACAGACCTCCAGAATGAATTAAGTTCTTAACCTGAGGTACCACTGTAATACCACAAGGAAATGTCTAGTTTGTTAGGACTGTTTTTAATTTGGCATGGTTTATCTTTTTATATGAAACTTGCCTTCAGTCCAGTTTTTCTCACAGAAGGGCAAGGGCTTTAAATAGACAACCAAACAAACATAAAACATAGATAGATATTTTGGTGTGGACCTCTCTCAGTTATGTCCATTTGAGTTCTCAGTGCACCACCAACAGAGGCTCAATGGTCAATGAGAGGCATTGTAGTAGTTATCAGAATTCTGCCATCCTTTCCAGACTTCCATCCAGTGGTCATTCATGAGTGTTTGTACTTTATCAAGGAATGTCATGACAGACTGAAAATTCTGCCACTCTGCTGCCACCCTATCAAAACTGACAAAGGTTGTTTCAAGGTTGGTGCTGAGGACCCTTCTGGGTCTTGGAGGGTTTCCATATCCATGCCAATGCTGTCTTGTCAAAAGTAGCTGATTAGTTCATGGCTGCCATGACAACCAGGGGGCTGTCCCAATATGTCATCAGCCCAACCCATATCTGAGTCATCTTTTCGATTTGACATCTGTCAAGAAGCTGGTGGTTTGTTGTGGGTGATTTTCCTTTTACTCCTTTGTCATGATTGAATCTCATTCTGATTAGTCTTAGGCTAAATATAATTGTTTCCCTTTCCAGACCACTTAATAAACTCCTCTGCCCTCCCTTCAGTGTGAGCATTATTATCCAAACCAGTGACATATTGTGAAAATCACAGACCACTGAAAAGGCTTCTTCAACTAGTAAAAATCTAGGGATAAAATAATCAACTGCATAAATGCCATATTACGAAAATAGCTGAGTTTAAGTGTGTTTAACTCTGTGCTAGACTGCAGCCATTAAAAAGAAGAAAAGGAAAAGGAAAATACTAGCTGGGCAAGAAGGTGTCTACCAAATTTTCAGGATCTCCACAGTTTCCCCAAAGTATAGTCTAGTGACATTATTCTTGTGGCATTGTAAAGATATCCAAAATACATTAAGTATCCCCTTTGTGTGTCTATGTTCCCACTTACGTTCCTGCCTGGTTTAAAAGACAATTTTATCAAACTGAGTTATACATCATTAAGCTGGGGGGGGGGGGAGTTTGCCCATTACTGCTGTTTTAACATCTTGCCCCATCTTGTCTCATTAGCAGGAACTGATTGAGCATGAAGGTGTTCCCTGGCTGTCACTAGATAAAGTAGGTGCTCTTGGCTTTCATCTGTTCTGAGTTCTCCTTGTCTCATTATCTCCACAAGGTCAGTTTCTTTGACACAGGGACTGCTTGCTTAGCACTCCATTCTGGTAATTACTTGCCTGGCAAGCCTTACCATAACTAGACTGCAGGTACAGCACAGCAATGAAAGCTTCTGCAGAGAGGCCCAAACAAATCCTACTAACATTCTTGTGGTGGTTCTGCATTACCAAATTGCCTGGTCTGTTTGTTGATATGGATGGATGCCACAGCCATGCCTTCAAGGACTGGTCCCAGCATGGGTGCACACAGCAAGCACCCTTGTCTCCTCCTATCCTGGGTGGACTGCAGCAACATGGGGTGACTGGTGGGAGTGGAGCATATTTCTCAACTTCATAGATTTTCTAATGAACATTGTCAATCACAGGTTATAGTTTACAACCTTTCTACCACAAACATTATAAATACCTAAAGGACCGGGGCTGACCAGGGATGGTGGAAGCTGTGATCCAGCAACATCTAGAGGGCAACAACTTTATAAAACATTTGAAAGGGAAATTAAAATGCAGTCAAATTTATTTAAAAGGATGTATAATACCTTATTAGAATGGGAGACCCAAGATGAGGAGGTGAAATCTGCAATGATTAAGTGGGCATAAGATATAGGACACAATATACAAATGGAGGACTGGAAGGAATTATGGAAAGTGAATTTGAAATTTACTGGTTGTACTTTGCTAAAAGAGAATTATATGAAAATGATGTACCGTTGGTATATTACACCTACGAAAATTGTTAAAATGTATAGAACAGGCTCCAATAAGTGTTGGAAGTGTAAAGAGAAGGAGGACACTTTTTATCATTTATGTTGGAATTGCAAAATAGTTAAAAATTATTGGGAAATGATATATAATGAAATGAAAAAAATGTTCAAGATAACCTTGGTTAAAAGTCCAGAAGCTTTTTTGTTAGGAATTTTAGGTCAAAATTTGCCAAAAAAGTTAACAAAAACTTTTCATGTATGCTACAACTGCAGCAAGGATGCTACTGGCACAAAGATGGAAAATCGATAAAATACCAACCAAAGAAGAATGGCAAGAAAAACTTATGGAATATGCTGAAATGGTGAAACTAACTGAAAGACTTTGAAATAAGGACAAAAAAATCCTTTAAGAAAGACTGGGAACCATTTTCGGCTTACATACAGAATCAATGCAAAGAATTGGACTCATTAGCAGGTTTTGAATAATCATTTACAATCAGCAAATATATATATAATTTATAAGTTAAAATGTTTTTAAAAGGAGTGAAAAAAGGAAATATGCAGGATGATATTATGATATTATTTTGAAATAAACCAGAGAAGGAGGTTGAGGGAAGTCCGGGGGGAATGGGGAAATTTTTGGAATTGTGATTATTTTGTTATTTGTTATGCTGTAATGGGGGGGGGGATGAAAAACTTAATAAAAATCATTAAAAAAGGGAAAAGGAAAGAAAATTAAAATGCAGGAAAACAAAACATGAATGCAGTAAAAGCCTGTTGAAGCTTCATCCCTTTTCAGCTTTTCAACCTGATCAGCTGGAAAGGCAAAGAGAGGGCATAAATAGCCCGGGCCCCGCCTCCCTGCCCCACCGATTGGCTAGGCAGGGAGCTGATGCGCCCAAGGATTCCCTCATTCTCTCAGGGGCTGGAACCCAACCCCCGCGTGCATGGGGAGGGCGTGGGCCCGCAACCCCACCTCCTCTCCAGCTCGGAAGTGGCTTTGGAGCAAAACTACTAAGCTGAGCTTCAACATTTAAATTTAGTTTATTCAAAGTCTCAAACAGGCAAAAGTGGTGCTGCCTCTCTGGTGTCCCAGCCATTCATGCCTTTGCATGGGCTCTAGTAAAGCCATGAAATCATCAAGTTATTCTGGATAAAAATACAGCAGAGATGGAGAATCAGTATGCCTGTTAGCAGTGCTTTTTTTCTATAAAAAGTGTTTAGGGGTACTCTTATTTTCCTACTCATATTGAAATATTGCCCCTCAATGAGGCCAAACTTAGATTCACAAAATGTTTAGGGGTATGCTTCCCCCTGCATCCCCCCCAGAAAAGAAACACTGGCTATTACTAAGGAGAAGTAATGGATAGAGAGGGGGAGGAGAAGGCCGGGAAGTGTCACCCGCCCTGAGGAACACCCTCCCACCAGATGTCAAAGAGAAAAACAACTACCAGACTTTTAGAAGACATCTGAAGGCAGCCCTGTTTAGAGAAGCTCTTAATGTTTAAGAGATTATTGTATTTTAATATTCTGTTGAAAACCGCCCAGAGTGGCTGGGGAAACCCAGCCAGTTGGGCAGGGTATAAATAAATTATTATTATTATTATTATTATTATTATTATTATTATTATTATTATTATTATTTCTGGCTGCTAAGCCAACCTCAGCATGTCGCACCAGCAGCAGGTCAGTTTGTAAGAACAAATCATGGCTCTTCACTTCCTACAATAGCTTCCAGGTATCTCTGATATATGTTGGCTAAGGTTGAACCAGACCAATGAATTTATTTATTTTAAAGCAAACTAGGAATGTAATGGCCTGGCACTTAGGGCGCAAAAAGCAAATGGTTCGTTTGCCAAGAAAAGTCTTACTAGTTGGTTTAGCCGTCAGTTTGAAAATTGCACGCTCATCTCCCTGGCAACTTTTCTTGTGAGAAGCTGCTCACAGAATGATCACAGACTTTATCAGAAACTTGCCCCACGATTGCTTAGTGTGAATTCAATATTACTTCCAAAAGGAACAATTCAAGGAAGCAACAAGCCCTGCATTGGAGGGAAGAGTTCACTTCTCAAGCCTGTCACTCAGTGTACTCTAAAGAGCGCATGCACTGGAAGAGTTTAGGCCAGGGATAGGGAAACCTTGCTATATGGCTGGACTGCAGCTCCTATCATGCCTGACCATTGGCCATGCTGGCCGGGTCTGATGGGAGACGGAGTCCACTAACAACCTGTTATCCATCTAACTTCCTGTATCCTGCTATCTTCAAGAGTTGTTCTGGAGTAGTCAGAGCAATTGCCAGAACTTCATTAAGGAAGTCCATCTCAGAGCTCATGTGGACATAATACTGGCCACGTGCAGTGCTGCTGAAAAGTCCTGACATGAATCAGGATGGCATCATATTTAACGTGTTCACTTGCTCTGTACTCAGGGCCCTGGCATGTTTAGCACTCGCAGGTCAGCTCAGCTGCCAACTGGGCCAACAAATGCACCAATATAAACACTGCATATATGGGCAGGTGCATGAGCTAATTAAGAACTGTTTAAATGCAATGTTGTCTATATGATTTTTTTAAACTATCAATGGGGGTTGCTCCATATGGCTGAATTAGCCTTTGTGCTTCAAGAACCATAGAGTTAAACTATGCGAAGCTGGATTTGACTGGTATAGATTTTCCTCAATCTGTAAATACAGGAAAGTCGGTGGTTCACAAAAAGTCGGTGATTCACAAAAGCACATCACTATAAACCACCTTGTAAAACTGCATACTTCCTTGGGTGCCTTGGCATATAAATACAATTGAGTGAATGAATAAAATAAACAAACTATTCTATGCCTTGCAATGTGCCATATTGTTCAGGCTCCTAAGCAGTAAGCTGGCTTCTCAAACTGCTGTTGACTTATATCTCCTTACTTAACACCCCATGAGAAAGAGTCTACCTTCGCATTCTGTGAAGTAAACATTGCATAGTCCTTAAGGTCAAACAAGTACAAAGTCTCCAGAATAAATGATTAAAAAAGATATACAAGGTGTCAGAACGTGTTCCTGAGATTTGCTAAAATACAGATAAATTGGAATCTGACAAAAACAAATTGTGCTTAATAACCCTTAAAGACGTGATCCCTGAAGCATTCTGCAGCACTCCGGTTTCCCCTTGTCCAACTAGTTTCATCTTAATTTATAGGAGACAAAGAGTAGTAAAAATAATGTTAGGACTTTAAGTAATAAGATCAGTTATAAAATCACTCCCTTTATCACATACCTAATGCATTTTCTATTTCCCCCCCCAGCTAAAACTTTCTGATTATATTATTTAGCAATCACAATTTATCACCAGCTTCCAAAGGAAGCTGTTGAACGGAGAGCCATGCCAGTCCCACTTAGAGGAAAACTGCAATGCAATCTAAAAAGATACCGGGTAGGACTGCAGTGAAACTACCCAGAGAATCTCAAGCATGTGTTCACAATATTTGAAGCAGAGATTTCATGAAACTTTGCAGAAGTCTCAGTGTCTGTTGAAATCTGAGGATGAAGAAAAGCAGAGGTTAGTGGTAGAAGGGCACACTGTTGCTTGACCCATATTTTGTGTATATAGTGTACCAGTGAATTCCCCTGGGTCTGAGAGCTTTTTGCCTTGTTCCTCAGTGGTGCCTTGCAAAAACCTGCTCTTTCCCACTGAATTGATGCTTGATTAAGCAGAATCTCTCTTTGGATTTTCCATGCATCTGATAAGATACATGGGTAAGACTGGGTTTTCACAAGGCACAGCTGCAGACCAATGAGAAAAGCTCTCAGACCCGGGGGAATTAATCTGTACACAGTGCAACCAAAAACGGGTCAAGCAAAAGTGTCAACCATAGAGTGTGATTCTATACGTGTCTATTCAGACTCAAATGGACTTATCGCCTAGTAAACCAGGTTAGATTGCAACCTGACAGTATGTTTCGCAGCCTGTTGATGTATCCAGACCAATAGTGTCTCCTCTGGTTGGCAGAAACTTTTGAGGATTTTGAGCAAGGTCCTTTTGAACATCAACCATTTGAACATCAACTGGTTCCTAAATCTAGGACTCTGTGTATGCAAAGCACATATTTGCCCACTGGGCTATGGACCATCCCTATAGCAAGCCATAGTGCTTACTGAGTTGCAAATGGGAAGCATGCTTCCCAGCTTCCCAAGCTCCGTCAATCTCTCTCTGATAGGAGACTCCATCTGTCTCTCTGCTGGCTCTTTGTCAGCAGATATCTCTGCCTGCATCAAGCATAGCTGTCAAGTGTCCCTTATTTGAAGGGACAGTCCCTTATTCCAGCGCCATGTCCCGCTGCTGTCCCTTATTGATGGATGTCCCTTTAAATGTCCCTTAAATTATGTCCCTTAAATTTCAAAGGAAGCAGCTCCTCTCCCTCCCTCCCTGCCAGCCAGGGAGGAGGGAGGCTCCAACTGTGTTGCTTGGCTGTGTTGCTCACCCAATAAGAAGTCTAAGAATGACTGGGGGTTGGAGCTTGCATGCCTTGTGTGTGGCTAGCTAATGCAAGCTGAGGGGTTTTTTGAATGCTGGACACCATTTTGTTGCACGTGCTGCTGCAAACTTTGCAGTGCAAAGCCAGGCCCGGGAGCCATCTTAAGTTGAGGCTGCATAGGCCTTGTGGTGCATGTGATTCAGATTCTATTCAGTTGAACCTTTGGTTACAAAGTTGGTTGGACAGTGTTCTCAAAACTACCAGCATGAGTTTGACCAGACTGCAGGAGGACAGGAAGACTGGAACAGGGGAGGCTGCAGGTCCCTTATTTTGGCTGCTGGTCCCTTATTTTCAAGGCTGCTGGTCCCTTATCTTCAAATCTGTAAGTTGACATCTATGGCATCAAGATTCCTCTGTTTCCTTTCATCCTTGTCTGCTACCAATATTATGCTCCTCCCCCTACTCTCCCACCTCCTACTCTTGCCCTTTTCCTGCATAGTTTTCCTCACCTTAGACCAAGGAGCAGGAGACACTGTTGTCTGTTGGAAAAGGGATACACAGGGCTGCCAAGAGGATGAATATCTAGGAGGTACACCTGTACCAGGCCCAAAACAAGCAGGGGTGCCAAATGCTGAGCATTATGGTTTTTTAAAAAAAAGAAGAAGTGAGTCTCTAGTCCATTTCAAATAAAAGTTGTAGAGGAAAACATGCAGGCACCTTTCAAAGCAATTGCTTTGTGGAATAGGAGTCTGCACCCATCTTTCAGTGTTTTTAGCTAATAAGTGAAGTCAGAGATGTGATTGAATAAGGAACCTCCTGGATAATTTTGAAGCCATTTTCTGAGTCTTCCTTGGTGCATGTGTCACTTTAGATTTTCTCTCCAGATTTGGACATTGTAGAAGGACTACCTTGTTTATTTTGAAGCTGCTTTTGTTTGTTTGCTTGCTTGCTTGTCTTTGTTTTTGTATGTCTTCTGTGGTAGAGTGAATGTTGCCTGGCAGGATTTTAGCTGTGATCAGACAATAGCAGGTCCACCCCCCCCCCCCAAAAAAAAAGGCAATGACAAAGATAGCACTTCATACTCTGTCTAATACAAATTTAATCTTATGCAAAAATTAGGGTTTTTTCTGAGTATTTAAACATTAAAAAATACCCTACTGAGGCAAATGCAAATAAAATCTATTGTCAGTTTATTTGTTTGTTTATTTAAAGGAATTATAAATGGTTTGCTCAAAGGATCCCAGCAAGAGCAGTGTGCAAATAAATCTGTGAATAAAACCAAGTTAAAATCCACAAGCCAATTTGAAAACAAATAGACATCAGCCTATCATCTTGGAAGCACAGGCAAAATCAATTACATTTTACAAACAGATGCAGGTAATTAAAGTATATGTTTAAAAAGTAAAAGATGTTTTCAGCAGGCATCTAAAACTATACAATGAGGGTACCTGCCTAAGGTAAATAGGCGGGGAGTTCCACAGCACAGGCACTGTCACACTAAAGGATCAGCTTCTTGCAAATTGCAGAGGTTGACTTGAAGATCCTTGGGGTCCCTTCCAATCCTAAAATTCTATGATTCTGTGAAATGCAGACTAGACATTATGTGGCAGCTGTAAAAGTGCAAGTTCTGCAGATTGAATCCAAGAGACCATCATGACTGGTGAGTCGTGGAAGACCTGGCCCCTGCCTTACAGGCCCTTTCCCAAATTGCCTGGGAAGGTGGGGCCCTGACTGACTCCAGCTACAAAAGCTGAGTCTGCTGAACAGAGTCTTGGGCTGGGGTGGTGTTTAGGGGGTTAATTTGTGTGGAGGTGTTGTAGTAGTAGTAGGAGGAGCTGAGCTGGAAAGAGCAGGGAAGCACAATCTTAGTGGTTCAGGGTAGGGGGAGGTATGGTGTTGGGGCAGATAGAGTAAGGGGCACACGGAACAGGCAACCTGGACAATTGAGGTTGTCCTATCAGCCAGCCCTTGAGTCTGCAGCCACTGCTGCTACTAAGTGCCAGGTCAGCTCTGAATAAGCTCTCCCTTATTCATGATCTGATTGCAGATGAAGAGACCTGGGTGGGTGAGCAGGGTGGAGCTGGTCTCACCCAGCTGTGCCCACCTGTGTACTTAATGCAACTTCAGGGTAAACTTGAGAGTTGGGGATGGGGAATTGCCGTGGTTTATAGACATTTGCCCACTCTCTGTGCAGTTGTGGGGATTCAGAGTGTGTTTTCCTGGCACTGGGCAATTGGGACAGATTAGGGATTTTGCTGGTTTACCATCTGCTTTGCTGCCCAGCAGTTTTCCTGCCTGAACTGCCTGAACTAAGTCTCAGAGGCACTGTTGAGGACTTCCAGACTGCTTGTTTGAGGAGACTTCAATATCCATGTTGAGGTAACAGCTCTGGGGTGGTTCAGAGCTTCATGGCTGTCATGACCATGGGACTCCTTTGGGGGTGGGAATTGCTTTTGTTTGCTACTATGCTATGTATTGTGTTTTTATATTGTAAACTGCCCTGCAGTACTTGGATGGAGGTTGGCATGTTAAATAAATGAAGGGTGCATTGCGGAAAGGGGTCTTGCTGAGAAACAGCAATGTGTTCAGCATTTCAGCAGGGAGAAGTAGCTAAGATTATTATCTCCACTGTACAATTCCTACTTCCAAACAGCCTATAGGTACCAGTGGACTGGAAGAGGAATATGTATTATACACTCAAGTATGTTTGCATACATGATGTGCCATCTAGCTAGGGAGATGCTTTAGACACCTGCATTGGTGCATGCTTGGTTGCATCAGGATTGGTTTGGACTGCACAAGACAACTCACAGGAGCAGTTCTTCATAAAGTCATAAGAGCCCTGCCAGATCAAGCCAGAGGCTGACCCTAGTCCAACATCCAGTTCTCAAAGTGGCCAAACAGATTCCTATGGGAAGCCTGCAAGCAGGACATGAGCCCACCTGTGATTCCTGGCAACTGATACTTGTGGGATGTACCATCAACCAAGCAGTCAAATATGACATTTCCTGTTGCCTAGAGTGGACACACGGGGGGATGTTGCCCCAGACAGGGAGGACTTCCTGTCTTACCTACTCTAGAGCCTCCCCACCCCCATGTGTGACCAGGAAGATGGGCATGACCCTAGCAAAGCTGTCAACTTTTCCGTTTTCTTGTGAGGAATCCTATTCAGAATAAGGGAATTTCCCTTTAAAAAAGGGAAATGTTGACAGCTATGTATCCTAGTAGACCCTGTAAAAGGGCTAGCCATGCAGCCATCTTCCCTTTTTCCATTTTCTCCTTTCAGACTTCTTCTCTTCTGGATCTTAGCCAGCAACACATGGCTCATCCTTACAGAGAATGGAAGCCACAAGGTAGAAAGTCTGAGGCCTAGCTCAGACTTCTTTTCTCTACAAATGTAACTTGTAACCACAAGACAAAGCCTGCCTTCAGATAACTACTGTGAACTGAATGTAAGTAAACTTTACTCTTACTTTTAAATAGCTATTACTATTTTAAGAGGGAAATAAAAGGGGAAACTTACCGAGAACAATCCAGACTGGAGAAGCCAGATTGGAATGCTTAACTTAAATGATTCTAATGAAACCATCAACTTACTTCCAGCAATGTGCAAGGGAATGTGCTCTGCTGCTTGCTCACTAGCGTGAGTGAAGCGAGATAATATTTAATCAACCATCCTCTCCTACTTTCCTCAACATTCCCACAATACTCAGAAGCATAATGCCTCCGACTGTATAGAACACAGTCATTGTGGCTAGCAGTCTTCTTCTTTTTTAAAAAAAATAAATACTTTATTTAGAATTCAACAATAACAAAGGGAAAAACCGTAGTAATTACTACATCAGTTCGTTACAATTGACCAATTTTAACAATAAATAAATAGTAATTGAAAAGTTACAAAACAACACTTTTAACTTACTCAAGTTTTCATATTTAACTTTTATCTCTTTATCTCTTTCTATGCATATCAAAGAGGAACAAACCAAGGAAAGAGGTACAAAAAAATGAGAAAAAAAGAAGGGGGGAAAGAAGAAGGAAACAAAACAAAACAAACACATTTGACTTCCAATTAGACTCATTGTATTGTTATTTCTGCTATTTTTTCACACACAGTTCCAAATTATTGTGACTGGCGGTCTTCAATAGCTTTGTCCTCCATTAATCTGACCAGTCCTCTTTTAAAGCCATCCCAGTTGGTGGCCATCACTGCCCTTCTGTAGGAGTGAGATCCACAGTTTAACTATGTGGAGCATGTACTTTCTGTTATCTGTCCTGATTCTTCCATGAGTTCCAGTGAGAGGGGAAGGAAAGCTTTTCTCTTTCCACTTTTTCCCATGTCATGCATAATTCCATACACTTCTGTTGTCACCTCTTTATTTAAACTAAAAAGTCACAAATGCTCCAATCTTTCCTTGTATGGGAGTTGTTCCACCCTTTTTATAAAATCATGTGCATAAGAGATGGCAGTTTTGCAACAGCCCCCCCTCTTGGAACAAATCCAGTGAATTTGCATCAATGTATTTGGTGCAAGAGGAGCAGCGAGAGTCTCTTTCTGTGCTGTGATGCTAGCCTTATTTTAATGTTCTGTTTTCTCCTTGTCAATATGCGGCCATCCCTTTTTCTCAGCTGAAGAGGGACCATTTAGAACAGCGTGTCTTCTTGTGCGAAACTTTAACCTAAATTGGAAGAAAGTCAAATTGCAACTCCACCTCAGGCATTTGTATTTATTTTCATTAATACAGATAGAATTTACTAATTGAAAGCAAAACAATACATATACAAGCAATAATTCACAGTTTTAGGTATCAACTTGAAATCAAAATAAGCACCATTTGCAGTTAGCAACATTTGCATGCCACATGTATGTATGTGCAGCTGGTGCAGAATTAAATTTGAACACTATTTGCATGGTACGCGTGCTGCATATCAAGTAGTTTGTCACTTCCAAAAAAAGGAACCTAAGGATGCAGAAATGAATTCTACAAGAATCTAAGGATTAATGGTGTGCATTTGGGCAGGGGTAACAGTGAATGCAAAAATGAGTACACAGATGTGACCTCTCTTTGCACTTTTAAGACAGGCCTTCAGCTATCAATTAATTGATTAACTAATTGATTTGGGTAAATTGCCACTGAGTTATATATAATGATGTATGCATGGCTGTAAAGTTCTCTATCCTTTGTTTGGTGAATGCATCTTTATATGCCTGGTTGTGGGAAAGCGTTGGTATTTCTCACAAATTCTGTATTTGTATAAATTAGGGAAATGCTAATCTTTTAACAGAGGGACGCAGGTGGCGCTGTGGGTTAAACCACAGAGCCTAGGACTTGCCGATCAGAAGGTTGGCAGTTTGAATCCCTGCGACGGGTCAGCTCCCATTGCTCGGTCCCTGCTCCTGCCAACCTAGCAGTTTGAAAGCACGTCAAAGTGCAAGTAGATAAATAGGTACCACTCCGGCGGGAAGGTAAACAGCGTTTCCGTGCGCTGCTCTGGTTCGCCAGAAGCTGGCCACATGACATGCTGGCCACATGACATGGAAGCTGTACGCCGGCTCCCTCGGCCAATAAAGCAAGATGAGCGCCACAACCCCAGAGTCGGCCACAACTGGACCTAATGGTTAGGGGTCCCTTTACCTTTAATCTTTTAACATTAAGTTTTCTGCTTAATCTTATAATAAGACCAGATAAAGAAAACATCACTGAAAGACTTTGGGCTGTTCCCTTGCCAACCTCACACCTTCACACGCCGCTGACTGATCAAATCTCAGCTTTCATACAAAGGGATCACTAAAGGCCATCCATACCTCAGTTACAGTATAAGGTGGGTGGTGAACCCATTGTGCCTCTTTACATTTCCCCTTATCCATGTGACATTCTCCAACTACTGCTGTCTCATACTTTCTCCTCCCTAAATCCAGAGATTCCCTATGCTTTGAAAATCTTAATAGGGCAGCTACATTGATTGCATGGGGAATCTCCTGATTTCAGGAGCCGAAAGTGTGGGACAGCAGTAGCTGGAGAATGCTACATGGATGAGGCAGGATGAGGCAGAATTAAAAGGGGTTCACAATCCACAGTAATCTGAGGTATGGATGGGCCCTAAATCTAGATCATCAAAGGATCAATTTAGGAACAGCGATGGAAGTGTTGTGCTCTGCCCTATTTTTATATGAGGTTTTGATTTCGTATACTATTTCATAGTCCTTTTATTACTCTTTGAATCGTTTTCTATAAATTGTTAAGCAGAAGAAAATTGAAATAAATATTGTACTGTAAATATTCCTGTCTATTAAACAAAACAGATTTGAAAAATCTAATATTCCAAAAACTTTCTCTTTAAAAAGTAGCCACTTCACCCAGGCTGCATAGCAAGGCTGACCCCAAGGAACCATGCTGATTGTCAGGCTAGTTCACTCCCTATCTCTTCCGAACACAATGACAACAAGGCAACCCTCAATTTCCAATACCACAAGCCCTGGGCTCCTGCTTGAGTAAGCCTACAACTGTGAGGTCAGGTCAGATACATCTGTTCTCCAGGTCTGACAAGATTTGTACAGTAGAATAACAAATCTGATCTTGACCAGACCAGCCAGAAAGTCCAAATGGAACAGCCACCAGTGGCCTTGTCCAGTCCAGGCTTGTCCCCTGCCTTGGAGTGTTTTGAATTCATGGATTAACTGATTGACCTTTGTATTAGCCCAACCTCAGTGTTCCTCCCCAGTAGATATTTTCTGGATTCTTAATTCCTCCTTGTTCACATGCTGAATATCTGCAGATTGCCCTATAGCCGGGAGATTGATTTTCTTTCTTGAATTTTCTGCTTGCTTTCACATCAGTTATTTCCTGCTTTCTAGCTGTGACCCAGCTTTATTCTGGACTATGCTGTAATCTGTAAGGGGCGTGGTATTATGCATGGGTGGTATTTTTTGCAGCTGGGAATTTGTAAGCACATGAAATAGCTATACACTTTATGTGTGCACAGCATTTTTCATGATCACCATTAGCTACCACAGAAACCTGCCGACAGATACCAATTGTTGCTTTTCATTTAGAAAAACTGAGGACCCTACATGAGCTAGAGAATGCATCCTCTAGATCTAAATCTGGGTTTGGCTCTTATATATAATCAATAAACCAACGTCTTAGAACAATAGCTTTTCATTACTGGGATCTCACCAATGCCTGGCCAAAGTAGCATATGTAGACCTAGTGTTACTTGAATTTTGACCTTTGCTAAGATGTCACATCCACACCAGAACATCCTTAACAAATTACAGTTCCCAGGATCCTTTGGGCGATGCCATGGCTGTCAAAATGGTGTAATAGTGCTTTAAATGTATAGTGCGGATGTGGTCCGAGTGAGTTGGGAAAGGAATTAGCTGCCCTTAGTCAGAAAGCAGTGTATGCATCGCTAAAAGCGAAAGGTGAAAACAGTGTTGCAGGATGAATTTCCTTTGCTCCTCCATTCTCCCTATGCAACATGAAGAAATAAAGCTGCTTTGCCATTGTGATACTTCAGCTTTATACTGATACCATCAACGTGAAACATTGTGCATTTAAGCCACAGCCATGGTGGTATAAACTGGAGGCACAGAATGATAAATCAGGTCAAGAAAGCGAAGCACTTTCTCTCTAAGAAGCCGTTTGCAGAATCTATTCCAGAAGTGTGTCCAAGCAAGCAGAAGGACTCCCAGATGGATAAGATGACCCAAGAGGTCTTTTCTGTCTTTAATTTCTAAAATTTGAATACCTTATGGTCCAATGGGTAAATAAGCATTAAGTACGCATGGGTGAAACATGTCCCTTTATCTCCATAGAGTTTCTCCACTGTGTTTCTTGGGTACCCTTGGAATCTTGGTACCCTTGGTTTTCTGTGCAGGTGGGATTTTAATGGGTCTCCGCCTGAAAAAGCAGTTGTACACTCTCATACATTATAGCCGCAGGCTAGCACTGTTGACTAGTGGTGCTAATTTTGGGTGGGAATACAAAGTGGAATGTGCATCTCAATGAGAATAATGCAATGCTGCTGACACACATCCACTGGGTGTTGTTGTTGTTTTTTTTGGGGGGGGTGTTCCAATGTTCATTCAGTCTTTGCTTCCCCTCTTTCTCTGTCCAACTTGCACAATAGTTTGTGTACCTAGTGACCTATCATTTTCCCACAATGAAAGGTAACATTAATTCAATAGACATAAGGGATGTTCATGAAAATGGTTCTCATTAGGGGTATGCACCGACCCCATCCCCTACCCTGCTTTGCTCCAGCTTCTCTTTTCCTTTGAAGATGTTCCTCTGGAACTTGTGTGTGATTCAAGACCCTTAACCTAGACCAAAACTAAATATGCACCTGGTTCATGATTATTGTTTTGAATTCAGATTTAACAGGCTTGTAAAGCTTGGGCGTGTTCCAAACTGAACTGAGAAGTTCTTCTCTATGCCAGAACCTAAACTTCACAGAACCTGCAGTCAGTACCCAATAGACAGGTGCCCAAAGGCTGCTACTGTCAAAATACAGGAGAGTTCTTTGACACAATATCCATTTTTCTTGCCAAAGCTTTTATAGATTATTGTGGAAGGATGTGAACTGCAAAGCAATATGGCTTGCAGGCACATGCACAGGTTCATTCATGGCAAGTGTGTATGTGTGTGTTTAAACAGAGTTCTATCTGTCAAGATATACAATTAACACGGGGGGGGGGGGAAATGGTCCAAATTCTAAAAAATCAAGCAAATAAGCCTTTTACTTGGAGAGAATACTCCTTATTTGCACCAGTACTTCCAGGATGCTTCCAGATGGCGTAATCTGAAAATGGTTCATTGAGATATTGGAAATTGGCAACAGGTTTAGGTGGGATTTTACTTAATGGATATTGCAGTGAGGAGTGACTGGTAGCATTCTGATTCCCACAGCATCATGTGGACAATCCAAAGAAGTCTACATGGAAATTCGTCTTTCACACATAAGGAGCACCAATCTCACAGAAAACAACCATTTGAAAGCACCCTCAGTTGTCTGGGGAGATAACTAGTTGGTTGTGTGTTTGTTTGTTTGTTTGTTTGTTTGTCCAAACCCACTGCTGTTCCCAGGTGAGTTTACTTTGTGGTCGAATTCCCAAGAAGATGTTTGGCTGGTACTGGAAACTAAAATTCCTGGTGCACAATATGTTATAGCTCATATGAGTAATGTTGGGGGAGAAATTCAATTCAGATCATATTTAAAGGTAAATGTACCAAAGTCACACTTTTCAAAACAATATTCAAACCAAAAAAATGGCCACCCTTTGAAATTCAGACTTCCCTGAATTTTACAATATGGTTCTCCAGCCAAGAAATGTGTACAAAAGTTCATATGCTAGGGTAAAATGTGCATAAAAATACATTAATCCATTATAATAACATACCAAATGCATTATAGTTGAGAAATGTGTTTGGGGGAAATGAGTATATGAGGCAAAGTTGTATAAAAACTGTGTGTCTTTGGAGAAATTTGCGCTAAAATGCAGATGAATTTTCATGAGGATTTTTTTAGAAAGATTCACTGAACTGAAGACTGGAAAAATGAGAAACTGGGAGTTCTATCAAAGGTCAGCTGTTCTTTTTTTGGATTTTGGGGCAATAAGGACATTTTCTGATGAAGATTAAACACAGCAAGGACGAAGCATAGCAAGGCACACAGCTCACCTGCTTCTGAGCACGTTGCACAGGACTAGCCTGCCTATAGTGTATTCTAGCATGAATTGCACAATAAGCCTAAATGCAGCCTAATTAGCTGGCCTGCTTAGCATTTGCCAATATTCATACATATTAGTACACCAAGAAACATTAAGACTAATAGGATAAAGGCAAGCACTCCAACTAAAATTCCCTGGTCCCACCTTTGGGTCTAATCCCTACTCAGGAGATGCCAGACCAAGGTAGCCTGTAGGAAGCCCAGTTCTTAGAATTGGCTTCTATAAAGCACTTTTAGGCATGAAACTGTTGGGATACTGCCAGGGAGACAAAGTCCATCTTGACCTCCACGTCGTCTCCGGACGTCCATTGATCTCCCGTAGACACGCAGTATCTGCAATTAGCGACGTGAGCTCTAGAAATAGCTTCCCACATTCTAGAACTGATGCACGCTCTATCAGCAGATATGCACAGCAAAAGATGCAGTCAAGAGAGCATTATTTAGAAGTTTATTCAGCGTTGATCAGAACAAAGAAAAACCATGACTGCCTGCTTGAGAGTTTCCGGCAGTGAGAGAAACGAAAAGCAAAGACACAACAGAAACATCCTGTGAGACAGGAAATGCGCAGGCTGTGACACAAACATCCTGCTCCCTTTTAAGGTGGAACGGAAATATCCTAACAGAAACAGCATACAGTGGTACCTCGGGTTAAGAACTTAATCTGTTCTGGAGGTCTATTCTTAACCTGAAACTGTTCTTAACCTGAGGTCCCACTTTAGGTAATGGGGCCTCCCGCTGCTGCTGCGCTGCCTCCATGCGATTTCTGTTCTCATCCTGAAGCAAAGTTCTTAACCCGAGGTACTATTTCTGAGTTAGTGGAGTCTGTAACCTGAAGTGTCTGTAACCTGAGGTACCACTGTACTGTGACTACTATCATCGTCATACATGCTACAAACATGACAAGCTGGGTTTGGACTTTCTGAAAACAGGTGGTGTTGTTTTCTGAAAAGACTCAGAAAACCTGTTCCAAACTGAGCCAAGGGATGATCAGTAATCAGTAACTAAGACTGGAATGCACGTATAGCTGTTTTTAAAAAATGGTTTCTGTAAAACCTACATTGGCAAAAGGGTACATATTATTTTCTTCTATGTTTTATGCATTCATAGATTGCACAATGCTTCAAGGATGGCTCAAAGATGCATTTAAGTTTAATGCGTAAAACTGTCCCAAGTTGTGCAACTATTCTTTCTAAGGTTATGGGCTTTAAGTGGATAAATATGGATTTCCTACTCTTGTTACTAAGTTTTAGTTTGTTTGCCATTGCTGAGCATGTGAGTTTTGATCTGGAATTCTTGTGAGCTATGGTGATCTGTGGTGAGGCAGTGTGAAAAAATCCTGTAATTGATTAATTAATTAATTAATTCCATTTGAAGGGTTTAATCCATCTCACCTGAGTGCAGCTGCATGCGCAGGAGGGAATTAGCATTTTGTGCATGAATAACCTGTGGGCCCAACCCCTGTGGAGGAAAGTGATACCTCATGCTTTAAGGTAAAGGACCCCTGGATGGTGAAATCCAGTCAAAGGTGACTATGGGGTTGTGGCACTCATCTCGTTTTCAGGCCAAGGGATCCGGCGTTTGTCCACAGACAGCTTTCTGGGTCATGTGCCAGCATGACTAAACTGCTTCTGGCACAACAGGACACCATGAAGGAAACCAGAGTGCACGGAAACACCATTTACCTTCCTGCCGGAGTGGTACCCATTTATCTACTTGCACTTTTCGCCGTGCTTTCGAACTGCTAGGTTGGCAGAAGCTGGGACAGAGCAATGGGAGCTCACCTTGTTGCAGGGATTTGAACCGCAGACCTTCTGATCAGCAAGCCCAAGAGGCTCAGTGGTTTAGACCACAGTGCCATATAGCTCTATTAATCCAGATACTGATTCCCTTCTACATGTAAAACTACTCCCAGAGGGTGTGCACTGGGCTCAAATATTGATTCCAAAATAAGATTTACAAAGTAACTCATATTCAGTCTATGACTAGTTACTGTTTCCATCTTCCAGTCACCCAACTTCAACCTAATTATTATGTCTTCTTTTTGTTTGTTTGTTTGTTTTTTAAAAATTGTAATACATTTATCGTCTTTACAGTGAAGTTAAAATACTGAAATACCAGGAGAAATATTTGGTACTGTCTGCAGTTCCACATGGTATAATTGTAAAATATAGAGTGAGATTTTTCTATTCCTGTTCACCAGCTCCCTTTTAGGGAATTCCATTCCCATATCTTCAAAACCTGCAATATAAACAGCAAAACCTAATTCTGGGAGGAAGAGCATCCAGCACAACTGATTACCATAAGCAGGAGCCCACACATTTAAATCAAAAGTCAGCTGAGTTGGAAAAGGTTTAAGTTTTTCAATAAATTATTTTTATAATGACTATAAAATTTATATGGGACCCAGGGTTTGCTACAAGGAAACACTTTAACTGTACCTGTATTGCTGGTAACATTTCTTGAAATATAAAGCTGACAATCAGGCATCTGAAAAACTCGATGTACTAAAAGATTATAATATGAATTTAGCCAAGTAATCAAAGAGAGAATCCACTGTTTTATTTGTGTTATTTAGTAAGACACTAGGAGATGACAGGAGGAAGAATATAACTTAATTTTTAAAAGAATAGTTGAACTGTAAAGGGGGGGAGTGTATTTGTATTAAAAATGTGGAACTATGGCTCTCATATAACTATATTTCTTGTATCATTTTTAGATATATTCCTTGCATCATTTTTAGATATAATGTTCACAGTAAATTATTAAACATATAAAATTATTTTATAGAGTTCATGAATGCTTCTAACTTGGGAGCCTAACAATCACTCACTCACTCTCTTTTTCAGATTTCATGGAAAGATGTATGACACTTGATAATTCCCCTGTATTTCTGTAGTTCAGAGGTGAACACAGGTCCTTATGTAATCAAAATGGCACCATCCACAATCACACACAGAGAGAGAGGCTTGGCCGTGTTTGTAGAAAAGCAACAAAAAAAAAAGCAGTTGTGCATTTGGCTTCTCTATATTAATTGGAAAGTAAGGGGAAAAGGAAATCAAACCCCCCCCCCCAAAAAAAACAGCTTACTGAGGATTGAGCTATGGAATGGTGACTGACTAACAGAAAGCCCGCTGGGGGTGAGAATGACATCATTCATCCTGGAAGAGGGTGTGGCTGGCTGGCTGGACCAATGAACAGAAGCACTGCCCACTGCGGCATTTTATTGTAGGTCCCATTTATGTTCTCATGCAGAGGTTGCCAGGTGACAACTACTGTATTGGTGACAGTTTAAGGACATCCTAATGTGGAGAAAGTTGGTTATCCTGCTTAACAGAGATTTAAGTATCATAAGCTGTCTCTGTTTTGGTTGAGATCATGCTTACAAGAAGGTAGTAGCAGAGTGACCTGACATGATCTGTCTTTGCGTGGACAGGCGGAGTACCCAGGTCCCAAGCGCCCCCCCCCCATCATGTGGAATAATGACTCAAGACAACGTGCTATGGGATTAAATTGGCCACAACTTTATTAAATTTCAAATGTGGGTAGACCTTGGCTCAGGCATTGGGCGTTCTCCCTCCCCAGTCCCCAGCCGGGGACCTAGGGAGCTTCAGGGTTATCCAGTGTGGGGGGGGATGGGCCGGCTCTGGAGAACATATGTTCAAGCAGAGATGGCCGCCCCCGTTATGCCACTGCTGCCGCAGGGGAGAGCAATGATGACCTTTTGGCCTTGGGTCAAAGCCTCCCTTCAGAAACCCCTTTAACTGGGAACCCTGGTATCACCGCTGCAAGAGGAAGATGGACGAAAGGATTCCGCCCAAGGCCTGATACTGCCAAAATTGTGACGTTTTGCTACGGGAAAGGTGAAACCTGCCAATGCAGGGAAATTCCTTTCCGGCCCTTTGACAGTGACCTTAACGTAGCAGCGCCTGCATACCTGTAAGAAAAGTTAACCTGCAAAAGCTGTGAAGAAAAGTTAACCTGCAAAATAAGGCATTAACTGAGGGTGGGTAGGGTGGGAGAAGCTCTGGAGCCAAGTGAGGATTCCCAGGTAAGATCCTCCCTCTATTGTGTGGGCAGGTAATCCCTCCCCCACCTGGCCTGATCTCCTTGGCAACGCTTCCCCCAGGTGGGATTGGACAACTGACTGGGGTAGGCGGAGACCTCCAGGTATCCCACCTGAGGGAAGGCAAAGCCAAGCCTATGCTGAATGGAGCCGCTCCAGATCCAGGGGCTGCGCACGTCCACGCAAAGGTTGCCCCCCGTTTTATATGGGGAGCGGTCATTATTCACTTGGCATTGTGAGTTATGCGGCCCATGTGTCAAGTACACAGTCTGGCAGCCTAATTGCCAGTGGAGTTAATGGTAGAGCAGTCTCTCTATAGGGCATCCTTCTTAAAAGCACTTGCAGAAACAGTTGCAGAACAGTTGCAGAAACCTAGTATTGACTCTGCCATACCCAAAGGATGGGTCTAATTAGCAATAATAGCTACTTGTATAACCTTAAGTCTGCCCTTTGGCAGAGGTATTGAAAAAGATTGCCAAGGGGAGCAGTTCTTCACACAGCGCTTGGATAAACTGTGGAATCCACAACATGTAGTAAGGGTCATCAAAAGAGGATTAAGAGAAGCTCATAAGGGATAACTCTATCAGTGGCTACCTGCTATGGTGACTATTTGCTACCTCCAGAATTAGAGGCAACATGCCTCTGAATACCAGGAGCTGGAACATCATCAGGAGA
This sequence comes from Podarcis tiliguerta, assembly GCF_965153285.1. Taxonomy (NCBI): domain Eukaryota; kingdom Metazoa; phylum Chordata; class Lepidosauria; order Squamata; family Lacertidae; genus Podarcis; species Podarcis tiliguerta. Next base: position 34,622,952 of record NC_139540.1, on the reverse strand, counting down.
GGGCTACTGCACTCAGGTCTTGCTTGTGGTCTTCTTTCCATAGGCATCTCATTGTCCATTGTGGGGGGGAAAGTCTTACGCTGACAGGCCTTTGGACTGATCTAGCAGGGCTCTTATCTTCTTATGATCGTGCTGTGTGATTCTTCCCCTTAGCTTCACTGATGGATGATGGAAATGCAGAACATGGTATTGGGATGCGTCCAATGCTTTATGCACAGAGTTCCACTCACACAACAGGACCTCCCCTTCCTCTCCTCACCTTCAAAATCTGCTCCAGAGGGTTCTCCAGATTTTGAAGGAGCATGGGGACCTAGAGGGGACAGGAGAGCCAGGTTCGGTTGTGCAACTGGCAGTCTGCTGTGCCAACAGAACAGTGGCAATGAGACAACATAAGTAGATGTTTGGAGATCCATAATTTTTGCTATTATCTGGATTATGATTATAGACCTTTCTATGATTTATCACTGGATTGTTTTAATTTTATTGTATATGTATTCAAAAATCCACTGAGCTTGATGGATTTTGTAAAAAGAATGGTTATGTTAGAATTGCATCCTTAATAGATAAGACATCTACATTCCCTAATTTCTCATGAAATTGTTTGAAGTGTTTGTTTTGCTTTGTTTTTACCTTCATGCCTTTTTTGAAATTGATTTGTGCTACTGGATAAGCATGTGAAGTTTGGTTGTTTCTGTTCCAAAAGCATTAACAATTTTCTCTGTCCAATTTTTCATAGAGTCTTTATAGTAAAAAAAAGAAGAAGAAGAAGAAAGACATATCACTTTCAATAATATTAGTGTGCCAAAACATTTCTCCTTATGGGCAATGGCATCAACAAACAAGCTGTTAGAATGAAGCATTATATCAACACTGCAAGTCTTGTTTCTTTCGTTCTTGAATGTTATGCACATTACATCTGAAGCAGTGCACAAGAGAGCAGAAATAATAGAATAGTTGGAACAAAAAGTATCCCCCCCCCAACATAAAACAAAATTCAAATGTGGCAGGCATAAAATAATGCCCAAATGTTTTCAGGGGAAAACAAAATGGCTGTAGTGGTTAGGAGTGGTGGACTCGTAATCTGGTGAACCGGGTTCACTTCCCTGCTCCTTCACATGCAGCTGCTGGGTGACCTTGGGCTAGTCACACTTCTCTGAAGTCTCTCAGCCCCACTCACCTCACCTGTTTGTTGTGGGGGAGGAAGGGAAAGGAGAATGTTAGCCGCTTTGAGACTCCTTGGGGTAGTGACAAAGCGGGATATCAAATCCAAACTCCTCTTCTTCTTTTTTAGAAATAGAAAAGTACCAAATACAGCTTCTGATATCAAGCAAGATATACCGTATTTTTCTGTGTATAAGACGATATTCCCCCCCCCCAAAAAAAAAATTTTAAGTTTAAAATTGGGGGTCATCTTATACACAGAATGTTGCAATTAAATATATAAATAAATACATGCCGCAATCCATATTCTTTTCCCCCAGCCTCCCTTCACTATTGGCCTCACGACAAACCCTGGTCTGGTACTCCCCCTCCCCAGCAGCCCTCACTCTGGACATTGTTCCTTCCACCTGGTTCCCTCAGGCGCCCCCTGGCTACCCAGACCCCCCATTCCCCAAGCATACTCACTCAGGCAGCTCTGGCAGTCACAGCTCCTCACAGCGGCAGAGGAATCCACTCTGGTGCCTGGGGCTGGAGTCTGCTTGCCTCCTCCCACTGAACCGCCCTACAGCTGGGGGGGGGGGAGGCAGCAGGTGGACTGTTTGGGCCCAAGGGGCAGAGTGCAGTTCGCTCCCCTGGGTCTTTGAGAGTGGAGCAGAAAAAAAGCAATTTGACTTCTGCAGCATACAAATTCCCTCTTAAAAGGTTCTTTAGCTATGATTCTTGAATTGAGGCACTGACCAGTTCCCGGACGTCGGGGACACTCTCTTGTTCCAGCTCAGCTGCCCAGCTCTGTGCCAGCACTGCCACCACTCCAGTTCTTATACTGCACGTTATAAGACTAGCCCAATTTTTTTAAAAAAAATTATCTACCGTAATTAAGATACTAAATATACTGGCAATGTTGTTCTGTTTGATGTTTAAATGTACAGTATTAAATACACTGGTGTTTTGAATATTTAATAAAATATCAAAGTTGTTCTCTTTAGTGTTTAAAATATTTATTTCTGAATTTTAGTCGTCTTATACATGGGGGCATCTTATACATGGAAGAACATGGTGACTTGTAGATGAGGCTAGTCTTGACTAGATGCCCGAGTCAAGAAGCAATTGAACCAGCCATGCTCCTCTGGCAAAGGATTCTGCAATGTGAACTTCATTCACACAGCTGATGTGGTTCCAAGATCTTTCAATTTTTGTTTCAGTGGAGTATGGGATACAGAGCAGTATGCAGGGTCCAGACCATATAAAGCTTTAAAGGACTTCACTGGAACTTTGAGTGGGGCCTGGCAGCTAACAAGAAGCCATAGCAGCAAAGCCAAGTCACTAGTATTTCTTGTATCCTGCCTTGCCCACACAGATTCCAAAGTGGCTAACAAAATCTACAAGCATAAGCTTAAAAAACATAATCTAAACTACAATATGAAATCCAAGGCATGAGACCATCACCTATACAGTTGTATCAACAGTATCATCACTCTTGCTGTGCTCTGAAGGCTTGCGCAAGGTCTTGAGTTGACATCTGAATGAAATAATGTGGGGAACAGCCACATCTGTAAGGAAGGATATTGCATAAACTGGAAATGCACTCCCTGGAACTTATTGCCATTATAAGAACATGAAAACAGTCCTGCTGGCTCAGGCCAAAGGCCCATCTAGACCAGCATCCTGTTCTCACAGGTGTCAATAGGATGCTTGTGGGGAACCCACAAGCAGGGCCTTAATGCAGCAATGCTCTCCGCACATGATTCCCAGCCACTGTCCACTGGCATTCAGAAGCATAACTGAATACTAAAGTGGACTTTTCTGTATAATAGTGGACATTTCTGAACTATCTTCATAGACAGTCACATAGAGCTCTTTTTTAAAAAAAAAAGTTATAATTTTCAGGTTTATACATTTCATTAATTTTATAATCATTTTAACATTTGAAAACTTGACTTCCTTTCCCCCTCTTTCTGCAGTTCATTAAAGTTATTATATTTAATATATTCTGCATATCCAAATTCTGTTAATTTGCTCATTTGTTTATCTATACTCTTATGAAACTGCAGGTTATGACAATAATCCTGCCAAAGTTTTTATCTGATTGCAGTTTATCTGTAAATATTCAATAAACCATTTGCATTCTTTTATAAGAAGTTTGTTATCATGATTTCTTATTCTTCCAGTAAGTTTTGCCATTTCTACATATTCCATAAGTTTTTGTATCCATTCTTCCTTTGCTGGGACTTCTGCTTCTTTCCATTTTGGGGCAAGCAGCATTCTTGCTGCTGTAGTAGGACTGGTCCTGTTGTGTGGATGCCTGATGATCGTCTTCCAAAGCGACTACTCTATTCCAAACTTAAAAATGGAAAGTGTAATGCTGGTGGTCAACAAAAGAGGTTTAAAGACTGTCTCAAGGCAAATCTTTAAAAATGTAGTATAAACACTGACAACTGGGAAACACTGGCCTGCGAGCGCTGCAATTGGAGAACAGCCTTTACCAAAGGTGTCATGGGCTTTGAAGACACTCAAACTCGGGATGCAAGGGAGAAATGTGCTAAGAGGAAGGCACGCTTGGCAAATCCACACCGTGATCAACTCCCACCCAGAAACCAATGTCCCCACTATGGAAGGACGTGTGGATCCAGAATTGGCCTCCACAGTCGCTTACGGACTCATTGTTAAAACCGTGTTTATGGAAGACAATCTTACTCGGCTACGAGTGATCGCCAAAGAGAAAGAGAAAGAGTAGTATACATAAATAAATTTTATACAATTTAGGTAGTTCTGTCCCTATAATTCCCAAAAGAAAAGCTCTCTGCTGTTATCTGTTTGAGAGGTTACAAAACCATAGGTGACTGAGGCCAAATCCTTGGGGAAAAAGGCCACAGTCAGTTCAGCAGCCTAAATTTGTGAAAAACATCAGTCGTCGCTGCTTCAGTCTGTAGCAAGGTATCCAGAACGCCCATTGCTGCAGTACACCTTCTGCTTTAGGAGGAAAGTTAATCCCATCTAAAACAGGAGATATCAGCGCCTACATGGGAACTAGACTCAGGATATGCAGCATTTTTGTCTTTAAGATCAGGATGTTCTACTTCCAAATGTTAGACAAAATGATACTTGACACGCCAAGACTGGCTTTATTGATTTGAACTTTATCAACCAGACTCGAATTGATGGTTCCTTTTAAAGTCCAGCGATACTCTTTTTTGGCCAGGAGATGGCGCTGTGGTTTTTCAATCGCTGGCCCGAACGTATACCAGAAAGACTGTGAAGCTGTGAAGTTCACGTCCAGGTTTCTTTCTTTCTTTAGTGGAGAAAAAGACATTAAAAAGAAAAACTACTACTTCATAACTTTAGTCTGAGAATAAAGAGGCACATTTAATAATGTATAAACATGTAGTTAAGGGCGGGGAGGAGAGAGAGTTTCTAATCACATGCACGTGATCTGTAAATATTATTATTACCTCCATATCAAATGCACTGTATTCGGGACCGTTTTATTTTTGTGCATATATCAGCCTCTTTACCTTTCTGACACGTTTTTAAATGACAGTTTACAGAGAACTGAATAAAGGTGTTCATTTGTACTTTGTCACATGGGCATTGTGCATTTCTTGTTGTTTTTTTAAGGTAATACACACGTTAAGCAGGGCGGAATAAAAGTATTGTAGCCAGTTTCCCCAGGCCTCGCCAAAAGAAGTCATGGTTGTAAACTAACACACACACAATGTATTCCCCAATTGATAACGTTTGTATGTACAGTGGTACCTCGAGTTAAATACTTAATTCATTACGGAGGTCCGTATTTAACCTGAAACTGTTCTTAACCTGAAGCACCACTTTAGCTAATGGGGCCTCCTCCTGCTGCCGCGCTGCCGGAGCACGATTTCTGTTCTCATCCTGAAGCAAAGTTCTTAACCCGAGGTACTATTTCTGGGTTAGCGGAGTCTGTAACCTGATGGGGATGTAACCTGAAGCGTATGTAAACCGAGGTACCACGGTGTATTAAACGGATCTGCAGCATAAAGTCTCAAGCCTTTACCGCTTTGTTTAATGCTTCTATAACGCGGCAGAAGTTGCCGCAGAAGTTGCGGGTGCTGGTCTGCTGACAGGAATTTACCACTCTTCAACTAAGCTCATCCATCTTGCTCTCGTGATCCCCACCAAGGTCCCTCGATCACTTTGTCCTGGCGATGCTCTGCCTCGCTCTAGATGCAGCAGAACCCACGAACTGCTTACAAAGAGTTCTGCGCCAGAATTTAAGAGAACTGAAGCTACACTGAGTTTTAAATGGTTATTAAAGACGGTATTAATTTAGAATTTGAGCTGTGAGAATCAACCTAAATCCAGATAAACCTGGTTTGAGGGCTTCTGGGTCGGACAACTAAGCATACCTTGACTACTTTTAATAAAATATGTTTTCTGCCTTCTAAAACGGTGCTTTCCCTGCACAGGATATTTTCTCTCCGCTGGCGCTCTTTGCCCCTCTTGAGGTCGTGCTTACGAAACTGTAAAATGCACAGCTAATGGGATTGTTTTAATTACGGGATCAGTTCCTGGGGGTCGTGTTGATTTAACCCTGTTTGTGCAGGCGGATAAAAGGGAAGCAGTTTCCAAAGGAAAGGTGCGAGGACGCCTCTTCCTGCGCGTTTTCCTCCTCCTCCCTCTCCGTGGCGCGCACGCGAGGCTCTTCACAACTTTCCTGCGCGTGAGGGCATCGCGGCGTGCTGGAGACAAGAATCAGAAGCAAACGCTGCAACTGTTTCAGAGTCTGTCGCTGTCCAGCACGCCCAAAGACAGGCAATTTAAATGAAAAGGGTTATTTCAACGAGGCAAATAGGAGGGGAAGTGTGGAGAGAATTCATTTGGAGCTTTCTAGATGCAGACACTTTGGGGCATTTTCCCACATGAGATCTTCCAAGATCTTCTTTGTGGTTTCTGGATCTCTAGATTCCCCCGATTAGAATACAATTTTGTCAGTCGCTCCTAACCAGTGACCTGGCTATGGAGACACACAAGTAACCATTTGGTGAGCTGCTAGGAGGGTTTGGCGAGGGTGCTAGCACCATTGAATCCATGAAAGGTTGATACAGTTTGTCAGAGAAGGCCTTGGTCTTCGATCTCTCTCTCTCTCTCTCTCTCTCCTCTTCCTCGCCCCCTGATCACACAGGTAAAACCCCACACGTTACACTCGCCATGGGGCTTAAATTAGCCATAGATCCACAACTGTTCTCCATTCCCTGGAGTGATAAGTGCAGCACGATCCTAGGCGTTTTTCATTTAGAAACCTGGCTCACAGAGTCCACAGAAAATATGCGTAGGGTTGCAGCCTTATTACCGCGCAATCCTATGCGTGTATACCCAGGAGTCCGTGCGTGTTGAATGGGGCTTGCTCCCAGATAAGTGTTCGTGGCAGCCTTCGTCGCGAGTGGGAGGGGCCCAAAACGTGCACGCAGGAACAATGCGTTTGGCAACATAGTTTGACATCAAGAAATCGAAAAGAAGAGAGAGTTCAGTAAACCACTTAAGTGCGTTTGACTGGGAAAAAGAAATGCAATCTTGGCATTTTACTTACAGCCTTAGTTGCAGCGAGCTCCTATATTACCGGTTCCAATGATTTTAGGGCAGGGTACCTAGCACACTGACAGGTAGCCGGACTCTAAAATATGTTTACTCAAAAGTAAGGCGTGCAAGTGGTGTGACTGACTTCCTAGGCTTGCAGCCTCCTCCCTCATTTTGTTGAGAAATCGGTGGGGCGTCTTCCAGGTGAGTCTGGCTCAGCTTGGGGCACCACATTTCATTTAAGCAAGTTGCGAGAAAGAATCCACGTATTCGGGTCTGTCGCCCTTTGTGAAATGTCCAGATGAGATGAAATGGGTGGGGGGTGGGGAGAAGGAAACTATCAAACCTTGGATCTACTACTACCCCTTAATATCAGCTATTCTCGAGATGTCAAAGAAACGATGAATATTTCCCAAGCTTTGCACAGCTTTAGGGATAGGTGCTATTCCGCTCGCCGTGAAGCTGTCTTTAATCTTTATAAAATATGCCTTGTTACCGATAAACCTGCCTACGGCTACACATTCATCACGGGGGTTTCATTGCGAAAGAAAGCACAACTTTTTGGACTGTCTGGGGACTTTTCCCTTTTTTTTAACGTAGGCATTTATGTTGAGAGTAGAGTTGTGGGACTGCAGTCCCCTTATGGCACACCCCGAACTGACCTCAGAGGAATCGGAACTATCTCTGATATTATTAGAAGTCTGAAGAAGAGGTTGTGGGTCCTGGGCTGCGGTTCTAACCACAGTCTGCTGGCAGTAAGTCCCACTGAAGTGTCACGAGTTGTCTCGGGAATACCAGTTGAATCGGGCAGTAGCTGGAGCAATTCCATAGATTTTGAAAGGGATACACAAGTTTGCTTATTGGTAGTTGTTTGTTTGAAAACCGAAGCTGCAATCCTAAACACACTGAACACAATGGGACTTCGGAGTAAACATGCATATGAGTTGCTATGAGCGTCCTACTGGAGTCACTTCATCAAGAGTTACCGTATCTATCACAGACTGTTAGGATTCACACATGCCATGCATGGCTCGGGTGCCTCATCATCACTCTTTCGACACGGAGGTGCACATGTGAACTGCCTCCGTTTATTAAAGAATATTGTGGGTGGGTATTCGCGTTTTTGAAGGGGCAACACAGTCCTTAGCGCTCTTCTCATAAGTGCAAGATACTGTTTGATTTGCTTAAAAAACTACGCATATGCGATCTCGCTCTTGGAGTCATAGCACTTAACCTGGAGCATATAAGTCAAGTGTGCTGAGGTTGTGGCGTTGCTCTGACGCGTTTTAAACATTCAAATGTGATCTGGCAGTCGGTCCACGGGGAACTGCTCGCTCTTCCCATAACAACCTGCCTGGGCCTGGTTTTGGCTGTTCAGAGGAGTCTGTAACGCCCACCAACCCCACTTTGCCTTCCTTGGGCCGTGCGTAACGTCAGGGCAAACCTCGGCCTGTTCTAGGGAGACATTTTGCACGTCGTGAATTGAATGTCTTGCTTTTGTGATGGGGCATAATTCTCCCAGCCCTGCCTGCTCGCCCCAGTTGCAAATTGAAGGACCGCCCCGGAGTCTAGGAGAGTTCACCGGCAGTTTACGTTTCTTGGGCATAATGGCCAAGTTGCTTGATTTGTTAGCGCATTCCGCGCCTGCCTTCGCCTTCTTCGCCCTATAGACCCGGGCAGCAGGCTGCCTGCAACCACCGACATAATGAAAGCGAGGGAGCCTCGTCAGTGACATAGGGCTTGCGCTACAATTAAACCAGGTAACGAGACACTGGGCAGATGTGTTTTCATTGCACTGTAAGATAAATGCAGTGTTAAATTCCTGACAACTTACCAGAAGCAATCAGCAAAAGTTTACGAGTGCATAAACCACAAAGACCAATTCCTCGGGTATTTTTTATATGCCCCGCATTTAAAGCTTCTATAAATTCTTCTGCCGGCTTCCAAACTAAAGTTAGTGGCGACTATTAAACAGCTACCTTCCTCCGGGGAATGTAGGGGGAGAAGAGTTTGCTAGCAGAGGAGCTCGAGAAGTTCGGGCGCAGAAATGTTTGGGAACTGTGTGTGTATAGCTCTCGGAGGTTTGCAGGAAGCCTGCAGCTTCTGAAGGCAGCGGGACAAGCCCTGGAGACGGTGGCAGACAGCACGCGGGGGCGAGGGGAGGCAGGGAGGGACTAGATGGGAGCTCGCAGAGAGGGTAATGCTGTGTTTAATCAGCAAGTCACTGACCCTCTTTATGACGACGAAAGGAGGATCGACTCGCTGGGGGAAACGGAAAGGCACTCGGCGCCTCGAATCTCATTGCATTTGGTGTGACCTTACACTTCTCCCACCTGCTCGCTGCAGAGTGGTCCACCTGTCCAGAGAGTGACAGGGCATCAATCACTCAGCTAACCAGTCCCTCATTTTTCCACGCGATCAGGCAGAGCTTGGATGCTGGTGGTGAGGAAACGCCTTCAGCACCATTAACAGCAATCTGAGCTGTTCAGTCTCTCCTCTCTCCAACTGTGTACTTAGCAAGGTAAGCCGCCATCCGAAAAGTTTCAACAGCAGCAGCAGCAGCAACGACGAAGGATGCGTGTCAAGGAAGCATCGCAGATCAATGAAGAGGAAGCCCGTCTGCCTTCCAAAACAAATTAAAGTTATTAGCAGATGAAAAGGAGATTCTCCATCGTCACGTTTATAGTAACAGTCTCCCATATCCCGGAACTTTCAGAAGTTGATATTAAATAGGGAAGAGCTTGCTCTGATACTTAACAGGGCTTTCAATGTATGGTTCCAGCGAAAATGAAGTTGCTAATTGAGAAACAATAAGCTGTGATAGACATGGGCAGAGCCGTTTGTAAGAAGATTGTAAGAAGGTGGGGAGTTTGGGAGCCCGCCAGGGACTTGAGTGGGAGTCAAATGATACTTGCGGGGGGAGGAGAGGGGGGTCTCTTTAATAGGCTTGACTTGCTTCTCATTAAATGGAGAGACACCAGGGTGACTGTGTGTATCATACTGGAGTCCTCGCTAGATGTAAATCTCCAGTCAATAGTGGGAAGGGGGATGGAGGCTGCGGCTGGGCTTCTTTTCATTCTTTTCCAGGTGAAAAATTCAAATGGAGTCTGTTGTCGCCTGCTCCTTTTCTCTGCTGAAACAAGACACCCAACTGTTCTGATATTGCCATTCAAAAACAAGGTTCTGTGGCAAACCTCATTTGTGAATCTATTACAGAGATTAATAGATTATTTCTTCTTTTTCAACTAATTCTCAGTGGGGAAATTTAACCATATGGTAAGGAGAGAATTAGAATTTCATCACATTAGAGCAAAATGTAATGAAAAGAGTCCAGCACCTGGGGCCAACTGTGAAAGACACAATTAAAAGGGTTTTAATGAAACCAGAGAAACCCAAAATTTCATAGCCTTCAGTTATTCTGTCGCATAAGAATGATTTAATGGAAGTGTTGGGAAATATTATTTAGTGATGTCATCAGAACGGAGGGAAACATATAAAACCCTGCTATAATATGCCCTGGGCTTGTAGAAGGGATATAATACAAACAGAATTGGGGGAGGGGGTCTTCTTCTAGACTAGAGGATCAGATGGACCCCCCCTTAAAGAAGGGTCTCGCTCCTTGACTTCATTGTTACCTTCCGGCTGCCCGAAAAGTATGAAGGGGGTGCGTGGGTTTGAGAATAACAATTCGAATAAAACATGAGGATAATATAAAGTAAATACTGGATTACACAAGCAGTTCTTGCTCCTCACTTAGAGTAATAGCTGTCTATCCATCCATCCCGAAATTAAGGAAGTCCCATCCTTTAGAAATGCTCCCTAATAAGAAACGCCATCCTCAAACTGTAAATCTGTGGCTCTTTGATTTAAGATGACTGAATTGGCAAGGCAATCTGAAAAGAAATTTAATAGGGGAAATGGGGTCCTGTGCTTTCAACAGTGGAGCCTACTTCCAAGGGTAGGGCTTTAGGCGAAATTGGTCCTTTTCACACCCAAGTCCTTGGTTTGGAAACTGGGTGTGGAGGGAGGTGAATCCTCCTCCCATAAACACCTCCACATCAGTTGATTGCAGCCTAAAAGTGGGTTTTACGCTTATCCACTGCAAAGGAGCTTCGTACCGCGGGAAGGTGGGAGGAGAGTGGATGAAGAAATGGCGGTAGATAGGAAACATCACTTTGCCAAAACTGCGAGTAAGACTAGGGAGCGTGTGCTCAAAAGTGAACAGCCGTTGCGAGAAATGGGTTGAGCCCAAGGTGAAGTTCGAGGGCCAATAAACAAGCAAGCGGCTCCTTCCCGCCTCCCCACCCCCCCTCCGCCTTCGCCACGAGCTGGACGTAAACAGCGCTGGCGTGGAGAGCGTCATTCTGGCGTGGGCGCAAAGTTCGCAGAAGTCCGCTGGCAGCCCTGGCAGAAAAAGTGTGCAGCCCGCCCGCCCGCCCGCCCACCGACCCCCTCCCCCCCCCCACCTCGGCCTCGCCGCTCTATAATTTGCTGAAGGAGGCCAAGAGCATTATTCGCCCTAAGTAGGGCTTTTAAGAGTGCTCATTGAGGAGTGAAAGTCGCCACACATGTCAAGCTTTAAAGGCAGTTGTTGGCTTCCTAATAGGACACAACGCCTTGCAAACATATGCGTGAAGCTGTGCCTACAGATGGCAGCGAGAAGAATGGAGCAGGCGCCTTTTATAAAGCGCGAGCTGCTGCCTGTCGTCTTCTCCTCCAGACCTGTGTGTGAAATGAAAACTCCTCCGACTCAGGGCCAAGCCTAGCGCCTGGGCTCGTTTGTTACCGTTTTAATCCTATTAATTAAAACGTTAACCTGATTGGGTAGAAAGCTCTGTCCCAACAGGCGAGGCTTCTTCATAATAACCTTCTCGGCGAGATAATGAGGTAAAAGACTCCCCCGTCTGTGGTGGCGGCGGCGGCGGCGGCAGTGGTGACGGGCGGGTGGCGGCAGAAGCAGCAGCAGCGAGCGAGCGAGCGAGCGAAAGCTGCTCCTTCCCCCCCCCTCCCTCCCCTGCCTTTCTCCCCTCCCTTGATGGGTCCCGGAAATCTCTTGAAGGTGAATCCAAGCAAGATAAACGGTGCGAGAGGCTCGCTGGCAGCTCACAATGCCTGAGCCCTTCACAGGGTGAGAGGAGAGAGGCGCGGAGAGCGAGCGAGACCGAGAGCGAGCGACGCGCGCTGAGCGGAGAGGAAGAACGCGCGCCAAAGAGGCCGGCCGAGCAGCCTCGCCTCAGAAACACGCGAACGGCGGGAAGAAGAAGAAGAGGGAGCAGGCGGCGGAAGAGCCGCTTTCCGAGGGAAAGGGAAGCCACCTCAGAGCCCGCCGCAGCCCGACCCCCGGCCCGGCGCCTCGGCGGAGAGGAGAGGGGGAGGGGGCCTGGGAGGGCGACAGCGGCACGAGGAGTTGGAGGAGGGGAGCCCGGCGGCGGCGGCGGCGGGGACCATGGAGCGGGCTCTCAACCTGCCCACTGATGAGGACATATTCCACAAGAGTTACAGCGCGTCGGCCAAGAGGATGGAGTCCGCCTTTCGCTCGCCGCCGGGGCTCGAGCTGGTCGCCCACCAGGCGCCGCCGCCGCGCGAGCCCCGCCAGGCGCCGCCGTCTCCCCTCGGCTGCTACGAGCCGGGCGACTCCGAGGTGCTGCTGAGGGAAGGCGCAGGGGCCGGCGCGCTGGTGGCCGGCGACCCTCTGGGCGGCTCGGTGTGCGTCAAGTACGGGCCGGGCCCGACGACGAGCCGCAGCTCGGTAGCCGAGAGCAGCGGCGGCGAGCAGAGCCCCGACGACGACAGCGACGGGCGCTGCGAGCTGCTGCTGCGGGGCCCCGGCGGAGGCAGCGGCGCCGGCGTGGTGGTGGGCGCGGGGGGCGCCCTGCTGAAGGCGCCCGAGGGCGGCGCCTGCTCCAACAGCCACCACGGCCCGGGCGGCGGCGGCGGCAAGAAGTCCAAGGAGCAGAAGGCGCTGCGCCTCAACATCAACGCCCGCGAGCGGCGGCGCATGCACGACCTGAACGACGCGCTCGACGAGCTGCGGGCCGTCATCCCGTACGCGCACAGCCCCTCGGTGAGGAAGCTCTCCAAGATCGCCACGCTGCTGCTGGCCAAGAACTACATCCTCATGCAGGCGCAGGCCCTCGACGAGATGCGCCGCCTCGTCGCCTATCTCAACCAGGGCCAGGCCATCTCGGCCGCTTCGCTGCCCAGCTCGGCGGCGGCTGCGGCGGCTGCGGCGGCCGCCTTGCACCCGGCGCTCGGGGCCTACGAGCAGGCGGCGGCGGGCTACCCTTTCAGCGCCGGCCTGCCGCCCGCCACCTCGTGCCCGGAGAAATGTGCCCTTTTCAACAGCGTCTCGTCCAGTCTCTGCAAACAGTGCACGGAGAAGCCTTAAAAAGAGACACGTCGCGGACTCCACAGCCCGATCCCTCTCCGTCCTTCCTTCCCTCTGGGCAGGACTTTCGCTGCAGCAGCCGCCTTGATAGGGGGAGGAGGATCTGGGGGCAAAAGGGGGACTTGAGTGCAACCGAGACCTCAGCGAAATTTAGACGCACGCACGCAAAATCGCAATTTTTGAGGGGTGTATGTTTTTGGGTGAGTGTGCGCAAAGAGATATAGCAGATCGGGAGGAGAAAAAACAAATCCTCTGTCCTCCACATGGTTTCTTAAAAACTTCCGAGTACTGGGAACTTTTTCGATAAGCAGCCAAGGACGGGGAGGGGGGATTGGTTGGGCTTGGGCAAGGGATAGATGTGGTGGAAGCAAGTTGGATTGTAAACTCAGACAAATCAAGAAGGGCACTTAAAAAGTTTTTTTAAATGTTATTTTATTTTATTGCTTCTGAGCCAGGAAACAAGCAAACTTGAAATGTAGACTAATTGAGATTAGACGCGCGCAAAATTGCTCTGAAAATACTTGTATTTTTTATTTTCTCTGAACTTTTGAACCTGTGAAAATGCACAAAGTTTGGGCGGGGAGTGAGCTTAAAATGATGCAACAAAACTCCTGTTCGTGTGGCTGAAGTATTGCAGGTTTATTTTTTTAAAAGATGTGCACCTTGTTCCTTTTCACTTTGCAATCCTGTGTACAAGAGGACACGATATTTATTTCAATGGCCCTTTCACGCCAACAGTATCCATCCTGTGTTGAGGTCATGGGTCTTCTGTGGATTTTCTTTTAAATGCTTCTTAAAATTCCCATTAACTTAAAACTTTGTGCCAAGTGTTTTAAAACGTTTATTTGCCAAGGACATGTGAACCAGAAATCTTGATGCATCGGAGCTGCTGAGGCTTATGAAAAGGTCATTCTGGGTTTTAAGTTGCATCATCCCTGTATTTATAAATTGAGCTTTAATAAATTGCTTCAGTCCAAAAATGAAAGGAGAGGTGTATTCTTAATTGCTTAATGAACTGGACTGTTGGTGACTAGAAATTCTTTGCAGCATGAAGGGATTTGTTTCTAGTTATTTACTGTGATAACAAGGCATCAGACAATAGTTCCTGTCAGGAATTTGCAAAACATGTTTTTTTTCAGATGGTAGTGTTTGGTTTCTCAAAAGGAGTGAATAAGGCGAATTTTTGACTATTGATTATGAAAGTTATTTAAGCTGAAGGTGGTTATCTGCCTTAGGCGTTGTTTTACATGCGTTTCACCCAGAATGATGATATAAGGCCCAGGAGTAAATGAATTTCTGTTTCCCTCAAAGGTGGAATTCAAAATGAGTTTGTATTTGGGTGGCTTCCTTTACCAGCCCACAACCCTTTCAAGTTGCGGTACTGGGAGTAAAGGTGCTTAACAGAACAACTCAGTTAAGTGGAAGTCGGTTTTGCTCCAGTTTGCATCCTAACTCTAACCACACTTACCTGGAGGAGAATCCCAATAGTTCAGTAGATTTTTCTTTTGCCTAAGTGTGCTCAACATTGCAGGGTGAAACAGGTTCAAATCTGTTCTAGCCAGACGGGGTTGCAATAGACGGGGGCAACCAGCCTCTGCAGAGGCTGTACAATCTTGCTTTAAACACATTATCTTGAAAATCAATCCCATCCGAAGTCAAATAAACTTATTCCTAAGGAAAATACGTATGTAGTTTGGAGTCTGGGCCTTAATATCAGCATTTAAACTTCTGCATTGTGGGTAGGATGAGCGTCAATAGGACTTGAGACGTCTTATCTCTTAACTTTGACAAAACTGGATTGTGAATCATGGTGCCAATCAAGCGTAGATCCCGAAAATCTTTATTTTCCCCTCCCCACGCTTTCTTCCCACCTCGACGGGGCTTGGTATTTTCCACTACTTGCTGATAATCCAAATTCAGTCTGTCAGCTCTGGATGGCAAAACGAGAGCCGTGTTGGATCTGTTGGCAGGTCATGGATGTGTAAAGAGTGATATATGTTAAATAGGTCAATCAGATGATGACAGCGATGTATGATGGTTTGTATGTGTATCTATGTCGGAAAGAATCTTTATTAAAATATTTTGAACAAATCCTTACCTCCCTGTGCTTTGTAAGAGGGGCGAAAGAATACACCCCCATTCAGCCCTCTTCCTTTTTGCTTTGTGCAGATCTAAAAAGGGGGAGACCCCTGTTGTATGAAGGCATAAGGCGTCGAGATGACCTTGTTGTTTGCCTATTTTTGGTTCATGTTTAGAAGGGAGGGAAGGCTTCTTGTCAGGACGCATCCAGGAGCAGGGGATAAAAGCCGTCAGTTTCTTGCTTTTAGGAAGATTGAAGGCTGTCCTCATGCTACCTATGGGAAGGAGACTCTCTGGGGTGGAAAAACTCCACTTCTTTTTGTATGGTCCTCAAATGCCGGTGGATAATACGGATAAGATCTCGAATCAGGTACAGGTATTAAAGGGCACCTCCAAAGCGCTCTAGGTGGTGGCTCTGCCCTACCTGTAGCTCGCAGGTGGCTGACTCCTCCCCCCCCCTCAAACGCCCAAACGCCAGCAAGCCTTCCCCTTTCCCACAGAGCAGCTAGAACCTCTCTACTGTCGGGGAGGCTGCTCTGGCAGTGTGAACGTCCCGCATGTGTTGGTGCCTGCGGGGCACAGATTCCGGATTGCAGTTGTTCTGGGTGCCCGGTGCCACTGCCCAAACCTAAGTGCAGGTCTCTGTTTGTGGCGCCCTTCCGATGTCTCCCCGCGAATGCCCTCAGATGGCGCGACAGGCGAAGGCGCGCGGGGGGTAGGTGGGCAGCGGATAAATATTTTCTGCCCCACTTGGCCTCGAGAGAGAAAGAGATTAATCAGAACCTGTAACTTTTCAGGATTCATAACTGTCCAGCGCGGTTAAGGCAGGCCAGACAGGGTGGGCAGGCAGCTCCCTCGCCCCCAGGCGCCAGGAGGAACCGTCTCTCAGTATTTACTAGACAAAGCCTGGGTGCGTCTAATTATGATTATTAAAACAATTTCCATGACGATGTCTAATATTATGTTAATTTGAAAACAACTGTGTATGAAAACTGTCGACTATAATACCTAAATTCATTTAATGAAACACATCGTTAAGGCAATTAGACCTCCTGGATGTGATTAAGGAACATAATTACGACACTGTTCTGCGCCATAATTGGGTGTCTTTAATCAAGGGGTAAAGTGATCAGCAACACAGCCATTAGTTTGTATTGTTCTGTCTCTGCTGTCCATCATCCTGATTAGGAATTAAGCACAGCCAGAAGCCAGACTATCCCTCCTTCTCCTCCTCCTCCACCACCACCATCACCACCATCAGTGCCCCACGCACACTTCTTTCTAGATGTGCGGATGTGAGCATCGCCAGGCTCCTTGGATAAGAGCACCGCGCAAGCTTTCCCCTTCGCAGAAAAAGTGTGCCCTCCAAAGGCGCAGGCAGCCTTTTCCTTCCCTTCTTGCCAGGGACAGGAAGGAGGACAATATTAGGGGAAGGATGGGGGTTTGATAAACGTGCAACCTTATCAAGCAAAAATGACTCCGGGGTGTTTTAATTCAGCGGCGCGTAAATGTGTCCAGTGACACTGCCTGACGCGCGGCTGAAGTCCTCATCAGCGCACTTTCAAGAAAGTGTGTACCACTTTGGGATTTGCTTCCAAAGAAAATCGAATTAGGAGTGGGGTATCTCTTATACCCCAAATAAGGAAGCAACCACCCCTTTCCCATTCCCCCTGAATCCCATTACGAAGGAAATTTGGACAGCATTAGATCATCAGCTTTTACTTCGAAGCCTGCAACTAAGCGTTTACACGGCTTGGCACTAACTGCCCGAGTTGCTGCTCTTCTCGATTCAAACAAGGGAAGTGTAGCCCAACCACTCCAGGACTTTGGGCTTTGACTTTCACGCCGTGCAGATCGCACCTGTGGCGGAAGCAGGATGGGCGAAATTCCCCCTGGCTTTGGCTTTTCTAAGAGCAGCAGGACAGCCCAAGTCTGGGATGTTGGTGGGAACAGTTCGGCGCGTTGCTTCTTGGAATAAACGACCGTTTCTTCCCTTCTTCGCTGGGAAAGTGCTCCAACCACTTGTTTGGCCTCCCCTTGGCGATGGTGGAGCCCTCCGGCTTTTGACATTTCGGCGACGGAGTTTGTCAGCTGAGATAAGGAAGAGCCCCCTCTCTGACAAATGTCACCGACCTTAGGTAACTCGGCTTAGGCGTCGCCGAATTCCAGCAAGTTTCGATAAAAGATGGAATGGGCCGAGAATCCCCCGTCCCCGTCGCACCTTTTGCTGCGCGCCAACTTTTAGCCCTTACGCCGGTTGATCTACCTAGAGAGCAAAAGTATTCTCTAGGATTCGGATCTCTTCCCCAGGGACAGCCAGGCTTGAAGACTCTCCCCACCCACAATAACCCTCGTGTAATTATTTGCGTTTTACTTCCTTTGTGTGCGAGAGAGACAGAGAGCGAGAGAAAGAGGAACCCGAGACTGTTGCAGAGACTCTGGTGCGTTTTAACACTTCGCTCCTATTACTCTGTATAATCAGCAGCGTCGCTGGGAATTGACAGGGAACCAAAGGCTCCTCGATGCACTCACTGAACCGGGAGCGAGCATTGAGAATTGCGTGGCGCATCTGATCTCTCTCCTCCCTCTCTCTCCACGCGCCTCTCTCTGCGTGTGGCTCCCGCTGCCCCCTCCCATTTCTTGCTTGATGGATCACTTAATCAGAAATGAATATTCCCCTCGAAGAGCTTTTGTTTCATTTCAAGCCACCCCTCCAAACCAGGACCGTTTAGTCCGTCCAAGCGTCCCCGCGCTACTTCTTCTTCTTCCTTTTTCACCTTGGTTGCCAAGGCAAGCTTCCCCTCCCTCCCTCCTCCTCTCCCTCCCTCCCTAGCCCCAGTTCTAATCCTGCGATTGTCCCAGCATGAGTGACATTGACTTTCCTAATGTAATGACTTATGAAAGATATAATCATGTGTTAAATTGAATCCTCCGTTTAACTGTTAATGGTGTGCTCTGGGCACATTTACGTATTAGATGCTATGGTAACTAATTACCACTAGAAAAAGGGATAATACACTTTGCAGACTTTGACAAATAATTATGAGTGTTCACATCCCTGCTAGCAGTCAGTTGCGGCGGATCTGCTGGAATGAGTAAGTGAATAAATGAACGGATGGGTAAGTGAACTAGTGCGCGTGGAAGGGATGAGATAATGAATAGCGGTCGAGCTTTCTTATTAAGAAATCCTTTAATGAAAATGTGATTTAGGATATGGGGAGAGGGGCGCGTTTGGGAGAAGAGAACGAGACCCGCGGAATGCTGCCTCTAAACATAATTAAAAGTGCAATATAAACAGCAGAACATAAATATAGATGCTTTAATTTAAAAAAATAAAGAAAGCCAGCAAAAGGGAGTAAGGTGAATTATCCAAGCGCCAGGCCACCTCGCAGCAATTAGCAGCAATCCTGCCCCTGCCCCTGCCTCTGGGAAAAGGAGGGAGACTAGTGAGGTGGATGGTTTCTGGGCATAATATGAGGGCGATCCGAATCCTCGTGCTTTTGCAGGGTTCGACTGCTATTGTAAATTGTGCCGATTTTGCACCTTTGGTCTTGAAAGGCCTTTTTGGAGCCAGAAAGCCTAGCAACGCCCAGACAAGAAGAAACTTTACAGGCACCTTTCGCTTTCTATTAATAGTCTCCATCATGTTTTGACTTCTTATGGGCAGCAGGAGGATGTTAGGAGGTGGCGAAGCAGTTTTACTTAACTCCTCCGCTTCCGATCTCCTGCTTTCCACGAAGGCGCGTTGGGCACGGTGCGTGTGGCTCCGCATCCGTCGAAGAAGCGCCGCGCCAGCGAGCGGAGCCCATTGCGGCTCCCCAGGAAGCGATTAGTGGCCGCTTCCTTCCCCGCTGGCGGCGCTGCTAATTGCCCTGGGATTCGGAGATTCCCCTCGGGCTCCTCCTTCTCCTCCAATGAGGCGGCCGGAAAGCGCCTCCTTCCCGCCCCTTGGAAGGCTCGCCGAGCCACCCTTTCGCTCCCGTCGCCTTGGCGCGCGGCTCGTCCTTTATTATCCTCTTGGGCGGGATAGCTGAGCGGTGCGTTTTCCCTTTTCTTTCCCGCGCCGCCTACCAGACTTGCCAGCCTAGCAAAGGCCAGGCCAAAAGGGCAGCTCTCTTCGTTGCCCTTGCTCTTCCGAACTTTTCCCCTCTAGGCTTCGCGTTCAACTCACAGCTCCCACTTTGCAAAGCGCAGGGATAACATTTTCGTTCTTGCAACGATGAGTCTATTCCCTTCTCTCTCGGGCCCCGTCCTCTAATAAATAACTCTGCGCTAGCGGGCTTAAAACGCGGGACACCGACCCCCCCCCCGCGACGACCCCCCCCCCCCCAAGTTCCTTGCACCGGATTAAGCACATCTGATTCCAATGGAATTCATGTCTAAACCTAAAGGAAAGGAAACCCCAACACTGAAGGAGCCACACTAGCTTCCCAGGCCAGGCCAGCTACGCCCTCCTTTACTTCGGTGGGTTGGAAATGGTCACTGTATGTTTTACTTTACTTTCTTGTCCCCCGCAGCGTTACTTCTTGCATTGTTTTGCAAACTCCATTGACGCTCGCTGCCAAAAGCCAAAGTTTTAGAATCGTGACGTTACTGAAATCAGGACGACTAGTAACCAGGTTCAGGCTAAGGACCGCAACTGAACTTGGTTGGGGTGGTAGTCAAGGAAGAGCTGGCGAAGTGTAAGCCAGCTGGCAGGGGTTACCTCTCCATAACAATTTACCAGAGATCAGCTCAATTGCAAAGTGCCATTAGGAGAAAGCGTCTCCTAATGGGCTTAGCTTTCCTTATCAACGCCCTGCCTCGGAAGGAGTTAAATCCCCCCCCCTCCCCGCAATAGCCCTACGGTTGCCCTTGTCGGCTCAACACGATTCAGAGCTGTGCAGTAAAATAGCAAGTAAATTTATGATGTGTTCCAAGCACTTTTATTGCTGCATTTTAAAATTCATATATACACACACACATATAAGAACTAAGATGTGTGAATAATTTGAAATGGTAGATGGCAGGGGGAAATGGTTTAGCTGAAAGGGAAGCATGTCTCGTGTAATTGTTTAAAATGTTTAAAAACACATTTCTTAAAAGGTCACAAAAATTAAGCAAGTTGGAGGCTGCAATTCTGTGCTCGCTCGCTGGAGAGCCAGACACATTGAGCTCCATAGGATTTACTTTTGAGGAAAAGGATATAGAATTGGGCTGTAGATTTGCTAGTCACCAAATACTAAGAAAGGATCAAGCACTTAAGAGCTATTTTGTTATTGGGATTATGACAATAGGGTCCTTTTGGTGGGGCAGGGGAAATATTTCCTACTATTGTCTTTTTAACTCACCCCCTTCTCGTTCATGTCAGTTTTTATATTTTAGGAATTCAGAGATAACATTCTGGAAGGTCAAGTCTGTTAAAATTATTCCATGCTACTAAATAAAAGCTGTATGTTTTGGAATGACTGACAAGGTATCCTAATATTGCAGCATACAACAATACACAAAAGTGTTGGAGAAAACTAGAACCACATTGAGCTTACATAACGGGAAAAGATGCTATACCTTGAGATGCAAGTGCTGTTTTGCTACCTAGAAATTTCTAGGAGTAAATTATCTTTTGACTATTAGTTCCTACAATTGAGAGTAAATTTATCAAAATGTTGCACTGCAAGTTATGACATTTCCTCTATAAAAAGGAGACAGGGAAGCACTGCTGAAACTCTCATAAAGGTTATTAAGACACTTTCACTTTACATCTTAAACAAATCATACATGTCGGTTCCGTATATAAGTCACTTTTAGGAATTAACTGGAGGCAAATTGATGGTGTTGAGTGGGTATTAGGGTAGTTCATAAGGCAAGAAATAACAAAAGTATTGACTTCCTGTCTACTTGAGATTAAAACAGCAATTATTTGGTGAAGTGATAAGAGGAAGTGCTGAAAATATATCACCCATAGTGGTATAATATACTTACTAATCTGTATCTGACAGCATGGGCTTTCTCACCCCTCTTCCCGTAAGGAGGCTAAGCATCTACACCCATTTTAAAATAGATTGACATTCTATATTAGAACTGTGGTTTCAAAATACATTTCTTTCATGTACTTGCACCACAAGTTAGAAATGAAGTTTAATTTTTAGAAACTACAAAATATGCAGGCACAAATAGATCTGCTATCATAGAGACCAGATTAATGTTTGAACATACAGAGACTTCACAATGAGAGATGTGATCCATAGTAAAATATTGATAGAATTGTTTTAATATGATTGCCTAATTATGACCACATTGCCTCCTCCATATTTTTACCCAGTCATTCCTGGCATAGAATAAATGGTAAACTAGAAATTATAAAGCCTTTAAAAAGTGAAAAAATGATTTACCTGCTTGTATGACACATTTGGCGGATGCTTATGTAAAGCCATCATTTTGAGGGAAATATGCTATAACTAGGAAACTTCCAACTCTTAAATATAAATGCAGTGTAAATATTTTATTTGTAGCATTGTAACCTATTTAGACCTTTAGTTTCAGTGAATGAAAGTAAAGCTATCTTGCACATAACGTATAATTTACTATACTTTGTACACATAATGTCAAGGCAAATATTAGCTATGGATATCATACAGGGAAATTACTATTATGTTTATTTCTGCCTTGGCTGTATGATTAGGATCTTGGCTGTATGATTAGGACCAAAATACATTGACTGTGTGAATAGGACCAAAATGTGCAGTTTATTTCATGCTTTAGTATAAAGTTACAGTGGTAGCTTAATGACTTGCTTAGTACTAAATGATTTTCAAAATGTAAGTCCATTTATTAAATGTTGCAAAGTTATGCATGCTGTTTGGCCACCAAATAATTTTTCTATCAACTCACCAGGCATGCACAAATGGTGTATTTTTAAATGGCTAAGTGAGATCTAGTCCTGCGTGCCTTGATCAGTAAAGGGTATATTTTATTACGGAGGTCGCAAGATTACAGGCATGGGAGAGATTATGGAATGGCTCATCAATAGCTGGATTCTCACCATTTATTGTATGAGGCTACTTGGATTGAAGTAATCAGTCTATTAAAGTCAATGGGATTAAGCAGGCTGGAATCAGAACTATTCCCAACTGAATTAGTTTGTGGATTGTACAGGTATATATGTATACTTATAAGAACTGCAAGTAAATGTTATTTTTTCATTTTACTGACTTATATGGCAGAATGTAACACATGTACCATCAACAGCAAAATGTCCACAGGTAAAGGATGCAGAAAGATTACCTTTATATTGAAGTGATTCCCGGAAGGCAGAAGGCAGAAGCACATACTGAGATTTCTCTAAGTGGAAGATAGCTCAGCCAGCAGCCTTTGAACCCGCTCCTCCACCCAAACGGAGTACTTTTTTCTCATCCAAGGGCATACCAGTTGTTTATTTTTCAAAGTATTTTTCAATCTCCTCCTTACATCATATTCTCAGGGTAATTCACAAACATACTGCAAAATGATGGTCTCCAGCCATTTTTGGACTACAACTCCCATCTTTCCTCGCTAGCAGGAACAGTGGTCAGGGATGGTGGGAATTGTAGTCCAAATACAGCTGGAGACCCAAGTTTGGGAAACCAGGTGCTAGAGTATGATCACCATCACCACTGCCTCCAGAAACTGGTTATATTTCCTGCTATCTGCCTATATATTGACACATTAATAGTGGTATGGAGGAATCGATCAGTTAGCTGGCATTTAAAAATAGATAATTAGCACCTCAGACGTGTATGTCAGTTTCAGCCTAGTTTGTCAGGAATGTTCAAGTATACCTTTTTGTCATGATACAAATGAAAAGTAAAATCAAATGGTATTGTTTAGAAATGCCGGTTTGTGGTGGGGTCTGTTAATGGCAGAACAGTTAATAATAATGAGGCAAACTTTTATGAGGTCAGAGATACTTTATTAGTAGAAAAAATAGTAAATCATTGATTGAGTTGGCTTTAAAGATTTGATACAACTTATGTCAGTTTGTAAGAACATCCTGGTAGGGATATGGCAAACATAAACACATAAAACTCTAGGAAGATGCAGTCAAAGGAAGGCACTATTGAGTCCAATGAAAGCAAAGGCAAAGCATTTATTTGCTACATTCTCCTACTGAAATAAATTACTTAATACGTACTCTGCATTTTGTGCCTCTCAGTTTCATAAGACCAAGCGAATATTCCAAAATAAGTTTGGGCTGTAATCCTATGCTCACATATCTGGGAGTAAGTCCTGTTAAACACAGTGGGTCTCCAGAGTCGATGTGCTTAGAGTTATATTGCCTATGAAAATTTTTAGGACAACAGTTTTGTTAGCATCTGTACATGCTTACTGTTTCAAAAAGTTTTACTTTACCTTACAGCGGACTTCTTGATTTTTGTGAATGCTCGAGGGAATATTCATAATAATACATTTCTGTCATTTATTGCTCTGTAAGGCTGGCAGATGTTCACCTGGAATGTGCTCCTGTATCCTTAAGAGGACACATATGCCAGGGAGTAGGGAACCCCTCCCCCAAATCTCCTGTCATGAAACTCCTCTCCCATACCACCCCTTCATTCTGACAGGCTCTTGCCATGAACTGGCTGCCATGGGGGTAAAAACAGAAGACCAGTCCTGGAATTTAAGTTACAGAGAAAAGTTGCTGAAAGAATTTCCACAAACTTAGTAATTCATGAGCTGGTAAAGTGGCAGCAGTTATAAAAATACAAGACTCAGCCATAAGCACTTCAGCAAAATCTATTTTGAGATCTGATGAGTCTATTCTGTAGGGTTGGGGCTCTGTCTAGCACTTCCCAGTATGTTCTATGCGCAGAGAGGGTTTGAATGGCAGCTGGGCACCTAGCAGCCAATTGTGCTTTGAGAGATCTCTTCTCTAGTTTTCATTTGCGCATTTACAAATGCTCTACTATTGGTTCCCACAGAGGCACTTCAGCATCAGAGCTGTGATTAATCTGATGTATGCTTTGCCTTTGACAAAGTGCCATAACATCCTATCATATTATATTCCAACTCGTGATATTTAAAATTCAAAATCCTAAAAGCACAGCATGAATCAAAATATGGGTTGTGCTGAAAACAAATACCTGCTTTCATTTTTCACAGTTGCTAACAAAAAGGATGCCAAGGAAGGATTGATCATAACTCTAGTAAGAGACATCTTACAGCCCACACTGACACAAGAGTGTCTGTGCTCAACATAATAGGGTGTAACAGATGTGAGCTATTATTGGATATGTAGTGGTAGAACTTATTTGTCCATAGACTTACAACACCATCAGTGTCTAATATGATCATGAAAGTTATATGAAAAAAGCAAAGTGCAAGCGTCTCAAAAGCCACAGATAGATTTTCCATCAATTCAGAAGTTCCCCAATCTTGTGCTGAAGATTGTTTTTAAGACAGCAACAGTTTCTAATGTTACTCCCCACAAGGAAGAGTCGTTGGAGATGGTTCCAAGTTAAAACTTAGCTCCTCCTGCAAGCTGATGTAGCTGCATTGAATGGGCAGGTTAAAGGGGGGAGAGAAGGTCTGCATAGTAAGAACTGTGTGTGTCCTGCACCAAATGTCTGTGAAGGCACTATGATGAATCAGTTCTGAGTTTAAATTTAGTGGATATGCAGTTAGTATAGTTTTGTTTCCATAAGGGCCGGGTATCACAATCGTTTTTTTTAGATTCACATAATCAATATTTAATGTTCTGGTTATACATTTACAAAGAGAAATGTTATGAATGGTTTGGACAATCATTCATATATATATATATATATATAAACACTGCCCCCAAATATTTAGAGTAAAGCAAAACAAAACCCTCAGTCCCTCCACTATATTAATTTCCAACTAGAAAAGTGCTCAAAATCCCAAATGAGATTCTATGTGAATTTGATTCTTTGATGAATTTGAAAGGCCTTATAAGCAAGTTTTGTTGATGTTGAGTAGTGTTCTTACGGAAAATAAGGTACAGGTAAAGGTACCCCTGCCCGTACGGGCCAGTCTTGACAGACTCTAGGGTTGTGCGCCCATCTCACTCAAAGAGGCCGAGGGCCAGCGCTGTCCAAAGACACTTCCGGGTCACGTGGCCAGCGTGACATCGCTGCTCTGGCGAGCCAGAGCCACACACGGAAACGCCGTTTACCTTCCTGCTAGTAAGCGGTCCCTATTTATCTACTTGCACCCGAGAGTGCTTTCGAACTGCTAGGTTGACAGGCGCTGGGACCGAACAGCGGGAGCGCACCCCGCCGCGGGGATTCGAACCGCCGACCTTTCGATCGGCAACCCCTAGGCGCTGAGGCTTTAACCCACAGCGCCACCCGCGTCCCTTACGGAAAATAGCAAGTGCCAAAATAAGAGAGACTTTGTGGAAGAGGCAAACAAAGGTACTTTGCCAGCCTAAGCAGCTATACCACACAATTCAATAAGTGTGCCTTCTGATCTCCTACACTGCCATACTGCATGTGCGTTAGGAGCTGTACTACAAAAAAAGTAGCCACACTGAGGGCACTGATGCAGATAGAAAACTTGTAGAAATAGAATATTTCACCCATCCCATCAAAACTGTAACTTAAAATGGCAGCAATATGAAAACAAATATCAAAATGTGGCAGGCCTCATCCACAATTGTTTTTTTTTTAAATTTATTTGCTTTCTACATGTTGAAGAAAAATGGAACAAGGCTATCAGGTATTGTTGAATATCCATTGTCATTTAAATGTTGGCCTATAATGATCACAGATCAGAACCCTCATCCACAATTGTAAGGACACCAGAAAGATATGGCAACTGTAGTGCAAAAAGACAGAACAAAACCTGAGTAAGTTATTTGTAATGTTGGAAACTGTATTAGAGTATTAATTTCTTAGTTTGTAACGAAAGGCAATGTCAGTGTCTGGCAAGAGTATACCAAGACCTATTCTACTCTTGTCTTGTCCAACTTGCTTTTCTTCTGTTATTTCCACATCAAAATATGCCAACAATAAAACCAAGAACAGCTTAATTTCATTCATTGCAAAGAACCTGCCAGGACACTTGCTGATTCCAGAGCCAAAAGGCATCAGAAAGTATTTCAGCTTCCTTCCCTGTTTGTAGAAGGTGGTTTTCTTCTTGCCATCCTCTACGTAACGATCAAATTTATACTTCTGAAAAATAGAGAATGTGAGCATTAATATAGTTGTATAAATATAGTGATTACAACGATGTCAAGATTGATCTGAAAAGCAAAAAAGAATAAGCAGTGGATTTCTTCTTTATATGTGCTACTTTTAGAAGGCAAGGTGGTACCTCTGTCTTAAGCACTGTGAAAATGCTCTGGGGAGACAGCTATGAGTTCAAGTCTGGAATCACATCCAGAGGCTGCACATTTTGCCATTTTACTTTCCCCACATATCTTAGACTCAACTCATGCGCTTTTGTTTCCCAGAATGCGGTCAACACAAGTTGACTCTTACTGACTTTGCTCCTTCTGATCTTGAGTTGAGTGCACACAAACAGTTGATGACAAGCTACATCCAGTGGCATAACTAGTCACTCACGTGCAGCGCACGTACCCTGCAGCCGGGGACAGGGCGAGCTGCCCATGGGGGTGGGGCCCGCTGCATAGAGCATCTCTGCCTCTCTGCCGCCTCCCCCTCAGCTGTAGGGTGGCTCAGGGAGAGGCGGTGGGCAGATGCAAGCCCCACACTGCCGTTTCAGGCAGCATGGAGCCTGCATGCGCCCAAGCCACCACGTCACTCCCAGGAGAGACACATAGCTTGGGCAAGCTGCAGGCCCCGTGGTAAGTGTCGGCCCCAGCGGTGTGGTGCCCAGTGCCAGCCGCGTTTCATTACATTTGTTGACTGAGCTAAAAAGTTTCATGAGCCCATTTTTTAAAAAACCAACTCATTTTGTGATTTTTGTCACCCCCCCTCCAGTGATGACATCCGGCATGGCCCGCAACTTCCCGCACCCACCTTCCTCCGCCACTGGCTACATCCTTTCATTTTTCCAACACAACCCTATGCATATCATTCCACAATTAAGCTGAATAGGACTTTCAGGAATGTGTGTATAGGACTGCAGCCCTAGTACACTATTTATAGGCTGCATTAGTCCATTCATGACAAACGATGTTGGGCAGAAAGGCTATTGAACTGTGATGATCCTGGTTTTGTCAAATCCTTTCCAGAACTAAAAACTATGATTAGTATTCCAAAACTTATAATACATCCTTATAATAAAAAAGGAGAATTGACTCTACTTAATGTCACTAATTAGAATTCATTTCACATGAAACGATGGAACATAATACCCAAAGAAGTAATGGAAAACAATTACAATAGCTGTGCAACCCTGTAAACACACATGTGTCCACAGACAAGAATTTTTGTGTGAAAAGGGTGTATTGTGAGTCTTGAAGTGTCTCTCTGTGAAGTAGCTAGGAAAATCCAAAGTGGGACCGATTTCCCCTCAACAATCCAAGTTAGTTAATTTTAAATTAGAAAAGTAGTTACTGCAAAAACAGGAAAAAAAGGTACAACAATTAAGGATTAGGAGTGGAATATCATTGAGCATAAGGAACTCTGAGACTTTTGCCCAAATTAAGTAAAGGTTAGTACCTCTTTAGTGGAGAACTAAGTAACTTTCATGTTAAATAATCAGGAAGCAAAGTGGTAATCACAAATTATCAGAGACAGGACACAGAAGGAGGTTGACTTCTCTAGCTCCTTATGTCAGCGCCAGTTTGTGTGAAAAATGAGCTGCTGTAAATATATATAAAAGTAATAGCCCAGATTGAAGCACCATATTTCCCTCTATTGGAGCCTAAAGCCTACAAATACTAAATGGCTCTAGTCTGATCTCCATTTGTCTTGTTTTCAGGAACCTAATTTAAAGCAATTAAAGAATTAAAGAATAATTCAAATTTGATTGATTACACACAAATTCAACTTAAGCAGAAGTGGCAATGGTGTACCCCATCATAGTGGCTCTTACAGCAGAAGCTTTGAGAGATTTTTTTTTTTTAAATGTAAACAATGCATATCCTTCAAGATGTTCTGGAAGATGCAGACTTCCTCTGTCAAGGAAGTGCTTCTTTAGTGAGGAAAGTTGAATTCCCATTGCAATAAGCACAATATTTGTTTATTTATTATCAATTTTCAATTGTACTCACAGCTAGCTTTTGTGGGTTTATCCAGAAATTGACTCTGGAAAGGTAGAATTGCATTTAAATCAAGTTTACCTACGGTATGTATGTGACATTTTGCATTACCATCTGAAGGCCAAGAACCAAAAGGTTCACATGGGCTTTGTACAATTGAGGGAAGAAGCAAGAATAAAACTTTTAGATATTCCAGTGGAAAGGCAGATGTTGGTGTCAGAGGACAAGAAAATGGTATACATCCACCTTAATCCTTATACTATGGTTGCCAGATTTTTTTCAATGAATTGGGGGGTCAATAGTGGGGATGGTGAGGCAAAAGACCCTGGGCCCAAGCACACATGCATATTGTATAAAGGTGCAAAGCCCTTCTTTCACACCCTGTGAAACATAAATGCGCAGTTTTTAAAAAACTGGGTAACGGCGTGCCGCACGCCCGTGACTCCCAAGTCTCCCCTGATCTCCTGCTCCCTTCCCCCTTTGTTTTGACAGATTGGGGGAGGCTTGGGAGTCGCGGCCGGCCAACTGTTGCCCAGGAGGGGCGAAAGGTGCATGGTTTCTCTGCCGGGCAAGGTGCCAAGCCCTTCTTTTGCACCTTGTGAAACATAAACGCCCAGAGTTTTTAAAAAACTGGGCAGCGGTGCACCACCCGCAGCTCCCAAGCCTCCCCCGTTCAGTCAAAACAAAGGGGGAAGGGGGCAGGAGATCTGTACCGCTGGACGTCCCCAGTTCCCCTTTGGCAGTGGCGGCTGCAGCGACAGTCAGCAGCCCGGAGCCAGCCTGGTAGTGCAGTTGGCTCTGGCTGGCTTCAGGAGCTGCTCGCTGCTCTCTGCCGTGGCGCCCACCATTTTTCCTCACTGGAAGTCTCCATATGATGCGTTGCGACACATCATATGGGGACTTCCGGTGAGAGAAAATGGTGGGCGCCACGGCAGCGAGCAGCTCCTGAAGCTAGCCAGAGCCAACTGCGCTACTAGGCTGGCTCCGGGCCGCTGAGGCTGATGCTGCCATGTTTCCCGGGGACAGATTTACAAATCTGGGAACATTCTGGGGACGGAATTTGTCCAGGGACAGATTTGCAAATCTGGCAACTGTCCCCGGGAACCCGGGACATCTGGTAACCCTACCTTATACCTGCTGTGCAGGGCTGGATTTAGGTTTGATGAGGCCCTAAGCTACTGAAGGTAATGGGGCCCATTATATCTCCAGCTGTCCTTTGTCAACAACAAATTGTCACTTTTTTGTGCTGAATATATGCTATATTGTAATTTATGGACCTAATAAGTATCTAATGCCATTTGCACATAACAAAATATTTATTTTATCAAAGCAGGCGGGGCCCATTACGTACGTCATAGGAGCCTACACAACACAAACCGCTGTTGCTGTATGTAGGTTTTATTATATTTGTTTTTTATCTTATATTTTGGAAATTTACATCCAGTTTTTCCCCTTTAATTTTTTCGGAGGTCCCCAAGAGAGTGGGGCCCTAAGCTATAGCTTGTTTAGCTTATACGTAAATCTGGCACTGCTGCTGTGTGACTAAAGCTGACTGTTTTGTTATAAGGTCTGTTGCATGGACAAAAATGGATCATTTAGTGTGGCAGAATGTACTCTGAAACTCTGCCTACTGACACCAAGCAGGTGCCTTCATTATACAGTCGTATCTTGGTTTTCAAACAGCTTAGTTCTCAAATGTTTTGGCTCCCAAACGCTGCAAACCCGGAAATGAGTGTTTGCAAACTATTTTCGTAAGCTGAACATCCGATGGGGCTTCCACGGCTTCCGATTGGCTGCAGGAGCTTCCCGCAGCCAATCAGAAGCCACACTTTGGTTTCCAAATGTTGTGGAAGTTGAACGGCCTTCTGGAACGGATTCTGTTTGACTTCCAAGGTATGGCTGTACTCTTTTTGGCACCTGCTGAAAACATTTCTGTTTAGACAAGCCTCCCCAGACATGTAGAAGGTGGATGCATTTTATTACAGTATCTGTTTTTATTTTATTGCTGATTTTAACATTTGAATGTCTCAAAGTGTTCTTTTTTTCCTGATAATATTATTGTTTGATTTTCTTTGTATACCAGTTCAAGGTTTTTACAGTTAAGCAGTGTCTTAATTTTATGAAATAAATAAATAAGTGTTAAGTAATGCTATGCTCATATGCCATAACTAGTGTGATTGCAGACTCAGTCAAAAAGCCACACAGAGGCAGTAGTACGAATGTAAGAAGGGCTTTTTCTGCCTTCTGAGTTTAAGCAGGAACAATGGCTGAAAATAATAATAATTTAGTCACCATATTAAAACGCATTAAAAACATTTTGAAACAACTTACAATGCTTGTTTTCAGATCAAAGCCCTGTGATATTCTGTGTGATGCCACAAGTAAAATTTCCCCAGATAATCCAAGTGATTTTAAAAGTCTATACAGTGGCAGACAGTCTTTCAAGTAACCTGGTGCCAAGTTGTTTAGGGTTTTACATGTTAGTATAGTGTACATAATCAGTTATTTTATGTATCATAAAGGAAGAAAGCTCTTCAGAGTCATACATGACATATGTAAATCCACAGTAGTCATTTCATGGCTTTGTTTGTTTAATAAATACATAAATCTTTGTTTGCCTGTGGCCATCTTCCTCCAACTAGCAAGAATTTCTCAGTCAAAATCTAGGGAACATGACTATGCAATTTGCATGCAGGTGATGAACTTCTGGAGCTGTATTAAGGCTCAGCTAGGGTGGATTAATTTCCAGCCTTTGATATTCATTAACTTTTGCTTCAGATGGGGGAAAAATACAAGGAGATGACACAATTACCCTCAAAGCTTCACTGCCGAGCAACAGCTTTACAATCTTGAGTTCACAACGCCATACTAATTGACCACTAAAGGGCCAATCCCTATAAAGAGAGGTGAAAAAGCATAAGGCTCAAGAAGACACCGGCTATTATAGGGGCTTTAGAGAGTCAATGATGCTTTGGGGGCACTTAGCTAAATGGCCCACATTATTTGCTCTTTAAGCCACCTTCTATTATCCAGCCTTCTTTGGGCATCCAATGATCCACTTCCAAACAAAGCCTACATTTAGCCTCAAGTTTATGGTAGTCAAGGCACAATTGTCAGTTTCTCTCAAAGGGGTAGCAGTCACCCTCATCACCATATTTCTCTCTTCAGGCCAAGAATCCTTTGACCTGAAGGCACCTTGAAAAGATCTGAAAGTAGGAAGATTTGTTCCACAAGAAGGAACAGCACTCTCCACCCCCCCACCTCCCGCTTTCTTCTTCTTTTTTAAAGCTCTCTATATTACAAAATGCCTGGCTGCTGAAATGTGCCTGAAGTGGTATGTCTAATAGCAGCTGAATGTTTACCTTGGGATCTTCGTAGACCTCGGGGTCCATGTGCAGAATTGGAGGATAAATTGCTACCAAATCTCCTTTTCTCAAGCTGACTTCCTGGTTCCCTTCAAGCTTGAGAATAAAATCTTCGCTGGCGATGCGGATGTTTGTGGAAGATGAGCAAAATCGGAAACTCTCGTTGATAGCACTTTCTGAATATAAATAAAGGGGAATTTGGGGGTGGGGGAGAGAGAAAGAAGCCCAAAGCATTAAAGATATAGAAGGAGATTGGAAGTTATAAGCTGCTACAGCTGCCAAAATTCGACAGGTCTACTAGAGCAGGCTGGCAAAGAAAGCAGTGTGTGTGTGTGTTAAAAAGAGGTAATAAACTTTCCCAGAGGGCTAGAGAAGAAGCTAAGCACTTCTGAACTTTTAAATATAATCTTTCCCGATAGAGTCAATGAATTTAGTTAGGCTCTAGGCAGTGCAGTGGGTTTTGGGTGGAAAAACCATTATTTGGGCATCATGTTGAAAACGCCACAATCAAAAGAGATGAATGCTTTTATGCATTTCCATACATTTCAGGGATTGGGAACAAATACCAGGCATAGCTTCAATGGCTCTGTTCTGCCTGTTGTTGTTTTTTAAAAAACACACAACCATGCAAGACTGCAGCCATGCATTACAAAACCATCTACTTGAATAACCCTACAGTCGTATGCGAGGCAAGAATATTGGGAATTAAGGAACCCTTCATAATATCTACTGCTGGCTGAGCAAATTCAAATTAGGTGTGGAGCTTTGACAAGTTAATGGGGGGAAGCCCATATACAGCGCAACGTTTTGACACAAATCCCAAACCTTTTTCCAGAAGCCCACCTTAACTTGGAAGGCTCTAGAAGGCAAATGTCCTTGCTTTCCCAGTGGCCTTCACCTCTTGCTCCTAGCACGACAGATTTTATGGCTAATTTCCGGCAATTTATCCTGGCAGTTTGAGGAGGAATTCCTTTGGGAATAATATGCATAATTTGCATAAATCATTCTGATAGCATGCATACCAGCATGTAGCTGCTGTCTGGGCCTGCATCTCTGACTTTATAATCAAAACTGACTATCTTTCCACCAGCGAGGCTGGGCGCCGTAATAGGCGGCATGACTCCTTCAAGTCATCAGTGTGAAAATTAGTATTTACAAAAAAAAAAAAAAAAAAAAAACCTATGAAAAGCCCCAAAGCAGAGCTTCCCTCTCACCAAAGATTCAATAGATGGTTGCTTTCATTTTTTTATTTGGAATATATGAGAAACCTAAGTGGTATGTGAAGCCCTGTGACCTATCCCCTCACTTAGCTTACTAGAGATGGTAGACCCCCAACAGCTAGTTTACTAGAGAGAGCAGCATCCCCAGCATGGAAACATCTGAAAAAGATAATAACAAACGTTCTTTCACTAAAAATTAAATCTGTTGCAGGGCGCATAGCAAATAAAGTGGCCTTGGATGCTTTCTCGCAGGAGTTTTTTCCTTAAGCGTGCATTTGTCTAAAGAAATGAGGCTGCGGTCAGCTCTGTGTGGCCAGCGCCGTGATTCAATGTGACGTACTGTGAGGCTGTGCATATTCTTTTGGACTGCCTTCGTTACTATAATCAGGGAGAGTCAAATCGGCTTGTTGGTGACGAAGCCAGAAAAGAACTCTGGTTCCAGAACACGGCCTCTACTGCAGATAGCCACAAGGCACCTGACACGATAGATTTCAACTGGCAGCACTCTGGCAACAAAAAACTTTACGCAGTACAAAGGAAAAAAAGGTCCAGACTCCACTCCTCGGCTGCCTCCCGCCGAGGAAACGCGAAGCCAAATAACACCCTTTTAAGTCGGCAGTGTGGAAATGGTAGCTGACATACGTAACGCCGTTGTGCGCTGATGGATCCAAACCGGTGGGAGGGGAATGAAGAAAGCACAGCGGTGACAACAACAGCCGTAGCAGCAGCGAATGAGCAAAACACAGAGAAAGTGCCGCCACTAAAATAGGTTTATGCTGAGTAGCACGAGCAACACAGCCATGTCAGATTGGCCGACATGCTCCCAGGAAGTATGGCAAGTCGTGCTGCCCATTGTGGTATCGCAAATGACAATTGGGCAAGCACATCCGATGCGGGAGCTAATCACAATAATGGAACTCAGAGTGTGGCTTAGTGGTCAGATCATAAATGACAAATCTGTTTTACCTTCCAGGACCAGCTATGTGGGGGAAGGCGAGCTTGGCTCTAGCTCTGAGCGATCATGCCGATAATCCTTAGATGACAAAAGTAATGAGTCACATTATGATCAACAAAGGAGGATGGAGCCTGTGTGGCTCTGCGGCAGCCTACCATTAAAATAAACAAACAAAAAGGACGTTTGTTTCAACGTTTCACCCCCCCCCCATAAAACCCCTTCCCCGATAGCCTCTGTACGGATGCCCAAAATCCACATCGAGAAGAATGACAACTGGATGATAAAACTGCAGCCTGTACTTGCTGTTGTCATACTTCAGTAGCCACAAGCCAGTGCTCCTGTCAGACCAGCTGGGTAGCTGGGGAGGTCTTCCATTCTGCACCATGAGGTACAGTAAATTATCCAGCACGGTAGAGCAACATCTGTTTCTGTGCTAGTGCCGAACAAACAAGGCAATTTAAAGCATACCAAGGGATAACCAAGCAGCAAATGAACATGACCCTCGTTTTTCCCCCTTCCTACACGCGCGCACACACAAGATGCCGAAACTTTCAATGCTCACAAAAAGGGGTTTTCAGGAAAGTCGACATTTTCTGTGCATCGAGAGACCACAGGCACCTCACGGTATTTTTGGATTTTTCCCACTTGCGTCTCCCCCCAAACTCCTCTCACTCTTATATACTCTTTCAATTTCACCCTGGATCTTTTTTTAAAAGTTGAAGCCGTTTCAATATACTTATAAATATTCAGTCTTTAAACCTAATTTGCTATACTTAGTTCACATGCCTTCAAGCATTTGTCTTCCAATTTCCACTGAATAAATGCGTACTAATGAGAAATAGAGCAAGCTGCTGAGGCAAAGCTGGGCGACTTGCGCCTGGCCTGCCACCAGCTTGTGATAGGCAGGCAAATTGAGTTAAAATGAAAAGTCTTGTCAGCTGAAATACAACACGGTAGCCAAACAGCAAGCTGTCAATCATCCAGCCAAAACAAGGGACTGCAGGTAATAAAAGGTCATTGTGAATCATTAGTGCATTTGGCTTTTGTAAGCAAGTTAATTTTAATTAAACATGATCTAGATCTGTAACTGTTTAATAATAACAATAATAAACCTTACAGCACATAATGGATAGTTAATTTTATACTAAGCATTCTGCAGGTAAATAGGAGGACCCTATACGTATCAGGAGTGGCATGGAAGAAAAAAAGTTGTCAGGGTATGCAGATATTCTAGATAGGTATTTTGTTCATCCAGGGTGATGTGACTACATAATGTCTAGAGAAAGAAGTGATTCTGTAGCTGAGAATGGGAAAACCCTAAGTACATTATAGCATACAGATATATCCCCATAACATGTCCGTTCAGTCTTTTGGAAGTGTTTGCACCCTGACATACCGGCTGGTTTTTGCTCTGCTACATCTTGCTGAAAATAAAGTCATTATTGAAGTAGTTGTCTTTTTTTGTTGGAAATGCCTGGAACGCAATAATGCTCCAGGGAAAGAATAATTCACAATAGGAATGTATGCAGCAATTAAAATTTATGCAAATAAAACATGACCCAAGCTAAATGCACAGTGATGAGGCATAACTGTTTAATCTGTTTTGCTTCCTTAAATCTTGGTGGTAGTTGTAAAAAAATAATAATAGACCATTTCTGTGTATCAGTTTCTAAATTAAAGCTCTGCAGCAAGTCATAGTGGCCAATAATATATGTCACTGGGAATGCAAAAGTCATTTTCTGATTTCTTTGCAAAAGAACATGTAGCACCAAAAAAGTTGATTGGAGAGTTATGGAGATCCCTGAGGGAAGAAATGTAAGCTAGCAAATGGGATCTGGTGAAGTAATATTTTCCTGACACTTTTAATTCTGTGATAAAGCTGGCTACAGCGATTCCTAAGAAAGAAGGTTACCAGCACCTGAAAGATTTCTCCTGATCTGCTTCAAGAATATATATTATTTGTATCAAGAAGTACCCGTATTTTTCGCTCTATAAGACGCACCAGACCACAAGACGCACCTAGTTATTGGAGGAGGCAAACAAGAAAAAAATATTCTAATTTCAGAAGCCAGAAGAGCAAGAGGAATCGCTGTGCAGTGAAAGCAGCAATCCCTCTTGCTGTTCTGGCTTCTGGGATAGCTGCGCAGCCTGCATTCGCTCCATAAGACGCACACACATTTCCCCTTCCTTTTTAGGAGGGAAAAAGTGAGTCTTATAGAGCAAAAAATACGGTAATTCTGTAGTGGCTC
The DNA here is from genome assembly GCF_965153285.1 of Podarcis tiliguerta. Classification (NCBI taxonomy): domain Eukaryota; kingdom Metazoa; phylum Chordata; class Lepidosauria; order Squamata; family Lacertidae; genus Podarcis; species Podarcis tiliguerta. Next base: position 34,586,841 of record NC_139540.1, on the reverse strand, counting down.
TCAAGCAATTTAGAAACACTTCGGAGTAAATAATCAACAGAAAACTGCTTTTTTTGTTTTGTTTTTTACTAGCTTTCAACATCACCCATGTGGTGATTTGGTAGTTGACACACAGTGCTCCCCACAGCTCAGTGGTGAGCATGGATTCACCATCTTTTTAGTCATAGACTATTATGTCTAGAGGGACGGAATGGAGATGAAGGAATCACAGCATGGAAAACTAAAAACAAAGGGCAAAAATGCTGTTTGGATTTTTTATATATACAGACAGGAACATGTATGTAAGGAGGATTGTTCTGATAGAGGAAAAGCTTTGACTGAAGAGTTGTACGGTGTTTCTAACTGTTTTTATAAATGGTTACTTGTACACCACTTAAGAGATGGTCGTAATTAAGTGGTATATGAATTGTGAAAAACAATGACAAATGATCATCTGTACTGCTTTATTGTTTATTTATAAAAAAAATATTTGGATACCGCTGTGTCCTTAAAAAAAAATCAAAGTGGTTTACAGTAATTAAAACATAAAACTATAAAATTTAAACCATAAAAAGTTTGAAACAGACTTGTTTTATATGGGATTCTATATGGAATTGCTTTAAGCTGCTTTTAATGGTTTTTACACTTTTCTTGTTTTATGGTTGTAGGTATTTTATCATTGTATATGTCATTGTTGTGACCTGCCCTATGAACGTCTGGTAAAGGGGAATTTGTGCCTTGAGCATCTTGCAAAATGATTTAGGCAGCAATACCCGAGGTCTCTACAAGTTCTTCTGCAAACAAAGCAAACCTGACTCTATTTGTATGATCAGGAACCTTGCTCCTGACTGTAGCTGTACTGTGGAGCACAGAGGACTATCACTCATTAAGCTAGAGAAGCAAGATTGGTGTTATACAATTGTACTCATCTTAAGACACATACCCTTACACAGCTATTTGCATGTCGCAACAGTTATGCTTTATTTGATGCCAAAGGTCTTTGAACATAGAGAGGGTATATTACAAGTCCTGATGAGTAAGAGTATTAGATCACTTGCCCCATGAAGAACAGTCTCATTGCTTCCTCTCACATTTTTCACTCGTCTCCTCTTATAAATACAGTGGTACCTCGGGTTAAGAACTTAATTCGTTCTGGAGGTCTATTCTTAACCTGAAACTGTTCTTAACCTGAAGCACCACTTTAGCTAATGGGGCTTCCCGCTGCTGCTGCACGATTTCTATTTTCATCCTGAAGCAAAGTTCTTAACCCGAGGTAATATTTCTGGGTTAGCGGAGTCTGTAACCTGAAGCATATGTAACCTGAAGCATCTGTAACCCGTATAGGCTGATTGCACTCTGGATTTAGCCTTCATTAGCAGATTTCTTATAATCCTATGAACTTGCTCAAAATAATTTTATGTAAGCCCCCATATAAAGTATATTTTATTGTTAGCTAGTCAAATACTTAAGTAATAGCTGGGATAGCATTCCCCATCTTTACCAGAAGCGAAGAAGAAGCGTTTGTTTATTTATTTCAGGGCCAATACACTGTGGGGAAATCATTCCTTGAGGGCATGTTTTGAACAGCACTTCTCATCAAGTGCATAAAATATTATATTAGAGCCATTAAATCAAATCTTATTTGCATTGTAATAGAAAGCACAAACTATTTATTTATTAGAGTTACCCTGTTTAGTATATATATTTAACAGGCTTACTCAAATAAATAAATAAACTGACTAACTCCTAAAAATAAAGCAAATGAGCTAATTCATAAAGAATAGCATAGAATGAGTGAGAAAGATGTAAACTTGTTGCTAAGATGTCTCAGTCCAGAGGCGGAACTGAGTTGTGGAGTCAGCAAAATACCCATGACCTTGGTTGATCCCACGGCTACAACACCAAGCATATTCCTACGCTACTTACCTGCAATTGGTTCTTTAAACCAATTCAAATACTTGGAATGAGACTGCACTGCTTCAGAATGCAAGAGATCAGCGGCGGAGGAAGCTGCTTGGGCGCCTGGCGCGGCAGGCCCAGGGGCAGGCCGAGCTGCCCATAGGGGCAGGATGAGGGCGGGGCGCACCGTGGGGCCTCCGGAGTCTGCCTGCCTCCTCCCACTCAACTGTCCTACAGCTGGGGAGGAGGCAGCGGGCGGACTGTTTGGGCAGTGCGGAGCCTGTGTGCACCCAAGTGCCCAGGAGAGACGTGTGGCTTGGGCACGCTGCATGCCCTGCTGTGAGTGCCGCCTGACATTTTGTCACCCTCCTCAGTGGTGATAACTAGGGTGGTCCACACCCACCGCACACCCCTTCCTCCGCCCCTGCAAGAGGTGACAGGAATTAGTCATTGAAAAGTGACCTGACAAAAAAAACCCCTCCTTACTACTACTATTACTACTACTACTACTACTACTACTAATTTTTTATTTGTACCCCGCCCATCTGGCTGGGCTTCCCCAGCCACTCTGGGTGGCTTCAAACAAAGATTAAAGATGCATTAAAATGTCACACATTAAAAACTTCCCTAAACAGACCTCCTGACCTAGTTTTGTGCATCCTAAACATGGGTTTTCACGTGCAGTGTGTGATATATATATATATATATATATATATATATATGCTTTCGTAGATTTTCACGGGTACAGGAATGCAGGTTTTGGTGTCCTCGGGTGTCTTCCCGTGTAAAAGTTGGGGTGTCTAGGCGACGTTTCGACGAGGTCTCACTCGTCATCTTCAGGCTGGTGCTTTCGGCTTCTTGTTACTGGAACAGAGCAGGATCTCAGTGTTTGAGTTCCTATAAATACTGTTGAGGAGGTGTGGTGTATAGCCTCCAATGTTCTGGGCAGAGAGGAGGTTCCCAGGCTAGTGTGCCTTTTCTTCTTTTGTTCCTTAATTACTTGAGGGATATCTTGAGTGATTTCTTGAGTGATTTCCTGAATCCCACTTAGGTGGGTCATTAGGTGTGGATTAGTTGCTAAAGCCTTCGTGTCTTGAACTCTTGAACTTTGTGAAGAGTTTTTCTGAGAAGATGGCTGTACTGCACTTGGTTGTGCTCTGGCTTGGCTTCGTGTATAGGGGCGAGCTGTGGTTTTGTGGCCTGTGCCAGCCAGATCTGTGTAGGGATTGCAGGGGGGTGCAGCATCCGGAGGTGCCACCCTGGTTTGGCTACTGGATGGTGTCTGTAATTTATCTGTGGAGAGGGTCTGGGTTTGGGTCTGGTGTGGTTGATTGGTGATGGCGTTCTGTGTGCCTCTGGATCTGGTGTCAGATTTTGTGGGGAGGGCTAATTTCCAGATGTCTGGCAAGCGGGATGTGTCGTCACGCTTGTTCATGTTGTGAGGGTGTTTCTCTATCTCGATGGCTTCCATGATTATTCTCTTGTGGTGATGTTCCATGTTAAAGAGCAATTTGGAATCTGCAAAATTAATTTCGTGTCCTGTTTCTTTCATGTGTTGGAAAAGAGAGGAAGTTTTTTCTTCTTTTTTGACGGCATTCTTGTGTTCTGCGATCCGTGCATTTATTCGTCTGTTTGTTTGTCCAATGTACGTGGCTGGGCAGACTTTGCAGGGTATTTCATAGACCCCTTGGTTTTCCAACTGAATTTTATCCTTGGGGTTTCTGAGGATATTGGCTATTTTTTGGTTGGTGCAAAAGGCTGTTTTGATATTGTGTTTATGGAGGATTTTGCTAATTTTATCTGTAGTGCCCTTGATATAAGGAAGGAGGGCTATGCCATTGTTTTCTTCTGTGTCTTGGTTTTTGGGGGGTGTTTCTTTTTGGATTAGCTTCGTAACCCTGTTTTGCTGGTATCCATTGGCAATTAACACATTTGAGAGATTCTGTAACTCAGTTGTCAAGTGGTCTTCGTCAGCCAGGCGTTTGGTTCTGGAGATGAGAGTCTTGGCTACGGAGTTTATTTGTGCAGGGTGGTGGTGTGATTGTGCATGTAAGTAGCGGTTGGTGTGTGTTTTTTTCCGGTAGATAGTGTGTCCTAGGGAGCCATCAGGTTTTTTGTAGATTAGGACGTCAAGGAAGGGAAGTTGGTTGTTGGCTTCTATTTCCATAGTGAATTGTATTTTGGGGTGTAGGCTGTTGAGATGTGTGAGGAAGCTATCCAGTTTTTCCTTCCCGTGTGGCCAAATTACAAAGGTGTCGTCAACATATCTGAGCCAAAGTTTGGGTTTGTGTTCTGACTTGTCTAAAGCATTGGTTTCAAAGTGTTCCATGTACAGGTTAGCGATGACCGGTGAGAGGGGTGATCCCATAGGTGCTCCTTCTATCTGTTTGTATCTTTGTCCATTGTGGATGAAGTACGTGTTGGTTAGGCAGTGGTTGGTCAGGTCCAAGATGTATTCGGGGGGATTGTATTTGTTTTGAATAATCATGGAAGCCATCGAGATAGAGAAACACCCTCACAACATGAACAAGCGTGACGACACATCCCGCTTGCCAGACATCTGGAAATTAGCCCTCCCCACAAAATCTGACACCAGATCCAGAGGCACACAGAACGCCATCACCAATCAACCACACCAGACCCAAACCCAGACCCTCTCCACAGATAAATTACAGACACCATCCAGTAGCCAAACCAGGGTGGCACCTCCGGATGCTGCACCCCCCTGCAATCCCTACACAGATCTGGCTGGCACAGGCCACAAAACCACAGCTCGCCCCTATACACGAAGCCAAGCCAGAGCACAACCAAGTGCAGTACAGCCATCTTCTCAGAAAAACTCTTCACAAAGTTCAAGAGTTCAAGACACGAAGGCTTTAGCAACTAATCCACACCTAATGACCCACCTAAGTGGGATTCAGGAAATCACTCAAGAAATCACTCAAGATATCCCTCAAGTAATTAAGGAACAAAAGAAGAAAAGGCACACTAGCCTGGGAACCTCCTCTCTGCCCAGAACATTGGAGGCTATACACCACACCTCCTCAACAGTATTTATAGGAACTCAAACACTGAGATCCTGCTCTGTTCCAGTAACAAGAAGCCGAAAGCACCAGCCTGAAGATGACGAGTGAGACCTCGTCGAAACGTCGCCTAGACACCCCAACTTTTACACGGGAAGACACCCGAGGACACCAAAACCTGCATATATATATATATATATATATATTTCCATTGCATCACATTTCATGCTAATTATTTATTGCTTAAAGACAGATGAGGATTCTACATAATCCATTTCTATCTAGAAAAGCTACTAAGCAAAAAACAAAAACCCTTCCTCTCCAAGTAACCATGCTTAAAAAAATGGGAGGCTAGTCAAGTCACCTCACACTCTGCATACACCTAATGTTTGTAAATTTTTGTCCTGAAGATATTTCCTTCTCTTTCTGCTGTGCTTGCGGGCTGCCAGTCCGTGGCTCAATTAGAAAACACACTTTCTTTTATGCCTTAAAAGCTATCATCGTAAAATGTAATTATATTTTTGGGCTAAATTGATAGTTCCAAATACTTCTTTTCAATTTGTCTTCCCAGTATAGCACTGATGTCTCTGAAATGCATTACCACTTCAGCAGATGTTTAGAATCAAACTTCATGTGCATAAACTTTTGGTAAATAACTGCAAAGCTTTGATTCAGCCTTTTCCATACCTTGCCTAGTTAATTACCTGGGATTTTTATGTTTACATGCAGCAAGTGTATCTCCAGCTATAAACTACATAATTCACAATTGATGTAAATGGTTGTTATTATGTCAATTAAGCAGCTGTGTTCTCCACCTTCTCACTAAATAGAATGAGTGATAAACGGAGTTTACAGGGAAATACCTACTTTTCTTCAGGAGGGATAAAATAAATTACCTAGGTAGACCAGGTTGTCCAATTGTTCTCTGGTGAGGTGGATGCGGTTTCCAGGCTTCCTTTCTTGACCTGTTGACTGCAGCAAATGGTCAATTTCGTCACGCACCACTGCAAGAGCTTCTGGGTGCCGCAGAAGATAATACATGGCCCAGAATGTAGCTGGAATCGTGTTTCCTACAGAGGCCCACATGAAGGCAAAATGATGTGCTGGGAGAAAATAAGTGAAAAGGAAGATTAATAGCGTTTATTACACTGATTAGATTTGCAGTGTGCTAATTAAAAGATGTTAGGACACAGACCCAGCCAAGGATCAGTGAATGCTAATGAGGACCAATAGGCTTCTGAAGTCTAATTTTCTGCTTAATGAGAATAGTTTGAAATGTAATTTCAGGGTGGGGGCGAAATAAAGGGAGGAAATGCAGCTGAGTTATAATCTCTCTCATTATCACCATTAAGTATCTTGTTTTACCACCTCAGCCAAAAAGAGAGAGAGAAAGAAAGACAGAGAGAGAATCAATTATCATACAGGGTTGTTTAAGAGTAAAACATTTTATCATTAGCCAATTAGAAAAAACATTAAAAATGTTCAAGGTCGCCATTTTGCCATTTTATTTCAAAGGTCTCTAGTAAATTATCTGATTCTAGACAAGCAATCATTAAAAAGTTTGCTACCTGCTTTGTTGCGATCGCTGAGTACTTCATACATATCAAATAAATCTTTTCTGAATTGGACCACTTCTGAAGCCCCCAACCATCTTGACATGTTTTCAGGTAAAAACACACTGATAAGTTCTTTCCGGATACTCTTGGTCGTGCCTAATAATTCAATGGGTACACTGGCAGCTAAATAGGAAAAGCTGGCATCAAACTTATTAAACTTGTCTCCAATTGCTTCCACAATGCTGTAGTCAACTGCACTGGGATCCTTTCCGTACAGTGTTAAAAAGCTGGCTTCGAACATTAAGGAGAAGCAGAACTTGTTCATGTTCCCCATTTCCCAGTCTGTTGCTTGTGAGCACATCTTCTCAAATAGACCCTGGAGGTTTCCCATCATGCTGTCAGAGAGCACGTCCAATGGCCTGCCCGAAAGATACTGATAAGCCTTGTGCACATTCTCATGCATGTCTGGGAGATGATGATTGAGGGTGGTTGGATGGTCAAATGCCTTGGTCGATATCTGATCAGCAAGTTCTTTAAATTGGAGATATTTTCCGGTTTTGGTCACATAAACAAACTGCAGGGGGTTCATTATGAATGTAATATATTTGCCTGAATGAGAGAGAGAGAGAGAGAGAGAGAGAGAGAATGGTTAAACTCAGTGTGACAGTTTAAGGCAACAATTCTTGTTTGAGGATTTGCCTATGTGGCAGTGGTGGAATAATCACTATCTTCCACGTGTGAGAAGTGAGATCATTTGCAAGATATGCGCCACAGATACAGGGCATTCAAATAAAATACAGGAATTAATACAGAGGCTTACATCCCCTAATAAATAAAACAGTATATACAAATGGATGCCTAATCAACAAACTAATGCAACAAACTATAAACTGTTCCTGAAAACAAATGCATATTAAGCATTTAAGTATTCCCCAGCAGTAAAAAATAAATAAATAAATAAAAATTCACCATATTGCCGCGATAAATCTTGCCATTTAGCTAATTAGCCTGGATGATATAGTAAGCTAACCACTCATGACAGTGAAAAGTCTATGCACAAATAAAATAATAGTCATACTAGTATTAAGGAAAGCATTATTATAATGGTTGTACTCAGTCACATGTACTTTTAGAAAATCTTCCAAAGTTCTGTTTTCACATGTCAGTTATAGGCCTCAAAACATGACTTCATTACTTGCATGTTGCGCCTGCTGACAAGCTATGAATGGTTGTTCCAGGTTCTTTTTATACAATTCTTTATTTTTATTAAACAATATAACCTGTATGGAGAATTCAAACACATCTATGATTTATTGACTAGACATGCCAATCCTAAACCCTATTTACACCAATAAGGTTTATTACCTAGTAAGGTTGGTTTGAGCAAAGATGGGGAACCTGGACTTCCATCAACCCAGACAACATGGCCGTTGGTCAAGGATTATGGGAGTTCTAGTCCAACAACACCTGGAGGGCAGTTCTATGTATTCAGGAGGATGTTCAATGGATTGCATGAGATTAGAGCCTAAATTATAATCAATCAGGCTCAAGATTCTAGGAATCTCATGATCATTGTAGCTGGTTGATGCTAGTTATTGATTCTACTCATACACACACACTTGGAGTCAATTAATACCTTCAGACTGAGATAGGGGAAATTGCATGCCTGACCATTCATCTTCATAGAAAGATAGACTTATTCTGTGAACACAATAGCTTTCCACATATGGGGAATTAAAAAAACCCCAAACAAATCACAAATGAAAACAAGCATTCAACAATCTAAGCCCCTGAAGCCTTTATTGTTAAAATGATTTTAAAGTTCAGAGAAAGATGCTCTAAATGCTACTGCTGAACATACAGGTCATCTGTCTACGTCATCTTTGTGATGGTGTCCATTAGGTTTGGAATATTTCAAAAAGTGAAAATCAGGACAAAAAAGTTGTTTAGCTTTTTTTATATATGTACAAAATCTCAAATAATAAGGTAATTCGCCAAAATATACCCAGAGAGAGTGCTACATGGCATAAAAGAGGTTTAGACTGTTCTGCCAGTAAGTAAGTGCTAAATTCTTATTTCTAAGTAAATAGCCCTCAGCAAGTACTGTGTGCCTTCAAGCAGGTAGTCCCCAGCAACACAATTGATTGCCTCCTCCTCCATACCTTGTTTTCCTCCTGATTTTCTCTGAACAGTGTAATTATTTCTATCTTAAAATAATAAAGGTTCTATAATAATAATAATAATAAAGGTTCTGGTTGGGGGTTGGTGAAAGATTTAGCACAGGATATTGGGACACCATTACAGTTTCCAGACATAGGATGAGAGGTGCAAAAAGAGAACCCCTGTATTCTACAATTTATCACTTTTCCTCCTGAAGTGCAAGGCATCCAGACTATTCCCTACCCCACTTCTATGCAACCCTGGGATCCTGCCCACTAATTCTGTTGTGTAAAATGACTCAAACTGGTACAAGCAACCTTTCAAATACCATCTCAGTGCATCTGAACAATAAAAATAAATAAATACTCAGAACAGTTTGTATTCAGAAAAAAAATAAAGAAGAAACATCTTCAGAGTTTTGCCCAAAACTCTTGAGAGACTTGAGCATTATTATTTTTTTCCTGGCTCCAACCCAATCTTTTACAATGAATTCATCCTGGAGTCGCTTTTTATTATAGGCATTAAAGTTGTGACCGAGAGACTGAAAATACTACATTCTGCTCTGGTATTTAACAAGCTGATTTTGAATGCTATTAACCTGAAGATGTCAGCTAGCTTCCCAACTTTGAGCATTCAGGGTAAACAATTTAAGATTTCTTTAAAAATTAATTAATATTAATTTAAACCATCTGTCCACCATCTGCTATTTTCAGATGAAAAAAAATAATATGAGCTGCTTTTTTGTGATCTTCACTCCAACATTTTGCAAAACAATTCCCAATTCTTATATATTTAAATATCAACATAATTTCAAGTGAATAATCTTTCCAGGATGGGCGACTATTCTAGTATCACCCCTGTTTTGAATGCACTTGCTTGGAATAAGGTCCTATATGATATTAATATGAGCCCCTAAACTGTACTCCCCTAGGAAATATCTGAAACAGGTTCCAAGTAAATTTGTTTAGGACAGAGCTTACAGTATCTTTATAAACACTTGTTCATTGCAAGTACATTCAAAAGCATGCAATACAATCCTGACACTACCTGCCGCAAAGAAGCAAACTTCATGTTACCCCAGCCCTAAATTTGAAAGCACAAGACATGTTAGGCGCAAGGCCTGCTGGACTGAGCATGTGAATAATAAGGCACACTGAACTCTGTGAGTCCTGCCTGGCTTTCAGGATTGAAGCCAACACATTCTGGACTGGGCAAATCAGCCGGTTTAAAACAGTCCTTTATGTCAACCTGACCATTCTGCTTTGCATTACAGAATTGAGTGGGCATCACAATAATCTCATTACTGCTTTTATTTACACATAAAAACCTGTTGCAGCAGACACTAGATACTGTATTTATTCCACCCCAAATAATTTAATTAAAAATAATTTAATTAATTTTAACAATTTTTAAAGCATTATAATACATTTATACATGCATTTTCCATAGCTCATGGTGATTCACATAAAAAGAAGTAACATAAAAATGAGCCCAGGCAATAAAAAGCTCACACAAACATAACTTAGCTGTGCTTATTTCTGTTGGCTGCAAAGACTTTGTTCTACTTCCCACCAGTAAACATACATAGATGAAGATAGATTCTCTTTCTACATTTACTTGAAAATAAGCCCATTCCTTTCAAACTCATCCTGACACTTGGCCAGTCCAGTCTCAGCCACAAATACCTCAGAGGAGCTCTGTTTTGTGCTTTAAAACTCCGAAATCCATCACCGCAAGCTCACAAGCCAGAGTACCCATCTGACTGGTTGTGGGAGCAGGTTCCCACATCTGCCAAGGAGTTCAAGGGATCAGAGCCTTCCTAAAAGCAGCCTGCTTTCTGTATTAGATCCATTTATACTAGGTCCACAGTGACAGTTTAATGAAGTTCCCCTTACGAGTCTGGCAATGTCTGCTGATGCTAAAATCTCTTCTCCCCAGTGGAATATGAAGAGACATGTCTGTATGGGACAGCCATGTAGAAACTCCTTACTGCCTAATAAGCAGAGTCAGCTCTTCTATTTAATTGCATGAAAAGAAGTAAGAAAAAAAAGAAAAGCCACTTCTAATCCTGGAGAATAAATGGTTCTTAAGGGGTTTTGTGGTGTGTTTTTTTGTTTGTTTCTGTTTATTGATGCTGCTCATTTGCTCCCAAACCTCCGACTTCTGCTACAGTTTCTATTACAAAGACTTCACAACCGCTAGTTTCCATTGTATCTTTGTAACAAAAAAGCATAGAGTGCAAGATAGGAAGAACAAAGTCACTGGAAAATCCTGTCATTTTGGAAGTAGTGCAGCAACACTGAGTATTTTAATACAGTGGTACCTCGGGCTACATACGTTTCAGGTTACAGAGTCCACTAACCCAGAAATAGTGCTTCAGGTTAAGCACTTTGCTTCAGGATGAGAACAGAAATTGTGTTCCGGCAGCGCGGCGGCAGCAGGAGGCCCCATTAGCTAAAGTAGTGCTTCAGGTTAAGAACAGTTTCAGATTAAGAACAGACCTCCAGAACGAATTAAGTACTTAACCTGAGGTACCACTGTACTGCTAAGAATAACACCACATATAGCATATAGCTGTAGCTATATAGATGATAGATAGACATTGGTACCACAGCCTGCAATAAACCCAGATGCCAACTTTGCTGCCACATACACCTGGACAACACCATTACTGGCCCCAACAACATCAAACATACCACCTGAGGACTATTTCATTGCTCATCTTCTAACATTGTGTTTGCCATCAAATGCCAACAGTGCCCTTCAGCTCTCTATATTGGACAAACAGGCCAAACCCTACGCCAAAGGATAAGAGGACATAAAACTGACATCAGGAATCACAAGACAGAGAAACCAGTAGGAGAACATGTCAATCCCCCAGGACATTCTATACAAGATCTCAAAGTAGCTGTCTTATTACAAAAGAATTTCAGAAATAGACTGGAAAGAGAAGTTGCTGAATTGCAACTTAGTACCAAACTTAAAACCATGGAGAGACCTGGTCTGAATAGAGACATTGGATTCTTATCTCATTATACATGATAAATCTATTTTTAGCCATCTTAACCCTTGCTTTTTCCTGTAAGACCAATTGCAGTCATTAACAGTTGTCAACAGGTTTACCACACCTATCAGCCAATCACCCATTCCCACCACCCTTCTGAGTAATACCCCTCCCCACCTTCTTACTATATATAAGGGTCTGGTGACTTCTGTTTCAGTGTATCTGAAGAAGTGTGCGTGCACACAAAAGCTCATACCAATAACAAACTTAGTTGGTCTCTAAGGTGCTACTGGAAGGATTTTTTAAAATTTTGTTTCGAGACTACAGCAGACCAACATGGCTACCTACTTGTAACTAGATATAGAAAGATAGATAGATAGATTGATAGATAGATGAAAGATAGATAGATAGATGATAGAGATAGATAGATAGATAGATAGATAGATAGATAGATAGATAGATATAGATGACAGATGTTGTTGTTGTTTAGTCATTTAGACGTGTCCGACTCTTTGTAACCCCAAGGACCAGAGCCCGCCAGGCACTCCTGTCTTCCACTGCCTCCCTCAGTTTGGTCAAACCTATGTTAGTAGCTTCGAGAACACTGTCCAACCATCTTGTCCTCTGTCATCCCCTTCTCCTTGTGCTCTCAATCTTTCCCAACAACAGGGTCTAGATATAATGGAATGTTTGGCATGGGCTACAGCATGATCAAGTAATATTATATACACTGAGGGGGTTTTACTGCTTTAAATGTTTTAGCAACAACTGTTTTAAATAGACTGATCCACAAGCAAATTATGCTGGTGTGTTCAAATTCAAGCTGGCCTATTCCTGAACAACTTGATAGGACCTGTTCCCTGGCACAAAGCAAGCTAAACTTGGAAGTGAAGTCTCTATGGTTGTAGAAAGAGTTACACTTCAAGGTAAGAATGACAGACACTCAGAGGATGAACCACAAAATGGCATCCCCCTCAAAATGGCATCCCCCCAGTGAAGAAGGGTTGGGTGAAGATCTACATCAGGAACAAGCAGAGAATAAATATCTATGTTGGGAGCTGCTGACCCTGTGGATCCTGCCACCTGAGGCACACACACACACACACACACACACACAGCTCATGACTGGGCCAACCATGCTTCAGGCAGATACAAGAGCAAAGGTGTTTTTAAAATATCAGCGGACAAAGTGCACTTTTGTCAAGGCTGTAATGAAAGGTTTGATTTATGAAAAATATGCAATAGGTTCATCACAAATACTGCATCTGAGAAAATGGGCTCCAGTTCATGAATGCTTGTGCCAACGTATATTTGTTACTCTTTAAACAAACCACAGGACTCTTCAGGAATGCCAGCTTGGCCCCACAACTGTGGGTGCCCGGTGCTGTGGGTGTCATGCAGCATGCATGGCCCTGGCACCAAAATTTGTGGGTGCCCAGCCCCTTCAAGGGGAATTTTGTGGGTGCTTGGGCCCCTAGGGCCCCAGGGATTTGGCACCTATGGGGCTCTTGGTTGCTTTTCTTATGACAGATTAACGTGTCTTCCGCTTTGAGGTTCTTTGCAGCATTTCGATAGAGGCAGACATGGGTTTATGACAAACAGAGCAAACTTTTAAGATCTGCAGAGTTGTCATCTACCTGGAGGATCAAGAAGTACAGGTTGAGTCTTTAAGTACCATTGTATAGAAATGACAGGGGTTTTTTTGGAGGGGAGATAGGGAAGATGATCACATTTATGTAATAGTGGTCTTATTAGGAAGATTTTGCTGAACTGCTGACAATGATGTACAGTAGCGATTCGTTGGAATGACGTTTGGGGAAAACGATTCTGCTGCACCACCACACAAAACCAATTAGAGAACTATTTTCTGCGACAGGTCAGGAATTTACATTGTTTCTTGTGGAAAGATGTGCTTTTTAATTTCTTTATTAAGATGACATCCATGTCCCTTGAGACTTTTCGGGATGACAATCATTTGCTCATCACACGGGAAAGTACAATCAGTGAAATCATGTTACCAGTCCAGGGCAACGCCAGAAACTCCAAGCATCGTTCCACATTTTCCAAATGAACTACTCCGGGAACCAATAATTAGAACAATATATATTGGCAGTATTTTTTGACAGGACCTTTAGCTACACACAAAGCAGAGAAAGTAATGATAGAGCATACACATCAGTACTGCTGTAGATTATTTGATTGTTCTGTATATGTCAATTTTGCCAATTCAAAAAGACATCACGAGATGCTGTGTATATTGGTATTGGGGGTCAAGATGCACAGTGCTTATTACAGCAGTAGATTTGCTTCACTTTCTCCTTTATGAGCTGTAGATATTCAGCATTAACAAAAACCAGGAAGTGTCACAAAGTAATAAAAACTCTGATGTCCCTGAGAAACAATACTACCTGTAACTCAGTCTATTCTGCTTACTATCTCATGGCATCATAATGCAACACTTTAAAAAGTGACTTGGCTTAACAATGAGATATTAAATAATTATGTTTGAAAGTGTAACTATCCAAAAAAAAGGAGGAGGATGCTGTCACACCTATAGTGTGTTTACATCATTTCTTTCTCTCACTTGCCTATATTAAAAAGGAAATGCTACTCTTGGGGATTTGGGGAGATGGAATTGAGTTTCTAAAACAAATTTACTGACCAACATTTCATAATTTGCAATTAATTTAAAATAGTTTATTAAAAACATGTTCAGAAGTACAAAATGTTTTTGTTTTGTCCGGATATCAATTCTTACATTAGATACCTTGCTGGAGTCTTTATTTAGCAACCTGATGAAAGTCTGACAAGCTGAACTTCGGCTTATATTTTGCAGATTTCTTCATTGCTTTTGCCCACAACATTATCTGCCCCCTTTTCCTCCCCACAGTCTCTCCACAGGAGAACAGATGTGGAGCACCCAAGGGACCATTGTTGCCTCCCCCTTCTATCCACAAAGCCTGCTTCCTCTAAAGCACTAGATTCCCCACCACCATCATTTTGTCCCCACCAAATCAAAGCACTGGATTAGTAGACTGCTTATTTCATGATGCATGCTGTATACAGAGTTCTTTATTCCCTGTGTGATAAGCACTTCAGCTGCAACCCTGTGCAATGTTAGGATGCTGAAATTCCATCGTTGTCAGTAAATGTAAGCAGTTTTTTTGGATTGCAGCTCTGATCTTTAGAAATAAAAAAAAAGCAAAGTCCCAGTTTGCAAACCTAGGTGCACCCTCGCTTCGACAGTAAAACCTGTGTAACTTTGATGCATGATGGTATGTAACTACAGAATTGTGTACAAAGTAAAGATTACAGAGATAGGAGCAGCTCCTGTTATTCTGCATTTATGAAGATGTGTGTTCAGAGCTATGGGTCATTGGAGAAGTAGTTTCGCTGTTCTCATTCTAATGAAACAATGAATTAATGTGTCAGTCACTTTTCTGTGCTGCTGTCAACTCCACTGTAAAAAATTAGACAGAAAGACATTTTGCTTTTTTTTTTTTAAAGAAAAGCCATTGTCTAAATATGACCTAGCATTTTCTGCCGTAGATGATGTAATTTATCACTTTAGCAGAGAGCAGAATGTAAAGAAAATACAGATAATTCATGTTTGGTAGACCAAGTATACAAAATATATTGTGTATCTATACATTTTATGCATATGTAGTGTATACGTGCAAATACCCAACTATACAGTTAGTTTTACATATCCTATTGTGTTCTGCACTGATGTTCGTTAAAGAGTACAATACAAAATAGACTCAGTGTAAAGGTAACTAATGACAAATAGCATAAAGCAGCCATGGGCTCTATTCAAACTGACCTCAGCAAATCATACCTGCTCATCTTCAAAGGTCTAGTGCAGGTATGTCCAAAGGCCGGCCTAATCTGGGCCACCATTTGGTTTAATCTGGCCCCTGTGGCAGTTCAGTTTATTTCTTGGGGGGGGGGGGGAAAGCTCAGTAACTTTCAACTTTGGAGAAAAATCCCAGCAACTTCAATCCTAAAAAAGGTCAACAACTTTAGTCGGCCCTCATGCATGTTTATGGAAGAAGTACATCTTCACCTGCCTCTTGAAAGAGCAGTGAGGAAAGATTCTCCTCACTGAGGAGACTGGCATCTCAGTGAGACGATTACTCCAAAGTTTCTCATGTACAGTGGTGCCTCGCAAGATGAAATTAATTCGTTCTGCGAGTTTTTTCGTCTTGTGAATTTTTCGTCTTGCGAAGCACGGTTTCCCATAGGAAATGCATTGACGGTTTCCCATAGGAATGCATTTAAAAAGGCGCAAGACATTTTCGTCTTGTGAAGCAAGCCCATAGGGAAATTCATCTTGCGAAGCAACTCAAAAAACAAAAAACTCGTTCGTCTTTTTCGTTCTGAGCAACCTGGCTTCTAACAGGGAGCGAAGCGTCCATTCCTCTGGGTCATTAAAACTTTTCGAGTTTTTCGTCTTGCGAGGCATTCGTTTTGCAAGGTACCACTGTTCTTAAGCATATCTTCACACACTTATAGAACTAAATAGCATGTTTCTCACCAGCAAGGTGGACGGTAACAACATCTCCGTATTTCTGTTGCAAAGATAACAAAAACTTGGTAGGGTCGTTTCTAAAATTCAGGGCTTCTCCCAGGAAAGGAATCCAACCATTTATTAAGGGCGCCTCTCCTGGTCTCCTGCAAAATAAATAGATACATAGAAAGCATCATTAATTCATTTGCCTAAGGAGATGAACATTTCATAATTTTCTGAGCTGGGTGTGGAGGATCTAGTCCAAAGCTCTTAGTGTTTCCAGGTGTGCATAAGAAAAGTCCTATACACACAAGGAAGAAGCTTGTATGGGGCAGCCCCACAGAGGAATTCCCATGTGATTGTGGGAGTTGCATATACATCAAAGCTTCTAAGAGTGTCATAAATCCATGGATTGGGTCGATAACTTCAGTGTAAAGTAAACATTGGAAGAAGAGAGAGCTTGATTCTCTAGGTGACCAATTCAAGGGGGTTTGTGGGAAATATAACTGCAGTTATCCCACAGCTCCTTTTAAAAATCTAAAGCAACTTTCCAAGTTAAAGTAAAATATGCAAATGTAGATGTCAGGGAACTGCCATCAGTGCCGGAGGGAGAGAGCAAAATCCAGAGGGATTCCGGAGAGCGTCCCGGGATTGGGAGAGGCAGCCCATCTTCTGGGGAAGAGAATCAGCGTAGCACCAGTGGAGAAGGGGGGCAGATGGGGGAAGCGGCGAGGCGGTCTCATGACTCCTTGCCAGGGACCAGCGGGGAGAGTAGAGGTTCTCCGCTGCCTACGCCTCCTTGCGCAGAAGGCTTTCGCGCAGAGAGAGTAGGAGAAGACTAGGCGTCAAAGAGCTTCTTTGCTGGAAGAAGTTTAAGAAACGCCCACTGACGGATTCTGCCAGCGATTGAGACAGCCACGGGTGAGTGGCTGTCCAGACAGAAAAGGTTCACTCAGGCAATCCAGCCAGGTGTTTGCACCGGCTTACGCACCAGCAACCCCTAGAACCATTACAGTAGACAATCAGGTTTCTTGATAATTTTTTATCTGCATAGACATACAAACCATACATGTTAGATTTTTAAAATATCTGAACATATAAATTTCAATGGGATTAAAACAAATATCCAACTTGAATACAATTAAAATAGAAATGTAATAGCTAAATAACACAATAGCTAACAATCCCGAGTCATTAACAAGTTCACAATGCAAGCAACATTTGTCTCCTGAGTAGCCCTCCTTAGCTTCCTGAACCTGATTTTTTACAAAGATGCCAAGTGTTTTATAGAAAGGATTAAAACATATATATAATGCATTAAAAAGCCTCTGATACCATAGTCCCATCTGGAAAAGTGCTTACACTACATACAGAGCAACTCAATTTGATTAATCGCAAGATATTTACTAGCTTGAATGTAATCAAAGATCAAGGGATCACAAGCATTACTACTACCATACATGGCATGAAAATTTATGTGGCTGGATTAACCCTATCATTGCCTCTCATAAAATGACAGATTTATTTTTTTAAAAAAAAACTTTTTACTTACTATTGTTATTATTTAGTTTAAAAAACCCTGGTGATTGAACAATATAGGTGAAAGATGAAACTCAATATTATTTCTATTTTAAAAACTTTGGTGATCAATTAACTAAAACAAAAGTGATTTAATAGATTAATTCTGCATAAATTTGCATATGAGAAACACAATAGTTTTAAGGAAACTGTACTTTGTGGATACAAATAATCATAGATGATGCATTATTTCTTGTTCACACAATCCTCTTTTAAGTTGGCATTTCACAATTAGAGTTTCAGTCAGTACTTGTAAAAATAGAATTTAAGCAAAATCTGTTACCCAATTAATTTGGGGCAGCTTTCTAGTTGAGCAAAATGGCTAAATGAATCAATGGCTCAAATCAAGCTATTGATTTAAACATTGCTGCCCTAAATATTTTATTAATATATAACTGTCAGTATACTGGTTTTCACAATGAAACAGAGAACAGCTCTGCCCCAGTAAGGTTACAATATATAGTTTTGAGAGATGGGGAAGATGGAACGGGAGAACAGAAGTGGGAGAGACACAGCTATTGAGATAAAAGTGAGCAAATTCTGTTACACAGACCTAGGTCTTGTCCATTACAGATGAAGGCTAAATATTAAGAATAAGGTTTCAAAGGGGTGTGGAGGGAGAACACAAGAACTGGTAAACTAACTGCCAAGTTTGGATCACCAAACATTTAAGGAGTACCTCAGAACATTTTTCATTTGGGTGGCTGTGCTTTAAAGCTGACTGTTGACTAGCAGATGCAGGGGAAAAACAAGCTGTTTTGTTGTTTTTGACACTCTGAGTTTATAGAGCTAGTATACTAGAAAATCTCTAGCAGTTACTGTCTGTTGATTTGGCACAAATATTGCCCTGGACACAGAAAACTTGCTAATGGTTAATTCTCCGTGAAATGACAAAATCGAGAGAAAAAGCAGAGAATAGATGGAATCATCTCTGCCGCGTTATGGCAGCCCACATCCGACCTACAATTAGTGTCTCAAAGCTACTAACCTATTCAGATGGTATACCTGTTATTCCTTTTGGGGGGGAGCCAGTGGCCAACATTCGCTTTTGGACAATACATTGCTCAAGTAACATCGTGACAAATCCATTTAGATTGGCGGTTTGTCATATTCTAATATAATGCACCTCGTTTCAACCTCCCTGCTCTGTCATCCGGTCAAAAGCTGTATTCTTCACGGGCTTTCCACCGGGTAGAAAAGACACAGCTCAGAAATCCAGGAGGAAATTAACTTAATGCTCCAAGTCTGGAAGATCACATCGGGGAGACATCTTGCCATTGCAAAGACGTGAGGGTCATCGTTTGCTTCAGACAAGTTTAGCTCAGCAGCGATAAGCTTAATACTGTAAAACAAGGAGGGCCTGCAACAAAATATGGTAGTGCATTGGACTCACTTTCAGTGTTCACATCCAGTAAGTCATACCCTCTCCCAGGACACTCCATTCTCCCCCACTTCCCTTCCCTGTTTCTGTATCCCACTACCACCACAGACACACAGCACTCTGTGGCCATTGTGCAGACTAGGTCCTCATGGGCTTTCTTTTCTTCAATAGTTTCCTCCTCTAAAATCTTGTGCATGCTGATATCCCTCTCTTATTTCTAGTACAGTGGTACCTCAGGTTAAGTACTTAATTCGTTCCGGAGGTCCGTACTTAACCTGAAACTGTTCTTAACCTGAAGCACCACTTTAGCTAATGGGGCCTCCTGCTGCTGCCACGCCACCGGAGCACAATTTCTGTTCTTGTTTTGAAGCAAAGTTCTTAACCTGAAGCACTATTTCTGGGTTAGTGGAGTCTGTAACCTGAAGTGTATGTAACCTGAAGAATATGTAACCCGAGGTACCACTGTAGCTCCATTTTTTGCTACATTCCTGGCAGCACTCACCGACCAAGATTCACTATTAGGTGGAGCAATACTATGACAAGGCTTTGCATATTTCAAGAGGAAAGTACAATACTGGTACCGCTTATGACCCATAATAGACTGATAACAGAAATGCATCTTCATTTCTGTCTTTGCTTAGGAGGATAGAGGTCATTTTGATGACTTATGGCTCCCTGCCAACTGAGCCGAGATGGCATGCTACTATATCAATAATATATTAATATATTAGCCTTCAAGTGTGCGCGCTAGAATTAGATGTTCCACTGTACAAAACTTATAAAACACATCTGGACTGAGTTTCTTATGGGCTCCTATTATTCTTATACTTCTTTTAAAGTATAACACAAAATCCATATATTTAATATAGAATTTAGGAGCTTGGCTGACAACATCTGCTGGCCTATGTTTTTGTTAATGTTGTGAAGGTGTTGGTTCTATAATGGGAAAATACTCTGAAGAAACAGCCACAACATGTACCAGGTGCAATAATTTATTTCCAGGGAGCATTGACTAGAACATTTCTAAAATAGGCAATGCTAGCCTATGCATATTTACTCTCAAATAAGTGCCACAGTATTTAATGGGGATTTTCCCCTAGTAAATGTGTTCAGAGTTGCAGCCTTCCAATGCAATGCTTGCTTCTACTCAGAAGTAAGTCTTACTGTATTGTGTGGGAATTACTCCCAGGTATTAAATTTATAACATTTGTATACCACTCTTCAGCCAAATATCTCAGGGCAGTTCACAGCATAAAAATACAAGATAAAAACACAAAATACATAATAAAAACAAGAACAAAAAACTCCAGAACAATAACCTCCCACCCCAGCACATTATAAAGGTTAATAAGCAGGATGAATTGATCTATTTCAGTCGCTGGCCAGAGTTAGGTACATACTTGCACCATAAAGCAATTTGGGAAATTCCTCTGCAGAACTATATTTTATTGATCTATGACAGAGTAGGTTTTCCCCCCCATCATGATGCAAGTATAGAAGTCACTACTCAATACAGTAATCCTCCAGATGCTTCAAACTCCATTGCCCATCAGCCCCAGCCAGCATGGCCAATAGCCAGGGTTGATGGCAATTGTAGTCTAGCAAAATCGAAAGGTCACCAGACTGGAGGGGAAGGCTGTAACAGAGATAGAGACAGGGCTTACAATATACACATGCAGTACAATACAGTACAATATAAACATGCATGTATTTCCTTCTCAGAATTGATATGCCACATTTATTTATTTACAGAAGTATTTATATACTGACCTCTCCTAAAACAGCAGGGCAGTGTGCAACAGTATGCATAAAACAAAACAAAACATGAAAACCATTAAAATGGCTGGCTCGTGAGTCAAAAGGCTTTAAACAGCTGCCTAGGCCTGTTGGCATAGAGAAGTCTTCAAGAAAGTCAAAAGTGAAGATGCCTGGGGTTTATTTGCTGGAAAAGTGTTCCATGGCTTGGGACCGGTGACACTAAATGCTGGACTTCTGCTTGAGGCCAGCTGGGTCTCTGTAACACAGGAGACAACTAACAGCCCTCTTCCAAATGATCTCAGTGATCAAGCGGGGATAGAAAAGCTCAGGAAGTCTTTAACGTATCCTGATTCAGATATGTCCGTTTCTGCCATATCAGCTGGTAAAAGACAGTCCTAACCACACAGCTCACTTGGGCCTCTGACAACTATGCATCTAGCAGCTATGTATCTAGAATCATAGAACTGTAGAGTTGGAAGGAACCCTGAGGGTCATTTAGTCCAACCTGCAAATTTAGAGAGAGTGCAACTCCCTCCAATGCAGGCAACTAGCCAATTTTCCAGTTGCTTTGATGCATGTCTAAGATGCTGAAGTATTTATAGCTCAGGGCTGCCCGGGCAAATAGTTTCATCCAAGATTTTAGAGCTTTATGGAAACTATTTATTTGATCTGTGTAGATGGGCCATAGCTTTGCAGGAAAGAATCTATTTGCAGGCAGAAGGTCTCAGGTTCAATCTCTGGTATCTCCAAATAGGAAAGACTCTGCTATCTTTCCTACTTAAGTTTCATCACAGAGGAAAAGGTGTTTGTAATTCACTTCCAATATACCGTATTTTTTGCTCTATAAGACTCACTTTTTCCCTCCTAAAAAGGAAGGGGAAATGTGTGTGTGCGTCTTATAGAGCGAATGCAGGCTGTGCAGCTATCCCAGAAGCCAGAACAGCAAGAGGGATTGCTGCTTTCACTGCGAGCGATCCCTCTTGCTGTTCTGGCTTCTGAGATTCAGATTTATTTTTTTTCTTGTTTTCCTCCTCCAAAAACTAGGTGTGCCTTGTGGTCTGGTGCATCTTACAGAGCGAAAAATACGGTAATTCTCAGAGCAGGAATTGAACAGGTGAATTCTTCTCATGGAATATAATACATCATAAATGCACAACACCTGTAGTTGCCATTCATGAACATAAACCTTCTGTTTAATAATGTCTGTTTACAGCCAGAAACAGACATATAGTAATCTCTTGTTTGGGATAAACATTAATCCAGATCTGTCTGCAAATTGTCTACAATACATATACACACATTCCCTCTCTCTCTCTCTCTCTCTCTCTCTCACACACACACACACACACACACAAGTTCATTACTTATGATAATCTCCGTTGTGGTCTGTTCTTAACCTTCATTCTCCTGCCTGTCCTAAATCTAGCAAATCCACTCGTGGCAAGTGATGATTGACATCTGCTCTTAACATAACTTTTGTGGTATGAAAAATAATTGAAACAGCCCACCATGGAGATGCCACCCTGATGGGGACCAGTGATATCTCTGAATAGTTTTCAGGAGGAAAAACAAGAATGCAAAGGGCCTGAAAAAGAGTCAGTAAGAAGGCATTTCCCTGGAGAATATCTTTTTCATTTTACAAAGTGGCACTGGCATCACACAGGTTGAAAAGAGCTGGTGGAAAAGAGCACTCTTATGTAGTTCAGTTCAGGAGGCAGGCAATGCATTTCCTCTCCTCCTCAAAAAATGATGCAGACATAAATCTAGCAATCTAAAGTATTTTTTCCTCTCTTTTAAAAGGGGTATGTTTGGGGTGGGGGCAAGGCACTGGTACAGATGTATAGCAAAAGCTAATGCGAACATGTCAGAACAGTTTGCATATCTTCACTCACGATCATAATATTTAAACAGCTTCAACATGACATGCAGAAAGAGTCCCGAGGGCTTCTAACATTATTGAACACTTGGGACTGTAATGTGTACAATGAACCCAGAGGCTTTATGCCCCAGAAAGGTACGCTATAGAAACATGGTGCAGAGCCTTTTGTTTTTTAATATGATATTTTGGAAGCATGGACACTGAAGAGAATGGAGTTTTAAGCAGTGGACAATGCTTTGTATTTTCTGAAATGTATCTGTTATGCAGTAGTCAAAAAGGACATGGTATTATTTATGTTATGTTTCCTTTTCTATCTGCTAGTGTGTATCACAGAATCATAGAACTGTAGATTTGGAAGGGACCCCAAGAATCCAACCCCCTGCAACACAGAAATCACAGCTGAAGAATCCCTGACAGATGGCCTATCAGCCTCTGTTTAAAAACTTCCGGTGAAGGAGGGCCCAAAGGAGTCTGTTCCACTGCCAAACAGCTCTCAACCATGGGTGTAGCCAAGGGGGCAGGCGGGGGGCAGCTCCCCCCCCCATCAAGTACAGTGGTACCTTGGTTATCAAATGCCTTGGTACTCAAACGTCTTTCTTTTCAAATGCTGAAAACCCAGAAATAAGTGTTCCAGTTTTCGAACGTTTTTTGGAAGCAAACATCCGATGCGGTTGTCGGCTATTGTTTCTGGGACACCTGCACCAATCAGAAGCTGTGCCTTGGTTTTTGAACATTTCAGAAGTCAAATGGACTTCCGGAATGGATTCAGTTTGGCGCCTTTGTTTTTGCTATTTATTTTACGTTTTTGTTTTTGAGGCTTTTTACGTTACAGTCATACCTCTTTTTGCGACCGCTTCATGTTGCGTTTTTCAGGTTAAGAATGCGGCAAACACTGAAGTGTTTACTTCCTGGTTTCGCCGCATGCGCAGAAGTGTTCTGTGTGGTTTGCGCATGCTCAGAAGCGCTCTATTGTGCTTCACACGTGCGTAGACGCCGCACTCTGGTTGTGGACTTTTCGGGGTGCAAACAGCACCCCGGAACGGATTGTGTCTGCAACCAGAGGTACCACTGTAATTTGTTTTTGTGGCTGTGTGAAACCCAGTTCAGCTACTGATTGATTGATTGTGTGACTGCAGAAATGGATAAAAGCCCCCCCCTCCAAAGAATGACTGTCATCAGTGCAGGTAAGAAAAAAAATTACCGTAATTTTAATTTTTATCACCTACAATACTGTCTTATTTATTTTATTGTACAGTACACTGCTTATTGCCTTTCATTTTATGGATCAATGTTCTCGTTAGATAGTAAAATTCATGTTAAATTGCTGTTTTAGGGGTTGTTTTCAAAAGTCTGGAATGGATGAATCCATTTTGCATTACTTTCTATGGGAAAGTGCGCCTTGGTTTTGGAACAGACTTCTGGAACGATTCAGTTTGAGAACCAAGGTACCACTGCAGAACAATAGAAATACTTGACTAACTGACCAATCACATTGGTTCTCCCTACAAACAAAAGTCCTGGCCCACCATCAAAGTTCTGCCCCCTCCTCAACAAAAATCATGGCTACGCCCATGCTCTCAGCATCAGAAAGTTCTTCCTAATCTTTATTCAGAATCTCCGTTCTTGTAATCTGAAAGCATTGGTTCAGGTTTTTGTCCTTTGGATCAGTAGAAAACAATATTTTTAATCATTTGATATTATGAGATATATTTTTGTTGTGCATCTCCCTGAAATTCAAGTAGGATGAAGGATGGTATACAGTGGTGCCCTGCAAGACGAATGCCTGGCAAGACGGAAAACCCGCTAGACGAAAGGGTTTTCCGTTTTGGAGGTGCTTCGCAGGACGAATTTCTCTATGGGCTTGCTTCGCAAGACGAAAATGTCTTGCGGATCCTGGGGTTTTTCCCCCGCTCCCCACCCCCTTTTTCTAAGGCACTAAGCTGCTAATAGCCTTTTAGCAGCTAATCCGCTAATCCCTTAAAACTTTAATAGCCGCTAATAGCCGCTAAACCGCTAATAGCGCTAATCCGCTAATCAGCTAATGGGCTTGCTTCGCAAGACGAAAAAAACCTCACGGAACGGATTCTTTTCGTCTTGCGAGGCACCACTGTATAAATGTTTAATGAATAAATGTGTTTTTTAAAAGGGGGGAGGAAGACACACTGGTTAACACCTGATATTTTGACAAGACCCTGGAAAGCAGCTTACTTGATCACTTGTACCTCAGAAGTGATAATCTCCCATCTATTGGTTAATTTTAGCATGTGTCTTGTCTAGTTGTATTAGAAGAAACGAGTTGGGGAGGAGGGGGAAGGGGGAATCTCGAGACAAACATGAGGCTAAGAGAAATGGGCAATCCAATAATAATAACAAAGAGCAATGGGGGGAAAAGTGTAAGTTGCATTCATTGAGTTGGAGTTAACCTAAATTAGTCACACTTCAGTGTGAAATCATGGCTAATTGATTTCAGTGGGGATAAGTGTGATTAACTTAATAATTAGCAACTGATAATTATCTATATATATGCATCAAGGGCCAGCAGCATCACACAGATGGTAATAAAAGCTACAAACAATGCAACAAGTTGCGCACCCAAAATGCTACTGAATAGCGCAAGCACAGCACCTCCAACTAATACAGCAGAAAGTGCCATGTGTGAAAGTTTGTGCTATATTAGGAACAGGGGATTTCATTTTCTTGCCGTGTCTCAAGACATGGTCTGAGGATAAACAGGCAGTCAGTTTGCTGCAGTTAAGTATGGCATGCTCTGTACCTGCATGGGAGACCCCATGCATTAACCACCTTTAGTTCCATGATGGAAGAAAGGGCGGGAAATGATGTCCTAAATAAATATGAATATTTGCATCTGTAATTATTTATTATTTAGATTCATATTCCAGCCCTTACCTCAGCATCTTACAGTTAAGGTATTAGAAGAAAGAAAGAAAGAAAGAAAGAAAGAAAGAAAGAAAGAAAGAAAGAAAGAAAGAAAGAAAAGAAAAGAAATAGGACTGCAAATTCAACTGGTTTAACCTGAGAATTAAGGACACACTTGTTTATTTTAATTTATTCTAGCCCATTTTTGTTTTGGTGTGTTAGGCCATTTTTAATCATTTATCATTTCCTATTGCACTAACAATGAGCATTAGCTTTTGGTAATATGAAAAGTTATTTAAATTTAGTTGATTTATCAGTTCATTAGTTTAAAAAAGTCAGCAATTTATTATTGTAAAATACTTCAGTCAGAAAATAGTCCCAATAAAAGTGAATGCCCAATCACATGTTAATACCTGCCTGGGTTGTGGTTGATAGAACATATGATTATTTAATTCATACAATTTTCCAGAGGGCAGCAATGACAGGCGGCCTTTTAAATTTCCAGCTATGCCTCTGGATGGAGTGTTGTTCCATAGCATAACTGGAAATTAAAATGCTCACTTCCCATTGTTCAAATAAGTTTGAGGGGCAGGGGCCTGCTAACTTAGAAAGGGGCTTGTCCAAGGGCACATTTTGAGGTCCTTGAGATCTGAAACCACCCCTTTATTATAGTATGTGAAACACAGCAGCACCTTCATTCATCTAGCTCCTGTTTTTCTAATCTAGGAACATTTATTTTGCTTATGCAGAAGGGCAATATATATATATATTTCAAAGTTTGAGAGTCTAACTCGATGTGTGCAACAAGATGCATTTCCAAGGATGCTTTTTTCAGTTTTCTCACTATTCGCTTCCTGAACCTTTACTTTCCCAATTGCCCTCTGCTGCCACTTTAAAAAGTTCTGTACTCATTTTTTGATTTCCACCCACGGCCACTTTATTTTTAGTCTGCACTCTTGTATGATTTGTAATTACTCCCATAGGAAAAGATAAACATTTTAAGTGTATTCAGAAAATATGGATATACAGATACAGTGGTACCTCGGGTTACATATGCTTCAGGTTACATACACTTCAGGTTACAGACTCTGCTAACCCAGAAATAGTACCTCGGGTTAAGAACTTTGCTTTAGGATGAGAACAGAAATCGCACGGTGGTGGCACGGCAGCAGCAGGAGGCCCCATTAGCTAAAGTGGTGCTTCAGGTTAAGAACATATTCAGGTTAAGAACAGACTCCGGAACGAATTACGGTAAGTACATAACCAGAGGTACCACTGTATTGGTTGTAATATACAAGGCCCTATGCTGCTCAGGAAAACCAGGTTACTTGAGAGGCCTCCTTATACTTTATATATCCAGTAGGTCACTGTGGTCTGCAAGAGACCTTCTTAAGCTCCAAAGATCTCAGAAGCCTGTTCCACAGTACCTTGGAGAAGGGGTTTTAGCATAGCTGCCCCTGTTCTTGGGAATAGCATTCTTGCTGAGATTTGACAGGCCCCATTATCTGCACTTCCCAGAAACAACTGAAGACATTTCTGTTCTAACAGGCTTTTCCAGATGGATGACAAGGTCTCTGCTATGGGTGTCTACATGGCTCATTCCCTTCCCATAGGTTTCAGTGGGAGGCCAAAGACCAATTTCCAGGGCTGGTGCAATTTGTCTCCTTTCTTGGCAAATGGGAAGGCAATAGATCCTCAGGATTTTAGGCCTCCCCTGATCCACCCAACACCCTTTTTCATAACACTGATGGTGGCCGAACTTTCTGCTGCTGTAATGAGGAGGCCTCTAGAGTCAGGCCTCCTCCTCTGCCCACAGATTTCCTACTCCATCTGCAGAAAGGATTCAACAATCTGCAGGATTCATCTGCAGGATTCAACAATCTCTTTCTGGGAGCATAGGAATCCTCCCTAAATTACCAACAAGAGGTACTATCTTCATTGATGGTGGATGCATGCTCAATAACAGTCAAGGAGTGGAGACGAAAGGTGAAAAGAAACCTACGACATGAACCACTTTGGACAAAATGTGAGGAGCCAGAAAATGGACATTATGACTTTATGTAATAGTTTTATAGATACATGATGGCATGCTAAGCTAGCCTTGAGCCTGAGGCAGGTGCTAAATAATCAGTTCTTGCACCATCATCTCATTTTTTCCAATCAACTGCAAGGATGAAGAACATCTGTTCCACAGGCGGCATGCTTCCTTCAAATGCATGAAAATGGGGACCATGAATTTAAAGAAGATTGGAAGGAATTTATTGCATATATACAGAAGCAATGTACACGGGTTAATACATTAGCAGATTTTTATTATTATTATTATTATTATTATTATTATTATTAATTTGTACACCGCCCATCTGGCTGGGTTTCCCCAGCTACTCTGTGTGGCTTCCAACAAATATTAAAAATACATTAAAATGTCACACATTAAAAGCTTCCCTAAACATACTTGTAAAGACATTATGACTGGACCATAAGTAATTTTAATGATTTTGTAATTTAAAATGGGCATGCGGTATGATGATAAACAATGGAACCAGGGAAGGGAATAGGGGTAAGTCAACTCTATTTTTTTCTATGTTTGAACATGTATTATTGTTTTTATTTTTTTTGTTTTTGGAAAATTAATAAAATATTGAAAAAAGAAAGGAACAAAAAGAAAATGGGGATAATTTAATTCCAGCTGGAATTACTAGTTAGTCAGCTTATGGATAGAGCCACAACTGGCTTGCCAGAAACAATGCAAACTAGAGAACTAAAATAATGCTATTGATGTATTGACTTGTCTCCATTCACAATCAAAGTGGCCTACAGTTATGTCATTCTAAAATATATCCTCTTCACAAACTTAATAATGATTTAGATCATCCCTGCTTTTATTTGATATGTGAGTTGCTCACAGAGGGCTATATCCCAAACTCTACCAAACCAATAATCAACCAAGGAAGGTGACTTGTATCAGGTAAGAATATGAACGACCCTGTGATCCCATGGCCAGGGTTGTTGGATCTTGTTCGATACACCAACTAGAGCCAGGTGCCAAAGACATACTGTTAGAAGTTAAGAACGGGGTTGGGGTTGGGCAGCTGAGTCCATTCGGGGCCTAGGAATTCATTCACTCAACTGAGCCCCTAATTCTTTCACAAAAATCTCGCCTCCTGGTTAGCTCAAGCTTTCTTCTTTTGACCATATTCAACAAGGCCAGCAACACTCCAAAGGAAGAGAGCTTGTTATCTTGAGTCCTATTGCACTTTCCAGATTGCTTGCAGACCTATACTGCCCCTCTGTGAGATGGTTGGCTAACATCCCTGGCCCACTAACTCCACTCAGGGAGAAGTGATTAAGCGCCCCGCTGGCACATTTTATCAACTGTCCTTTCAGAAGCAGGTTTCCATATTTAAGAAAGGGATAAAGTGACCTACGCCAGCATGAACAGTCTAGTTTGCAAATTCTCTTTAAAAATCAACAACAACTATGACCGTCCTTAGCTGAGCAAGGTTTCTTTCATTTAGATATCTCTTGCATTCTGACTATACATCAGAAAGCCATAGCAAAAGGGCCATCTGCACTCTTTTCTAAAAAAGCAATTGCTTTCCTAAACACCCTCACACCCATGCTACAATACTGGTAATATCTAAATTAATCTGCAGCAATAGCAGCACTGAAAGATTTATAATTTACAACACAGATAACACTGCTTCTCAGAAATCGTGGTCGCTTTTAAACGGTCCGTGCTCCAAATATTTTTCCTTAACACATCAAGAATGATAGAAGCTTCTTTTTGCTGTCAAAGTGATCAAAGAGAGATTGAGAAAGCATCTATAAACAGATGCTGCCCAGTGACAAACCTTAAAGAACAAGATTGCGGGGCCAGATGTTTGAGTGACCTTCGGACTACAGAATATGTTGGCATGGTGTTGATTTAGAT
Source organism: Podarcis tiliguerta (assembly GCF_965153285.1). Taxonomy (NCBI): domain Eukaryota; kingdom Metazoa; phylum Chordata; class Lepidosauria; order Squamata; family Lacertidae; genus Podarcis; species Podarcis tiliguerta. Next base: position 34,557,303 of record NC_139540.1, on the reverse strand, counting down.
AGCTGTTGGCAGGGCCTTTCGATCTGGCAGATGAAAGGGAAAAAAAACCTAAACCTAAATTATGGAAATATTTCCCCCCTTTTTCTCTTTCCTAACTACAAAACCTGAAACTACTGGTCAGTGGGGCTGATGGCTGTCAAAGAAGTTGAATTCACCACACAACTCTGCCAGTAGGTATCACATCAAAAAGGAGTTAGCTGAATGAACACGGACATCTCGAGGCTGTGCCATTTTACATCCCCCTCAACTTTCAACAGCTGTTTCTTGAGTGAATACAGATGCAAATTAATTATACAAAAATGTTTTACATTTTCAATATTGAAAACCATGTAAAGCAACAGACACTACATAATTGCAAATCACTATAATTAGTAAGTGGGTATCTACCAATAGTGAACATTAAAACCAAATAATACTCTTATGATTGTTGAATGATATATAAAACCTAAGCGGAACTTTCAGCAGGTCCTGATGAGGTGCATAAAATAAGAAATTTTGCCTGCCAATAAAAGTTTTTTGGGTTGCCTCACATATTTTAGATCTTCATTCTATTTCAAAAAGGTTTCTGCTAGTTTTCAGTGCATTCAAAATTAATTTTTATATTTAATTTTGACCTTTCTGAACACAGGTTCCGACATTCTCTCCAGAACTAAGTGCTACAAAATGCTTGAACAAATATAGAAAACAGAAAAGGTTTTGCTTTGTAACATTAAATGTGATGGAAGACTGTGCAGCTCTTCTTACGCTTTTAGACGTTTTGTCACTTTACCTGGAGAAATATACACTGCTTATTCTGAATTGCTGCTGATGTCCAGCACTTGTCAAAACTACTCTCTGTCAAGCATTTCACAAAGTGTTGCAAAATGACAGATCAGGATGTCTGAATAGATGGAGCCCCAGGAAAAACAGAACAGATAGAAAATTCATGACTCTAAACTACATCAAAGCGACTTCTGTCAACATCATGTCAAAAGAAGAAGGGGGGGAAATGAACTGTTCATTTTAGACAGTTTTAAAAAAATATTATATAAACACTTTTTCAAGTATGAGCTAAGTGTAAGGAAAAAATTAACTTCACATACAGTATGATATCCCATATGTGCCAAAAATACATTTGATATAATCTAGGAATAACAAAAATTTTACAAGTAGATACTGTCTGGCAGTTAAATCAGTGACATCCAAAAGAAATGTATGAAGTATCTATCAGTTTAAAATAGGACAAACCATCTGTCTATAAAGAAACAGAAACTCTCTAGCCTGTGTGTTAGCTGGATTCTCAGAATCCCTTCTACAGGTTTGCTCTCAATGTGTCAATTTCCCCAGTGCTCTATTTAAGGAAACTAACTGAGCAATCTTTTGATATTAGCAGGAAACATTACAGATATTTTTCTTTAAATTATAGCATTCCCAAATTATTTTTGGTCCTGTTTATTTATTTAAAACAAAGTTTCCTAAAGAGCTCTCAACTATGTGTTAGCATGGCACAGGACCATTTAACTTCAGAGACTGGGCAGGATCAGGGCGTTCCATTTGTTTCTTTAGAAAGTGCTCTCTTAAAATGTGCAGTCCTTCATATTTAATATCCCGTTAAAATTCAGTTCAATTAGAACTTGCAATTAACTCACAATCATAAAATAAAGCAACAGCAATATAGTAGCTTAACACAGAAAATAGGCTACAGCATTAATCACACTGAGAGCTGATGAAAACATCATAAAGCCTGAAAGAACAATGAGGTTTTGGCTTGATGGCAAACAGACGTAAGATTATGTGCCAAGCAAGTGCTTCTGGAGAAAGAGTTCCACAGGTCGGTGGGAAAGCCCTCTCTCCCATCATCAGCTGCCTCAGCTCAATGAAGAAAGGGGCTTCTGAAGATGACGCATGTGGGAGTAGCTGTTCCTTTGAGTTAATCTAAAGCCTTTGGGCCTCCAAATGTTGGAGGACTTGGATAACCTCAAGCTCCAGCCAACATAGCCAATGGTCAAGGATGATGACACCTTGGAGTCCAGCAACATCCTGAGAACTACAAGGTTTCCCATCCCTTATTTAAGGAATCCTCTTTTCCTTTTAATCCAGAATTCATATCACACATACATGGATAAGAACCTTTGCCTCAAAATGGTAAAGGGTTGAAAAGGGGGGAGTAAAATTATTCTCACTCACACACACACACACACACACCCTTAAATACTGCTCCTAGTTCTGCAGAAGAATCAATGACAGGAAAAGCTCTTTCTGGTTGCCTACTTCTCCACAATTTCCCTTGGAACAATGCTCAATGATGACACAGCATCATTGCCAAAGAATTCAGTAGTGTGTGTGGCCATTAGGACAGCCTATATTAACCCCACCCCATGTGAAACTCCTGATTTCCCCTACATTTTATTCCTCTCTTCCTGAAAAAAAGCAGAAATGTCGCTCCTCCACAATTTTACTAGTCACCAATGAGCATGAGAAAACATAGATCATTTTTGTTCAGCCCTAAGCAGTGCCGGATTTATGTATAAGCTAAACAAACTATAGCTTAGGGCCCTACTCTCTTGGGGGCCCCCAAAAAAATTAAAGGAAAAAAACCCCTGGACATACATTTCCAAAATATAAGATAATAAACAAATAAATATAAAACCTACATACAGCAACAGTGTTTTGTGTTGTGTTGTGTAGGCTCCCATTATGTAAGTAATGGGCCCCGCCTGCTAGCCTGCTCCGTAAAATATCATTGGTTTGCACATTTCTATATACAGGGTGCCTACATTCTGCATGGACTGGTTGCATGGCTACATGTGCAAATGGCTTTAGATATCTATTAGGTCCATAAATTACCATATAGCATATATTCAACATAAAAAACAGCGACAATTTGTTGTTAACAAGGACGGCTGGACATATAAAGGGCCCCATTACCTTCAGTAGCTTAGGGCCTCATCAAACCTAAATCCAGTCCTGGCCCTAAGATTTGTTATCAAATTTGAAGCCTTTTATTTTGTAGCTAGGTCTTCTCTGATGAATGCAGGCTGTGATTTAAAGAGTTCCCTGCCAACATCTCAACATGCTCATTCATAATCTGTTGATTTGCATCTCCAAGTAGCTGTGCTGATCTGGTTACAGGTAGGTAGCCGTGTTGGTCTGCCGTAGTCGAAACAAAATAAAACAAATGAGCTTTCGTGTGCATGGTATCTGAAGAAGTGTGCATGCACACAAAAGCTCATACCAATAACTAACTTAGTTGGTCTCTAAGGTGCTACTGGAAGGAATTTGTTTATTTTTATTTATTTATTTTATTTTGTGCTGATCTGGAAAGCCTTGTGAGCTTCAGGAAGAAATGAGGGTGGCAAATAAATGGGTGGAGAGGTTTTGAATAGCCCTAGTGTGAAAGCAAAAGACCACTTTTGTATCCCATCCCGCAATAAGCAGTTTAACTATCTCTGAAGGGATATATATATATATCCCAAATAACCTTTGGGATCCAGAAGAGCTTGGGACATGTTTCTAATCATGGGTTCACAGAACTCTGCTTGCTTATAACAATACAGAAAATAAACCACCTTGTAAATCACTTTTGGGTTTGTTTTTTTTAAAATCAAACATTGTATAACTTTCATTAAATAAAATAAGAAAGAAAGAAAATTGCAGAAGCAAGACTATTATAGTGCCTATGGGACAGTGTAGACTTAACCACAGCTAAGAATGGGGAAACGGCTTGCATTCTCTTTAAAAAAACTAAAAACCCAACACAAAATGCCTGTTTTCAAGAAATCAGTCTCTTTATCAAATGATTTCCTCTAGGTGAGCTGTAGGAGAACGCTTCCCAAGAAACACTGAAGAAAATCCCTTGCCCCAAAGAATAATTCTCTAAACCTTAAATAGCTACTTGCACAGCTGTTTGCATGTACGTGGCCTGGTTCTCCAGCTGTTTTTGATCCTCCTTTGTCTTCTTACATGCTCTTCCCCCTCCTTCCTTTTAATTCCCCTTTCAGAGAGAATGAAGGTTATCATTATGCCAGCCTTGTGTCAGAGGCCAACTAACCATAGTCTGTTTCAGACAAGAGTTTGAACCTATGGTTGGAAAAGTGACTTTCAAACACAGGTTTTAAAATGGAGATGGAAACCTACTTCTAATCATGGTTTCAAACTCCGATTTAAAGCAGGAGCCTTTAATTCGCTCTACATATCATTGCAAAAGAGAGGGAGGGGATTTAAGTTGGGGAGGGCAGAAGGAGAACATGAGTGAGAGGTGGAGAAAGGATGAAAGAGGAGGGGAAGAAGGAGGTGGGAGGAACGTGGAAGCCAGAAGACTTCAGAGGCCTCTTGGGGAATAGATAGTCTGCAGAGAACCAATGGCACACACGTTTCCTAATTGCCATCTGAAATATGGGACCCATTAGCTGGAAAAGTTTCATTGGATTCAATACAGTGTGAAATATATGGTTCCAAGCTGTTGTTGTTGTTGTTTTTAAAAAATGCTTTTTGGGGGTGCCCTGTTGAATGTGTAGCATGTGCAAGCATTGCTGTCTGTTGATCCTTGAGTATGCTTGGAAGGACCACCGTTTTACTGTATGCAGAGCTCAATATATCTTGCTTCCTACTTATGAAAAGATGTTTATTACCTGTAACTGTACAGAGGTATGTGCTTCACAGCAGCAGAGATGGGTAATAAGCCTCCTTTTCTCATTTACATTGATAGCAAGCATTAGTGAAGATATATGCATTTCATTTCATGGTTCAGAAAGAACAAAGTATATGTATATGCGATAGCAGTGGGTGGTTAATGAAATGGTCTGACAAACATAAGCTAATACATAAGCATACCAGAATGCGGACAAGAACACCTGTTCCCGCTTCCCAGACTTGCGTTTCTTAGAGAAAGTTACTGCATGCAGGAACTGAAACTGCTACTATTTAGACATCAATATGCTCCAAGGAAATTTTAAGCCTTATTTTTTCCAAAACACTAAAGGAACAGAGGGAGGGGGGATTTTTAATGATATGAAATCTCTTTTGCTCATGTCCTAAGAGTAATGAAAACTTCACACATGCATGAAGCTCCAGTAATTATTTTAAACTGCCTTCTGTTGTCCCCCTGAGGAACACGGTGGTATTTGTTTGATGCAGTTTAATTAGTGTCAGGGTAATTAATGCTACGCTATCTACATGAGATCAAAACCCTTCCTTTGTAACGTTCTAGTAACTAAGAACCAAGGCAAGGCATAGATTTGAAAATAGGGAAGGTAAGGTAGGTAGGAGAGATTCAGAAGAGCCAGCATGTTAAAAACAACACTCGTGACTCAGACATCAGAAACTATCCATAGGGGGCGCAAACAGTCATGTACCATTGCTGTGCAGGTACCATTCATTTCCATGGGGCCACCCACTCAAGCCCCACTGAAAATGGACAGGTTGCTTGTCAACATCCACATACATTGCTTTCAAATCCATGGCTAAAATTCAAATATACTCAAATCACAATATTAAGATACAAGATCTACTGCTTTCAGCACAAGTTAAATTCTTTCTCTATGGCTGTAATCAAATTAACTGAAACATTCATGGACACCATGCACCTTGTCAATTGTCAAAATCCTTTAATAATTAAATTATATACTTTTGCAAAGCCAGATCCCCACAGCTATTTATAAGAGACATGAGGAGCTATAGTGTTGAGCTGTGTGTTATTCTAGACAAAAGCAGTGTTTATTTTAACAATTTAGTGCATTTTTTCCTTACTGCCTGAAGAAAATCTGTCTTTCATGGTACACATGCACACACAACACACTTAAATGCCATCATGGTAGAAAAGTAAAGTAAATACACACACACACCCCAACACACACACACACACACACACACACACACACACACACACACACAATATGATCTTCATAAATTATCTTAAGCTTCCCCTTTCCTCTTGGTCACCAGCAACTGCAGTATAAATCTCACGACATACAAACTCAGGCTGATTACAGGCTTAAGGAAATAGCTACAGCTATCTTTACTGGATAAATTATATCCTAAAGGTTGTTCCAGATTTTCTAATAAAGCTTCAGTTTGTGGACGGGGGCTAGGCGGGCAGTGAAGCAAAAGGGAGGGAGGGAAAATGCTTAAGAATTTCACTCTCTTTTGCAACCATGAAATTACAAGCTTGACATAATGCCTTTGTGATTGCTTTGACGTCAAAAGAAAGAGAGGGGAAAAACCTTGACATGTTTAAAGGAGAAGAGTCACTGATCTGGCACCGAATGATTATCCGTGAGAAATAAAATACTATCATTAATGCATTAATAATGGCTTCCTACAATATTAATTTGAGATGTGTAAACCTTATTTTAAAAGGGATGTTTCCTATTACAGAAATGCCCTAGGATGAAAACAATAGCCATCCTATTCAGATTTAGTGACTATCTTTCCCCAAAGCACACAATATTAACTCTATTTCTTGTTTGAAAAACTGGACTGGTGCCCACTGCTATGGAATGAAGGCGTTGCTTTCTTGCAAAGAATTCCACTTAGGCTTGCGGCATATATCACCATCTACGGAGGAAGGTCTATCCTGAACACCTCCGCCTTCAGGTCATTCATTACTAGGTGCCTGCTGGGATCAGCTGACTAGCAAAATATGCTTTTCCACATCTTTAGTTATGCTTCCTGCAACCCAGTTGTTTATCAATTAAAGTGATAAATATAAGTGACTTTGATAACACAAGCAACACATTATGGAGTAAAGGAAACCCTGCCATAAGAACTGTATGCAAAGTTCAACAACTGTGAAAGAACTATTAAAGAGGACACACAAACAAGTGACCTTGACTGACAAGCGCACTTCATTCCAGCAATAAACAGCGGCGGTGCTGATAAGTGTTCATTGGCGCAGAGAGTAATTACCTATCTGTCAGCATTGCTGGTGTATGCGAAATAGTATAAATGAAACATACATAATGTACAGCAATAATATCAGGCATGCAGAACCTAATGTATTATCATCATTCTCAGGGCCCAGGTTTATGTGGCTGCCACCACTGAGCAAATGGCTTCAAGCCATGATAATTTCATTCTAATCTCTGTTCCATATTATAATTTTCATAGCTAAAAGATACTGAGGAGCAATACGTTTCAATCAAGGACTAAATAGAACACAACCTGTAACCGGATATATTTTATACACCTATATCTTTATCTATCTATACATATATTGTTTTATTTATTTATTTATGCTTTAAAAAAAAAACACCCAGTCAAGTTATGAATAGGGCAGAATAAGCTGTAAATTTATGGATGGCAAACACTGTCTACAGCAGTGAGTGTCACAACGTCTGGAGATGGGCTTTACATATCATGCGTGAGAAATTCTCAGATCTTTAGAATACAATTCAGTCATTCAGGAAATTTCGGCTCCCTCTCCCACTATTGTATCCTGACCAGAAGAAATGCTGTTTTGGTTTTTAAAAGTGGGCTTAGAAATTAGGTGCACCCCTTTATTTAAGTGTGGCAAATTCATTATGAAAGAGTGACAGCTGCGCTGTTACTGCCATCAAACAAATTTCCTTTTTTTAAAAAAGCCAAGACACTTAAAAAGCTAAGTTACCTTTTAAGATTTCCACAGTTACCTGAGGAAGGAACAATGAATGGTTCAGTGGTGGAGAACATTTCTTTCAGACAAGGGACCCCAGGTTCAATGACTGACAACCCAAGTTGAAAGGTTCAGGCAGCAGGTGATGAAAAATACCCTGTGGCTGAGAACCTGGAGAGTTGTGGCCAGTAGACAATACTGGGATAGATGGACAATCAATTTGGAACAGCAATGTCCTACCTTTTTCTCCCTATTTTGTTGTTTAGAAAGTGCTATAGAAAAAGACTTTTTAGAAACAAAATGGTCATCACCAATACCAAACCATGTAGTATACTATAGCTTTCTGGTGACTTCAGAATTACATTTTAGAACACATAAATGACACCATTTGAAACCTCTTATTTGGAGTCTATATGATAAACGTTTGACCTGTGGGGATCAAGGAACCAGCAGCAGACAAATATATGGAGATATAATGCCAGTGCTTAGATCTTTACATATGCTGTAGGATGAAAAAGAGGCATCTGAAATGCTGCAGAAGCTAACACATGTAACCTCCCAAGTCTGTTTCCATCAGTGGCAAGACTCATGGGGCCTCAATGTAAAACCTACCACGCAAATCTGAGGCAAAGCTAAGGTATGAGCTACTGCACTGCCAAACAGATTTAGGGCAGTGCCACTTACATCTGCATAATGCCATTATGATGGTAATGGTGATTATATTTATTTATTACCCGCACAACACCAGCAGGTCCCAGGGTGGGTTACAACTATTTATAATTCAGAATTGAAAATATTTAAAACAAATTACAGTCACAGGAATAGGGTGGGTCCCCAAAACATACATCTCATGTGTTGAAGGCCGGGGTAAAGAAATGTGTCTTCAATGTTTGCTAAAAGGTGCAGATGCGGATAAATCTCTGTTGGGACACACACAGAAAATGCCTTCTTCAAGGCCATCAGCTCCCTAAACCTCTGAGGGTGGTGGAACTACCATGACATGTGATGCCAACATTGGCTGACCCAGAATGCCCTGAAGACGCTGTCAATTTATGCTGCTGTGTTTTTCTATCAATGGGAACTGTTGCCAAAGTGCACAGAGCTCATTCACCCAAATGTACTTTGGTACCACACTACACTGGCAATAATTGTGTGGAAACTGAAATAATCATATACAAAGGTAAAGGACCTCTGAACGGTTAAGTCCAGTCAAAGGTGACTATGTGGTTGTGGCGCTCATCTCGCTTTCAGGCTGAGGGAGTCGGCCTTTGTCCACAGACAGCTTTCCAGGTCATGTGGCCAGCATGACTAAACTGCTTCTGGCGCAAGGGAACACTGTGATGGAAAGCAGAGTGCACGGAAACGCAGTTGACCTTCCTGCCACAGCAGTACCTATTTATCTACTTGCACTGGCGTGCTTTTGAGCTGCTAGCTTGGCAAAAGCTAGGACAGAGCAACGGGAGCTCACCCCGTTGTGGGAATTTGAACCGCCAACCTTCTGATCGGCAAGCCCAAGAGGCTCAGTGGTTTAGACCACAGCGCCACCGGAGTCCCTGATATACAAAGCATGACTGTGGAAATAAGTACTTTTTAGTTCTTACCATGTGGATCATTTGATATGATAAAATATATATCACCTTAACTTGTTGAGCGAATTAGCTCTTAGACTACAGACCCTAGTTTCTATCTGTACACAAAAATTGTGTTTGGTTTCCACACACACACACAAACCACGACAGTAGTTTTTGGCTTTGAACAGAAAAAAGCATGCTCTAGATTATGAATAGGGAAGCGGTTGGAATCTGACTCCCATCAGCCCCAGCATAAGCAATGGTCAGGGATGATGGGAGTTGGAGTCGAACAGGTTCCCCATTCCTGCTCTATGTCTAAATTCAAATAAATTACCAGATTTGGATATCAGCTCAGTGCCACTGGCAGGTTCAAGAGCTGGACCAGATTTTAGTTTATACTGAAGCTTCAACATTGGTTGATTCTGCTTGGGTGGAAGTTTCATTATGAAGCTTTCACCACCCCAATTTATAGCTCAATGGCAATATTAACTTTGCTTAAATGCTTCAGAACATCACGTTTGACAGAAGACAACAGACTGGAAAATTGCTTATTCAAAATGCAAGAGGGAGTTGCAGTATTTTCTGGCTGCAGCATTTCTTTCTAACTCCACTGACATCCATATTACTTGCTGCATCATAAGTCCTGCTGCTCTCTCAATGAAGCTCAGCAACAAGGTGAGACTCTGTAACAGTAGTAATGCAAGGACCAGCCTTCTCATATTAGATAAGTAAGTTTGGGTACTTCCCCGGCTTAATACTTTGCATGCGGAACTAGTACAATAGTTGCCAATTTTGATTTAAAGCCCATCTTGGAAACTTGGGTGGGCAACAAATATGAAACGTACAAAATCATAACTGCAAAACTCTCATCAAAATCAGATTAAAATGAAAACAGCTGCATTAAGAAACATACACCTTGCTAAACATTGCTTGCCTAGCAACCAAATGGCCAGTGAAGATTTTGTGGGTAATAATAATAATAATAATAATAATAATAATAATAATAATAATTTATTATTTGTACCCCGCCCATCTGGCTGGGTTTCCCCAGCCACTCTGGGCGGCTTCCATAGAAACAAAAAATACAATAAAATATCACAGATTAAAAACTTCCCTGAACAGGGCTGCCTTAAGATGTCTTCTGAATGTCAGGTAGTTATTTATCGCTTTGACATCTGCTGGGAGGGCGTTCCACAGGGCGGGCGCCACTACCGAGAAGGCCCTCTGCCTGGTTCCCTGTAGCTTTACTTCTCGCAATGAGGGAACCGCCAGGAGGCAGGGTAGGGAGAGACAACCTAATTATAAAACAGTTTGAATAGTTAACCAGGAAAGAAGATGGAAACAACAGAGGAAAAGGTATTCTGCTAAACATAGTCTAAGATAGTTTATCTACTACCCAAGCCAACACTTAGCAGCCCTCACTTTCCATTCCTAGAGTCTGGATCTACTGTAGTCCTCTGGTCTCTGATTTCAGCTGTTCTTTCTCCAGCAGTATTCATACTCCATCTCTATGCTATATTTGCCAGCTTTCTCTCTTTCTCTCTCTCTCTCTCTCTCTCTCTCTCTCTCTCATCCACTGTTCTTTCAACATCTTGGCCAATCAGAAGGACAGAAGAGTTTCTTTCTTCCTTGGGGGGGGGGGGAGAGGGTTCTTCCTACCCCTTCCTTTTAGTCTTTAGGATTCATTTCCCCTTTCAGTGTCAAAATCCTGGGCAGAAACTTTGACCCTCCTATGCTCATTTTAACCTCCTGGTTGTAACAACTTCTGAAATGGAAAGGAACCACTTTACAATGAAGTACAGAACATAAAATGGCGGATTATGTTTCTTCACAGTTGTAACAGAAAAAATAAAGCAAACCATGGATTCTGATGTATCCTAAGTGTCCCAAGGGTCACAAACCACACTGAAGTAGCCTTGTGTCAAACTTACATAGGTGGGAATTAATCAGAGTACTACAGCAAAAGCATAAAATATGCTTAAAGAATTAATGCTTCTACTTTATCCAATTTGATGCATAGGTTGTACTTTTTGTGACAAACTCTATTTATTTATTTTTTACATAGAAAATAAATCCTTTTGTCAGGGGTTCAGGAGCAGAGTCACAGGAGAGGGAAGAAACGGAGAGCGAGGGGGAGGAGTCGGAAGGAAATGTCAGCGGCGACAGTAGTCCAAGGTCTCTGAGTCTCTCCAGTGACTCGGAGGATTCACAGAAAGGGGCCCCCATGGTCAGGGCAAGGGGAGTGCCCAGGGGGACACCTCGGGAAGAAGGGGCCAGAGGGGACTCAGAGAGTAGCAGCTGGAAATCCGGACCAGCGTCCCCCCCAGAGTGCAGTAGGGGGGAGGAGTCCAAGGCATCGGGATCAGAGAGCGCGCAGGCAGAGGGAGAACGTGAGGCAGGAGTGGCCACACCCTCGTCAGGGAGCGAGGAAACGGTCATCCGGAAAGTAAAACGCGCGCGCGCGCCAAGTTCAAATGTACAGGAGGGCGGCAAGGTGGGCAGCCCGGGTAGGGAGCCAGGTCCTAAAGCCCGCCGAAGAGAGGGGGAGGAGTCAGAGGGGTCAAGCTCTGCGTCGGAAGAGTCCAGGAGGAATGAGACCCCGGGGGGTAGTAAGACCCAGAGGAAGAGAGAGAGAAGGAAGAGGTGGAGTAAGATTAGAGTCTTAAACTGGTGCAGAGGGGGTGGAGATCCAGACAGAGCTTCGCCGGTCTAAAGTCCAGACGTAGGGCTGGGACGCTGAGACTTGTAAATGGAGACTATTCTTCAATAAAGACTTTGATACTGTACTATCGGCTAGCGTTGGTCCTTGGTGAGCTGGGACCCGGAGCCAGCCCTGACACCTTTCATTTCACATTGTTCTTCTTCAACTCATGGACATCCTGCCATCTTACAACATGCTTTGGGAGTGGACTAGGGCAAATCATACTCAAGCCAAGAATATGCTTGTGCTGGCTATAAACTTCATATTTGAGGTCAAGGGCATTCTGCAGAGTAGCTGCAAGCTACAAGGGAGATGCCAAACAACTGCATTTTGTCAAACATAAGAAAAAAATGCATGAGTATGCAAATAATTTGAGCTCTTGACTCCTTCACCACACCCCAAACAATACTTCACAACAGAAGGTAATCTACAGTCATATAGGAGTTTTCCTATGTTTAGAATAAACCCTATTTTTCATCTACTCAAATTAAATTACTTGCAGAACCTGAAGCCTTTACATCATTAACATTGACTTAAACTTTAGCATTATCACAGGCAGAACATTCCTCTTTATTTATTTTCATTATTTCTGGAATTTAAATCATTGCAAGTGATCTCAGTGTGAGTCAAATAATAATAATAATGCAATATGCGCAATATTATAACAATTAAAACCACATGAACAGAACACTTAACACTCAATTTGCTCCTTTATAAACAAAACAAAATGCTGAATATATCAATTCTCACCTCCACAAAAGGCCTTGAGGAAGAGAGATGTTTTCAGCTGGTGCTGAGAGCTAAACCACTTTTATTGACAGCTGTACCTCTGATTCCACATCTAGGGCACCACTACTGAGAAGGCCCTATCGTACCATTGGAATATTTTGACCATAATCCAACACAGAGCTAAAGGCAACAAAGCCCAACAAAATCAATGTGATGTATTGTCACAATTATGACGGTTTCAGAAGAAGGCTGTGAAGGCCAGTGGTTTCCCATCCTGATTTAGTTCTAGGTCTCCCAGCTGCAGGTCTTGTCTATAGTCACTATACTGCCAGTTCTAAAAATGCGCATAGTCCTCCAATACCTTTAGCATAACTCTCTTGTCCTTGGTGATTTTGATACCAGATTATTTGGGGTTAATGTGGTTCGAACATCAAATGCAATTCAGAAGTGCTCCATCCACAAAAGTAAATGTCTGGTTTATGTCATATTTAGCACAAGCACGGCAGAGAAACTTGTGAACTACTCTGAAATCTTTGGTGAAGGGCAGTACAGTCATACCCAGGTTGTCGAATTCTGGAAGTCCATTCAACGTCCAAAAATATTTCACAACCAAGCTGTGGCTTCTGATAGGCTGCAGGAGCTTCCTGCAAGCAATCAGAAGCCACGGGAACCACGTCAGACGTTCAGCTTCCAAATAACATTCATCAACCGGAACACTCATTTCCAGGTTTGCGGCGTTCGGGAACCAAAATGTTCAACTCACAAACCATCTGGCTTCCAAGGTATGACTATACCTGTATATAAATTTAATATATGATAAAACTACTACTACTACTACTCTTAGCATGCTCCACAACAATTTAGTTGCCTTCTTTGCGCAAAACCAGTAGAGAAGATAGCTGCAGATACAGATTCAAACTCCGCTTTAGCCCTCTTCAGGTAATTCAATGTGCTGAACAAATAGCATCATGTGGGGGAACTGGGAATAAAGGTGCTCAGTCTCACCCTCCTACCATAATCCTTGTAGCCTTCTATGTGATTTACAACCCTGATACTTTGGGGTTCTAATATGTACAGGGACCCTCCATGAGTACAGCAGCATCCCTGCTTCAAATGTTTACCCTCCAGCTTGCAGAGGGCATGTGTTTATCCCCACTTTTCTCTACATAATGTTACTCATTTGGGAGATTACTACACTTGAAGCAGGCTAGCAACACTAGATAATTCATTTCTTGGTTACAATGGCTAGACAAACTTTCTTTAAAACAAAAGCAAAGAAATAAAACACACACACCCCCAAAAAGGTAGGTGAGCCAAAACAAATAAGAAGACATTCTGAAGAAAATACTAAAATGAAGTTTCATTCATAGCTTTTTTTGGAGATATACAGATAGAAGAGCCCAAACTTTTTCAATGACAACAAAATTAATAAATTAGGCATCAAAGTGTAAAATGCCTGTCTAATCCTTTTTGCCCCCTCATTGTATTGAGAAGCAAACCTTTCAAGCAAACATATTCTCAGAGGAGTGAGGATTTCAAGCCACTCTGAAGCTTTCAAATGAGCTATTGAGCCCTTTTCTGTTTGGGTAGAGTCTTCAGGGCCTTGTGTGCCTGCCAGATTGCAGTTTGCCTCTGGCTAGAAGGCCATTATTTGAAGCGGGGTAAAGTGTTTAGAAATAAACTGGGGTTTAGATGCAATTCATTTACAGTTCCTCTTAAGCTTACTCTTGCCTAATATCAAAAGGATCCTAAAGGTTAGTCTTATTGTGAGGGAGTAGTAACATGGACATTATGTGCTTTATTCCAAGAAAAATTAAATAGACTCAAATCAACGAGGAGAATGACAAATGCCTTGATCAAGACTCACCAGATGACACCACTCCTGACAGTCACTTGATCTTTGAGCTTTTGCTATGTGAAAAATGGCACAAACTCTACAAACATAGTACTGCAGTTTGCTAATCCAAAATGAAGAAGTTTGCAGTGGACAGGTCAGATCCTTTGGCCACCAAATGCTGTTCACTGGCCAACCCAGTTTTCCTTTGACCATGCAGTTTGAAATCAAACCATGTGGGGAAAAGGCACAGGGTTTTGCAAGGACTGGTGATCAGCTGGTTGGCAGTGCCAGCAAACCTCGCTGCATTGGCCCAGTGCAGCTTCAAATCAAAACACATAGGCAAAGGCACAGCATTTTGCAGGGGTTTGGTGATCACCTGGCTGGCAGTGCCTGGAAACCACACACCTGATGCCCTATGCAGACAGGTGGGCATGGCTTAGAGTCTGCTATTCAGTGAAATGAAGGTGGCAGGAACAATTGGAGTGCAAGTGCATACATCTTCACTTGTTAAAACATGTGTATGGAAGCATTTTTTATCTTACATTTACACATGACATACCCTCCAAGTGTCCCAATTTTTCAGTCCTAGATTTCTTAAAGCCATCCCAGCTTCTAATTTGATCCCTATTGTCTCTATTTACCCCCACCATCAAGCTTGGATGTCTCTATTTACTCTACGGTCAAGCTTGGAGAGCAAGATGAGCCAGTGCTTGTCTTGAGTGGCGGCTGTGAGGGAGCATCACGTTGCCTCTCCATGGCAGAAGAGGCTGCCGCTGCCAGTCTCCTCCCTTGGGCAGCTTGGAGCAGCTGCTGGAGAGCAGGTGAGGAGGAGAAAAGGCTGTGGCTGTCGAGGCCCAGCTCTGTGTGATGTGTCAGCTCTGAGGGGCAAGCAGAGGAAAGGGCTGCCCTGGGCGAGAAGAAAGGGTGAGTAGAGGGGAGCACAAGAAGTCTTGGTTTTTTTAAATGCTATGTGTGTCCACGTCTAATCTTGCCCCTTTCTAAAATTTATTTATTGGTCTGTGTTTTTTCTTTTTGTAACTCTACCAAAATTAGAATTAAAGGGTGTTCTCAGGACGGTGGAGAGCATGTGTACTGTGTCCTGTTGGTGTAGTGGATGCGGGTGGCACTGTGCTCTAAACCACTGAGCCTCTTGGGCTTGCTGATCAGAAGGTCGGCAGTTTGAATCCCCTTGACGGGGTGAGCTCCCATTGCTCTGACCCAGCTCTTGCCTACCTAGCAGGTTGAAAGCATGCCAGTGCAAGCAGATAAATAGGTACGGCTGCGGTGGAAGGTAAATGGCATTTCCATGAGCTCTGGTTTCCGTCACGGTGTTCTGTTGCACCAGAAGTGGTTTAGTCATGCTGGCCACATGACCCAGAAAGCTGTCTGTGGACAAACACTGGCTCCCTCGCCTTGAAGCAAGATAAGTGCCGCAGTCGCCTTTGACTGGACTTAACCATCCAGGGGTCCTTTACCTTTACCTAGTGCTGAAGCCACTCACTCTTCTTCTAATAGGAAATACTCTGTGCAGGGGATAGGAAGATAAAAATGGGGTGGGGTTCAAGGAGGATCAGTTGGAGGGGAGTGAAAAACGTCACTATTTTCAGCTGAGGAATGTTGGAGGATATGACATGGCTTTTTTGGGATAGACAACACTGCCACCAGGAAAGGGAGAGAGAGCACTGCTGATAAAGGAAATTGCCAAATATGGACTGCGAATGAGTTTAGTACCATGGATGAGTTTAGTGAAATCTGAGACCTTCCATGTATTGTTGGACTCCCAACTCCCATCAGTCCCAGCCAGCATAGCCAAGGGTCAGGGATTTTGGAAGCTACAATCAAGCAACATCAGGAGGGCCACACACCCTCCCCATCCCTGATTTAGGGGACCTGGGTGCTAAGACATTATGATGGAAGTGTAACCCTGCACCTCAAACGCTGCCCCAAACAGATTAGTCAGGAGTCTGTCACCTGTCTAGCAACACTTGTTTCCACTTGCCGTGCCAATAACGTCTCTTCCAAATGAATCGAAACCAAGTGAGGTGGTGCCAAAAAAAGGTTGCCTGCCTGACTCTAATCACTCCAACTGTCACTCCCTGAACTGAAACGCTGCTTTGAAGAGGTCACGGCTAAGAGGATATTAATGCTCTTGTTTATTCCTGGGAGATGAATATGTGATTTCTCCTTGTGTTGCTGCTTCTCATTTAGCTTGTAAAATAAACCTCAAAAGTGTGGTGCAGTTTTGCTCTCCAAATTGAGAGCAAAGGAAAACAAACTCTGTCTTAGAAATTATGCTTCCTCCCCCACCCCAACTGATATTCAGTTTCAGGAGGGAAAGCAAAAAAGCATTTTGCATTACTTTTAAGGCCTGGGGCAGAGCAGCTTGGAGCACTCCTCAAAAGACTGCAGAAATACACAAAGGGATATAGAAAGTAAATGTAAGCAGACAAAAGTGCCAAATGAACGGAACAAAAGTTGTAAAATAATCCCTTGAAAACATAAACAAAAAGTTATGCAAAGTGAGGAAAAATTAGCTACAGGTAAAACTGCTACATAGTAAGTTAGAAGATAGGAGGAGAAGTATACAAATGTTGTGAATGGTAGTTTCCGTCACCCAGGTCCCCTGTTTATCTGAATAAAAATAAATGTTGTGTAAATTGATGACAGGGACGTGGGTGGCACTGTAGGTAAAACCTCAGTGCCTAGGACTTGCTGATTGTAAGGTCGGCGGTTCAAATCCCTGTGGCGGGGTGAGCTCCGGTCGTTCGGTCCCAGCTCCTGCCCACCTAGCAGTTCGAAAGCACATCAAAGTGCAAGTAGATAAATAGGCACCGCTTTCTAGCGGGAAGGTAAACGGCGTTTCCGTGTGCGGCGCTGGTGCTGGCTCACCAGTGCAGCTTCGTCACGCTAGCCACGTGACCCGGAAGTGTCCTCGGACGGCGCCGGCTCCCGGCCTCTTAAGCGAGATGAGCGCGCAACCCTAGAGTCGGACACGACTGGCCCGTATGGGCAGGGGTACCTTTACCTTTACCTCAATTGATGACAACAAATCTTGAGATTAATGGTGGTTTTGTCACTCACGATTGTTGCATCTGAACCAGGTCCTTGCATGCTTGGGTTTGTAAGCAGTGATTAAACCACAGTTTCACAGTATGCACCTCATTCAATTGTAGTTTTACAATTCTGGTTAAAAAAGCACCAAATCTGGGTGTGTAAGGGAAGAGGTATGCAGGGAACGTGCAGGTATCTAGCTCATTCTTAGGCTGGCAAATCATGAGCGTGTCAGTGACTGGTTCTGCAACAGTTGCATTTTATGAAGGGTTAAGGAGTTGCAATGCTCCTTGCTCTCTCATTTTTATTTCATTGATTTTGGTTGGAACGTTGGCAAAGCTGCACATAAGGAATTTAAAACAATGGGAGAAGCTACTGTTTTACCCAGAGGTAAATTTTACCTATTTTACCACAAAGGAGTATATGCTCCCAAAGTGATCAAAAAGAAGAATGCATGACAGTTGAGTGATTAATGATTAAAACCCATTTAGGTTGTAATCCTATCACTATTAACTAGGGACTAATCCCCAATGGGACGCAGGTGGTGCTGTGGGTTAAACCACAGAGCCTAGGGCTTGCCGATCAGAAGGTTGGTGGTTTGAATCCCTGCGATGGGGTGAGCTTCCGTTGCTCAGCCAACCTAGCAGTTCGAAAGCACGTCAAAGTGCAAGTAGATAAATAGGTACCACTCCGGCAGGAAGGTAAACGGCGTTTCCGTGCGCTGCTCTGGTTCGCCAGAAGTGGCTTAGTCATGCTGACCACATGACCCGGAAGCTGTACGCCGGCTCCCTCGGCCAATAAAGCGAGATGAACGCCGCAACCCCAGAGTTTGCCCCAACTGGATCTAATGGTCAGGGGTCCCTTTACCTTTTAATCCCCAATAAACTCAATGGGATTTCCTTCTGAGCATGCGCTCCAGATTAATTAGGCTGCAAAACTTTTTTTAAAAAAAATATATAATTATTTTTATTAGTTGTTGTTGTTGTTGTAATTTGTACTGTTACAATGCAGAGTGCCACAAAACTGTGTCATGCATAAAGGAGAAGAGATAACAGCAAAGGTTGTGATGGCATAGTCAGGTCTCAATATGTGTCAACCCTGGGAACATATAAATACACGAAGGAAGGAAGAAATGAGCATATCTCAGAGCTGATGCAGAGTGCATTCCACTTATTACTAGGCAACTAAAATAGCCCCTAGAAGTTAAAAATTTACAGGAAGGATTGTGTTTCATCACATACTTGAATCCTAGTATTTATTTTTCTACAAATTATGCACTGGGAGTATTACTTACAAAGGCAAAGAAAAAGAGGAAACAAGCACTGGGGATATCACTTACAAAAGCAAAGAACAGCAGCGGGAGATGTGCCTGGCTACAAGGGCTTTAAATAATCAAGCAAAATGTACAATTAGGCAGACAGCTTGGGACTAGGAACATTTGACTTATGAGAAAACATGCCTAGGATTGAATTGCTACTTTAGGAACAGACCTGTATTTCTCCCTGCTTTTCTAAAATACCCCAGTGGCCACAAGTCCCTGTTTACCTGTGATAGAACCTAGAATGATAGACTTTGGGAGGGTTCCTTTGAGATCCTCTAGTCTGGCCCCTCATCACTGCAGGAATCCTGGAACCCCAGTATCCTTGACAGATGACTGCCTATCCTCTGCTTAAATAGCTCCAGCAAAGGAACGCTCATAATGTTTCAAGGCAGGCTGGTCCACTGCAGAACAGCTCTTACCATTTAGCTCTTACTGCTTAGCCAAAGAGGGCAAGGCTATTGGTATTAATGGATGGCAGGCTCCAGTGGGCCTATTTTGCCTCTAAAAGCTTATAAGCTTTACCACAAATGACAGGTTACTGAATTGCAAAATAGCATCTGCTTTATGGAAGAGAACAAAATACAAGTCTAACCCTATGAACTGTTGTTTTGAAGCTGGTAAACCCATGTTAAGTCAGCCGATGTATCTATGTCTATATTTTACTGAAACATACCCCAAGTTAACCCCTTTACATCAGCAGTTGGGATCCCAGGCACTTTCTGCTAGGAAAATTGGAACCAGTTGGTGCTGCATAGTTAAAATGGGGATAACAACAAAACTCTGCAGTTCTGTAGCCTCGAATCATATGAAAACACAGCCAAATGTTTCCCGACAATTCCATGACTCAAGTATATCAAGTATTCCTCATGGGCATAATAATGAATTCATACAAAGGATTAATTCTGCAGCACTGAGTTTCTCCCCAAATAATTATCACGCACCTCCTATCATGGAAATTCTGGGGGCATTAGAGAGTGTATGGTTGGAGATAATAGGGAAAAGGCGAAACAGGCAAATAGGGGTAAGTATAGACAGGCAATATGCAGTTTTGCAACCAGGCTGAGTTGTGGCTGACATATGCAGCCTCTGCTTGCCCTTTGTCATGTATGCATTTCACCTCAAAAACTGTCAGTGACTTGTCAGAATCAATCAGAAAATCTGATGCTGTTCTGCAGTGATGTACAAGGTTGGACAGCACGACACCAAATTTCTGGTGGTCTGTGTCAAGAACCATATGAAAACAGATGTCCTCGTTATTCCATTGCTTGGGTACAAAGGAGGACCAGCCTTACCTTTTTGACCCACATTTGGCATCAATAAGAGCCGAGTAGGAGAAAAGCAATACAGTACACAGGGGTGGGGTGGGCTATCACAGTCTAAACACACCAACCTATAACTTTTTGTCTTTTCAGAGTGAGCAGAAGAATGCCATGGCTCCTGAAAGGATTTTCTAAACAAAATAATTATTATTTTCAGAAAAAGCAAAATGTAGGGGGTTTTTTGTGTTTATATAAGAGAGGGGAAACTCAGATTATTTCCTTTCATTTGCAAGCACAAAAAATCCCTCATATTACGCACATTTGACTTGCACAGTTTCAACACTACACCGCCGGAAGCAGGCTGGTTGAAATTGCACAAGTTAAGTCCTAAGGAGGGCAGAGAGCTTAAAGGCTTTTTTTGCTCCAGGTCTCTTTGGGGTTACCCAGCATATTCTCAAATAATGAGTGTTCATTGGCGTTTTATGTAATTACCATATACACAATTCCACTGAGGTTGTGTCTGAGGAGACAAAGGCCTTATGGATGTGTTTCCTGGGTCCAGGAATTGAGCTGTACAGTGGTACCTCGGGATAAGTACTTAATTCATTCTGGAGGTCCATTCTTAACCTGAAACTGTTCTTAACCTGAAGCACCACTTTAGCTAATGGGGCCTCCTGCTGCCGCTGCGCCACCGGAGCCCGATTTCTGTTCTCATCCTGAAGCAAAGTTCTTAACTAGGTACTATTTCTGGGTTAGAGGAGTCTGTAACCTAAAGCGTCTGTAACCTGAAGCATATGTAACCCGAGGTACCACTGTATTTTACTTTGCCCTTTCTAGATAGGGATGTACTCTCCATGGAGGAGCAGGTGCATACTTGGGGTAGGGAGAGAGATCCTTTGCCCAACATCGTCACTGGCAGCCTGACTGGCTAAGAGCACCATTTCCCAGCCATGGCTAGATCTATTTGTGGGCAGGGGTAGCCTGGCTGCAGCAAGCAATGCATTAGAAGCTTCAGCAATGTAAAGCATTACATGAGAGGCTGCCCTTTAGGTTGGTCCGAAAGTTGCACATATATCAGTTCTGACAAACTCATCCTTGTCTCCATGCTTCTTTGGGTTCAAAGAAAAGCACAGGAGAACCTTCCTCTACTACTTCAAGGATGGGCAACATGGTGCTTTCCATGAGCACCCAGCTCCAGCCAGCATGACCAATGGTCAGGGATGGGAACGATAGTCCATTGACATCTGGAGAGTACCATATTTACTACCCCTGTTCTATGTCTTTTCCTCCTTAGTTCTAGACAGCTCTCCAAGCAACATGCTTTTCTGTTTCACCTTAACCTCCTACATGTGATTAGGCCCTCACTTACAAGCAGGCTACAGTCACTCCTCACAGACACTGTTTTTGTGGAATAGTTGATACTGAATGCATTTTAAAAACACTGTCTATACATCATTATCTATCTATCTATAACTATCTATCTATCATCTATCTGTCACTATCTATCTATCTATCTATCTATCTATCATCTATCTGTCATTATCTATCTATCTATCGATCTATCTATCATCTATCTATCTATCTATCATCTATCTATCATCTATCTATCATCTAAACTCTGTTGTATGCCCACAGAAAGAGTCACAAAAAGGAACTGACATTTTGATATATTTTTTTCCACGAGTTCCTTGTCATTAGTATGGGCGGGGGGGGGGGGGTTCTCAAAAACAACCAAAGGAGAAAACTTTGCCTGCTTAAACATTTTTCAAGGCTAGTTAAAGGTCTAAACAGTAGAGCTATTTATTCAAATTTAACTTAGAAGACTACTGGTTCAGAGCTAATGAATGTATGGTTTATTAATCAAATGTATGTAGCTGAAAGGAGCCAACCACTGTTCACTTACAATTGAGATTTAACCCCGTTTTTAACATATTTTAATGAGCTACAGATTTGAATGTGGGCTTTGTTCATCTGTTGCTTCCATTCAATTGCAGTCTCGCCCTAAGAAGACACAAGACAGATTGATCAGGCTTCCCTTCATTGTGAGACTTAAATGAAGTGAACAGGGCCTTATGTTTCAAAACTAAATGAGACAATTAAAAAAACACCCTATCTGTCTGATGTTCTTACATTTGATTAAGCTACTGGTACTAAATGTTTTTGCTGTACTGTAAATAGTCTCTAGAAACACTTTTTTGTTACCACTGCTGCCAATGAATAAGTGTGGCTGGGTAAAATTTGCACAATGAAGTGTTTGCTTCACAATGGAAAAACTTATTTTTCCAAAGCAGAATTTGATAAAGATAGATGATTTCTCACACATACTTGTTGGAAGCTGTCATCAAGTGAGGATCAGTACCTGGAACGCACCTAGGAATTCAGAATTAATTCTGGTTGGTTTGGTTTTGGAAACAAGAGTTGTTAAAGTTTTCTTCTGTAGAAAGTATTAATAGAAATAATGGTTATCCATTAGGAGAGGGATAGTCAACATGGGGCCCTCCATTTTGATCTGTAAACCACCTTAAGTCCCATTAGGGAAAAAGACAGTATTATTTGCTAGCAGCAGCAACAACAACAGCAACAACAACAACATTGTTGCACACCCACTCACCAGTCTCTGAGCAATAAAAACGTTTGTGATTCTAGTATTTATTCAGGGTTTGGTTCCTCTGGAATGAAGAGCAATGTAGACAGAGCATAAGATTAGGGGGCTCACTACATTAACATTCCAGCAGATCTTGTCTCCCTATGTGGTTTTTAGGAAAGTCACAAACTCAGCTTTAGGTCCAGCACAGAGTAAGACATGCCCCTGTGTCTCCAGTTACCAGTATTAGCTAACACTCTATTACCTCACAAGGTGATGTCACTATCAACTTAGTAAGGACAACATAAATGGCAGTATTTAACAAAGGAACTGCTTTGGATTATTTCCTCTTATATATTCTACCCTCCCCTATAAAGGATCACAGGTTTGGAAGGGATCCATGGATATCATCCACTGAATCCCAAATCTATAACTATCTTCCTTGACCTCAGTGCCTGAATTATTTTTTGCTCCATCCCCACTTTACTGGGGATACTAATCTTGCCACCTTTCCCCTGTTCATTCTACCTGTACTAAGTATCTGAAAGGTACTCATGAAAGAGTACCTTAAATGAGTAGTAATCCAGTTAAAGGAGTCTATTGGGACCTCCCTCTTTTATACATTTCCAAAATATCTCATGATAACACCCAAACTTTTCTGCTGGGCTACATTTATGAATGGAACACAATATACAGCCTGGGCTGTCCGGAGACCTAGAGGCAAGTCCCCTGATTGTGATGTGCTTCTGTAACCATGGAATTTTCCCTGGCTCTCTGTGATGCCCCGGACAAGCTGAGTTACATTCGTCATAGTAACAGGTCCCATGGGGCAAGTGATGTGCAATCCTGTTTTGTTTTTGCATATCTGAGCCGTTTTCTTCTAACTGTTGACAGAAGATTCTCTGTTACACGCTTGCTCCCACACTGGCTATGGGCTATGATGAAACTCTTTCCTCCACATACATGAAACCCTGAGTACCCCCCACCCCACCCCCTTTGATAAAGTTTGAAATATCTAAACCAGGGCTTTTTCTATCTCCTACTTCTACCTATACACTCTAGAGTACCATTTTATGGCTGAGACTGTACCAATGCTAGACTGCTGGCAGGTTTACAGTTGTTTTAATACAGGTAAGAGAAACTGAGAAGCAGCCAAAAGCTTGATAATCATACAATCACAATTTAGCTGACCACAAACTGAGCTTGAACAACATAGCCATTGAAGAAGAAAATGCAATCTTGGACTGCAGTAACAGAAGCTTAGTGTCCAGATCGTGAGAAGGAATCATTCCACTGGGTAATAGTTTGGAAAGAATCAAGAACCTGGAACTTGGAGTAAGGATACAAGGGCAAACAGAATCCAAGGGGAAAATGGAAGGTAGGATCAGTAATACTAAGCCAGAAGTCAGAATCATATTCAGAGTCAGATGGCAAACCAGAAAGCAGGACCAGTATAATAAGTCAGGAGTCAGGACTGAAGAGCAAGGTCAGAAACACAAGACATGCTAGAAGACAGTGATGCTTAAGCAAAGTTCCATTGAGTCAGGAAGGCATCTTCTACACCTTCCTGCCCAGAAGGAGCCAATGGCCAGTCTGGGTGGAGTCAGTCTGGAATATTTTTTTCCCTGAGAAGCAGTAGTGACACTTTTTGCTGCCACACAGGGGAGTGGTAAGCAGTTCCTGGAGTGTTTACTTTTTTATTGACTCTTGTTCCTTTTTAGGAAATAATATATAGATTTATATTAAAATAGAATTGGAATATCCTATTAACCTTCCAGATCTATTTACTTTTGAAAATGTGTGTTGTACAGAGTACAGTATTTTATTTTGGCCTTGGAAGTTGTCAAAAAGTTGAATTTGCTGTATTATATTTTAACAGTTTTGTGTCTTCAAAGTCAATGGCAATGTTACACAGCCGGCTGGTTAGCAAACCAGTTTGGTTCTGAATTCTTGATGAAGTCATTTTATAGCATTGCAGTGAACTGATCCTGTTGCCTAATAGTGTGTTTGGGCTGAGTATATTTTTTATATAATGAGGTTTGAAAGCAAGACTTTGAAAAAGATTGTAATTGC
The DNA here is from genome assembly GCF_965153285.1 of Podarcis tiliguerta. Lineage (NCBI taxonomy): Eukaryota > Metazoa > Chordata > Lepidosauria > Squamata > Lacertidae > Podarcis > Podarcis tiliguerta. The sequence goes on along the minus strand of NC_139540.1, from coordinate 34,532,607 downwards.
TTACAATCTACTAGAAGTGGACTTAAGAGTCTGTATATTGAAAGGCATCTGAACACATAAGGACATGATGTAATGATTTTTAAATAATGTTTTTGGATTCATTTTCCTCCACTGTCAGGCTCTTTAGTAGCAGACTCAGTGAATATTTCTTTGTAGCTGCACAGTGTTAAACAAATTTCCCTTGACATTCAGTATATGTATGTAACTGAGAATATAGTTCATTTCATTTAGTGTTCAATCATCTCCTTCGAAGGCAATTGGAATATTATTACTTAGCTTTGATCATGCTTTGTAGATTGCACACTTACAGGCATGCTGTGTGTTAAATAAAAGTTTCCATGTAGCGCAGGTTACCAAGTGTGGTTTTTATATTATTATTGCCCTCATAATAAGTTCAAGGTGAGGTTTTCAGGCAGTAAGCTGCAAGTCAGTTTGCATATAAACACTTCAGAAAAGCTATCTTGACGTCTACCGCTTATGCAGTCTTCCATCTATAATGCAAATGACTACACCTGGGTTATGTTTAGCTTCCTCTACTATTTAGAGGGCATCCATCTAATTTGGAAGAATGTTTAAAAGTCTGTACAAATACATGTGAAAGCAGCCCCGTTGTTCTTTCCCCAGTCACCCAGATAAAAGAGATGTCGCCAAAATGATAAACATAAAAGGTCCCTGAGTTGTTGTTATAAGGTTTACACTGTCTGCAGTAAGGATTGAATTCTCATTGTGCTCTGAAAGCCTCAAAAAGACATGGGAAGGAACCAAAGTTTGAAGTCAAATAGAAAGCACTTAAGCCAAGACCACATGAATGTATAGCTGGGTAATGGACCTTTCATCTCCTAAATAAAAACAGTTCAATTCAATTGGAACGGAGGTTTTCCCCCCTTTTGAAAAAGTCCATTTTAATGAGTTTCCATTTTATGCGTGGGTTGCTCTTTAATCGATGCTGCTCCATTGAAGTTTTACCCCAATGAAGACACAAGACAGATTGTCCAAGCTTGCGGCTATTGTTGAGAGTTGATGAAGTGTGCGGGCCCTTATGGTTGATAACAGAAGTAGATGGTCAAAGCCAATAAATAAAACTTTAATTCAGATTGTTGGGAGCTTTCCACTGAAAAGCTTTCTATTAGCATGAATCTTTGGTTTTGAAGGACTTGTGAACCCAAAGGCAGCTCATAGCTCTGTCACACAAACTAAGTCGGTCAGACAAGCAGCAATCTGTCCCATCTGATAAACACCGTTTTGTCTTTTAAAAATTCTCGACTTCTCTTCAGGAATCAACATTGTTAATGTCTTGACAGACTATTAACTTCATAATACATGCCTGTTGGACTGTTGATTTTATCAGAAATGTGGTTGTTGTTTTTTATGCTTGCAGAAATAAAATTGTTTTGCCCTTGACAGGATCGTAATGCTGTAAATACAGAAATAAACAATTTAGCCATTGCCAGTTTGTCTAGTATTGGGGGGCAAAATGGTGGTATACCCTCAATGATGGCACTAACAAGTGTAACAAGTTCAGAGACCTCTTAGGAAACTATTTTTGCTGTGATTGCAGAAGGAAATCCTAAAGTTAACCTATTTTTTCAATGACAGATGCGGTTCATTCTGTGGAGGAAGCTAGAGCTAGAGCTGGTCAGTTTTGCTTGTCACTTGGATTGACTAGATCACTGCAGACAGGAGGGAAAATACAAATGCAGTTAAATACACTGCCACATTGATTGAAGAACTTTTCTAATTTAATTGCTCAACGAGTCAGTTTCTCAATTATTTGCTGCATATCAGTGTCTCCCCTTTGAAACAGCAGATAATGTTTTGGTTATGGTTATTTCTGACACACAATTAGAGTTGCTTTGGGAAACATTCAGCCCCTGAAAGGCACTGCGCATCTGCTTTTGGTACCCTCTGATTGATATGGAAGAATGCCACTGTTGCAGCTCCCAAACCTGGTGACTAAAAGGAGAGGTGGGAGAAAAGAAGAGACAAAAGGAAGCAGTGAGGGCCACCAACTTAGATGGCTTTAAAAGAGAAATTCATGGATGATAAGGATATCAGGAGACACTTGCCATGATGGCTATGCTATCCTCCAAGGTCAGAGGCAGTAATGCCTCTGAATAACAGTTGCTGGAAAACATAGTTGGCAGAGGGGACTTTGCTTGTGCTGTGTCCTGCTTGCAGGTTCCTCTCAGGCATCTATCTAGTTGGCCTGTGTGAGAAAAGGATGTTGAACTAGATAGACTATTGGCCTGATCAGGAAGGCTTGTTTTATGTTTTTACGTCATTAAAATTATTTTTACTTCCTTCTGCCTGTTCACTCATGTGAAATAAATAATGCAATTGTGTATAGTAGTGACATTCTAAAACTAAGCTCTCTTAGTTGATTTTATATCTTGTTACATTCATGCTGTTGTTGTTATGCTATTTGAGACAGCAAGGAGTGTGTCTAGTTATAGCAATATGTGAGACAACACATGGCATGTAATAGACATTCTACAAAGGAAGTAGTCCTAGAACCCAAGGACCCTCCAGATGGGCCTCCAGATATTATTGGATTACAACTCCCATCATTCCTGACCATTATTATCCATGCTGGCTGGGGCTGATGGAGTTTGGAGTCCCAAAACATCTGTGGGGCCATACGCTTCTCATTTTTGCTTCACCACAACTTGTTTCAGGGACGGCGCATCACATTTCACCACTAGAGGTGAAATGGGAAGTGCTACTCACTCCCCAGTTCTATGCTTACCGAGCTATCTCTTGTATGCAAGGGCCGAGTAGATTTGTGGATATAATGTTGCTGTCTCCGATAGAGGGACATGGGTGCTAACCCCAGAAAATGTGCTGTGCTCTTGTTCCAGTACTACTGGGACCCTTCTGTCCTACTGTGTTATCTTCTTTACTAAGATCAATTGCCTACTATTGCTACTCTTATTTAGGCTGAGTAAGAATGCCATGAGGTAAAGCTACTATTGTGTTGGCCAGTTTAGAAGTGGTTGAGAATGTTAGAATCTTCACTTGCATATTGGATACAAAAACAACAAATGTTTTGTAAGTGGAGAGAAATCCTTGGTGGCTGAATTTAAATAAATCCATAGCTGTAGGTCTTTTTCCCCATGAGTCACTTGCCTACCTCTGCTAGACACATCCAAGCTTTGGGGAAGACCTCATTCCTGATTAGTAGCTTGGTGGCTACAGGCATTTCCTTCTTGGTATACTGACTAGAGCATTTAAGAGATACAGTTTAATTTTGAGCTATTCCACTTTCCAGACAATCAACACACTAATGCTTATTTTGGGAAGCTTCATTTCATATCAGGTCCTATCTGTTGGCCACCCCCAGTTTCCATTTGTACTTTCCACTGTGTATCATAAATTTCTGACAGGACATCCATTGTACCTTAAAATGTGCTGGGATACTGTGGGCAGAGCCTAGGCCTTGCCGATCAGAAGGTCGGTGGTTCGAATCCCCATGACGGGGTGAGCTCCCATTGCTCGGTTCCTGCTCCTGCCAACCTAGCAGTTCAAAAGCACATCAAAGTGCAAGTAGATAAATATGTACCGCTCCAGCGGGAAGGTAAATGGCGTTTCCGTGTGCTGCTCTGGTTCGCCAGAAGCGGCTTAGTCATGCTGGCTACATGACCCGGAAGCTGTACGCCGGCTCCCTCGGCCAATAAAGCAAGATGAGCGCCGCAACCCCAGAGTCGGTCACGACTGGACCTAATGGTCAGGGGTCCGTTTACCATTTTACTCTTCAAGTAACAGTTTTTCTCTTCATATCAAAAATATTCCTAAACGTGATTGCTATTCAACTTTGTTAAGAGTTAAGTTCTCAGTTCAGAAACACTGAAAATCTTTGCAGATATAACATTGCAAATGTATTTGGTCTATGTAAAATGAACTGCATGTTAGTTAATATCAAATGTGTTTACCTTCTTACGTATGCCAATATCATCAAGGCCCTAGATGTTATTCTACTTTGCCTGGATATGTTTTTCAAAGAGCAGCGCTTCTTCATGAGTCTAAATCATATCCCACTGACTAGGAAGCATTCCAGGAAATCTGAGCGATGTCAGGGTATGAGCAAGAGATGTGTTTATACATGTGGAATGAGTTTATACAGAATATAGTAGACTATTAACATCTATATATGTATTAGGATAATAACACTATATCAGTTTATGTAAGAATGTATGGGAGTATATTACGTGTGTGTGTGTGTGCGTGCGCATCTTTGTTCTTTTCCAGCCTTACTTTATAATTGTAATTCTTTCAATAAAAATATTAATAAAAACAAGCAAGCAAATGCAAATTAGGCCCTCTCAAAAACATTATTTGCAAGCCCCCTTCAAACAATGGCTTCAACGTCCAATTTATGAAGTTGCCAGGATATGTGTTCGTGCATGTGCAACATGCAGCCATGATTTAGACTGCAAGAGAAGTCTCTCTAGATGAAGCAGGCCTGGGGAAACCTCAGGGCCTGGGGCCAAATGTGGACCTCTGGGCCTCTCTATGTAGCCTGTGGGACTCTTCTCAGGCCACACCCCCTTTGTAGGTCACACCTCTCACTGGTCATACTCTATGCCCTCCTCAAGAGTTTTGCTTGGCTAGAATGTGTTCTTTAACTGAAATACTGCCAGTGTGGTGTAGTGGTTAAGAGTGGTGGACTCGTAATCTGGTGAACCGGGTTCGCGTCTCCGCTCCTCCACGTGCAGCTGCTGGGTAACCTTGGGCTAGTCACACTCCTTTGAAGTCTCTCAACCCCACTCACCTCACAGAGTGTTTGTTGTGGGGGAGGAAGGGAAAGGAGAATGTTAGCCGCTTTGAGACTCCTGAAGGGAAGTGAAAGGCGGGATATCAAATCCAAACTCCTCTTCTTCTTCTCTTGATTGTTTGGATGAAGAATGGAGCTACAGTGGTGCCTCGCAAGATGAAAAGAATCCGTTCCGCGAGTCTCTTCGTCTTGCGGGTTTTTTCATCTTGTGAAGCAAGCCCATTAGCGGATTAGCACTATTAGCGCTATTAGCGGTTTAGCGGCTATTAGCGGCTATTAAAGGCTTAAGGGATTAGCAGATTAGCTGCTAAAAGGCTATTAGCGGCTATTAAATGCTTAAGGGATTAGCGGATTAGCTGCTAAAAGGCTATTAGCGGCTTAGATCAGCTGATAAGCGGCTTAGATCAGCTGTTAAGCGGCTTAGCGATCAGCTGTTAGGCGGCTTAGCGAACAGCTGTTAAGCGGCTTAGGGGCTTGGGGAAAAGGGGGGGGGGAGGGGAAAAAACCCCAGGAATTGCAAGACATTTTCGTCTTTCGAAGCAAGCCCATAGCAAATTCGTTTTGCGAAGCACCTCCAAAATGGAAAACCCTTTCGTCCAGCGGGTTTTCCGTCTTGCGAGGCATTCGTCTTGCGGGGCACCACTGTATATGCATGTATCTCTATCTAAAAACCTCTAACTGTTGCAGGGCTAACTTTTGACACATCTGTTGCTGTACCTGCTGGTATACAACCCTCAGAAAGTTGACCAGCAGGAGATGCAGCTCCTGGGGTAAAAAAAGTTTTTCACCCCTGAGAATGAGTGATAAAGGGCATGAGTGATAAAGGGTTCTTGACCTGCATCCGCCTGTTTTCTAAGCCATGGTGTGCATAAGTACTGCTTCACCTGACTGTCTGAAGCTGCTGTCTGCTTCTTCCAGGCAGTGACTGCAGACAGATGGGACAGTGTGGTTACTAGAGTAATATACAGATAAAGGGATAGAGGACTGGCACCCTCTCCAACTTGGCTGGTTCTGGGCTTTTCTCTCTGCACCAGGCTGTTAGCTTCATTTGCTTTTCTAAAGCCAAAACTGGAGATCTCTTAGAAATATGGTGGCTGGTTTCACTAGACTTCTGGTGCATATTTTCCTACCTTAATTTCAATTTACAATTCAATTTCAGTGCATTCAATTCATGCACCACTGCCAGAAAGAATCCCAAAGCAAATTACAGAAACTACAACTTACAAGATACAATGTACAATAAAATGCATTAAAACAAAACAAGAATACTTTAAGTATTCATCCACTTTTGGTTAAAGTTGTAACCAGATATTTTTCTTACTTTTAAGTACAGAGCTGTTATTCTCCAAGTTTCCTTTTTCTTAAGGGATATTAGCTCTTCTGGAATGCACTCTTTAGACTGGGGGCGGGGGAAGGTCGGGGCAGGGAACACTAAGCAAGAGTTGGGATGGGGGAAGGGGTTGCTGAAGGGAATTTTTGACAGTGGACAAGAAAATTCCCTAGGTAATGCACTAATGATGTTAAAATTGGCAGGAAAGATGGGGGACATACACAGTGGCGTAGCAAGGTCAAGTGGTACCCAGTGCAGAAAATTTATTGTCACCCCCCCCCCACACACATTGAATTATAAAAAATTTTGCCAGCAAAAATAGTGTGACTTTATTTCAAATTTTGGGGGAAGCCAGAGTTATTGAGCTTTTTTTGCGATGAGGAGTCTGCCTGCTGCCCTATATCTGAGGGGGAGCTGGTGGGCAGACCGAAAGCCACGATGTCTCTCACAGGGATTGAGTGATGCACAGCAGTTTGTCACACACACCCTTGGAGATGACACCCAGGGCAGACCACACCCACCTTGCTCCGCCCCTGGACATACAAGGGGTGGGAGAATGGAACATCTCAGCTAGGAATGCTCCAATTATTTGATTGATTGGCTGTACTTATATCCCAGCTTTTTCTCTAGGTCCAAGTCAGAGGTTGAATCCCTGGCATCTCGAGGTAGCAGTGGGAATACCCCCCATGTGAAACCTTGAAGTGCCATTGGGGGCAAGTGTAGACTAAAGGTAAAAGTAAAGGGACCCCTGACCATTAGGTCCAGTCGTAACCGACTCTGGGGTTGTGGCGCTCACCTCGCTTTATTGGCCGAGGGAGCCAGCGTACAGCTTCCGGGTCATGTGGCCAGCATGACTAAGCCGCTTCTGGCAAACCAGAGCAGCGCATGGAAATGCCGTTTACCTCCCCGCCAGAGTGGTACCTATTTATCTACTTGCATTTTGATGTGCTTTCGAACTGTTAGGTGGGCAGGAGCAGGGACTGAGCAACGGGAGCTCACCCCGTCACAGGGATTCGAACCGCCAACCTTCTGATCGGCAAGTCCTAGGCTCTGTAGTTTTAACCCACAGAGCCACCCGCGTCCTAAGTGTAGACTATGATGAGCTTAATGTACCAATGGGCTGACTGGATACAAGGCAGTTTTATATGTTCCTACATCTCATATGAAGAACTAAAAGATTATCAGTGACATTATCAAGTATCTCATCAGCTGGGAGCCCCACTGGTAACAGACGATGCTGGTGGGAAAACGAAGTACAACCAATGGCAACAGATAAAAGGATAACCCAAACAAATCTGCAAATCATGACACTCTCCCTACAGAAACTGATATAAACAGACTAGACAAGGCAGAAAGCATTAGCAAAGCTATTTTAATGCCATGTTAGTCAGTGCAGATGGTCATCATTTTAGTACATCCCACCTTCCTTATTTAGTGTTACCAACACAAAGTTGTTAGTACTTTAATTTTTTACTGCTGCACTTTTATTGTTTAGCTTTCAGTTCTTTATTGCTGGCAAGATACAGCCGATCTAGGCCATGTGACGCATGCTTCCTGATGGTCACTTAAACGTACCATCCATTATCTGCATTCTGAGATGCTACCATTCAAATTGCTTTTGAATTATGGTGCTGGAGGAGGCTCTTGAGAGTCCCATGGACTGCAAGAAGATCAAACCCATCCATTCTTAAGGAAATCAGCCCTGAGTGCTCACTGGAAGGACAGATCCTGAAGCTGAGGCTCCAATACTTTGGCCACCTCATGAGAAGAGAAGACTCCCTGGAAAAGACCCTGATATTGGGAAAGATGGAGGGCACAAGGAGAAGAGGACGAGATGGTTGGATAGTGTTCTCGAAGCTACCAGCATGAGTTTGACCAAACTGCGGGAGGCAGTGGAAGACAGGAGTGCCTGGTGTGCTCTGGTCCATGGGGTCACGAAGAGTCGGACACGACTAAATGACTAAACAACAACAACAACCATTCAAATAAGAATTTGCCATGTGCTTTTCCCTGACTTAGCAGAACTGGGTACAGTGTGCCAAACAGTCCGCTACAATTTGGTTACTAAAAGTTAATAGGTTAATTTAACCTCATGCATACCACATTGTAAATTGTTGGGGTACATTACCTAACTACAACTGGAGTCAGGTTTGTTGCACTCATTTCTGCTTTTGGATTTTTATTCAACAACAAATAAAGTCTCGTAGTGGAAATCTGTGAGAAAACAACTAAGTTACAACTTGGGGTCAAAATTGCATGATTATTTTGATTTTTGGTTTGGAAGACGACTAGTAACTTAATCCATTCCAATGAAATTTGTTGATTTTTATGGTATAGTTATAGTTACCAAGTCCCTACTGCCATTTTAATTGGAGCTTAAAATATGAAATATTCAGAACTAAATAAAAACAAGATGTCCTCATGTATAGTAATTGCCTGATCATACAAATACTTATTAAATATAAACACATATGCTTTTGTAGATTTGTTAGAAAGATTTGTTAATTGCTTAATGAAAGATGTCTTTCAGCCACTAATGTCTTCATTTAGTTCGACAGATTAAATTTTATATGAGGAGATATTAGTATGCAAGCAATGAAGTGACAAGGCCAACTGAAAAAGCTTAGATGTTAATGGATGAAGTGCAGCTATATTCTAAACTAAAATCTATAACCTTCAATGAATAAGCTGAAGATGATCTTTCATGGATTTTCATTTATTTATAAAAGCCATATTTAATAGAGCAACGAACATGACAATATGTTTTGATTCGGTCGCTGTTTCTATCATAAATAAATTATGAAATCTTTAAATTGTGCATGAAACTGGAGTGAATGACTCTTAATGAGCAATAAAAAAAATGTCATTTTCCGATGCTGGAAAAAAAAAACACACCAAAAAAAAACCCCACCACCCTCCACTTCGCTGACATTTAGAAGTCCAAGCAAATATATTTAGTAATTATCCTGCTTATAGCAATTCCAGTTTGCATTTAGCAAAACCAATCCGCTTTAATTGATTAATAAGTGCTAATGTCAACAATTTTTGCAAAGGGAAACTGCTGGCAATGCCAGCAGACCTGCATCTTCAGATTTTTTGCTTCGAGCTAGAGCTTAGTCTGGCATGATCTTTTCTCTCTCTCTCCCCCCACCCCCAGTAGGGTGCATGAGCCCTCTAGCTTCCAAGTGTGTTTCCTACTGCAGTTACATCTTGGCCAGGATACAGATGCTCTGAACAAGACTTTGCATCGACAATGGGGTCATCCCACCACCTTCTTTTCAGTTCGGTATGATCGGTACAAACAATAGTTTGATTTTGATTGCTCCATAGCACGCTTGGGTAGAGCCTCTGAATGCAAGAGAATTGCTCCGAAACAATGGTCTGGTTCATCATCCAAAGCGTCCCTTTTCAGACAGCTGCCTCTGCCACACTCACCCTGACAAACGTCCAGAAAAACAGATGGTTTCAGCATTCATGGGCAGTTTAGTGAAAACCCCAGAGTCAACTATTCAAGACATTGTATCACAAAGCTGAGAAAAAGAGCATTTTTGATGCAAAAAAATAAAAAATGCATGTTAAAATTCTGCTCATACACAGTGACATCAGAGAGTGGGGTTTTTTAAGGGTTTTTTTTTTAAAAAAAAGGTCATGTTGTAACAAAACCCTTTAAACACTGAATAAAGAATTTTGTTATAACGCAACCTGTTGTTGTTTTTTAAAAAGAAGCCACTGTATGCGAACAGAATTTCTAAATGCATTTTTAGCATCAACCAATGACCCTTTTTAGCATCTTAATGATAACGCCTTGAGAAGCCGAGGTAGTGTTGTGAGCACACTGCACACAAAGGCGTCCTCCCTAAAACATACAACCACAATGTTCAACTGCAAAATAGTGACACTGACAAGGAAAAATTTGTCTTGGCTTCAATTGCCCTGCTTGTGTGTTGCCTACTAAAAGGAAGCTGGGTCCACTTACCATCTTTTATAAAGGTAAAGGTACCCCTGCCCGTTCGGGCCAGTCTTGCCAGACTCTAGGGTTGTGCGCTCATCTCACTCTATAGGCAGACACTTCCAGGTCACGTGGCCAGCGTGACAAGCTGCATCTGGCGAGCCAGCGCAGCACACAGAACGCCGTTTACCTTCCCGCTGGTAAGCGGTCCCTATTTATCTACTTGCACCCAGGGGTGCTTTCGAACTGCTAGGTTGGCAGGCGCTGGGACCGAACGACGGGAGCGCACCCCGCCGCAGGGATTCGAACCGCCGACCATGCGATCGGCAGGTCCTAGGCGCTGAGGTTTTACCCACAGCGCCACCCGCGACCCTACCATCTTTTATAGATTTGCATTTAACTGACTCGACTGTTACACAAGTTGTCTAAATAGAAACACGTCCTCCAAGCAAGATTCTCCCTACAGAATTCTTTCTGCTGTGATGGGGGCTGCCCATCCAGTATCTACTGAGACGGGATGTGAACTCAGAGGATGCCCACCCTTGTCAGTCCAATGTCCTCTCTTTTCTCAGTTCATTCAACAGCATAGGAATAGTTCCACTTCACTAGCAAAGGGCGAAGTAGCTGGCACCCAAACAAACACCAGCTGACAAGAGAACCAACAAGCAAGAAGGCACTGTAAACACTGGTCCCATATCCCATGAGCTCTTGAAACATGGGCATTGCTAGCCCAGAATTATTTCCACACTGCCCTCTGCTGCCAGGAGAGAACAGGATCTGTCAGGATGAGAAAGACTGCATGCAGCTGCCCCGTTTATAAGTAGTTTGGGGGTAGCAAGAGGAAAGTTGTTTGGATCCCTGGCTACTTTCTGCACCTCAGACTTCTTTCTCCAATATTCTTGCACACACAGCAGCCAGACAGAATGAGAGACAGAGAGACAGACATTGTTCTCATTTAGGGGGATCTGAAATGGTGCTCCTTAAAATACCAACAGGGAAGGTCTTTCACCCATACCAGCTCCTACTCCCAGTCTGGATGGGTGGCAGGGGGGTTCAGCACAGACTGTGCACATCGATGGAAAATATACTTGCCTTTTATTGCAAAATTTCTTGCACTTTCTGATATGCATTATCCTATTAAGGCTAAAAAGCACATAAAACAGAACCATATTAAAACAAATGGTAATTCTTTTCTAACCAATTTAGTTCTACTGAACTCAGGGAGCCTTCTTTCCAAGGACCTTACTTTCAAATAAGTATCTTTTAATGTGTGGGGTTATATCTTTTAAAAATATCTTTTACTTACATATTTTAGATTGTTTAATACTTGGCTTTAAATGTGCATTTTTGTAGTTTTAGTTTCTTCTGGGGGGAGGGGGGAGTGACTACGTCATCTTTCCAGGGATTTGGGGAAGTTTCCTGCTTGGCAGGGGGTTGGACTCGATGGCCCTTGTGGTCTCTTCCAACTCTATGATTCTATGACTAATAAGTACAACTAATAAGGCGCATACAAAATTAAACTACACTTATGAGGAAGTAGCTTCAATGAAATCAGATGAGCCACTTCCTTTTAAGTGTGCTCTAATTCTTAGAAAATTTATTGGGAAGTAAAATACTTGGAGGAAAACATTCATTGATTTCAGCCAGCTTGTGTTTAGGGAAAGAAAACCCTGCCATTTCATTTTTTTAAAAAAAGAATATAACAAGACACGCCATTTACCTTCATTGCAAATGTGCATTCCCTGCCTAATGCCTCTTAATTTTTCTTAAGGAAATAATACATCATGCTTTAATTGAACCCACAAAGTTCTGCAGGACAGATACTGCAGGAGTAAAAGGTGTGGGGTGCTCACATTCAACAAGTGTACAATTTGTGTGCACGACAGGTGAGCTGTAGAAATCAGTATGTGTGAGGGTTTGCCATATTTCAAAATCCAGACAGAAAGGTTTTCGAGCTATTTCTGAGGGAAATCGGCAAAAACGACACTGCCGACATGGGCTTCCATACATTTGGATTTTCCCAGACATTTAGCCGATTTCCACCTGGATACTGCTTGCGGCTGCAGTATTCTGGAAATATCTGGGAAATTCCGGATGTATGGCAACCCTAATATCTTTTTCACATAAACCCTTGTACATGCATAGACACAACTGTGTTCATTGTAACAGCTGAACAAGCCTATGTCATCTTTCCAGGGATTGGGGGAAGCTCTTGGTCATCAGCAGCCATATGTTCCCTTTTCTGAAAAAGAGGGCTTCAAGGCTTGCTGGTAAGATGTCATGCAGCAAGCAGTTTTCTTCATCCTCGTTCTGCAACTCCTGACAATCCCTTTCTTCATTTCCCTAAAAAGACTGATAGTTGATAGTTCTTCTGTTGGTTTCTGGTGATCCTGTGCTTCTCCAGGCATGGAACACCCAGACCGCCTAAGTCTATCAGCTTCCCACTGTCTCCCTTCCCCCTTCAGCTCTTTTGACCTCTTTCTTTTTCTTGTACAGAGAAGTCTTGCACTTCCGCCTCTGGGGCCAAGATTTTCCACCTTTGTTACCCGCTCCCATAGGACTGCCTTCTCCACCTCTGGTTCCAGATTCTCTCGGGGGACACTGCCACCTCCTGTTGCTGTGAAGTCAAAGCAACAGCAGTCGCAGCCAAGACAGGTGGCTCCACCCCTAACAAGGGAGTAGAGTTGAGCTATAGCAAAGGCCAAGTTGCCCCTCACAGAACAGCCACGTAAATCCCCTCTTCAGGTCAAAAAAAAAAAAAAAAAAAAAAAAAAAGACTGATCAAAGGACATTCTGCTTTACTTAATAAGTGTGTGTGCCTTTGTGGGTGATTTTGAATTGCGACTGCAGCATGAGGGAAGGTTTTACCCTTCTCTCCTCACCTATGATTTCTGACCCCCAAAAGGACATATCTGCATTGCAGTTAGCAATGGGGCAGGGAGTTCCCATTGGTGCCAATGGGAGCCTCCCCACCCCCATCACTTATTGCAGCACAGGGAGGTTTTTTTCCTTTGCAGAAACTGCAGCTTGGAAGATAAGGTTAAATATTCCCTTGTGCTGCAGTCCCAATTAGAAATCATCCCTTCCCAGATAAGAGTCTGAAGCCTTGCCTACCAATCTCATGCCTTTTCAGTACCCCCAAACCCTGTCCTCTCAATAACTCATCCATGTGACCCTCTAGTACCAACTCATACACCAAAACCTTCTATGCCATAGGGGGCTAACCCTGTGCAGAAGTATTCACTGAATATTCACAGAGAAGGTGCCACTGGTAATAATCTGTAAGAATAACCAGTATTACCACTGGTAATAATCTGTGTCAAATTTCCATTCCTTATAAAATTTGATGTGCTTATATGTTACCCTATTTCTGAAAAGTACTGCTTTTCCTTAACCATTGAAAATTAACAGGTAAATTTTGCCATCTAAAAATCCAGCTTCTTTATAAAAAAATTTCCCCAGTAATTGGTAATATCCATTATAGAACCTTGGAAGACACAGACGTATGAATAATTAATTTCATAAAAGTTGTGATTCCTTATTTTTATTGATTGATTGATTAGATTGGTATACCTCCCTTTATACGTAGATCTCAGGGCAGTTCACAACATAAACATGCAAGATAAAAACTCAAAATACATAATAAGAACAAGGAAAAAACCACCACCACAAACCAATAAACCCCCTTACCCCACCCCCTGCCACAAACACATATATAAGTATTTTAATTTTTTTATTTAATTACTGAGTACTGCTTACCAGCAGAAAGCCAGGCCCAAAATCACAAATAACTTTTATTTAGTTCTTTAGATCTGTTGGCATGGGTAAGACGAATGTCCTTAAAAAAGCAGTCTCCTTTTGATTTCTCAGGAAGAGAGAAAGTAGGGGAATTAAGAAGAATACTCCTTTAAACCTCCACCATTCCCCCCCCCCCCGTTGAGTTAATCACATGTGACAATGATTTGAGCCTGTATTCAGAACCTGTTAAGTATTCTGTCCAGCTGAAATACAAACACTGTTTCAATTACTACAGGAGGCAGGTACGTATTAAAAAGACAGTGACTTCCTTCAGTTCAAAATAGACCCGTGAATTTACATGCGTCTATGCAAGCGTGGATGTATAGGCAGGCTGGTGATCAAGTGGTCATAAACAGTTTCTCCTATTGTGCCTAAGATTTAAACAAACAATCATGACTTTCCAGAATACAACTCCAACCCATTAGTGATATAGGAGTTCAGAGCAGGAAGAATGATGGCACGTTACAAAATTCAGCAGAGAGATAATAATTTTCACGCTACTCGATAGCTGCAGTTCAGGGTGGGTTTTTCTTTTATGCTGTGGGTTTTACAATCTAAACACAGAAATTAAATTCCCATAGTCATAACTCATATCCTCCAATTGCTCCAAAATGGACATTAAGTTCCTCAAAGGGGTTGACAATGTCCTTTTAAATTATAGCTGCTGATTTAGAAGACTGTAATATGACAAAATAGACCTCAAGTCCTCAAGCCTGGTGGAGACAGGGCAATTCCAAGGAGGAGGATTTCTGTATGATCTGCCCTCTGCCGTTCATTCAGCAAACAGCTGCCACTGCTCTACTCACCATTTATTTGGTGCTAAGAATGCTAGGGACGCGGGTGGCGCTGTGGGTTAAAGCCTCAGTGCCTAGGGCTTGCCAATCGAAAGGTCGGCGGTTCGAATCCCCGCGGCGGGGTGCGCTCCCGCTGTTCGGTCCCAGCGCCTGCCAACCTAGCAGTTCGAAAGCACCCCTGGGTGCAAGTAGATAAATAGGGACCGCTTACTAGCGGGAAGGTAAACGGCGTTTCCGTGTGCAGCTCTGGCTCGCCAGAGCAGCGATGTCACACTGGCCACGTGACCCGGAAGTGTCTTCGGACAGCGCTGGCCCTTGGCCTCTTGAGTGAGATGGGCGCACAACCCTAGAGTCTGTCAAGACTGGCCCATATGGGCAGGGGTACTTTTAAGAATGCTAGGGACGTGGGTGGCGCTGTGGGTTAAACCACAGAGCCTAGGACTTGCTGAGCAGAAGGTTGGCAGTTCGACAGGGTGAGCCCCCATTGATCAGTCCCTGCTCCTGCCAACCTAGCAGTTCGAAAGCACGTCAAAGTGCAAATAGATAAATAGGTACCGCTCCGGCGGGAAGGTAAATGGCGTTTCTGTGCACTGCACTGGTTCGCCAGAAGCTGCTTAGTCATGCTGGCCACATGACCCGGAAGCTGTACACTGGCTCCCTCGGCCAATAAAGCGAGATGAGCACCGCAACCCCAGAGTCGGTCACGACTGGGCCTAATGGTCAGGGGTCCCTTTACCCTTACAAATGTGCTAGGTACACTGTATAGGACAAAGAAGTGGTGTGGTCAGGGATAGAGAGTTTGTGGCTCTCCAGAAAACGAACTACAGTACCCAGCATCCTTCAACATTGGCCATGGTGGCTGGGATTAATGGGAACGGGAGTACAACAACATCTGGAGGGCCATATCACTGCAGTGGGTGAACAAGGAAGGAATGGGAAGAGAGGTTAGCTACTGACAACAAAGAACAAGGGATATCTTGGGAAGGTGAGGTGCACTGGCTGCCAATTCATTTCCAGGCCCAATTCAAGGTGCTGGTTTTGACCTATACTGACTTAAGTAGCTCAGAACCACAATACCTCGACTGCCTCTCCCCATAGGAACCAACCCAGACCCTGCTATCATCTTCTGAGGCCCTTCTTTGTGTGCCTCCTTCCCAAGTGGTCTGGAGTGTGGCAACACGAGAGCAGGTCTTTTCCCACTTGAGGAATGCTCTCTCTAGGGAGGGTCGCCTAGTGCCTTCATTATACATCTTTAGGCAGCAGGAAAAAATATTCCTCTTCAACCAGACCTTTGGCTGATTAACATCCTCTATCATTTTAAATGTATTTGTGGGAGAGGAGAAATTGTTTCGCTTTAGTTTTGTTTTATTATATATTTTATCTTGTATTTTTTTGCTGTGAACAGCCTCAAGATTTTCAAATGAAGGGTGGTATACTATTTAACAAAACAAACAACAAGAAGAAGCATCCATCCCGATTTGCTTGTGCCGTGCTTATATGTCTTCCCATTATGCACTTTCCAGTGCATTTTGCCAGCACTCTCCTAACCACAAAAGGTCTGGTTTGTTTGTTGGTTTTAAGTAGATTTGTTACATGAAAGTAACTGAGTGCTTTAATTCACTTTAATTTCAGAAACTTAAGTTTCTGATATCTGCTTGAATCCCTCCTGCAAAATACAAACAACCTGGAGGTGACCCAAGACACAGTGGTAAAAAGAGACAGAAGGAAGCTGTTCCAGTATTGCACCAGGGAGGAAAACAGAGGGTGAGGTACAAAATCTTTTACTTGTGCCAAGGCTGTTAGAGAAGACAAGGTAGGAAACACAGGGTGCAATTGAACACAACACCACGGTGGGGGTGCTGCAGGAAATGGTAGCTGCAGATTGTTTCCCCTGTCTCTGTCCAACTCCAATCTAGCTTAGTAAGGGAAATGTGCAACATCCGGGTTTTTGCTCCACATCACTGGCTACTGTATAGAGGGAAGGAGGCAGGGAAACAGACAGGGTGATGACATCATATCACACACTACTATTGCTAAACATTATTAGGAGATAAGAAGCATGTGGGAATGGCACTACTATTTTCAACTGCAATGCTGCTATTTGTGCTGGGCTATGAGGAGCAGGTGGCACTGTGGGTAAAAGCGTCAGCACCTAGGGCTTGCCGATCGAAAGGTCAGCGGTTCGAATCCCCGCGGCGGGGTGCTTCCGTTGTTCGGTCCCAGCGCCTGCCAACCTAGCAGTTCGAAAGCACTCCCGGGTGCAAGTAGATAAATAGGGACCGCTTACTAGCGGGAAGGTAAACGGCGTTTCCGTGCGCTGCGCTGGTGCTGGCTTGCCAGAGCAGCTTCGTCACGCTGGCCACGTGACCCGGAAGTGTCTCCGGACAGCGCTGGCCCCCGGCCTCTTGAGTGAGATGGGTGCACAACCCTAGAGTCTGTCAAGACTGGCCCGTACGGGCAGGGGTACCTTTACCTTTTACCTTTTATGGGGAGCAGTCCCAGGTAACACAAGGGAAAAATCACTGTCGAGTCAATGAAATTCAAGGACAAACCACAAACAGGGTCCAGCATCAAAAATCTGACTAAGGAATAAGCAAGGATGCAGGAACATATGAGAGCTCAATGTGTTGCTTAAGCAAAGCTCAGGTAGAACAAGAAGCCCTGTATATACTCTGTCCTGCCCAGAAGAATCAATTGGCCAGCCTGGGTGGATGGGGGGCGTGAACCCAGGAAGTTCTTCACCAATCAAGTTGCCAGCTGCAATTCAGTGATCCATCGCATTGGGCAGCTGCAGACTGGTCCAGCACTTCCTGCACCCATGATCACACTAGTTCTATCCACGATTGGGGAAAGGATATTGAAAGGTTTCAAAGCAATAACTAAATGTGTCAGATTCAGAGTATCAGGGAGCACATCTTTAAACAAAACAAAAAAACATTCTGAAAGTTTTATGAATTATCCTGCCAATTGGAAATCACAGGTGGCCACTTGAAGGGGATGGTGTGGTCTTAATAAACTAAAGCATTTTATGTAGACAGTTTAAAAGCATATAGCATTTGTCTGATTTTCACCAAGACCATGGTGTTTGTGGGAGGTCTAGATAAGAGACATGCTATAAATGAACTATCAAGATTCTCTGTACTGTTCACCATTCATTGCTGCAGCACATATAGCCAGCTGGGATGCAATGCTCTCTTCCAGCAAAAGTCAATTTGAGACTCACCATCATTCTATTGTTTCCATGTCTTCTTCAGCAGGTCTCCATGCCATGTAGTGTAGGTTTGGATTTGCAGGTGGCATGGGGGTCAATTTCTTGGAGAAGATTTAAACTCCTGGCCAATACAATTTCTCCAAGTAGTTGGATGAAACCCCTCAAAATTCCTCACTTGCGCAAGTTGCTATATGCTTTAAAAGCAACTGTTGCTATAACAGTCCTCTGGGGAAAGTGGTTAGAGAGACTGTGTTGTTCCAAAGTTCAAAATCTGACTGCCTGCCCAGAATTTGTAATGTAAAATATCCTTTTGTTTGCAGCGGCTGTTACAAATCAAAAAGCAATTATGTTTGCAAGATATTCACTGTGTGACTTTTTATCCTTAGGGGAATCCACAAAAATAGCTGTGTTAGAGATTTGTTTGTGAGTGTGTTTTTTACGGGGGTTTGTTTTGTTTTTGCAAACTTGCATGAGAAAACAAGATTGCCTGAAACAGTTTCCATCCTTTCAGTTGAAACTTTTACACATATCACATAAGTGCAAAAAACCTGCTACATAGAAATACAGTGGCAATGGTGTTTCCTAGATGGTTACATTGTTCTCCTGACCCATTCTCACATTCTACCAAAAAAGACTCCATGGGCTTGGAGCTTCTTCTGCCATATGATACAAAGAGGACTTTTACTGTCCAGGAAATGCAACCTTGGATACCAACCAGAAACACAATTTAAGTGAATGGAACAATTTGTGCACAAGAGAATAACTATTTCTCTAATCGTGTTTTCCAGACTCCCCCCCCCCCAACTTATTTTTTACTGTCTCAAGTACCAAGATCATCTGATTGCTCTACTTGCTGCTCAGAACTCCCAGGCACCATGCTGCTTATTGCTACTCTAAACACTCCAATATAGAAATCCTTAACCTGAGCAGAGACTTGCTTGACCTAACACAGCAAGTTACATAGAGTTCCTGGCACTCTATATTGCTCCTGTGCAACCTTTCACTTTTTTATTTGTCAGGACCATGTGCCACCATCCTCTAATGTAATGATAACCCATTGCATTCCTCCCAAGCCTGGAGCTGCAAGTGTGACATGTGTCAGCCTGACAGTTCTTATATAATCCCCAGCCTTTTAGGAAAAGGGCCATAGCTCAATAGGGCATCCGCATTGCCTGCAGACGGTCCCAGATTTAATCTCTGACAGCTCCATGTTTGAAATCCTGAAGAGTCACTACCAGCCAGTGTAGACAATACTGGGCATGATGGACCAATGGTCTAATTCTGTATAAGGCAGCTTCCTGTTTTCCCTCCCCAGCTTCAAGGTTGGAAGGAAGGTTGAGGTTATGAGGTTCCTGCATTTTGCCAGGCACCAAAGCAGTACAGGGCCAATCTAAGCACCCACTGATTCCCCTTCCCATTTCCTTGGTTGCATAGCAGCCAAACCAGCATGGGCCTCTACCATTTTGGGCTTTGCTTCCAAGAACAACCATAGATGTTGCTCCTACTCTTGTCTTGGATTGGCTAATCTTTCTTGACATTTCTGCTGATCATCAAAACACTATGAGGGAAAGAGACAGAAAGACTTACCTCTGTCTGCCTCACAACCAATGCTTCTTCTAATTCAAGTTCCGTTTTCTTCTTCTGAACTTTCTGCTTGAGGCTTATAATTGATCTTGAATGAATACCCTGTTCTCATCTCAAATCTCTTGACCTTCAAAGGCTCTTGCCTTTTCAACTTTGAAGCCTGCTCTTTTCCTTCAGTTCCAGCCTTGGACTTTCAATATCTTTCTCTAACTGCCATGTCCAGGCTCCATCATAAGTCCCAAGTCCAACTCCATACTTGGTTAGATGGCCCAGGTTGGGTTTTCCATCAGCCTCCTGATTCTGAGGACGGATCTGCTAGAAATGTCCTTGAATTCACACTAGGACTATTAAATAATTAAATACTTTAGCTGATTTATTTAGCCTCCAAAATGCAAATGTTTCATCAATTACATTTAAATAAAACTGTTCATTCTTGTTCCCTGTTCTCTTCCTTCCTTCATACACCCAAGGGAGACTTCATGGTTTGTTAAACCATAACATCCCATGGCATCTAGACCAGCCAACTGTAGTTCGTCTGTTCCCTGCAAACCTGGTTTGCAATCCTGGGCATGAGAAGAGAGATTTGCTTGAGCAAATCATAAAATTACATCTGAACTGGGTCTCTATGTGTGTTTATGTATGTACATGTAACACACTATAAACTAGCCTTCCATTTTTGTTATGAGGAATAAATGAAAGACATCTGAAGCCAGAAAACACTTTTAAATTCAATTTCTTAAAGCCCCCAAATGAACATAATTTGAACAGATTTACTTCAGTGTGGAAATCAGATTTAAATTCATGTAGCTTCTTTTCTAAAATTATCACCATGCATTTAATAACCAGTGTTATGCCACAGAATTGTAAATAATCTGGGAAGGAGTAGCAAGTAAGATGCAGATAATGGCAAATATTTGAATCTACCATGTGGGATAAATTGCCCTTTCCAGCCTTCAGAGAGATATATTTTCTAGATAATAGCTTTAAATAGCAACCCCAAGAGAAATGTGTTGGGCTGATGTCCATGGCTATCTAATGCCAATGCTGAGAACCCAAATGATCTACTAAAATTAAATATCTTATTGGATCAAGAAGAGGACATAAAGGAGAAGGCACCTTTGCTATTGTCATGAGCTGGAATATCAAAAGTAATTACAGTAAAACTTCAGATATATGGAAACATGTTCCCCAGAGGCAGAAGCTGGTTCATCATTATGCTCTTTTAAAGTCCCACAAATCCAAGATATAATTAACTGCAAGATCAGATCTTATGAATGTGTGGGGATCCAAGGACAGAAATAAAGGGGGAAAACCTTTCACAATGACTTCTTGGCTGTGCTGAGTGCACAGCATAATCCAACCACGTGCACTTTGAGCCTTGTTTCTCCATGCCTCAGAGGAGGCCTAGTACAATTGCATCTTTGTGCAAAGAATCCACCAAAATATTATATGGGCAATGCATCTGACTCCCTTGCAAATCTCTCCTCCAGAGTATGCCAAGTGGCTTGGCATTTGCTTTTTGTGCTGGAAGCATGACTTAAGCCAAAAGTAAAATGAGAAGGTTCTGAAAAGCCTGAAAGCGTATCAGAAGTAGTTTGGAGCAGCAAGCATACATTTCCCCCACCTTATCCAACAAAGTGACAAGGAGTGAAGTACAAAAAGGTATAGCAGCAGAAGGAACAGGAGAAGCAAAGGTTTATTGTTTTCATTGTTTTCATTATTTTCAATATATGTACGGCACCCATAATGCCAAGTTAACTGGGGGGTAGTCCCCAGTGTAGTCCCCCTCCCCTATGTGTAACTTAAGCACCTATCAATTATGGTTCCCAAAACTGGATGTGTGTCTGTGCGCACACACACTTTAAATGTATGGTGCATTAAATGTATGGTGCACACACACCCTGGATTCAAGACAGCAAAGGACTTGTCATGGGTGCCAGGTGTGATTCTATCTAAAGGTAAAGGGTAAAAGGACCCCTTGTTGGGAAACTGTGTACGTGCAGCTACTCACACAGAGTCAATTAAGGTTTGGCAGACAGCTAGAAGTCTGCCTGGAGATAACAGAGACATGGAGACTGTTCCCTGATTGGTCAAGCTCTCTCAAGGGAGTGATAATGGCCTACTAACTGAGAGTTCTGAGTTCAGTGGTACAGTGTGTCAGTGTAGGAGTTGTGAGTCGTGTCAGAGAGAGCTAGCATAAGTTCCCGTAAATAGTCCACTGTATATAATAAACACCTAACTACAAGTTCCTGGTTCCTGCTTTGTCTATCCTGTCTGCAGCCAAGTTGCCAATTACTTCCATGGATTCTGCATGTACTCTGCTAGGTCTGGCTAAGGTCTTGCAACTAGTCAGAAAGTTGCGAAACACCAAATTGGTTTTGCAAATACCCCTGACCGTTAGGTCCAGTCGCGGATGACTCTGGGGTTGCGGCGTTCATCTCGCTTTACTGGCCGAGGGAGTCGGCATACAGCTTCCAGGTCATGTGGCCAGCATGACTAAGCCGCTTTCTGGAGAACCAGAGCAGCGCATGGAAATTCTGTTTACCTTCCCGCTGGAACGGTACCTATTTATCTATTTCCACTTTGATGTGCTTTCGAACTGCTAGGATGGCAGGAGCAAGGACCGAGCAATGGGAGCTCACTCCATCATGGGGATTCGAACCGCCAACCTTCTAATCGGCAAGCCCAAGAGGCTCTGTGGTTTAAATCTCCCAAAACTACCACCCAGGGTTCATACTCCAAGATGATTTAAAATGTGTTAATATGTTGTCTATTGTTTATGTTTCCCTTCTCATTTTGTACTTTAAGCAGAACCAGACAGCCATGCTCACTGGATCAACACACACTACGCTTCCTTTGCAATAACTGTTTTTTGTAAACCAGAAAATGTGCAGCATTTCTATACAAATTAAATTGTAATACATATGGATAAATTATCCAGAGTGCTCATAAAGGAAAATTCATTAGACAGCAGTAACAGGGAATCTTCTTCCTTCTCCTGTTGGAGCCTGTTCATTCATTACCTCAATGTTGTAGTAACGTTTGAAAGCCTGGCACCATCATGGCGGAACCAGTTTCACAGGTCTTCTCCAAGCAATTGCTGTCTGGTTTGAAATAGGAAATTGTCTTCTGCTAATCCAGACCATTGGTCTCTCTAGCTCAGTAATCTCTACATGGATTGGCAGTGGTTTTCCAGTATTTCAGATTGAGCGTCTTTCCTAATTCTCTTTGGGAATGACAGAAAGTGAACACAGGGAATTGCTTTATACTGAGCCAGGCCATTGGTCTAGTTAGCTTAGTATTGTCTCCACTGACTGGCAGCAGTCATCTTCTGCATGCCAAGCAGATATTCTGACACTGAGCTACAGCCATGTTCCCAGCTCCTCTAAAACATCACCATGAATGAGCTAGAAAGGTTTGTTTAGGGACAGAGTTACAGGATCAATCTTATTATTGTTGTTAGTGGCATTTATTTATATACAGTGGTACCTCGGGTTAAGTATTTAATTCGTTCCGGAGGTCCGTTCTTAACCTGAAACTGTGTTTAACCTGAAGACCACTTTAGCTAATGGGGCCTCCCACTGCTGCCACGCTGCTGGAGCATGATTTCTGTTCTCATCCTCAAGCAAAGTTCTTAACCCTGAGGTACTATTTCTGGGTTAGCGGAGTCTTTAACCTGAAGCGTATGTAACCTGAGGTACCACTGCACTGCCTTAAAATATATTTCCCCTGCTCAAGGCAGCTCAGAGAACAAACACAATATCGAGCACTTAAAGCAGAGCTTTCCAAACTTTTCATGTTGGTGACACACTTGTTAGACAGGCATCATTTCGCAATGCAGTAATTCAGTTTCACCCACAAACCAGAGGTTAAACTTACCCCTTTCCAGCCCCAGGAGGAGCATAAGGAGCATTTGCGCAACACACTTACACACTGCAGCCGACACACTGAATATATCATGACACACAGTTTGGAAAGCTCTGACTTGAAGCATAGAGAAAAAGATTGGTTCCACACACTCACAGATCTGGTCCCAAGGAAGACTATCCACTGACACTATGACTGCAACTAGTGTTAAAACCCATTCAAAGAGAATATTATTCTGCATAGGCACTGATGATGATGATGATGATGATGATGATAATTTATTTGCACCCTGCCCATCTGGCTAAGTTTCCCCAGCCACTCTGGGCAGCTTCCAACAAAGATTAAAAAGACATTAAAATGTCACACATTAAAAACTTCCCTGAACAGGGCTGCTTTCAGATGTCTTCTGAATGTCAGGTAGTTGTTTATCTCTTTGACATCTGATGGGAGGCCGTTCCATAGGGTGGGTGCCACTACCGAGAAGGCCCTCTGCCTGGTTCCCTGTAGCTTTGCTTCTCTCAGTGAGGGAACCGCCAGAAGACCCTCGGAGATGGACCTCAGTATGAGGGAATTCACCGAAGACAATTTCTTGTTGAAACTCGTATTGAACCTGGCTCTTGCTCTTAACCCATTCACTTCTGTTTTAACCTCACTAAGATTTCAATTAAAATTAATGTTCACCTCAGAAAGAATTGGTGCTTAGAGCCAACATATCTTGCCCAGGAGAATAAGACAAATTTGTCTAAGCTCAAGTATTTCAGCAAGACAGCCTTCTTCAGACTAAGCACTCACCAAGGAAGAAGTAAATTATACATGGAGCTGGGATTAAAAAAGACAATCAAAAGAGGAGGAGGAGTGTTAATAAATCTGCCCTCTGATGAGGATATTCTATTAGAAAATCATTTGTAAGTATATTAACCTGTAAAAACAAATTGCTGATGGGTTCATGGGTTGAATGAAAATATTATGGAGGCCATTAAATACTGAAGAGAATGAACAGGGCACACACCTTCCAGAGAGCAGAGTCAAAATTATTATTATATATATTTCTGCCATCACCAGTATCAGCAGTGTTCAGAAGACTGTACTAGCATCAATAGGTTTTTATATAACTCATGTCAGACTTTCAACATAGAGGGCAACCTGAACTTGAGTATTTCTACGTGCTCCCATATCTAAATAAATATAAAAATACAAATGAAAGTCTTAAAATAAGAATAAAATTATTTATACCAAACCTTACCCTACAAGAAGCTCAGAGAGAAGCCTCAGTGCCCCATGATGTACATTTGGGCCAAATGCAGGCTCTCAGACTAAGCCAACCAGTGAACTTCATGGTTGACTGGGGATTGAAAGCTAGATTTCCCTAGTCCTATTTTGACTAACCACTATACCTCACTGCCTTGTTTTAATTTCACAGGAAAGTAAGAACATACAGCCTACCTATCATGCTAGCTGCAGGAAATAACAAGGGCCCTTCTCCCAAACAACTTTGTGAAGCATGAGAAGTGGCCATGGACAATTTGGCAACATCTCATGCAAGCATGCCTTCTCCTGATTAGCCACAAAAATATATAGGAAGCCTAGTAGACTCAGTGTCAGGCTCTGTAACTTCATCAGATCATAAACCATCCCTGTAGTTTGTGGGTCTGGGCCTAATGCGTCTGAGACAAGAAGGAAATTTTGGGGCACCTCACTGATTGACACTTTGTGGGTTTCCCCTCTCTCCCCTGGGACCAGAGACTGGGAAGAACAGGCTAATTTCTTTGTCACAACTTGTACCTTGTTTTGGAATAAAAATGCACCACTGACAAAAATGAGTAATTACGGAAGAGTGACAAGACTAGTAGAGCACACAGGATACATCAAGACAGAGATTATTATTTTCCTTTGCAAAGAAATTTCATTATAATATGGCTTGTAAATGCATTTACTTTGCATTTTTAGGGAGGAAGAAATATTAAAGGAATGTGTTTAAGGAAATCATGAGACACAGGATGTCCTCTTGGACAAACCTTTGCTGCTCCAAAATGCACACAAGTGCTAAAAATAATGCAAAAAGCCCACAAGCATTTGGTCAAGAATCATCACCCTTCTTGAACCGACTGCTAGTTTCCTGTGTTCCCAGAATATTTTTATCAACTGGCATACAGCTCTGTACCATATGGCATGGCACACTAACGAGTAAAGAACTTGATTTAAATATACAGGGAAATAAAAATAAATGTTATACCTATACAGGCGCAAATAAAGCTACACAGTCATAGGCCCCAAAGCTCTTCTTGCAGGGAGAATGTTGGGTTATTCCAAAATAAAACAAAAGCAACGCAAATCTGTGGCACCTTACGAGGCGTCACCACTAAATATAACAGTCATTTAATCACTATTTAAAGCTTCTTTCTCCTATCACCATAGTTATGTATGGATTGGTACATGTTCCTTAGGAGGAAAAGAAAAAGCAATGGAGGTTTCAGCTTGGGGTTCTAAAAAGCAGTGACCCAATATTTAGTTTCTGTCAACCACTATCTCAGGTTATATTTTGTGACTGGAAAAGCTGGGTTAAATATTACCTTGTATTTATTTGTTAGTTAAAACATTCGTACACTACCCTTCAATCCAGTGAAAATAACACATAATGTATAGCATAAAATATACCATTTTAGCGTTTTGCCTTGCTAAATATTGTGAGCCCCAAGGGATAGGTTTGTGGTAGAAAGGCAGGGTATGGATATTTCAGTCTTCAAGACAGTAGAGAACGCATAAACCATCTTACTGCCCTGCCTTGTAAGAATAAGATAAATTCAGAGAATCTAGAAAAGCCACATGCACAAAAATGCAGGCTAACTTGATGTTAGCACAGCGGAATTTTAAATGTATATTTTGTTTCCAATAGATGGTCTAAATGGTGAGCATCTCAAAAACGTGGTTTCAAAACATGGTCAGCATGTTTTAAAAGGTGCTTATCATAGACTCTAGTATGCCAGCATACCAGGGGACGCAGACTGCTGTCATATCAAGATGGCAAGACTATGAAGAAGAAGAAGAAGAAGAAGAAGAAGAAGAAGAAGAAGAGGAGGAGGAGGAGTTTGGATTTGATATCCCGCCTTTCACTCCCTTTAAGGAGTCTCAAAGCGGCTAACATTCTCCTTTCCCTCCCCCCCCCCAACAAACACTCTGTGAGGTGAGTGGGGCTGAGAGACTTCAGAGAAGTGTGACTGGCCCAAGGTCACCCACCAGCTGCATGTGGAGGAGCGGAGATGCGAACCCGATTCCTCAGATTACAAGACTGCTGCTATTAACCACTACACCACACCAGTGATGCTTAAATTTGACACTGACCACATGGTTTATGTGTGGTGACATCATGCCTATAGAGGGCAAAAGACCTCTTTAGGAAGACCAAGACCTCCAGGGTTTAAACCAGGACTCAAAGCCTTTGGAATTTACCCTTTCATGGATTAATAGTGCATTGTTATAAAAAGTGATCATCCTATCAACTCACTTTCCAGAAGCATTTTACAGGTCAAAACCTGAACCTACAATTCAAAATAAACAAAAGGATCTATTACAAACAATCCCACAGAAAATTGAATTCCTGGATTTGAATTCACAAGTACAAGTCAGTACTGCAAACCAACATTTCCCACCTTTGCCACATCAAGCAGTTGGTCCCTTACCTTTCCCACCCCGTCCTGGCCACATTGCTCCATGTGACAGTCACCTCCAGGCTTCACCAATGTAATTCACTCTACGCGGGGCTGCCCTTGAAGCTGACCCAGAAACTCCAGCGGGTGCAGAATGCTGCAGCGAGGCTCCTCACGGGGTCTCTGCCATGGGAGCATATTCACCCAGTGATTCTCCAGCTGCACTGGCTCCCGGTGGAGTACAGGGTCAGATTTAAGGTGCTGGTTTTGACCTTTAAAGCCCTTCATGGCCTAGGACCCTCGTACCTACGGGACCGCCTCTCCTGGTATGTCCCACAGAGGACCTTAAGGTCCATAAATAGCAACATCCTAGAGGTCCCGGGCCCTAAGGAAGACAGATTAGCCTCAACCAGAGCCAGGGCCTTTTCAACACTGGCTCTGACCTGGTGAAACGCTCTGTCTCATGAGACCAGGGCCCTGCAGGATCTGATTTCTTGTTGTTCCACCTGGCCTTCAGCTCGGAATCAATTTGATTCCCTCCCCCTCTTCTTTTTTCCTTTCTCCTCCTGTGGATTTGGGTTTCCATTGAAATGAGGCTGTATTTTAATGTTTTAATGTTGTATTTCAATCTTGTTTTTAAGTTGTATTTCAATGAACTTGTTTTTATATTGGGTGTTAGCTGCCCTGAGCCCAGTCTTGGCTGGGGAGGGCGGGATATAAAAAAAAAATTAAAAAAAAAGAAGAGGAAGAAAGAAACAGCACTCTTCTCAGTTTTGATTTGTGCAAACACAAAAGCATAGAATGCTAGATGTCAGCCAAGTAGTTTATTTAAATGTGAATTATTTTTATAGCTACTATTAAAAGCAAAATGGGAAGAGACATTTGTTTTCCTGCCATAAAAATAGGGTACCTTGAAAGATTCCTTTAAAAAAAAATACCAAAAAAAAGTCCAGAGAGAGAAAGAACCAGAGAACAGGTTGAATGGGAGATTCCCTGAAACTCAGCAGAAGAAAAACAACGAAGGCAGCTATGGACATGGATATGGCACTTCAAAGAACATTGCCCAACAGCATGCTTGTATGATACTATTATGTGGTGTTTATAATTATATATATTGCAACATAATTAACCTACTTAGCCTTAAGATTATAAAAGGTGTGAACAATATGTTATTAGATAAGGAAGAAATTGAAACTGGCATCGATTTCTAGATATAAATCACCTACCTTGTAGTTGTCAGTAGACATTAAAGCAAGCCGCAACAGAAATATTTCTTAAATACATACTTTAATTAAATCATGGTAATATATGTGATCAGATTTGAGAAACGTGTCTCAAGATGTTTACAAGCCCTTGGAGATGTTCTAATAATCCTATCAAAAATATCCCTTTCCCCAAATAATGGGTTATTTGAGGACACCATTTTGTCCCCCAGAAATTCCAAGTGGGTGCATCAGGGATGGGAGCCTATGGCCATCCAGATGCTGCTGAACTACAACTTCCATCATCCCAGACCATTGGCCATGCTGGCTGGGAGTGATGGGAGTTGTGGTACAACACTATTTGGTGGGCTTCGGGTTCTCCACTGTTTATATAAGCAGGGCTAATTCCATACATGCTAATCTTGTAGCAGTGTAACAGACTAAGAAATATACTTTAACGTAACATTTCATGGGTCAGAACTCATTTTGTCAGTTGAATGAAAAGGCAGGTTCATTTAGAAGAGAGCCGGAGGAGAACTTGACTGGCTGAACAGGAGAAACTATGAAGATGCCATTTAGCCCCCTGATTAAAGTGGGGGGGGGGGGGAGAGATGGAGAGAGAACTGTTTTGTTAAAGAGGTTTGCAGCAGAGATTCTGTGTGAATAACACTTTTCAAGTTGTCCCTCAAACTTCTAGTACACAATTATCCTGCAGTCCACTGTGGGTTAAACCACAGAGCCTAGGACTTGCTGATTAGAAGGTCAGCGGTTCGAATCCCCATGACAGGGTGAGCTCCTGTTGCTCAGTCCCTGCTCCTGCCAACCTAGCAGTTCGAAAGCATGTCAAAGTGCAAGTAGATAAATAGGCACCACTCCGGCGGGAAGGTAAACAGTGTTTCCATGTGCTGCTCTGGTTTGCCAGAAGCTGCTTAGTCACGCTGGCCACATGACCCAGAAGCTGTACACCGGCTCCCTCGGCCAATAAAGCGAGATGAGCGCCGCAAACCCAGAGTCGGCCACGACTGGACCTAATGGTCAGGGGTCCTTTTACCTTTACATCCAAGTGTCATCGAATATGTCTGCCTACATTAGCCACATTCTATTACAGCCCAGAGCACCCTGGGATCCTTATTTAAATTTACTGAATATTTATACCTCACTTTTCTATGAAGACAATAATCAAAGCAGGTTACAATACACAAAACTTAACAAAGGAAAGCAAATATTATTAAATATTAAGGGACCATCGACAGTAAATCAGCATGCCTGAAACAGTATCTGCCTCTATTAGTAGAACTCTAAACCAGGGGTCACCAACCAAGTATCTGCAGGTGCCATGATGCCTATGAAGGCTTCCCTTGGAGAGATGCCCCAAACTCTGAGCTTCCATTTGTTTTGGTTTTTTTTGGGGGGGGGGTTTAAGTCTCCCAGAACAAATATTATGGGGCAAAGGATGCAGGCACCTTCTATGTGATTTCTGTGAAGTGAGAGAGGTGTGGCTATTTTTTCCCTGGTACTGAGGAATGTTCTTTGTTATTAGGCAGCAACAGCATCAGTGGGTGGTGTGGGGAGGTAGGTGTGATCTCCATAATCAAGACCAGCAGGGTATAGGTAACGTCTTGTGAATAAGGCTGTCAGGGCTGTTTATTTCTCTCATTTTGTGTTATGCTATGCTCCCCATAGGGATGAGGGTGGCGCTGTGGGTTAAACCACAGAGCCTAGGACGAAAGCACGTCAAAGTGCAAATAGATAAATAGGTACCGCTCCAGCGGGAAGGTAAACGGCATTTCCGTGTGCTGCTGTGGTTCGCTAGAAGCGGCTTAGTCATGCTGGCCACATGACCCGGAAGCTGTACACCGGCTCCCTCGGCCAATAAAGTGAGATGAGCGCCGCAACCCCAGAGTCAGCCACAACTGGACCTAATGGTCAGGGGTCCCTTTACCTTTTTTATACTCCCCATGGTTCTTCCCCCTTCATGGCACCCATTTTCTTTTACTGGCTACCCCAACCTTCTTCTGAAATTTAAAATGAGCTAGTCCAAACAGGTTGACAACCCATTGTCTATCAAAGCAGATTAAGAATTTGTGGGCTTCCTACAGGAATCTGGTTGGGCACTATGAGAAGTGGATTCTAGATTAGATGGGTCTTGGGCCTGATCTGACATGGCTCTTCTTATATTCTTAGCAAGGGGAAAAAATGATGGTTGGATGGACCTATGTGGATAGTCAATGTGTTGCTTTCCATTTGTTAGACTCCAATTCTCATTGGTCCCAAGCAGTGCCTCTAGCAGTGTGCCTCTAAGGGTCGCCAGCACCACATCCATGGACACTATGATGGCCTTGAGGACTTCCTTACTGCCAGCAAAGTCTCTGAGCATTCCCCTCACTGCCTCCTTTTTTCTTCCTTGGAAAGCGTGTAAAGCTGAAGGAGAAAGTTGAAAGAATGCTACTCAATCCCACTTCCTTTTTCAGTCTAATTGTTTTAAGGGTCAGACCAGTTGAACAGAGGGAAGAGTGACCAGGAAAAGGGGGCAGGGTGGAGTAGGAAGAAAAAGAGAGTGATCTAGGAGAAAATAATAATAATAATAATAATAATAATAATAATAATAATAATAATAATTTATACCCCGCCCATCTGACTGGGTTTCTCACACCACTCTGGGTGGCTTCCAACAAAATATTAAAAATACAACAAAACATCAAACATTAAAAACTTCCCTAAACAGGACTGCCTTCAGATGTCTTCTAAAAGTCAGATAGTTGTTTATTTCCTTGACATCTGATGGGAGGGAGTAATGAGAGTCTGGGAGTGGCAAAGGGAAGAAAGTGAGATGCTACGTGAGAGATATTTGCATGTGTATGTACGCACACAAACTGGATTCAATTAAATGAATCATCTTGAAGTTGTGTAGTTTTCACACACAAGCACACACATACATAGCCCAACTAACATTGAGCAAACATTTAAAAATTACTGATTTGGTACTCTTCAGTGTTGCCATGCAGCAAAAACATGGGTTCTTATGAGTCATCAGGTCACCTCTTGACCCACAAATGTGTTCTGTGGCTTTTTGTGTATGGTTTTCTTGCCATCTTGTGTAAAAATCATGAATGTATGCCTTTTCTTAGTCTTTAGTGGTGCTGGCAAGTTCTGCAATTTTTACTGTGCAATCTACCAATGTATAGTTTAATTTGATGGTATTCTTTTGGGTAGGGGATGGCTCTGTGTAAAATCATGCAAATTCAAGAGGATCCATTTTATTTCTCCTGGATCTCACTTCTCCCCATGCTTCATAAAATACTTAAATCATTTTTGTGTGCACATATGCATATACACTGTCTGGGTGGGGAGGGAAGAACCAGAGGTGGTGGTGCCCTCTCTCAAAATTCCAGCTGTGCCCTTTGGCTGAAAAATGTTGGAGGCCCCTTCTCTAGGTGGATGTTCCTACCAAAATCTAATCTCTCGAGCATAAACGACCTAGCATGAAAAGCAATAAGCTACTGAATGAGAATGATCATGAAAAAGGCAATAAGTAGTGTACATTACTATGGCATGGCAACGAAAATAGAGTGTTTTCAATGCTACACTCTCTTCTGCCGTTAACATTTTATAACCTAGTAAAACCTTCTTGCTATTTTCCTTTCAATTAAAAACATCTAACATCCTTTTAGGTATAGAATTAGTCATTTGCCATTCACATCCTTCCTCTAAATGGGCCATTTGAGCCTCTGAAGATATTAAAAGACACAATTTGAAAGGTAAAAATGGCAGAAGCGTTCTTGGCTCAAAAGTAATACCAATAGCCCAGACGCTCTCCAAAGACTGCAAAAATATACAAACAGGATTTCCAAATGTGTGCACTAAACCAGAATGAGGCAATAGTTTATCTAACTCACTCTAATACATCCTGAAACAATTATATATTCATAGATGGATTTTTTTTAAAAAAAAAATAGAGTCCCTGGCATGTGCAGAACAGAAAAAAGTAAGCAGAAAACAGGGCAATCTCCCTTTAAGAATAAGACCATAAACAGAACATCCACAACGTATTTGCTGGATAAATGCTCATAGTTAAGAACAAAGAATGGTGTTTTCACTGAGCTGGTACACAACTCTACGATCTCAAAAATACAGTGTTATGTTTTTGGTTCCAAGCTTTCTAGCCAAAGCTATTGAGGCAATGAGATCTATGAATAAAGTTGGAGGGGTTGCAGTATTCCTACCTATGGTAGGATTCTGATGTTCTTCAAGAGCCACCATCAGTGATGTCAAAAAGTACTTCTTCACACAAAAGAGGAGTAGACAAATTCAGAGAGGCTATCAATGGCCACAAACCATATATTTACATTTGCTATTCGGCAATAAAAATGAAGGCATAAAAATGAAAAGACAGAAGGATACATCTTCCATGCTTTCTGAGACTGGATCAAAGCAGAAAAACGATCATATATGGATACAGACACAGATGTTTTACATAAGTGGAGTTCGACTTTTGGCTCATTTGGTTGAAAAGAGATGTTAGTAGACCTATAATTTGTCACAAAGAAGGAAATGATGTTCTAGGGCAGGAATGGGAAACTCTTCTTGTTGGATGTCACCAGCTCCAGAGATCATAGCTAATAGCAGGGATGAGAGGAGCTACAGTCCAATGACATCTGAAGGACCACAGAATCCCTGCCTTTGTTTTATAAATATAGCTTAATTCAGGGAAATGGTTTCCTGTAGAATAATGTTAGGTAATTATTATCTGGAAGCAAACTTACACAACATTGTTCTTCATATGGCAAACATTACTGGTACATTTAATCTCTAGCCTGTGTGCTGGGATTCCCTATAAACAGGAGCCTTTATAAACAGGAGCACTTCAAAACTGCATTGTAAAAACACCAAAGCAAGTGAACGTGAAAATATGCACATACTCTTATTTATTTCACTGCAGTTTTGTGTGTGTGTGTTGTACAACAGCCACATAATGAGGGAACAAGAAGACTTCTCCAAAGAATGGGCTAGTTTATAGGTTTTAGCAAAGTTTCACCTCTCACCATGCCCACTTTCAATTACTCTGGTGCCACCACTGTTTCCAACTAAACACTGAGTTTTGTGAGGTGTGGCATTGTATCTTGGAGGGCCCCCACCCTAAGGAGATCCAAGAGGCCCACTCTGTGATCCCGTATAACACCAACTGATAATTTCTGATTTCTGCCAACCTCCCATAAAGAAAGCATAAACATAAAACTGCCTAAAGGTATGATTCAAAATAATAATAAAAAACTAAAAGGCCAAAACGTGTGACTCCTCAATGCAACATCCCACTCCCTCAAAGGCCTGGGCAAAGATGCACATCTTTACTTCAGTTTACATATTGCATTTTAATCAAAAGGCTGTGTATCTACAGACACAGCAGATGCAGACTCACGCCATTAAATAAGACTTTGCCATGTAAGAGTAGCTCTTCCTGCTCAGGCTGAGAGGACAAGTGGCACAAGGCGAGTGGAAGCTACAAGAAACAACCTCTGCTACCTCCCTTCTTGCTCTCAGTGGGGTGGAGGTAAAGATTGAGCCTGCCACAACAACCACCCAGAAAGTATGTGAGCGAGATAAGGCAATAGCTATTCCTGCAGTCCCGCCACTTCTTGCTCTCTCTCTCTCTCGGCCACGTAGAGAAAGAGAGCGAGCAACAGTTGTTGGGACTGGAGGAATAGCCATTGCCTTCTCTCACTCACATGCTTTCTGTGAGCCGTGGCTGTGGCAGGCTCAGTCTGTGGTGCTGCTGGAGACCACAATCCACCACATCTGCCTGCCCTGCCTCTCTCTGGATGGTGCAGCAAAGAAGGTTGGTCCCACAGGGCCAAATCCCCACCACTACTCTGACCAGAGGGAGACAGAAGCAGCTGCTCATGCCAGGAGCAAACCTCTCATCTTTTCTCATCCTCTGGGCAAGAGCACAGAGGAAGAAGCAGAGCCACCTCTGTAGCATGGAGATGTGGACATGGCCTATTCTCATTTGCCCACTCTGGGATGAGTGCAGGCACAACTCTGGCTCCAATCCTTTCCCCTCTGCAGCCCCTCAACAGAAGGTAACAAGCAGAGTCAAGTACGCTACCAGAAGCAAAACTTCCTTTAGAAAATGGAATGGGAACGAAAAGAAGCTAACACTGGCAAAAAGAAATGCAGGCAGGCTTCCAGGGACAGGGAGTGGCATGTTGTGAAGATAGCATGGGGAATGCCCTCACACACTCACAGTAGCGTGATATAAGGCTGGCAGGCGGGCATGGGGGCGTGTGATAGCAGCAGGAGCAAAAACACAAGGAGGTAGGTGAGGCGAAAGTAGTTAGCTAGGAGAAGGAGAACCTTTGCCCCAGGGAGAGACGAGAAAAACAAGGGAAACGCCTGTGAGAGGCAAGCCGGGGAAGTAGAGCAAAGTTATAAGTGCTGCTTATAATAAACGGGATCCTGTGATCACACAGGCAGAATCTGGACTAAGGAACCATTCCGGGTACCCAAGGCTTCTCAGGGGGGTGAGGTGTTATAGGGAAGAAGAATCCTGACACAAACAATAATGAATGCTAATTAGGAATATGAAGAGCACATTGCTAAAATCATAAAAGCCCAAGCAAAAAAAAAAAATGCTTTAAATACATCAGCAATAGATTATCAGCTAGGAAGAGAGCTGGGCCTTTGGATGACAAGAGTCAAAGGTGTGATAAAGGAGGATAAGGAGAATGCAGAGAAGCATTTGTCAGGTTGCTGTGCCTGAACTAACTTTTGCAGAGAGGGAGTCTGAGGAACTGCAACAAAAAAGTGGTGACAAGGAATGATGTTCTAGGCCTCATAGATGAATCGTTAAAGATAAAATAACCAAGCACACAGAGAACAAGCTTTGCCAATTTTACTTTCAAAAAGTAAAATTCCTGACACCCATGAAATTGTTCAGCTTTTTTTTGGGGGGGGGGGGGAATCTAAGCTTTTTGAACTGCTTTTTCCATCGTGTTGCCATATATCCAGGTTTTCCATGACATTTTGCCAGTTCAGCAAAATGACACCTTTTTTACACCCGAAAGCAAGGACACGTCAAGAATTTTCGTAATGTATTGCAAGCCTACCAAAGCACAGCCAAGATGGCTTCTGCAAGTCCTGCCTCACTATCTTGTAAAATGCTTTAATAATGTCAACAGGCATATAGCTAAGTGTGACTCAGTTGACATAGTATATTAGAACTTCTGAAAAGCTTTTGACAAAATGTCTCATCAAAGATCCTGTTGTAGATCAGGAAGTAGTTAAGAAACAGGAAGCACAGAATAGAACCATATAGACAGTTCTCCCAATGAAGAGGTGTAGAAAGTGGAGTCCCACAAGTATTGGTAGACAAGTACCGGGATATGAATGATAAGGCCATCTGTGGCCACAATAGCTATGTTCCACCTCAGAGACAGTATGCATTTGAATGGCAGTTGCTGAGAATCACAAGTAGGGAGAGCACTGTAACACTGATGCCCTGTTTGTGGGATTCCCATGGGCATCCAATGATTGGTATTGAGGAGATTTCACCCCTCCCATATCCAAGAATCTCCTGAGGAGTCTGCTGATTCTGCAGAGAGGAGGAGGCGTGTTCTGCTCTCTACTTATTCTGCTCTAGCACCACATCAAGTACTCAGTCAGTGAGTCAGTCAGTCAGTCAGTCAGTCAGTGTGTGTGTCAGAGAGAGAGAGACTGAGTGTTAGAGATTGTGTGAATAGATAAGGTTGCTGCTAAGAGCAGCTGCAGACACTCAGTGCAGTTCAGCATTCATTTTGCTTAGACCTCATATAGCTCTGTATATAGTTGTGTATTATAGTTGTAGATAGAATAAAGAAGATATTCTACAGAGCTGCTCTCCAAGTTGTTTATAGACTCTGCTAGACTCTGCTGTACTCTGCTGTGCGACGACTGTCTACTTGTGGAAGTGAATCCGGTGCTCACAACTCTAAGCTGTGAGTCCACAGCACTTTGACCTGTTCCTGTGCAGAAGGTGGTCTCTGGAAGTGCTACCCAGCTCGCCTAGCCCAGTCGGGGCTGAAGTGGATTAGTCCAGTTAGTGGCACTGGCTCAAGGGCGATGCTGACAGGTATTAGGACCTGTGTTTTATACCTTGTCCATAAATTATGTAGATTTCAAGGTGAACAGGGTGAGCAGTGAGGCAGCCAAGTTTGTTGATGAAATTGTTCAGGGTGATTAAAACAAAAAAATAAAAGAAAAATTGAATTGCAACGTGCTCCAAAAGAATCTCTTCAACCCAGGTGAATGGACACGAAAATGGCAAATGCAATTCAGTGTAAACAAATGCACGTGGGATCTGAACTGGCAGTGACTGACCAGGAACAAGATCATGGGGTCACAGCATATAGACTGATGAAGAGGCCAATCCAGTGTGCAGCAGATGTGAAGAAGGCAAATTCCATGCTAGGAGTCATCAGGAAAGGAATTGAAATAAAAAGACCAGAGGAGGGGCACACAAGCAAAAGGCCCACTACAGGCCTTTTGGGTGCTTATTTTGGGGTAGTTACTTCTCATGCATCCACCAACTTTGTTGCAGCAACATTGCTGGCCTCAAAATGCCAGGTTGCATTCGCCTGCACTCCATCCAGTTTTGCCCTTTCATGGGGAAATCAGATATGTGAAAGAAAACCTGTTGCCAACGCCCCCTTTGCCCATTGAGCAACCGTCTGGGATGGCTCTCATTCACTCTCCCGCGGCGGTGTGGCTCTGGGGATTTGTGGAAAGGTGAATGCTCGAGGGGCCACCCAAATCATGTTGCCAAGTCCCCAGAACCTACAACACTCCCTGGTAAAACCTGACGCCTCTCGTGTAGGAAATGTCCCAGAGAAATCGCCCCCGGTCGTTGCAGCAAACTCAAAATAAGAGAGAGTATGCATGTGTGGTGCCAGTTTAACAAGATAACAGCGTTAAGTGGATCTATAAATCTGCTAATCGTTACGGGACACAATCGCTCTCTTTCCCCCTTCGTTTTCTGCAAAGTTAACCTTGGTGCATCAAAGCCAACTTTGAAACGGGATCCAAGTTCCCCTTGACTCTGCCGGGTCTTCCAGTCCTGCAGGATCTCAACAACCCTGCTGCGATCTCCTGCAGCCAGCAGAGCGACGGCACTGCAGCCAGGCGATCTCTCTCCTCCTTTCTTACCTTTTCCGCCTGCAGAAAACACAGAGCGCCCAGAGCGCCAGAGCAGTAGCGAGCGCCAGGCCGTAGGTGCGAGGGGACAGCAGCTCGAGGAGGCCCATTTTGGGGGAGCTCGGCTCCTTCGACGTGCTTCTGTCGCTCTTCCCGCAGCAGAGACCTCCCTCTCTGCCAGCAAACTTCAGGCATCTCCCGCCAGGGAACTCCCGCTCCCGGTTCCCTCCCGCAGCGTTACAGGAAGTTTGGACAGCGACGGGGAAAAGAAAAAAACCGAGCAACAACGGCGTTCCGATTGGAAGGCGAGCGCAGTGGGGCGGCCCGAGGGAAAATCCCAGCACCGCCCCACCGTCGAAGGAGAGCGACTGGAAGAGCCGCTTGGGAAGCGCGGAAGAGACGGGCAAAGACCCCGCGCGCTCCCTTCCCCAGGGAAGTTGGATCTCAGGGTCCGGCTTCCCATTGGAGGAGAGAAGGAAGGAAGCTGGCGAGAGCTGGCCGCGAGGAGCGAAGGAGGATGATTATTATTCCACAGAAGCTGCTCCAGAAAGCAAAGAAGGCAGATCGTCGCCCTGATGTCTGGGGAAAGCGGCGGCCTGAGAAAGAATCAGTTTCTGGGTGTATGTTTTTTACGGGATTTTGTTGAATCTCGCCTGTTGTATTCAGGCTCCGCAGCGCATCTGCTGATCTAGTAATTTATTTACCAGACTACTAACAGATCCTGACAGAGCTCCTAATCCAGACCTGCGATTGTTTTCAGCGCAAGGGAAAGGGAAGAGAGAAGGCTGGTGTTCTGCGTCAATATAACACAATGCATCACTATTTGAAAGTAAAATAAGTTCCGTTCAGTGTAGCTGAAGTTGGATTTTAGCCTTACTGTTCACCCCCCCACACACACACACACCAAAAGAACATCAGATAAGGCTCCAGACCTGAGCACTGGAAAGTAACTAATGTAACACCCCTCTTTTAAAAAGGAATCTTTATATTACAGGCTGCTCAGCTCAATGTCTGTCCCAGAAAACTGGTGGAAAGTAGGGGTACGTATAAAATAACCAAGCATATAAAATAAGCCTTTCTGAAGCAGAACCAGGACTGCTTCTGCAAGGGCAAGTCGTGTCTCACAAACTTCTTAAAGAGTTCTTTGAGAGTGTTAACAAGCAGGGCCGTCTTTCGGGAGGTGCAAAGGGTGTAGGGCACCCAGGCGCCGAATTCTGGGGGGCGCCAGGCGCCCACCGCTGAAGCCGCCTAAGCTCTTAACTATCTACCTGTTATGAAATAATAAATAATTTTGATCAAGCTAGAAAAACAAAATACATATATACCTAGGTATTACCGAAATGTATCCCTACAGTTTCACTAAAGGACTTTCGACTTTGTGCACCCATTTACCAAAGATGCACAGCGCCAGCAGCAGCACTTGTCATTCACAATGGTGGTGCTTGAATCAATGACAGTGCGTGTCATTCACAATGGCACCGTGCATTCAAAATTAACTTACATCAAAATATTATGTTACATATTGTACTGAGCTGCAATACGGCAACGGGGTCAGCGGCACCTTTGACACGACTGATGTTCCTCCTAAGTAGGTGCCTAAACAATACTTATAAGTTTGTGTGGTGGTGTTGCATACTTAAGTACAGTCATACTTCAGGTTATAGACGCTTCAGGTTGCGGGTTTTCGGGTTACAGACGCGCCAAAACCTGGAAGTACCGGAACAGGTTACAGTGGTACCTCAGGTTACATACGCTTCAGGTTACATACGCTTCAGGTTACAGACTCCACTAACCCAGAAATAGTGCTTCAGGTTAAGAAATTGTGCTCCGGTGGCACGGCAGCAGCAGGAGGCCCCATTAGCTAAAGTGGTGCTTCAGGTTAAGAACAGTTTCAGGTTAAGAACGGACCTCCAGAACAAATTAAGTACTTAACCCGAGGTACCACTGTACTTCTGGGTTTCGGTGCTCACGCATGCACAGAAACGCTAAATCACACTTTGCGCATCCACAGAAGTGCCAAATCTCAACCTGCACGTGCGCAGACGCGGCACTGCAGGTTGCGGATGCTGTGGGTTGCAAATGTGCCTCCCGTATGGATCACGTTCACAACCCGAGCGTCCACTGTATAAGTGTATTGTAAATAAATGAGCAAATAAAAAAGTTTGTTTCTTTTTCCTCCCTTCTTTTGTAAACAAGAGATAAGGCGTAAGCGTGGTATCTGACATATGGATAATAAAAGTTAATTGGGGGGCTAAATTAAATTTGGGGGCACTGGGCAGATCTTCACACCCCAATGGCGCATATGCTAAAGACTGCGCTGTCAACAAGCATGTATATAAGAGGTGATCTGGCTTTCATAGCATACTTGGACTTTCAAAAAGCTTTTAACAAGGTACAATTTGATATACCGCTTAACATGAGTTAAGTGGAGTCTGAACTGGCAGGGACTGACCAGGAGCGAGACCTGGGGGTCACAGCAGAGAGTTCAGTGAACATCTCAACCTCGTGTGCAGAAAGAGGGATAAAATCATTTCTCTGGCCACTTTCTCAATGCCTTGCATAATCTTATACATGTCATCTCTGACTCATTTTTTCTCTAAACTAAAAAAAGTCCCAAAAACTGCAACCTTTCCTCATGGAGGATTCACTTCAACTATTTGATCATTTTGGTTGCCCCTTTCTGAATCCTTTCCAGCTCTACAATGTCATTTTAGAGTTGAAGTGACCAGAAATATACACAGTATCCCAAACACCATGGCACTCCTATTTTCCCTTAGCATAGAAAGAGTCCATACTTTTGGTAAGTTGAAAAAGGTTTATTTACAATCTCTTCAAAGGTCAGATTCATGTGCTTTTCCATATAGCAGCAAGAAAAGACAGGCAGTACAACTTAGTTTCCCAAAATGCTAGGAGCTTCTATATTATTTGTGTAGAAACACAGAGATGGCTTTCGAAAGCCATGTGGGCGAAGCTTAGAGCATCTAGCTTAGACATCCTCAGTGAAAGGGATCACATTGTAGAAGGAAAGTGATGGTGGAAAGTGAGAGAACAAAGAGTTTGGTAACCCTTTCTCCAACAGTGAGGGCGTGTGACCTAGCTAAGCCTGGCAGGACAGCTTACTCTATGTTCTTAATCCTTTCGTGCATTAATTAGAGTTTTGCATGTTGGTTATATGAGGCCGAATATTTCCCACAGTTAACATCAGTTCTGCACATGCTAACTAGCTATCTAGTTCTGTGCTCTGATCTGGATGTGTTGGAGCAACAGCACGGTGCGTGCAAGCAGCTTATGACTCCTCCTGACCAGCAGCTCCAGCTGCTCCATCACTTTAAACACCTACTTGTGCATGGAGAGAGCAGAAGGGAGGACAGGGGATATTCCAAAGGGACTATTCTGTCTGGGACCTTCACTGCCTCTTCCACCTCTGAGACTCACTGCAACCCTTCTCCTGCCTCCCACACTCCCTTCTCTGGCTGCCATGTCTCTTCAACTTGACTCCCCTCTTCCACTACCCTTACAGGTGGCACAGAACCCCACAAATTGTTGGCCCCTTTCCTGGATCCTGCTCCTGCTCCCTTGCCACCTCTGCCTGCACATCCGCCCACTCCTCGGACTCCTGCCCTTCCCTGACAAACTGTTACAGTTATCATTAGATTCAATATGGATGACATTGCTCTCCCCCATCCCTCATACCACTTAGAGCAAAGATCACATTGAGTGTGTGTCTTGCCTGGTGTGACCACCTAAGAGAGACCCATAGTTGTTATGGAGGCCATGAAGTCTCAAGCTGCCCCCACAGCCCTCATGTGGATATTGAAGTCATGCAGGACTATCTTTTTGAGGTCCTGCAACCCAGACACTATCTCTGCCAGCTTGGTTAGGGATGCCACTGGGCAACAGCGTGCTTGGTAGACCAGCAGCATGCTTGATCCGTCTCTCTGGCAAAGCACCAGGTTTGAGTCTTCATTGCTCTTTATCTCCAGTACTATTCACATTGACAGCTAGGCTTTCTAAAAAGAGTACACTCACTCGGAGTTGCAGCTGCTCCTAATTCTGTAGTGAGCATACCTATATGATACACAGGTTTGCATGCACACATTACACCAGGGTTTACCAGCCTTTCAGGCTCTGCAAGCATATTTACAAATGAAAGAAGCCTTCTATTGGCTACAGAAGGCTTTCTTCAAGCCTAATTTTGGGGTGAGAGGGAGCTGAGTGCACCAGGGAAGGATTCCCCACAGGAACCAGATTTTCTTCTTACGAAATGATCTAGCAGATCTAGCAGATAACCTTCACATATCTGTGTAGAAATAATTTGCTCTGTTAGGAGATTAAGATGTCACTCTTTAGAGGTCAGACCTAATGCATTTTTCTTGTTTTGTATCTTAAAATGTAACCTGTCTTGCATAAGTAGCCAGAATACTGACCATCTGTCCCCCCCTCCAATTGTGTAGCATTTCCAGTTTATGTTTAGCATAGGAAAACTGATCACCTCTGCAAATATTTCCATCTCCTAAAATCAGAGTTAATAATTTGCCTTTGGGTGAGGAATGTAGAAATATTTCTCCTTCAACTGCTCTTCTGTGTTTGCCTGCCTTTCATCATCTTGCTGAGGAAAGAGGGCAATTGGGCCCCAGACAGCATTCCTCAGTGGGCTAGATTTGGCCTGTGGGCTACCAGCTGCAGACCCCTATGCATAAATATGTGCAACATTGGATATTGCTATGGTTCTTTTTGGCTGCAATCCTCTTCGAAAGAGCCAAATACAGGCTCTGTGTAAATTGATAGTTTTGCTATAATTAGACTAGAATTAGGATATGGTTCTTGTTGATACAATTTAAACACTGGGAACCATCTATATCAGAGATAGTGAATTTGTAGTTCTCTAGATATTGCTGGACTACAACTCCCAGAATTCCTGTGCATTGCTCCTTCTTGCTGGGGCTTAAGGGAGTTGGAGTCCAACAACATCTGGAGAGCCAGAAGTTCCCCATCCCTAATCTATATGCTGCAACTTCAGCTTCAAAGGTAAAATTGGAAATAACTTGAAGTGAGATGGCAGGCGAAAGAAGCTCTCTAGCTGTCTTTCCTGTCTTGTCTCTCACATTAGATGACCACCTGTGCTTCCTGCATTAAAGCAAAGAGGTTGGGATGTCCCTTTCATCCATTTGTCTTTGTGGGGGCAGTTTTCTTAATCTGGTCCCTAGTTTCTTCCTTTTGTGAGCTGATCTTACTTTGGCAGTATTCTTTTTGTGTGGATATAATGTGTTTGAAGTTAGGTTAAGATGCTGAATTGTTCAGTGGCCGTGTGCAAAAGGACTGGTTTGGGGAATCAAGCAACAGAAAGAAAAACCACATTTACACCCAGATCTGCACAACTGGATGATTTTAAACATGAATCTGAATAATCATATATTTATATGCTTTTAGGTAGATTTTCAGGTTTTGTTATTCTAACAAATGGATACAGAGGGAACACGTTTAAGTATAATAAGTAACATTATTATATGTTACAGTATAGCATATGTATGATATAGTATATCATAATATACATTGTTATTATATCTCACACACACATATACTGTATTTAAAATGTATGATTGAAAATATAAATGTATATGGAAATTATATGTATAAATACATAGAAAACTGG
This sequence comes from Podarcis tiliguerta, assembly GCF_965153285.1. Taxonomy (NCBI): domain Eukaryota; kingdom Metazoa; phylum Chordata; class Lepidosauria; order Squamata; family Lacertidae; genus Podarcis; species Podarcis tiliguerta. The sequence continues at coordinate 34,489,639 of NC_139540.1, read as the reverse complement.
AAAGAGCCTTCCATGAAATGCCAGCAGTGTTGACACCAGCCAGACTTCCAGGGGGAGGGCATTCCATATTTAACCTTTTCCCTAACACAATGGTCCACATGAAAAAACCCCAAACCACTCTTGGGATGTGGAAAGGAGGAGTGCCCGCTTGGCTACAGAATGTAAATTAGATTCCAGAAGTCTAGAATGAGAAGTGCTATTCACGATCCATCTTAAAGCAGATGATTGGCTGCTGCTAAACTCTTCTCATTTGGAAGCAACTACAGCCACTGTGACAACATCCTCCTAAAAGTACATCCATACTATTGAAAGTTTGTCAAACTGTTCAAACCTAAATGAGAAGAGAATTACTTTGTTCCTTTGTATTATTTGAAATATCCTGTTGCTAAAACTAATGTGATATTCTAAGCTAGCCTCTTGCCCTGAAGTCCAAAATAATATTCTGAGGATGCTTAAATATTTTTTAAAAAAAATAATTACTGGTACATGGAACCTGTTACATGCATTAAGCCAGGCTTCCTCTACCTTGGCCCTCCAGATGTTTTTGGGCCTACATCTCCCATGATCCCTAGCTAGCAGGACCAGTGGTCAGGGATGATGGGAACTGTAGTCTCAAAACATCTGGAGGGCCGAGGTTGAGGAAGCCTGCATTAAGCAAACAGCTTGTTTGCTATAGCACTTCCTCCCCAGGATAGTTCAGAGTAATCAAAATGAAATTTTATTTGAACATTTGGTAAATGAACAGTTCTGGAAATTATTGCCTTTATGAGTACAACCACAATTATTCAAAGTTATTTCACACCTCACCTGGGACCTTCCTGCACCTTCCAAGGCTGACCCATCCCATCACACTTTGAGATGTTTAACATTTGAATCCAGTGCCAGATTTACGTATAAGCTAAACACGCTATAGCTTAGGGCCCCACTCTCTTGGGGGCCCCCCAAAAAATCAAATGGAAAAAAACCCTGGATGTACATTTCTAAAATATAAGATAAAAAACAAATAAAATAAAACCTACATACAGCAACAGTGTTTTGTGTTGTGTATGGACCTATTAGGTCCATAAATTACCATATAGCATATATTAAACACACAAAAACAGCAACAGCTTGTTGTTGACAAAGGACAGATGGACATATAAAGGGCCCCATTACCTTCAGTAGCTTAGGGCCTTATCAAACCTAAATCCGGCCCTTTTCGAATCCCAGGGAACTTGGAGAATTGTAGTACTGTGAGGGGGATAGGAGTCTCCCAACATATCCCCACACCTTCAACGAATGACTCTTCCCAGAATTATTTGGGTAAAACAATGACTGCTAAAGTGCTGTAGTGTGGGTCAGGCCCAACTCCCATCAGCTGGAGCCAGAGAATTCAGTACTATCTGTAGGGCTACAGCTTTGCTATTTGTCCCATAGATCAAACCACTGAGCAGGTGAACCAAAAGTATGACAGTGATTTCTGTGCTTCTGGGTCAAGGAAAGCCCAGTTCATCCTACTTCTCCCCTTCTTGCTGAATATATTTTTGGCAGCTCCATTCATGTAATGGCAGCAGAAGTTGCTGCTAGGGCTGAACATGTGGAGGCGGGTGGGAGGTGAGGTTGGGACCTGCAGCTCTTTGGAATGTTTTTGGTTCATTGAATATTTTAGCAGGCTGCCAACATCCCCCTGGGGAATTCAAGAGAGAGAGCAAAGGGAAATGGAGGTTTTAACACCTCACACTCAATGTAAACCTGAATGAAATGTTAACTTTGTGTCAAATGCAGAATGTCAGCTGCAGATAACAAGCAAGAGTTTCAAGGATGTAAGGAGAATATTTTTAATTTTTTTTGGCCAGTCTGCATTCAAGTGTGGCTTTTGCCCTTCCTGTTCCAGTTGACTTTTTCAGTTGAATTGTGTAACATAGTCTGCATTGAGCCAAGTCACTGGTGACATATAACTGATTTAAACTTACATGACCCATTCTGCAAAATAGCTAATGATATTTCCATACTAGGCAGAAGAAAAGGAAGACAACAGAAAATATATTTTTAAAATATAACTAACGTTTGCCCTGTAATTGTCACACAATGTTTGCAACAGATGAAGAAATAATGAATCACCTATGGAAAAGGTTTCACTTAGACCTTGGCAGTTCTCCAAAGGGAAGCATTAAACACTGAAACATTCCACATCCTGCTTTACAGTGGTACCTTGGATTATAAACACCTTGGTTTACAAACACTTCGGGTTATAGACTCTGCTAACCCAGAAGTACAGTGGTACCTCAGGTTAAGAACTGCATTCATTCTGGAGGTCCCTTCTTAACCTGAAACTGTTATTTAACCTGAGGTACCACTTTAGCTAATGGGGCCTCCCACTGCTGCTGTGCCACCGGAGCACAATTTCAGTTCTCATCCTGAAGCAAAGTTCTTAACCTGAGGTACTATTTCTGGGTTAGCAGAGTCTGTAACCTGAAGCGTCTGTAACCCAAGGTACCACTGTAGTAGTACTTTAGGTTAAGAACTTTGTCCCAGGATGAGAACAGAAATTGCATGGCGGTGGCAGCAGGAGGCCCCGTTAAGCTAAAGTGGTACCTGAGGAGATTTCACCCTTCCCATATCCAAGAATCTCCTGAGGAGTCTGCTGATTCTGCAGAGAGGAGGAGGCGTGTTCTGCTCTCTACTTATTCTGCTCCAGCACCACATCAAAGAGTCAGTGAGTGAGTCGGCCAGTCAGTCAGTGTGTTGGAGAGAGAGAGTGTCAGAGAGAGATTGTGTGTATAGATAAGGTTGCTGCTAAGAGCAGCTGCAGACACTCAGTGCGGTTTGGCATTCATTTATGCTTAGGCTCATTTAGCTCTGTATATAGTTGTATAATAGTTGTAGTTATAGAATAAAAAATATATTCTACAGAGCTGCTCTCCGAGTTGTTTATATACTCTGCTAGACTCTGCTGTGCGATGACTGTCTTCTTGTTGAAGTGAATCCGGTGCTCACAACTGTGCAGAAGGTGGTCTCTGGAAGTGCTACCCAGCTCGCCTAGCCCAGTCGGGGCTGAAGTGGATGAGTCCAGTTAGTGGCACTGGCTCAAGGGTGATGCTGACAGTACCTCAGGTTAAGAACAGTTTTGTTAGATATCGTTCATCAAGAAAGAGTAAAAGGGTGCAGACAGCTTTAAGAACCTTTTTCTGTGAGTTCTGGGTGTGGTTTTCTAGGCTGATGAGACACAGCTGGTGATATGTATAAAAGAAAAGAAGTCACAGTTTGAATTTTGCCTGCAGAGAGAGAACACCCACCTGCTTTGTGTTTGCTGTTTTTGTATAGCTGTAATAAAATCTTTGAGTGTTTTACACCGGTCTCGTGGTCTCGTCATCTGCCACCAGAAGAAAAACTGCCTCTAACAGGTTTCAGGTTAAGAACGGACCTCTGGAACGAATTAAGTTTGTAACCAGAAGTACCACTGTATATGGCAATAATAGGACAGATGCCAAACAAGAAATGTATAGAAATTGTGGGGTGTTTGTTTGTTTTTTAAAAAACATGATAAATTTTAAATTTTGATTTCCTGGCACCACAAATTAACAGGAGCTGATCACAAAGCAAGGTACGTGGTATTATAATAAACCTGCCATAATACAGTACTGGTCTTCAAGGGAGAAAAAAACTGAAATGTTTCCCCTGTAAAGCGAGTATCCAGGAACTAAAACAGTTATCTTTTCTATAGTATCTGAGGGGAATACAGCTGAAAACATTTTGCCCCCCACATTATCTTGTACATCATGGAATTTTTAAAGCAACGTTCATACAAATTTATGGTGAGGCTAGAACATGACTAGGGAAGCCACATCTCTTGTGTCTCTGAGCTTTCAGACCCTGCAGTCAGTGGATGAGGCCTTGTGAATGGTGCCACTGCTAGGGGCTCCCTGTTTGGTATTGACCTGTGACAGGCAGAGGTGTTAACTTGAATGAAATATTGTAGGGGAGGTAAGTCCCATCCCACATAATCGATCACGTGACATGCTGCACATACACCATTTGAATGGCAATGTCCATCAACCTTTGGGGAGGGGCAGCCCTCTTGGCCCATAGGAGTCGGCTCCTAAGGTGACAGGGATGATTCTCTCCTTCTGGAACAGCCTCCTTCCCTGGTGAGGTATTTCTGTCTTCCTCATAGACTTTCAAGAAGAATTTAAAAAAACATTCCTGTTTAACAAGGCATTTGGTGGCTGAAAGATTTTGTTCCAGCAACACTGAATTCATTGACTGAGATGATGTGATTGTTTTTAAACTGTTTCTAGACTGTTTTTTAAGGATAATTGCTATCCTGGGATCCTCTGAGAGGAAGGCTGGAATATAGGGAAGAAGTTAAAAGCCATGACTTCCTCCATATTATCCTGGGAACTATGGTTTATTAAGAGTCTCTTAACAACTCTCAGCATTCTTAAAAACTACAGTTCCCAGCATGCTTTTGGGGAAGCCACAACCCTTAGAGTGGCATAAGGGGGCTTTGAATATACGTTGTGGGCAGTGGCGTAGCGTGGGGGGTGCAGGGGGGCCGGCCGCACCGGGCGCAACATCTGGGGAGGGGCGCGCTCGCACTCGCAGCTCTCTGCCGCTACCTGGCTCACTCACTCTCTCTCACTGCAGTGCTGGCTGTGCGAATCTGATCCGAGTCGCCGGGTCACCGCCCACTGTGGAGGGAAGAGTGCCAGGCGTGCGGTGCGGTGCAGAGAGCGAGCGAGGGACTATCTGGGGGAGGGACAGTGCAGCAGGGGGGGGGCGCAAATTACTTGCCTTGCCCCGGGTGCTGACAACCCACGCTACGCCACTGGTTGTGGGGGAGGAATTTTCACCAAATGGAGGCTTCTCTGGCACCAATTGTGTGGTCATTCCAGTGCCAGATGAAGGAGACTTTTTTATTATTTGCCCAGGCATTGCAGCGCATTGTGTGGCCTGCTCGCATTACGTTTTTCTGCTATTTTATTTTAGAATAAAAATAACAATCAAAACAAATCCAAACTACAGTTATCAATGAAAACGCAATTCATCCTTCAGTAAGCAGTTGCTACACTTTATCTGTTTGTACAAAGTTACACTTCATCTGTTTATTTGTTTTTAATTTAAGTCCCAGTCCCATGTCTGGCATTTTTGTGTTACATTTTCATCCTACTTTTGTTACACTTTTGTATTTAAATTTATATTGATCTTTTAATTATGAAACCAGTCTGAAGGGCAGTCCTGAACACTCTCTCTCTCTCTCTCTCTCTCTCACACACACACACACACACACACACACTTTTATTTGTGCACTTTGCTTCCAGACCAGCTCTAGCACTAGGAATGAGGACAGGGTTGGAAAGTTCTTGAGACAAAGGAGTATAGGAAAATAAGATTGACCTTAAGGTCACCTATTCACTTCTCTTGATGTTAAAGCCCCTCTCCTCATTCCCATCCTATATGTTACATGCAATTAAACAAATATGGATGCCCCCAGCACAGCAACTTTGGCTCTTGTGAGTGCTGTGCTTGGCCAAGTTTAAGCATGTCTATATGCATCATGAGCTTCTGCCAGCCTTCATTTCAGCCTCGCCAGTTGCTGAAGTTTCATGCCTATTTTTAATGGTAGCACATAAATTGTCTGAGATTTTGAATTACATTCTCTCCTCCCCACCAAAAAACCCCACCATGTGCCTTTTGGCTATTCTCCTAGAGCTACTTGTTCTGCTGGAACCTCATAAGTATCAGTAGGATTCTGTCAGCTGAAGTGCTTTTAGGCCAGCAGTTATAGCATTCAACACATTTTTAAAAAAAAGTAGTTTATACTATAAAATGATCAATGCTGTTTTGAAACATTCAGATGAAACTATGCACTGCAGGAATCAATGAGTTACAATAGGAATCTGTAAGCCCTTTAGGGCTACACACATACGGTCTCTCCCTCTGCACTGTTTTGAAACTTTACCATAAAATTTGCAAAAAAAAAAAAAAAAAAGTGATTTGTGTTTTGGGATGCTCATTCATTTTGAGAAACTTTTTTTTTTCATCAACTGCTGAAAATGGGCTGGAGCCAGTTGTGTCTGAAATGAAACCAAAAGCCTCCAGAGCAGATGGCATAGCATGTTCAGCAAAAGCACTGTCTGGAAATGTGATGCATTCTTTGCTAATGAAGAACCTCAAGGACTAGCCCCTCTGCTTATCATCAACCTTTGAATTTGCCCCATTCCCTTATTCTCACAGGCGCTACGGCAAATGAGAAAGAACAAGAGCCAAAGTGATATGAAAGTCACATCGCAGCTACATTTTTTATGTCCTCTATTGTTAACACTTGCCTTTGCAAAGAATCAGTAGTTTGAGCTCTTAAACAGTGCAATACAAGACATAGTCACTCAGAAAAACGTCTCACTGAGTGCAGGGGGACTTATCCTCAGGTGATTGTGGCAATCACCTCAGCACTGCAGCATAAAAGTAATTTGCCACTTTACATGCCGGAAGATGGATACTTTCAGTCTCTATCTTTTCCTATTTTGAAATTGGAAATAAAGGCAGCTCCCTCAGCTGTGGGGTACACACAGTGCTTTTTTTCCAAAAAAAAAATGTTTAGGGGTACTCTCATTTTCCTACTCATATTGAAATACTGCCCCTCAATGAGGCCAGACTTAGATTCACAAAATGTTTAGGGGTATGCTTCCCCCTGCGTCCCCCCAGAAAAAAGCACTGGGTACACATATAATGCTGCACATGAGGATTTCTGTACATGCTGCTGAAAAGCGGAATATTGTTGCTGTAAGTGGTAGCAGCACCAGTTCTTTCTTTCTTTCTCTCTCTCTCTCTTTGTGAGTGCGAGAGAGAGAGGGGGGGGTGAGAAATACACAATCCAGTACGTTTGTTTGTTTGTTGGTTGGTTGGTTTTTACCTCTGCAACCACTGTGGCTTTCATCTTGCTTTATCCTAGGCTATCCTTCCGGCTCTTTCAGTCTGTCTCCAACTGCCGTCTCATACACTTGCATGGAACAGGAAAAATCAGGCCTATTGTCTTTCTCTGGGAATTTTCTCTTTTAGTGTTAAGGTCATCTCTAGCACATGTCCTCTTGAGGCTGCATGTGATCGCTGACTCCTGTAACTTTCATTGCATCTGCAGCAAAGCCAATGTGGGTTCTTCTTCCAGTATCTCATCAAAACTGCACTCTTCTGTTCCCCCTACAGCTAAAAGATTTGTTTATGCCTGGGTAAATTCCACCTTGTGTTCCTCTTCTCAATATGATAGAAAAGGAAAAGACACCAGATGCCCTTGCTAGCCATATGCATATATAACTCATACTCAATGCAACATTCTGTTCTTTCTTATTTGCATGTGATGCATGCTCTCTCACCTTAGTTTGTTTCTTCAGTATAAATTTCTCCAGTTTTCAAAATGGGTAACTTAGAGCCAATCCATATGGTCATCTTTGTACATGGTGAAATTAGTATGTAGTGGCTTTTTCAGCGCATGAAAGTGAGGTGAGCTGGTTCTGTCAACACTACAGCATGTGCCTAGATTGAATCTCATCATCTTGCAGTTTGGCTTTCTTTTCAAAGATTTTTTTGAGTTGTGTTGATAGGTTCATGTGCCAATAGTCAGAAAAGGGATAGTGTGAATTTGCTTCTTCAAATTGGTTTTCCACATCCCCTTTTCCATCATTCACCTTTTTTTCCTGTGCTGCTTCCTCCCTCTTCCTCCTTGCCTTTCTCAGTGAGTTTTTCTCTCCACATAGACATGTATCTTCCTTCTCCAACTCAAATGGAAATGTCTCCCATATGAGACAGACAGACAGACAGACAGAATGAGGATGCAAGAGGAATTTGTTCCCAGAGTAGTGTTCCAAAGAACAAGAATGGCCTCAGTGTTCAGATGCATGAAATTAGGCCACAGGTTCCCATTTGTACTACAGGTGGTAGGATACTTTCCTTTCATGAAGATTTGTGACTAACCCATAGAACAACTGCTTTAACTGCTGTTATTGCCACTGGTGCCTTAAGCCCACCAATCCTCCATCATCTGGATGGCTCCAACCACAGCAGGACATAACTGTTCCCATGTATGTTTCAAAGCTGCTTAGTGCATACTCCAAACAAGGCACAGTTATGGCTATGCTTTGCTGTATTATCACTTAGGTTTGGGGGATCATGTCTGGATATTAGATTCTATCTGACTCTTGTATGTTGAAAAAACCCACCCAATTAATCAGCTGAGTCATGAAATTTCCCACACAGATGCCACCATAGGAATCATTCCAAAGACAGGAAGAACTGTGAGGAGAAAAAGACTCTGTCCTGGCCAGCAGGTAATGGCTTTTTCCACCTGCCTTGTCCCACCCTCCAGAGCTAAGAACCTTCAGAAGGAAGATGCTGCCACAGGGAATTATGTGTATTTTAATGAGCTGAAAAGAGTGAAGGATTATGAGTCGGGTGGGTGTGTGGAGAATGTGGTAAGAACTTAACAGTATCAGTTGATTTTTTTGGCTGCTATTTTCTTAATGACTTTCACTTTGATTGTGATGATTAGTTGCTGCTTTGTGAACAGCATTTTTATATTAACAAAACGGGAGATCAATCTTAGGTGTTGTAGTAGGCAAAAACAAACAAACTGAAACAAAAAACCAATACAAGCTACATTGAGTAGATTTACCTAGCAGTCAGAGTGAACATTCCCTCAGAAAATAAAACCCCATTTGCAGATGGTATACCAACCTGTTCTTCCATCGTAGGTGCCTTCTGCTGATTGGCTAAACGATGATGGAAGAGGCTCTTGGACCCTACTTTGGCTCAAGTTGAATTGGTTTGGATGTAATTGAAATCAGAATCTGCTTCTGCACTCATCTCATTGGCAAGGTCAGCCATATTGACCTAAAGCTTATGGAGGTAAGCAAAACCTGTCACAAAGGGTGTGCTCACAATGGAACAGACGCAAATGCCTGACTTTAAGCAGACTTTAAAAAACTGCATCTCTTACTAAACCTTTTGGTTCTTTCAGTATCTCAGGGCATAGCTAGTTAAGCAAGGTAAGTTATCTTGACACAAACCCTGGAGCAACTTATCTTTTGGGGGGGGCAGGTAAACAAAAACTGGCTTGTTATCAGTTAGATCACACAATGCATCCTTGAAAAGTACAACTGAGGTTAGGGGAAGTTCTGAAGACAGCTTTTTATGTATTTATAGCCCTCCAAAGGCAAAACAGTTGCATTCTTTTAGAGCATATGGGCTGTGATCACAAACCACTTAAGTGGGCACATTTGCTTTTAAACTGATGGACAAATCAATCCTCTCAAATGGCTGGTGTGGGTCCTGGCTAGGAATGGGGGACAATTTCCCGTTGGTTCACATTTTAATATGAACTCACCTAATTTGCATCTAACTAAACAATGCACAAAGCGAAGCACAGGTATCCTTTGAAATGTGAATCTCTATGTTCCGCATTCACAGTAACAGGCAATCTAAAAATCACTATAAATTTAGAGGCACAAGGATGCTGATCTCACTTGAGGGGGGAATTGACATCTCTCTTTGATTCAGAAAGGTAGGGAAGACCACCAAATCACCTCAGTTTGCCACACAGAGCTGATGTACACCTGTAGTATATACACTGGCTTAAGCCGCGTTAAGCAGCTTACAGGTTGGCAAGAGTTTCTTGAATACATGCTCTGATCGCCACAAAGGGAGCACTATTAAATGTACAATGCAAAACCTAAGAAATAACAAATATACTATCTCTTCAGGATTCTTTCTTTCCAGTGCTGTACAATTCATCACCTGAACAGTAGCAACCAAACCTACCCTGATTTGAAACGTACACATATGTAGTCAGTATATACTGTAATCCGCAAAACTTAGGATATTCATTGCATCCCAGCATAATTGCTGTGACACCCCTCCAGTCACATGTCTGAATCGAAACAATACCCCAGTTGACCAGATGGCCAAGAGAAATAAATCTGTATTGCAACTAGGGAAACAAAGACTTTTTATCTCTGAGTTCTGATTTCTCATTAAATAGTAAGTTGCTTTTGACAGATGTGCTGTAGTTGTATTCATTTTTAATCTCAGCCATATGGTGGCATAGTCTAATGATATTTCAGACATCTTTCTGATTTGTTATTAAAGATTGGATAGCTCAACAGCTATGAAAATTGATATAGAACTGGAAGGGGGAGATTTTCTACAAATCAGACTGAAAAACCAAACCAGATTGCCCCTGGTCCATAAAAGAAAATGGCTTCCAAATTGCTATAGCACAAAGAAACATGATGGAGAGCTCTGTTTTTTTACAATGTAAGATAGAAAGACCTGCTATACAATGAGTCATGCCACTGGTCCATTTAACTCAATATTATCTGACTGGCAATAGCATTCAAATGTCTCAAGAGGAGTTTCATTCTTGATCCGCAGCCACCATCCTCTAATCCATGACAGCCTAGATCATCTTTGCTACACAGTGATCTAGCTGAGGGTGCTCCTGGCCAAGAAAAGTTTGGTTAATAGTGGCTGCTATGTGCTGCCTTCGTTGGATCTCTTGTCTCCATGTTGTCCCCAAAATAGTAGAACCAGGACTGCTGAACTGCTCACATCTTGGACACGTGCTACCCATCTAATCCTGAAAAAAGCAGGCTGCAGAATTTTGGGATGACTGGTTTCACCAAGTAATTTTACCCTGCTTCACAAGAATAGGCTCACTTCTCCATCTCAGTGAGGCAAGTGATTGCTAACAATGACTGTTTTACCTTAAGTGGACTGCTAAGCCTGGGTTTTTCTGTTTCATGAGCATGAGAGGTTTTGTACAGGTTTGCAATGGATAGAAGAAACCCTGAATTCCCCATTAGAAGCCACTCAAACCCCAGGCTTAATTTATAAACTCAGTGAGTTAAAGTGCTTGCCAAAAAAGGGGGTGAAATGTATTGCTGAGAAAGATGCTTTTAAGACACAACAGGAGTGAAGTGCGCATTCATGTGCTCCCATGCCTCATCACAGCCCACACAGCAGTGCAATTGCACGAGTCCCAACAATTTTAAATCAAAATTTTTCCTGTTTGTTTACTGCATCCAAGAGAGCAGTTTTCTCAGTTGTTTGTTAAACGAAACAGCTGTCTACCAAACAGCTGTTCTCCCCCCTCCCCAAATTAGCAGATTGTGCAATAAAGGATAGGGGAAGCTATTTCAATGTAGAAGGAGTTAGTGAGTCAGTGTTATTAAAGGAAGGAAGTGGCAGACAGACTCTGACGTTCACTGTTTATTCAACATGTTGTGCCTCAAGATGATTGGGGTGAAATATGTCAATTTCACTTCACCACAATAACTGCTGTGAAAGGTGTTGTGCAATCTTGACATGAGGTTTATATTCTATCTGTGGCAGGAAAATGAGGGGCATTCACATGAATCCCCTCATGTACTGCAAGCATGCATACATAGCTAGCCCTGTCCCATCCCAATAATGCCTTGGATCAGCAATACTCATGGCTGCACATTTGCAAGCCATATCAAGGGGATCAGCGGGACGCGGGTGGCGCTGTGGGTAAAACCTCAGTGCCTAGAACTTGCCGATTGTATGGTCGGCAGTTTGAATCCCCGCGGCGGGGTGCGCTCCCGCTGCTTGGTCCCAGCGCCTGCCAACCTAGCAGTTCAAAAGCAAACCCGGGTGCAAGTAGATAAATAGGGACCGCTTACTAGCGGGAAGGTAAACGGCGTTTCCGTGTGCTGTGCTGGCTCGCCAGATGCAGCTTTGTCACGCTGCCCACGTGACCCAGAAGTGTCTTTGGACAGCGCTGGCCCCCGGCTTCTTAAGCGAGATGGGCGCGCAACCCGAGTCGGACACGACTGGCCCGTACGGGCAGGGGGACCTTTACCTTTATCAAGGGGATCAACATGATGTAATCATGTATGTACATAGGACAAATCCTGACCCAATTAGGATTCCCCCCCTCATGTAGAGGAACCCTATGGAGCAGTGGTAGGACAAGGCTACCCCTTACACCATTTTGTACCATCAAGAGACACTAGGCTAGGTGACTTCTGTATTCAGTCCCATATCACAATGAAATTAATACCACTGAACTGGGAGCTATCATATGCAAAGTGGTTGTCTGTACTAACTGTTTTTAAGCAGAGAGACTAAACATATTTAAAGAATTTAAATTTAAGTGTTTGTCTGTGTATGTGTTTAAATACATTGCATTCTATATTGAAATTATTACTCCACTCCAGTTCAATGGAATCTGAGAATTTTACACACTTCCACATCCACCCATATTCATATTAAACTTTGTTGTTACTCTTTCGTGCCTTTTTCCAGTGCTAAAGGAAGACTGCTGACTAACCACAAAGCCACGGCTTATTTTCTGTAAAAAACAAACTTAGCTCTTTTGTCATGGAAAATCCCCTAAAATCCACACTTCCCAAGGGGATTTTGAGACATGTCAAGTGAACATTCTTCAAAAGAACATCTGTTTATTCATACTAATGGAACAAAAACATCTTCATAGTCATATAAATTTGGAGTATATACTTTTGTGCTTTCCAGCCATTAATTACAGAGTATATTACAGTCTCATTTTACCCTGCATTAAACATCTGGTGCCAACAGAAGAAACAAGGAAAAATGCATGATTATATTGTCAGACTTAATAATTCAGAAATATTAATCAGCTCTCATAATCGTCAGTAATATTTCACATGCAAATGGCTCTTGATATTCATTTCTCCCCTTGATGTTCTCTTTTCATAAAACAATAAACACATTTAACGAACAAATATTAAATCATATTGGCAGATTTTTATTAGTCTCCAGGAATTTCTACCAGATGTACTTTTGCAGCATACATGTGAAACATGATCCAAAGGAGCTGCTTATACAAATAGAATGAAACTATGCAAGCAGCCAGATTTCGTGAGTACATATGTCTGCATTAGGGTTGTGCACTGGTCACAGAATTCAGTTCACACTGCAATTCAGTGGTTTTTTAAAACAGTCCACAGGCTTCCTGATTTGACTCAGGGTTCATCCAAGCCTTCTTGGGTTGCCACACACACATTTGCCATTGAGAAATTTAGAAAACAGCTATCACCTTTCGTCCTTTGGCCAAAAGTGGATGAAATTTGCATAATAGTTCCTCAGTTGATGAAATTGCCAAATAATGCCAAAAGCACCTCTTTCCTTTGACTTTTGACACTTGATGTGTATAATTTTTGGGCCCATCTTATTTTTGTGATTGTAAGTTGTAAACTGATTTAAATGTTTTGTTTTAATGTCGTAACCTTCCCAGGGACCTGAGGGTTAAGGTCAGGTAAACAACGACAACATACAGGCAAATAGATATAGGAGTTTTTGTACTGGACTGTGATGATTCAGTTGTAATTATGTATATTTTGCATTAGTATTTAGCGTGATGATGGTTTAAAGGAGAGAGTGGGGGTGGTTGGAGGAAGAGAGAGAGGGATTTGGTTTTATTTGACTTGGTTTCAATGAAACTAAAGCTATCTTGTGACCTCTTTGGGAATGACAGACTATATGCAAATTAATCAATATGAAAACATGCACATTAATTCCATTCACACAATTTATGGCACATCAAACTATAGGAGTAGTGGGCTGACCAGAGATTAATCACATGAATTATCACCAAACTTAAGCTAAGTTGTGAACTCTAATTTCCTGAAAACCTGCTAAAACCGAAGCTCATCCTATGGTGAATCTTTTCTAAGAGCCTTCTTTAATCTTGCACCCCAGAATTCAGCAAGCACAGAAGTCACCACTCAGTAGGAATAAATTGGTGGCCTGGATGTATCCGTAGCGAAATATCAATGCAGCCATACGTATCCGGAAAGACCACAAGCATTTTGCTACACAAAGCTGCCCCTTTATTGGAACCCAGCATCTGCTTTTCTACATTTGGAGTTACCCAAAGCAGTTTCTGTTCCATTCTGCAGAACGGTGCTACCTTAAAATGTCTTCTATTATGCTGCTACATTCTGCTGTGCATTCAACATCTGGTATCAACAGCCTAAACAACAAAAAGGCATGATTATGCTGTCAGACTTAATAATTCAGAAATATTAACCAGCTCTCATACCATCAGCGGTTTTTCATGTGTAATTGGCCCTTGATGTGTATTTTGTACTTAGGAGACTCTGCATACCAGCGTAAGAGAATAAGTGTGGCATCTTTCATGTAACTAACAGGGATCATTTTGAGCTAAATGAAATCACTTCATCAGCAATAGCTTTTTGCCTTGAGGGGAAAGAGAAAGAAAGTTCTAACCAGCCAAACACTGAGTTGGAAAACAACAGGGGGCAGGATGCTCTGAGGAAGCCACTTTGTGGGCAATTGCAGATTAGGAAACCTATTTCGTTTTAAGCAAACTTGAGATCTACAAAGAATGAACCGTGTATAAGGTAGACAGGAAACAGCACCTTTCATAATGCCTTGCGTTTTCGGTAATCCAATGACTACTGTTCAGTTAGCTGCAGGTTTCCAGTTTACCCCTTCCACTTTAATTCTAATATTATTGTCACCTCCTGTGTGTATTGAGCTAGAATATCACATGCTTATTCTCAGTGCTTTTTTTCAGGGGGAATTCACAGGAACTCAGTTCCGGCACCTCTCAGGTGCGTGCCATTGCCTTTCTTAAAGAATGACGCAGGTATTCATCGTGAGTTGTGGCACTTCTTTTTCTAGACAAATAGTGCTGCTTATTCTAGAGCTTTCCCTTCGCTGGTATTAAATACAGTGGTACCTCAGGTTAAGTACTTAATTCGTTCCGGAGGTCCGTTCTTAACCTGAAACTGTTCTTAACCTGAAGCACCACTTTAGCTAATGGGGCCTCCTGCTGCTGCCGTGCCGCCGGAGCACAATTTCTGTTCTCATCCTGAAGCAAAGTTCTTAACCCGAGGTACTATTTCTGGGTTAGCGGAGTCTGTAACCTGAAGCGTATGTAACCTGAGGTACCAGTGTAGATTAATTACAATTCTAAGTGGAAAGTAAGATGCCTATATATAAAGCCTATATGTGCGCACACAGAAGTATGCACAATTGGAGACTTTACCATTTTATAGATTTTTGTTTATTTTATCTTCTCCATAGTCATTCTGAATTCACAGATTGCTCTCACATGCATTCTTCACTGACACGTAACCTGTTGTTCACCAGTGTGGTAGTGCTGCCTGTCTCCCTGTAATAGTAACAGTGTCAATACCTCTTGCTATCAAATGCACATCCCCTCTTCAGGTGTGTATGAACATCCCAATACATTCTAAGTGTCTCAGCCTTCAATTCAACTCTGTTATGCCTGTGGCACTAAGTCTGCTACCCATTTGTAGACATGACTGTAGACAAGCTTCCTTTGATGGACCTGGTATGAAGTGTATAGGTAGAACCATGAGTAGGTATGTTGATAGCCACTTCAATCATTCATTCATTTTATTTGTCATGCCTCTTTTCCACACACAAAAATATGCTTAAAGTGACTTACAAGAAAGAAACAAAGATGGATGTCAAACAAATACTACAATAACAATTTCATAATAACAAAGCAAATCAATAGCATAGTAACAATGTCATAATAACGTAGCAAAGAAAATTAGAATAACATAAAAAAATTCAGTATTACAAATATAACAAGATTATTTAAACAACATGCAGCATCCAAGAACAAACATGACAAGGGAATTTCAAAGTTTCCCATTAGTCTTAGAAACACCCCACAGTTACTCTTCTTACAAGAATTCCAAGGACTTGGCTGAGTGTGAGAGAGAGTCCAAAGTTTGGGACACACCAGTCACCCAGGCCCAGGTTCAGCTTGCTATGGAGATGGCAAGAATATTAGGTTTTAGAGCAGGGCTCAGAAATTTGTGTTCTACCAGATGTTGTTGGAGTCACTAGCCCCAACCGGCTGGTCAAAAATTATGGAAGTTGTAGTTCAGCAACATCTAGAAAGCCACTCATGTTTCAGAAGCTCTGTCTTGTCTCATTTATTGTTTTGTTTTATTTGATCTCTCCTGCCAACATGGAGGATGTGTCTGAGACATGAGAATCACCCTGTCTGAGCTGGGCCCAGCCTGGATCTGTCTAGCAGAAGTCAGTCAGGTAATGCTGGGGCCTTGTTACCCTTGGCATTTAACATTCAGTTCAGGGAGATAAGGTGCTGCTTGGCTTCAAAATGGTGCCTGTTTGGTTTGTTTTAACAAAACAAAAAACTGATTTGGGTACAGATTTTCCTGTTACTTGTTACATTGTGTTTGCCAGTTTGTCTCCAGCCTTTCATTTGTGGGGTAAGGGTTGCTGAGTAGTTGTTTACCACTTGGCTCCAAGCACACTAGGAAAATAGCCTGCTGAACTCCTGCCACTGTGACTTTTCACCTGGGTCTGGCTGAAGTTATAGCCTTGGTTGATAAGAGTTTTAGAGCAAATTAAAGGTATATAGAAGCAATTGCAGCATACCAGCCCTGTTAGATTGCTTTTTAACCTTTGAATACAGTTGACAATGAGACCTGGATGATGTGAGTACACAAACTTGTGAGTATTTATGGGGCGGCTCTCAGATAATTCGGCTCATGATAAGGATAAAAGGCAGCTCTCCTCAACTTGGTGCTCTTCAGATGGTGTTGGATTCCAACTCCCATCAGCCCAAGTTAGAATGGTCTGTGGTCAGGGATGATGGGAGATGCAGTTCAACATCTGCAGAAGGCCAGGTTGAAGAAGGGTTATCTAATATCTATCATATTAGGTTTCAGTTATTTATTGAGGACACATAGGTGTCATTCTGCCCACATCCTTCAATCTTTCTAGGCTTCTTCAGGCATCACAGCCATGGAGGGGCTACATGTGTAGGAAAATAAAAATAATAATAATCATAATCATAATCATAATCATAATAATTTATTTATACCCCAGCCAAAACTGGGATCTGAGACCTAACATCAGATATATAACACATAAACATAAAATCAATCAATCAATTAAAATACATCCTAAAATCAAATCAGGATCAAAATCAGGATCAAAGTGAAATCCAATCAGATGGCAACCCACAGATTAGGGTTGGGGACATTAAATGCTCACCAGGCCTAACTTATACTGATCTTATATGAGTCTGTGAGAAAAATTAGGGGGCCACTTTTGTGTAAGTTCTTATAAGGAGAGAGGGAGAGTCAGACTGGACTCCAACCAAAGGTCTGGTGAAACAGCTCCGTCTTTCAGGCTCTGCGGAAAGATGTCAGATCCAACAGGGCCCTGGTTTTTTGTGACAGAGCATTCCACCAGGCCAGGGCCACAGCCAGTCTAATCTTCTTGAGGCCTGGGACCTCCAAGATGTTATTATTTGCGGCCCATAAGGTCTTCCGTGGGGCATACTAGGAGAGGTACACAGGTCCTAGGCCATATAGGGCTTTAAAGGTTAAAACTAGCAACTTAACCCTGATCCTGTACTCCACCGGGAGCCAGTGCAGCTGGTATAGCACTGGACAAATGTGATCCCGCGGTGAGGATCCCATAAGGAGTCTCGCTGCGGCATTCTGCACCTGCTGGAGTTTCTGAGCCAGCTTTAAGGGCAGCCCCAAGTAGAGTGAATTACAATAATCAAGCCTGGAGGTGACTGTCAGATGGGTCACAGTGGCTAGGTCAGGGCGAGAGAGGTAAGGGACCAACTGTTTAACGTGGTGGAGATGGTAAAATGCCGCCTTTGTTGTAGCTGTAACCTGCACCTCCATAGAAAGGGAGGCGTCGAAGATTATACCCAAACTCTTGACAGAAGGTGCTGGCACTAAATGTGCCCCCGCAAGAGATGGGACCATGTCTTGAGCTCTCATAATCATGTAGCTTGTGTTGGTTTCTTCATGTTCCAGTGTGAGTTTTTCAGTTTTTTCTATTCGTGGAGGCTCCCCACATGATCTTCCAGGGTTCTTTGTGGTGCAGGGAAGCTCCACAAGTAGAAAAGGCTTCCCACAGCAGAAGGTACACTAGAACATGGGAAAGCCAGCACAAGCCTTGAAACAATGGAGTGGGACTATAAATGTGCAGTTGACTCATTGCGTCACCTGCCTCCTGCTCAGTTGGCACCTGCAGTACCCAGTGATGGAGGAAGGGGGTGCG
This sequence comes from Podarcis tiliguerta, assembly GCF_965153285.1. Taxonomy (NCBI): domain Eukaryota; kingdom Metazoa; phylum Chordata; class Lepidosauria; order Squamata; family Lacertidae; genus Podarcis; species Podarcis tiliguerta. The sequence goes on along the minus strand of NC_139540.1, from coordinate 34,471,549 downwards.
GGGCGTGCAGGTGGCCCCAGGTGTCATCACTGAGGGGAGTGACAAAATGAGGGTTTTTTAAAAAATAATTGGGCTCATGAAACTTTTTAGGAGTGATGTGGTCGCTTAGGCACCTGCAGGTTCTGCGCTGCCTGAAACGGTAGTGTGGGACTTATGTCCGCCTACTACCTCTCCCTCAGCCACCCTACAGCTGAGGGGGAGGCGGTGGAGAGGCTCCAAGTGTCGTAGAGGCTCCCCCCCCACGGGCAAATTGCCCCGCCCCCAGCTGCAGGACATGCCCCCGCACCAGGCACCCAAGTGGCTAGTATGCCGCTGGCAGTACCACCCTCTGGAATTATGCAGTAGTGGCACTCCTGAACCCCCTTCACCCCCTAAATCTGGTCAAGTATTTCCCCATCATTCCAAAGCAGATTTAGGGAGCACACAGAGAGAGGAGGAGTGGGGAGTTCCATTGCACAAGCAGAAATATTAGTACTGATGGAACACATTAGTTGGATACCACCCTTTGTAAGGCCTAACTACTTACATCAAGGGTTAGTTGACCAAGAGATGTGCGGTGTAGTGGTTAAGAGCAATAGACTCGTAATCTGGTGAACCGGGTTCGTGTCCCCGCTCCTCCACATGCAGCTTTTGGGTGACCTTGGGCTTGTCACACTTCTTTGGAGTCTCTCAGCCTCACTCACTTCAGAGAGGGTTTGTTGTGGGGGAGAAAGGGGAAGGAGGTTGTTAGCTGCTTTGAGACTCCTTAGGGTAGTGATAAAGTGGGATATCAAATCCAAACTCCTACTCCTCCTCTTCATCCATTTTAATAGGTTTTTAAAGTTGTTGTTTTTTAAATCCATCAGCAAACCTTGTCTTTGGCACGGTGCTGATTATTCATTTAAATGGAAGTGGATATGCTTGTGTATGTATATGAAGGTCTTACAAACAAGATCAACTTGCAAGAAAGGGTTTTCCTTGGAAGGAGCCAAAGCTAACTTTTAATTAATCACAGTTCACAGAGTGTGCAAAAGTGTTAAAAAGACTGTGGGCTATAGCATGGGATGTGCTTGTAGCCTATAGCAAAGCTGCTGTCTCCTAGAACTCTCCAAAGTGCCAACTGAGCACATGCTCTTGGCCCTCTGCCTCGAGGGCATGCAGCTCACTCATTGCTCCAGCACTCAAAGAGGAATTAAGCCACACATCTTCAAAGCTCATGGAAAGGCATGTGGCTGTTTCTGCCTTTTTCAAAGTCGGTGGATGTGGAATTATGATACACTGCAATACCAAGGGAGATCAGTCAATAAGAAGTCTCTTGAAATGGAAAACAAATCCCAAGTGTCATCAACAACATCATATTGTCCTCCTCTTCTGGGCTGGCCCTACCTTGAGGCATAGTAAGGCAACTGCCTCAGGTGGTAGATGCTGAGGGTCAGCAATAACAGCTCCACAGTTGTTCCTCCTGAGCTCTCTGACCATATCCATTTTGTGGAATGGCAGAGCTTTGTGTACCGGGCGGTCTACCTTGCACTGAAATACTCCCATACCTAACCTATTGCTCTTAGATGCTGTGAATGAAATAATCCCTTTGTCAGTACTGGAATAAGATTCAGCTGCCAATCCACTTAGTATTCTATAAATACTAAGGAAGGGAAGAAGAAGAAGAGTTTGGATTTGATATCCCGCCTTTCACTCCCCTTCAGGAGTCTCAAAGCGGCTAACATTCTCCTTTCCCTTCCTCCCCCACAACAAACACTCTGTGAGGTGAGTGGTGAGAGACTTCAAAGAAGTGTGACTGGCCCAAGGTCACCCAGCAGCTGCATGTGGAGGAGCAGAGATGCAAACCCGGTTCCCCAGATAACGAGACTACCGCTGTTAACCACTACACCACACTGGCTCCATCTTTACCCTTCACCTAAGGCAACAAAATGTCTTGAGCCACTCCTGCTTCTTCGCCATTGTTGTCTTTTTCTCTGGCTGTTACTAGTTGTTTGACCAACAGGAAAATGTGGGCCTCCCTTCAAAATGTCAAGCTACCTTTTGAACTGGTCAAGGAACTAAGCTTGTACTTACTGAAAGAAGCCTTGGGAAGTATTTATGAACACACCTATGTTTTTAGTACACTTAAGATGTGTTGCGCCTGCTGCTCTGTAATGAAAAAGTTAAATAAGAAAGCAGCTTAGTCTGTTCCTCAATAACAGGTTACTCAGATGGAGTGACCAGTCCAAAGTCAGCACCTGTACAGGACACAATGGAACCCTGTTGACTCATTGTGTTACCTGCCTCTTCCTCAGTTGGGAGCTTCCCTACCACCCTCTGGAATTAAGCAGCAGTGGCACTGCTGAACAGCAGAGAGCAATCTAGTGCAGTGGTCCTTTGCCTTGAGTTGGATCATCCCTGACCATTGGCTAAGCTAGCTAGGGATGATGGGAGTTCTAGTCCAAAAACATTGGAGGACACAAGCTTGAAAAACACTGATCTAGTGGATCCTTTCTTAAGCAAGTTGCTCTGGTGGCATAGAAAGTCTTGGGCCCTACTGCTAGAGTTCCTAGCTGGAGAGCACTGGTGGCTTACAACTTGTTTTTAATTGTACTGCTACTATTGCTACTACTATTACATGATATTATTTGCTTATGCTGCTATTGCCAGAGTTGACACAGCATTATGACTGGTACTGATGAACTCCAAATACTATTACTTTATGTTTCCTTTCCCCAAAGCTTTGTAGGTGGGATGTTTCCCCTTAACTAAGAGGACCTGCAAATCTTAGGTAACAAGACCTTTGAAGCAAATTATCTAGAAGGACTATGGGAGAGACATTGCAGAGAGAATCGAGAATTATAGTTGAACACTATGGTGATAGTTACTTCCGTTGTTGACTGTTTAAAAATATATGCCTAATATATTACTTAGAGGGAGACCATAGTTACATAATCTTCAGAGAGTCAAAGCAATTAAAACATTGAAGATACAGATTTCACATTAATGTTTAAAAAAGACCTGCATTTTTAATCCGCTTAGCCTGACATCTTCTGGAGCTGACATGCACATGTCATGAGCCCCATGGAGACATTGTGGAGAGGGCAGTCAGATGATGAGGATGAGCTGTAGATCAGGGAATTGGAGGAGTCCAACCTGGGGGAAGGTACTAGCAGGTTAGGGTATGGGGATTTTGGACACCAGGAAGAGTCTGATTCCAGGGAGGTTCCCAGTGGATTAGGAGGTGGAGACCTGGATTCAGGGAAGTTCCAAGCAGGTTGTCAGAGGAACAGCCCACTTCCGTGTCATTCAGTTGTTGTTTAGTCGTTTAGTCGTGTCCGACTCTTCGTGACCCCCATGGACCAGAACACGCCAGGCACTCCTGTCTTTCACTGCCTCCCGCAGTTTGGTCAAACTTATGCTGGTAGCTTCGAGAACACTGTCCAACCATCTCGCCCTCCGTCGTCCCCTTCTCCTTGTGCCCTCAATCTTTCCCAACATCAGGGTCTTTTCCAGGGAGTCTTCTCTTCTCATGAGATGGCCAAAGTATTGGAACCTCAGCTTCACGACCTGTCCTTCCAGTGAGCACTCAGGGCTGATTTCCTTAAGAATGGATAGGTTTGATCTTCTTGCAGTTCATGGGACTCTCAAGAGTCTCCTCCAGTACCAATGTCATTCAGTACCTGAGTGTCATTCAGTACCTGAGTGCTATGTCACTGCCAGTGGAGATGACTTGCATGCCTTCCCATGTCAGTGTAAAGCCATCTCCTTCCAGGAAAGTACAAGGGGATACATATGACAGCAAGCCACTGCCTTCAACTCTGCCTCCATCTATAAGATGCAGAGGTGACAGCACTGGTATGAAGAGACCTTGCATGCCCGATGTCTACAAAAAAGTGCCCTTTCTGTTTGCCCAGTTCCAAGGCGTGGGACATCACCCATGTGAAAGCTGTCTTCAAAAGGAGAGCACAGGATGTGTGTCAATTGTTGTAACAATTTATTAGCTTTCCTTTTTGCAAAAAGTCTGATCTTTTTGTGAAGTGGGTTCGTTTTGCAAGCACTCCAAATCAGCTTTAATTGTGCAGCCTGAAGTTGCTGGCATGTTGTTGAATCCCACCCAAAATAGTGACAGTCTGGAAGTGCCGTGGCCAAGGAAGACCCAATTCAAATGCCTACTTGGCCAGAGGGTTGGGGGGAAGCATAAGCTGGTGGAGTTAGGTCATAACGGACTTGCAAGAAGGATGGGATGAAGGTAATAACCCTACATTGCTTTTTTAAAAATTATTCTTATTTGCAAATACAAATAAACTAGCACTAATGTAAGTTCCCAATAATAGCGTGTGTTTTTCTAATTTTGCGTGAAATGGATAATTTTAAATAGTCTGTAGTTTGGTTTAATGGATAGCATTAGAATTTACTTATACAGAATGAAAAACTTGAGCAAATGACAAAAACATTTCATAGATGTGTTTCTACCAACTGCTTGCAGCAACAACATAAAAGCACAAACAAATGCCCAGGAACTTGAACAGAACTGCAAAGAGCCTTTTTTGGAAGCTTTCTGGAGAAAACTTACTGTTGCATGCTTTGTATCTGAGGATTCTGTGCCATATTATTCCCCACATCTGGGCTTTGGCAGGTGGAGAGGTATGCTTAACTTCCTCCATCTCAGTGCCATTATGTTGCATTCGTTTTCCGTGTTTGCACAGATGTAACTGTAAAAACCTGATTCAAATGAGAGCTGTGAGAGCTTGGGAAAACCCACCTGGAAAGGCAGCTTGGAGATGTGTGTGTTTGTGTGTATACAAGATTGCAGTGGAATTTTTTTTTTAAAGAAGAAGAAGAATGGCATTAAAAAATCATTATAAAAATAAAATGACAGAGGCCAGTTACCATTATTTAGTGCATAAATTCAAGAATAGTGTAAAAAGCGTGAAGTCTATTCCCTGGCTATTAGTATTTGAAAAGTTTGAACAAGGATGTCTGCAGTTGCTTGATTACTGGGGAGATTTGCGATGCATGGTAGCTATAATGCTCATAAGGATATGAACCAGGAAGACCTAGCCTTATGCCGCTCCTTTTTTGGTCTTCTGGTAGGGAAGTGGTCCAGTCAACAAAGTCAACAAAGGTTTTATGAATAGCTGACAGGTAGATGTTGCCCAGCAGTGTCAGAAAGTCAGGGGGCTGTCCAAGAGCAAAGCAGAAGGCAAGCTGGCCAGAAGGCAGCTGGAAGGCATTGACATGTGAAAATGTTGAACCAGTTCATAGCAGGGGTTGGCCAATGTGGTGTCCTCCAGATGCTGCTGGACTACAACACCCATCAGCCCCAGCCAATGTTGCTAATGTTCAGGGATGGTGGGCGTTGTAGTCCAATAACATCTGGAGGACACCATGTTTGTGGAGTCAAACCTGGTTGCCTCATCATGCAAGTGGGTTCCCAAACTTGAACATTATTAAGGTAGGGGTGGTTCTTCTTTCTGATATGGGATGCTTCATGAGCATTGTGCAGTTGGGCTTGTTACTGCTCTGAGAACTGGTATGACCAAATATACATTACAAGTGCAGCCCTATTTCTACCTGTGAAATGCTGGCTAGCATGCCCTGTCCAAGCATGAATCCTCTCTTGGGAATGGTGGTTTCACCCTTAGTATGGATGCATTTGCTCCAACATCATAACCCTTACCTAAAGGGGACTCCAAAGGGAATTTTCCCAAGGAGAGGGGATGAGAAGGTCACTTGAGGAGAGGTGACCAATCATGGGGAAACAGACTTGGCCAATTTAGGGTCACTTCAACCCCTCCTTGTACTCTGTGCAGTGAAGGTAGAAGGTCTAGGGTGTATGATGCAGGTGGGCTTTTCACTCCACATGGCTTTGAAGCAGTGGAGGGGCCTTCCCTCCCATTATTCCATCCTTCAGCACAGAGATGCTCCATAGCATCACCTGTACTTCTCCCCCATCTACCTTGTTTGGGGGTGGCTGAAGCTTCTGCTTGGGGCTGAGGAGCAGAGGCAGTGACAGCAGGTATTCTCCTTCTGCCAGCCCAGAAGTAGAATTTAGCAGTCACATCTATGGCACAAAATGACAATGCAAGTAGTAGAGAGATTTGCTTATAAACCCTTTTATTAGAGTCAGGGGGCACCCATTGCAGAGCCTTTTCTACAGTGACCATACTGTAGGTATTTCACTGGTGCCATAATAGACTCCTGTACAGGGGTGTGGGCGGGTGGTTTATTGCTGAATTATATCTTGTATTGTTGTAAGATATGGCTTGCATTGTTCTCAAGTAGAGCAATCAGGGTGATGAAAATGAAATAGATATTCCCATTAAATTATTTGGTGGGTATCCTCTCTTTGATTAACATCCAATGAAGGAGCTAATCCATATCTAAGTAAAATGCGAATCACTACGGAAAACAACAAATAGACATAGGAGAAAAATGCAAGAAAGACACGGAAAATGTTCTTTAAGGCTCCAAAGACATCCACATTGTTGTAACTTTTAAAACGCTGTTTGCTTGCAAAAGGCTTTTCAGCCCGATCTGTCTTTGTTGATTGCTGATATCAGTTGACATTTTAACATGATTCTGTGTTTGCCAAAGCATCTTACGGTGCCACTTTCAATATCAGAGTCGATCTCGATGAACATTTGAACGCTTTTGCAAACAAACTTTCTCCCAATGAATAATTGAAGAGAGGAACAGCTTGTGGTGTATGCTTGGAACTAATTTTACTATATATAGTTGGAGCGAATGAAGATGCAACCCAAGGCCGCTACCATTTAAATACTCAGTACTTCGTCTGTTACCTTGACTAGTGTAAAGTTGGTTCCCAAGGTAAAAACTAAGTGGTCTGCTGGCATATGGTATAACCTCCATTTGAGCGCTAAAAGCTGGATACTGTTTTTGTGAAACAGATGTTGTTGAGTGCAGCAATGCACAACTGACTCTATCTAACAGCTGGGAATCCTCCGTGACCCATATAGCTGGAAATAAACATGGTCCTATGCTTGGCAAAAGGAGAAGGAGGCAAATTTTCATTTGTTAAAAGGGCTTCTCAAAATGAAGAATAAACGTTTCCCGCTCTAACCTGATTTTTATTCACCAGAGCCATCTCTCCGGCAGTTTCATGCAATGGCCTCATATTATTAGAGGCCCCCTTTGCCAGATGAAGGCTGCAGTTGCACTGACATATAGTGCAGATGGAAAATAAACATCTGCCTCAATCAAGAGAGGAGACCAACAGACAAGGCTGACGAATATTCTCTGGCATGCCTCTCTTTTTCAGGGAAGCACATAAATGCTACAGGACCAAAACCACTGGCATCGTCTGGTGCTGTCCTTATGTGGTTACTGACCATGAAGAGAGATGATTAGTATGCGCTCTCCAAGGAGGAGTGGTGCAGATGCTCAGAGTGATACGCTTCCAACTCGCTAGGATGGGGTTTGCTGTAGCCATGTATGCTAAGCTGCAGAGCAGCTTGGGTTTGTTTTTTGCAATGTTTTTCAATGACATTTAGCACCCATAAATCCTCTCTGTTGTTGGGATAGGGAGGGGGGAGGAAAGGCATTCCAGCAAAAAAGAGATTGCACACACAATATATATATATATAGAGAGAGAGAGAGTTAGTATAGCTTTTCCCCCATAGCACCCAGGAAAATTGTCATGTTACAATTTATTTCTATGCTGCCTTTTGGCCAAAGATCCCAAAGTGGCTTACAAAGGGTTATATACAAATACAAAGCTCAGACAGCATATTAAAATACAACCTAATAACAAAATTTACCGTACTTTTCCATGTATAAGACTATGTTTTTTCCCTTAGAAATCATGCTAAAATGTTGGGGTCATCTTATACATGGGTAGTGCATTTTTATTGGTTGCTGCCGCGCCGCCAGAGGCTATTGTGCGTGTCGTTGGTTGCTGCGTCAATGGGTGGTGTTGATTGGCCGATGCTGCGGCAAGTGGATGGGCGATTTGCTGCTTCTGGCGGCGAGGGGGCATATGGGGGTCAGATTCAGTGATGCATGTGGGTGAGCGGTTTTCGGCATTCCCCCCTAAAAAAAGCTCTACAACCCTCGGAAATCCCCCACCCCCCAAAAGGTCATCAACTCTGAGCATTCCTCCGCAAAAAAAGCTCAACAACTTTAATAGGGGGCATCTTATACATTATAGATGGAAAAGTACAGTAAATAGGAATAGCCCAATGGAGTATACAAGATAAAAGAACTGAAACTCAAACACATACTCTCCCATGCTTAAGAGCAGAAATATGATTCCCCCACAACGGCCAAAAGAGAACCAGCAGGGGTGCATCCCATTTCAACGCTTCAGGCAAAACAGGAGCTGCCGCCTTGCCCTGCCCTGCCATGGCCATTGCTGCCATGCCTGATGCTGCTGGCACTGTTTCTCTGCCTGCCCTGCTGCCTCCACCACTGGCAGCGAGGCAGCAGTGGTATTGGTGCTAATTTGGGGTGAGATTTTGCCCAATTTGGGCAAGGTCTCGCCAAAACTGCATGCGATCTTGCATGCTCTGCAATATCTCGTGCGATTTCAGATGTGATTTCAGTCCAAATCAGTGCCAGTACTGGCGTCGCTTCTGCACTGGTGGCAGAGGCGGCAGAGCAGGTGGGCCCCCACAAGCTGCCACTTTCGGGGCTCCTGCCACCTCAATCCTTCTAAAGGCTGAGCTGGCTCTGACTTACTCCCACTTCCTCTCCTTCGTACAGTAGCATAGCTACTACAGATATTCTCACACTTCTAAATACCCCACCCAGGCCAGTAAAAGGCAATTTTTAGTTCAGGTTCATTACCCTGGCAAGTTCAAAGACATGCTTGAGCCAGGTAAACAAACAACACTGAATGAGAGTGTAAAACAGGGCGGGGAGTGAGGATGGTCTGAGGTGGGAATGAGATTTGGAGAAAGTCTTGAGGGCCAGACAGAGAAAAGTTGAACCTAGTCATAAATTGTTTAAAATTTGTATTTTGGGATGTGTGTGTGTGTAAAAGCAATATTTATATTTAGGATCTATATATATCTTTTACTTTTAACGTTCATCTTTTCCCCGTGTATCATTTGCAATAAAAAGGCATTCATTGGCATTAGGACCATCAGGTTTGTAGGTTAAAAATATAGTATAGCCGTTATTTATACTTTGTTCACCTCAACGTTGGTTTTTACATAGTTGTTTAAATAGTCAGAGATATTTTCTCCCTGCTTTGGCTTGTTTTAGTAACATGACACATCCTTATGAAAATATGCTGCACCCCAACCTGAGCACCAATTTTCCAACACATGCAAGTGAAATTATCGGATGGTCCTACTGTTGGAAATTTATGTTTTCTAGCATGTTAGAGAAAGTTGGGTGCCTGTAAAAAAAGATTCCGTTTGTTATAATTTGTCGCTTCCTTCCCACTCCAAGTTTAAATAACTGGCTGTTTTGTTTAGAGAATCTCCCTGATGACATTTCAATTTCCTGATCTCCCTACTGCTGCTTACATTCTGTAATGCATCAGTGTTTTTTTGTTTTTTGTTTAATTCACAATCTAAGACTAAAGTAAGTTTGAAAATCTGGAGCCAGTCCAGCGAGTGACTTAAACCTTCTGGAAAATAAATTTGGAAAATTATTTTTTCTCTACATTTGTAGCAGAATGTCAGCAGTAAATAGCTCGCGTCTTCTGCATAAGAATTTAAGAAGAGCCTTGGTGGTTCAGAATGAGACCAAAATCTTATTTAGTCTAACATTCTGTTCTTACAGGAGCCAGCCAGTTGCTGATGGAAAACAATAGCTCACTTCCCACTTATGGTGATGATGATGATTTCTTTTTTGATGGTAGATCCACCTTCCAAAACAAACATTCTAACAAGACTAGTATATTGCTTTGAGATGTACAGATCTTTGGGGTTTGATAGCTATGAGCTACACAGGGATTCATACATTTTGTTCCAATGAAGGCCAATATGCATGGAATTCTGTGAAAAGGATTCCAAAACTTTATCAGATTTCAAAAGAAAAGTACCATGTAAAATATATATTCTTTTTTCATCTTAAAAGGAAGTGTCATACATCTTCTCATGCAACATTTGATTAAGTGTACTTATTGAATAAGGTCTATTATGCTTGCTTGAAAAAACTATAAGTTGAAACGTTTTTTAGCATAATCAAATTATAAAACTGCACTAAATCTTCACATTTAAGTGACTGTGTCTTCATTGAATCCCAAATTTCCATTATACCTAATCATATTCTAAGCAAAGTAAAAATAATGCAGCCACATGGAACTAGGAGGGCAAAGTCTACTGTCATTAGCAATAATGGAATTAAGATATACACTGATATAAAATAAGAGGGGAAAATCCAGAACCCTCTTATGTATTGTAGAAGTTACAGCTGGCCATTGGTCCACAGAAAGATCACAAAGGTTGTAACACTGGTTTACTAGTCATTAATATTACTTGTAGATTACAGAATATTTTAAATAGAATATAAAATAAAATTGTGTCTATGTTCCTACAAGCTTTCTGAAATGCAAATTCATGGGAAACATTAACATTAACGTGAACATTGACTTCCATTTAATTCTGAACAATAATGATTACAGATGGATAACAGTACACATGAACACAGAGGGGTTTCTCCCTTTTTATAATGCTGTCTGTACATAATTCTACCTTCGCTTCCCCACCTGCCATCATCAGTCTTCTTGGGGTCCTTGTTTTCATAAGTGTTTCTGGTGATAGCCTTTCATGCGCTTTGTTTCCTCTTGAAGTATGTGGCATTACTCTCTTCTTTAAACTATCAAGAAGTGTCTTTTTAATTTCCATGGGCACTTTCCATGATGGAGCCTCAGCTCTGGAATTTCTGCCCTCTTGAGATACCACTGGTGCCAACACTGTTTGCTTTTCATCTTCATTTAAATGCACATCTCTTCATCCAGGATTTGGAGGAGGGAGTCAGTTAGATGTTCAGACTTCACAGTAATAATTGCTGCTGTATTATTGAACTGCTGTTTTGTATATTTTACACTCAGTTAATTATTGAGAGTTATTTTATTTTTCAGTTTTTCTAATGGTAAAGGTAAAGGTACCCCTGCCAGTACGGGCCAGTCGTGTCCGACTCTGGGGTTGCGTGCTCATCTCGCTTAAGAGGCCAGGAGCCAGCACTGTCCGAAGACACTTCCGGGTCACGTGGCCAGCATGACGAAGCTGCTCTGGCGAGCCACCACCAGCGCAGCGCATGGAAACGCCATTTACCTTCCCGCTAGTAAGCGGTCCCTATTTATCTACTTGCACTTGGGGGTGCTTTCGAACTGCTAGGTGGGCAGGAGCTGGGACCGAACGATGGGAGCTCACCCTACCGCGGGGATTCGAACCGCCGACCATGCAATCGGCAAGTCCTAGGCACTGAGGTTTTACCCACAGCGCCACCTGCACCACCTTTTCTAATGGTACCAGGGTTGAAATACATTGTGGGAATCTGTGTGATAACCATACTGCTATTTCTCCTTGTTAAAACTGATCTGTTGTTTTTTTTAAATTAAAAAACAAAAACAAAGAAAAGCTCCTCAATGTCTCTCCACCACTACTTTACTCAAACTTCTGTCAGTACTGAGTACAGCAAGAAATGAAAGACACTGAAAGGGGAGAAAATGCTGTTTTAAACTTCCATACCTCAGCTGCCTCATGTGAGAAAGTTAAAGGATACAGAGGTCTCAAATACTCCATAAGACTTCACTTTAACCTCTGCTGTTGGTTAAAAACACCATTTCCCTTTCAGTTCATCCCATTCTTGTTTTACTCCTGTTTTGTTTCAAACTACGACTTTCCCCTTCTCAGTGTCTCTCCATTCTTGCTCCCATGCTATGGTCACTGCTGTTGTGCAACCTGCCCTCTCTTTTGCTCGCTTACCCAGGATTGTGATGCAGCAGCACAAATTCTCCACTCTGGGTTACACAATGACTGCATCTCTAGACCACCACTCTAGGAATCACAACCTCTTCCACATTTTGTGTGCGAGAGAGACAGAGAAGCCGGGGAGTGATCCATAGGGTGAAATGAGCCCAGGTGGAGTGAACAGAAATAGACTGAACAAAGGAAGTATGCAGAGGTGGAGAAAGGATGGGGAAACACGCACATAGCTCAGGTGGTAGGGATAAAGAGAAAGTAAGATGTGCTATCGTGCGATGCTGCAAGCTACCCAAATTTGACTCTGGTCCTGCCTACGGACAGCATGTATTTCCCAAAAGATTTCCCCAAGGAATGCAACTTTCACCAGAAAAAAAGTTTATACCCTTATTTAAGAGAAGCATACAAATGAGAAGACAAGCTATCTGCCCTAAGGCAATCAATATTATGATTACAAACAAAGTGTAGAATCAATTTACACTTGAAATCTACAGTGGGTAATATCCAAAACAAGGCTGCACATTTTAGTAATTGATTTTTATTTTTTTTTACCAGGAAATAGAAAAGTTTATTTCACCACTTTCCCCATGAATTAGGCAATGAAAGTTATGCACGGATGTTGCCCAGGAGGCAATTTCAATGCAGAGCCATGCAAAATGCATAACTTAAAGCAGGAGAGAATTGTCCTCCAACTGGGCCTCAGCTCAAATAGTTGGAAGTGTATTGGATATTGTTCATATTTGCAGATGTTCCAGAGGAAGTATTGAAACCATATTTGCTACACAATTAGTTGTCAAAAATAAGCAATTTGTTTCTAAAATGACTTTGTTTGCACACACAGATGAATGGGTGGTCAATGATGCCCGAATTATAAAAGACTCACAGACTTAACTAAGGAGAGATGCAGAAAGCTTGGTTTGCTTCAATTATAGTTTGGCATTATGTGTGAACCCACTACCAGCTCTATTACCATGGCTCATTTGACCACCCCACCAAGATGATCTGGAAAACTTTCAAGAAATAGGCTAACAACAACAACAACAACAACAACAACAACAACAACAACAACAACAAAGTTATTTATACCCCACCCATCTGGCTAGGTTTCCCTCAGCCACTCTGCACAGCACCCGACAGAATATTAAACAGAATCAAACATTAAAAACTTCCCTAGACAGGGCTGCCTTCAGATATCTTCTAAAAGTCAGATAGTTGTTTATTTCCTTGACATCTGATGGGAGGGTGTTCCACAGGGCAGGCGCCACTACCAAGAAGGCCCTCTGCCTGGTTTCCTGTAACCTCACTTCTGGCAGTGAGGGAACCGCCAGAAGGCCCTTGGAGCTGACCTCAGTGTCTGGGCTGAACGATGGGGGTGGAGACGCTCCTTCAGGTATACTGGGCCGAGGCTGTTTAGGGCTTTAAAGGGCAGCACCAACACTTTGAATTGTGCTCAGAAACATACTGGGAGCCAATGTAGGTCTTTCAGGACTGGTGTTATGTGGTCTTGGTGGCCACTCCCAGTCACCAGTCTAGCTGCCACATTCTGGATTAGTTGCAGTTTCCAGGTCATCTTCAAAGATAGCCCCACATAGAGTATATTGCAGTAAACTAAGTAGGCTAAGGTTTGTTTCATCATCTGTCAGAGAACTCATGGTGAGCTGGTCATTTATTAAACAAGCCATTACTTAGACAAACCATAGTGTAACATTATTGGCGAACCTGGCTAGTATTGGACTTCGGCTAAAGAGACCTCTCTTTGAATCTGTACTCAGCCAAGATACTAAGGACAATGCCATAGCCTGTCACTGTCTGTCTAGCTAGCCTAGCTTGTGGCATAGTCTTGAGGATAAACTGAGACTTTCAGAGGAAGGTTGGAGTACAAATGTGATTAATAAAGTACATAAAATCAACTAAGCCCCCATATACCCAATTAATTTTAAATATGACACCTAAAACATCCCGGGATAGCACTCTATGTTGTAGTGGTTTTAATAAGATGCCAGGTATGTGGAATGTCACACATATTTGTGTGTGTGCCTGATCAGTGTCCTGCATAAATCAAGCCTTAGTTTATTCCATGAACGGCCTCTGCCTGTATGGTAGAGGGAACTGGTGAGATTGGATTTTAGCAGTGATCTGTGAGATTTGTGAAACCGGCAAAGCTTAAAACCCATTTGCCATGTTGTTCCCTAGAGTCTATGACTCTGGCAGGCAGTGTCTTAGTACATTAGTACCTCCTGTAAGTCTTCCAGCTATTGGGAATGGCCTCATTATTATTTAATAATATTTTGGCTCAAATTGCAATTATCCCTCAGCTGTGGAAAATATAAAAAAAATCAAAATGAGATCGCATGCCCTCTGACTGTTGAGCCACAGAAAAGAAATAGGCACACACATCTACTTTACACTTTCTCCCTATCTCTTATTCACCCCACACTCACCAATTAACAAGAAGGGAACTAAAAATGGAGAAACAGAAACTCCCCCATTCTTATATAGTATGAACAGGCAATGAAAGGAGAGGCAAGCTATTTCATTATATTGCAGAAACAACCCATAATTCTTATGGCAAGCAAAAGGTGGTCTGGTGGAAAAATGATGATAATAATTAGCCATTTAGAGTGTTAAGGCAGCACTCAACTGAAATATATTCCCAGAATGCCTTTCTCAAATGTGGGGCTCTGGAGAATGGGAGTCTTGTTTGTTGCAACCACTTGTTTTGTGGTGCAAGATGCAGCAGCAGTCATGCTCCCTGTTGCTGTTGGATATCGTCCACCCATCCACAAAGGGCCACATAATATCAGCAGAAAGCATTGCCTGCAATCTGATGTGGCTTCATTAAGGCACAACATCATCACTGGGTGTCATGAAGCAAACTATAAGGTGTGACTGGAAAGTTCAGTGAATGGTCACAGAAACTGGACAGCGAGAAATATTCGAACATACATGGCATTGGAAAGCCATGAAATGCTCACAGTTGTGTACAGAGATGAAGCTGTACCTTGAAAGACAGTGTATGAGCAGTTTAAGCGTTTCTACGAAGAGTGGCAAACCATCAAAGATGACCCTCGGTCTGGCAGACCATCAATGAGCAGAACGGCGGCAAATGTCAATGGAGTTATGAGTTATTGATGCGGGATCGGCATTTGTCCATCTGAAGGATGCCGGAAGAATTGCATATTCTGCGTGAAATCGTTACTGAGGTTACTGAGTTGTCCCACCCTTCGTATTCTCCCCATCTGGCCCCACCGGATTTCTTTCTTTTTCCAAAACTGAAATCTGCATTGAAAGAGCACAGCTTTTCCAACATTTCACATGTCCAAGCTGCTATGACGAGGGAACCGAAAGCAGTACAAAAAGAGGACTTTTCCAGAAGTTTCCAACAGTTCTACGAACATTGTCAATGGTGCATATCAGAGGGGGCCTACTTTGAAGGCCTGTAAACAGGGGCGTAGGAAGGGGGGCAGTAGGGGTGGACCACCCTGGGTGCCCTCACTGAGGGGGGTGACATTCAGCGCGCTGCCCACCCACGACTCCCTGAGCCATTGTGGTAAGGGGGGAGCTGCGCTGCTTTGCCGGTGGCGTTCCTCCCTCCCCCCTTTGTTTTGACAGCTTGGGGGAGGCTTGGGAGTCATGAGCGGGTGGCGCACCAAATGTCTGCCATGGGCAGCTTGCTCCGCCCCCGTGGGCAAATCCCTCTGCCCCTGGCTGCAGGGCGCGCGCACCACTCCAGGCACCCGAGTGGCTATCCCGTGCCTGGGGTGGCACCCTCCTCACCATGTCCCCCTCGGGAGCGCGACCACCCTGAGCAGGGTGGGCATATGCTCCACCGCTGCTTGTAAAGCATGTATATTCGAATATTTCTCGCTGTCCAATTTCTGTGACCATTCACCAAACTTTCCGGTCTCACCTCGTAGTTCTGGCTATGGTTCCAGTCCTCACCCTGCTCCTGGCAGAAAAACAGTGACTGCCAGCAACTTAGAGACAGGTCAGTTCAAGAAATAATAGCAATAATAATAATAATAGTCATCATCATCATCATCTGGTGAGGGCACTGATTCATTGCCTCTTCCAATCTAGCATATGAAATAAGAGCCTCATCTTGAATAATGGCTGGGCTGACTCTGCTTAGGGAGCAATTATAGCTTCTGTCCTGTTTGTCCCATGCTTCACCCTTATTTACACTCCATCTACAAAATTGCCCAAATGGCCTCCTGACTTTGTATCCTGTAAACAGGTTGGTGAAGTTGAGAAGAGGACACTCCAGCTGAACACGAAAGACTGCCTGATCCCCATAGTCTTTAAAAGCAGGAAAGTATAATTATAATCATTTTGCAGATGGGAGGTTGAGATAATAGTCTAAGGCCACCCAGTGAATATGGCTGAGGTGAAATTTGGGCTATGCTTCCTGAGATCTTTGTCATTGTGTTACACCATTTTACTCATCACTTAGTATGCCCCATAAGGCAAAAGTGCTCTATATATACTCATAGGGGAAGCCAGGATTTTTTGGGGGGCAGGCTTTTGTTAGAGGGGGCCCGAACCTCAGATTTGTATTGTTTTTTATTGATTTAAGGGGCAGCTGGCCCCCATGCCTCCCCTTGGCTATGCCCATGTATAAACCTTTTATGTTTTATAGTCCTGGGATATGAATCTGGTCAGTGTCTGGATAGGATGATTGCCTGGGAAGCACATGTATTTGATCTTGAGTTCCATAATGTAAGAAAGGTGGAACAGAAAATGTAAGTATCTCAGTATAGAATCTATGCTACCTTCATTCATTCATTCATTCATTCATGTATGCAAGCATAACTCAAAACCATAACACACATCTAAATCTGCAATCATTGACCTTTACTGTATGTTTTCAACTGAAATAACAAAACAAAAATACCATCTCTTCGACTAGTAGTCTTCATGTCAGTTTTGTGTCCTCAGAGAGCATGGGAGTAAACAATTCTTTCCCTCTGATCTTTATGTGAAGCTTAGGAAAACTTTATACTAAAGCTTTTGATTAAATGGGAAGTTGTGCAATATGAGAAATGTCCACATACTCATATATATTCTATTGTCCCATTTTTATTTAATAAGGCAGTGGTCTCCAAATTGCATTTTTTTAAAAAAAAAAAATGAAACTAGAGCTGGAACACATCACTATTTTGTTTGCTGGTTAAAAGACACAGTTGGGAAACACGGAACAGCACGGGGCCTTGGCCTGTGGTAAGGAATTGTGATTTCTCCATAGAAAACTAATGCCCCAGCTGCTCCACAGGCATCGAAATGGCTACAAGAGGATTGGGAAGGAGCAGTTGTCACAGATGGGACCATACCACATGGTCAGTGAAATGAGCCCATTTTACTCTTGCAATAACTAACTCAGCTATTGCACATCAATATTTTAAGGCCTTGTGTCATCATGTCTTAAAAATTAGCTTTGAGATGCCATGTTATTAATACAATAAGGGTGTTATAATAAGAGTATCTACTGGTATGATACATCCATGAAAAAACATTGTCAATAATTTATACAGTTATTTTATTCTTTCTTTTTTCCATCCTGTGTTGAATAGAAGAAATCGCCAGTGTATACAGCTGGTCCTTCATCAAGAGAACTACACAAATTAGTACGTTAAGCTGAGCTTTAGAGTCTTCTTTCTGTCCTCTCCTTTCTTTTCTTAGGCCCCGTGGAGCATGTGGAAAAAAACCATATACTCAGCCTCCATTGATTCTAGAATAAAATGTTGTGTGCACACAACACACAAACAACAACTGCCTGCAATTGGCTCTCTCTAGATAGATATAATGACTAAATTCCTGATTCAATTTAATACAAATGGGGAACCTGTTGCTCTTCGAATATTGTTGGGCTAAATTATCCTATCACCCCTGTCCATGGCCCATGCTGGCTGGGATAGCTCAGAGCACGAATCTAGCAACATATGGAGGACCACAGGTTGCCTACCCCTGATGTAGACAGCATTCACCAGTCTTCTTTCATTCTAGATACAACTGTTAATTGAAGAGTCTTACAAAATATAACACCATATACCTCTAATAGTTTTTCAGTGATGAGTTACCTTAGAGTGTGCTACTGCAATTGAGAAGAACTCTGCACATGTGGTTATATGATTTGGGGTCAAACACACACAAACACATTTTGATATGGGAAAAGCATACCAAATTCTACCAGGACAATTAAAGAATACAGGTGTGGCCAGTGCTCCCCCCCCCCCCCCGTAAAAAACATGTTTAGGAGTACTCTCATTTTCCTACTCACTTTGAAATATTGCCCCTCAATGAGGCCAAACTTAGATTCACAAAATGTTTAGGGGTATGCACCCCCCCTGCGTCCCCCCAGGAAAAAAGCACTGGGTGCGGCACAGAGTAGGTTTGCTTGATCACATTTAACACTCTGAAGTCAAAACAAGACATTAAACAAAACATTGAAAAGATCAGAATGTTGAGCTTTTGCCAATAAGCATGTTGCTCCAATAATAGCGAAACAATAAGATCTTAGTTATTCAAATGCAAATTTGTTTATGCTCTGCTGTTCTATTGTTACATAATTTTGACCTGCTTTAATTGCTTCTCAATTGATTTGAGATCGATCTCATGCAAGTCATCTTGGAATTGTTAATATTGAAGGGAGAGGAACACATCCCTTAAAAAAACCCAGTTAAAATTCTACTGCTGAGATCAGTCTGTGCCTTTGGGTTCCAAAGCAAATTCATCTGGATGTACAGTATGTCAGCAGCACACTGAGGGATTGCTCTTACTATTTCCTGATGCTGTTGAGTGGGAAGAGCAACAATACAGGGTCATTGTATCTGGACTCTGAGGACTTACTCTAACAAAGCAAACTTTCAGATCTCATCAGCTTTCCAGGTGCTTCCTTAGGATGCTGCAGATGGGACCATAGAGGACCGATCCCCCATGCACCAGTCCTATAACTGCAGTCACATTCACTGTCACCTTTTCTTCTTTGCAGACAGCCTTTGGTTTGACAACCACAGAACATGACATGGCTCTTCCTTTGATAATAACTGGAAGAATGTCTACCATGAAACTGTGACAACATAACTCCTTGCTGAACCTTGTTCTAGCCTCTCTCTCTCTCTTTGCTGTAGGGATATGCTGTTTCCCATGAGTTGCCTCCTTTATCTTTTCTAATGTCAGGTATGACCTGAATTTCACACTAGCTATAGTTACTTGCATTACTCACTACAATTCCCCTAACCTGTAAGGATGGCATCGACAACATGTGCTTTTACCAGTGCGAATACCACCATCATAGTCATCAAGAGCAATGCAGATGTGTATATACAAACAAAGGTAGACAGCTGCCATGAATAAAAGCTGTGCAGATCCACACTTTTGCACTGAGGAGTTAAAGTTAGAGTCTGCTGATTGTTCTGGCTGCCACTTTCTGCATGCTACATGCTATCAGACACCTGTGCCTACAAAGTAAAATTTACCTTTGTGTCCTGAAACAGAAATAATTTCTATTTGTTATTTTTTTGAAAGCCCACCTATGCATTATTTCTGTCTGCTGGAACATTTATATGATGCCCGTGAAAAAATTCTTTTGTAGCTTATATACATGCAAGAAGATAAAGTAACCCACAGGCCTCATCATGCCCTGGGTTTTTCACACACAATACTAATACAAATGGTAGTTTATGCTTCTCTTCTACTTTATACTATAAGCACTGGATGTACTCCTTGAAAATTAGGGATGGACACATCAGTGGCGTAGCGTGGGTTGTCAGCACCCGGGGCAGGGCAAGTAATTTGCACCCCCTAACCCGTGGATTTGCGCCCCCTAATCCTAACCCCCAGATGTTGCGCCCGGTGCGGCCGGCCCCCCCTGCACCCCCCACGCTACGCCACTGGGACACATAAGTCTATTTCTGACATGTGCCAATTTCATACATCTCGATTTCACACATGTAGCTTCCTTCTGATTTTAAATCAATGTATGCATTTCTATGGAATTGCCCTGCGTGCAAAGACAGGCTCTGATGCATTGAGCGGACAA
This sequence comes from Podarcis tiliguerta, assembly GCF_965153285.1. Lineage (NCBI taxonomy): Eukaryota > Metazoa > Chordata > Lepidosauria > Squamata > Lacertidae > Podarcis > Podarcis tiliguerta. Next base: position 34,451,650 of record NC_139540.1, on the reverse strand, counting down.
GACCAATAGTGGGTCCAGTGGCCAAAAAGATAGCTTTTGCATGTGCTGTAGGGGGAAGTGAGGGGCAGATGGAGCTTGTCAACCTGGGAAGGTAGCCCATCTAGGACAAGTATAACTCTGATCCTAAAACTCTGTCTTGCGATATATCTTCAGGAGAAGAAAAGGCGAAGGAGCAAACCTCATGTCATTACACAAATCTCATGTTGCTCCCCTTTTTGGCCACTTCCCCAGCTTTCCTTTTCTCCTTTTACTATTAATCATATCAGGGCCTTTCATTTTCTCTAAGCGGTGAAATATAAGAAGAGCTCTTGACTGACTTATCATTAATATCTTGAACAAGTCAATCACCAACACCAGTGACCGTATTCAGTGCTCCCATAACATGCAACACCCTAATAAATGTTTCTTCAGTACATGACAATTGTATTAAGAGTCACCCCTATTATCCTAATTAACTTCCTGAAGCCATGTATTACTAAAACAAGCTATCACACCAGCAGGAAATTAACCTTTAGTAGGTGAAAAGGCCCAGTTCAGAAATTGCCACTCACTTATCTGAAATAACGATAATGTCAAGATTTAATCTTAGCTAGCAGTTATTAAACCTTTTCTCATCAAGCCAAGACTCCACTACTGTCCATACACCTAAGTGGATTATACAGTTAATCAGAATATAATTAAGTGGAAGTCAGCTATATTATTCAAAACATACCCTGTGTGAATATTCTATACATAGCTGTATATCAGAATATTTAGGAAACTATAAATTTCATGAAGTGCACTTTTGTTTTTTTCAGGCTACAATGTTTCCATATCTTAATGGCTGCAGGAAATTGTCACATTATAATTACCTTCCCCCAGATAACTACAACTCTTTCTTTAAAGAAGTTGCCTTCCTTTTTTTATATAAATTGTCAGGTCTCTACAGAGGCTATTTTAATCCCACTGTCTTCAGTGAGATTGAAGCAGTCTAACTGTGTGTAGGATTGGAAGCCCATATCACCTGGATGGGACTAGCTAGTCAATTTCCCAATGCAATACTTTTTACAAGCAGCCAAAAAGAAGCCTCCAGCTTTGTGTGAAGCTTTTGGAGCTATAGGCTAGCATGCTAATTTCACCATATTGGTGGAATAGGAACCTCTAGGTGCCAGCCTCCACCTGTCAGCTGGAAAATGGGCAAACTGTGGTAGGAAGACCTGATGCAAGTTATAGAACTCTTTTCAGAGGGGAAAACTAAGGAGAAAATGCAGCAGTAGCCACTCACTGACTGCTTCAGTACTGAACTGGCCTTTCTCAAACTCTGTGCTTGAGCTTTGATGACACAAGGTCTTTTCCTCCAAGCAGATGTCCATTGCTGAGGTCACACTGTCATGGTGACTGAGCTGCAAAAGTGCTTTAGGATTATACAACATTGACAAAACCAGACACAAACATAATAGAATTAAATGACTGCATTTAACTTATTGGATTCAGATGGCATTAGCCCTATCGGTAGCAGATGTGGTGCCTCATGAGAGTGAAGCAAACCATCTCTTTGAGCTTTCATTCTTTGTCTGAAATCACCACCCAACATGACAGATGCTCAAGTTGTTGCGGAACACCTAAGTAATTTTTCCCTGCTAGGCAATATTTTGCAATATTTTTTGGGAGGGGTGGGGGAGGCGGATCTTTGGGAGAATAGAGAATATCTCAAGAATGGTTTGGCACATTTATTACACTTCTGTCACATGCCTGGAAACAATGACATGATATTTTGTTTTATATTATTATTATTATTATTATTATTATTATTATTATTATTATTAACATTTATATACCACCTTTATCTTCCAAGGATCTCAAGTTGGTATACATGGTGTACATGGTTCTCCTCCTCCCCATTGCATCCTCACAACAACCTGTGAGGTTGGTTAGGCTAAGAGATGGGGAGCTTCTCTTAGAAAGGAAAGGAGGGAGGGAGAAAACCTAAAAGTGAGAAACAGTAGTGGAATGTATGTATTACTATATACCTAACACCCCTGGACTCTTCCATTGTGACTCTTCCATTGTCATTCTTTCATTTTGGTCTGATTCATAAGTTTACATAAATACACTCAATGTAAGGTTCTTGGGAGACAGGTGGATATCATATCACTGAGAGCTAGTGTGGTGTAATGGTTTGAGTGTTGGACTAGGGCTGAGTGGGGATTCAATTGATGCGTTAGACATACATGATATATAGCATCCTCTAATCAGGGGTTAGTGATACAACAGAAAAGAAAAATTGTGACATTTCTTTAAGCATCAGCATTGTTAACTGTCCCTCGCTCCTTCCATTGCTAAATATGCTATGAGAAACTACCTTAGTCTTCAAACTTATTTAAGAGAGACCATCTTTTGTATATACCAACTCAAGAAGATAAGTTCTGTAAGATGTCCATGTATGAAACTACAACTCAAATCCGCTGCAATTTCATGTCATATCTTTTGCATCTGCACTCTTGTTCTTGTTGTTTTTTCATTATCCATTTATGAATAATGTATAAGCAGGGTGGGAATTTCATATTTTGTCCTTTTTTTATTTTGTGTCCTCTAAGTTACGCTAAAAGACCCCAGTGGGTGGCAAGCTCACTAAAACACAATAATCTCATCTCGAGTGCTATACTTAATGAATAATTCCTGAGCATTAATTTTAATAGCTCTCATACTTTTTAAAAAGCTCACTAGGAAGATTATCCCTGTGCCCTGCTCTTTACTTTCACAACTCTTTGGGGGACAACTGCAACTCCCTTTTCATACAGGCATCTCCGAACGCCTCCTTGACCACCTGTAGAATGAAGGTGGCTCGGTGGCTCCCCTCAGCTTTCCCCTATAATATTATTCAACTTGTTTCTGTTATTATTTACTCTGTGGCTTCTTTCTCACTGATACACCTCAGGCTACTGGCATGAAGAAGCATCACTTAAAAAGTAATTTAGCAAATAAGGATGGTTTCCCGTCGGTGCAAATAAAAGAAAAAGTTGTAGTAAATAGCTAATGTAAGCAAGAGGTGCCTTGGGGGAACCCAAAGAGTGACTTCTTTCAAACCCGCAATAACTTCTGGTGCTATTGGTCCTGAGGCAGCAGGAGTCAACATTGTTTAAAAAAGCTCCCTTATGGTGTTCTCATTAATTAACTGCTCTGTTTGTTGATTCTAGATTGATTCAGTTTGTTCTCTGGAGAGTGTTTTTGGAAACTCAGTAATGCCTTGATGCAGAATTTCATCTTCAGGCCCTACGTTCTCAGGATGCTGCTTTGCTCAGGTCATAGAGACGATGAAGCGAAAAGGAGGATTTGTTAGGTGAAAAATGATAATCAAAATATTTTAAAATTCAGATGTAATTTTTGAAGAGTCTCCCCACAGAGCCAAAATATTACCTGAAGCAAAGTTTGACTGACAGGCAGGCTGTAACAAACAGAGAGCCAGGCAAATGGCATGCATAACCGATAGGAAAGTATTTGCTTCTAATTATTTGAGAAAGCATTTTAATTAAGCTGTTTGCCAATTAATACCTCATTGTCAGTGTTTCATAAATATTTTAAAAGGTTTCATAAACTTTCCTCTTCTTATAGCAATGCTTAATTCAGGTTCTTGCGGGGGTGGGGGGAATCTCACAAGATAGCTTGCTAAATATTTTTGCTACTCTTATAAGCAAATAGACAAATCAATTCTCTCCTTTCTCAGATGAATGAAAAGTAAATTTCAGATACTATGCCATCATATGAATATGACATGTAGGAGTTATAAGTTAAAAGCAGTGGGAAATACTAATTGATGCCTGCCCACTTGCACAATGAAATTCTGATTGCGCCATGGGGCTTGCAGTGTCCCTTCTCTATAGTACCTTGCGTACCCCATCCCAAAAAATCTGCTCTCTTCCCCACTGCAGGAGAGGAGAAGGAGGAGAATCCCCATTGCATGAATGGATTGGATCTCAGTGAACAGAACCATAAAGGGTGTTTTTCTACTTCCCTTCTCATAAATCTCCATTTTGATAATTTATCACTATGCATTTCACCTGCTACCTAGAACAACAATAATGGTAGGAAGTGCGGGGCATTGCCAAATATTGGGCCAGTATAATGCAGCTGACATAACCCTGGTTAAATATGTCAGGGAAATGCTACAGAAATCTGCAAAAAAAAAATGGTGGGACCAGGGGAGGGAACTGACTGGGTCAGCCCTATCATTAGCCAGAGTATGTTGGCCACCTCAGGTGGCAGAGTAGACAGAGCTGTGCATATCACACAACATACACTGTGCACAATAAGCTAGCTGCTCTTGGGTGCAGTAGACTCTGTATCATTAACAGTGCTGGAATAACATTTAGTGGCCAGGCTGGCTGGCTGGCTGGCTTTTCTACATGAAATTGAGGGAGACACCAACTTGCCCTTTGCTTCTGGCAGAAAAAAAAAATATGTATTGAGCCAGCCCTGGCACTACCATGCCATATTGAAAAAATCAAGCTAACTATTGTGTATCTTCCACAATAGGCATCCATTTGGTGTTAGAACAAGCAACAACCCAAAATATCTGAGATATGTGTAATTTCAACGAACACTTCTCAAAGGCATGCTTAGCTTCCTTTTTTATGGTGTAGATTGCTATTATAATGAACGCTATTATTAGCAGTGACCACAGAACAGTACCCCACATTTTAATATCATTGCTTTTCTGACCGACATATTGCAATTGACAGTAGGGAGACATATTCAGGAAAACCACCAGCAATATTCATTTGTTGAAGTTGAGGCATTCATGCCTTTGGTGCTTTATTCTTTGACCTGTTTTTCAGCTGGGAGCAGCTACAGTATAGTCCATTTCTTACCCATGTCAAGAAGATTTCTGTCAGTGGGCAGACAAGCAGGTTTTTGATGTTAGGCAATGCCTGTTTGAGTCTAGGTTTTTCCTTAGCTTGGCCATTTCCCCCAATGGCTATGGAAAGTGAATGCTTAGCTCTTGGGTTTTTATTTTTAAAACCCTTGATGTCTTTGTGGCAATCACACTGTGCTTTAGGATTGGAGGAGGAGAAGGATTTCAGGGGGGGAACTAAACTTTACAATGAGGCAAGCTCTGTGTTATGTGGCTCTGCCACATTTCTCTAAAGGGATTTAAGGCACATGGTGGGCAGAAAGGAGGTGCGTAATTCCACATTTTTTTATTTTAGCACACAAGTTTGCCCTTGGGCGGATGCTCTGGACAGAAAAGAATTTCAGTTACCAAATTTCTATCCGAGGCAGCAGGGCCCTCGAATGCATCTGACGGTTCTTCTCTTTGTGCGTTTTATATGAATGGCGCTAGCATTAGAAACATACATAAAGATACAAATGTATAGGTGTAGCATATTGTTATAGATCTGTGGGTGCTAAATCCTTGGGTTTCATAAATGTTAGAATCTAATTAGAACTGGTGTGTTAGGACTGCAGAATAGCCAGACCCAAGTGTGTATTGGGGGTAGTAAGAGGTGTGGTGGACACACTGATAAGCTTCTGTAATTTTTTGTTCTTTAGTCATTTAGCCGTGTCCGACTCTTTGTGACCCCATGGACCAGAGCACACCAGGCACTCCTGTATTCCACTGTCTCCATAGTTTGGTCAAACTCATGTTGGTAGCTTCAAGAACACTGTCCGACCATCTTGTCGTCTGTCATCCCCTTCTCCTTGTGCCCTCAGTCTTTCCCAACATCAGGGTCTTTTCCAGGGAGTCTTCTCTTCTCATGAGGTGGCCAAAGTATTAGAGCCTCAGCTTCAGGATCTGTCCTTCCAGTGAGCACTCAGGGCTGATTTCCTTCAGAATGGATAGGTTTGATCTTCTTGCAGTCCATGGGACTCTTGAGCCTCCTCCAGCAACGTAATTCAAAAGCATCAATTCTTCAGCGATCAGCCTTCTTTATGGTCCAGCTCTCACTTCCATACATCACTACTGGGAAAACCATAACTTTTACTATACTGACCTTTGTCAGCAAGGTGGTGTCTCTGCTTTTTAAGATGGTGTGTGTGTGTGTGTGTGTGTGTGTGTGTGTGTGTGTGTGTGTTGCAAAGGGTTGTCTCCAATGCCAGTCCTACTCAAAGGAGACCCACTGAAATGGATATGCCTAGCTTCATTTTAATTTCAATGGGCCTTCTCTGAGTCAAACTTAGTTGGATACAGCCCAGAATTTTCAGCCTGGTAAAATCAAATGCCTGATGGAACAAAAAGGTATTTTACACCACAGTGGAAGGCTAAGAGAAGAGCAAGAGAGGACTCCCGGGGAAAGAATTCCAAAGCCTAGGAGCAACAGACAAGGAGAACCTCTTTAACATCCCAGTCAAATGTCATTCAGATGTCAGAGGGACATGATGGAGACATCCTTGTTAACGTGAACACGTTACACATAAAATGTTTTAATGTTCGTTGCTAGCTGTTAAACTAATTTGCTGGACCACAGATACTTTTTGTTTCTGAGGTATTTTGACTATTTGGAATGAAGGTTCAAGAAATGTATCAATGTCCTGGAGTCTTATTGAACAAAAGATCTCCATGAACCTCAAACACCCCAAGACGTAGATGATTTAAATCATTATTGCGCCCCTCCTGCAATGTCGTATTGGCTATGACTAAGATCTGACTCACACATAACTGTCCTATGTAGGTTACACATTCAACAGGCCATGAGAATTAACCTCAGGCTGAGGTTCACACCACAAGAAATTTGAATGTGGTCCAGGTTACACTTGTGAATACTCATGTGAATATTGTCACATAATCCATCCAAAACCAAAGGCTGTATGGCAAGAGCAGGGACTACATATGACTTTAAAAGGTAGGGAGATCCAGGAGAGGGGACCAGTGATTTATGCAGTGTCACACCAGCCACAAGGCAAGAGCTAGGGACGAGGGAAAGTCAGAGCAGTCTGAGGTGGAGGAAGTTACACAGGATGTGGTGGAGGAAGAAGGGATGGGTCAGGTGAGAGTTGGGCGAGTAGATTCCCCACCCTCCCCCATTCCACTGTCTCCTAGAATCAGGAAGGGCTTGAAAAGGTAGTAGTAACAGTGACAGCTTCCATGCAGGAGAAGTATTAGGTTGCAGGCACGCAACCTCTCAGAGGAGGGTATATAAGCCAGAGGAGGAGAGGGGCCCCACTGTTGCTACAACTGCACCATATGGCCCAGACCCGTGCATAGTGGCCTAGAGGCTAGTGTTGTGTGAGCATGTGTCTTTGGAGCACCATAGTACCATGCATGTTTCTCTTGCCAAGAAAGACCTAACTATTAGACATGTGTCCTCCTTATTTGGGACAGGGTGTGACAATGGATCACTGGCCTGATCCAGCAGGCTCTTATTATGTTCTTATCTCAAAGTGATTTAAAATCTGATAATATATATACAACTGTTAAAACAAGTGTCTATAAAAAGACAATTACACAAAACGATAATAATAGAAAAACAGTTTAAAACAACAGCAGCAGAGACAGAAAATTAATACAAATCCAAAACAGAAACCAACTTTAGATCTCTAGAGAAGGTTGGCCAACAGAAAATTATGAGCATTACAATGCAGGTTATTTTTGAGTCAATGAGATACAATGCAACTGCTCACTTCCATCCCCATGGAGGGATATGATTTTCAATATAAAAGAACACAACTTTGGGACCGCAATATATGCTCTGCAATGCACAAAAGAACAGGCACTCTTGGTCCTCCAGCCACGGGAGAAAGGCTATAAGACCAGATCAATCATTCAAGTGTGTAGCCTTTGCCACCCTCTCAGGCAGACACCATGTAAATGTCCTCTATATGCCTGGTGCTCTGCAGCTCTGGAAGTGCACAGCTGGTGCAGAGACTGAGCGGGAAACAGCTGCTCTCTGAGGTATGCTGCCCTTGGGAGCAAGCATGTTTCGAGTTAGAAATATGTTGCAAAGTCGCTACTGATTGAACCAGAAATAACTTCCCCACTGCAGCTGCCAGCGAGAACTTCAAGGCACTCTATATCTGGCTCAGAGTGAGGTTTCAGGAGAGTCAAACCAAATGGATAGCAGAAAGAAGGGCTTGTGCTAGGGGTGCTTAAACACTTTCAGAGGAAATGGCAAGGGCTTGCAGTCCAGGTGCAACTCTTGGAGATGTGGACGTTATTATACAATGGAATTTAAAGACTGCCTAAACGAATCTCCAGTGTGGAAGCACTCCTCTCCATTCCTGCCTTTTCCAAGTCTCCCTAAACACAGCTGCTATGGTCCAAGAAATCTGTTGTTCTCCAGATGTTGACTTCATCTACGGGGCCACATAACCTATAGAATGGCTTCTGAAAAGCCTTCAAGGGGATCTGAAGGTCTGACCTCAAGGGCAGAACAACCCTCCTCAACCTGATGCCCTCCAGTTGTTTGGGTCTACAACTTCTATCTGCCCTGACCATTGGCCATGGTAGTTGGGATTGATGGGAGTCATTGTAGTTGATACCCAAAAACTCAGTGATCTTGAGTTAGCTTCATATTGTATTATGGATTGGTTGAGAAAATTTGGTTGAGAAAATTTGGACAAGCTCCAAATTTTTCATTTCTGATTCTTGTTATATTATTGTTTCTGATTTCTGATATCTCGTTTACATTTTTGTCCTAGGGATTTTGGTGAGAGAGAGAGAGAGATTTTGTCATATACCATTCGGAAAACATTTGAGTTGAAGGGCGGAATATAAATGTAAATAACAACCATTTATTTTGAGATATTTCACAACAGAACAGATTTGTATTCTGCTTATGGGTTTTCAACTAGCATCTGGATGGCCACTGTGAGAACAGCTGGGTTTAGATGGACCATTGGCTTCATCCAGCAGGCTCTTTTCATTCTCTTATTCTAGGCCTGACCACAATTTAGACAGGATGACAAATCAGTTTTTATATATACTTATAAATCCTCAAGCACAAGGAGGAATAAAGAGCAAAGTCTTTAATATTCTCTTTTTAGTACTCCTTAAATAAGAATTTGTACAAGGATTCTTATCCATTTTGTTTGATAATGGCTCATATGAAATTTGATTTCGATTGAAAAATCAGTCTTGGCATCTCCCTGGTGACCAAGCACTTGGGATCATGATAACAGTTTCAAAGCGAGTCTTGTGCTTGATTTTGAAAGCCAATCATTTTCCTATTAGCTACATGTTATTTGATTTGACCTAAGCATAGCTGTGGCTCTTTCTTTTAACTGTCCAAAGCAAAATGCCTAACATAATGTTAGCAAGCCATTGTGGTCAGCTTTTCATTCTAGCATGCCAAAGCAGATCAGCTTCTCATTTCAGAGTGCATTCAGGCATGTTGCTCATGTGTAAATGCTACATGCAAGCAGGGCTAAGCTTCACTCCTCTGGGTCACTATTCTTGTCACTCTCCCTGAGTTGGAGGTAGGGATGGACGGATTGGTCAGATTTGGTTCTCTCGGTTTCTCATTTTTCCAATCTTAAATTCAATTCTTTCCATTTCTTCAACAATTTGTGAATTCTTTTTTTTTTAATCTTCATGAAAATTTGGCAGCATTTGAGTGTAATTTTCTATTAATGAACTTTTTTTGTAAATTTTTGTTGGTTGTACACATATTTGCGAAGCATTTCCCCATTATAATGCATCTGTGTATGTTATTTTCACTGATATGTGCATTTTAATGCACACTTTACTCTAGTAATGCATTTTTTGTTCACATCACTTGGGCGAAGAACTGCACTGCAAAATTCAGAGAAGTGTGGATTTCGAGGTATGCCTGTGTGTTGTTTCAGAAAATGTGAATTTGGTAGGTCTGCTTTTAAATGTGAACTGAGTTGAATTTCTCCACCAATCCTCAGTTGGAAGACAAAGTCAGAAGCACTGGGAGCAACTATTTCCCACCTGAGAGTGATTGGATGTCAAATCCCATTGCTCTCAGCAGGTATTGCTCTACATGCATTCAGAGTATGCAGTGGTACAGAGCCCTACATGGTGGCTGCTCAGGCTGTGGGTGACTGGTGATTCTCCCCCCCCCCCCAATGTACACATTTTTGTATGCCATATAATATAATGCCGAATATAATGCTTGTGAATTGTTATTCTCACTGATATTTGCACACTTAATACCAGTATGTGCATTTTTGTAGTCATTACATGAAGGGAGAACTGGACTGCACAATTTGGAGAAGTGCAACTTTTCGGTGTGTTTCGGTATGTATTTTGTTTTAGAAATTATGAATTAGGTAAGTTTGCAAACTGAATCCTCCAGTCCTTTCCCCCAGTGTCAATAGCTTTGTCCTGCCAGTCAGTATCAGCTCCAGATTTGAAGATCCTCCTAGCATTGCCCCCCAAATGGACTTCCCAGTTAGTGCCTCTCCTAGTCATGGGATGGCCCATCTATGTTTGGGGGCCTCCCCCTCATTCTACTTAGTGGGGACATCCACCCCAAAGTCCCAGGCAGCATTACTGATCACTCCCAATTTATGTCTGTAGATCCAGGGGGCATCAAAAACTTCAATGTCATACATATGAGTTAGAAAGGGGGGGGGAGAAAATGAGTCTACTGTAGAATATGACAAGAGTGAATGTGGAAATTAACTCTGAGCACATCCTTTGTTCTAAGCTGTAATGCTCTGTATTAAGATTGTCCCTTTTTAATAGCTTTCGAAAGAATTCCTTGCATAATGGCATTCTAGTCATTATGTTAACGTCAACAAACAAGGCAGATTAATGTTTCAAATCCTGAGCTGTCTCTCGGACGGCTTATTAGAATTGTAGGCAGATCTTCATTAGAATGAATGGCATCTGATTCTCCCAGCTCGTCACAACAGAGGCACCTTCTTGCTTGAGTGTCACCCTGCAGATGACAACGTTGGCCATTATGAATGACACTCCACAATTCGTTACTTCCTGCCTCAAATTGTAGTTAATCTTTCATCCAAACTGTACACATGTGCAGCTTTAAGTGGGCTATCGCAGCAAGTACCCAGTAATGCTGCAAGCACATGGAGACTGACAGAAGGTAAATTGCTTGTCAGGAGGTCTGTATTTCAATTCGCAGCGTATTCCAAACACGTAGCGGCGAAAGCTCTCCACAACAGCTGCTTTCATTGCTAACTATTTTTGATGTAAATGTCAATAAAGCTCCAGGCCCTTTCATATTTTTGGCCAAGACTGTCCATCTTTCCCTATGCAGGCTGGCAGGTTGAGTTCCATTTATCTACTCTTAGGAGCATGTCTTATAATAATGATTGTCTCCGGAGACTGTTTAGGGTGATTGAAAGCAGTGATTGGGACAATAGGCTGCTGGATTTCATTGCTGGAGTAGGCTGACAGGTGACTCCTTTTATATCTTCTCATCTGGGGGCAGAGGGATTTTTTAAAAAAATAGTTGCACACGTTTGTATGTGATCAACAGACAAATCCAGATTGCTACCCTTAGGGTACCTGACTAACAATTCATGTAACAGTTATTTGAAACTCACTCATATTTCCATAGTTAGATCCAGGTTTGTTTGTTTTTAAGTACTTTTTCAGTGGATTGTGATAACATGAGACTGAAGCATGTCCACATTGTAGTATGCACCATTCTGGTGTTTGTTTCTGGTAGATCCATAATGTTGATCCATATTCATTCCTGGGTATCAGTACTACTAATATGGAAATCAGTGCTTCAGTACTAATGCTTGTTGCACAGATCTCATGTAGTCAACTAACAGTATTTATGAAAGTATTAAAACTGTACATAACCTTTCCAGTTCTAAATATATTTACTTGGAAAAGAACTTCATTCATTTGAATGGAATTTACTGCACTGCCCAAGACTGTCATTCACAATCCACTGAAGCAATTCAAAAAGCTGCTACCAGAGTTAATGCAATTTATTGATATTGATATCAGGCAGGTGCCTCTGCTGTACTGTTTTTTGGCATCTACTAAACATATTTGATGTTTAAGCAAGCTTACTAGATATGCAAAATTGACATGTATTTTAAAACATAATTTTATAAAACATACTTTTAAAATTGCTGGTTTCATTTATATTTTGAGAGTGTTTTGGTTAACTTGATTTTAACACCTGATTTTAATTAGCAATTTTAGTGTATATTTTATGTAAATCACTGAGAGTTTTTGATGATTATATGATGTATAAATCCTGTTAAATAAAAGAAATATCTTGGAGCTCAATGGTTCACTGAGTTGTTAAATATTTTAAACTCAGTGGTTTTAGCTTTGCAGTCATTCCACTTTCAGGTGGCTTGCACTAAAATGGTAGTGTGTGGGATGATATGTATATGCAATATACTTGCAATAGGCTGTATTTCATCTACCTAGAGCCTACAATCCAGGTTCTTTTTAAAGGGCCATTTTGTACAGAGGGACACAGAAGTCTGAAGTTAGTATTCACAGGCTGGTGGGTGGTATTTGAAATCAAAAAATATAATATAGTTCACCCCTATGGTTGTTTACTTAGAGGTAAGCCCTTCTGAATCCACTGGGACTTACTCCTAAGTAAGTGTGAGTTGCAGCCTAGATTTACAAGAAAAATATATTGTTCAGCATGTGTGATAACGGTTTCTCTTCCACTACTGCATGGTATGATTATCCTAAGAAGGCAGTCAGGTAGAATTCTGGAGATAATATGGCAAAACTGTAGAAAATATTCACTCAGAACCAGCATCTGGCTCCTTGGCAGACCCCAAAGGCAGTTGTGTTGGCACCTTTGAAATTCCCTGTGAGTCTATGCAGTTGCCTATGGTTACACTGCAGATGGGATCTGTCTAGGCTCCCCCCCCCCCCTGTGTTCCCCTCCATTCACTTTCATTTCTCCACAAGGCATATGCACACTCAGTCGTTAGACCCACTTTACATGCATTTGGTACAATCCTTAAATATAAGGGGGAGAAGCAGCAATTTTTGAAGGCTGTTTGCTTGTTCTTCATGTGCAAGGGGAAAAAAATAACAATCTTGCACAGTTACCATTGTTTCGATGTGCATAGCAGTTGCTTGATCTTTGCAGGATTTTTTCTTACTTCGCTTTTATGCATAATCTTTCTATCATTTCTCTGGATGGTTTCAACACTCCAAGACTGGCCCCATTTTATTCAAGGCACCCAACACAAATACATTAATCATTTCTTTATTTATTTATATTTCATCTTTTGCCAAGCCTGTCAGCTATGGCACAGGCTGAACTATGCTATTCAACAACAAGAAGAAGAACAAGGAAAAAAATAAAAGTTTGCAGAATTCAGCAGAGAAATGAAACTGCAAGGGAGGGAGATAAACGCTAACAGTGATAGCAATGGCACTAAAGGGTCTTCAACCCATCTAGGTAAAAAAGGTAAAAGGTAAAGGACCCCTGGACAATTAGGTCCAGTCAAAGGCCACTATGGGGTTGCGGCGCTCATCTTGCTTTCAGGCTGAGGGAGCTGGCGTTTGTCCACAGACAGCTTTCAGGGTCAAGTGGCCAGCATGACTAAACCACTTCTGGCACAACGGGACACCATGATTGAAACCAGAGCGCATGGAAATGTCGTTTACCTTCCCATCGCAGCAGTACCTATTTATCTACTTGCACTGGTGTGCTTTCAAACTGCTAGGTTGGCAGGAGGTGGGACAGAGCAATGGGAGCTCACCCTGTCACAGGGATTCGAACTGCCAACCTTCCAATCAGCAAGCCTAAGAGGCTCAGTAGTTTAGACCACAGCACCACCTGAATCCCATCCATGTAAATAGTAGCCATGAGGGAACTGGTGCACTAGAGCCCCTAAATGAATAGCCAGAGAGTGTCAGTTGATGGAGGCAACTGCAAACAGCCTCCTAGGATAGCATGGGCATGCCAGGGCCCATTAGGGCTGACACTGATAGCTGTCATATTCCTCCTCCTGCTGCTCCTTCAAAAAAGCTTATAGTTGAAGAGGCAGATATATACTCCTAAGTAAATGCCTTCAGTATCAGGGCAACAGAAGCCAACACCATTCCTGTACATATTGCTTTAAGATAGTTTTTAAAATGTGAAACAACACATGCTCATAAAATTATTGTTGTTATCTTAATCAGGGTTGCCAAACTAGTTTTTGCCTGATTTTTTTGCTATGACGCTTAGATAGCAAGCACGCTGCCCTTCAGATGTTCTGCAATCCCCATCAGCCCAGCCAGCATGGCCAGTTGGTCAGGGATGTTGGGTGTTATAGTCCAACAACATTTGGAGGGCACCACATTGGCTACTTCTTCTGTAACGTAGAAGGAATATAGAAGCAGTTGTAAAGTATAAAACGGCAGCGGGTACATAGAAGGGAATTGTAAATTGGGTGCTTTGCAACATGGCCATCTAAATGGAGGCCCCTGAAAGACCATTAAGCCCAGGGTCTAAAATTTCCTAGCTGCACCACTCATTGAGGAGGCTAATTGGCCTTCCAAGAGAGAAAATAAGACAACATAGGTACCAATACAGAGAAGGTCCTGTTCTGTGTTCCAGCCAGTTGGACCTCTGGTGGCAGAGGGTGCTTGACAATTAATTCCATGGTTGGGCCAGTTAATATAGGAGAAGGTATTCCAGGTCCTAAACTCTTGAGGTAATTATGGGCATCTTACATTGTGCCCAGAAACATACTGGCAGTCTATGCAGATGAAACTAACCCAGGAATTATTTGTGCACAGGTCTTGTTTGTGGGCTTCCAACAGGCATCTGGTTGGCCTGATCTAGCCAAACTTCTTATATTCTTAGAATTATAAGCAGTGCAAAATGGGTCCCCAGATACAGCTTTGGTTGCTACATCATTGACCAGATGAAGTTTCTGAACAGCACCCTATGTTGGGAAATTTGTATTCCACCTTAAGGTGCAGACATGGAACTGTTACGTGCCACATGTCTGTTTACATTCCAGCACTGTTTGGCTGGCGTTAGTGGAACTTCCGCTGTGTTATTGCTTTTGCTTTTGACTCTCTTGCCGAGAAGACAAAGAGAGGGACGACATGTTTCTTTGTCCTGATTTATGATTAATAAATCCGTAGTTGTAGTATGCTTCCACAAGCCTCATGCCTATTCTGTTTGCGCAGTTTGCTCTGCTGATATAGTGTGCCCTGGCTTTGAAGCCTGGGTCGCTGATTTACATTGGAGCAGAGGCCGATGGGTCTTTGCAGCGGGACGGCTGGAAGGAGACAACCCAGCTGGGGCTAGCCAGCTGGCCTTTCGACCCTCAGCACACCGACACCCTACAGATCATGTTTTCGAGCTTCATGGATACTGGCATCTATATCTGCCTGAATGCCAGCATCTCTAAGGTCATAATTGATGATACTGGCCTGGCAGTGCAATTGGTGTTCCTCTCTAAGTAGTAATTTGCCAGTCCATGAAGTCGTGGGGCTGAAATATAAAGCGGTTATATAAATAATAGAATATCTTTATTTAAAAAAAAACTTGATAGGGAATCATCTAAGTGAAATTCAGACAGGAGTCGAGAGCTGAGCAGTTTCTCATCTGGGTTCAGTGCCGAAGGGACCTCTGGCTTTCATACTGATTGTAGAGTGGAGAAAGAGATGAGACAGAGAATCAGTTCTTTCATTTTTATAAGATATATAAAAAGAAATCCATGCATAACACTTTAGTAAATGTATTTCCAACACAGCAAATGGTGTGTAAAATACAAAAGGGCTACTTTGTAATAATATTCATTAATATTTCAGTTAAATCAACAGACTATGAAGGAAGGAGAGTGCAGGGGGGGAGATAAAAACTTAAGTATTGGGATATATTAAAAATTCACCATATTTATTAGACCGACCATTTGCTTCTTCAACAGTTATGAGTTAGGCATAAGGAGAACTATATCACATTAACAGTTGAGCTGGAAAGGACCACGGAGAGCATCCTTTCCCCCTCTAGTGATAGCATAACTGTCGCTCTCGCTTTGTGTCTTCTGCTGTCTTAAAAAGCCCCAGCGTATATGGTGTTTGCCTCCATCCCCTTGGAGCATTTCTTTTTTCACAGGTTCTTTTGCTTCTCCTCCCTCTTTCCCACCCCAAGTAGCATTTTCTCATGAAGAGAGAGAAAGAAAGAATTTGGCAAGTTACTTGAAATAAAGATTCCCTTTGCTTCTCGTTGCACTTATATCTACTTCACTAAGCATACACTTCCCCACCCACATACCTGCTTTCCTTTGGGCACATTAGCTCCTCAGAATCCAGACCCTTCAGGTAACTCAGCTGCAGTATATCATCCACATGTTCTGAAGGCCAAGGGATGCAGCAGCTCCCACACATGTAAATTCTGACCCAGAGTTCAGAAGTGTAGCAGGAAGGTTGTCAGCTGTTCTCACTCTAAGTGGATTCAGATAACAATGCTGTTGCCACCACCTATTGCAGTTTGCCACATTGCCAGCTTTCTACATGGTTGTAGTTGTCCACCAAAGCGTGCAGCTTTGGGCAAGATCCCATTTTGGCTCTTGCAATTATGGAAGGGCTTTTGCTCCAGCGAAGGCATCTGCTAATGCAAGTAGAAGGGAGGCAGCCCTCCAAATACCCCAAAATCTGTTCCAGAGCATTGGGGGGTCCTCCCAGAAAAGGAGGGAAAGGGGGGGGAGAGACTGGCACAAATTGCCTCCCTTCCACTTCCATTAGCAGATACTTCTGCTGGATTGAGAACTGTTCCATGAGAACAATGGCACCTACTGGATCCCACCCACTGACATCAGCTCAGCAGGAATGTGGACCTCTGAAAGTGTGTGTGTGTGTGTGTGTAACTTACCTTCTAGCTAGGCTCTTTTAATGCCAGTTCATGTACTAGCAACATTGAACACTGGAGCTGCTGTTCACACAGGAGCTTGTCATTCCACGTGGCATGGGCACATCTCAGATAAGCAACATCCATGGCATGCAGTGATACATACATTGGTCAAACATTGTTCAAATGACCACATTTATTTATTATTCAGAAATAACAAAAATGTATATTATTTAATATTATTTGAGTGGCAAGATCATTCTTACAGGACAAGCTCATACATTGGCTGCTCTTTTTCGCTGTGTATTTCCTAAGTAAGGCTCCAGTCCTAAACATGCTTCCTAGGGAGCAAGCCCAATTAAACCTAGCGGGACCGTCTCCTGAGTAAGCAGACATAGGATTGCACTGCAAGCCTTTCGTATAATAGATTCTGCAGCACAGGAGAAGTTGAGTGATGGAGGCGGGGGGAAATGGCAAGTGGCTGGCCTTCTGTTTATGTCACAAACAACACAATACATTGTGGCCTGTTGGAGTGTTCAGCAATCACCTTTGGCCTGACAAAAGTTGGCATATGGAAGTGGAGAAAACAAATGTTAAGTTCAACCTCAGCCTGCAGGCTTGTGAAATTTCTCTGGTATATTTCATTTAACAATGGGAAAAAATCTTCATTTTTGTTGATAAGTGAGGCCACTAAATAATATAAAGTGTAAAGGTCTCTTGAGAATATGTACCAAAAGTTTCTTCTTTGACTGCTTGTCCTGGTGAGGTAGATTTGTGAAATGAATATATATCAAAATAGCTGGTTGTAGTCAACGATGTGATTAATGCCAATTCTCTCTACCTACTTCATGCCATATCATGTACTGTTCTGGAGGCTTTCACAACCCCAGTACCAACTTTTGCTATGGCATGGAGTGGCTGCACTGGAGGGAGGGCGGATGGTAAAAAACAGGTTCTCTGTCTTGAGCAAGTGGAAGTATAAAGTGAGCAAGTATAAAGCCAGCACACCAAACTTCTGAAATTTGCATGCCATAATACTCACTTTCTCTATCTCATCTTGTATTTAACAGGCCTCCCCACCCCCTTTTTAGTTTGCATCCAGATATTTGGAGAGCCAAATACAAGACATTAGGTTTGTATGGAAATGAAGGGTGCAGTTGTTTAAAAACTGTCTGAAGTGGCTCTTGTTCTACACCAGTGATGGTGCTCTGCCAGAATTGAACAGCAGGTTCACTGAACAATTGAGAACATTCGTGCAAACACTCACTTCTTTCATGGCCTTCTTTGATGCTGGACCAGATTCTCTCTTGGACTCCAAGACTCTAACACCTCTCGTGCTATTGGCTCCAACTGATGATGAGCTACATCTGGCCTGTGAAATGAAAATAGCAAAACCTTTGATTCAGTCCAAGTTAAGTAGATCTCCATCATCTGCTCAGTCAACTTTTGCCAAGATGGATGATACCATGTCAGAACTCTGATCATTTCAGAGGTGGAATTCCATTTTCTTTTTAGCCAACACTTGTTTTTGTGTATATAAACAAGGAAGGCATTTACTCTTTAGCATGAGGATCCTTTCAGCTTGCCTTTCTTAATGTTCCCATTTTTTAATTGATTGAAACAATAAAAGTGGCAACAGTTTATTTGACAACATGCTGCTCCAAGTTAGGTCTCTGTTGTAATTACAAAACAGTGCAGTAGCAGAGAAGACAGGAAAATAGCACTTTCAAAACAATATAGGGAATCTTTCTTAAAAGAATGTCTTTCTTCATAAAACCTGCATTAAATCACATGATTCATTAAATCACATGATAACTGTCTTTCTGGATCAGATCCATTTCATTCAATACTTTGCCACCAACAGATGCTTCTGTGAATCTTACAAGCAAAGCATGACTATCCCATTGTTGATCCCATACTTGATCCCAGTATCAAGTAATTAGAGGTATAGTGCTTTAAAATATGAAGGCTTTTGGCTATCAGATCTACCCTCAATTACATTTTAATTAACTATTTCCCCCTATTTCTCAAACAGCAGGAAAGAGATGGAAAAGCAAAGTAGGCACACTTGCTGCCATTTTTTGTCTCTTTGCCATTCATCTACAGAGTGCTTTGACCATCACTATGTGTGCCAAGGCAATGGTTTTACAATCAAGGGTAGGGGAGGAAGAAGTGATGAAGTAGCATATGCAAGTTAACCCTCTTTCCTTCCAATTATAGCTTCCTTCACATAGCTGGGGTAAAGGAAAGTGATTGCAGTGAGTTTGACTTGATGGTCATTTCCCGGTGTGCTCTGACCAACTTACTAATATTTACGTTTTGTACAGGCACTTGGTATCTGTCTCAGATTAAACAGATAACAACTGAAAATTGATAACTGAAAGGCAAGCAACCTGGTTACACAAAACAAAACAAAAAATAGCTGTGGACTGTTGGAGCCAAGGGGCCAGTCTCCCATTAGTCATATCCATGAAATTGACTCTAGTTGCTTGCCTTGTCCTGCTGTTTGTGCATTTGGCTTCTTTGTCTAAGCAGTCTTCAGCTGTTTCCGCTGTAAATACCTTTCTGCAGGATGCTGAAGAACTACAAGTAGATCACATTTTGGCTCTTCTCAACTCCTTTAACTACTGTAGTCCTCTCCTCTATGGCTTTCCTTTGTCCCTACTTCATCCTCTCACATCTATGCAGCATACTCTAATGCAGGCATAGGCAAACTCAGCCCTCCAGATATTTTTGGGACTACAACTCCCATCATCCCTAGCTAACAGGACCAGTGGTCAGGGATGATGGGAGTTGTAGTCCTAAAACATCTGGAGGGCCGAGTTTACCTATGCCTGCTCTACTACCAAAGTTATTCACTTATCTCATTGCTCTGCATGGACCCCTTTTTCAAACCCTGCCATGGCTTGCTGTTCACTCCCAAACCTTCCACACACTTCCCATCCTTACTTTCAAATCCTTCCATGGTCTTGCTCCACCTTGATCTCACCACTTTTTTTATCCTGATATATTCCTTCTGATGATGTCTGCTTGTTCAGCTCCTCTACCTACAGCTGCCTGAAGGTCTCATGCTCACCGAAACAACTCCACCTGTGCTTTGTTGCTGCCCCACATGCCTAGAACTGCCACCATGTGACCATCTCTCTTACTTCCCTAAATTTATTTTCAAAATTCATCTTCTCCATGAAGCCCAGTCCTAACCCACTACTGTAACTAAGCCTTAATATTAGGGTAGCCAACATGGTACCCCCCCCCAGATGTTGTTGAAATGCAGTTCCACTGTCCCTCAGACCTTGTGGGAAGCCAGACTATATTTTGAAGAAAGAAAGGGGGAAAAGAACGAATTCCTATGCCCCACAAATAAGTCAGAGATGCATTTTAAATAAAAGGACACATTCTACTCATGTAAAAGCACGCTGATTTCCAGACCATTCGCGGGCTGGATTTAGAAGGTGATTGGGCCGGATCCGGCCCCCAGGCCTTAGTTTGCCTACCCATGCTCTACGGAGTGGGGCTCTTTAGATGGCAATGGGTATTACCTTTCTCACTTCAAATCTTGGTAAGCCAACCCTCCTGCTCATTCTGCTGAATGGGGTTGTGGGCTTCTGCCTCGAATGCACCTCTACTGTGTCTGTTTCTAGACTGTAAATTCTTTGGGATGGAACCTGCCCAATCCTTCTTTGTAAAGCACCATGTACATACAAGATACTTCTATGTAAAATGCTATAAATGATTGGTATCCTTGCTCAGTTCTTGCAATTTTCCACCTGTTTGAAGCCATGTTTTAGAATACAGCAGACTTCTATCTGGAGAAGTCAAAGATTTAGCTAGCTTGGCTGGAGATTAAACTCTCCTTGCGTCTTTGTAGCAGACTGAGTTGTCCTTCCAATTCAGGGTTGAGGTCATTGGCGGTGTAATCTGAGAAAGGGAGCATCTGTTTGAAAAATACCTGGCCTGTGGATATATTCAGGAACACACTTTCTGCTGCTGCCAATCTTTTGACCTTCACAGGCAGAAATACAGACCAAACCCAGGAAAAACAAACAGGTATTTTTTTAAAAATGTAAAAAATAAATAAATCTCTATTCCTCTTTAGCTTTTGCCAATTGGGATGCAGGCCAAGAAAGCAAACAAAAGAAGCATTAGGTCAATGTACAGTGCAAGTATCTAAGGACACCTGGGGGCAGCCAGAGAGGGTGACCACATATTTCCCTTTGAATTTTCACAGCGAGAAAAGATGTTGTTTTGCTGTTGCTCCTGCCACTTCTATAAATAAAATTGATTCAGTTTCCATTTGTGGCTGTCTGATATTTCTAAAAGCCATTGAACAGGCAAGGTGTAGAATATGCAACTATTTAAAGTGCCATGATAAAAAACAACAACCAAAAACCCAGAGGTTTATTTTCATTGTCATTTGCCATGCAGACAGAGTCTCTACTTATGTTTATTAAACCTGCGGCATTACCTGCTTGGGGAGCCACTGCCCACCCCTCAGTAGACCATTGTGATCCTCTCCCAAGAGGCTGCCATGTTCCAGAGGGGCCCCCTTCACGTGGGTTACCTGCTTCAGCTCGCCTAAGCAACACTGAAAGCCATATGCGAAGCGGCAGGAAAACAGATGCTGTTTTTCCATTTGTGAAATCAAGTTGCTGGAAAGAAGTCAGATTTCCAATATATGAAAGGCTCATCTAATCAACCTACGAAGAGACGGTGCAAGCTTTCCCCAGAAATATTTAACAACACGGTTCCTACTAGCGGCAAGTAGAACTGTATACAAAACCATCGTATATGAGGAGGTGGCTGGCGCCTAGCCTGCTTGTTCTGACCACAATTTCTTTTCCCACAATGGCAAATGGCACACTTAACTTTCATAAACAAAGAGTGTCTGCAGCCTGGTTTCTGATTGCCAAGATGGCTTCAGGGCAGTAATCTCTACAAGTACTGTAGATTTAATGAAAACATCTTGATTGTTAGATAGATAATAGCCTCTTCTGTTAAATTTCTCCTTGTCCTTTGGCACAATACAGAGCATTATACCTTGCTTGGGTTGGGGAAAGACCCACAGTCACATAAAGGAAAGAGACACTTCTTAGTGACAATAACACCCATTGCTCGCATTCTCAGCATATTTTTTAAAAATGTGATCATATCTGATGTACAGATGAGCATGTTTATTTTATCATGCCTGAATGACGTCTCTGTTTTTAGCTTGAGGGAAGTAACAAAAGCTACACTGGATGATAAATAGAGACACATGTATGGCTATACCTTCAGCAGCCACTGAATCTAGTGCAGCTAATGCCCACTGGATATGGTAGGGCAGAAGGCTGGGAGACCAACAGCAGGTAGCACCAGAGCCAATGGCAAGCAGAGAAGGAGAAGAAGAAGAAGAAGAAGAAGAAGAAGAAGAAGAAGAAGAAGAAGAAGAAGAGAAGAGTTTGGATTTGATATCCCACTTTATCACTACCCCAAGGAGTCTCAAAGTGGCTAACAACCTCCTTTCCCTTCCTCCCCCACAACAAACACTCTGTGAGGTGAGTGAGGCTGAGAGACTTCAGAGAAGTGTGACTGGCCCAAGGTCAGCCAGCAGCTGCATGGGGAGGAGCGGAGATGCGAACCTGGTTCCCCAGATTACGAGACTACCGCTCTTAACCACTACACCACACTGGCTTTCAGAGCCAACTCATTCTAGTTTTGTCCCCATCCTCCTTGCTGCTGAATTTTACAAGGGCTAACACTGAGACTAAGGAGGAGGAAGCTGACTGGCAGGGCCACCCCTTGGACTGGTTGTAAGTAACAAGGCAGGTAGACGGGTGCTGGGTGAGGGCAGCCTGAGGGTGGCAGGGCAATGCCCCAGTCACCCTGCCAGACCAACCTACAGCGACCATGTGACAAGCAACTTAAGCTGATGGCTGTCCATTTAAATATATGGACCCAACAGCAGAAGCAGGTACTTGCAGTGATGTCAGTCCACTCATTAATTGGATTCATAGTATACATTTTTATAGAAGTATATCACGTCACCTCTGTTCCATAGACTTTCCTTTTGCAATGTGCTCTACAGAGAATAGGTTTTCTTTTATCACTTTAGTTTTGACAGTGATAGAAAGTACATGAAGAAAGACTAGCAGAAGAGGAAAGGCTAGTACAGTAGAAGGATGAGAACCCATTGAAAGCAAAGGTAAAACTCAAATGGACTGGGGCCAATTCTTATTATTTTTTGCCATGGTGACTGTTGAAAACACAATAGTGACCGTGATGAACTCTTCTTAACATTTTTAAACAAACTAACGAAAAGGTAATCAAGGTAGCCAACAACATGAATTAAAAAATTCTATTCCCAGAATCATATATGGAGATAAGCTTCTTGCCAGAATGTTCACAAGTCCCATTATAGATTTGGACAGTAATCAGTATTGTAAATGTGAGAATCCAGTAACTGTTGTATCTTCCCATCGCCTCTTACAGAAATATTTGTGAGATAATTTGGTTAACTAAAATGCACTTAGGACTGACTGAACAGTTATAATTCTAATTTATGCATTCATTATTTGTAATGAGGAAATTTGTATTGTACAGGAGAGGCCATCCAATAAGCCCTTTGTGTGGTGTATATGTTTTGTTATGACCTATGGCTTAAACACATAAATGAACTGCATTCTCTCTCTCTCTCTCTCTCTCTCTCTCTCTCTCTCTCTCTCTCTGTGTGTGTGTGTGTGTACACAAGACCACCACTATCACAGTGCTTTGAATGTCTTCATGTTCAAGTTACCATTTTGCATCACATTTTTGGAACGCACTATTTGTCCAAAAGGAAATCAGGCTGTGTGTTTGTTTGTTTATTTGTTTTTTTTAAAAAATAATTATACTTTTACTCTAACAATGTGAAACATGGCATCATTTTTATTTTGCTAGGGATGAAAAGCTAATGAATTTGAGTGTTATATCCTGTCATGGGTCATTGGTTAATTAAAAGTCTGATGTATATATGCAGCTGATACTTCTCACCCTAATGAAGAACATTAATTCTAGAACATGTGTGGCTACAGTCACATTGCTACAAATTACTACAGTCTTTCCTTTATCTGTTTCCAAGAAAGTCTCCCCTGGTTAGTTATAAAGAAAATGAAAAAAAATACGAGGTCTTAGTTCTAAGCAGCATAAATTACATGTATCAATCAGAGGAAGCTTAAATTAAAATACACATTTGGCAAACTGATATGAATATGTTGATCTCATCTGTGAATCAAAATGATTTAATGCCAGGACTGACCCCCCACTGATCAACATGAAGGTCACTGGAAACTGATTGATTCTCATTGAGAAATGTTGTTCTGTCTGTTAAAGGTGCAATTTTATAATGTGTAGCTAACCAGTAATTCTAATGTTTGGCAGACTGATTTATTTTTTCACAAAAGAAAATGGAGTTCATTGCTTTATTTATGTAATGCAAAACAGATAGCTAAATTAAAAAGTGAAAAAAGAAAAAAAGAAAATAAAAATGGTTTATGGTTCCATGCTGAGGGCTTTCCCATGTGTTCATGATATTTTCTAATCCAGAAAACTACTATTTGATAAATAGAATGTTACACCTTTCAGGTACAGAAAGATGATAAATCAGTCTTCCTTTATCATTCCCCACATGCTTTCTGAAAATGAGAATAACTAGTTAAGTATTGTACATTACGATGCAAACCTTTCCAGATTCAGTTTAATCTTAACTCATTTGGGGATGTCTCTAGCAAGCAGATGGGCAAGACAGGGATCTTACTGATCACTGACATGGATTTTGGAGCTTTGCTATTTATTTATTTATTTGTATTTATAAGACTCCTCTTAATGAAAATGATGTAGGCACCAGACAAGCTTCCCTAGGGACGACAATTCATGGGGGGGGGGTTTCACCAAAAAGGTATTTTCCATTATTTTCCTATAACCAAAGTTTTTAATATCATGTTTTTTTTCTTGTTCTGGAAGCAATGTCATGGCCATACACACACACACACACACACACACACACACTACTAATGTTTGGAGCTTTTCTGCAGATGACAGGACATGGCTTTTTATGTATTCAATTTATCTATTACATCTCTCACCCCCCTTTTCATACAAGGAGCTTGTTGTTGTTGTTTAGTCATTTAGTCGTGACCCCATGGATCAGAGCACGCCAGGCACTTCTGTCTTCCACTGCCTCCCACAGTTTGGTCAGACTCATGCTGGTAGCTTCGAGAACACTGTCCAACCATCTCGCCTTCTGTCGTCCCCTTCTCCTTGTGCCCTCCATCTTTCCCAACATCAGGGTCTTTTCCAGGGAGTCTTCTCTTTTCATGATGTGGCCAAAGTACTGGAGCCTCAGCTTCAGGATCTGTCCTTCCGTTGTCACTCAGGGCTGATTTCCTTGAGAATGGATAGGTTTGTTCTTCTTGCAGTCCAATGGACTCTCAAGAGTCTCTTCCAGCACCATAATTCAAAAGCATCAATTCTTTGGCAATCAGCCTTCTTTTTTGGGGAAGATCAAGGAGCTTAGGGTAGCTTATAAGGTTCTGTCTCCATTTTATCCTGACAACAACTCCATGAAGGACACTGGACTGCAAGAGCGAGCAGCAGAGACAGAGCCCAAGCATACCCATTGAGTTTCATGACTGAGTGGAACCCTGAACCCTGATTCCCTACTTTGAATCTGGTACTCTGACCACTATGCTACACTAGCTACACTTGAAAATGTTCAAGATTCAGAGATAGGCAACACAAGGCCCCTGGGCCCTATTTGGCCCACTGATGGTTTTCCCTTAAGCCAGCCACCAGTCCAGCAATAACCTCCAGGATGCCTCCTCCACAGTGCTGTGCAAACAATATTAAGTTACTGCAGAAAGAGAGCAAAATCTGTAAATCTTGTTGGTACATCTAAACTAGCACATTGGTGCTGGCCCAAGCCCCAACTTAGAGCTTTAGAAAAAATATATGTATTAAATAGGTTGTGCATGTGCATACACATACACACACACTGGCAGGACAGAGAACAGCATAGGAGCCAACTCCTGGGGGTTGGGGTCCCCTTGGCACCCCCAATAAAATATTTGAGGGGTCTGCCCCCCAAGTTGATAGGCATTGCCATTCAAATGGGGTGTACACACCACATCTTGAAGGTCTATGCTATAATTCAATCCTAAACTGAAGGCCCATATTGTTAGATCCGCACTTCTGAAGCCCACCCCATATAGCTGTGTTAACCAATCTTTTAATTTTCCTTATAAATTTTTACTCACCCATTATCTATGCTTAATTAAGTATTCTATGTATATGTTTAAATCTAAGTTTCGTTCTTGCTCCTATTTATTTAATAATTATTTGCTTAGATTCATACTGTTATGCTATTTATTTGGATGTTTTGCTTATGCTGGTCTATGACCGTAATAAAGTACTTGACTGACTGACACCATGTCTTGTGGGGCAGGGCTTATTCCCACCCCCATCCCCACCCCTCAAAAAATATTCAAGTTGGCACCACTGGAGAACAAGATCTACCCCAAAGATCTCAAAGTTTGGGCAGATCCTTATGGAAGAAAATAGTGATTTAGGTACTCTGACTCCATCTATTTAAAACTTTACAAGTCATCACTTTGAATCATGTTTGAATCATGATAGTCCATGAAACTATTGTAAAGTAGGGATCACATGGTCTTTATAACTAACCCCAACTCTAGTCAACATTTTCCACCATCCAAGGTTTCTGAACACTCATTAAAGGCTGCGCCACACAGAATACATATTGTGAAATATCTGCAGGATGGAGAGGGACCACATGGGCAGAGAGAGAAGATGCAAGGTTTTCATTATTGTCACAATTATGGAAAAGAGGAGTTTTCAGCAGCTGATCTTCTGATCTTCTGGGAAGGGAGAGACTTCATCAAGCAAGGCCTTCTTCCACCTGCCTTGCCACACCCTCCAGTCTCTGCTTTTCAGTTTGTATTGTATTATTTTATGCACTGTGGCTTGCTGTTGTTTTATTGATTGTAGTTTAGAAATTATTAGTTGTAATTGTTAAGAGTGGATTTCTGTTTAATTTGTATATGCTGATATTATTATTCTATACTATTCTAATGATTGTTGAATGCTACTTTATTTGATGTAGGTTGCTTATTTTAAAGCTATGCTTTATTATTATATATATTTTTTGGATTAGATTGTTATAAGGTGTACATTCTTTGTTTCTTCAGCTTGTAAACCGCCTTGAGTATTGTAAGATAGAAAGATGGTATACAAATTAAAAGTAATGATGATGATGAACCTTTCCTGGAAAGCTATGTCTGGCAAAATTCTCTCTCCCACACAAGTATTGACAGCACAAGAGCTCTGTCTTATATTACATATGGCCATCTTTCACATGACTTGAACTCTGAAATCTGAGTTCATCTAAGCATCACAGAACTCCGTGGGTGGATGTTCAAGAATTCACAAGACTGGATTTTATTTTGAACTGGGCCGAGCCATTGTTTCTATTCATGTGTGTGCCTTTGGAATGCAGGAAGTGCCCATGGAAAATAATGAAGGGGACAATGAATCTGCTCTACCAATTGATTTGTTGTTGTTGTTTAGTCGTTTAGTCGTGTCCGACTCTTCGTGACCCCATGGACCAGAGCACGCCAGGCACTCCTGTCTTCCACTGCCTCCCGCAGTTTGGTCAGACTCATGTTTGTAGCTTCGAGAACACTATCCAGCCATCTCATCCTCTGTCGTCCCCTTCTCCTTGTGCCCTCCATCTTTCCCAGCATCAGGGACTTTTCTAGGGAGTCTTCTCATGAGGTGGCCAAAGTATTGGAGCCTCAGCTTCAGGATCTGTCCTTCCAGTGAGCACTCAGGGCTGATTTCCTTCAGAATGGATACGTTTGATCTTATTGCAGTCCATGGGACTCTCAAGAGCACCATAATTCAAAAGCATCAATTCTTCGGCCTAGCAGTTCGAAAGCACCTCCGGGTGCAAGTAGATAAATAGGGACCGCTTACCAGCGGGAAGGTAAACAGCTTTCCATGTGCTGTGCTGGCTCGCCAGATGCAGCTTGTCACGCTGGCCACATGACCCGGACGTGTCTGCGGACAGCGCTGGCTCCCGGCCTATAGAGTGAGATGAGCACACAACCCTAGAGTCTGGCAAGACTGGCCCGAACGAGCAGGGGTACCTTTACCTTTACCTTTACCTTTACCAACTACAAATAGGTAGTTGGTAGATAAATAGGTACTGCTCCAGCAGGAAGGTAAAGGGCATTTCCGTGTGCTGCTCTGGTTCGCCAGAAGCGGCTTAGTCATGCTGGCCACATGACCCGGAAGCTGTACGCCGGCTCCCTCGGCCAATAAAGTGAGATGAGCGCCACAGCCCCAGAGTTGGCCACGACTGAACCTAATGGTCAGGGGTCCCTTTACCTTTACCTTACCAACTACAAACTAGAGCCCCTGTCCAGTAGCAGCTATAACAAAGTAAGGGCATAGATCAGTGCACTTGAGTGCATTGATTTCCAAAGTGCTTAAGCATAGCTAACTCTGGGCTGGTTTATGGCATAAGCCCCTTTGCCAAAAATTCTCAGGAAAGTTGACAGATGAATTATCTTTCATCCCTCCAAGCCTATTCATTGCTGTGGGCAGTGTAGAATGTACCCTGCTGTGTCCGCTGCAGAGAGTTTGGTCAAAAATATCTGAGCACAGATGGTAGGTAGGAAGGCACACTTTGTCACTTGTGTGTGAAAATGTGTGCTCAGGTTATAAGTTACTTTTTATTTTTTAAAAAAATGTGATGTAAATAGTTCATTTAGACAATCAGTACAGTAATGAAAAGCCATCTCTTTATTTCTCTTTAGCTAATTACGAAAAGTTTCAAAAAGGAAAGGGTTGATCCTACAAACTGCAGAGGTAGCAAATAGCATACAGTCAGGTGCAAAAGGTATGTTAGCATGTTGTCCAAACTTCTGATTATGGGAAGGTGATTCAAGATACCGTATCAGGAAAGCAGCAAAAATTGATCAAAAGTGGGCTTAACAACAGTTTCTACGGTAGTTCTTTTCTACTCTATAGTAGCAGTTCCATATTTCTGTACTAAAATATGCCCTCCTTTTGAGGCAACAGTATTGTGATAGCTTTGCCCTCAGAAAATAACCAAATAAAATCAGGGCCAGCAAGGAATTGCATCCCTACACACACACACACACACACACACACACACACACACACACACAAACTTTTCTTCTTGCAAACACCACCATACTCCTCCTTGCCACAGTATCACCATTCTCCTCTTTCCGTCTCCTCTTCCCCTGTCTTAACTTTTCACTTTGCTTCCACATTGGCGGCGGCAGGGCTGGCGGCTTCTCTGCTGCCACCCCTCTACGTCCTCCTGGCCTTGCTCTGAGGAAGTAACATGAGAATCCTTCCTCAGAGGTAAGCATTACGGGTGCAGAGGTCATGAAAGTGCCTTGGGTGTCATAGTTTGCCACGGCAAAGAAAAACTGTTTAAACTTGAGACCAGCAACCAAGGGTGAGGTAATCAGAGTGTATGTCTCCATGTGTGGCAGGGTGCTGATTCCCAGTTCCCCTGTGGCTGCTGCCTGAGATAATTGCCTCATTCTGCCTCATGATTGGGTTGGCCCTGAATAAAATATAACACCAGTAGCTCCCAGGAGATGCTTTGCATATGGGTGCATATTTCCTTCTCCTGTAGCTTTTTGCAATGTTTTTATGCTTCTCTGTGCAACCCTTACTATTTTAATTATCAGTGTGCTTTTTAGAAAAAGAAAAAAAATATGTCTAATTAGAAGAGTTTAAATCCCTCATTATAGCGTATTCTCATGCAGAACTTGAAATGGGAATGATTATGAACTGTTCTAATAAACACCAGATTTCCACTCTTAAAAGACTGGAATTATTGTTTATATCAGTATGCATATTAGTTTATCTCAAGATGTGTTAGATTACATTCATTAACTTCACATCTGCAACAGCAGACATTAACCATTTCTGTGAGCCTAAATCTTCTGAATTTTTAAAATGCTTGTTGTGGTTTACTGATTATTTGCTTCAGCTATAATCAGTCTCTGAACTTGGGCCGTGAGCCAAACAAAGTTATGTGATTTTGCTTCCCATTGATGTCAGTTAAAGATTTGAGATTAGGAATAATTTCAGTACCTATTTCAACTGTCCAGATTTGAGTGGGACTTCCCCAAATTACAAAATCCATCACAGCTTCTGATTGGATCCTGGAATGTCCCTTTTCGGGGGTCTCGTTCCAGAGTGCCAGACCTAAAGGTGCTCTCACACTCTGGCATGAGTCAACCAGCTCGTGCCCAAGCAAGGACCAAAATATGAGCGAGAGGAGAGGTAAAGGTAAAGGTACCCCTGCCCGTCTGGGCCAGTCTTGACAGACTCTAGGGTTGTGCGCCCATCTCACTCAAAGAGGCCGGGGGCCAGCGCTGTCCGAAGACACTTCCGGGTCATGTGGCCAGCGTGACAACGCTGCTCTGGCGAGCCAGAGCCGCACACGGAAACGCCGTTTACCTTCCCGCTAGTAAGCGGTCCCTATTTATCTACTTGCACCCGAGAGTGCTTTCGAACTGCTAGGTTGGCAGACGCTGGGACCGAACAATGGGAGCGCACCCCGCCACGGGGATTCGAACTGCCGACCTTTCGATCGGCAAGCCCTAGGTGCTGAGGCTTTAACCCACAGCGCCACCCGCGAGAGGAGAAGGTGAGACCAAAAAACATGTACTCCAATTTTGATCAGGTCAGATATTGCAGGGTATTCTACCTGGATAGCTAAGACAGTGGTGAATCTCAGGTCCAGGAGCATAATGCAGCTCTTCCCAGGTCACACTTTCTCTCCCTAGTCTGCACCATTCACTAGCCCTGCTTTACCCCCCCCCCCCCAAATGTTTTTGCCTGGCTGGACTGTGTCTTCGAATACTGCCTCTTGGTTGTCTGAAAGAAGGATACAGAGGGTGTGTGCAGAAGGTGTGGAGAAACTGCCTTACTGTGTATAGGTGAATTTTACATCAATTGTGCCACCCACTTTTGACTCTGGCCCTGCCCACCACTGGTCCCTAGAATACCAGAATAGAATGGCAATGTGCCATAATAGAATGTGCATTGTATTTTTATTGTTGCGCTGAAGCCTTGCAATGTGCATACATCAATGATGGGAATACAACCTTGAACAGATATCTACCTCCAACACATGCAGGGAATAGCAAGGCCACGCATGCTAGCGCTGCCCCCCAGCATCCCCACTGGTTGGAGACTCAGTGAAGTGTGAAGGGATGGAGAGGGAATCTGCACACATTCAGTTCAACACACATGGAGCATGTCCTCTGACTGGGGATCCTATACGATCTGAGTTCCCTTTTGTGTGGAGGAGTCTATGCACATTCACCCAAACATACAAGCATCCCTGCCTGCTCAGACTTTCCCAGGCAACACAGAACTCCAAAGCAGCAAGGGGAGAAGTTGAGTCCCCAAGGCCTGCCCACTCACCACTCCAGTGTCCTCATTGGCCCTGAGTTCCCACAGGTGAGCCAGGATCTGCAGTATCAGATTTGTTCTACAATATCAGATTTGCTAATTAATTCATAATTGATCTCCCAATGGCTTTTTTGATTTGTACTGGAATGCAGCCGTGCGGTACTGCCAATTCCTTCAGAGCAGTGGTGGAGAAAATGTGTGCCAGAACTGTATCCCCCCCCCACACCTCTTCTACAAGGCAAGAATCAACTTAGGGGTTTGTGTACCATTTTTATCATGAAAGTTGTGCAGGCGAGGGGCAGTTAAACATTGCCATTTAAAACCAATTGGCAGTCCACCACCTCTGCATTTCAGTAATAATAATAATAACAATAATAATAATACAGTAATAATTTATTATTTATACCCTGCCCATCTGGCTGGGTTTCTCCAGCCACACTGGGCAGCTCCCAACAGAATATAAAAAAACCTGATAAAACATCAAACCTTAAAAACTTCCCTGAGCAGGGCTGCCTTCAGATGTCTTCTAAAAGTCAGATAATTGTTTATTTCCTCAACATCTGGTGGGAGGGAATTCTACAGGGTGGGCGCCACTACTGAGCAGGCCCTCTGCCTGGTTCCCTGTAACTTTGCTCCTCACAGTGAGGGAACCTCCAGCCAGAAGGCCCTTGGAGCTGGACCTCAGTGTCCAGGCTGAACTAAGGGGGTGGAGACGCTTCTTCATTGTTTATTAAATTTATTTATTAAATTTGTATACCACCCATGCTCCAAAGTTCCCAAGGGAGTTCACAACAGAAAAATACAAAATGAGAATGCAAAATAAATAATAAAACAAAAACAAACCAGCAGCAACCCTCCCCCCAACACATTGTAAAAGCCTCACAATGTTACTCTGCCAAATATCTGGTTGATGAGAAACATTTCCAATCAGTAAGTGCCCTGTAACTTCCTGCTGAAATCCTGTTGTTGTTTTTCCCCAGAAAAGTTCCTGTTTACTTTTGACCCCTTCTGTTGCACTTTAGCACAAGTGTGCCACTCCAGATGAGAATAATGCAGTAACATTGGAGAAGTATGGCAGAACAATTAATACAGCAGAATGATGTGTGAATGGTCCAGTAGAAACCCACCACTAATGCGCTATTATTGTGTTGTAGAATATACCTACAAAGAACTCCAGGCTATATTAAACTAAATAGTTGCTCTAGTGCAAAGTTTAGCAGTAGTGCAATGGGATTTCCCCCTGCATATCTTGCACCATCCCCAAATCTGCTCCAGAGGGGTGTGAGAACTCCCAGAACTGATAAAGGCAGTACATGGAGGAGGAGAGGGGAAGACTGTTCCTTTGTACGAGAAGAAATCCTTGTGCTGGAGAACATTTTTAGCACTAAGTTGTACACAAGCTCCCAATCTGGAGAGACCGTTGCACAGAGCGGAGGGCCAGGTGTGCCTCTCTGAACATAGAAAGCTGCCTTATACCAAATCAAAGCATTTGTCCATCTAGCTCAGCAGTGTCTACACTGACTAGAAGTGGCTTCCCATGGTTTTGAACAGTGAGTTTCTCCCAACCATACCTGGAGATGCTGAGGGTTGAACCTTGGACCTTCTGCATGCAAAGCAGAAACTCTACCAATGAGCTATGGCCCCAATGAACTATGGCTTCTGCCATTTCTACACATCAGTCACCCTTCTAGCTAACCAAAATATCACCTAGGATTGTATGCATGCACGTCATGAAACAGGTTTAGACAATGCTGATCATTTTTCTGTGCCAGGTCCAGGTCCTCTAACAAGTGGCCAATGTTTTTAGAACTGACATTGATCTTTGCATACAACAATGGACATGTAGCCAATGTTACTGTTACATTCAACAGCAGAAACAGCAAAAGCAGCAGCAATAACAACAACCACCCCACCCTCTGTATCAGGGCCAATATATGCAGAAGCAGATAAAATTATTTCTCACTATACAAGCTAATCTTTCACCATCAGTTTTGTTAGAACTATTTTGGAGAGGGGGCAAATCATTTACGGTAAAAGGATTTTCCTCCATAAGAGTGATCACTGTCAGGACCAGAAACAAAGTGGAAAATTGTACAGAAAATCCCGTTTTTTGTGGTTTTTGTGTTGTTATTTTTTTTTGCCCAGCGGCATTATTCATTTCCCTGACACATTATGTTTTTAATTAAAATTGCACATGAATTAATTAAAATGTTCATTCAACCACTTTCCCCCCTCTCATGGATGCTTTGTTACCCTCCCAGTATTTGGGTAAAACACAATGTCTCAACAAACAGCTGCCTTTATCAGCCTAGACTTCAGCAGGCAGACTGTCATGTTCTCTACACCTCTATCTTTCAGGTGTTCTGTTTTCTTTTATATATATATAGAAATGCATCCCTCAATGTAGTTTTTATTCTCCTGCCACCAGCACCCTCCTCTGGTTATTCATGCTAAGGTTTATTAAGTAGACATTGTCAGGAATAGACAGCACGGTCTCACAAGAGAAGGTACAGAATGGCATTTCTCTCTCTCTCTTTCTCTCTCACCCACCCACCCAATTTCTGAAAGTATTGCAAAGCCTTTTTTTCCCCTGCACACCAAGTGTACACGTTAAAACCTGCTTGGAACAACCTGCATTCTACTAAACTAAAGGAAGCATCATTATTAGGGTGGTGCACTTTGCAGGGAAAGGAACTGCCTATTTGTGATATCTGGTCTTGGGGTCACTTTCCTATTACAAAACTGAAAGTGTTTCCTTATGGTCCCACTATCACCATGGAGCTGTTAATGTAGCCTGTTGACTAAGAGCGCCCTGAGCTCAGTCCCTGCTGAAATTCTCACCCCATCCACTTACACATTTGTTTTTAAGTGAGCAGCACTCTAATCAGATTCAGCCTCTTGTCTGCAATGTGGGAATAACAATACCAGTTTATGTTACATTGTTATTATAAGGATGGCTGAGATGAAGATAGGGAGAGATTCAATTGTTTGCATTTAAAGACGAACATACCAATTTTTCACTTTCTGAACCAAAACTACAGTGTTTCTTCAAAATTTGCATTTGTCCAAATTTTCCAATGCAGTTCTTTGGCACAGACTTCTTTGTGGCTGGGCAATGGTTCAGTGGTAGAGCACTTACATTGCATGCAAAAGGTTCTGGCTTCAAACTCAGGAATTTCCAGGTCAGGCTATGTTTATTGACCAGGAGCAGGAAGCCTGAGGACTGCATTTCCTTCTGGGCAATATTCCAAGGGCCACATGTCAGTGATGTGTGAAGCCAGAGACAAAAGTGGATAGAGCAATAAATGTAAAATTTACCTTTGTTCAGTAGGCTAGTTTTTACACATGCACACCCCTCCATCCAGCCAGTGTTCAAGGACACATCCAGGCAGGCAAGAACACCTGAGGTGTGATGCAGAACCAATGAGGGTGTGGCCTGGGGAGAGGAGCCATCATTTGGAGAGAGTTCCAAAGCCCAGATAAACAGGAAGGCTGCATTCAGCCCTCAGCCCTGACGTTCCCACTCCTGGTATAGGCAATACTTAGCAGTGGCGTAGCGTGGGTTGCCAGTGCCTGGGACTATGCAGAAGCAGGCTGGGAGGTAGAGAAACAGACAGAGTATGCACGCACATTCAACTGCCTGATGGTGTCCACACCACCCAGGAGATCGCAGCCACAGATATAAGAAGCAGTGCTGGATTACCAAATAGGCACAGTAGGCACCGACCTATGGGCCCCACACCTTTTAGGAGCCCTGTGACAATGAATCAAAATAATATTGATTTGATCTTGAAAGAAAATTACAAAAACGCAGTGTTTTTTTTCAAAAAAAAAATGTTTAGGGGTACTCTCATTTTGACTCAAGAAAATCACCATTTTATAGTTCAATTCGGGGAAAATAAATACAGTAAATGGACAAAAGTATAAAGATTCACAAAATGTTTTGGGGTATGCGTACCCCTGTGTCCCCCCAGGAAAAAAGCACTGCAAAAACGTATTAGGAGATAATTTGCCAGGGCTCTGCCGAGATTTCAACTGCGTAGGGGCCTCCGCATGGTTTCATCCGGCACTGATAAGAAGAGAAGAGTCGTTCTGTTTTCTGAATTGCATGTAGAAGCCATTTTCAATGGAGCCCAGCAACAGAAGTGCACAGCTGTATTGAGGCAGCACCAGATGTTGAAATTTTGTGCCCCCTAACAATTTTGCACCCAGGGCAATCGCTCCTGTGCCCTGCAACTAAGCAAAGAGTGCTGTGGAGCCATAAAGGCTAACAAATTTCTTTAGGTGTAGGTTTTCAAGGGCTTGTCAAAACTCCAACGTACTTTTTGTGATAGCACAGATATTATATTTGAATATTTAACCCTTAAAAATACCTGATGCAGTGAGGCAAAGGGGCAGTGGCAGGGGAAAACATTTAAAACTTTTCAGTAAATGCTGAGCTCCTCTTTGTCACACTGTGTGAGCAAAGGGCAGACTATCATAGAGCTTCTAACTTTCTGGCTTCTCTCAGGTTTATTGTTTTTGTTTTTTGCAACCTTAATGTTTCCACAAATGAGATCGTTATCAATTTCTGCAATCTTCCTGTGTTTTACTGTAGCTCAAGGGGGTGGGGAGTGTTGTGAGGTCTGAACATGGCAACTAAACATTTAATTGAGATTCTTAACCTGAAATATGTAGCTGTCTTTTCCGTCAGCAGTTTAAGATAGCGGTGTTTAATTTCACACAGACAGGTTCAGTTCCTTTTATTTTCACACTAAAATTATGCTTGGTAGGAGGCACTTCAGAAATTGTTGCAAATTATGTTTAAACAATTATAGATTACATATTGCAGGGATGGGGAATTTGTGGTCCTGTTGATGTTGTTGGACAGCTCCCACCATCCCCTATTATTGGCAGTGCTGACTAGGGTTTGATGGGAATTGGTGGGCCATGGGTTCCCCATCCGTTGGGTGCAGCTCGTGTTGAATTTCTAAAACAAAACACAACACCTAACCTGGATATTCTTCTGCCTAATTCCAGATAGGCAGAGGCTGTCAGCCAACTACTTTGCTCAAACACACCTGAAGCCCTAATACTATTTTTGAAAAAGAAAAACAGATGCAGGAGGAGGAATTTAGAGCACAAAAGTGGTACAAGTGATGGACACTTAATCTTTTCATAATTCTCCACCTTCTGTTCCTATTTTGGGGTTCCATATACAAAGAAGAAGTACCTAAGTCTTGGGAGAATCTTAAAGCAATTTTATATTTGGCTGGGTGTTTTAAGTCTGCTTTACACATGACCACCAGAACAAAGTTGTGGTAGTGGTGTGATCCCCATACAGTGAGAATGTATTTATTAAAAAAATAAATCAATGTAAGCTGCTTGGAGACCCTTTGGCTGACAAGGAACTAATACATTTAATAAAATAAATGAATAAATAAAATAAACAGCAGTGGGCAAGTGGGAGCATTCCAGCTACCTTCTGGCGTGGCCTTTTTAATAGAGGAGACACGTTTAAGCAGGTAAGAGTAATATTTTGCATTGTCCAAGGAAGATCCATATTATCTTCCTGCTCCCCAACTTATGGCATGAGAGAAATATTCAGGGAGGAGGAGTAGTGTAAGTTTTGAGGGAACAAGTTCTGAGAGCCAGTGTGGTGTAGTGGTTACGGGCAGTAGTCTCGTAATCTGGGGAACCGGGTTCGCGTCTCCGCTCCTCCACATGCAGCTGCTGGGTGACCTTGGACTAGTCACACTTCTCTGAAGTCTCTCAGCCCCATTCACCTCACAGAGTGTTTGTTGTGGGGGAGGAAGGGAAAGGAGAATGTTAGCCGCTTTGAGACTCCTTAAAGGGAGTGAAAGGGGGGATATCAAATCCAAACTCTTCTTCTTCTCTCCTGTGCTGCATTTGCAAGCTACTGATGAAATAATTACTTGAATCTGAAGAGCAAAGAGGGAAGAGGAGTAATCTTCAGGGGGAGCACTGCCCTTCCAGCCTCCTTCCAAGGCTGGATCTATACAGATATATTAAAAAAGCCACTACAAAAAAAAACGCTGTGCGGGAACGCTCCCAATGCAATCTGCTTTGATTTTGGATTCTGCTCTACAGCGCAATCTGGTGCCACATTTTTTATAACACATTTTAACGTTATAAATTAACCTGTGTAGCTGGGTCTTGTTGTATATATATGGAAAACGAACAATAAAGCATTTAAAACAGAAAAAAAGGAAGCCAGAAGATGTTCTGAGGGCCAAAAGTTTCAAGTCATATACTCAGAGTCAGATGTAAGTTAATAAGCATATCTTGGGCTCTCTCACGTTCAGAACAATTTGTTAACACATCCTATTATTAATATGATCCAGTTATATTCATTGCTTCCGTGTGTACAGTAAATGTTTATAAATGGAAGAGCAGGGGACCACACCCATTATCTTTCCCCCAGACCTCCATCCATTAGCAGGAAGGTTTGAAAGAGGCAGCTCTGCATTTACAAATTAATACACAGAGGTCCTTCATCCACCTTGGAACCCCAGTGGCACAGGGTTCCAAATCATGTGTAGATGATCCATATGTATATTTGTACCTGCCTATGCCTCTTTCATACATTTTAGTTAATGCGAAGAGATCTGGATCAGGGCCAGTGGACACAGCCACTTCCAGCCTTCATTTATTGAACATGTGGAAATGGTTAAAAGGGGCTACAGTCTGAAGGAAAATGCTGTTCACATTGAAGTCAAGGGCAGATTTGCCTTTGACTTCGAGTGCACTAATTCTCTGAAAATCTTGACAACCTGCAGAGTTCAATTTTGTTCCCAAACCCAATTGTTTTAAGTCCACTTTATTTGCAGTCAAACAGTCTCAGAATATACTTTGGAAGTACAGGCAGCACAGACAGCTTGTATGGGGACATCTATGAGACATTTGGTCCTCCTCCACAGTCTCTCAGCCTCCCCACTAACTCGGCTAAGGCAATTTAGTTTAACTGAAGTCAGTTCTGCTGAAATCCAAACACTTTGTCTCAAATTGGTTGTGGATTAGGCTGATATATTGTGAATACAGTATAGAGAAGAAATATTTCAATGGTGCCAAATCACAAACCGTATAAATAGCTTCTCACATTGTCTGGAAATGCGATGTCATTTCAGCCCCTAAGTTATTACAATTTCCATAACAGAAAAGTAAAATGAAAATATATCCATGAATTTGCAACCTTAAAGTAACATTACCTTCTACAGCAGATTATCTTTAAAAAAAAAGCCTTAATTGTTAACACTTGCAACAGTAATTTTATCCAGTACTAGGCAGTCATCCAGGATATTTAAGTGTAACACATTTTTAGCAGAGCTGCGGGGGGGGGGGTGTTAGCTAGAGTTGAGAAGGACCATTACTCAGTGGTAGAGCATCGGCTTTGCATGCAGAAGGTCCTGGTTTCAATTCCTAGCATCACCAGGTAAGGCTAGGAATATCACCCATCTGAAATGTATGCAGAGGAGGGTGATCAAGATGGTTACCAAGGGTCTGGAAACCAAGCCCTATGAGGAATGGTTGAAGGAACTGGGAATGTTTAGCCCAGAAAACAGGAGACTGAGAGGAGATATGATAGTCATTTCAAATATCTAAAGGGCTGTCACATGGAGGAGGAAGCTGGTTTGACTCCTGTTCTGGAGGGTACGACCTGAACCAATGGATTCAAATTACAAGAAAGGAGATTCCGACTAAACATCAGGAATAACTTTTTGACAGTAAGAGCTGTTGAACAGTGGAATGGACTCCCTCAGGAGGTGGTGGACTACTTTGGAGGTTTTTAAGCAGAGGTTGGATGGCCATCTGTCATGGATGCTTTTGTTGAGATTCCTGCATTGCAGGGGATACAATTCTATGATTCTATGAAACCCTGGAGAACTGCTGGCAGTCAGTGTAGACAATACTGAGCTACATGAACCAATAACATAGCTTTTTATCTTCCTGAAGTGCAAACCACTTAGACCTGAACTGAACTGGCAAAGGTATCAAGCTAAATGCTCTAATTAGATGTGTGGGGACTTTCTGAACTGTTTTAGGCTGGTCAACTTTTTTAAATGCCTCAAATCTATGGTGCTTGCAGGTGGGCCAGGGCAGTCTTTCAACCCAGTGACCAGGGCACTGCTATGGAATAATTCAGTGTCCTGTTTCTTGCCATCCACATCGCTCCCATCCTTCCAATTCAGTTACAGAGAGCAGAGTCATCACTCTCCAGCTGGTTTTTGTCCATCTTCTGAAGTCAATCGATCCACTCTTTTGATCCCATTGATATGGCAGTTGTTCCACCTGCTGTCCCCAGCAAGGAAGAAACAATTTAAAGACCTCATATAAGTAGAACACATTAGTATTTTCCTAGGGCAAGTGAACCTCCAAACTGGCAGTTTTGCTTCTCAACCCTATTCTGGAATAGCACTGGGATGAACACAGAGGGGCATGTTGAACTAATAGGGCTATGGCCTTCCACAGCCAATCAGAATGAACTTTCTTTCCTGGGCAGCACATTCTCAGAGCAAAGCAGGCCGCCATCTTGCTGCAGTTATTTTTCACTGATTTGCCAAAGAGCACGTGAGAGAGTTTGTGTGTGACTTGTGCATATGTTTGCAGTAACACCCACTCTCCTCCATTTTATTTATTTTACTTGAGAGATGAAAATTTCGAGTCTGACGCATGGTGTATTGTAACACTTGCACACTCCAAAGTCCTGGTTGACCATGGAGCAGTGCTTCTCATGGCAGTGGTACTGCCTTGTCTTCCTGACCTTATGCTTTCCTTAGACCTGATGATGATGATGATGATGATGATGTGAATGGTCCACCACTACCCTTGACCTCCTTTTCCAATGCTGTGCTGTGCACCAAGCAACCACTGTTATATTTGTTCTCCATTTATCATCGCACTGATGTGTGGGAATTGCAATGGTAGTCACATGGTGCTATTGTTGCCACTCTCTTCCACTTCCTCTGGCCAGCCACCTAAGCCCAAGCCCAGCAGAAATAAATAGTAGGAAGGGGGTGCTCACTGCCCATTGACAGGTGGGTCTCAGCTATATAAGAAGACTCAGCAGACAGTTCCATTCCAAGGCCCCTTTGAACTTAAGAGCCAGCCATGGCTGAACTTGGGTTCTGAAGAAGGAAATGTTGAATTTGGGATAGTCCAATTTGCAGAGCTAATCTTTAGAGGATGATTCCCCTTTTTGAAATGTCAATGAAGTCCCACCAGTGATACCCCAGCATAGCTTTTCTACTCACACAATGCAAAAACCCCAGTTGTGTCTCCATCTCTTTGGGTCTATTATAATTTTTAAGAGATGCATGAACATGGCATGGCATAAATGTTTTACAGCAAACTTGGATGGTTTAAGTGAAAACAGCTTTGCTCCTATTTAAAGGCACTTGCTCTTTTCCATAGGTCTGTGCATTCACTGTTGGTTTCCATGGTTAAATGTAGCAGATTTACATATTGGCTTGCCAATTGTCTCCCTACAACCGCACTAAGTCAATGACATCATTTATTAGAGAGATAAATGAGAGCAATTAAGCATCATGACTGTAGCTGCTGAAACTTTCTGGAATGAAAGTGTTATTAAAATGACAAAGTGCCCAGCAGAATTTAGCGAAGACATGTTATTTAATCTTTCAACTCTAGCTGGTCGAGTGACCTCTGCTGGCTCTCTTCAAAGGTATGTTGTTTTCACACATAGGTACACAGAACCCCAAGTATGAAATGGCAGTCAGAGCTGATGGATGAAGTAGCTTATTTTTAAGAGCTGTATTATTTAGAAGAGTTAGGCAGGACAGGTGATAAACATTATCCTTCCATTCATATTTTTAAATGTACTCACTTTATAACCAGTTCAAATACTGATAAATGACATCTTCTAGAAGAATTGGCATGCTGTGCCCTAGAGGAGTTGCCTCCCCCTCAGTGTATCAAGTGTTTAAAAGTCAGGCTGTCATCCAAACTTCATCCTGACTTGAAGTTGTATAAATACCGTATTTTTCGCTCTATAAGACGCACATTTTCCCCTCCAAAAATTAAGGGGAAATGTGTGTGCGTCTTATGGAGCAAATTCAGGCTCCTTGGCTTCAGCGATAGCAATGCGAAGCCTCCAAAGCGCAGTGGGAGTGCTCCCGCCCCACTCTGGAGGCTTCGTGTTGCTTTCGCTGAAGCCTGGAGAGCGAGAGGGGTCAGTGCGCAACAACCCCTCTCACTCTCCAGGCTTCAAAGATAGCCACCTGAAGCCTCCGGAGCGCAGCGGGAGCTCCTGCTGCGCTCCAGAGGCTTCGGGTTCCTTTCGCTGAAGGGTAGGTGCCCCTTCAGCTCCATTTCTCCTGCCGCTTCGCTGAAGGGGCGCTGCGCAGAGAGGGGGAGATTTTTTTTCTTGTTCTCTGCCTCTAAAACAAGGTGCTTCCTATGGTCGGGTGCGTCTTATAGAGCGAAAAATACAGTACTTGTTTGCTTTTTAAATTGTGCTGCTTTCATTTCTCATAATTACCAGAGCTTGTCACAGCAGACTGAAGTGAAACTTTGAATTCAGAGAGAAATAAATATGTTGCTCAAACCCAAATTCATGTAATGCATTAGTATGACTCTTAAGGGTGCAGGCCTGTGGTCTGGCGAGGGGGGCATATCTCAGGGGCTTTAAGGCAGATTGGATGGCCCAGAGTCCCTAAGCTGATACTGGAGAAGGAGATCTGTTGCCGCCTCTTTCTTCACTCTTTCTTCCAATGCCCTGGTGCAGCAGATGTCAGAGGTTCAACGTCCGAAATCTCAGAAAGGTGCTGTGGATCACGTGAAAGCATGCTGTAAGTGGCCAGGTTGCTCTGCTCTGCAAGACCCAATTCACATTCCATGTGACTAACAAGAAGGGGGAGGGAGCATAATTAATACTCTTACAGAATATGGTAGAATGAGTAGTTGAGTGTTCAAGAGGTAATTGTAATTGCTTAGTTAGTTAGAGCAGCTTTTCACATTACACATCCTAACATACTGTAACTATTAATGAGTGAAAGATGAATACTTCCATTAATTTTCATTCAGTAGTTTATAAAGTGGCCTACAAGAAGTCACTTCCAAGGAAACACATTTAAGAATGTTAAGTAACAATCCTATAAAATCACATTCACGTGTCGAGACAGTCTTGTCACCTGTCTTAAATCTTCAGGATAGAGCAAATGAAAAATGCATGTTACAGATACACTGTGTTTTCTTCTTTTTTACATTTTAGAACCAAAGCCTTTTTGCTTTCTAATGAAAATAAAGAGGTGAGCATGTATATGTCGCATATCACCTTCATATCACCTTTGTGCATTCTGATATAATATGGCAGAATGACTGCTACTATTTAATTAAACAGAAATCTGGATTAACTCCAGCTGCAGGCCTTGTAATCTGTCATAGTGTGTTTGGGAAAAAGGAGGTACTCTTCTCCCCCTCCTCTGCCACCCTTATTTCATCTCAAGATGGAAATCTGTTCTCCCTCAAATTGATCCACATGCTACAAGATGGCTTCTCTTTCCTTCTGCTTAAGACACCTTTCAAGTGTCTTACCTCAGTGTCTTTTGAGAATAAATGAAAATCCAGGCACAACTTCATTTGACTGTTTATAGTAAATCCTTGTTAATGAACAAACATCCTGCTTGCTGACAGCAAGAAGCGGGGGCGGGGGTGGATCTGTGATTTAATCAAATTCTGTTGAGGATCCCAGTAAACTGTGGAAATCCTAACATTGCAATTTTGAGCGATGAAAGCAGTGGTTTTTTT
This sequence comes from Podarcis tiliguerta, assembly GCF_965153285.1. Taxonomy (NCBI): domain Eukaryota; kingdom Metazoa; phylum Chordata; class Lepidosauria; order Squamata; family Lacertidae; genus Podarcis; species Podarcis tiliguerta. The sequence goes on along the minus strand of NC_139540.1, from coordinate 34,408,688 downwards.
ATGGGGGGACACAGGGGTACACATACCCCTAAACATTTTGAGAATCCAAGTTTGGCCTCATTGAGGGGCAGTATTTCAATATGAATAGGAAAACGAGAGTATCCCCTAAATATTTTTTTAGGGGCAAAAAGCACTACATGGAAGTATTGTGTTCAATAAGTCTTATTTCTAAGTAAAAGAGCAAATAATAGCTCTATAAGAATTCATTCTTATGCATCCTTATTTAGAATTTCATCCATCTGAATTGAATGAGATTTACCTTCAAGTAAATGCAATCCTAACCTCATGTACCACCAGCTAGAAATGTATGGGACCTGTAGAAATGTCAACTGGTCCATCCCCCAGCCTGGAGCTGGAATAGCAAAACATGATGCAAAACACTTTCTGCTCTGGCCAGAACAGGCCAACAGACTTCAGGTGCATCAGTCAATCCACCCAACTGCAACCAGGCAGAGCTTAGAATTGCTTTGCAGTGAACTTTGTAGCATTTCCCAGTGCTTGGAATGAACTTCTTCAGTTGAACAAACTGCATTGAACTAGTTCAAACACCTCTGAACTATGCCTGCAAGTAGTTCCCATAATTGCTTGGTAACCTAAAGGTAAATTAAATTTGTTTTGGGTAGAACTTTGAAAGATTTCTAGTTCATTTTCATACCCATCCTAGAAGGAGGGTTGGAGAGCTGGTCTTTTAGCTTTCCGTAAAATAAAATAATAAGTAAATAAGTAAATTGGGCTTCTGCAAAGAAAGTTAGAAAGCAAACTGTGGAGGCAATGTTCTAAGGCTTATTGCACAGATTGGAGGTGCTACAGTTGCTAAGGTGATTAGTCACTTAATCACTGTTGCCAAGCAATCAAAAGGGAGGAATGTGAGGCATTTCCTGTATCTTCCTTGCTGAATAGGATTTGCCCTCTTCCAATAGTATCAGGTTGCAGAATTCAGATACTGGAACAAAGCAAATGATGCATTGTGCATTTAATAGCAGTGTGGCTGACAAACATTAAACAAGGGAAGCCCTTTCTAGAGTGTAAATGCAATTATGGGGAAAGCTTCACCTATTGATATTCTGTCAGACATCCCATTACTTGTGTGTAAGCCCTCATTTATTTCATTCTATATGCTGGGGGAAATGTCCCAGGAGGAAATTGAACTGAATTAATTCATTTTGTAAAAGGATTATCTAGAACTGGAACAAGTTCATTTTTGGATAGGTTGAATTAGAATTAAAATTAGAATTAGCTAGAATTTTTAAAAATTATAAGCATTTTTACTTTTAACTAAGGTAACAGTTCTGGAGGACCAGTGAACTGGCAGTTCTAGGAGGAGATACCCAAGTGTTTCCTCAGCAAAAACCAGTCCCTGATCCCAAAGATAGAACTACATAGAAATCAAAACATAGAGACTCTGCTGTTGCCATAGAACTGGACTCCAGTTTCCAAAGATGCCCCTTTCTATATTAATACAAAAGCAAATAAGCAACAAAACCACTCAGAAATCAATTTTCCTGAAAGAAGTGGTAGGGGAAATAAGGCTTAATGTGGCATTCCCTTTTCACCTACTTTTTGAGGGTCTCTTTCAGCAGAAATATTCACATAGGAAACTGAGAGCCTTAGCTTTGTATTCTTGCTCCGCATGAAATGCATTGCAACTGCTATTTTATTGAAAGTCCATCTACTGCATGCAGTATACAGACAATATAATTAAAAAGGCTTGGGTTTAGCATGATTTGAGATTTGCTTTCCAACTCTTACCTGCCAAAACAAATGAAAAATAAAAAGCACTCTGTTCTCAGTGGGTCAGAGCCAAAGTTGAAGGGATTTATAGTTCTCTCATTGAATCACAAGTTCATTTGCTTCTTTACTGTAGACCAGCAAGTACAAAAGAAGTGAAAAGCAACACACCATCATTTTTACAAGTGGGACCTACAGCAAAATGTTGTAATGTGGCATTCAGGATTCCCGTCACTCAGCTATGCCCTTTTTCATGATACCCCATTCCATTCCATTCATCCCTCCACCTTAGTTTTCCACACAGCCACACCCAAACAGTTAGCATTCTAACTCAGTCCTTGTAGAGCTGTTTTTGTGTATTCAGTTGGTGAGCTGCATGAGCAAATACACCATCACAAATAAAACTTTAATCTCAGCTGGGTCATGTTACTTGTTAATTACATTTTACCCTTTCCTTTCTGTAATGAGCTCAGAGTTCCAGATGAAAATCCATTCATTTTTTGTTTATTTCCATTGGAGCACTGCTAGGATAGCCTTTGCAGGGTACAGTATAAATGTTTCAGAAAGGTTATAGGAAAAGAGAAGGCAATTAGGCTGTGTCTATGCACCTTTCAACATTGGTTTGATTTTTTAAAAAATGTGGTCGGCCTCATTTTTAGTAGAAAGATGTTAGTAGAAAGATGGAAAAGTTTGTGCCAACGGGATGTAAAATCCAGAAGTTATAAGTAACAGAAGAATCCACTGAATCTCCCATAGAAATCAATAGGGGATCTTAAAGGATGTGTAAATTGTCTATAAAATAGAGATCCTTTGTTCTATCTGTCTGGAAATTGGCAGGTCTTATTCCTTGAAGAAAAGGGACGCGGGTGGCGCTGTGGGTTAAAGCCTCAGTGCCTAGGGCTTGCCGATCGAAAGGTCGGCGATTCGAATCCCCGCGGCGGGGTGCGCTCCCGCTGTTCAGTCCCAGCGCCTGCCAACCTAGCAGTTCGAAAGCACTCCCGGGTGCAAGTAGATAAATAGGGACCGCTTAGTAGCGGGAAGGTAAACGGCATTTCCGTGTGCGGCTCTGGCTCGCCAGAGCAGCGATGTCACGCTGGCCACGTGACCCGGAAGTGTCTTCAGACAGCGCTGGCCCCCGGCCTCTTTGAGTGAGATGGGCGCACAACCCTAGAGTCTGTCAAGACTGGCCCGTACGGGCAAGGGTACCTTTACCTTTACCTTATTCCTTGAAGAATTAGTAGAACATGTGATATTTGCACACAATTTGAATGGAAAACTCCAAAATTACAGGCATCAGAACACTGGCTGGGTTTCCAACTGAAAGCAACGTAAAACAAAAACAAATAACTAAAACTGAAACAATTATTAAAATGTGAAACAAAAATTTACAAATAATGGAACAAACAAAGCCTTTAATAACTGACCAAAACAATTTTAATGCATACCGTGTCCTTAATCCTCAGTCATATAGCTATGAATGCCAAGCTCAAATATATTTCAAGTCAGTTCACCAACCCACCCCCAAATAAGGGAATGGGAGCCTGTGGCCCTCCAGATGTTATTGGACTGCCTCTCCCATCATTCTAGACCATTGGCCATGCTGGCTGCGAGCTGAAGCCTGGCAACATCTGGAAGGCTACAGCATCCCATCACTGCCCTAAAGACTAAGAAGCCCCATTGAATATAGTTAGGCAGACTACTGAGTGAACATGGATATGATTGCATTCCTAATCTTATTTATGATTTTAGACACACTTTTACTAAATACAGTCATTTTATACAATCTTCTATAGTCCTTGACAATGAATGAAAAATAGGGCGCTAGTTTCTGAAAAGAGGAGACTGGGAAAGGGATAAAAGAGTTCTTGTGTAGAAAGACTGCAGTTAAAATTGTATCAATATTCCTGTTATAAACTGACAAACACAGAGCTCAGTGAGGTCAAGTTGTACATGCTTGAGCTGACATGCCAATCTGCCAGCAGTCATATGGTTCTCATATGGCGACACTCCACAGATGCCAGGAAAATGTGAGAAGTTTCTGGCTCATTTCATTTCATTCTCCTGAATGCCATGTTTTCCTGTGTAATATACATCTAATATATACATACCAATCTGCTTTTCAGCAGTGCTGTTAAAAAACCGTTCACTTTTTTCCCTCTTTAATAGATACACATGCATCTTTTAATTGCTTTTTAAAAAATTAAAGCTACTTCTCTTTTAGAAATGTTAGGGGCATAGAGCGTTCAGAATGTACACTGAAGATCACAGTTTGATGCATCAAGCTTGATTGGCAATATAGAATTCAACAAATTCTGACATTCCATTGTGCATATTTAAAGCCAACAACAAGAAGCCTTCATTGACCCTACAATAAGGATATCCAGAAACATCAGCCAAGCTGAGCACTTATTAACATTTCGAGAGCTGACCGAAGTGTAGATACAACACCACAGTTGTTCACTTGCATTTCTATATTAACAGTGTCACAGCTCCATTTCACAGACAGACATGATCCAATCATATCTGCTAAATAGACCATAATAATTTGCTACAGTTAAAATGCACAATTTAGAAATTGTTAAAATATGTATTTCCATATTTGAACATCTTTGGAGCTGTTCTGAGTCTTTTGTGTCATGTCCAATGCACTTCAAGCAGAATTTGTTTGCCTCTTTTTAAGTATCAGAGAAATGAGAATGAAAACACACACATTAAAGTAATTTTTATGGTAAGATTTGAGTCTTCTAGATAGGCAGAGACTTCAATCTTGGCTAAATCTTTTTGTTACAACAATCATGCAATTATAAATTAAGGACAAAATACAGTGAAAGGTTAAAGTTGCTTAAACCTCACAAAAACTGAATGTCCAGATATGTGAGATCTTTAACCATATTGGTTCCAGTGAAATTTTTGAAGTTCAGAGCCATAATCTCGTGTTTTAACATCCCAGCTCAGGTAATCAAGATAGCTGAATTGAGCTGTGGAGACATTTCTAACTACAGATAGGGAATATAGGGGAATATAAACTGTATTCCAGCATTCAAAAGAATGAGTCTTTGCTTAAACTGGAGAGAGGAAGTAAGCGTGTGCTCTGGGTGTCTCTGCCCAACTCCCAATCTCCCTTTGTTGAACAAAAAGGTCTGGAAAAAGCTTGCAGCCATGTTTAGTTGAGCATAACACTCTTCCTTACATGAAGAACATGCCATAGTCACACTCAGTTAGGTGGCATATTGTGCAGAGGCAAAAACACCAGGAAGTATGGTGTGATCCCACCCTATTGAAGTGCCTTAATGCAGAGATGGGCTCAAAATTTCATGGAGTAAAGCCTATCGATACAGTGGTACCTCGGGTTACAGACGCTTCAGGTTACAGATGCTTCAGGTTACAGACTCCGCTAACCCAGAAATAGTACCTCGGGTTAAGAACTTTGCTTCAGGATGAGAACAGAAATCGCGCAGTGGCAGCAGCGGGAGGCCACATTAGCTAAAGTAGTACCTCAGGTTAAGAACATTTTCAGGTTAAGAACGGACCTCCAGAGCGAATTAAGTTCTTAACCTGAGGTACCACTGTAGTTATTAGCCATGATGGCCATGCTCTTCCTCGTGGAGGAAGTATGCTTCTGAATTCCATTTGCTGGAAACTGCAGATTGGGAGAATGCTCTTTGTCCAGGTCCAGCTGCTGGGCTTCCCATAGGCCTCTGGTTAGCCACTGTGAGAACACATGCTGGACTTGGTGGGCCATTGGTTTGATCCAGTGGGACTTTTCTAGTGTTCTTATGTTGATCAGGATCTACCAGTAGTTCTCTGGGTTGATTTGCAATAGGTTGGCAAGGATTTCTGACTCCAAATTGCTTAACAACAGCAAGAACAAAATGACTTTCCCCACCTAAATTTGGCAGTGAAACAAAGAAAGCTAACAGGGAGTAGAAGGACAGAGAGCAAAGCTCAGTTCTGGTTACAGAAAACAAATTCCTAAGCTCTGAGCAGAGACACACAATCCTTTATTCAAATCATTGTGTCTTTTGTACTTGACTCTGGTTGGGTGATCGTGGCCAGTTCAGTGCGAAAGAGAGCTGGTCGACTTCTTTGTGCCACCATAACACAAAAGTGATGTTTACTTAGAGGTCACTTTATTAAGCTGCAGTACACATTAGAAAACAGTGTGTTTTATTGGGTATTATAGCTGAGTGGCATTGGTACACCAAGTTCACTTAAAGCTGAGTTATTCATATCTCAGCCTTTACATTGTATGACAATTGCATCCCCTAATAATTTATACGGATCCCAAGCACTCTTATTGTTGTTGTTTTCGCAGATCTTGGCAAAGTTTGTAGTTGCAAATGGATTTACTGCTAAGTGTGTCTTCTATAATATTTATATTCAAACCAGGTGTGACACAAAGCAGTCAATGAAATATGATAGCTCCGTAATTTTGTTGGCAAAGATTCTAAATGGCCTGATACACAAAAGACTGGAAAGTGCAACATTTTCTCCCACTGAGCCTTCAGAATGAATCTGTAGTGTTAGCCACTATCGTCTGACATCTTTCAAATGAATTTAAGATTGTAGCCGAGAGGGCTGGGATAGAATTAAAAAGGAAAATCAGATTATTATTCAGAATTATAGAACTGGGAGGAAAGTAGAGCAGAGATACTCTAGTTTGTAGTAAGCATCAAGTTCTCTTCCAGCAGCTCCTCCTTCCACAGATATGGCCTCGACACAATCTGCACTTTGGCTATGCAATTAATGTGCAAGATAGCTACAACTGTCCATCTGATTGTATTTTTCTGATGTTTGGATAAGACTTGATCATTGCAATGTGCTCTGTGTTGGGCCACCCTTGGGGCAGGTCCAGAGGCTCCAGCTGGTGATGGGGATACAGTGGTACCCCGCAAGACGAATGCCTCGGAAGACAAAAAACTCGCAAGACGAAAGAGTTTTTCGTTTTCTGAGGTGCTTCGCAAGACGGATTTCCCTAAGGGCTGGCTTCGCTAGACGAAACGGCCCTGCCTCTCATGTCATGGCAACGCGCACTGCACACACGCACGCTCGCTTTCCCACTCCTCCGGCTTCCTCCCACCTTCCCGCTGACGGTTGGTGCCTCGCGCCGCTGCCCACCCCCCTCACACGCTCCCCTCAGAGAGCCGTTGCCGCCAGCGCCTCTCTCTCCCTGGTGGCGGTTCCACCGAGTCGCGCTCCTGAGCCCCGCCGCGCTCCAGCAGCGGTGACCACAACGCGCGGGTGAGTCTGAGGTACCGGCTGCGGCAGCTGTCCTGCTTCTCCCCACCCCTCCCCGCCGTTGTCAGTGTTTAAATGCAGTGGTGCTTCGCAAGATGAAAAAACTCGTACAACGAAAAAACTCACGGAACGAATTAATTTCGTCTTGCGAGGCACCACTGTAGACTTATTACCAGCTTCTTACTCCAGAGCTTAAATGTTTGCATGGGCTGCCCATGTACAATCAAACCAAGATCAAAGTTATTGCATTAATTTACAAGGCCCTTAACAGCTTGGGTCCAGAATATCTTGGGAACTACCTGATATCCCTGCCTGGTCACTGAGGTCTTTGGGCTAGATACTATAAGCAGTCACCCACAGCTCAAATACCGTACATGGCCTGTATAAACCAGGAGCTGTGTGTTTAGCACTCTGGGTCCAGTTTTGTGGCAGTTCCTTCCAGCTCAGATCAGATGAACAGGCCAATGGTCCATCAGGTCCAGCCCCTGTTCTCCCTGTTGCCAACCAGATGCCTGTGGGAAGCCTGAAGGCAGGACCTGAGTGCAACAAAATTCTCCCCACTTTGGATTCCCAGCAACTAGCATTCAGAGGCACACTGCCTTTAACAGTGAAGTCAGAGTTATCTTCCCTGATTTTGTCTAATCCTCTTTTAAAGCCATCCAAATTGGTGGCCATTACTCCTGTGGGAGTGAGTTCCACAGATTAACTATGCGCTGCGTGAAAATATACTTTCTTTTATCTGTCCTGAACCTTACAGCATTCAGCTTTATTAGATGACCATGAGCGTTGGAGGAGGAGAAAAAGCATAAAATTCTATGTCATATTTTAGTGCAAATTCTTTGAAAAAGGCTGCTTAATGAGGAAATGGGATGGAACAGATCAACAACGGGAAAATGTGAGAAACAGAACAAAATGGAAATAGACTGATCCATCCATCATGACATCTTATGGTAATGAATTAAATGCGATTATTGTGAGAAGTACTTTCTTTTGACTGTCCTGAACCCACTGTCAATCAGTTAACAGAGACCCACCAAAAAAAAAAAAGCACGCTCTCAGCAATATGGAGAATCTTAGCAAACATTTGTCAATCTGTTTCTAAATTGCAGTCAAAGCCAAATTACCCCGATGTACTGTCTCGAATTCCGATTGCCACTATTTATCACGCCTCCTTTCATTATTCTAATTCCTTTTGATTTTTGCGTTAGTCCCAGCCTCTTAGTTTGTCTAGCTACATCTAAAGCAAACAGGTCATTGTCCAATAACCATTATAGCCACATTCTGCCTTAGTTATGGAAGGGTTAAGTGTATCATTATCTCTGTGTATAGATTTAATATGTGAAGGAGGTTGGGGAGGAGAGATAGGAAGAGAAAGGTTGCTGCTTTTTTCCCTTAATTTTGCCATATTGCCTGGATCACAGCCTCACTCAAACTGAAACAGCCATCTGGTTGGTGTGCATAAAAAAAAAGAGAGGGTTTTGTCAAACAAAGAAGCTACCTCTTTATTATCCCATGCCACGCACACATCTCCTTTCCTCGCATTGCTGCTCCAGGGTTTGGATACAACCGGCCAGGACATTCTCCTGCACAAGTTCCATGAACATGAATAGGAGTTGTGATGATTCTATTAATTTTCATCGGTTTTATGCAGGAGACATTTCCAAGCACTTGGGCCCTCCTGGTTGCTGGTACATTGGTCACATGTGCACAAAGGTAGGTGTAAAAGTGCGTACACATGTGGACGCAGGGGCTCTTCCTGGTGACCGTTCCTCACTCCCTCCTGAAATTAGACTGCAATAGGAATGCATGAGAAATTTGGTTCAATTCATATTTCAAGGCTAACTGGCCTAATTTGCACATTTCCCAAACAGTACCCAAACAGAAACACAGCCATGTTTTGAAATCGGCACTTCTCTGGATTTTGCAATGCAGTTCTCTAGCCAAGTAATGCAAAAAATTGTAAAATACTAAGGTAAAATGTGAATATAAATGTATATAATAGTGAACGTAAGATACAAAACTGCACTATAGTATGGGAAATTGCTGTGAAAAAATATGTATAAGAGGAAAAACTGTATACAAATATGCGTATATTGGAAGAAATTTGCACTAAAATGCTGGTAAATCTTCATGATGGCTTTTCAAAAAAGAAAACATTCACAGAATGATATGAATATGTAGAAAATTAAACTTAAGATTTGAAAAATGAGCAACTGAGAGCAACTGAAACTGACATATTTGCGCATTTCCCATGCTTGAAAGAAGAATTCTTTAGCCAATAGAAAGTATTTTTTTCAAAGCTGAACTAGGGCAGAGGAAGATTTCAGGTGAAGTTACAGCTGGGGAGGGGGAAATTGTGGAGAAATGTGTATGTTTCCCACAAGAGTTTGTGCTAGTGTGATAAATGTAAAGGTAAAGGACCCCTGAAGGGTTAAGTCCAGTCAAAGACAACTATGAGGTGTGGCGCTCATATCACTTCAGGCCAAGGGAGCCGGCGTTTCCGGGTCATGTGTCCACCATGACTGAACCTCTACTGCCGCACTTAGGACTGTGATGAGTGCCAGAGCACACTGGAACACCATTTACCTTCCCACCCCAGCTATATCTATTCATCTACTTGCACTAGTGTGCTTTCAAACTGCTAAGTTATCAAAAGCCGGGACAGAGCAACCAGAGCTCACCCTGTTACAAGGATTCGAACTGCTGACCTTCCAATCGGCAAGTCCAAAAGGCTCAGCGGTTTAGACCACAGTGCCACCCAAGTTCCTCTGCTAGTGTGATAAACCACAATATGGAAAGGCCTCACAATTTAAACTCCTGAGCCCTCTCAAGAGGCCTAAAGAGTACTAAATGGCTGCAGCCCTGAACACGAGTTCTCTTGAGAGTAAGGATTCACCACAATACTTGCAGGTCCTTCTCATTAACAGAATGAGATATCAGTCAGTTGCTCCTAAAGTTCTGAGAAGGGTAATTCTTTTTGTCAGGACAGCACAAGCAGTGCTTTTTTCTAGGAGTATGCAAGGCTACACAGGACTGGCATCTCCCAGCATTTTTCCATGAGCTCGGTAAGACCTGCTATTTATCCTTTTTTAAAATCTCTTTTAATGCCTTCAGAATTGACTCTATCAGTTCTTCTACAGACATCACCACATTGTCTGCAAATGCTTTTAATTTATATTCTCTTTGTCCCACTCTTATTCCTTTAATATCCTGGGTATTTCTTATTCTTTGCACCAATGATAAAATTAACAATAAAGATGACAACAGGCAGCCTTGTCTAGTTCCTTTTGTTATTTTACAATTCTCAGTCAATACATTATTTACTATCAGTTTTGCTGATAGTTCTGTATATATTGCCTTAACTCCTTTTATAAAAGTGTCTCCACAATGCATATATTCCTAGACTTTAAACATAAAATCCCAGGAGACATTGTCGAATGCTTTTTCTGCATCTAAAAACATTAAGACTGTTTGTTTTTCATTTCTCAATTCTAAGTATTATATTACATCAATTATATTTCTGAGTTTATCAAAGTTATTATTTAATCTGCTACAATCATCACCATGTCAACTGGATTGTTCTTAGTCAAAGGTTGATTTTTTCATAGTCTCATCAAAGAAGGGGCAAATATGTTGTATTACTTGGGTTTGATCTGAATCATTGACAGAGATGCCCAAATTTGTTGCCTCACTTGCAATATGAACCACTGGCTTTAAAGTAAACCTGTGCATTCCTAGTTCTCACAGATAAATCACACAGCTGACCATAAGCAGTGAAGCCACCTGCTTTTCAAATGGAAATTTATATTCTCTCCCCCCCCCCCTTTGGAGGGGAGGGAATGCCTTTTGGGGAAACAGAAAATTATTATGTTTGTACCACTGCACATTAGAAATGGAGAATATTAACACTGGAAGATCCCATTTGCTGCATATTAAAGACTGTATTTCCTTGGCCTGTTGGATCCTCCATAGATTTCACTGGGCTCTGGATGAGAAGCTAGAGTGGAGCTGTAAGGAAGTCTTGGAACCATGTGAACTGTGAGGCAAAAGCAAATGAACAACCATGACAAATAGTGGAAGCAATTCTACATTTAGAAATGGTATGATGTGACATTGAAAGAATCCCTAATCAATGAAGCACACATGGGAATAAAAAACATCAATAATGATACGTCCATTTAATCTTGTTCTTTCCAACCTGCTGGAATGAGAGCAGGTGGATTTGAAACCCAAAGCGAGTCTGGATTTTTACAGGGAGGAAACCCTGATTGAAACCTATGGAAGACTTAAGGAGGTAAGTCACAGTTTGGTACAATATCACCAGTTACATGATATGTTTAAGCTAGATTTTAAAAATGGGTTTTTGGAGCAAAGCTCACTATTTGAAAGAGAATTATTACAGAACAAGCATAAACATTTGTCTAAAATGTAAATTTTTTACTAGAATTGGAAACAAAAGATGAACTAGTTAAAGTTTCAGTGACACACTGGGCAATAGATATAGGACATAATATAGACTTTAAACCTCTGGGAGAAACTTTGGAAGAATGATTTGAAATTTACTGCATGTTGTTCACTGAAAGAAAACTGTATGAAAATGATTCATAGATGGTCTTTAACTGCGAGTAGGTTGGCTATAAGTCAGAATCACATATGTTTTGGAAATGTAAAGAAATGGAAGGTACTTTTTTTCATATGTGGTGGACATGTAAAAAGGTAAAAGAATATTGGGAAATGATTTATGAGTTGAAAAAAAATGTTTAAAATAACTTTCTCCCAAAAAACCCAGAGGCCCTTTTGTTAGGAATAATCCAGACATTCCCAGATGTCAGAAAAAAATATGTATGCCACAATGGCGGCTCGAGTTTTGTTAGCCCAAAACTGGAAAGTGAAAGAGGTCCCAGGCAAAGAGGACTGGCAACTTAAGATGTTAGACTATGCAGAACTTGCAGGTTTAACGTATAGAATAAGAGAACAAGAAGAACATAAAATATTTAGTGACTATATGGAAAATAACTGCACACAACTGAAAACGCTGGCAGCATTAAGATAAAATCAACAGTGTAATTATGGAGAACTGGCAAAAATGGTTTTAGTAAAATATTCAGGAAGAGAAGATAAATAAAATGAACCAAGGAAGGAGAGGGAAGGAAGTCGTTGCACATTTAATAGTATGTAAAATGTCTGTTTTGTTTGTAAAATTGATGATTTAATTTTTTAAAAAATTAAAAAAGAAACCAAAAGCCAGTGGCACATTTACTGAGTAACACAGATTTCGTGCAAAGGAGCAGCACTGGTTAAAAATCTGAGTACAAGTTGAATATCAGTTTTGGATGCGCATCAGATGCATCTCTAAAATGTTGTAGATATGTGTTAAATTTTTATTTTTATAATTTTATTTAACAAAACTGGATTGCAAATAGAACCTCTAAGCAGTTTACAAATAATAAAACCAACATTAGAATTGTCATTAAAGTATGCTGGAAACTATTCAGAAAGTAATTATCCTGTGCAAACTCTAGGGAAATGCTTTTATTAATTTATTGTATTGTATTTAATAAAATTTATATACTGCTTGATAGTAAAAAAACAAACAAACCTCAAAGCACTTAATCACGACTGTGCAATTGTGCAGCCACAACATCAATTTATGAAAGTATATAGCTCTTGAAATCAAGAACAAGTGGTGTTTTAGGTATTTATGCTCCAAATCCTGCTATGCTCATTGGCTCATTCCCTTTCAGGGCAGCAAAGGCTTATCATCTGCCCAGTTTATACAAGAGAAATTGCATACTGGATGAATAGTAAAATAATTGTGCATATGGATGGTGCTCAGTTTCTGTCAAGCCCGACTTGGTGTGGTTCTACAAATGTACTGGATTGGTAAGGTTCTGATCTGCTTTTTCAATCAGTGCTGGTACAGCATTCACATCTCAAAAAATCTGTCCCTTGGTGATCAGACCCTGTGAAACCCTGAGATGAATGCAGTTTATAAAGATATTCAACTGGAATGGACAAAGAGATCATCTCTATTATTATAATTATTAGGGAAATAAAGAAAATTAATCCAGCACGCAGAATGTAATGCAGGGTTCATTTCCAGCCCAATAAACACTGCTGGCTGATGCTTTCCCATTTTGCATAAATTAGAATTTTATTATCGATCTCCACTTGAAATTCGATCGAGTCGGCTGAACTTATCCTTAAAAAGACGACAGGTCTGCTTTCAGTGTTTGGGTGTCCAAAACACCTGCCAGCTGTTTGTCCATTGAATTGAGGACATCATGTTTTCAATTTCCTTCAATAAAGCTATGAATCTGGCAATTTGCTGGCCTGCTTCAGCTAAACAGAAAGGACAATTTGAGAAAGATCATAGTTCAGGCTCAGTCAGATGGAAACGATTGAAAAACAGAGAACTGGCCGCTACATCCCCCCCCCCCCTCCTAAACCCACAGCTTGCTGTCGCAGTTTGACTGACAAACTGACTTTTTTGAGGTGCTCATGCCCATTTCAGTCAGAGTTTATTGAAGGTGATTTTGATCTTCTCCACGAGGCCACAGCAGTGGCCATGCCATCTGTCACCTTGATTGCATCGTGGATTCTCTGGAGAGAGTGCTATGGCTCCTGATCATTTACAGATTGTGCTGCTTTTGCCTCCATAAGGACCACATGCACAGAGCCAGATGGTGAACATACACGCTTATTATAAGTCTTTATCTCTGCGCAGGAAAGAGAGGCACCATTAGATCTCCCTCAGGAACCCCGCTCCTCTCTACCATCATGCTGCTCTTCAGCAAATACAGTCTTCTTCAGCTGTCATCAACCTACCTCTGAAAATTAAAAAAACAAAAACAATAATTCCATCAGCTGAAGCAAGAGACAGGCAAGCGGTTCTCACAAAGCTGTTCCCCCTCATCTCCCCCCCCCCCATTCACGCTCCCCTCGCCGACTGTCAGCACAAGGTAGAGGCAAGTTTGTTTGCAAATAGATAGCATTAGCAGGGGCTTCTGATTAAATATAAAACAAGGTTATTGGGAGGGTTACATGCTCAGTTCTATGTGGATCAAGGGGCTCATTTCCATCAATTGCCCTTTTTTTATTTTGAACATTGCAAGTACGGGGGAGGGATTGTTTGTTCCGAATAAAAGATTTGCCCTTCCCAACTGTATTCCAGCATGCTAATATCTTGATATTAGCAAAATGAAACACTGGTGTATTTCTAGGCTGCAGCAGGGTTGTGCATGTGTCTCAAGGAAGGAACAGAAGCAGAAAAAGTACTTTTCTCAGTAACAAACAGGCCTGTTGCATCCCACCTGCGTCAACTTGAATCTGTCTGTGTTCCTGTTTTCTGGCAGACAGAGTTGGGGGGGGCACGAAAAGGCTGACTGCATCTCCCCTACAAATGTGCAGATATTTGCATCTAATTATCATTGTAAGGACAAGGCAGCTTGCTACACAGCAAAAACTGTAATCTCTGCAGCCATTTCTGAAGTAGATTTGTCATGTTCAGTAGCATTCCTCTAAGGCAAAGGGTGTAAGAATCTCCCCGTTGTAGATTCCAGTATTGCACCCTTAGTGTCAAACTACACATGATGCTAGGAAATTGTGCATTTACTCTTAAACTGTTGTCCTCAATCAAATGCTAGAGAGTAGTATGTACTGCTGGGCTCACCATTATAATTTACAAAAAACACTATTGCCATCTGAATAAGCGCTCATTCTGTGTGTGTGTGTGTGTGTGTGTGTTGTGAAGCCTGGAATGTCTTACAGTGTAGAAGGTTGGACTCAACCCAATTTCAAGCGTCTTCCCTAAAACATATAGTGATTAATTCCTCCTGCACTGATTTCTAAAACATGGATTTTTTTCTAGGCAAGCTAAAGGGGAGAGACCTATCCCCATTAGTGGTACCAAGAAAATGTGTAATTATCAATGTGATTTCAAATTCAAATGCCAACTATCAGGCATAATAATAATAATGCTGAGAGATGAGTATTTTATTTGCAGTCTATTTGATTTCTGCTATTTTCATTTGGTTAGCAGGGCAATTTTGTGGTCCAGCTCAGCTGGATGCCACTATCAGGAGCTGATACCAGGATATCAAACTGGGATCCTGTGATGTCCCAAAAGGACAGTATAGCAGGAGGAATCAATGTCACAACAAGGATGATGTCCATTCCCACAGAGTCCCTGCACACTCGTTTACTGTCCACCAATCAGTGTGTCACTCCCAAGATACCCACATTCACCATGAATGAAAGGGACCAATGAACATGAACTCCCTGGTGACATGTCCATGATGATATCACTTAACCTGATTGGCCGTCGCTTCTGTCAGTCAGCAAGATAATCTGCTCTCCTTTCTGAACCATGTTTGAAGTAGATTAAAATGTTGGATAGAATAGCCGCGAGAGTTCTAATGGCACAAGGATGGAAGATTGAAGAAACCCCAACTAAAGAATCATGGCAAGAAAAATTGATGGACTATGCAGAACTGGCAAAATTGACATATAAGCTACGGGACAAGGATAACTGTGACTTTAAAGATGAATGGGAACCCTTTACAAAGTATTTGAAGACGCAACAAAGTGAACTGGACTCCTTGGCTGGCTTTGAATAAACATTCACAAACTTTTCTATTGATGACACTCAGCTAAATAGTTTGAGGATCTATTCAACTGTGTAACATGCAGAAAACAGCATTCTTAGAGAAATCAAAGACTGGAACTGAGGGAAGCCAGGGGGTGGAGGCAGGTGGGTTTTGTGTTGGAGGGTGGGGGAGGGAGGAAAAATGGGGGGGGAATAAGGATGATATGTGTCTGGATAATATGTTTTGTTTTAATTCTGAATAAAAAAGTTTTTTTAAAAAATAATAAATAAATAAATAAAAGTTTGATAAATAAATGTGCCAACTTGAAGGGAAAAAGAACAAAACAAAATGGACACCCCACTTGAAGCAGGCAGGGAAGCAGTGCTAATTGCTAGTGTGTGTGTGTGTGTGTGTGTGTGTGTGTAACAAATCAGCTCCTGAACAATCAAAACCTGGAAGTGAGTGATCTGGTTTTCAAACAATTTTCGGAGCTTCCTGCAGCCAATCAGAAGCCGCGCTTTGGTTTCCGAATGTTTTGGAAGTCGAATAGACCTCTGGAACAGATTCTGTTCAACTTCCAAGGTACAACTATATATACAAAGATCTGGCTGGAAAACTTGGAATGGGAAAACCATTAGAGTTTGCATTTTGCCAGCACTGCAGACTTTATTGATCGTATCTCTATCCAGGGGGCATAACTCAAGGCTAAGATTATTCTGTAACTGAAATTGGCTCACCATAACTCTCTTCAGAATTTGAAGGGGAAGTATTCATTTTTAATCAACATCTGATTAGAAGAAATTTGAATCTAATGGCCTTTAAGTACATTACCTGGGTTGTACACCAGGGTTCAGCTGAGACGCAATCCAAATCAAGCATATCCTGAGGGTCCTGTGTCTTGGATGAGTCAGGTACACACAGTCACAAATGGTTGCAAATTGGGTTTCATTGGCCCAGAGCGATCCGTGGTTGAAGAATACTAAGACCGACCTGACCTGCAACTGCATCTTCTTGGGAGAAGGTAGACCCAAAACCATGGCTCTCCTTCCTGTTTGACACACCAGAGGATCAATGCCTCTCTTCAGCTGCCAAGCTGTCGATCCTAATCTTAAAATTGGCTGACATAGGCAATTGGTCATCAGATCAGTGCTCCAGCCATTTTCATGTTCAAGGTTATACTCCAGGTGTGGTTTTTATGTAGCACTTTTTTGTATGCAATGCACCCGTTGAACTTACAGGGTTGAATATATCCAATGAATATTAGCCCATATGATAGGAGTGGATGAAGGGATTGCATTGATATCATTGAACCCAAATGAAAGTGTATGAAGTAAATAAATAAATGTTTGAACACACACACAAATGCAACACTGTTCTCTTTTTTTAAAAAAATATATTTATTTATACAACAAGAAAAAAACACACACAAAAAACACAAATACCAAATTACACACAAATTACAAAAATAACCATAGACACATAATTTTCTTGGCAAACAATAAAACATCTATTGGTCTTAACACTAAAGACCCAACTTCCCGTCTATTCCATATTTCAAATTCATATTACTTATTGCCAATACACATTTTTTTCATAACTTATTCTCAATAAATCTAATTTCTTCTATCTACCTAGCAACTATCACTGAAGTTCCTTGAATGCTGCAACAGAATTTAAACTACTATATTTATTTTTCAGATATTCTTTGAAAACCTCCCATTTAGAAACAAATTCCTGTTTTGATTTATTCTTAATTTTTTCTGATAAACCATCTAATTCGGCATATTCTGTCAGCTTTTGGATCCAATCTTGTATAGAGGGGATTTCATTACTCTTCCATTTTGCTGCGATCAAAACTCTTGCTGCCGCCATCGCATATAAAAAGATACCCTTCCTCTTTTGTGGAATATCCAAATCTGTTATTCCCAGGAGGTAGGCCTCTGGTTTTTTATTGAAAGAGATCTTTAGCATTTTTTGCAGTTCTGCATGTATACTCTCCCAGAATACCTGTATTTTCCTACATATCCACCACATATGGTAGAATGTTCCTGAGTCTCTGCATCTCCAACAATTACTTGACACATTTTTATACATTTTTGAAAGTTTCCATGGTGTTAGATACCATCAATGTTGCATTTTTTGAAAGTTCTCTCTAATCGTGTAACAGTTTGTGAATTTCCAATTGATCTCCCATAAATTGGGCCATGGTTATTGAATGGCCAAAATCCTGGGACCACCTCACCATTGCCACTGTTACCTCCTCCTCCTTGACTGTGGTGTAGTGGTTAAGAGCAGTAGTCTCGTAATCTGGTGAACCGGGTTCGCGTCTCTGCTCCTCCACATGCAGCTGCTGGCTGACCTTGGGCCAGTCACACTTCTCTGAAGTCTCTCAGCCTCACTCACCTCACAGAGTGTTTGTTGTGGGGGAGGAAGGGAAAGGAGAATGTTAGCCGCTTTGAGACTCCTTCATGTAGATAAAGCGGGATATCAAATCCAAACCCTTCTTCTATCCGTGTATTGGATGACCCCAGTTTTTTGACATGATTTTTGAGTCCAAAACCCTTGTCCAATACACAGAAAAATACGGTATATAATTTTACTTACTTCTTGGGAAAGTGTTGTCCTACAGCTGGAAAGACTAGTCAACGAGTCACAGGATGTGTTGCAGCACTTGACCCTTCCTTATATAAATCCTAGTAGGAGAGTCCTTTTCTTGAACCGAGGGGGGATGCCCAGCTGTAGACACTTCCTAAAATGCTGTTCAACAAGGGGACTGCTGAATCAAAAAAGAGCATAAAAACCCAAGTGTGGATGCATGGGGTACTGAATTGTAGCCCATAGAAGAGAACAGAGGAGGACACCTCACCCATACACCAGTTCATTATCGCTACAAGCCATTAAATTTCTAACAGCTCCACTTCCATTATTGTGAGTGTTCTGAAACATGTTGGTATTATTATGTGCTGGTTGGCATTTCTTCCCTTTCAATAGTGCAAGTATTAGACTATGTGGCTTATACAAAATTGGAAAGCAGCATTTTAAGGAGAGAGAGAGAAAGAAAGAAAGAAAGAAAGAAAGAAAGAAAGAAAGAAAGAAAGAAAGAAAGAAAGAAGAAAGAGATCTATACAAATGAGCAGTAATTGCTAATGTGTTGGGACCTCTTCTGCATCAGCTGGTCCTTCCTGAGCACCCTCTTTCAAATTAGGCTACCATGTGGCTATCAAGTATTCCCTCTTGCAGCTAGAATTATATACTGTGCTCAAAATCTCTGATTAATCTGATTAAGATAGTGAGCGACTAATCCGTTAAGCTCCACATGAGTGCTGTTATGCCTGCTGAGCGTCAGATTTGTAGCTACTAATCAGCTAAGTAAATGTTAAAAAGTTAAACAATAAACTCTTTCATATCCACTCCAGATTATGTCTTTGGCTGGTGACCTTTATAGTTAAAAACTGAAATGAGAACATTAATAAAAATAATATATTATCTGTGGTGGCAATTCCGCTTTTATAGGCATATCAATCACCAAGGACCTGCTAGCACTTTTCTTCCTGTAATCAGTTTAATTAATAAATTAACATCTTTGGTGTCTGTTTGTTTTTGCAGCCTAACAACTCAATAGAAATTGGTTATCTTGTACACTTAAAGAAAATATGGTCAATTTTATAATATATATATATATATTATATTATATTTGGGGTATTTATAAAACAGTGATATTGCTTACCTTGAATGCAGAGGTGTGTCGGGGGATAGGATGGGACTTTTTCAGCCAAAGCGTCTCATTCCCCTATGAGCAACTTTGGGGGGGGGGCTGCATGACAGTGGTGGGTGGGGCCAGAAGCAAAAGTGAGTGGAGCAACATATGTGACTGCCCAGTAGACTACATACCAGGTGCACAAAAGTCAAAGCTGCCTAAATGCATGCACAAACCCCACATCTCTCCAGCCAGGCAAGCAAGAAGCATGAGCACAGTTCAAGGGCATATTCCAACCAGCCAAATGCACTTGAGGAGCGGTCAGAGCAGAGACTGTGAGGGGTGTGACCTGGAGAGAGGAATGTGGCCTCCAGTGAGTTCCAAGGGTGGGTGACTCTGTCCATTTCAGGTCTGTAGTTTAAGGGTGTTGATAGAACTTGTTAAGAGACCCCATTCTGCTCACAGAGGTACCATTCCCAAAGCAGTTTAACAGTCAGTAACGCTTCCCAGGGAACTCTGGGAATTGTAGCTCAGTGAGGGGAATGGCAGTCTCCTAATGATTCTTGGCAAACTCAACAAACCACAGTTCCCAATATTCTTTGTGGGAAACCATAGCTGCTTAAAACGTTATTACTGCTTTAACGTACAGTGCTATACCGTCACAACCCGAAGTTACATCAGTGTGGTGGGATATTATTATTATTTTGCAATCCTGTCATCAGCAAGGCAGCACAGCTTTAAGCTAAGTTTATACTGCCCTTTAAAAAGAAGCTATTTATCATTTTCAGTGCTGAAATTTGTTTTATTGCTGTTGATGTTGAAGTTTGCATTGTGAGATCTGGTATAGGTCAAAACGCAGGATTTTAGTCTCTCTCTCTATATATATATGTATGTGTGTGTCACCTTAATTATAGAAAGCCTTATATTTCCAGTTATCAAATTTTGTATTTGTAGGTGTTCGTTATCTTGTGCATTATGCTTTGCACTTCTACTCTTTATTCGACCAATGAGAATGGCTTATGCATTTGGACATTGGACATGATCCAAACTCTCTGTGGGTGTTCAATGTCATATTATCTTCAACCTCCACCACCTTTCACCTTAAGAACCTCAGCTGGGGATCAGCTGCTGGCTGACCAAAATGCTTTCTCAAGGCCTGGCAGTCAATGAGCAGTTCATTAAACCATATGGGTTAGTTATGCTACCAGTCGTAGACACAGGCTTACAATTCACCTGTTTTCAATAGGCCTGTATTACTCCATGTGCAAGAGGCGAACTAGTAGTATATGATACAAGACAGAGTGTGGGTTGCTCCACAAATTACAATATTCTCCTGCAAGAATAATAGATCCTGCACATAGAAAAGCTGGGATTATAGTCATTCATTTTAAAACCCTCCCAAGATGACTTACACCAAAAACTTGTACAACATCATCAGTTGATTAAAACTAAAACACTCTGACATTAAAATAACCAGAATTAAAATAACGCAGTTCATTATGTATGAAAATCAGTTTGAATTTTTTAAAAGAATCAATGTCCATATAAAAACTAGTAGAATAGGAGGCATGTGCATCTTTTAGGGAAGGATGCATTTGTAAAGCAGGTTAATGTGCATGTAAACCACCTGTATTCTTTAGACTTGATTAATGTATACGTGGCCCCAGTTTTCCTGTTAGTGTGATGGGACTTGAAGCAAACAAACAAAAATAATGTTCAGGGACAACCAATCAGAGTGGAGGAGATTGTTGAGTGTGTGGTTTTAGCAGTTGGAGGGGGAAGGGAGAGGGATTCTATACTGAGAGAACAATGATCCAGTTCTCCAAGAAGATCACACATGACAAAAGGGTAATCTAACTCCATCATAGTTCATGAGGAAATAAGAGGCAATGTGGGGATATTTTGAAAGCTATTAGTGGCAGTATAGATGGCCTATTCAAAGGTTACAATTCTCATAGGATGAACATACATTTGCAAATTAGAGATGAGAAAGCTCTCTGAAGCTCCTCTCAGACTGGCTCAGAAATTTTCCAAGGGGTAGTGCGGGGATCCAGAAAACCCAGACAGGGTGGGGACCTTCCCCTCACTTCTTCTTCTCTGTGGACCAGTTACACTGCTGAGAGCATGTTGGGATGCTCTCTCAACAGTTTCTTTGCCACCTAGTTTCAAAGGAAGTGAAGGTGTGTGTGTGTGTGTGTGTGTTGGGAGGGCAGTTGAAGCTGGGAATTCTTCTCTGGCTCATATTTTAATCCAATTCTGGAAAGAATTTCAGGGCTTGTAAAATCTTCCTCTTTTGAGGTGGGCCTTACAAGCCCCTGAAGTTCATTTTTGAGCCTGAGCTTGGAGAATTTCCCTGGCATCATGATAGTCAGACAGTACTCAGCCACACTAGAGAAATCCAACTAGCCTCTTCTCTGGTCACCTTTGATTGGGCAGTAAACACTATTTGATCCCAGCATTCATGTTATTAGTTTGGCATCTTTTATGCAGGGGGTGGGGAGGGATTGTGGCATTTACTGGTGTTTATTGCTTTAACGTTTTTGTGAGCCATGTCAAGTGCATTTGATTGCAGGAAGGTGGGATAAAATTTAACTTCACTATTCATTATCAGTCTTTGATCCTCCTCATCTCTACCCCCTACCCCATTAATGTTTCCTCCATTTAACAGTGAGTTCTTTCAAACTGTGTCACAGATATGTTCTGTGCAACACCTAACACACTAATGACACTAAAATCAGAGTTAATGTAACAGTAGTTGTAGCAGGTTTAGCAATAGTTGCAGGGCCATAACCCACTCAACAACGGCCAGGGCAACCCCAAACAGGATGGAAATCTCAGTAGTACCTCACATGTGATTCTAGACTGACCAGGTACTCCCAAAGGGTAGGTAACGTTTGGGAACATACTGCATACTGAGCATTCTGCCCACGCTTCTGGTCTTGGATGGGGGAGTCCAACCCAGACTCCTCCCTGACATGCTAGGAAACAATGGGAGCAAAGCTTTTGCAAGTTCTAGCAGAATCGCATCACAAGATTTTTGTCATTCTGTTGACTGGACCTTCCCTCTATCTGTATCATTCTGAAATGCAGAATTTACCTTTATTTGGCAGCCCACTGAATAGGTGACAAAATACCTTGCTTTGCTAATCTAAAAGGCAACAAGCTTTCTTTCTTAATGCCACTAGGAAACAATGCTTTGCCTAGCAGAGCAGCTGCCTAAAATGTTTGAAGAAATGGTTTGCATCATATAATTTTCCATGCACAGACAGTGTAGCTTAGTATCAAGGCCTTTCTCTACCGAGTTTGATCTCAGTCCCATGAGCCAAACTCTAGTTGTCAGGGGACTTGTTGTAAGTAATGGTCATTTGTGTTTCATAATTATCTTGAATAAACACAATTAGTTCCACATTCTGCTGTTTTCTTCCTAAGGCATCTGTAAACATTCTGTACTGTCCTAGCAAACAGCTTTTGGCAATCATTAAAAAAAACCCAAAGCAAAATTGCTCTCTGTGGATCCTTTTAATTTATTCCAAGGAGCGTGCCCAGAGGAGTAATGAGACCTCCTAGAAAAAATAATGATGAAGGGTTATCATCCCCTACTTGGTTAACTAATGTAACCCAGTTTAAAATATCTTGCGTCACAGCTTTGATGTAGTTAAAGTAAAAGTCACTGAGAAAGAGAAAATGATTAATAGTAGATTTGTGATTATAGTTAAATCTTATAGGTCTTTCAGCCCTAGCCTATGTTTACTTGGAAGAAAGTCCTATTGAGTTCAATGGAACTTCATCTGACTAAGACTGCTGAAGATTACAGCCTTTGCTACAGCACAATCCTATGCATGTGTACTCAGATGTAAGTACCACTGCATTCAAGTGTGTGTATAGGACTGAAGTTTTTATTTTATCTCCTATGTGTGGTTATTTGGCTAAAGTGTTCATTTTCCGAAACCATGGTTCAAATCTCCTATTAACCAAGGAATACTGTATAGTCTTGCAAAGCAAGTTTCCAAAAGTTTTAGAAGTGGAATAATGGTAGCAAAATTGGGTTAGGACAAACAGCATGGATGGATATTTTTGTTGGAAGTTCTATAGCACAATATGCACTTTAAAAAAGAAAAACAATTCTTGAACAGGTGTGAAGACCAAAAATTAAGTCTCGATAAAATGTGGAAAGACAAAGCTTCATTGTTTTCTTTTTGTAAAATATTAGTGGGTGGAACAATATGATCGCATTTCTCAGTGTTTGATACACTGAAAACTCTTCTCTAGGTTTAGCTCATTAATTTGGAAACTTGAAGACACCGGCTAAAATATTGTAGACCTAAGTAGATAGCTTTAAAAGGGGAAATAATACATCATTTGTTCAAAAGAGAAGAAAAGTTAAGGCAACTTTTGTCCTACAGTTGGACTATCACATCTGAAGCAAACTTATGGAGGCACACTGCTGATCACTGCCAAGTTAACAAGCTGTTCTGTGCTGCAAGGGACATATTTATGGACATACTTTCAACAAGACGTACCTAGTGAGACCAAGCTGTGCTGTACTAAAGAGCAGAAAGTATTAGAGAAATAGGGTGGTGCGTTTTTTTGTTTTTGTTTTTTTGTTTTGTTTTTTTACATAAACTATTTCACACATGGAAATTATTAAATTCAGATCAACTATACAAAAAGAAATGCCACAAATGGAAAAGACAGATTTGTCGAAATCAAGAAGTTGGTACAAGCACAAGCCAAAGCGAGGCAATTTAAAATGAAGCACAGTACTCCATTGTTACCCCATGCTGTGTTAGAGACACTACAAAACCAATTAAGGACAATCTCAACTTATTTTGTGGGAGTTGCTGTAGATTTTCATGCTACTTTTAAAAAGTGTGGTTTTCAGTTTGCTGCATTTGGAAGTAAGATTTTAAAGACTTTATCCAAAGGACTGACAATAAGGAATATAATATAAATGAATCTGTTAAGAGAGAGAGAGAATTAGGGAGTGAGAAAGAGGTGTACCATCTAGATCAGGCTTCCTCAACCTCGGCCCCCCAGATTGTAGTTTTGAGACTACAATTCCCATCATCCCTGACCACTGGTCCTGCTAGCTAGGGATCATGGGAGTTGTAGGCCAAAATCATCTGGAGGACTGAGGTTGAGGAAGCATGATCTAGAGGCATTCCTTGAACATTTTACAATCAACCTGTAGCTACTGAAAAATAGCAGAGCATATATGTCCAGTATGTAATCCATAATCTAAAACAAACCATTTATATATATTGGTGCAATACTTGGGCTCATTCTGCTTGCCCTCCTGCTTTTGCCCAGGGAAACCTGCTGTTTTCTCTGGACTGATGTTTGTTCTGATTTAGGATTAAAGGATGGGAAAACAGCAAGGCAAAGGCAAAACCATGTAGAAAGCATGGGGCAAGGAGAAAACTGCCTGGACCCATGCTTTCTAGGCACAGGACAAGCAGAAGTGTGGATGAGCCTTCCATTTCAGGTCTTGGGGCTATAGTGGAGGAAGGGTTGTTCATATTTTGCTTCTGTTGTGAATTAACACTTATGACACCCTCTCTCTCTCTCTCTCTCTATATATATATATACACACAGTTGTACCTTGGAAGTCCAACAGAATTTGTTCCGGAAGTCCGTTCGACTTCCAAAATGTTTGCAAACCGAAGCACGGCTTCTGATTGGCTGCAGGAAGCTCCTGCAGCCAATTGGAAGCTGCGTAAGCCACGTCTGACATTCAACTTCCAAAAATACTTCACAGACTGGAACACTCACTTCCGGGTTTGTGGCGTTTGGGAGCCAAAACATTCGAGAACTAAGCTGCTTGAAAACCAAGGTACAACTCTGTTTTGTGTGTGTGTGTGTGTGTGTATGTACATATACATATACATATACATAGTGAACAACAAAACTAATCTGTGTTGTCTTAAAGTGGCTATCAGTAACATGTTAAAATATCTCTTCCTCAATGTTTGATTGCTCCTCATCACTGTCAAACTATGAATTGAGTGGTACTCCCACATTAGTGATAACAGTTTCAGCAAGTGTTTCATAACTGATTACTCTTAACTGATTACTTACTGCAGAGGGGGGAACCTCTAAATATTGTTGGACTGCATCTCCCATCATCCATCCCCAGCTATTGTTTATGAGTACAAGAACTGATGGGAGCTGCAATCCAACAAGATCTAGAGAGCCACTGGTTCTTCACTCCTGTTTTATAGTGTCATATTGACCAGGGGTAGGGGCAAGACATTGTATTGCCATTTAGAAATTGTCTCTCTAGAATATTCATTGTAACATCAGAAAATGATTTGGCAAATTGGTTTGAATTGGAAAACTGGTTTGAACTGGCAAATTGGTTTGAAAAGTGCCACAACAAAGTGGATTGTTCATCACCATAAGTAACCATGGGTGAAATCTAGAGGATGCTATGTACAAGTAAGTGCCATTAAAATCAGTGGGGCTTAAGTGCACATTTAATCAGTTGTGGATTTTACTCCATAGAGTGGATGTTGACAACAACTAGGCCCAGAGCACACTTACCCAATGAGAACATGTAATTCTATCGATAATTAATTGATCCCATGGTACAAGCTTGGACAAAACCTCTCTATTATTTTGACATCTCATTTTCAATTCTTTTGCACATATATATGCAAAGGGCTGGACACATTTTGGTTAGTATGACATCATGACATCATGATGTGAGTAATGGCACCATGTGTCACTACATTCCCTTCTCTGGTTGGCTGTTTTCATGTGTCCTCTCTGTTTACCATCAGAAAACCGATGGTTTTGGCAGAGTTTCCAAAGCAAATCATTTTACCTGCATATGCATTGAAAATGAAACCTTTAGAGTTCCTTCAGAAGGTGAAGGGTCACAACAACCAACAACTGGGTATGCACAAAGATGGTGGACTTTTATGTTTAGTCATGCAAATGGGCATGCTTGGAAACTAATAAACTCATAATAAATCTCGGTTTAAATTACAAGAATATTAAATTTAATAAGGTAAGGCCCAACAGATTCAATTTACAACTTCCCATTTGTGAGTTCCAATGCCATCATTACTTTAGTGGGGAGAGGAATGAAAACAGAGACAAAATGTTCCCTACAAACCTGACTTTCCCCTGCCCTCCTGGAGGTTGCTTTCATATACTTTCAGTGAAGGTTCTTTAAACAGAGAGAGCAGCTTGTTTCCTTGACAGCATAGAATGAACTATTTTGGTTTTCTTTGGTCTGTGTCTGTTCAGCATACTGTATCCATAGAAATAGCTTCTGTCCCAAAAGTACAAGCATGTTGTATTATATATGCCCAAAATAGTGTGTTAATACTGCATTAACTTGGCACAGTTCATAGCCTGAAAAGTCACTTAAAAGCAACTTTGAAGATTCCCAAGGCCATGCTGCAGAGCCTATGTGTTTTGTGCCTGATTAATCAATTAAACATCAGTGTCATATTAATAATGATAACGAACTACATATTATAACCCTGAGGTATCTTAAGATGCAACAGACCAAGTACAAATGCTACAAAGCTTCCATTCCGTTCCATGAGGTTTGGGAAGGAATTACTGTATTTTTTGCTCTATAAGATGCACCAGACCATAAGACGCACCTAGTTTTTGGAGGAGGAAAACAAGAAAAAAATATTCTGAATCTCAGAAGCCAGAACAAGAAGAGGGATTGCTATGCAGAGAAAGCAGCGATCCCTCTGGCTGTTCTGGCTTCTGGGATAGCTATGCAGCCTGAATTTGCTCCATAAGACGCACACACATTTCCCCTTACTTTTTAGGAGGGAAAAAGTGAGTCTTATAGAGCAAAAAATACGGTATATTACACATATATAAAATGCTGCAGAACATATTAAAGAAGTTTAAGAGCACAATCATTTGCATGTCTACCTATAAATCAGTCCCATTGCTTTCAGTGGGCTTACTCCCAGGTAAGTGCATATACTACCACAATGCTACACTTGGAGACAAACCTTTGCTGTTGCCTTCAAAGAGCAAGCAGAGGCTTATCTCTGATCGCAGTGCTGTGGGACTTCGCCCACCCACCAAAATACCTTACAGAGGTTGAACTAGTTCTGATGCCACTGATTCCCTCTTCCAAGTCAGTATCCAACCCACTTCTCCTGGTGCCAACTCATCAGTATCCAGCTACCACTCCTCAGTGTCCAGCCCATCCCTGACACCCTTCGGAAGAAGGAGAAGGAGTAGGAGAAGCCTGCATTGTTCATTGGTTTTCTTTGCTTATTCTAAGGAAAGATGATGAACAATGTATTTTTATGTATTTATTTAAGCAATTTTTTTTATCACTTAACTTCAATCGTCGCTAAGTGGCTTACGAAGTTGCAATACAAAAAATATATAAATCAGTTGAAACCATGAAATCAAATTCAAATACCTGCTAGAATAAAGAAATCTTCAGTCAGCACCAGAAATTCCATAAAGAGGGACCTATCTGAACTCAGCTCCAGGTGGATATGAGTCATGCATCTGAGCCATGGGAAACAATCCACAGTCTCTCCCAAAGACCTCAGTGATCAGGCAGGGATAGAAGAAATTAGGTGATACTTGACGTATCTTGGGCCCAAATTAAGACAAGAGGTCTGAGCATGTCCTGGTAGCATATGGGCAGCCAGTGCATATTTTCAAGCTCTGGAATTAGGTGCTGGTGATAGTCTGTCCCTACAGTCTAGCCACAGCATTTTGCACCAGCTGGAGCTTCCAAACCAGCCCAAGGATAGTCCCCCATAGAACAAATTGTCATAATCAAATCACAGTGGCCAGACTATCCCTGTCCAAGAGCAGCCACTTGCTGATAAAGCCTGTTTCCATGTTCAAAGCATTTATTGTTGGGGAAGACCAATGAGTAGAGCAGAAATTAACATGATCACAGGATTCTGTGTCAGAGATAGAGAGATTAAATAGATGCCCAAACTGTCCTTCCTGCAAATGTTTCTCCCTCCCTTCCCCCATCCTTTGTAGCGTCCTCATGTACAAGGGTAAAAGAAGCTCTTCTGCATTCCAACTCTAGTGTGCTAAAGTGCAGATGAGCAGTGGGGAGCCCTGCCTGTGCCACTGTCCTCTGCCTGTTCCTGATTCTATGGCCTGAGGCAACGGTTTGCATTTTGAGGACAACAGCCGGCTATCTGCAAGCAGGAGACCACTCGTCAGGCTTCATTACTGCACGCAAAATGACACAAGTGAGCCTGTGGTCACAACTGTGCTTATGGTGCGCTGAAAAGCCATTACATCTCATTGCAACAAAAAAGAAAGAAAAACCCACCAACAAATCCCTGCACAATGTAGAGGCTGACCAGCTCCATAAATTGCCCAAAATCTGACAGGTCAGCTTATTTATGCAATGTATTACTGACACAATGCAGTTTCATGACTGAAACAAGAGCAAACAATTTGTCTTCTAACCAGGGCTTCAATCAATGGAGTTATTTTACTTTTGCATTTTGTTCTGCTTTTGGAGGAGCTGCCCCTCTTTTCCTGGCATAAAAAAATCAGCAATTTCTCTCTAGCAAATTCATAGAACAGTAGAAACTGTCAGCTGAACTATCATATTCTTTTCCATGTTAAGAACACTGAAAGCATCAATTTGCCTCAGTGACTACAGGCTTCCATGTTTGGTGATGTTTTAAAAAATTGTTTGATTGTGCTAAGGCAGTGAATTTACTTTGAAAATAACAATTCCAATTTTCTTCACGACAGCTGAAAATACAACGTAGGAGCAATTGCTCTTTCCATATATTATTTGAATAGCAGTGCAATCCAACTCTCTTTCTGTGGGCATAACTTAATGATAGGATCACACCCACAATCTAAAAATATGCCCATTGGATGAGGATGAGATTGATACTAAGCTCTCTTGCACTCTTGTACTAGAATATATGCTGCCATAAGGAACTAACATTGGTATGGTGGACTCACTCTCATACCATAGTAACATTGCTGGCAAAAATTGGTAAGGTTTGGATTACCTGGTGCTCCAAGCAACCTTCTTTATTCACCATGCCATGCCCAGAGACCTCAGGGGGCATTTCAACCCCACCAGAACATGCCTGTGCATATTAGAAATAGCCCTTTTAACTACCAAGCAAGCTGCCTCCCTCTCTCTTTATCTCACTTTAGGTCTATATCAAGTTTCAGAGCAATGGCTGGAGCAACATTCCTATTTCCAGATTGCCTAGTGAATCTTTTAAAAGGTAAAGGGACCCCTGACCAACTCTGGGGTTGTGGCGCTCATCTCGCCAAGGGAGCCAGCGTACAGCTTCTGGGTCATGTGGCCAGCATGACTAAGCCGTTTCTGGCGAACCAGAGCAACACACGGAAACACCGTTTACCTTCCCGCCGGAGCGGTACTTATTTATCTACTTGCATTTTGATGTGCTTTCGAACTGCTAGGTTGGCAGGAGCAGGGACCGAGCAACAGGAGCTCACCCCATCGCGGGGATTTGAACCTCCAACCTTCTGATCGGCAAGTCCTAGGCTCTGTGGTTTAACCCACAGCGCCACCCGCATCCCAGTGAATCTTTTACCTAGTTATCAAATCCTGATTGATGGGGAGCTCTCCATGGTCCTGATCCCCAGGTATTTAACCTTGCCATATTTCCCCGGGAATAGTATCATGGGTTTCAGCTGGTGTTGTCCCCAAAACCACACATCCCTTTTGTGGAACCAAAAGAGCAGGGTTATTTCTGCTGCTTCCATGGCCTACCGTTTCCTGGAATCCCTGAAACCAAGGGATGCAGTTGCAGATATTTGATTGTTTGTGTCAAGCTTGGGTTGCTTTGCTGAAAGAGACCAGGGAGGAAAGGGGACCAGGGAGAAATCTTCACACTTCATGGCCTGCAAGAACCTTCCAAGCTGCTTACAGTAATACAATGTAGTTGGCAAAAAGATATTCACAAACACAAAAAGAGCTGTATACATAGCAAAATATAATGGGGGCGGGGTTAGAATACACTGTGCCAAAGACAAGGAGGAAATTGTTTTATCCAATTCTGAAAACAGAACTGTATCATCCATTCCAACTATCTGTTTAACTGTACCCACCTTCCCTTGTTTCTTCCAGATATTGTTGAATGGCAAGTCCCATCATCACTGACCTTTGGACATGCTAGTCGGGGCTGATGGGAGTTGGAGTTGGGAGTTGGCTGTGCAATACAGTTTACCTCAGAAAGCCCTTAAGATCTAGACATCATATGTGTAATTTTTGTTGTTATTTTCCCTTCCCTTGTCAAGGAATGCAAAGTTTCCTATGACATTATGTTTCAGAAATAATTTCTAAGCAGGACATAAGTTGCTGGTGTACTTTATTACAAATGAGTGTTAAACTCTAACTTTTGAGTCCCCAATTAAGTTTTTAATCTCCCAGCAAAAGTTTCTGTGTGTATAGTTTTAGGTTGTTTTTTAAAGTGGGTTTTTTGTCCATATTTCCTTTTCAGCTGGGCTGAGTGGGAGAAAGAACTCTAAGGGAGGTCTTAGCAGATGGTTGTCACAAACTGCATACGGCAATTGAGAATTAGTGTGCAAGCATATGCAACCTGGTATAGTATGAAACATTCCAGCATATGAGTGCTGGAATAAGTCATGCTTGTGCAGGATTTTTCTTCTTAATTTTCTAATTTAGCTTTCCATTTCCTTTAAACATCTTGATTTCAGGCATGCATTAAAACAAAGGTCAACTATCATTCTACCAAGCTGAAGAGGAGTATTGAAACATGACATTTTAAATATATATAAAAAATGTCGTGGAGAGCATAGCAGTTGAGATGTACATGTAAGCTTATATCTTCTGTCAACCTCAGTTTAAAAATGTAATCCTAGAGGCATCTTCTTTGAATAAGTTCCACCAAAATACTTTCTTCTGCATCAAAGTGCGAAGAATTTGGCTGTATTATCATCACTGAAGCAAAAATTCTACAAAAGTCCATTGGCACCAATCATACCACTCTTTGTTTCTCCCGTTCCTTTATGGGTGTTAAACCTATTAGCTATTACTAAGCAAAGCTGAAAGCACCAAAGGCGTTGTGTAACAGTCAGTGTCATACTAGGACCTGGGAGATCAGGGTTCGAATCCCCACATGGCCGTGAAGCTTGCTGGGTGACCTTTGGGCCAGTCACTGTTTCTCAGCCAAACCTATCTTATAGGGTTGTTGCAAGGATAAATCGGGAGAGGGGAAAACTATGCATGCTATCTTGAGCTCCTTTACTTGAAAGAAAAGTGGGATATAAATGTAATAATAAATGAATGGCTGGATGTTTCATGCATGACACAGAAAGCACCATTTGTGTTCTTCATGCACTCTCACGCTGCTTATGTACATATGTATAGTTGTTAATATGTTAATATGGGACGCGGGTGGTGCTGTGGGTAAAAGCCTCAGCGCCTAGGGCTTGCCGATCGAAAGGTCAGCGGTTCGAATCCCCGCGGCGGGGTGCGCTCCCGTTGCTCGGTCCCAGCGCCTGCCAACCTAGCAGTTCGAAAGCACCTCCGGGTGCAAGTAGATAAATAGGGACCGCTTACTGGCGGGAAGGTAAACGGTGTTTCTATGTGCTGCGCTGGCTCGCCAGATGCGGCTTTGTCATGCTGGCCACGTGACCCGGAAGTGTCTCCAGACAGCGCTGGCCCCTGGCCTCTTAAGTGAGATGGGCGCACAACCCTAGAGTCTGTCAAGACTGGCCCGTACGGGCAGGGGTACCTTTACCTTTACCTTTTATAGTTGTTAATGATGATGAGAGCAAAATGGAAAAGTTGTCTCTATAAACACACACACATACACACACGCCAATTTAGTTTCCATAATTAAGATGCAGATGCATAAAATGGAAGGGGAAACACATTTACAGTGCAATTGTACATGTATTTATGCTGAATATTGAGTTCAGTGGGTCTTATTCCCAGGTATAGGATTGCAGTCTTAGTGGCACATGTGAAATTTAAACAATCTCTCGGGATAAAATACAGGTCAACATTTTGCTTCGCATCTCGTGCATGGGTATGCGTGTAGTATGAATCTACTGCCACCACGGCTTTCCAAAGCAGATCCATATGCAAAATCCAGCAGCTGCCTTGACGGTATCCAGGAATGTTCATCCCCCTCCCACTGCCAGCCCCATGTACATTCACATCAGGAGTAAATCCAGTTTGAAGCGGCAGTCAATTTCAGACAAACCATGTTACCACCCCCACTCCCACTCCAATTTTCTCAGCTTTGCTTTTGCATAGATGATTGTCTGGAGATCCTATGTTGTTGTTGTTTTGCCTTCCCCTCTGGTAGAACTGCCATCTTGTCATTTTCTCTGTGGTGGCAGCCAGGAACTTCCTCCCCATAGAGATCCATCCGGCCCCTACGCTATCTGGTTTTAGGTGTCAGATTAAAGAACATTTATTTTTCCAGGGTTATGGATAAGGCTGATGTAAGAGATAGAAGGCTGTTGAATTGTCTGAATGTCTGTTTTTTTTTTTTTTTGTTTTGATATTTGTATCATATTGTTGGTTTTATGGTTCCTGTTTTACTTGGCATATTTTAATATATTGTTATGTACCACCCTGGGAAACTCTGGGTTGCAGGGCAAGCTAAAATTTTAGTAATTAATTAGGAGCAGGTGTAGTAGAGACACCCCCTCCCACAATCAAGTACAGACATTTAATCAGTAACAGTAGAGGAATCCCTCCCTCCTACAAAAATAACAATAAAAATCAGGTACATATCAAAAGGAAGACCTGACTTGCTGTTGTTTTCAGCTTGTGCTCTATGATCCTGCTTTGTGATCACTGGTTTATATGTTGCCAATGCTGGATATAAAGGAACCTTCATGCCACCTTCAACCCCTGCTGCAGTATGACTTTCCAATTATTTCCCAGCTTGCCCTCCAAAGGGTGTGCTTTGTAACAAAGGAAAGTGCCTCTGTAACATCTCCAAGGGTTCTTGACCTTCCTGCTTTCCCTTTTCTCTGAGTCACTGGTGGTGGCGGGGGTGGTGCTGGAAGAGAAGAGGGAAGGAGAGCAAGGAGAAAGTGTAAACATTGGCACGCAAGGCAAGGCGGAATTACATACTGGTCGACCAAAACACAAATCAACTCAAAACTACAGGAGTCCACCAACATGCACATAAATCATTTATAATGATAATCCAAGACGAGGTCCAAATCTCATTAAAGTATATGAATCCTTAATCTATTTTGGCAAAAGAGAGCCAATACACATTTTTTCTTTTTATCATAAATTACAGTTCTGTGGCACTGTGCAAATATTACCAAGCTGTAAGACAGCTGTGCTCCATTAAAATGTGTAATGGTCGCTGATTTCTTACAGCACATGGTCATCAGGCTGAATCTACAGCCAGTAATTAGGAAGATGAAATGTTTAATTGTGCCTTAATTTTGATAAAATTTATCTGTCACACATCCCGTAGTTGAGCATTATGCTCACAAATCAATGTCATCAGGCCTGAGCACCAGACTCTTGTTCCTGACAGATTCATTTGAATATCAAACCGCACACAGCCGACAACCAGGGGAAAGGGACATGCAAAAAAGAAAAAAAGGAAGAAATCTTCCCCCTGACACAGCCCGGCTTGGGTGACATATGCCTCGCCACCTCTTTTAAAAGCTAGAGAGGTCAAAAGCAAAAGGCTGCTAACACTCCTGTCAAGAGTGGCAGAGAGTGTTTCCTTTGAGCCACAAACAGGGTGTGTGCGTGGCAGTTTTCGCCCCCTCCCTCTTTTCAAACTTCACACTATTTGTTGAACCTCCAGGGTTATTTCCCACCCACCTCACCCCAATTTGCTGCGTTTGTTGTTCGGCTGCAAACGCAACCAAGGCAAAGCTGGGGTCCGTTGTGTGTGCCAGAAGTGATCATTTACTTCCCTGCTGGCAACTGCAGCAGCAAGCATTACAGCAGTCACTCATGTGCAGATTATTACCGCACATAGAGAGCCCAAGTCACTTTATTTAAAATGTGGGGGGTTTACATGGAAGCCTCGCTTCAATATGGCAGAGGGCAGTTTCAAGCATGCCGGCTGCTATTTCAAAGCTATCTGCTTTATTTTTAACAACGCAGCGCGAGCTACTTAGATTTACACAGCACAGGGGCCCCTCTGCAGCATGATATACATCTCTGACCCTGACACCGCACACTTTGGCCATCCCGCTAATTCCAATAACAACCGAGAACCAAGTCATTTTCTTCTTGTTATAGCTACACAAATATCTACATTCCCCCCACTACCTGGAGTACAGCCACTGCTTCTTTGTCATGCATCAGATATGGGACATTTGAAAGGACTATTTATGCTTTGCTTTGAATAATGAAGAGATATGGGGGGGGGGAGCTAGGCTTGTGTCTTTTTCACAGCCTACTGCCC
Organism: Podarcis tiliguerta; assembly: GCF_965153285.1. Taxonomy (NCBI): domain Eukaryota; kingdom Metazoa; phylum Chordata; class Lepidosauria; order Squamata; family Lacertidae; genus Podarcis; species Podarcis tiliguerta. Next base: position 34,374,048 of record NC_139540.1, on the reverse strand, counting down.
ATCTCCTCCCTCATTCTTTCTCCTCTCTGCTTTATCCTCCTTGAGAGTGTTGGGAAAGGTAGTCCGCATCAAATTAAGCTGCTGCTGTGCAATTTGAGGTGAAAGCTGCAAAGAGGAAAGTACTAATTAAAGGCACAGTAGCACAGAGATGCTTCAGTGACCTTGCTATTCTACAATGGATGGTTTGTGTGGAGAAATCATCATTTTGAGATTATTTATGATGTAGGGTTTCTGAAATTCAATTTTGTTTGCTGTTTAATGGAAAAACTGCCTAATTCGCTCTTCTCTGCATTTTGTGATGCAGTTCTCCAACCAACCAGTGCATAGGAAAAATGCATATATTTGGAAGTGTGCAAAGAAATGCCTATGTTACTGAAAGTAGCGTACAAAAATGCATTACATTAGGGAAAGCTAATTATAGAAATGTGTGTATTAGTCAAAGTTGCATAGAAAAAAATCATCAGGAGAAATTTGCACTAAAATGCTAATAAATATTCATTTTAAAAAATAACAACTTTGAATTGCTGCAAAAAATCAGAGAACTGAATTTAAGATTGAAGAAAGAGAAACTGGAAGAACCAAAGTTGACAGATCTGTCCATTCTTGCAAACAATATAAAGGTTTGAAGCAACTGTGTAAGAACTGCCTGTATTTTATGCAGAGAACTGTACCATGTATCAGCGTAGCTTCAAAGTGAGAGTTCTAGCTGATTGACAGCTTTTGCTGTTTCTTTTTCTATTCCTGGGTATGATTTTGCATTATTGTTATAATTTTCACTGCAAACTACCTTGAGCATATATATAAATGGAAAGATAATACGTAAATAAAATGTACACTGAGACAAGATGATTGCCCAGTAGCAATATAATGGTGGTGATTAGATCTAATTTGGAAAGAAATTAAAGCCCAACATATATTCCTTTGCAAGAGTAATCAGTCAATCTAGTATCACGTTTTATCATGAAGTTTTTTTGTAGGATGTTGATTTCTAGGTCAGACACACTTATTCAACCTTGAAACCACTGACATCTGCCACTTCTAGCACAATATGCCACAAAGTTATGTTACTCTCCACTAGTGATGTTACAGGCTGTTATTTAAAACAGAGGCAAAGCCTCAAAGTTGTGCTAGGAAAAAGTTTAGTAAGGTGTTGACCATCTACTCCAAGCGCAAGAAAATTTTCATGCAATCTTATTCAACTGGCTTCTTTCAGCAATTAGAGCTATATCAAGTTCTACGTGACCCACTGCAACAAGAGAGCAGAATGAAATCAAATCAGATCTGTTTATATTCAACATTTTCATTATATTCAACTTTAATTTCCTGGCACCAGTTTGAGGGTTTTGCCTCTACTGCTGTGGGGTGGGGAGAGTTAGCATTAAAAATAAAAAATAAAAATGATGCTACACCTTCATTCCCTCCACATGCTCTGTTCGACCACATTCCACATAGTACTTGCAATAAATTCAGTCAGTGAGGACGGATCACATATTCCCAGCAACAAAATACTGCAGTTGGATGACTGCTTGAGAAATGTGTTGTAGCTATAATATTAGAGCTACATTGAAGGAAGATGGCTGGATCCAGCTCAGCAACTGAGTGACAACAGTGCATTGACTGCATGTGTAGTCTAAGGTGTTGTTTGTGACCTCTAAAGCCCTTCATGGCACAGAGTCTCCTGAATTGAAGCCGTTTCTTTATGGCATATGGCCGTTTTTAAAAACTCCAGAAGGCATTCAAGGTGTTGCCAAGGCAATCTTGGAGAGGAAGCAACTTCTTTCAGCTTCCCTTTCCTCCTCAAATGTGGCATAAACACACCACTTATTATTTACAATAATAATCATCTGCTACCTCTTTGGCCCACCCTTCCTTCAAGGTGCTCAGAGCAGTGCTGTAGCCTCACAGCAACTTGAGAAGGTAGGTAGAATGACCTGCAGATTTTGCCATCTTGTAAGCTTCATAGCTGAGCACAAACTTAAATCTGGGCTTTCCCCTTCTCTGGATGAATCCATTCTCAGATTTCTTCCCAAATTTTGCAGCTCCAAATTGCCAAGTGATGTTGCTGAAGTAGAACTGAAGCATTGAGAATTGTCCACTGTGCTATTTCTTTTTAAATATCTGAGGTTGTTTTGTTTTTTAAGCCCTGTGTATGTAATTTCTCCTTCATTATCAGTTTGTTTGTGTCTTGTTCTACACAAGCTGATAAAAAGCCATCGTCATGTGATCGTAGGTATAATCGCATCAAGAAGGAGAAATGGAGGCAGTGAGAGATTTTACTTTCTTGGGCTCCATGATCACTGCAGATGGTGACAGCAGCCACGAAATTAAAAGACGCCTGCTTCTTGAGAGAAAAGCAATGACAAACCTAGACAGCATCTTAAAAAGCAGAGACATCACCTTGCCAACAAAGGTCCGTATAGTTAAAGCTATGGTTTTCCCAGTAGTGACGTATGGAAGTGAGAGCTGGACCATAAAGAAGGCTGATCGCCGAAGAATTGATGCTTTTGAATTTTGGTGCTGGAGGAGACTCTTGAGAGTCCCATGGACTGCAAGAAGATCAAACCTATCCATTCTTAAGGAAATCAGCCTGAGTGCTCGCTGGAAGGACAGAACGTGAAGCTGAGGCTCCAATACTTTGGCCACCTCATGAGAAGAGAAGACTCACTGGAAAAGACCCTGATGTTGGGAAAGATGGAGGGCACAAGGAGAAGGGGACGACAGAGGACGAGATGGTTGGACAGTGTTTTCGAAGCTACCAGCATGAGTTTGACCAAACTGCGGGAGGCAGTGGAAGACAGGAGTGCCTGGCGTGCTCTAGTCCATGGAGTCATGAAGAGTCGGACACGACTAAATGACTAAACAACAACAGGTTGCATGGAAGGTTTTCCCAAATCATCCAGTGGCCCTGTGCAGATCAGTAGCAGAGCAGTCACAGCACACACAAAAGAGGGTCACATCAAGATGGCCTCCTTGCAATGTTTCATAAAGAGCATGTGTGAATTGGCAATGCAAAGCAGGAGGGGGAGTTAAAGGCACAAAGAAACTGAGGCGGACTGAAAGCTGAGGCCAACTAAAGATGCTCCAATTTGAAAAATAACTTTGAAATTATCCCACTTAAACTGGAATGCAAGAGGAATAGAACACAGAGCAGGGTGGACCTGAAAAATGCAGTAAAGAAACTGAATGGTGAGGGGAGGAATCCTCTCATCTCTACATTCTTGCCCAGGGATGGTAAGCTTCAGGACCAGGGGGTGAAAACAACTCTGCAAGCCTTTCTATCCTTACCCTTGGGGCTCTTTCCTATCTACACCCTTCCTGAACTTCACCCCACACCTGGCCTGCTTTGTACCCTCCCTGATTGTTTTTGCCTGGCTGGAATGTGTCCTTGAACTTGGATAACACCTCTTTCTTGCTTGGATGGGGGATGGAGAAGAACATGTCAGCTTGTGTAGAAACTAGCTACTGTAGAAAGCTAACATTTACATTTGTTGCTCTGCCTACTTTTGCCTCTGGCACCACCCACCACAGGCCTTTGGCCCCCAGTCAGTTGCCCATAAAGGAATGCGGCCCTTAGTCTGCCAAAAAATCCCACCCGTTCTCAAGCCGCTGAACCATATTAGCTCCTTTCTTTTCTTTTAGAAAGATTTTGGAAATATTACAGGATATGTGAACTCATATTTGTAAAGGGATTTGTGTAGAATTTCCTTAAGCAGCTACAGTTAGGGTGTAATTATCTGTAGTTATGTTGAAGACCCGAGAGCATATGGGCAGCTGTCCTTTTATTATTGCCCTAAAAAAAACACCCAGAATTTCTTCAGAGTTTCTGTCAGAGTGTTGCTGATGACATGTGTGATTAGAAAACGGGTTGAAAGCTGTGTGCCACAAATACAAGCAATTTTTTTTTTTAATGCCAACTTTGAAGATCTCTGCTATGTGGTTTGAATCACAAACTACTGCCCCTACCATCACCTCCTCCAAGATGCACTGTTTACAATGGGCCTCATGTAAACCCTGAAAATCATTATGCCAATGCTACTTAGATGTTATCATAGTACAAAGTTGTTGGATCCCGATGTCCTCACAGAAGAAAGCCAAGCAAAACTGTGCCAGGAGAAGCAAAAGATAATGTAGCTACCCCAACAGGCATTCCCACACTGTGTCCTCACATAGCATCCTTAAGCACATAGCATCTTGTGAACTGCCCTGAGACCTGTGGGTATAGGGCACTATACAAATTTAATAAATAATAAGAATAATTAAGCACTTGCCAGGGCCCTTAGGCCTTAGCAGGACTCACCACAGATGCCTTTCTTGATTCCTCCTTTTAAAAAAACTGGCTCAGTGCTCCAATTAGCACTTGGAATTTGGAATCTAGCTTCCATTTTAATTTCCCACAATGCGCCTTTTGGGATGACCCAGAGGGTCCCAGCCCAACCAGACACAGGTAGGGCAGAAGTCACATAACAGTCCAGTGCTGCTGCTTGAGGGCTTCCCAAATGCTCCATGTGTCTGTGCAAGGGGCAAGAAAAAGAGATCCAAGGGATATACCAATAGAGCAGGGGTAGGCAACCTAAGGCCCAGGGGCTGGATGTGACCCAATCGCCTTCTCAATCCGGCCTGCGGACGGTCCGGGAATCAGCATGTTTTTACATGCGTAGAATGTGTTCTTTCATTTAAAATGCATCTCTGGGTTATTTGTGGGGCATAGGAATTCGTTCATATTTTTTTTCAAAATATAGTCCGGCCCACCACATGGTCTGAGGGAGGTGGACCAGCCCACAGCTGAAAAAGGTTGCTGACCCCTGCAATAGAGAATAGGAATGGATGGATATTAAAGGCTTTACAGAACACAGATAGGCTATGGAGAGTGGAAAGTGAACCAGAGAAACTAGGAGAGAAAGAAGACATAAGGAGACAGAAAGGTGCAGGGGAGAATAATGAAACAGGTCTGGGTTAGTAAGCCTAGTGGTGAGCTGGCAGAGATTGATAGGATGGAGAAAGGGAACCACAACAACATGGCAAAATAAGGTCTGTAAGCAGGGTGTGTTATACTACCAAAACCAGACCTATTATTATTATTATTATTATTATTACAGTGGTACCCCGCAAGACGAATGCCTTGGAAGACGAAAAGCTCGCAAGACGAAAGAGTTTTTCATTTTCTGAGGTGCTTCGCAAGACGGATTTCCCTAAGGGCTTGCTTCGCTAGACGAAATGGCCCTGCCTCTCGTGTCATGGCAACGGTCACTGCACGCATGCACGCTCGCTTCCCCGCTCCTCCGGCTCCCTCCCACCTTCCCGCTGACGGTTGGTGCCTCGCGCCGCTGCCCACCCCCCTCGCGCGCTCCGCTCAGAGAGCCGTTGCCGCCAGTGCCTCTCTCTCCCTGGAGTCATGCTCCTGAGCCCCGCCGCCCTCCAGCAGCCGCGTTGAACGGTGGCCACAACGCACGGGTGAGTCTGAGGTACCGGCTGCGGCAGCTGTCCTGCTTCTCCCCGCCCCTCCCCGCCGTTGTCAGTGTTTAAATGCAGTGGTGCTTCGCAAGACGAAAAAACTCGCATAACGAAAAAACTCGCAGAACGAATTAATTTCGTCTTGCGAGGCACTGAAGGGAGTGAGATAAGTATCTTAGGCAAGTTAAACTTGTTAGGCAAGGATGGCCCCTAGTAAGAATGACCACGTAGCGTATATGAATAGAATGAACACGTATATGGAGAGAATAGGACACGTAGTAATTCACCAAACTGAGCATGCGTAGGAATGTAGGTTGCCTTTCTCCCCCCATGCTCCAAGAAGGTGGGGTGCATAGGTGGATGCATATGATTGGGTGTAAAGGGGGGGCAGGAGGAGAACTGAGGGTGATAAAAGCTGAATGCTCCTTTGTTTCAATGCGCCAGTCTTTGTGAAACTATTCCACTGGTGCCATTCTGCGCAGACGAAAATAAAAACCTTTCTCTCTGAAGAAACTGGTCCCTGGTGCCTTTGTCTCCTCCGAGGTAGGGAGTGCGTGCTAAATGGGCTCAGGCCCTGGATCCCCGTGGTAAATAAGGCTTCAGATCTGGGGGCTCGTCCGGGATTCAGCCCCTCCCCAATACCTGGAGGCCAGGCTTGACCGCGGTGAACAGCTCCAAGGCCGTTGGCGAATTCCACGCGCGCACTCCACCAGATTCGTGGAGGGAGTCCGCCAGACCGCTTTGCAGTGGAGACACTCGGTCGAGAGAGAGAAAGGACCGGCCGGAAAAGGAGAAGGAGAAGGAAGGGGGTCTAGACGGAAAAAGGTAAGCCCAAGGGAAAGGGGCACGAGACCTGATCAGTCTCACCTGGCCGTGGCAATAAAGTGCCGCCGGGAAGGGAGGTAATGGCTGAACGGGGAAAAGGAGGTGGTTGGGGACCGGGGAAAGGGAGGTTTTTGGGGAAAGAAAGTGTGTGAAGTGTGTCAAAGTAATTCAGTGAAAGGATGAATGCTTGAGTGACCAGGGCTTAGTGCCCCATGGTCAAGCGTGTGCAGGATTGTGCAATTAAGTCACAGTCTGTAGTGGAAGTTGTTTGCCTGGACAAAATTGTTTTTTAGGAGCGGATTACTTTGTTGAGACATGAGGTCGGGAGCAGGAAAATGCACCTCCCAGGGGGAGAGTAAATGCACCCCTCTGAAATGCTTCCTAAACAACTGGAAGGCGACCACCAAAAATGATGATTGGGGATTCAAATTAAGGAAAGAGAGACTCAGAACACTTTGTGAAGTGGACTGGCCGACACAAGGGACTGGGTGCCTTTTTGAGGGAACTGTTGATTTCAATTAATCAATCCCCTCTGGAGAAATATTATCAATGTCCACCCAGACCAAATCCCCTACATTTCTATCTGGAAAGCCAATGTGGATCAAAATCCCTCATGGCTTTGGAAAAATAGAATTGTGACTGCCCAAGTCAAACTGTGTTCAGTACAATTACAAATTTGAAAAAACAGCAGTCTTGCCAGTCCCAGAAGAACAGTCCCAGAAGAAGAGGAGGAAGGAATAATTAGCCCCCTCCACCCTATGCAGCAACTGCACCAGGGCTAAATGAGGTACCCCCTATCCAACCCCAAAAGCAAAAAGACTGAGGAAGAAAAGACAGGAGAAAAGACAAGAGGAAGTTGAGAAGGTGAAATTCAGAAGGAATCAGGTGAAGTGGACAAGCAGTCCAAAAGAGTATTTCTGTATGTGAATTGGCAGAAAGAAAAGAGCAGAAGATTTTGAAGAGCAGCATGAGATAGAGCCAGTAAGCAATCCAAAAGAGTGAGCTGGATGTGGCTTCTTGGTTCTAGAAGCAGCACAATGCAAGGATGTGAAGTGACAAGAAAGAAACAGAGCAGAAGGCTTTGAGAGCCGCATAGGACAGAACTGTTAAAAAGAGAGACAATTAAAACACCAAGAGATTAAAAGCCCTAGGATTACAATACTGACCATTGAGGAAATCCGCAAGGTAAATGCCTTCAGGGCAGCGGACAATACTGATGTTGCAATTGAAGCAGCTAAAACTCCACTTTGATGGCCCACCCACTGACTGTAGACCTCCAAGCACTTTAAATCAGAATCCTTCTTTCGAAGAGGACCCAGCCAAAATAATTAGGAGTTTGTCTTCAAGCAGCCAGCAGCCAAAAAATGCAATCCCGGAGGGTGTCCACGGGAGGGGCAGAAGACGCCTAGGGAAGAAGCCAGTGCGCCATCTGCAGGCAAGAAAGTCACTGGGAAAATGGAATGCCCACAGGCCCCACGCGCGATACGCCCGACACCCCCACAGGCTGAGAAACCCAGCCATGAGCCTCAGCGTTACAGCCACACCACAAGCCCAGCCCTGAACTCCAGAAAGATGAAGGCAGAGGGCAAGAACAGGGATCTGTGCAGGGATACCCCATGGCCTGAACCCCACCTCACCAGCCCTAAGAGAAGGGAAGGAAAAAAAACTTACTAGGAAAAAACCAGGCCCAACAAACGCAGGTTCCCAGAAGCTGCCTGGCCCTGGTCCAACAATGGTTGCTCTGCACACAGAATGAGGTTTCTGAAAATGATTTCCCTCCCCCTTTGTTCAAAGACTGTTGCAGCTAGAAGCAAGTGAACTAACTGTTTCTCATTCATGCAAGTAACAGGACATCAGCTTTTTTTTTCTCCTTGTACCAGGCGCTTGGAGGTAGCTTCAGAGTGTTATCTCTTGGCTGCTATCCCAAGAGGAAAATGCTGCATTCTTACCAACCAGCTACCTTGAATCCCACACTGTCTGGATTTATGATTCAGCCACACAAAAAAAACTCAGAAGGCCAAGGGTTACCCACCCCCCTTGCCTCAAGCACTAACCTGAAGAAATGACTTTCTTAAAAAAGCAAGTAAATGCTTTCTGTGAGAGAATTTTATTTTAGGAGCTACTGAAGAAGTGCAGCATGCTCAGATTAAAACGCTTCTGCACCATAGGAATTGATACTTTGAGGAATTTGAAACTTTGCCAGAAGCAAGGAGCGCATTGTGTTTTTTTTTTTACAGAGACTGGCAGTCTTTGGCAAATCAACTGGAATTTGCAACATGGCCTAGAGGCCACGAGAGCTCTGAAACTTAGAGCACACAAATGAGACTTTAAAAGAAAGAAAAAAATCAGCTGGCAAAACTAAACCCAAGGAACAGAACTGTTAGTGAAGTTTCCTGCCAAGCATCTAGGCCTATACCTTAGGTGCAAATGCTATCTGTCAATGTGCAGTCGTTCTGCCGTGTGTTTTCTTTTTCTTTTCTCTGGACAGGTATACCAGCCAGAGGCTGTCCTGTTTCTCTACAGCTGTTAAAGTCACCAGCATCTGTGACACCTGATCTGCACTGGCCCCTTCGACTCACCCCAGACACCCAGACATCGCTCCAGCATTGTTGGACGCCCACCAGACTACAGCACAGCCCTGCTCACGTCACTCCAGAAGCTGACGTTTTGCACGGCTCAAGAATCCAGCATGGATTGAAAGAGGACATTTTTACATTTTCTTTCCTTTCCTTTTGCATAATTGAACTTTATTGAAGGTACCTGTGCCTGGTTTGCTTTACGCCACCCCTGCAGAGGAGAGTGTCTAGTGGGTCTTCTCTTTCAGGGTAATTACACCCCAGCCAACTCTCTAGCACTTACCTAAGCCCCTCCACTTGCATACAATGGCTCAAATATGACTGTGGGTCCCCGTGCTGGTATTTCTGCTGTCTTTGTCCTTTCAAATGCCAATACCACTCACAGTGACCAGACAACTGCTGCAATCATGGGGGGCCCACCACACATATAATAAGTGGATTCAGGTTGCTGAGATGGTTGCGTTCTCTGCAAATCGGACCAATTGTGCCGTTTGCACTCTGGCCCCTGTAGATGCTCTGGGAGGAATGCCACTCCTCCCTGTGCCTTGGAATGAATCTTTGTGTCAACAAATCAAATGACGCCAGTGATGCTCAGACTTATGTGGGCACTTCCCACTGTGATCGTACCTTCCCAGCCCCAACTAACATGCCTGAGTCTGAGACAGGAACTTTTTCTGGTTCCAAATTGGCTGCATGCCTAGCCCGCTTGCTGACAGGCACCATATCTGCCCATGGTCAGGATGTTTACTGGGTGTGTGGCAGAAAGGCCTATCATGCCCTCCCAAGAGGATGGTATGGGGTCTGTTTTCCAGCCTACTTAATACCCCCCATGTGGATTCCTGACCAGATATTCTCTGCAACCCCTAGAAGGAGGCGTTCAGCTGACCTGGCAACACTTGCAGGTGGCAGCTCCCAGAATTGAGGCCAAAATCAGTGGCCTCTGGAAAGGATATTGGCCCATTGTGCTCCAGCCTCCTGGAATCGGGGAGAGAGAAAATCTCTGAGGCAAGGGAGCCAACCGATCTATAACTTGAACTGCATAATCAGACTCCAGGCAGTGGTAGAGATTGTTGCTAACATGACAGCCACGGCCCTTAGGCTAATTGCCACGCAATTGGATGTGACACGCAATGCGTTTCTCTCAGTCCCATTAGAGTTGGACTTTTCATTTTGGCCAAATAAGGTGGTTCTTGTGCAGCCCTCAACCTAACTGGCGGAGCATGTTGTTTTAATATTTCAGATCATGGTGAAGCCATCCGTGATTTGGCTGCCAGCATAGAAAAGGTGGCACACGTTCCGGTACAAACTTGGGAAGGTTGGAATATGTCCTGGTTAGACAAATTCCTACCAAGTGGTTGCCTTCGAGGACTCTTTGCTGTGATGATGGGACCCCTGCTAATTTTGCTTCTTCTTTGCTTCTGTATCCCCTGCTTAATGCAATGTTTGCAAAATATGATGCACAGGATGGTCTCCCGTATGATGGGACCTCGTGTAGAATACCGTCCCCTCCCATTGGACGAACCTAGGAGTTAGGTTGTCCCAAAAGAACAGGTGGGAATTGAAGGGAGTGAGATAAGTATCTTAGGCAAGTTAAACTTGTTAGGCAAGGATGGCCCCTAGTAAGAATGACCACGTAGCGTATATGAATAGAATGAACACGTATATGGAGAGAATAGGACACGTAGTAATTCACCAAACTGAGCATGCGTAGGAATGTAGGTTGCCTTTCTCCCCCCATGCTCCAAGAAGGTGGGGTGCATAGGTGGATGCATATGATTGGGTGTAAAGGGGGGGCAGGAGGAGAACTGAGGGTGATAAAAGCTGAATGCTCCTTTGTTTCAATGCGCCAGTCTTTGTGAAACTATTCCACTGGTGCCATTCTGCGCAGACGAAAATAAAAACCTTTCTCTCTGAAGAAACTGGTCCCTGGTGCCTTTGTCTCCTCCGAGGTAGGGAGTGCGTGCTAAATGGGCTCAGGCCCTGGATCCCCGTGGTAAATAAGGCTTCAGCACCACTATATCATTATTATACCCTGCCCATCTGGCTGCATTTCCCCAGCCACTCTGGGTGGCTTACAGTGCATATAAAGAAGAATATTTTTATTTCATAAGATTTATACAGCCAAGGGCCTACCAGACTTATGATGTCATGCCAAGAAACCGCATACCTCCCAGCCAGCAGGGGACTCCCACTCTGGGCCTCAGACAAGTTCGGCATGGGCCTGATTCATACTGTCTTTTATCATTGTTCCTTAATATGTTGATATTTTTACAAAATATTTTTCTTCTTGAAAATACTTTTATGTCCTTTAAATTGTTTTCTTGGTTTCTGTGGCAATGCCCATGTTTTGGTAAAAATAAAAAAGACACTGTAATTTTCACAAACCAGATAATACCAGTAACAAGTAAGCAAATGTTCCATTAAGGCCCAATCTTTAAGTGCAGAAAGTCTAAAACAAAATTAATTTCTAGTCAAATGTACATTTTTTAAAAAATGCCTGAAGTTAATAAAATATATGTACCTTCCAAACCAGAAAGTTAAACCACAATGCTTGGACAATAGATTTCCAAAGAAAATTAAAAGTTTGAGCAGTTCTGGTTCCAGGCTATTCATTCAATTCTTTATTTATGTATTAGTTTGGCTTATTGTGCGAGTTCAGGTTCTGTGATAATGCATTGTGCCTGTTTGTGTATCTGCAAAACCCAGGAGCAGATTTGTCGAAAGCACAGAGCACTTCACAAGAGTTACACAAATGCTTCTGAATCACGCTACGGAACTGCACTGTTTGACTGAATTCTGGGGTCTACTCATTTTGGCACTGCGTCTACCTTTCCAAAGCACATACGTCTTGATAACGGCTAAAAGCAACACCACCAACAAAAACGCTGACGGTAATTCCAGCTCAAATGTAGTCAAATGACAGACTGTTTGTACAGCAGACACTGTCTTATTCTTAAACTTGATCATTGCGTCCTGCAGCTGCTCAGTGAATGCAATACTTTTACGCTGAAAAGGTTTTGTCCTTATCTGACACATGACCGAGCCATCAGCTTTAAGGAACAATATGCGGTTGAAACTTGGCTTGTTTTAATTCCTTGGCCTAAATGCCTGCTGCTTTGATTCTGGGTGCCAGCCACATTGGAGCATGACGGTCTATTGTCCTGTAGTGCCGACATACCCCACCTTCACAGGGAGGCCCTGCCCCTCATGCTCCAGTTATGCCAGACGGCATTTGGATAAGCAGGGCTAGTTCTGGCAGGTGGCAGCACAGGAGGCAGTAAGTGAAAGCAATACAGCATACCTAGCCCTGGTGAAGTGACAGAACGGTTGCCTGGCGTCCACATAAACAAGGAGAACTGCTGACTTTCCATTAGTTCCAATAAAAAAATACTTTCATCCTTGGCTTTAGGCACAAAGAGAACAAAATAGTGATGCTTGCTCCCACAAGAATGTCACAGATACGAAACTTAGACAATCCTGGCCACAAGTTCTCTGCATTCAGACAAGCACCAAATCCCCACACACTGAGCTGGAGCCCAACAGAGGCTGCATTCAAACAGTGCTTCGTTCAATTTCCCTGACATTCCCTCACTGGATAATTTTCATGTTTTATGTGATCCTTCACATGACATAAAAGCCACTTCTTCTGGAAATGTAGTGGAATTGCTTTCAGAAAAAAATGGTCTGCAACCCTATTAACAAGGAGACCCAACAAAGAACTGAGAACAAGCAAGGAGATAATATTGGTCCATGTAGGCCAGCCTTCCTTCATCTGTGCATTTCAGATTGTCTGGACTACAACACTCATCATCAGGAGGTCAAGTTCTCATAAACAGATAGTGCTCATAGTGCACAACCATAGTGCATTGACCATATCCAGGAAAATGGGGCAGCTTTGCTTAGGTTTATAATGCATAATATATGAAATGGGATAAAGTGCAAAGATTCTGCTGAAGAAATTGCTGGCTGCCTATTAGCTTCTGGAGTAGGTAAGGAGCTGGCATTGATAAAGGTAAAAGGTAAAGTAAATGACCCCTGGATGGTTAGGTCCAGTCAAAGGTGACTGTGGAGTGTGGCACTCATCTCTCTTCAGGTTGAGGGAGCCAGTGTTTGTCCACAGACAGATTTCCAGGTCATGTGGCCAGCATGACTAAACTGCTTCTGGGACTATTGACTTTTCAATGCATATTAAAGGCATTCCTATTTCAACATGCATTCCTATCTTAAAGGCATTCCTATTTCAACATTCCTATTTCAACAAGATAAAATGTTTATCCCAGTTAGTATCTGTCCTGGCCTGCCCTGCCCTGAATTGATTTTATGCATGCATTGTTGTTTTTAACTGCTTTTATATACGTAACTTTTGCATATGATGTCATATTGTAAATTGCTTTGATCTACCGCTTGGGAAACAATTCATAAATGAAATAAATAATAATAATGTCCATTAACAAAGATTTCTCCTCCAAACTGAAACAAAAATCTGTAAAATAATACAATTGCATTCAATATGCTTTCTTTCTTTTTTCTTTTTCTTTTTTTGCCCCTTTCCAATTTCCTTAAAAACAGTACCTAAAGGAGAGCTGATCAGGATTGTGGCACATGGGAAAGGGGGAATTAACCTTTTTTCTTTGTGTCATTGAGGTTTCGTTTGTTGCATGTCATAAAAATCATTTCCTCATTACAAAACCAGCAGAAGTCTGGGATGTGAAATTCAGGCGGTGATCTTCTTGGCCTAAATACTATTAACACTAATTACATGTATACAATGCCTCTTGCATGCGATATTTCAAAATACTGTAATTAGTTCTCTGCAGTGCAAGCTGCAACAGAACTCATTTATTTTTTTTAACATCTATATTGAAATTACAATCATAGAAAAAGATGGCAATGTACAAATAGCTTTAAATTACTGGGTGGAAGCAGAACTGGAGCAAAATCAGATGCGTCTCAAGATGTAATCTACTAAATACTGTCTCTATGTAAATCACACCAACTGAGAAATAAAACAAGAACAGAAATCTGCAGATGACATGCTCAGGCATTTGCACGTGGTAAAACCACACAAAACCTCAGCCAACTCCCAAAACTACTGGTATGTGTCTTTATTATGTTGAACCTGATGACCTGCTCGGATTTCTTCATTCAGACCTTCTTAAGCAATTGTATGCAATGGGAAAGTTGTGCATAGTATGTACCACCGGTGACTATTTTAGGCACATCCAACTGATGCATGATCACTGACATGTGGGTCCTTTTGGTCCCAGTAGAATGCAGAAAGGGGACAGAAAGGAGGGTGGAATGGGGCAGTATAGAGGCAGGGTGGAATGGGGGCAAGGCAAGGTGGAACAGGGGCAGGATGCAGTGAAACAGGTAGGGGTGAGTTTATATGTGTTCCATCGACATGCATGGGGGCCGGGAACAGAACTCCTGCACCAAATGATTGAAGTCTCCAAAGCAATTAGTGAAAATAGCATAACAAAAATGCATTGCATTAGGGAAAACAGCTTATAATAATGATAATTTATTATTACTGCAAAAACAGGTCTATTGGTGAAAACCACATGCATTATTAACCTAAGCAAATCGTCCCATTTTCTTTGATGTTCCTGGTTAACCCCTGGAAAACCTGTTGTAGACTATGAGATCTATTCGTAAGAACTGTTTAGACAAGGCTTCCTGATCTTGGCACCCTCCAGACATTTTAGACTTCAGCTAATACTCATGTGATCTTTCAAATCCTGACAGGGAAAACTTACACATACTTCTGGTAGAGGCAGACCCTGCCTCATCTTCTCTCTTAGAAGAAAACCATACTTTTCCTGTATTAAGGTCGTCTCTTTGCCTGGTATTGTGCACCAATAGGTTTTTCAGACTGAAATGTTGTTTTGCATCAAAATGCATCTTTTGTGGTGCAATCAGCACTGTGTGTTTGACTTGGGGGGTTTTACTAAGGAGGTGCTCAGTGAGAGAATGCTGATTATCATGCCACACACTGTAGCTGATAGATCTAGTTTGGTATTTGTTGAAGCACTACATTCATCGGGAGATGAAGCCTTGCAATAAAGAGGAACTAATGGAGGCAATTAGCAAAGAACACCTGTCGGCGGAAGACGGCAACCTCTATATTGACCATCACCAGGAATTGTTCCCAGTTGTTATTCACAACAATGGAAGGCCTCTGGACTGTGAATGGAGGCAATGATGGACTGCAGTAAAATATACAAATGAGTTTTCACATTGTCCAATAAAATTCTATGACTTTGACAATCTGTGTTGACATAGACTAGCACATGGCTAAACAATAAAGTAATGTGACTGTGGGGCTACTTGTTAGGAGGATTGTCAACCACCCACCCGTGTGTGTGTTTGTGTGTGTGTGTGTGACACAATTGCTGGTCAAGAAAAGGGGACAGCTGCTTTTACTTCACTGCTTTCCACCCGCCCGCCCCCCTTTAAGTTGTGAATGCATCATGCTGGAAGGAAGCTAGGTCTTGAGTATCTGAAGGCCATAGGCCGGGGGGGGGGGGAGGGAGTTAATGGACAGTGGGCCCTGTGGTGCAATGGGCAGGTAGTGTTAAAGCAAAACTATCCTTGTCCAGTTTTGCTCACACCAATTGGAGAGTGGTGGAAAGGAGGAGCCAGGAGGAGGAGACTCAGCACCTAGGCAACGGCCAACGAATGGTGGAGACAGATCACCATGGGTAGGAAGAAAGGAAATGCTGTCCCATCATATGGGTGGGCAATAGTTATGCTTGCCATTGTTATAGCCATACAAACATTCTTTAAGGAGCAGTGGTAGAGCAAGGGCTAGTAGCTTAGTGATAGAGCATCTGCTTTGCTGATGGTGCCAAGTCCATTCCCTGGCACCTCCAGGAAGTACTGAGAGAGATACCCATCTGAATCCCCGGAGAGCTGCTGCCAATCAGTGTAGACAATACTGAGTGGGATGGATCAATGGTCTGGCCGTTTCAGTTAGCAAATCTTATCACACACAAGACCATAGCCATGGACTGGGAGAGGTCAGACAACAGAGAATATTGAAATGTTGAAATCATAAATACCCTGCTTCATCAAAAAGAGGAAATGGAATAAAAATAGCACATAATGTTAATACCAAGGTGTACTTACTGTACTGGACCAGCTGGAAAGGGATGCCAGGAAGAGGGTTTCCCCAGCTAATGTCAGTGCCTGGGGAGCTCTCTAGTTAGATGACCTCCAAAATTATGGAAATTCATCTCTTAACCCCACTCCAAATTCATAGTGGTGCTCTGGCTTTCCTGGAGCTGATTCAGCTGCTACAGAAGGCAGACCAGTAGCATCCATGCTATCAAAATAGCAGTGATTTCTCTTTCATCAAGAGAGGAAACTACCACTTCTTCTAGATTTAGAATATTATCTTCCCTGAGAAATGTGTCTACTAGCAGGACATGTAACCACAAATGGGAAGAAGCGGAATGATTATTGATGGGCACTGCTGAAAAGCAGCTTGTTGTGGATGGGCTGTCCAACACAGAAAGCACCAGAGAGAGCGGGACAATAAATTCAGTTGTACTTGCTTTTAAAGGAGAAACTGCATGATTCGCACTTCTTGAACCGATGTATGAACTGAAGGTAGCTATCCTTTGAAATTCTCCACATTTTGCAAAGCAGTTCTCCAGCCAAACAATACATTAAAAGAAATATGCATATATAGTAAGGCAAAATGTGCATGAAAGTGCATATATTAGTGAAAAAAACATACAAAAATGCATTATTGTTTGTAAAAAATATATATAGTCATCAAAACTGCATACAAAATATGTTTAATCAGAGAAATTCACACTTAAATGCTGATGATCCGTTTGTTTTGTTTTTAAATTTCAGATTGCTGCATAAATGCAGAAAACTGAATTTAGATTGGGGGAAAAATAGGAAAAAACAGAGAGTTGAAAGTGGCATATTTGTTCATCCCTGGTAGCCAATACCATCATTAGTGTCAGAATCAGTCCAAAACTTTTTTCGGCCTGAGGCAAAAGATAAAATTGCACCTTGTCCACACCCATTCCACCTACTGAAGCTGGCCAGACTGGCAGCGGGATCTTATTTAGCATTCTCCACTGTATCTGTGTGCAGAAAGCTAGGTACCCAGAAGCACAACTAGATTTTTCTTCCTCCAACAGAAGATCAGCAAGGAGACTGCCACCCATGCAGCCCTCACACAATCCCAGCATTCATCTCAAAGTGCCTAATTGTAGGGCCAATCCACTATGCTCTGAGCAGTGCAAAATTTCTGCAGCTCCTGCCATCCCTTCCTTCACTATCCCTGTGCAGCGACTACTTGTAAGTTCACAGCTGCACCTTGCAGTCGCTGCTTGTAAACAGTAGCTTCAAGGTGTCCTCTTGTCCCTTGTCACCCACCACTAGTCAGCAGGTAGGCAGCAGATAAGACACAATACAGCTAGTTACCTTGAACATCATTGAAACTATTTAAGGGAGGCTTCTTTTATGGACAGATTTCCAAGAAATAAAAGTATTGTGGGATAATTTCTATTGCATTTTGATATATATAAAACTCCTGCAATGTACAGGTTCAGTGGTAAAACTGATGCACCAGGGCCTGGGAGACCTGGGTTCAAAACTTTATTCAACCATGAAGCTCACTCTATGACACGGGGATAACTGCTAAAGTTTTATTGTGGTGAATGATTTATGCTGTCTGGAATCATCTGTCCGCTTACATGATAATAAGTTGCACCAAGATCACTTATTTCAGCCTGTACATTCCATGAAGGACCCCCCCCCCCTCTTTCACAGAGCACCATAAGTATTCAGTCTTCCTAATAAATTAATAATTTGCCAGTTTCTTCCCATTCTGAAAGGTTCTTGGCCAGCACACATCACCTGGGACCAGAGAATCTCTAAGGACTCCATGACAAAGCACTTTGCCTAGTAAGCAGATGTTCGAGGGCATTTTGATGCCAGTTCATAAGTTTCCTTCTCATCTGTTTTGGTTCATCTGTCTACATCAGCCTTCCTCAACCTTCTACCATCCAAATGATTTGGACTACAGCTCCCATCAGTCCCAGCCAGGATGGCAAATGGTCAGGATGATGAGAGTTGTAGTTCAAAACACTGAGATGGCATCAAGTTGGGAAAGGCTGATAACAGATCGCCTCCATGGTTTCTTGATGAATGTGTTGCTGTAAGGAGCCCAAATTCAACGCCTGCTGGCAACTGTGGCAACGTCCTTGCTCTCATATAACACATTTCAGAGCATACGCAACTGTGCTGCAGCACGGACTAAAGAGACTCTTTCCAGTTTGCCGCTTGCTGCTCTGGCAAGGTTCTGTACAGAGTTTAGATCACTTTTGTTTGAAATGTTACAATATCAAAATCTCCTGTCTCAACCGGATTGCGGGATTTTTGCAAATACTCTCCCTATCCAAGATGGTGACACACCTTCCAGTGTCAGAAAGCCAACCAATCAATGGCATTTTCCAACTTAGAGAGGGAAGCAGGGGTCTCTCTTTGTTGGTCTCACAGCTGAATTTAGCTAGGGTGTTTCCCAAGAAAGGAGGTTATTTCTCCTCCCTAATAGAATGCTATAGCACTAGGGCAGGGATTTCCCTTCCCTTCATATAGAAAGGAAATAATCAGTCTTACAAATCCACTCAGCTCTATATCGGTGGGTGGCAACTGTGCCTCAATAGTTTTCCAGCATAGGGGTGGAGGTATGCCACCTCACCCCTGCATCATGGCTGGCCGCGTCACCTGTGTTGAGGGACAGCCCCAGCCAATCAGCTGGCAGGGTGGGAATGGCCGCAAGCCATTTAATCTCAGCATGGCTGGCCAGCTCCCTCTTTCTTGCCTCTTCGTCAGATCACCCTACCCACCCACCCTCTTTTCATGCTTTGTTCTGAAATGACCTTTCTATGGCAAATGTTGGTTGCCATGTTGTTGGGGCCCGGTTGGATTTTTTCCCACTTGGCAAATTGGCACTGTCCATTTGGTTTTTGCCTACCTAGTAGCAATCTTCACAACTTTTGTGAGGTTAGGCATTGGATAAGACTTCATTTGGTTGGAGGGGAGGTTGTTGCCTTCGTCTGCCCCTCCTCAGTACGGGTATCCTGTTAAAGAGTTAAGCAGTGTGAATACTGTCCAAAGCCCAGGCGTGGGCTAGGGCCATGTCACAGCCTCTACAGGGACCCCCTCAGGATGGTGCCACTATCTGGTGCCACTAAGTTATAGGGCACCCCCTATCAGTGGTTTACCCTTCCATGGACTCCCTGCAGGTGGGCAGGAGTCAAGATATAGCCTGGCTTCACCCCAGTGCCAAAGCCAAACCACTCACATCTGTAACCAATAAAGTTGTGGCCTATTTAAACCCATAAACCAAAATACTCCATGTCAGTGTGATTTATTGTTCTCCTGGGAACTTTGGGGCTTGAGTGCCTTGGTGCACAACAATGTGAGGAGTGGGGAAATAGCATTTTCTACTGCATGTAGTGCCAATTTTTTAAAAATGCAATCTATCCTTTAAAGAAATTTAATAAGTAATAATTAATAATGGGCCATCCCTGCTTCATAATCCCCTGCAACATGGATACAAATCACCCCATCTCCACTCACCAACCTGATTATCTGATGAGCAGGGCATGGATGATTTGCACCCTCACTTCAGCACCGCAGAGGGGAGGGAAAATGCCCCTCCCTGCTAGAACAGAGAGGGCACAAAGAAGTATATGAAGCCGAAGCCCAGGAAATGGATATGTGAGTCCCTTCATATTGCACAACTCCTCTTAGATATATTCTGAATGATCAAATACAACAGCCAATGGACTTCTTTCAGAAAAATGTACAGGAAACATTTCCCCAAAGACATAATACAGAATCCATAACTGAAAGAAAGCTAACTGGCATTTCGTATTCAAACACAGTTCAGAATGTTTCATACAGAGCAGGTTGTTGTGACCAAGACACTAGCATATACCTATAAATACATGTGCAGTATAAATCTATGCAAGTTTATTCAGAAATAAGTAAACAGAAATAATGTAAAAATGAAGAGGATCGCAGCCTTAGTTTGTCCCTAAGATAAAAACAAAATCACAAAATTGTGAAAATCCTTAATGTTTGGAGTCTTCTCTCTCAGATTTTTGTGTTATCATTCAATAAATCTTCAGTGCTCATAAAAAAGGGACAAAACCTGTCCCTGTACTTTCTGCATATGTCTGAGCATCATTTGCAGGAAGCTATTTCACACTACCTCAGCTTGAAGAGTTGCTGTTTTTCACACTCACCAAGAAATAAGTGCATGTGAGAATAATACCTTTACAATTTTGAAATGTCCTCAGACTTTTAATCTCCAGGCCATCAACATCTGTGAACTCGTCTCCCCCTTTCTTTTCACACTTAGAAAGAACAGGAATCATGCAATATCCCCATAAGGAAATATGAAAAGACGGGGTGGAGGGGCCATAGTGTGTAAATGTATCCTAATATAAATCCATACATTTATAAAACTGTAGAGAAATCATAGATTGATGCATACAAATTGTCACACTGCTCCAATATAATCTAATCACACATCTGATGTCAAATTGAATGAATGTTTAATCAGAAATAAATCCCACTGAATTCAACAGGGCTTATGCCTTAGTCTGAATATTCATATTAGAAAACACACATGTGTAGCAAACCATCTTGGCAAGATTTGGCTCTGTGGTTCTCCATTACTGATTTATCTACCTTTCCTCCATGGATCTAAAAGCATCAAACAACCTTTACTGTTTTATCATCACAACAACCATGGGAGGTAGGCTAAATTCATGTGGCGACTTTCATGGATGAGTCAGGGTTTGAAAACCCAAGAAAGCAAGGGATACTAGTCCAATAATCTAACCACTACACAACACTGGCTCCCTTCCAGTCACTGATCCCTACTTCTAAACTAAAGTACTAAAAATCCCACAATGTCACCAATCTGGATCAAGATTAAGAGGTAAATGCTATGTAAACATATGCAAGTAAAGACTTTTCTGCTTCACATGCAGTTCTTTTGTAATGCTCATGTCCTTCCAAAGGATGAAATAAAACATGCATTGAAGCAGCTGCCTTGAAAGAAAAACCAATATTCACACACAGAGAGATAGAAAGTCTTAATTGGTAGTATAAATGGGAAGTGGAACAGTGACTGTACAGAAAGAATCCTCATCTGCATCCTGTAAAGGCTGCTGGGGGTTATTATATCCTTACCATATTTAAACATATTTTACAACAAAATGTCACCTCTCTTTAACAAACAATTAGGGCAGGCTGCATGGAACTTCACAAACAGACTGTCTGAAAATCCCTTCCCTTCAATACATGCTACAGAACAGCCATCCAAACAACCAGACAAGCTGTCTCTATTGACATCTGTTCCCTTTTCAATATATGAATTATCCTCCTGGGTAATGCCATCTTCAGCTGCTTTAGCACTGATGCCATCTTACACATTACCTACTCCAATATTTCTGCCATCAGCCGCACAACAATTTTTATATTTCAGAAGCCCATAAGGGAGGGGGGAAAGTATCTGCCAGTGCCCAGCTTTGTATCACATTAGAAGTGGAATCCAGTTAAGAAGGGGCTAAACTTGCCACCCTCACTTCAGTGGCTGATTTCAACATAGTACAGAGCAAAGCTAGCCCAGGCTCCATTTCCAGTGATGTCCCCCATGCAGTACCAGCTCTACCATTGGGCAGAATGAGATAGGTACACCAGGCAGCTAATTTGCTGGAGGCCAGTGGTGAAAGGGCAACAAACTGTTATTTTATAAAGTATTATTATTGCTGTATTTTTACCACCAAGGAAGGGAAGAGGAGCCTGTGGGGTTTTCTGTCTTGGTTATATAAAAAAGCCTAGGATATTGTGCACCTTGACTTAAAAGCAAGTTAAAAGCAGAAAGAAATTAAACACATACAGACATAAAATCACTGCTCCTATAGCTTTATGCTTTGTGGTTCCTAAATCTATTGCCATTACTGTTACTGCAGGTTGAAAACAACAATATTCTCATCGCACGTTCCCACACTTGTTGGGTTGGGTTCGCTGTAGGCCACTGATTATTTTGCCTAGGTGCCTCTACTGAACTTTTTAGAAATAGAGCAGATCAAAAAAAGAGCACCAGGAGACATAAATATTCTTCTGCCTGCTGTGCAGAACTATTTGTACACGCAGCACTCCTGGACAAAGGAGCAAAAGATGCTGGGACAGACTCAATTGTAACAAACCATTTCTCTTCCAAAATGGTGAGTCAGGTCTTTCAAATGATTGTTACATTCTGAATGCAGCGTGCTCTTAGGTACATTAAACAAAGGAGAAGATGAGGTTGCCTTCAGTGCCCTGCATTGTCAAATGACAACAAAGCTGGCAGAATTTTGCCATTGGAATCTGTACAGCAATATCACAGACATTTACTATTTCTTTCATTTGTGGATGGCTTGACTCATGCAGCTAAATGACAGATTTACAGTTTACAGTAAAATTGCCTGCAATGTTATTGCATTGGTGCTGATGTATTTCAGCAAACACAGCTACAATGAATTTGAGCAATCAGCTGTCTACACAAACATCAAGACTCTTCAGCGGGAGCACAATGTAGCAGGCAACAAATACTGATGGAATTTCTCTTTGCATTCTGGAAGTCACTAATGAGGTTTATTCATTGAGAGTTGATGACACTCGTGGATAATATATGCAGTCAATCTCTTTACAAGGCAGCTTAGATGGGAAATGGCATTTCGCGTCATGAAACTGGCTCTTGATTGGCCCCAAATCAGAGGGTAATTGGGGTTTTGATTTCATGACATGGCTGCAGAAGTTCAGAGGGAATTTGTAGGAGAAATGTGGCACCGAGTGAAAGGGGTCTCTTTAATATGATCTGTACCCTCAAGTGGATTTTTATCTTCCATCTGAGATACAATTCTGTTATGGCGCATCATTTATTATTTTTGCATATATTTGAAATTCTTATGGCCAAGTGGCTTAAACAATAAACACAAATATGCTGATAGCATGTGAATATGTTAAGGGACAAGATGACAGCAAGATGATGGGTGCCATCATTTATAATTTCTTGAACACTTATAACTTGCTAAGCATCTTACAGGGCCTTTATGAACTTACTATTTATAGTGGCATAGTTGCTGTTTAATCTGACATTTTAAAAGATGAATTTGTGGTTGATTGTCTGCGCCTTTGGTCACATGTTGCTGTTATTAGAGATCGAGTGTGGGATATTCTTCTCCACACTAATAGTAGGTTGGCCCTGAACTGAAAAGAAATTCAGCAGCTGTGGTCACATCCTTATGTTCTTCCAGCCTGCCCATGTTTGTCTAGCTTCAGTTCCCAAGCTCCTCCCATTCCTCTTCAGGATCTGATCATCTCCTCCATGACATCACCATGGAACTCATGACATCATGCTCCAGAAGAGATTAGAAAAGGAACTACATGTCTGCCTGAATTTGGCAAACCCATTTGTGATGAATAAGTTTTGTTTGCAGCTAATGACTGCTGTCATGGGTAGTACCTCAACTCAATACCATTGTCTGTATCTATCATATACCATCTCTGAACTGAGGTTGCAAACTAACATCTTGCACCAGTCAGAGGGAAAATGTGTGAAACAGATGTTTCCCAAACCACGCCCACCAACCTCAATCCTGTCCACACAGAAACTGGAATAATGGTTGTACACATGCCACACAAATGAAAATATGGGGGATACATTACAGACCTTTCACAAAAGTCAGATTTTTTTTCCCCAGCAGCAGCAGACGTGTGTTTTTAAGCACATTATTTCAGAATACTAGCTGAATAACGATGGTGCTGTGTGGTAGCATGGCCCCAAAATGGGAAAAACCAGCAACTAGACCACCATAAATGGTAAGTACAGAAAGGCCTCCAGGTATATGCGGCCTGTCGTAGGCTTGCATTGTAAAAAGAGGATTCACTCTTCAGCACCTTCTTGAAAGATATTTGTGAGGGGCTGAATTTTGAAGATAGTGACCAGTCAGCAATATGATCATATTCTCAGCAACTGGTGAAATGCACCTCCTGTAAGTATTCCTTTGTTTGCAGTTTGTGGAGTGATGCAAGCATCTCTGGGATCCCAGAAAATCACACACTCACACTAGTGAGCTACATGTGAATCTTTTCATCTTTGCATAGATTAAAGCAAAATATGTAAGCCTTTCAACTCTGTCGCATGATCACTCCCACTTAGAAATGAGTAAAATTATAGAGCAAATGATTGTGAAAACTCCAAAACAGATATTTCATTTCATATTGGGGGGGGGGGGGGAGAGATAACACACAAAACCAAAAGAGCTTGTACACTTTGTGTTGGTTATGGCTAGACTTGTTAATACACAAAAACAGAAAAGTTGTCCATTGGCTTTTGATACAGTAAATTCCGAAAACAGCAGTAAGAAAGAAAGTTACCCATACATGTAATCAAAAGGCTAACAAAACCAGGATAATATTTTGCTGTGTTGAATGGCTATTTCTCATACTGGAAATAATATTATGATGCATCTGCAATTTTAAAAGGTACATTTCTATGTGGAAAAATTAACTGTGGGTAAGTGCACAAATAGAAATTATGAAGATTGGGGTTAACATATAGGTCTGTACTTGTGGAGGACAGCATTATAATTTACAGTTTTTAGTACTGGCACTAAGGAACTGGAAAAGGGTTCCATTCTGCTTTCTTTGTAACAAAAAAACAAAAAAAGACGCTATTTGTTGTTGAACAGTTTGTGGCTTAACGTTTTGTACTACAGAGAAAGGAAAGGGAACAATAGTACTGACATCATGGCTCAGTGTATTCAAAACATGGATTGGCACCTGGCGTGTGGTGTAAATATCCTAAAAATCATATTGAAATCAATTTCAGAAGTTCAGCTTTACAAGCTGTACACTATTGCCCCAAGGAATAAATAAAACTCCAGAGAAAAATGCAAGCTATGTGAATATCCCAAGAGACTCTTAGAGGCATGAAATACAAGCACTTTTATATATAGCCATGTTTGTTAGCAACAAGTAAGCAATCAGCTGCTTTTAGCAAAATAAAAATTTGGTATCGTATCATTCAACACAGAGATGGTGCAGAACAATGAGAGTGGAGCTCTAAGGGTGAAATCCAAAGTTCTTCTTCAGCTCTAAGAACTCTGCATCTGCGCACTTTTCAGAATGAAAGCAAGGAGATGAGTAGTACAATGCTGGATACATTCCAGTTTTGATGGTGTCCCTTGTAACCCACAGCACCCAATTTTATTTGAAACTATTCTATTTTTCTATCCTTCCCACAATTAAATCAAGAAGGATAGTTATCTGAAGGTCTCTGAACCAATGAGATTTACTCCCCAAATATCGTGTTGAAGATTGGCTTGTTAGCCTCCTATAACACACAATGGCAATACAGACTTTTAACACAATTGCCCCAATCCAATGCCCGAGTCCAGGAATGCAGCTTATTGGAAACTTATTCAGTAGACATTATTCAGTTCAATGGATAAAAGAAAAAACCAAGGGATGTATGTGCAGAGCTTCTCATTCCATGAAAACAAATGGAGAAGCCCTTGCAGATCAAAATGTCTGTATCCATATCTCCACCAGTGTGCTCACAGAAATTCAGTGGTGCAAGTTTATTATGACTATGGAATATTTTACAGCAAACTATCTCATAGACACCCCATTGGAGGAGTGTTACAGAGACAGAGAAACCTTTGTCTCTGTTGATTACTGCATTTTTAATTTGTGTATTCACAATAAATGCAATCACGTTGTGGAATAACAACAAACCTTCAATCTCAATCATGTCTTAAGGTTCACTTTGAAAGCTTTACTTTCAATACTGGCAAACCCAAAAGAGCATCCAGATGAAGCAGCGCAATTTATATCCAATTTACCTACATGCAATGAATTTTAACACCTTTTAGTGAAAGTTTGATATATTTATCTTGTTTATTTTACTATTAACGGAGAACATTATTTTTCCATTACTTGTGCAATCCAAGCAACATGTTGCTATAATAGAAAAGGAGAGAGATCAACAGAATGTGTCACTTCTCAGGTTAAAGCTCTGCCTTAGGAAGAATAATTATCATATTATACTGTGGGTGACATGTAGTGGTATAATGGCTGTCACAGTAGTGGGAATATTACAAAGGTTTGCAAGCAAACAGAATGAATAATTGAAAACACAGTACTTTTATCTTCACGTGTTGGGTGGGGGAGAGACCAATATTTTGTGGTGCATCAAGTTATTCAGTTTATTCTCATGAAATCTGAATGTCTTGACCAATACAAAAACAACAATAATGCCTGTACTTTGATTTAAACACCAAATAACATTAATAAATATTCTTGGGAAGCAAAGATGTACCTCTGTTTAATCAGCACTTATTAAAATTTTATTCCCTATAGTTATTCAACAGGATCCATGGTATAAGAACGTAATTACAAAAATCAGATTTGAGCTCATTTGACAACAGAAGGGTTTTTATGGTGACCTATCTCCAAATGTTCCTATTTGTAATTAAATGCAGCAATCAGCAGTAAGGATTTTGAAGCTGTTTTAGTAGTTCCGCTATTCTGCTTAACATGTGGCACCCGTAATAATTAAAATGATACTAACACATGCACAATTTTATGGCCCTTATGGTGCAACCCATTATGCCAAATAAGGGCCTCTGTTTTCACAGCATACTGCACATGGTCTCATTACACCCACTTTTCTTTTCCTGTCTTCACACTAACAACTGTTAAAGTGAATCAACACACGAAACGTACTCTAACAGCTTAGTGTTTATGATATGTGTGCTGTTAGTCAGTGAACAGGAAAATCTAAACATTTACTGTTTATGTAAAGAATAGCGCTAGTGTTAGTGAATTGCTCGGGTCTGCTTACTTTATTATCCAGATCAAACGTACCGGTGGGTTTTCCCCGGCACCTATATTTCCCCGTGGTCTTACTCTTGTGCGTTGGCAGGCTGATTTGAATTTGCAGAGCCTCTGTTAAACTTAAACCCACCCCCACCCCCTCTAAAGCCAATGATTTCTGGATTAGCTTTTCTTAAAAAAAATAAATGAATAATTTTGTAATTATGCAGCTACTCAAAGACCCCCCTACACTCATTTTACAGTCATCAATTCTGAATGGTTTCCAGTCTCTCTGGTCTGGGATGCCATCCAAAGTATGTCCCCCAGGTGAAACACCAATGGATTGAACTAAATCTAGCCTCCGCATTTTCTATTATAGCTCTTTGTGAACATTAGTTGAAAGTTCAGATAAGCAGCATAACTACCCATCATTTGGGGAAGGTCCCACCTTTTTCCTCCTTCTGCTGCGGCTACTTAATCCTAACAGTTTCTGAAATTTGCCACATTATCACTGTAATGGAAAAAAATCCAGAGTCTAAATGAGAAAAGCATTTTACATCAATTGATTTCAGCTCTATACTGGAAGTATGTCATCAGAAAAGGACACTGTTCCTTTTAGATTGTAGATACCACACACAAATATCATTGAGGGGGGGTAACATTGTGCAGGATTACAATTAAGATGCCAATTAAGTGTGTGTGTGTGTGTCTATGTCTATTTATAATTGAGTTTTCAATTATAGCACATTAAGACCCATAAAATGACAAAACACTGTACCAATGCAAAGAAGGTTTTCTAGCAGGATCCTTTCGGAATTAGAATGACCAAAATTAAAATTTGAATATTAAAATACTGTGGCACCAATATAATGTACTGTTTTTTCACTCAGTGAGTGCTAAGATTCTGGTCATTGTGCATGTATTTCATGATGCAGCAAGTCTTAGGGTACATTTTCAGGGCGTCTGCTCATGCTGGTACTTCCTCTCTCCACACACAAAAGACGTGTCCACCCACCCTCCACTTCAGCAAAGCCAGTGAAAAGCCAGGCATGCAGATTCCTCAGCCCATTCTGTTCCATCTGTGAGCTGTGTAGAAGGGAATGGAAGAGCATTTCATCTCCCAAACTTCTCAGACCCCTGCCTTCCCTCTCTCTTCATCATAACTTCTTGAGCCCATGATTTAAACATATGATGCCCTAAAAAGCGTGAAGAGTGTTGTGACCCATTTTTGCCCTTGTCTCATATACTTTCATCCTTTTCTAAATAACAGACAAAAGGTACCATTGAGGGCATCCAAAATACATGATTCTGTTTGAACTTGAGGTCCTTGCTTCTTCTTTTTTTTTTTTTTAATCTTGGATGAAAAACGAATGTTTGTGATCAGCACAACCACTTGCTAACCCATGATCAAAAGCAAATAACCCACTTTGTTTGTTTCTTACTGCAAATGAATTAAATTAGATGCCATTAAGAGAACTCGCTGTTTATATCCCTGTTTCAGCAGTGGTAGTATTTGAAGTTTCCTGCAGTAAGTTCATTACTCGTATTTTGTCCAGAATTAGTGAAGCGTGCTGAAAATTGCTAATGACAGATGTTTCTCCACTCTGTCACACTTCTTGTATCATTTGATTTGGAAAGCAACATACGGTGTTCTGCTCTATCAGTATGTCACAGACTGTCTGTAAACATCTGGTCATAACTCAGTTCAGTGAAAACCATTACTTTCCAATGAAGTGCTGGACACCCTCCAAATTGCATTTTGGCATGGCCTAGGCTGCTTAATGCACAAAGTTCTTCTGTTCCGAGGTTACCTAAGGAAGGATTCCCTCTCCTTCTCCCTTCCCCCACAACCTTCTTCAGCTTGTGTCATAAAAATAAATGCCTTTTAAAACAGTAACTAGAAACTAAATGCATGATCTCTTTAAAATACTATTTTCGCCCCTCTCTCAAGAGAGCATGAAATCTCTCCAACACTGGTCCAGTGTTAAATAATGAAAATAATAATGATGGTAAAATAATAATAATAATAATAATAATAATATCACCATCTTCTTTTCATCACTATTTTTGTTTGTGTTTAGGTTGTATATTAGCATGACTAGGGCACATAAAACAAGCACAGATTGAAATGTCTCCTGTCAAATAGCAGTGGCACTAACATTGCTATGACTCTCGGGCAATTCAAAAAATCTTAATTACAATGAATCCTATTAAACACAACTCCAGAAAAAAAAAATGAGATAGGAATACACAAACATTGCAGTTGGATCTTCTTACCATAGACAAGAATTAGTTTAAGAACTAACATATATCTATGTAACAAGGTTGGGTGCATATGGTATGTTTGAGCCAAGAATGTGCAATTTTATAGTAGTTAACTTTTATAAATGAAACTGAAAACTCTGAAAAGTTCCTACATGCACCTTCATCTATCTTTGATTGACTTCACCCATCAAGTGATGCATTGCACATGTGAAACAGCCACCACAGATCAAATACCGCATAGGGAGTGTTCATTATCACACAATATTTTTCAATAGAAGCCATTTCTTTTCTGTTGTGAGGGCTTTGAGGGCTGTAATACATGACTATAATGACTATAGGGATGCCCAGTGGCCCTTTCTATAGAAAATAGTTTACCACAGTAACCATAGCATAGTAACCATGTAGATCTACTATTAGCACAAGTTTAAGGCAGACTTTAAGCGTCTATGGATGATAATATGGTTATGCTTCCATTAGGGTTATATAGCCATAATCCAAGCAGCACTCCGTCACAAGGTTAATGTATTTTTTACCTTCCCAAGAACTTCCAAATAACAGGTTGTCGTCTTTCACTGTTTATCTAAGAGCACCTACTAAGATTCACAACTCATTTGAACCTTTTTCAAACAATTGTGGATCATAACTCACTAAAGCTGATCAAACTAAGAAATGAACTAGATATCAAGTTTTTAAGGATAGTGCTAGAATCATAGAATCATAGAGTTGGGAGAGACCACAAGGGCCATCGAGTCCAACCCCCTGCCAAGCAGGAAACACCGTCAGAGCACTCCTGACATATGGTTGTCAAGCCTCTGCTTAAAGACCTCCAAAGAAGGAGACTCCACCACACTCCTTGGCAGCAAATTCCCCTGTTGAACAGCTCTTACTGTCAGGAAGTTCTTCCTAATGTTTAGGTGGAATCTTCTTTCTTGTATTGTATTTAGCAAGAATCTTTCTTTCTTGCTAAATAAGAGTCACAAAAAGTGCATAAAACCAGCATGCTGATATAGGTCTGTAAAGGATACAGCGGACATTTCTGTCTAGAAATGTTGATTAGGATGGTGACTAATATGTCTATATTATACTGTCCTAGAATATAAACTCCAGCTCCCTGCTGAGAGAAAGATCCTGCAGGTCCAACTGGGAGCTATCCAGGGTCCTGCTCTACTTAGAGAGAACTGCCTTCCTTAATTGTACATGAATCTGCCTTGACTTTACCTGATCTGCCTTTGCCTTAGCCCAGGCTTCCTCAAACTCGGCCCTCCAAATGTTTTGAGACTACAGTTCCCATCATCCCTGACCACTAGTCCTGCTAGCTAGGGATCACGAGAGTTGTAGGCCAAAAACATATGGAGGGCCAAGTTTGAGGAAGCCTGCCTTAGCCTTAGCCTTAGCCTGGGCTTGGCTTGACATTGCCTGGCCTAACTTGACTAGCTTGGAAGGGGCTTTCTGTGGACTGAAAGCCTTGGCAGAGCATAACAGAATTCATTCCACTGAACATTCCAGGCTGCAATGTGGAAAGTTGAATACAAAATTTGTATTAATCAATAACCCTGCAATCTTCAATGTGGGCTGCAGTAGCATAGCACCAAAGGCTGCCTCCATTCTAGTTCTCACACTTCACCAAGCACATGTTTAGTTAACACCCAGTAATACTTTGTGCCAGTGAAGTTGCCATAAAAGAATTTCAACCCACAGTGTCTTCATCATTCTTAACTTATTTCTACATTTGACAATAGACCAGTTCTTATCACACATTGTTTCTGCTATTAAAGCAAGAGAAAAGAATGTGTAAACATGAACTTGAGATCTTAATCAAGCTCACAGCACACTTCTTTGCAACCAAAAGACTGTAATCAGGGTGAGATTATTGCTGGCAGTGAAACAAGGCAATAGAGTGGACTGAGATCATGCAAATTTAGACTTAATTATTTGTGTCATAACAAGACAGAAAAGTCAGAACAATGTTATTCTGAGAAATGGACTTGATTTTGCAAAGAAATGTGAGTATTTGCAGGCTTAACGGAACATTATTCCATCAAGGAATTGTCAATAAATGAAACCATCACAAAACATGTGAATAAACAACAGAATACAAGGCCAAATAAAGTGAGTCATTTTGGAAGATGTATAAGAACAACCATGACATGAATTAATTAATTGTTTACTTCCAACAGGTTTGTTTCATGCACCTCAGACAAGCTGAGTAAATGTAGCAAGAAAATACAAAGGTGGGTGTTAGGGCCAGCCCCTAGACAAAAGGAGGCAGCTGCTTCAGACAGCAGATGTTGGAGGGTGGAAGTAGTGGTGAGGCCTTGCAGGTCAAAACTGTGTATGCCTGGCATATAGATGCTTAAGCTAGTCTGCTGTCTTCAGGTCCAATGGAGGGCAATGTCCCATCACTAGTGTTGAAGTAAGCTTCAACTGCCAAGACCTTTGAGAGCTGCTGGCAGTCAGAGTACAACTTTCCCCAATGAAGTTCTCTCCAGGTATTTTGAATGACAACTTCCATAATCCCTGACCATTGCAGGTTGGTCTGATGGGAGTTGAAGTCTACTCCTCAGCTCTCCAAAATGTTGTGTTGGAAAAGGCTAAAGTAGAGCATGATAAACAGCCCAAGAGCTCATTCACTCCAAGCTTGGGAACTGAAGTAGCTCACATCTTCTTCCATTAGGTACCACTGCCACCAGCTCATTATTTTCCTCTGCCCTTGAGATAGGAGCAAATTCTCAAGGCTAACAGCCTCCTGCCTAGACCTTTTCCTCTCTTGAAAGGCAGAAAACGTATTTTCTTGCATTCTCTCTAGTATATGTAGCATGGGCCAAAGTGATCAGGGCACAGTTAAAATAACACGTGAGCAGTCATAGAGGCATATCATACCTCCACATTAATTAATTTACTAAGTATAAAGTTTAAGATCGGAAAAAGGAAGAACTGCGGAAGCCCCGTCAGACATTCAGCTTCCAAGAGAATGTTCAAAAACCGGAACACTCACTTCCGGGTTTCAGTTGTTCGGGAGACTAAACATTCAAGAACATACAGTCGAAAACCAAGGTACGACTGTATATTCACATTTTTATTGTATTTTGTTCTCTTGATTGGTATTTTAATACCTACTAATCTAGAATTATTATTATTTTATTAGCAAAGATATAAATTCAGGCTAATCAGTGTTTATTAGGCAGAGGAAAATAAAAGACAGCATAAAGAAGATTGTACGTATTGTAGATTGCATTTCTATAAGCAAGCAATACCCTGTGGTGGTGGTGGTGTTATGGACACAGCAAAAGCTTTTGACAATATTGAATGGCCATTTTTGATTGAGATGTTAAAGATTACCATTTTGGGGAAAAGATTTAAAACAAAGGTACAGGTAATGTGTTCAGCACAAAAGCAAAGATATGTATCAGTGGGATAACTTCAAATCTCCTTAATTCATATAAAGGTACAAGACAAGGTTGTTCTTCATCTCCACTATTGTTTGCATTGGGAATAAATCCACTTGCAATTAAAATCAGGACCTGTAAGAATGTCAGTGGAGTAAAAATAAATACACATGAAGTAAAGCTTAAACTATATGAATATTATATACCCGTAACAACAACAACAACAATAATAATAATAATAATAATAATAATAATAATACAATTCTATGATTCTTTGTTGAGATTCCTGCATTGCATGGGGTTCCTAAAATTCATAGAACCATAGAGTTGGAAGGGACCCTGAGAATCATCTGGTCCAACCTATATATGCAGTTGCCCAATACTGGCATCAAACCTGCAACCTTGGCATAATCAGCACCATGCTCTAACCAACTTAGCTATACCTGTGGGGTCCCTTCCAACTCTATAATTCTATGATTCTATTATCCTATGTGTGTGGTCTGCAGGAGTCAGAAAACACTTCATGGAATCTCTGATTTGTGCAATATGTGAAGGTGGCGGAAAATAATTAATTAAATCAATTAATTAAATCATGTTTCTCCTTCATTATGTGGTGTAAGCAAAATTACATTTATATGCATTTATTTAAAACAGTAAATAAAATCACATACGGGGGGGGGGACTGTGCAGAGGTCAGTTTTTCTTGTGTCAATGTCTTCCAGGTGTTGTTTTGAATCCCCATCATCCTTGATCATTGACAATGCTGGCTGTGACTGATGAAAATTGTAGTCAAAGGCATCTGAAGGATAGCATTTTGGAAAAGGATGGATTAGGTAGGTGTTAGTAACTTGGTCCCAAACCAAGGATCACAATGGGGGATGAAGCCAATGGATGTGATCCCATCTTCCATAATATGTTCATATGGATATGTTCATAGGAAAATGGGTTAGCGTAAACAATTTCTTTTTCTGTTTTTTAAAAAACTGAAGCTTGAGAGTCTAAGAAAGTCACAAGATTACTTATTGTGTATATAAATGTAAAAATTATTTTGTTGCATTGGAGTATCTCAGTGAAAAGATTTATTCTGCTAATGCTCTCAGACTTCAATAGAAGGATAAATTCCTCAGTTGTGCTAAGCATTACACAAATATATAACAAAAATGTTGCCTTCATTATAAAGTAGGTAATAACCCAAAGTTGAAGTTAATGATGTGCAGTTCTGAAATGACAGTGATTAATACCGTAGTAGGTAATAGATTTTTAATCATGCCAACAAAAGGAACATTATTCAGGTGATTCACTGGTCATTTACTAGTGTAGACTCATTATATCCCTTGAGACTACACCAATGTAATTGGTCAGTGAGTCACTCACCACATTTGTTCATTTGGTTGGAATTTGTTGTGTGTTGGATACGCAGGATTGGTCTATGAAATGTTGCCATTCCGAGGAAGACTGGCAAAGAGAAGTATTTTGGACACAGACATTGAAAAACAAATATTCATTATCATGCTCATCAAGGGACGAAGAACAAATGGTGAGTTGGCCTCTGCATGTTCATCAGCCAATGACTGCAATATCAAGGAATGCTACTATCTTTTATTCTATTACATATATAAATCTAATAAATACATAAATAATAAATATTGTGTATCTGAAACAGGCATCAGAAATCTCAAAACCCAGCAGAAATCACCATCTAAAGAAGGGGATGATGCTTAAATCCCAGTGAGGACAAAGGAATAGGTTAGCTTCAATTAACTTAAATACCATGATGTCTTCCAAATTTTACACCTCATGGAATCTCTGGTCTGTGAGCCTAATATTGCATGCCAGGCATCCTCATTTGGCCCAGGAGGCCATTTTAGCTATACCACACCCAACTGTCCTGTACCTGCTGTTATATATGACATCACATGAGAGGCAGGTAAAAGCAAGGCTTGGGAGAAAGGGATTTGAAAGCCCCACCAATCACCAATGCTGCCAAAGACCACCCCTCCCTCCCGTGTTTCCCAGTTATACCCAAATCAGCTGATTGTCAGGGCTTCAGAAGCAAAGGGGCTTTGCAAGCCATTGGAAATTATTGCACTAGGGACTTGGAAAGCTATGGGGAAAGGAGCAATTTTTTCATTTCCAAAGGAAGCAGTTGGCATGCAAAGCTCTTGGAGAAGCACCTTGAATACAAAGCACTTTCTCTGCACATGGGGAATTGCTCCATCTTTATTAGCATTCCCCTCTGTGCAAAGACTTCAAAGTGGCTCCCTCTATCAACTGATCATTGGTTAGAGAGGTTTTCACACAGCCAAAGCTCCACGAAGCCCAGATTCCTTGTGCTTCTTCTGCTTGTAGTTCATATCAAATCTAACATCACATCTGACCTCCAATTCAAATCTTTATTCCAGTCATAGACCAGCATGATAAAAACACCTCCATACATTAATAAAACATGCTAGATAGCCAATATGGCAACTGCAGAAGTAGAAGATACACATATTCATACTCTTGGTTACAATAGCATAAGATTAGAATGCATAAAACTTGTAAAGACTCTCCTCCTGCAAGAGAGGGGAGTGGTTGTGGTCGGGAGCTGGACTCTGCCTCAAGCAGGGGGCGTTAGCCCCCTGCCTCCCACTCACCTGGCTGGTGCCCACGCCCATGGGCAGGCACCCAACCAGGTGCCTGCGAGGGGGCGTGTTTAGCAGCCTAAATTGCTGCGGCAACAGCCTTCTGGCCTCACTGCTGTAATCAATAAAGTTGTGGCCTTTTCTTGCCCATTAACCTTATATCACGTGTCCTTGAGAGTCGAGAGCCAGTGTGGTGTAGTGGTTAAGAGCGGTAGTCACGTAATCTGGGTAACCGGGTTCGCGTCTCCGCTCCTCCACATGCAGCTGCTGGGTGACCTTGGGCCAGCCACAGTCTCTCAGCCCCACTCACCTCACAGAGTGTTTGTTGTGGGGGAGGAAGGGAAAGGAGAATGTTAGCCGCTTTGAGACTCCTTAAAGGGAGTGAAAGGCGGGATATCAAATCCAAACTCTTCTTCTTCTTCTTCTTGTGTTTTCATTCCACTACGCGGGGATCGGGTCCTCGAACCACAAATCAAACCTTCGTTTTAGACCTGCCCTGTGGCACATAACATTCTCTTACATGTGTCAATCATAGCAGCACATCTGATGAAAGTTGGGTTTTCTGCACATGTTCGCAGGTACCCTTTTACTGTTATCCTCAAATGATTCAGGCCCATTCCAAATGAACAAAACATTAAAGAACACTATCAGTACAGGAACGATTCAATTAAGATTTCGTAAAGCTTTTTTTTGTTTGTTTGTTTCAGTGTATCTTGCCCATCAATATGAATATGATTATTGTTTCACACAGTGGGAGCTTTCCTCTTAATGATACTTAGCAGCAGGGGCTTTGTTTGCTGATGCAAATGAGAAACAATAGTTTGTATTGTCTAATATACAGCATTAGCTATCAAGAAGCTGGGTTCAGACTAGTGCTTTTGTCCTTCCCTTCCCTTAATTTCTAATTGCAAAAGCTCTTTTTGGACTGTTTCTGAATGGATGTGCCATCTCAGAAAGAAAGAGATCTGGCTTCGGGGGCGGGAAACTGCCACATTGCCATCTGTGCAACCTTTCAGGGGCCACATGAAAGTGGTGGGCAGGGCCAGGGGCAAAACTGGGCAAAACAACTGTGAATTTTACCTTCGTGTGGTTGGCTACACATACTCATACACTCCTCTCTGTCCTCCAACTAGGCAAGCAAGAAGCTGCATAAGAGTTCCAGACACATTCCAGGCAGGGAAAAGCACTCAAGGAGGGCGTGGCTTGGGAGGGGAAGTAGCCTGGGGAGAGTTTCAAGGGCCAGAGAGAGAGGCTTGGAGGTCTCCATGTGGCCCCCAGGCCTGAGGTTCCAGATACCCAACTTAGTAGGGTGTTGCACAGCCCTCCCCAACTCTATACCCCACATCCAAAGGCATGCAGTGTCTCATTCCTACCTTCTCCCAGGAAGATGCAGCTGGCCTGGTAGGTCCCTCCTGCTTTTCTAGGCCTCTTTGCTGCTTTTCCATCTTCCTACCCAATGCCTGCCTCTCCTTCCTGCCCAACCCCCTTTTCTCTGACAGCTCCAGGTTACTCAGGGCAGCCTAACCTGATCTGCAGCAACTCAGGAGAAGCCTGGATCCCCCAGAATCAATCCAAATCAGTTTGGCTTTGGCTGAATCCATTGCAAAGCCCTGCAATTTTGTCCTTTTTCATTTCATTTTTGCACACATATCAATTGGATTGGCACTAGACACTGGAGAACAGCCTTTACCAAAGGTGCCATGGACTTTGTAGATGCTTGAACGCAGGACATAAGGGAGAAATGAGCTAAGAGGAAGGCATGTTTGGCAACCCTCACCATGATCAACTCCTGCCCGGAAACCTATGCCCCCACTGTGGAAGGAGGTGTGGATCCAGAACTGGCCTCCACAGTCACTTATGGGCTCATTGTTAAGATCGTGTTCATGGAAGACAATCTTACTCAGCTATGAGTGAGCAACAAAAAGAAGACTAGACTTCAGCATACAGTAAGAGACAATAAAGGATAATTGGTATAATCAACAATAAAGAATAGGAAGTAGGTGGAAATCTGAAATGGCAAAAAATAGGAAAAGATAAAAGACCTGATTGTGGAATAAAATGTGAAATGATACCACAATGCTTTTCCAGAATAATATGAAGATTGTTAATCATATGGGATGTTTTAATATTGAATGCATCAGAATGCAATAATTTTGATTCTGAAAGTTCCCACATTAGCCCTATCATGAGAGGCTCATCCTATACCAGCCATGAGTAAAAATATTTGATTATACCATGATGGCACACAATTTATTCTTGTTCATATTAGTCAAATGCTACCTGCCCATGAAATTTAATACCTGTCAACTCAAATATCAGTTTGAATTCTGACAACTGAAAGGCATATAAAACATATCCAATATTTTTTAAAATAAAAATCTGCCAGGTAGCTCAATAGAGGAATAATTAACACTGGCGTGCATAAGGGAAGCTATCAGTGCCACTCTAAGTGGTGTCAGTAGGAGGAGATATCACACTAGATTGAGAGATGTGCATACAGGTATGAATCCAACAGACTTCACTCAAAAAACTTCAATTAAAAATGTATCATGAAGAAATCTCGTTGTCTGAGGTGATGTGAAGTTCATGCGATCTGTGATAGCTGTTTTACACATGCTAGTCATCACATTACATTCATTTGTTTTATTTATCACATTTATATACCATCTTTTCCTATGAGGAATTTGAGGTGGTATCGAACAGATCGAACAGATGGAAAGCTCTTTAGCTTTCCAAGCAAAGAGTAAGGTTACCATAACTTCCGTCGTAGAGCTTCAGTATGCTGATGACAACGTGCTGTGTGAACACTCAGAGGATGACCTCCAAACCATCCTAAA
Organism: Podarcis tiliguerta; assembly: GCF_965153285.1. Classification (NCBI taxonomy): domain Eukaryota; kingdom Metazoa; phylum Chordata; class Lepidosauria; order Squamata; family Lacertidae; genus Podarcis; species Podarcis tiliguerta. The sequence continues at coordinate 34,336,174 of NC_139540.1, read as the reverse complement.
TATATTCACAGAAATTTATGAAAAGCTTGGTCTATCGTTCAACATCCCAAAAACCAAAGTGCTGCACCAACAAGCACAAAACAACCCCTCTGCAGCACCACAAATCCAACTCAATGATGTAACATTGGAAAGTGTTGATCACTACCTGGGCAGTTAGTTACTTTCCATAAGGACATTGATAGTAAAATCCAGCATTGCCTGAGCTCTGCGAGTGCAGCTTTTTCGATTTAAGTGCAGCATGTTTGAGTACCGGGACATTTGCAGGGAAACCAAAATGCTTGTTTACAAAGCTATTGTACTATCAACCTTACTGTATTGGTGTCTCTGAAAAATTGTACATATCATTTGGGAAGACAGGTGAACTAATGCCAGTGTCCTGGAAGAAGCAAAGTGTTGAAGCACTGATTCTTCAACATCAGCTTCATTGGACTGGTAATGTTGCACATGTCATGGCTAAAATGGCCGCTGTTTCTTTAATGCGAATAAAGCTGGGTCAGCATGACTCAGCGACTTGCAGCAAGTTGTATATATAAGTGAGAAATGTTAGTTTGTGCTGTGGCTGGTGTTTGAGTTGGTTGGTTGTTGGTGCTGGTGTGTATAGTTATTCAGTCGTGTTTTGCACAAGGACTTTTAATAAAACTCTGCAAGGATATTCTCGTGGACTCTTTGTGTGCCGACAAGGAGACAGAGGAGACAAAGGGAGGTCAGAACCCTTTCCTTCTTTTTTTGCTTTTTACAAACACTGACAGGTTATGGGCCCAGTGTTTCTGAGCATGTGCAGAGTGTAAAACGACTGACAGCATCTCAGCAGGGAGCTGGTGAGTCCTGGTGGTGTATGGAGCCAGTGGCTGTGCGTTGGAGCAGTTGGTGGCAAGCTGTAACTGTCTGCAGCGACGCTGGAGCGGCTAGGATCTGAGGATCAGGAAAGCACTCAGCGTCGGCTACTGGAACAGTTTGAACTGCTAGAGGACCACAGTAGCGGCTACACCAGTTGCAGAGCCGGGCGGGACCTGAGGGTCAACAGAGGCAGCAGCTAGAAGCCGGTGAGTGCCAGCCAGTACCATCCAGTCGGACTCTAAAGAGAGAGTCAGGAGAGCTTGCTGGGGACCCCACAGAAGGGGCTCAGCAAGCACCAGCAGAGATGGCAGATTTCCAGTCTTCCCAAGTTGTAAATATTGGGGGAGGCATCCCTTTTGAACTTCTCTCAGAAAGCAACTGGCTGAGTTGGTCAATTAAAATGCAGCAGTTGTTAAGGAGAGATGGACTATGGGACTGTGTTGAAACTGAGGTTTTGAGGACTGATTCTGCTGAGAAAAAACGGCTGGATGAAAGGGCCCGTGCCCAAATTATGCTGTGTTTGAGCAACTCTCAGTTATTGCATGTAGCAAATGCCAGCACAGCGTTTGAGTGCTGGAATTTATTAAGGGCAATGCATGTCAGAGAAACTGCTGGAACTATAATTTCTCTGACCAGAAGGCTGTTCAGGACTGTTATGAAAGAAGGTGAGAGTTTGGCAACTCATCTTCAAACGCTGAAATCTCTGTTTCTTCAACTACAGCAGAGAGGTAAGCATTTTGATGAGACTGACCAAACCTACATTATCCTTTCGAGTTTGCCTGAAAGCTGGTTGCCTGCGATTAACAGCATGGAGAGTATGCGTCCCCGAGATCTGACCCTTGAGTATGTGGTTGGAAGATTGACCGAAGAAGCAGAAAGAAGGTCAGATAGACAGGCTGAACTCCAAGAACGGAGGAGTTACAGCAAAGGGGGCCAGCAGCAGAATCTGCCAATGGAGCAACACCAAGGTTTGGACTTGGCCATGGCGGTGAGGAGGTGCTATAGATGCAACCAACCCGGGCATCTCCAACGTCAATGCAGGGCAAGACTTCCAGGAGACGACGTGGAGCAGAGACAGCAATCGATGCAGAAATGTAAGCAGAAGGGGTTCTCTTCGGGGAAGAAGAACACGCGTTCTGCTCAGTTTGTGTCTGCATTTTCTCGAGAGGAGAGAAAGATACCTCGAGGAACATGGTTGCTGGACTCTGGCAGCAGCAGGATTATCTGCAACAGTCGGGAGGACTTTAAGACCCTGGGGAAGCCAGCCGATGGAAAAGACTCAATTTATCTTGCTGATGGTCGTAGAAGCAAGATTGATGGCCAGGGAACATGTTTCCTGCAGTGCTTGAACACTACTCTACCAGAGACTCTGTTTGTCAGCAGTTTGGACTATTGTTTGCTGTCTGTAAGCTGTTTGATTAATGCAGGGTATAGTGTTAAGTTCACGCAGGATGGCTGTCTGATAAAGAATGGAACTCAGGTATGTGGCCATGCAAAGTTGGAAAATGGGTTATATGTAATGCAGGACAAGCCTGTTAAAGCAGCCCAGGTGGTTCAGGATAATTTGCCAGTTCATAAGGGGTGTGTACATGAACTGCACAGAAAACTGGGTCACACCAATTTCCGTGTGCTTTCAGAGATGCAAAAGGTGTGCAAGAACCTAAAAGTAAATAGCTGTAACTGTTTCCTAGATTGCAATGTATGTAAAATGGCCAAATCTAAGAGGAAGCCTGTGGCTTCTAAAAGTGACAGAGTATCTAAAGAGGTTTTAGAACTTGTCCATTGTGATGTGATAGGCCCTTTTCCACAGAAGACTGAAGGGGGCGCCAGATATGCTTTTCTGGTAATAGATGATAAATCACGTTTTAGTTGGCTGTTTTTGTTAAAGCAGAAATCTGAGTGTTTCCCCACATTCAGAGAATGGGTTGCCCAAGCTGAAAAACTCTTCGCTCGGCCTGTTGTGCAGCTGCAAACAGATAGGGGCGGAGAATTTCTGAACAAACAATTTGGGGCATGGTTGCGACGTAAGGGGATTACCCATCGTTTGACTAACCCTTATAGCCCTGCTGAAAATGGTCTGTGTGAAAGACGTGGGGCTGTAATACAGTCAGTAAAGGACTGCCTGCTAGTGGATGCAGGATTGGGCCACAACCATAGGCTGTGGGGTGAGGCTTTTCTCACAGCGAACTTTTTGATTAATAGAACCTGGTCTAGCTCTATAAAAGATATTCCATATCGTGTATTGTTTGGGAAAGAACCAGAGTGGAAAATGCTCCATAACTGGGGTTCTTGGGCACATGTAAATATCCCCAAAGCTCAGCGCCAGAAAGGGGGCGCTAGAGCGCAGAAACTGTGGTTTGTGGGATATCAGTCCTATGGCAAAGGGTGGCGTTTCAATTTATGCCCAGGACGCGTGGTTCTGTCACGAAGTGCAGACTTCGCTGACCAGGACAGATGGACTGCGATCCATGCCAACCCAGATTGCCTACTGCCCCTGCAAGTAAGAGAAGAGGCTTCTTCTCAGCCATTGGCAACACAGGAGCAGGAGGAGGAGGAGGCACAGATTTCCCCAAAAAGATGTGGCAATAGATAATACTTCTCTAAAGGAAGAGGAAGAAGAGCCAGAGATAAGGGGGGAAGAAGAAGTAGTTGTGCCTAGACGCTCCCAGCGTTCAAACAAGGGTGTACCTCCTCAGCGTTTGACCCTAGGAGGAGTGAGAGTATGCAATGTGAGTTGTGTGGAACCACAAAGTTATAATGAAGTCTTAGACTTACCCCCTGGAGAACGTGCTTTGTGGGAACAAGCCATGAAAGAAGAAATGGACTCTTTTAAACGTAACAAAGTGTTTGAGGTCATAATGCCGCCACCTGGTGGCAGAGTGGTGTCATGCAAGTGGGTTTACAAAAGGAAAACCCTTGCATCTGGGGAACCACGTTTTCGAGCCAGATTAGTAGCCAGAGGGTTCACTCAAATTAAAGGGGAGAGTTATGATGAAGTGTTTTCTCCCACTGTAAAGAGTGAAACTTTTCGTTTAATGCTTTCCATTGCTGCTGTAAGACAACTAGCAGTGCACCATTTTGATGTTGATGCTGCATATCTGCATGCAAATTTAGACCATGAAGTGTTAATGAGACAACCCCCTGGGTTTGAAGAGGGGAATGGTGCAGTCTGGCGTTTGAAAAAAGCTGTTTATGGTCTCAAACAAAGTGGAAGGTGTTGGAACCAGTGCTTAAATGAAGCTCTTGTAAAACTTGGTTTTAAAAGGAGTGTGGCTGATCCATGCCTGTACACCAAGGGGACAGGCAACAAATATCTAATGCTCTTAGTCTTTGTTGATGATTTGCTTGTGGCAGGGAGTTCCACAGATGAGATCCAGAAGCTCACAAGTCAATTGGAAAAGAGGTTTAAGCTTAAAGCCTTAGGGCCTGTAAGCAATTACTTGGGAGTAGAAGTAAGGCAGGAAGCAGATGGAAGCTTTCTATTGAGCCAGAAAGAGAAAATTATTCATTTGATAGAGCAGTTTGGCATGGAAAACTGCAAGCCAGTTCAGACTCCCATGACACCAGATTTCCCAAAGACAGTGTGTGATGATGAATTTGATCAGCCTGAGTTGTATCACTCAAAAATAGGATCACTGTTGTATTTGAGCCAGTGGTCAAGGCCAGACATTGCATGTGCTACAAATGTTCTGAGCCAACGTGTATCTAAACCCAGTACTGCTGACTGGTGTGCTTTGAAAAGGCTTATCAGATATCTAAAGGGGACATTAAATGTATGTTTAAAGATATCTAGTACACAAGATGAAAAACTAGAAGTATTTGTTGATGCGGACTGGGGAAGCTGTGTAGCTACCAAAAAATCTACAAGTGGAATGGTTATGATGTTTGCCAATTCCATAATTGGATGGAGGTCAAAGAAACAAGGATTTGTTGCGACCTCATCCTGCGAGGCAGAATATGGGAGCCTGTCGCTAGCATGCAACGAAATCTTGTGGTTTATACAGATACTAAAAGATCTAGATTGTAAAGTTGATTTGCCTATCCAAGTGTATGAAGATAGCCAATCGTGCATTGCATTAGCGGGCTCAGAAATAATGAAATCCGCATCAAAACATATTGCTATCCGTCATGCGAATGTGAGAGATTGTGTTCAGAATGGGGTGATCAAACTGGAGTATTGTCAATCACAAGATAATATTGCTGATTTGTTTACCAAGCCTTTGCCAGCAACATGCCATAATGAATTGATGACAAAACTGGGTTTATGTATATAATGTATGTATGTATTGTTTCTGTTGGGGTTTATCGCATTTAAGAAACAGAAGGGGTGTCATGGCTAAAATGGCCGCTGTTTCTTTAATGCGAATAAAGCTGGGTCAGCATGACTCAGCGACTTGCAGCAAGTTGTATATATAAGTGAGAAATGTTAGTTTGTGCTGTGGCTGGTGTTTGAGTTGGTTGGTTGTTGGTGCTGGTGTGTATAGTTATTCAGTCGTGTTTTGCACAAGGACTTTTAATAAAACTCTGCAAGGATATTCTCGTGGACTCTTTGTGTGCCGACAAGGAGACAGAGGAGACAAAGGGAGGTCAGAACCCTTTCCTCCTTTTTTTTGCTTTTCACAAACACTGACAGCACAGATGCCTGATGATCATCTTCCAAAGCAACTACTCTATTCCAAACTTAAAAATGGAAAGTGTAATGCTGGTGGTCAACAAAAGAGGTTTAAAGACTCTCTTAAAGCAAATCTTATAAAATGTAGTATAAACACTGCCAATTGGAAAACACTGGCCTGTGAGCGCTCAAACTGGATAACAGCCTAAGTTCAGTGGGACTTACTTCCAAGTAAAGAGAGACAGGATCACAATTTGAATCCCATTGAAATTCATGGGCTTTAACTGTGTCCTTTAGCTTCATTAATGTCAATGGGACTAAGTTGTGACTAACTTTTACTGGATTGTGCCCCCCACACACTTAATTTTGAAAGATGATTTCAGTTTGGTAATGAATTTAATTAGCTCAGTAAGGCACCAATGAAGCTACCTGAGAAATAGCTATTAATAATGTCCCCAACTATTTAGCAGGAATTTTATCCCAAATTAGATGGCTCAGATTCAGGAAAAAGTAATTAGTCAAAGATCTAAGCTCATTATGGAGATTCCAATTAAAGCCTCTTTTCAGTGTGCTGTGGCAGTAAAATAAGTAAATTTTAGAACAGAAAATGAATGTGACAGGAAATCCTGGGATTATACAGTTCTATTAGTATTATGCCCTCTGCCACAATGAGATGATCTGTTTTAATTGATCCACAGATACATAGCAAAAGCAGCAAGTAAAATGAGCAGTGCTGAGGAAGGCTCACACTGCCTTTGCATACTCTCAGCGCCTAACTACATGAGATGCTGATGGCATGCTTGGCAATCACATTGTGAGTTTGTGGATTTTTAAAAATTATTTCTTCATTTGACTCTTTGGGGAATAACACAGAAACAACCAAACATAAATACCAAACAAGACAGCAACAACTGCCTGGCAGAATTTGACCAAATGAAGAGTAAAAATGCCAGGAAGTTAAAAGAGGCATTATTAACTTTGAGGGAGTTTTTTGGTGCTTACAACCAAGCAGAATAGAAATTTTATGAAATAAATAAAATGAATTAACTACTCCAAATATCTGCACAGCAAAATCAAGCCTCCATACACCTCTACTGTCTCCAAAACAGGTCTCTTTAAAGTTCTATCTGCATTCCTTCAGTCCTGCTGTGACATCCTTCAATATTAGCAAATGTTAGTAGCCGCCACCATGACCTCTCAAACGTATTCTCCCTTAGTATACCCTGTTAAATTGGCTTAGGTGCAAATTAAATACCAGCTATAGAGGAAGTGGAGTTTTTTGTGAAATTATTTTTGGGATTGCTGCTAGCCATGTTTACTGAGGGTGCAAATTCCACAGAAAGGGTATTAGCACAGGAAAGAAGAACAAGAAGGCTTGTTAATACTTAACCTTGTCTAGATGTTCTTCAAACACAGAAACCAATACCTTTTTTCTCTACTTATTATGTAGGAATAATAAAGCCACTTCTCTCTCTGCCATAACCTTTTCCTTTGAACTAGCCTCCTGAAATTAACAGTAGCTACTCAGATCATGGCTAGTGTCACTTTATCAAAACAAAATGTCACAATCCTAAACAGGTTTTCCCAGAAGCAAGTCCCATTGATTCTAATGGGAAAGAAGTTTAAAAATGCTGCCTACCAATAATAAGATGAGAGCTTGCATTACCGTCCAGGGTAAACTAATATTTGGCCATGTGGGCACTTGCTTAAAGGTGAACATTGATGGGGATAGCAAAAAGGGTGGCTGTTCTGAGATAATGGGAATCAAAGCAGATCTTAATTCAATAAAGCAGAAATTGTCACCATTGCATTACACTTCCGCCAGATCAACATATGGTAGCACAGCTGACAGATATAATCTTTACTCTGTTTTTTTCTGTTTCACATGTTCATTGCATTTGGTGATGTCCTACACAAGAATTTATATAATTTGCCTGTAACTCCTTAATGCTACAACACTCATTGCTGTGAAACTGCAGCATTATCTTAATCCTGAATTCTGACATCTCAAGAGTTAATTTAGTGATTAAATGAATGGTCTAAGTCCCCCAACAGCAGGGGCCTCCAAAATCCTCAGATTTTGATGTGGAGTGGTTGCTTACCCACCCACCCCTCTTTAAAAGACAAAGCTGTCTTCTTTTATTAAAAAAAGCCAAGCATATTGAGACACAAATGTACCAGCCCAGGATTCTGTTTGCAAGTGTTCTTGAGTTCCTAAACAATGTTATTTGAAACTTGCTGATGACCACCCACCAAACACATTTGTCCCCACCTTATGAGCACAAACGGAGAGAGAGAGAGAGAGAGAGAGAGAGAGAGAGAGATGCTCTTAAATTCATTTCATTTGCCTGCTGACAGTTTATAAAAGGGGATGGCAACACAGTTGGTTTCAAAAAGAGAACACCACCTGCACTTGCTAAAAGAAAAGAATTGATTCTGCAGACAGACAGCACCTTCAACACAATTCCTTTTTAAATGGAATAGATCATTTGTAGAGCATCCTTTATGATCTCACCAATAATCTAGGGCAGAGAAGCAAGAGATGATCAATTTCCAGTTTGAAAATGCATTGTGCTTATCCTGTTAACTCAGCTTATCCTGTTATTGTTTTTCTCCATAGGCCAGGACTCTTTCAAATTCTAAGAGTCCATCTCTATTAAAAAGTGCATCATTTTTATCACAGACTGCAAACAAACTCTTTGGAGAAACAGCACATTATGTCTTTTACAAATCATTGCATTTTTCCAGATGTATGGTATGTTAGAAACCTGACACAAAAGATGTGAATCGGGTTAACGAGCCTGCCTGCATTTCTACCAAAATGTGTGTCGATTCATTTGAATAAATTTGACCTTTTCTGTTTATTGCCTTCTTGTAGTGGGGAAAGAATTCAGTCCATAGCCAATCATTATGATGACCACAAGTCCACTCAGGCACCTTGACAGCTGAATCGCCACCCCATCAAGAGATTTTCCCTCAGGCAACTGGCTGAGCTGGCACACATTCGTTGGTTCTTTTTGCACATTAAATATCTTTACAGTTTTCATATTTTTGCTGTTTTTACACTTTTCACTTCTGCTTTGTACAGCATTTGCAAGCAAAGATTTATACAGCATAACATACACCATTAGCACTTTGCAAGCCTTTGTTGTACAGATGCTAAGCTATCCACAAGGCTTTCAAGTTTCGATATGCAGGGAGGGAGTTGATGCTTCCTAGGGGATGGAGGAAAGGAAATGTTTGCAGAGGGCTACATTTGGTTAAGACAGCAAGAACAACATTATAGCACTAGAGTAAAAAAGCATCAGAATCCAGACTTTGGCCTGGACCCAAAGAACTGTGTAACTTGTTCCATGTGTTCAAAGGGGTCTCTTCTTAAACCACAGCTCCTCATACCAAATGGCAAACTTCTTTGAAACTGAAGGGAGTTTCTAAGGCAACATAGAGGTCTCTGGTCCAAAGAGGGGGAAGTTGTCTCACTGAGCAATGCAGATTTTTGGACCAAACTAAATCAGCTTTATGTATCTGCCCCTTAAATACCAACCATGAGAAGATGAAGCAAAATTAAGAAAGTGAGATAAAAGCAAACAACAGATCATTTTACGAGTCAATGTGCCTCAGTCTGCACTGGCTACAGCTTCATGTTGTCCTCAACGGCATCCTCCTGCAGAGAACATTGCAGTATTCAAATCAAGAAAGTTTCCAGGGCATGTATTATTGAAGCAAGGATATCCCTGCTGTGGAATGGTCATAGCCAGGGGTCGGCAAGGTTTACCTCGCCTGAGCCGGTTCACTCCAGCAGAGATCCCTCCATGGGCTGGGTCGTGCATGTGTGTGAGCGTGCACACCCGTGATTTCCAGCATCTGCGTCTGCACAGACGCGATGTCCGGCGCCTGCACATGAGCACATGCAATTTCCGGTGCAGCAGAAGCGAGCACAAAAGTGTGCCGGTTTAGTGCAGCACGTGGGGACTCGCCAAGCGGGCGGCTCGGTTCGGTAGCAGCTCTTGGGCCATTGGTTAGGTTGCCAACCCCTGGTCATAGCACTTAGCTGGTCAAAAGTACTGCAGCTATTTGAGTACTTTAAGAGTTTTCCCAGACTACCTACCTGCTCCTACAAGGGGAATGCAACCTCATCAACAGCAGGTTACTGTACCAATCACCCACAGAGCCTCCATCTCGTAGAGATTCAGTTTCAGTTGCTTCTTCATATGAAACTGGATCAAGGAAAAAAATCCAAAATGCATTAGCATTGTAAGTCAATATATGTCTGGCAGACCTAATGCTTGTTTTATTTTATTTTTCTTCAAATCAACAAATGAGCATCCGATATTACAAAAAAGGTTCCTTTCTGGTCTGATGTCATTGTGTATGTATTCTTACATTGCACAAATGGAATTCATTTTATATGCACAAGATAATTCTGCATCTTCTTTTGTCTGTTTATAAGTCAGTTTCTGCTCAGTCTTGATGCTTTGATTAGCCGTCCTCTGCCTGGAAGGGACAACAGCTCTGTTCCACTATTGATACTGTGCCTAACTTGGGTTTTGGTAGAACCAAGGAGCAAACTAGATGTTACCCCTAAACATGAAACTGTCACAGAAAACAGGACTTGCCTGTCTAGCTTTCTCTTCATCTACTGCAATGTTTAGTATAACTTACCTGGGTCCATATTTCATGAAATTCTGTGTTTCTTAAGATTCTCTCCATATCATTGGCTATCACTGGTAATGAGTAAAGAAATGTGGGACATAATAGCATCAGGGCACACAGCAGATGTTTCTCATGCCCTAATGCATTGCATTTTGCTTCCTTTTTTCTTTTTTTAACTAGCTTCAAAGTTGCCTTTTTCTGTGGCACCATATGCTAGGGTAACCTATAGTTTAGTCTTATTGTTGGTCTGGACAGCAATAGTCATTTGAAGCTAGCTCTCTGCCTTTTAGCATAGCTACAATTCTTGAAAAATTGGGGGATTCTAGTCTCAGCCCAAGAAGAATCTAATAGTAGTCAAATATGCTAGAACACACAGGTCTCAGATTAATACTTGCCCCATATACCAGGTGTAGGCCAGGTACAATGAGCTCCACCCACTGAGCTATACACTTGCATAAGCATGTACAAATCGATATCTGAATTACATATCAGGGATCCTAACAGGATAATAAAATGAGGGATAAATCATTTTAATTGTTACTGTTGTTCAAACAACTGGGAGTCAAAAACCCTTTCTGGTCTACTGCAGATCACCCAGTGATGTTCTAGTAGATCCTGATGTACCTTCTACCCCCCACTCACCCCATGCCAGCATTTTCTGTTAGTCTACCACCAACCAATTCTAAACATTCTGCAGATCAACATTTATTAATTGAAAATAACGTTAACCAATCCTGACTGTTCTGTAGTGGAATGAGAAAATAATTCCTCTACCTGCCACCCTGTCAAAGAACAATGGTTAAGCTTTGCTTGGCATTGCAATCACAGAATTCCTGTGCCAAACAGAAACTATATGTATGATATTATTCATAATCTCCCTAGCACCTTTATAAGGAACAAGCACCAACTTCCAAGGCCAGCCATCTATTCCCTGGGCCACTGCAGCTTTACTAGCAAGCTATGCTCACATATTGTGAAATATGGCAGGATAATACTTAACAGTTATTTAGCATTTGCTTTAATTTCTAAGTGCATTTCACATATACAAGCTCAGTAATGCTAGCTAGGCCAGCATTATTGTCCCTGTGTTATAGGTGAATATGGTTTCAAGATATCATGGTTTATCTATGGTTGCCTAGTTTATGTGCCACTAGGAACACAAAGACAGGGGTATGGCTAATCAGCCAATGAAGCCAATTTTGGGAGCATCTGTCTCTCATCGCTAGGTGAAGGAAAGCCCCAGCTTAGACAGTTTTAAAATGGGATTAGACAAATTCATGGAGGAGGCCATGAAGCAGAGGTGGCCTTTTCCCAGTGAGATCTTGTGAGAGTTCCATGGAATAAGCCATGAAACTGCTTCAGGCTGACCCAGGAAATTCCTTCTAAAAATAGAGGGAATTCCTAGGTCATTCTAAAGCAGTTTTAGGGACCTTTCCTTGGACTTGTATTACTCAGTTTTTCTATGTAACATTTGTCAATCACAGCTTTGACTTTGCTTATTGGCTATTGGCTAAAAGAAGTTGTTTTGAATGATGCCTGCACATTTTGTTCAATAACTTTTGTTCTACAAAGGTTCCTTTTTTAAAAAGTAAATGTTAAACTGTGGAACCCCTGCTGGCCCTGAGTCTGGTAGAGCAAATAGTCCTGTGTCCTCCCACTCTCAGCATCCTTAGCTAGGGAGAGGGCTTAACTTAAGGGTTCTCCCTCAGATAGAGATTCTCCAAAGCTGCCTTCCATTTACCTCCAGCAAAGGAAAACCCATCTCCTGCCAGCAAGTGATCTCAGTAGCTTGTCACTTGCACCAGCCAGACTCTTGCTGGTGCCTACAAGACTCCGCTGCTTGCTTCTTTCAAGCAGGAGGCTCAGAAAGCCAGGCTGGCAGTTGTCCTCCCTGAAGATTGCTGAGGGTGCCACCTCACGACACCATTTGGATTTCCCAAACTGGCAGGATGCATTGTTTGGGGTTACTCCTACCTCAGTCTAAAGCAAGGTTAGTTTAGTGGCTGGTGTTTATTAGCAGGTGGGGGGAACTCTGCCTAATACAAAGGGCAACTTTCTTCTACCCGTGCCTAAATAGCCACTTTTTAAAAACAGTTGAGCTGTTAAGTTCTATGCTAAGGCACGTATGCACTTTGGAAAGGTAATTTGAAAGCGAGTTGAGCCATGACAAATAGGGACAGCTGGCCTAATTGAATCATTTGATCTAAGACAGCTCAACTTGGTTATCCTCACTGCAGCCCACATTGATATTAGCGAGTGAATCATTAGCCATGAAATCATGTCGACTTTGCCGACTGCACCGTTCTTGACATGACAGGGAGCGCGGTCTGCCTTTCATTATAGCCCCAATGAGTTCTTTAGTCTGTCATGAAGAAAGGGGAGGGGGGAAAGATGTCGTTGGAGCGGGGAGGAGGGGAGAGCGAACTTTTCGGCATAACAACAGAAAGCAATTTGCTCCAACATACCTCGCAGAACGGTTCAAAGAAAGACACTTTTGTTGTGGCTCAGGTTATCTGTTAGCCACAGCAGAAAGCATGTGCACCCAAGCTTGTTCTCTTGGCTCTGCTGTCAGCCCTTCGACCGCATACACAACACAATCTGCTGTTGGAATACAAGGACATGTGCAGAATAGCTGTTTTTTGAGGGAATGTAGAGACAGGCTGAGATATTTGTTTTACTTAGAAATGCTTACATTCTCTACACCAGTCCTGGGCTGGGGTTGGTAGCTTAGATATAGCAAGCAAAAGGCCATTTAAACAAAAGGCATCTGTTTATCAAACTTTGCCCAATTGTTTGCTCTAGGTACAGGCCATAAGACTTGGCTGTTCCTCTCTCTGCCATGGGATTTGGTCTTATCCCCATTGCAGAGCCGTAACCATCCTGTATTTTATTTCTATATGAATAAGAGTAATTATGTCTAAATATGCATCTATACATATTTATACATATACATCTATACATATGAGCAGATGCAAATTTTAGGCAAATCTGTGTCCCCTTTTGACCTTTGGCATTTTCCTCTTTCTTGGCAATGTGTTTCTAACTTGCTGTGTTTGATTGGAAGAGTGCCAGGAACTTCCACATCAAAGGCATTGGTGGGCCACTGTAAAGCCCCAGCAAAGACACCTCAAACTGGGGCTCCCAGCAGTTAACATCAGATACTGTATCTCCTGCACCATCATTGCTCTGTTTTTTTTCTAGTCGAATGACCTCTTGAATTCCATGGCACCATGTAGGTCAGGGGCCTCCAACCTTTTGGGGCATTGAGGACACATTTGGAAACCTAAGAAGTTGCTGTCAGCACCTCAAAATACCCATCTCACAAAAGAGAAACTCGCAGTGCTCAGAAAGCAACCACCACTACCATCTAGGAAAATACATACTCATACTCCAAAGCAAACAAGACGCTGAGAAAAAGAGGGCAACACCTCCATCAAGACATAAAAGCCAAAAGTGAGTAATTTGTACTCATTAATAAAGAAATGGGGAAGATCAGGGGGACTCCATGGTACCCATGAGTGTTGTGTTGGGAACCCAAACTCTAGGTTGTAGTACCAGCTTACATAAGCCTTCAGACAACTAACACAAAGGGTGAAAGGGTCGCTTTGCTCTTCAACTTGTCTTTAGTGTGAAAGAGTCTGCCTAGTTCCTGCTTCCCTCTTTCTGATTGCCAACTTGGGTTGTGACCTCTGTCTGCCTTTGAATATATAAGCGCTTGTGCACCTTTGCTCCTTGCTGTGGGCCTATTTTATACCGTGCATCCATTTCTGACTGTTGCTCAGGCCTTTCTTGGTTGCATCACTCTTGAGGTCACTTCATGCCTGATGATCCTGCTGGCCCTTCAGTTGGGCTCCAAGACTTCTCCCTGCAACAGGACAGTGCCTGCCCTCCTTTTTAAAATGAGTGAGAAGGTTAAAAAGCCTTGGCTTTTACCTCTTTCTGGTTGAATGACTAAGTTCAGCTAAATCAAGGGACTGCTTAGACCATAGCCAGACCCTGTGTTCTGGTAACAAAGTACAGGGCTGGACGCCAGAACATCACTGCTTGGCCCATATTAGTTTTCAGTGATATGGAAAAGCAGACATGAGTCTGGACAGAGCTGCGTCTGCTTGGAAAAAAACTGGGAAACATCCAGCTCAGAAGCAATGGTAATGGCATATTTTTGTGAGTCAAAAGGATTTCCCAGTTTTCAGCAGTGTAATGCCAAGATCTCAAAAATGCAAGCTAAATACATTTCCTCAACAGCATTCAAAAGTGATCATTAGCATTGGTATATTTGACTCACTGAGTTCAAAAACATCTATTTTCTGCCAAGGGACAGAGATTCTTTTTTGTCTTGGAACACAATGAAAACCCAAATGGGGTGAAGACTAGGATTTTATCAAATAGCCCAAAGAAAGCTAAAAAGCACTGCCATGATATTGCATCCCTCTGGTTGCTGAGAACTCCATCAACAACATATATGACTCCTGAAGCTGGGTCTGGAGCTTAATTGTGGCATAGCACTTTCCAGAACTAGCCTTTGCTGATGTTTTTTCAAAGAGAAGTGATTCTGAGGCTTAAATAGTTCAGTCAATGGAGCATGAGATTTAATCTCAGGCCCCACATTGGGCAAAAGATCCCTGCATTGTAGGGGGGTTGGACTAGTCCAGATAACTCTCTTGGTCCCTTTCAACTCTACAGTTCTAAGATCCTATACTGTTGATTTCAGTAAGTCGCTATGATATTCTTGCAAAGAAACTTGTAAAATGTGGGTTGAATGAGGTAAATGTTAGGTGGATTTGTAGCTGGTTGACTGATGGAACCCAAAGAGTACTCATTAATGGTTCCTCGTCTCTCTCGGGAAAAGTGACAAGTTGAGGACTGCAGGGTTCTGTCTTGGGCCCATTGTTGTTCAACATCTCTATAAACTTGGATGAAGGTATTGAGGGGATGCTCATCAAATTTGTAGATTACTGTACACCCAATAGGGAAGAGTAGCCAATGCCTCTGAAGACAAAATCAAGATTCAAGATGACCTTAGCCAATCAGAGAACTGGGCCAAAACTGACAAAATTAATTTCAATAGTGGCAAATATAAGGTTCTACACTTAGGCAGGAAGAACCAGCTGCACAAATACAAGATGGGGAACACCTGGCTTGCCAGAAGTACATGGGGAAAGGATCTAGGGATATTAATAGACCACAGGCTTAACATAAGTCAACAGTGTGAAGCAGCAGCAAAAAAGCTAAGGGTATTCTAGGCTACATCAAAGTAAGTATAGTGTCTCAATCAAGGGAAGTAATAGTTCTGCTCTATTCTACCTTGGTCAGGCCACACCTGCAGTATTGAGTCCAGTTCTGGGTGCCATGATATTGACAAGCTGGAACGTATGCAGAGGAAGGCAGCCAAGATGGTAAAGGGTTTGGGAACCAAGCCTTAACTGGAATGGTTGAGGGAAATGGGTATGTTTAGCCTGGTAAAGAGGAGACTGAGAGGAGATATGATAGCCATCTTCAAATATCTAAAGGGTTGCTCCAGAGGCTGTGGATTCAATCAATAGATTCAAGTTTCAAGGTAGAAGATTCTGACTAGACATCAGGAAGAACTTTCTGACAGTAAGAGCTGTTTGACAGCAGAACAGACTCCCACGAGAGGTGATGGTTTCTCACTCCTTGGAGGTTTGTAAGCAGATGTTGGATTACTAGCTGTCATGTATGATGTAGCTGGGATTCCTACATTGCAGGGGGTTGGACTAGATTACTCTCAGAGTCCCTTCCAATTCTACAATTCTATGATTATATGATTCTGTGATTCAGACTCAACTTGTTATGCAAGAGTAAACAAAGTTTCTATTGAGATCTCATTTCCTGAAAGATTCCAGAGCCTTGTTTTCTTTTTCCTCTGGTCCTCCTGGCATATTAGCAATGTTTATCAATGTTCTGAAGTCAGTTGATACAGCACTAAGTGTACTTTTCCAGTTCCAGTGGGAATCAAAAGGCTTGATTGACTTGCAAGAGCACATAAATATCCCAAAATATCTCAACAAGTTGCACTTAGAGGCACAAAATATAATAATGACTTGCTACAATTGCTACCTGGATGCACTTTGATTTAGTGGCTAGTCTCAATTAGAAATGTAGCAATAAAATGTGTTTTTTCCTCACTGATGAATTTGTACACCAGAATGTTTATCATACTCAGTACCTTATGTCACCTGAATCATTATAATTATCATTCCCTAGTGATGCATGGTTCCAGAGAATGTGATGTGCTGTTTATTAATTATCAGAACCTTGTTTATACATGATGCCTTTATTTCTGCGGGAAGGGAGGAGGTGAACTTGCCTTAATTATGTAAATGTTTTGGAAATACTTTGTGCACTCCTATGCAATGGGTTTCATGTGGCATTTTCACTGAACTCTGCACCATCTTGAAAACACAATGGCCACAATATTGCACAGAATTAGGCATACTGAATTAAATTGCACCGCTTTGCACACAGTTTACTCTATGTTCAACTGCAGCCGTCATAACTATTTGGGACCTGTGATTCACAAACTGTCTGATTCTGTTCAGAAAATGGGAAGCTGTCATAAATGGAGTCATACATTGGATCAATCTAGCTCAGTACTGGCTACACTGAATGGCAATGTCTCTCCAAGGTTTCAGATAGGTGTGTTTCCCAGCCCTACCTGGTGATGCCAAGGATTCCATGTGGCACCTTTTGTATGCAAAGCTGGTGTTCTATCACTGAGCTACAGCCTTTCCTCAAAAAAATATTTCCTTCAAATCAAATTTGAACTGGCTGTCTAAGGACTTAAGTGGCCAGCACTCCTATAGTCCTGTGCTC
The DNA here is from genome assembly GCF_965153285.1 of Podarcis tiliguerta. Classification (NCBI taxonomy): domain Eukaryota; kingdom Metazoa; phylum Chordata; class Lepidosauria; order Squamata; family Lacertidae; genus Podarcis; species Podarcis tiliguerta. Next base: position 34,319,238 of record NC_139540.1, on the reverse strand, counting down.
TGCCAGGTGAGCTACTAATTTCATAATTCCAATGACCACTATTCTGTGGTCAAGTTCGTAAACTGGATAAGGTAACAAAAAAAGTACATTTGCAAACCTGACTATGGTAATATGAAAACAGGAGAAACTGTGATAGGTTTTCATACCTAATGTCCATTTATTTCACTACCTTTTGGTAAGGTTTTTTTAATAATAATAAAAAACCTGTTACAGAAGGTTCAAGGCAAGAATGGATTCAGCTAAATTGCTATCATTCAGACTGAAGTTCACTGATTCAGTATCTAGAGACATCACAAACATAAAATTTGCTAAAATGCATTTGATGAAGATATTTGTCTGCATGAAAAGTCTTCCTTATATGAGATTCTTCTGGCAATAAGAACAGATCATTTCAATTGAGAGTATCCAGCTAGTACCCTCTAGTGACAAAGGCAACTTTTGACAATTTAGTGAACATGAGAGAGAGAATGTGTCCATGTTAATAAGTAGGGAAATGATTCCAAATGCAAGATGGAAGAATGCTAGGGTGAGGGAGACTGGAGGCCACTGGGTTAGAAATATTGGGTTGTATCCAATGATTCACTTCCATTCACACAACAGAGAATTTGACTTTCTTAATCAATGCCCAATGTTAATCAACCTCATTCTGCATCTAAACTTTTAATGTAAGTCACTTTGACTTACTTTGTAAGAAGAGTGCCTAACAAACAACAAAAGCATAGTTTAAAATTACTTCCTGATTCTCTTTGTACTCTGATAAAGATTTTATGAAACTCAGAAGCTTGCCTTTTATTTAACCAACAGCAGTTGTTTCAGTTTAAACAAAAAAAAAACCTAATACCTTCCCTACAGTGTTCTATCCCAAGGACTGAGAGCTTCATTAGATGTTGAGATTAATTTTAATGTTTTCCAGATTAATTTGAGATTAATATGCCTTCAGGCATTTGTGCAACTCTCTAGCAATATCTTTCCTCTCTGTCATTTCCATCATCTTGCAGACAGTGGAAAGGGGGAAATGTATAGTTAAGATGTGTCATGATAAAGCAAGTAGAGAGAGAGATTTAATTACAGTAAATCATTACATCTCTTAACCTTGCAAGCATGGAAATGCGAAGAAGAAGCATAAATCTGAGGGTGATGGGAAGACAGGAGGAAGCCATAGCAAACAAAGTTTGTATTTTGAATGACAGCAGAGCAAAACTGCAACTGACATGCCTGGTTCTATATGAATCAATGTGCAAGAGACAGAGAACCATCATTTCACATTCTGCCATCATGTGGCAGCATTTAAGAAACCTGCTTAATTTTCACTGCCCAGGCCATGAAGGAGGAGCTATTTTGGCAGCAGAATCTTGCTGCCAATTGGTCTGGAAAAAGTCAACAGGACTGCCTGTTCTGGACGACCTTTGAGATCAGGATTATAGGCAGTATTTGACGAAAATTCACCATCAGATCACATAGCATGTCCATGGCTATAGCCTGCACCCAAAAATCACGCATGCATTGTTTCATGGGGCCGCAATGGCACAAAAACGTGGTTACAAAGCATGCATCCACATGGATTCTCAGGATTTTTGCATTGGGCTACCCCACACTCACTGTCAAATCACATACCATACATCCACTGTTTCATTCAGAATATTTTTTTCTTGTTTTCCTCCTCTAAAAATTAGGTGCATCTTATGGAGCGAAAAATATGGTGCTTCTTCATGCAGCACATAGTTCAACAATGGAACTCACTCCCAAAGGAGGCGGTGATAGCCACCAACTTAGATGGCTTAGATAGAGGAGAGGATTGGATAAATTCATAGACAAGAAGGTGATCAACGGCTACTAGCCATGGTGACTATGCTCTGCTTCCATGGTTAGAGGCCGTAATGCTTCTGAATATCATTTGCTGAAAACGCAGGAGGCGAGAGTGCTGTGATGCTGGGGTCCTGCTTAGGGATCCAAGCACAACAGCACTAGTTTGCCACTATGAGAACAGGATCCTGAACTAGATGGGTTATTGACCTGATCCAACAGGCTCTTCCTATCTTCATGTGACAGGGTGGAGGGAGCATAATGTTCAGTGTCTATGAGTTCAGTGTGAGAGTGTGTGATTGAATCCACCTGCAACGTTGGATAAGCTTTGACAACTGATTTAATTTCAGAACCTTCTTTTCCCCCTGCCCCGGTAGTGTTTCCTTTTCCCCCTTCCTGCATTGGTATATAGAGCGGGAAATGGCCTTGAGGAAAAGGAGTTTGGAGGTGTACCCTTTGAGCATCACCTTAATGGAGAAGCTGACCATCTATCTCATTTTGGCTTTATACCATGCCCTAAGGAACATCTAGCTTTATAACCAGGATAATTCCCTGGCATACTAACAAGTCACTTTCAGGAAAATCTCACAGATGGAGGCAGCGCAAGGACAAAGAAGCTGAGAAGATGCATCTGACACCAGAAATACTACTTGCTGTTGTACTTCAAAGGGAAATATTCTGCTAATACCGACAAGACATAATAAATCCCTCAACTCTGGATATCCTGTTTAGCATCTCATGACTCTCAGATAAAAACTCTTGTCACTCTGAGTAATAAAACGCAAACATAGTAATAGCACCAAAATATTTGCCAAGTGTACAACAATCAACAAACTATTAACACAGGTCTGTTGACTTGAGCAAATGGAATGTGATAGAACAGCTGTTAGTTTCAGCCTACCCGTAAAGAAAAACTTTGTGAGTCACTTAGGGGTTTATGAATTAACAATGTTTTCCTCATTGCTAGTATAAACACACGGATTTCCTCAACATACTTCATTGCTTATCATATATTGAGATGGTGCATTCATACAATGGCAAACCACACAGTTGTAATACACAGTTTAGAGTACACTGGCTTCAGAAAGCCTTTGGCACTTTTTCACATATATGTGTGAACAACTGAAAATCAAAGAGGTGGTTTCATCAGGTAGATTTAGAGACTAAATTTTAGGCCCTTTACTTAAACCTTAAGGGCTCATCCACACTAATTTACCTCCACACATTCTAGGCACAGGTCTGTGCTTTTCCAGTTCATTTTCACACTCTTCTCCTTCTTCTTCTTCTTCTTCTTCTTCTTCTTCTTCTTCTTCTTCTTCTTCATCTTCTCATTCTTATTCTTCTTGCACCAACACTTTCCTCATTAAATCCTACCATTTAATACAAGATTTTAGCCAAAACCGTCTCAATCGTGCCCCAAATCAGTGCTTATTGTGGTGGTGCTTCTCCATCAGTGGCAGATGCGGCAGGGTGTACAGCAATGGCAGAGCAGACAGCAGCAGGGACAGGTAGGTGGTGGTGGCAGTGGTGGCAGGACAAAGCGTCACTTCCTGTTTTGCCTCAAGCAGCCAAACGGGATACTTCACCCCTGATTTAACCTCTACACAACACTGACCAACATATATTAATCTAGCCCAATCTCATTTATTCCTATGGCTAGGTGACCTTGAAAATCTCTGGATAATCGGATGTTTAGATAAATATGAGAGCAGGTTTTGAAGTGTTAAAAGAGAATGAGGCTATGTAGAGAACACACCATAAATTCAAGTAATCAAAAGATCTAGATAAACAAGGTTTGAATAAAATGGGTTCTTCTTTATTGGCAGTAATAAGAAAACTATTCAAGCAGTGAAGAAGTGCAATGTGTACTGTTAAGACATTGCAATTATGATTGCAAGTCCCCAATGATTTTTATTGAATTGGCTATCAGGCAAAAGGGCATGAGTGAGTCGTTTCAGTGCAGATTAGTCATTGCTGGGGTGAGGAAGAAAAGGGACATCTTACAAGAAGGAGACAAGATTGTGTCACAAAACAGAAAGTCGTAGGTCTCTCTATCATGGTAAGATCTGTGAGCACCTAGTGTCATTGGTATAGCCTGCACCCTTTCTGGAGCCAATATTCATCAGTTGTAGTGGGAATTCGTTCCATCCTCAGAGTAGAATAACTGTCTGTCACCTATTTTGCAGGAGATTCAGTTGTCTTCCCCCAAAGTAGTGCTTTTGATTATATGCTTTTGAGGAGGAACCAAGGCTCAGTATTTGAGCATAATCTTCCCTGCAGAAGGTCCCAGGATCTCCATTGTGAGATCTTGAGTAGAAGGGTTAGCTTCAGTAGCCACTGCCAGTCAGAACAGACAATATTTAGCTAGAAGGACTTAGGGGTTGACTCATAATGAAGCACCTTCTTCATATGACCCAGCCTTGTACACTGACACTTCTGGTGCCATTCAATGCAGCACTAAGTCCCTCATTCCATTGGCACACAGATTTCTCCTTGCACAAAGGAATGTTCTCCCCCTCCCACTATGCCCCACTAAAACTGTTCTAGTGGGTCTGACAACCCTCTGGAGCAGATTGAGGGGGGCACAGGGCATGTAGGGGAGGGGACAGAAATGAATATATAATTTTTGAAGCAGTCTAAAGGAAAGACATGAGTCCATGTTTCCTAGATCCAGCTTCCCATCCAATTGGTGTAAGGATCATGTTGGAAGCTCATGTGCTCCAGTCAATAGAACAGGAGTCTGAAAAGAGCTGTTGCCTTACCTGTTTTGCATAACTGGGTCATTTCAGGACATGAGAACAGAACAGTTTCTACCTGGAGATTGTTCAGTTACCCGAGTGGTGGAAGTGGGAAGGACTCTTGAAAGAGTCTCTCTAATAGAGCCATACTGTTGAATGTCACGTTCCAGACAGGCAGCATTTCCATGGGATAGTACAAAAGTAGACTGCATGCTGTTGCTAGGCAACAACACATGCCAACTTAACTTGAATGGAGGCCAATGGAATCAATAGAAGCCAAGGGGCTTAAGAGGAGAAAGAAGGCTCACACCCAGAATTCCAACTTCTGCCCTCTGTAGCGGTCATTTGGCAAGATTGCTATATTGTACTTGCTGGGACTGGACTCTATACAAGCATGCAGCAACTCTGCCAGTTATTCCAATCCTGCATTCAGTTACACTGATTGATAATGGCAATATGTTAATTATAGTATTTGTTCATGAATTGTGAATTCTGCAAGGAGGAACACATTGCTGCACAAAATGTTCTACTCACTCCAATATGCAGCCACCCACTTATTTTCTTTCATGTTTGAACATTACAATCCCTTATCCCTCACACGGCATATGTTATTATTAGTAGTATTTATTTTTTATTATTACTATTTGCAAAGTTGCCTCAGACACGTTAATGATATGATTCTACATTAAAGAAAGCTGGTTGTGCATATATTCCCACATACACACACACACACATTTAATTGAAGGTTCTATGAAGATAGGTATCATTGTCCAGAACATTTCATAATACAAGTACATTACTTTAAGTTCTATGACATTGACAAAATTATATTATGCAGGGGTACATGACTTCTGTTTTCTACCTTTCCAAGTGTGCATCTGATCCTTCCCACTTGACAAAGCAGGGGGTGGAATCCATGCAACACTGACTGATTAGGCACTGCAGTAGAAGCAGCAGGCAAAGCCACTCTATACTACACCTAATAATTGATCAGCTAAGGCTAAGCTACCTGCCACCAGGTAACATCTCTCTCCCCCCATGCTTGTCATGTAACACCAGCTGCCTTTTGGTAGAACACCATGTGCAACAGTCACACCCATTTCAGCAGAGTGGTTGGTAGTGGGACACAAGAACATAGGAAGCTGCCTTATACTGAAGTCAGACCACTTTTCAGTATTGTCTACAGTACACTGACTAGCAGCAGCTGTCCATTTCAGACTGGGGCTCTCCCAGCCCTACCTGGAGGTACCAGGGATTGAACCTGAACCTGGGGTCTTCTACATGCAAATCAGATGCTCCAACACTGCCCTATAGCCCTTCTCTTTTTGAAACCCCTTTCCTTTTTACTGCCATTTCATGGTTGCTCCCGCACCACCCCTGTGACTTTCATCCTCATGGCCATGTTGTGATAACATAGCACAATAGTAGCAAACCCCTTAATAGAGGGGACATCCCTATGAGCAAAGTATCTTACCATACAGTTCACCCTAACTTTGAGAGTAGAAATCAGATACATTATGGGGAGCAGTGAAAGAATAAGTACAGAATGGCATCATGTGTACCACAACCAGGAATTACGATATACCGCAAGCTTAAAAGCCAAGCAAAGATATCTGCTGAGGAATCACCTCAGAGAAACGCTCGTCACCTGGGGTCGTGCAACACCAAACTGCCTTGTGAAGGAAGGGAAAGTGAGGTAAAAAAAACAAGAGGGGGTGGTGAAACAATCTTTTGTGTCTTTACTGAAACATCTGGGACATTTAGAAGATCTTTAAGTCAATTTAAATGCATGAAAAAATCACATGACACTCATGATCAATTTCTGAAGTAGCCAATGAGCTGGTTTAATTTATGACTTAATTTTTTGATTTAGTTCTTTGAGTACTCGAAATTCTCTCCAGCACAGCAGCAACATGGTGGTGGTGGAGGAGGACAAATGAGCATTGTTGTCACAGCAAGCTGGCTTAGTCTCCTTCATGGCTAGGGGCTGGGATGATGTTCTACTAGCACAAGTTTTAGAGGAGCATCAATGTGATCCAGAAAAGTCATTAAAGGGTTTGCTGTTCTTGTGTTCATTGCACACATAATGGTAAAAGGTAAAGGTAAAGGACCCCTGGACAGTTAAGTCCAGTCAAAGGTGACTATGGGGTGTGGCACTCATCTCGCTTTCAGGCCAAGGGAGCCAGTGTCTGTCCACAGAGAGCTTTCCGGGTCATGTGGCCAGCATGACTAAACCACTTCTGGCACAATGGAACACCGTGACAGAAACCAGAGCACACGGAAACGCCATTTACCTTCCCGCCACAGCGGTACCTATTTATCTACTTGCACTGGCATGCTTTCAAAATGCTAGGTTGGCAGAAGCTGGGACAGAGCAATGGGAGCTCACCCCGTCTCAAGGATTCGAACCGCCAACTTTCTGATCAGCAAGCCCAAGAGGCTCTGTGGTTTAGACCACATCCCACATACATATGTGCCTATGAACTATTACTGCTGATTTTTTAATGCTAAACTGGAATCACAGATTCACTCATGAGTTCAACAGTGGGCACTGACTTTAGACTCCAGCATTTTTTCTACCCAAAGGGGCAAGAATTCTGATGGAATGGCAGAGAGGAACGGCAGCCTTCTTTTGGACCTTACTGGTCTTTGTCAGTTTGTGTTAGAATATTTCCTAAATCCCTAAATTAAGGGATAGTTTGTCTGTAAAACAGACAAGCCATTGTCGCTATATGACGGGGGTGACTAGAGGTGATTTTATATGTCAACATCTATTTGTGGCTTTAACTATTCTACCTCCATAAAGTTATGTTTTTATTATAAAAACCTCTTATGCTGAAGACAGACGTAACATGCCAAGTGTGGAGAAACAGCTTGAAGTTTGAACAAACATTCACTGCACTCTAAGGCGTTTGTTTTCAGGGCAGAGAATATGTGTAGAAACCATGTCCATAACAGATTTAGAATGCCTGTCAGTCTGTCTTCACCCTCATCTTACTCCAAGATCCTGCAGATGGCTATAAATTTGTTTTTAAGGAAATATTTCCCTATCAGCAGTGAGTTAAGGATTACTTTTTGAAGTTGCACAGGATTGCCAACTAATGAGTGGACTTCTTTGATTACTCTTTCGTAATTGGGTGCAGCTGGGAAAGAATCAGCCACAAAGGGATCTTGATCTTGTTATTCATTAATTCAGAAGCCCTCGTTCCATTGTCACCTTCACAGTTTGCCTTGGTCTGACGTAAGGCTCAGTTAACAGACTGACACAAAAGTTCTTTTAATTCTTCAAGTAGCTCTTTTTTATTATTGTACATACATCGAATTCTATGAGCGGCACTATTAAGCAGGTCATGTATAAGTCTGTAAGAATGAGATTTGTAGGGCTCCTGTTAGCATCCACATAACATCTGAGAGTCTGTTGAAATAGTTCACCGAGCATTGTGAATGGGGCAGTGACAATGGTGATTGTAATAGGAAGGTGAATCTTTTCAAATGCAGCATCACAGCAACATTATAAATTTCCAGCCTCAGTAGTCAACTTTAATTTTAAAAAAGGTGCAGGCCTTCTGCACAGATCAAGGCTTCCTATGAAGTGTTACCCGAGTCCTGCAGACCACACACATGTCCATGTATGCTTTTAAAAAAATCTGCATTGGAAACAGAGAATCTCTTATTTTCTTGAGTTCATTCAAATAGGATATTTATTGCCAGAAAAACAAAGGAAGGGGGGAATCTGAAGACAAGTGGGTAATGTCAGGTGAAATTTTAGAAGTCAAAGGGGGCTAAGCAAGCTTTTCTAGAGTTGGCTGAAGTGTCTAGAAGAAAATAGTAGAGAGAGAAAAGGGAAAACATGTGGCCCTCCCTATGTTATTTATAGTAGTAGTAGTAGTAGTAATAAGAATAAGAATAAGAATAAGAATAAGAATTTATTATTTATACCCCGCCCATCTGCCTGGGCTTCCCCAACCACTCTGGGCAGCTGCCAGAAAAATATTAAAATACTGTAATTCACAAACATTAAAAGCTTCCCTAAACAGGGCTGCCTTTAGATGTCTTCTAAAAGTTGACCTTAACTCTCATAGGCTTCTTTCCATCTGGCCGGTGGGGGGGGACCGCCCTGAGATCTTCGGGCATAGGATGTATAGAATGATGATGATGATGATTTCTGACCATTGGGCATGTTAGCTGGGATTGATGGGAGTCAGAGTGAGACTCCAACAACACCTGATGGACCACAGCTTCCCCATCTCCATAGCAGTACTGCAGCACCAAAAGTAGCTTCTGCCCAAGTGGCTGGCTTTTAGATCAAGAAAGAAGAGAGAAAGCTCAATTTTCTTGACCATTACACTGGACCAAATAATCTACAACCTCGTCCTAACATATTATTATTAAATCACACCAATGCTGGATACCCAATAGGCAAACTAAACATGTGCACCAACAAAGCAGGGGCAAGCACAAAAAATATTGTTGTTGTTGTTTGAGAATTTGACATTTAAGGGGGAAAAAGTAGTCACTGTGGGTAAAACCAGAGCTTTGAGCCTCTAAAGGTCTTAAGGTGGCCCTGGAACATGCTGTCAGTTACAATACTATGAAATAATTTTCTGTGGTCACATAGTGGATCATTTCATGTTAATGAACTGTTAACAGATAGGCTCAGAACAGAGGACCCTGAGTTTTAACAGGTTCTGGGCCTGGCAGCTCGGGAATTTTTCTGAGTTTGCAATGAAGTACATGTCAGGTCCTGAATCATCTCTCTCCTGCTGTGTTTGACAGAGTCAGAATGAGTGAGGATCACTTGGGAAAGAAGGGTGAACTGCACAAGATCTGGCAGTCTCATTCGGATACACTTTGATGTTGATCAAATCAACATCTTGAAGGTTGGTCAAAATTCATTTGTTCTAGAAATGAAGTTTGAAAGCCCTCTTCTACAATAGGCTTTTTCGTCTAACCAAACCATGCATATAAAAATATGAGTACATCCACCTTGCCCATCATGGCTTCCTCCTGGCTGGGACTGCTTGAAGTTGTGGTCCCCAAACTCCCAGAGGGCACCAGGTGAAGGACAAGAAGGTAACCTGATCTTGCGACATTACAAGTCATTCTTTTCCCGTACCGAAGCACTGAGATTGTGTGTGTGCAGTAGTATTTTCTACCAAACCAGGCTCTAATCATTCTTGGGGTTTTTTTAAAAAAAACCTACTACATTAAAGAAACTGGTATTACAGAAATACTAGAAACTGCTAGTTGCCCAACCTTAGTAACAACTGCTCCCAATGTGTTGGATTGAAGGCTCCTCATGTGACATTATGTCAGATCCAGTTACATTTCTGAATTGTATTTTCATACTAAAGTGTGAATGGCCCTGCTCATCAGCATCTGAGAGTTGACAGGTAGTTGGTATGCCCAGAGTTACCACCAGCTCCCCCATCTGCGTAGCTGTTTTGGAGTCATGAAGCATAGTTGGAGGCTGGAGGTGAATGCTTCTCTCTGCAGTTTCAGCCACCAAATGGTAAGTGTTTAAGTGGCGATTGTGCAGTTCCAAGTCATTTTAATAATAATAATATAATAATAATAATTAATTATTTATACCCCGCCCATCTGGCTGGGTTTCCCCAGCCACTCTGGGCGGCTTCCAAAAGAATATTAAAATACTGTGATACATCAAACATTAAAAAGCTTCCCTAAACAGGGCTGCCTTCAGATGTCTTCTAAAAGTCTGGTAGTTGTTGTTCTCTTTGACATCTGGTGGGAGGGCGTTCCACAGGGAGGGCGCCACTACCGAGAAGGCCCTCTGCCTGGTTCCCTGTAACTTGGCTTCTTGCAGTGAGGGAACCGCCAGAAGGCCCTCGGTGCTGGACCTCAGTGTCTGGGTAGAACGATGGGGTGGAGATGCTCCTTCAGGTATACTGGACCGAGGCCATTTAGGGCTTTAAAGGTCAGCACCAACACTTTGAATTGTGCTCGGAAACGTACTGGGAGCCAATGTAGGTCTTTCAAGACCAGTGTTATATGGTCTCGGCGGCCGCTCCCAGTCACCAGTCTGGCTGCTGCATTCTGGATTAGTTGTAGTTTCCGGGTCACCTTCAAAGGTAGCCCCATGTAGAGCGCATTGCAGTAGTCCAAGCGGGAGATAACCAGAGCATGCACCACTCTGGCGAGGCAGTCCACGGGCAGATAGGGTCTCAGCCTATGTACCAGATGGAGCTGGTACACAGCTGCCCTGGACACGGATTTAACCTGTGCCTCCATGGACAACTGTGAGTCCAAAATGACTCCCAGGCTGTGCACCTGGTCCTTCAGGGGCACAGTTACCCCATTCAGGACCAGGGAATCCTCCACACCTGCCCGCCTCCTGTCCCCCAGAAACAGTACTTCTGTCTTGTCAGGATTCAATCTCAATCTGTTTGCCGCCATCCATCCTCCAACCGCCTCCAGACACTCACACAGGACTGTCACCGCCTTCACTGGTTCTGATTTGAAAGAGAGGTAGAGCTGGGTATCATCCGCATACTGATGAACACCCAGCCCAAACCCCCCTGCATGTAGATGTTGAAAAGCATGGGGGAGAGGACAGAACCCTGAGGCACCGCACAAGTGAGAGCCCAGGGATCTGAACACTCATCGCCTTCTACCTTCAACCCTATGCTCTTCCAGGTTCTACAGTAGACCTCATTTTCCTCTAGGAATGCATAAGCAATGTTAGGGTTGAATAATGCATGCCAGGTGAGCATGCGTATATACCACTCAGCCCTTTCCAGCAACAGTACAAACATGAAGGTTGAATACACTGTCTTGGGGAACTCAGGTTAGACCACTCAGGATGGTAGTGTGCATCATCCAGTTATGAGGGGTCCACGTATGCTGTGCCATTCCCCAGCAGCAATAGAAGGGGTGTGAGATATGCTATTTGATGTGACTCCTTTCGTTTTGCATAGCTATGTAGTAATATTTCCGTTGAAGCCATAGAAGGACCACTGTCCTAAACATAGACACCTGTAGGGCTGCTCAACAACTCTGTCTGGATTTTCACTTTGGGGAACATGGCAACCCTAAACACCTGCCTTGGCAGAGCAGTAGCTGGTGTACTTTAAAGGATAATTTATAAATACATCTTGCAATAAAGGGAAGCGGGTGGCACTGTAGGTTAAACCACACAGCCTAGGACTTGCCGATCAGAAGGTCGGCGGTTCAAATCCCTGCGACGGGGTAAGCTCCCGTTGCTCAGTGCCTGCTCCTGCCCACCTAGCAGTTGGAAAGCATGTCAAAGTGCAAGTAGATAAATAGGTACCGCTCCGGTGGGAAGGTAAATGACGTTTCCATGCGCTGTTCTGGTTCACCAGAAGCAGCTTAGTCATGCTGGCCACATGACCTGGAAGCTGTATGCCGGCTCCCTCAGCCAATAAAGTGAGATGAGCGCCGCAACCCCAGAGTTGGCCACGACTGGACCTAATGGTCAGGGGTCCCTTTACCTTTTTACATCTTGCAAAGAAGTAATAATAACCCTTGTCCTCTTGAAACTAAGTAGACATTGAACAAGAAATTTCTGAGGACTACTCCTGATGCCCTGTTTGTTCTGCATCCATCCTTATTTGCTTGCACAAAGCTTAAGAATGGTGATACTCTGCCCAGTCTTTGCTCATTTTGATTTGTTTACAGGGGCAGTTATATGATGAGGAGCACTAATCCTAATTTGCTTACATGTCTTTCCTTTAATCGTTCATTCAACCCACAATTTTCAGTGCACTAACCCATCACTTTCTAAACTGCACTTAAATCCACCTTAATTGTGCAAAGCTAAAATTCTGTTGTGCAATTGAATCCCGCCCCCCAAATACTGACAGTCTGAAGGCACCCTAAAATAAATTTATTGGGTATAATATGATACAGGTTTTGTAAATAGCAATGCATTACAATACACTTCCTTTCCCTTTTGGAAGGGCCAAAAGCTGAATTTGTTTTTTTGTGCAAAATATGGAATTAAAAATAAAACAGCTTAGTAGACATTGAATACAAAGAGATCTTGGGGGGGGGGCAGGAGGACTATACTGCCTACAGAGCTCCTTTCGTTCCCTGCAATTCTACACTAGGCAAAAAAAAAAAGTAGTTAAACAAGGCATTCCCTGAAATGGTAATGAAGTGCAGCCAAAATAGAGATAATTATTTTAATTAATGGTAATGATTTTAACGGTTGAACATTTTAACTAATTAATTATGATTGATTGCTTGTTCCTAATCAAGGAATGTGATTCAAAGTTCTAATTGAAAAGCTGAGAGTCATGGGTACTAAATCGACTATGATGTATTTCTGCCCAGAGAACTGGTTTGCCTTCTGATTTTTTTTTTCAAATAAAATAAAACAACATTCCTTTATAACACCAAAGAGCAAAAGAACATTTTTGGTGGATTTCTTTTCTTTCTTTTTTTTACATCCTTGTTCTCAAGATCCGTTCATGTCCCATAACATACAATGAAATCATCCCCACAGAAAGCAGGCCAGCCCCATTGCTGGAAGGGGATTGGGCAAATATCAAGAAAAACTGGCCCAGAGAGAAAAGACACCCCAGGATACAATTTCACCCGAAACCAACAATTATGGTGGGTGGTGGCACTACAACTTCAAGGCCTGTTTCTTCAAGTATGTTCACCGTTTTCTCGTTTATTGCAGTCATCCAGGCTGGCAAGTGTAAAATACATTTCAATGTGAACCAATGTCAGTAGAATTCATAGGAAGCAAACACGTAATTTGCCCAGCAATAACTGGATGGGCAATACAGTTGTATAGGGTGCAGCACTTATTTCGGAGAAAGGGCCATAGTTCACTGGTAGAGCATCTGCTTTGCTTGCAGAAAGTCCCAAATTCAATACCCAGCAGTTTGTATGCCAACTTTTCATAGTTCAAATCATGTTCAAGGTAGCTTACAACATGAAAAAATACATAATTACAACATAGCAAAAGTAGTCATAAACAATAACTAAAACATTAAAAATACACAACAATTTTCACATAAATCAGAAGATCTAGAATAAAGATTAAAAAATAATAATATCAATACCAGCAGCAACACCCCACACACACACACACACCAACAAACAACTCTGCAGCCCAAGAGTCTGTTCAGCAGCCTCAGCTTCTGTAGCCGGAATCAGTCGGGGTCTTGCCTTCCCAGGCCAAATGGGGAAACGCCTGCATACCAGCATATTCGGTTGTATAGTTAAACAGAAGTGGTGCTCTTCCACAACAAACCTGTTTGTAAAATAACTGTATTTTTTATGTGTGGTAAGGAAAGTGATGGGATAGCAACTATTTGATGTGATGTCGTATAACCTCCCAGGGTGAAAAAAAGAAACCAACCAGAAAGAATGCTCAATCAACACTGGATGTCATGTAACCTCCCTGGGAACAAATCAGAATGAATATTCAATAATCAGGTCATCTGGAAGCAACCCATAAATATAACAAAGTGGTTAATGTGTGTTGGGGAATAACCAATCCATGGTAATATGTAAACTAAGTATGCACCCCAAATTATTCTGCAATGAAAGTGGATTTTAAATAAACACAGCATGAAAGATGAATTAGGAGAGAATTGTATTGTGAAGAATATGGGTCTCTTTGAGAGTCTAATAGATTAGAATGAATGCTGCAGTTTAACTAAATCCAGCCTATGAAATATCTAATTAAAACTGATGTGCTTATTTAGTTTCCAATTCATCACAGGTGGGCCCACATTAATGTGAAGATGAAAGTAAATTACCAGCATTTGGCAATCTCACTGAATGTCATTCACATTATTAGTTCAAATCTAAAAATGCATTTTAAAATATGGTTCATAGGTGGTGGTGTAGCAGCTTCCCGCAAGCAGAAACTCTCGCTGCTCAGAGCATAGTATTTTTGTCTCTCTATATATTAGCCCTAGCATTGCAGCAAGAACTGCCAATTAATGCCCTTTATATAATATTGTCAGTTAAATGTGCCTTTAGGCAAAACAGGCAAAGAGATCTTCACCCACTTTCCTCTGATTAATTTCACTTGGGAGTGGTTGTTTAGCTTGGCCCACCTCTTCCTTGCCCCTCCAAGTAGAACCTCATAAAAATTTCAGATCATTTAATTGTAACCAGCTTTTGCAATTACACTTCAGAGAGTTGCCTCCCGCCACTTTTCATTTGCTTCCCAAACCCCTGGCGGGATTCATACAGATTTCTTCTGGATCAAATAGATTTTTGGTGCTTTGCTGGCAATCTTCTTACTATCATTATAGCTGCACATGAAGTCAAGGGGAAGATTTTTTACAAAATACAATTTTCAAAGTAATACAATTAGTGAGCTGCTATCCAATCATCATATTCCTTCGTCTCCCTGGAGTGTACAAAATGTCGTTGTTTCCGAATTCTAATGGAACATACAACATTTATCCTGAAAGCATCCATCTTTCTTCATTTGTTCACCATGAAACTCTAGGCATCTGCATCTGCTCAAGGCCCAGTGGAAGAAGAACATCAGGAGTATATGAATGTATGAATGACGATTCTTATTGATCACATTTGTATCTCACCCTTCTTTCAGGAGTGGATACATTAGGGACCATAAGGACCATCCGGTTCCTTTTTCTCTATTTTGAAACTGAGTTCCTCTGATGGGACACTTCTGGTGGTTCCTCATGCCCCTGAGGTTCAGCCACCCTTTCCTTGGACTGAGTCTTTAGTGTGGTGGCTCCTGCCCTGGGACAGTTGCCCATAGAGTCAGCAAGGTCTTGACCTACTGATGAGTTTTGCTCATTTAAATTTGTATGAATGTTAAATGAAAATAGCCAGCGAGCCTCTCTATCTCCAAAATACCTTCCCCTTCCTTTACTTACCCGGCCAACAGCAGCAGTATCAAGGCACAGGGACAGAAGAAGAGATCAGTCCATTCTCTCCTCTTGATCTACTGTTGTGTAGCTATCAATGTGCCCGGAGGAGAGGCTTGATAGTCCAGGGGATCTGTAGACTTCCCAAGCTCAACTGTCATGCTGGAGAAGGAACAGAACTTCCTGTTCCCAAGCACCCCACCATTGCTCCCCACCCCCATAGCCACTACTAGTCAAGGAAGTGGGGAAGTCAGTGCTGGAAGGGGCTGGAAGGTGGGTATTCATGGATAGGGGGTTGATAGAAAGAGTGGAGAGAATTTCTCTCAGGCTTGGACTTTGAGGTGGCTTTTTCAATCTGCTGAAGTTCTTTTTCAAGCTTTGCCAACATATCCATTTCGAATCTCTCATATGATAAGAGTGAAATGGCCAGCATGTATCACTTCTGCCCTATATTGACAACTATTTAAACATGCACTGTTTTCTCTTATCTAGGGTGCAATGGCCCTTGATAGGCTTTGAAGACCTCACATGCACTCTTGAGCAATTGGGTGCTATCCATCACTGTTCCCAGGGTTCCATCTCTGAACATCCTTGCCAGAGGGCAGGAAATATGCTCTCAATGACAACAAACCCCGTGGATTTCTACATCCAAGCAAGCCGAAGCTAAAAGAAAGATTCACACTACTACTAGCATTGACAGGCCACTGATTAGGGATTAAGTTTTCTCCAATACTGTCTCCATCCAACCACGGAGTGTCATTTTGAAGAATCATTTGTGGTAAATGAAGGGAGAGGACCGATGAGGCCAGGAAATTGGTAAAAAATAAAAGGGGGAAAGTGCTGTAATCTGATGAGGGTAATAACCTCTCCAAACTAGTGTCCTACTGCATTAGGTTTCCCATGAAATTATTTAAAACAGCAGGGAATCAAACATCCCCACAGCATTAACCTCTAGCTTGTGCTTATTGAAGGGAATCAGGAAGATATTTATGGGTTTGTGCAGCAAGGGAACCTGATGTCCCTGGCTATGTCAGGTGGAGTCATGGGATTCAGGGACATTATCTTCTCTTGATAAAGAACAGAATTCCAGTTGCTCTTTGACTCAGTAGAGTCAAAGTTGATCTTTCAGGCCAGTGCCTTAGGCAACTTGCCAACTTGTTATTTTTCTTGTTCAGCTCATTCTGATAAAGGAGTGATTTAAATGCAACCAAGCTTTGAAAGAGCACCACCTCTGTGCTCTATAATCTCTCTGATGTGGTGATATAATTGCTTATCTACTATATATTTTGGAAAATGGTTTCTGTGTATGACCATCCATCTGTTCCCTATGGGTTTGGATGCCTCTCACCAAACTTGGCAAGAGGGTTCCCAATAAGTGAGTACAGGGCAATCAGGTAATTCTCTTCCCAATTTAAAATCTAGGAACTTGCTCCCTGTGAGATGTACACTCTGACTCTCTCGGTTAATAGCCTATATCAGGCTTCCTCAAACTCGGCCCTCCAGATGTCTTGAGACTACAATTCCCATCATCCCTGACCATCCTGCTAGCTAGGGATCATGGGGGTTGTAGGCCGAAAACATCTGGAGGGCCGAGTTTGAGGAAGCCTGGCCTATATAGACCAACCTTCAGGTTGTTTGTTTGGTTGGTTGGTTGGTTGGTTGGTTTAGAGAGGAGAAATTTTAATACTTCTTGTTTTGAATATTGCATTCATTGGCAGGAAATTCAACAGTTAAATATTTGTTAAAGACCATCTTAAATCAACATTTAAAAAATAAAATAAAACATATAGTGGAAATGCTAAATAAGGGGAAATGACATATTGCAATCATTTACATTTCCTATTAATAGAAATGTAAATAAATAATGTAAGCATTTCAAATACTGGCATGCAACTACCATGTGTTTAGCTACCAAAGTGTCCACTGTGCTATAATTATGCCAAACTCACTAGTTATATTTGTAAAGTGCATTGAAACCCAGCTGGAATGTGAACTGCTATATACTGAAAGTATGTGCTATTTACCTGAACCATAATGAATTACATGGAGAAAAACAGAAAGTGTGGTCTGGAACCAAAAGGAAGGAAGAAAAGAAAAAACGTTTCTTGCAGAAGTTGCATTTGCTTTTCACAAAAACTTATCCTACATTCTCTAATGGCTTGTGAATGATAGCTGTATGCAAAAAGGAAATATTTCCTCAAGATGTTTTTGTGTATGTGCAGTTGAACACATTGAGATAAATGCCCTTAGCTTTACAAGACTTGGCAACCTCTCTGTGAATTGTGAATCTTTCCACCTGGGAGACAGCACACCTTCCAGGACATCCTGTTATCTCCACACACTGCTGTCTCTGTTCTCCTCAGTAGAGAGTCATCTACCATGGCCATATGTCTCTTCCTCTTCTGGTGAGTGGCAGGAATTGTTCTGTACATGGTAGCTTCCACAGCCACCTCAGTGTATTCTGAGGTCTGCAACTGCTCTCTTAACTCCTCTGGCCCAGAGCTGTGTCCAAGGTGAGAGCATGGCATCGATTTTGCAGCTCCAGTGACACAGCATGGCTCCTGATAGTCCTGCTTCTGTGTGTCACATTCCTCCAGGAGTTTGTCTTCTGCAATTGGCCTCTTCCTCCTTCCTAGGAGCACCACACCTGTGTTCCAGGACAGTCCACTGTTTTCTATCAAGAAATTCCTCATCTTTTCCAGTTCCTCAAGTTGCTGTACCTTTTCTTACAGCAAGGCAACCAGCGTGCACTTGGTGCAGTGGTAGTTTTGCACATTCTAAGGCAAGAAGACAAATATAGCACAGGTGTTGCAGGTCACTGCAGCAGTTCCCTCATCGTCCATGTCTCTTGGGCCTACGCACACCGTGAAACAGTACTCGGGGCCTCCTGCACACAATGCCCTCATTAATGCCACTGTTTACAAGTCCTGGTCACGAGCTCACAGAGGCTGAAATCAAGCAAATTGAACTGCTGCTAAGAACTACTGGCCCCTTGGAGAAACTGCTACAGATACAGAGTGTTAAAGAAAGAGCAAAGCACACTTTGTATTCATTTGACCTTTTTTAAGGGTGGAGTGTCTGGCAGGGAATTTGCACCATTTCAAAATCTGCTTTTAAACGCCCTTGGTTTCATCATTTTGCCAAACATATCACGTCCTTCCACCAAGGAGTTTCAAGTTGGTAACATGCAGTTTTACCTGGAAAATACATATTCATGTCAGAAAAAGGGATAACAATATAAATAATTAAGACAAATGGCTTAGGAAAAGTAAAGAAACCCAAAGGTAGTATAGCCTGGGAGATCATCCCCAGGTGCTTCTAGGATATTCATGTTTCTCCGTGCTCAATATATATTTTCCAACATTTAACATGCATTATGATAATCTCTGCCATCCTTCTTTTATGCTACTGCTAGTTACTTCCTGCCTCATACAGAGCAGAACACATTGAGATAAATGCCTTTAGCTTGTTAAATCAGTGAAGTCAGCTGAATTATACCATGGATTGGTTAGGCCCTGTCTGCAGACACAGAATTGACCCCGCAAAAATGTCTATAAATCCGTACTGCTTTTGAGCTAAGAGTTGGAGAAAACATCATAATTTAGCAAGTGCCAAATGAGGAAAAAAACTGCTAGTTCACATTTGAGATTCTCAGAAAAGCTGTTAAATGTAAGAGGCAATTTGAAAGTCCAAGTTAACAAAATGAAAAAGTAAACGCAGAGGAGCTCTCTTAGGAAGGAAAAGGATGCAGTAATTGAATGGGTGAAAGGCACAAACAGACAATTCCTAGTATGTTACTCTTCCACTGCTTCCCGCTTCTCAGGAAACAAATTAGAATACATTTAAGATCAGCTACATTAGATCTGGCTGCCTACAAGGACAGCGACAAATAACTAGTTTTTGAAATCTGTTATATGCCTCTGTAAATGAAAGAAGTATTGAAAGACAGATAAGAGTTTCAATTATGGTAAAGCAAGATCTATAATAATAAATTAAAAAATAAAGCAGTTGCCAATGTTCTGTCACACCCTAGAATAAGGGAACCTGTGGTACTTCAGATGTTGTTGTACCCCCAGCTTCCAAAAGGTTCAGCTAACATGGCCTATAGCCAGGGATGGGAGTTGGAGGTCAGCAACACCTAGAAAATATTTTTATTGCATAGTCACTTGTTGATTGGGGCCCTGGGCTCCTTCAGGGAAAAGGGCGGGATATAAATTTAATACATAAAATAAAATATATGAACCCTCCGTACACACACACATCATAGCAGTTATTTTCCTAATGTAAAATTATTGTAAAATTGATGGGACTGTGTAATAGTATCTACTTTTTGCCCTGCGGCTGTCTGTCTATCCATCGCTTCCCTCCCATGTTTTGGGCATCAGCAAAGCCTACCTCCGGCCCTGCAGCTCATGTGTGAGCAGAGTGCCAGCTTCACCAAGTTTCTTTATGGGAGATGTCATTACGAGCAGCAGCATCTAGATCTCTGGTAAGCTCCTCATATTGTACAGACAGCTCACAAGTTGCCTTTGGACCTGTCAGATGGCACACACAGATGCTCATATGCCATGTGAACTGTTTTGACCTCGTCTGTGCCATTTTCCTTTGGCTTCTCTTCGATGCGGAGAATATGGCTTCCCCCACACAGCTTATGGGATCAAAGCACCACCAAGGTCTTTACCCCCCCCCCCAACAAGATAACATAAAGGGGGGAAGGGTTGTTTTCAACATAAGAAAAATGCTTGTTTCAAATGAATGGCTTATCAGAGGAGAGAAATGAAGAGATTTCATAGGTTCTTGACTTACCAGACATCTGGGCCTTGCCTCAACAAGCAGGGCTCTACATAACCATGTCCACTATAAAATTCTGAGGAACCTACTGTCAGTGTACCAATCTACCTAGTAAGCCTATTGAGAACTGGGTGTATCTGTTGATCTACAATGGCTTTGTGAGTAAGAGCTGTTTGACAGTGGAATTTGCTGCCAAGGAGTGTGGTGGAGTCTCCTTCTTTGGAGGTCTTTAAGCAGAGGCTTGACAACCATATGTCAGGAGTGCTCTGATGATGTTTCCTGCTTGGCAGGGGGTTGGACTCGATGGCCCTTGTGGTCTCTTCCAACTCTATGATTCTATGTGGAGTCATATTTGTGGAATCATATTCAATGGTGGCGCTTATTTTGCCTCTACCAGTTAACAGTACTTTATTTCTGAAATGAGGATGATGGAGGGGGGCCAAATCTGCCCATCCATCCTCCACCAACCTGACCCCTAAACCTGTATCACTTCTGGTTGCATGAACTGAATGATGACAAAAATGTTCCTTGGACAAAAGGCATCAAATGCATTTTCCTTCTCTTTATTACTTCACATTTTTTCAGGACTGCATGTTGGTATCAAAACAGGCTCCCTGGTAATCGGTAGAACAAAATGAAAGTTGGATTCCTTATATTTTAGCCTCCCCCACCACCACTCCCTTCCACTTCTTTATGTCTAATCTAAGGCTCAGCAAATCAGCAAAACTAAAGCCTCTCATGAAATTGAATGGAATCAGGAGGGTTTGTGGGATAAGCTGCCAATAACCTTCTGCATAGTTTGGAGTGCTGAGAAAATCCCATTTGCAATTTGCCAACCTTCTCACCAAACAGTTCAGGATAGACCTGAGACTGCTGTTGTGTGCAATGGAACACTGTGATCCCGGTGCCATGAGGTTTTGTGTGTGCGACATACAGTGGTAAAAGGTAAAGGTAAAGGTACCCCTGCCCATCAGGGCCAGTCGTGACCGACTCTAGGGTTGCGTGCTCATCTCGCTCAAGAGGCCGGGAGCCGGCGCTGTCCGAAGACACTTCCGGGTCACGTGGCCAGCGTGACTAAGCTGCATCTGGCGAGCCAGCACCAGCGCCGCACACAGAAACGCTGTTTACCTTCCCGCTAGAAAGCGGTACCTATTTATCTACTTGCACTTAGGGGTGCTTTCAAATTGCTAGGTAGGCAGGAGCTGGGACCGAACGACGGGAGCTCACCCCGCCACGGGGGTTTGAATCGCCGACCTTTCAATCGGCAGGTCCTAGGCTCCATGGTTTAACCCACAGCGCCACCCGTGTCCCGACATACAGTGGTACCTCAGGTTAAGTACTTAATTCGTTCCGGAGGTCCGTTCTTAACCTGAAACTGTTCTTATCCTGAAGCACTACTTTAGCTAATGGGGCCTCCCACTGGCACCGCGCCGCCAGAGCACAATTTCGGTTCTTATCCTGAAGCAAAGTTCTTAACCCGAGGTACTATTTCTGGGTTAGCGGAGTCTGTAACCTGAAGCATATGTAACCTGAAGCATAGGTACCACTATGCCACTAGGTACCACACAACCTAAGGTACCACTGTATTCCTTTCCCCTACTGTTTTTCTGTCACCACATCCTCTCTTAAAAGAGGAGATGTAGCTGCTTTATACTGAGTAAATGACAGGGACTCTCCAAAGCCAAGACAGAGGTCTTTCTTACTCACTGGTATCTGATTTTTTATTTTATTATTACATTTGGAGATGCTAAGGATTGAATTTGGGTCTTACTGAATTTACCACTGAGATGTGGCCCCTCTCTGAAGGTCTTTTAGGGAAAGTACATGAGGCAGTTCTATAAAATACGGTTCCCGTATTTTTTATATTTGAGAGCCAGTGTGGTGTAGTAGTTAAGAGCAGTGGACTCCTAATCTGGGGAACTGGGTTCGCGTCTCCGCTCCTCCACATGCAGCTGCTGGGTGACCTTGGGCCAGTCACACTTCTTTGAAGTCTCTCAGCCCCACTCACCCCACAGAGTGTTTGTTGTGGGGGAGGAAGGGAAAGGAGAATGTTAGCCGCTTTGAGACTCCTTAAAGGGAGTGAAAGGCAGGATATCAAATCCAAACTCTTCTTCTTCTTCTTTGGGCCACAGTGCAATGGGAACTAGAAGCTTACTACAATGGCACAAATATATGGATATGGAAGAGAGTGGGAACAAATTGCAGTGAGCTGTGGTAACAGAGAGGTCAAAGCTACAGCGATATGAGTATATATTCTGCTCTGGGCAGAGTTTGTGGGCAGGGCCATAAGAGCCGAGCATGATTACAAGCCAAGGAACAGGACCATGGACAGATATTCTTGTTCCTTGCAGAGTGTTCCTCACCAGAAAAGCAGAGCAGGAATCCCAGAAAAGAGGAGTACCTTAGAGATCTCCAAGTAGGACCCAATGGAGTTACCACCTGGATATATGCAGCATCTATATCAGGTATAGGGAACTGGTGGCACTCCAGATGATATTGGACTCCAACTCCCAACAGCCCTCAACTTTGACCAGGGATGGTTGGGGCTGATGGGAGTTGGAGTCCAGTAACATCTGGAGTGCCACAGGTTTCCTAACCTTAATTTAAGCAAAGAAGACTGAGTTGTTGCTTCGGTTAAGATCTGGAAGTCACTGTCCAGCCAGGGTGGCTAGTGCCACTCACCATCAGGGAAGCCCCTTGTGGTTTAAAGGATTCCTGCCTAATTTTTCAGTCATTGGCTCCAATGGCATTGGTTGTCAGATCTGAAAGTGAGTCCCTGGAGGCTGAGCAAGAGGGCAGAGCAACCTTCTTAGGTGATAGAAGTAGTGGCAGGACTGCTCCAGGGACTCCAGTGGCACAAAGGTGTGTGTGTGTGTGTGTGTGTGTGTGTACGTACAGGGAGGAAGTATTATGGAGCTCATGCTGACGGAAATTCTCTCCCTCAATCTGCCACCTCCTCAGAGTCACGAACCTCATCTCTCTGTTGGGGGAGTCCAACCCCGTGCCCATAGCAGTATGATAAAATGCTACAAAAATGTTAAAGATTGCCATTGTGCAACTGGTGGAAATGATCCAGATGTCATGTATCAATCACAGTGCGTACATATCTTTCAATAAGGGGCGATCCTATACCCATTTACCTTGGAGAAAGTCTCATAGAACTCAATGGGCTTTACTTCTGAGCAGATGTTAATCTATATAAAAACATAGTCATTAAATATTTGGGTGATATATGTGCGTGAGTGTGTGAGTGAGTGCATACAGTCATGTGTGTGTGTGTATATATATATGTAGGTGGGTGTAAAAGAATTCAAAAAGAAATAAAACTACTAATAAATATATCTGATAAATAATGATGATGGCCCCCATATTTCTTTGTTTAATTCTCAGTTTCTTTCAAGACCTTCTTGAAGTTTGGCTGTAATGGATCATTACGTCCATAATGTGTTCAATGTTGGGAGTGAATTTTGAACAGTTTTTAGGCTGCATACTGTTTTCTTCCAGATAATTTACTGGATTAAAATTAGCAGTGTGAAAAGCTGTAGAGAAATCTAAATGCCTGCCAAATCAAAGAAATAATCACATTTTTATGAATATTTAATATCATAGTCATGGCAAATAAGGCAAGTAATTAGTACTTACCATATATTTGCAAAGTATTATTTTATGTAAATGCTACATTCTACTAGTTTGATATGAATTATTCATTGTATTACCCGACACTGACACAAACCAGTAAACATTTAAATCTATGTGTTATTCGTTTACTTCCCTTTAATGATATTGTGTAGAGTGAATTTTGGAGTGAAGATTGCTGTTTGTTTTCCCAAAGGGGATGGAAACAAGAAGGTCATTTAAAGTCACCTATTGTACAGCACCATAATAAAGAAACTTAAGATGCAAATTTACAAGACACAAATTCTTTCATGTGTACTGATGAAGAGCTCTTAGCTCTGCCTCAGCCTCCAAAGACAGCACAGGAATTACTATTAATGAGATATGGGAAGGGCTGTTTATGAAAATAATGGCTCTTAAGTGATGAGGAATTACGTGTTTTAAAAAATAGCATTCCATTCCACCAAAATTTCCAAAGCCTCCACAAGATTTTTAGACAGTAGAAAGATACAGTAAACTTCTCTAGTTATATTGTAGCTCTAGGCTTTGATTGGTTGAAAAGTACCAGGTATCATCCAAATACATGTGGGTAAAAAAAAAAACTTTAAAAAGGCTGGAGATTGAACTCCATTGGGATCGTTATCCAACACTGACCACCAGGAAACCCAGCTACTGACCGCCTGTGCTATGTTACTTATGAGTAGACCAGAAGCCTGTGCTGTTTGGCTCTATGGAGCCTCCAATGTGTGGTTCTTCAGGGTTCAATTTTATCTCCCATGTCGTTTAACACATTCATGAAACCGCTGAGTGGGATAATCTAGGTTTTTGGAGTATTTTGTCAGCAATACGCTGATGACACACAGCTCCATGTCTTATTTACATCTGCAGGTGTAATAATGGATGTGATGAACTAATGTCTTGTTTCAGTAATGGACTGGATGAGAGCCAATAAACCGAAGCTCAATCTAGATAAGACTGAGGCTAGGTTGCTCACTGGGGCAAGATAGTCTGAGCACATAACATCAGTCCCCGCCCCACTGAATTGCTACCAGATGGTACATGTACCAACATGTACACTAAGCAAAATAAATACATGTGCAGGCCTTTGAGTGGGCCTTATGATTTCACGACCTCAATGACTGTCTTTCCCCATAAGAATGAACCCAGACTCTGCAATTGTCACCTGAGGCCCTTCTTTGTGGGCCCCTCCACAGGAGATTCAGAGGTTGGTGAGCCTTTCCAGTGGTGGCTCACCACTTGTGGAATGTTCTTCCCAAGGAGGCTCACTTGGAGCTATTATTGCCTATGTTTGGCACCAGGCAAAAATATTTCCTTTTTCATGTTGGCTTTTAATTATCTATGGCCTCCAATATGGGAGTGGGTGGGGTGTTTTCCTCTACCCTCCATGGTTGGCTGCTGGTGTACATAAAATTATAAGAAGAGCCCTGCTGGAGCAGACTAGCTAGTACAGGATCCAGTGGGCAACAACAAAACTATGGAAAAATCACAACAACACTCTAAAATCCAGCTGAGTTCTCCAAATGTTCCATATAAGCACCTAGTGATTTAAGTTGCAACCTGGGAGAGCAGTATACATGGCAGACAATCTAATAACCAAACAAATTCTTGAAGAAACACATGAACCTAAGTTCTTGTGTGTTTGGCTCCTCCTACTTTCTGTTCTGCATCACCATGAGGCACCTGCTCTGAGTAACTACTGCAGCTGTAGCCCAGGAAGAGTAACCGATCACCTTCTGGGGGAATATGAATCAACTGAAGAGATGAGGGCTCACTGCAGTGGACACTAAAAATGTTTGTTTTTAGCTTTAATATTTTAAGCAAAGATTTCACTTCAGTTAGACTCATCCTGATCTGCAGTCTCCACCTGGTGTTCCTCTAGCCAGATGGAACTGTAAATTATTTAAAATCATGAATTTCCATTAGCAGTTGCATTTAAGTGCTTAAAAAAAGAGGTTTCTAGGATTCCTGAAAGCAGCAGTGGTGTGCTTGGGAAAGATGAGGGAGAGGGGCACAGCGTATCCACAGGCTTTGAATTCTTTGTATTGAGACCCAAGAGGAGCATAAGGAATATGCCACTGCTATATGTAGTTGCTATTGCTAAGAACAAGGAATACAGTGGTACCTCGGGTTACAGATGCTTCAGGTTACAGACGCTTCAGGTTACAGACTCCGCTAACCCAGAAATAGTAGCTTGGGTTAAGAACTTTGCTTCAGGATGAGAATAGAAATTGTGCGATGGTGGCGCAGTGGCAGCGGGAGACCCCATTAGCTAAAGTGGTACCTCAGGTTAAGAACAGTTTCAGGTTAAGAACGGACCTCCGGAACAAATTAAGTTCTTAACCCAAGGTACCACTGTATTGTTCACAGATAAAGATTAAAGCAGGGTTGGGCAGCCTCATTTCTGTCGACGGATAATAATGTCTAATAATGTTAATAACCTGCAACTAACCATGACAAATACATGTGGTCCTCCATTTTGGTGATTTTTGTACTAAGTTCCCCTTGCATACTCTCATAGCTACATAGAGAATTGCAAGAAATCATCCAGAAGTAAGCACCAGTCCAAGAACAGTTTCTAGCTCATCCCTGATACCACTCCAGTCCATTTCAATATCTCCTATCCTCAATTACTAAGCAGCTTTTGATAGCATCTACCAATGTATCCTTCTGGCAAAGGTCATCCGAGGATTTGGAGCAAGACGTCCACAATCTGTAGATGATTATCAACAATATATTTCCTTACCATCTGCATCAGGCATGGTTGTGCAGATGCTGAGCCAGGGTCTGGAGGCAGTAATGGGATGAATGAAGGCCAGTGAACTGAGGGTGAATCCTGAAGGCACTTTGTGAGTGGATTCCATGTCCAATAAGTGGGTAGATGTCCTGTTCTAGATGAAGCCACTCCTTTATCCAACACTGACATTTGAAGCCCCAAAGACCTCAGTGGCTAGGAGTGCCTATTTTCAGCTAAGGATTGTTTTCCAGCTGTGACTGAACTGGAACAGCTCACCATTGGTGATTCATGTTTTCTTGGACTCCTGCAATGCACTCTGTGTACGGCTATCCTTGAAGGCTGTTCTGAAGCTGAAGCTGGTGCAGAATGCCAGAACTATTGAATGCCTCCTCAAACTGGAGTTACATTACACCAGTTCTGCATGACCCACACTGGCTGCCTTTATGCTTCCAGGCTCAAGGTGTTGATGCTTGTATATGAAGTCCTAAAAGACTTTGACTTCTCCCAGTATCTACCAGCACAGCCTTTGAGATCTGTTGGGTAGGGCCCCACTTGTGGTGACATTAATGGGTGCTGCCTGGTATGCTGTAACCCAGAATAGGTCTCTCTGCATTATAGCACTCTGCTCATTGGACTCCCCATACTCAGAGATGTTCAGATGCCTTCGGTGATTTCCTTTCACCATCAATGTACTTACCTGAGCCTTGCAAGTTGGGAGCATCATGTAAGTCACTGGAGCATTTGTGCATTATTTCTGCCATTTCATTTATATGTGAAATGTTTTGCTGTTCCGGATTTATGCCTTTGTCATTTTATTGACACATTGCTTTTACTGTTTTAATTTTGTAAACCATACGGTATATATATTTTTGTAACGAAGAGCCATATAAATAAACTTTAACAACGACAAACATCACGCACGACAAGGAAGAGGTTATGACTGGCAATGTGTCGGCTCCCCATATCTGTTTGAGACATCACCATTTCGTTCTTCTGCAAGGCTCATTTGTGAGGGAATTCCTCCACTTTTTGCTCTCTTGGCTGAGGACATGTGCTCCACCTTGATTTGGATTGGATGGCTTTTCAGAAGGACATGACAGCAGACTAGAAGGGCCTAGGGGTGGGAAGAGATCGAGCATTGAAGCTGCAGTAATCGCCATGTGCTCAGATAGACTGCAATGTGTTGCAGCTGCTGTAAGGCTCCCTTTAACCGACTCTTCCTTGCAGTGGAATTGTGTCGGTCCCAGAAGCAGAGAAAGGAGGTCGGCAGCAAGAGGAGGAGAAATCACTTTATTTCTACCCTGATGCAGTAAGATATAAATACAATCAAGAGGAGGTTAATCTAATCCTTTTGTGAAGCACTGAGTCAGAGAACAAGACAAAAACAAATCTGTGATCTGGAACTTCCTGAGCACCCACTCAGGGTGGATTAATGAGGACTACACGGCTGTGAAATTACGTGCCCTCTGAGTCAGGAAAATGGTCCTAGTGGTGCATGACCTTGAAATGAGGGGAAGCAAACTTCACCTGATCCACAATTATAAAGACCTGGGAGGAGGGGGTCTGGGAGGAAGAACATATTAAGAGCCTGGAAAATGTTCTGAATATGAAAGCAACAAAACACTTTAAAAACCCTGGGCTTTGAAGGATGCACTAAAAGTGGTATTTAAAAAAATAAAATCAAGGGGCATTACACGGATACTGGTGGTTGAGCCTGAGCACTACAAAGAAAGCCTGTCCTCTTTATTTATAAGAAGTGGATTTTGGTCGCTGTTGTTAGGGACTTAGTGATGTTTGTCTCTGTTCAATTTTCTCTCAGCAATGAAAAATTGTTGCGAGATGATTTCCAGCCTTAGCTGCTTTACATGACAGTATTATCAAGGATTCATCAAGAGGCCATCTGTCGAATTTATGAAAAAAAAATGCCAAAAAAAACCCCTCACAGATGAAAAGGAAAGAGCAAGACAGAGACTGGTCCCGGGGAAAGATAGATGTGGCAGCATGTGCCTGAGTGTGAAAATTGCAGCATTTAAATACTGCAGAATAAATTACTCTGCTTGAAAATTAGTGATGCTCTCCCAATTTAGATTTACCCCTCCTTACTCTAAGAACATAATGAAATACATTGCATTCCCATGACTATTTTTATATCCTAATGAAAAAAAAAAATGGGAGAAAGCATAGACCCTGTAATAGGCATCAAATAAGCTTTAGAACTTGAGTCCAAAAATTAAATAACTTCAAGATATGATACTCGTGGAAATGTATATTAATTAACATATGTATGTAAAAAAATGGCATGCATGGCTGTGACTGTCACATAAGTGGTTACTCCTAGCAGACAAAGTAAGATATAGTCTTATCAGATATATTGAATTGAAAATATTTAGAGAACATATCAAATTTGTTCGCATTTACTATTATCATCATTTACTATTTTTAGTGTTGACAGGTTCTTTTCCACATACGGTGTATGAGAAATGAAGTTGAAGGTGTTGTTGGTTTACAAAATATAAATACTATTTCTTTAACTACTGTTTTCCTTGCATTATGCATAAGACACACAGGGATTTAGGTCAGGTTTTAAAGTATATTTTCATCTCACACATAATATAACTGATTTTTTTTAAAAAAAAAATACTTCTTCTTTCCATGATAATATTTTGTTTCTTACATGGGATGGGTGGCTCTGTCAAGTTTGATTCCTCTCAGTTTCTCATTTTTCCAGTCTTCTGTTCAGTTTTCCACATTTCTGCATCAGTCTGTACATATTTAGTGCAGATTTCAATAAGCTGTTTTGATCAATATACACATTTCTGCAGAGTAATTTCCCCTAATATAATGCATTTTCATTATGCTATTTTCACTAATATGTGCATTTTTACTCTCATATTCTAATATATACATTTTTGCACACATTACTTAGCTGGAGCACTGCATTGCAAAATTCAGAGAAGTACAAATTTCAGTGGATGCTTTGTTTCGGTTCACATATTGTTTCAGGAAGTGCAAATTAGGTAGGTTCACCTTTAAATGGGAACTGAATGAAATGCCTCCCACATCCTTAACTACATTGCAGGGAAGCAATGAGGTGGGATTAAAGCAGCTGCAACAAGATTACCTTACAAGAACAACATAGCTAAGCTGATGCTGCCCTATGAATTTGAGTCTTTCGTCCACTGGCCCTGGGAAGGATCATTGTGGACTGCCCAGCCAAAGTAAACTCCAGGCACAGGGCAGTTGTCTGCTAAGCAGGTCCTTGTCGTCACATCCTGCTCTTTTGTAGGAAGAAGGTATTGGGGAAAGTTCGGATTTTGGAGCCATCAGCAAGCTCCCTTTAGTTTATTGTCACTAAGGTGAGAATGAGCCTAGTGAGATATCCTAGCAGTATGAACATCATCTGAAACCTTATTTGTTTATTCCCAATGTCTATACCTAGGAGCAGACCTATCGTGAGGCAGAATGAGGCCACAGACTCAGGTGGCAGATGCTAGGGCCAGTGGCAGTAACCCCTATTGGAGGACAGGTATATGGTTGCCATGTGAGCTGTTCTGCATCCTCATAACAAACCCACTATCACATTACCAGAACTGAAATAACATTCAACTGCAATTCCAGTCACCTTCTGTACATGGAATATCAGGGTGCAGGTAAATTGACCTATGCCTCGGGCAGCAAAATGTTTTGGGCCAGTCCTAATTATATCCTGCCTTTCACCCAACAGGTAACACATGGCACCATGCCTGGGTTCCCTGGAGGACTTGCCTTCAGACACTGACAAGATTCCAGAATTGCTTACTGTCCACAAGCTAGATGCATTATGTGCCGCCAGACCATCCCCTGCTTTTTTAAAAAATGCCATCCAATCTATTGAGGTTTTTTTACTTAGACACACCTTTTTCACAATGTTGTCATATTTTTCCACACTGACCTTCAGTGTGAGTTGGCTGCCTTCTGCTTCACCCTGGCCTCTGAAATATATTCTGCAATACCACCTGTCATGTTGCTCAACAAGAGGTTATTGTTGTTTTGAATGAGTTCCACCTTCCCCAGTTTGTGTTTTGTGCAATAGATTCCAGGTTGCTTAACATTAACCTCTTACCTTGAATAAATACATTTATTGGATTGAGGTTACCTCATCCTGCCAATGCTGGCAGGATGCCTGCAAAGTACAGTTTCCCCTATAGCATGTAACACTGTGGGAAAAGTTGTATGGATCACTGTTGTTGGGTTGGGGTTTCTATCAGTAATAGCGTGGGTAAAAAAAATCAAAACATATCTGAGTGCAATCTTTGTCTATCCAGCTGCAAATAAACAAAGCATATTGTAAGGCAATGGGAGTAGAGCAGGATGGAAAACAATTAGCAGTCCAAGGACCTTGTTCCCTTCTGGGCAAACTTCTGTGGCCATATTCCCTGTGGCAGGGCCAGAGACAAAAGTGGTTGATGCAACAAATTTTAATTTTACCTTTGGATAGTAGGATAGTTTCCACAAAGAATCCACATCCCTCTCTATCTTCCATCTAGGCAAGCAAGAAGCCTTCAAGGGCCAAAACACACAGGTGCAAAGCAAGCCAATGAGGGGGTGGTCTCAGGAGAGGTCTTGTGGCCTAGGGAACATTCCAAGGGCCCAGTGGCATGCGGTCAGTGGACTAGTGGGACTAGGCTAGTCCCTTATATGTTCCTGGTAAATTAGAGTATTACAGTATTAAAGCCTGAAGCCTCCGTCCCAAAGTCCAGGAAGCTTCTGCCCAGCTAAGGAGGGAGGTGCGATGCTCCAACGAGCTCCAAGAGCCCTCCCTCCACCTTCCCAAAACCTGTCCAGCTTTGGGAAGGAGAAAGCTGCAGCATCCTTTAAGAGGCCTGCCACCTCCTTCCCAAAGTCTGGGAAGCTTCTGCTTGGCTTAGGCGGGGAGACACGATGCTCACACTGTGATGCCAGGACACCCTCCTCTGCTGCTAATCACCCTCACAAGTTGGCATCTCTGGCCCTAACTGTTCCCCTCCAAAAAAATTCACTGCACACCACTGCAAGGGCCAGATAGAGAGATCTGGGAGGCTGAATCAGCCTCAAGGCCTGAGATTCCCCACTT
Organism: Podarcis tiliguerta; assembly: GCF_965153285.1. Lineage (NCBI taxonomy): Eukaryota > Metazoa > Chordata > Lepidosauria > Squamata > Lacertidae > Podarcis > Podarcis tiliguerta. The sequence continues at coordinate 34,287,594 of NC_139540.1, read as the reverse complement.
CTGGGGTAGAATTTTGGTCTTTGTTCAGAAACCTAAATCTGGGTTTAGGGCATCTCCAGTTATGTTTATTTTCTCTTGGCATGATAAATGGTGAGGAATTCTATAGCTGCTTAAAGATCAAGTGGTTACTGATGTGTGAAATGATAGTTTCATGAAGAACGGGCTGGATTTTAAACATTTGCTGTAGCAGCATTTTAGATTCAGCATGTTAAGAGTGGATACAATGAAGGTTTAATCTGGGCTAGAGCTCACAATCAGTTTTTAATGTCAGGGCTTACTCTGGAACGTACAAAATTAGAAAACATGAAAGTAACCCAAAGCTGGTAAAGACCTATGTTCTCCTCAACACTGTTTAATTGCAAGGGAACCCTCACATCTTCAGGATTCAAAGTTAGAGCTTGCAGACCAAATGGTGGTGATTTCTCACAGACATGGGCCTCTACACCCCTTTTTCTAGAAAATAAGTACAAGATATTTCAGAAAGTTAGAATACTCAGAAACTTAGAATAAGCACCATTCACTTCTACACACACAACAGCACACTGTGCTCTTAGTGTGCATTAAATTTAAATCAAAACAAGGAAACTTCATGGCTGCTTCAAACATGATGAGTTCAGTAAATGGAAAAGGCATCAATGCAAGGAATACTGTTGAAACTGTATACAGATGACTGTATACAGATGACACCCACCTGCCCTACACCTGAGGCCATCGATACTGCATAGGGCTAGACCTGCTTTCCATGTAGGTAGTTGATACTTCTGCAGTGCTTTCCCTGCAAGAAGTTGATATTTTTGAAGCTGGCTTTACCCGACTCCAGTTGGGTAAAATAAGAGATTTTGTGTTGCTGTTTCTTCTGTATCTTAACAGAAGAAAGTGACAGCAGTTCTCTTAGGTGGGATATTAGCAATCATACTGATCATAATCGCTTCAAGCACTGCAAGCAGAATGTGGCTTAACAACAACAACAATATTCAGCATAGAAAAATTAAAAGAGTTGTTAAGACAAGCAAAGCAGGCAGTTGAGATCAAAATAATTTCATGGAGATCACAAAATATGCTGTTGTGGGTTATGTATTCTAACCATAATAAGAAACTCTCAGCTGATCCCGATCAGGGATCATTGAAGTAGTTAAGGTAGCACTGATACGTGTTTTAAAAAGGAAATTGTATTTGCTTGCTCTGCTTGTTTTCTAAGCAAGTCTGGGGATAATCGTGGCTCATATTAAAAATACTGTTATCTTCAGGCATTTGCTTAGGTTTCTGTTATTTATTTTTGCTATGAATATGATTTCATTGCAGATCCATTACTTTAAACACAATTATAGTTTTATGTGCACATTTTCCTTTTACATATTTTGGAATTCCCAAATGATAAATTAAGGCTGTTTGTTATCAAGACTGTGGGTGACAGTGTTAATGACAGTGTTGTTCAGAGAGCAAATATTCTTACAGGTTTTCATCCAATAAAGACGAATAATTTTCGATTATAGCCTATATATGAATTGGGAAATCAGAGTATATACCTCCTCACATAATATAGGCTTAAAATGATATGCTTAATATAGGCTTAAAATGAATACAGCCATGAAGCGTAAGAATTTTAATAGCTTAGACCATGTTCCTTGTAAATCTTATGCAATTTAGCAATCAAGAAAAGGTGTTGTTAATTCCATGAACTGGGAGGATGCTTTAGTTAAATCATACAGTTCCTTAAATCACAAAGCAGGCGGAGGCATTGCTGAGTTTAAGGAGGAATCAATATTTTGCTTATTCCACGATTTAAACCAATTTTGCAGAACCAATTTAATCTTAAGCATATCTTGCTAAATTCAATCAAACACATTGTGCAGTCACATTGTACTGCTCCCATGTTTTGCAAGAATAGTTAGGGAGTAAGGGGTCAGCGGCGGAGCAAGCCAATTGGTGCCTGGGGTGGCACCCGGGGGCAAGGCCAGCTGCCTGTGGGGCAGGGTGAGCTGGGGCAGGACGCTCCGCAGGGCCTCTGAGGAGTCTGCCTGCCTCCTCCCACTCAGCCACCCTACAGCTGATGCCAGTGAGTGTGAACAATCCTGAACCAATGCAAGGCTATTCCTAATCAGAATATCCATAAGAATTAATCCCTCCTGTAATGTACCTCTTGAAAGGTCAGTTTGGTCATTACATTGAAACAAAATTGTCCTGTAAAGTACAGGAGAACTGTAGCTGGCTAGAAAGGGCTCAAAGGGGTGTTTAGAAGTTACAGAGGAGGTACATTTGTCCTGGAGTGCTGATAGGGTTAGTTTCAGTGGCTTCATCAGGCATCTAACTAGGTCCATACTCGGACTAAGTCTAATAACCCCAGGCCCCCTAAATCTATGAATCCCACTCGTGGAAGCTGCTGACTGCTTACTGGCCCTCTCCAAATGAGCGAGCAGTGACTAGAGCAGGGCTGGAGAAATGTGGCCCTCCAGATGCTATTGGACTCCAAATCCCATCAGCTTATCCAGCAGAGGCTATGATCAGGGATGGTGTGAACTGTAGCTCAGCAACATCTGGAAGAACACACATTCGCCATCTCTGGACTACAGCAAAGGGAAAGAACCACAGCCAACACTCACTTTGCCATTTCCCTCTGGGCATGGGCATTGATCTGGTCAAGAGGCAACAAGGCTGGGCATTTGAGCAGAGGAGGTGACTTGAAGAGAGGCTATAGCTCAGGAGAAGAGCACCTGCTTTGTATGCAGAAGATCCCAGGTTTGATCCCTTGTGTCTGCAGGTAGAGCTCCTGCTTGAAATTCTGAAGAGCTGCTACTGGTTACTGAGCTCAATAGTCTGACTCAATACCAGGCAGTTTTCTATGTTCCTATGAGATGTGCCTACTCAGGGAGAGAGAGACCTCTGAAGGCATCTTGCCCAAGTGCCCCTCCCCTTGGGGGGGAACCCTGAAGATGATACTGAGTCTGACCAAACACTGAAGAAGTGAAGTCACCTCCTCTGCTCAAATGCCCAGCCTTGTTACCTCTTGACCAGATCAATACCCATGCCCAGAGGGAGATGGCAAAGTGAGTGTTGGTTGTGGTTCTTTCCCTTTGCTGTAGTCCAGACAACCTCATTAAATTCTCAGGTGTGCCATCCTTCCATTCAAAAGCATCACAGAAGGCAGTTCCCACTTTCCCCCATTCCTTGTAATCGTGATTCAAAAACCCCAGTGCATTACACACAAGCTGCAGAAATCTGCCAAGGGATCCTTAACACCATAGCCATTAAGTGGGCACTGTATTTTTCCATAGGTACATCTTATTAGAATAATCTTTGAACTATTCCACTACATGAACTCCAATATCACACAAATATCTTTCCATCTGTGCAAACGCAGGTTCTGGAGAACAAGCTGGAAATAGATGGGAGACAGTGTTATTTTAAATAGCTGTTCAACCAAATAAATATTAAGCACATAGTTCAGCATTTCAAAAATTGTAAAATAAATCATCATCAAAAGGCTTATTTTATGAACCTATAAATCTCCGGAAAATAAACGTTTTCTTCATCTTCCTGTGTTTTAATAAAGAATCCCCCCCTTTTTACTCACTCAATTACAATATCACTATCAGTTCAAATTACAGGTCAAAGATATGAGGCTTAATGTATGTACAGCCGGTTCTCTTCTCCTAATAACCTGTCATTCCTGGGATTTGAATGTCAGAATGCAGCCTGCTGCGGTAATGCTCTTCGGCAGTGCTGTGATGAAAACTTTGGACAAATCATGAAGAACATTCCAGATCCAAATCATCAGAAGGTTACTGGGGAGAGCCTTTCATTCTGCTTTGACCCCTTGATCTGACAAGTGACACCTACAAAATGAACAGCCCTCCAACTTAAATTGTTTAACTGTAGCCTGATCAGTTTTATTATCTTGCTAATCCGGATATCAGCCATTTCATCAGAATGGAAGATATGCATATCATGAATTATTTTGACACCAAGACCTTTTAATTTTTGCCAGCAATATTTCACTGCACCAATCAGGGCCTGCAGTCAGTGATGCTTCTCACCTCCTGGGATGTCAAGAGGACAGTGCACTCCTGACAGCACCAAATCATCTGGGAGCTGTAACGAGCTATTGCTGCAATTATTATTATCTCCTGTAGTCATGCATTTCATTACAGTGCGGGTAGGCAGAGGCTTCTCTTCCAGGCTGGTCTTATTTAGGAATCTCTGCTGTTTTATGTGCTGTGGGGCTCTGTCGTGTAATTTCTTTTCTCCTCGGCAGACAAGGGTAGGTGAATTTGTAATAAAAACAAAACACTAGCTAGGTACCATAGGAAAAAAAGAATGATCACAATACAGTACATTAACCAGCGGTGAAACAGTTTAAATGGCCCACTTGTACTTTATGAAAGCAGTGGTTAATCAGCAATATGGTATGCTACAGAGAGAAATAAAGCACAGTTTATTCTTAAAAGATACATTACACACACTCACCCACATGTACTTTCCTAAAATCCTTTTATTTTTTTTATCATGCCTACATCCAATTTTTTCTCTTTTCCTTTTCGTATTAATACAGTTGAAATGTTTCAGAGATTGTTTGGGGAGAACTCTACCTCCTTTATACACATGGGGAGCTAATTTTCATTTCCAGCGAAAATTAAGGGTGGTATTCAACAAAGTCTTACTCAGAGTAGTCCCATTGAAATCGACATAACTAAGTTATGTCCATTAATTTCAGTACATCTGCTCTGGGTTATAGTTGAATACCACCCAATACCATTCAAAAAGCATGTGAATCTTATTACAGGTTGTGCAAATAAGCTGTGGAGCATTCTGTTTACCAAGTCACCAGTGAGAAAGCTGGATCCGTAAGTTTGTTATGTGAGGTCAACCAGAGGATCCACAACAGCCGTTTTATCATTGGGTGCTCCAGAAAGCCTCGCTTTCCCTAAATCCCACATTTCAATGTCTCAAAAAGAAGTGGTCCTCCCCCTATGTTTTCCTCATTTCTCCAGGTGTTCTGCAGCTTTCATAAGCCTCCTGTGCATATCATTCAGCAATCTCCCTTCTAGGCAGCCATACATCTTTTAAAGTGCTCTTCCCTTTCTCATTTTCACTAGGTGACCTGTCTGACAACAATGTCACAAAGAGCTAATAAATCTGATGATAACTGGTTGACCAGAGAGATATTGGAGCACTCGCTAGTTATATCTGCCATGTTTGATTTTTCTGGGCCTGCAACTTCGCTCCCAAACATTGTTCCACTTTTTATGAGTTTCTCTACATGGATATTGCTTCTATGTATGTGAGCATGTGCACTCTGTGTGCAATATCACAAATGACAAGTACATGTGCTTAGCCTGTCACATACAACCATGGAAAGAAATGCTGATTGGTAGCTGCTTTCTGACCTTTTCCAGTCCACAGGACAAGGCAGGCCAGGTGTTGCAGCACCCACCATGGAGAGCTCCAAGTGAGCAACCTCTTCCAACAAAAGTTAGAGGTGGGCCTTTCAGCCTTTGCCTCCAGTACACCTCTCCTAGGCTTCACTTTTCTTGTGGGAGCTGCAATCTTTAATCTTTAAACAGCCAACTCTCTGACCTCCAGACAGGCACTTCTGTGTTTCCAAGCCTTCTGTCTGGTGCACTTCCTGCGCTGTTGGATCAGCACAGACTTGGAGGCACTTGGTTCTTTAACCAAGAGAAAGATGCCCTGAGAGTCTATGTTCTATGGGTGCTGCAGAATCTGGTTCAGGAAGCTCCTGCCTGCCTGTCAGCCATCATGAGCATCAGACTCTGGCTCTGGCTCCTTAGTCAGTGATACTGCATTCTTTGACTTCATCCTGGACTCTGGGGTGAAGACAGTTATCCCAGCATGTACACCTTGAAAATTTAGCTGTTGTTTCCCCATGATTTCAGGGATTTTATTTGGACTTCTATTTTATCTTTGATTATGTTGGTGATTTTATGGTTTTACTGGACAGAATGCTACTTTAATGTCATTGTAGGCTACTGTTATTTATTAATTTTATTGTGATTGTGTATTCTTTAGCGTTAAATATGATGCACTATATATATATATATATATATATATATATATATATATAGTACTTAATTTATATATTATTGTGAGCTGTTCCATATGGGCATTTTTCTAAAAGATGGGAAATTAAATATATATGCATAATAAATAAATATGAACATATATGGCATGTGCAATTTATTGAATAGCAATAATAGCAGTTTAGAAAAATCTATCAGATAGTGCTTCCCAACCTCTATGAAAATTGATACCAAACTATTTAGTTAAAAATTTATCAATGGATGCATATTGGAATTTATTGAGCTAATTTCCATGTGTTAAAGAAGTTGTTCTTGATGGTATAAGTTTAAATACAATGAGCTAAGGGGGGAAAGTGACTACTGGTAAAATAGATAGATATAGATATAGATATAGATATAGATATAGATATAGATATAGATATAGATATAGATATAGATATAGATATAGATATAGATGTGGAGCAGAAAGAGGTCTGTCACAACATTCTATTTCTTGTTAATCTTGGGCAAGGGAGCAATTAAGTGATAGGATGATCACCTGCTTATTCAACATTTCTCTACAGAGATCCCGATTCTCTTTTACATATTTCCAAACTAAAACTAGATAACAAGGTTGGATGCTCACATGATACATCTGCATGTATGTCATTGGAAACAAATCACTAACACAGGCACATGCAGTGCATCAGTTGTTTCAATTGATCAAACAGCTGGCTTTAGTTTACTGAGCTATCTATTTGAGGTTGATCTACAGCAGACATTGAGGTAACTCTGCTTGCAGCCCACATCCATTTGAAGTCAATGACCACACTCCCACTGACTTTCATTGAGATGGATTGCATCCTAAATTATTTCATCAGATTGTTTTTCTCTGCAGGAGAATTCTTCTGCCAAATACTTCTTAAAAGTACTTCTAGACAGCTATTCAGCTTCATCATAGGGGTCTCAAATAGAATTATAGAAATGCCTTTTCTAACATATATAATGATTTTGGACCAATCCACACAGTCAGCAGACTCAGGACGTAAGCCTTCACCAACATTCTTGAAGCTGAAGGTTAAGTGACATGCCTAAAAAAACCCATGCGAAGAAAGTACAAAACTAGCATGCCAGGGACAAGAGTTCAGACTAGGCTGAAGCCTGAAGTGCTTCAGCCAAAAAAAGCTTTTCTACTTGTTCCTGCTAATGGTATGAACTGGCCCACACTCTGGTATAATGTTTGTTGGAGCTTTTTGTTGGAGCCTCTTTTGCACACTTTGAGGTTAGGTGTTGAGGGGGTCCCCCATATGCAGCAAGGCTGGCTCACTGCATTTTAAAGTGGGTGGCGCTGTGGTCTAAACCACTGAGCCTAGGACTTGCCGATCGGAAGGTCGGTGGTTCAAATCCCCGCGACGGGGTGAGCTCCCGTTGCTCAGTCCCTGCTCCTGCCAACCCAGCAGTTCGAAAGCACGTCAAAGTGCAAATAGATAAATAGGTACCGCTCCGGCGGGAAGGTAAACGGCGTTTGCATGAGCTGCTCTGGTTTCGCCATAAGCAGCTTAGTCATGCTGGCCACATGACCCAGAAAAACTGTCTGCAGACAAACGTCGGCTCCCTCAGCCAGTAAAGCAAGATGAGCACCTCAACCCCAGAGTCGTCTGCGAATGGACCTAACTGTCAGAGGTCCTTTACCTTTACCTTTACCTTTACCTTTTTAATACACTAGCTAAAGATGAGGGTTCCCCATAAAATTACCCAATTGCAACTGTTGCTTCCATGCAAATAAATACATGTTTTTAAAAAACCCTGTGGCATGCAACATCAGAATTACTTCACAGTAGCTAAGCTTCTAGTGTTCTTTTATAGCCATGTTATTCTGGTGATAAGACAAATGCATTTCTGAACATTAAACCAACATATTATTTCTTTCATGTAAAGAGACAGCTGATGCTGCTTGAAAGTTTGGCACCAAAGACACAGGACCATATTTTTCAACCACCCCCACACAAAATCTTTTAATAAGATCACTGCAGAAAACTGCCTGTTACATTTCCAGCCATTTTATTTGGCAAAGGCTAACTTGCAGTGCTCAGGATAATCATTTTTTGCTGGCTTAAAAAAAAGAAAAATATTTTATTTATTTTATTTATAAATTTTCTATCTTGCCTTTCCTTAAAAAAAAAAAAAGTAAAAGGCCAAGGCAGCTCACAACATGTGATCAAAACAGTGATGTTCAACTAAACCATACAAATTCCATTCAACATTGCAAAAAAAAAGTGCACGCATGCACACACACACACACACTATATCAGTCTAAGGATGTCATTTGTGTGACATGAACAGAATGAGGAAGCAGTATCACCATTAACATGTGATGTCTTAGAAGCAAAACGGATTGGCTTTTTTACTGTTTGAAGGGTAAATAAAGAGCTTCCCTGCTACATCCCAACATGTGATTCTAAACATAAATAATACTTAGGGACATAGGATGCTGTCTTCTACAGAGTCAGACCATGGGTCCATCTACTGTCCATTTATTCCAAATCTTTTCTTCCTGTTACTTAACCACTTCCTGATCCACAAGACTGCTGATCCATGACTGATCCATGACTGCTAAGCTTACTCAGAAGTCTTCGGTGTCTTTCAAAAAGATTTCTGCAAAGCACACTATGTGAAGCAACACTGAAAGGCACTGTGGCTTAGAAAGTAGCCTATCAATATAGTAATTTATGAATTTATAAATTAATGAACAAGCTGACTCTCTGGGTGGTGTTTTTGTGGGTCCCGGGACCTTGGCCCTGAGAGCCATCCCTAGCTGCAATACTGCTCCTATTCCATGGACTAGATGGGTTCACTAGGACACTCAACATGCTGGACCCAAGATGGCTGCATTGCTCTATGGCAGGCAGGCAGGTGCTAACCAGCAATCAGGTCAGGGGAATGGAAAGGCCTAATACCTTCAATGAATCTCACACAAGAACATTGGAAACTACTTGAAGAGGGTTATATCCAAACATGGATATGAGACACTGTAGAAGAAGAGGAGGAGGAGGAACATAGGCATCAGACACCAAGGGACTTGTCCAGGGGCACTGGGGCACCCAAAGGTGCTATATTGGGTGCCACCAGGTCCACTCTGTCCAACAATGACTCTCTGGGGTCTCAGGCAGAAATCACCCACAACACCTATTACTCAGTCTCTTTTTAATCGGAGATGCCAGGATTTGAACTTCGGGGGCTTTTACAGGTGAAAAATGGACAATTTTATATGTTCATATGCTTTGTGGGGATTGGATGGCATTTAACTTTAATGTCCTTTAATCTGACATTAAGCCAGTCGTGCAAAGAGACCCTTTGATTGCATATCTGTATTCATGTTTTTCTCCAGCTTCTTTCCAAAGTGTACAGTGGTGCCCCGCAAGACGAATGCCTCACAAGACAGAAAACCCGCTAGACGAAAGGGTTTTCCGTTTTTCAATGCGCTTCGCAGGACGAATTTCTCTATGGGCTTGCTTCGCAAGACGAAAATGTCTTGCGATTCTTGAGATTTTTTTTCGCTCCCCACCCCCTTTTTCTAAGGCGCTGAGCTGCTAATAGCCTTTTAGCAGCTTATCCGCTAATCCCTTAAGCCTTTAATAGCCGCTAATAGCCACTAAACCGCTAATAGCGCTAATCCGCTAAACCGCTAATAGGGTTGCTTCGCAAGACGAAAAAACCGCTAGACGAAGAGACTCGCGGAACGAATTAATTTCGTCTTGCAAGGCACCACTGTAGTTCATTGTGCTATGTTAACAGTCCATTTCTGAGTATATCACAGGTTTTCGTCATGGCTTGCCTGAGAGCAAGAAGTCCCCAAATACTTGAGAAGAATTTAGCACAGTGTTGTTTAGATTTGGAGTAATCATGTTTTACTTTTGCAGATCAAACTGATATAAACAGAACAATTGCCTTGCTTGGATCCAGCAATTTATTTTGAGTGATTCCAGTTTTTTCTTCTTCTAAAGCGCAAAATGGTTTCGTTCTATCCACCAAGCAATTAGTATGTTCTACTAAACAAATCAGTGCTAAAGAACCAAATTAACACCCTTCAACAGTGATACATCAGTGCCTGATTTCACAGAATGTTTTATGACCCTTCCACCTAAACTAATGGATAGATTTCAAACATGAAAGCCCCAACATGGCTTGAATTTGAATTTTTGGATTCCATGTAAGTGTATTCTAAGTCTTTTTAAAGAAAATTGCTGTCTTTTTTTCATAAATATTATGTCTACCTTTTACAAGAGCAATTAGATATTGGCTTATTAATCAGTCTTTTGGCCATTTCATTACAATTGTCCAGCCTCTCAAGGAAATATTTCAGGCATTCAATGGTATCTTTATTATCAATTAGTATCACAAGTATTTCCTAAAACAAAGCCACCACCAACAACAACAACAACAACCCACCACCACCAGTGTTTCTTAAGCAGGAACTCAGAAGCAAGGTGTCAGTAAAAACTAACCATTGTTTCTTGTTCTGTTTTCTAAACAGCCTGAGGAAATGAAGCAAATTCAGACTAGCATGTACAATTGGGCTCAACTGAACCATGTTAAAAAAAAAAATCACAGAGAATGAAAGAATAGTGCGATGTCAGACCCTCCAAGTGTCTCTATTTTCCAGGAATAGTCACAGATTTACAGAAGCTGTCCAGTTTCTGATTTGATCCTAGAACAGGGGTCGGCCAAAATTTTTAGCTGCAGGCCTCAGACCTTGTGGCGGGCCAGAGAAGCAGCACTGGGGGGAGAGCTGGAAGAAGAGGCAAGGGGGGCAAGTAGTCCTTCTCCTCATCCCCCACTGCCACCACTGCTGCTTCTCGTGGGTGGGCAGAGGGAGCTCGTCCACTCCACTCTCTGGCCCACAGGAGCACCAGGGTGGCGGCAGCAGAGAATGGAAGACAAACGGTGCAAAAGGGCTGGCTCCAGAGAGGGGCTGTTTAAAATGGCGCTCAGCCAGCTCAGCCCAACCCCTTTCCTCCTATAGGTAGGGCAGGGAGAACCCTGGAGGAGGGAGGGACGAGGCGCTGCCGCAGTGTGTGTGAGGCGGGGGGGAATAGCGCAGCCCAAACGAACAGAATCCCCATGCCGATCCACGGACAGTCTGCGGGCCGGATCCTGAAGGCAATTGGGCCTGATCCAGCCCCTGGGCCTTAGTTTGCTGACCCCTGTCCTAGAAGGTCCTGCTTTTTCTTGGAATGTCCCTACTTTCATTGGAGAAATATTGGAGGGTATGGAATAGGATGTCCCTATTTTCATCGGAGAGTATATGATGTAATGGCTAGAGTGTTGGACTGGGATGTAGGGAAACCCGGGTTCAAAACATTGCTCAGCGTTGATGCTCACTGGATAATCTCAGGCAAGTCACTTTCTCTCAGCCTTAACTACTGTTGCTGTGAGAATAAAAAGAGTTAATCTCCATATTTTGGAAGAAGGGTAAGATATGAATGAGTTAAAGCAGCCACAATGGAGGCCTTTGCAAAACAAATGCAACCTATTTGATAGGAATCCAATGATAGACTGGACAGGTCAGCATCTCCATACTACTTTCAGGGTCTGTAGCAGCAGTAGCATCCTGAGTTAAGCACATAGTGTTCAGAGTCACATGACCAATTTAGCCAGCAGCATGGCTAAAGGTCGGCATTGGCATGGGCTAGGCTGGAAAAACCACAGATTCAGGAAGCCTTGCATATGTCTAGCCTGTGTGTCCTCAGTGTAGGATCGTTCACTCTCCTGATTCCTCTGGGTAACTTGATTATAGCTTACCAAATGACCTGGTAGCAGAATGAAATCCAGAACTGGTGTCAAAACAGTCCCATCTGATTACCATTTGCTGGTTATCATAAGCAGTAAAATGCTTTGCCTTCACGTCTTGCTGCCTATAGGCATCCTGTTGGTCACTATGAGAATAGGCTGTGACAATAGATAGGCCTTTAAGTATGATCCTGCAGGGCTGTTCTTATATTCTTATTCCCAGCAATCTTTCCAGTATCTCCTTTGAAATAACCCAGCAATCCCTGTCCTCAGGGGGTTTTTGTGTGTGTATCCCAAATCCTTCCACAACAACCCATGAAAGAAATTGAACTTTTTCAGAGGCCAGCTTTAACTTGTAATTTATACAGCAGTACAAGATTAATAAATCTATTACCAATGTCGTTTTACGCTTTATAAGAATTTCACAACCAGGGGAGAAATATCCAGATCACAACATTTTGTCACTAGTAGGAGATGTGGAGATGAGTGAGCATGATGGGATACAAATCTATTCCAAGTCAAGATTTATATGGGGAGAAATTACTTTGTTAGCCAACTATGACTTGTTTTATTAGCATCATTTACTTCTAAGTAGACTGAGAAATGGAAAAAGAATGGTTTTTCAGTTTTAACATTTCCTTCCCCACTTAGTATCCATCATGGATGGGAATGATCAGTCACACTCGCACAACAACACACCATCCCTTCAAAAGCCAGGGCAAGTTTCTGAAATATGTCTCTTTCTTAGTGAAGGTTGTGCTTCTAAACACGCTTGGCATTGTTTCTTAATATAACATTGGCATATGGCATTTATGCGCTTAGTCGTGTTGTTTTGTTTGTGTGTGTTTTCTAGCTTATCTCCAGTCTTTTCTGCAGGCAATTACTGTCAAATGCATTTAATTTCTTCTGTTATGTATTATCGGGTTGCTAACATGCTTGTATTTACATTACATGGAGCCTTTGTTCTTAGACCGGAGAAGTATTATGAAGTTGTGCACTGCACAGGCACATGCCTTTCTCATTCTAATAGGCTTACATTTCTCAAATTAACTGGGTCAACCATTATGGAAGGATCCCAAAACCGAGCTGGTATTCTTTCCCCCCAAGTCTATATAGCTGCTTTGTTGCTTTTGTCCATCCTTCTGAATGTTTTGCCTGTGGTTCATTCTACCACAGCACAATCTTATGCATGTCCACCCAGAAGTACATCGCTTTGAGTTCAACTGTAACTCCCAGGCAAAGTGGGTGAGGGCAGGAAGCTAAGAGTAGTAGAAAGCATCCATGAAGCAAGAATTCTCTTAATCCTCATCCCAGCTGTAACCAAGTCTAAGTACGTATAACTGCATCTGCTCACAATTATCCTTTGCTACCCTTGCTCTCCCTCCCGTTGTCTTCCCTGCTCTCCACATTTGCATTTGAAGATCCTTGGGGGCAGGGGCCTGTCTTTATGGCTTATGAAAGCCTGTACATGGTGTTTTTACATAGATTACACTCTAAAAATAAAGTACAGCAATATTTCATACGATTGCCCTGTTTTGAAATGAAAATGTTTACTCAAACCAAGTACCAAACACGTACCCAAAAGTAGTATAGCATAAGACATATGTGGCCATAATCGTCTGCCTAAGAGACAATGCTAAAATCAAACAGTTGGCCATTTTGCACTTAAAAATTTGCACCCAAAAAATGTGGCTGCAGTTGTCACCATTAACATTATCAGGGCCGTCTTTAGCATATGCGCCGCCAGGGTGCAAAGATCTGCCCAGCGCCCCCAAATTAACTTTTATCGAGGAGGGGGGAAGCCAAAGAAAAACTGCTTTGGTTTCCTGACTTGTCAGGAATATTTAGCGCTATGGAGTAACAGAGCAACGGGGGGGGGGGCAGGGCAGCCACCCTTAGCTAATGGGGCCTCCCGCTGCCACCGCGTGATTTCTGTTCTCATCCTGAGGTAAAGTTCTTAACCCAAGGTATTACTTCCAGGTTAGCAGAGTCTGTAACCTGAAGCGTTTGTAACCCGAGGTACCACTGTACTGTTAATTTTAATTACCTTTTAAATGTTTTTAATTACTTGTTTTTAAACTGTTTTTCTTGATGAATTTAAATATTTCTCGTAAAGCACTTAGAGATTTACTACAATCAAGCAGTGTATACATTTGGTTAAAGAAAATAAGGTGGGTCCTATAATAAATATCTTAGATGTCAAATACCAGGTGTGAAGTGGTGTGTTTTTCTTGGGTTTGGGAATGGCAGTTTTGGAGAAAAAAAGCTGGTAGTGAATTGGTTAAGTGCACCAAGCCTTCCTGCCCTTTCCTGTTGCAAAACTGCCCCAAACCTTGAAAAGGTTCTGCAGTGCAGAGCTGCAAACGACTGCCAGGGCTTCTTTTCATATGGCTCTAGTGCCACATGGAGTTATTCTCTGACTGTGAACACTCAAAGGAACTGAGATTAAATATCTGCAAAACAGGTACTTGCTCTCTCCCTCTGTCGGCTCTCAAGGAAAACATCTGGAGTGCAGAGAAATCAAGGGATTAGTTAGCCCAATTAGTATAATGATGTTCAGGCTTAGTTTCTTTTGTTACGGCAACAGTGTCAGCCTGTTTTAAGCTTTTCTGCATTGTCTCAGAAGTTAAGTCACAACAAATTTAAAAATAGGAAGTATTACACTCCCTTACTTCCTCCCCTCCCAGCGTTTACAACTTTATTTATTTTTTTAAGAAAATATTACCCAGCAAAATAGAAATATCTTAGTAAAAAAGATATATACTTAGCTTGGAAGCAGGGTGGAACATGAGATTCAAAAAGCATGTTGTGTGCCCCATAGAAATGAACTCAGAACCAATTTGTTTTGGAGCAGATCTAGGTCAGCCTGTAAAACTTCTTTCTCCCAACGTTTTTTGAGACCCAGGCAATCCATAGATGATCATTTTAGGCAGCCCCTTGGTAGAGAAATCGTACTAAAGTAGTCCTGAAAATTGAAACGGCCTGACTGTTTATTAGGCCGCATGTTAAAGTACAGGTGATGCTGATGAGGTCTTCTGGTAGGGTCATGTTTCTCTGAATTTGAGCCAATTTATACACTGGCTCTCGAAGGAATAATTTAGCCCAACTCTTGAAGTGTGGAATCAGCCGTGTGGCTGTTTGCTTTGGCTGAAAGGGGCATTCCAGAAAATTGGATTTTTTTTTTACTTTTGCCCAAGGTGATGACGAATGCAGAGACAAAGCTCTGCCAATGGAATTGCAACAAGGCTGGGTTTGGGGGACATGGTGGGGTTTGGTTGTTTTTAATCCCATTTGAAACCATCATTCCCTTTTCAAAGTAATCAATGCACATGTTTGCATAGGATGCAAGGCCTCTAAAGTTGAACCACACCATCGGTTTTGTGCTGATGAGACATCAGATGAATTTCCTGTTATATATCCAAAGGGTGAACATCTGTCTTACCAGAAACTTGCTCAGCCTCAGCCAAAAGCTCTCATAGGCAGGGACACATGTCATCATTTGAGGCTACTGAACTGAAGCTCTGCAGGAGAAGAGACATGCCACCAGGGAATACTCAAACACAGCAGAGATTTGTTTTACATAGAAAGGACACAGAAGGGGAATGCACCCTTTTAGCATTATTTCTGACTTCTTCTTCAATGCCTTCCTCTGTCCTTCATGTGCTACAATTCTATTAAATTCTATTAATTTTAAAGGTTCTCAGAGTAGCTTGCAATGGTCAATAATAAGACACTTAAGACGATTTTTTACAATCTAAGGAACACAACAAAAAGGAAAGGGGTTGAGATGTAGGAGGGGGAAATCTCAGGCATTACTTCTTAGAGTTACAAAGTTCTTGTAAGTGTTCTATCTAGTAGAGGCTATAAAACGCTCCCTGAAGCTGATTCCTTCCTGGCTGATAGATGGGACCAGGTTGGTCTTGTTGTTCTTTCTGAGAATCCTAAAATGCTTTATTATATTAGGGCTTTATATATATATATTAAAACCCAAGTTATAGCCCTTAATTGAAGATGCATTTAAAATAGGGCTGTGATCTTCAAGTGATTAATGGGTTGATTAATCCCTTTGGAAACAAGGGATCGGATAGAATATATGTAAAGTAACTCAGGATGCAAACAGGATCCCTTCCGGAGCCCCGTTCGCATCCCGAATGGAACTCAAGATGTGATGGTGCAACGGCCCGTGCGCAGGTCACGTTTCACCGCTTCCGCACATGCGCGCGATGTCATTTTGAGCATCTGCGCGAGCGGCAAAATCCGGAAGTAACGCACTCCATTACTTCAGGGTTGCCGCAGAGCGCAACTCAAACGTGCTCAACCCGAAGCACATTCAACTCGAGGTATGACTGTACAAACTTGCAACACATTAACAAGTCACGTAGAATAATAGACTCACCATGAACAAATTTAATGATATTTGAAATTCATTTTTATAAACACTGTATTAGGTTAGGTTTAAGATAACTACAATAATAATCATGTAATGTTTATAGTTTTTGTTTGTTTTTTATACGGGTGTTATTTTATTGTCTTATTTTACCTTGTGCACTTACAATTTATACTTCTTATTTTTCAATAAAGAATGTTTTAAAAGTTGCATTATGTATTCGGGTTGCAGAATTCAGATATTTTTGACCACAGAAATCTGGTATTTAGCAGAGGCTAGCCTTCCTGCCTATGTGTTGTTCGCTGTGAGTAGAAGTGGCTGTTTTAAAACTTTTTTAGAAGTTCTTTTAAAATATTTTTATTATACTTTTTATTTCATCCTTTTGCTGCTCTGCCACCCTTAACTTCTTTGCAAGTAAGGACAGGAAAGAAATGTCAATAACAATTAATCACCTGCCACTTGTGCCTAAAACATTCCCAAGCATGCCTACCCTCCCTCAGTTTTGCCTTCTTCACTTCCCTCTTAATGCAAGGAGTAGATAGACCAAGACCATCATTGTTGTTTTACCTAGAATTTTTATGGTTCCTTGCGAAGATCATTGTATTAATGCAATATAGATGGGAAACACTTTGAATGCATGCACACACACAAAACATCACAGATGTGACACATATACAGGGGAAATGTGCATTTGCAAATGCAATTTGCAAAACACATCACATGGAAATTCACTAATGCACCAGGCCACTGATTCATGATCGTCAAAAGATGAGAAGGGTTAACCACTTGCCTGTGTGCCACGAGTTCAGCTTTGCTGAATAGATTTATCAATAGAGTTAGCACTCTAAATTATGTAATGTGTTTTGCCTAATAAGGTTGCTCTTGCTGTAATTGCTGTTCTAGGATTAGGTGGTTAATCTTTTAAGTGAAGCCGTTGAACTCACCTTCTGAGAGATGATCTAGAGCTCACCAATAAATCATTCATGGTTTCATGCCCCCCATCCTGCACTTAAATCTATGCCAGCGGTTTCCAAAAGCAAAGAATTCAGCCCCATGTTCCACTGTGATCAATTAGACCTCATGCCTAGCAATCAGAGACTTCCGCTCAGTTGGAGAAATGTAGCCTCTTTTTTCGATTTCGTGGGAGGTAGAATGGCAGATGGAATTTGCTTCTTTTATTCAAAGACTGTTTACAAGATTCATTTGGTTGAAGGATCATTCCTCCTGGGTTTTTTGTTCTTCTTCGAGGGAGGGAGACATCACCACGGGCTGCATCTCCTTAGAAAATTCATGCCAGGAAAGCTGGCATGCCCAAGTTTTCAAAATACTTAGCTTAGTGTCATCTTACTTACTCCAAGAACAGTATCACTATCTCTGTTGTCCACATCGGCCCCATACAAGTGTCAAGATTCATTCTAACCTGTGGGTTGGGATGCACAGAATGGTACAGAATAGCAATGACAGTTTTGCTTAGAAAGGAGAAGGCTCTAAAGCAGAGGTTTGGTATCTGTGGTGCTCCTGATGTTGTTGGACTGAAAAGTAGTCATGCTGGCTTGGGATGATGGGAGTTGGTTCAACAACATCTGGAGGAACAGCATTTAGCTAACTGAAGCAGGGATTTATTATAATTATCATCATCATAAATATTTCATTCGGAGAAGAGGGTAGAAAAATGTGGATAAAAACAATCGTGTTTTGTAGTCCTTCTAAAAGGATGTTCTCCAGTCTTTTTAGTGATGTTCCTCTGCAGTCTGGCTTGAGCCCATAAAACTGCATAAAAATGAAGGCATAGACATGGTAGCACACATGTTTTGCCTTCAGAAGGCCCTTGGTTCAGTCCTTTTTCTAGGCAGGGCAAGGGGAACAAACTCATCAGAAATCATCAAAGCCATTGTACTCAGCATAGCCGTAGAAGATACTAGGTTGATGTACCAGTGGTAGCCTCCTAAGTGTAGTTCTGCTCACACAATGAACTTTTCTTGCTTCCTCCTTCCTGTTGCAGTCCCTGCATTGCTCCCACTCGCCTCCAAAGCTTCCCCCAATAGGCATGGAAATGATATTGGATGAGGCAGAAGGGACTCCTTGATAGAAAACTGTCCGATATGAGGAAACCACCCACATAAGTGGAAGTGTTACTCCTCACACCATTCAATCCGAGTCCTTAACATAGAATATGATTTTGAAAGTTGTCTTTCAACAGGAGGCGGCTCCCAATGCCAAATCACAAACTATATTTGAAGGATCATTCCTCGTTTCAAAACTGATGTCCTATGTGGCCTGAGAAGCTGCTGCTCGAGGAACACAAGTCCAAAATCCCTTTAGGCCTAGGTGTGTAGTGGAGGAGAGGAATGCAGGAAATTAAGTAATATCGCAGATCAAATATTTCATTTTCATGCAAGGCTCATCAAGACAAATATTGTTAAATATTTACTTACCGCCCACCTGCATATTAATAATTTTCTCACCCAATACAGCTCATAATATAGAGTGTAGGAAGGAATGTATTGCGCTGCATTTGACTAGAAACATTCCATGAGTAAAGCTCATGAGGGAACAAAAATGTTGTTACTCATCTTTATCAGGAGCAGCTGAATATCCCTAGTCAGTTGGCTTCCTGAAAGAGCTGCTCTTCCGTTAATTTCTCCCTCCCCCCCCCCTCTCTCTCTCTCTCTCTCGCTCTATCTCACTCAGGGTTAAACATTTTATATAACATCAGTATATCTGCACTATCCATTAAATACCATATCATACCACTTTTAACCATCATGGCTTTGCCTCAAATAACCCTGGTAGGGTAGGGTAGGTAGGGTACTGAGAGTTGTTCTTCTCCTCAAAGAACTACAATTTCCAGTTTCCTGGGAAGACGCTCTGTGAGGGGAATAGGAGTTGGCTAACACTCTCTGCATCCTTGACAAACTACAGTTCCCAAGATGTTTTTGTGGAAGCTATGACCGCTTCAAGTGGTGTGATACTGCTTTAAATGTAAATTAATGAGGTTAATAAGTCACAAAATAAAGTTTTCCATTGGCACAAGGGAATTAGCTGCAGCATGGGTGGGAAACTTACCCACCATCTGCTCCCTGAACATTTAGCTAGTGAGGTCAAGGACAGGACCTTGTGTATGCAAAGCATGTAATCCACCCCTGAGCAATGCTTCTTCCATCCAAAACTGGGTGAGTTTGTATGGAACACACTGTTCTTCAATGCTTCATGGCTATTGATAGGCCTTAAACACTTTGAATTTTGGACAAGCTTACTATACTGTTAGCCCAGTGTTAAAAACGTGCACCAGCATTGGGTGATCAATTGCAGATATGTCCATATTTTCAGAGACTGCAGGCTGTTGACATGTTCAAGAAATTGTATGCACACACACCATTGCCAATGTCAGGAAACAGCTTATTTATCCCTAAGGAACTTATATGGTCATTGTCACCACATGTACCATTTCCATAAAGGAAAAGAAGTGCATAGCAAACACAAGTGGTGAATATTTTGCCAGGCTTCAGACATTACAGATTGCACAGACTGTTTGCACTAATTCCCTTTTATAATATGTGTTCTTGCATTGAGTACGTATTTTCTCCTAAAAGTAGTGTAGGAAGACCTCTATGTGTGATGCTAGGG
Source organism: Podarcis tiliguerta (assembly GCF_965153285.1). Classification (NCBI taxonomy): domain Eukaryota; kingdom Metazoa; phylum Chordata; class Lepidosauria; order Squamata; family Lacertidae; genus Podarcis; species Podarcis tiliguerta. The sequence continues at coordinate 34,267,776 of NC_139540.1, read as the reverse complement.
GGTTGTATAGCAAACATAAGAAAGAATGTCTAACTGCAAGCACAATAAACCCTTCTCTCCCCCCACCCCTGTGCTAGGAATGGTTGTAACTCAATCTAGCCAAGGAGAGCAAATCTGCTAGTGAGTTATGTCTGCTCTTCCCAAAGGAATGAAAATAAGAAGTATATTACATTGCCGACTATTACACATTATATTTAATGATAGCATGATCCAAGAGGGATTTCTGTATTACAAACAGAGACCTAATGTTTTTGCTAATACTGATGTAGAAACAATATAATTTATTGCTTTTTAGAATGTCCCATGCTAAAATTATGCATATAAGGGAGAAATTAATGTATATGATTCTGAAAAACAGACACAGCAAAAATGTGTAGAAGTAATTTCAAAGGGGCCGTCCCCAGTTTATTTTGTATCTAAGGCATCTTCCTGGTCAATGAACCTCTGTGAAAGATTAATGTAGTTTGAACTTTTATTGAGGAATATCATTTGTGCACTGTCACATTTAGCACAAATGGTGCTTCAGTCACAGTTCAGTAATATTCCAGCATATTATTTCCAAGGCATTTGAGAGTTTAGAGAATTATTGAAGGGCATGCTGTACTCATTTGGTAATAAGGCAGAGTACAGTTGCAGTCTCCATATGATTTCAACAAATGGAATCTCTGTTAATTCCGTTGCACATAGAAGATGGTTATGTGATAATCACCCAAGTGAAATAAACCCTGTTGGAGAATATGAATGGAATCGGGCACTCCACAAGGTCTTTGGCAAAAGCTTTTTTTAAAAGGAAGAAACTGAACCTAGAGTTGTCAAAGGCTATTTGTAACAAAATATATTCCCCCCCCCCAAGGGCCAAGAATAGCTCAGGGTATTTTCCCCCTTGCCAGTCTGAGGTAAAATATACCTCCCCCAGACTATAAATACAGTGGACAGCAAAACACTGGTTTACATCTGAGGTGGTGACTAGACTCAAGAGCAATCAATGTATCCATGGCAGAAGACACAATTCATAGAAAGGCTGTGCTCAAGAATAGCTCCCCTCCCCCCATGCATGCAGTAAATGCTGAGGGAGGGAGAGTGGGACTGTGTCCACCAGCCCCTCCCCTGACACAGATAACCAGATACAATCACTGACACAACCTGACTCATGTAACTATTTTAAACACAAGTGGGGTGGGAGAGTATTGGCTATGTGGAAGTCTACTCCCCTGGCCAGGACCAGTCCTACTATTAGACAAAGAGAGGCAGCCACCTCAGGCAGCAGATGCTGAGCAACAGAAACAGAGCTGTGCATGACACACATGATCTGCCCTGTACCCTCTAAGCTAGAATTCTGCCCTCAAGTGCAGAGGTGGATGAGTGCCCCATTGCCAGTGTCAAAATAAGATTCAGTTGCCAGTGTGGTCAGCTTTGGATATGGAATGAGGCAGGTGGACTGTGTTGTCTTGTCATGTGCTTCAAGCAACACAATGCTTTTGGCTGGCCCTTTCCAAAGCATTCCACCAATTTCTGTTCTCCCTTTGCTTTACTTTTATAATGCTACTTTGTTTTAATCCTGTCCACTCTTCAGAGCATTTCTCTTGCATTTAATTAGGTGGCGCTGTGGTCTAAACCACTGAGCCTCTTGGGCTTGCCGAATGGAAGGTCGACGGTTCGAATCCCCACGATGGGGTGAGCTCCCGTTGCTCGATCCCTGCTCCAGCCAACCTAGCAGCTCAAAAGCACGTCAAGGTGCAAGTAGATAAATAGGTAGTACTCCGGCGGGAACGTAAGCGGCGTTTCCGTGCACTGCTCTGGTTCGCCAGAAGTGGCTTAGTCATGCTGGCCACATGACCCGGAAAAACCGTCTGCGGACAAACACCGGCTCCCTCGGCCAGTAAAGCGAGATGAGCACCACAACTCCAGAGTCGTTCGCGACTGGACTTAACTATCAGGGGTCCTTTACCTTTTAAGGTAGTGCATAGGTTCTTCCCCTGCCCACTGTTCATTACGTAGAATAGGATATTCTGCTGCTATGCACTTGATCAGGGAAATGTTGGTTGTTGTTTTTTCCTTTTCTTTTTAGTAAAAAACTTATTTTTTTTGAGGTGGGGGGAGGTTATCGGCTTTTTATCATCTGGAAAGACTCTAATATAACCATTTAGCAGGTGTGTGTATGACTTTAATTTTCTCTCTAAGTAAATGGTACAGGCAATTTGAAACAGTTTTTTCAGCTTCATCCAAGACCCAGATGGAAAACTGTGAAAGCTTAATTTCTGAGGGCATTCAGGCTGACAGCTCCTCAAGCAGGAGGCTTAATCCAACTTGTGTGAAGATAGTAAAAGGCTCTGCACAAATGCTAAGAATCCCAAACTGCTTCCATCTATCCATGAGGCTAACTTCAACCTCTAAAAATAAATAACATGACAGCCATTTAACAAGAGACAGGACAGGATGCTGTTGTCTCTTCAAAACTACAAGGGAAGCTTCAAGGCGTACTAGGATGCAGCCACCCGGACTGGATTGTTAAACTGGACGTAAACACAAATTACAGCTTTTCTTGGAAAAAGTATAATGGGGATAGCAATGATGTGGAGATCTGCAGGTGCCTGGAGGGCAGTTGCTCAGCTTTGCACCACCCATTGGGTGATTGGAGATAGGAGGACATCAAGGGGAGGATGGCGGCATGGTAGTGATAATCACAAGGGATGGGTGAATATGTCAATCTCGGTTTCTCATTTTTCCAATCTTAAATTCCATTCTCCACATTTCCACATCAGTTTACATTTTTTAAAAAACCAAAAAAAACCCACACAATTCATTGTGAAAATTCCATGGCGGTCTGTGGTTCCCCAGTTTTTGCTGGGGTAGAAACTCCTATCATCCCTGACAAAGTGTCTTGCCAAATGCAAGGTGGCTCATTTAAAATGAGAATCAGAGGCAATACAAACACAAGTGAGTGAGAAGATTAAGTATTTTATTCTAAACAGCAAGCATTATATACATTACCAAACAAGCACTTCGATCTGCCGCTTGGAAGCCCTCAAGAAGTGGTGAAGCGACTCCCACAAGTAGCCTCAGTTTGCAGGGCCCTGTGATTGATCAGTCTGTGCATGAGCTTCTAAAAACTGTACCCGATTTATAGATAGCTAACCTGTTAGCCTGCGTGGCTTGCCTGACAGCCTACATGCTACTAGCTACATGCAGATTATTCATTAACCACATCTCCCAATGCCTTACTTTCTTCAAACAACGTCTAACATCAAAGAAGTTGAAGGTATTCAGCACTATCACTTTCTTCCAACAGATTAGGACTAGGAAATTAAAGGCCGTTCTTCAGCCATCAAAGAGCTTAGAGAGGAAGAAAAGGAAGGAACAGGGGCAGGAAGAGGGCAACCAAGTTAGATCACTAAACTCCTCTAAACACAAATATATTTGGGATAGATTGCCCATACACAAAGCTATCTTGGACTGATGGGAGCTAGAGTCGAACATCTGGAGGGCCACCCATTTCCTCGTTGCTTGCATTATAAGAAACAGAGCAAGACAGTAGCAGATCTTCAGAATATTTTTGTTTTAATCATTCATTCCTACTCCTCCACATGCAAGACATAAGCCACAACCATCTACATAAAATGCAGTGTTGTGCCTGGCCTCTCTGATTCATATTCTGCTATACATAAGCGTCTGCTGTTATACATCTGTTGTGGTGCAAGCGATTTTCTGCACTTTTATGATCTGACTCAGTATTTGTACTTCTGTCTCATAACTGTGCTGAAAACATCCCTAGCTGCACCGCTCTGTAATTGGTATCAAAATATTTGGTAGCAGAATCAACAACACCCACAACTTTCCACTTTGCCTTATGCCAGTATGGAACATTAGGGCTTCCTTGTACGTTTTCGGCAGGGTGTGGGAGTGCCGCTGGCTTGATTTACTTTGGAGAACCGTCAGCATTGCATTGTCCCTGTGCAGTTTTGTGAAACTGATATATGTTTGCAGCTTTCCTAGGATCGAGTTTTGTAGATCTGTCGTGGACCACTGATCTCCGGAAAAGCTGGTGGCTATAGACTGAGCCCAACAAAAAGTCCAGCATTAGATCTATCAGTGACAAATAAAGACACATCATGAGGCTCTCATTATAAGGGATGAAATATATGTGTGCACGCCTGAATAGTTCAGTTGGTTAAAGCATGGTGCTGATAACAGCAAGGTCGCAGGTTCAATCCATGTATGGGACAGCTGCATATTCCTGCATTGCCGGGAATTTGACTAAATCATCCTCAGGGATCTGTAATTCTAAGATTCTATTTCCTTACAGCAACTTCATAAAATGAAAGTCAGGATGTGGAGCTGTGTGATGAGTTTAAAAAGCTAATCTCGGACATATATTCCCCAACTATCATTATTATTATTATTATTATTATTATTATTATTAACCATAATAATATATTTATACCCCACCTTTTCCCCTGATGGGACTCAAGACTTAGCTTTACCTAGAGAATACAACTACATTACTCAGAGGAGGGATGGGGAAGCTGTGGTCTTTAAGAAGTTGTTGAACTCCAACTCTAATCAGTCCCAACCACTGGCCAAGCTAGGTTGGAACTGATGGGAGTTGGAGACCAACATCAGGAGAGCCACAGCTTCCCTGTCCCTTTTTAAACACTGATCTGTATTATGCGGTCGTTGCATCTGCTCTGTCCTCTCCAAGTAGTCCCAACAGTTCCACAGAACACTTAGGTAAAGAAGCAAGAAGCCTAAATTATCTCACCTTGAGAGGAGGACCAGAACACCAAATACAGTGTTTAGTTTCCTCACCGGAGATGGTGACTACCCCTTTAAAATGCTCCGTCACCAAGGGAGACATCTTCCAGGCTTTCCTACCTGCTAGTCTATAGGACTCTCATCTCACTCCCTCTAGCAGCTGAGGGAGGAAGAGAGGGGAATGCAAGTGTCTATAGTGCCTCCCTCAATACACCCGAGTATTTAAATATGTAGGCAGTTTCAGGGGAGGTTTACCACACAGAAATATGGGCACACCTTCTTAATTTGAAAAAAGTGCTGCTGTAAAGCCTCAGAAGAAAATTATGAGGACCACCTAATGTGGGACCTACTGTGGTTTTCTGTGGGTCCCACAGTGTATGAAAGCCTTCACATAATACAGCTGCATATGAGAATGCTCTCTTCCCACAGACATTTGTGCTGCATGTGCAGATGTCGTTGGCAGGGCTAGCTAGGGTGCAAGTTGGGGCACAGTTAGCCAGCACAGCCCTGCTTTCTTTCAATGCAATGAGATGAACTTCCAAACAAGGCTGGCATTGCCACCTTATCAGTTGCTTCTGCAAACCGATGTGTTTTTTACTGTCTTATACAAGCATTGATTTCTACAGGAGGTGAAACAGTCAACTCTTGAAACCCCTTTACAATCCCTTCTACACAACCTGTCTGGTCTATCACTTGAGTACTTCATGTACCATTCAACTCTGCTTTTTGGGGAACTGCCAGCGCTCATTAAAACATCTTACCAAGTACCAACTCAGAGTCTGGGGAAGGAAATAAGATTTTTGGCTACCTCTCCATTCAGGAGTCCACTTTCCTAGTGTGCCAGAAAAAAAGCTGTTTTTTCTCCTCTCAGTTTTTGATCACTAAGCACCCAACCGGTATAAAATTCTAACCTTTGCAAAATCCTAAGCACAGATCTTGGAAGCCTTGAAAATATAAAGGAAATAGGGAACAAGACACTAGGTTTATTAGATTCTTTCTAATTATGCATACAATTATATCTCAAATGTGTATATGGTACCAATTCCCTTTCCAGATTTTTTTTTTCATAAAATGGTCATATTCTACACCACTGGCCTATAAATAACCTCAGCATTGTAACCAAGCAAGGATAGCATGGTCAGAATATACTTTGATGTGAGAAAACCGCCCCAAATACCTGCACACAATTACCTGCTGTAAACAGAAAATAAAAGATATTGGAAGTCAGTTGACTGATTCACTTTGATGGGGTATAAGAGGCTACCTCATCCCAAAGCAAGGTCCAAAAGTGATTAGACCATTCAGTTCATCACTGAGCAAAATCTGGACATACATCATCTGCAGTTCAAGTTCAATAGCCCATCCCCAACACTCCACAGGCTCTCCAACATCTAAGGATGCAATCCTAACCCGACTTACCTGGGAGTAAACCCCAATGAGTCCAATAAGATTTAACTTCTAAGCAGACATGGTTAGGACTGTTCTGTAAGATTGGTACGGAACATAAGAGGATGCTTTAGTAGCAAAAGCAACTAGAATATATAGACACACACAAGGCAATATCTACCTACCAGGTTGCTCTTGCACAACTTTGGTTCATTAAAAAAAAATACATTTGTTTGTTTAAAGGAAAATTGTGCAGGAAAAAATATGATAGATTGCACCCATGATAGGTTTTTTTCATGTAGACGTACTGTTGTATGATTTACAAAATGATATAGACAGCCCAATACCAAAACTTTTGAATATTCAAATATTTTGCAGGTTACTTGGATAGGTGGATTGGCATTATGTTTTGAAATTATATATCTTGTCATTATAATGTGCAGTTTTTCCAACTCTTCCCATCTTAGCCATATACATTATTCATGTCAAAAAAGAAAGAACATATGAAAACCACACATTTCCTGTGTTGGCTCTCCACCTCAGCATAAAAAAAATTAAAATTCTATGAGAACTCTAAAAAAACCCCTGAGGAATCTACTACCAGATACTGAGAGAGGGACGGAGAGAAAGAGAGAGAGACAGATAGACAGACAGACAGACAGACAGACAGAAGTAGTCCATCAGTTCATAGGCCTATCCTGCTGCTAATCTACATATTGCAAAATGCCAGGATAAATCATCATGCATCCAAAAATCAAAACTAAGTGCAATTCAAAAGCTTGCAGTCCAGTCTCTTTCTCAGATACTGAGTTTCTACAATAATATTTCTATGCTGCCATCTAGTGCAGCATTGGCAGAACATGTATGAATTTTCAAGATGAATTTAAAAGAAAAAGAGTGAACCCCAATATGGAGACTTTTTTATTTTAAAATATGATGCCTCCCAGAAAGCAGCTTTGGAAGGAAAACTTTGTGGGATGACATACAAGAATAGAAGATGAGAGTGCAGACCGTTGCAGTAATCCAGGTGAGAGAGGACTAGTGTGAAGGTTGGCTTTTGCTGAGAGGGGTGGAAAGGTTGCATTTCTGCAATATTGGAAAATCAAGAGTTGGTTACAGGCTAAATATGGGGGGGGGGGGGAGTAAAGAGGGAGCCAAAAATAAAACCAAGACTTTGTGCTTGTCAATTGATAAGAATACATAAGAATAGGGCTTAAGAGGAATGCTGAGAAATTTCAACTCTGACACACAGAGATTTGGAGCTATTAAAAATAGGACATTGCATCTAACCAGAATACACATTCCCTAGCAAATTAAATGGAGTAATCTGACTTTTGGAAGAATAAAGAAAACCGATAGCGTTTTGATACCAATCATGACATCATAATAAGGGGCCAAGGGCAAGGGGACAAGGCCTTCAACAATGGAATAGTAAGTAGTAGAGCTGAATCAAGTCTCATATAATAAGAGAAGAGGAGTTTGGATTTGATATCCCGCCTTTCACTCCCTTTTTAAGGAGTCTCAAAGCGGCTGACATTCTCCTTTCCCTTCCTCCCCCACAACAAACACTCTGTGAGGTGAGTGGGGCTGAGAGACTTCAAAGAAGTGTGACTAGCCCAAGGTCACCCAGCAGCTGCATGTGGAGGAGCGGAGACGCGAACCCGGTTCCCCAGATTACGAGACTACCGCTCTTAACCACTACACCACACTGGCCCCATATACCATATACTAGAACCCATACCTTGTTTCTGCTAACAAGCAGCGTTCTGTAGCTTGCATCCACGGACATGGCAACCTGAACTCTACTTCCATGGATAATAATAGTTTCTCGTTATCAATACACAGGCACCCCCAATACAAGCTGCAGTCCTGCTCCCTCAATTGTGACCATGAGCACATTTTGATCCTTATGAATTCTGAAAGCAAAAAGCACCAGCTTTAAAGAAAGGGATGGAGACTCTGTGGCCACCCAGATATTCTCCCTGTAGTCCCAAAAAGTGTCGCTAACGGAGAGGATGACTGGAGCTGTGATCCAGCAATATCTGGATGGCCACAGGTTCCCCATTCCTGCTCTAGAGACAAAAACCCTTAAAAACTCTTATAAAACTAGAGGAATGCCAGTTCATTATATTACACTTTTATTTTACAGTATTTCCAAAGCTCTTTTATAGATGCTTTAACTGGGAGAGCTGCAATACTGACCAAAGGAAAAAATATATATACCTACAGATTGATTACACAAGTTTTAATATCTACTTGTACTGAACCATTAATATCCAAAGGGGTGTGTCAGGTAGTGCAGTTGGTGTGCGGCAATGCAAATTGCACAGAGAGAGAGAGATGTTAAAACAAAAAGTAAACATTGTATCCATGGCTACACAACAGAGGGCTTTGCAAACACGTTTGGTACTGTAACATTCTAGACAGCAATATGCTTCGAAATACATATTTAATACAATACATGCCTTAGAAAGCTTGTATTCTGTGCGTGTAAACTTCAACCAAATAAACTAGGTACGTTAAAAAATAGAAATAATAAAATCTGAAAGTAAGCTCTTTATCTCAAAAGTAGGCTGAATTTATGAGAACTTTTATTTGTCACTGGAACTTTACACTTCCCCCTGCCATTTTGTTTTTACTAATAAGCGTCTTGATGCTACTTAATTACTGCTACTGTGCAAGACACAGAGATAAGACCTCCAAAGGGGCAAAAGCACTGCCTTGATACGTGTACGTCACTGATTTAAGTAAAAATTCGTATGGATCACACCACAAAAAGAAGCACTGCAGAATCAACTCTAGGGTAGCATTGCAGTGTCACAGCTGTATTCCTGTGGTGCGTACAAGTTGTGTACAAGGTTTTCTAATGCACTGAGAAAAATCCCAGACAATATTTCAGTAACCTAATTGCTATGCTTAATATTTTGCCTACTGAATATTTACTTGCATGATCCTTTCTGAAAGCTAGGCAGAGACAAGATGTAATGGTCCAAGCACCTTAATTGTCTGCGAGATCGCCAAGTGAAGCCAATTCTCCAGGTGCAGGTTTCCTTGTTGTCTAGACTAGGTGAGTGCACTTACAAGGACTTTTTTCCAGGATGCCCACCCCCCTCTGGGCATCAGGCACATGCTGGCTTTTGCCCTGCTCCACGCTTCACAAACTATTTTTGGATTGCTCCATATTTCATAATGGTTGTCCAAAGGGTATAAAGGTGGAACTGAGAAGCATAAAAGGCAACTGGGATTATACATGAAATTTCCACCAAGCGACAAAAGTCTAGATTGTAGGGCAGTGGCACAATGGCATATTAGGCATTTTATTCCCTCCCACCCACCCACTGGCCACTATGTTACATTTTTAGCTCTCATTAAACCAATTGAAAACAATATCAGAGTAAGGCCAACATCACACTTTCTACCACAGACAAATTCTGCAACCAAGATGTCACTGGAACAGGTTGCAACTTTTGAAACCAGAGCTTCTTTATCCAACCTAAATTGCAATCAGTGGTTTCTGATCATATTTACAAAGTCATAGGCATCATTACAAGCATTTTTTTTTTTTACAGATTATTTACTTACACGTTCACATTTCCACCTTCATTTATTTACTAATGTTCAAATTGCGAGTGGTCAAGGGCTGACAGTTTAGAACAAAAACAAAAATCCCAGCACATCAAGGGCTGTAAAGTTCAAGTTTGAATCATTCTTGTTGCAATGCACCAAGTGGAATGATGACATACCAGCTCTGAACCAAGTGTGATGGGGAAGGGAATAAATGGTAAACAATTCAGGTTTCCCCCCCATTAGAATGACCTTCCAGGGGAAATATCTAATTTGAAATAAGGCAAAAAGAAAAAGAAAAAAAGGCATTCCAATCTATGCAAAATTAAGGGCTAATAATTTCCTTGTATAGATGTCCTGAGATTTGTACTGGATGGGTTCTGTATGTGTTTATCACTAATATTAACTTAAAGCTCTATACACTCAACGAAGTTTGGTTAATCATGGACCCATATTAAAAAGTGAGGCAATAAAACATATGAGAAGAGAGGTGAGGGCAAGGGCATTAACAAATGCCTCCATCTTTCTCACCGGCCTGAAAGACCAAAAGTCCAACAAAATGTAAAAGACAGCATATGTTTTGTGTAGTCTAAAAATCTGTTGTGATAACTTATTGCAAATTGCACTTGGCAGTTCACCACACCAATGGAAAACTGGCCCCCTGTTGGTTCACACAGTCCTGTAAGCCTTGACTCAAAGTCACCAGTAGAAGGATCTGGAGAGAAAGTTTGCAGCTGAGCTCAGCCAGCTGGCGGCACCTTCTGGGTGTGATCCAACCCGGGACACTGCTTTGTCTTGCTCCTTTGAAGGGCTTTCATCTTCTGGCAGATACTCAGGGAGGTCGGTATTCTGCTCCACTTCTACAGGAGTATCTTGGAATGGAACCAGCATCTGTTTAATGGGATCCAGAAAGTCCTTTTACCCAATCTGACCTTGCTGCGAAGCTCAGCATCACTCATTCATGCAACTGCTGTTTTAGACATAGTTCAGAGTTTTAGCAAATCTAGGAACTGTGACATGCAAGATAACTTTATAGGTCTGAACAAAGTAACTCCTCCATTCACTTCCTGATAAGCATGCTCCTCAACCAATGGGAAGAGTTCACCTACATTATAGCAGGCTTTAGACCAAGCTCTTGGAGACCTGTGTAATTAATTTGAGTTTCCGAAACGTTTGTGCTTAATATAATCACTGTAATTCAGAAGATTGCAAACGCTCTTAGCAACATGACATTAATGCCTTCATTACGTAAGGCTATTTTGCACCTCTTGCTAACTGAAATCAATATTCTACAATGCTAAACCTATGACACACTTTCAACTTCTACCAGATTTTCCATGTACAGTTGGCATAAAAGCTCCACAAAAGAAGCAGCTTTCTCTTGTTTCAGGAAGTGAGGCGCCCTGTATGAACACACTGCTGCTTACATTGCATAGATACAACATGCCTTGGATTCAAAATAGAAATTAAAGGAGACGACGCACACACACACATCCCCCAAAAAGCCACATCTGCATACAATTTCATGTATGTTCAGACAGTGGGATTATTGCTGCACCCAAAGAATAGACCAATTGCATTTAATTCCTTTTCTTTAATTGCCAACGCTACCAACAGGCTTGCGTTCTAAATTACGAAGCGTTCTCTCACCTCTTCTCCACTTTCACTTTTCACAACTTGCTGGGCTTTCATAACTTTGGTTGATGCTATTGCTGTTGCCAGTGCCTATACAACAAGAAAATGGAAAAACAGAAAAGAAGAGCAGGTGAGTAAGTCATTACTCAGCGTCAGAAGAATGTAAAAGGCAAACGGCTGCAAACCTTACCTCTGCTTTCAAATCTGATCTGATTCGGACTACACATCTTTGAACTGCCATTTGAAACGTGAAGCTGATGACCCCTTTAATCTTCAGCAAGGCCTCTTCGCAAAGGTTTCTCCGAGACTAAAAATTAACGGCACCAGTTATTTGCAAACACCTAATAAATAATTGCGTATGTTAAACACAGATCAGTTAAGAAACAAGACACATGAATTGAAGCAGAATGATGCTTTTTAATATATATATATTTTAAAAGAGGAGAGGGAATGGCTCTGAATTTAGCCATAAGAGAATTTAAAAACATCATTCCTGCCTACATTTTGACGACAAACCAGAATGGAATCAACTGTGAATAATGAGGGGAAAGTGCTGAAAAGCAAAGCAAGCTTTTCTCCGTATGATCAGCTAAACAGTCCCCTGTGGTTAAGTTCTGACTGACTGCAATGCTCATTGATGAGCAGTTAGTGTTTAAGTTGCTATTTATCAGACACCTTGTATCCATACTGACTGAATGCATCAAAGCAGCTGTTGTATCCTTCAGCTACCTCATCTGTGGCAGCTCATGGACATCACTGCACTGCACAAACTGAACTCTGATTGCAAAGGAAAATGTCCGCTCACAAAACACACAAGTGAACGGTTACGTTTAAAGCAAGTGACAGGGCCTACTGTGCAACAACACGACACTGACCTGTGCTAGTTGCACCTGCTCTACGTTAGCTCAGCGTGCTTCCATGCATTTACTGAGTGTCTCAAAGACATCAGCATACAAATAAGTGGCCTCTTAGAACTACCACAAGCGCAATATGAAACACAGCCTGGCCTACATAATCATGTATATGAGCTGCTTGCTTGCTGTCTTACGACACGAACACATTCTTCTCAACCAGCACTGCATTCTTATCTCCCTCCTCAAGCCTAGCTCCCAGGGTTTATGGCTAAGGCAGCAGGGTGGCTCAGATGTTACAGGAAGCCATGGTTTTTCCCATATTAACAAGCCTACACAAGCCTCAGGCTCACACACTTCCCTCCTCCTCTTATTTTGCATAGCCACCAGTTTCCCATTGCATCCAAATCTGGGGATGCAGGTTCCTTTAAGAGCAAGAAAGGATCAAACCATGGTTTCAGAGCCTAGTCCGTTTGTAAAACTAAGTTTAGCCAAAGTACAAATCCAACTCCATACCTTATGGGGAACTCCCAGTCTCCTCACAAACAACACAAGATGTGGGGAGCACACAAACATGAGACTCATTCATAAGTAGTATCAAACTATGGTCTGACATTACATGAGAACTGGAAACCACAGTGGAACATAGGAAGATGCATCAAACAGAGTCATACCATTGGTGCATCTGCTAGCTCAGTATTATCTACACCGAGTGTCAGTGGCTCGCCAGGGTTTCAGGCAAGACACATTCCCAGCCCTACCTGGACATGCCAGAGGCTGCAGCTGAGATCTTCTACATGGGAAACAGGTGTTCTACCACTGAACCAGAGAATACACCCATTGAAACAATATATAAAACTTCAGCATGTACATCAGGCCAACACAGGTGAAATAAGATTAGTCAAATGTGCTCCGATTTTCAAGTTGTGTTTTCTGCTTCAAAGCAGCCCCATACAGAGAGCATCATTACAGTGACCTAGCCGGGGTGTAACTGGGGCTTAGATAACCAACACCAAGTTCATCCTCTATACGGAGGCTGGAAGAAAAATGAACTAAAATCCAACAAGTTCATGTTTGGCAAGATTAAGTCAAACTGCTGAATTTTATCAGGGTTTCTGCCTCAAGAGTAACATGCAGATACACCTGACTATGCATTGGAAGTCTGTATTTATGAGAAAGAACAGTCCTCTACACACACACACACACACACACCAGTATTGTTTAGGGGTTGTTGTGACTGTTATTGATATTATATTAATTTTTACATTTTATAATGATTTATGTGGAAATGGTTCAATTATGGCTGTGCACTTTTTGATGCGTTTAATTTATTGTTTGATTATTTTTGTTATGCTTGTAATTATGCAAATCTTTTCACGTTGCGAGCTGCCTTGACCATGGTTTTAACTATGGAAAGGCAGCATACAAAACAAATTATGGTGGTGATTATGAGATGACAGGGCAAGCAGGAGTGGTGACAAAATGTTCATGCCCACTAAAGTATATTGCTGGGATATACATAGAGCTTTAGACAGTAATTACATAAGATTTCACAAGAGAGACCAATTAGTATCATTTCTGTGAAAAACGAAGTACAGCTGTTCAGTTATTATTGTCCTTTAGGGTTTGCATTTGCTTGCTTGCTTGTTCTTCCGGGGTTTTTTAACTGCCTAAAATCTTAAGAAAAAGAGGCAAAAAGAACATGATTATCCCAGTTGTTGTTGTTGCTGTTGTTATTATTTCTACACTTGAAAGATAGCTTACATTTCACGGATGAATGTAGGTGCCCATGTTAGAAGCACCTACCTGAAACTCAGAACTGCTGCAAGTGCTGACTATAGTTTAAGATAGCACTTGGAGGTCAAAATGATTTACAAACAGTGTTTTTCATTGCCCTTTGTAGACTGAAATGGCATGCTGTGCACAAACTAAAAATCAAGTAAAAATCTCCCTAAGAGCAGAGAAGGTTTTGAGGACAGCTTAAAAAACCAAATAAACTTTAATACACATTTGCCCCTTTTTGCTCTTGAAGGAATATGCTGCCAGGCCATCAGCAGCTAAAGAAGCCCTCCAAATTAAGTATGTCTACATTTCTTACTGCATGCTGGCTACCAGAAACAAGCAGCTTTACCTAAACAGAGAGGAGTAAAACTGCAAGGATCTGCATTAGCATTGTTTTAGGAGAGCAATACAGGCAGCTTTGAGATATGCTGACCACAGACCATTTACAGTGGTAACGCGTATTTAAATTGGCAGGCAAAACAGAAACAGGCAGCATTTTTCTGGCTTTTAGAGAAGCTTTAGAGACAGTGATGGGCAAACAAATGAGCTACCAAGTCAGTAAACATAATAAGGACAAGACTACTGGAACTGATTAAACCTGGCTTAAAGAAGCGGGTCGGGCAGAGGAGGGGAGAAATATAAGGAGAGAGCAAAATGGTGGTGGCAAGAAGAGGAGGAAGGTAACTCTGGGAAAGCAAGGGTATGCATATGCTCATTATTCATCCGATTAACAGCCACTGACTTTATTAAAGAAGATGGGATCTATATACAGACCTGGTTCTCTTAAAAGGCTTACTTAGGCCCCCCACCCCCGAACAAATGTAAGCCAGTGCAGCAGAAGATCAGGTTAGATAATTTTAAAGGCTACAAAACTGAAACAGAGACCTGAGGGCACTTGTGGATAACATGCTCAAACAGCCTTGCATGCTGCTTGGCAGCCATAAAAAGGCAAACATGACCCTGGGGTGTTATCTACAGGGGAATGGAGGATAAATTTATAGAAGTTATTCTGACATTGCATGGAGAATCCACTGAGACCTCATTATTACAACAGTTATCCAATAGCCAAGAGAAATCTCAGGCAATGAGAAAAGATGTTAGGAAGAGCAGGCTAAGAAAATTCAACATTTCCTTAGGCTTGAACAATGGGAAGTTGATAAATTGTTATGAATGTCTCATGATGTGAAGAAGAAAAAACACCGGGGGGGGGGGGGATTACCATTCATCTGATGGCTAGGTTGATCAACCTTTTCCAGTATAAAGTATCACTTGTTGGGTAGCGGTAGGGATGACTGCTACTGGGAGACCCTGGAGAGATGCTGCCCATCAGTGCAAACAGTACTAAACTAGAGGGACCAATGATCTGACTCAGAAGAAGGCAGCTTGTGATGTTCTGATGTCCAAACTTAATGCAGTCAATTATTTAATGTGACCTTTCTACTGTCAGCTTCTTGGGGGTATTTAACGTTTTGCATCAGTAAATTCTGATGCACAGTAAATTCTACTAAGATCAACTCCTACAAGTTATCGACATCTAAGACATTGGTACAGACTTCATAAATGTTATTATGTTTATGGCATTTAGTACAGAGCAGTCTAAGCTGTAAACTCAAGGAATGCTTACAGAAAACAAGGTGCCCTTCACACACCTTGATACATAAGTGTGCATTGTATGCCCCAAAACACCCTTTTCTTACCGAATCATCAAGGCCATCTATGTGTAACACGACTGTTTTAGCACGTTTATTTGTACTTCCCAGAAAAAACTGAGCTTTCCGGCGCCGTGAATTCATCTCGTTCACATTGTCAACGTCGGACATTGTGGAAGACTGAAGAATATCATAGATTTCAGAAGCCAACAATTTTGTCTCTCCTGGTGTGGTGGTCCTAAGGCAAAGCAAACTGAGGTTTGTATGGATTTTGCTTTACAATCCTTTGTATTTTAGTTTTGTTAAATATATTTCTTAACAGCTTAATACAGTCTCTAAGCAATTTACAAATAACATGATATATATAACTCAGAAATTAGGGTACAATGCAATGCAATAAAATAAAATAATAAAATCTGAAAGAACAAAAACATGGCACCGTATCTGAAACACCTTTAGAATCATGGTTCCCTTCCCCCTTCAGCCCTCCTCTTACCAAGGCACATCCTGACTCACCAAATACTACACATCACACTCAAGTGTTGCCTTAAAGGTAAAGGTAAAGGACCGACAGTTAAGTCCAGTTGCAGACGACTCTGGGGTTGCAGCGTTCATCTCGCTTTACAGGCCCAGGAAGCCGGCGTTTGTCTGCAGACAGTTTTTCCAGGTCATGTGGCCAGCATGACTAAGCCATTTCTGGCGCAACGGAACACCAAAACCAGAGGAGCGCACAGAAACACTGTTTACCTTCCCGCCGGAGCAGTACCTATTTATCTACATGCACTTTTTGGGGTGCTTTCAAACTGCTAGGTTGACAGGAGCTGTGTTGCCTTACATCGACACAAGTCAATGATACCTACTACTTATTCAGTATCACTTTCCCAACCTACACCCACACCTCATTCATACCCACCAATATGCACAAAGGCGCCATCCACTCAGTGATTCCAATACTCACACTCAATCACCAACCACTTTCACCAGTCAAGTCCTTCCACTGCACAAAAGTGTACTGCAAAAACTAGGGAGACAATGAAACCATTCACTGACAGAATAACAAGGCAGGCGGCCACTCATCAGTCACACAGATGAATTGCACCCCCTGCACCTGGTTCTCCTTCCTCTCACCAAGAATTGCCCACAGACAATTCAAACCACACAGGAGGAATTAAAAGAAAAAGAAAAACTTTGAAGGAAGGCACCCACATCACCATCCCAACACCCTTTGCCTCAGCAGTACAGTACTGGTTTTATAAATTTCCAAAATGAAGGTTCTCAATATGAAGCTAAGCGATGCATTAACTTCCCCTTATGCTGTCTGGTTATCTTTAGCTGAATTAGGAACCATACATACATACCTAATTTTATTTGGATGCCACCTTTCCACAGTTCAAACCCCCCTCAAGGTGGTTTACAACATTACAAAACCCATAACTACAACGTAACTAAAGTATTTATAAACAATAAATAAAACATTAAATACACAACCAAACTGAGCAATTTCCACATAAATCACAACAAAATATAAAGATAAAAAAAAAACCAACAGCAGCAACAGAAACACACACCCCCAACACAACCCTCCTTCCAAACAACATGAAAACCAGGCAGACATCCATGGTTTCCATACCTTGTCTGCATGACCCTTCTAATGCCCCAATACGAAAAGTTTTCATCTGACTATCAAAACTGTATGCACCGACTTAATTCCCATTGAGGTTTCTTGCCCACACAATGCAGAGAGCCCTAGCTGACTAGGAGTTCTATTGAACTGGGCTTCTTCACCTCAGCACTACTCCCTGCAAAGCTTTCTCTGGAACTCTCCTCTCTCCAATATTCCTCTTGCTCTCCCTCTTCTGCCCATAACATCCATCCAGCATTCGCGTCCTCCTGTCTCAAACCATGGATCTCCTTGTTGTCTTCTCCCCACAGATACTCTGCATTTCACAATAAGAGTGAACAGCAGCCACTTACTTTTGACAGAACGCCATCCAACAGCACCATTAGACCAACAGAAAACCAACTGAACTTATCTGCATCGCCCCAACTAGGGTTTTATTTCTTGCTCAGAGAAGTGGGAGAGTCCTGAGAGATAGCTCAGTTGGTAGAGCATGAGACTGTTGGTCTCAGGGTTGTGAGTTCGAGCCCCATGTTGGGTAAAAGATTCCTGCATTGCAGGGAGTTGGACTAGATGGCCCTTGTGGTCCCTTCCAACTCTACACTTCTATGATTCCCTTCTATGAAGTGGGGTGGTTCTTTATTTGATCAGAAAGCAATGGGTATTGCATTTTAATGTACTGAAGAGATGATGAGTGGGGGGGGGGGAGTATTTAGTAACACAAGCAACCTTTCTGCATCAGCTGACAAAAGAGGGACCAAGGGACCAAGCAACATTGCTCTCCTTTGGGTAACTGCAAAAACCCAAAGGAGTCAAAGGAGTAAAAGGAAAAGAAGAAGGCCACTGCCAGCCTGGCTATTTCCCTTCCATAGGTACTGACCTCAGCCTGGAATACTGTCAGTCTGGCATCTTTCACATACACTAACGTCAAATTAAAATATGCTGGCCCTTTTAAAAATAGCAGCTTGAGCAATCTTTGCTTTTTATTCCAGCAAGCTGTCAAGAAAGGACGGCATATCAGACAAGAGCCTGTTTCAGCATTTTCCCTTCATAGCTTTTCGATTTGCACGGAAGACTACAGCATTTCTAACATCTCAGAATTCAGACAATGCCCAGCTATCAAGTTTAATGGATGCTTTAAAATACTGCTTGTTCCATCATTATCACCTATTTCCAATTCTATGCAATGAAACCCAAAATTATTATTTGAAGGTACTTTTTTTTTGGGGGGGGGAATAATGGTTTCGACTAAAAAAAAAAAGAATAGAGTGACATGACTGCTTAAAGCAAAGAGTGAATTTCAGCACATACCCTCCCCTCTGGAAAGTGGAGAAATGGCACCCAAATTTGTAGGTTGTGAATGGGACAATGATATTCAGGGAGTGTTTTGGTACAGCTATAGATGAGCCCCTAACCAGTTTTGAAGATTTAATGTTTAGCATGATTGCAGAACATAATATTTGTATAAGATCACAAAACAAAAGTTGGTGTTTAAGTTGTTTTGCAAAATTTTCAATTCTGAAAATTTGTAGTACGTATGTATTTCCTTCCGACCAACAATTATAATTCTGACAAAACAAGGTGTATCTTCAGATCAAGTAGAATTATTTTGGTCTGTTCTAATTTGACACACTAGATGGCGGTATTACCTTTTATTACTATGTCTTGCAATTCATCCAACACTGCATTTCCAAACTGCACAATACTCTTAGTGTGCATGAATAATTTATCTTTCGGCTAAGTGTATAAAATGTTCACAACCCATTTAAAAGTATACCATATAATCCCGTTTGTAGTGTCAGAGAGGGCATCTTTTTCTTCAAATATCCTTTTATGGGGAAGGTGTCATAACAAAGGGTCCAATTTTAGAAGGCTATTTGTGACCTTCTAACCATGGTTAATTATTTGTGAGCAGTACAAGCAAGTAAAATTGTGTTAAATCAAAACTGAGGCAGTGGCTTGGTTTACAGGATTGTGTGCATCTTATCATACCTGAAAGGTACTCCTGTGCAATTAAATACATAGTTACTGAGCTAATCGTTTTAGGCAAATAATAAATTGGGGGGGGGGGGTTGAATAGATCAGTTTAGTTCAAGTAGTTCAGTATGAGACTCTGGAAGAGGCATACTATCTTGGAATAGAATGCTTTGAGCCAAGTAATTGGATTTTTGCTTTCATTAACTAGCCACTTAGTATCAAGAACTACTGAACATACCAGTATCCTCACAGTGTTTTCAATGTTACATGCAAAGCCAGGAATACATGTACAGTGCTACCTCGGGTTAAGTACTTAATTCGTTCCAGAGGTCCGTACTTAACCTGAAACTGTTCTTAACCTGAAGCACCACTTTAGCTAATGGGGCCTCCTGTTGCTGCCGTGCCGCCAGAGCCCGATTTCTGTTCCTATCCTGAAGCAAAGTTCTTATCCTGAAGCACTTTTTCTGGGTTAGCAGAGTCTGTAACCTGAAGCATATGTAACCTGAAGCGTATGTAACCCGAGGTACCACTGTATTGGAGATTATGAAAGGAATCTGCTTGAACAAGGAAGCCACCTTTGCAATCTAATTCCCAAGTCCCTTATTCTTAAAACAATTTTAAGACAGAAACACACTATATACCGCAATAATCTGATAGTTTGTAAGGGGATACAGACTCCCTCGTAAGGTGGTGGTAGGAAGGAAATATGTACATACTCCAACCTTCATTGGAAGATTTTAAAGCAAAGGTTGGATGTCATGGATGCTCCAGCTGAGATATCTGTACTGCAGGGAGTTAGACAAGATGACTCTTGGGGTCCCTTCCAACTCTAGAGTTCTAGGATTCTATGATAAATTACAGTGGTGCCCCGCAAGACGAATGCCTCGCAAGACGGAAAACCCGCTAGACGAAAGGGTTTCCGTTTTGGAGGTGCTTCACAGAACAAATTTCCTATGGGCTTGCTTCGCAAGACGAAAATGTCTTGCGAGTTCCTGCGATTTTTTCCCGCTCCCCACCCCCTTTTTCTAAGGCACTAAGCTGCTAATAGCCTTTTAGCAGCTAATCCGCTAATCCCTTAAGCCTTTAATAGCCGCTAATAGCCGCTAAACCGCTAATAGCGCTAATCCGCTAATGGGGTTGCTTCGCAAGACGAAAAAACCGCTAGACGAAGAGACTCGCGGAACGGATTCTTTTCGTCTTGCGAGGCACCACTGTATGTACTTTTACTATAGATAGCACACTATACTTACTTTTGCACGACGGTTTGTAAGCTCAGCATCATACCTAGTTCGCTTTTCATCTTTTCTCTGTTGGCACGACATTCCGCCAAATAGCGGAGAGCCTGTAAGAAAGGGCAAGTTAAAGTAATCTAATAGAATAATGCTATTGTTTCTAATTTTTCTTTTATACATCTCTCAAAAATAAACAGTATCAATTCTGAAGATATTTTATGTAATGGTTAGAACATATGCAATTTTAGTTTAATAAGCTGCACCCCAAAATATTTTTGGCGTATTCTTGTCTAGAAAAATCCCAGTAATTATATAAATATGATTTTGACTAAATATTGAATTAAGAGAACTGATTCTTTCAGTTGTCTATCAGCAAATATAGTATCATATAAAACTAAGTTAACATTTCCAGCAAGTTGCGTATAATGGGATAACTCAAAATATGAAGGTTAAATGTGCAGCTGTTCAAAGCATTGTATTTGCATTGTTGCTGCTGAAGGAGTGTTTTTGCGTTATATATGTATAAAACTAGGGGCTGCACTCCTGCTTGCTCCTCTCATCAACCCACCTACCAGTTTTCCCATCCCAACTATGCAACTACTAAGCTCGCTTTCACCTTCATGTCATTTCTGAAGCCACTTCTCTCTCATTCTGCAGTCCTGCTTTACACCCCTTTTCACCTTCACCCCATGTCCTTGCCTCCTCCCCCTCCTTTTGCACAATTCCCCCTTGCACACCTTCATGGTAACTTCCTGCACCTTCCTCCTCCCACACATTGCACCTACAAAGCACCCTTTTCACCATCCCCTCCTATTGTATAGACCTTCCATGCCCTTTCATCTTCAGCTCCATTCCCATGCCTCTTACCCCTCCTTTTTTCAATCACCTTTACACTCCCATTTTCACCTTCACTCCTTTTTCTTCCACCCTCCTCCTTTTCTCAACTCTTCCTTGACACAGATCACTTCCTCCTCCTCCTCCTCTCTCCTATTCTGCAACCCTTTTTCCACATACATCCCATGCTGATCGATATTACTGAATCTTTAAGATGAATAGATTTTAAGAGCAAGCCTGTCAACTTGTTCAGCTGGAGAAGGATAAGTTTAGTTGACAGATGTTGTATGTATATGGGTGCTTGCTTTGGGGAGGTAAATTGTTATCATACAAACAATTTAGGTTCTTCATTGTTCTACTTAGCATCATATTTTCTCTGAGCTCTAAGACTGCATGTGTCACGATTAAGTGACATTCAGAAACAAGAGGACCTTGAGCCAGTTGTCATTGTGTTGTGTAATTGGTCTTGTGCCAACATTAATGTTTGCTTAGTTCCTAACAGCTCTGATGCAGCATGTCCATTGCCCTAATACCTGCTGAAGAGTATTTCTGTTATGTTTCATTATTAATTTAGACTGCCAACTTACACTTTATACATTTACCTGGGAGTAAGGCCCATTTATTTCAGTAGGACTAGATTCTAATTTGGAGAGTGGGAAGATGAGAACTATGACTACTTTTACCTTGAGGTGGGGGCGGGACCTGGCATCAAACAGAATTAACACTGCTCCTGAACTCTCATATTTGATATACATTGCTAAACTTTGGTATCTTTAAAGTTGCATCAATAAATTTCTTTATTTCTTTTTAAAGAAATCCTCCACTTCAATGCCATAGTTTCTCAGAATGTACCAGAGTGACAAGAGCATAAACTGCATTTGGGAATGTCATTTTTAGGTGATCCTCTCTGGCTAAGAATCTGTGCTATTACAATACATCTTTTCTTCTTCAGTAAAATTTTCTAAAATGTTTTGTTTTAAGATATTTTATGGAAACACACTGGTGTAAAATATGGTTGCAACAGCCAATGAGTGCTTATTTAATATTAAATCCTGAAATTTAGAGTGCCAATCACATAGTCATGCTACAGAATGCATAGGAAAAAAGTTGCACAATTAGGAAACAGAAGATACTTACCAGTAGGGCTGAATGGACAACTGGGGGATTGGGATGATCCAAAAATAAAATAAGGCCTGGTAGACATCCCTGATCCTGCACAATTGCTCTTCTGTTTAGGGGATCAGCTGCAAGGTCCCTCAGCTGATTAACTACAGATAACGCATCAGGCTCTTCACTCATACTGCTGTTCATTTTTGCTTGTCATACATAAAATTCTGCTGGAAAAGAAATGTTATTAGAAATATTGTGGAGTTAATGGCCACTGTCATTAGCTTGGTGTGGTTCAAATTATATTTCCTTAAGTAATTCTTTAGGAGTCTTTAAAAGACACTAGTCAGCACATGCTGCTCAGATCACTATTCAAAATTCAACAAAAAGGCAAACCTAAGACACAGTATGTATTGTTTTAATTTTTAATGCACTCAAAGTTCCCATTTCCTTCCACCAAAATCAGACAGCAAGTCAAAGAATCTAATACATAGCACATCTTATCACTATTTCAGCTATCAACATAAGTCAGTAATAGAATAATTCTTGCTGGGCAAGAATTATTCCTAATCCACAGTTATCACCATACATATAAAGATATGTAAAGCTTGACAATGCTCAACCCTTTGGCCCATCCCACTATGCAAGGACTCCCAGCTTTACCCCAAAAGCAAGTAAATGGGATAGGTGGGTGAAATAATCACTAAAGCATTTGCATTTCACCTTCACATACACACAAAGCACAAAAGCATAGTGAAAATTGGCTCCAAGTTTTTAATATTGTGAAGGCTTCAGTCAGAATCCAAAATGCTATTTTAGATATAACAAGGGCTTCCATGCATTGTGAACATAACATTTCATATACAGTCTTCAAAAGTGCCTAAAGGGACTATTATACAGTAAACAGAACAGAATTCTCTTGGGTAAGCAAATGAAGGCATGTAGTTGTTCAGGTCTTTACCAGTGCCCAAAGAGCTTCACGCAGCATATGTATTTATCAGTTGCAATGCTGGATGGAATATGAAGGTATACAATCTCCATAAGGATCTAATTTCCAAAATTGTGCATTGGAATTATCATCTGAATAAAGGAAGCATGGCACGAGTAGTGGAAAGGCAACCTTCTAAACTGCTGCATGCCACCCCTGGCAAAACAAAACACAACGCACCGCCGGAACCTAAATTCAATAACTAGATTATTAGAATAGCAATTTTCAAACTTTGCTCCAGAGAATCCTCATATGCTTATCACAGGTTCCTCAATTGAAAGAGCCATGATGACAGTCAAGGGATTGAATCCAACCAAGTCATACTCAGAGTAAAACCACTGAAACAGACTTATTAATGATATCCAATGATTTGAACGAGTCTACTTAAGTATGGCTAATGTTGACAACAACCCAAGCTTCCTAGATATTTCTCCCTGCAAAGTATGAGGACATTGTTGAGTATAATCCAGCGTGCACTCACAGCTCACATGCAGCAACAATGAGGACCAATATGGCCGGTGTTCTCTATGAAATGTCTGTTCACCTTAGTAAACATGGTCCAGAATATTCTGAATGCACAAGGTTCTTGTGGGTAGACACCCTCAAGTTCTGCAGCAGACAAAGCAATGCAGAAAGGGCTCCTTGAAGGTGGAATCTGAAAGCCACTGAGCTAAAAATATGAGCTAACTCCACCATGAATAAAGTATTGAGAAATTAAACTGGTCTGGAAATCAGGATATTTGTTTCCATGAAGCTAACTTCAAAAGCTATGCTTAGGATCAACCCTAAATACTGTATGTGGCTTTTACTGAAATTGATGGTCCTTAGGGCCACAGACAAATATTTGTGCTATTTACTGATTCAGAATTACACAAATATCACCAAAGAAACTTGATACAGCTTCTGACCACAACCTGAGCCAGAGACTGACAACATTCTCATATTAAGAATTATATGTAATTCATTATAACAAATATGCCTCATCTATTTCACTGTTGTTTTTTACTTACTTCAGTGCGCAGCACAATCCTATATGCACGTTTATTCATAAATCCCACTCTGCCAGTAGGGCTTGCTCCCTGGTAAGCATGCATAAGTTCATACTCAAACACTGCCAGGTGTACGCATGCCTTCTTAGAAATCCTACTTGTTTAAATAGGACTAACTTGCAAGCATATACACAGTCTGACCCAAAGAAATCACTTTTGTTTCTCTTTTGAAAAACAAAAGCAACTCACCATACGTATAGCACTGTGGCTATATTTAAACACCAAGTCTTAGATGCTGCAGCAAGCCTTTTCTAAAATGAAACAACGGTTAACCAAATAGTCAGCCAAAAGTAAATCTAGCTCACTGCGACAGAACTTCTTCCCAGATGTGGACATCCAAGATGCTATGTTGGTCATTTGTACTATTTCTCGTACTGGTTTGTATCGCAAAAATATCAGAAGTTCAGTACACAAGGGATTGCTACCTTATATGCCAGCGCTTAAACCTCCTCTCCTCCCCATTCCCCAGGGCCAGATAACTGAAATCAGCTTCTGCTGCAATCATATCCCCAATTACCTGGGAGGGTTGCCCATTGAACCCAATGGAATTTCCATCTGAGTAGACCCACATAGTACCACACTTTAGGCTAGCAGGGACTAAGCCCCACTAAACGAAATCGGGCTTAAATCAGGGTAAACATACATAAGCTGATACTATGGAGAGAAAGGCAGCCATTAGAAACCCCTGATGTTTTGATGATTTAAAATAAGAGCTTGTGATTGGGGTGGGAAGAGGTCAGGGGACTCTTAGGTTACCCTGCCCGGGGTCACTCTCCTTGGTCTGGCTTCCCCTGCCTTCGGTGGCCCAATACCCCTTAACCCTCCCCAGGCTCCTTCTCCCCACCGACTCCCCACTCCGAAGGTCCCCCATTCCCCGCCCTCACTTTCATAGGATGCGAAAGGGGAGGCGCTTTCTTGCTCCCGCCCCGCCAGAAGAAGGAACGGTCCAGGTCACGTATCTGCTGCCGCGGAGGCCGCTCTCGTGCGAAAGGAGGCCGGGCGGGGAGAAGGCGCTTTGCACCCCGGGGCGCCCGGCCAGAGGTCAGCAGGATTGGAACCTTCTACCCCCGGAGACAACATTCACCCAGCCAGGCGGGCGCTCACAGGTCTCCGGCACCTCGGCGCTCCGGGGGACCCCATTGGCTGCAGCGGAAAGCACCTCCTGGCCAGTCGCGGCTCGCCTTGTTACGCGCGTCTCTAATTGGTTAAATGCGGCTGGCTGGACTTCCGCGGCATTGTGGGTTGGAGCCGGTGAAGCTTTTTTTAAAAAAAGGTGGACCTAAGAAACTACAAGTCCCAGGGAGACTTTCTCGGCGTCGTGAGCTTTCGCTGTCACGCGAGAGTATGGCGCGAGGGGGGGGGCTTGTAGGCGAAAAGGATAAACAGAGCGATTCTGTGAGCGCTTATGGGAAGCCAGTCCCGCTCCTGTTCAGCGGGATTTATTTGTGGGCGTTTGTGTGTTTCCACGGGGGTTTGCTACCGCAGGTTGAAAAGGAAGTGTTCCAGCGCAGTCCCGTGAATGTATATTCGGAAGTAAGCCCCGCTGCGTTGAATGGCTCTTCCATCTCTAGTTTAGGAATGCAGGCAGCCTTATTAGCCAGTTCTACTCAGGAGTAAGTCGTATTGAATTGAATGGGGCTTACTTCTGGGCATGTGGGGCTTGGATAGCAGCCTTAATTTCCTCTTTCACCAGCATGCCGTGAGTCTGAAAAATATACGAATTTTGGAGTACTTTATGAATAAAAACGTTTTTTTCACTCGTAGAAACCAAAAACCAAAATAAAAAAATGGAGCGTGGGGTGACCCTGTACGCTACCCTTAGGTCCCTGGAGCAACGGCAGGATAAAACTTCAACTGCTAAACAATTACAAATGGGATCTGCTCCACAGGAGTGCTCTTAGGTTAGAGCAGGAAGAATTGAGGGATGGGAGGAGAAGGCTCTGAAGTTTTCCCCTGCTGTACTATACAGTACATATGGCAATAGAGGGCTCCTAGCTCCTAACGTGGGTCCCTATATGAAATAAGAGGGGAGGTATCCAGTTCTGGAGAGTGGGAAAGAAAAATGGTATTGTCTTGAAACACCCCTTAAATTATTCCGGGGAGAGGGGGGAGAGCAAGTCAATTCCCTCTCTTCCCCTGCTTTCCATCTTCCCTATTTTCAAACTGACAACATAAACAGCATTCCATGCTATCAGCTATCTTAACTGATAGAAATCAGGCAGACTTCCTAAGTCTTGATTTTTTTTGCCATAAGACTTTAACAAATCAGTCAGGACCAGGGGGCGTTGTGGCAAAGCTGTTGCCACCCTGTTGGACTCCATCTAAAGTTGGACCACATCAAAGGAAGACTATGCAGTGTCTTGACTAGGATACATTCTTCTGTAGCAACATGCATTTTATCAATTTCCATACTTATAAGACGTTTTATCAGTGGTATTTAACTCCCCATAAATTTATTGAGAAATGGGTTTTTTCTTGATGTATTGAAATAGGAAGTATAATGACAACACAGCCATATGTTGTTTTCAGTTTAGTGTAAAGTTTTTAGTTGGGAATTTCCGTTACTGTATTGCAAAGTTATTGTTTATTGCAAACACACTGCAATCTTTAAAAATACAAATAATAGTAATAAAATACATTTTAAAAAGGAGGTAGATACCTGAATAGCTCAGCTGGTTACATCATGGTGCTGATAATGCCAAGGTTGCAGGTTTGATCCCCATATGGGACAGCTGCATATTCCTGCATTGCAGTGGGTTGGACTTGATGATCCTCTAGCTTTCTTCCAACTCAACAATTCTACGATCTAAGCTCAACAACTTTTACCTGTACCCATAAAATACGGGGTAGATCACTGCCGGTTTTTAACTCTGTAAGTAGAGTGCAGTCTTTTGGGAGTTGGCCACCCCTGGTATAAGAATCCAAGCCTAAACATACTTGGGAGTAAGCCTCATCAAAGTACAGTAGTAGGAACTTAGGAAGCTGTCTTAAACCTTAGGCTTAGGGCATGTTTAGGCTGCTCACAAGGCAGCTTACAAGACATAAAATACAATACAAATATATAATATTATATAATCTAAACAACTACGTATTTAAAACAAACGCTTGACAGAGTATCAAGCCATATTATTGCACAGGGCTACTGCAGTCCTAAAATAATTTTTAATTTGCATATTGCAGTTCTTTTTATAACGACAGTACCGATAAAAGCGAGTTGCGAAATGCTACCGTAGTAGCGGACTGGGACCTAGTCCGGACGAGAAAAGAAACAACAGTTGTACAGCTTTACTACACTCTGCTAAGTAATCATTGGCTGTTGTACCGAGCGCTCCGCATCGGCAGATGGCGCTCTCGCGCGATCCTTCAGTACTGTTCACGTGAAGAGCAAGAATTTCCCAGCTTGTCCGCAAAGCAAGTCATCCGTGTCGATGGTAAACTAACGTCTTGTGACCCGGATAAGGCGGGAGCTGAAGCCTCACCTCCTGCAACGGCAAACGATGATTGGCCAAGAGCTGTAGCCGGTGCAGCTGGCGGATTGGTTGTTGAAGGAGACGGGCGGGGGAGAGATGAGGAGCGTGTGTGGGAATGAACTGCCGGGACTTGGCGGCTGCTGAGGTGACTGAGAAAGGAGTATTACCGGCAGGGCGAGGCGGTGAGTCTGAGCGGCGAGGGCGACGGCCCTCTCCGTTCGTGCTGCGGTCCCGGGGTCCGCTGCTGCGGGTTTAGCCCTTCGCGCGGCCCTTGGTACGGGAGGGGCTTTTGAACCGGCTTCGGAGGGGGCTGAGGGAGAAGTTGGCCGTCCGGACTTGAGGATGCCCACACAGGCGCCTGATGGGACCCGCCAATCCCGCCCCGGTGCGGCTGGAGGTGGGAGCGAGTGGCTTGGCGGGGGCCGCTGCCCCAGAGCGCCGCTTAGTCCCAAAATTTCGTTGAGAGCACTGTTGCTTTCCCTCCGCTTTTCCTAAAAGCGGGCCTTGATCCGAGGCACACACCAACCTGGGAGCATGTAGCACTGTAGCGCTAGCAGTAAAAAAAAAATGGGGGCGAGGGTGCCTCTGAGCATGTGTAGTGCCCCCCCCATTGAGTAATCGCAACCCGCCGTCGCGTTGTCGAGGAATAAGAGCACAGAGTAGGCAGAAAAGCCTGATTTCCAGGGTTAGGCCTAAATCTGGCCGCTCCTTGGGTTACAAAATAGGCACTCTTTTTTTTCTTTTCTTTTTTTTCTTTTTTTTTCAGAAGTCAAGTGAAAGGTCAAAATGCTCTGTCGTCTGAGTTTTCTCTTTGTCTCCAGTGTGAGGACACTGGTTAGACAGCGGCTAACCTTGAGAAGCTCTGTTCTTTTCTCCTACTGCGTCCTAGCAAACAACACTGTGGGCCATCGTTGCTAGCACTTTGAAACTTGCCTGCCTGTGCCAGCTCAGTGGTGACTTCTGTAAACACAAAGCAGAGGCGGGGAAGCAAGGCATTTTGACTTTTTTGTCGGTACTGAGATCAAGATTTGTTTTTGCCATATTTGAATACATTGACACACACACACACACATCAAAAACTTGTATCTAACATAGCTAGACCTAGTTCATTCTGGTGCTTCTTACATTGCTAGGTATATAAAAACAAGTTGTGCAGAGAATAATAGTGTGTAGAAAACATAGTTGCATTTAGGTGGAAGTCATTTAGAAATTGCAAGTTACTGTCTTCTAATGCTGATAGGGAAACGAGGACGCTTTGTTCTTCAGGATTGTGTGTTCTGTTAAAGCTCAGGCAGCATTTTGGGAAAGGAGCCATAGACCAATGGTGGAACACATGTTTTGCATGCAGAAACTGGCATCTCCAGTTAAAAGGATCAGGTAGCAGGTGATGAGAATGCCTGAGGCCCCAGAGAGCTGCTGTGAGTCAAGGGAGATAATACAGGGATAGATGGAAGTATTCTGATCTCTGATACAAAGCAGCTTCCAGTATACTGTGCTTATTGTGGCAACCAGTGTTTGTACCGCAAATGAAAATTCTCTGCACCTATAGATTAGGCAAATGTTTTAAAAGGAATATAAAAGCCTTGCTTTTCTGTTTCATTATCATAGGTATTTGTAGGACTTTAAAATATGAACATTATTGTTTCAGACTATCTAGCTTAAAATGGGGTTTGCCAAAATAAGTGGCAGTTCAAGAAAACATATCTCTGAACTGCTTACAGAATAATTGCAACTGAGCAACATGTGCAAAACTGGTAATTTTGAGTAGCAAACCCTCACCTCTAGCCAGATCATTTGGTTGATTCATCCTCAATTAGTGACCACAAAGTCAAATGGAAAGTGAATAGGGATTGCTTATGTACTCTGAGATATAATGCATATATTATGTTCTTGGTATCTTATGTATTACTGGGTATACTTAGAAAACACTAAATAATATTCTAAAGCACATAAGGGATCTAGGTGTTGCAGGCTTACAACCTACTTAAAAAAGAAGTAGTGGGGGAAGGAATGAAGAAAGACAGGAGTGTAGATATTTAAATCGAAATGGCACTTGCTGGCTGCTGTATGCAATGAAGGTTAATTGTTTGTGTCCCCTGTTGCCAAATCAGCCATTTGCATTTTGAGGTATATAAATTGATTTTTCCATTAGTTTGGGAGTTCCATTACACTGGCCTAGTTTGCATGTCACAATAAGTCACAATTCATCTTAAACAGTGTTTTAATTGTGAATGTGGCTGTCACGTGGGTCCCTATGGCATCCCCCCTGTGCAGCACCCACACAGCTCAAATAAGCAATAACATGACTTGCTGTGTAGCTTAATTTTGGACCATGCTCTATTTGTTTCAAATAAACCAAGTGTAGTAAGCATATAGCTCAGTCGGAAGAGCATGAGACTCTTAATCTCAGGGTCATGGATTTGAGCCCCATATTGGTCAAAGATTCCTGCATTGCAGGGGACTAGACTAGATTATCCTTGTGGTCCCTTCCAACTCTGATACCAATATTTGTTCCTGTGGCAGCTCAAGGTGACTATGAGTTGTATTTCATGAATTAGACCAATTGAAATTAATTACTCCAAGTAGGTCTGTCATTGACTACCGTCCTATATGTTTCCTCCTCCTGGACAGAACATTTTAAAGGTCAAGATAAAAAAAATACTTTAAAATATTGCTTTTCTTGACAATGCAGCCTGGCTCTGTAAGCTGCTTTTCTTAGCTGAGGAAGCACAGTTAGGATATGGCAGATGAGTAGAGGCCAAGGGGGGGATTTGTTGCTCAGTGGTAGAAAAGCACAAACTTTGCATGTATGAAGTCTCCATTTTGATCTTTGGTATCTTCAGTTGGAAGAACAATGTAGTGGAAGAAAATCTGTCTAAGACTCTAGAGAGCCAATTCCAGTCAGAAAGGCTCACCTGGAAGACTGTTTCATCTTTTTCCTGTACAGAGAGGTACAAAAAGTTAGCCATGTTAGTCTGTAGCAGCAAAAGCAGAAAATGTCATATTACGGCATATGAGTTCATGAATATAAGTCCACTTGCATCTGATGAATTAGTCCACTTGCATCTGATGAATAAGTCCACTTGCATCTGATGAGTCTAATCCCTGAAAGTTTGTCATATTACATTTGCTAGTCTTTAAATGTAAATGTGGGTAGGTGGCATTGGGGGGGTGGGATAAGGGGTAGGGAGACAATCACAAATAAGTGGCAGTAGAAAGCCATGCAGGTACCCATAATAATTTCAGATTGCTTTGTTGAGAAGCCAAGGGGAAGTCAAAGTTTGCAAAGAGGGCTCCTAATAGTTTCCCCTTCTACGGCTTCCAGAATAGAAACATGGAATTACAGTACGTATTGTCATGTTTAGTTTTGAGAATGCGGTGATACATTATTTCCCAGATGGGTCAGAAGTTGCTGCTAGCAGATATTTGTGCTTTCTTAAGAAAATATGCTTTAGTCTTACGGAATGATCCATCTAAGTCTAAGAAAATGATTCCAGGTTCAAAGGGATACAAAATAAATGGCAGCCCTGAAGTGCATACCATGTACTGCATGTGAGAAACTGTCAACTGAACAGCTGCACCAGCATCTCAAACATCCCATAAACGGTAAACCTCAAGGCAGTGCAACTGAGGTTGCCTGTGCCAAGTTTCCACATGAAGATATTATTACCTAGGAGTGGTAAACTGTTGACTAAAACAAGCTTGTAATGAAAGCACTGGCAATGAATTAACTACAATAGTTCTTGCTAGAACTGTCCCAAGTGTCTTGTAGTCTGCTGACTTGTCATTTTTTTAAAAAAAATACCATTCACTTTTTCCATTATGTAGCAGACTAAGAAGTTTAACAAGTTTCCAAAATGATCATAATTATGTTCACATTATCAAATTCGTCTTTCTTAGAGGAACTAAACTGAGAGCAGTAGATATTTGTAGGTTTTTTGATGATGTATGGATTTGATTCAAAAATCCTGAAATACACCATTATCAGGCCAAAGGCATATTGACCCTTAGTCAAGTTGCCATGTATATGTGGGTATGCAAGATCAAAGTGTAAATGGAATCATGGTGAGAACTGCAGCTCTCAAGGCTATTTTCTGAACAACTTTCTCACCAACTATTTCATGCTATCTTAAATCATTTTTTTTAATAACAGAAACAAATAATAAATGATAATTTATTATTTGTTTCTGTTATAAAAAAAAAATTAAATGACAATTTTTGGGCATTTGTCACAGGACTGGAAGCAGTGTAAGATTTTTTAAAAATTGAAACATTGTGGGGTAAGGCTTAGATGTGCACAAGATATAACCAACGTTCCTTGTGAGAGGTGTTTGAATGAAATATAAGCTTCTTGAAAACATAAGCTCTTAAGAATCTTGTCTTTTAATTGTCACTAGTACTTTCTTGTCAGTTATGTTCCATAGATACACAGATACACACATTCAGAGTGGAATCCTGGCAGCTACATTCTGAACCACCTGAAGTTTCCAAAGTTTCCAAAGGCAGCCCCACATAGAACACATTGCAGTAGTCTGGTTGGAATATGACCAAAATGTGGATGACTGTGGCAGAGTCATCCCATTCATGTTAGTGGAGCAGTTGGCATACGAGCCAGTGCTGATAAAACAAAAACCAAAAACACTCCTGGTCACTGATACTTACTGGGTTTCCCCAGTGAGTGCCAAATTCATGAGCACTCCCAAACTATATACTTCTTCTATCAGGGAGAGTACCAGTCCATCCAAAACCAGTTGTAAACTATCTTCTGGAACTGGGAACTCCCCACCCACAGCATTATCTTGCTCTGATTCAGTTTTAGCTTGTTTGCTGCATCCATCCCAGAACTGCCACTAGGTACGGTCATACCTCATGTTATGGATGTTTCAGTTTATGTGTTTTCGGATTGCGGACTGCGGGAAACCCGGAAGTACTGGAATGGGTTACTTCCAGGTTTCGCCACTCACACATGTGCAGAAGTGCTAAATCATGTTTTGCACATGCGCAGCAGCGCCAAATTGCGCCTGCACAGATCCTGCGCTTCAGGATGCAAACGCTGCGGATTGCGGACGTGTCTCCGTCATGGATTATGTCTGCAACCCAAGGTTCCACTGTACTGGTTTAAGATTTCAACAGCTTCCTTGGGAACTGAACATGGAAAGGAAAGGTAGAGCCAAGTGACATCAATATACTGATGACCAAACCTGCTTGCACCCTAGAACTTTATTTTCAATTTATGGAAATCCTACTTGACAGTTTTGACAGCACCTGAAAGTGAGTTTACAAATTACAATCAATAAATACTGATTGCTTACTTGCAGTGCAAATTGTGGACTTAGCTTTTTTTGATATATTTTCTTCTAGATCATTTCTCATAGTTTGAAAGAGTTGCACACAGATACTCATGGTTTCACACTTTGTTTTTTCTCCCCAGAGTGACTATGGAACATTTGCATTCCAGCAAACTGAGGTGGTTAGCTAACAAGATTGTGGAAACCCTGCATTGTTCCAGATGATTTACTGGATTAAGCACCTACTTAGAGTGATATTTGAGAAAGCAGCATTAACTATGGAATCAGTAAGTGTTATAGTGAAGTACAGACTTGCCTGGCTGTTAGGATCAGTGTGAAATACCCTATTGACAGTGCCACCCTTTTGAGGGTCATGTGGCAGTAGTGTTTGAGAGCATCTTTTTGTGCCTGTGGCCCCCAGGTTATAGAACTCCTTCTCCTCCAAAGTGCATTTGGCCTTGCCATCATACACGTTTTGTCAACACATCACAGTATGCTTTTTTGCCCAGGAGTTAGATGAATGTTACATTAGAAGGGGTAGACAAATCTCTGTACAGTTGTACCTCTAGTTACGAACTTAATTCGTTCTGGAGGTCTGTTCTTAACCTGAAACTGTTCTTAACTAGAGGTGTGCTTTCGCTAATGGGGCATCTTGCTGCCGCTGCACTGCCGACACACAATTTCCATTCTCATCCTAGGGCAGAGTTCTCAACTTGAGGTAACTCTTCCAGGTTAGCAGAGTTTGTAACCTGAAGTGTTTGTAACTCGAGGTACCACTGTATTATAAACACTTTAAAAATTTATTTATTCAGGCTTTGATTCCATCCTTCACCCTAAGGTTCCAAGGAGGATTACTTAAAACTGGGAGAATAGATTAAAACAATAAAACATCAATTAAAATATAATTTAAAAGAAAGTGGAGCTTGAAGTCACTACTGATCATCAGTAATCTCAAGACCTGCTTAATTGGTCTTGTATTTCTATTTTTAGCATGGCTTGTCATGCTACAAAAGAGAAATGACTCACCTTACGTCAAGGAATTGACAAGTGAGTGGGCTTGTTTGTCTGCATCCATTTCAAAACTGTCAAAATGGCCCAGTGGTGGTGGAGGAACTCAAGGTCTGGCCCACTGGCCAGATTCATTTCCTTATCCTTCTCTAGTCTTCTGTCCACATGAGAATTCCAGTGTAGATCATCCTTGTTAAAACATAATGCATGAAATCTCATGGTAGCTGTTCTGACAGCCGAACAGATTTCCTTCCCCCCTGCACATCCCCAAACCTGTCCTGTTCCTTTTTTGGGGGGGGGAGGGGGGAGGAGAGAATGAAAAAGTTCCATTGCACAAGTATTTGTGTGTTGATGGATGATGTTGCACAATGCACTTTTCTTGATACAGAGGCTTTGCAGTGCACATCTGCATATTTATTCAAAAGAGCATTAACTGGGGCTTACTCCCAAGTGATCTGGATTTGCAGTGAAACTTAAAGAAACAAATTATTTTCATGCTAGGCAGATCATGTTAGGCAGTAATAACATTGTTTTTCTTTTTTCCTTCCAGTTGCTTTGGTCTAGTAAGCCTTATGGTCGTGATAGAAGTATTGTAAGGAAAATTGGCACCAACCTCTCGCTGATACAATGTCCAAGAGTTCAGTTTCAGGTAAGATTTTAAATATTTTTCACTTTCCAGAGGGAAATTAAATTAATCTTAGTGGTCAGAGCAAACTAATGGGTCTAGTCTGTTGGTACGTTTTTTCATCTGTGAATTTGAAAGCTGTGTCAAATATCTCATAACCAGCATACTTTTCTCTAATAGGAAACTACTACAACTGTCTAAGGGACGCGGGTGGCACTGTGGGTTAAACCACAGAGCCTAGGACTTGCCGATCAGAAGGTCGGCGGTTTGAATCCCTGCAATGGGGTGAGCTCCTGTTGTTCGGTCCCTGCTCCTGCCACCCTAGCAGTTCGAAAGCATGTCAAAGTGCAAGTAGATAAATAGGTACCTCTCTGGCGGGAAGGTAAACAGTGTTTCTGTGTGCTGCTCTGGTTCGTCAGAAGCGGCTTAGTCATGCTGGCCACATGACCCGGAAGCTGTCTGCGGACAAACACCGGCTCCCTCGGCCTATAGAGCGAGATGAGCGCGCAACCCCAGAGTCGGTCACGACTAAACTTAATGGTCAGGGGTCCCTTTACCTTTACCTTTTACAACTGTCCAACAGTTTTAAACAAAACAGTAACCATCAAAAATTAAGCAGAGATCATTCATTCATTCATTCATTGCATTTATATATACTGCCTTTCTGCCAAGGCAGTTTACAATTTTTAGTATGAAAAGAAACAATATAACATGGCGAGTAGAGCAGGCCATGTAGTTTGTCTATACATGCCTCCCTTGATCTCTTCCTCACAGGACAGATGGTGTCAATTGACTCAGGGGTGGGCAGGGAGAAGGGACAGTGTATCTGAAGCAGGCCTTGATGTTTTACATAGGGGGGAGGCTTCTCCAGGTAGGGAAACAATATAAATATTGTCAAATAAAGGGAAAAAATATTCTTGAAAAAAGCTTGAAAGGACCAGCTTTCAGGATGTACTAATGTGTCAGGTGAGGTGTTGGGAGTCAGAGAGAGAATGGACCTGTTGAAGCACCTAAAACTTACAGCAAATGTGTTTGTGAGCTTACAATACTCACCTCTTTGTGCTATACGCCACTTAGAAGGTCTGAAGAGACCTCAGAGGATCTGCCTCTTTGGAGCTGGAGACACACTACAGCATTTTGCTGAAGGTTCTGTATAATTATTAAAATTTACCTTTGTTATTATGTTTTAATAGTTTACATTCTCTATCTTCTGAGCAGCCTGCTAACCCAACAGACAGCTTTTGCACATTGTATAACTTCCTTTAAAACTGTACCTCTGTTGGTTGTTTTTAAAATTGTTGAATGTCATGGGGAAACGTCTTAAAATACATCTTATGGAAACATTTATTCAGCAAGATATTGTGAGTTGGAAGCTTAATAGTATTGACTCTGGGGAATAGTAGAGATAGCTGTCATTAAACATCTGCCTACAAGTTCAGCAAACTCTTCCAATGAATATTCTGGTGCACGTCCTAGTGTAGATCTATGCTTTGAAAAGTTTGCTTTCATGAAAATAAAGTTAAGCAGTTTTAAAACTTTGCTGTGTCTCTGTCATCTTAGAAGAGGGATTTGTCCCAGTCTTCTTCCTATTGTAGAGAGGTTATGCATGTTGTATTAACTTGCTGTAGAGTAACTTTGTGGAGCAGCAGAGCCTATTACTGCAAATGTTGAGTGAGTGATTGTCTCTAATGCAGCTAGAAATTGGCTCTGAACTTGGGAATTTTTTTATTGAAACAGAGCTCCTTTTGTCTACAGCCCCAGGAGTCACATCTATGACTCTTTTTAAATCTTGGCATGTTGACAGAGTAAATGGTACCGTATTTTTCGCCCTATAGGACGCACTTTTTCCCCTCCAAAAATGAAGGGGAAATCTGGGTGCGTCCTATGGGGCGAATGCAGGCTTCGCGGACCTCTCCGCAAACAGCAGGAGCGCTCCCGCTGCTGGCGGAGAGGTGCCTGCATGCTGAAGCCTGCGCGCGCTGAGCTCAGCGCGTCCAGGCTTCGCGGACCTCTCCGCTAGCAGCGGGATCGCTCCCGCTGCTGGCGGAGAGGTGCCTGCATGCGGAAGCCTGCGCGCGCTGAGCTCAGCGCGTCCAGGCTTCGCGGACCTCTCCGCTAGCAGCGGGATCGCTCCCGCTGCTGGCGGAGAGGTGCCTGCATGCGGAAGCCTGCGCGCGCTGAGCTCAGCGCGTCCAGGCTTCGCGGACCTCTCCGCTAGCAGCGGGATCGCTCCCGCTGCTGGCGGAGAGGTGCCTGCATGCGGAAGCCTGCGCGCGCTGAGCTCAGCGCGTCCAGGCTTCGCGGACCTCTCCGCTAGCAGCGGGATCGCTCCCGCTGCTGGCGGAGAGGTGCCTGCATGCGGAAGCCTGCGCGCGCTGAGCTCAGCGCGTCCAGGCTTCGCGGACCTCTCCGCTAGCAGCGGGAGCGCTCCCGCTGCTGGCGGAGAGGTGCCTGCATGCGGAAGCCTGCGCGCGCTGAGCTCAGCGCGTCCAGGCTTCGCGGACCTCTCCGCTAGCAGCGGGAGCCAGCACTGGGCTCCCACGGCTTGCAGAGAGCTGCCTGTTTGGGGGCTGGGGTCGGGGGAAGCTCGGGCTTCCCCAACCCCGCGCCTGGGGGGGAAATAATTTTTTTCCTTTATTTCCCCCCCAAAAAACTAGGTGCGCCTTATGGGACGGTGCGTCCTATAGGGCGAAAAATACGGTAATTATCTTCTCGGATGTTTCCTTCACTGCATACCAGTATTCCCATTCTATGTTATTGTTATGAAGCTTTGGAAATGGGGTTCAGCAATGGCTTGTTAAGGTGTCACTGTAAGTTGAAAAAAATCTGTATATAGCCAGCTCTTGCACAAAGACTTTCTATATGCTTAGAAGGGAGAGCTCCAGTTGCATTTACTCAACCCACACTTTGCAATGTAAAAGCTGCTTGTGATTCAGCTGTGTTAAGAAAGGTCAGACAAAGGATAAAAAGTATCAAGAAGCCTTTAACGTGTTGTGTTCTGTTGTGTTTTCATATATTCTGTTGGAAGCCACTCAAAGTGGCTGGGGCAACCCAGTCAGATGAGTGGGGTACCAAAAAAAAAATTATATTATTATAACTACTAGAGAGTTGATAGGGACACAACTCCCTTGTTACAAGAGCTTCACTGGCTACCAGTCTGTTTTCAGGCACACTTCAAAGTGCTGGTTGTGTTATCTAAAGCCCTATACAGCTTTGGTCCAGGCCATCTGAAGGACCATATTCTTCTATACAAACATGTCCAAGCTCAGGTCTTTGGGGAATGTTTTACTTTTAGTCTTGCCACCTTCACAGGCGTGCCTCATGGGGATGCAGTACAGGGCCTTCTTGGTGGCTGCTCTGAGACTTCGGAACTCCCTAAAGAAGCTGCACTAGCTTCCTCCTTGTCCTTTTGCCAGCAAGTGAAGTCTTTTTTCCCCAGGCTTCTGGAAACTGGCTGTTCTTAAGGAAAGGCCTCTTAATAGTGTGCTGTACGGTTTTTTACTATCTGCATTTTAGTAGTTTTTTACATTGTTTTAATTCAGAATACAATTTAATTACTTTTTAACAATAACCATTTATATGTTTTTAGCTATTTGTGTTTTATTGGTATTTGTTTTAATTTTTGTGAGCAGCTGTGAGTCCTAGTTCTGGGGGAAAGGCACAGCATAATTACAATTAAATAGAATAAATAAATAAATAACAGCTTTGTGGCACCTAAAAGACTAACAAATTTCTTATGGCATAAGCTTTCATGGACTACACTCCACTAAATCAGATTAGCTTACAAAAGTATATATTAGAATGTGTTACTTTTTAGGGTGCCCCCAAATTCTTCATTTTAGCTGTAAGATACAGTACTAACATTGCTTCCCAGTTGGAGGATTAATATATACAGGTATACACTTTCATAATTATTTCTTCTCAGTGTTAGCCTGGAGTTGTATAAGTGCATTTTTGAGTTGCGGAAACACAGTTAAATGGGATGGAATTGGATGAAGTGTCCTAATGATACATAGAATAGTAGACACTTTTATTTATAATTAAGTGAAAATCGGATGGAACAAAATGGTGAAGCAGGGCTGGGGAAGAAGTGTTGGCACTTCTTATAAAGGTGGAGAGAAATACAGTAGATACATAGAATCTTTGAAGGGCAAACAAATGTAATACATGTAAAACAAATTTAAACATGTTTCAAATATAAAGAGCATTATTTTGACTTTTAGAATAATATGTGTTCCTTCAATATAAACAAGTGCAACCTTTTCGGAATCTTAGTTCTGTAATAATACAAGTCATATTGTGATTATATGCCAAATGCCAGTGTTTGTAGACTGAGGGTGCCACTGCCACCCAGGATTCTGGTTTTGCATATGCTTGTTCTTCTGTGACTTTTCTGACAATAGTTCCACGGATTTTAAATAAAACCATGTCCTTGTGATGCATGCAGTTCTGAAGTTACTGTTTTAATTAAACGTGATTTACACTAGCATTCATTCTTCAAATTTGAAAGTGGGAGGAAAGAAATCTTTCAGGGAATTTTACATTAGTTGTGAATTCTGTGTTTTTATTGTAGTCGTATGACAGTAGCATTTAATTTTACTGAAATCTTCTGGGTTCTAAATTGTTCTTGAAGAGAAAATATATTCAAGTATAGTAATGATTTTAAATTTATGACTACATTGAAGTTAGCTGTTTCAAAATACACTTGTATGATACATTAAAATTGGTATAGTTTCTAGCCTTTTTATAAAAGGTAAAAAGAACAGATGTTTCCTTCTTTTGTTGGTCCACCTGCATTCAAACCTCTTTGTTACACACTTACCTGTTTCCAGTTATAATGGGCTTTGAGGTTTAGATGTTACCTCTTAACATGAAAATGGACTGCGTCAACAAGGTTTATTTGGGAAAGAAAGGAATAGGAAGCAAGGAATAATATTTCATCTCTATCTGCAAAATTTTCTCACTGGCCTTCATCCATAAAATTATTCACCAGGAATAAGAGCTTTGGCCCTCTGGTAAGCCAGGATTCCTCATAATGGAGAGGATCCTCACTCACTGAAGTCTGTTATTTGACACTGAGCTTTTGAGCCTGCTTCTATTGCTTGAAAGCTCGGTAGGACATGATACCTTTCCTCTCACTTGCAGAAGTGGGGAGAGGTTGGTTCTTTCTGTGCTGCTGACCATGCAAAAGCAGCACAAGGGATTGGCTTCAGCCTGCTCCAGAGGCCCAGCACCACAGAGACAAACACCCCTCTGTAAATCCTTTGGCATGTGTGCCAGG
This sequence comes from Podarcis tiliguerta, assembly GCF_965153285.1. Taxonomy (NCBI): domain Eukaryota; kingdom Metazoa; phylum Chordata; class Lepidosauria; order Squamata; family Lacertidae; genus Podarcis; species Podarcis tiliguerta. The sequence continues at coordinate 34,227,680 of NC_139540.1, read as the reverse complement.
GAGGATCGATGGTGAGCACAAATGATGGCTTTCTCTGGAACTGAGCCAAGAATGTGTGAACCCTACAGATATTTCCAACAAAAGTGGGAAGCAGCTAGAGGAGAGAGTATGCAAACATATTCTTTGGGTACAGTTAATGTGGTTTCCAAGCTGAAAGGGGTATTATATCCATTCCCTAAATTGAACAGCCTTATATTACTCAGTTGTGAGGATTTGATATGTGTTTCAGCAGCAGAATCAGTGCCAAGGTTGAACTCTTGCTTTTTTCTAGATTGTTGCTACACTGAAACTTTTCTATAGTGTTCTCTCTTTCCCTCTTTTTTCTTTCTTTCTTGCTTTAGCTATTATATCACAGGATCGTGCACTGAACCTGCAGTAAGTCAGTTTTGTCCTTTCTCATTAAACTTGATTAAGCTATTAGTGCATGCTTGTAATCATAATGAACTGCTATTAAGAACCATAAATCAAATTAACTTTTAGAGCCTTAATTTTCTGCTTGATCTTACATAGGGGGCTTTAACTGCTGCAAGTTTTTGTTCTGCAACTGTGGTAGAGAAGCTGTTGAGGCAATCCTGTGCACACTTACTCAGAAGCAAGACCCGCTATATTCAATGGGACTTATTCTGCTCAAGTGGGCATACGATTGCGGCTTTAATAAGGCGTTGTGACTTTAAAGGTGTAGTATAGTTGGACAAAGAAATGTGTGGTGGGTGATTTGGATGCTTGCCACAGATGGGGATATGGGACTCTTGTACTCCCATCAGCCCTAGCCAACATGGCCAGTGGAAAGAGATACTGTAATTGGAGTTGTAATCTAACATCTGGAGGTTTCCATGTCGGCTGCCCATAACCTAGAGACTGAAGCACTAAGAAGATGAAAAGCTCTAAAGCAGCACTTCTCAAGTTATCTTGAGCTATTCCCTCCCCTAATGGGCTAAGAACTAGTAATATATTTGGTCCCTGAAATGCCCCACCCAACCTGGGCTGTGTGGTGTTGCCAGGGGCCAGCAACTGATGACTCACAGAACAGCACTGGTCCATGGACCACCACTTTACAATAATAATAATAATAATAATAATAATAATAATAATAATAATACAGTAATAAATTTATTATTTATACCCCATCCATCTGGCTGGGTTGCCTCAGCCACTTTGAGTAGCATTGCTCTAAATCACTATGTGCCTGTACATATGGGAGCTCAAACGTGGTTTACATTAAACTACTGTTAGTGTGAGTCACAGTTGAGTGTCATGTCTTAATTGAGCTTCAAATGTAGAGTTTAAAGCTATACTGCAACTTGCTATTTTAGTCACCTTGGAAGTCATGTCAGAATAACCCAGTGATAGTCAAGGGATAGGTGCACTTGACAATCTCTGTCTTTCTGTCTGTCTGTCTGTCTGTCTGTCTCAACAACTAGATCCACACAGAATATGTAATAGCAAACCTCTGCTTAGGCCTGTAAATTTGGCTCCAAGTCTTTAAGGCTAGGAAAATATTTCATATATTTGGAGTTGGCCTAGGAAAAAAAATCCACAGTTGCTTGACAGCAGTATCAACCCATTATGTATTGATCATGGTGCTTTCTTAGCTTTGTTGGCAAATCTGGAAACAGATACTATTTGACATTAGAACTGCACCCACATCCTCTGGCCATATAGTGCATATTCCCAGTGTACATTTTGCACTTTCTATCTTTACTCCTATTTCTCACCAAAGTATTACTAACTGGAAGGGCACATTGAATGCAGACCAGGTTTCTTGCTAGCTCTGCCATGTAGAATATTATTCCCCGGTTTACTTTAATCTTTAATCTGAATCTTCTTTTGCATGAAAACATTCCTTTTGGGAACTTGGTAAGAATGGCACTGCTAGATGCTTGGTGAGATTAGAGAATTGTCCATGGACTGTAGTCAGTAACTATTAGCTTAGGTAACTTTCCAAATTGCAACTAGTGACTTATGGTGCAGGTTAAAGAGAAACTTGCCTGGCGTTGTACACATTGGAAAACATAGGTTTATTTGCAATTTGTTGTACTGTATTAGTTCATGTTTTGTATTTCATAGATTAATCGTGATAATACTAAAATTTCTGTGTTTAGTTCACATGCAGTATTCTTTGTGGGATTTATCCCTGGTGTAAAATCTTTCTCCTTTTCCGTCTATTTCTCTCTGACATAATAGGAGGATGTTTCATCCTTCCACTACCCTCAAGTAAGCAAGACTATGTGTGAAATCATTGTCGACTTAGTGCTATTTGAATTCTAATATGTAATCTTGTCCACTCAAATCTAGCTTCCATCTCAGTCTGCAGAAGGCAGTCATTCTAACCCACTGAGAGATGATGGAGTGGTCTCCCTTGCAGATGTGGGATGGGTTGCTGAAGAAGAAAGTGAAGTCTTTACACGGCTCAGGTATGTTTTTTGAAGCTGCCAAGCTGCCCTCTGTGGTTGATTCTTTAAGTCAACCTGTGTCAAGGGAAGCAGCATTGTGTTGAACTGAACTGCTCATTTGAATGCTGTCAAGTGTTATTTTCATGGGTAGAGAAACAGCAGAGTCACCTAGACAGTCACAAGTTTCAGCACCCCTGGCACTTGGAAGATAGGGAATGAACAATGTAAAGGCAGGTGCTTCCAATGTTTAGATTATTGGGTGTAGGCTGGGACTCTGTAATGTGATGTAAACCCAAAGAACTGCCTCTGGGATGCACCAGTTTCATTTTGACAATGTGAGAAGCAGAGAGTTGACATATTGGTGAAGTGGGATTGGGAGGACATTGGTCCCATTTTGCATTACTGAATGATGATCCTACAGTCCATAAAGCAAGAGATGACTGCAGAGAAAGCCACAGTTTTGCCAGTGCTCTCTTCCATTCCTGCAGAAAATTGATATGCTGTTATGAGGTGTTTCACATTAAGTGTGACTATACGTTGATGTGTATTCCTTTGTGGCACATGAAAATATTTTGGCTGCCATTATACATTAAATTTACAGAAAGATGAGAAAGGGGTAGATTTGGGGAATTCAATTTGAAGTGAGAACTAACTAGTTGTGGCAGTCTTAATAGCCTAATCAGCCATTCCCTGTACAAAGAGGTAGTAAAAAACAACACCTCATGCCTATAGAAGGTTTAGGCTGCATAAGATGCTGTGCACATGGAGTTCCAATCACGCAACAGAACTTCCCCTTCCTCTCCCCCTCTTCTCCTCACCATTGCTCCCTTTAGCTTGTTTGATAATGGGGTTTTTTAAAAAGTAAGTACTACTGTATATTGTTTTGTTGATTACAGATCAGACGTTTGGTCAAAATCCCAAACATATCCTAGAGGGGAAGGCTGCTCAGGAAGAGATCCAAATATTCAAGTACCTTTGCCAAAGCCATTGCAAGAAAAAGAAGACTCCAAGATAGCTGTGGCCACAAATGATGAAGCTCTGCAGAAAATCAGTGTGTTAGAAAATGAACTTGCCAGTTTAAGAGCGCAAATAGCCAAAATCGTAAGCTTACAAGAACAGCAGAATATGACAGCAGGTATTTTTAAAATATATATATAACAAAGCTAATTTTATAACTTTTCTTTCAAATTGACTTTCATTCCAATGGGTCTGATTATTATTTGCATTAGAAGTGGTGACTTCCATAGTTGTGGTATCTCACTTCTCAACTCACCTTGACAGGAGAGGGTCACACTTTGCTGTTCCATCCACTGGACTATTCATACCTTCGTAAACAATTGCAGAAACATAGGCTCAAGGTGATATTGAGTCATTGCTGTGTTATCTGACATTGTTGATTTTAAAGGTGCTGAATGGCAGTAGTTGAAAAAGCTTGTCTGATTACTATTCTGATGTCTAAAAACAACTTTATGAAAGCTTCAGTTAACACATTTTGGGTGTTGAATTATTCTTTAAACCATATTTCCAACTTATTCATCTCTGATTAGTGACTGCTAAACATGAATTGGAAGACTGCCAGTACTTCTTGGAAGAAGTATAAAGACATTAACTACTTGATTGCCTTGCATTCCCTTTCCTTTGTCTCATTTATCCCCTCTTAATAATCTACTTTTTCATAGCAATCTGAACATGACAGCGGAGGGTATTGGAAGGACGAGAAGAACAACCTTGTTTCCTAGCTGGCAAGGTCTTTAGTGTCGCACGTTAAATTTTCTGAGACTGCTGCCAAAATCAACCCAGTATCTGCAGTTGCAAGCTCTAAAGCACTGCTGCACTGTTCAAATATGTTTGATTTGGTCATCATTTTATAAGATGTCTGGTGATGGCTTATTATTTATACATTTGTCATACTTAAAGACTTCTAGCATTCTCTAGTGGCTTAAACAGAATCCATACCCATTGGGTAGAAATTTTAAAACTTGTTCAACACTAGTAAGCCTAACCAGAGAATGGGGTTCCAAGCCCTTTGGGCACCCTCTACTCTTCTTGCATTTCCTTCCTAGATAGATGTCTGTCCCCAGTTGAAAAATACTACATTGCTATGATGGGACTTGCTTTTCAAATGATAATCATTATTTACTGAAGAATATTGTTGCATAATTAAATGGACTATTTTGTTACAGCTGGAGTAAGTTCTGCAGCATCAGTTCCTGTCCTAGCAGGAGTGCCAGCGCCGCCCCCGCCGCCCCCACCCCTTCCACCTCCACCACCGCTCCAGCAGAGCACTTCTGCCATTGATCTTATTAAGGAGCGCAAAGGAAAAAGAGTAAACTCCGGACGGACTGTTATAGATGATGATTCGAAGAAACCTGAAATACCAAATATGCTAGATATTCTCAAAGATATGAACAATGTAAAGCTGCGATCTGTGAAAAGGTGAATCTACTACAGCTCTCTGTTCAGGAATTGGGGGGGGGGGCTTTCAGTGAGGATGCTTAATAATGGATGGTTGCTTAGATTACACACGTAGCCATTCATTTGCTTAATCTTGCACTCTTTCGGATTAAGAGGTACATCACATCCCTCTTTAGGTAACGTTAGCAGCTCAGGGCCAGGAGATGTGCTGTATCAGATAAGAGGATGGAAGATGTGTTGTAGCACTTGTAGCTGGTGGTGCCAACCCTTCCGGGTTGGGGAGTGAAGAGAGAGCGAGGAAGCCAGTCTCTGCAGGCTTTTGAAGTGTCTACAATACAACTCAACAGTTTTTCTCTATTCTTTTGAAGACCAGATGAGAGCACCAAACGAAAAGCAGCCGACCCAACAGATCCAGCCGCACTAATAGCTGAAGCTCTTAAAAAGAAATTTGCTTATCGATATCGAAGTGACAGCCCAAGTGAAACTGAGAAACAGGCTCCTGAATCTGACACAAGGCTGGTAAGCACTGCATCCAATTTATGATTCACTGGACTCTAGTGACTAGGATTTTAATCCTCCCTCCCAGTTCTCCCTTGACCTTTAAAACTGTAGTTGTAGCCAACTGCATATATCTTAAGGATCATGCACTGGAAGTTGACCCGGCTTGCCACTGGAATGTGTAGAAGTCTCTCTGCCCCCTATGCACACAATTTCTGAGGAGAGCTTTTCTGACTTGGACTCTTTCTGACATGCTCCAGCCAGCTGATGGAGGGGCTGGCCTGTGTGGCTGTGAAACCCTTCTCACATGTGGAGTGTAGGATTATAAAATGGGTCTATCTACAGAAAATGCAGTGGGGAGCATGAAGATGCAGGCTGCTAGTCTGTCTTATTTTGTACCAAACAGATTGGTGAAGTTAGCATGATGTCATTTGTCTGTCCCTCCATTAGCCTACTTGTTCACTTGCATGTAATTCCTTGCTACATATGGACTAGGAAAGGTGTTAAATACTATAGGGCAACCTTATTGTTAAGCCCATAAAAGTTACTAGCCTGCCCAAAAAGCCTAATCCTGCTTTTTTTTCCTCCTAAAAGGAGCCCCTCTTTTACCACTTTGCTGCAAATTTCTATAATTTTTACTATTTATTAAATTTGTATATTGCCCTATACCCATAGGTCTCAGGATCAGGCTAGCAGTGCAGCAGGCTGGCAAAGGGGAAACAAAGCACTCTCCTCCTTTGCCAGTCTGCCTTGCTACCACAGTAGCTGCAGAGAAGGGGTCTCACTGTCTCTTAAAACCTGCTCATCCTTGAGCAAAATTCACATACCCATGTGCAGATTCTTGATTCCCAATGGTAACCAGAAAAGTAGTTAAATACAAGCCTTCTATAGAGCAGCTGCAATATAGTGCTAGATTACTGAGGGCAAGGTGAGCAGGAAGCCTATTTTCTAGTCTCAGAACAACACTTGCAATGGGGAGAGGGGATTTCCCAGCTACGAAGGCCCCCCAATATGTTCTATTGTAACAGTCAGCTATCACCAATAACTGGGCTAACTTACACAGTTTATCCCATTGCTAGTTGTCTTTAGGCAGAATGGCATCAGAGCGTATGTTGCAACTATTGTTCATTATTTCAGTTGGTGGTCAAGAACAAGTATGTAATGAAATAACTGGTCACTGTACTAGAGGTACATAGAATTTAAGGGGGTTTGGAAGGCAAGACGGACATGATGGTGAAGCCTAATTCAAACTAGAGAGCTTCTTGCCAAACAAAGGTTTACTTGTACTTCAAGAATGCTGAACACAGGGTTAACTCCATTTGGTGCCCTGGTCCTAACGGAAGTGTTTTTGATGCTGCAGGTGCCTCTAACAGAAGATGAGGCCCTTTTTGCCAAATCACTCTTCCCCTAGCACATGCAGGAGATTGGCCCCAGAGAGTAGAGGGGCCTTGTGGAGTAGCAGGGAAGGTGTAGGAAGAAAGAGGATTTGTCAAAAACTTACCCACATCAAGCTCTTCTGTCAGCAAATGCGTCTGCTGCATCAAATGCCCTTATACAAGTGCAAGACCACTAACTGAATTCCACTCTTTTATTTATTTGAGATTTATATACCACTGAATCAACAAAAACCTCTAAACAGTTTATGTAAAGCATGAACTAAAAATCAAATGTTAAACATTCATATAAATAAAATCAGCAGTTTTAAAACAAATGTAAATATTTATAAACCCTATTTGGTTTTTAAGCTCCATTATTTCACTTCTGGGTTTGCTTCTTAAATTTCTCAGTTTTAAAATTGATCAGGAAAAACCACAAGTAGAAGAAATGTGTAAGAATGACTTCTGAGTACATGCTAGCAGTAGCCTGTAGCCTTGGTGTATGAACTTACTCCCAGTATGTGCAAATCCTTGTGCTTACTCTCATTCTCTTTTTATAGTTTGGGCCACACATGCTGAAGCCTACAGGAAAAATGAAGAATCTAATTGAAAACTCTTAAACAGTACCTCACTACAAAAGGACTTTTTACAACTACTTCTGCTTTTTTGAGAAACAAGTGTTTTGTTTTTTTAAAAAAAATCAGGGGGCTGAGTAATAGGTTTAAGAATATAAATATTGTATTGTGGTAACACAGCTTTTTAGTACAGAAATGTCAATGTGGTATTAGAGTATTAATAGACAATATAAGAATGACTGACACTCTTAAACACCATGTGTACAATAATTAACTTTAAGTTATTATAGTTCCAGTGCAATAACTGGTATAACGTAAGGGTAATTTTTAATGACTTATTTTTAGTTTGTTACACATTAATTTTGAACTATGTTCTGCATTTAGAAATCTCATGCTGTGTTTTCAGCTTCTTTAAATGAAGCACTCAGACTTTACTAAAGCTACTCTACCTCTCAAACACTAACCTTGAAGGAGGCATGGCTTTAAAAACCTTATTTATTCTCCAGCAATACAAACTTCAAAATTTAGTAATTATCTTTCAATAAAGCAACTCATTTTTGCTTCAAAACACATGTTACATTGCAGCATATTTATAGGCAATAAATTAGCCAAAGTTTGGACTATATTTTTGTACAGGACTAAACATTACAACTGCAATAGAAGTAATGCTGCATATTCTGTATTAGGAAACCAGAGCAGAATATATAATATACCAATGGAAGGATAAGCTTCTTCACCTCAGACCTTAAACTGTCAGGTTACAGAGCCTGGGTTATATTTTTCTTAGTTGTTCTCTTATGATCATTCTTGTCGACAGCTGCAGTATTTGTCCCAGCAACTTGACTGGTACCAAGTCCAGTCAGTTCAGTAGGAGTTTGCACTTCTACAGGGAACAAGCAACTGAAGATGTAGAGCATGACCCATCCTAGCTAGGTTTTTTGGGTGGGGGAACCAACAAACTGAAAAGTTGTATTTGGAAAAGGGTACGGTGCAGCTCTGTTTTTGTGCTGCATAAAATTTCATTTCTAGAACTAGAAGGCAATTATTTTGTGAATGCTTGTTTCTTAGATTACAATAGCAAGATCCAGCATTGCAACAGCAGATACAGTGAGACTTCACCTCCTCCCCCTGTAGCCCATCAATGTGCTCCAACCCTCAACAGCATGTTTGAGGGGAGTGAAATGGCAGAACTGTTTTCATGTGCAAGTCCACTGACACCCCATGTGGTCAAACAATTATCACTGTTTTTCTATGAAGAGCTAATTTAATCTAGGTGGTATAGTATCCCTGAAATGTTTGAAAACTTTCATTTTTAAGTTTTTAAATTTAGAACTTTGTTTTACGGATTATTTTTTATCTGATCTGTAGAATGCTGCAAGATGCCTTAACGCCAATTGTTTGTCCACGCTCATGTGCATTTAGCCCTGTACCACCAATGTAAAAAGTTAAAATCAGAAAGATACTTACTGGCTCTTTATTTCATTTTTTGTACATCACATAGCTCAGTCAGTAAAGCATGAGACTCTTATTCTCAAGTTTGTGGGTTCAGGTTCCACGTTAGGCAAAAGATTCCTCCATTGCAAAGGGCTGAGTTACATGACCATTGTAGTCCCTTCCCACTACAATTCTATGATCCTATGACTAATGTATGCAGGCATTAGTTCAGTGTTGAGGCAGCTGCTACAAGTACACTGGGAATAGGATCTGGAAAGATCTGATCCATTAAGGGCGTACATAGCAGAGAAAATCCCACTGGCCTGGGAGGAATGTCAGAGTAATTAACTCTATTGAGGCACAAATTCATAATAGAATTAGATAACAAGTACTATAAAGCTCTTTTCAGGTAGTTCTGGAAAAATCCCTAGACCTGAATTGCCCAGCAACATTTATATAGTGCTGCTACTGAGTTTTCAAACAACTTCACGTGCATTATCGAATTACAGTGGTACCTCGGGTTAAGTACTTAATTCGTTGCGGAGGTCCATCCTTAACCTGAAACTGTTCTTAACCTGAAGCACCACTTTAGCTAATGGGGCCTTCTGCTGCCACCCCTGCCCCACCACCGGAGCACAATTTCTGTTCTTATCCTGAAGCACTGTTTCTGGGTTAGCAGAGTCTGTAACCTGAAGCGTATGCTGAAGCGTATGTAACCCGATGTACCACTGTATAATCCTTACAACAAACCTGTGAGGCAAGTAGTATTCCCCATATGGGAATGTCGAGACAGAAGGACTTGCTTAAGCCCAGGAAAAGTGAGATTCAAATCAGGAGTGTTGCTAGGAGACAATCCCATCATCCCTTGTGGCACAGGCTGGTGGGAGTCTATCATCTTCAGGAGGGTCACAGGTTCCACATCGTGTTTGTAGAGGTAATAAGAGTACATGTAACTGTGACATTTGGTGATAGGTGGCTGTTCAGTAAGTTTTAAACATTTTTTAAAACTGTTAAATCCAGATTTTTATTGTATACATATTTTTAGGATACATTTTCTTAAGTCAGTCAAGGAAGGCTGTAATCCTGTACCTATGTATTTAGGAATAAAATCAGATATAGGCTGCAATCTTGTATATAAGAAAATGTATCCTAAAAATATTTAAATGCCTTAAAAAATGGGTGCAGAACCAGAATGTACAGCTTTGAATTCCTCAAAATAGCATGCATTGTGCTAATTGGATATTAGTTATATAAGTTTGAAGTCACACCACCATGTTTCTCTATGGCGCTTGGACCAAACCTAGTCCCTGATAATCTGTTTCTATAAGTGACTTCATGTTGACAAACGATATTTGCTTAAAACAGTGTAAAGCATAGCTTACAATTGGTTGAACATTTTCAGTTGCTATATTTTAGTTATAAGCTATTGACTTATTTGTATACTAAAAGTTTTTTATCAATTAATAAATACATAAAATATACACACCTATATCCAAGACTGCCAAGTAGCAGCAATTTGTGTTCATGTTGGGTACTCTTTCATATATTTGACAACTTGAAATATTCCTTCTAGTGGTGCCTACAGACTGCATATAAATTTATTTTAAAAAACATCCATACCGGACTTTATTCTCTTTGTTTCCGTTCTTATTTCTCCCTCACTTTATTTTCAGATAAACAATGTATTCCAGTATTTTTTCAAAGTAGACAGTACAACCCAGTTAAATGCTCTCCAAAATTTAGCACACCAGCTAAGAAAACAAAGCGTAGATGTAAACGTTTTTTAAGCATTGATGAGTCCTCTAAGGTGTACTGAATTTGTTCTTCAAATTACTCAAATGTATCATACAAGGCTAGTCTTTCATTAATGCAGTTACCTTAGCAATTGTTTTTATCAAAAGGGATACAACAGAAAGGCAACACTAGGGATAGGGCAGGATGTATAATAATTAGATGCAACTCCTAAGATCTGGAGAACTTTTGGCCCTCCAGATGTTGCTGAGCTACAAGTCCCATCAGCCCCAGTAAGCACATCCAATGGACAGGAATGATGGAAGTTGCAGTTCAGCAACTTCTGGAAGGTGAAAAGTTCTCCAAACCTGTCGTAACTGCATGTGAAGTGACTGCAGGGAGCCTAAGCAGAAAGTCCTCTCAGTATACCAACCTTTGCTGCCTCTTAAAATATGCGCCCAATGGAACAGGGATTTGTGGGAAAGCTTGAATTGTTGATGGTAAATAGCCCACTGCTTTTTATGTTGGTTTGGTTACGATTTCTATCTAAATTAGCTTAGCACTTGAAGCATTTGTCTAAAGCAGCGATGGCCAAACTTGGCCCCCCAGCTGTTTTGGGACTACAACTCCCATCTTCCCTAGCTAACAGGACCAGTGGTCAGAGATGATGGGAACTGTAGTCCCAAAACAGCTGGAGGGCCAAGTTTGGCCATCACTGGTCTAAAGCAATCCTCTCAGTTTCCCAAACATATTCCCAATGCTAAGATACAGTATAAGGAGAGGGTAAAATTGAGAATGTTACCTGTAGCAGAATAAACTTGGATTATGCACATGATGACGCAGGTAACTATCAAGCCACCTAGAGTTTAGAACCTGTCACTAAGGAGGTGTCTTAACATACTAACAAGTGGCAGAAATAGTAAAAATATAAATCAAGCATGAACCTGCTATTGCATGTGCCACATAATATGCATATCTTATGGTGAGATGCATTAGTTTATACATCTGTCTCTCACAACATACAAAAAAGTGCTGGTTTCCTTTCAAGGACAGCTTTGCATGTCTGTCTCACATTACCACAGGTAAGTATCCCTACATTGATTTAAAGGGACAGCAGGCTACATAGGCATGTTGCCTCCAGTACATAACAATTACAGAAATTCACACACATCAGGAAAAAAATGACTGGAAATTTAAATCCATATTTAAAAGCTACTGATACTTTGTCTCAAAACACTACTCTTGCATTATTGCAAATTGCAATAAGCTTCCCCTACTGTTGAAGATTTCTCCAGAATTGCCCGAAACGTTAAAATGATTATACAGATGGATATTGAGAACATTTAGAGAGGCAGAAATTACTTCTCAACGGTTAATTCAAAATAAATGTGGACTTGAATTGTGGCTCATTCAGAGATGATATGCAACAGTTCAGCAACTGGAAGATTCAGCCAAATGCTGCTTTTCATTTACTGCAGTTCAGACCATAAGGATTTGGGTCAGTTCTTCTGCAGGGATATGTAATATAGTCAGGTTCAAAACCCAGAACAAGGGCATTTTTTGAAGTTCTACCTCCTAATCACAAGACAATATCTCCATTGAAATGCAGTTTCTCTCAGGAGTCACTGGCCCAATGCCACAAAGACTGGCAGAAGCTGAAGACAGCTTTTAATTTAAAAAAAGCACCTAGTCCTCTTAGAAAGCTATGGAGCAAAATTTGCAAGTACCTTTTAAAGGGATTTTGGGGAAATGCACCAGTGGCTGCCCCCCCCCCGTCCCCCGTCAGTGTTTCTGGCCAATGAGTGAAGTTACAGCTAGATTTGTCTGACATCTGTTACTGTCTATAAGTTATGTTCTATGCAATAGATGTGGGTGGGTGCTACGTAATCCCCATCCCCTCAAAAGGCAAATATAAAAACTTTGCAAAGGGGCTTAGGCTTATCTTCTGCTGTGCAGGAGCTAAAGATCAGGCCGTTATTAAGAATTTACCACATAGTTAACCCGTATAAGGTCTATTCTGATAGTCTCTGCGTTTAATGGGGCTTACTCTCAGGTAAGTTGGCACAGGATGGCAGCCTTGGCATTGGGGAAAACCAGGGTTCTTGTGCCTTTAACATCTGCATGGCAGGCAGAAATTAAACATGGAAATAGCATGGGGAAAGCTTCACCATGACAGTAAGGTAAAGGTAAATGACCCCTGGATGGTTAAGTCCAGTCAAAGGCAACTGGGGTGCAGCACTCGTCTTGCTTCAGACCAAGGGAGCTGGCATTTGTCCATAGACAACTTTCTAGGTCATGTGGTCAGCATGACTAAACCATTTCCGGCACAACAGAACACCATGATGGAAGCCAGAGCACATGGAAACGCCGTTTACCTTTCTGCCACAGCAGTACCTATTTATCTACTTGCACTGGTGTGCTTTTGAACTGCTAGGTTCAAAACTATGCTATGACAGCACTCTAATTTTGTGGTATGCCCCACCACCCAGCAGCCATTTTGTGATTGGTGGTGCCAGCATTCAAAATTCGAAATTTTCGCACTTGTCTAAAAAGGTTGGTGGCCCCTGGTCTATCTGAATCCATGAAATTCAATTGTAACTAAACTGAAGAAAAACAGGAAGTGCAATTGACAGTGCAATTCTATATATTTTTACTCAAAAGCCAGCCCCTTTGGGTTCAATGTGGCTTACTTTCAGGTAAGCAGGTATAGGATTACAACCTAAAAGACTTGTTTCTTTCCTATGCCTTCTCAATTTTATGGTCAAAGTCAGTTTGAAACACTGTAATGACCTGTTTAAACAAGTCTCAAAGGAACTACAAAGGGGGAATATGCGATTAAGGTGGTTTCAGCTACTTTTCTAAGGCTGGACTCAGGAGGTAATGTGAAAAGTTTTTTATTATTAATCAAAAGTTAACAGCAACAGGCACATTAAAATGAGTATGGCAAAGCCTTTTACAAATGGCTTTACACTGAAGCTCTCTCCCAAAAATGGCTGTTGCAAACTGTAAACAGAATGGAATAAACAGTCTTTACAGTAACAAGGGAAATACAAATGAACAAAAAGAAAGCACCAATTCCTCAAAATAGATTACAGTTGTGCTTACAGTACTTAAAACAATGTAAAAAACAAATTACAAAAAAGGAATGCTTGAAGATTAAAAATTAGTCCTTAAAATTTGTCCTTAAAAACATTTTCTCCTTTTCACATCAAAAAACCCCATAATGGGGAGCATTTCAGTAGAGGGAGGAATAAGTAAACAATGCACTTTTTCAATCAACAACAAAATTTGGTCACTTAGCTTTGTGCATAGTTTAAGGCAGCTGTAGCAACCTGTTCCTTTCCCCCCTGTGGCTGCTCATGAAAATGTCACATTCTAAAAAGAATAAATAAAAAAACATTGCCTTTCAAATCCTTCCTATTGTTCCCTTCCTCCCCAACCCACCCCCATCCCCAAGTATTCACTCTCTCACTCTCTCTCTCTCTCTCTCTCTCTCTCTCTCTCTCACACACACACACACACACGTATACACACAAACATACACACACACTGCAGCGAAAGGGGCATTTGTACCCTTGTTCTGAAGGACACACTTCCCATCCCACTTTATTTCAGATTGGCAAATACCCTGAGCTGTTTCTGGTGTTCATAATCATTCCACCTGTTTTCCCTTGCATGTGCAGTTCAAGTGTACAATAGTGAAAACAACATGCAAATGTTTCCACGGCAGAATCTTAACACAATGAAGACTCTTCTTCTCCTCCTCTATACCATCCCACATCCCCTCCCAAAATCCAGAAGTATTTCTGCCCGCTGTAATTGCATTCCCATTCTGCACTGGAGTAAAAGCTTGGCTGTGCTTTATGTAAAAAAATGCTCTTTCCAATGCACAGCCAAAATTATGACACATGGGATACTTTCTTTTTTACTAGCAGGAAAATGAGCTGCAGTTTCAGATTTGATCTCTTTGTTTTCCTTTTTTAAAAAATTAGTGGTTCCTTCACAGCCATGCAGAAAGATTAATTTAAAACCTATAGTTTCCAAGTACATTTGTAAACATCAGTTCTTGCCAGAGGCATCCAAGTAGGGGCACTTCACTCTTCCACATTTTGGACAAGGACTGAATGAGTCTTGTTAAATTCCAAGAGAAGGAATCATCCACCATGTCATGTGGCAACTCTGAAGGCCTGATTTCAAATTTTCTCTAAAAACAAATAAAAACAAAGCGATGTGGCACGTAACAATATTTTCTTTCCCCTCGGTCAAGCTTCAACCACTCCTCTGGTTTGCATATTCAAGGATCCATGCAGAAGCCAAACAAGGCATATGCATATTGCTCTATGTTCAGGTCTTGTAACTGAAAACTGGGTTCAAATGATTTATCAAAGGAAAAACTTGGAAATAAATAATGCTGGCATTGTTTACACTGAAACCTTGGCAGTCAGACAAAATTTATCCTCAAACCCTGTTCCACAGATACCAGGCAAGAGGCAGTTTTTGTTAAGCAGATCCTGGGGTCAGGATAGTCGGTGTTCCTGAGGTATAACATCAGAGTCCATTTCCTCAAATGCAGGATCAGTATCATCACCGCTGCTGGATTGTTCTCTCTGCACACCCTTCCAGCTAGCTTTATTCAACCCCAAATGACCAAGCATCGTTTGAGATAGTCTGGTGTTTGAGAAACGAGCCCACTCTGTGAATAATGGTTCCACCAAATAGGTCATAAAACCTAATGAGAAAAAACACCTTGGAATTAGAACTCCAGAAACAAGAGACTGTGTTTTCCATGTAACATTTCAATATTAAGAGTTATTTGAATGAGTTTACTGTGTTTTATCTTCCTGTACTTATTACATTTGCCCAGAGTGCTTTTCGAAAGGCAATATATAACTAAATAAAATAATATATACGTTTTAGTACAAATGCAAAATAAAGCAGCACACAAGCTCTCTCTCTCAAGCCCTAAGGAATACAACATATTTTTTTGTGTAGAGTTGAGACTGCTACTGAGTTACACAAAAACTGCTGGGTTCAAAATATCTCATATGGGTCAGATCAGTAACCATAAACATTTGCTACTTCAAACTGATCAGGTAAAGGAAAGCCCACTGATTTCACCATGCTGCTATGACAGGAAACATGTGGTAGTGCAGTCATGAATCAAGTAAGGGACTTTATGGGTAAATACTGGTCAAGAAATTTAAATGCTGCTTCTTTTTGTTACTAGCTTTCAACTGCTTGAGACCAAACATGCTGGAGACTTGTGTGCATAGCAACTCCTTCCTCCACATCAAACCAGGATGTGCGGAAAGGAGTTGTGCATGCAAGTCTCCGTCGTTTGCTGTGATGTCCAAATAAGACATGCTGACCATAGTTTGCCTACAACACAGAATTAAAAAACACACTTCAAACCAAATTTCCAACTCTGGAAACACAGCATTAAGCAAATGGAACATTTCCTCCCACCGCTCCACCCCCACCACTGTGCAGTTCCTGAATCTGTTCTGTGGATTCCCCCAAACCCTCTTGAGCAGATCTGGGAGGGCAGAGGGGGCACCACTTGCAGTAGCCCAACTCTTTCGTTGAATACTGCCAATGCTGTTTAAATTTCCATCTTTTAAAAATAGTAAAAATAATAAATTTGTATACCGTCCTTCATCCATGAATCTCAGGGCAATTCATAAGTAGAAAACAAGCACCCTCTTTAAAATAAATAATTTGCCACAAAATTGAATCTGACCTAAAGTCACAATTAAAGCCTCTTCACAAGCAGCTGTCAGAATTTATCCAGGCAAAGAAATATAAATGCCAGATGAGAAAACAGAAAACTCTCTCTATACACCTCCTATTTCATGGAAATGAAAATTTCAATAACAACAAAACATAGGGGAGCATTCACTAAACTTAACTCAACAGTAGTTAACTGAAATTAATAGACCTAACTTGGACACGTTCATCATTTCAGTGGGTCTACACTGAGTAAAACTAAGCTGAATACCACCCAAAATGTTCTCTTAAAAACTGTGAAAGACTTTTAAAACTAAACATCACACAGTTTATCTTCCCTATAGTATATATTAATGGAAACTATAGTAACTTATCACATAGATCTGTAGTTACCGATCTGGATGTTGGCAATGGTTTCTGTCTGTCGATCACACAGTGGACTCACGCCCAAGCAGTATTTTTTCTCAACATCTCCTACAAACAGAATACTAATTTAATAAGCCATTTTCTACAATTCAACAAAACTTAAAGTGTTAAGGTTTTTCATTTAACTATTATTAATGTTAACAGATACCAGACAGATCTAAGAAATGTAACTTCAGTTGTTTAATATAGCTGCCGTATTTAAAACCACAGCTTTATCATTTGAACAATAGCTTCATAACTGTTTACAAATAGCATATATGATCTAGCATTTTGTTGTAATGCTCATGAAATGAAGTACTAACAATAATTCTTTCTAAACCTTAATTCTATAATGCAACAAGCTGTCACTCTGCTTTGGAACACGTTTTTTAAAAAAAACCCTGACTAGCTTTTCAGATATCTTTTAATTGCATAACTTTCTAAAGAACTGCCTGAATTAACTGATATTATAGTTTGAAGTCTTGTTTCTTCTGTTATGTTTTACTCCAAGAAGACCCATTTATCCTAAACAGAACCCAATAAGGCAGAGACGTATATACAAAATATTTTTTTCAATGTGATCCCATTGAGATCCCAAGATGAAATTTTGCAGGTAGTTCTTAGAAATATTAAATAATACATTTTTTTCAATTTTTTAAATCGTATCTATTCTTTTTAAAATTTTAAGTTTTGTAACTTCAATTTAAAATTTAAAGTAAGTCCATCTTGTGATATATATTAAAGCCCATGAGGTTCTGAAGAGATTGGTGTTTTTAGTTTTGACTTATCTCAATGCTGGGCTGAGCAACAAGATGAGATAAAATGCTAAAAATTAGATTTAAACTTAGTTTTTTATCATTCAACAAGTGTACAAAATATTGAGAAAATTGGAGAATATGAGGTAAAAAAGTTGGATCACTTGATATGGAATTAACCAGCAAGAAAATTACCCATTTATCTCTCAAATGTAACTTGAAAGATCAGAAGCATGTTTTCCATTATGAATTTTTCCATTAAAAAATACATCACGAGTTGAACTACTTCACAAGACCTGCAGCATGCCATAATTATCACTATTGTAATAATCTCTCATACAAGAATGTTTTGCGGAAAGTTTGTAAGTGAACTTTCAGGCTGTAGATCCAAACCACAGGGCCAAGTTAGCTGCTTCAGGTTCAAAATCTTCCACTCCCTGCCTAAAAACCATATTGTTGAAATACATAAATGCATTTCAAAAACAAAAAATCCTAAGTGAGAAAAGTGACAAGACTTAACCAACCTTTGATTGCTACTTGAAGGAAAATCACTGCTTGTGAGAAGTGATAATGATCCAGTAACAGTATATTGTACTCAAAAGCTGAGCTAATGAGTAGACATTGGTTGCTATCAATATCATTAATAGCTTAAAGGTAAAGGTAAAGGGACCCCTGACAATTAAGTCCAGTCGCAAACGACTCTGGGGTTGCGGCGCTCATCTCACTTTACAGGCCAAGGGAGCTGGCGTTTGTCCACTTCCGCAGACAGTTTTTCTGGGTCATGTGGCCAGCATGACTAAGCCACTTCTGGTGAAACCAGAGCAGCGCACAGAAACACTGTTTACCTTCCTGCTGGAGAGGTACCTATTTATCTACTTGCACTATATGCTTTCGAACTGCTAGGTTGGCAGGAGCTGGGACCGAAAAATGGGAGCTCACCTCACCCCGTTACAGGGATTCAAACCGCCGACCTTTTGATCGGCAAGCCCAAGTTAGTTAATGCAATACCAGTGAAGATCTGCACAGTTAAAAGATTTTATATACAATTTCAAAAAGTGCAAGATTCCAGAAACCTAACTGCAATTCGTCTCAATTGCACTGACAACTTAAATCCATGTACACAAAACGGTGTGTCCAACCTTTTAACTTGCATAGCACAGTCCTAAATAATTTTTAATCATCAAGCAATTCTACAGAGATAAATTCAGCTTTTTTCTCTCAATACATGTGGCTTTGGACTAAAGCAGCAGGTGAAAGTAAAGCCTTTATTACTGTGAAATAGCTTCTCATCCAGTTAAAGTTAGGTAAACAGAAATGTCAAGTGTTCTACGAAGCTGCAATCTATACAGTAAAAATGGTCTGAGGAAACCATTCAAGGTGCATTCATTGCAAATAATAAAATTTTCTATTTTCTGTAAGAGCCATGCTTCACTACAATTCTTTTATCATTTTGTTTCACGTTCCATAATGAAATCACTTTTCGCTACTTGCCTTGATGAAAGAATTCTTCTGTTACTTTTTCACTCCACTGCTTGCTTAATTCCCAAGTCCGGCAGGGGTTGCAAATATCAGCACATTTCAAAGCCATCTAGTAAATAAGACAAACCATCAACATATTATGCAAGATATTGTGGCCTGCTAACAACTACACACTTAAGTTTTGCAACTTTAGATGATGCAAAGTGTCACATGGCACAATGGGTCAGTACATCTGGCTGTTAAAAAGAAGGTTGGTGGTTTAGGCCACCCAGGGCTGACTGTGAGCAGGATTCCTGCATTGCGGGAGGTTGACTAGATGACCCTGGCAGTCCCTTCCAACTCCTTGATTCTGTGACTTCTAAGTCAGGTTCTTTTAAAATCCTTAACAATATGTAATGGACAAGTGATACTGAGTAACAAAGGGGGCTACAATGCAGCACACATGTGGATCACTATCACTAAATCCAATGTAACGGAGCTGAACAAGCGGTGTGTTTTGGGAAGGAAATATGTTTGAACATATATGAGTTAACCTCTCCCAGAAACATCAGTGCAATCTTGGAAAATTATGAAAACATTCATCTTCCATAGCACCAATAAAGAAGTCTGATAGCAAGCAATATCAATTTAATATGGCTATGTCTGGTTATCATGAAAGATCATTCATCAATACACTGCACTTCATCCTTCACCATTTACGAATGCCTGCCTGTAAATTAATGCAATGTTGCTTTTATTTCTTTTTAAAATTTGTATCCCACCCTTCCTCCAGAGGAGCCCAGGGCAGCAGAGCACACTGCTTTGGCTATGGATTGTTAAACTATGGAATTCGCTCCCACAAGAAGCAGTGATGGCCATTTACATGAATGGCTTTAAAAACGGATTAGACAGATTTATGGAGGATAAGCCTATCAGTGACTCCCAACCGTGATGACTCCACTATTGGAGACGGTATGCCTCTAAATACCAGTGCTGGGAATCACAAAGGGGGAAATACTGTTGCACTCAGGTCCAGCATGTGGTTTCCCATAGGCATCAGGTTGGTCATGATGAGAGCAGAACAGATTAGATGGGACTGTGGCCTGATCCAGCAGGGCTCTTCTTACATTCTTATGCTACTGCTTTCTTGTTTGGAAAAGTTTCAGAAGGAAGACTGGATTAAGGTGGTTGAGGGTTGAAATGCCCAGAATAGGGCCCCCTTCTCATCCTTGTTTTTGACCGCATCTTGGTTTGGGCCACTTACCAACTCCCAGCCTAGCCTAACTACAAGGCTGCTATGAATACATATAAGGAAGTATAAAATGGCTGCAAATGGGGATTTAATGTTTGGAGGCAACAAAATTGTGGTTCCTTTAATCAGAACAATGCATTTCTGTACTATAAATGGCAATGTTTTTCAGCTTTCTCTCACTCAAATTAGCATACCTCCAAAGCTTCAATGAATCTTAATCCGGCCTGATTATGGCATGCTTTAGACGCACAAGTCCCACTTGTGTTCAATGGTGCTTACTTCCATGTTAATGAGCACAGGGGACTGATTCCTAAGGAGTTATTTTAGGCCTGTAGCCACTGGGGCTGGAGGCTGTGGAAAGCAATTTAATTGTTTTACTTGTACAGGTAAAATAGTAAGAAAAGCAGGCAGCTAGCATTTTTCCTATGTGCTCAGTTAAAAAAAGCTACTCTCACTTCCCAACATTCTGCAAAAACAGCAAGATCACTTAGATAATTAACAGGATTTTAAAGTGTTAAAGAATTATCTTTTTTAAAAAATAATTTCAATTGTTTTAAGATTGTAGTGAACAGAGTAAGATAAACATTTGCTACTGAGTTACAACCATTTTGCTGGCAAATGGAATATCCAAGTTTTCTGTACTAGAAAACTATTTTTGTTAGAACTATGCCATCAGGGAACACAGAAGGCCATCTTCAAGCCTATGTGCATCAACCAAAAATTATTTCATACAGTAGACGGCAAAGCAGTTGTTACTGAACAGTTGTACTACTTTTCTATTTAGGGACCAAACAATTACCTGAAGAATGAGATGACGATGATTTTCCTCTGTTAAGCATAAATCTTCCTTGTCCAAATGACTGCGAAATAGGGATAGATATTCATTTTGCCGACTGATATCAGTGGCAAGTATCAGTGCTCCTATCTGGCTTTCCATCAGCTGCCTTAAATTGGAGATACACAGAAAGAAGAATGAAATAAGTGACCAACATTTAAACAGTCTTTGTTAACTTTACACAAAATTCAGGCCAACCCTGATTAAATTACTATAAAATACAGTTTTGTTAACAAACTAAGACCCAGTGCAACAGTTCAATAATTTAACAAAGTCTTCATATCACTCAAAATTATTGTGATAAACATGAAAAGTGTACACTTTACAAGTGTAGCAAGTTAGGCATCAAGATTTGTTTTGTTTTGATTGGGGTGGATGGGATACAATTTCCTTCATCATATGAAGCTGCAGTAAATTATATTATTTGGAAATGTGTTTTTACTTCCATTTCACATCCATTTAAAATGTTCTGCAATGTATTTTCCATAGATGCATATGATACTGCAAATCTGACACATACCTGTTTTCTAGTGACATATGTGCAAATAATCCAGATTCTCTCAACAATCCCACTGCAGATCTCCAGTGGTGATTTTCCAATACTGAGGTATTCTGGAAAAAAAGGGGAAGAAGATAGAGAATTATGGTTATCAAATATTCATTGAATTCTGAATTGTATTTTCATGAATGAACAATCCTTTATGCCAATACTTCACTAGGGGATAGACAGGGGGAGTACAACCTCTCCTGGTTGTCTCTGTGGCTTTCAGTGTCATCCATGATCACATCCTTCAGAATTCTCTCTCCAACTTGGGACTAGGCAATATTGTGGCTCAAAATGGCTCCAGTCCTACCATAGGGGAAAGTTCCAGCATGTGGTGCAGGGGCCTATGGGTGGCATAAAGTTTAATTTCATCTCCCATGCTTTTTCAACATCTACATGAAATCACTGGGAGGTTACCCAGAGCTTTGGGATACGGCATCATCAGTATGCAGAAGATGCTACCCAGCTCTCTCGTTTACACCTTTGGATTCCAGAATGTGGCTGCTGGAAGAAGCTTTCCATTCAGACCATCGTTACATAGCTCTTCTATGGGCTTCACTGGTTACCAGTTTGCTCCCAGGCACCAGCTTTGATGTTAACAACCTTAAATCACACAAGGTCTGCCCCAACCAACTTCAGCTTCAGATCGTTGTGCAATAGGCACCCCAAGCTGGACAATTTAGCTTGTACACCTTTTCTGGTTGGCCATGCCCAGCTGTCAATCATATGGCATCAGGTAATTGACACGTAAAGCACAATCCCAACTGTTCCTTGGCAGCAGAGCTTGCATTTGGTGCTATTTAATTATTATGCTAAACGCAACCCCGGCTGGACTGATTCCTTGTGGGAATTGCAGCTGCTAAGCGGGGAAGTTTTCTGCTGAAAGCAGCATGGTTTGCATTCAGCGCTGAACTGAAACAACACCAAATACAAGACACAATGTTTTCTGGCAGATTTAGGCCTTTCCACAGTCAAAAGATTGCTCCCAGAGGTGTGGCCACTTTTGGAGCCAATCCATTCCCCAAAGCTGCTATAAATAATTAAATCACTCCTTTAAAAATTTCTCCCACCAAGAATTTGTGACTACCAGCAAGTAAGCATTTTTGCACTTGGTTATGTTTTTCCGAACAGAAATATTTTTCCTCACTTACCTTGTATAAAGTTGCTAAATAATGGTTTGTTTTAATAAGGAAAGGCTGATTAACACCTGGGTGATCCAAATCATGAGTGGCAGCTGCAATTAAGCCAAGAAGAGTATCCCATGGAGTCAGGGACTGGGAAAGCTGTAATATATAAAGCATGACCACATGAATATTCACTACTGACACTTCAAGCAAACTTGGGTTGAATCTGTTCTTTTAAAAAATGCACAGAATTTCATCTTTCAATGCATCAAATTCTTCTTTCATTTATTTATACTTTTATCTAGAATATAGGATTCAGAGTTCTCTGTAGGAAGACCAATAATAAAGCAGTAAGGGAAGTGTACATTTTTATTACACAAAACTAGTATTTACTTATTTGTTTTTTAAAAAGGCCGGTCCTATGCCACATGAAATCTGCTTTTGAAACTGTATAACTTCTTTGCTGAAAACTGTTAAGGAGATATTTTTACCTTAGGTTCTTTTAAAAAACAGTGCATGGCCTGAGTCACATCAGCAGCATGAACTGCATTGTGGTATGGGTTGTGACTGTGGTAATCTTCTTGAACCATTACTACAAATGAGAAGAAATCTTGCATTAATTTACCTTTCATATCATTGTGCACTTTTATTTTATAAGTTACTGTTGAAAAACCAAACAGCTTTGGTCACACATTTGGTCACACTTAGCATTACCATTGCTAAGCCTTGACAATTTATTTCAAAAGCTAACATATCTGGGACAAAATAAAGCCTGTTCTTTAGGAGCAACTGCTTCTCCACTGCCCTCACAAGAATAAGCAGGTTTGTCTCCTTACTACACTATTTAGAGAAATGTGAATTACAGAACATGCTAATCTCCATTTTTCATTTTATAAAGCAAAATACATACACCCATATGTACTTGCATTATATATTAACTCAGCATTTAGTAGATACACAATGGCAATTGCTGGCTCAGAAATGCAGGTTCAAAATACAGTAATTTGAATTTGCTGTAATCAAGGCAAGTTTTATTGTTTATTCTGAACTATCAAAAGTTATCTAATTCCTTTGCGCGCTCTCTCTCTCTCATCCTTTACGTTTCCATTAACTGATTTTCCAAAATAAAGTACAGAATGGAATAAAGCTGTTCTATAATAGGAAAATCCCATTATACAAAATGCATTTTTATGCCGATCTAAATGTAACATTGAAACAAAAACCTTTATTGACTAGTGTTATACATTGTTTACTAAACAACACAGCTGTAACACAATTGTTGCAAAGGAGTCACCTTTCTTTCTCCAAGGAAGCATTTTAGATGTGGGTTCCTCTCATTTTTCAGTAATATTTTAATGCAGGCTTCCATACAGTTAAGCACATCTGTTGTGGTTTGCAGTGCTTTTTGAAGCATGGTTGGATGTGGTGGGGCACATGGCAACTGCTGGCTAGCACCTGTGTCATGCAACATTCTTTCCTCCCACCCACCAGTAAACGGTATACAGCAGGTTTTTAAAAAGTCTTTAGAAGATGAGTGTCCACTTTTAACAGAAACACTTTAAAACCTGCAAAATAAATTGGCAACTAGCATGACAGTAACAGCAATACCCATCATTTCATGAGTCTATCACCCTTTTCTCTCTTCTCCCCAGTTCCTTAGGGCTCTCCATGCTGGACAGCATAATTTAAAGTAGCAAATGGGCTGTTGTACCCTATTTTTGCAAAACTGACTTAAGTGAACCTCTGAAAATTTTTACCTAAAAATCGGCGGAGCTTCATTGTATCTAGTTGGAAGTGCTCTACAAGTCCATGAAGATTAAACAGGTGGAAGGTTAAGGTGACTAAACTGTTTCCTAAAAAAAACCAAAAAACACAAAATCACCTTTAATGGGAAGCATCAAAAATGTAGACAGGCTAAATGTTTTAAGGCACTCTATTACATGGGCCTGAAGCAAGTCATTCATACAGCACATGCTTCCAGACCAACTACAAGAAATCTTACTTACTAGTTTTTGCAAGTAACTGACAGCTAATATTCTATTATCTCTATTATCCACATTACTAGCAAACCTCTGTGGCATACTACCATCACAGGCCAAGTTACCATAATTATTCCTCCTGATCTACAGAACAACCATGGTTTCATTCAACATAATGATTAAGAATTTCAAGCACATTTTGTTTCTATTTTTTACTTATGCAGAATAGTAATTAAAGCTTTAAGATTTAGTGTTTTTACTTCAGTGTAAAACATCTGATCCATCAGCAATGAATTGGGACTGAGAAAAATCTCTCTTGGTAACGCAAAGTGAACCCATCAGTTTAATAGCATTTGTCAGTTCTTCAGAATTTTATAAAAACACAGATCTCATATAAATGAAATTTCTGTATTGGATAATCTACTCAAATGAATATGAAAATTGTGAAATGTAACACATTTTTAGTTTAAAGGAGGGAGAGGTTCCTTCAAAGATTTTGCCAAGGGCTTTAATATAGCATCCCAATGCTATCTGTGCCTCTGGATGCTCAAATTAAGAGCGGGGGGGGGGGTGGAATCTTAAAGCTTCTTAAAGTCTGTAAAAATAAATAAATGGGGGGGTTTAAAGGGGGTATGAATACTCAAAGGTCGAGAACCACTTAAAAAATTCAGACTTCATAGAATGTACCATCTCCTATCTCATTTCACAGAAACAGCGTAAGTGTCTAGCAAATGCTTCTCAGGAAAAGTGGTCAAATTTAACAATCAACTACATTCTGTAAAGCTAATCAATGAGAATTCAGTGGGTTTTAATACACATGGTGATATTTTTTACATTAAGAGGAAGAAAATTTAAAATATGGTAACCATACCCTACATAAATATTGCCCATTTCAAATATATAGTGTAAAACAGATATTTAAAACTGAATATAATGGCTGTTTCAAGTTGTTTAAGTCACAGGATTTCTTTCTCAGAGAGAAGTTATTCCCAACACTACAAATTTAAGTCCATACAGGATACGTGGTAATCAAGGTATAAAGGGCTGAATGTAAGGAATTAGCATATTTTTGTTGAAAATAACAAGGTCAAATGGGCTATCGATACCTGAATAATGCAGTATCAGTAGTGAGTCTGGGATGTGCACTTAATGTTTGCATGAAACAGCCACTCATTCACAACTTTAAAAAGGAACTTTCTTCAATGCAAAGTAGGAGAAAGGGACTGGCTTAGTGGACAACTGACTTAAAGAGTAATATAAAAAACCCACTAATCTTACCATTCGTTAACCTGTCAAAAAGGAAAATGTCAAAATTCCAGTTTCCAACTTTTTCTAGCATACACTGAAAGTAAAACAAAAAGAAAGTTTCTCAAATAAGTTAAAAGCACTTATCTGAATACATTGCATATATGATTCACCTTCCTTTCACCCCACAAATCAAGACAGGATACTGAAAATGAACTAGCAAAGATGTAAAAGGTGATCAGTAGCATATTTGTAACCACACCACTTATTTCTGTTTCACAAACCCCATAAACTGTCATTCTGCAACTGATGGGTCATAAGTTGCAGCTAGCTGGCTTCTTACAGCCACAATGTTCTCTCATCTGGAAGTTACAATACTATCTTTTATGGGAAAAGCATTGATAAACACTCTTTCCTTAAGATACACTGATCACCCAAACATAGCCAAATCTCAGTTTAATAAACAGGGATATGCAAAAGCTTCATGCACTCCCATGTAGCCCTTTTGCTTCCACTTCACTCCTCCCTTCATTGGGGGACGGGACAAGCTAGAATATGAACCCATGGTTTAAAATTGGCTTCCAGATAGCTCTCAACAGGAAGTATGGTTAAATGTGGCTTCCTGGCTTGTTCAATTCACACAAAGGGAGAAGCAAAGGGGGCTGTGGGTGAGTACATGAAGCTCATGCACATATTGGCTTACTAAAAAGATTTCATCATGAGCTCTGAAAATGTTCAGTTTACACACTCCTCCTTCAATCTTCTCATCCACATGAACAAATAAGCTATCACAGAGAATAGTTATATTGTGCCAGATGTGGCAAATCCACTGTACAGAGTAACAATACCCTAGGACTGATTTAAGCAGCCCCTTGTGGAAACAAGGGCCAAACTTGTGCACAAGTCATTATACATATTTGTAAGGTAGAGGTAAAAAGGTAAAGGACCCCTGGATGGTTAAGTCCAGTCAAAGGCGACTATGGGGTGTGGCGCTCATCTCGCTTTCAGGCAGAGGGAGCTGGCGTTTGTCCACAGACAGATTTCCAGGTCATGTGGCCAGCATGACTAAACCGCTTCTGGCGCAACGGTACACATTGACGGAAACCAGAGCGCACGGAAAAGCCATTTACCTTCCCGCCGCAGTGGTACCTATTTATCTACTTGCACTGGCTGGGACAGAGCATTACCTCGTTGTGCGGATTTGAACCGCCAACCTTCTGATTGGCAAGCCCAAGAGGCTCAGTGGTTTAGACCACAGCACCACCCGCATCCCAATATACATATACATATAAGGTAAAGGTAAAGGTACCCCTGCCCGTACGGGCCAGTAGTGTCTGACTCTGGGGTTGCGTGCTCATCTCGCTTAAGAGGCCGGGAGCCAGCGCTGTCCGGAGACACTTCCGGGTCACGTGGCCAGCGTGACGAAGCTGCTCTGGCGAGCCAGCACCAGCACAGCGCACGGAAACGCCATTACCTTCCCGCTATAAAGTGGTACCTATTTATCTACTTGCACTTGGGGGTGCTTTTGAACTGCTAGGTGGGCAGGAGCTGGGACCGAACGACGGGAGCTCACCCCGCCGCGGGGATTCGAACCGCCGACCATGCGATCGGCAAGTCCTAGGCACTGAGGTTTTACCCACAGCGCCACCCGCATATAAATATTTATGCACAGAATGAGTACAGCATCATATTGTACATGCTGCTCCTGAAGCACATTCACAAACTATACCAGGGCAGGAAGAAAAAGTGGAACAAGTGGCTTTGGACCATAATTTAAGACTTTTTCTAGAGCATTGGCAGACATGACTTACAAACAATACTAAAGAGGAAAACTTCAGTTTAATGTATGTATGATTATCTAGAAATATTTGTTCTTACTCAAGAGGTGTTCAGTTTCTAAAACCACTAATGAAGTGAAAAAGAAGGGGGAATATCTGAAGGAAATAATGTTAGTTCTAGAGAACAAAAAGAGGCAGACTGAATAAGGTATTGCCAATTATAACACAACTAAATGCAAACATATAATGAAGTTTCAGCATTTGACTTAGTTATCCAATTAGGTTTTATACTTCATTGCCTTTTAAGACATTTTGGCCAAGTCTAGTACAGTATCTACTATAATTTCTAAAATAATACACACTCCGCTTGCCATCACAGTGAATGAATTTTCTGAGCTATTCAAACTATTTCCTGTTACCAACTGTAGTAATCTTACTATTGATTATTCTCATACCCTCATTTTTATTTCTGCTTTATTTACTTCTATGGAGGATAAATATAAGTCCAAAAGTATTTAGTACATGCAATACATGGTCACTTACAGATCTTAACACACATCAATATTTTTTTCATGGCAAAGTTATATGGTAGTTTCAAAAACAGACCTTAGCTTGTCCATTATAATCATCATCTAAAATGTTTGAAGAATTTGGAAGAGTGATACCACGGAAGAAACGGGAAGATCTCAAGTACCGCTGGAAACTCAGTAACCTTCGTATATTTCTTGCAGACACAGAAACATCAATTTCAGAATTTGCTGAGGGGGGAAATAAAGAGCCTTAAATGCATGATGAATCTATAAAACATTAAAAAATAGATCTATAAGAACAGCATTCAGTTCAAGCATTGTGTTCTGCACCGTGATCACACAGGTTAACCTAACCCTAACCTCAGCATATTTGTAAATAGAAGCATGGTAACCTAAAACAGTACTGCACATTTAGGGTTACAGCTATCAAAGTCAACCACTAACAGAAGGGAGGAGACTTTTTTTTTGCCATTTCCCTTTCACTATAGCACCCCCACCCCACCAGTACTTCTCCCTGCTATTCTGGAGGAAAGTGCAAGCACCTGCAAAAAGGTGTAGGAAGGGAATGGTGAAAAGCATGGTCCCCTTTCTGTTACAGGATGCTGGGAACCTGTTTTCCATAAAAGGAGCTTCATTCAGGGGATCTTAGGATCCAACTCTTGAATTCCAAATACACCAAAGCTATTGGAAACCTGTTAGGCTTGTAATGGCTATCCCTGTACCACAATTATCATATAATTGCAACTAAACTGTTAACGTGGATTTACAAAACCCAATCCCCTGTTAAAATCAGTTTCAAGATTAAATTAGCAAATCACTACTGTGGTATATTTGATGTATTATAGTCTGATGTATTACAGTTAATAAATTCTTGAGATCTGCATCACACATAACACTACCAAAAAGTAAAATACACTGGGAAGGTTTGGTTCTGAAATGAATCTTAGGATTATGCACAGGTTAAATTTGAAACAGAGTTAAGCATCACTAAACATTAACAGTAAACTGAGATGGAGAGTGATGGGAGTGAGGAACTAACACATAAAGTGGTGGGTAGGAAAGGGAGTTAACAATCCCATACCTACCCCCAGTCTCTAGGTGCTGTTTCATTTGCACCAAGCAGAAAGCATTTATTTCCAAAGTGTACTTTTCATTTTACTATTTGTTCCTGCAATGGTCTCTTACAAGCACTACAGCCACTCCCCAACAAAGAGCATTCCTAATATTCATGGAGTTATGGGACAATTTGGTCAGGAAAACAACTGTTCTGCTTCATCTTTTACTAGTACACTCTGTCTCCCTCTCTGCCATAAGAGTCACTGCAAGTCACCTCCTTCCTGGGCCTCTCAAGACTGTATGAGAAACTCCATACAGGAGATCACAGAGATCACATTGTGGCTTACCCAAACACCAGAATCTTCTATTATAGGAACTGGATCTGGATTACCACAGAACAAGGGGTGTCCCACATTACCTGAATAGCGTGGGAAGAGGCCACCCTCCAAAAAGCTAGCATGAAAAGGGAATTAAGGTATTTCTTGCTTTCTCTGAACTAAAATCTTATACTGTAGTTACAGGTAGGTAGCCGTGTTGGTCTGCTGTAGTCGAAACAAAATAAAAAAATTCCTTCCAGTAGTTTGTTATTGGTATGAGCTTTCGTGTGCATGCACACTTCTTCAGATACCTTTCGTGCGTGCACACAAAAGCTCATACCAATAACAAACTTAGTTGGTCTCTAAGGTCCTACTGGAAGGACTTTTTTTATTTTGTTTCGACTATGGCAGACCAACACGGCTACCTACCTGTAACTAGAGTATAAGGAATTATCTTATACTGTACAATTCTCCAATATGAAACAAATACAGACTTCAGAATAAAAACAGAATTTCTTAAATTCACTAACTCAAGCGTCTACAAAAGGCAGAATGAGGATATCTCAGGGTGATTTGCAGTAGATCGTCTTTTTTTGTTTACTCCCAATTGTTTAACAATTTCAACAAAACAACTTTCCCATCTAAATCACGATGCTGAAATAAAGCTAAAAGAAAGCCTTTTGTGTGGAAGGACCATGAGCTCAGTTCAGTTTTGTAGTGGAATGAATTCCTAGGCTTTGAATGGACTCAGAGGCACAATGTTATTTAATTCAACTATATATCTTTTGTACTTGGCTTGGGGTTTTAGTAAAAAAGAAACCAAAGAAGAGCCAACACAGCTGAAGTTTCTCCACCTCTGCAATGGTCTGCACTACAGGTTTACTTACTAGAAGCCTGGCAGCTTCATCTTTAGGGGCAGACGAAAACGTTTCTCTATATCCAGGCGTTTAGTTCATTAACATTCTATGGCCTTTTTAATGTGTTTGTGGGAAGGGTTTGTTTACATTTTTGTTCTTGATTTTATTATGTATTTTGTGTTCTCATTTGTGGTTTTATGTTGTAAACTGCCCCGTGGGTTTTATTGTGTTTTCAGTTTGTGAACTATTAATAATGGATCTAGTTTGTTAAATTCAAGGTTCTTTCGTCTGCTGCCTTCAGTGGAATAAAAAAGTTAATTATGTGGTGAACATCAAATCCTCTAAGACAGCTACACTTCATAGTGTGAAAAGCAAATTCTGAAATCCATTTTGTTTTTATCCTTCCCAAAATAAAAGAAGAATTTACAGTATAACCCTAAACACCCTACCAAGTTTACACATGAAACATTAATTTTAGCTAATCAAAAATAGTACACAGCAGTTTGGAAACCTTACACATGCTCCTAGAAACATACTAAAAAGTGAATTTCAACACTCTTCATTGCTAATAAGACACATTGTTCTCACAAGAACACAACCTTTCATCTTCCCCAGGCTCTCTTTTTACAAGGCAATGTCTTGACATTTCCACAGGATTTTAAATCTTTCACCTCTACTTAAAGATCCCATGATCCTGATCAGAGATAAAAACCAGTCAGTCTGTTTTTTTATCGGAACCTAAGGTTTGAAAAGTTCTCTTCCATTCATTCTAGAACAAGTTTTTAAAAGACCTACACGAATGAAATAATGAGTCTGTGTCTGTCCATAATAACACCAAAGCAGCACTGATTATTTGGGGGTGTATCCAAGTGAAAAGGTACTACACAAGAAGCATGCAAACTGGAGAAAACAGGGAAAGAACACATTATTGTTTTAAAAATAAACACCATCAGCCCAAATGAAATAAGTCACTCAAATAGGAGGAAGAAGAGGAAAGTGGAGAAATATGGGAAAGCATATAAAAAGGTAAATACAGCAAGCCCACAACTTATGCAGGGTATATGTTCTGCAGATCGCATCTAAAGTCAAAGTTGTACATAATCAAAACACATTGGGTTTAATGGAGGACGGGACTGCCAAACTCTTTTTTCCTGGACAACTGCCCTCTTCCCAACCCCCTTTTTTTCATTGCCAAGCAAGCTGAATGTGTTCAAGTTTAACGTGCATAAGTTGTGAGCATACTGTATATCTCAAGATAACCATTTTTGAATTTTAATATATAATAGGTTGAGTTTAAAATTATAAATTCCACACACTCATATCTCTATGCTCCAACTCAACTAATGTTTCAATGATCAAAAGCACCCTTTACAAACTTAGTCTGCTTACACACTATTATACACCAACATGCTGCTGCTGTTGTTTACCCCAATTCATAAGCTGTAAAATTGAGCTCAGGGTCTGAATTCAAAACCTGATTGGGAGAAAAATGAAGCTTTGTGCTCCTTCCATTCACATTCATGAGGAATTTTAAAAAATAGTTTCAACTTTTTCTGTTTTGATAGAAATGAATGAAATTTGCAGACCTATTATCCATCTTGAGCAGATAGCACCAGCTAAATTTCTAAGAGGTTCATGGATTTTCTCTGCTGGGCACCTTTAAAATGTGATACTGCCCTCCCCCCCACCACCACCAAAAAAAGGAATAGTATTTTTATTTAGAGGGATAACTGAAAGAAATATGCAGGCATCATTGCCAGTTCTGAGGGAATGAATTCACTGCACTGGATAGTTGTAGTAGTTTTCCTGCAATGAAACCTTAACAATTTGAGGTTGGGTAAAACAGATTTACTTAATTTTCCCCCATTGCTTTGTGAGGAACTGCATTAAAATATAACATACATGGAAAGAGGTACCCCAGTGTAAGAACCTAGCCTAATTATCAACAAATAGGTCTAGGGGGTTTTGTACTAGTTGCCTTTAAAGTTGATTTCTAGGAGGGGAGATCTGCTTTCTCCCCTATGTCATGCATTATAGAGGTGCCCAAGGAAAGTAATTGCAAAATTTCAAAAAGAAGAGAGCAGAGGCTAGGAAGTTCTGATTAATGAAAAATGCAGCTTCAGGCTTGTGTTCTGCTCAACTGGCACCCAAAGTTATAGGGTGGTATCAAACTAAGTAGATCTGCTGGTGCAAGGAATTTGGCCTGCACAAAGGAATTTCCCCTTCCTCTCCTCTCCCTGCATGCCCCCTTAAATGCATGCATTTGCCCCAATCCTTCTGAGCCGATTTTTGGAGGACCATGGGAGAGGGTAGAAGATGAAAGGGAAGGGAAGTTATGTCACACGTGGAAATCCTCGCTCTAGACGTATCAGTTGGATTCTGCCCATAGAAAGTGCTATGTTAATTTGACAGGAGTCAATGTGTGGACACAGATAAATGGATGCTGATTGTGTTCCAAGCAAGCACCCCCAGAACAACAATTACAGGACAGGAGATAGAAGAACAAAGTGATAAATTACTTTAACATTCCTTCCCCAAAGCATTGTGATTGAAACACCCTGGTAAAATCATTCTCTTTGATCATGTAGCCTTATGAGGCTTTGCCCTCAGGTGGGAAAAATATTGCGCCCAGGAAAAGGGAAGTGGGAGTCAACAGACACTCAAGGAATAGAATCAAGACCCATCAGCCACAAAGGAGTTCTTCCTCCCTCCCACCCAAGTACGCACACCTTTCCTTTAATGGCAAGCTTCAGGAGAAATGTTTCCATCTTTGCAAACACACTGTCTGCAGCAAACACATCTCTGAAGCACTTTGGAAAGCCCTGCTTTGGTCTAGGACACTTCAGAGATATCCTGCTTGATTTAGACAAGCCCTAAGTATGTCTAAAGCAGCCCCATTATTCATTTGTCCAAATGTTTTGCACACCCCTAGCACAAATACCACAATCTGTGATTGGCATTTAAAAGAAGGAGCATACATCAATGATAAAGCACATGCTTGGCACATAGAAAGTCAGAGTTTTAATTCTCGACACCTCCATGTGGGCCTCTCTGAAATCCTGGAGAGCTGCTTCCAAATACAACAATACTGACCTAAAGTGGCCAACAGTATGATTCAACATAAGGAAGCCTCCTAAGATTTACTGTAGCTAACAAAACCTGCACCCTAATAATAATGCACTGGAGTAGAGATAAACAACAGCAACTGCTAAGCACTCTTCCTTTACATGCTTTGGCTGCTCACTTCAATTCACCTGTCTTGCTTTGTGCAGGGGAGTGAACAGTGTGGGAATGTAAGAGGAGAACCCTGAGAAACCCTCTATTGCTGTTTACACTGAGGAAGAAATTAGAAAGCCCTCTGCTTGTGTCTCAATTTTTAGAGATAAATTCTCCATCTGTTCAGTTCAAAATTAAGAATTAGCAGACAACCAGGGAACAAGAATTATTACCTCTATGGAACAGAACACATTTTTAATTGAATATGCAGTTCATCGTAAGATTCAAACTTTGCTCATCACTTGTTACAGAAGGAAAGTGGTATTTCATATGTTAATTCTGTTTGGAAAAGGCAAGCCTTTTTTTAAAAAAAAAAAGATGAGGGCATGGGACTTTTAAAAAGTACTTTATTGGAATTTAAGAGACTTCTGTGACTATAAACACAAGTTGATTGCTACAAACTTCAATTTCTGGAAAACAGTGTCTGGTCCTTTCTCCACAACTGTGACAAAAGTCCAGCATGAGGTTCCTAAAGAAACAGGAAACCAGAGCAAGAAGATTCCAGACAATCAGCTGTCCAATCTCTTCTTGAAGATCTTCAGCAAGGCAAAACCCACTATGCCTCTAGTTAATTGGTTCCATTGTCAATAAGTTTATCCTACTATTCAACCCAAATCTTAACTCCTGTAAATTAAGCCCATTACATCTACTCCTGCCCACTGAAGTAGCACCGAGTATTTGCCCTTTACTATGTAACAGCCCTTCAGACAAGTGTTATCATGTCAACTGACAAACTGTTTCAATATTGCTCTTCCACTTTATTTATTTCAAATACTGATAGCCCACCATGCACCACGTGATCTCCAGAAAGGGGTAGAGAACAACAAACACGTATAAAATCAGTGTTCATTTACAATAAATAAAATTAACTAAACCATCAAACAACGTACATCAGCTGAAAGTTACAGCTACACATTAAAAACATCTTTATCAAAGGCTGAGGTGAACAACCATGTTTTAAACTGGCACCACCAGGAAGAAGGCTCTCTCTTACATCACTGCATAATATATAATACCTGGTGGTCGGGATGCTAAGAAGGGCCTTCATGGCAGACCTTAACATCCAGGACAGGACTATATAGGGAGAGGCACTCTTCCAAGTAGTTAGACCCCAAGTTATTCACAGTTTGGCATCCCAGCTTCTCACATACCCTCCATCAGATAATTGGAATGCAAAGACAGTAATGACCTGACTGTTTCAAGCTTTTCTGGACTCCAACTCAAAAGTTTAAATTTTCTGCTTTGCATGTTGCAGAGTTTCATTTGCAATTTATACTTTTGTATTACTTTTTATTTAGCTTTTATAAAATGTTACTAATTGTTATATCAACAGAAACAACTTAGAGATTTTTATTATTTTAAGTGGCATAAACATTTTATAAATAAAGCTTTACACACAGAATGTGTGGGAGGTCAGGTGGATGTTTTTGCAAATTTATATAAGCCTTTAAGAGTATCCCTTGGAATAAAAACATCTCAGGCATAATGCTGCTTCTTTATACAATATCCAGCTGAAGCCGAGCCAAGTCTTCTCAGAAACATCAACATTAGGAAGCAGCTTTCAGACCAAACTAAACATTTTAAAATATTTGTGGAATATGGATGCATCTTCATTTTGAAGATAAGAAAATTAATCAAATGATTTTTCAAATAAAAAATATATATGTGCAAAGTTAGTGTTTGGTGTAGTATTGCCCAAGAGGGAAACTATGGGGATAACTGCATCTGAAAAAATTGCTTTGAATGTCTTACCAAGGCCTATCAAGTACCATTCTATTGTTGTGCTACTACTTATGGATAGTGAGTGATTTCTCTTTCTGAAGAAACTTGTCAATGTTATTCTCAAACCTTCATGCCAAAGGACAAATATCTCCACTTCCATCTAAAGATAATGGTTGCTTAAACAGACAAAGATAATTCATTCTTTGTCATATCTTTCAGTTCTTAACTTTAGGGAGAGGGGAGAGAGAAGAATATCACAAAGAGGAGGTTATTTTGCAATTTAAACTACTTTCTCTTCTTTTATTCAATACATTTACATACAGTTTAATTATGTGCATTTCTAAGTGGTGTACATAAAACAATCAACACAAAATGGGAAAATAAAACAAAAATTTAACACCTGACATTGTAGATGAAGACTCCATACACTGCAGTTAGGTTCAGCTCTGTTTTTTTGAGTATTTATTGAAACAGACTTCATGTTGCAGAAAAAATAGCTAAGCTAAACTTCAGGAAACCTGAATTACGGGGAGCAAGATTCTGCTAGAAACCAAAAGCTGTACTGCTGAGAAGTTTCACCATTGGAATTTTCAATTAAACAAGAAAGCTGTACCAAATGAATTACAACAGCATAGGCAATGGATTGAATACAGACTTGCCCCTCCATAGAGGGCTCATTCTATTCACAAAAGCAAGTCTGATCCAAGAGAGGTGAAGGGGAGACAATTAACAATTTGACCTTTCCCCATGTCATCTCCCATGTTGTTTTGAAGGATTCCCCCTTATCAGAGCAGATTTCCAGAGGAAATTTTCAGGGGAGGCAGCAGGGGGAATTAGAAAAAGTCAATATCTTCTACCAGTGTCGTTAGCTAAGTAACTGCATCTCTGGAATCCAATCTACTATAAATATTCAGCATGCATAGCTACATATGAATTTTCTTCTATCAGTCATACAGAGAGAAGTTATTGGTGCACAGGTATTGTTGGTGTATTGGTTACATACTTGGGAATAAGAATATGAAACAGACCAGCTTCATATCAAGCTGACTGCACAGCACCCTGGAGAATGTGGACCTTTTATTCATTAATTTAAAAGAAACAGTTTATTTTCACCTCTGTAGCACACACATGCGCACGCGCGCGCACACACGCGCACACACACACACACACACACACTATCCTGCATACTGTGTAAATTCTTAATTTCTCCAAACAGATACTGTATTATTTGCAGGGAAATGAAAAAAAATATGTAAATTTCCATTTTAAATCAGCCATCAATTATTTGAAGCCCCACAGCCAAACACAAATGGAACCCTTTATTACTGTTCTGCTATTATTTAAATACTTACAGTGAAAAATACGGAAATCAATGTATGGATGAGAACCTCTTCTCTCTGTTTCAAATCCTGCCCGACTTCTTACTCGTACATCTCCTAGAAATAGGGTCAAAAGTGAAATACACCGTGTCGAAGAGCTACAGAGAAAATTGCAACCAAGCACAGTTGCAAGGTGTAGACGTTTCTGTATGTAGTGTAACAATCATACAGTGAACCTACTAAATGCCCTGATCAATGCCTTTTATTTTAAAGATGATAGTTAAAAACAAAGTCTTTAAAATCTTTCAAACATGCAATTGCATGCTCTCCATAAAATTTTCCTACCTCATCAAATCTAGCCATAAGTACGTAGATGAAGTTGCATCTGCTATGCTTTATCACCATAATGAGGTGAAAATAACTAAACGAGAACATAGAATTTTATTTTGCTTCTTGCTACAACTGAACAGCTCACGGTATTATCCAGTTTGGAAATAGCAGCAAACCATGTTATGTGAACTAGCCTTTGACCAACACACTCACTCCTACCCCAACTTCCTCATTTGTTTTAAATTTTAATTTGGCTTGCACAAATCATAGTTTGATCAGTTCAGCCATAATGGCAAATTATTATTTGCTTTGACAAGGGAAGTTGGGGAGGGTCTATGTGAGCTTAGCGCTGTCAACATAAAAAAGCCTCAAATTACAATCTTTGAGTCAAATGTGCCCCAATAAAACTATATTAAGCATGACACCATTTGCAAGCTAAAGTATGCCTTCATTGAGAACTTTATTTTCAGTATAAAAAAAAAACTTGCTGATAAATTATCAGGGTCAACAATACCCCACAACTCAAAGTACATAAAGCTACAAGAACAGTTTGTAGGATCTACCGTAACTGACCCCACAGTTTTTAAACATAAAACATATTGTGCTATTAACATACATATTATAACAGTTACACAAGTATAACTGTGCAATAATCATGAGTTGTGAATTACCTGCAACAACAAATCTTACAGACCTTGCAACCATAGCACACATTACTCAAGCAGCACATTTCACAACTGCATGAGTAGAACAGACAAAATGGTTACATGAAGCACATTGTTGCTGCAATTTTCTGTTGCTGCATTAACAACAGAGGCAATAGCTTCCTCTTTTATGCTGTCCTGGTGGAAGGCCCTACCAATTCTGAAGCTTCCTCTCTTGACATCTCAGACAATATGACTATGTTTCTGTATTCATCTCAGAGTACAGTATAACCAACTCCAAACTCGCTCCATTGTGGCTGTTTAGCTTCTAAACACTACTGGCATTTAAACAGGTAAAGTCTACTACATTTGAAAAAATACATTAGTGGCCCCCATTTCATTAAGTGTTTTAGTGTGGTATAGAGACTCATCACTTCACAAGTATCCATTACCACTTTTACTTTCATTATAATGAAAGAAATGATCTCAAGCATTTTTGTTATAATGATGATCTCAGGCTTGAACTTGTGGCCTAAGATTGCTGCAATATTCTGCATTAAAGCAAGGGTGAATAATCTAATCTGCACAGAGGGTCAAATTCAGAACTGGCCAACACTCTACAGGCTATTTTGACTGGTGGGCAGGATTGCTCAGCTGTCAATTACCTGACATTATATATTAGCCGTTCAAAATTCAACTAGTTGGAGCAGAAAAAAGCTTATCTTTAATCTTAGTGCTAAGATTTAGGGTAAGAGAAATGCTGCTCACGCTTTGACCCTGGCAGACGTATTTAGGCCTATGAGCCAAAACTTCACTACAGCATTAAAAAAGGGGGGAGAATCATCTTCTTTCTCTCACATGTAACTTACCAGTATCAAATCTCCTTAAGAACCAAAGATGCTAGTTGGTATTGATATTCCAGAATTTCTCAGTAAAGAATCTTGAGGGAATTTCTTGTCAGTCTCCCTCCCTGCAACGTGCCACAGTTTTCCTTAGTTTATCCACTGGCTAGTGGCACATTAATGACAAAGTCAGCAGTTGTTACATTCCATTCTCCGCAAATGTGTTCATTTCTTAGCCACTGCCTGGTGTATGTTTTTAGCTGCTAGAGCTGGCTGGTTATAAAAATACCTGAAGAAGCCTTCAACAACATATTTTGGAAGTTTATTCCTATAGGAATAAAGGGATCGCCTAAAGTCCATTGATTATGATTATGAAAAAAATGTTTTCAAATGACCCATTTTCTTTCTTACAAAATATGAAAAAAGCAGATTCTGTGCTAAGCATCTGTAGTTATGTTTGTCTGCATCCACTACAGAAATCTGCTTGCACAGGTCTTCTGGTTTCTCTTATCCCCATATTCCAGCACCCCACAAGCCCTCAAAATCTGCTCCAACAGGTTTCCTAAATCACTGGGGCAGATGAGAGGGACTGTAGGGGAAGGAGAAGTAGTAGTCCCATGGTGTGAGCAGGCATAACACTGGATCCCATCCATGAAAAGAAATTAATAAACTGAGCAGCATTTTGCAGGGACACTTCAATCCCTAGGATTTTATGTGCATGTATTTTTAAGTTCTGTCAGTCACAATACAGTGGTACCTCTGGTTATGAACTTAATTCATTCCAGAGGTCCGTTCTTCATCTGAAGCCATTCTTAACCTGAGATACCACTTTAGCTAATGGGGCCTCCTGCTGCCGCTGCGCCGCCGCGCAATTTCTGTTCTCATCCTGGGGCAAAGTTCTTAACCCGAGGTACTATTTCTGGATTAGCGGAGTCTGTAACCCAAAGCGTTTGTAACGTGAGGTGTTTGTAACCCGAGGTACCACTGTAGTGGGAAAACTGACCCCACATGCTTTTATAATAAAAAAAATAAATCTGTATTTCACTTGATTCAAGGTATGGGGGCACTGAAACACCACATGGAAATCAAAATGTCATAATGGCCAAGGAGTATCTGGAACTGGAGTTGTGAGTCATTTGCATAAACATTTTATGAACTTTTAGCACTGTGCATTTGACCCCGTCTATTGATTGAGGTTTAAGGCTTGCTCATGTTATGCCAAACTCTATCTCTGCATTAAATGACACTGGTAAAATCTAAACAAATTATTTACTTATTTATTAAATTGATATCCCAACCTTCCTCCCAAAGGAGACCAGGGCAGCAAACATGTGATGAAACGAGTGATATTTAAAACAATTCCAGCTGAAGACTGGAAAAGATCTCAACTTAAAATGCTTCTTTAAGAAAGGAAGGACAAAAAGAAAACAAACAGCAGCTGTCAAAGAGGAGAGATTTTAAATGATAGGTGCCACAACATTAAAGGCCCAATCGTTACGCTGTGTAGAACAGATATCCTGATGAGATGGTACCTGTTGGAGGCCCTCACCTGCAGTGCAGTGACTGATTAGGTATATATAGGATAATATATTTTTTCCAGGTATTCTGGACCTAAGCTGTACAGTGGTACCTTAGGATGCGAACGGGATCCATTCTGGAGCCCCATTCATATCCTGAATAGAACGCAAGACGCGACAGCACATCGGCGCGAGTCGTGTTTCGCCGCTTCCGCACATGACGTCATTTTGACCGTCTGCGCAAGCTCAAGCGGCGAAACCCGGAAGTAACGCGCTCCGTTACTTCCAGGTCGCCGCAGAGCACAACCCAAAAATACTTATCCTGAAGCATATTTACCCTGGGGTATGACTGTATAGGGCTTTTCGCACCAATACTAAAACCTTGAATGTAGCCCTACAGCTACTTGGTAGCCAATGCAATTCTTTCAACAGTGGGGTGTGTTGGCTACATCCTGTCCCAGTAACCATACAGTATTTTGCACCAGCTGCAGCTAGCGGTCTTATCAGTCAAAGCTAATAGGCAGCACTCCTCGCCACTGAGGTCACCTGGACCTCTGGCAATGAAGATGGATCCAGGAGCACCCCCAGACTACTAGGCTGCTCTTTCAGGGGACCTATGACCTCATCTGCAACAGGCAATTGACCAATTATCTGGACTTGGGAGCCACTCACAGTGCCTTTGTCTCACCAGGATTCAGAGTTAGTTTATTGGCCCTCATCCATCCCACCACTGAATCCAGGCACCAGTCCAGGGCTTGCCCGGCATCTCCTGGTTCAGATGCTACAGAGAAGTAAAGCTGGATATCATCAGCATACCTCAATCCTCATTTCCTACTGACCACTCCCAATGGCTTCATATGGATGTTAAACAGCATTGGGGACAGGATTATACCCTTCAGCAGCCCACATCACAACTACCAGGGAGCCAAAAGACCATCACCACTGTAACACAATGCCTCCAATACCAATCCCACTGTTGGCTCAGAAGGATGCTATGATCAATGGTATCTAAAGCAACTGAGAGACCTAGGAAGAATAACAGGGTCACATTCCCCTGTCCTTTCCCCAATAAACATTATCTATCAGGACGACCAAGAAAATTTTACCTTTGTACAATTGGCTAGGTTCTACACAAACACACATGCTCAATCCAGAAAAGTCATTATTAAGAGTTCAAGAACACATTCCAGTTAAGCAAAAACACTCAAGGAGAGAGTGAAAAAAAGCTGGTGAGGAGTGTGGCATGGGAAGAGTGCCAAGGACCCAATAGAGAGGTTTGGAAGTCTGCATTTGGCCCCCATGCATGTGTTTCCCCACCTCTGTTCTATTGGTACAAAATTCAATGTTGGTAAATATAGCATATTTCAATCATAAGCACTGATTCAATTTTGTGTGTTTTACTGTAGCCACAATATACACTCATCTGTCAGATTTATTACCATTTACTGCAACATTAAAGAGCACGCCATTATGCTCAGGAAGGAAATTGGCAAATATACAGTGAGAAATCAACTTTGGCTACTGAATGTGTTTAAGCTGAGTTTTATTAAACTCTCCTAGAAATAGAATTAAAGCTAGATTTCAGATTACAATACAAACAAGATACAATCTGTATTGAGAACAAAAAAAATTGTAACATTGATGATAAACTATTACTATAAATGACTACAACACTGAATTGTGGATTCCACATTACATTTGCATCTGATGGCTTGTGCATGTACATGGGCTTTCAGGAGCCACCGACGACTTCAGCCCACTGTGCTACCCTTGCCTTCCCCTACAATTCACATTCAGTGCTGCAGCTGGAAGTGAAAATCATTCCTTCTTACAAGCATAGACTATTTTGGATCCATCTTTTTCCAACTCAATAAAATGTTTTTGTTACTTATATTGTTATCTTAAAAGTTTTGCTCTGCTTTACTCAGAACACACGTTCAAAGACAAAGAGCAACCTCAAATGTAGCATTTTATATAACACTGCATCAAATTTAAGCACCCCAAGTTTTGCAAGCACCAGTTATAAAAACATATCCCCAGGAGAATGTTGTCACAATTTCACAGTAATAGATATATAGCAAAGTAACAAGAGTAACTCTAACCTCTGTCACCAGCCAGCAGACCATGGACTGTATGTCCTGTCTTCCAGGGTGGGGCCAGCCCTGCCCACCCTTAAGGCAAGGTGAGACAACTGCCTCGGGTGGCAGGATCCACAAGGGGCAGCAGATCTGGCCGCCAACAAATACATTGCCTGCTGCTGCTGCAACACACTCCTTGGAGGCCAGATCTGCTGCGTGGAGGTGATTCTGGTCTCTTCTCACACTTGGGAGGAAATGACAGGCACTGCCCTCTGGGGTCTCCTGGGATCCGCACCTGCCCAGTGTGATTCAGAGAAGGAGCCCTGTCCTCCACGACAGACTTTGATTCCCGCTTCAACTGTCAAGTAATGTTGATTTGATTCCCTGCCTTGCTCCCAATGTACATCTTTATTCCCTGCTTGTTCCTGGTGTAGATCTTCATTCACACAAAATATCTTGGGCAGCCCTATTCCAAGGAGATCATCATGACAAGTAAGAGTAACCAACTTGGTCCCTTCTACTAACTAGTGAAATAACAGCTGTTCCAATGCTCCCCCCTGCTTCCTTTTTCTTTCTGTCTTGAGCCTCTTGAGATTGTGAGCTAACAGACAGGAGTCTTATACTTTTATTATCTTAACATACAAAGTGCTTAAAATGTTGTGTTAATATTAATAATTTTAACCATGGCATCTAAGCCTGTTACCAAAATTTTGGAAATTTAAATGAGAGTGGAACCAGAGAAGGCACTGATCAAGCATTTTAGTATCAGATATAAGGAAAGAATGCCAGAGTGTTTGTGCACTAACTGTTCACCACAGTGTTGCATCTAAGTTGACCCCAAACAGATAATGAACTCAATTACAAATAAGATGTTCCTACAAAAACTTACTTGGGATTTTTAAAAGGTCTGAATTTCGGAGTCATTGTTTTAAATATTTTGCTTTTTCCACTGATTATTTGCTTATTCCACTGCTTGGTTTCAAAAGTCAGAATGTTCTTTTTCTCCCTATATTTGAGCTCTTCAAAAAGCAGTGCTTCACGAAGGATATGCTTTCTCAAGGACCACTTCCATTTACGTACTTAGCTAAAGCTAATCAGTGTACTACTACTGCCTAGTAAGACTCACTGTCCCAGGACAAATCACTCACTCTGCTAGCATCGCCCTCAGCAATTGGTAATTAGAGCAAATTATGTGATGCATGTTTAAGTAGTATCATTTAATCAGGTTGTCCCACTCATTAGCAGTAAAATATACTGCACCACCTATGTTTATTGTCTAGACATAGCCCGGTCATCTAATTTTCCTTTTATTCTTTTAAAACAACCTACATGTCTTTTACCTCAGTTTTTGGGAGGTTTTCATTCCAGTTCACTTTCTATATGACAAATACCTCCTTCTAATAAGATATTCTGGGCAGGTCCTGCTGAGAGTTCCCCTCACTGAAGTTAAGGATATCTATGAGTAGGAAGTGGGGGCCTTTAAAAGTCACTGCCCCAAGATACGAAGTATACCAGGAAAAAAACTGTTATGCCCATCTCTCCTGGCTTAATAAAAAGTTTTGCATATATTTGCATATATTTCTGAATTGGCAACAGTAGTGCTGCTGTTGGCATCTGCTTCTTTCTGCTACTCTTTAAGTATAGAAGTGTTATCCTTCTTTTTTAATTGTTAGCTCTTTAAAGTTTGAGAGTTAGTGTGCTTGAGGACTGGAAGGGAATTTGCCTCCTGTAAAAGACAGTAGCAGATGCCACCACCCAAGTGAAGAAGTATTGGCCTATGACAGACTAATCCAGCTGCTTCAACAGTCAGTTCCAGGACAGATGATTGAGCTGCATAGTAGCACTTCTTGGAACACCAGCGAGCTAGGAGGATTTGCATATACCTTTGCCCTGCTCTAGTAACTATTGTACCATTACCTATTTAAATAGTGAGAATTCCAGGTTCCCAATAGTAGAGAACCCAGCTTCCATTCAGAATACTTTCAATTCCCATGACCATTTAAAAAAAAAAAAAGTTTGAACTGCAGGGAAGACAAAGACAAAGGGAATTTTTAAAAACTTAAATGGTAAATCCTGGAAAAAAACCAAAGAATAGCAAACTAGACCAACACAATTATTCCTCCAACTTGTTTACTTTTCCGGAGTGGAGGAGGGAAAATCCCCCAGATAGAGGACCTTAGAATGAGAGGACAGAATTAAATATCTATCCAGGATATAATTTTGCACAAGTTGTATCTAAGTAGCTCAGATAATGGGGGGGGGGGTGGATTATAGCCAACTAAATCATATTCGGAGTAGATCCACTGAAACCTGCTGAGTTAAGTAACCTAAATCCATTTGATTCAATGAATAGACTGAGTATGACTAGGACTTGGTATCACCCTATATATCTAGCACAGAAGGAACAGAGAAAATGTTTTTAAAAAAACAAGAAATAACTGAAATACCAAGCAGTAGAGAAAGAATGGGCACTTTCCTTGGTAACAGATGCAACCTCAAGTAAGGAAAGGATAACTCAGGATGTCTATTACAGTATACTGTTTTCCTCTTGGAATATCAAGTGAATAAACTGGGAGAGAGTGGGTACTTCTTTTAAACAATTTTTATTACATTTTAAAAGGTTGTACAAGATTCTGCAAAATACCATGCTATCAAACAGA
Source organism: Podarcis tiliguerta (assembly GCF_965153285.1). NCBI lineage: Eukaryota > Metazoa > Chordata > Lepidosauria > Squamata > Lacertidae > Podarcis > Podarcis tiliguerta. The sequence goes on along the minus strand of NC_139540.1, from coordinate 34,183,008 downwards.
AGAGAGGGTATTTAATAAGCTAACTAACGATCTCAGCAAAACTGTAAGTAGACCACTTAAAGTAGCATGTGCCCATTTGTTTACTTATACCAGGGATTATGTCCTGTGGAAAATAATTAAACTGCAACTGAGTAGCTATCAACTGTTAGATATAAAGTAATGTATGTATTTCTTTTAATAGCATTCACAAATTACATTTATTCCACAACAGATTATTGACTAAATAAAATTTAGGCATAATGGCTTACTTAGGACTTCTTCAGACAATACTCACTCCTCAACTTGCACATGTAGTGATAAATAAAATTTAATCATAATGGCTATACTATAGACCCAAAAAACAAAAGGACAGCAGGATCAAAAACTGAAAGAGAATGGAAGCAAACTGGACTCCAAAGAAGGATCTATACAGATTATCCAATGATGCAATAAATGTGTGAGAGACTGAACACCAACAAAATGCAGAATAAAATCAGTATTTAACAATGCCATTCTATGATATGTTAGATATCTTTTTAAAAAAAGAGTCAGCATTGAAAGTGGATAGATTGAAGACCATTAACTTGCACTTATCTTTTATAATTGATCAATATAACAATATATTATCATAGAATTTTAGAGTTGGAAGGGACCCAGAGAGTCAGCTAGTCCAACCCCATGCAATGCATGAATCTCAGCTACATCATACATGACACATGACCATCAAACCTCCAAGGAAGGAGAGTCCACCACCTCTCATGGGAGTTTCTTCCACTGTTGAATAGCACCCCATTTGTCCCTTTTTTCCAGGATGACAAGGAACTATTAGTGATCACTCTTTGGTTTCAGTCTCTCAACCAGCTACAAATCCATCTAACAGTTACCTTGTCCAATCCACATTTTACCAGCTTCTCCACAAGAATATCATGAGGGGCTTTGTCAAATGCCTAACTGAAATCAAGATACACTATGTCCACAGCATTCCCCTGATCCACCCAGCTTGTAATGCTATCAAAACAAGAAATGGCATGACTTGTTTTTGAGAAACCCATGCTGGATCTTGGTAATCACAACATCCTTTTCTAAGTGCTCACAGACCAAATGTTTCATTATCTGTTCTATGAACTTTCCTGGTATCAATGTCAAGCTCACCACTGGTTGGTACCTGGGTCTCCCCACCCCACCCCCCGCTACCCAAAGAGACAATGCACATGTTTTTGTAAACTAATAAATTGTTAATAAAAATTATATTTAAAAAGATGGGGACAACATTTGCCTATCTCCAATCTGCAGGGACCTCACCTGTTATCCAAGAATTCTCCAAGATTATAGACAGTTATGCAGTTATGCATTTATAGCAGTTATGACTTGCATAATGTTCTTTCCTCATTCTACCTGCTTTGAACGCCAATGTTTTTACGAGAGTTATCTAGGTATTTCATAGAATAGCATTTGCATGCGTTAGTTTAGTCTGCGTTTTTTAAAATCTACAGTTGCCCCCAAGTTATTTAATCAAAATTTCATCGGCATTTTGCACCAATAGATTCTCTATTATACACTGGTTTCAGATTAACTTCTCTGTTTCTCTGAACTAGAGACTGCATAGTCCAACTGATACAGGCTCTCCCAGTTAACACAGAAGTGGAAGAGTCAGGCAAGCCCTATGACCCATTTCTGATTTCACTGTTAGTATAACTTTGAGAAAGAATTCTGACTGAACAAATCCTTAGTTAAACTGGAGTATATAAACTATCTCTATTTATTTAGTTGCAATTTATTACCCACCCTTTATCATAAGCTCCAGGGCAGGGTACAAACAATTCCACAATACAGTTTAAAACTTTCTATGTTATCTCCTGACACATATAAATTAAATAGGCTGCTGTGCAAATATACCTCCACAGTCACTAAAGATAAGTAGAACAAGGAAAGTTGCTTTTGCCACACAATTAACAATCCCCTCATGGGCTATGTAGTCTGGATGGAAAGGAAAAGTTTTTAAAATGACTTTCAAACATCAGTACCATCACAAAATAGAACACCTAAGTCAATTATAATAGGAGTAGGCAACTGGTGACCTGCAAGCTCATTCCCTTGAAGCTATATGAGCCCAGCCCAGCCCCAAATCCCAAGGCCCCCTTTTATTAAGCACTAAAAACTTACTCCTATGGGGCTATTTAAACAGCCTCTTTGCCACTGTGAGCAGCAACAGAGGCTTTGGCAGAACTCTTCTGCATATGAGTTTAAACCTCTATTTGACTATATCTAAACTCAGACACAAAACAGAAGTTCTGGGAGAAAACTCTTAACAGGGACATTCAACCAAATCATACCCAGAAAAGATTTGCTTTCAGTGGATCTACTCTGACTTAAGGACCACCCTTCAGCTCACACAGAAGGAAGTTGGTGGGCTAAAGATCCCTTTGCATACATCGCAATACACAAGGGGGTTATCAGCAAGCTAAACCAATGTTGCTGCCCCTTCAAACTTTTGTGTAATTCATAGTGTAGCCCCAATAAAATATCTTTTAATGATATATAATTCTGTTAATAAAATAACTGGATTTGATGTTAGTCTCTAAGAAAATCCATAATTTTCCCTTGTATCATATAATATAAATGACTATGGAATGGTTTAATCCCCCCTTTATAATATGATTTATCTCCATAAACTTTAACTTCAAAATTAAAAGATAGTAAATGACTATTAGTACTAAAGATCTGATACTCATTGATATTACATGTACATATTTAATTAATAGTACATAAGGCTACTGAATTTTATCCAAATAGCTCAAAAGAACTCTGTGAAAGAGTATATAATAATCCAAGTAGAAGCTAACTGGTTTACATTGAATGGTAAGGAAAAGCTGACTCCACAAATGTAAACACCAGGAGATCCATGGAAGCACAGGCACCAACAATTACATTCCTTTTAAAAGGAGAATGAGCAGAGACACCAATGGCTGCAGTGCAGCTGAAAACTAGCTATGTCTGATGAAGGTATCCCATATGGAGTCCTGGAAAGAGCAGCTAATTTTCCAAGGCTGGACTGTAAAGCGCAAAGAGTGACAAAGATAAATGCATGGACACAAATGGACATATTATTCTACTTGTGAGAATGATTAAAATGAGAGGTGCTCAGAAAGGCTACAAGAATATACAGGTAACAAATGTGTAACTTACTGATGGCCATCAATTTCTACTACTGTTAGGAAATTTAACAGTTCAGCAATAGCAACTTCATGATCCAATGATCTCAAAGCTAAAATCCTATTAACAAGTCCCTGCCAAACATAAATAAGCCAACAACCTAAGCAAAAATTGTTGCTTTTTTGTTTTGTTTTTTTAAGAGGCACAGAACACTGATTACATATTATGCTGGAATTTTCTCCAACATTTACTTAATATTTATAGCAAGCAATTTAAATGTTTTTAATTGAAACTCCTCCCACTCATCCATTTCGCATCAGTCACCATTGTGCTATTTCAAGATTGCTATCACATAACAATATTCAGTTTACAGTTTAAGCTGAAACTTTCCTATACAAATATTTGCTTGGATGAGTCATTCAAGTTCAACTTTAAGAAAACAAATTCTTAATCTCATATGTGCCAAGTTTCTGCTAGTCTCTTTGTGCATTTGAAATAAGAAACACGGCTACAAGAACTAACCTTTAAAGCAAGCAAAGTTGTTACTACTCAAATAAAGGTAAAGGTAAAGGTACCCCTGCCCGTACGGGCCAGTCGTGACCGACTCTAGGGTTGCGCGCTCATCTCGCTCAAGAGGCCGGGAGCCAGCGCCATCCGAAGACACTTCCGGGTCACGTGGCCAGCATGACGAAGCTGCAACTGGCGAGCCAGCACCAGTGCCGCACACGGAAACGCCGTTTACCTTCCCGCTATAAAGCGGTACCTATTTATCTACTTGCACTTAGGGGTGCTTTCGAACTGCTAGGTGGGCAGGAGCTGGGACCGAACGATGGGAGCTCACCCCGCCGCGGGGATTCGAACCGCTGACCATACGATCGGCAAGTCCTAGGCACTGAGGTTTTATCCACAGCGCCACCCGCGTCCCTACTACTCAAATATATCAGCCTTAATACATAAAATGTGCAATATGAAATGTTGAAATATAATATTTTCTCTAATATTTGCACCCACCCCAATGCCTTCATCGCTTCTCTGTTAAATCTGCATTGCTGGGGAGCCTGTGATCTCCTATTTTGTGATAACCTTTACCTTATGCATTTGCTCAGTGCCCGAATGTGTGAAATTTGTGCTAAACAATATTGAAATACTAAGAGCCAAACAGCAAGCAACAGCAACACACGTTGTGAAAAGCTGAAGAGGGAGGAATAAAAACCAGAAAGGTTTTAAAATGCAGTGGTGTACACCATCTAATTAACAGCAGACAGCCACACGTATATACATACATCTGGATGTTGAAACAAACAACCACACTTACCTAGCATGCGAATGTACAATGCAGTTTGATCAGAACTGTCATAGGATATTGCCCCACGTCTCTGGAAACAAAAAAACAGAAAAATAATTATTTCTGAAATTAGGCTTTGGATGGTTTACCTCCATTAATCATGTTTAAAGGAGTTGGTCAGCAGACTGCACAATCCCACCTCCACACCCCCACACACCTTAACCATGGTTAGAGGCTTATTTGCTACAACCTGCCTTTCTTTAAGAATGTTTTTAGACTGCTGGTTCTTGAGACTTAGTGCTTACTTATGCTTCTGGATTCTTATGTTTTTAACCACTGATATGTTTCTAGAATGTAACCACATAGTTGTTATGCTCTAAAAGATGTGAGATAGTGATAGTGAGATATTTATATCTTATTCACTATTTGCTTTATCAGAGCAACTGATGAAGATGGAAGACCTAATATTTTGCTATAAGAATTTAAAATTGGTTATAGTCACTTTAATAAATATATGGTTTCAGTGATTAGCAGCACGCTACCAGGATCCCAAACAAATCTATCTGAAGTGCTGTTTGATGCTTTCATTACTATCTGTATAACTACAGTTGTACCTTGGTTCTCGAACGACTTGCAACTTGAACGTTTTGACACCCGAACACCGCAAACCCAGGAGTGTTCCAGTTTGCGAACATTATTTGGAACCTGAACATCTGACGTACCTTACACAGCTTCCAACTGAGTGCAGTAAGCTCCTGCAGCCAATCAGAAGCTGCGCCTTGGTTTTCAAACGTTTTCGGAAGTTGAACAGATTTCCAGAATGGATTCTGTTCAAGTACTAAGGTATGACTGTACTGGTATTAAAAGAAATTGAGGTTTAGGCTGCTTTGGACAGAGTCCACTCTCTTTGATCAAGTTTGATCAAGTTTGCAGTATGGCAGTAGTTCCAGATTGGTAATCCGCGGACCCCTGGCACCATTCACCTGAAGAAAACTATCAAAATTTTCAAAAGTAGGGGGTCCATGGCTTGGCTTTTTAAAAACAGGGGGTCTGCAGTACTTAGCTACAGTGGTGTCCCGCAAGACGAATGCCTCGCAAGACGGAAAACCCGCTAGATGAAAGGGTTTTCCGTTTTTCAATGCGCTTCGCAGGACGAATTTCTCTATGGGCTTGCTTCGCAAGACGAAAATATCTTGCGATTCTTTTTCGCTCCCCACCCCCTTTTTCTAAGGCACTAAGCTGCTAATAGCCTTTTAGCACCTAATCTGCTAATCCCTTAAGCCTTTAATAGCCGCTAATAGCCGCTAAACCGCTAATAGCGCCAATCCGCTAATAGGGTTGCTTCGCAAGACGAAAAAACCGCTAGACGAAGAGACTCGCGGAACGGATTCTTTTCGTCTTGCGAGGCACCACTGTAATTAGGAACCACTGTAGTACAGTGGTACCTCGGGTTACAAACTTAATTCGTTCTGGAGGTCCGTTCTTAACCTGAGGAATGCTTTCGCTAATGGGGCCTCCTGCTGCCGTCGCGCCACTGCCACACAATTTCTGTTCTCATCCTGGGGCAAAGTTCTCAACCCAAGGTACTACTTCCAGGTTAGCTGAATTTGTAACATGAGGTGTCTGTAACCCGAGGTACCACTGTATAGGGTTACTTTTGACTGGCACTGTTTGCAGAGCTTCCAGTGGCAGTGCTAATTAGGAGTGCTTTTTACCAGAGCTAGTCAGTTATCCACGCTAGATACTTGAAGCATACTTCTCCCAACATACCTCCCATCTATAGGACACTAAGATGGTTACCCATACACTTGTTAGTCAATTACAGTTAATATCAGCACTGATGTAGCCGTTAACCAAGGCTACAGCAAGAGGGAGAGGTCAGTGTTCTATTGTGCAAGTTCACACAGTGCTGAAACCCAATCTTTACAACCTCTGTCCTTCTGAACTGCTTTGAATTATTTTGTATGGGAAAGTAGAATATAAGTAATACTAATCCCTTAAGTATGGTTAATGGTTGGAGAAAATTAAAGTCTACATCACCCAAAGAGACCTTTAAACACTAGGTATGTAATCCTACTACAGTTATTCATGTAGTGAATGCAAGACATTAATTTGCATTTTACATGCATAGAATTAGCTGAATGACAATCATCATCCATTCTCACCTGTTCTCTTGGTAACCATTTTCTACATATAAAGAATAAGTATTCCTTTTAGTCATTTTTTTCCAGTGAGCTTATATAAAAAGAATGCTGGCATGACAGAACTAAAGCTTGTGTCTAGATTTTAATTAAAGGTTTACTTTAAAGCCTTTCTTTAAAAACTGGAGTGCTATGTACATTCAAGTCTCCTACTGCTAGCTATGGAAGAGTGACCTCCAAATGTGTATAGGAAGCTTTCTTCCTCCCAAGCCCACAATAGTGAAGTCCATCTGGCATATACAGGATGGGCTCACGACTAACAGCGATGAAACACTGTGCACTATTGTATAAAGAGATTGCTAATTAGTAGAGCACAATTAACCTGCTCTATACGCAAAACGCTTATCACTGTAATATGCCACTAAACTGTGCCAATTTAAAGTGCTTGTGATTACCATTATAGCCCTTACCTAAAGCAGGTTACTAAAGGACCTCCTGGATTTGAATCTGCCTGTACCTGAACACCTGTGTCTAAATTCCCGTTGTGGTGCTGAGCTGTGGTGTACCAGAGCTTTCCAGCAATGACACAAATATGGAATCAAACTCCATGTGATAGGAAAGTCCCATTCTTAACTAAGAACCAATCATAAGCAAGCATATTTAAAATATACTGTACAGTGGTACCTCGGGTTAAGAACTTAATTCGTTCTGTAGGTCTGTTCTTAACCTGAAACTGTTCTTAACCTGAAGCACAACTTTAGCTAATGGGGCCTCCTGCTGTTGCGCCGCCGCCGCTACACGATTTCTGTTCTCATCCTGAAGCAAAGTTCTTAACCCGAGGTAATATTTCTGGGTTAGCGGAGTCTGTAACCTGAAGCGTATGTAACCCAAGGTACCACTGTACTAGTAACCTGGCATTTCTCTAAGCCAACTGCTTTCTATCCTCTCTCTTTCCATTGGCTCCTGCTTCCTTCTCCCCATTCCTTGGGACCATTGTACATGTCTGTGGCTACAGCTACATCTCTTTAACTGTTTTCCGTATTTCCCCACCCCACCCCGCAATTTGGCTTAAGTCCATCTCTTTGACTATATTAGTAAGGTGCTGGCCACGTTCGCCAAGATTTGTGTCCCAGCTTCCCAAAACTTAAACTGTTACATAGTTGTGTTTCTAGATCTGAAGAAGCCAACCTAGAGTCCTCTAGATGTTGCTGAAGTACAACTCCAACTATTCCCGACTATTGGCCTTGCTGGCTGAGACTGATGGGACATGGAATCCAACAACATCTAAAGAGCGTTAGGTTGGCTAGCCTAGACAGCAACACTACTGTCTTTGCTCACTTCTGTGTGTCTGCATTAATTCTTGAAAGTTATTTTTCCATGCCTGTTTGGTTCCAAGTCCTCTTCACTCCTTTCGCTTAGTGTGAGGTATGTTGCTTGCTAAGGCAAGCATACAGGAGAATAATACGATGGGCATTGGTATAATGACTAATAATTTTATCAAAAGAGAGACTTCTCAAACACGGAAAAAGTAATACAGACAGGTCTTGCTATCAAAAAACGAGCCAAAATTTTCAATTGAATTCTATGGGGAATTTTGATCCCAAGTTGATGAAAAACCCTGAGGAAACTACTAATTACTAAGGAAGGTATCCACATGTCAATCAAACAGGGGATACAGCAGCACCCATCAGTGTGGTGGAGTACGTGCTGCTGCAAGCCCAAACACTTCCAAAATGATGTTCTCTGAGCAAGTCTCATTCATAAGGGTGGCAACAGCACAGAGAAACTGAAGGAAACAACTAAAACAAAAAATAAAAAAGTAAATACTAGAAAGAAAAGTAAACAGAAGTGAAAGAAGGGGAGAGGCCCAGCTCATGCACTAAGGAGAAATGAGCAAGTGAAAATTCACCAGGATGCACATGGCTATGGCAGTCTAAGCAAAAGTCACACCCCTTGATCATGCACACAGAACAAGACTCAAGAGCGCAGGCTTCTCACCAAAATACTTGCCTTGCTCTAGAAAGTTCCTAAAGTAGCTCTGTGCACATTCAGAAAGCCCAAGTGGGACTAAATTAAGTCCACTGATTTTAATGGATGTCCACTGATTTTAATGGATGATCGCCCATTAATTATTGGATATACAGGCAACCCCACTTTATGTGGGGTTATGTTCCAAGGCACCATACACATCAGTTACTTCTGGGTTGCCGCGGAGTGCAACTCGAACCCTCAACTCAAAACACATTCAACTGGAGGTATGACTGTAATGCAAAGTGTGGCCAAGAGTCAGGAATGGCAACTAGACAATTAGGCAACTTTGAGACCCAAGGTATGTGAAAAGTAGAGTATAATAATAATAAGAGGCCCACAGATTACTCAACACTAGCTTAGAAAATACAGACATAAGTATTTGCAATACTGGGCATTTTTTTTTAACATCGGAATTTGATTACAAGCAACTTATATCTAGTCTTTAATTTGTTTAAACTAAATTGCTTCAAACAGAGTGCTATCTGCACTAGTGCAAAATGAAAGCACAAATGTTCCAGCTTCCACTGTTTTTATTAAACGGCCTCGGCCCAGTATACCTGAAGGAGTGTCTCCACCCCCATCATTCAGTCCAGACACTGAGGTCCAGCACCGAGGGCCTTCTGGCAGTTCCCTCACTGCGAGAAGTGAGATTACAGGGAACCAGGCAGAGGGCCTTCTCGGTAGTGGAACCTGTCCTGTGGAACGCCCTCCCATCAGATGTCACGGGATGTCAGGGAAATACACAACTATCCGACTTTTAGAAGACATCTGAAGGCAGCCCTGTTTAGGGAAATTTTTAATGTTTGAAGTTTTATTCTGTTTATTATTATTATACATATTTCAGCACAATACCCCACTACTTCAGAAAACAAGAAGAATCTTACTACTCAAGTGGTACATCCATTCACAATGGGAAGAGTCACCAAATTTTCCTGTCTGCACCCCACCCACACAATATCCTGCAGATCGAAGACCTTCAAGAGCAGAGGTGGGAGGGAGGAGATTAGCAACACAAACACACAAACACAAAATCTGTATGATCCATGCTCAGCAGGATCTTTGGATCCAAGCTGTTATTTATGGTGTAATTCTTTATATTATTATTAAAAGAATTTTAGGTTAGATTAGAATATCATATTTTTAATGCCATATAATTTTAAAGGCTACATGCTGTTTTTATACATTAACAGGAATTATCCACTAAGTTTCCTTTTAAACGAATGTAAGAGATGCCTGTAAAAGCCAACTAAAAATCTGCTTTAAAAATTCATGTTTTGAATCATTTGGGAAAGGCGGCAGAGATTCCAATCCTATCAAAGTACAGTACTGGTTCATTAAGAAGTTATCTCTAATGGGACAAATAATGCTCTGTAATTGTTATAATATTTCCCAGAAGTCTAGTGTTCTAATGAATTCACTACCTCAAAAAATTACATATCCTCTAAAATGAAAATGGCTTTCACAGGCAATATCTACAAGAGGTAAAACTAGCTACTGAGGTGTGAATCTACAGAACTTTGTGAGGGACTCTTAAGGAGATAATTGATACCGGATAATTAATGGCAAAGGAGGGGGTGTTGGTTCTATTAAGAATATCAGAGGATATTGATGGAAAGCTTACAGGCATGTGATTGGTTGGGATCAACAAGAGACATGTGATCTTCCTATTAATTGCTGCAAGTTTTATTCTTGCTGCAGGGTACAGGAGAGATAGAGAAAGTAAATTATCGGTTCCCAGTTATTCAAGCAGCTAAATGTTAATGCTAAGAACTGAAATACTTTCTCAGAAGAAATGTGTAAAAACATAAATAACCATTTATAGGTTATCAAGGAAGCCAATAAGGACTACTTCAAGTTAATATTTTTGTACCCATTGTTTATCAATGCTGTTATATGGCTAGAATACAAACTGAGCTGATCACCTAAATGTGGAGTCAAAGTGTTTTTTTCAAAACATCAACAATATTTTTGAAGCACGCTAAACATTATTAAATAATAATATAATTTTCAATAATATTACCCATTTCTGGAGGCCCAGGTAGCCTCCATGGCTAGAAGTGCCTTTTACAAGTTGTTACGGTACGACAATTTCAAAGATCCCTGAACTAGGAGAGCCTGACCACAGCAGTTCAGGCACTGGGGACTCAAGACTGCATTAATATAATGCACTCTGTGTAGATCGTCTCTTGCACTTGACATGGAAACTCTAGTTAGTGCAGAACACTGCTGCAATAGTGCTGGCACAGTAAGTATGAGCCTGTAGGCATATAGCACCTCTACTCAGGGATCTGGTTTGCCAGCAGCGGCTTAGTCATGCTGGCCACATGACTCGGAAGCTGTACGCTAGCTCCCTCGGCCAATAAAGCAAGATGAGCACCGCAACCCCAGAGTCAGGAACTAATGCTCAGAGGTCCCTTTACCGTTATCCAGACACATAATTGTTGACACATTTTAATCTTTTTCACTGCTGACAATAAAAAAAAATTAATAATTTTAATATTTCTTGTAAACTGCTTAGAGATTTTACTATGATCAAGCAGTATATAAATTTTGTAAAATAAATAAACCAAAATGTATACAGTGTGCTTACAGTTCACAGGACACCTTCCATACTGGCAGCAGCTATATTCAGGAAATAGCGGGTTCCTGACTTCCTGATAGAAGTGTTGATGATTTTGGAAACGAATCAGCAATAACTACCAAAGGACTGTGAGTATAAGTTAAGTATTGTGCATAGGGCAGCAGTAAAATTGTGCAACCCAGGAAGAACTAATTCTAGTCAATTAGTTGCAATTCACCAGCAGCTCAGTATCAGAATTCCATTTATTATTTGCAAAGACTGTATCAAAAATTTAGTGACATTTGGAATGCCTCATTACAGTGGTACCTCCGGTTGCAGACGGAATCTGTTCCAGAGGTCCGGTCGGATCCCGAGGTTTCCACTGCGCATGCGCGTGTGGCAAAACCGATCAAATACTTCCAGGTTTGCCGCTTTCGCATCCTGAAGTTACGTAACCAGAGGGTTACCTAACCAGAGGTACTACTGTACTTGTATAGAGCAAAGTATTTTGGGAGCAGTTTTCAAAAGTGTTGTGGAAACAGGTTGCATGTTTGAAGCAAATGGGAGGAGCTACAGCTGAGACCAATTTTTCTTCAGCTTTCATTCTTTGAAGATCAAAAATGTAGAGCCACACAAACGTCTCTCCCTTCCATATTCCTTGTTTCCACACAAATTCCATCCTACATTCCCTACATTAACCATGATGTAAGGTTTCATTTACCCTAATGTTAACCATAATTAGCTCTAGCTCAATTGTGGGGAACCTCTGGCACATGGGTGTAATTAGGCCTGCCGGGCTCTTTTGGGCAAACCACATCCACCTTTCCCAGGGCCAGGATGGAAGATGAAATGTTCATGGGAGAACAAACAGTGTGCAAGTCTATGAGATAGCTACTAAAAATTTCAGAAAAATACTACTACTGCACAAGACAAACATCATTTGATACAGCCTACTCTCATCATCTTCATTCTAAATTCTAATCAAGAATTTAGAAAATCTAATCACTTATCAGCTTCCACATACAAGATTCATTCCCTCTCTAAATACCCCAAGCTTGATTAAGAACATGCAATTTAAAAGCTTGCACTCTTTCTAAAACTAGGTGGTCTAATGTTTCGCTAACACAAAATCAGACTATGAAGCCAGATCAAACAAAGAGGCTGAAGGTTATGTCTGCTTATTTTCTCTACTATCTGACCTTAGAATGCTCCTCAACATTAAGAATATACAAAATATTTCAACACTAATCCACTGCTAACTTAAAAACACTAATTAACCCACTGTCTCCTTATTGTTGTCTTTAACAAAACACCAACACCAAACCTGCCACAATTTATCATTCAAGAAAAATCCTGCCAAAATTATTGGTTAGACTCAAATACAGTGGTTCAGTATGAAACTGTAGTACAATTCATCTTGAAAATTTAGTAAGCATGTTTATCTACTGAAGCCTCAACTTCAGACTCCCTAGTTATCACTGCAAAAATAAACTATTAAAGGAGCATAGTGGTGCTGATCGGTCACCAAACTTCTCACACTCAGTCCAAGATTACCCACAGGCAAAATGTTAACAGCCCAAAGTACAAACTTAAATGGCTGCAAATGTTCCCTGCATCAGAACTTCAAAATGGCAAGGATGGAAAAATACTGTTGTATAAAATTTAGGGGAGCAAAAAAAAAACCCCAAACCTGCAAAGCTTCAGTGCAGAAGGAAGCTTAAACTTCCTTCTATAACATTTGACAGCTACTTTTATCCATTACCAAGGAACATGTGAAAGCACAGGTTACTTCTGAAACACAGAAGGAAAGGAACCCAAAGATGTCATTATCCCTATAAAACAGAAACAGTCAAGACGTGCAGATTAGCTGACAATAGAACACAACAGTACAGTCAAGGAACCGAGATATTATCAAAGTTATTTCAACTGATCCAATCTCATTGCCTGCTTGAGTTCAAAGAAATCCATCTACCCTGTGTTTGCATATTGCCTATCAAAGGAACTGTGACTTTAAAAACAGAGTGATTGTGGGGAAAGCTCTGCCTTTTTTGTTTGCTAATATTACCATACTTTTCCATGCATAAGACTAGGGTTTTTTTACTTTAAAATAGTGTTAAAGGGGGGTAGTCTTATACACAGGGGCAATCTCCCCCCATTTTCTTAATTTCGAGTCCCCAAAAATAGAGGGTGTCTTATACACAGGGGCGTGTTATTCACGAAAAAATACGGTATTTCACTTTTGTTTTGATACAGCTGTGAGGGGGCTGAAAGTGCTCTTGAAGAAGATTCTAACCACACTAGCACAATGTGTCTAAAAGTATGCTTTCTTTTAAAGATAAGACCTTGCCCTGCTACACCATCCAAGACCAGCATATGTACAATAAACACAATACTAGAACTATTTATGAACCCTCCTGAATATTGCACGTTGTTTAAACCTGATTGGTTACTAGAACTGATTTGTCAATTGTAAAACAAGTTACAAAAGGTTCATCAGAATCTATTGGTACATTCTTCTGTTTTGGGTAGCATAAATGGAAAAAGATTCTGAATGCAATACTTATCTCTATCTCAGGCTCTCAAACTGGCTGTTTATGGAGAACACTTCTTGTGATGCAAATGACAAACTCTACAGTCTTTAAAGTTTAAGGTCTAAACTGAGAAGGGGACTTCATAACAATAAAAATTATGTGGCAAAGAGGTTTGCCTGACTTGTAAAATAAAAGATCTCACCCTACTCCTTCAGTGAGGTTATTCAGGGGAATTCTAAGTCAGCATTTCAGGTTAAGGTTTTCACTGGTAATAACAAGGCATTTGATTCACACTACAATAGTTAAAACTGTTAAACAAAAGACATTTGAAAGACTTTTGCTTTTATGTAACAGATACCTGGACCAAGGCAGAAATAACGTTTAGTACACAGAAAATTGACTAACATGTAACAAAGTTAGCTGATGTCAGCCAACTTGCTTGTGTTAAATACAATACCCCAAAGCTATTTTATATATATTTTATATAAATATATATTAAAAGCTATTAGGGATAGCAGCTTCAGCTAAAAACATCAGAGTCAAGCAATACTATGATCCTCAGGCCTAAACTTCAAAGTAAGTTTCTCTAACCTTCAGAAAAATGTGTATACAGGCATACCTCATTTTATTGTGCTCAGATATTGCTCTGTGCTAGGATGTGGGTGAAGCTGCAGGCAGCCTGGCCACTCTCAGGGGAAGAAAGCACACACACGCATGCATGCACGCACGCACACACACCTCGCTGTCCCTCTTTTGGCCACTGGCAGGAGCAAAACTAGGCTTTATTTCACCTGGGTCAAAGACCCAGTTTGTCACACACACCCCACATGCATTTGCATACACACACACACACACACACACAGAGGCTGGAAGCTTAAATGGTGCCCCCTCCAGAGGCTGCACTCAGGGCAAAAAAACTGGCTAGCCCTCCCCCCACAGCTCTGCCACAGGAGCAGAGCTGGCTAGGGCTGGAACCAAGTTTTCCCTTCCCACCCCTGCAGCCAGGAGGGCCTGGCTTAACAGACTACAGTATAGCTTACAATAACTTTTATACGCAGGGAAAAATGCAAAATAATAGTGATCCACTTTATTGCAATGTTTGCTTTATTGTGGTGGTCTGGAACTGAACCTGCAATATCTCTGAGATATGCCTGTACATGCAAACATGTTCAAAGCGTAAAAGAACTTATGGCTAATGTACTAGTGCCAACACACACACACACACCCCACAATCCAGACAAGGAGATCCATGAGCATATCACTTCCTGTGGCAGGAACTGCAGGTATTTAATTTAATTTTTGCTGAATTCTTACGTGAACCCTTTTTAGGAGTAAAACACAGCATATGAATTATTTTAAACTACAGCAAGAACAGGACATTTTCATGTTGTCATTGAAGCACTAACACCACACTATTTGCAGATGTTGCAACCGAGGCTAATACCTCTGAATGTCTACCTGCATCCTGTTGTGGGGGGGATTAGCAAATAAAAATGGCAGACAGGAAAAGAAGTAACCACCCTCTTCCCACACAGTTTCACCGTTCAACCTTAAAGCTAATTTTCTTTACAAAGACCCCAGTTAACAGTTAAATGTTAATGCATAACATGTAGTTCCCAATAAGAGAATCTCCACCAAACAAAATCTGTACTTCTTCTGAATAACTAGATGATGCATACTTTTCATTCTACTCTTAATGCAATGTTCATAAAAGTACAGTGGTACCTCAGGTTACGCTTCAGGTTACATACGCTTCAAGTTACAGACTCACTAACACAGAAATAGTACCTCAGGTTAAGAACTTTGCTTCAGGATGAGAACAGAAATCATGCAGCGGCAGCACAGCAGCAGCAGGAGGACCCATTAACTAAAGTGGTGCTTCAGGTTAAGAACAGTTTCAGGTTAAGAACGGACCTCTGGAACGAATTAAGTTCTTAACCCAAGGTACCACTGTATTCCTATATGCTAGCACTTAAAACATTGGGCCAACTATTTATGTTCTCTCTATTAAAATGAATATTCCCTAACAAACATATTCTATAACAAACTCTGACGTGATTATACACCAGTGGAAGAGGCAAAACCTTGGATGATTTCCTCTTCTCTTAATAAGAGATTTACCCACATATGTCAAAGACAGGACAAAATTCCATGACCTTTTAAATGTGTTTGTTTTTGTTATTATGCATTTTGTGTGATCCTTGGATGAAGAGTGGTATACAATTAATCAATCAATTAACTTGATTGATTGATTGATTGATTGATTTCCACCACTAGATACCCAACAGTTCAATCTTATACATATCACCTCAGCATGAGTTCAATGGGGCCTATTTCCAGGGTAGTGGGTATAAAACTGAAGCCTAAATAAGTTTAGAAAATACTCAATTTAGACCTCAATCGTATACCCACCTCTTTGAAGTAAGCCCCACTGTACTGTTTATAACCACAGGCCTTCGTAGCTGTTGTACAATATTCTATTGCAGTATATAGTTTATTTATAAATAACTTGATTACTTCTGAGTAAACTTACATGGGATTATGCTATTTGAGAATACTCACAAATCAGACAATAAAACAAGTACATTATATCTTATTCTGGGCAGATGCTTTAAAGTTCAGAGATTTGTTATCATTTGCAGGGAAATCTCAGCAGACTGCATCGGGGCAACAACAGATTGGCAAATGAATTCTGAAAACATTTGAAGAGAAGAGAGCCAAAAATGGCAACAAGATCTATTTTTCCACACTCCACCGCCTACCTACATTTATTATGGATAGATTTGTTACTGTTATAATCACAATGGGATACATCAATGTGAACTGCACAGACAACACTGGGGGTTTTTTTTAGAAACCACTGCAAATCTAGGACAGTTCTATCTAAAAGCTTTCAGTGGTTGATAAGGGAAGAACATTATATACATTAGTCCATATGGTGTTAGGGAAGGAATCCAATATTTCACAAAACATTTAAGAGACTGGGCGCAATCCACTCAAATGTAAACAACTAATTCTCCCTCTAAAACCTTGACTGAATCACACCCTGTGTAAGTTTTATAACTACTCTGACATGAAGGGTAAAAAAAAAAGTCTTTAAAAGATGTCACTACAGCTGTCTTGCAAAATAAAAATGCAAGTGTATTGGCAATAGCCAGCTGGTAGCTCCCCCTCCAGATTCTCAGCAGTATTATTTAGCCCAGGAACATTTAATAGAAGACAACCATAAAAGCAGAAGCTACCCTAGCTTTCCTTGAAGAAACGTGTCAACAAAAGCAGGACAATATAAATGTACAGTGAAGCACCTCAAAGGCATCGCTATGTACTCCGGAGTGCATTTCTACCCAGCATTACAAATGACAAAACTTGACCGGCAGAGAGCAAAGAGCGTATTCCGCAGAGGCAAGCGCCTCTTCGGCATATTTGCTTCTGATCTCGTGTGTTTTGCAAACTCCCCAATTCCACGGACTCCTCCACCAACCCCAGCACCCCATTTCTGCAGGGGAAGGGAGAAGCGCGAGGGGAAGGGGGTGTTTCGAGGCCGCCTCACCTGAGAGAGCTGCCTGGGGTTGGGGCAGCCGAAGAGCGCGGAGCTGGAGCTGAAGCTGATGGCTCCTCTGCGGCTGAGGACGTGCTGCGGGACCGGCCTGTCCAGAGGCAGCACCGGCAGCTGGTAACATACTTCCATTGAAACGGAGGCGCCGCCGCTTCGTCTTCTGGAGCGCCCACAAAAGCCAGGCCAGGCTCCCGGAGCGAAGCGAGGCCAGGCCCGCCGCCCTCACCTGCCCCACGCGCCGGGAACGGGTCGGAGAAGCGGCGCTGAGGGGGCTTTCCCCGCACCCCGGCCCACCCCGCTCCGCGCCCGCCGACGCAGCCCTAGGGAAGGCTGAGGGGGAAGCAAGTGCCGAGGAGGAAGAAGAAGGGCGAGAAGAAGCAGCAGCCACGGCAGCGGCGGCGGCAAGTCCCGTCTCGAGTCCCCCGGTCAGCTCCGGGACGGCCGCGTGCCGCCGCTCATGGGTGCCGGCGAGCGGGCCCGGGTGGCTGCGGCGACGGCGGCGGGCTGATTTGGGTGAGACACAACTCGGCTGCGGCAGCGCCGCTATTGTCCGGCACGAGGCGCGGCCCCGCGCGAGGGGAGGGGCCAGGTAGTGGCGGTTGGTGATGCCGCAGCTGTGGTGGAGGCGACGGAAGCGTCAGCGGGGCGGGGGGGGGGAGAGCAGCTGCGCGTGCAGGAGCGAGAGGCCGCCTTTGCCTCTCCCGCGCCCGCAGTCAGGCGCAAGCCCCAAGCGAAGGCGAGCGCACGCGCCCAGGGAAGCACCAGCCAGGGCGGGCGGGCGGCCGGGCGGGCGTGCAGGCTGTGTGTCGGCGCGCCTATGCGCAGCGGGGACGCCGACGGAGCTTGTGCGTCGTGACGTCATTCCTCCTGCCTGGCTTACCCCCCCCCCCGTTGCTTTTGCTAAGGGAGAGTAAAGGGAGGGCGGGTGCTTTCTTCACAATCGTTTCCCTGCTCAGTACTGTATATAGGATCTTCTTTTTCTTTCCCTAGAGGCCCCTTATGTCTCTTCAGCTTCGATCTTCTTCGTTCTGCAGCACCTCGTGAGGAGAAAATCTCTACTGATGTTCTGGCTGAATGCAGACTTGATGGCCGCAACATCCAACTGGCTTTTCCTTCCCCCTCCTCGCCCCTGTTTTAATTATCTTACCTACAGAATCTCACATAAATTGAGTTACATTTTAAAGGGATTCATGTGGCACTCGGCTCTTTTGTTTGCTGGTGGTGGTGCAGCAGCAGCACTCAAAACCGCACTTCTCAGGCTCAGCCGGCCCTAGGCAACCTCTGCCTCGCTTTGCAATGTGGCTCCAGCTCCACTTGCCTTCTTTCCTCTCCCCTCAACCCATCCTACAAATGCCTTGTCAATTTCTAGCCTGTTCTCTGCGAGATGGCAGGAGATGAAGGACTCAAGGTGACATGATAAGAGTCATTGTTGACAATTGCTCACTTTCATTGCACTCTCGCCTTTGTTTGCATGTTTTTGTAGTGCTTCAATTACCTACAAAACCTGTTCGCCCAAAAAGGATTAGCATGAGAAAAGAATTGTGTTGTAAGCTATGGAAAACAATGGCTCTTATCATACTGCTTCAGCTCTCAAAAATGATAGGTTGCAGGGTATGTGTGAAGAAAGCACATGAAACCACAGCCTTGCTTGAAGCTAAGCAGGGCTGGGTCTAGTCTGGGACTGTCTTGAGAACCACATGAATGCCACCATGGGTTCCACGAAAGAAGAAAATCTGGATATAAAAATAAGTAAATAATTAGTCTTGTATACAGCTTTGTATAGTACAATGTACCGGTAAGTCTTCTGGGAAGAAACTCCAGCACTCCTGGCATGCTGTTGGCCCTTAATCACTGGTACACTTCAGACATCCCTAATACCTAAGAACTCACTCATTTCCCCCAGTTCTAGTTACCCGCCGAGGCACGTCAGCTAGGAGCTCCCCCGGTCACCGCTCTGGGGCGTGCCTTCAGCCCACACCTCCATAGGCTTCGGACAGGGCCACGCCCCCCGGAATCCTTTAACGGACCACCCTTCGTTCACTGGGGGGAGGTGATGGCGTTCCTCCCCCCCCCACATCCTCTGAACCCCTTCTTACCAATGCCTACCGCCACACGAGCGCACGCTCGCTGCCAATCCTCTCATGCCTGAAACCAATCACCTATACTCTTTGCAACTTCCCCCAGTTCTAGTTACAGGTAGGTAGCCGTGTTGGTCTGCCGTAGTCAAAACAAAATTTTAAAAATCCTTCCAGTAGCACCTTAGAGACCAACTAAGTTTGTTATTGGTATGAGCTCTCGTGTGCATGCACACTTCTTCAGATACCCCAGTTACCTTCATAGACTCCAGCGGTGTATATATATATGACACTTCCAAGAGAGGGTTTCACTAAAGAGTACACCAGGTATCTAAACAAGTAAGTTTGTTCTAAAGCTTGCTGATTTGAGCACCATTTATACCTAGGACTATGTTTGCCCCAAATCATAATATTGGCCTTGAGAGTATTTTATAGATAGACTTGATTACAGTATGTGCTGAATACCTCAAATAGATTTTGAGGCCCAATCGGGAAAGAGAGGAGCACTAAATCATCGACATACGTCAAGACTGAGATCTTTCTGTTCCTAATTACCAGAGAAGGGGTTTTTTCATTGCCTAATTATGGCAGCAAATCATTAATATAAAAGTTTAAAAGAGTGGGAGACAGAACACAACTTATTGGAGATATGCAATTTTGCCGTCGCTTGAAAACTATCAAAAAAGCAACGTTCTTCCTAAAGGGGAATTGTGATTCATATAAGAAGGTATTCCCATCCAATAGTTGAGGAACCATAATTATTCTCCAAATGATGTAGTGTAATCATGTTTTTTTATTTATATAGAGGAATTACTGAATCCAAGGGTGCCACCAATTAATTTTCAGGCTTTTAATCAGACTGAGACATAATGCTAAATCACTGGCACATTATAAATGCCTAGAATGCATGTTCCTTCATAAAGCATCTTAAGAATGAGCAAGAACAAGATTGTATGTCTGCACATGCTATCAGGTTGTGTATAATGGATTTTATTTTTACTTTTTTAAGGTACAGCACTTTCCAAACAAACATCCAGTAGTGTGGGACATTTCCCAAAATTGTTTACTCCTGCTCTGCAGGGATATACATATCAATAGTATGACCAGGAGGCCAATCACATGGGCCTTTCACACCGAATTGGAAGCTTCCCTGCTGGTAATTCTGGATGACAATACTGCAGAAAAGACCCTCAAAAACAACCCTGACCCCATAGATTGCATCATGCTGAAATAGCTCCCATATTATTGTGAGTGTGTTTAAAGGGCAACTGAACTGATGTAATAACATCCCTCCAAACAAACCCCACGTGCCAGACTATAACATTATATATGTAAAGGGAGGGGGAGAATTCCCAGAAGAAACATAAACAATTGAAAGCACCAAAAGCACCAAACCCATTGAACTCTAGCCACTTCCTGCTCCTGCTGCCAAAGCAAATACGCAGGTGGAGTATAATGCAAGATCCAAGATTGCACAATGGAAGGTGTGGAAGTATGAAAAGGAGAGAGAAAACAGAGTTCCTGATCATTTTTCTTTGAAATTTGAGAGCACCGTGATAAAGGAAAATATTTCCTCAGCTTACTGCGCCTCTTTCTCCACCCTCTTTTGTTTCCTCTTCTCAGCTTGTCTCTGCTTGTCACCTTACACTTGCTATGACATATAGAACTCTAGCCCTGTAGCAAAAATGGATGGGTAAACTGATAGGCCACAGTATTGATATTATCAGGTAATAATTGTGATTTATGATATGAATTCTCCAGGCTGTTACCAGAGCCTCATGGGGTTAGGAAGGTATCAAGGAGATGATTACCAGAGAATGAACAACATTTTTCACCATTTGTGATTTTTTTCACATTTGTGTAGAACAAAGTAATATTATCTGGTAAGGGATTAAAAGCAAAGGAGATGGAGGAATAAAAATAAAGCCTGGTCAACAGTATGGTTAATGATTATGCAAATTTGACATTTGACCCTTTGCTATATCTCTCTGACTGATATCTCTACATCATCTCAAAATCATGGTCATATGGGTGATACTGAAAGCCATGGGATTTATTGGGTTCAGCAAAGAACAATGTAGAAAGAGAAAGCAGATGGGAATGCAAATATAGGCAAAGACACGTAAACTATGGTTTGTTGAGGATGCTGAGAGCCCACAGGTAAACCTACAATACATAAAGTGTAAAGCAGGCTCGTTCCATGATGTCCATACCAGTTTGTGGCAACTTACATTCTTCTATCCATTACTTCACACGCAGCAGTACAGACAGCCTGTGTGACCACATTGCCAACATCTACACTACATTATGATACAAGCCTAGAAAAATCAGAAGCTGAATACATTTCAAAGTTCTTATTTTCAAACAATAATATTTGTTTTAATTAACTACAATGCTTGTAGTGTTTATTGGATGAGTTTCATTTGCACATGAGTGCAGAACCCGTGCAACTCATGTACAACTGTGGGAGGTAATGACATCTCACTATGTGCAAGTCTAATATTTAAAATAACACGCTAATTGTGAGTGGCTATTACAATTTTGGTTCAAAACATTTTAGAATGTGGTTCACATTTCACAATGGAGGTAGCATCATTTATATGAAATGAAATCTTGTTCTTTACTAAAATTAATTAGCAACCCTTTAAAAGTGCAAATAGAACTCTTATTTTCAGCCAATTAATTTTACAGAAACTGCAAGCAGAGTGCAAATAAGAGGTGTTTCCCACGATACAGGAATTTACTATTTGACTAATAGTGCAAACCCATACTCAGAGGTTTGCCAACTGAGGAGCATTTGTATCATGGTATTGAGCTCAGAGTCAAAAGAGAATAAGCCAGACAAGTCTGAGGTGGCTGTACCACCAACTGGAGAATCAGGTCAGGCTCTTGGCACTGGTATTTCTGAGTCAACAGAGCCCAAAGACTGATGGTTTGGAGCCCACAGAACCTGAGGCTAGCATTCTGGAACCTGCAGAGCCTAATCCAGGACCCTCGCACATGCCACCCCCAAGTTTGACTTAGAGGAATCAAATATTTCCCATTCTACCACACCTGCCTAGCAGCACAGGAAATGTGTCAGGCAAGAGGCCACAGAAAGGCTCAGGCAAGCTTGCCTGTGGGCCAGAAGGTTATAATAATAAAAATTATAATAATATAAATAATAAATAATTTTTAATACCCTGCCCATCTGGCTGGGTTTCCCCAGCCACTCTGGACCGCTCTCAAGAGAATATGGGTGTTTGATGTTATAAGACCCACAGCCTTCAAACCAAGGAAGAGGAGCTTGGGAAAGGTAGACTGGGTGAAGTGACTCAAGGCCTCAGGTTCATTTCCAGCCCTACCTTCAGCCTTTGTTGGAGCAAGTTGCCCAGTTGGAACTTTCTGGGCTGTCTTGTCCATTGGAATACCTGGTAAAGATGAGCCATATCAATTAGGATGAGAGGAAGGCTCCCAATGCCATTGGAAGTGCAAATATTCCACCTCTACCAACCACACACCTATAGAATTGCCTCCACATGCTGCAGGATGGCTGTGCTAGCTAAGGTAACCCACCGTTGGATCACTAAAATAGGATAGAGTCATGGATGGGTTATGGTCAACACACTGGAGGACTGCAAACTATCCCAGACCCCAAACACCTTAATTTCATTAGTGTGCCAGCAAACTCACCAGGAATCTATACCAAGTTAGAAAAAAATATAATAAGACTCAATTCCCACCACCTCCCAAGGTACGTACTGCTTAGATGCCATGTGCACTCTAGAGAGGTAACTCTGCCTGCCTTTACCAGCAGAACTCTGAATGTGGACTCAGCTACATTGGCAAAGAAAAGGCGCTTTATATGTGTTGCATATGCATTATGACACTGTGACACCAGATGGCGCTATGGAGTTCCATTTTTCCTAACCCGATTTCTCATACAAAGTTTGCAACGCGTTTAACTGAAACACCTCTTTGATGTGTCTAGATCCAGCCTGAATGATTGCTCTATTAAATATGTACAGTGGTACCTCGGGTTAAGTACTTAATTCGTTCCGGAGGTCCGTTCTTAACCTGAAACTGTTCTTAACCTGAAGCACCACTTTAGCTAATGGGGCCTCCCGCTGCTGCTGCGCCGCCGGAGCACGATTTCTGTTCTCATCCTGAAGCAAAGTTCTTAACCCGAGGTAATATTTCTGCATTAGCGGAGTCTGTAACCTGAAGCGTATGTAACCTGAGGTACCACTGTATCATATTTTCAATGTCCTTTTCTTCTAAATACGTATCTTAGGAATTGTCTTCTCTTTAAGATTGGTCTTAAAATTTGTTTCACCTAATGTTTGACTAGCAGCCAGGTTTAGAAAACACATAAAATCTGAGTGGTCGAAATGTATGGCTCAAATTCCTACCCCACAGCTTTTATATGAAAACAATGTTGTCACTGCAAACAAGGTGTCTACTTTCAATTTGCTTTGAAACAGTGTTTTAAAGACAGCTTAAATGTGGGTTGTATAGTAATGCCTGTCAAGAAAAGTTGCTTACCAAGCTTTTAACTCTTACTCAAAAGCTGACAGCTAACATTTTTTTTAAAGCGCCCTCTTTGTTATAGCCTTGTCTTAAAACCTCCTTATTTTCTACATGAGCAGTTTTCACTGCTGTTCTTTTTTCTTGATCTGCACTCTAATAAACCATTTGAATTGTAACCCTCTTAGAAATAATAGATATCTTAAAGCCTGAATCAGATCATTTGTAAGTTGGAAGGGAAGAGATACAGTTAATTGGGGCAACAGTATGCTTCCATTTACTGTTGGTATTTAGCATTTATTTGACACCAGAGGAGTGCTAGGCACTGGAGATGAGGTAAAGAGGCCAATTCAGGTTTACGGCCAGATTTCAGTCTGCATGGGCTAGGTCAGCGATGAGGAACCTGTGACTCTCCAGATGTTGTTGGACTACAACACAATTCTCTGGGAAGAGGGATTGATTATTAAGCTGATTATAGCTTTGTAAGGGCAATAGGGGTCTCCTAACTCCTATAGTGCAGATGGGGCATTAACTCCTTTGGGAGAGTATTCCCAAACTAGAAAATTGCTAAAATTGCTCTCCTCCATGTTCTACAGATATACCTGTCCAACAGATGGAAGTCTCAGCTGAAGATCTTAATGCATGCACAGGTTGGTATGGGAGAAGGAGGTCCATCAGATGTTTAGATTCTCAACCATCTCAACCGTTGTTTTTAAGGCAAACAACAACACCTTGAACTGGGCTCAGAAATTAATATAATACGCTGTAAATATAATTCCTTCTGAATAAGGGTAATATAGCCCCACTTAGATAAACCAGTTGGAACTCTCAGAGCACAGTTCTTCATTAATTGGAACTTTCAAACCATCTTCAAAGGTAGCTCCATGCATAACTCATTATAGTAATCAGATGGTTGCTGCTCAAGCTTTGAGCATTACTGGATAATAATCATAGAACCATAGAACTGTAGAGTTGGAAGGGACCCTGAGGATCATCTAGTCCAACCCCCTGCAATGCAGGAATATGCAGTTGTCCCATATGGGGATCAAACCTGCAACCTTGCCATTATCAGCACCAAGCTCTAACCAACTGAGCTACATTCTAGATGTAGATCATATAATAATATGATGATGATGATTAAAATTTGTACACCACCATTTATTTGTAAAGTTGATTTTCTCAATCCATTCTAGTTGGGCTTAAGTTCCGGCTTTGGATCTGAGATTATGATGATGTTCCTGGCTCCACATTTAGGTGAGAGATGAGACTACTGGGAACTATGAACGCTCCTCTTCCATGACTTTCAACTCTGAAACTTCCTTCCAATAAACCTCATCGTACTTCAACCCCTCAGGTTTTCAGGGGCAGGTGTTAAAATCTTCATTTTTCAACAGGCTTTTAGACAAATACAGAGATTTTAGGAAGGCCCTGGTTGCATATAAATGGGTGTTATTACAGCTCCTTCGTTTCAGGGTCATTTTTACCTATTGCATTATATGTAATTTTATTGGCCATCTCTTTGCAGACCAATCCAGCCATGTAAACAGTTTCTCACAAGCACAGACATAAATCTGGTGGGGATGCATACATAGTAAAGTTAAACCCCTGAGAAATTTTTCTAGGTATAGTATTTCTAGGTACTGATAGCTGATGACTAATGAGTTCTTTATCATGCAGATTTGAGTTATTACCTTGAAATATATTAAATAAAGCTAGTTATGGTGTCACTTCTATTTGCTGCTTAGTAATTTTGCTAATCTTACATAAAACTGACAACCACAATTTTGTTATACTCCCACCACATATGAATATATGTACCTCACCTGCCTCGTCTTGGTGAAGTTTCTGCGTGTTTTGTGCTAATTTTCTTGGTATTAAATACCATCTATGAATGAGCTCCCTTTTGCTGGCATAAATCAATTTTAAGGGCAATTTAGACCACCATGTAGAACACTGAAGTAAATCTGCTCTTTGAGTGCTTTCCATAGGCATCCCATTGGCCACTATGAGAATAGGATGCTGGACCGAACAAGCCTTTTGTCTGATCCAGCAAGACTTAACTTCAAACAAACAAGGCTGCTTGTATTTATGTTCTGGCTGCTCTGCAATATGGCACTACATCCTTAAGGTTCCTTTTCCACAATAATAATAATACATATTAAAAAATAATATTTCTGGCTACAAGCCTGCTTTGGAGAAGGGGGTTACTTCCATAGTAAAACTCAGTAAACACAGTAAACTCAGTAAAACACAGGCATTCCAGTAATAGGAGCCAACTTCTGGGGGCTGAGGGGGTCTTCACTCCCCTCCCTCGCGAGTTGATGGGCATTGCCATTCAATGGGGGGGGGTCACCACATCATATTATTGATTATGTTGGGCTGCCTCCCCCCCCCATTTTATTCAAGTTGGCACCGCTCATCCCAGCACCTCACTGCTGAAGTTTTTCAGTACGTGTACTTGAATCATTGTCTTTGTTTCTAGTGATTAAATAAGAAATTCAAGACCACGTAATGTGCCAAACCATGGACTAAATATTAGACATCTGTATCTTTATGATTCTGTAACTGCATTGTATTTATCTGTCATGGATAAGCTATTTTCCTTGGAAACAGGCCAATGCCTAGATTAGCTTTATTGGTTAATGGAGTCATAACAAGAAATACCTTGCAATAAAAGATAACTTGAATGCTGAGGAGGCGCCTGCTTTATTAGAATTTCCTCAGTGAGTTTTTCTGTGGATCTAGGATCTCTTCATACTTTTTAACACTGCTGGTTAGACGAAGGGCCCCTCCAGACAAATGTTATTGTTTTCATTAACATATTCTTGACACAATCACGGTGTACTGGTGGTTGATTTGTTCTGCTTCCTTTCGTTTTGTTATGCTTCCCCAGTGTTACCACATGACAGTACTTAAAAGAAGAGATTGCTTTGCTTGATAGTGCACCATATTTCTTTACAATACCAGGTCATTCTTGGCCATCTCTTTCTCGTCTGTGTTTTTATACCACAAATGTACTGGTTTATTTTTGCCCCACTTTTATTCCTCTTTAGCTCCTCCAGAAAGCAATACTGTGGTACCTCAAGTTACAAGCACCTCAGGTGACAAACGCTTCAGGTTACAAACTCCGCTAACCTGGAAGAGTTACCTTGAGCTGAGAACTTTGCCTCACGATGAGAATGAAAATTGTGTGCCGGCGGCGCAGCAGGAGGCCCCATTAGCTAAAGTAGTTAAGAACAGTTTCAGGTTAAGAACGGACCTCCAGAATTAATTAAGTTCTTAACCCGAGGTACCACTATACTTCTTTATTTAACAGCTAAAGAGAACCCAGGATTAGACAGCTGAGTGAAATGATATGTTTCCAAACCCACAAATGCAAATGTTTGCTATCACTACAGAAAACAACAAATGGTATCCAAAAGCTTATGCAAAAACTCAGGAAAAACAGACACAGTATGAACACAGTATCACAGACAGCAAAGTATAATTAATTCTCACAATTCTTCATAGAAACACCAGCTTTTCCCAAGGGAAAAATGCTTCACTTATAAGTAAGGAAGCTGGGTCTTCTCAGCCACTGGGTTTGCCATCCTACACACACTTACCTGAGAGTCTTCTTTGGTGATCACTCGTAGCTGAGTAAGATTGTTTTCCATGAACACAGCCTTAACAGTGAGTCCGTAAGTTACTGTGGAAGCCAATTCTGGATCCACAGGTCCTTCCACAGTGGGGACTGTGAGGGTTTGCCAAGCATGCCTTCCTCTTGGCACGTTTCTCCCTTTCATGCTGAGTTTGAGTGTCTTTAAAGTCCATGACACCTTTGGTAAAGGCTGTTCTCCAATTGAAGCACTTGCAGGCCAATGTTTCCTAGTTGTCGGTGTTTATACTACTTTTTTAAGATTTGCCTTGAGACAGTCTTTAAAACTCTTTTGTTGACCACCAGCATTACGCTTTCCATTTTAAAGTTTGGAATAGAGTAGTTGCTTTGGAAGATGATAATCAGGCATCTACACAACATGACCAGTCCAACGAAGTTGATGTTGAAGAGTCATTGCTTTGACAGTGGTAATCTTTGCTTCTTCTAGTACATTGGCATTAGTTTGCCTGTCTTCCCAAGTGATGTGTAAAAATTTTCGGAAATGCCATTGCTGGAATCTTTCAAGGAGCTGGAGATGGCATTTAAAGCAACTACCTGAGAGTACATTTCATTGAACTAAATGGGACTTCTACGTAAACCTGCATAGAGATTGTGCTGCGAATAAACTACAATATTCATATATATATATATATATATATATATATATATGCAGGTTTTGGTGTCCTCGGGTGTCTTCCCGTGTAAAAGTTGGGGTGTCTAGGCGACGTTTCGACGAGGTCTCACTCGTCATCTTCAGGCTGGTGCTTTCGGCTTCTTGTTACTGGAACAGAGCAGGATCTCAGTGTTTGAGTTCCTATAAATACTGTTGAGGAGGTGTGGTGTATAGCCTCCAATGTTCTGGGCAGAGAGGAGGTTCCCAGGCTAGTGTGCCTTTTCTTCTTTTGTTCCTTAATTACTTGAGGGATATCTTGAGTGATTTCTTGAGTGATTTCCTGAATCCCACTTAGGTGGGTCATTAGGTGTGGATTAGTTGCTAAAGCCTTCGTGTCTTGAACTCTTGAACTTTGTGAAGAGTTTTTCTGAGAAGATGGCTGTACTGCACTTGGCTGTGCTCTGGCTTGGCTTCGTGTATAGGGGCGAGCTGTGGTTTTGTGGCCTGTGCCAGCCAGATCTGTGTAGGGATTGCAGGGGGGTGCAGCATCCGGAGGTGCCACCCTGGTTTGGCTACTGGATGGTGTCTGTAATTTATCTGTGGAGAGGGTCTGGGTTTGGGTCTGGTGTGGTTGATTGGTGATGGCGTTCTGTGTGCCTCTGGATCTGGTGTCAGATTTTGTGGGGAGGGCTAATTTCCAGATGTCTGGCAAGCGGGATGTGTCGTCACGCTTGTTCATGTTGTGAGGGTGTTTCTCTATCTCGATGGCTTCCATGATTATTCTCTTGTGGTGATGTTCCATGTTAAAGAGCAATTTTGAATCTGCAAAATTAATTTCGTGTCCTGTTTCTTTCATGTGTTGGAAAAGAGAGGAAGTTTTTTCTTCTTTTTTTCTTCTCTTTTCCAACACATGAAAGAAACAGGACACGAAATTAATTTTGCAGATTCAAAATTGCTCTTTAACATGGAACATCACCACAAGAGAATAATCATGGAAGCCATCGAGATAGAGAAACACCCTCACAACATGAACAAGCGTGACGACACATCCCGCTTGCCAGACATCTAGAAATTAGCCCTCCCCACAAAATCTGACACCAGATCCAGAGGCACACAGAACGCCATCACCAATCAACCACACCAGACCCAAACCCAGACCCTCTCCACAGATAAATTACAGACACCATCCAGTAGCCAAACCAGGGTGGCACCTCCGGATGCTGCACCCCCCTGCAATCCCTACACAGATCTGGCTGGCACAGGCCACAAAACCACAGCTCGCCCCTATACACGAAGCCAAGCCAGAGCACAGCCAAGTGCAGTACAGCCATCTTCTCAGAAAAACTCTTCACAAAGTTCAAGAGTTCAAGACACGAAGGCTTTAGCAACTAATCCACACCTAATGACCCACCTAAGTGGGATTCAGGAAATCACTCAAGAAATCACTCAAGATATCCCTCAAGTAATTAAGGAACAAAAGAAGAAAAGGCACACTAGCCTGGGAACCTCCTCTCTGCCCAGAACATTGGAGGCTATACACCACACCTCCTCAACAGTATTTATAGGAACTCAAACACTGAGATCCTGCTCTGTTCCAGTAACAAGAAGCCGAAAGCACCAGCCTGAAGATGACGAGTGAGACCTCGTCGAAACGTCGCCTAGACACCCCAACTTTTACACGGGAAGACACCCGAGGACACCAAAACCTGCATTCCTGTACCCGTGAAAATCTACGAAAGCATATATATATATATATATATATGACACTAAGGCATCATGCAGAGCTAATGTCTGGTCTCCGTCTGGCATTCAGTCAGCATTATGAGAGATCTATGATTGCATCTACCAAGCATTTAAAAAATAGCCCCAGTTGTATGTATTTTGGATTACTTTCAAAGAGGATTAGACAAATTCATGGAAAATGCTATCAGTGACTACAAACCATGATGGCTATGTTGCACCCCTGCTGTCAGAAGCAGTATGCTTCTGAATACAGTGGTACCTCGGATTACAAACGCTTCAGGTTACAGACGCTTCAGGTTACAGACTCCGCTAACCCAGAAATAGTACCTCGGGGTAAGAACTTTGCTTCAGGATGAGGACAGAAATCATGCAGTGGCGGCGCAGCAGCAGCAGTGGGAGGCCCCATTAGCTAAAGTGGTGCTTCAGGTTAAGAACTGTTTCAGGTTAAGAACGGACCTCCAGAACGAATTAAGTTCTTAACCTGAAGCACCAGTTGGCAACCAGTGCAGTTAGTCAGTTGGCAACCAGTGCAGATCTATGAGAACAGATGTTATATGCTGACAAGGTCTCACTCCTGTCAGCAATCATACTGCAGTATTCCGCACTAACTGCAAGCAGATAAGAGGGAAGCCCCACGTAAAGCACACTGCAGTAATCCAGTTCTGAAGTCACCCAGGATAGGTAATTGACCAATTTATCAAATGTGGATAAGCCCCTTTTTGTTTTGTTTTGTTAAAAAGCAAAAAGTCCTGCCCAGGAACTGTGCAAAAGCACACAGGTAATTGTAAATTCTCAGGACACACTTCTGCAGTTTTCTGGTTTTGTGCAAATATGAGGGATCAACAGAAAAATATATACCGTATTTTTCGCTCTATAA
Organism: Podarcis tiliguerta; assembly: GCF_965153285.1. Taxonomy (NCBI): domain Eukaryota; kingdom Metazoa; phylum Chordata; class Lepidosauria; order Squamata; family Lacertidae; genus Podarcis; species Podarcis tiliguerta. The sequence continues at coordinate 34,152,321 of NC_139540.1, read as the reverse complement.
GACGCACCAGACCACAAGACGCACCTAGTTTTTGGAGAAGGAAAACAAGAAAAAAAATATTCTGAATCTCAGAAGCCAGAACAGCAAGAGGGATCGCTGCACAGTGAAAGCAACAATCCCTCTTGTTGTTCTGGCTTCTGGGACAGCTGTGCATCCTGCATTTGCTCCATAAGACGCACACACATTTCCCCTTACTTTTTAGGAGGGAAAAAGTGAGTCTTATAGAGCAAAAAATACGGTATTCCTCAATTCAGGAGTACACCGGTATTAGTTACAGGCACAGCTGGGAAAGAAATAAAAGTAGTAGGCATGGAACGGGGGGGGGGGGGGTTAACAGAAAGGAACAATTAATCCACCCATGCAAAACCACCGAAACAAATCATGTGTGACCCTAAGTGGAGTGAGTGGTTTGGAGCCTGATTTTCTCAAACTTCTTATATTGCCCCTGCATTAGGTAAACCTACAGGGGTGAAGCACTGAGACTGGTATTGACAGCAATGTTATGTGAACTATGCAAATTAAATAAGAACACAAATAGCTGCAACAATACAGGAAACTCCAGTGTGGATAAATCCATATTTAAAACAAAGCAAAGGCAATACAAAATAGACTCCGATTTGTCTAGAAATAAAATGAATGTCACATTTAAAACACACCCCATCCAAAAAGAATCCTGAGAACTTTAGTCTGCTCCCACAGAGCTTCAATTCCCAGCACTCTTAAGAAACTACAGTTCCCTAGATTATCGGGGGGGGGGTGTGTGCTTTAAATATGCTTTTAATGTATGGTGTTTGCATAGACTGTAGTGTATCAAAACCCATGTCTTGTCCCCCTCCATCATGGGACCCTACATCTTTCTAAATAATAAGGAGCTAACATTTGTGGTATGTTCACACTCATGATTCTCTTCTTTTGACACACACTGGGCATTACATTGCAAAGATATATTAACCATCAGACATAAATAATTTGCTACTGTACGACACCAGAGGGAGCTGTAGGCCTACAGAATGTACCGTACTTGACAGGTGGTCAATAAGCAAACCTTACAACATCATGTTTCATAAGGCAGCACAGAACTGTAACAACATGGGGCATCTTTGCTGGTTTATCCCCTCCAACTAGATTTAGGTCTGAAAAGACCAAAGAAAGGTAGATATAGGGTGAGTAAGCACCATTTGTGACATTGCACAACATTCCATTACTGATCATGGAGCATATCTGTTAAGGCAGGGGTCAGCAAACTTTTTCAGCAGGGGGCCGGTCCACTGTTCCTCAGACCTTGTGTGGGGCTGGACTTTATTTTTTTTTTGGGGGGGGGAGGAATGAACGAATTCCTATTCCCCACAAATAACCCAGAGATGCATTTTAAATAAAAGCACACATTCTACTCATGTAAAAACACGCTGATTCCCGGACTGTCCACAGGCTGGATTTAGAAGGCAATTGGGCCGCATCTGGCCCCCGGGTCTTATTTTGCCTAGCCATGACATAGAGTGTAACATGGTGGTCCTCCCTTTCCCATTAATTACCTTCAATGCAGTAATCTCTGGAACAACAGAATAAATTCTAAGGGAATTTTGCAGTACATGCAGATCGTGAATGCACATAGACAAACAGAACTGTAATGTCAAAGCCTACATGGAAGCTGAAGGGAGGTAAAAAAGGAGTTGAGTGACATACTGTAAGGCTGGAGCTTTCTTTTTTGCTTTCATTTCTGTGAAAGCAAATACAGTGGTACCTTGGGTTAAGTACTTAATTTGTTCCAGAGGTCCGTACTTAACCTGAAACTGTTCTTAACCTGAAGACCACTTTAGCTAATGGGGCTTCCTGCTGCTGCCACGCCGCCGGAGCCCAATTTATGTTCTCATCCTGAAGCAAAGTTCTTAACCTGAAGCACTATTTCTGGGTCAGTGGAGTCTGTATCCTGAAGCGTATGTAACCTGAAGCGTATGTAACCTGAAGCGTATGTAACTCGAGGTACCACTGTATCCAAATTAAATTCCCTGTACTAGTTAAATTGTTAGAGGCTATTCTTCCACCCCACCCCGTTCCCTAGAAAGCACCCAAACTGAAAGGTTCAGAGGTGCTTTCTTCTTGACAAAATGACCCACTTTGTCTTGAGCTGAACATAAACATCTCACATTGCTAAATAGCTTTGCAAATGTAGCAATGCATATTCTAGGAAGGGACAGAGGACCACCATATGTTGTTGGACTCCACCTCTCACAATCCCTGACCAATTTGCCATGCTGTCTGATGCCGATGGGAGCTGGAGTTGAACAACATCTAGAGGACTACAGGTTCCTCGTCCCCAACGAGATAACTAACAATGGCTAGCGATTGAAGTGCCACTGTTGAAATCTACTTGGCAATTGTATCATCTAGCCCTAGATATAGGGTGTGTTTATCTAGTAGAGAGGTAAAGGCAAGGTGTGTGTATCAACAGAAGTGTTTCCTTTATATTACAAATTCACAGGTTCTAGGAATGAGTTTTTGGGGGAAACCATTACTCAGATTATTCTCCAGTAATGATTCACATTCTATTTCACTGCAGCAGACGTGAAACACATCTCCCTGTTCTTTGTGGAACAGAAACTACTGTTAATTTAACTCAGTAGCTCCCTGGTCTTCTGGGAAGAAATTCCAAGTTTCCAATTCATTTTCTCAAGCTTTTTAGTCATCTTAAGAAAAAGAGGACTCTAGTGCCTCTGGAAGCTGTGGACATGCTACCAGATACAAGTTTACTTTTAAATAAGCTCAGCAAGTCTATTAGAGGCAGACAAAACAGAGTGAAGGATGAAACCTAATCAAACTGGGATGTGCTGCACTTTTTGGCGTCATTGGCTATCATGCTATAGCAACCTTTATACTCATTAATGTTTTATTCATTATTTCATGGGCCTTCAGAAGGGATAGCCAATGGGCTCCTAGAGTAACAAAAAGTAACCAGACCCCACTGACCTGTTTAACCCCATATGTGAAGGAAGGAAGGAAGGAAGGAAGGGAGAAGAACAGCATCCTTTCTACAGAAAAGTGGTTCGGCTAGAGAAGTATTTTCCCCTTTGCTCTTGTCTTCCTTTTCTTTCCTTCTTTTTATTTGTATGAATAAGAATGTTTGTATAAAGGCATTAACTTGCTAAGATAATGTAGCAAGTTCTGGTGAAGCATCCATACGTATACTGGACTCTATTTTAGAAACAGGTATGTTTTTTGTACTTCTAGCCCTTAATTAAAAATGTAATAAATTTGGACTAAAGTGATAGTGATGTGTGTAACTGGTCCTGTAGATGTTACCTTTGTGTTTCTTTTTAAATTATTTGTGCAGAGTATACTCAACAAAAAAAATGATCAGAATAGGATGCTTATGTTTTTAATCTGTACAAATAGGGCGTAACATTATTTAGGTTTGATCCTTTTCTGTATTAAAATGTAGAATAATGGATGTGGCCATTTACTGTGCTGGGCATTTCTCTTGCAACTGTTTTAAAGCTGAGATCCAATGCACATTTACTTGGAGATAAACATAATTGAATTTAGTGTGACTTGCTTCTGAGAAAAGTGCAAAGGATCAGACTACGTGAGTATATAACACTGGATCTAGTCAACCTAAAGCCAAGAACCTTTAACTATATGTTTAGTTCCTGCTGAAATTTGAACTTGAGATTTCAATATTTATTTTGGCTGGATTGTGACCTCAAATTCTTGCTTTTACTCCTCTGAATAATTTGCATTAGTGTAGATAGCTAAACAATCTTTCTGTAAGTAGGTAAATGGGTTAACCAATCCTGCACATAGGTTGCTTAAACCAAAATAAAATTGTGTAAGATTGGTGCTGTGAAGCTCAATCCTATATAAATTTGATCATACATAAGTTCCACTGTATTCAATAAACCTTTAACCACATTAGTGTGCAGCATTACAGCTTGAACCTATGTATGCTTACTCATATATAAATATCACTGAGATTAATGATGCTTCCTCTAAAGCAAGCAATTCATTGCACACTTATCTGGGAATAAGCCTAAACAGCTAAAATACACTTTACGTCTGATGCATAGAATTGTACCGTAGATGGTGCAGCTTTCAGGAGAACATACAGCAAATCTGCAAAATGGGTGACCTACCAAGGAAAGTGGAGCCCACCAGCCTTTAATTATTGTGTACCTGGTGCTTGACAAAAAGTGTGTATAGGATTGTAGCTTTAGTGCCATGCAACACAATCCTCTGCCTGTTTATACTCAGAAGCAAATCCTATTGTATCCCTGGTAGTTGTGTTTAGGATTGCAGCTGTAATTACCTGTCTCTCATGCTTATAGTAGCATGTCATTTCCTACTAGCTTCAGAAATTTGAATTCTACTTTAAAGATAGTAAAATTAGCATTATGTAAGAGCATAAACTGTAGAATTGCATTTTAAATACAAATATGGGGAGTTTCATGCAGACGGCATTGTGAAGTTCACAAAAGCTGTTCTGTGTCACTTTTTTTGGTCTTGTCTTATTGCAGATGCTGTTCTCATCTGTTTTGCTGGGTGCAACACTAGTCCCCTTGAAACTATCATGTTAAACAAGTTGCAGACATATAATTCTTACTTAATAACATGCAATGCACCCAGCAACTTAATTATTAAGAGACCTGAAATGACCCCCTCAGGCCCTACAGGAAAATGCTACTGACATTATTTTAATTTAATAGGCATGATCTCTTGTGAAAGTTATTTCCTTTGGGTAAATAATATATCAATAAGCCACAAGTGTTATCCATTAATATGTTTATTTCAATAATGCAGAAAGATGTGATGAATTATAAAATAACATTTTATTTCCTAGTAGAAATGAAATTGTTGTTCTTAAAATTATTAGTTTACTGTGATCCTTATGTAAAATTTGTTGGTTTGTGGAGAAGGCAGATAGCATATGACCATGGTTTATTATCTGTATGCAATAAGGAAATGTCATCATTACAATCTGAATCTCTAGCAAAACAGGGCCAAGTAAATAATGTATGAATTGGTCCAGGATACTATTTCTAGATGAGCAGTTAAGAAGAAGAAAAAGGCTAAGCACCAGTTTTATTTGAAATGGAGTACAGTGCTTAGCACAGGTTGATTTCCATGTGGAAAAGAAAGTAGAGTATGCTACCGGTAATTTATTGTTAGTCCAAACAGAATAAAATGAAACTAATGAGTCAATCCCAGGCTCTGTAGCAGTTTTTCTTAGGATTGCATCCTAGGATTCCAAACCAGTGTGATGCTACAATGAATGGCCTTGCACTGGCGCCATAAGCAGGTTGCAGTATCCACCACTGCTGTGCTAGCTTTTGCCGCCAACACCCAGTGTGGTACAACTATACTGCATAAGAGCCTTTATGATACACTGGTAGGCGTTGAGATGCAGGAAAAGGATATGGTCCGCTTTTACTCTGTGAGGAGGCTGGTACAACTGCATCTGAATCGACGGTCAGTGCCGCCTCCAGCTTTTGGCAGCCTTCAGCCAAAATGTCCTCACTAGGCTTCTACTACTTCTCACCATAGATGTTTCTTGCTTGCTCATCCTCTCTGGGTCAGAGTGAGAGACAAGCAAAGGAACAGGCCACAATGTTGAAGAGGAGAGGCAGGTCTAGGGGTTTCTTGTTAGTGGGCTTCCTGCTGGGTTTTAGCCTTCAACAACAAGACAAACCTGCCCATGAAACGGGTTGAAGCAGCCACCTCAGGTGACAGAAGCCCCCAAGGAAGTGCCCCTGTAGGTGCCCCCATTTCCTCCACTGCTGGCAGAGAAGTTGTGCAGGCATCTGTGCCGATTTCCAACAAGATCTCACCAAAAATCGGTGGCAATGTGGGCGCCACTTCTCTACCAGTGGAGGTACGTGGTATGGAGGCAGTGTTGGCAGGCTACGTCTTGACACTGGCCCTGTCAGGTAGCAGCAAGTCTTCTAATGAGGCTTCCCTTTCAGATGGGGAAAATCAGATACATCTGCCTCCCTTAGCAGTAGCAGAGTGAGGCCCTGTTCCCACCGCTGTGCATAGCTGGTTCAGTATGGGTTGACCCTGTGGTACATTTTAACAGTTTGGAGGTTCAGGTGAGAGAAGGACCTGCGCTCTCGTGTCCATATCCCCCAACCAGGGCCAGCCTAGAACCATTTTGCCACTTGAGGCAACACAGAAAATGGCGCCCCCACTGCCTTGAGGTGACTGGAGGCAGCCTAGGGAAGCCACAGTGGGTGGCAGGGTCAGCGAAGGAGGAAGAGGCAAGGAAGGAGGAGGCAGCGGTTGGCAAAAAGCACAGGAGGCAGCAAGCAGTGTGCTCCTCCACAGAAGGAGGGAGGTTGATCTGGCACCCCTCCCAGCTTCTAGCATTTGTGCAACGTGAAATTAAATACACAGGTATCATTCTTCAAATTTCTTGTGCGAAACAAACCTGGTCCCTCCTTACAATGCATTGCTTTGCCGTCCCCCAGAAAACAATTCTGTGGCTGCCCATGCACATGATAAAGTTTTATACCACATGGTTGCTTGCTAATCAGTATTAATGCAAACATGGTGAGTACGTTTTCTGTCACAAGTTCCCTCACGTGACCAGTGTGGTAAGGGTTCGGTCATACTACTAACTGATAAGTTTGTTGCCTGTAATTAATAGTAATCTGTGGAATGTGTTATTGCGTGAGGAATGTATTCCCCCCACCCAAACTACAGAGTTTCATGGCTAGAGTGGCCTTTTAAGAAATGGCTTGTCTTCCCTTTTTTCCACCATGGTTTTCTGATCTTCAGAGTTCACGTTCAAGTTTTGTTTGTGCATTTTGAAACATTCAAATATCTGAAGCTTTTATGAGGTATTTTAAAATATTAGATGAAATTTTAGTGTGCTTGATGGTGTGTCTCTTAGTGAGAAACAATAGACGTTTCTTTGAAGTACTTTCCTGTGTGCCTTGTGCGATAAGGTGGCTTGGGCCGAGCATGTGTATAAATTGTCAATCTTTACTTTAAAGTGTAATGTGATGTGATAATTACATAGATCACAATCACAATGTAGCTAACTAAAGCAATAAAACAAAATAAAAATGTTGACTTTACATCTCAAAATCATTAGGGGACTTTGCAGGCTTGTATTCAACGGTTAATAATAACACTAGACATGAGAACAGAACAACAATCCACTTCCCTAAACAAGGAACCAGGAAGTAGTGCTAAAACATTGAAGGAATGAATGGAGGGATAGGTAGGACTAGCATCTTCATTGCACAGCAACAGAAATAGTCACAAACTGGGTGTGGAGGAGCAGCAACCACATAATAGTTCAGTACCAGGCAAAATTCTCTGTATTAAAGGACTTTAGTACACATTTAGAAAATGGGCAGCTCCCCACATGGCGAATTGGTTGGCTATATTCATTCACTGTGGAGTGTGAAAAGGCATATGCAGGGTATTGGTGCATTTTTAATTTTCATATTTCTCTTGAGAAACTATCCTTGTGGGCATTCTTTCTTGCACATTAGATTTCTTGGAAATGCTTTAATAAGATGGCTGAACAAAGGCAGCGTGCTTTATCTACATCGGGACAAGCACTCTACGAACTTCTGGGTCTTGAGAAGGGGGCATCCCATGAAGAAATCAAGAAATGTTACAGGTATTTATAAAACTACCAGCATAATCTGATAGTCATTTCACCACCGTCCCCCCTCAACACACACATATTCACATACATTATTATCAACCATCTTTAATATCACAATGAATTTCCATAAATAGCTTCCTTTTGAACCCTTTCATGGACACAAAGTTTTCAAACTATTCTGTCTGTAGTTTTGTGGAATCTTGGGATGTTCAGCTTTGAAGCCTGCACATGCTTAAAAAACTTTTTTTCTATCTCTGATGCAACTTCTACACTGTAAAAACAGCTGAGCATTTTCCAGCCCCCACCCACAACAGATAATCACTGTAACCTCTACAGAGTTTGGATTTGATATCCCACTTTATCACTACCCGAAGGAGTCTCAAAGCGGCTAACATTCTCCTTTCCCTTCCTCCCCCACAACAAACACTCTGTGAGGTGAGTGGGGCTGAGAGACTTCAGAGAAGTATGACTAGCCCAAGGTCACCCAGCAGCTGCACGTGGAGGAGCGGAGACGCGAACCCGGTTCCCCAGATTACGAGTCTACCGCTCTTAACCGCTACACCACACTGGCTCTCTTTCACACACCCACAAATCTTGCAAACAATGTGAACAATTAACTTACCACTGTTGAGAGAAGGGTGATTATTGATAACATTTTCTAGGTTGCTTAATGGCACCACTGCAATAAAACATATAAATGAAATAAAGGCACAGCATCAACACAAGTGCTTAATAATAATAGTTTCCTAACACATTTATAAGCCAAGCTTAATTGCAGCTTCTGGATTTGTTACTTCCACTCACAACAAGGGAGAAGTGAAGCAAAAGCAATTGGACAGTGTACAAATAAACCATGTTGGGTCAGCAAGATTATAGTGGCACGTGAACATGGCTCCTTATGTGTGTAGCAGGGGTAGCTAATGTGCCCTTCAGTTATTGTTGGTCAAGGCAGATGGGATTTGTAGTCGGAAACATCTGGAGGGCACTGTGTTATAATAAAATGATGATGATGATGATGATGATGATAATATTTATACCCCGCCCTTCTGGCTGGGTATCCCTAGCCACTCTTGGCGGCTCCCAATTGAACACCAATAACAATAATAAAAAAGCAACAACTTCAAACATAAAAACTTCCCTTAACAGGGCTGCCTTCAGATGTCTTCTAAAAGTCAGATAGTTGTGTATTTCTTTAATATCTGAAGGGAGGGTGTTCCACATGGGCTCCACTACTGAGAAGGCCCTCTGCCTGGTTCCCTGTAGCTTCACTTCTCGCAGTGAGGCAACCGCTAGAAGGCTATCAGAGCTGGACCTCAGTGTCCGGGCCAGACGATGGGTGTGGAGATGCTCTCCTTCAGGTATATTGGGCCGAGGCTGTTTAGGGCTTTAAAGGTCAGCACCAACACTTTGAATTGTGCTCGGAAGCGTACTGGGAGCCAATGTAGGTCTTTCAGGACTGGTGTTATATGGTCTCAGTGGCCACTCCCAGTCACCAGTCCAGCTGCCGTATTCTGGATTAGTTGCAGTTTCCAGGTCATCTTCAAAGGTAGCCCCACGTAGAGCGCATTGCAGTAGTCCAAGCAGGAGATAACCAGAGCATGTACCACTCTGGTGAGACAATCTGCGGGCAAGTAGGGTCTCAGCAGGCATACCAGATGGAGCTGGTAGACTTCTGCCCTGGACACAGAATTAACCTGCATGTTGGCTACTCCTGGTGTACAGCATTGCAACCCTTCCAAACTTTGACACTTACATAAGACATAGCCTGTCACTATGGCTGACCTTTTTAAATAAAACAGCAGGAGATGTGTTTTCTTTCTGCTTCTTCTGTGAATTGCTGCACTCTCTTGTTCCTTGAGCAGTTTTGTAAAAACTTTGTTCTCCGATAGTAAAAGATCCTGAAGGCTTTCCTTGCTGGTCTCTACAGTTACATATATAGGTAACCATACTGGTAACCATATTTGTGGACTCCTACTTTTTAGTCTTGATGTTGTTTACACATTGGAGGGGCACAAAGTTTCTCTAATCCCTAAAGGAGAGAGTTGTCATGGAAGAATGCAAAGTGAATTGAATTTTATTTTGTGTTGTACATGAATAGTGATGATTTACATAGCAATCTATGGTAAAACTGACAGTGGTGTTTTATCCATCTTTATTAGCAATTACAGGTAAAAACAAAGACTGCCTCTGAATAAAGTGGAAATATCAAAGGGATTCACACTTAATGGAATAGTTGTAAATACTTGCAAGACAAAATGATGAGTCAGACACTTGGATTTCATTTAATTGATCCTTTAACTTATGCTAATTTGATTCATGAATCTAAAAACCTGCTGCTAACCAGTTGGCAATGCACTATAATAATTCTATAATACCTGACTTCAAATTTCCTATTGTTATTAGTTAGCTTGGTTCTTGCCAGAACAAAGCCACCTATGTTATTTAAATGTCAAAACCGTGGTGCTCTTCCAAATGAAGAGTTAGCATTATTTTTCAGTGACAAACTTTGTTTAATAGGTTACTGTAGATTGCTGGGGCACATTGATATATCTGCAAGATCATCTTCTCCTATATATACTTCTCCAATCATGTGAAGTGGGTGACAGCTAGGAAAGGGCTGTCTAGGTGTTGGTGCCCTGATTATGGGACAGTCTCTTCAGAGAGGTTCACTTGGCACCATATTTATGGTCTTTTCTGCATCACTTATTTCACAGCAGGGATGATGATGTCATCTTTTGGGGGACTATTTGCCAGTCTTCTACATGCCAAATAAGTAAGCTTTTCTCAAAGAGAACCCTAATAAATAAAGAAGAAAGAGGTTAAAGTAGCACATGCTGCCACTTTCATTGTGAAAATTTTTGAAATCCTTTTATTATGATCAAAATGTTGCAAAACAGTGAGGAAACCTCTGAGTTCCCAAAACATTTTCATCAGACTGGATGTTAAGCAAAATGGAAGCAAGGAATAAGAAAACAAACTGGCTTGGGACTGATGTCATATGATATGTATTGGTAAAAAAATAATTTTTGTTGTATAGTCTAAGAAAGGGCATGGCTAAGGAGGCTTTAATGAAGAATACCTGCACTGCAGAATTTGCCACTACACTCACTACTGCGGGGGGGGGGGGATTATTAATCAAAGCCTTTTAAAGCCATTCATCTTTTTAAAAATATAACCTCATTATATGATTTATGTTTGATTCTATATCTGTGCTATTAACTGTTTAGTACCTTTTCTGTCAGAAAGAACACATTTTCATTTTGCTTTTTATTGCATTTTTAATATTGTTGTGTGCAGAAAAAGTGACCTAAAGTAATATCTGAATTCAGCTCTCACATTTTAATTCTAAATAGGTGTACTTAGAAGTAAATCCTAATGGGTTGCAGCCAATGAAGCTATTGTACCCACAGAACGGTTTCCACTCCTTCAGTGGAACTTCCCCTTCCTTCTCCTCCCCATGGGCATAGCCAGGATTTTTGTTAGGTAGGCAGTCTTTTGTTGGGGGGGGGAGAACCTCAGATTTGTATTGATTTGTATTGATTTGGGGGGGGCACCTGCCCCCCCAGCTATGCCCATGCGCCTCCCTCTCCCAAATATGTTGTAGGAGTTCTTTCAACCCTTCAGAAAGCCGGGGGAAAGAGGAAGAAGAAATTCCGTTGCATGACCAGAAGTTGCTCCACTTGTGCAAAATGACTTTGCTGAATTCTGACAATGTACATTCAGTTAACTGGTGTTTAGGACTGCAGACTAAACACCACTGATATTAATGGTTATCCATATTCATAACCATAATCACAGAATAACTCCAGGGAGGAAAAGTATAGTGTACACACCCTGGAAAAAGGTGTCTTGCAAATCTGGAAGTTCACTCTGTCCCACATCATCTTTACGGTCCTCGGACTCTTCACCAGGGTTAACAGATTAAAACAAGGGGCACTATCTGGAATAAAGGCCATATGTTTTATGGAATCATATGTAGCTCAGTGGAGTGGAGTCCTTAGATTTGACCACTTCTCCAAACTAGGATACTGAGTTGGTTCTTAGAGAAGTACGATCAATCACCAACACAATTGCTCAACTCCTCACTGAATGGCTGAATAATTTTTCCATATTTAAGGCTATGGGTGTGTGTGTGTGTGTGTGTGTGGAGAGATCAGGCCAGTGTCTCAGGTCAGTTCTGGACCCTCTGCAGGGCTGAGGGTGCCTGAACATACAAGTCCCGCTCATATTTTCTTCCATCCAAGGGCTTACTTGGCAGGTATGTTCTGAGAGGATAAAGTTCCTGAAAGGGTGTATGTGGCTGATCTGTCTGGTTTCCTGGCAGGTCTTTGTGTACTTCATGCTTAAAAACAAACTACATTCTGGATTTTGGGTGAGTTGGGGTGTGGGTGTCTCACAAGAATAAGGATCTAAGAAGTCAATCACTTCTACTGCCACCAGAGGGCACCTTCTAATTACTTGTTTACAAGAAGTCAAAAGGTAGATTAGCCTTCCAAAATCTTTTTTAAAAATGTAAACAGTACAACAAATCTTATATAAGAAGCCTTTTTTGTTTGTTCATAATGGGCTCCAATGATCTCTATATCCTGGTGCCACATGCAGGATCTTTCTATCCCATTGAATTCTGGCACAAGTTGTCAGAAATGTCCAAATGCCTTTGGAACAGTCAAATGCATGCATGCATTACAAATACATGCATTTTGCAGATATTCACTATGTCTTCTGGTCAATTCTTCACTCATATTACTGAAATCTCTTTCCTAACATGTGCTACTTATCCTCTAAGGATTTTTAGACTTCATTTAGACTAACAATCTACCATTATCTGTTCATATGTGAATAACAGTTTTGACATAGTCGAGCTGCTTGGATCCGTGCCTAAAAAATGTGGGTCAAGTGGCAAAGCGCTCAGACCCATGCTTTCTAGCATCGGAGAAGCAGAAATGTGGACGAGCCCTTAATCTAGAATATGTAGCCTGCATGTCCTGCTCAGGAAAGAAATTTGCTTCCAAGTTTCAAATGTAATCTTTTTATCTTCATCTTTTCTTGCTGTTCATCAAAGTTTTCTTTATCGTTTATTGCCTATTTAAGGAAGTTGGCCCTGAAATATCATCCTGACAAGAACCCCGATAACCCAGAGGCTGCAGAGAAGTTTAAAGAAATCAATAATGCTCATGCTATACTAACTGACGGCTCCAAAAGAAACATATATGACCAATATGGATCGTTAGGGCTTTACATCGCTGAACAATTTGGTGAAGAAAACGTCAATACATACTTCATGCTTTCGAGTTGGTGGGCAAAGGTTAGTACTTGAATGCAAAGGTGGTTCATCTTTGCTCAGAGTATTGACTCAGAGACACAGAACCTTTGGTTTTGTTTGGTCTATTCTTCCTATTGCAGCTTTCACAGAACCTGAGAAGCTTTGCAGAGTTCTAGTAGGTAAGTCAATCTAAAACAGGTTTCAGTATCGGGCTTTGTTGAATTGGCTGGTGCATCTCAACTGTTTCAACAAGTATTATAAAAAGTATAATGAAGCACGCTTTCAGGAAAGTGCTTATTAAAGGATGTTTCCTTGTCCCTTTCATTTACTAATTAAATATGCTACATGCCACTTTTATCGCCTCAAGACATTAATTATATCTGAAGCTGGAGCTCCAGGTTAATTTTGACTTTCTTTTCAGTAATGACTAAATGAAAATGACTCATAGCTCAAAGTGAAAAGTCCTCTTGGTGTGACAACCAGCTAATAAGTTATTGCAGTACAAACTTAGCCCTATTCTGGGCTATATATGGCATAGATTATGTGGAAGCAATAGTAATACATAACACCATGTACGATTATGGCACACCTTGGGTGCCTTGTGAAGGGACTGGAAATAGGAAGTTGAAGATGTGGGGAGCAAGAGGAACAGAACGGTACAATCTGAACTAAGGGAAATGAATCTTGCGTCTTGAATGACATCAAAGGCCTTACTCATTTGGTTTGTTATGTAATTGTAAGAATTTGGCATTTGTGGGTGTACATATCACAAACATTAGCATTTGAATTAGGGCATGACCAAACGCATTAGGCCTAAGGCATTAAAAATGTGCCAGATCTCACACCTAATGTGTTATTCTTGCAGCTATTTCTAGTTACAAAGTCTTTGGGCCAGAAGAAATTGTTAATTTAAATAGAACATAAGACACATGAGACTTGCCATTTTGCAGAAGAATGAGTTTTCAAATGAATATTATGTCATACATTTATTTTTACTTCCATGAGCTATCCTCACACTTTGGTTTTACCAGATTACTCTCATGAAGGGATTCCACCTTATGGGTCTCCCAATCTTTTATAGCCACATGATTGTTAGCTATTTGCATATAGAACTTTCCCCACCATTGAGAAGTGGTCATAGGGAGAGTTGCTGAATTTCTGCCTACTATTCAGCTATTAAAAATATAAAGTCTTTAAAAGGCATAAGTTCTAAATATAATCAGTTCCAGAACTGTCACAGCTGACACTTCTTTCTATTAGCACAAAAGGATTCACTTCTCCCTGTTTCCATTCTGGGTATTTGTTGTTTAATATGGGTAGTATTCAGCTAAGGAGAGTAAACCCATTGAAATTAATGGACAGAACTTAGCCATGTTCATTAATTTCAGTGGGTCTTCTCTGAGTAAACCTAAGTTGAATAATACCTTAATGGGCCAGATTCAGCTACCCTGGTCTGCTAGCACAACATGGCTCCCCCTCCCCCCACCCCAATCCATTCTGGAGTATTGGGAGAATCTGCAAAACAGCACATGGGAGGAGAGGAGAGGTTGTTCCATCAAGCAAGCAGAGATGCTTGCACTGATAGAACAATCTCCTTAACACTATGTTGAATTCCACCTTGTATCTTTGTTCATAAATGTGTTTTTTATAAATAAAAAAACTTGTACATAAATAATAAAGCAATAATAAACCATTGTGGTTATTTTCTCCATAGCTCCATGAGATCCTGCCACACGGTGCTAAAATTTCATCTAGTCTAGCATTTTGTTTTCCACAGTAAAGACAGGTGTTTAGCCAAAAAGAAGCATAAAAAGAAGGTTTCAAATAACATAAGTGTCCAAGCCAGTCATCAGTTTACATGCCTAGGTTAGAGTCCAGTGTATCTTGTATTGTTTTATCCTCATTTGGGACACACGCTTGTCTTAGTCAATTGGCCAAAATCAATTCAATTGGCCAAAATCTTTTTTTAAAAAAATGACCTACTAACTCTATATTCAAATATGTCACAAATTACTCACATAAATATGGGTGGAGGGCATGGTCAAGGGCTTCATCAGCCTAGGGCCTAGTCATTAGTACCGTCTGTGGACTTATTTACAAGGCTACTCTAGACCAAACACCGGGCATTTGCACAAGACAGGTGAACAACCATGCGAAACACAGTTGTGGGCATTAGGTTCCCATTCCTATATCTGAACACATTTCCCTTCCTCTTTTCTGCTTCCTCTAAGGGCCTGTTTGCAATCTGTGGCCTGTTGACCGGATGTTACTTTTGCTGTTGCTTGTGCTGCTGTTTCAACTGCTGCTGTGGAAAGTGCAAGCCTAAGGCACCAGAAGAAGATCAAGAATTCTGCTTGTCTCCAGAGGATCTAGAAGAGCAAATTAAGACAGACATGGAAAGAGGTGCTTATTATTATGGGGATGTAGATATACTATTTAACAACAAAAACAACAAAAACACTGTTATTTTCTCAAATACATACCCTGGGGTTTCACTCCAGCTGTTTAGCTTTGGTGGTGTTAATTTGAGAAAGGATACTAACTTGAAGGAAGTGTTAATTGAATTCCTCTCAACCTGCTGTACAGGTTACTTTAAGTGCCCAGTGGTGTGCGGCTGCTTGTTAATGTCACTGTTAATCTCTGTGGGTGTTTGTCCCTCTTTTCAAACTAAACATCTTGAGGATGTTAATTTCGTCAGGCATAGGTTGCAGCACTGCCTTTGTGACTTTTTCACTGCAACCTGGTATAACCTTTTTTCTTAAGAGAGTTACTGTGCCTTGGTTGATGAGAAGCAAAAGTTCAGCAGGTGCAGCTCCCCTACTCATGCTCGAAAAGCTGTACCTGTGGAATTTATTCCCCTCATGCACTTACAAAACATGATGTTTCTGACAGGCAAAAAGACTCTGATTTTCTCAATGTTTGGAAGCAAGGAGCTTTGCTGTAATGTATTGCTGTGGGCAGGCTGCTGAATTAGAGGGGAAACATTCACCCACCCCAGTTTGAGATGACATTTAACACTGTGCTCATTTTCAGTGTTTTTGTCTAACCAACAAGAGTGCTATAAAATGAATGCCACAGAACCTGTTAGTTTCTAAAGACCATGGAGTATTTTTTGTAATAATTGCTTTTGCTAGCTAAGAGGCAAATTGGATATTATAAGGGGTAAATGTGTGGGGGGGGGTTGAGTTCTCAAATCATTATTTCCCTTATAATACTAATATGCATGCTGAGGAAAGGTCAAGTGTGAGGGACACTCCACAGGTAGGACCTATAGGGTTGTATTTAATGTTGGACACACATAGTTCTGCTGATAGAACAGGACTTCTGTTTCCTCTTTTCCCCCTATGTGCCCTCAAAACTGTGCTGGAGGGTCCTCCAACACCCTGGAGCTTATTTTGGCATTACGCTGGAGGTGCTGAAGTGAACAGGAGAGGAAGAAACTGTTGTGCCAGTGGAACTGCAATGTTGGATATTGACCGTATGCTTCCCCCGCAGGTGTCTCTTGTGCAGTTTTAAAATCTGTTCTCGCCCCCCCCCCCCCCCCGGTCAGGCTCTAAAAACAGACATGAACCTGGCTAGGGTAGAGGAGGCCATTTGCAGGAGAGCTTGCAGAAAATGTTACACAACACTGCTGCCTGTCCCCTGCCGTACATGCTTCCTGGGTTCCCCATTATTTCAACAAACATGTTAGGACTACGTTTTCACTAAGTCAGCGTCTTGTTTCTGTTTTCACCATTATTCCATTGTGACTCAGCAGTCATGTTGCTGAGGGGAGTGAGAGCTCTTCTAGATAGCCATCCTAAAGCTGTCTCTTTTGAACTGAAAACATGCACAATAACTTCAAATCTAGCACCTGCCTGGGATATTACATATTACAGGAAGAACAGGCTGAAAGAACCAGGCATAGTAAAAAAGAAAGAATGGGGCTGTGTGACAAAGATTCCCAAGGAGACTCTGAGCCTTTCATTTCTTCTGATAATATTGAAATGTATTTGCTGCAGCTTCACAACTATATTGGGGCTGCCCTTTCTGCATTTCAAGTAGCAGTTAAATGCACAGAGACGTTTTCAAGAAAAAAGAAAGTGGAAACATTAACAGAAGGATGAATTAAATGACCATCAGAACTTTCACAGCATTGATTCTGAGATAATAAATTTGGAGAGGAGGGGGAAGACCCAAACACAAACATATTCAGATCTCAGGCTATTTACATAAACATGATGGAAATTACAGTGTTTCTTATTCCAGGAAATCAGATTTGTCCACTCTTGTCTACATCTGAACATGTAATAGCAAACTATTCTGCTGTAAGGAAGGAGGTGTCATTTCAACTGAAACGGGAGTTGAAAGAAAATGAATTTTAACCAATACAGGCTGATGATGGCAGAAACAATGTACTTGATTGAAAATGGTGAACCCTTTGCAGGATGCTAAGAGATCTATCTCTTTACCATGGGATTTATTCCTGGGTGTGAGGACTGGCCATTGCCAATTTGCATCTATGTTTTATTCATTTATGCAGAATTTCAATTGCCTAACACTGAAGCTGAGATAAAACAAATGTAGACCAGGTGGCAATTTTAATTTATGAGAAATTAAAACTTGAATGTCCTCAGAATTCAAATTCAAATCTTTCTGAAATCTCAAGGATGAATTCCTTTAGGATAGGAATGTTCTCTACCATGAGATTCAGAAGACAGCTGTGATATATGTGTGGTCAAACCTTGCCCATCCTGGCAAGACAGCCAGAGGGGGACTGGCCAAATGGGCAAAGAAGCTGATTAATGCTTCCTTGAGAATGGGAACTGTACACTCTAGTTTGAAAACTGCAGTCCTTCATCTTCAGCTGAAGAAGCCTCCTCGAGATCTTACTGTATTGTACAATTACCAGCCAATATTCAATTTTCCAGTTTGGAGAAAATGCGCTTGAATGTGCGTTGTGGTGACACAACTCCAAGATTTCCTGCATAAAAATGATTGTCTTGAACCATTTCAGTCTAGCTTCTGTCCTGGTTTTGACAGTGGAATAACCTTGATTTCCCTAGTGGATATTCAATCTATGCCATGAAGTAGGGCCCTTCCAAACTGGTGTTTTATTGCAAGTGTATTCTGTAATATGTTTCTGGCACATTAGAGCATTAGCAGTGGGTTTATTCTGCTTCAGTTTGTTCTACAATGCTGCCCCAATGCTACGGCATTATTGCTGTCCAGAGGGGCCATAGCTCAAGAAAAGCAGGACAAAAACAAACCAGAACATTTGTAATATTAAAAATGACAGGATTTCAGCAGGAAGTTGTGGGACATGCACTGACTAAAAATGAAGCAGTGTGATTGCACCACAACTTTTGCAGGTGCAAACAGTCTTGAAAATGAGATCGTGTGTGACTGCCCCAATAACATCATGAGCAGAAAGCATCATGGACGTACAATTAAAAGGATGTCTGCAGGGGCCCCTAGAGATGATGACTGTATCCCTGATGGTACTAGTGGACCTCTAAGTAACTTTTGGTACTATCAACCATAGTATCCTCCTGGCTCATCTTACTTGGTACAAGATTTTATAGTATAGTTGGTCCTTCAGGGAGAGTAGTGCTAGTGGACACCTGTCTGGCCTTTCATCTATGGTGTCCCTCAAGGTTTCATTTTGTCCTCTATGCTAATTATCATTTACATTCAAATTCAGGGAGGGGTCATGCCTGTCACTGATATGCAAATGGAGTATAGTACCATCTCCTTACTGTCTTGGTTGGGGAAAGCTGTGGAGGTTCTGAATTGTTGCTTGAAAGCAGTGATGCAGATTGCTTGTGGGTAAATAAATGGAAACTGAATCTGGACAATTGTTCTTGGAGTGCTTCCAAACATAGGGCTCCTCATGCTACTCAATATTTGCTGTAAGTTACATGCTGGCTAGCTGTCCGTGGGACCATCTGGGAGAAGGGGGAATACATGGAAACATCTACAGGGATTAGGGCTTAACTGAGAGCTGGGAAGGAGTGGCAGTGGCGTAGTGTGGGTTGTCAGCACCCGGGGCAAGGCAAGTAATTTGCGCCCCCTAACCCGTGGATTTGTGCCCCCTAACCCTAACCCCCAGATGTTGCGCCCGGTGCGGCCGGCCCCCCCTGCACCCCCCACGCTACGCCACTGAGGAGTGGATCTTCCAGCTCCTAAATAAGTTTCCAGGCTCAGTGGCTTCATTCATCTAAACTCCAGCCTTTCTGAAATGGACTTCATTGTTGTCCCCTCACTTAATGTAAGAATTTAAGCAACTGCTTACTTCTCTCCCAATGGGACTTTAAGACGACTAACCTTGGTTGACGAGTGCCTATATATGATAGCTGTCATAGGTGGGCAAGTAGCCATTCCTGGCTGAAGGTCAGTTTTCCATACCTTGGACAACAGATCAGAGAGACTGTTAATGCTTGATTTCTCCTTTGTTTTAGATGGGGAAACTCCAATTCTGCTTCAGCCGACAAATGCAACTGAGAAAACCCAGCTTATTGGAGACAGTCGTCGCAGCTACCACACCGATTCATAAACTAGAAGCCATTGGAGTCTGACGGTCACCAAAGAAGTTACGGATTGTAAAGTACTGTTACAACATTTTCATATATGGCACTAGGACTGCTGCACTCCTGTGCACACTTAGGTGGAAACAAATCCCACTGAAGTCAATTGAGACCAGCTTCTGAGAGAACACGCATAGGATAACACAGTAAGAGCTTATCTGAGCAAATCAGGTGTGTTTCTGTACATGTATGCAAGGAATATAAAGTGGGAAAGAGTCATTTTTAAAAAAATGAATATGCGTGCTAGAGATATCAGAGATATAGAAAGCTGTTCTAGTGTCATGTGTGAAAATGTCCCTAGTCTTCTGCATAATTGCACTTGATTTGTGCTTTAGACAGAGGTGAGTTGGACATAGTTTCTTCTTTAATCCTAGGAGTGTTAGAACTTACGGCTGGTCCACACTTCCATTTGCCCTGCTGCTTCCCCTGGGAAAACAAACAAACAAACAAAAGTGTGGACGAGCCCTTGGTAGACCTGTCAGATTCTTTCTGTAGTACAGGACTTCAACCAAATGAGCCTTAGTGTACTCCCCCCCAACTCTAAAATCTTTTCAGAGCCATTGTACATTTCCCCCATCCTTTTAGTTACTGGAAAGAGGAACCATTGTTCCATTTGGTGAATATATGCATGTGTAAAGTGAGATGTAAGGCTTAAATGATCTTCTCATCCATGGAGGATCATTGTATGATTCTATCAGCTCCTTAGAAGAAGGACTAGGCGCCAATTCAAGTAATACATAAAACTGCTTTCAGGTCTGCTGGGGTTCAGTTCTAAGCAACAATTGACTTTATTTAGTGTCCAGTTAGAGACTCCCAGTAGACACCGGCAACTGTAAATAGTTCAAAGATTGTCGTATTTCTCTTCACCAGATGAAAAGCCTGCTCTATATCCATGTTCTGGGCATGCATGGTCCATTGATGGGTCAGCAGGCTACCTTTGAGCACAAGCCATCTTTACTGCAAAATAAATTGCAACTAGCAATCCATAGTTTTCAACCCTGTATTCACACTTGATGCATGCATGGCAAATGGGAAGTAACAGAATTTTCACACACACGCTGTGCTCACAAAAACATCCATACAGCTCAATCTGAAGTGTGTTTACTTAGAAGTTGAATGGTAGTTACTCCCAGATAAGTGCTCATAAGTACACAGCCCGATCCTCCTATTGTGCATAATCTATCAATTTCCATTTATCTTATGTATGTGAGCAGTCCCTGTCGTTGATGGTTTTGTTTTACCCTAGGACCTAATTAATTAATTAATTGTGTCATGTTCCTTAAAGACCGAAAATCTCTATCTAGCCATTAGAATGTCATAACCTTCAGATAGCGAAAAGGACAAAAAAACAAAACAAAACCCAAGTTGCCCAGAGATAGTGAGAAACCTGGTAAAGAGGCCATTCCTGTAGCATCCTACTCCTTAGGGAATGGGACTGAAGCAGCCCTGCTTCTATAACCTATTTCACACTGCTTAATTGTTTAACTGTGAACTGATAGCTGAGATTTATTTTGCAATAGAAGAATATGCAGTTCAGTATACATACAGATGTGTCAGTTGCGCTGGACTGTGCACGCATGGAAGAAGAGCCTAGAAGCAAGTGTTTCAGTTGATGAATGCAGACACAATCATGGCTACAACCTTGTGCACACTTACCTGAGAATTTACTTGTGAATTTGGCGAGACTGGCATCCAAGTAAAATGTGCACAGGATTAGGCTGGAAACTTGTTATTCATTTGACGAATGGAAGGAATCCAGAGCAGGAAAAAAGCCAGAATACCACCTTGAGAACAAATATTGTGATATGCGTGGAACGAATCAGTTGTTACAGTTGCAGTCTTATCGTCTGTAAGAGGTCAAGAATAGGATGCATTTTCGATATTCTAAACTCAGTATTTGATATGTTAGTTATTTGGCAACATCATTTATCATTCATCACATAGCTTGGCTTGTTTGTTAATCATCTGTGTTGATGTGTTCACTATTTCAGAAGCACATCAAGTGACTGGTAACAAATGAACCTTGCATAACTGGAAATATAAAACAAGTTGTCTCCATTACATATACTTCTGAATTTGTTGCTGTACTCATTTCAGAATGTACTGTGTACACTGATGTTGACTTTTGCTGTCCAATATATAACAGGAACAATAAAGATTGTAAGAGTTACACATGTACCAACTGTTCTTTCCCCCTGCTGTGAAACATATTAAATATACTTATAAACGTGAGTCTCTTCCTCTACCTGTTTCAGAACATTATCTTGTTTATGTTAATGACACTATTTCTCCTTGAGTTTCAAAGCATTTTTGAGTTCTTCATGCTTTCGACTGTTCAGTTCTCTGCTGCCTTTTGCATCCCTTCTCTCACAATCTATTGGGTCTACTGCTGCCTCTTGTTATGCCCTTTCTCATTTAGACTCATATGGCCTCATTTGATTTCATATTCTTTGTTTTGCTGCTTCTCAGCCTTGGTTGTCTTCTTCCTTATATTATTTTTGTTCCTATGTTGGAGCCAGTCAAGACCTCTGGTGCAAATCTTATTTTAAATTTAAGTCAATTTTAAATTTGCAGGATGCATGAGGGGGTGTCCTCTCCCCAACTCTATAGAACCAAGCATATATTAGGTGCTTTACATAAGATACCGATTTGAAAAGAGGAATAACTGCCTAAAATATCCAAACTGCCAATTTTTAGAAGGTAGTTGCCAGAGCAACTTGTAAAATGAGGTAACCATGTGCAGCAATGAATTGCTCAAAATAGCTCCCAGTTTACAAACAGACTCAACCCTGTGCAAATTATGGCTGGTGAGTGGACAGTGGACTAGTGTTGTTGATTAAGGGGCAGCTAAAAATCACTCACCTATAACAATTAACTTCTGTATTATTGGGAAAAGCAATGGACAACTTCAGAGCTTAGCTGAGCCCCAGGGGTTTCACATCTAGCTCAAACTTTTGTTTACGGTGCACCTTAGCTGCTTTCTCCCAAGGGCCAAACTAGACAAGTAGTTCCCTTTACATAGCTGGTTTTTAAAATAAATGGCTAGTGTGCGTGAAGATCAGACCAGATGGGAACCCTTTGCCCTGACACAGCCCTAGTTGGAATTGGACACACACACCACACCTGCTATTCACAATGGGAGGAACACTACCCAAGGGTGTCCACACCATGCCTAGACTAGTCCTAAGGCAACCTTTTTCAACCCAGAAACTTCTAGACAATTCTGGACTACACTTCCCATCAGCCCCAGCCAACATTGTCAAGGATGATGAGAGCTGTAGTCCAAAATCTGTGGAGGACACCAGGTTAGGGAAGGCTGACCCATGGCATGAAACTCAGAAGAGCTTTTTAACTCTGCCATCACCAGTCCAAGCAATTGGGGCAAACCTCTCCTCCATTTCTTTTCCACCCACATACATGGTCACATGAAGTTCATGAAAAGACTCATGAACATAGCTGTCAACTTTTCCCTTTTCTTGCGAGGAATCCTATTTGGAATAAGGGAATTTCCCTTTAAAAAAGGAAAACGTTGACAGCTATGCTCATGAATCATATGAAATGAAAAATGTCCTTTAAAAATCATTTTTAAGGAAGCAGCAAAACACCACATTTTTTCCCCAGTGCCTGTAAAAGCATGGAACGAAAAAACCCGATCCAACTTTATTTGGCGAAATAAAAACCTTTCTTCCCCCCAAGCCCACTTGTGCTTGTTTTATAACTCTGGCCTAAAGATAAACCAGTTTGACCAGAAATTTGAGCCTTAGCAATGGGGCGCCTGGAGCAATAAAATAAAATTCCACAAGCCACCTACTTGAGCTCTTAATTGATTTAAATAAATCGTTTTGGAGTTATGTTTTCATTTATACCACGTGGTTAACTGGGAGAGGGTGCGTGCGTGCTGGGACGAACCATAGGTGGAAATTTTTGCTGCCACCTGTAAACTCAGCGCTGAGGAAATCTGCTCTCTGCACAGGCTCAGAGGCACCGTTGCTCACTACTCCGGGGCCTAGTTCTGCTTCGACTTAAACGTCGTTGGCAAGCGAGATCAATCTAAGATCCAACGCACTGAAACAACACGGCGACCATTTCTGCCGCTAACGCTATTTTCTTTCCCCAAAACTTACCCGTAAATCCGGTTCCGTGAATGACCTCTTCCGAAATGGAGGAGCCATTGCATTTTGTTATAAAACAGTTAATCTGTGCGAGGAGGAAAAAAAATGCGCCTCCTTCGAGCCGGAATCGAACCAGCGACCTAAGGATTTCAGTAGCCGAGCACTCCTACAGTCCTCCGCTCTACCAGCTGAGCTATCGAAGGGACTTGGCGAGCAGCTTGTCGGAGAAGCTAAAGAATGCATGCTAAAGTGGCTCGCTGTAAACCGAAGTTAGGACTGCATGTAGGAAGCGCAAGGTGGCGCTGGAAATCGCAGGCGTGCACGAGTTGCAAAGGCTGGCGTTGCTCGCCGGTTTTGAATGCGTTCCCTGGCATCGTGCACTTGAAACTCCTGAGTGCTACCTACTGGGGTGGAGTACCCCGGGTGCACACAGGGAGTTAACAAACTAGGGGTGAAACGTGGACCGGAATGTGCCGAGAACCAGACTGTGGATGCAAAATAGAGGATTTATCATGTTTAAGTTTATATGCTTGGCGTTGTTTACAAAGCCCCTCTTGCGGGCTGGGCCAGTGGCGCAATGGATAACGCGTCTGACTACGGATCAGAAGATTGTAGGTTCGACTCCTGCCTGGCTCGGTAGTGGCTCACTTTTGCGGCAACACTTGAATGTATTTTAAGATGTTATAAAATACAATATACTATGGCAAGGGAAAAGCCAGAGTTTGGTAGGCAGACTTGACAAAACCTGTTCTCCATCCCCTGCACAATCTTCTCTAGATAAACGTGGATCTGAAGCGAGAAGACCACAAGATGGTAACTCAGTACATGATGCTCTTCATTATGTAAATAATGAATTATAATGAAATATCCGCTAATACAATTTCGAAATTACTATAAGGGCATCATGGTTGCAAGAAGTGCATATTAACAAACAGCTTCAACCCTGACTTTAATTCATACAAGGAAAGCCAGGGGAAAGCCAGAAATGCAAGGTATACATGAACAATTGGTATACTGCATACACATAGCACATCAAAATGTAGGCAATTGTTTAAAACAGAGCCTGAGCAGTAAGTTCTGTTTAAGGACTAACAGAGCAATCTAATGAGAAGTATGGCCCGTTGAATTCAGTGCATTTTATTCCCAGATAAACGTGTTTAAGATTGAAGCCTAAGAAGCCTAAAACGTGATATTCAGTCTTCCACTATCTAAATTCGCACATACCTGTAAAAGAGCACATCACATCTATAATAAAGACCCGGGATTTCTGAAGCAACCCCGATTAAACTCAATAAATCTGCAACCTTAAGAGTATTTAACGAGGTTTAAACATTTCAATGTTGAATTTAGAAAACAACATTAAAATGGACCACTGCGAGCCAGGCAGGAGTCGAACCTACAATCTTCTGATCCGTAGTCAGACGCGTTATCCATTGCGCCACTGGCCCCTCACTTTGGTGGGCTGTTTGCAAAAACATAAACCAGAATTTAGAGAATGTTAGCTGGATAACAGCGTTTTGGAAACCATGAACAAGCAAGGGTGTTATTCTTTATTTTGCAATGCATATGCACTTACTCATTCTGACAGGTACAACAACTTCAGGAGCAGGCGATATGCAACACAAAACAAAACGTGATCGTTATGGTGGTGCGGACACCGCTCTGTTTAGCTAAAGCTCGTTTAGGACGAGCAAATAATAAAATTGGATCTGAGGATGAGACTGTACTCCTTGCATTTCTCTGCAGGGGGAACGAGAGATCAGTGCACGAGAAGGAATTCGCAAAGCACAGCTCCTCTACAATTACTCTGTGCAGCTGTTTGGAAAGTGCCAAGTTACATTTGTTATTACCCATTGTTCAAAAATGCACTCGTCTCCAGCCTACATTTGGGTGGATTACCAGGTTGTCTTGGAAAGCTCGGAACTGGGATAGCTTCCGTGCCCGTGTGTGGAGCTCGTGATGCATTCTGCGCATGCTCGATGCAAAGTGCCTTCTTGCTACTGGCGGTTGTGTATCTCTCGGGAAAGGCGTGTGTATGTCCCTTCGATAGCTCAGCTGGTAGAGCGGAGGACTGTAGAGGAACTGCTTCTAAAGGAATCCTTAGGTCGCTGGTTCGATTCCGGCTCGAAGGAGATGTGTTTTTTGTGATTGACCTGGCCACCCGTCCTTTGTAATTCAAGAGCGTGGTGTATTATCAGAAGATGTGGCCCATCCACCTCCCCCGCAAAAGGAGGGAGAAATAACGTGTCTGATTGTTATATGTAATATCTTACACTTGGCAATGGTCATTCTGAAGCATAAAGTACTATATTTTCATACTGCAGAATAAATGTGCTGCTATCGTTCCTTTGGAATGAGCATCATTATTCTGCTTTTTTAAAAAAAGATGAAGGAGGGGGAGAAAGATGGATTGGTGACTACTGTGCAGCCAGGCTAATAAAATAGAATTGTTGATGTATAGTTGCTTTGCTTCCAAATATAGAATCAGCCCTTTAAGCAGCTGTTTTTACCACACCATCGATTTTTCATGGGTGACACTCTGGAATCTTTTTGTGGTACCCGCTTAGGCTTTCCAAGCAAATGATTCTTCTCGCCTTTCCAGTTCCTTCTTATCCACATCCCAAGCATGTTTTATTAATTTCATTAATTGGTTTGTTTTTTAAGAGCATGTTTACTAGGGATGACGCCAAATAAACCTTATTTCTGAGTAAACATGCGTATCATTGTACAAGTAATCCATTAAAACCGTATATGTTTTGGTTATTCATACAAATCAGTCTTGATGAAGAGCACAGGGGGCAAAACCTTGCAAGGCCGAAGTGGAGTGACCTAGTGGAGTGGGGCCCCAAATGAGGCAGAAAGACCCTGGATAGGGGACAGGTTGAGGTTCCCAAGGGGAATAAAGGTTTGCTTTTTGAAGCATTGTCTTTGTGATTTGTTTGTGTGCGTTTGAGGTTCTGTTGCTGTTCCCAGGGCCAGATTAAGACCTTAAGAGGCCCTAAGCACTTAAAAGATTTTGGTGACCCCATATATATCTAATTCAAAATAGAAACAATAATAAACCATAAAATAAATTTTTATTTTTGACATGAAACAAAACATACAGTAAAATGGAAAATAATGCTTATTTTGTATACTTCCACTTTATTTATATTTGAAAAAAACATTCCCTCCTTTTTCTAAATGCAAAGTCTTTGATCAGATCATCAAAACTAATATTAGGTGACACATCTGCTTCTATATCTAGTAGAGATAAAGCATCCAGCCTGCTTTGTTGCATGGTTGTTCAGTTGGGATTTTTATTATACCGGTACTTCATCTGAGAAAAGGAGTGCTCAGCTGAGCAATTTGTGACCATTAATGTTCCAAATCTGGCAATGGAAAATTTCTGTCGTGCCCCCTCCTTCCCATGATGCCCTAAGCTTATTTTGCTTAATGGTTGGCCCGGCCCTGGCTGTTCCTCTCTCAGATGGATGACCTACTCTGCATGTGAGAAAGAAATCTATGATTAATGGATGATGGATAAAAGGAAAATTCCACCCCCTGCAGAATTTAGCCACCCAAAATATTTACTTTTGAATTCCCAAATTGGCATGCAATAAACCTAGTACAGTGGTACCTCTGGTTGCGGACACGATCCGTTCCGGAGTGCCATTTGCACCCTGAAAAGTTCGTAACCAGAGTGGCGCTTCTGTGCATGTGCGAAGCGCAATAGAGCGCTTCTGCGCATGTGTGAACCTCGCAGAACATGTGTGCGCGTGGCAAAACCTGGAAGTAAACATTTCCGGGTTTGCCGCGTTCTTAACCCAAAAAAACGCAACATGAAGCATTCGCAAGAAGAGGTATGACTGTATCTTGTCATCAACAGCACATTTCTATGCACGTCTACACAGGAGAAGGCCCCACTGTGTTCAATGTGACTTTCATAGAATCATAGAATTGAAGAGTTGGAAGGGACCCCAAGGGTCATCTAGTCCATCCCCCTGCAATGCAGAAATCTCAACTAAAGCATCCAAGACAGATGGCCATGCAACCTCTACTTAAAAACCTCCAAGGAAGGAGAGTCCACAACCTCCTGAAGGAGACCGTTCCATTGCCGAAAATCTCTCACTGTCAGAAAGATTTTCCTGATGTTGAGTCGGAATCTCCTTTCTTGTCCCAGTATATATAGGATTGTAGTCTACATCCACTTTGTCTCTTGAGGATGCAGATAGTAATATATTACACCCAGTGCTTTTTTTTCTTAAAAAATGTTTAGGGGATACTCTCATTTTGACTCAAGAAAATCATCGTTTTATAGTTCAAATTGGGGGAAATAAATGCAGTAAAAGGATAAAAGTACAAAGATTCACAAAATGTTTAGGGGTATGCGTACCCCCAGGAAAAAAGCACTGATTATATCTGCATATAGGTTGACCTAACCCACAAAGGCACACACCTCCATTGTCCCCCAATGGCAGACGGATGCCAGCAATAACAGATATCTGTATGTACTGCAACGAGATTTCCTTTTCAGCATGCTTTATATAGGCTGAGCACTATAAACATGAGATTCTTGCAAAACGTACTTTACCAGCAGAGTTATCTGAAGAGTTTTGATTAGTTCCATTTTATCTGTCAATAACATAACCTACTAGCAGCATGCACAGTATGAAGGCAGGCATTACAGTTTGCTACAGTAAGTGTGATGGATATTTGGCTTAAACTTGTAGACATGATACGTACCGCTTGTACAGTTGTGTGATGAAGTATTGGCAAATAGCAGCACAGATGGCTTTGCCCTAAGATTAGGCCCCACATGCCAGACGTGATCTGGGAAATTGTCATTTTAAAAATAACTTCAGAGTGAGTGCCAAGATTTGAGAGATCCATGTCTCTAATAAACTGATAGAAACGCAGCATGGCCCAGTGCTGGAACTTAGTTATTGGGATTATCCTATGGCCATGGAACCCAGCAAGAATTATCACCTCGGCTCAGCCAATAAAAATGGCATGCACCTTCACTATTTTCCTGAGTACTTTAAACAGGGGGATGGGTTTAGGTTGTCAAAAAAAAGTTAAGTACTTAAAAAAAAACCCTCTTCCAAAATAGCCACAGTCAGAGCTTGTCTACACAGAATATTGCAAATTAAGTCTCCCCCCCACCCCAAGCAATGGGTGAGGTGGCACAGTGGTACTGAAGAGTCTTCTCCCCCTTCGGTGGTATCAAAGGCAAGAATAACAAGCAGTTTGTATTTTATAGTCTTTTTTATTTAGTCATCTGGTTGCAAGACAAGAATCCAAGAATCTCCACACAAAGAGAGACGTTGGCTACTCTGAGCTCTTCTGTCCCCAACAACATCCTGAGTGCCAACGGGAAGTCACAGGAGTCCCACCCCTCTGCCATTTTTATTCTAGAATACGGAGGGACCGACGGGCCCATGGAGATGGAGGATTCCCTGTACTCTCCAGGGAGGTCTCTGCCGGCTGCACCCTCACCTCCCCTGCCTCCTCCATTATCTCGTAACTAGGCAATTCTTCCTTGAACGGTATAGCATCTCTCTCTCTCTCTCTCTCTCTCTCTCTCTCCACCTGAAACTGCTGTAGACAAGGGGGCCCTGAAGCTTCTCCCTCCTCCTCCTCTTCAGAGGGAATCTTATCAGACTGAGTGCACACTTCCCAGTCTTCCTGTTCTGACCATTCCCTGCCACTGCCACTTGAAAGAGTCTCAAACCAGGGGTGGACTTTGGTCTTTCAAATTTCATTGGCACCGTGTGTGAGAACCGAATTCTGTGCCCGCCCCCCGCCTCTTGACTTCTGTTCTACTCAGCTCACTACATCAAAGTTGCAATTCTCCTGCGGCAACCCCTAGGCTTAGCTCCCAGTGGGGTGCCTCTGCTCACATGTACACGTAAGGGCATTGTTGCTTTAGAATGACATTTGCATATATAATGCGCAAAATATCAAGCAAATTAAACTGTCAGCGAGGTGTTGAAACAAACCACGTGGTGGAAGTGTCAGATGGCCTATGATTTCGGGAGGCAAAGAACACATACCATAATGTAAGTTGTGGAAATGTAAGGCTTGATAGGAATTTATTTTTGTTAATGATGGATCGTTTTGTTAGGTATATTAATTTATAAGAAACAATGAGACAAAGAATAAGAAGGTGATGGTAAATTCAGTCTGCGAGACAGCTAATACTGTTTCAGGCCCAAGATGGTGGGAGGGAGTTGATCTGGGTCAAATGTAGACCTGATGATGATGGTACAGCTGTATTACCTGAGTACTCTGCCTTTTTTTTTCGTTCACTTGATGGGACAGACTTTATTGGCTGTGTGCCCATGGAATAACCAAGAAACCCACTGAAGCCCTTTTTATTTGAAAATCTAGGAATCCTAGTTATGCCTTCATTTTCTCTCGAAATGTGCTCACAGCACTATATAATAACTGCACATGGTTTATGAGTTGCTTTCATTGCCTGGGTCTCTTTCTTCGATGTTGCATTTCTGTTGTTGTAGAGATGGCCATATCCATATGTACAAACATACACACACATATTATTTATTGTGCTAATTTCACTTGATTGAGGATTTTGAGGATATTATCCTATGCATCAAAAGTGTGATGGTGGCAATTCTTTTTACCGTGCCAAAAGTTTCCTATCACTTTCTTTTCTTCTGTCACCTTGCTTTCCCCTGCTGCAGCGAAGCCTTGAAGAACCAGGCTGCATTCTCCAGTCAGCTTAACATTTTCGTTTTTTCCAGAAGGGTAAGTGCTGCATGTGTTGGTGGCAACTGTCTGTTTCTCCCCCTTCCTTCTTAAACGCAAGAATGTTGATCTCTCACCCCTGTGAGCCGTCACCTGTCAAAATCTGTCCTTGTGTCAAATGCATATATGGAGAAAGTGAGTATGGCAACCAATGACGTTCTGCTTCTAAAATAGACCCAGCTCTCTTCACTCAGTTAAAACAATGTCCTCCAGGGAAAGATCCTCAAAGGACATTTGATCTCACAAGCTTTGGAATTCTTTTAAGGGACCTAACCCGGAAACCGCTCGGCAGCACCCTAACTCTGAGCCTATGCTCCTTGGAATCGCTAGGAGATGAGCACCTCTCTTAATTACAAGTCTTTTTCCAAAGAGCAACAAACTATGGATAACTTGGAGAAGCAGCTTATTTGTCCCATATGTTTAGAGATGTTTACTAAGCCAGTGGTTATCCTCCCCTGTCAGCACAACCTCTGCAGAAAATGTGCCAACGATATCTTCCAGGTAGATCTATTAAACTTTTTAAAATTCCAATAAATGTTTATAATGCTTTCATGTTACAAAGGGGAGGGGTATCATTTAATAAACAGGATTCTCTGTAAAAGCGAAAAGAGAGAGAGACTTAATTAGGCACATGGGTTCTTTGTTATTTATCTTATGTGTGATTTCGAATCTGTTACATTTGTAAATGTCCCTTTTATTTATATAGGCTGAAATGTTATTTCAAGTATTTAGAGATATTAACACACATACCCATTCCTGTTGTTCCACAACACCTCTAAAAATGGCAAATTTCTCTCTAGCATAAGTTGTCATTATATTATTAGCTTCCAGGCTTGAGCAACAATATATTTGCAGCTATTTCTCTTTCTGTGTACTTTTTGGGCAGTATTTTTCCTGGTAGTTTGGCTTTGATGACCTGATCCAGGTCCCCTGGAGTCATCAGAGTCACGGCATCCAGGTATTAGATCATATCTTAAGCAGATAGTGTGAGATGGACCTTGTGATGTGGAAGTGAGAGCAGTTGTCAGAAATAACTGTGAAATAATGCATGCTTAGCTTTACAACTTTGTTTATTGTTTGGCAAGAACAGGCCTCGAACCCTTACCTGCCAACCAGAGGAGGCACAACTGTGGCATCAGGAGGTCGATTCCGCTGTCCATCTTGTAGACATGAAGTAGTTCTGGACAGGCATGGAGTGTATGGTCTTCAAAGGAACCTGTTGGTGGAAAATATAATTGATATTTACAAGCAGGAATCTACCAGGTAATGGACCGATTTTTGTCCTTGAAGGATTGCCTATGGATGCAAGTTCCTGGCTTGGTTGTGTTTGCCACAGAAACACATGGATTGGATTCCCCAAGCCCCAAATCGAGACTTCTGTCATAAAACTGAGCTATTGCTGCCCATTCCCTGTTAGAACCTCTTTCCCCTACCCCATTCTTATTTTAATTCCTCAAGTCAACCTGGAGCTTTTATCTCTAGCTAGCTAGAGAAAGCAATAGCAATGAGCAGTGCTTTTTTTCAGGGGGTACTCAAAGGTATGCAGTACGGCACTTCTTCTTTTTTTGTTGTTAAAAAGTGTGGCACTTACTGTAACAACTTCATGGTAAAAAAGGTTAAGGGACCCCCTGACCATCCAGGCGCGGACGGCTCTGGGGTTGCGGTGCTCATCTCACTTTATTGGCCGAGGGAGCCGGCGTACAGCCTCTGGGTCATGTGGCCAGCATGACTAAGCTGCTTCTGGCAAACCAGAGCAGCACACAGAAACGCCGTTTACCTTCCCGCTGGAGCAGTACCTATTTATCTACTTGCACTGTGTGCTTTTGAACTGCTAGGTTGGCAGGAGCAAGGACTGAGCAACGGGAGCTCACCCTGTCTGGGGATTCAAACCGCCGATCTTCTGATCGGCAAGCCCTAGCTTCTGTGGTTTAGACCACAGCACCACCTGTGTTTAGAAAAAAAGCACTGGCAATGAGCACCATCAGCATCTGCTGGTGGTTGCTCAGCTGCTGATACTGGTTAGGATTTGCTTTGTATAAGAAGAAAGGTTTGCTCTCTTTACCCTTTGATTGGGAGCTTCATTTTACAGTATTGGATGCCACACAAGCTTCTATTCTTATTGAATAATGCTGGCAGCTCTGATCTGTTGCTTTATGGGATTTCTTGGCATAAAGCAATATGTAGAAAGGTATTTACTCCTTGCATCTGAGAAATGAGCCTACAAATAATTCATCATGTCAGCAGTCTTTGCTCATGTACACACTCAAGAAAGTCCGTCGGTCTGTGGCCACAGAACCAAACGATGATGCATGCTATGGATCACCCACCAAATGGATCACCCACAAAATTCCTGCGTCCATTTCAGTTTCTTCCATATATCCACCATACGTTACAACATCCCAGCACTTTAAAAATAAAACATCAAAATCTACTGCAATGAATTGCTGAATAAAATCCTTAAATATTTTCCCCGGTAATGTGTGTTTTTCCACATGACTACTTAGTTGCCAGAGTCCTTCTGTAGACTGGCCCAGAGTGCAGCTCAGCTTCTTCTCCTCTCTAGGTGAAAAAGAGGTGAAATGCGCTTTTATACAGAAGGCATTTGAACAAGTGCCGCTTGCTTGACAAGCTATACTAGCTTATTTTGCTCTTCTACTTATGCAGCTGAAAGTGCAGAAGCTCTGCCCTCCCCCCCCCCTTAGATGCAGGGGAGAAGAGCTTAACAAATCCTCTCTGGGTCAGTCTACAGGAGCTCTGAAAGGACTTGGGCAATCAAGTAGTCATCATAGTGGCATGCATAAATGCACCCATAGCTGGAGGAAATGGTTTTTTTATTTATTTAGCTTTTTTATATAAAAAAAGACTATTCAACATGAAAAGAGCAAAGCTGAGTAGAGAAATAGAAAAGAAAAACACATCATATAAAAGCAATGTAATATCACTATCATAAAAAAAAAATATAAAACAAGATCCATGTGATCTCATTGCTTCCCACACAGCCATACTAACACTAACCTGGGAGTGCCTGTTTGAAGAGAGTTTTTTTCAGCAAATGCAGAAAGACCAAAATCTGACTTCAAATCACTGCCCATACATGCACTGACACCAACAGTTTTCTGTTGATGATTTACTGCAAGGACACACTCAAATCACTTAAAGCACTTGTCCACCTGCTTCCAGAGCATCTTTCTCTAAGCTCTAGATCATGGGTAGGCAACTAAGGCCCGGGGCTTGGATCTGGCCCAATTGCCTTCCAAATCCGGCCCGTGGACGGTCCGGAAATCAGTGTGTTTTTAAATCAGTAGAATGTGTCCTTTTATTTAAAATGCATCTCTGGGTTATTTGTAGGGCCTGCTTGGTGTTTTTACATGAGTAGAATGTGTGCTTTAATTTAAAATGCATCTTTGGGTTATTTGTGGGGCATAGGAATTCGTTTTTCTTCTTCTTTTTCTCAAAATATGGTCCAGCCCCCCACAAGGTCTGAGGGACAGTGGACTGGCCCCCTGCTGAAAAAGTTTGCTGACCCCTGCTCTAGATGCTGGCCTTGCCAAATCCGATTGCGCTCTCTCTCTCTCTCTCTCTCTCTCTCTCTTGCTCTCTTTCTCACTCTTTTCATAATTTCTTTCATTGACATATTATGTGCGTATTATGCCAATACCAAAACGATGTCAAACCAAACCTAGCAGCACAATTTTATACATGTCTACTTGGAAGTAAAGGGACGTGGGTGGCACTGTGGGTAAAACCTCAGCGCCTAGGACTTGCCGATCGCATGGTCGGCGGTTCGAATCCCCACGGCGGGGTGAGCTCCCGTCTTTCGGTCCCAGTGCCTGCCAACCTAGCAGTTCGAAAGCACCTCCGGGTGCAAGTAGATAAATAGGGACCTCTTACCAGCGGGAAGGTAAACGGCGTTCCGTGTGCTGGGCTGGCTCGCCAGATGCAGCTTGTCATGCTGGACAAGTGACCCGGAAGTGTCTGCGGACAGCGCTGGCTCCCGGCCTATAGAGTGAGATGAGCGCACAACCCTAGAGTCTGGCAAGACTGGCCCGAACGGGCAGTGGTACCTTTACCTTTACCTTTTACTTGGAAGTAAGCTAGTCCCTGCTAACTGTGCACAGGACTGTAGCTTTAATGACGCGGATATTTCCTGGCTGCCTCTTCATGGAGCATTGCAGAAGAAGGGATGCTGTTTTGAAGAATAGAGAGCATCTCTTCAGCGACGTTTCTCTGGCTCTGTAGCACTGTAATTGAAATCTGAATAGGTTCCCAGATATTATTGTGCAAAAGTCTTCCCTTGGGAAAAGGCTGTATGCCAGAAACTGAAGAGCTATATTATTTCATATAATTGAGCCCGTTCCTTCTAGGATGGCA
The DNA here is from genome assembly GCF_965153285.1 of Podarcis tiliguerta. Lineage (NCBI taxonomy): Eukaryota > Metazoa > Chordata > Lepidosauria > Squamata > Lacertidae > Podarcis > Podarcis tiliguerta. Next base: position 34,117,647 of record NC_139540.1, on the reverse strand, counting down.
AGACGAGAGAGAGAGAGATAGAGCGCAAGAGAGTGAGAGAGAGAGAGAGATGGAGAGAGAACAGGTCTCTTGAACCTTTAACAGTTGTGTAGAAAAGGAAATTTCCATCTTCTACACAACTATTAAAAGTGCAGGAAGGAACTTTTTCTTTCCCCCCTTCGTTTGATCTTCCTGGTTCCTTCTCCATCTTGACAGCTGGGCTATTATAATCTAAGAGAGTCCATAAGTTCAGTACTGTTCAACACTGATGTTTGGCTTGGAAGTCAATTTGGAACAGAGAAGCCATGGAAAGGGTTAAGCACCTATCGGCTCCCTCTGCCATTTCTCTGCTCTGCATCTCCCCCTCCCCCTTGCAACACACCCTGCTATTTTGCTTGGTAATTTAGAACAATTGTCAAGTTTATGTGTAGAACTCTTAAATTGCCCCCTTAAATTTTTCATACCTAATTTGATTACAGTACCTATATGGAGCCTATCTTACTGTGCAGGTCTCATTCATTTCCTCCAGTTCCATTTCACCTTTAAGTGCTAGAAACCAGTACATGGGAACTTCTGAGTGCAGGATCAGTGTAGTCTAGGGGGAACCTATTATTGTGTACATGGGTTGAAGACCAATATAGAGTAAAAATGGGCATATTGTGAGAGGATTATAGATACTGGATCTCTGAAAAACAGTCTCTGTAAACTTGTGCAAGGACTAAGTTTTAATTTATATATTTTTTAACTGTTGCTATATCTGTATTGTCCCTGTTATACCTAATTGCAAATTCAAATGTATCCCTATCGTGTTTTATGACTTCCTTGATATTGTATGTGGGTTGGAACTGGTCTGTGACCGAAATAATAAATTCATCATCACTTGTGCAAGGAAACAGACAGGAATTATTTGGGGGTGTTTATAGTACCATCTGAGAGTGCAAGGAAGGTGTTTTGTGTGCACATTTCACAGCTCCTTCCCCCCACCCAGCTGTTCACAACTGTATGGCTTCACCAATGTCAGATTGCATCGCTTCTAACATGAAGCAGCCCAAAACTGGGACACAGATTGCAGCCTCTCAAAAGTGCCTTTTTGGGACATGGCACCCCAAAATGCATATTTTTGAGCACCATGCCCCAAAAAAGTACAGCCCAAAATTATGCAAGATTCCAGCAGCCATTTTTTCGGGCAGTTGACAGCCATGAGATTAGTGCAACACCAAGGGGCACTGGTGGGTAGAGATGTTTCTGCCCTGTGCAAAGGTATTCCTCTTCTTCTTTGGCAGTCACTCATAGCCGAATAAGATTGTCTTCCATGAATATGGTCTTAGTGGTGTGTCCATAGGCCAGTTCTGGCTCCACATGTCCTTCCGCAGTGGGGACATAGGTTTCTAGGCAGGAGTTGATCATGGTGAGGGTTTGCCAAATGTGCTCGTTTCTCCCTTTCGTCCTGAGTTCAAGTGTCTTCAAAGTCCATGACACCTTTGGTAAAGGCTGTTCTCCAACTGGAGCGCTCACAGGCCAGTGTTTCCCAATTGTCAGTGTTAATACTCCATTTTTTAAGATTGGCCTTGAGAGAGTTTTTAAACCTCTTTTGTTGACCAGCAGCATTATGCTGATGTTCACACCTTGGCTAGATATGAATTAGGAATGACTCCAAGAAAGTTCAGGAATTTTGGATATGAATTTTGAATAATATTGTGTAAACATGGATTACAAACCCAGCACTGGAAACACAGTAAGTGCACAGTAAATGGAAGTGTGAACCCAGCATGTTTTCAGATTTACCTTCTCTGTTCCCCGTGTCATTCTTTTGTATTGTATTCTTCTGTTGGGGAAAGACCATAGTTAGTAGAAAAGTGTATTACTCGCATATGGAAAGTCCCAGATTCAGTACTTGGCATCATGACCAGGATCAGGTATCAGGGAGAGCTACCATAAGTCAGAGTAGACAGTATCAGGCTAAATGAACTGGCATTTTGCCTATTTTATTTAATCATTTATTTTTTTAAAAAAGTGATGCTGATTGGGATTTGGTTTTCTTCTTCTTCTTGGCGAATTGCATTCACAGGCCTGAAAGAAAAACTGAACAGCCAATGTGTGAAGAACATGAAGATGAGAAAATTAATATTTATTGCCTGAATTGTGAAGTGCCGACATGCTCAATGTGCAAAGTTTTTGGTGCTCATAAAGATTGTGAGGTTGCTCCCCTCACGAATGTTTACCAAAGACAGAAGGTAATTTTTTTTTTTAAAAAAAGGCTTCCTCTTAATGCATTTTTATCAGTAGAATTCTAGTAGTTTTTGAAAACAAATAACCATAATAAAATTCTCTCCCTGGTGAGGTTCCTCCACCAATGTTGCGGGATTGCAGTTTGATTGTCCCAGTTGAAAAACCCAGTCAGAACTGTATACCATTGATTATGTGTGATGTGAAACTCAAAATGGAAGGGCCCTACCAAGGTCATCTTGTTGGAGTCCTGTGCCCTGATAGGGTCTTTTTGACTTTTCTAAATCTACCCAGCCTTTTGTTAATACTGGTACATGCGCTACAACCTGATTAGCCTGTGACATGGAAACCTTCCTTACCAATGCAAATTGATAACACAGCCAGGAATGTGAGGCACTGACCAGTCCAAATGGTGACTTGGGCAGCTTTCATACACCATGGCCATGTGGCTATGTGGAAGAATTTATCAGTGTTCCCCTCAGAGCTCCCACAGTGTATGAAACAAACATGCCTTCTTTCTTTTTCTCATTTGTTCTGCCAAACAAAACACCTTATTTTCAGACCTAGCTCTAGGCTTTAGGGGTTCCCCAGCAAAATGTACTTTGGTGAGCCTCCTTCTACCTTGGTGGGTTTTCTTGGTGACATAGGCTTTTATTCATGGTCATGGCAGGTAGCAGTGTTCCAATGAAACTGCCATTTTAATTTCCCACAATGCCCCTGAATGTAGCATGGCTCTGGTGCATTGGAGGAAATTTAACTGATCGATTCCAGATTCCCACTGTGGAAAGTGACCATTATAAATGCCCCAGAACAAAAAAGCCCCAATTATTAGCTTTATGATTATTGTTGTTGTTCTCCTCTCAAACCTTACCAGTTTGTTGTTTTCTTTAAAATATAGTGACCAAATGTGCACAATATTTGACCAAAGACACATATCCTAGAGCCAAGAAAGAGAACATACTACTTTTTATGAATCAGTATATTTATGCGTACTTTTCAATTAATAAGGAAATGTTTTGTTTTACAAGTAATTTCTTGAGTATGAAACAGAAAGGCTGGGCTATGCTCCTAGAATCCTTTGCTGCCATCTGTACAATATCTCTTTATTTTTAACCCGGCATTCACTAAACAGCTGTTTATTTGGACTATCCTCTGGAGAAATGCAGCTCAATTTCTTGAGAGTCCTAGTATGGCTGCCACTAGACAGAGCCAGTTTACAAGTACAGCCTTTGAATGGAACCCATAATTATATTTATTTGTGAACACTATGGCTGGGTAGATGCATTTGGGGGTGGGGACATCCAGTTGAATACACTGGAAGCTGTCCATGGCTTTCTCCTTTCTGAGATAATTAGAAAGAAATGATGCTTAACAAAGATATCTGTGAAATCCATGAATATGCATATCAATGATTATATATCTGCTAGAGATAATGTAAAACCTATATACGCGTCTCCTCCCAAATTGCAAAATTTAGGCGGTGGTTCAAATACTTTGTATTCAAAGCAAAAATCCCTGCAAAATGAGCAATTCAGATAGGCTGGAATAACCTTTTAAGAAGCAGTCTAGAAATAATTTCAGAAGGATAAAATAAAATCCTGCCAATCAACTTTTAATCCTATTCCTATAGGAACTAGATCCTTTAATGAAATAAGTTGTGGTGCAGATTAGCTTCATTTACTGCAAAAGTATATTTTGGAGTATTTTCATCTCTTTGGGGTTTTCAAAAGTAGAATTTATTGTATGTTCCTATTGTATGTACATTTCCCCCAAAAATTATTTGTGTGGGAGGGAGGGGCAGATATCATTTCAAAAATGCAAGCAATAAGGCCACAGAGTTTTATGCTCTCATTAAGTTATGTTTATTTTACATTATAGTCTGAACTCAGTGATGGCATTGCTATATTAGTGGGAAGTAATGACAGGGTGCAAGGAATTGTAACTCAGTTGGAAGAAGCCTGCAGGACAGTTGAGGTAAGAAACACAGTTTAGATTCTACCAAACTAAATTCTGCTTTAGAATTCTAATTATTGCATACTTACATTGTTATAGTCTGTGGTAAGAGCAAACAACTTTGACGATGGTGCAGTTTTAAATGTCTCATTTGAGACTTTTAATCTCATTTACTCTAAGAGGTGTGACTGGAGAAACACACAGTTTTCAAGATGCACAGAGCTCAAAAGCATGGTATGTTATACATTAGCACAATTTATGCCATAAAGAGCACCGTCTTAACCATTTTTAAATGCATCATGTCTTCTCTTGGGGCCAACATGGTGAATGCTTCGTCCAGATTATGCTACCAGCAGAAGCCAGGAATAACAAAGGTGTCCCATGACAGAAGAGCCTGTCAACCTTACAGCGTAGGCAATGGATATGTTTAGTAAACAAACCCAGATGACTCAAGCAAGTGCACTGGGCCACACCCACTATGAAGGGAATGAAGAGTGCAGTCGCCAGCTAACGCACTGAAAGTTTCAATCCACATTAAATTTCTAGCCCACTGTAAGGTTGCAGGGCAGGTTGCAACAATTTAAAATTCAGAATTAAAAACAGTTTAAAACAAATGGTTGGCACCTGTCTGTCTCAAGAGACAATGGAATGTGCCTCTGGGGATGACGACAAACCATTGCGTTAGCAGCACTGAAGAGACCTCCCTGGGGCGCAAGTCTGAGCAGTGTGTATGGAGGTCCTGGGCTGCCCAGATGACAAGACCCACCTCCCTCAGCTTCGTTGATGTGGTGCAAAGGAAATCAGAGCAATATGTTTGGCACCAGCTTGGCTGCAGGAATTGCTGGTGTCATCCGACTGTCTTAGGGACTCCATTCCAGATTTGTGCAGGGTTTACACCTTGGTCTTTTCTTCTCCCAAACAGATCCCGCAAGCAGTGGAGGATTAGGTTCAGAGTTTTCATTCTCCTAGATGGGCTGCATTCCCAGGTTGATGGGCCCCATTTGCCCCTCAGTTCCCTCTACAACACATGCAGAAACCGCCTTCATAACTGTTGGACCCACTATGGGACTTGTCTAGTCAATCCGTTGGAGCCTGTCCTCACATGGAGGGGAAGTCCCTAACTCACCAAGGGTTTGAGACCCACTGGCTACCCTCATCTGGTTTAGCCAGCCAGCTGAGGCCATTTCCCATGCTGTAGCCATTGTTGCTTGCTGACAGCTTTTAGGAGCCACACGTGAGAGCTGAGTGCAGGGTGGGGACTAACGGTGGACAAACTACCCAGAATAAACATGACGTGTCCACCACCAAAGTTACTACCCTTTCCTAACACCCCATGCGCCCCTTAAAGCAAATTACAGCCACAGAAATAGGGTGGATCATGGGAATATACATTTCAGGTGTGAAAGGCCAGGGTAAAGAGCCAATTCATAGTCACTGATAGCTTTCTACAAGTAAAAAAGTTAAAGGGTCAGCTCCCCCTGTCAACAGTTGACATCCACTGAGAGAGAATGTGTTGAACAGGTAGGAAACACTTACATCACCATTCTCACCCATGTGGTAACAATATTTACATGGAAGTAGATTTCACGCAAAGGCTTACCTAGCCTTATCATGGGTGAGGTGAGCAACAGCAACCTTGCACTCAGTCCCAGGTGGTTTGGAGCCACTAATTGTATTTCCTACAATGCTGCTAATGTAGTGTCTGTCTGGGACATTGTGAGAAATTATAAGGGTGGCCCCAATGAGGGCTGACTCCAGGTTTGAAGGAGCAATAATCAATGCATTCAAGGCTAGCCTAATGCATTTTGTCACTTGAGGCAAAACAGAAAATGGGTCTCCCTGCCTCCACCTAAGGTGACCAGAGGCAGCTGAGGGAAGCCCTGGCACATGGAAGGTGACAGAGGAGAATAAAGGAGGCCAGAGACGAGCAGGTGGCAGAAGCAGTGGCCCCATTCTTCCCAGGGCCAGGCAGTGGCCACAGGTGAGAAGTGCAGGAGGAGGTGAGTGGCACACTCCTCAGGGGCCTGGTTCTGCCACCCACCCAGCTGTCCCAAGCCTGCCACCTGAGGAGACTGTGTTGTTGAGGCTAATGGGCAGACAGGCCTCAATTCACTAGTGGGTTTGGCAGGGGTGCTAAGGCTGCAGAGGTTTACTAGGGATGGCTGAGTGTTTGCTAAAAATAAACTAACAGGCAAACAAAAGCACATTCTCAAGTCCAATTTCCAGTTTGAAATTGGATGACATAATGAAATCGTGTGTATGCTTTCCCATTGCAGAATGAAGCCTTTCTCAAAGGCTTACTTTCCTGCTGTTGCCAGACCTACATGACCTTGGTTAATGACCTGCCGCTTGCCGCCATTTTACTTCAGGATCCTTAACTCCCATGAGGGTCAATTAGAGAGAGTCAGTGCATAATTGGAACACCACGTGGTTCGCTGACACTGCATACTTATTCCGGATAGGTCAGAAAGGGCATCTGAAACCTGCCACTCCTCTCATGACATTTTTCAGACACAAGAAGAGGCATTTCTCTTTCAAGATACAATCTTAAGATCAAATGTAGGCCCTCCCCTCCCCTCCCCATTCTCTTCCCCACCCCGTAAAGAAATGGTACAGGCTGCAGTCTCCAGCAGGAGATTGGAAAGAGAGAGGGTGCATTTTAACTTCTTTTTTCTCCTTTGGCATCCCACCTCTAAATCAGCTGTCCTCCAGACGATTATTGTCTTATGTGAGCAAAGCACCAAAAGTTACTTGGGGGACAAATTTGTAGGGAGAAGATTGAGGAGAAGACTGAAGTTGCTCCTGCAGATGTCATAGGCGAAGGGGATCGAGATACGGATATGCTTGTACCCCTTCCAATCTGCGCCCCATCCCGAGGGACGAGGGTAGGGCGAGCAAGGATAACTCACCTCCGTCACTGGTGTTGTGCAATGCCAGGTCTATAGGCAACAAAACCGCCACCCTGCGAGATTTCTTCATCTCGCAGGGGGTCGACCTGGCTTGTGTGACAGAGACCTGGGTGCGCGAAGGGGATACTGTTACCCTACGAGAGATGGCGCCCCCAGGTTTCTCCGTCCTCCACCAGTCACGGACTGTGGGCCGGGGGGGAGGGGTGGCACTATTAATCCGGGAAGATTGTTCTTTCAAGGCTCTACCATCGCCATCGATCCCCGGCATTGAATGTGTTGGCCTAGTGTGGGGCTCCGAGGTGAGCTTGGCTGTCTGGCTGGTGTACCGGCCACCTAGCGCACCAGCAGCCACCCTGTCAGGCCTGCTGGAGGCGGTGGCCGGCTGGGCCTTGGAGTTCCCTAACCTATTGGTATTGGGGGACTTCAACATCCATGCTGATGCCACTCCCTCCTCACAGGCTCTGGACCTGGTGTCTTCCATGGCGACACTGGGGCTCTCCCAGTTTGTTTCGGGCCCCACACATCAAGCAGGCCACACACTGGATTTGATCTTTGGTGTTGGTATAGATGTGATCATGTTTCCCTCAATGAAGGTGCCGTGGTCTGATCACTACGCTCTGAAAGCCAGGATTGACGTTCCACCCCCACCCTGCTTAGGTGGCGAGCCGATTTGGGCTCGCCCGCAGAGGCTGATGGACCCTGATAGATTCCGTCAGGCCTTGCGGGACCTTGCTCCCCCTGGTGACTCATTGACTGAGCTTGTTGAGGGCTAGAATATCCAGCTCCTGGCAGCCATCGATGAGATCGCACCTAAGCGCCCTCTGCGACCCAGCAGAAACCGGGCTCCCTGGTTTACCGAGGAACTTCGGAAAATGAAGCGGGACCTCAGACGGCTAGAGCGAGTATGGCGGGGTGCCCATGACGGAGCCTCAAGAACATCTTATAGGGTTTTTATGAAAACCTATGAGATGGCAGTGAAGGCCGCTAAGAAGTCCTACTTCTCGGCCTCCATTGCATCCGCTAGCTCTCGCCCGGCGCAATTATTTAGTATAATTAGGTCTTTGACGTCCCTTGAAGGACAGCCAAATTTAAATAACAATTCGACACACAGCTGTGAGGCATTTGCGAGCTTTTTTGCGGAGAAGGTCCTGTTGCTCCGCCATGACCTCCCTGCCAATTTGGATACAATAAGGGAACTGGAGGCCCCTCGACTGTCCTCGGGTCCAGTATTGGACCACTTTGACCAGATATCCCCAGCCGATGTGGACAGACTCCTCCGAGCTGGAAAGCCCACCACCTGTCCTCTTGACCCGTGCCCGTCTTGGCTGATTAGAGCGTGTCCAGACAAGGTGCGGGCCCCCCTGGGTGATATCATCAATTTGTCCCTTGGCACCGGGTTATTCCCAGGGGAACTGAAGGAGGCAGTGGTGCGCCCGCTCTTAAAGAAAACATCATTAGATCCTTTAGATCTATCCAATTACCGCCAGGTTTCGAATCTTCCATTCCTGGGTAAGGTGATTGAGAGAGCTGTTGCTGAACAGCTTGGTAGGTTTCTGGATGAAACATCGGCTCTCGATCCATTCCAGTCCGGCTTCCGCGCTGGTCATGGGACCGAGACGGCTCTGGTCGCCCTAACAGATGATCTCCGCAGGCAGCTGGATCGAGGCGGGTCTGGGCTGCTGATTCTTCTAGACCTGTCAGCAGCCTTCGACATGGTCGATCACGAACTCCTGGACCACCGCCTTGCCGACGTGGGGATCCAGGGCACAGTCCTTCAATGGCTGCGCTCGTTTCTCTCTGGTCGGGGACAGAGGGTGGCGCTTGGGGGGGAATTGTCATCGCGCCACTCCCTGGTGTGTGGAGTGCCTCAGGGTGCGATTCTCTCTCCGATGCTTTTTAACATCTTTATGCGCCCCCTCGCCCAGCTTGCCCGGAGTTTTGGGCTGGGTTGCCATCAGTATGCCGATGACACCCAACTCTATCTGTTGATGGATGGCCATCCTGACTCGGCCCCAGACACACTGACCAGATGCCTGGAAGCTGTGGCTGGATGGTTACGTGGGAGCCGGTTGAAGTTAAATCCTTCGAAGACAGAGGTCCTCTGGCTGGGACGGGGCGATATGGGATTGAGGGGGCAACTCCCATCTCTTGCGGGGGTGCAACTAGTGCCAGCATCATCCGTTAAGAGTTTGGGTGTAATCTTCGATACCTCCCTCTCTATGGAGGCGCAGATTACAGCTATAACAAAGGCGGCATTTTTTCATCTCCGCCAAGCTAAGCAGTTGGCTCCTTATCTCTCTCACCCTGACCTAAGCCACTGTGATCCACGCGACGGTCACCTCCAGACTGGATTATTGTAACTCGCTCTACGTGGGGCTGCCCTTGAGACTGACCCAGAAACTCCAGCGGGTGCAGAATGCCGCAGCGAGACTCCTTATGGGGTCGTCCCTGCGAGATCACATTCATCCGGTACTATACCAGCTGCACTGGCTCCCGGTGGAGTACAGGATCAGGTTTAACGTGCTGGTTTTAACCTTTAAAGCCCTATACGGCCTAGGACCCTCGTACCTACGGGACCGCCTCTCCTGGTATGCCCCACAGAGAAACCTACGGTCTGCAAATAAAAACATCCTGAAGGTCCCAGGCCTCAGAGAGGTTAGGCTGGCCTCAACTAGAGCCAGAGCTTTCTCGGCTGTGTCACCAATCTGGTGGAACGCTCTGTCACAAGAGTCTAGGGCCCTGCGGGACTTGACATCTTTCCGCAGGGCCTGCAAGACAGAGCTGTTCCACCAGGCCTTTGGTCAGGGCGCAGCCTGACCCCCTCCTCTGGCAATCTGCACAGGGTATTGCTTGCTGGTTGCCATCAATTTGTTTTTGATTGATTTTATGATGAAAAGTTTTTAGAATGTTGGATTGTTTTGATTGTTGTTAGCCGCCCTGAGCCTGGCTTTGGCTGGGGAGGGCGGGGTATAAATAAAATTTATTATTATTATTATTATTATTATTATTATTATTATTCCCTGCCCCCATCAGTCCATCATGTGTCGTCTAAACCTCAGAAAGCAATGCTGACCATGTTCTAGACCAGTGCTTTCCAAACTGTGTGTTGTGACACGTTAGTGTGTCGGCTGCAGTGTACAGGTGTGTCATGCAATATGCGTCTGTATCTCTTATAAGGGGTTATTTGAGCTCCAGTTTGCTAGCAAAACTGAATTACTGGGTCAAAAAATGATGCATGTCTAAAAATTGTGTCACCAACATGAAAATTTTGGAAAGCTCTGTTTTAGACCGTGGAACTTCTGCCTGTGAAAGTAGGCTAGACCGGCAAGTCCTGCTATCTTTAGCTATAAGGAGTTGACTTGTGACAAGTATAGAAAGCTAAATATAGCAGGAATGCAAGGAATGGATACTGATAGTTAAGAGTGTGAAGCATGTAGACCAGGGATGGGGAACCATAGCCCAGGTGCGAAAAGTGCCCCCCAGGCCTATTATCTGGTCTTCAGGACCTTCTGCAGGCCATGCCCCCTCTGGAGACCCCTCCATGCCATCCTCAAGTGCCTTTGCCTGACTGGAATGTGTTTTTGAATTGTCATAATGCCTCTTGCTTGCCTGGAGGGAGAGAAGTGTGTGTGTGTAGAAACCTCTGCTTTTCCATGTAGCCTACTATATAAAGCTAAGATTCGCACGTGTTACTTGTTAACCACTTGTCTTGCCTCTGGCCCCACCATCAGCTGGTGCCCATTGAGGCTGGTGGGGTGGAAGGCAGGGAGCCAGAGCCAATAACAAATAGAGCCAACTAATTTTGTCCCCATCCTTCTCCCTGCTGAGGACAACAGTGAGACGAGAGTAGAAGAAGCTGACAGTCAAGAGCCATTCTCCTGGACTGGATATAAGTGGGGGGGGGGGTTTAAGTCCCACACAGACTGTGTATTGTCTATACTAGGGGTGTGTGGGTGTGTAGGACTACATTTTCTCATGGACAACCCCAGTGGAGGTTGGCCAATTAGGGCCTATGGGGCACTGCTCCACCAGTCTGCCCTTGGCTTGCCTCCATGTAGGCTCACAAGATCATCATCATTCTCATTCATTTATTTTTCTGCCATTTGTTATGTGCCCAGAATGGCTCACAACAAATCAAATGAATAATAAATATAATTTCCTTAAAAATGTTCCTGGACGTGCCTCTGGGAAAGTGCACAGACCAGGGACTGAAGGCAACCAACCTCTTGTATTGTTGTACCCGGCACCTGATATTCAGAAAGATTCTTCCTTTGAGCATAGTATTTCTGTATATCTAATATGATTAAATCAAACCGCAGGAGAAATGGGCAGGAGAAACTGCAGCTGTCTCAGGGAAGTGAAAGATAGAGAACAGTTCTCTGGGTTGTAGCCCAGCAACTCTTTCCACAGGAAAGAATAATAAATTAGTTGGTTGGGAGGGGTTAAGGGAAGGCCTTGGTTGGCTAAACAAGGGTTGTTATCTGTTTGACAGTTTTACTTCTCTGATGATTGAGGGGGTGGGGATAAAGTAAGAATTGGTGAGGGGGCTGGTGGACTTGGGTGGGGTTAAGGTGGCATGTGGAGGAATGAGGGAAATAGGTAAGTGTGTGAAACAGTTTTAGAGTTCTGGTGACAGGTGAATAAAGCTGGAGAGGAGGAGTAATTGGGGAAGGGACAGATGGAAGTGGATGGGGTCAATTGGGACATTTGCTGTAGAGCCACCCTCTCCCGTTAATCAAAGCGACATACAAAAATGTGTTTCTTCAGAGCAATTCGCACTGAAATGTTCATGAATTTTCATGAGGATTAATTTAATTTAAATTCGCAAAGTGCTCCGGAAATGTGGAGAACTGAATTTAAGCGTGGAAAATGAGAAACTGAGATGACCAACACTGACAGATTTGTCCATCCTTAAAGCAATATAAAACTGAATACTAGACATCTCCCCAAGTTTCTTCCACCAGTTTCTTTGGGGAATTTTAATAAGGAAAGTCAGAGGAAGGGAAGGGTTAAGCCTCCCTGCACTGTGGGCCTCAACCAATTTAAAATGCTCTGTAGCTACTACTGTGGTACCTCGGGTTACAAACACTTCGGGTTACAGACTCCGCTAACCCGGACGTAGTACCTCGGGTTAAGAACTTTGCTTCAGGATGAGAATGGAAATCACGCCGTGGTGGTGCCGCAGCAGTGGGAGGCCCCATTAGCTAAAATGGTACCTCAGGTTAAGAACAGTTTCAGGTTAAGAACGGACCTCCAGAACAAATTTAGTTTGTAACCAGAGGTACCACTGTATTACTTTTTCTTTTATGCTGCAGGAGATCTTGATCACATTATCTCCCATGTCACATCCAGCTCTGCCCTCACTATAAGTCTTGTCAAAAAAAACCCAATCTCTCACACATATACACCAAAAGACGAAAACAGCTAAAATGATTGAACCTCCATCACCAAGTGAAAGGTTGTAAATAAAAAATACACAGGGCAATAATGTTTAAATTCAGGATACTGTGGCTCTAATTAGCAGGAAAATCCATTGTAGTTCTTTATGTAACCAAAGCAAAGGAGAAGAAATAATATACCAAAGGTGGTTCAAAGTCTCTAAAAACCCCGAGTCAAGGAAGGAAGAAAATATATAAGCAGTTAAGTTAAAACTTTGTTGTCAGGAAGGCTTTGCACTGCAAGGATGAAATTGGTTGCTATCAGGGATTTGCAGACTGAAACAAGCCTTTCAAGTAAGTTAACTGTAGAAATTAGAATCACACCAAAGCAGAGGCTCCTTAACACTGAAGTTTTAGCAAACTTAAACAAAAACCAAGACCTCAAAGGTTTATAGAGAACGATACATTTAAGAAACAGAAGCAATCTCCAAGACCAATGCTGTATCTTTCCAGCAATGACTCACTCACATGCAATGCTCTCTTTTTTCAACTATTTTCCAAACTGGAGAGATTGAGATACTCGTACAGCCTTTCACCTTCATAATGTTTATGAAGGCTTTGCATCCATAAATAATAATAAAATAAGCCGTTAAGATGTTTTCTATGAGGAGTGATTCCATAACCCAATGATTCTTCCTCATTTCACATCATCTCCGTCTCTGATGGGCATCAGTTTGACCTTGAAATTTGTCAAGCTAAGAAAATCGCCTAGAGCTAAGAGACACAAACATTCACCTTCCTGTTCTGGTTTAAAATGTGGATTCCAATACATTGCACAGCTGGAATCAAAATTATTTAAGCAACCTGGAAATGAGGTTCCTGATTCTTTATTACGATAAACTCTTTTCTGACCTCTGCTTAAATTAGTTCACTGAAAGCTTTGAATTAGGCTAAGCTTCTAAAATAGAATATCTGATTATTTACTTTTTGTTTCAAATGCAAAGGCAGATCCTGCTGAGCTATATTTAGCTTTTGTAATCTGTCCAAAGTTTTTGAGTATTCAAGTTATGTTAAGGAAAAACATGTTTCAGACTATTTTAAATAATTTTGATGTGTTTGAGAGTAATAATGTGTATAAAAGTCTACCTACTGGAAGAAACTACTTTAGAAGCTGACGAGTTTCATATTTTTAGAATGTGCTACATAATTATGTAGAATCTTTTTATTTCCTAGTCTTGTCATTTAAAAATATTTGCCATATTCAACATAATCTGCAACAGTTTTGATGTATTTTTCAAGACATTTAGGATTAGTACACATTATGAAGAAATTCCATGCCTCCCTCATTATTTTGGAATACTAAAAACTAGAGATTCTCTCTTCAGTTGTCTAATGTGGTACATTTTTGTTCAAACAGATTTCATTCAGAGAATCAGAGAAGCCCCTTGGCCCTTAATAGCCATTGTTCAGGATTATTTATTTTCACAAAAATACTTTGTTCAGAAAGATTTATTTGATAAAAGCGATTTCCAGAATAGTAATGCAATAAAATGCAGGTGACATAACACTTTTTAACGTGAAGCCAATTATTCACAGGATTGCTGCAAAAGGCAGAAGGAGCAACTATGTGAAAAATTTGATTATTTGTACTCAATACTGGAAGAAAGAAAAAGTGAGATGACACAAATAATCACGAGGAGTCAAGAAGAGAAACTGGAACATGTCCGGTCTCTGATAAAAAAGTATGCCGACCATTTGGAGACAGTGTCAAAACTAGTGGAATCAGGCATCCAGTTTATGGAAGAGCCAGAAATGGCCGTTTTCTTACAGGTATGGAGCTTCGAAAAAACCAGGAGGACATAGGGTCTTGATAACCTTTCCTATGTTGTTATTTGTGCAATTCTAGTGACTGTTCATACACGTATGGCCCTCATCTTACCATTGACAAGAAACAGTTGTTTTAGTATCTCCGGTTCACAATGCATGCAGGAAAACAGAAGCTATTGTGAAATGTAATGTAAGGCAGGGTATAGGGAATAATCTTGATAAAGTCTCCAGAAAGCAGCAACATGTTTTGGGCACTGTGACATCACAGTGAGTCTATGTAATTTGCACCTTTAAAAATATTTTGACAGCCCCACATATTATTAATGGAAGTTCTGGCCTAAAGCACAGGGTGAGGTCCAATGGACACCCTTTTTTTAAAGAGAAAAATCACGGCTCCTACATCAGAAGATAATAATGACTGCCTTATTTCAGAAGATGACAGCTCTGCAAAGAGATGCAAGTACACTGTTTCATATGTTTGCGGTTTTGAGCTGGGAACTTCCACCTACACTATTCTATTCATAGATCTCATAGATGAAGTCAGGGCTGGGTTAACCGTTATGTTAAGTTCCGCTTAAAGCTCAGAGCCCCGGGTAAATTGAGTCAGTTTATGTGGTATAATTATCTTGGAGTTCCCCAGTGTGAAAAGTGTACCTGTCCTGTTCCTTTATAATATCCCCCTTATCAGCTTATAACTGATGATTATCTCACTCATTACTTGACAGTGAAGCAGTGGCAATATTCACAGCTGCAGGGAAATTGAGAACATTAGTAGTCTGCTGCTGCTTAGCCTGAGGAACAGAATGACGATGCTTTCTGTATTGAGGAAAATGTTCAGTATGGCATGTAGCAGACAGATACAGCAGCCCATTGCCTCCATGTGTCTGCCTGTGTAAGTGCATGCATAGATATCTGCCTGTGCACAAGTAGTTGTAAAGATGTACCTTATGGGTCAAAACATGGGGGGTGGGAAGCTCCTCTTTTGTCAAGGCCCATGTGAAATTCCTAATCATGGTGAAAAGTCCGACTCCTGCATTTGTTAAGCATACATTCTAGAACTCCCTATAAAAATGAACTTGTAATGTGTACGGTACAGCTCTCTTGCTGTCTGGTGGTCATGCTGAAGATGGGAGGGGGTAGTTTAGTGGCAGCTTTAAAAAAAATTGTGAATTTAGTGCGTGGCAGTTTTAAGCTATTGATCCTCACTGTTTGTTTCCTATGAAATTCAGATTGCATTTCAAATTGCTTTATTTTTCCTTGCTATATTCGCCTTGAGGCCGTTTTGGCCTAAGGCAATTAATAAATAAAGATATAATAATAAATGTACCTTAAAGTAAGAAGAATTTAAGAACTAACTCATTCCATTGGTTTTATTTTGTTTTTCACAGAATGCCAAAGCATTGCTACAAAAGTAAGTTCTTCCCTTTCGAACAAGCCTGTGTATTTCTCACAAATATCACAAGACACCAATTTTTAAAATGTTCCTTTGCAATCTCTAATGCAAATGACACAATATTTCTGTTTTAGAATTACTGAAGCTTCTAGAGCATTTCAGATGGAGAAAATAGAGAATGGCTATGAAATTATGAGCCAATTCACCGTCAATCTCAACAGAGAAGAAAAGATAATAAGAGAAATTGACTTTTACAGAGGTATGTGCTTTCTTTTCTTTTCCTTGAACCCATTTGCTTTGTTTTTAACCATGAAGGTGCACAATTTTTGTGAGGACATCCTGTCAGGAATATGGCAGTGAAGCCTGTTTGACATTTCACAAATGTAACAAGGCCGTTTTCCATGCCTCATAATCAAAAGTAAACTCTCATGGAGACTAACACAGCATACTGAAAATATAATTTTTCTTTAATAGAATCTGGGGCTTTGGTCCTTCGTGATGTACATAACCATTTTTTTTATTTTTTTTGAGAGTCAAACATCCTCTCTGCCACTAATGTTATTAACCTCTGTCTGGCCTGTTTATATGACTAGGCAGAACCACAGCTTACCAAATAGGGATACACAGGAGAACATTTTCTTGAATAACGGTGCTCATATAACGTGACAAGAGAATGGGGGCTTACTGGTATGTACGTTCACATGCCAGAAGGACTTAATTGTCCACAGTGTTATTCTGCCAGTAATATTAACTCACCAGGGTAATTTTGTAAATGCAAGAAAAATTAATGTGTGTTTCCATGACTGTTGCCAAGGAAATATACCAGTACTCACGGTATGCGTTTGTATACCGAAGGCTGGAAGACCCTATTATACACCTCTTGTCACTTCAATCAATATTTGCTGTTGTTGTTGCTTTCAGTCTGCCAATGATACATAATTGATTATGTCCTGTCCCCCTCCCCATTTGTATTGTGTTTCCTTTGCATCAAAATGAATGGGGTGGAATAATATAATGTTGAAGCAATTTATGCAATTAATTACATATATTGCGTATGTTATGTAACTTTGCCAAGGTGGACATTGAAAAGAAGAATGTAGTTTTTGGTGCAGCAGAATGAAAGCAGCCTTGCATGCGACAAACACAGGCCAAGACGGATAACACTGCCTTCTTACATCCCTAGAATTCATAGCTTCTTTGTTGTCATCTTGAAATATTTCTAGCATCATACATTTTCTTAGGTAGTTCTCTATAAACTGTGATCTTGAAATAAACATTCAGCACCTTTTGTGTTTTTACTGGGATGATTACCAGAAATATGAAGTTGAATGCTATGTCTGTGTTTGGATGACGAGTTAAGCCAGAAAATATACAATGAATGAGCAATGTGATAGTACAACACTGCTCTGAGTGCACTCTTCCCCTCCTGCAAGCAACAGACTGGGAACCTTGGTTTACTGTGGCGGCCAAACCCTTGTTCATGGATTGTTTTTCTCCAAACAAACCACAATTTGAAATCAAACTTTCAACCAGGCTTCATAATGATAGTTTGCTTGAGAGCTGCTGCTGTTAGGATGTTAGCTGTTCTTCCCAGGTCCTGTATCAAACAGGAGTTGTACCAGGGTCACAGATAGTTCATGAAGGGTATCTTTTATATCAGACCTTATGCCATTTGCACTGATGCCATGATACAGAAAATAAATCATGTAACAAGTCCAGACTACCACCCATTGTTACATCTTCTTTGTGTTACATTAGAGGAGGAGGAGGACAATGAGGAGGAGGATGTGGCTGAAGCGGAAGAATTGGATGAAGTCCAGACAGAATCCTCTGGGGAAGAAGAAGCGTCTGAGCAGGTATCTCAGCAACCTCAGCAGGCCACTGAGATGCCAAAGGATACACTCGCTGTCTCTCAGACTAATGCAGCACCATCATTACCACCTCCACCATCAGTTACTGCTGCCCCTTCTGTTAATCAGGTAACTATTTGTCCTATCTACTGTGCGTTATTGCCCTATCTACTGTGTGTTAGATGTTTTCTCCCTATTCTAGTCCCATCCCAAGAAGTCGTTGGGATGTTTCCAATGGTGGCTTTGTGGTTTTCACTAGTAAAAAGAACTTCCTCTAGCACTCGTTTTTTGCCAATCTGCCCCATTCATTGCAGCCTCCCGTGCCCCATGAAAATCTGTTCCTGAGTCCCGAGCGACCCCAGGAACAGAATGTGATATGGCACAGAGGTGTGCAGTAGGTTGTGGGTAGGGAATCAGCAAAGATTGGATGCTTCACCTTGTGTAAGCGAAAATGCTTTCTCCTAGCACAGAGCTGCCATTGAGTGCAACCTGTAGTTTCTTAGTTGCAGACTGAATGTCAATTGTCATAAATAAATGAAAAGCAATAGTAAAGCCAATAATAATAATAATAATAATAATAATAATAATAATAATAATATGGCCCACTTTCCCCCTGCCAGTTCTGATACTGAAAGCAAGCATAGCTAGAAGGAGGAACTGTTGGGGGTGGGGATGTGGCAGGTGGAAAAGGGTTCTGATCCCCTCCCCATGTGCCCCTACAAATAAGCAAATGCAATTTAGTCAGATTTAGAAATGATGGAGATTAGTGCTCTTTAAACTATATGTGTAGCACTTCCTTTCCCAACATGGTACCCTCCAGATGTTCATGCAGATGTTCTGTTTTACAATTTCCATCAGCCCCAGCCTGCATGGCCGATGGTCAAGGATGCTGGGATTTGTAGTCCAAAACATTTGAAGGGCACCAGGTTGGAGAATGCTGGAGCAGCAGAATAAACTCTTGAAACTAGTATTGGCAGCAAATATGCAATTTAAATGAATGAAAATTGCACCTATCTGAATATCTGAATATGTTTTACAATACGCATTAATGTCTTCTTATGAGAATATAGCAATCCTAACACAAATCTAATGTATAGCTATGGAACCGTAAGATTGCAAGTCACAGAAAGACATCCCCAGATATCCCACGTACATACCTATACAATCTCCTTCTTCTGGGCATTCCACATAGTTATTTCTGCACAGAAATGGTTCTGTGGTTTTCAGTTTTATAAAGCTATCAGTACAAATCAAGACGATTGTTGGCATACTCCTGACAGTGTGATGTAGGTGCGATTAGCTAAGTGCTCAAATTACAGAGGGCTGAAAGAGTCAGGCCCCATTACCTTTGCTGACAGCTCCTGTATTTAGAAGACCATGGGGGCATGATTTCACTATAGTTGGGAGAAGTCAGGGAGAGGGGGATTGTGGGTTTCATTAAGAGTCCTGCCCCAAGCTTTCCCTCCACAACTCAAGTATTGGATGAATGCAACCACTTAATCAGGTCATCAGAAGTATGTTCAAATATAGTTACATATGGAAAGGAATGGCATCACTTGTTGCTCACGTTACCACTTTTTATGGGGATGAAATTAGAAAGGGTTGTTTGACTGCAACTGGCAAGCCTAAAACTTAATCACAAATGCAACAAATCGAAAGACTTATTTTAATGCTGTTCCGAGGAAAGCTTGATTAGGCAAACAGCACCTATTTCTGAGTGAGTGAGTGAGTGAGTGCGTGCGTGAAAGAGAGATTATGTAAAGTTCCGTTCTTTATTTTAACTTTATTTTCTTTAAATCTGCCTTGCTAAGGGTGGCGTTGTGCTGACAACTACCCAACAGTCCGGAGGACTAATAGAAGCTGAACCACAATCAAGTGGAGAGCCATCTGATCCCTTGTTTTATCCTAGCTGGTATAAAACTCAGCCACGGCAAACAACCAATTCAAATGCAGTCCCAGTGACTGAAATTAGGCAGGTAGGGCCTTCAGTTCCCGCAGAGGTGAATGTGAAGAAGGCAGAAGCTCCAGAACTAGCTATGGCAAATGGAAGTTCTGCTGCAAGTAGTAAGGAAGCTAACACACCCACTGATACTTCACAGGTTAGTATATAGCCTCAGAAAATGTTGCGTTAGGATTTTACATGCAACATAATACGCAGGAGATGGGGGAATTCATAGGAAAGTGGATTTCTCAATAAATCACTTTGCTAAATGAAACCCACAGTTAGGCACAAGTAGTATTATAAATTAGTGCATCGTATATTTGGTGGGGGGAGAGTGGAAATGACACAGAATACAATGTTTATTTTGTGCACTGTGTACTGGCTTTGAGACCTGGTTTAGTGGTAGCCAACACAGTGTCCTTCCGATACTGTTGGACAACTCCCAATTCTGGATGGAGCTGATGAGAGTTGGAGTCCAATGATGTCTGGATGACACCTAGTTGCCTGCCCCTGACCTAATCAGTCACTATGGAATGGTTTGATGCATGTTAGTTTCCTCCCCCAAGATACACCTTCAGCAGACAAGTTGTAATTTTCTTCTGAATTTTGCTCTCACAAGGTGATTCACATCACAGAAACATAAATATAAACACCCACCAAACACCTGTCTAACAATCTGCTCCAGATTTTGGGAGGCTCTTGGCAGTATCTATCCTGTGTTTGCCTTCTTGCTGCTATCATGACTGCCCATGTGTGTGCCGTCCCTATGGGCCTAAGCTGCCCAGAGGTTAAGAGCAAACCCAACGGAGGCTGCTACTCTCGGTTCTTGTCACTGCTTGCATACTTGTAGAGGACATGTGAGCAAGCAGCAGCAAGAAGAAGGAGCAAGGCCAAAGGCCTTTGGCTCAGCAATGGGCCTCCCACTGGGTTGTTGGCCTTGGCAGATGCCCGATGGTGCTGCACCCTGAAACTGGCCTTGCTAGTTGCAGCCAACTTGAAACAGGTGTGCATGTAATTACTCGAAAGTGACCTTGGAAGAGATGTTAGCACATGGATATTAAGATACATGACTGCAATCCAAAGAATGTGCAAGTAGTTCTATGTGCTCAACAGGGCTCTGGACTTGGATTTCTCTAACATCGACATCTCAGCCAGCCCTCTCCCTGTCAAAGAAAAAAAAAATGCTCCACAGAAAATAAGTTTGAAAATGCAGAAGAGTTTCAAAAGCAATTTGAGATATGACATGGGGTGCACTGCACACAAGCTCTTGAACAAAGTAATGGTTTGGATCTTGCCTCATGTCAACAAAAACTAGTTTTGGAAACAGTTCTTAGTTGGTCATGTACAAGGTCAATTAAGAGCTGAAAGCATTTAATTGACCAGAATTTCATGCATGCAAATTCCAAAATAGCAACAGACAACTCTGTTGGTCTTTGTCCCTCTGTGTACACATCAGGCTGATAATGTAATTTTGCAGCTGCTGAATATACAGCATTTGCTTCTAATTACAACCACATCAATCACACATCTGGAATATATTGTCATAACTTAACCTCTTCTGTATGTACACTGTTTGATCTGCAACCACATCAGGTATCTTTTTTATCACTGTCATGAAAAGCATGGCGTGTTTAAAATTAATTTTGCATTGTCAATAACTTCTCCCATGCATTTTTCCTATTGTGTCTGTGCTATGGTCAGAACACAGTGCAATACAATAAAGTTACTTCCATAGAGGCTGCAATCCTATACACATGCCTACCTGGGAGTAAGTCACATTGAACTCAGCATGGCTTGCACCTGAATAGACTTGAATAGGATTGCCCTGTAAATCACCACTGTTGCAATTTCAGTAAAATTGCAGGGTTGATGTCTGATATCTTTTACACTTATGATGTATTGAAATCCTTGTATATTAAAATAATTGGAAATTATGCTACAAAATCAAGATTTCATCCATTGTTGTGTTAAGATCTCCCCCACCCCCTCAAATTTGCTTGTGAAAATCTATCATGTTCTTCAATGAAAGGCTCAAGAAAATGGTATGAATGCACCACACACAAACAGTATGCCTAATGTGTATGAACTCAACCTTGCATGTGTGAATGTCTTGAAACCTACAGTTTTAAAATATCCACTAACTTTTAACATAAGCATTTCAGAATACCTTTTGTCATTTTATCCATTATAAACACATTACAGAAAAGTACATAATATTCCTTTCTCTGAATCCCATGCATTTGTGTGTTGTGGATTGTGCTATGACTGAGCTGTGTAAGCAGCAGTCAGAGGTGAGCCAGGAGCTAAGAACCAGGAGTTGAGTCAGGTGTTTAGAGCTAAGGACCACCCAAAAACATGGCAGAGCCAGCCCAAGCAGGAAGATTTTTATTCTCCTTCCTGTCCAGTATGACCAATGACCAACTTGAGTGGGTGGGTTCAGCGCAGAGCCTAAGAATGTGCCTATTTATGCACTGGGTATATTCTGGGGAATAGTTACACTTTAACTCATCTTTTGCAGGACATCTTCCTGTGGTCAGGAAATAAACAATTTCTCCCCCACCCCTTTTCCTCAGAAAATTCTGCTGTTTTTATTTCAGTATCATACTTGTACAATCTCCCCTATCCCTCTGCTATTCTGGCTGGTCATGGGCTGTATACATATTTTCTAGACTCCTCTACTCATTGCATTCTCTATGGTTAGACTTATCTAGGAATTGATAACATTTCAACCCTTTCCTTTCCAGATAGTTTTGCCTTTTGTTATGTACTGAGTTGAATAGGATCCAAACTGCAGCAATCTGATTGGTCCTAGAACAATAGGATCCAAATTGCAGCAGTCTGATTGGTCCTAGAACAATGCAGCAGTATGATTGGTTGGCAGGAACCACCCAATCATGCTCCAGATATAAGTGAATCCACAACCTGATTGGCTTACAGTAGAATTCCAGAATTAGCCAATCATGTGCAGCCCATTGTGTAAATAATGTATATAAAGCTGATACTTTGAGGGGACTTTCATTCATTACTCCTCACCACCATGAGCTGAATAAAGAGCATGAAATCACTTTGCGACTCTGAGTATATTTCACCTTTATAGCCTTTTATCTTCTTCCCCTGCCCCTCCAAACTGCAGCAGGCAAGGGGTTCATGAAGTAAAGCGGGAGAGATTATTTAACCCACTTAGCACTCCTGCTTTAACACCCTGTAGCTATTTCACTTCCCACTTAAAGCAGAGCAGCAATGATTGGGTGCTGCTAAATTGTCCACACTTTGAAGCACTGCCAGAATGTTGCTCCAAGCTGCAGCTCTGATAGAACATCATATGGGATGGACATACCAGACCTGAAGGCTCCTGGTTCTAGCCATGGCAGCTCCTGACAGATGGATGCCTTTAAACAACTGTTTTTTAAAGAGCAATAACAATAGGAATGCGTAAAGGAATAGGGGACGGAATAAGAACAGACAGACAGAGCAACAGCACTGCTCAGCTTTAACGCTAAACGAAAGAAAAACATACCCAAAGAGAATATGGGAGAAAACCTGGCATGACCATAGGGCTGGTTGGGAGAAAGAATACAAGGTGAGGCCAGGAAACGATAGAAGGGAAGTGTCACAGCAGTAACAGAAGACATACTTACGCCACAGGTATAAACTGATTTGATTGCCATTCCTTCTCTTCTGGCAATCATGAGACAGGCTTGGTTCAAAGTTCAGTGAGTCCTCTGCTGGGCTCACCCCTGTGGATGCAGTCACTGCCAGGCAGCTGTGTCTGAGCTACCATTTTAATCTCTCAAAATGCCTAGATACAGTGTCAGTAATGGCAGTTCAGTTGTGTAACCACACAGCATATGGAGCCCAATATTAGCCTCAGCGCAGTAGTGGGTCTGCCAGGGCACCGGGGGGGGGGGGGGGGCAGCAGCAGCTGTCCAAAGCTGATGCTGGACCTGCCTTGAGATCTGTAGTTCAAAGGAGCAGGGAATTCTCCCAACCTTCACCAGACTGTAATTCCCAGGGTGGTTTGGGGGAAGCCATGATGATTAAGCTGGTATAGAATAATACATGTTTATGATGCCCTGTATGATTTTGTTTAATTGTTCATTAAATAAACTCTCCCAGCTTTCCTCTCAAAGGGGTAGTTCAGGCACCACAGGAGGAAAGTTTCTAGCAAGTGCATTAGTTGTGAATTATGCCTGCCTGATATTTTACTGGTGCATGTGCTTCTTATGAGGACCAATCTAGCACAAAGTTGAGTTTATGCGAATTTTGAACCTACCCTGGGTGTTCTCATCATAACCACCCTTTTTTAAAAAGAAAAAGAAAAAAGAAACACACAGACAACTGGGGGTGGGGGACAGAAAATGGAATGTCTTCTTCTTCACCAAACTTCACCAAATGAGCAATTTTCTCTGATGACGTTAGTGAAGTATTCTTCTTATTTCCTCACAGGGATTAGCATTCTGCCTCTCAGTTTTGGCTTTTCTTATCTTACTGCACCATCTCTGGAGTCAGATTCAGTACATGCTTTTTACTTTGAGGGGTAGGAACTGTTTTGTTTTATCCTTAACTAACAGCACAAGTCATTTCTGTAGTCATGCCTGCAGGTGGTTAGAACCAACCTTGGTATCCATTCTTTTCATCCTAAAAGGACCATGCTGTCATGCCATCCATGCTGCCTAAAGCTTTTCCTCTTGATCTCCCCTCCCTCTGAAATGTTACCCTGGAGTGTCATCCTGCATGGTGAAATATGAGACCTTTTAAGAAGAAGAGATAGATAGGAAATCCCCAATTAATCCCGTGGATGGTGTATTTCAGATATTAGGCAGTCCTGACATCGTTGAAAACTGTAGATGTAACAACCCGTGGTTTCTTTTGCTGTACACATAAGTAGCCTTGAGGGTTCACCCCAAAGATGTGTTTGTGTAGCACTTTGAGTCTGAGGGAAAGGCTGTGAGGGAGGGATGCTGTTTGTGCTTTTGTATAGTGCTGTGCTAAAAGATTATTCTGTGGGGTTTTTTTTAAAACCATTGTCAAGTAAATAGAAAAGAAATTACATTAAAAATAATCCAAGGGGAGAGAAAAATTCAGTGAAATTGTCAGGGATGGGCTGCAGGGCTTTTGATCTGCTTACTTTCAAGGTAGCTGAAAGGTTTTGTGAGTGTCCTTCCTATCATTCTGCAAGTCTATTCTCTAGTGGTGTGCACTCCACAACCTTCCCAAGAGCCCATGCTTCCTGAAAACCCCATTACATCCTTGGCTCTAAGTACAAAAAAAATGGAGATTACCTACTGGGCACCTGGCAGCTGGGTGTACAAAAAAAAGTTGCTCCCTTTTTTAACCTGAATGTTGTGGCCTTTTGCATTTAAAGAAATGAGTACAGATAGGTTTCTTTTTTAGAAGGTAAAAGGAAGCAGTTCCCTTAAAAACAAAATCAATGATTGTACTGCCTTGGTATCCAGCTATCTCAACTTCTCATGCTTCAATTAAAGCCCAGGGAAGATGTTAGGAAGTAACCTCCTATGTGGGCTTTTCAGATCAAGAAGTTCTGACAACTGGAGAAACTCTAGAGTGCTACACAGATATTTAATGGGGACACAGACACACACACACACACACACACACATTGTAAGTTCAACCAAACACATACCACCTTTCTGAAGTCTGAAAAAGCAAAGCCCCTTTTCCAGAGAAAGAAGACTTTTGAGAAATTAGAGAACAGATTTTGGCACAGCGTAAAGCATGTGGGACAACTCCCATGGAATAGTGCCATTTCAGAATGCAAATCAGGGATTGCATGATTGAATCTCTGCTATGTCAAGAATTACTTACTTACGAGTTTTAGCCTACCCTCTCCTTGGCTATTAATTTACTCTGTGCAGGATGTTTTATATTAAGTGGGGAATATTCAGACTTGTAATCCCCTGCCTACATTCTGCAATGCCATATGATTACCATCAGCTTCTTCCATCAGCTTATGCTATGGTAAGCATGAAACAAATATTACATTCGTTATATTTCTTGGTCCTTCGTTAAAAATCTCAGAGCAGCTTACATAGGGTTTCCAAACATCCTTCCATTTAAATACTAACCATGCTGTGTCTTGTTTAGCTGTATAAATTGACCAGCATGTTGCCTCTGACTGAACAATTAATGTGAGGAATTATTTTTATTTTTTATTATTTATTGAATTTATATACAGTACCGCCCTATACCCGGAGGTCCTATGTACAAGAAATATAAGGTGCATAACTGATAGACATTTGGTGCAGCTGTCCAGAAGGTAACATTACCATGTGCAGTCACTGCGATGCTTGTGTATTTATTAAATTTTTATCCCATCCTTCATCCCAAAGGATGTTTGCGAGGCTCCTGCCTTGTCAGATGTTGGCACAGATCAAATTAGTGTGTAAGATATTTTGGAGACACTCACTGTAGAGATCTCTACAACTGAATTCTAAGCCATCATTTGAAACTGGAAGGTAGATGAATTTGCCTAAACTACTGGTGAATGAAATGATAGTCATGGAAAAAGTAATCTTATTGCAGCTGCCACCCCAACCCCCAGTATCTGGCTGTAACTTTATCATGGGATTTCTAGAGCCAGTCACATACCATAATAGAATGTATCTGCCACAGTGCCCAAAGTATTTGGAATTAACATTTAAAAATACGTGTCTAAGAGATGGCATACATCAGATTTCAAGGAAGTCTGCATTTTGCTAAATCTCAGACAATTGCTAGTTATGCAAATGTACTTAAAGCACACAGTAGCTAATAAGATCATTAAAGAGATGGGACTGAAAGATCAGACTGTGAATTAATGTCATGCCTCATTTGAGTCTCAAGTGATAAACTGTGATTATATTTAAGTTGCTGTCTAAAGTGCAGTATTTCACTTTTGGAATGATCTAGAGTAATTTCAGCACTTTAAGGAAAATTTCAGGATTCAGTTTTGGAAAATAGCTTTTAAGATGTTAACCTTTCCAAACTCAGTCCACCAAAAAAACAAGAATGTTAATCATGTGCTGTGCTTAATTTTTTTTAACGCATGAATATCAGTGAGTCAGATGGGATTACTCATATACTTAGCATTAGAAATTTACTGAAGTCAAGGCTAGATTTTAATATCATAGAGGCCTTAATATTGAATCATATCCCAGGGATGAATATGTTCCTGATCAGTAGATTATGGTTTGTCCTTTACCAGCATTCACACATAGACATATATTCTTGTTCCCCTGAGCCAGTACTGCTCTTGAAATCTTCTGCATCACAAGCAGAATTCTGCAGTTGATGCTGCCTTGGCCAATAGGATACTACTACTATTCTAACCTGCTGATTGCCAGGTACATTGATCTTCAGTATTATGATAAGAGTTTCTAGTTTTATGATATGCTTTGAATGCTTGCTTATTCAACAATTTCCAAAGTGTTTTACCTACAGTGATAAGGGAGAAAAATAAAACATTTTTTTCTGTTCAACTTAGAACCCTTGTTTTTCAAGCCTTACTCCTTTTAAGAGTTGGAATAAATTGGGGGCTACTAGCTAATAAATCACATAGGGAAGTCTTTCAAAAGAAACAGTAACAATGATTCCATGTTGCATCATTTTCAGACTAAGCTTTAGGTTTTATAGAATCTTGAGCATAACAACTCTGAGTGTCCTGTTCTATTGCCAGATTTGGGGGGGGGGATCCCACATTAAATATTCTCTCTTTCAGGACCATCATGGCTCCAGGTCTCAAATGGCCAACACACCTAAACTTCCTTTAGATTCCCCAGTCCAGCACATAAGCCTAAGAAGACTAGGGATGTAAGAAATATGGCTGTGCAACTTCTCTACCCAGATCCCAAACCAAATTAGGCCAATTTGGGTCTACTCAGGATTTGGCTGGAGTAGGTTGAGGCAGACCTGGGTAGATCAGGTCCACCCAGAGCAATCTAGGGCTGTCCAAAGGGGTGTGGTCAGGCAGTGAAAAGAGTTGGGGTTTTCCCCTCCTCCAATGACCATATGTTTAAGGAAGCTTTAAATCCTTAATTAAACACTGTGCGAGGACCCTGATTTGGTTTGGGGTCTGGATCCTGGTCAGATTGGGGTCATTATGAATCACCAGATAGTGCCCTGAATTGGATCTATGTGGCCCTCTTACACAGCCTTAGTTAGAAGGCCTCCATTTACATTCCACCCCGTATTTGTCACATGTAGTGCTGTTTCCATTCTGCTGCAGTTCAGCTTCCAACAAGTTATGCCATTTGCCTTGCTGCCCACTGTGGTGAAAAGTTATGCAATCAATTACATAGTTAACTATGCAATTACTTTACATCATCATTATGTTATTCCAAGCCATTCATTTCAATGCAAAGGAAACACAATGCAAATTGGGGGAAAGAACGTCACCAATTACATATTGTTATGCATCATTTGACACTTTGCAGGAGTGGGGTGAATCCATGTGGGGGCAATTTGGAAGAGGGAAAGGATAATAGAAAAAGGATGCACCAACATATCCTTCCTTCTTCTTTAATTCTGATTACCCCTCCAAACATGGCTTTTCCTGTAATAAAATAGCCAGTGGGTTACAATTACATGTGTTTGGCCCTAACAAACATAATTTTAAACATAATTAATTGTATATTTAAAATCAAGTAGCTCACCCTTGACTTCTTTCTTTTTAATCTTCCTTTCTTTTGTAGTTTCTGGAAATTGCTCTTGTGATTCAATCACACCAGTGTGGAGCTGTTGTAATGACAAAACGTTTTTGTAAGGTTCCCAGGCAATGCTTTTGCTATAATTAGTTTTGCCAGTGATGCCTTCCCCTAGCATTTAATAGTCACATCTACAAACTACATTGTGAGTCATGGGATACCTTCTGGTTTCTGAATTTAGACCTTTCCCAACAATCTTGCCTCAGAATGATGGCGGGTACAGATATTTTCTCTATTTAGACAACAGTGCAACCAGGCTGAGCTGGCCTATGCACTTTGCTTCACTGAAAACTGAAAAATACTTGTCATCTCTACGTTAATTTAAAGGCTTGTCTTGTCATCTCTACGTTAATTTAAAGGCATTGTTGTTGTTGTTTTTAATGTAAGGAAACAACTGTTGTTTCTTTCAAAATATCATGGAATTTTTATCTTCTAGGTCCTGCCACACAGAATCATAGAATTGTAGAATTGGAAAGGACCCCAAGGGTCATCTAGTCCAACCCCCTGCAATGCTGGAATTGCAGCTAAAATATTCTAGCCGTGCCTTTAGCACAGGATCCCTTCTTCTAGCGATTGGTAGGTGGGAGGAAAGGAGGGATTGCAGGACCCAAAGTCAGCTTTGTGAGCTGTCCTGGCCCCCTGGTGGTGCAGCGGTTAATTCATGGCAATCTCCCACAGCCACATCCCCTCTGAATAATAGACCCAGCAAAAATGAAGTGTGGCTTCAGCGCCAAGGCAGCTTTATTCTTAACCTTCCCCTGCCTCCTTTGGTTCACCTTCAGTCTGATGAAGGGTTACACCGGTCACTGTTCTGTGACATTAGAGGTGGGGTTCAACGAAATAGTTGCACAAGTGCAAGGAGGAGTGCGGGTGCAATGTAATTTTGTCTTTCCCCCATCTGCACCTTGTGAGCCCCCGAATCTGCTCTGGAAAACAGGAGAACCCCAAAACAGATTTAGGAGTGGGCATAGGGGAAAACATCCTGTCACGCAAAGAGAAATCCTTGTGTTGACAGGGTGTTCTCTTTAGCACTGCCCAATGACCAGGGGGAAATAAAAGGGATTTTTCAAAATAAGAGTGGCTGCCAAACCCTCCACGATCAACATTCTTGTACAGGAAATGCCTGTTTTCCCATTTGGTATATACAGTTTTTATGCTGTACTTCAAGCCACTGCTGATATTGTGGAGCCATTGCATCAAAACATTCACAGCACAGGGTTTTAGACCTGGGAAATGCAGTGCTAGCACATTTGCCCTGTGAAATATGCCTTTGCACATATCATGATTCAAGAGCACCTATTGGATATGGCATCACTAGTGGCGAGCGAAACAAATACATCTCCCTTTCCTTGGTTGCATCTTTTCATGAATATTACTTCTGGTTAGTTTTGCTATTTTATCAATTCTTTGGAGACTGTGCTACGCTCACTGTACAATTCTTGTATGGAAGCATGCATCTAATTAGACTCATTTGTTTTTAAAAGAGACTTAACAACTATTCCCCTTCGTGGCAAAACTATTATTACATCTATTATCTGGAAAGGTTAAATTTATTATACCCATTGTCACTGAAAGGTCACTTGCACGGGAATATTGCACAATGGCTAATCGTTCTGTGATCCTGAAATTCCTATATTGTATCCAATTCTTTATAACGGCAGAACTGATCTGTATAGGGGAATGCAGGGCAATTCTCATCATCCAGAGACTAATTCATAGGCTAATGGACTCACTGGTATACTAATTTATCTTTTCCTGCCTATACCTTTAACGTCCTACATATGCTCAAAAACTCTTCTTGCTCAAAACAGTTCAAGAGCAGGGCAGATTTTGCCAGATTTAGGAAGTGCTTGGGAAGCATCATAGGGCATCTGTCAGCATGTAAAATGTCTTTCCTGTTCTTCCTGATGGTGCTCTTAATTTCCCTCTTAAAAGTTGTAACAGTACCAGAGTGAGAAAATGAGATTAAGGCCACTGCACTTCCTGGCAATAGTGGAGAACCTGTGGCCTTCTGAATTCTTTTGGATTACAATTCTCATCATCCCAGTCAGCAGAGCCAATGGGCAGGAATGATGGCAGCATCTGTAGGACAACTGATTCCCTACTCATGGTATGAAGGAATGGCTAGAGAATTGTTACTTTTCATTTTGCTTAAAAAGTAGCCATCAACCATAACCCAGAGATGGTTATTTTATTGGGTTCATTAAGATACCACCCTTCTGCTCTTTCTTCATTATACTAGAATAACACTGCTGGAACAGGGGCATCCTTTTCACACATTGGCCAGCCAAATGTCCACAAGCAAGACCTGAGCGCAGCAGCACTCTCCCCACTAGTGTTCTCCAGAAATTGGCATTAAAAAGTCATGCCACCTGCAGTACGTATGCAGCCATAATGACTAGTGGGCTTTGATTGCCTTATATATGTGGATTTGTCTATACCTCTTTTAAAGTCATCAGCTTCCTAGTAATTAGTACATTCAGTAGTAACCAAGTCCTTGGTGTAACTATACACTATGTGAAGAAGTACTCTCCTTTCTCGGTTCTGATTCTTCCTCATTCATCTGCAGGTCCTTTATGAGCAACTTTTAAAAATCCATCTCAATATTGAGCATTGTGGGACCCTGCTTCATCTGCTCTGGTCGTATGAGCTGAATGAAGTTACATTTCTTGCCTTTCCCATCCATTACTACTCAGTATGACTCTAAGAGTGAGAAGAAAACACACCACAGATCCAACCAAATAAGATTTAAAGATGAAAACATTCTAGAAATAACCAGAAATCAGAGTAAAGAAAGATGTTGACATTATACTATGGACTCTGTCCAACTGCTGAGTAACTTCGAGGAACTAGAATGTGTTGATGGTCTTGATGCATCAGCAAGATGGTCTATTTATGGAGCTCTTACTGAATGGAGCTGGCCTCCATAGCATGTGCAGTATGCCCATAGCTGTTCTTACATGCCCCTCCTGGCATATTTGCAATATCTCAGCTTAGTCATTCATTCATGATCAAGCGATATGTGTATCCAAACCTTACAAATTATTCAGGCTTTGTTACCTGATCCAACGAATCCATGGTACAAAGCTCTGCCATGAGTCATAATCTTAAATGGGTCTCATTCATCAGGTCCTTTCAAAGAACAATCTATATTTTAAAGTGCCGTCTGCTTCTTAAGTGGCATACTTAGACAATGCTCTGCGTCACTGCTAGAATAGCTGCCCTTCTCTCCCACCAGAAGAGAATGTTTCTTTTGGCAGTTTTTGAGGTCTACGTCTTGTAACACACAGCTTGCAAGATCTTGACTTCATGATGTCTCTTCACAGTTTTCTTAAAGAGCATCAAACAAGCAAACAAGATGAGGACGAGAGAGTATAAAGTTAGCTTTCGAACATTAACACCCACAAGTTACTCTTCATTATTTTTCAGAGCAAACTTGTATGCAAGCATTATGTTATCTCTAGTTAAGCAGCTAAACAAAAAGTTGTGAGCAAGTGATTCAGAAAGATGGTTTGATCACAGTCTATAAACCAGACATTGATTTGGAAGATACAATACAATGGATTACGTTTTCTGATTTGTTTAGTTTTTTACATGAAAGGGAGACAGACAATTGTTTTTATGTGAGTATGATAGATTTAGATTATTGCAGTCCTATTAAAAAACAACACTTGTCAGCATATGTTTAAAGAATTCTGGAAACAGTCATTTAATTTAATGGACCACTAGAGTTTTCTGTTAGAAGATTCACTGGACCTCTCGAGAAAGGCGAGAAAATTATGTTTTCACTGCCTCTTTTTCATCTGCTGCAGTCAGTCCAGTGGCCCACAACTTATTTTTGTTAGATATGAATGGTGAACAGGGCTTAATAATTCCCTAACAGCAGGTGGTAATGTTTATCCTATCAGAAAGTGATCAGAGAACACACCAGACAACTGCTAGACCAAGTGTCTCCTCCCTGTTTCCCCTTGAGTTTGAAAAGCATCAGACAGCTGGCTTGGTGCACTGTTCAGTTGCAGCATACAAGATGCTTATGGAATCCATCTTGAGCCCTCTGCTGATGCTTGCCCAGTTCCCTCACCTGGGTGGAAGCCACCCCTGTGGGATAAGATGTCTGTGAGAGAGATTGCTGCTGCTATGATAAAAGCACCCTGAGAATCATACACTACAGAGTAAGATGATAGGCAGAGTAAGATGTTTCGGGCTTAAATTTGTATTGATAGCTTTGTATAGAGCCACTGAGATAGATTAGAAGTGTAATGATGTGCGGCATTTTCAGCTGAGTCCACTGGAACATTCACACTTTATGGAACAGGGCTTACTTAAGGGTCTCCTTCCCCTGAAAAGGTTTCACCATTAGTTTAAGCTCCCTAAAGTATGCTTGACATTACATCCTTCAGGGAACTTACCCAGCCTACACACAAAGAGGAACACTGCATTCATTTCTCAGGACTATTTTTGGAATCGTTAAGGTTGTGTGAAATAAACAGCATTACATTATCCTTTTGCCACATAGCTCTAATTGTAACAGAATGAAAATCTATTTTGGTGAGACATTCAGTCCCCATGGGCGCGAAAAGTTCACGGCCAACCACCTTTCTGAGAATTGAACAGCTAATCTCATGATGGATGGAGTTTGCTGGTGCATATTTTACCTGCCTACAGTTATGTAGTTGAACAATTTATTTTATAAGAAAAGAGTTTCACTTGGCTCCCAGAGAATTAAAAATAGGCATAAGAAGAGAAGTCTTTGAGCTTATAGCTGTATTGTTATGATAAAAGTTGACAGCTGTAGGAAGTTCTGCTGAAGGGATTATATTACATTACCATGTAAACAGAAACTCTTTAGAGAAAGTTGAAATTATTTTAAAATAACCTATAGTTACGTCTGCCATTCTATTTAAATTTTCAGTGGACAAAAAATAGTTTCTGACCATGGAGAAGAGCCTATGTTGTAAGTAATAGATTATTAGCAGACAATGCATATTGTAGTGGTGGGAACATTAATTTGACAGACAAGGGTTGAATTCAAATCAGTACAGCCCTGATGTGAAAATTTTGCAAATAATGAGTTTTTAAGACAATGCTTTTAAAATTAATTGAAGTCAAATTCAGATTCTGGTTGTGAATTTTTGGGTGCAGGCAGGCAAATGGATGAAGCCCAGGCTTCAGTGGCAAAATTTGAACCACCTTTCATTCATTACATTCTTTTTCTAGAATGTACCGGTAACTTTTATTAAGCGAAATTATAACATTTTTTATATAAGCAAAGTGCCATTTCAGCAGGAGTTTAAGACCGGGTTTCCCTTTTCTCCTTTACTATTAACATGAAACACATAAATTAAATTACCTACATTCAAATGCACTTCTTGTTTTCTAAAATCATATATTATTATATAATGGAATATGTGATTTTCAAAAACAAGCAGTGTTGATATTATATAGCAACAAATTCAAAGGACATTTAGACTGCAATTCTGTCCCTATTTATCTGAAATTAAGCCCCACTGAATTAAGTGGGATACTTATTTCTGAATAGGCATGTGAATAGACACATACAAATCAATTTGCCTTGTGGAAGAGTTAAGGTGCACGATTCATGCCGTAAAGCTCTTGCTGGACTATATCACTTCAGACTGGAGGTGAGGAATTGCATTTTTTTATGTGCTTGCATATAAAGAGGACCCCTTATGGGGGGGGGGACAGCTAGAATATTGGTGCAATAGGTTCTGAGAGGGAAAGTCTTAAACAAAAATTCCAAGTGTGTATGATGTTTCTGGATCATGTCTGCTGAGTGCTGGAGTGATTACCAAACATTGTCATTTTAAGTAGAAAACTTTAACAAAAGCAAGTGGCTTTTTAATTTTGTTAAATGTGAATAAGATGAAAAGTGTGGAAATGGAGGATAGGATGGGTGGTTTTAAGGAAGGATCAGCAATGTTTTCTTGATGGTTGCTTAAGGATTGCCTGCCACTCAGAATTTACTAAAAAGGGAAAGAGTGGAAGGGGATGATGGATAAAACCAGAATAGCCCATTGATAACATTGCTAATGTTATCAATGTGGAGTGAAAGTTTGTATCTCCTGCACAGTAAAAGCCTCATACTCAGAGGTGCCAAATGCCTGCACTATGGAAACCAACTTAAACTAGTGCAGGAATTGTCAACAACTTCTGCATTCCTGGGACCTATTCTGTATTCGAGACTGGGATCCAGTGCCATTCTGCCACACAAACTCAGCTTGTTCCTGGGTGGTCAAACTATTAAAATTCTCGGTTCTATGCCCTTTAGCAATAAAGCTTTCATAATGGAATGCACATGGCAGAATGAGCACTGACTAGGGAACTGCATTTAAAGAATACGAAACCAGATAGAGAAGCAGTCTCCCCAGGTAACTTTTTTCACTGCTCCCTGTTTTGCAGTGCCAGTCTTCCTTTGGTGTAGAGTGGCAGTCTTCCCAACACCTGGCAACCACATCCCCCCATCAGAATGACACAAAAATGTCACATAGTGTCAGTCTTAGGGTATTTTGGCAGGGGGCATGGTGGTGGTTGGCTGCTGTTAGAGGAGGAGTGCAAATCCCACCACCTGTACATTCAGCCAGCTTTCATTCCTCTGAATTCAAAAATCACCCAAATGACACCCCCCCCCCGTCAATGGTGGTAAAAGGGGCAGGGATTTTAGCACTATGGGACCAACCCTGTTCTCTGTTCTCTGTTCCTTACATAGGAAGATGCCTTATACTATCAGACCATTGGTCCACCTTGCTTGGTATTTTCTACGTCAACTTGCAGTAGCTCTCAGGATTTCAGACAGGTTTCTCTCCTAGTCTTACCTGGAGATGCCAGGATTGAACCTTGGACCTTCTGCATGCAAAGCAGATGCACTGAGTTATGGCCCTTCAAATAAGGGCATTAGCTAAAACAGGAGTGCGAACCTTTGGCGTTCCAGGTGTTGCTGAACTACTACTCCCATCAGCCTCAACAAGCATGCCTGATGGTGAAGGATTATGGGAGCTGTAGTTCAGCAATACCTGGAGGGCCAAAGGTTCCCCATGCATTAGCCAAAAGGTGTCATCTTCCAAAAAGATATTTCCCAACAAGCAAGGGACATAATTTTTAAACCCTTGATGTCCCATTAGTTCAGTTCACAATAATCAACAGTTGTATTTGCTTAGTCTTGCTCAGCTATGCCACTGAAACAGAGGGTACAAGACTGAACTGTAGCAATAATGAAATTAAGATGTGTCCATTTAAAAACCTGTGCTAATAAGTGTACAGAATTATGTGCCCACATATTGTACTTGCAACAGTATTACTTCAAAAGGATCATCCTTATTAGGATGGTATTTTAGAGTTGGGGCCCTATAGAATGAATCTGCTTGGTGCAAAATCCATTTATGATGTTCCTTATTTAAAACTAAGGATCTGGTCCTTGAAAGAAAATGCAAAACTGTTATTAGATAGAAAGAAGCAAACTACTTTTTTCACACCCACTAGGCAACAGGTCTTGTTTTGCAAACAGCATGACTCTAAGCCAACTAATACCTAACAAGTCATCATTCCTCACTAACTTGGTTTAAAATTTAACACTGTATATTTACAAACTATGCTTGGGACATTGCCAGACCATCTTTATCCCATATAGCAGTTCATCATAAGCATCTGTGATAGAAACAGTATTTCAGGTATAGGGGACCTATGGCTCTCCAGATGTTGCTGAATTGCAACTTCCATCATTCCTGGTTGTTGGCCATGCTTGCTGGGACTGATGGGGACTGTAGTTCAGCAACACCTGGAGGACCAAAAGTTCCCCAGACCTGCTGCATAAGTTTGTGTTTTCTGATGAGCTATTTCAAGGTTCTCTACATCTTAGAGATATAGAGCCATGGTGAGGTGCAGCATACTCTTTTAAGAGTAAGGAGGGAAGTGCCCTGTGTATTGAACATCTTTGTGTGCTCTGGGTTTAGTGAAAATTTGGAAGATGCTTCTGTTGAATTTTTCTTAAGATAAAAAAGGGATGTCCTGGTTGGCATCTCTATTAACCATCATGGTAGAGTACAAGCGCTATCTGAAGACTTTCTATGACCAACTTAAAAAGCATAAAATCATAAGTTCTGTTGATTTCATGGGACTTTGGGTTTACTTCCAGAAGTCCAAAGCAATTGATATAAGCTTTTAATATTATTCTACAACAATGTTCAAAAGGTTCCAAATAACTTTGGATAGCCATTTCTTAATCTTTTAATGAACACATGGGCCTAGCAGAGTTCTCTTCATCAAAACCTGTTGAAATGAATAGGAGCTGTGGAAGATTACATACTGCTCTCATTCATCTCAATGGGGTTTGTGCAAGGACATTTTCTGCTGGGTTGTGTTTCAAACAGCCTTCCTCAACCTTGTATCCTCCAGATCAGGGTTTCCCAGACTTGGGACTTCAGCTGTTTTTGGACTACAATTTCTACCATCCCTAACCACTGGTCCTGCTAGCTGGGGATGATGGAAATTGTAGTCCAACAACAGCTAGAGACCCAAGTTTCTGAAACCCTGCTTCAGATGTTGGATTCCAACTCCTATCTTCCCTGCTCATTGGCCAAACTAATCGGGGCTGATGAGAGTTGTATTTCCAAACTAGGCTGAAGAAGGTTGCTCCAAAGATGTTGTGGTGTTTATGTATTTATTTTCCACAGCCATCAAATACTTCTAAATAATTGTTTTTGATGGAACTGAGTAGTCAATATGTGTAGGTGCAAGATGAGTTTTCAGATTTTTCCCATTGTAAATCTTTATTCCTCCACCCCTAGACTGGGTCTGAACCATCCCCTCAAGGGCACATGGAAGGACGTCCTGGGAGCAATGAGAGAGTTGATGAGCCGGCTCGTCATGTCTTCTCTTTCTCCTGGTTGAACTCATTGAATGAATGATGACTCTCCATCCAGCTGGCTTCTGGAAGGATTCATAGGAAGCATGTGACTTGGCTCAAAGTGATAACAAATACTGCATTAAAAGGAATGGTGGATCACATTTTATCCCAAGGATTTTGCTTGAAAAATTTCTCATTGGATTTGACTCTGTAATATTTGTTTGCAATTTGGGAAAGGGGTGGGAGGGAAGAAGGAATGTAAGCTAATAGCTGATCATGAACCAATGGAGGATCAAGTTCCTACCAGCTTTGGAGGTAATGGCAGGTATCAAGTGGTGACCTTATTACTTGTCAAGGTCACCTCATTGGCTAGGTACTGAGTTTATGTGATAAGGCTTTATCTAAGAAAGGTGATATGTGATATAACAAGCTGTTGCATGATTATTGCAATTGATCCTAAGTGTGCCGCAGCAAAATTAATGTCAAAAAATTATGCAGAGAAAAGAAAGCAGCACAATACTGTTTTTACAAGTAAAGTGCTAAAGGCACACAAGACACATCTGTAAATTGGGGACTTCTATACGCAGTTTTACAGGAGTGGTTTACCAATATTCTTGCATAGCTGTCTCCTCACTAAAGGCATTGTTAATAAACTTCACATTACACAGGTTGACTCTTTACCTTACCAGCAAGCTTTTCAATGGATGTGCATTGGCAAAAGCCACACATTATAAGGCAGGCACAATCTCCACCAAGTGACACAATTAAGCTCTGCCTAATGAGGGTTTGGAAACAGTTTGATGGTGGTCCCCTACACTGCATGGCAAAACCACATCTGAAATCTGGAAGAAGGTTCTTAAGCAGTTTGTAATGTGCCAGATGGAGGAGTTGCTTTCTGAACAAATTATGTCTGAAATCCAGTGGTAGTAGAACCCTTGGATGTGTTTAATGAAATGCCCTGCATTGTGGTCTAAATGCTGACATCCTGTTGATCATTATGAATGTGTACAGAGTGACATCATTCACATTTTGTACTCAACAACATCAGCACACTCTTCATGTAATGACATACCCTACTATAGTAAGGTTAAAATTAAGTGACGGTATATGGGTTTCCTCCACCACTACCATTTGATCCTCACAACATCCCTGCGAGATTGGTTAAGCTGAGGAATAGTGGCCGGCTTCAAAGTCATCCAGGGAGCTTCATGGCTGGGTGGCGATCTGAACCAGGGTCTCCCTTCCTAACCCAGCCCTGGTCCACTCCTAACTGCTCCAGCACGCTGCTCAAATGAATGAAGGAGTGGAAGGGTAGGGTGAGGTGGGCTGGAATAACTTTATCCCATTGTAAGACCACCAAAGATGGCTAAGGACTGTCTCAGGGAGCGATGCATCCATTACTTCAGGGTTAGCTCATAAGATCACAAAACAGAGGCTAGAGATCTGCAAAAATGGGGGAGTCAACTCTCTGCTTTTATCGTGCTGTACTCTCTATCCCCTTCAGGCTCCTTCGGCTATGAGTGGAAAAGTTGACCGGCCTCTCAATTGCCTAAATTGTGAGAGGACATTGGGGGAAATCTAACTTGAAAAATACCTAACAGCTCATTCAGAAATGTGCGTCTTCTTCATCGATCTCCATTGAAAGATTTGTCAGCAACAGATTTCCGTCCAAGTTGGCTCAGTTTCAACTTTTGTAGCCACAGCTTCTTTCTTTAAAATAACTTTGTCATGGGCTCTTTCTCCCCCGCTACCCCTCCAAAACACCCAAAATGTAGTAAGCTAAATTGCAGTGAGATGAAACCGGTTTTCGCATCAGGTTCGAAGACGCAAAGCAAAGGTGGAAAGAAGTTGTGTGTTAAATCGGAACGGATTTTTGTGCGTGGAAGGAATCTAAGTATTGTGGATGCATAACGTCAGATCTGAGTATAAACGAAGCGATGTCAATCCCACTTGTGTTACTGAAAGGACTTAGGAAGGGGAGGAAGGATGAGGAGTAGAGGTCTGAAGAACAGATTTCAGCTGGAAATCGTTTTCTCTGAACTAACGAAGCTGGGTTTCTAAGGGAAACGTCGACTGGTCAGTGAAACATCCACTTCATCTACTCCACGGGTGGATTTTTAAACCTGGTGACAAAGCGGGCCAAGGGCAGTCCAGCTGGGAGTGAGCCCTATTGAAACCAGTGGATCTTACTTCCGTGTAAAGGTGCGCTCAACTCGAGTGTTAAGAAATGCTCCTATTCCTTGCAAAGAAGAGCAAGGACTCACCCCCACCCCACCCGGGCTAACATGAGCACCCTGCGGAGTTTACTTTGGAAAACAAGGGTGGGGAATCTGTGGTCCTCCAGGCGTCGTAAAACTACAACTCCCTGGCCAGGGTGGCTGGGAGTGTCCTAAAATGAGAGGAGATCCAGGGACTCAGCCTTGGCAAGGGGTCTCTTTCTCCCGGCTGAAAGCCTTGCCCTTTAATCCTAGATGTGTGAGGATAAATTCGTTAGCATTCTGTATACGCCCAGATGCACTCTCTCAGGGGTAACTAAGATCTGGAGCTGATTTCCTAGTAAATTCTGAGTCAAATGTAGCACCGGAACTGCTGAACTTCCAAAACATTGTCCCGGCACTCCCCCCCCCCCGCCCCGCCCCGTTTCTTATACTGTACTATTTCCTAACCTCCCTTCACCTCTTTCCTATAGATAGGTTACCTATGGTCGGATGCTGTTCCGCCTTAGCCCCACTCAGCCTCTACTTCTCTCTATGCCACGATCGATGCATTCGCCACTGACACGTCTCCCAGGCAAGGAAGTGTAGGAAGCCGTGGTTCCTTTGCAGCTTTTATTAAAAATATAAATATTAAACGTTCTCTTACACGACCAAATCGACCGAGCGCTGAAAAGATGTTTTATTTGTGGAAATGTTTACAAAGAAGAGAGAGAGAGAAAGGAGAGTGGCTTCCAAATAAAAAACAAAATAAAATAAATAAAGCTCAATACAGAGGAGGACGCCCCAACCCTCTCCCCCGCCCAACACCCCAAAAAGACAAGGCTCTCTCTCATTCGCCCAGCTTCCAGTGGCTGAGCCGCTGGACCCCACCCTCAAAGAGTTTGCA
The DNA here is from genome assembly GCF_965153285.1 of Podarcis tiliguerta. NCBI lineage: Eukaryota > Metazoa > Chordata > Lepidosauria > Squamata > Lacertidae > Podarcis > Podarcis tiliguerta. Next base: position 34,077,526 of record NC_139540.1, on the reverse strand, counting down.
TTAATCGTAACAACGAGGGAAGAGGAAGGGGGGGGGACAAAGAGTTAGGACAGCAAGTCACAAACGACACTTGGGTACAACGCTGGGCATGCTACTGACGCGCTAGGTTAGGCTGCGTGTCGACTGGACACTCTCTACGTCGATCAAGCTCTCGGTGAAAAGAAGAGGAGAACAGCACGAGGGAATCTGTGTAAATATCGTGTGCGAACTGGAGGATCTCTTTGGTAGGGGGCGGGCGGAGGGCAGAGAGCGCTTCATTTCCCGATGGTCTCCAGCATTTTCCTGTTGCTCTCGACCTGCTGCGACAGCTGCTCCGCTCGGGCCATTTCCAAGAGTTGCCGGAGGAGGTGGAAAGTCAGGTCTATGGAGATCGGCGAGTCCTTGGACGAGCGCTTCTCCTTCGGGGCGGCGTCGAGGGGAGCGCCGCTGTCGTCGTCGCTTGGCCAGGGCTCGGCGGCGCCCTCTAGCGAGCGCTCCCGCACGTTCTGCAGCTGCTGGACGGCCGCTCGGAAAAAGTTGCCGGCCGAAGCAGACGCGGCTAGGTGGCTGCCGCCCGAGGCGGAGGAGGAGAAGGAGAAGGCGGCGGGAGAGGGGGTCTTGTGCAGGTTGCCCAAGCGCACGAAATACTCTTCTCCCACGCGCAGCAAGATGGGCAGCGCCTGCGGCTGCTCTTGGAGGAGATCCGGCTGCTGCAGAGCGGGGTCGGCTGGGACGCTCTTGCCGAGGGCTCGGCACTCATGGCAGGGCAGCAGAGCGACCAGCAGGATCCCTGTAGAGACCAGCAGCTGGATCTTCATGATTCGGCGGCCAGATCTGGAAAAGTCACAAGAGGGGGAGGGAATGGGCATAGTTTGCTGTCAGACGGACTCCCGCCCTTGGGTCGGCAAAGCCTAGCGAGGGGAAGGGGAAGGTATCCCCGCCGGCAGCTGCTGCTGCGACGGTCGCTGTCCGCGGTGCTGAAGGTCTTCCCTAGCTGCCCCCTGCCCTATCGCAACTGTGAATTCATCTGCACCATGGCCCAGTCAACCCAGTCAAATCCGCTCACAAGGGGAAAGTTTGCACCCTCCTCTTTGGGTCAAGGGCTGCCTCGACACCCGTCTTTATTAAATGCATCGAATAGAAAGAGCACGATGCTTTAGCGCGCAGCATAGCAATTTATGGGCTAGGTTACTTACAGGTCAGAGCACTGGACAGGTGGTACTTTAATCAAAACCTTAGTATAGGAAACCCAGGTGTCTCAATCATTCAGAGCAAGCGAAGTAACACCTTCCTTCATTTCTTTTAAACGCTGCTCGACTGCTTCCAGAAAACCTTCTGTTGCCCTTAAATAGCCCTTTCTATCATGATCCCATAATGACTTTTTCTTTAGACTACACACACGCACACACCACACCACCTGCGCTTTAATAACACACACTTATTCAAACTGCCCAGCGGCAGTATCTTCTCAAGAGAAGTTTGCCTTTTGTGCATGTGAGGCTAACCTGGATATTTTCATACCTTGGAGATGCTGGTGAAGTTTAAGCCGGACAGGTGGAGTCGCTCAGCAGTTGGGTGCCCCCTTTCGTCTCCCTCTCAGGATGCGTATCTATTGGAGCCGTCTTCTGCCGTCCTTGTGATCAGTTTGCTTCCTAATCAGAGCCCGGGTGCGGGATTTTTATAGGTTAGACCCTCTTCTGGAATCACGCAGCCCTTGCCTAATAAGCTGACGCTTTCTTGACAGCTCGCTTGCGTGCCCCGATCCACTGCTGAATAAATCATGGGGGCCGTTTCAGAGCAGCAATGGGCAACGTCCTGCTATCACAACCCAGAATCTCACATCCAATTATATCAACAGATATTTATCGCCTCGTTAGTGACGTCAGCAAAGCCCGCGACCGGGGAGGGGGGATCAGCAGGACACACTTCCCATTGACAAAAACCCTTGAATGAAGAGTTCCCAAAACGCGTGGGGGGTGGGGTACAACAGCGAGCGCCACCTTTTACTATCACAGGTCAAGGTGACCAAAAACTTTCCACTCTGGTCTCAGAGGAGAAAACCGTCTATAACCGAATCCAGCTTGTCGAGTGCATACCTACAAAAGGCAGAATGCCTCGCTTAAATTCCTTCCAATGGAAAGTTATAGGAAGAAGCAAATATGGAACATAAACTACCTTATGCTGTGTCAAATCACTGGTCTATCTAGCTCAGAACTGCCTACACAGACCGGCAGCAGCTATCCAGGATTTCAGCCTGGAGTTTCCCCCCAGCTCTACCTGGATATGCGGGGACTGAACCGTCTGCATGAGAAGCAAATGCGCCCCTCTCCAAAATAAAAGCTGGTCTAGCGGACAACCACCTCTCCTGATCTGCAGGAAAGGGAAACCAAGCATCTAATACTTAAGCATTGGGAAGCACCTGTCTGAAAGACAAGCTAGTGACAAAAACTGCCTTTTTAAAATGAGAGTTCTCTCTATCACCAGCCTTAGAAGAGGGTATGTGGGTACCGGCAACATTCTAGCAAAACCTGGCAAGGAATTCTCGTCGAGCTGAGAGGTGAACCTGGCAGACTTCTCGGTCAGCCACATTTATTTGTGGGTCCCATTAACTACATTAGAAGGTGCTTCGAAATAATTCCCATAGAAATGATTCGAAAGGCAACTTGGGGCAGGGGTGCCCAGCATATATTCTGTTATCTGGAGGCACACAAGGAGTAGAGGAAGCAGGGTATCTGCTGGACATACCTATTTTCGAGCTAAGTAGATAGATAGATAGATACTTCCAGTTTTCACTTGGCTGCTTTGTGATCTGAATGATGTGGTTTCAGTATATGGAGAGCATCGTACCACTTTGGTGTCGGGGAAGACGCTAGATTTTGGAGGAAACCAAAATATCATGAAACTCAACCCAGCTCTGACACATGACCCCAGCTGCATAATACCATACCACTTTAAACAATCATGGCTTCCTCCAAATAATCCTGGGAACTGTGGTTTGTTAAGGGTGCTAAGAGTTGTTAGGAGAACCAGAGTCCACTCACAGAGCTACGATTCTCAGAGCGGTTTAGCAAGCAATCCCCTTTCCCAGGGACCACATGGGAATTGTAGCTCTCTGTGGGGAATAAGGGACTTCTAACAACTCTCAGGACCTTTAACAAACTACAGTTCCCAGGATGCTTTGCAAGGCGCCATCGCTGTTTAAAGTAGCATGATGCAGTGAAGATGAGGCCATGTGTCAGAGTTGGGTTGGACGGACTTCATAATCTTTGGTCTCTTCCAAAATCTAGTGTCTCTCCCTAACAAATATACGCCCCACCCGTTTATCCTGTTGTAGTAGCCCTGTTATTTCTGCCATTTTCTTGCCCCCTGATTCTCAAATGACATTTGAAATGAAACTAAGTCCTATCGTCGTTCTCTAGCAGGTAAGGAGTTTAATAAAGCTGAGGATCCTTGACTGCCTTCCTTTATTATGCCTCAGTTTCCCTTAGTGCAGATTCATGCTCCAACTTTACCCCTCATATCAGCCAAATATCCCGTGGGATACAAAAGTAGAGGGATTCCCCCTGCTCGGCTTGCTTGTGTCTGTAGCAGGGACCCAAAATATACATGGCAGGTTTCTAGAAGCTGGGTGCGAGTTAATACGAATTCGTCGTTTCTGGGTGTTTGTTTGCTTGCTTAAAATGTGAATTTTTGTCTGTGTGTGTCTGCCAGCGCCACAATGCATGATGCCCTTAACCTTTCCGGAGCAGGAAAGAGATTGGAAACTTCGCGCAGCTGGTTTCGTCTTCCTTGGTGAGTGACACAAGAGTCTTTGCCAGAGATGTCTCATCAGCTGCACTTCCCTTCTCCCAGCCCCCGCCTGTGTGAGTGTCTCAAACGGCATGTTGATTCCAAGGGAGAGGAGGGCTCGCTTAAGCTGGAGGCACTTGGCTCTCGCCACCCAGGGATGCAAAGCGCAAGGGAGATGAATGGCTGTTGTTAAACCCCATTCAGTCGCAATCCTGGAGTCGTTGTCTAGCTGAAGAGCAGCAACATTGTGCTTGATGATCCCGTTGTTTTCTCCCTAGCGAGGACGGCGCCGTAATCAAAAGCGCTCTTTAGCCCTCCATTCTCCAGTCCCCCAGAGCCCTTAGAGGAGGCTGGCTGGAAGCGCCTTCATCTCCATACTACAGACATGGCCAGCAGAAGGACAAAACAAGGGTGGGGGAACTGCGGAAGTCTTCTGAAATCTTTGCTCAAAGGACAGGCAACGCTGAATTTTAACTGCTGCATATAAGTGAGACACGGGCAAAAAATATTCCATTCTCACATTTCTTTCTTTATCGGTTGGGCAGGATTTTTTTTTCCAGGGGCAGAGGGAGGGTACACAGCCTGTCACCACCTCTACCAGAAATGGCAAATACTCCAAACAAACAAGCAAGCAAACATAACTAGCACCAGAGAACAGGCCAACAATTTCTGGTAGATCTGGCAACAGAAGAGGCTGTGTACACACAGCCTGGCTTTACTCCACTGGGTGCTCACATTGCTGGCTTGTGGAGCAGTGGACACAGAAGGTTAGCCACAAGACACATCTATCCTGAGGTTCCTTGAGAAATGTTGCTTTGTGAGGCATTTCTCTCCAAACCAGCGTCAGTCTGATTGGGAAACATAAGCCACATGAAGACCTCCATACACTTGGTGTGGATGGACAGGAGATGACTTGGAAACACATCAGACTGTATGAATGCGTACAATGATGTGCAAACGTGGCCTGAACTGTAGCTGGAGGAAAAGGAGGAGGGCCTGCTGCATCAGGCCAAGGGCCCTTCTAATCCAGCATGCCGTTCTCACAGTGGCTACCCTGTAGGGAACCCTCAAGCAGGATACAAGCATGAGAGCACTCACGCTTCCTGTGGATTCCAGCAACTGGTATTCAGAAGCTTTGCTGCCTCCAAGGGGCAAAGCCGAGCCATCATGGACAGTAGCAGTTGATATTCCTCTCCTCCATGAATTTGTCTAATCTTCTTTTAAAGAGATTTAGGTGGGTGGCCATCACTGCCTCTTGTAGGAGCAAATTCCATAGTTTAACTAGGGAAGGGGTGATTTCACCGTACTTTAAGCTGGCAGCGTGTGCGCAGCTTGACCTCTTCAAAACTTGAATTCCAGGTCTTCCCCTCCATTGCTTCTCAAGGAGTAGACCTGCTTCTCCATCTATGGGGAGACCTGGCATCCAGCCCATGTATTTTCACTGACCAATGGTACCTTCAGTACCTTCAGTACCTTTCTCTGGCTTCCTTCACCCCTTCAGCCCTAAATTAATTGCATTGCTGTGGCAGTTAACTTAACAGGGAGAGTGGGAATTATATTTCCATTTTTTAAAAAAGCAAAACGCACCCCGGCATGCAATGATAACAGCATTGGACCACACTGGAGGGTTAGCCAGCAAAATGGGTATAATACTGGGTTACTTTGCAGAGCTGGCATATCACATGCTCTCTCAGCCACAATGTCGTTACCTGCATTGGACTTTATCTGCACTGGCATTAACAGAGTACTTTAAAAAATGTTTACAAACTTGACAGGGAGGTGTCACATCTTTTTGGTATGAAATAAGACCTGAGTTAGAAAGATCATGATCTCCTGTCATTGCTGCTGTCTTTTCCCCCTACACTAAAATAACTGATACCTTTATTCTTTTCTGTGGAGCAGCAATCATTATTACATCAGAGGAGACCAACATGAGCCTGGATAGCTTAGTTGGTTAGAGCTTGGTGCTGATAACGCCAAGGTTGCAGGTTCGATCCCTGTATGGACCAGCTGCATATTCCTGCATTGCAGGGGGTTGGACTAGATGATCCTCAGGGTCCCTTCCAACTCTACAGTTCTATGATTCTATGTGTGGCATAGGAATTTGTTCATTTTATTTTTTTTCAAAATACATTCCAGCCCCCCACAAGGTCTGAGGGACAGCGGACTGGCCCCCTGCTGAACAAGTTTGCCACCCCTGGGCTAGGCAATGGCTGTTTCACTCTAGCCATATATTTGTCTAATTGGCTAGACCTGCTTTCCTAAATGTCAGTCATCGCTATGACTTCATTTCATTAGCTAAGAATGCCAAAAGGCAGGCTCAGGTTAGTTAACAAATGTTTTGTCTCATAACTCAGACTTTACAAAAGAAGCTAGGAATCTAGTTATTGTGGGTCATTGGTGGGTGGGGGTTCTGCTTCCTACCTCTGTGGCACAGCGACCAGTTTGGTGGTGGTGACTGGGGTGCAGCTTTCAAGTTGTTGTGTTAAGGATCCCGATGTAACGGAAGACTCCTGGTCTCTAGGGAAACTTCTAAATCACTGTGGAAGCATCATGATAACAGCAGGTTTTTTAAATGTTTCCTCTCTTTGTGTGCCCCAAAAATCTGCTCCAGAGGGTCCCCCAAATCTCTGGAGCTGATTTTGAGGATGCACAGAGGTCTGGAGGAGAGAGGAGTGGGAGAGGAGGTTCTGTTGCATGCCCAGAAGTCCGTCACAGCAGCATAGCTGAGGAATTGGATACAGCCCTTTGATTTCAAGTCCTAGTGAGTTTAAGTCCCTTGATTTCAATGAGTCACTCTAAGCATGATCAAAACACCATATGCTCAAAAGAAGCAGTTTACATCTTCAGGTGGGATTCTGGAAGTGCATCTGCTACTCTCCATATTCTTGTATCCATAGGTATTGATGCCTTGCAACACTGGAAAAAAGAAATGTCTGTGTCCAGTCTCGAAAGAAACCCCACTAAGCACTCCCATAACACTTTAGGATCGTTGCCAACATAAACCAACAGTTTGCTGAAACCCTTATTCACATCTGGCATGAGGCTGATGTCAACCAGGGTGAGGGCTTTTTCAGCTGTGGTACCCACCCCAACTTTGGAATAACTACTACTCTTTAGGCACCCAGCAAAAGCATTGCTGTCTATCCCAGGGATAGTGAAGTTGGTAGAGCATGAGATTCTTAATCTCAGGGTTGTGGGTTGGAGCCCCATGTTGGGGGGAAAGATTCCTGCATTGCAGGGGGTTGGACTAGATGATGCTTGGGGTCCCTTCCAACTCTTTGAATCTATGACTTTATTATGATACCTAGGTATCATAATATTTTGAGAGGGTCTGATCACTTGTGTGATGAACATTATGTCCAATTGTTAAAAATAAAAATAAGCAGAGAAAGAGAGAGCCATCAGCAGTCAAGTAACGTAAGTCCAACAAGAAATTTAAGGTCATTTTGTAGCAGGACACCATTTTTTAATCTGCCTGCTTCTAAGGTCCATGCACACATACATAGACACATGGAGGAAAACATCCAGTGGTCTAAACTAGTGGAAAAATCATTTGAAATTTACTCAGTACTTCATGGTTCTTCCTCTAGAGTACTATTCCTTAGCATGTTTCTTCACCTTTCTGAAAAGATATGCAATCTCTGACAACCTTTTTTTAAGACAGTGAGTCCCTTTTAGAATCCTCTCTATAAAGGGTTGTAACTCACCACAATGCATAAAATGACAATGTTTCAACAGCCCCAGTGACAGATCTTATATTCTGCTCTATTCTGCTCATCTCTTCTTACTTCCTGTCCTTACAGACTGGGGTCGCTCTCTTGCCTTGGGAGTTTCTGCAGTACATCACAAAGGCATGTCCAGAACTGACTGACTGAATGTGGAAAGCGTCATCTTGGTTCTGCGCACAGATTTTATTTTTTCAGAGGTTGAGGACAACATTGTGGAGCTACCAGTGCCCACACTACATATGTTCATTTTCTTCTGACTTACCATGGCCTCTGATTCAACTGGTTTTGCAAGGCTAATGTGGGAAAAGATGAAACAAGCTCCAAGCAACAGGATCAGCACTGCTGCAACAGATTTACGGGTCGCTGCCAGGCATCTATTGGATACTGCTGATGAATGGCACATTTCTCACTTATCTCTTCATGCTTTTTTCTTTTCGGATGTATGCGTTTATTAGTTGACCCACCAAAGGGGGAGGAATATGGCTGTCACTCCATGCAATCCAGATCTAATTTCCTCTCCACCACATTTTCCTATTTCTTTCCAAATCTTTGTATTCACTGGATTCCCTTAACCAAAACCAACCCTTATTTTTCTTCAAACTACTCTTTCCCATCACCCAGTCCAAACTTTTCCCATCCTCCTTAAGTCACTTTGAGTCTGATCAGTTACTTCTTTCTTGGGGTGATCTGCTCCCTTTCTCCCTCTTGCTCTGTCCCCCCCCCTTCTTCATTTGGCTGTTTTATCCCAAAATAATCACATATTCGCCTTCTTTCACTGCCCACAGCCACCTGCTGCTGCCCTTCTGCAGAAACTGAACTTTTACTCTCAGCCCTCAGTAGCACTGCACAGAGTAGAAACTTCCGCAAAGCCTCACCAAAACAACACTACTACCCATGCTCCATTCTTATTTTTGAAAAAAGAAACCCCCCCCAAAAAAATCACCCTCTGCTTTTTAAATAAATAAATAAATAAATAAATAATTTCGCAAAATGTATATATACCACTCGATTGTAATAACACCTCAAAGTAAAAAAAAACCAACAGGAAACTTGTCAGTAAAAAAGACAGTTAAAAACAACTTTTAAAACATTCAAAGAACTATTACAATCAATAATGAACTAAAAACCAGGTTTAAACACATCCATAGACTTTCAGAAGCAACACACTTGCAATAGGCTTAGAAGGCTTCTCCTTCTGATACCATCTTCGCTCCTTCTTCAACCTGTTGCAGATATTAATATTGTGCAGTTGGAAGCGACTGGGAGCATAAGAAATGACTCCTTTTGGAATAAACCATTGTCCAGACCCATAAAAATATTGTTCAAACTTTTACTGGCATAACTCTTTAAAATAAAACAGAATACATTAAGCTATATTTCCAAAATATCCATACTGTCTTGTGCTGTCCAGCACAGGCTCAGTATCTTACAAAATATGAAATAATTCAAACAGACCTATAAGCAAAGGTCTCTCTTTCTCCACAGCTTGCATTCCAGCTTCCAGGCAGTTTACTCTCCCTTCAGAAGAGCATCATTTTACATCTTCACTCCACTGAGTTGGGGGGGGAGAGATTTTGCAACCCGATGTCTCTCACATTATCTAAGGTTACAACACTCACATGTTAGTTACCAAAGAACAACAATAAGTTACTTAATTGTTAACTTGGCAAGAGCTCAAAGTGCTCTCCTTTTTTTTTAATATAGCCCCATGGAAAAACTTTTCACCAATAAACATTTAGACATTCTCATTTTAAACTTTTGTTAATACACATGCATTTTTCATTTGTGTGAATTAAATCTATCTTACTTAACACAACCCAATTCTCTCCTCTGTTTAGTTTTAGCCAATGTCTGTCCCACACACGTACCACCCCATCTATCGCCCTGAGAAGTTTTATTGCATCCTAGCTTTGCTACATTATTTCTATGCATGCTTTTAGAATCAATTGCTTGTACGAGTAGTTTTAATACTTTTCTTAATTTTAAACTCTTCTAAGCCTACCCTTGTTAGTGTATAGCTTATGAAACGTCCACGCATGGATTCCATTTAATGGAAATTCACCCAAAGTGTCTTCATTTTCAAATGCATCATGTTCTGAAGGGTGCTGTGGGCATGCAGTTTTACTGCTGCATGTAGCCTGATACCCCTTGTGGGCTCTTTTGACCATGAACATGGCTGTGTTCTGGAATTTGGCAACCTCGGGGTTAATTAGCCAAGGACAACAAATATTAAGTCTGAATCAATTGTAATGTAAGACTCAGGAAATGTTATTGTATTGTTTCAAGTAATCTTGTATTGTAGCATATTTATTAAAATATGCCAACATGATCTATTTTAGGAGTTTTGGGGGGGGCGGGGGGAGAGAAGGCATTTTCCAAACTTTGTTGGGGAAAGGGAGGTCAACCACACAATTTTTCCAGGGCTGTGACTCAGAAGAACAACACGTGTAAACATGGGGAGGGGAGAACCTTATTGCATTCTCTAATTTTAGTTCCTCTCCTTGTCAGTGCCGCCTTGCCATAAGCACAAACATGATAGGTTACCATAAAAATAGACACGGACTAGCATATATTTGTACCATCTCCATTAATACTGCAACACTTTTGAAGCTGACTGATGATTCCACCAAAGGTGGATTTGACCCCAACAGTTTTTAAAAGGTGGAAGAATTTGAGCAGATTAAAATATATGCTGGCAAGTTGTTGGCATTAGCTTCCTCAGTTAAATGGGAGAAACATGCTAAACACACAATTAGTCAATTCCAGACCAGGAACTTAAGAAGCTGCCCTAACCTGAGTCAGACTATTGGCCCATCTAGGTCAGAGATTGGCAGCAGCTCCCTAGGGTTTCTGACGGGGGTTTCCCCCCGGTTCTAGTGCCTGGATAGGGTGGGGATTGAACCTAGGACCCTTTGCATGCAAAGTGTGTGTTGTACCTCTGAGCTACATATTTCCAGGCCTCTTATAGTGTTACCATATCCCATTATCACCGTTTGGCAATGTGGAATCATTGTGGCATCATCACATGGACTACTTGTTTGGCTAGACTCATACAATCAGCACCCAAAGAACCCTTTATTTGTTTTTGTTTTTAAATGGTGCCAAAATAACTTCCAGGTGAACAACAGGAGGGTTTGGGGGCATTCTTCATGCTGAAAATATTCACATGGGAAGCATTCAGCCCTGCATCAAGCAGAATGGAACAGATACTGGTACATATCAGTCAGTCCTTCCTTTTCAGATTATCTTAAAACAAAACTACATTCACATCCTGCCTTTCTTCCATCATGATACTCAAGACCTGTAGGCCTGATACTCAGTGTGGTAATGCCACCATTAAATCAATAAGTAACTCAAGAAATATATGAGAATTGCCATGATGGCCAGGCCAATGGTCAGTGCTGATTAACATCCTACCTGTTGTCTACAGCAGCCTTTCTCAACTTGTGGGTCCCAGAAGTTGTTGAACTACAATTCCCATCATCCCTAGCTAGCAAGGCCAGAGCTCAGGGATGATGGGATTGTAGTCCAACAACATCTGGGGGCCCACAGGTTGAGAACCGCTGGCCTACAGGCAGGTTCACAAGATGGTGATAATGGCCATATCCATCTCCTGTTTTTAACCCTCCCCATATCTAGCAGTCAGAGGTGGGCTTCCATTGGACATTAAGGCTGTGCTTGTGGCTATCATAGGAAGAAGCCCATGAAAGATCTATTTTTCATCTACTCAGTTATAACCTATTTTTCAAAGCTAGCGGATGCCACAGTGTCCACAGGTAAAGCCTGCATCTTGTGAAGTATTCCCTTGGTGGTCATAAAACAATGTGGTTCCCTCCAGATGCTTTGGACTACAACTCCCATCAGCCCCAGCCAGCACAGCCAATGGTCTGTGATGAAGGGAATTACAATCCCCAACATCTGGAAGGCCCCACATTGGCTACTCATATCACAAATATTGTTTATCAGGTTCCACTAGGCAAGACCCCCCCCCCAAAGGAAGGTACAATTACCTTGAACAATTAGGACAGTGCCTTTTCCTTCCTCACAACCCATGGATGAAGAGACAATAACTGACCTTTATATTTGCCTTAGAAGGACTAGTTAAGGTATAACTTATACCTTAGAAGGAACAGTTATTCATGTACATTCAGATTATGGATAAAACACCTGTAGAAACTTTCAAAATCATTAATATTAATTCCAGTTGGATCAGTAATCTTACCAGTATTGGTGATTGCCAAGGGATCCATCACACAAACATCTCATGATAGCACTGGAGCAATTTGTATTCATTGGCTGTTTTATGGCTGGTGTGTTTTGTAACAAGAAAGGGCTTCCAAATTATGGGTTTTAAGTCACAAAGCAATTAACCCCCAAATTGTAGGCATGTGAATTAGCCCTGCATTTCTTTTCAGCACCACCACAGTGTTGTTCTGTTGGATCGATACTTGAACACTGAAAAAGCAGCTAGGTGAGGCAGCATTTATTCAGAGCATGTTCAACATCTAAGAGGGAGGACAGGTGAAGTAATTGGGAAACACTGGGCCAGAAACAAACAGCTGGGTAAATCAGAAAGTGTCTCCTTTCTGAGCCATTACCATACTAAATCTATAACATCGCAAGGTCAGGTTCTCCTTAATGACAAGTGTTCAGAGAGGGATGAAGAGGCATACCCACATTTTCCCATTGAAATTCCATGCTGTTATCTATGGTGCAATTTCCATTATCTAGAAACTATCTTGGGGATGCTTCTAGCATGATATTTTCCCAGGAATGTAGATATTCTCCATAAATAGTTTACTGTAACCTATTTCCAGTTTCCCAAGCACCAATGTCTATCTTTAGATAAAACAAACATATGCTTTACACACACACATACACACAAACTGAAACCAGGAGCTTTATCATTTCCCTGGTCAGCCATGTTACGTGGCCAATTGTGGACTGTGTTTTCCTTGATGAATTGCAAGTTCTGTAGGCTTTGCTGCAGGTATATCACATAAATTATTCTTTAGTTTAGTAGTTTAGTCATTTAGTCGTGTCCGACTCTTCATGACCCCATGGACCAGAGCACGCCAGGCACTCCTGTCTTCCACTGCCTCCCGCAGCTTGGTCAAACTCATGCTAGTAGCTTCAAGAACTCTGTCCAACCATCTTGTCCTCTGTCGTCCCCTTTTCCTTGTGCCCTCAATCTTTCCCAACATCAGGGTCTTTTCCAGGGAGTCTTCTCTTCTCATGAGGTGGCCAAAGTATTGGAGCCTCAGCTTCAGGATCTGTCCTTCCAGTGAGCACTCAGGGCTGATTTCCTTAAGAATGGAGAGGTTTGATCTTCTTGCAGTCCGTGGGACTCTCAAGAGTCTCCTCCAGCACCATAATTCAAAAGCATCGATTCTTCAGCGATCAGCCTTCTTTATGGTCCAACTCTCACTTCCATACATCACTACTGGGAAAACCACAGCTTTAACTATACGGACCTTTGTCAGCAAGGTGATGTCTCTGCTTTTTAAGATGCTGTCCAGGTTTGTCACTGCTTTTCTCCCAAGAAGCAGGCGTCTTTTAATTTTGTGACTGCTGTCACCATCTGCAGTGATCACGGAGCCCAAGAAAGTAAAATCTCTCACTGCCTCCATTTCTCCCCCTTCTATTTGTCAGGAGGTGATGGGACCAGTGGCCATGATCTTCATTTTTTTGATGTTGAGCTTCAGACCATATTTTGTGCTCTCCTCTTCCACCCTCATTAAAAGGTTCTTTAATTCCTCCTCACTTTCTGCCATCAAGGTTGTGTCATCATATCTGAGGTTGTTGGTATTTCTCAGGAGACAGATGAGGTGATCAGGCACTCCCATTTCTTTAAGAACTTGCTATAGTTTGCTGTGGTTGACACAGTCAAATGCTTTTGCATAGTCAATGAAGCAGAAGCAGATGTTTTTCTGGAACTCTCTAGCTTTCTCCATAATCCAGCGCATGTTTGCAATTTGGCCTCTGGTTCCTCTGCCTCTTCTAAATCCAGCTTGCACTTCTGGGAGTTCTCAGTCCACATACTGCTTAAGCCTGCCTTGTAGAATTTTAAGCATAACCTTGCTAGTGTGTGAAATGAGTGCAATTGTGTGGTAGTTGGAGCATTATTTGGCACTGCCCTTTTTGGGATTGGGATGTAGACTGATCTTCTCCAATCCTCTGGCCACTGCTGAGTTTTCCAAACTTGCTGGCATATTGAGTGTAGCACCTTAACAGCATCATCTTTTAAAATTTTAAATAGTTCAGCTGGAATATCATCACTTCCACTGGCCTTGTTATTAGCAGTGCTTTCTAAGGCCATTTGACTTCACTCTCCAGGATGTCTGGCTGAAGGTCAGCAACCACACAACCTGGGGTGTACCAGACATCCATATCTTTCTGGTATAATTCCTCTGTGTATTCTTGCCACCTCTTCTTGATGTCTTCTGCTTCTGTTAGGTCCTTACCACTTTTGTAATCTTTGTACAAAATGTTACTTTCATATCTCCAATTTTCTTGAACAGATCTCTGGTTTTTCCCATTCTATTGTTTTCCTCTATTTCTTTGCATTGCTCATTTAAGAAGTCCCTCTTGTCTCTCCTTGCTATTTTTCGGAAATCTGCATTCAGTTTCCTGTATCTTTCACTATCTCCCTTGCATTTTGCTTGCCTTCTCTCTCCCGCTATTTGTAAGGCCTCATTGGACAGCCACTTTGCTTTCTTGTATTTCCTTTTCTTTGGGATGGTTTTCGTTGCTGCCTCCTGTATAATGTTACGAGCCTCCATCCATAGTTCTCTGGAACTCTAAATCCTTAAACCTGTTCCTCACTTTCACTGTATATTCATAAGGGATTTGATTTAGATTGTATCTTACTGGCCCAGATTTTTTCCTACTTTCTTCAGTTTAAGGTTGAATTTTGCTATAAGAAGCTGATGATCTGAGCCACAGTCAGCTCCAGGTCTCGTTTTTGCTGACTGTATAGAGCTTCTCCATCTTTGGCTGCAGAGAATATAATCAATCTGATTTCAATGCTGCCCATCTGGTGATGTCCATGTGTAGAGTCGTCTCTTGTGTTATTGGAAAAGCGTGTTTGTGATGACCATCTTGTTCTCTTGACAGAACTCTATTAGCCTTTGCCCTGCTTCATTTTGAACTCCAAGACCAAACTTGCCAGTTGTTCCTTTTATCTCTTGACTCCCTACTTTAGCATTCCAATCCCCTATAATGAGAAGAACATCCTTCTTTGGTGTCGTTTCTAGAAGGTGTTGTAAGTCTTCATAGAATTAGTCAATTTCAGTTTCTTCAGCACCGGTAGTTGGTGCATAAACTTGGATTACTGTGATGTTAAAAGGTCTGCCTTGGATTCGTATCAAGATCATTCTATCATTTTTGAGATTGCATCCCAGTTCAGCTTTCACCACTCTTTTGTTGACTATGAGGGCCACTCCATTTCTTTTACGGGATTCTTGCCCACAGTAGTAGATATGATGGTCATCTGAACTGAATTCGCCCATTCCCGTCCATTTTAGTTCACTGATGCCCAGGATGTCAATATTTATTCTTGCCATCTCATTTTGACCACATCCAGCTTACCAAGGTTCATGGTTCTTACATTCCAGGTTCCTATGCAATATTTTTCTTTACAGCATTAGACTTCCCTTTCGCTTCCAGGCATATCCGCAACTGAGCAACCTTTCGACTTTGGCCCAGCCACTTCATCAGCTCTGAATCTACTTGTACTTGCCCTCCGCTCTTCCTCAGTAGCATGTTGGACGCCTTCCAACCTGAGGGGCTCATCTTCCAGCGTCATAACCTTTATATGCCTGTTGTTTTTGTCCATGGAGTTTTCTTGGCAGGGATACTGGAGTGTCTTGCCAGTTCCTGCTCCAGGTGGATCACTTTTAGTCAAAACTCTCCACTATGACCTGTCCGTCTTGGGTGGCCCTGCACAGCATAGCTCATAGCTTCTCCGAGTTATTCAAGCCCCTTTGCCACGGCAAGACAGTGATCCATGAAGGAGCTTTAATTGAATACAGTAATGAATTAGCATCTGAAGCACTAAGTAGAATCTGGTCTAAGACTGACCAGAATTCCATCTGGCCACCTTGGAGGAACAGATGAGGCCATCAACTGTGACAGCTGAGATCGAGGCTTACACACTATAGCTGTTCATGTAAATGAACATGATGAGTTGTTTTACAAAATCCATACAGAAACATCCTTAAACAGCAGAATGGTTGTTAACAGTTTGAACACAACATTTATACTTTCTTCCTCTTAGGTTTATATGCCTGGTGTATATGCAAGGGCTGTGTACTATAAAACCCGTAAGTATCTGAGTCTGCATAGATTATGAATAGTTACCTTCCTAGGGATTTCCCTTCTTGCATTTTAAAAAAAATCTGTGTGTTATATGCAAGGATGCAACCAAGGTCAAGTCTCGTTTGGTCCTCAGTTTCCCAGTGTTGAGAACCATGGATTTCATGCTCTGGGCACAGTAGCACTTTTAGTTCCCAAGGAACCTTCCCAGGAGAATTTGCCTGTGGGTTTTGTCCTTTGTGGTTACTAATCTCACAGATGGCTCTCTGCACAGAACCAAGTGCTTCTCGTTTAGCATGGCCATGCTATCTTCACAGAGCTAATTGTTCATATGGGACTCAACATCCCAAACAGTTAATATTATTGTAATTTCTGTTTTACATCATGATCTTGTTTACTGTAATTGGCACAGCACCGACATTGCAAGTACAGTAGAAGCTGCCATCTGATTCCCCATTGAAGCTCCTGATTGCCTTGAATTGTTAGCATACATTAATGCTAACATTGAAATTGATTGAGTGTTCATGTTCTTCCTTGACTTTCACTCATTCAGTTTTGATGTGGTTGCTGGCCAAGGATCCATTTCTGTCTATTAAGAATTTTTAAAGTTTCACTATTTCTCAAGGTGTTTTTTTTATGTCAAAGGATCAAGCAGTATTTAAGAAGCTGATTGTGCCTAGCACCTGTACCAACTATTTGAAAATGCTACAGACAGGGCTTCCCAACTCCTTCCTTGATTGTGTAAACTCTGAAAGTGTTATCCTTCTCTCCTACCAGAATGATGGGACATAATATATATTATCATGTTACATAATAATTCAGAGATGGTCCATGTATAACCCCAAGCTGCAGGATGTACGGTAAATGTGCTGGTTTGTGGAGGAAGAGGTATGGGTTCAGGCCACATGGAATTAGTCTCTATACTGCAAAGATGACGTTAGAATCAGGTCTAAGAGATTCCCCTTAATCCATTTATTTTTAAAAGTATATAGTACAATTAGGGCCTGCAACAAAATGTTGCGGTATAACATGGTCCCATAACAGAAGGATTCTTGGTCAGAGTTCTAGATAATCATGTCCTCCAGAATATAAGCTGTAAAGAGTTCAAGCCAACCTATTCTTTCTAGTGCCTACACTGCTATCTTTTGGGTGGCATAATATTATGTTTATTTCCCTAGGACCACTACTGATGTTTTATTTGTGCTGGCTGCTTTAATGTTCAATACGTCTGGAGGTTTTTTTGCCCAGTCATGCATTACATTTACCTACATTGAACCACATTTGCCTTTTTGTTCCCCAATCACCCAGCTTCGACAGCCCTTTTGGCAAGATTCCATTTCCTTGGATTTCCACCATTTTGAACAATCTGAAAAAATAAGACCACTTCACTGTTCACCCCTTCAAATTATTTTTGAACAAATTGAATAGCACTGGTCCCAATACAGACCCTTGTGGGACTCCACTAAATGCTTCCTTCCATTGTTAGAGAAGTTTCTTTACTCCTGCCCTCTTCTTACTGTTCTTAATCAGTTACTATTCCATCAAAGGCCCTGGGCTCTGGATTAATGACTGCTAAGGTTACTCAGAGTCCTTTGCCAAAGGCTTTTCGGAAATCCAAATATATATAATGACTGCTAGGCCATCCCCACCCACATGTTGCCAGTTTCAAAGAACTCCCAAAGGTTAGTGAGGGAGACTTCTTTCTGAAGAACCATGCTGATTCTTCCTCAGCAGGGCTTGTTCTTCTATTTGTTTAATAGTTTTACCTTTATCTCCAATAATGCCTTCCATATATTTATGTGAACATTAGGCAAATTGGTTGGTAATTTCCCAGCTTCCCCCCAGATCCATTTTTATACAATTGGCATTATATTGGCTACTTTTCAATCCACAGGTCAGGTAAACAAATTTAGCAACATTGCATATTTTTTCTTTAAGAATGTTGCCATTCAAACCCAGTTACCTGTTAATATTTTTAATTTAACAATTAGTCTCAAAATGTTTTTTGTCCTCTTTTATTTTACTCAATCTTTGAATACTTGCTGCAACAAGTGCTCCTATTTCTGCTCTTCTAATTTGTGTGGGACTTTCACTGTTTATAACTATATTGCTCTTTTGGAATCACCTACAAACCCACCTTGAGTTGTATGTCAATGCAACAGTCATTTCTCTTCTGTTCATTTCTCCAAGAGTTTGTTTGTTTCTTTGCAACACTTACAGCCCCTGATTCACTGGTTTCTTTTATTTTCACCTCAAGTACTTTCTCCCCACTGCCTACACTTACAATTCTAAATTCAGCTCAAGAAGAGTGTCTGTTCAAGGCTGATCGGATTTTGACCATGTGCCTCTTGTGTATCCCTCCCAATGGGATGAAGAGGCCTCTTGTGCTTAAATGTCTTATTACAAATACTTCATTAGAAACTACGTCACAGATTATGCCAATCTGATCTACTCTTTCTTGCCAAGAAGTAAAGACTTTCAAGCTGTGCATTTCTTACCATCAACTTTCCAATCTGTTTTTGGAATCTCAATCAGTTCTTTAAGGAATGCAAATGTAACTTCTCCCTTTAGTCCTGAAACGAGCCACTGGGAAATGCACTTGTATAATCTTTGCCTGCTCATGCATGCATTGTAACAATAATCGGCACCAGAAGGGCAACGTACTGTACAGATATATTCTCAAGGATGCACAGAGACCTCCCTGGCCTTCCTGACAATCAAGTCTACTCTCCTCAATGATCAGTAACATAAACACAATTGGATTAGATCCAGTACATGCCAGCGGCAAGGGTTCAACACCATCAAACAAGGGCTCATAGATGGTCATGGGCAGGGGCACCAACTCTTGGGGCAGAGGTGTCTTCAGCCCCCTCATTATCTGCTGGCAGGGGGGCCAAGCCCCCTCAATATTGAGGTGGCAGAGGAGGCCAAGCATGGCATGGTTCAGTGCCTGGCTCCTCCTGAGTGTGTGAGGAAGCTGCTTCATGCTGGGCTCTGCTCTCAGCCTCCTCCCAACAATGCAACGTCATGTGAGTCCCTAGCTAGCCAGGTGGGGCTCTCTAGCTCTGGGAGGAGAGGTGTGATTCCTCAGCTGAAGGAGGCTTGGAACAAGTGAGGGTCACATGCCTCATCAAGCCCAGATGTTGCAATCAGCAGACAAAGTACAAAAGGGAAGCAGAGCTGAGGTGCTGTATCTGCTCAAATGCCCAGGTTGATGGATCTTGTCTTGGATGCTCCTGGACCGTCACAGGACTGTGCTTTGGGTTTGACCCTGGACTGTATCCTGACAGCTGGACTTCAGACTTGGCTACTTGGATTGACCTTGGGTGGACTTTGCATGGCATACTGACTTGCTCAGGTGGGCCAGGGGTTCAGGACATATTGGTAGCCTTGTCTTCCATGAATTTGTCTAATCCTCTGTTAAAGCCATCCAAGTTGGTGGCCATTATTACTTGTGGGAGCGAATTCCAAAGTTTAACTATGCTCCATATTTCTGGAGCAAACAGTTTAAATAAGAAACAACTGCATTTGTAGATTTATTTCGCAATGGAAACCATGCTTAGCAATGTCTCATGTCCTTGGGCCAGGAGTTCCCAAACTGTGGTCAGTGGACCACCAGTGGTCTGCAAGCTTCATTGAGGTGTACTGTGACTGTGTATATGTGGTTGAAGATGGGAGCTGGCCCATCCAGCACATTAAATATTCATATTGATTTTTTGGGGTATTTTATTGCTGCTTTTATTTTCTTATATTTTATCTTATAGTATTACAGCTTTAATTCTATGGAACTATGATGAGTACAACAGGCAGAAAATAATTAAGTGGTCCACCAAGACCCTCAGCAATTTTCAAGTAGTCCATGGGGGAAAAGATTTAGCAGCCACTGTTCTGGGAAATGTCTACTGAAAACCGGCAATTTTTTCTGAAACAAGTTCTATACCACAGGCTCCTTCATAATGTCCTTTAAGATGACACATCAGATGTCCTGTCCTCAAAAAATAATTTAAATCATGTGTGCAGTGCAAGTAACATTTCCAATGTGTAGCTCTTAGACCATTTACACAGTTAATTCATAACAATTAAAGAGAAATTGAATCACTTCAGCAGCTGTATAATAACACGGGAACCTCAAACTGCCCTTGTTAACAGGATACCTGCTGGTTCAGAATAAATTGTTAATTTGCTTGTCATTCGGCTGAGAATTTTTCATCTGAGCTGTAACAATAAAGCATTTGCTCTTCCTGCCCCTGCCCCCCAAAATAATAAGAATGTTTTTAAGTTTTGAGGGAGGCAAGCTAGAAATGGATAAAGAGTCAAATTTAGAATTTCTCAGGACTTGGCGGGAAAGTATTTTGAAGAGTTCAGGGAGGTTTTGAAAAATATATATAACTGCAAGGAGGGTTTCTTGCTTATTTTCTGATATTGTCTCAAGCATATTGATGTGGTGCTGTTTCCCTAGTGCTCACTGATTTGGAAAGGGCTTGCTAACGCAACAAAAGGTTTTGTGTTGGTGGGAGATAGACAGACCAAGCTATGGGAACAAACAACCCAATGAATTCAGTGAATTGATTGGCCCAGACCTCCTGATTGCATGGAAAAGCTTCCTTGACATGCAACTCTTCTCTAGCATTTAAGTGCCTTTCCGCTGTCCTAAATCCTTTCCATTGGTCTCCATCCAGTAATCTATTCCCCATCTCTGGATCCTGTCACCCTGGATTTCCATTTCCAAGTAAAATACTGGGTATCATCCGGAGCCGATGTAAGAAGTTTGATTCAAGCACATTTCCAGTGAACAGGGAACTCTGAAGGCACTTTAGAGCAGGCGGGTGAGAGTGTGGGTCATTGATTTGATTTCTCTGGGAAGGTGAGCAAGGTCATTACCTGAAATGTTGCAGCTTAAGTCAATGGATAAGAGTGAGCAGCAGAAGTTTAGATCTGCAGGTTTAATTGGTGTGATTTAGCTGAAGGATTTCGGCCCACCTCGGTCATTGACATGTCAAACACCTGATACTGAATATTGTGATTAATATATTTAGTATCAAAGGACTATTAAATGTCTGCAAAAGACTCCAAGATACTAAAAAGCACTGAGCTGTGAGATTTCCTCTGTTTGAATTCTTCTCGGCATTTACATATATATTGTAAACAAGTTCATTAACTACTTGTCTTGACATCACTTATTCCTAAAAAACCCCAAGCAGATCCATGAAAAGCTTGACACAAACAAAGTTGCTAAAATACAGCTTGCAACTCTGCTAGATATATTTTCTGTGTAAGCAGCATGATTCATCTCACCTGCATGAGTAGGCCTCCACCAAAGTCCACTGAGGTTCCATTTTTCATTCTACGATCTAAAGCAGGGATGGGGAACTTGGTGTCCTCCAGATGTTGTACTACAACTCCCATCATCCCTGACCATTGTCTGTGGCAGCTGGAGCTGATGAGTGTTGGAATCTGGAGGGCTACAGGTTAGCCGCCCCTGATCTAAAGGGGAAATTCCATGCATTTTTCTACTACTGTGTTGGTTTATTAAAAGTGGGCACAATTGTATCAATCATGGGCTAGACTGGCCGTGTACAGTGGTACCTCTGGTTAAGAACTTAATTCGTTCTGGTGGTCCGTTCTTAACCTGAAACTGTTCTTAACCTGAGGTACCACTTTAGCTAATGGGGCCTCCCACTGCCGCTGTGCCACCGCCGCACAATTTCTGTTCTCATCCTGAAGCAAAGTTCTTAACCTGAGGTACTATTTCTGGGTTAGCAGAGTCTGTAACCTGAAGCATCTGTAACCTGAAGCATCTGTAACCCGAAGTACCACTGTAGTATGTTCTTCATTTGTGGACCAATTCATTAAATGCAGGCTTACAGGTGGGAATGAACAATCACAACTCAGTTGCCAAGAACTGAATTTCAGCATCTCCCAGCATCAACTCAAATACAGCCATGTACTCAAGGGAAGACTTTGGGGCAGAAGTCCAGTAACCCACTCAGCAGAATGAACTGGAGGGACCCAAATGCAGCAGATAAGTATGGACAAATCTGTTTCCCTATTTTTCCAGTCTTAGGTTCAGTTTGCTCCATTTCTGCATATGTTTGAATATATTTGAAATATTCAGATGCATTTTCCCATCTATTTCTTCTAATTTAAACATTGTAGTGCAATTTTGCTGAGCATATCTTTTTAAAATAAAGCAGTTCTCTCAAATCAGAATGCATTTTTGTATATTTTCTGCCTGCACTTTTCACTGATATATGCATTTTCATACACTTTTTTTTTTTTAATCGAAGGACTGCATTTCAAAATTTGTAAAGTGTGAATTTTGAAGAAGCACCGTCTTTCAGTTTGTATATTGGCTTAGTGAATTGAGGATTTGGTTGATTCACCTTAAAACATGAACTGAATGAGTTTCTAACCCATTTCTGGAAGTTGGGCTGATTTAAACATCTTTTGAAATAAGTGAGATAACATACATTTCCAACTCAAGACCTCTACCTTGTAAGACCATTTCAAGTAAGCGAACTAAAACACATCACTGTCTAAAGACAGCGCCTATTTGACCATTAAGTCGAGAGTCTAAAATTACCTGAATGCACCACTGCTCAAATATTAAACCTTTCAGGAGTAACACTTTATGCATTCGGCTGAGAGTCATTAGGTTAACCAAACCAAGTTGGTGAAAAATCAAGTGATACACATACTTATGTGAACTATTTCCCAGGTAAACCCAACATGCCTTTAGTGTTGCTAATTAAACATGTGTTGTTGTTGTTTAGTCGTTTAGTCGTGTCCGACTCTTCGTTACCCCATGGACCAGAGCACACCAGGCACTCCTGTCTTCCACTGCCTCCCGCAGTTTGGTCAAACTCATGCTGGTAGCTTAGAGAACACTGTCCAACCATCTCGTCCTCTGTCGTCCCTTTCTCCTTGTGCCCTCCATCTTTCCCAGCATCAGGGTCTTTTCCAGGGAGTCTACTCTTCTCATGAGGTGTCCAAAGTATTGGAGCCTCAGCTTCACGATCTGTCCTTTCAGTGAGCACTCAGGGCTGATTTCCTTCAGAATGGATAGGTTTGATCTTCTTGCAGTCCATGGGACTCTCAAGAGTATCCTCCAGCACCATAATTCAAAAGCATCGATTCTTCAGCCATCAGCCTTCTTTATGGTCCAGCTCTCACTTCCATACATCACTACTGGGAAAACCATAGCTTTAACTATACAGACCTTTGTTGGCAAGGTGATGTCTCTGCTTTTTAGGATGCTGTCTAGGTTTGTCACTGCTTTTCTCCCAAGAAACAGATTACGCTAACTTTAATAGTTGAATGAGACTATTGCTAGACTCCCAGATGGAGAAGGCTGTCATTGCTTAGGATTTCAGAGTGCTTATCTGTAGTACAGGAAAAAACCATTCTGCTTCAGCTGATGAAGTACTGTAGTCCACAAAAGCTTCTGCCACAATAATTTTGTTAGTTATTTATGCTGCTGCAAAGCTGTTAATTCTGCTTGAATAAGTCTGCTCCCATTTCACAGGCTGTGTAGATGTGTGGTCTGGAAAGTACCAGGAGTCCATTGGGACCATCTCTGAAGTAAACTCATTCCACAGTTTATTCCAATGCCCCAATGCAGTGCCCATAGCACTGCTCCATGGGAAATCTTTTGGATGACACATGCAATAATTGTGAGGTTATTATAACATCTTAGAGCACTCTGCACAAGTGCTTTAAGTCCCAAGTACTGGTCAGATTCCAGATTAGGTAATTAAAGTTAAAGCTTGGCTCCTTACAATTCCTCCTGCTGTTTTAATTAGTGAAATTATATTTAACTTCCTTTCCTATTAAGAATGAAAGAAAAGAGTGAAAGAAAAATGGAAGGTGAAGATTAACATTACTGGGATAGTATGGTTGCTGTGTTTCATATCTGAAGCTGTTACATTTTGGCGAAGGATGAGTAATAGTACTTTTTGTGTATGTAATTTATGGAGAGCAGAGATCATTAGGAAGAGATCACTCAAGACGAAAGGTGCTGCACGAATGCAAAAATCTGCTGTACAGATAACTGGGATTTTATTTCCGTAGCTTTTATTAATGATTCATAGAACAATTTTACCTAAGCGTGTTTACTAAGAAGTTCCACCTTATTCAGCATGACTTAATGTGTGCATTGAGAAATGTAGCCTTAATGCAGAAAGTGTTTTACATGCTTTATGGTGCTCCTTCACACAACATGAGGCACTTAATCTGAGAGTCGTAGGTTTGAGCCCTATGTTAAGCAAAAGCTTCCTACATTCCAAGGGAGTTGGACTACATGACCCTCGCGGTCCCTTCCAACTCTATAATTCTATGATTCTATGAACGCTCTGTGAAATAGGGGTCTTTGGTTCCAATTTTGGAGCCGAGAAGCAGAATTATTTGCTCAATAATAGTGGATGGATGCTAAGAATTGCTTGCATTTTCTTTCATCCTCCTGGGATTATTAAAACCACATTTAGAATCGGCCTACCAAATGTCAAGATGTGGATGTACTTACTGTATGTGCTGTTTGTGGCACATACTGGGTGGGTTGCATTCCTGACATTGCCTTATAAGAATGCATTCAATGTGGCTACATAAGCTGAGCATTGTGAGTCACCACATCATGATGTATTGGCCAAGATATTTAAGGAGTCACTTTGTCCAGGATCTTTGATTAAAAAACTGGAGGTTTTTAGACCAGAAAGCTGACATTTGAAAACATTCTCTTGAAAAGGATAGTTTCTTCCTCTATTTCCCCCTTGTGTAATAACAGTAGCTCTCTATCCAAAGTCTCTTCGGGATTAAACTGAATGGAAAGGAAGAAGCTTTTGCTGGTAAACCCTCTAAAAACTTTCCCACACTTTGTGTAAGGGAAAATATGCAATCTATATGAAATGCACAGGAAATAATTCTGCCCTTGGAGTTGGAAATAGCTGAATCTCATTGGCTGCAAACTATGTTACCTATACCCAGGAGGAGAACTTACAATGTTACTACCCAAGGTATTTTTTCATCATATAAATGATGAAATGTTACCTGTCTGGACACTTGTTGTAGCTCTATTCTGACTTTGGAAGTGGAATAGGTCAGTTTTTAATTAGTCAATTTTCTTTTGTGTATTGCGCCAGCATGGTCCCGACTTGGGCAAGAGCAACTACCATATTGGAGTCCGATAGAATCCTTACTGTAAGTCCCTTGAGTGTGAAAAGTACCAACATCATGCTTATTTTACACATTTCATCAGTTTCAGTTGATGAGGCTTGAAGATGTGGGCAGGTGTTTCCAGTGGTTTGGCACACAACATGCTCTCTTGACCTTGCCCATGGCTTATTCGAACTAGCAGGGGTGGGGTGGCTGAGGGTGGGTCCAGGGAGTGGTTAACATATCTTTGTGCAAGGGAGTGGTGCCTTGTGCCTTGAAGGAGGCAGTAGTTTTCTACAATCAGGAAGGATAGAAATTTTATGAAATAAAATAAAATAGTTCTGCTGAAAGTGAACCCTGGTTAGACAACAACTCTGTAGGTGAACACTTCCCTGATCTGGGAAGCTTACCAGTTCCTTCTGAAGGAACAGGTACATAGTTTGGGGATGCTCCTAGATCAGTCTTTCTCACTGCAGATCCAAGTAATTTTTATGCTAAGTAGTGTCTATTATCAACCTAGGTTGGGACACCAAATATGCCCTTTCCTGGACAGAGATTGTTTGGCCACCATGACTGACGTGTACGTAACTGCTCTGGGATCTTCAGATGAAGGGCAGTATACAAATTTAATTGATAATAATAATCCCACAATTGTTTTTTTTTAATAACCTTTTCTCATTTTTAAATATTTGATCGTGGTCCCCCTAACAGTTGTAAAACTGAAGAGCAGGAGTGTTAATGGCTTAGTTGAATAAATACATATGTGGCCAGTTGCATCTCAACTTTGTTGAGAGATGTGTATATAGATAGCCGATATCTCTAGAAGTGAGCTTTTCAGGAAGTTCCAAGTTGGAAGTACTTGTTGTAGATTTTAACTCCACCCCCTTGACATTTGAAGTGGGATCTATTAGTCATTGGATGCCATTAACTAAACTGTGTTCATTCTATGGATGACACAAAAAACCTAATCGATTGGCTTTATTAAGCCAGCATCCATCATCTTCAAGACAAAGGTAGCATTCAGAAAGAAAAATTAGCTGTGCTACTCCAGGAAGTTATCAACTTCTTAAGCCACAAGTGAAGGTTTCCCACACTTCGGCCACTTCAGCCTTCACTAAACAACACTACACTCAGCTCCACTACTGAATGGAATGAATTGAATTATTTATTTTAGTTTACATTTAGAAAGGCTGTGGTCGTGATCCAGAGGTATTTGAAATGATTTGTGCATACCTACAAACTCAGCATTGGGCGTAGCCAGGGGGGGCAGGGGGGCAGCCATCAAAATCAATACAAATTAATACAAATCTGAGGTTCTGACCCCCAACAAAGGCCTGCCCTCCCCCACAAAAATCCTGGTTAACGCCCATGTCAGCATGTAATTAACACTCTCACATTTGACATTATTGATCCCATGTTGAGACGGGACTGGAGTGTCTGCTTCCTGTTCTTGCCGAAAAGGTCAAACATAACAACATTAAGAAACACACAAAATTATAAGAAAGTGTGCATCCTACAAAAGCAGGGTTTGAAATATGAACAGCTCAACTTAGCTGAGAAGTGAACATGGCTTACATTTTCAGATTGGATGGAAGCTGGTTTGAGGGGAAAGACGTCAAAGAGCAATAATTCTCCAGAAACTGTAGGATATATGTGGATTGTAGTTAATGTCCTGTGTACATGGCTTCAAATGGTAGTGTTGGGAGTGCAGTGGAACTAGAATAAACAGTACTGAACGTTAACACACAGCCTTAGTTTTGTTAGTTGAATTGAAACAAGACCACACACTTTTTGCTCTTCAGAAGAGTTTTAGAAACTTTTTTTTTCATTTGAGAGGTGGAATAGCCAGGGAAGAAGAAGAATATTTAATTTTTCCTAGCAGATTGGTTGACTTTTCTTTTTGTAGCTCTACTTCTTCTTTTTTAATCCCCAAATAGGTGATTGTTACTGTCGAAGCTGAGAGTGCCAGCCATCTGTTCAGTGTTGCATGCACGGTTCCAGTTTTGGAGCATAGTTGCAATTCATGTAGGGATGCAGTCCTAGGAACCACCCACGTGGCTCCTGACCCAGCAGGCAATCCATGTGTGGATTGCCCTGGCTGCATTTGGATATGTATATATGAGAACAAAAGGCTAGGAAAAGTCAATTAATAAATTTAGACTGCAGCTCAGAAGACTCCCAAAACCCATATGTGTAAGAAACCCTCATGGGAGCAAAGACCCTTATCTGTTTGAATATGACTTGGATTCATTTATTAAAACTATTTTAACATTTTCTAGCATGGGGCCATGAGCAATTATTGCTAAATTAAACCATAGATGAATTGCCTTCAGGCTCTCAAAATATAGTTTTTTGGCCTGAATTGGTTCAGTGGTTTGGTGCCTTTTCCAAGAGCATTTCTTCTTATGCATGTTGTGATCTGGTGCCTAGGTGGTGGCCCACTGGAATATACAACAGTTGTGTTTTTGTAACCTAGATCCTGAAAGGTTTTCTTCCTTCCTCTGAGACACCAGGCAGCCACATCCAGGGAGGATGAAATAATGACCACATTAGATTTGTGTACAATGGCCCAAAAAACCTTCTGCTGGGATGGTCAATGGATCATCTTAACTGAATATAAAAAGGAATAGTCCAGGGGATAGGTCAGTGCATCTGGCTGCTAACCAGAAGGTTGGTGGTTTGAGGCCACCAAGGGATGGGTACGGGCAGGATTTCTGCATTGCGGAGGGTTGGACTAGATGACCCTCAGGGTCCCTTTCAACTCTACAATTCTATGATTCTAATCTAAGGTGATTGTCCACTTCATGCATTGAATAGGTGGCATTTTGGGTGTGGCACTGGCAACAAATCTTGTCAGTGAGTTAGGCAGGATGAACTCAGGAGCGGCAATCTCAATGCTTACCAGAGAATTCACAAATCAGCCACCAAACCATTTCATACTTGTATTGTTGGATGTAAGTCCTTGACCTCCCAGATGGCTTCAGACTCAACACACCTGTCTGTCCACTTGACCCACAAGCAGCCTGTAGGTTTCTCATTAATGGAAATGTCAGCAAGGTCACTGGGTAACCAGGGAAATGTATACATTTCAGAAATACCTAGAATATACTAAGGAAACGTTTCATCATTCTGTCCTGCTTTATTCAGGATCTGTTCACCGGTTAGATGACACTCTGCCTTGTAGCAAATTCCTATCCATGTTTATTCAGAAGGTCTCCACTGACTTCAGTGGGACTTACTCCTGGATAAGTGTGCTCAGGATTGCAATCCTGTTTGTCTAAGAAGACAGATCACACATTTGGCACATGCCGGCGATGATGAATATCTGCATGGCTGTGGTGCTTGCGTCAAACCGGAAAGATCGTTTAATCAGTTTGTCATCTGAAGACTCTAGACTGGGGGTATGTGATCACTTATCGTTTCTCATTTTAAAGCTGTTGTGGTCTAAGAACATTGCATGCAAAAAAGGGGGTGAAAGAATCCACCCTACATTTTATTATGTGCTCCCTATTTCTGAGCAGTGAAGTTCCACAGCGGTACTCCTGAGTTTAGTTGCCTTTAGATGAAAGCACTGGAGGTTTAGGGGTTTTCTTTAATAATCCTGTTATTTAAATACATCCAAACAGAGCACAAACAGTCAGTACAAAAGCAGATAGCTTGTCCCCAAAGACATAATCCTTAGTGTAGTAAGATAAGACCTTTGGAGCAGGCATTTTCAAAAAAAAGTTTTTTATGAACCGCCCTAGTAGGGCAGTAATTGTTCCTTGATAATTTGTCACCCCCCTCCATAATGGCACCTGGGGCAGACCGCCCCCCTTCCTACGCCCCTGTGTCCAAAGTCCATTTTGGGGGCCCGGCAGTCAATTTAATCCCATGGCAGTATATGTCCTGGGGTAAAATCCAAAAAAAAAAGCTCAGCAACTTTGGGGTTAAATCCTTTAAACAGTTCAGCAACTTCAGTCCTAAAAAGAAAGCTCAAAAACTTTGGTTGGCCCTGTTCACCTCATCAAATCCGGGCCTCTTTGAAAAAAGTTTGGGCACCCCTGCTCTAACCCATCTTACCAGCTTCTTATCACCTATAAGAAAAAACATCCCCACCCCACCCCCGCCCACTAAGTGATTAAAAACAATTAAGGCTCTTAAGTTAACCTTGCCAACAAAGGTCCGTATAGTTAAAGCTATGGTTTTCCCAGTGGTGATGTATGGAAGTGAGAGCTGGACCATAAAGAAGGCTGATCGCCGAAGAATTGATGCTTTTGAATTATGGTGCTGGAGGAGACTCTTGAGAGTCCCATGGACTGCAAGAAGAACAAACCTATCCATTCTTAAGGAAATCAGCCCTGAGTGCTCACTGGAAGGACAGATCGTGAAGCTGAGGCTCCAATACTTTGGCCACCTCATGAGAAGAGAAGACTTCCTGGAAAAGACCCTGATGTTGGGAAAGATTGAGGGCACAAGAAGAAGGGGACGACAGAGGACGAGATGGTTGGACAGTGTTCTCGAAGCTACAAACATGAGTCTGACCAAACTGCGGGAGGCAGTGGAAGACAGGAGTGCCTGGTGTGCTCTGGTCCATGGGGTCACGAAGAGTCGGACACGACTGAACGACTAAACAACAACAACAAGTTAACTCTGGGACTATTCACCAAGGGAGGTATCATCAGTTAAGTATTTTTAACCAGTAGTGATTTAACAAAGGACAATCACACCCCATTAGGGCCTGCCCCTCTCTTGGGCAGAGTGAAGCAGCTGTCTTAGGCAGCTGTTGATATGGGGCAGGGAGCAGCAAGAAGTTGTTGTAGGACAGAGCTGTGCATACACCTCACAATCTGCCCCTCTCAGTCCACCTGCTGCCCTCAGGTGCAGTGGAAGACATTGTCCCATCACTCGTCTTGAAGTAAAATTTGGCTTCAGGTCCAGTCAGTTTCTGAACTGTGAGAGGCAGCACCATCCTGTTTCATAGGCAGCATTTTTAATTCTAACACAGTTCACCAGAGCAGTGGCGGAGAGCAGGCGGGGGTGTGGCTGCCACATGTCCCAGGGGGGGTGGCATGCGTCCTGGAGGCGTGGTGCACCGCCTGCGATGGCACCCCACCGGGATCGTGGTGCCGGGGGCGGTATGCTCCCCCCGCCCCCCTCTTTCTCTGCCAGTGCACCAGAGAAATGTGTTTATAAATGGAAGAATAAAAGATAGTGTGGTACTCTAAGACAAATGCCTTACAATATAATTTTTTATTTAAAAATAATAATAGTAAAGTCAGTCACTATACTACTTTTAGGTTCATTACAAGAAAAAGTACTGCATCTTCTGACATTTCTTAGACGGTACCATGTTTCTGGGTGAGAAAGCATTTGTTACGAAATAAAAAAGAAATAAAATCAGTGACCTTTAGCTTACACAGAACCATAAGAACCTTCCAATGACCAGATGAGCTGTGTGTGTGTGTGTGTGTGTGTGTGTGTGTGTGTTTCACTTTCCTGCCTACTTAAGTTGGATTTGAAGACTTTCAACATCTGTATTTCAGCTTGCTGTGTGCAGTGGTCAGGTTGTGCTCTAAAGCTTCCTAAGGCTCCAATGTACATGTAGCTCCACACAAGGAGTGGGGATCCACACAGAAGAGAATTCTCCAGTACTTGATGGATGAATGGAGCAGCCCCATGTCATATGTTACTCCATCTGAGCTCACGTGTGCAAACCAGAACCTCTGGATCTGAGTACTAATAACTTTCACTTACTGGTATTGAAAGCTGGAAAATTCCCAACTTTGTTGACAGCCAAAACCTACTATTGTTTTGACATTGAATTGTGATGGTAGACATGTGTGAATCTGAATTTCTCAAGATATAATAAGCTGGCTACCCTCCAGGAGGCAAAGTCAAGCAAAGCAAAATACAGATCTTGAGTCTTCCTCTCCACTCTGTTTTTTCCCTCCCTTTTTTAATATTCATTTGATTTTTTTGAAATTGTATTTTCAAATGCACAGGCAGGCACACTGACACTCATAATATATACAGTTTGAAAATGTCACCCAGTATTTCTCTTTAGACACTGAAGCAATAAAATACTGCCATCCTCCATCACAAGGTTTATTTACAAGTAATTGAAGTCAATGAATCCAATGGGCTTGGAATTAAATCCTATGAACATTCAAATCTTTCCACTCAATTTTACCACGATGCAGGGGGGAAAGGAAAAGAAAAAAGATTTGGGTAGGAATTCTGCTCAATTAACATCATCTGTAGTCTCTGTTCTTAAGGAAGGATGGCTGCTTACTATGGCTTCATTACTTTGTTCTGACAATACCTTAACAGTTGCACAAATTCACAATAATATCCATGATGGGAAGTGAACTGTTGTTTTTAAAAAATCTCTGCTACAATTGACTAAACATTTAAAGGTCAATACTTCTCACGTCCGTTTTTGTTATGCTGCAGACCCATTTTATGAAAGAGAAGCTTCAGATTATTGGTTACGAGGCTATATGTCACCAGAACACTTGATATTTCCCTGTCCACAGTTGGCAATGACAGCCAGAGACGGAATATATAACGTAGTCCTATTTTGCTCTGGTAGTTTTATAAGTGTGTTTGATTATCAGGATTGTGGTCATGGAAATTATGTAAATTAAATTATGAAATATTAGTCTTTAGAAATGTATTTGGTAACGATGACTGCTGCAAAATCTTCACACCAACTGTATGATCCACTCACCCGGCAGACACACTTCCTGCATCTGGAAAATCTTCTCTGCCAAAGGATGTTAGCTGGGCTCAGATAACAAGTGAATTTCAAAGCACAGAGAGGGAGAGTTGGATAAGGAAACTGGAGGCATCCCCTTTCCTCTGCCTCCCCCCACATCCTAATGACATGCCCATGGAAGCATGTAGGTGAGGCAAACAGCATTTTACGAAGTCTTATTGAAAACATTCACACACACACACATACACAAGCTCACAGTATCAGTGTGCTCTTCAAATCAGGTCCTGAGGACATTTTGGGCCCTGAAGCAGACCCTAAATGATGATGCCCCCTCCCTGCTAGGGAAGAAGGGGTGAGAGAAGAAGTTGCAAGGAGGGAAGAAAGGTCAACATCAGGATCTGCTGCCCCAGTGGAACCTGCCATCTGAGGCAATCTCTCCACCTTGCCTCATGGATGTGCCAGCCCTGCTCCAGACCACCATCAGTATTTTGTGGAATGGATTCAAGTGCATACCAGTTAAAGGTTTGGACAATTAAAAGTGGATTAAAGCTCCGTCATCCTACTGCAAAACAAAAAAACCCCACCATTTTTTTTAAAAAATGAAAGACTTTAAAAGTCACAGAGAAATGCATTGAAAATTGTGGGATAAACGAATGATTAATGGGATGACATACAAACACCTTGCAAGCAAATCAAGATGAATGCAGGATGAATGCTCATTGCCATATAACTGTCCTGTAAACAAATCAGAACAAATGTTCAAGAAAGGGTGGACATAATCTAATCATTGTGTAAGCTTTGTGCAAGCAAATCAGGATGAATGCTGAATAAACAGGTTTTCTGGATGACCCCCAAAGAAGATCATGCCCTATGAATTGCTGTTTTTATTACTTCTACTTCAGAAGCCATCTCTTATAGAACGATCCTGTGCTCCCTAACCATCATGCTCTGTCAATATAGGCTTAGAAGATCTAGGGCTGGTGTAACAGGGTACAAATTCCCTTGCATGAGAGAGAGAGAACGCAAGATATTTAAGGCACCGTTGTAACATTTGTTGTATTTCTCAATAAACAAGCAGAACATAGTGGAAATGAATATATTCCTTAAAGCATACAGTGCAGCTGCTGAACCTGCCTCTGGTCCCCAAATAAAAGAGCGCTGCTTCAGCTTCCATCGATTCACAGCCTTTCAAATTCAATCTCTCTCCCTCCAACTTTAGATCCCACCCAAGCAGGTGAATTACCTTCTCAAGCGATTATCCTCTGACCCTTAACTCCTACTGAAGGACTTTCTCTGTTAATTAGCAAACACCAGCTTGACAGTCTGTCAGCAGCCATCTCAGTATTCTTCTGTTCCCCACTTTTTGGAACAGTGAAATGTTTGGGGTAGCCTTTATACAATACATTTATTAAGATAGGACTCTCAAGATTCTTGTTGCTTTTGTAAGAACCCAACTGATTAACAAACTTACAGAGTGAACAATAAGCAACACAGCCAATGTTAGTAAGGCAACATCAGTGCATGAACATAAAATCCAGTCATTTCTCTTAACAAACCAAAAGGTTCCTCCAAGTGCCTGCTTGGGCTGTAATTAACACGAGTGAGTGATGGGTGTCTTCCTAATGACTATATGGCTTCCTATGGGCCCCAGGTGTGATCTGAAGGCACATGAAACTATCACTTTGCTAAAGCTAAACAAGTCTAAGTTTTGTCAGTGGCTGGATGAGCACATGCATACCGACTCAGATTCCATGACAGAAGAAAGAGGGGATATAAATATAAGGAAGTTAATTAGGAAGAACTGTGTATTCTAGATATTTGTCTGAAAGGCTCACAATCAAAACAAGTGGTGAAACTCAGAGGTTCCACACGTTTAGTGACATCCCCCTTGGAGGATGACACTGTACAGGCAGCATTCAAGGGGAAGGTCCCATACCTTTGAGCTGGGTCATTATGATATAACAATAGCACAAGTTGCCACTCTGTGTGAAAGGGATAGCTAATGATTTTTGCCAGATTATATTTGTCATCACAAAGCAAATCTTGGAGAAGACAAAGCAAAGCTCTTCAGCTTTAAACCACAGGTGGGAACCTTCAGCCTGTACACCTTATCAAGCCCACCAGACCTCCTCATTTGAGTCTCAAGGTCATTTTGGTGAAGTCACGCCTACCTGCCCTATGCCTGATGTCATATATGATGTCAGGTGTGGGGCAGGTAAAAACCTAGCAAAGCCAAAAGATTGTTTGCTGATCCCAAGCACAGCACATAGTAGTACTTTGAGGAGAGCTTCTGAAGACATCCTCTTGCCCAGCACTTTGAAAGAGGTTTGTGAAGATCTTGGGGGCTAGTCAGCAGAAAACCAAAGTTGTCTAAGTCGGTAATAGAAAATGGAGCTTAATTTGTATCAACAGCAGAGAAATCAAGACATTATATGATAGATATTTAATGCTTTAGTTTTTTTGTTACAAATTTGGGAATTTCAGGGTTCTGACTTTTTCAACTTCTTCTGTATACTTGCTTTTGTGTGCGTTTTGGTGGGTGTAGTCTTGATTTCATTATGACCTGAGTGAAAACAATAACCTGCAAAATCTCAAGCGGCCTCCTACCATTTCTTCATAAAGCAAGCCATTTGCGTACATTGTAATAATCGATGCCAGATGATATTTACTGTCCAATTAGTTGACATTTATTTCCAAGAGGCTTTATAATGGCCAGCAATTATATAGATGATTTAGCCACGTAAAAACCTGAGGTGTACAAGGTCTTCCTTCAGGCACCTCACAAGGCAGTTTGTCACTTTCAACAAGTGGGTGGACTTTTGAAAACCCAGCAGGGCAATTTCAGAACTGTCATCTGAATCTCTGGGAGCATTTTGAAATATGATTTAGCAACAAAAGGGGGAAAGCAAATGAGCTTTGCATGAGCCTCCAGGGATTTCAAATGTTGTGCAAACAAAGGGGGAGCTATTGATTATGGCTTAATATGCCAAAAGAAAAGAATGGGCCTACAGCTATTGCCCAGTCACTTGTGCTGCAGCAAATCAAACCATCCCATCTGTGTGCCAGAACTAATATCTCTAGATGTCTAGAGCTGAAAGCTCATTACTTAGGTTAGGTTCCTTTGTGGGGCTGTTGCAATCCAGCAGCTTTTGTGTAGTACACAGTGGAGCAATGCAATGTATGCAGAACTCTGCCCAGCAGGGAGCTTCCACTTCTTCATGTTGAAGAAAGTTCTGAGTGTTCAATGGGAATGCAGGCACATGTTGAGCTGCTCCTGAGTCCTGACATCAAAGATCATGGGAAATCCTTTCGTCATGCAGATCTCCATGGCTGCATAGAAGCACCGTCTTATCATTTATCAATGGCAGATTTTACCTTAACATAGCAAACCAAACATTAAGCAGTTCACGTGTCACAATGGCATGTGCAAATTGGTGCCTCTGTGTGGGCACCGTATACACAGCTACCATGATTTTGGTACTTTCAGGAGGAGTCCAACCCTGCTGGTGTGTGGACCCTTTTGTGCATGGATGGTGCTATTTTTGGCTACGTAAGAATCCACACTTGAAGAATGACCTCACTTGAAAATGGTGCCCTTCTACTTTTGATTTTTTTGCCGCTTGCATTCAAAACGGTATCACCCTCTGATAATAAAAAAGGTAAATCAATAAGAAATTATTTTACATTCTCTGCTAATCTTTGTCCATATTGATAAATGGAGCTAATGAATAAATCATGTTCTTTTGATTTTGTTGTTAAAAAAAGAAGGCAAGTCCATCGTGTCGTCTTGTATTGATAAAGAAGGAGTGGAGACCATTCTTCACCATCTCTCTGCTTTTGTGTTTCTTGCATCTCAATCAGCTAACCTCTCTCTCTGTGCACCAGGGTGCATTTCACAGTGTAGGCTTGGATAAAGCTTGGTTTTAAGGAAGGGTTTGTTAGCTATTAAGGATGTTCATTTAGGTTTGGTTCCTCCTGGTGGAACGAGCATCAAAGCAGCTGAAGTGACACATGGGTAGAAGAAATACAGAGGCTGCTCATGCATATCTTTGTTGTAATTCATACAAGTCTACAGTTTAAAATAACCCCAGGGATTTCTGTGAGTTTTAACTGAAATGCATTCACATAATTATTTCAATAGCAGCTATTAGCACGATCATTCCTCATTATCTTTTAAATATTTTGCTAATGCTTCTTATTTCTTATTTTATTTTAAAGGCGGGCAATGAAGCACAGAAAAACAACTAAAATGCCAGCCGACAATTCTAGCTGCTGAATAGAAGGCCCAGTGAGGATTTGGATTAAGGGGCCAGATTATAACACAGGTGGGCAAGCCCTCCAGTGACACAATGGGTCAGTGTAGCTGGCTGTTAACCAGAAAGTTGGTTGTTCAAGCCCACGCTGGGACAGCTATGGGCAGGATTCCTGCATTGCAGAGGGCTGGATTAGATGATCCTCGTGGTCTCTACCAACTCTACAATTCTACCATTCTAAGTCAGTATTACAGTACAAATTAAAAAATAAAAAATAAAAATAAACCAAGCACACCCGCCCCTTAACAGTGTGGAGAAAATGAGAATCTAAGTATTTACAAGGAATGGGTAGGAGTGCCACAAAAATATTTAAATGAAAGAGCATGAGTTCATCAGCATATACATTTTACACCAGTTTTCACACACAAAAGTGTAAAAAGAAGAAGAGAGAATAAAAAGTAAGACACTATATAAATTAAAGAGAACTGTGGCGTTTGCCTCCTAGGATGGGTCAAGGAAAGGGTTAAAATGGGTGTGACGTGATTGGCCAGTGAGAATGCAAGGGGGGAGTAAAAGATAGAGTGGGAGGTTTTGAAAAGACAGTTGAAGTTTGGGAATTGGGAGTTGAGGTTTGTCAGTTGGGAGTTGCGGCTTGGGTGTTGGAGAAGGAAGAGGGTGGAATAGGCAGTGGGTTGGTCCAGCTGTATTGTGAGAGAGTGAGAGGAATTGTTAGGTTGAGGCAGTTAAATGGTTGGATTAATCAGTTTGGAGTTGTTAGGAACTAAGTGTAAGAAACTGACAAGAGAAAAATAAACTGAAACCATACGCTTATTCCTGCATTTAAAAATAAACTTGATTATTTGTTTATGTTAACAACTGTCTGGACTCCATGTGTCCCCGTGAGAAACGGGGTGGTGGCAGCGAAGAAAGCAATCGCAGTGGTGGCACAGGGTCAATAGACCGTGAAACGTCCGGGGGCCACAAGAACACTTGGAGATCACCCAAGACTTTCCTGGGATGGTTCTCTCATGTGGCTCAAAAATGACTCAAGTTTTCTTTCTAAGCCAGTATTGGATGCTTTGTATTGAAACCTTTGTACTGTTCCATCTGGCGACAGAGGTGGGATTCCCAATTTCTTGAAGGCAAGACCCAAAAAGTTGCTTTTAAAGTAGTTAATTCACATAGACATAAGAAGAACCTGCTGGATCAGGCCAGTGACCCATCTAGTCCAGTATCCTGTTCTCACAATGGCCACCCAGATGCCTGTGGGAAACCGGCAAGTGGGACCCTGAGGGAAACAGCACTCTCCCCACAAGAGGGATTTGAAGAAAAATCTCAAGACAGGCTTTGCTTCTTTGTTGACATATCCACTCTTGGGGTCTTAGGGGAGGGGTAGTAGGCTCAAGGATGCGAACAAGGTGCTTGGACCAGTCAAATTCGCCACTTGCGCTTTGGACCCTTGCCCCTTGTGGTGGATAAAAACTAGCAGGGGAGGAGGCACCTGACTGGGTCAGAGAGGTGATCTATGCCTCCTTACAAGAGGGGGTGGTTCCTGCCTGTTTGAAAGTGGCGGTGGTAAAACCACTCCTTAAGAAACCCTCCCTGGACTCAGAAAATGTAAATAACTACTGGCCAGTTGTGAATCTCCCCCTTCTTGGGCAAGGTTCCTGAGTGGATGGTTATGGACCAGATCTAGGTGCTCTTGGAGGAAACTGATGTTCTAGATTCATTTCAATCGGGGCTTAGGCCCAGTTTTGGCACAGAAACTGCTTTGTTTGCCAGTGTCTGGGGTGCCAGACAGGGCCAGGGCACAGAGGGTGAACAGCTCCTGCTATCCATTTGAAGACCCATTGGGATTGTAAAGGAAGGGGAACCTGGGACCTTCCATATGTTGCTGGACTGTAATGACTGGTGGCTGCCCATGCTTGTTGGGGCTGATGATGGTTGGAGGCCAACAACATTGGCATTCCCACAGGTTTCCACCCCTGCTTTAATCCATCCTGAGAAATTGTGGCCAAGTGTTGAAAACTCCTGATGTGAATGCAGAAAGCAATGACAGAAGGCTCTTCAGATAGAAAAAGCCTCAGAAGCTTTCACATGAAGATGTGACCTGTAAGTAATATTTATATCCACCCACTCTGTGCAGTCCTAATTAAGTCTTGAGCACTGGAGACAGATTTCCATTTCACTGAACCAATGGGATATAAATTTGGTTCCTTTTCTTTAACATGCACACATCAATCGATAGCAAACTAAATAACAAGGATGACAACAAAGGTAAGGCTAAGCAAAAAAAAAAATCTGAATAATTCAGCTTGAATTGTATCTCTGTAAACATATAACGGGCGGAAGAGATATATTCATCCAAGAAAATGGAACGGGGCAGTTTCAGGATTGACAAAAGGAAGTACTTCCTCACTCAGTGCATAGTTAAACTAGGGAATCTGGTAACACAAGAAGTGGTGATGACCACCAGCTGGGATGGCTTTATAAGAGGGTTTAACGGATTAATGGATAATACGACTATTGATGGCTGCATGATGGCTATATATTATCACCAGTATCAGAGGTGAGGTGCCTGTCTCAATACCAATTGTTGGGAATCACAAGTGGGAAGAGTGCTCATGTCCTTCTTCAGGCTTTCCAT
This sequence comes from Podarcis tiliguerta, assembly GCF_965153285.1. Lineage (NCBI taxonomy): Eukaryota > Metazoa > Chordata > Lepidosauria > Squamata > Lacertidae > Podarcis > Podarcis tiliguerta. The sequence continues at coordinate 34,038,964 of NC_139540.1, read as the reverse complement.
GGTTGATCTCTCTGGGAGCAGTATGCTGGACTGGGTGGGACTTTAGTCCGATTCAGCAGGGCTCATTTGAAGTTCTTATACAGAGCAGCTTGTGTCTGGTTTTAGAACCAAAAATCCACTTGCATACCAGTGAATCAAACAGTAGGAAATCAGTATTGCCTGTCCCTACTTACTTAAAAAGGTAAAGGTAAAGGGGACCCCTGACGGTTAAGTCCAGTCGTGAACGACTCTGGGGTTGCGGCGCTCATCTCGCTTTACAGGCCGAGGGAGATGACGTTTGTCCACAGACAGTTTTTCCGGGTCATGTGGCCAGCATGACTAAGCCGCTTCTGGTGCAACGGAACACCAAAACCAGAGCAGCACACGGAAACACCATTTACCTCCCCACTGGAGTGGTACCTATTAATCTACTTGCACTTTTGAACTGCTAGGTTAGCAGGAGCTGGGACCGAGCAACAGGAGCTCACCCCATCGAGGGGATTCAAACTGCCGACCTTTTGATCAGCAAGCCCAGGCTCAGTGGTTTAGACCACAGCACCACCCGCGTCCCTACTTACTTACCTGGCTGCTACTGCTTCCTCTTCATCCAGCTGGAGAAACCATAACTGGGTGCAAGGGACAAGAGAGGAGTGAACTAAGTGCACTCAGCTGAATGCTATACTTAATTTTTTTCCCTCCCCCGCTTTTCTTCCTAACCTAACATTGTATGTAATACTAAAGTCTCACAACAAATGAAACTGATCTGTAGAAAACACAACTTGAAAAAGAGACAAAGCATGTATTTTTGTATACTAAGAAATCTTTAATAATTTTTTTTTAAAAAAAACCAACGGCTATATTTTTGATTTTTGTGCTTTATTCTGTTCTTGCAAACTGACCTGGAAGTTTTGAAGGGTGATATCTAAATCTCTGAAATCAGAGATAGGAAACCTGTGGCTCTCCAGATGTTGCTGAACTGCAGCTCCCAACACCCTTGACCACTGGCCATGGTAAGCAACAGTCATAGGATTTTCAGTACAACAACATCTGTAGGGCCACAGGTTCCTTATTCCTGTTTTAAATAACTAAACGGTAAATAAATAAATAGTCCACGCATGTAGAACAGTATGTACACGGGTGTTTCTCTCTGCAGTTGGGTAGTCTTTCTCTAGGTTCCCAGTTGCCTTGAGAAAACCCTATGCATGTGCAGATGTACATGTTGTGGATTCTAGGCAAACATTGAGTACAAATGCATGTAGATTCTTCTTTTGGGAGGAGACCTACCATTATAATATCACTTCTCCATGTTTGTTCACTCATCCTGTATCTTATAAAGCCAACGGGTAGAACAAGAACAAGAAACAAAAAAGAGATCCCAGTGGTGCCTCTTAAAACCTTCTAAGTCTCTCTTTGGCAGCAGGATCACACTTCAACCTCCAGATCCAATTAGAGCCAGGCAGAGCATACATGGCACACCTGAGCTACATAGCACACTTCTGTCTAGTAACAAACCGATGTACACTTGAATTGGTACTTCTAAGAGGGCAAGTAGATGCTTATATTTATTATGTATTGATTTCCTAGAACTTAGTCTGATCCTTCCTCTCAATGGGAGCACGCATGCAGTAGCTAACAACACAAAGTATCACAATTGCAAAGAGAATTGAAATACTGTTAAAACATCACATCAAACCCAAACATATAAACAAAACAGCAACATTAGAATCAGAAAAGTATCAGTTGCATTTGAAAGGTCTGGGTAGAGAAGCCAAGAAAGGCAGGCCAACATGGTTCCTTCCTCCAGATATTTCTGGACTACACTTCCCATTATCTCTGATCATTGGTTGTACTTGCTGAGGCTGATGGGAGTTTGAGTCCATTAATATCTAGAGGGCTTGGCTACCCCTGAAGTGAGGCACCATGTTTCTGAATCTCAAAATGGAGTTTGGGCCTTTTAGAAATGAAAGCCACAATGTCAGGCTGGCCAGATCTCAGGCATCACAGTCAATATAAGTCAGGTTCATCATCAAACTATTAACCATTCAAAATATTTTTTGTGGTGGGATTAAATATAGGTAAAACTGTGGATGGCTTTCTTATCTCCTCCACACACACATACAGATGTGGCAAGTCTATTGCAAACTTTAGCCTAAATATAGTTTTTATAAAGAGATTGTACTAGTTGATGATTCACATTATCCAAAATTAATATCAAATTTCAGACAGCACTGTTGTTGACACCTCCTACACAACTAGTGAAGCTACGTATAACCTGCAACATCCTATTCAGTTATTTTAAGAGCATCTTCATAAAGGAAAATACAACAGAAATTCTCTGAAAGGTGTAGCACAACATCATTATTACAACCGGAGGCAGTTTTAAACTAATTTTAATTCTAACAGTGGTTTTCCTATTAGGGTCAAACCAAGTCTTCACGAAATAGAATTTGCAGTCTGTTCCCTTTCACGCCTCACTTCACACACGGAATTGTCATGAATATATGCAGAGATTCCTCAAACAACAAACAGAGGCGTGCATAAAGCGATTTTAAACAGAAGTGCCACTCAGAGTTTGCCAGTTACTTTCCTTTGCTGTTTCCATCTTGCAGAGTAGGTTTGAAAGTGAAAATGGATCCATAAATAGATTTTGAATTGTGTAAGGTGGGAGCACATTTGCATCCTGGCAAGGAAAAAGTAAGTTTTAATAATGATGTACGATATTTTACATTTGTTAAATTCCAGTGAATTACAATCAGCGACACAGAAAAAAAAATCCCTCCGGACCAAATCCAATATGCTTTTCTCAGAATAGACTCTAGCAATGAGAATAATCTATAGTGCCTGCCTTTTAATGTAGGCTCCTCCTGCCATTTCAGGATAGCAGTCACTGACTTGCAGAAGACCTTCTCTTTCTAACACCGTCAGATATGCCATCAGTTCTGATTTACGTGAAGCAGAAATCTCTGAGGAAGCTCAACCAGGCCCTTCCTGGAGAAAGTTGCTCTAGGCTTAAAGGACAAAGGCAGGCTGCAAGAGGGCACCAATTCACCACCCATCCCTTGTTTATCTTGAACTTCCAAATTTTCTGTAGGGTGTTGTCCCTCCAATGGCAGTGATGGGCACCAATTTGGATGGCTTTAAAAGAGGATTGAACAAGTTCATGGAGGATAAAGCCATCAACAGCTATTAGCTGCAGTGGCGTAGCGTGGGGGGTGCAGGGGGACTTGCCGCACCGGGCGCAACATCGGGGGGGGGCGCTCGCACTCGCAGCTCTCTGCCCCTACCTGGCTCACTCACTCTCTCTCACTGCAGTGCTGGCTGTGCGAATCCGATCCGAGCCGCCGGGTCGCCGCCCACTGTGGAGGGGAGGGTGCCAGGCGTGCGGTGCGGTGCGGAGAGAGAGCGAGGGACTATCTGGGGGAGGGACAGTGCAGCGGGGGGGGCGCAAATTACTTGCCTTGCCCCGGGTGCTGACAACCCACGCTATGCCACTGATTAGCCGTGATGGCTATGCTCTGCCACCCTCCACAGTTGAGAGGCAGCAGTGCTACCAAATACCAGTTGCTCTTGTGCTTAGGTCCTGCTTGTGAGTTTCACACAGGGATCAAGTAATAGGAGCCAAGGTCCCTTTGGCCCTCCCAATAGAATATTTGAGGAGGCCAGTCCCCCTCAAGACGATGGGCATTGCCATTCATATGGTATGCATGTGTCACGTCTTGAAATCAATTATGTGGGGAGGGGCTTACCTCCCCTCCCATATTTTATTCAAGTTGGCACTCCTGAACCAGGACGACCACTGTGAGAACAGGATGCTGGACTAGGTGGGTCATTGGCCTGATCCAGAAGGCTCTTCTTATATTCTTATGTTCCTGTGTTTCATATTGTCATCATGATGATGTTTAAACTTTTAGTCTCTTCTTTAGACTCACATTTGCCCATGAAGGGTTCTGCGGCCATTTTTTGTGTGGTAATTAGCGGTGCTTTGCCAAATCAATCGTTTGGCCAGGAATGCAGGCAAGAAAAACTTGCTCCTAAAATTTTTAAAAGCAGGACACTTGCACGGTCTTTTATGCTGAGGAGAAAATCCCAGAGAAGGCCATGGCCTCATATTTTTTTGAGCCTCTCTAACCTTTTGAGAAAAGGACACACCATTTGGGTGAGCTCATTTACACTGGAGTGGGCAGCACAATTTGATTGCCTTGAGCTAATATCATTATGATTAGCAAAAGTGAACCGCTTTGGCTGGCAAATTCAAGCAGACATCCAGTCATCACAAATGGGACATGTTTCCCTATGATTAGATTCATTTATTTTAATCATCCCTTGTGCGGCTATTAGATCTCTAAAACTTGGGTGCAGTTCTATTCATAGATAAGATACTGCAGAGATTTTCAGTCAAAGCAAGTAATAGTCCAGCCCCTCTAAACTGCATGCAGTGGGATTTCTGGAGAGTCATTGGGCAGCAGTCAAATTAAAAAGTGCAGGTCCCTTCATCATAGTCTCAGCCAGGCTAGGTGCTTGGCTTTCCCTCACTGGGGGCGGGGGTATTTTATTTTGGAGGTTTTAAAATATTATTATATTATGTATCTTGTGTTTTATGTTGCAAACTGCCCTGTGGTCTCTTAATGAAGGGAAGTACTGTATATTAAATAAATAAATAATAACCTACTAAGTCTGCTTCCCTAAGTTTATACGATCTCAAGACTGAAATCAGTGCAGACCTTTATGGCTTTAACATCAAGCCAGCCCTTTCTCCAGAAGAGTTCTTGAGAACACAAAAGTCCTCTCAATATTTTGTGACTTTCTGATTCATCCTACTGTGAGGTTTTGGGGGGATTTTTTTCTTATGGGCCAAAACAGCTACATTTGCTTTTGGTACATCTTTACTGTTATTGCTTTCTGTCTTGAGTATCATGTGCAGAAAGGTGGGATTTAAATAGAGATACAACTGTGGGTACTTGCATATTAAGGCAAAAGAGCGTCCACATGGCACTGCCCTCGCTGACTTTTAAGATCAAGGGTTTTATAGAACATGGGGGATGTAGAGGTGTAGGGTAGTGTGCCAGGGTGGTGTAGTGGTTAGAGTGTTAAACTAGGACCTGGGAGAGCAGGGTTCACGTCCCCACTCAGCCATGAAGTTCGCTGGGTGACCCTTGGCAAGTTGCTGCCTCTTGACCTAACGTACCTGACAGGTTCGTTGTGGGAATCAAGGAGAAGTTGAACCATGTACACCACCTTGAGCTCCTTAGATAAAAGGGTAAGATATAAATCCAATAATTTAAAGAAAAGAAAAAAGGCATTCCCACCTAAATGTTTTTGTTTTAAGAAAGAAATGGTTTGCATCATTCTTTCAACGTAATTCCACCAGGATACTCACAGCTATTGCTGGATTTTCCAAAGAAACTAACACTGAATCGCTCAAGACTGATGTGTGAATTTTATGTGGGTTGGGACACCCACCACTGTAAAGAAAACAAGCCCAAATAATCCTGTCCCTACTTTTTGAAACAAAGTCACCTCATTACTACTACTTTGGGCCAATACCAACTGGAAAACAGCACTTTGAGGAAATAGGCAGACCCACTGTCAAAAAAGATTAACGCTAAATCTATCTCTGGGTGAGAATAACAAAAAATAACAAAAGAGCAGTGATTCTCATGAGCTGCACAGTTACTCTCTATACGGGGGCGGGGTGGGGGGGGAGAGAGAGACAGGAGAGGTGACTAATCTTTTGAGAACTAAACTTTTCCAAATCCTCTGAACTGACTGATGGCCTTTCCTCATTTTGAAAATAATATATATCTGTGGAGCATCACTTATCCTGAGTTTCATCCTTTTGCTTGAGGAAGCTTTGATTTGAAAAATGAGACAAGTGGTTTCAATGCAGTCATTGATAGGAAATGGGGTAATAAAAGTGAGCACATTCAAACACCTCCTAAATATTCATAATTAGAGCTGTCATCTGACTAAATGATCCCCTTTGACTCCTCCAGCTCTTCTCAAACTGTCTGTCGGGAACAATGAAAGCAACAAAACCAAGAGGGTGACAGAGCTAAATCCTTTTCGAAAGGATGGCAGGAAAAATAAGTGTGCCAGTGCTGTATCCTAGCTGCCATTAGGACAAAATTCCTTTGCAATCCCTGTTGAATTTTAAAAAGAGTTGTTCAAGGGCTTGCTCAACTCCCTTTTATTTCTATATCTGGTACGCTCCTACTGCTGGTTTGAGAAGCAACATACACATGACATTAACCACAATCCATGTCTATTGTTTTTTACACTGGAGACCCAGTGTGGTGTAGTGGTTAAGAGCTGTAGACTCATAATCTGGTGAACCGGGTTTGCGTCTCCGCTCCTCCACATGCAGCTGCTGGGTGACCTTGGGCTAGTCACACTTCTCTGAAGTCTCTCAGCCTCACTCACCTCACAGTGTGCTTGTTGTGAGAGAGGAAGGGAATGGAGAATGTTAGCCGCTTTGACAGTGGCGTTGCGTGGGTTGTCAGCACCCGGGGCAAGGCAAGTAATTTGCGCCCCCCGCTGCACTGTCCCTCCCCCAGATAGTCCCTCGCTCTCTCTCCGCACCGCACCGCATGCCTGGCACCCCCCCCTCCACAGTGGGCGGCGACCCGGCGGCTCGGATCGGATTTGCACAGCCAGCACTGCAGTGAGAGAGAGTGAGTGAGCCAGGTAGGGGCAGAGAGCTGCGAGTGCGAGCGCCCCCCCCCCCAGATGTTGCGCCCGGTGCGGCCAGCCCCCCCTGCACCCCCCACGCTACGCCACTGTGCTTTGAGACTCCTTCGGGAAGTGATAAAGTGGGATATCAAATCCAAACTCTCTCTCTTACACAAGACTGTGGTGTTCATGCTTTTCCCCCATGCCCAAACCATCTTTGGTCCAAATTCAATCTTGCTGTGTTTTAAGCCAGTAACATGTGCACAGCCTGGGACTTAAACACAAAATAATCGTTTTGTGGATTCTGCATCCCACATCCTTGTAACTCTGTAACTTAACCATTGTCATCACTTTGTTGTGCTGCCTGAAACTGATGGGAGTTGTAATCCCATACATCTGGAGGGCACCAGATTGGGGAAGCTTGCTGTAAGCATTGTAGCTATGGCCACCAAGGCAGAGACCACATTAGCCTGAGAACCCCTGTCAGATTTGAGAGGTCTGTGTCCCCTCCAGCACACAAATGTGCGCTCCTTCTTTCTGGAAGCAGCTAAAATGTTAGTATTTTTTTAAAATGTTATTTGACCCCTCCACTGTCCACAGTTTTAATACTACTGGTATGAGAACATAGTAGATTGATTTACCATCCAGTGCACAGTACTTGTTAATATTGATCTTGCTTGGATGAAATTTCATTTCCTGTTTGTACCTCACTTGTCCTCACAAACGTCCAAATCAGCTAACAACATAAATACGATTTCAAAAACAACAAGGAGAATTCCCCAACAATAATCTATCAATAACATTTCACTTCATAAACACTAATTCAGATTCCAGTACACACCTTTCAGTAAATCGGCTTCATTGTGTTGTCTTTTGGATATTTGTGCTATTTTTCTAGAAAAAGGGGTGCCAGAACTCACCATGAATGCCTCCCTTGTTCTCTTATAATGGCAATGGTGCCCACTTGAGAGGTTCCGGAACCGAGTTCTGGCTGAAAAAAGCCCTAGTCTCTCTCCCTTTCCTGAAGAAGCTCAGACTGTTGCTGTAAGCCCACAACTTACACAGGGGTTACATTCCAGGGATCACACCAAGAGCCAAAATCACATATAGACAAAACACATTGGGTTTCCCATGGTGGGAGGGATTGCCAAAGTCTTTTTGCCCAGATGTTTGCCCCCTATTATTATTATTATTATTATTATTATTATTATTATATATTTTTGCCAAGCACACAAAGCTGAATGCAAACAAGTTAAATATGTGCAAGTTGCAGGCTTGATATATTTCAATCTTTTGACAACCTAAAACAGGTTAAGATGAGAAAGAGCATGGGTAGGCAAACTAAGGCCTGGGGGCCGGATCCAGCACAATCACCTTCTAAATCCGGTCCGGGAATCAGTGTGTTTTTACATGAGTAGATGTGTCTTTTATTTAAAATGCATCTCTGGGTTATATGTGGGGCATAGGAATTCATTCATTTTTCCCCAAAAAATATAGTCCGGCCCCCAAAGTCTGAGGGACAGTGGACTGGCCCCCTGCTGAAAAAGTTTGCTGACCCCTGAGAAAGAGCTTGCCCAGGGCTATCCTGTGAAGACGCAGGTGTGTGAGGCTGGGTTTTCTCACACCCAAGCCAAAGTTTCATACTGGTTCAGGCTAGGAGCACCAGTGAAGGAAAAGTGCAGCCAGATAAGGCCAAAGTCAAAGAGGGCTGCCCTGGTGGATACAGCTCCCAAAGAAACACAGGCTTCCTCATGTTTTATTTTTATTTTTCAATTACGACACACCTTCTTCTGTGATGAGCAACCGTTCATCATCCCTGGAAATATATTCCATCCTGATAAGATGGAATAAGAAAATAATTTGAAATGCACAGCTCACTTATGTGTTACTTGCTAACTACACTCTTTGCATTGCTTAACATAATTTCCGCTGAGAACAGAAACACGGCTATTACTTCTATAACTGCTAACAGCACAGATTACTTAATAGGACATGACAAACAAAAGACCAAGTAATATGCTAATTACCACTTAACTGGGAAGGAAGTGCTGCTGTGACCTTTCTCTGCACAGTGTGATCAACTTTCACTAGGATAGGATGGAAAGTTATCTTAATGCCACCAAAATGACAGGCTTGTGCAAATGTTAATAGGCAGATCGAATGGCGCTCACTGTGCCTGCAAGTTTTCAGGTGAAATTCAGTTAATATAATAATAACAATACTTTTATTATTTATATGCCGCCCGTGTCAACAGTTAGTGTGTCAACAGTTTCAGTACCCTTTTTCCCTCCCTTTAGTTTTCTTAAGTTAAACATTGTTAAGAGATGTGTCCTTAAACTGGTACAAGAATTTTACAGTTACAGCAGCAAGAGGCCCCATTAGCAAAAGCACGCCTCTAGTTAAGAACAGTTTCAGGTTAAAAACGGACCTCCGGAACGAATTAAGTTTGTAACTAGGGGTACCACTGTATTCCATTAAAACTGCTACATAATATAACATTTAAGCTGCATTGTGTGCTTTAATTCCCCCCCCCCCAAAAAAAAATATTTTAAGACAAATAATTGTATAAAATTTGGAACAAAAAATCAGCATGGAGTACTTTTAAAAGTTTGCTTACCAAATAAAAAGAAAACAATCATGCTAAATTAGATCACTCTCTAGGGCATCAAACAAGCAAACTGAAAATTTCCTAATGGAAATTACCTCATGCAAGTTAACCTCATTAGCTTAAAAAATTCCATTAAAAAAACCACTCACAACATCACTAAGTGGGTGTTCTGTAAATAGGCGTCTTAGATGAGTTATTTGGATCCTTTCTTTTCAGTGAGACGTGGTCATTTGCTCTCACTTTATGGTCCTTGTGAATTTTATTTTTATTATTTTTATTATTTTTAGTTAATTCACATTACATGTTAATTGCCATACACTTTCAACATTATACGTAACATGAATATATTATTTCTGCAAATTCCCCACATCTAACCCTGCAACCACCTCCCCTTATACCCAAATGCCGGTGTGACTTCCTTCACCCACATGCGTGATATCCAACTTATTACTTAATAAAAACCTCTAACATTGTGATCATTTTTATTCATTACAATAGTCATCCATCTATTTAAAAAAAGAAGAAGAAAAGAGGAAAACATAACTTCTTAACTGAATGGGTTCAGTCTATACTTATCCAGAGATTTCCAATAGATTAATCAGTTAATCCGGTCCTTGTGAATTTTAAATGGCCAGGATTTGTTGAGGCCAAAGACCAATAAGAATTCACTAGCCTTGATTTTCAGAGAAACTCACAGATATAATATACAAAGACAACATTAAAGCCGTAACCACTACAGATTCAGCAAAACCAGTAAAAATATAAGGCCTTCACCTACAAGATTAAAAAGTAAGGGCAAATGAAAATGCTTTCACCTATTATGGTAGGAAGAGAATGGTGGGATAGGATGGGGAATTTCATAAAGAATGTGCCATGTCAAGGGTTGGGGAGCCCTTTTCTCTGGTCACCACCTAAGAACATAAGTAGAGCCTCCTGTAACAGGCTTGTGGTGTATCCAGCCCAGCACCCTGTTCTCACAGTGGCCAAACTGATGCCCACAGAAAGCCTGTAAACAGGACCTGAATACTACAGCACTCTCCCCTTCCAGAGCACAGCCACCACATCTGATGGCCATTGATAGTCTTCACCTCTACCAATTACAAGTGCAATGCAGCTAGAAACCTGCAACTTTAAAAGGCTGGCTGTTGAACACAGTTTCCATATACAGTGGTACCTTGGGTTACATACGCTTCAGGTTACATACGCTTCAGGTTACACACTCCACTAACCCAGAAATAGTGCTTCAGGTTAAGAACTTTGCTTCAGGATGAGAACAGAAATTGCACGGCGGCAGCAGCACAGCAGCGGGAGGCCCCATTAGCTAAAGTGGTGCTTCAGGTTAAGAACAGTTTCAGGTTAAGTATGGACCTCCAGAACGAATTAAGTACTTAACCCGAGGTACCACTGTACAGTTACACATATACAAGAAAGTGCTCTTGTAATAAAATGCCCATGGCTTACTGGGAAGCAGATAAAAATGATCTCCCAAGGGCTGCCAGGAACTCTCTGCTGCTTGGAAAGAGAAAACAAAACAGGAAGAGAATGGGATAGCACTGGCAAGATTCATCCTAGAACTGTTCATCCTCTGTGGCAATGAGTTCTTCAAATAGTAAATTTAAGGCATATCAGAGGCTTGGGAGGAAGGAAAATCACCAGCAGCATTATCAGTTATCATTGCCATGATCTGGCGGTCATTTGTTGTTGTTTTTACTTACAGCTGGTGCCCTCAGGTGCTGACAGGTAGGATAGCAGCCAGGTCCACTTATTACATCACAAACCCCTGAGGAGCCTTAAGGCGCTTCAGCTTGCCATGTTCCCTCAGAAACTCAAAGACCATCAGAGCAGACAGGCTACCTCAGCGCAGCTGACCGATGGAAGCCCCTCACCTGGGAACTTAATGCAGCCCATCCCAAGAAACGATGGCAAGACACAGAAAGCGCTGCAGCTGCAGGTCTAAGCGCCGAGGGGGGCGGCGCAAGAAAGGGAGGAGGGGAAAGAAGAAAAAGAACGCGTGCGGCAGGCAGCTAATCAGTAAGAACAACGGTAACCACAGGACACTTGATATTGTCTCTTATTAGTTTCATATACATCGGCAACTGTGAACTTATTCTCTGAGGCACGTGGGATGCTAAAGCAGCATACATGAGTGCAAATATGCCCAGAGGGTTTTGCTGGCACCCATAGGACCCTGCTCTCCTGCAGAAATTAAGTTCAAAAGAAGTATTTTATTCAAGATAACAGGAGACTTTTTGCAATCCTAATTGTGGTGGGAAGGGGCATTTTTGGCAGGGATAGGGGTGTCACGTAGCTGGTGAAGGATGTTCATCCTTCCTTCCCCAGCTATCTCATAGCACTTCGTGGATATTACAGCTGGAGGGGAAAGGTTAGCTCTTGGCTTCCTAGCTGCATTCTCCAGGGAGGTTTCCCCTCCCCCCTTAAGGCTTTAAAAAAGCAAAAACACTTTTTTCCAAGACAAATTATTGGCTGTAGGGGAAAGAGTGTGTTTGTCATGTATGCATGATGCACAGTTGTGGTGCGTGGATTGTGCTCACAATAGTTTCTCCGGTTTGCAAATGTGCCCGCAGGCCCCAAAAAAGTTGTGACCCCTGCCGTGGAAGAACACCATTGACTCACAACTTGCACATGTTTAACTTGGCTTAGCAGCTGGCCAGCTGCAATTGCACAAATTAAATGCACACAAGGCAGAAAGCTTCAAAGCTTTCAAGCGCTCAGATTTACTTAGTGGGCTCTGGGATGTTCTGGTCTTGTGAGATCTCAGGTGGCCCCATGGGAGCCTCCCAGAGGGTGAGGGGAGGCAAGGCCCACAGAGGGATAGAGATGCTTGTGCATGGACAGTGCCAGGTTCTTCTAATATGCAGTTTTGGCTTTACACACACTCCCCAGAATATAACTTCAGCGCAAGTTGTGAGTCAACTAGGTAAAGGTAAAGGTACCCCTGCCCGTACGGGCCAGTCTTGACAGACTCTAGGGTTGTGCGCCCATCTCACTCAAAGAGGCCAAGGGCCAGCGCTGTCCGAAGACACTTCCGGGTCACGTGGCCAGCGTGACATCGCTGCTCTGGCAAGCCAGAGCCGCACACGGAAACGCCGTTTACCTTCCCACTAGTAAGCGGTCCCTATTTATCTACTTGCACCCAAGGGTGCTTTCGAACTGCTAGGTTGGCAGGCGCTGGGACCGAACAGCGGGAGCGCACCCCGCCGCGGGGATTCGAACCGCCGACCTTTCGATCGGCAAGCCCTAGGCACTGAGGCTTTAACCCACAGCGCCACCCGCGTCCCTGAGTCAACTAATAGGGCTAAACTAGTCAAGGACGTGTGCATTTCAAGAATCTCACCCGCTTGCACATTGCCCACAGAAATGTACACAGTGATTTCACTATCCTACCTCTAAGCAAATTATTCTTATCTTTTGTTGCAAATTAGGTATGACTTTTAGACGTCACCCATTTAAAGTGATCCTCCTTAACTTTAAGCCTGAGCTACTCCAAAACAGAACAGCTTCAGGGGAGATCCAGGATATTCTTTGTTCCATTAAGACCAAGGTTCCAGAATCCAATGTATGTTCCTTACTTCAGAATACTATGCTGCCATAGAACATTTATAGCTCCATAGCAGCAGTTGTGTTTGACAGTTTGCCTCACAACGCAGCCTCGTGTGAACAGGTATCAGGGGTTCTTCACCCATAGGGATTCTGAAGACCTGGTCCCACCCGCCCTCACATGTCCCTCAGCCAGGAAAGCTGTTGCTGGTCTACAAGCTGCTATCATAGAATTGTAGAGTTGGAAGGTACCCCAAGGGACATGTGGTCCAGTCACCTGAAAAGCGGGAATCTCAATTGTGTGGCGAGGCCCCAGGCCCCGCAGCTCCCTCCGAAATAAATACCCTAACACAAGTATATTGGTTTAATGGGATAAATAAGGCCACAACCTTATTGGTTACAGATGTGAATGGTTTGGCTTAGGCAATTGGGTGAAGCAAGACTATATCCTGACTCCTGCCCGTCTGCAGGAAGTCTCATAAGGTCAACCACCAGAAGGGGAAGCCCTATGATATACATCAATTAAGAGTACCCCCTGGGTCACCGTTGGGGTGGTGGCATGGCCCTAGCCCACGCCCAGGCTTCGGACAGAAACCACACACCCAGATCCCTTTAACGGGATACCCTTAATGTGGAGGGGCAGGTGAAGGCAACAACCTCACCTCCCATAATAAGGCTAACACAATGCCTAACCACCACTCGAGCCAAAAGGCTTGCCACCTTTTGGCTCATATATCTCATCTATCGTATATCAAAGATGGCTAGTATATCTTCTCTCAGTCTCCTCTTTCCCAGGCTAAACATATTCAACCCCCTCAACTGTTCCTCATAAGGCTTGGTTTCCAAACCCTTGATCCTTCTGACCTTCTAGAATAAGACAATGCTACTTCACTTGAGCTGCTTCTACAACAAAGATTTGAACTGTCCTTCCATAGTATCAGCAACCTAAGATAACACCATTATCCAGCTTCTAGAAGAGGCATCCCCAAACTCGTCCCTCCAGATGTTTTGGGACTACAATTCCCATCATCCCTGACCACTGGTCCTGTTAGCTAGGGATGATGGGAGTTGTAGACCCAAAACATATGGAGGGCCGAGTTTGGGGATGCCTGTTCTAGAAGAAAGGAAGAACAACATATACTTTGCAAGCAATAACCATTTGCGGTATGATTTGGAAGTACAGTGAACCAGCAGCACACTGACTTTCCCTTAAGGAGTCCAGCATAAACTGAAAATTAGAAAGTCACACAAATATTTGTCTGTGCTTCTGCTTGAAAAACTATAAGGCAGATTCTCCTACACCACCGGGTGGGTCTTGCTTCTGCTGTTTGAGCACTAAAGTACACAATAACACCTCAAGCATGAGAGCTCCAATGCAGACCCACCAGAGGCAGGTTATTTATTTATTTATCAATCCATATATATCCTGCCTTTTCTTCAATGAGTTCAAGGCAGTATATATGGTTCTTCAACCACCATTTGCCATGCTACATGTGGGCTGATGGGAGTTGGAGACCAACAGTTCCTTGAGGACCACAAGTTCCCCATCCTTGCAGCAAGTGAGGCCATTCTACTCAAAGTTGTAAATCTGTCTTTTCAATTATAAACACATTGTGCTCATGTGCTCAACAGGGTATGTCCGCATTACAACCACCTGCCGGTACAGGAGAAAGTAAGAAGGGATCTCCGGGCTGCTATGAAATTGTTTGTCGTGTTAAGGAACCAACCACCACAAAGGAATCTCCTCCTTGACCCTGAACAACAACCATCGGAAGTCATCAGCCACAACATCTAAGGGACCAAAACATTGCAAAACTCTGGAGATACTGCTGCCTTAATGGCAGCAATGGCAGGCTGTCAATACAGCTACAAATGCAAGTGATTGTGTGATATATTCCTCCAGCTGATAAGTCTTTTTGGTTTGTTTCACCTTGAGCAGAATTACCTAGCAGTGGAATAACAAAGAATGAAATTGAGAGATATTTGTAATTAACCCTCAAGAATGTTTAGGTTTTTTAGTATTTTAATTAACAGCATTCTTTCAGGGGAAACAGATTATTAGAAGATTATGCTGTAGTACTGAAGAAAGCCTTGAGGGCCCATCTCAGTTGTGCATGCAAAACCTCCTTTAACACTTAAAGAGTTTGGGGTAGGTATGCCATATAGTTTCTCACATTTTATCCTGTATTGAAAAATCTCAACTTTATGAAGCTAAGACTATAGCAGAGATGCCACACTGCAAAGAACATTTACTGTGTCAAAATGAGTTCCATTCACTTCAACAAACTGAAGAGAGGAAGTTTCTTTTGAGCCCTATTCCAACTACACATGGAAAGGTAAAGGATCCCTGACAGTTAAGTCCACTCGCAAAAGACTCTGGGGTTGCAGCGCTCATCTCGCTTTACTGGCCAAGGGAGCTGATGTTTGTCCGCAGACAGTTTTTCAAGATCATGTGGCCAGCGTGACTAAGCCACTTCTGGCAAAACCAGAGCAGCGCACGGAAACACAGTTTACCTTCCTGCCAGAGTGGTACCTATTTATCTACTTGCACTCTGACATGCTTTCAAACTGCTAGGTTGGCAGAAGCTGGGACCAAGCAACGGGAGCTCATCCCGTCGCGGGGATTCGAACTGCCGACCTTCCGATCGGCAAGCCCTAGGCTCAGTGGTTTAGACCACAGCACCACCCACGTCCCCTACATAAGGAGGGACCAAATTCATGGGTTTCCTTTGGGGATTCTAGGTCTTTCCAAGAATGCTTGGTCTTTCCAAGCTTGGCTCCCTGGTATCTGTTTAATTAAAGATGCCAGGGACTGAATCTGGGATCTGCTACATACATGGAATGTGCTTTACCACTACTACTACTACTACTAATAATAATAATAATAAATAATTTTATTTATACCTTGCCCTCCCCAGACAAGACCGGGCTCAGGGCGGCTAACACCAAGTATAAAAACAATTGATTAAAATACAACTTAAAAACGATATTAAAATACAACATTAAAATGCAGCCTCATTTCAGTAGAAACTCAAATCAAAAACTTTTGGGGAATGAAAACGTCAAATCTTCACCAAGGCCAACTATCCAGACTGGTCCTACGTGGGCCAGAAAAAAGCCAGGGAAGTCGCCAATTAGGAGTTCCATCACAGAAGGAGAAAGGAAAAAGGAAAGGGGGGGGGGATCAAGCTGATTCCAAGCCAAAGGCCAGGTGGAACAACTCTGTCTTACAAGCCCTGCGGAAATAAATCAGATCCTGCAGGGCCCTGGTCTCATGAGACACAGCATTCCACCAGGCCGGAGCCAGTGTTGAAAAGGCCCTGGCTCTGGTTGAGGTTAATCTGATTTTCTTAGGGCCCAGGACCTCTAGGGTGTTGCTATTTATGGACCTTAAGGTCCTCTGCGGGGCATACCAGGAGAGGTGGTCCTGTTGGTACGAGGGTCCTAGGCCATGAAGGTTACTAAGTCAGTGTTCCCCAACCTGGAGCCCTCCAGAGGTTATTGGACTCCAACTCTCATCATCCCTGTCAGCCATACCGGCTGGGGTGGTGAGAATTGCAATACAAAACAACTAGAGAGCAGCAGCTTGCAGAAGTAAGCTATTACACAGTAAACTATTACACACACATACTGCCTTGTGTGGTATTGACTCACGAAAGAGCAGCTCCTCAAGGTATATATTTAAAAGACATCAAATGATGTTCTACTTATATACCTCAAATATTTACCTGACATGGACATCAAATAAAAAAGGAATATTCATGACTCAGGCTTACATTTATATAGCTTTGTATTGAGAGATACAATTAACTCAGATAGCTAACATTTTCAGTTGGAAACATTTTGAAAATACAGTACTGTAGTTACCAAGTTAAAAAGATACAGGACTCATTCCAGGTGGAATCAATGGAAAAAACCTCTGAAGCTTCCATCAGTTTTTTTTATCAAAACGACTTGAGTTCTGTTTTATGGCACTGATATGGTAGATTAGTTCATATGGAGTATAAACATGGATCAATAATGGATCTGTCTCTGGGGCAAAGATCAGGAGAGAATAAGAGACATGATAATACTCCATTATTCTTTTCTTTCTAAACAGATGCTTGTGTAGAAGCTTAATTTAGAAGCTATGAGCTTCTTGTTAGGTAATTTTCCCATTGTACTACCCTGTAGTGTGAGTAACACTATCTTCCAAGACTTCTGAATATCCACAATTTGCTCCCATACCAATTTCACTAATCAGCAAAAGCATAATAAGAATGTACTCTACCCAGTGCTGTTTTGCACAGCTTGAGTAAATTGAAGGAAGTGCAATCATTCAAATCATTCATTCTAGGCAATGTTATTCTCTTCTTCCTCCTCTCATGACTCTTTCAAATTCTCTCTTAAAGTAATTTTCCATGGCTCCCCTCCTGTTTCTGGCATATCTGTGGCAGTGATCATGCCATTGGAAATGAGGAACAAGCATTATGAGGGTAAGAACCATTTATAAGCAAAGGAACATCTCTAAAGCAGAGGTGAGCAGAAAGTAGATGGGGAGCTACTGCTGGATATCTGAGCTGATATGCAGTAGATTAGGAAAAGTTTCCAACACCCAATTTGTTTAACATATGCAGTGACAAAACTTTTACCAACCTCGCTTAGGCTGCCGAAATGAAGAAAGCTAACCAGGAGTGGACCTGTGTGTGAAAGGACTGTGAGCTCAGTATAGTTCTGGTACTGAAATTTCTAGGCACAAAATGTGCTCAGATTAGGTGCTTTGTTCTTTAACTCTAAATGCATCTCTTTTGCATCTTTCTCCGGCAGGTAGATCTTATCAAACAAAACAAAGTAAATCTGACAAGCTTGAAGTGTGTACATTCCTGTTGTAAAGAATACTTGAACAAATGCCTTATCCCTTACAAACCTCCTCCTCCCACCTGTATGATCAGCTGACAGGGGCCCTTTACCCCCTCTCCCTTTAGAAGAGAGGTCAGTTAGTGTACATAGTTAAGTATTTACTGTGATATCATCTACACAATTCCCTGTTTAAGGAGACCTACCTGGCTTATTCTGCATGCATGCAGGACGGTGGTTAAATAACTCCATGTTTCCTCTAACCTGTAGGCATGTCTAAACAAAATGATCCTATCATTCCAAATGAAAAGACAGAACACCCTTTATTTATGTAGCATAGCTAGAATACTGCAAAAGGCATACCATTCTGTTCATGGTAGTAATGCTTTCTGATTCAATTCAGACCAGTTCTCCAAGTTGAAATAAAAGATGGGGTTGCAATCCTATCCACATCTACCTGGAACCCTGAGAAAACTAATATATGCATTCAGTGAGAGGGTGTATGAGGCATATTGTACAGGATTATGGACCATTTTGTGCCAAAGCTATGATAGTGACAATGTTTAATACTATAGGGATTTAGCTACAGTGCTACCCAAAGGCATATGGATAACTTACAGTAGGAGCCTTAAAATTGCAATCCTAGCCATAATTTCCTGGGAGCAAATCTCGCTGAGTTCAGTATGGCTTTATTGAGTAGGTATGCACAGGTTTTGTTTATTTCTTTGGAACATTTATACCCTATGTACTAACTGAAGTTCTTGAAGCAGCATGCAATATATTTAAAATACAATAAAACAGACATAGGATTTCTCTGTGAATCTTCTAAAAAAATTAGTTGAATCTTCTGTTCTGGTGAAAAACATGAGCTGCATGAAGCAAGGAGGAAATATTAGTTGTCAAAGCACAGTACCATCTTGTGGTACTTAACAGTATTGTTTTGGAGAAATTACCTTGAAACCTATTTTAAATGGATTTTGAGCCACAGCATAAATAGATCTGGGAAAGATTTTATTCTTTTTAAGTATATCCAGTGCTTTTTTTCTTAAAAAATGTTTAGAGGTATTCTCATTTTGACTCAAGAAAATCACCATTTTATAGTTTAAATCGGGGGAAATAAATACAGTAAATGGACAAAAGTACAAAGATTCACAAAATGTGTACCCCTGCCCCCCCCCCCCGAAAAAAGCACTGAGTGTGTATGGGATTCAGTAATTGTGCCGCAGCCTCAAACCCTTAGGAATAAAAAACCTGTTTCAAGTATCATTTCCAAAGAAAAAGCTATTGGATCAAACACACAAAAATTGCAGTCCACGCAATCTCACTTCCATTTTTTAACCTGCTTTGGAAACCAAGGCTAAGAACAAAAAAAAAAAAAATTATACTTTTCTTAGACTGCAATCTTAACCCCACTTACCTGGGGCAAAGCCTCACTGAATTCATTAGAGTTTATTTCTGACTGAAAGTGGTTCGGCTTGCAGCCTAATATATTTAATCACTAACCAATGTGCCTAAATACTCTCCAACTGCATTGCATTTTTGAAATTGTGGAATAAGTACAGTACAGGGATTGGGAAGGAGCACACCTATTCCATCTATGTACCAGAGTTTTCCACGGACCTGTCTCCCACCGCCACGTTCAACAGCAGCAGTTGGCTGTTCCCTGTTTATTTTGGGAGCCATATCTTTGGCCTGGTCCGTATAGTTAAAGCTATGGTTTTCCCAGTAGTGATGTATGGAAGTGAGAGTTGGACCATATAGAAGGCTGATTGCAGAAGAATTGATGCTTTTGAATTATGGTGCTGGAGGAGACTCTTGAGAGTCCCATGGACTGCAAGAAGATCAAACCTATCCATTGTTAAGGAAATCAGCCCTGAGTGCTCACTGGAAGGACAGATCCTGAAGCTGAGGCTCCAATACTTTGACCACCTCATGAGAAGAGAAGACTCCCTGGAAAAGACCCTGATGTTGGGAAAGATTGAGGGCACAAGAAGGGGACGACAGAGGACGAGATGGTTGGACAGTGTTCTCGAAGCTACAAACATGTGCCTGACCAAACTGCGGGAGGCAGTGGAAGACAGGAGTGCCTGGCGTGCTCTGGTCCATGGGGTCACGAAGAGTCGGACACGACTAAATGACTAAACAACAATTCAATTAAGGAATAATTTATGTGATATACCTGCAGCAAAGCCTACAGAACTTGCAATCTATCAGTCCACAATTGGCCAGGTAACATGGCTGACCAGGGAAATGATAAAGCTCCTGGTTTCAGTTTGTGTGTATGTGTGTAATCTTGGCACCGGGGACCCTGCGGCCCTCCCGACTCTCACCACCACTACGGGTGATGGTGATGGAGTCACAAACCAAGCCCAACTTCCCCATCGAACTACTTCCCAATCCCCATCCGACTACATCCCCCACTATCCAACTCTCCATGCGCACCGTTTGCAACATTGCATGCTGGGAGTTGTAGTTGACGTGCCGACCATTCGCTGCCCCATGATTCCCGTCGTCTCTATGGTAAGAAAGCCGCGCTGACGATACATCCGGGTGCCGTTCTTTTCCCCTCAAACAGCGGAACTAATCCCTCTGACCTTTCGTGGAGCCGGGCAGCGTTCTTTGCGCACGTGGAGAGAGAGAGAGAGAGAGACCCCGTTGCCGACCCCCTGGCGGAAATGGCCGCGTCGTCCGTGGAGGACCTGCTGGCTCGCGCCGAGGAGCGCGAGGCGGAGACGCAGCGCAGCGTGACGGTGCACAAGGAGCTGGAGCTGGAGTTCGACGTGGGCAACCTGCTGGCGGTGGACAAGAACCCGGCGCCGCGCGGCGCGGGGGCCGGCTGCCCGCAGCGCGAGGCCCTCCTGCGCGCCTTGGCCCGCGACAACACGCAGCTGCTGGTGGGCCAGCTGTGGGCGCTGCCGTCGGAGCGCGCCGAGGGAGGGGCGGGCCCGGTGGTGGCGCGGCTGCCGGACCCTTCGACGCGGCTGCCCCGGGAGAAGCCGCTGCCCAAGCCCAAGCCCCTCACGCGCTGGGAGCAGTTCGCCCGGCTCAAAGGCATCCGCCCCACGCGGAAGAAGCGCGGCACGCTGGTGTGGGACGAGGCGGCCAAGGAGTGGCGGAGGCGCTGGGGCTACCAGAGGGCCGGCGGGGACCCGTCCCGGGACTGGCTGCTCGAGGTGCCCGACTCGGCCCACCCGCTCGAGGACCAGTTCGCCAAGAAGCGCCAGGAGAAGCGCGAGAAAGTGGCGCGCAACGAGTACAACCGCCTCAGGAACCTGGCGCGCGCCCACCGCGGAGGCGCCTCGGCCGCCGAGCTGCACCCCACGGGCCACCAGGACCGCTCCGAGTTGGGCCGAGTCACCGCCCTCGCCCGCGTCTCCACCGCCTCCGTCGGCCGCTTCCAGCCTCGCCTCCCCAAGGAGCCCCGCGCTCCGCAAAGCGCCCGGGGCAAGAAGCGCCGCTTCGGGCCCGTGTTGGGAGACCTCGACGGGGAGAAGAAGAGGCAGCTGGAGCTGGTCCGGAGCCTGGGCAGCAAAAAGACGCCTCTGGACCTGACCCGCGCCGTCAACAAGCAGCTGCGGGAAGACGAGGCCGAGGCTGCCAAAGCCAAGGGCAAGAAGCAGGGGCAGCGGGGCAAGAGGGGCCGGCGGCAGCAGCAGAGGCGCGGTGGGGCCAAGGGCAAGAAAAGTGGAGGGGCAGCTCGGAGAGGGAAGGCCGGGAGACCAGGAAGTGGTGGCTTCAAGGGGAAAAGAAAATGAGCCTGGCCACCAAGGATGACAGGAGCAGCTGCCCCCAGTATGCATCATCTAAGGAGAACTGAGGGCCTCAGCAAATTACCAGGACTGTCTCTTAATTATGGTTACTATGTTTAAGAAAACGTGGCCTTGACTTGCAGAGACTTTTTTCTCTACTTAGATAGTGGTCTTAGACCCTCTTGAGAACTTCGTTAGGCCAAAGAAACAAAAGTGGGGTAAGACCATTATCCCTCCAAAAAAACAATCCAGACTCTGAGCAATAATACTTGACTGAATTGGAGCTGGAGTGGCCTTGAGAAGGCAGATCTTTTCACTCTGCAAAGAAGAAAAGTTACATAAGATGTTTAGTGAAGATCTCATGCAGCATATAATTTCCCAAAAGTTACAGAAATCGAGTTCCTTTTTTATTCTATACTGTGACTTGGATTGACAATAGTCATAAAATCATGGCAAGGGTGTGTTGAAGTATTTCTAAGGTTCTGCACCATACAAAATATAATCCTAATAGGCTTTCTTTACTTTTAGTGATATCTGAAGTGAACATCTTTAAGAAGTCAAACATGTGTCTGAAAATCTGTAATGATGACAATGTGAGTGCAGATAATCCTGCAAAGTAATACGGAAAGAGCAAAGCAATTCCAGACCACATGCATACTTCTTTTTAGCCTAGTAGTTGAATCCAATCCAAAGTTTGATATTACATGGATCTTAAATATTGATGTGACTCTGAGAATTCCTGTGTTTCTTTTGAAAGTCACAGAAGAAACCCATTGATTTGAGTTTAAATTTGTGTTTTATATAAATATTTTATGTTGTATAATAAATAATGTGTCTTCGTCTTAAATTGGGAGCTCACTAACTAATTCATAGGTTAGAAATGTTTTTCTCAACTCTTATAAAACCTGGGAGAAACCTGAAGTATGTAATTTTCAAATAATAGATTCTAATCTAGAAAAACCCTACAAGCCTGATA
Source organism: Podarcis tiliguerta (assembly GCF_965153285.1). Taxonomy (NCBI): domain Eukaryota; kingdom Metazoa; phylum Chordata; class Lepidosauria; order Squamata; family Lacertidae; genus Podarcis; species Podarcis tiliguerta. Next base: position 34,016,589 of record NC_139540.1, on the reverse strand, counting down.
TCTTTTACGATGTTTTAAGAATTCAGGGATTACCATAATTCCATTCTATTAAGAAGACACCACACATATATCCATGCCTTGAAAATGCTACAGCTCACTCTGTTAAAAACATTTTATGGATACTTAATAACCTTTATTTGTGAAAAATGCACAGTGTTGTTAGTACAGATTTGGTAGCCTAAGTTTTCATTAGTCATGAAAGACTAAGGTGTCCTTACCTTTTAAAAAGAGGAATGTATATGAAAATATTACTAGTTGTACAGTCTTCTTGAGGGCACTGCAGGAAGGCTGTTCTTATCAGCTGGTCATATTTGAAAGCTGCTTTCTGCTTACATAGTGTGTGCTTCCTTCCCTCCTCCCCACTTTCATTCCTATAGGTTCCTGAGCAGCCTCTCCAGTGAGTGGGACCGCTGCTGAACACGTAGCTTTGTCATATGGGGCTGCAGTAGAGGGGAAGGAACTACCTGAAATGGGCAGGATAATCTTTTGCCGGTGGAGGACAATATCACTTTTCAAAGGACGGTACCTCTGCTGAATATTGTGAGCTTTGCTGGTTTGTAATGGGGTCTGTATTTAACTGGGTTAAAATACTAAAGGTAAAGGTACCCCTGCCCGTAGGGGCCAGTCGTGTCCGACTCTGGGGTTGCACGCCCATCTCACTTAAGAGGCCGGGGGCCAGCGCTCTTCCGGGTCACTTGGCCAGCGTGACAAGCTCTATCTGGTGAGCCAGCGCAGCACATGGAAACGACGTTTAACTTCCCGCTAGTAAGCGGTTCCTATTTATCTACTTGCACCCGGGGGTGCTTTCGAACTGCTAGGTTGGCAGGCGCTGGGACTGAGCAACGGGAGCGCACCCCGCCATGGGGATTCGAACCGCTGACCTGACGATCGGCAAGTCCTAGGCGCTGAGGTTTTACCCACAGCGCCACCCGCGTCCCTTGAGTTAAAATACTAGTTTAATGCAAATTCCATACCAGGTTAATGTTGCTTTAAAAACCACACATCTGATCTCTTTCTGACTGATAATAATACAGCAATTGAATATCTCTGTAAACAATGCAGTTAGTTGGTGCCATTTCACAATATTAGTAAAGCTATTTGTGAAATAGACATGTCTTCCAACTACTTTATTTTTGTACATGGATGCACATGGCTTGCATTCCTGTGCCCACTTACCTGGGAGCAAGCCCCATTGAATTGTAGCAGTGCTATCCCATACATACCTACTCACAAGTTATTCCCAGCAAACTTTCTAGTTTGCTATTTCAAAACGAAATGTGATTTCAAAATACAGAACTCTAAATGTTCTGGAAAAGTTGTAAGTACTGTTGCACTTACACCAAATCTCTTGAGAGTTTGAGAAGGTAACACAGCAACAGGCAACTGGCAGCCTGAGGCTCAGCTCACCTTGCCACCAGGACTTCTCCGGGGCTTTTTTTTTCCCCAGCTGGAACTCCAGCACTTCTCAGGTGGGCACCATTGCCATTATAAGAGAACAAGGGGATGTTAATGGTGAGTTCGGACAACTCTTTCTAGAAGAATAGCCCTGGTTTTACCACCTCAAACTTCTATCTTCTCAGCGGCAAAGATATCACAGTAGCTTTTTCCTGCAAGAGCCAAGACACAAGTACTGAAGTTTGTACCTTCCACAAATGCAGTTCCATGGAACTTCAGAATCTTAAGAGTTGGAAGAGACCCATCTAGGGTCATCTAGTCCAACCCTCCGCAATGCAGGAAAGCATCTATAACAGATGGCCATCCAAACTCTGTTTAAAAACCTCCAAGGAAGGAGAGTCCACAACCTCCCAAGGCAGGCTGTTCCACTGTCAAACAGCTCTTACTGTCAGAAAGTTTTTCTGTATGTCTAGTCAGAATCTCCTTTCCTGGTACTTGAAGCCATTGGTTCGAGTCCTACCTTCCAGAGCAGAAGAAAACAAGCTTGCTCCATGTGACAGCACTTCAGCTATTTGAAGATCGCTATCATATCTCCTCAGTCACTTCTTTTCCAGGCTAGAAGTTCTTGATATAGTAGGAAGGCGAATTGTACCCAGTGAGATCATTTATTCATTCTAGATCAGTACTGCTGACACTGATTGTCAGTGGCATTCTGGGATTTCAGATGGGTCCTCAGCCCTACCTGGAGATGCCAGGGTCTCAGCCGGAGGACCTTTTACCTGCAAAATATGGGCACTCACTGAGCTGTAGCTAGTGCCCATTACATTCCAACAGTCTCTTATTTTTATTCAACTTATACTCTGCCCTATACCCGGAGGTCTCAGGGCCATTCACAACAAGACCACAACATATAAAATCAAGCCAAAAGCAGTAACCCAATAACCCACCCCCAATAAAGCCACATTCTAAAAGGGTGTTGGATGTAAATCAGATCAACCAAATGCCTGGTTAAAAAGGAATGTTTTTGCCTGGTGCCTAAAGGTGTATAATGAAGGCGCTAGGCGAACTTCCCTGGGGAGAGCATTCCATAGACAGGGAGCCACTGCAGAGAAGGCCCATTCTCATGTTGCCACCCTCCAGACCTCTGGAGGAGGCACATGAAGGAGGGCCTCAGAAGATGATCTCAGGAATCAGGTAGGTTCATATGGAAAGAGGTGGTCCTTGAGGTATTGTGGTCCTGAGCCATTTAAGGCTTTATAGGTCAAAACCAGCACTGTGAATTGGGCCCAGAAGCTAATTGGTAGTCAGTGCAGTCGGACCAGGATCGGTGTAATATGCTCACACTGTCATGCTTGGGTGAGCAACCTGGCCATTGAATTCTGCACTAGCAGAAGTTTCCTAACCATCTTCAGAGGCAGCCCTATGTATAATGCATTGCAGTAATCTAACCTTAAAGTTACCAGAGCATAGACAAGAGTAGTTAGGCTATCCCTGTCCAGATAGGGGCATAGCTGGGCCACCACCCGAAGCTGATGGAAGGCACTCTGGGCCACTGAGGCCACCTGAGTCTTGCACATAGAAGTGAACTGATGTGTGCAATCACTGCAGGCTACTGTTCACGTCCTGGGTGAGTGGGGGAAGAGTCCTTTTGACTGGCTCACAAGTCATCTGTAAGTTACTGGGCGTAGCTATTTATGCTCGTCCTGCAACTTTCGATTAATTCATATTATGGCTCTTGCCCTGTTAAAAATCAGTTGCTGATCGTCAAGATGTTTCTTACATGCACTAGATTTTCTTGAACTAAAACAATCACCAATGCCTTCTTTACGATATAAAGAAACAAAAAACAATTTTGTGGAAATGCTGTTTTTGAGACTGAATGTTCTATCTAGTCACAGTGCTTCAAAATTTGGTTTTAGTTTGCAAGTAAAAACTTGGAAATGAACTTCAGATTTCCGTTTAGCAAAGACCAGCAACGCACTGGGGGGGGTTCCGCCCCCTCTTGTTTCTGCAACAAGCTAGAGATCCAAAAAGTTAAGGAATGAAGTTTTGAAAGGTGATCGGATCGAAAGTGTTAAATCGTGCCCAATAGGCTGGAGAGTATAGATTAACAAAGGGAAAAGAGTGTAACGATTGCAATATTTTATTAATCCTGAAGGCTTCGAAGTACGTCGCTGGCAGCTTAACACTGTTCGGGGAAAGGCTCCAATGAGCAAATACTTCGAGGGGAACGACCGTTCCTGCCTCTCCCCTTCCAAGGTTTGCACAACTTCCCATCATGCCTCGGGGTCCCAAGTAGTTTCAGCCATGGCAGGAGGACGCGATAGGGTGGGATATTTGCTGAAGCAATTGCAACGGGCATCGTAAGTGTTTTGCGCCTTCCCCTGCTCCTCGCGTGACAGCGCCTAATAAAGCCATCTTGCTTCCCACAAAGTTGTAATCAGCTGGAGAAGCTCAGCCCCTTTGCAGCCTTACAAAAGCATAACGAGGGTTTGAGGAATGTGCAGGTTCTAAAGTCATGGAAACGGGTGAATTTTAAGAAACATGCCCCACCTTATATTTGGAAGTTGTCCACTAACGTGGCCATTTCTGCTTTCCTTTTTGCTGAGTGAAAGGGAGAGCAGAAAGCTAGAGGTTTGTTGTTGTTTTTTCAAACACCTGCTTGTTTCAAAAGAGTACTTAGAGATGACCAAATTGGACTTTGCTGAAACTTTGTAGCAGCTTTGGACAGAAAAACGAAACAAAACTACAGACCTAGTAGGAGTTCATTATAAAAATATATTGTTACTAGTTGGGCATACCATTGCTTCTGATGAGCTTTTCCTTCGAAGGAGATCCATAGGTTTATAATAGGAATTTTCTATTATACAACTTGAGCATATAAAATTCTGCATTATGTGGAGGAAATGGATAGAGTTTCTTCCTCTCTCAAAAATGCAAAAGTTTGGGCTGTCCCATGAAAATGACCAGTAGCAGATTCAGCACAGATAAAAGAAAGTACCTCCTTACGAAACTGATAAATGGATATTGCTGCCACTAACTGGAAATGCATACGAATTAAGACCCAAACAAAATGTTTCCTGGGAGATGTTATGAAAGACTCTAGGTAATCAAAAATATTTTTGATCCCGTTCAATCACATTGAAATTTCAAAATATCTGTTTACAAAGTCCCCAAATAAATTTACTTATATAAGGACTCTTGCGCTCCCAAATCTGTATCCTCCTCCACATTCCTTCCTTCTCACACACCAGTTCCCTCTTCCCTTTCCTGGCTTCTGTCACCATAGTTCGCCTCTAAACTATGGTGTACTATGAAGTGGCTTTGAAAAATATGATTTGGAATCATTTCTGGTTAGTGCTCAAAACAGCTTTGCCAAACTTTGAGATCCAGCAGATAATACCTAGACAAAGTAGAAAAGGCAAGAGGAAGTCTGTTCTGTTCCTAGTTTTCTGAAACATGATTTAGAGAATAGCCAATGTGATGTTTGAATGGAGCGAGGCTGTTGCTGAAGATGAATAAAACTAAAGCAGAAAAGATCATAGCTTAGTGACAGAGCACAATGTTTTGCATGAAAATGGCCCCATGCTCAGTCTCTGGAATCTCCTGACACTATGGAGAGCCTCTGCCAGTCAGAGTAGACAGTACTAGGCAAGATGCAGAAACAGGGTTGCCTGATATGAGACAACTTCCTTTGCTCCTATGAATAGGATACACTTCCTTCCACTGAGTAAACTGGCATAGCATCAGGCTGCACTGCTGAATCCCTATCATATGTGCTAGAATGTAGCTTATGCTGAACTCGGGTGAACTTGTTTTTAAGTAAATATGTATAAGGTCAGGCCAAATCATAAGGACTATTTCACTTGGGCATAAATTCCACATGAACCCTAATGGTGGTTAGGACTGGGTCTAAAATAACAGTGAAACCTACTCTGGGCCTCGGAGTAGGGTGCTCAGAAGGAATCCACAATAAATACAACAATTTGTTGATTCTGTGTTAATTGGACGAGACAAGAAGTAAAACAGAAATGTTGTTCTGAGCAAAGAAGCATTTCCTTTCATGAGCTTTAGAAATAACAAGAGGTGGAGAATCTTACTTTACAGTTGGCATTCCTAAATGGGCATGCTCTATTTATAGGTTTAAGTTGTCTTCAAATTATATTGGAGCTTTGTACAAACTTTTGTAAACAGGTTTAACGGGTGAGCATTCCAGCAAGAAAATGAATACCACTTTGAGACACTAGATGGCAGGATACATTTGCAAGAGAAACAGTGCAATATTAACTCATTATATTAATATATTAGTTACTTATATGATGCACACACTGTGCACTGATGCACACATGGGTTGCACATATCTGATTTTTCTGTGCATGCCGATCCACACATGGGCACTTTCAATTCAACTTTGATCTCTGTGTTTTCCATTTACACTGGTGGATTGTGCTTGATGGGATGGGATGTATTCACACTGTGTCTTATCCCCTCCCCTCAGAACTTCCACACCCTCCTTGAGTTCCAGAAACTCATGGGCATTTGTCTACCTGTGTAGTTTTGGGGTTTAGATGCAAGTTTTCTGATATACCAGACTTGAACAAAGCAGTGGTTTTAAAAAATATATGATGTGCACCAGCATCCCACTAAGGAGTGCTTTGCTACTGGAGATAGGATGTGTGATGCTAGATGGCATCATCCAGCAAAATGTCATGACACAGTTAAAAAGAAACCCCACGCAATGTGCTTCAATGCATCCACAATCAGGTAACATGTAATTTTATGTTGGACTTTTTTGTACTTATCACGTTATTCACAGATAATGAAATTCAGAAATATCGGGATAAAATGTGTGAAAAGTGTATGTTCCCACTTGGATGAGGACAGATTAAACACACACACACAAGATGCATCAATCCACTTTGAACTGCCATGTGTAAACAGCCAATGCTGATGAACTCCTTACTTTTCCAGTGCTTCGTTACACAAATAATTCCCCCTCTTTCCTTTCATTAGATGTATGTGTCCTGCCCATTCCCACACATATACTCAAGGTAAGGCTGTATTTATTTTGTCTCTTTATGTCAATTATTCCAGTTCCCATTAAACAGTCATTAGGACGCAAACTAGATCAACAATACCTCTCAAGAGAAAACTAGTTTAGTGGTAATTAGATACAAAATAGCCAGCCAAAAACCCCAAATATATGTGCATAGTAGTGATCCAGTCCACAATATTTGCTAAGTGTCTTCCGGGTCACCCCAGGTGTCATCACTGAGGGGGGTGACATTCGGCGCGCCGCTTGCCCGCAACTCCCAAGCCTACCCCAAGCCATTGAGTTAAGGGGGGGGGAGCTGCCCTGCTTTGCCATCGGCATTCCCCCCCCTCCCCATTTGTTTTGACGGGGGGGGGCTTGGAAGTCACGGGTGGGCGGCGCGCCAAATGTCTGCCACGGGCAGCTCGCTCTGCCCCCATGGGCAGCTCACTCCGCTATTGGCTGCAGGGTGCGCGTGCCGCTCTGGGCATCCGAGTGGCTATCCCGCACCTGGGAGGGCACCCTTCGTGCCATGTCCGCCTCGGGGGTGCATCCACCCTGGGTTGTTTAAAGGGGTATGATACTGCTTTAAAAGTATAATGTAGATGGGACCTGAGTCTTAAATGAGCTAGAATTTAGTGGTCTCAGTGCACCCAATGCCATGACAATGGTGAAGTGTAAGGAGGTGTGGCCCTGATAAGTGCACAAATGGGAGATCATTAGGAACTGTTTATGAATTGCTCTGAGTTTTCTATGGATGAACAGGACATACACCATCTACTAACACTTGTTTGAGATGTGTGCTGTGGAATTAAGCAGAACTGAACATGATTTACAAAGTAAACATTGCAGGTTATGGAAGAATCCACATGTATATTGCTATTCTGTTGCCTTGTTGTTTTTGCTGCCATTAAGCATGCCACTTGGAATATTTTAATAGAAAAGCAGCCTATATTTTTTTTTAATTGCAAAATTATAAACATTCTTCGACAGCGGTAAGATTGTAAAGGCGTGACTTTACTGTGACTCCTCCTAAAGAAACATTCTACGCTTCATAAGTATATCTAGTCCAAGGGAAACAATATAGTTTTCCAAGCTCAATAAAGCCTTTAACGAAAGCTTTGCTCTGCCAAATAATAAAGCAGCAGGAGATCTATCATACCATCAAAACAAAATAGTGTAAGTGGCTTGGACATGTCTTCGGGATGTCAAATTAATTACGAAAACCACAACAGACTCAGACATTAGGGGAAATCAACCATGAACAGGGCTGGTGAGAGATGGTAGGAAAAGTAGCCAAGGGTAGCAGACTTAAGCATGAATAGGGAGCACAAAAAGGATTTTTAATATATTTATGGGTTTAATTATTTGGGTCACCACTCCAGTGCACCCCAAAGTATCTGTAGGCCCATTATCATTGCTTCACTCATTGGCCATGAATTCAAACACTAAATATTTAATTCAGCTACCAGACAGGAGGAGTGGTTTGTTCTTTGACTGGGGTAAGAAGGGCAAGATTTGACTTTTTGTATGTGGTGGGGGTTCTCCATCTTTCTGTGTCTCTCCGCCTCTTCTTGTGCATCCCACTGTGGAAGAAGCTAGTGACCATGCAGTTTTTTCCTATGAAATTTGAAAGGATAGTTCTGAGTAGAAATTGAAAGATTAAAGTGAAAGTCTAGAATTTCTACGCAAGAGACATTGTAAGAACTCCCAGCAACAATGGCTGTGCTGCTCCCACAGAATGAGACTCACGAAGGTGAGATGATACTTTTTATTGGGCCAGCAGGCCTCTGAAATCCTGGAAGAAAGTTTCTAAACTATGTATCCTTCATCAGACAGGTGTTACTAGCAAAAGAAAAATAAAGCAAAGCGTATAAGAGATATGATCTACTTTTAATAACAAGGACAAGCTGGAAGGTTTTGAGGAGAGAGTGCATTAGCTGGATTGCAGAGAATTTTGTCTTTCTGGAGACTTATTTTTCTTACAGATTTCCCCAGTGGTGAAGTAGTAATATCCTTTGCCCATATTTCCTCCCTTTGTTTGAGCTCAGTTTCTTTTTAACAACAACAACAACATTAAATTTTGTGAAACACAGACAGATGTTACTTGCAAGGTCAGGAATACAGTTTCCTAACTGCTAAGATCAAGCAAAAGGCATATTATTGGTATGATTTGATACCTGGCAACACCTCGCTGTTATCTTCTTTTTAAAAACTCAGAGCTGCCAGAGGGATTCTAGTTGAAAATGTTTATGAAGGGCAGATTTATACATGGTAGCTGGCTGCATGTAATCACCTCAGGAACATGTGGGGCTGTGCCTGGCTCGTGGCCAAGCTGTGCTCATATGGAAGTGCCTTTTGTGTGAATTGTAGCCTCTGTGTGGGTGCTATACATGTGACTGCCACTGTTTTCATGTCAGTAATGTCGTATTTTGAAGCGAGCAAGTACATCTTAATGGTGAACACTAAAAAAAAGAATAATCCCAAAGATGACACATAAACACAGGCATCCCCAAACTCAGCCTCCAGATGTTTTGGGACTACAACTCCCATCATCCCTAGCTAACAGGACCAGTGGTCAGGGAGGATGGGAATTGTAGTCCCAAAACATCTGGAGGGCCGAGTTTGGGGGTGCCTGCATTAACAATTCAAAAGAGAGAAAAAAATATCCATTTAATAGGAGCTTTTTTAAAACATAAGCAAAGATGTGTCTTCCTGTGCTGTGCCTGGGCTTGCTAACTTTGATGTATAATTTCTTTTCCAGGTATTGAACATGCTGCTACGGGGAAAACAGACTATGCTTTTGAGGTAAGCTTAATTAAGTTTGACAACTATATTTGAAACAATACAGTGGTACCTTGGGTCTCGAACTTAATCCGTTCGGGGAGTCCATTCGACTCCTGAAACCATTCAGAAACCAAGGCACGCCTTTCAATTGGCTGCAGGACTTCCTGCTCTCAAGCGGAAGCTGCATTGGACACTCGGTTTCCAAAAAACATTTACTTCTGGGTTTGTGGTGTTTGGGAGCTGATTTGTTCAACAACTGAGCTGTTCGAGAACCAAGGTGCCACTGTACTGTGCTCATTTTAAATCCACTATTTCTTGAATATATAATACACATTGGTTATTTTAAAACATGAGTTTTGTAGGCTCCATACAACCTCTTTTCTGAAATGTATTATATCTTGGCTTTTACAGATGGCTGTTTCTAGTATCCGATATGGAGAAGGAGTTACTAAAGAACTAGGCATGGTAAGCCATTAATTACATATTATCACTAGGACTGTTATTTGATTTTTTAATTAAAAAATAGCATTATAAATAATTGTGTGTTTTAGCTACATTAGAAGAAATATACTTCTGAATCCTAAAGTTTACTGCATCCACAAGGTGGAGCTTAAGACAGGGACCAACTTCTGCATTATTGCAACCAAGAAGTTTAGGATTGTGGGCAGATACATTACTGCAAATGTTAATGGCTATATGTTGTCTCTCTGATGAATCATCTTCATATGGAGATTAAATTAATTGCCATTATTTAAAAACTGAGCAGACTCTTCTTTTCCAGTGAATGGGAAGCTGTCTTGAGCACCATTTGGTAGAAAGCTAGGGGTATAAATTTAACAAATAAATTACAGCAATCCACCCAAGGAATCAAATTTACACAAATAAATCAAGTTTACTGTCTATTGCAATCTCATGTTCTGGAAAAGATGGGGAGGGGGGGCGGACACACAGTGACCAGTCAGATAACAAGTGGGATATGTAGAATTTTGTGTTGGAAGGTTTCTTTTCCTTTGGGATTGGGGTTTGTTTGTTTGTTTGTTTCCTTTTTCTTTTCTTTGGTTTTAACTACTTTTTCCTCACTGTAGGACCTGCAGAATTTGGGTGTTAAAAAAGTCTGTGTGATGACTGATAAGAACCTTTGTCATCTCCCTCCCATGCAAGCAGTCTTGGATTCTCTGACAAAAAATGGTATAAATTTCCAAATATACGACAATGTAAGGGTGGAGCCAACAGACCAGAGGTACTACTTTTCTCCTATATTTGTGCAACCTGCCCTTTTCTACTTTGCATCTAAGTTTCTGCAAAAAAGAGGCCCTCAGATCAGGACTTGGCAGCAACAGGGCTTCTACAGCTGTGCAACCAAGATGTTAAAACGTGGAGGACGGATGTTTACATTGTTCCATGACCTTAAATAAATTTACCTATTTTTGATTTCACAAGTAATCTTACAACACTGCATAGAAATCTATGGTTCTCCCCTCTCCAATACCAGTACAATGATAAGTTAAGATCTGCGCTGGTTTTCTGTAGCTTCCTTAGCGCAATTCCCATACGAAGCCCTAGTCGCACCAGTCCAGCATATTTAAGAGACCTTCTCCTTTTCATTTCTTTGTTCCACCAGAATTTCTTAAGATTGAACAGGAATCCTGACTATACTATGCATGCAAAAATTTGTGCTCTGTTGCTATAATACAATTGTGTAAAAAGTCCTGCCTTGTGCACTGAATGATGAGTGCTGCCGTTTACAGCAATGCTGTACAATGCCTACTCAGATGCAAGTCCCACTGAGTTCAATGGGGCTTACTCCCTAGTAAGTGGGCATAGGCTCCCATCTGATGGGAGGGTGTTCCACAGGGTGGGCACCACCACCAAGAAGGCCCTCTGCTTGGTTCCCTGTAACCTCACTTCTCACAGTGAGGGAACCACCAGAAGGTCCTTGGGGCTGAACGATGGGGGTGGAGACGCTCCTTCAGGTATACTCTACGTGGGGCTACTTTTGAAGGTGACCCGGAAACTGCAATTAATCCAGAATGTGGCAGCTAGACTGGTGACTAGGAGTGGCCGCCGGGACCACATAACACCAGTCCTGAGAGATCTGCATTGTCTCCCAGTACGTTTCCAAGCACAATTCAAAGTGTTGGTACTGACCTTTAAAGCCCTAAATGGCCTCGGTCCTGTATACCTGAAGGAGCATCTCCATCCCCATTGTTCAGCCCGGACACTGAGATCCAGCGCCGAGGGCCTTTTGGCGGTTCCCTCATTGCAAGAAGTGAGGTTACAGACAGAGGGCCTTCTCGGTAGTGGCGCCCACCCTGTGGAACACCCTCCCTTCAGATGTGAAGGAAATAAGCAGCTATCCTATCTTTAAAAGACATCTGAAGGCAGCCCTGTTCAGGGAAATTTTTAATATTTAATGCTGTACTGTTTTTCACATTTGATTGGGAGCTGCCCAGAGTGGCTGGGGAAACTCAGCCAGATGGCGGGGTATAAATATGAATATATATATAAATATATATATATATATATATAATTATTATTATTATTATTATTATACTGGAGGATAATATATAACTTTTCACATTGATTTCATTAGGACCTAAATATATCTTAGCCAGGATCCAACCCACCAACTACTACACATGTGGAAATATTGCTTTTCCCCTACCTCAGCTTTCCTGAACACGGGGTTCCCAATGCCCTCTATATTAGAGGCTATTAAAACTGCTGTTCAGGAGAAGAAAAATGGTTTTCATGCTTGCACACTAATGCATGTGCAATGGATGGTTTGTGTATGCTGGGATCTTTTGTGGTTTTAACTATGTTGTGACCCTCTGTGAGCTGTTGGGTAGAGCAGGGTAAAATGAACCACATGTTCTTTTCTTTTCAAGTTTCATGGATGCCATCGAGTTTGCTAAAAAGGGGGAGTTTGATTCCTATGTTGCCTTAGGAGGAGGTTCAGTCATAGACACTTGCAAAACTGCTGATCTCTATGCATCCAGTCCAGAATCGGACTTCTTAGATTATGTCAATGCTCCCATTGGAAAAGGCAAGCCTGTCAAAGTTGCTCTCAAGCCACTGATTGCAGGTAAGGAAAGTTGACATGATTGGGTGTGATTGTGAGATGATTGAGCTTGTCTGATGGTTTTGGTTCTTCGGTTCTCATTGCAAAGCAGATTTAGCCCTGCTGATTGAAAGACTGTCTGTTGGAACTTAAAATAAGATGCTCTGAGCCCTTTGGACAAAGAACAGGGTACTAGTGTGGTAAATCAATCAGCTACACTAAATAAATTCACATGGGATAATAGCACTGCCCTCTTGGCAGTGCTGCTGCTCTCTGTGGCGTGAAGAGTGGTATTATTATTTATTAAATGTGTATGCCCCACTTCTTCCGAAGATCATAACATAAAAATACGAAATGAGAACGCAAAATTAATAATACAAAAAACAAACCAATAACCCTCCTCCCACAAACTCATTTAAAAGGCCATAGAATGTTTAATCAGCCAAAGGCCTGGTTATAGAGAAACATTTTCACCGGGTACCTAATGTTGGTGCTAGACAAGCCTCCCTGTGGAGAGCATTCCACGGATGGGGAGCCAGGCAGAACAGGTCCCATTCTCATGCTGGCACCCTCTGGACCTCTTGTGGAAGGGGTACAAGAAGAAGGGCCTCAGATGATGATTTCAGTGTCAAGATCAGTACATATGGGGAAGGCAGTCCTTGAGCTATTAAACAGTCCTGAGCCATTTAAAGCTTTATAGGTTAAAACCAACACTTTGAATTGAGCCTGGAAACTAACTGGCAGCCAGTGCAGTTGGGCCAGGATCCGTGCAATATATTTAAACTGTCTTGTCCCAGTGAGCATCCTGGCTACCAAATTCTGCACCAGCTGAAGTTTCCGAACCGTCTTCAGAGGCATATAACGTGTTGCAGTAATCTAACCTAGAGGTCACCAGAGCATTGATGACAGTCGTTAGGTTATCCCTGTCCAGATAAGGGCACAGCTGGGCCACCAGCCAAAACTGATGGAAGGCTGATGGAAAGATACCAAGTTTGGTGGTATCAAAAGCTGCTGAGAGGTCAAGGAGAATGGATAGGGACACATTTCCCCTGTCTTTTTCCTGACAGAGGCCTTCATAAAGGGCAGCGGGGTGGGCAGTAAACCAGCAGAACCCCTAATCTGTCCCAATTGCCCAATGCCAGCGATGGTAGTGTATGAGAGCCTTCTCTGTGGTGGCCCCCCAATTGTGGAATGACCTTCCCACCACCACACTCACTTTATTACCGCGGTGGTACTGCTCTTTCCAGCAGTTTCCCACCACCCTGAATTCTTCCTCAGAATGGTACATGATGAACTAGCAGCAGTCCTAGGGGCTGAGGGTAGAGGAAATGACTGCCATCACCCAGAATTTTAAGGGAAGAGCATTTTAAGAATCTCCATTTTTTGTCCCCTCCATGAAAATCTCCCCATTTTGCTGCTTGGGAACTAAGTTTCTAAGTTGATTTACGAAGTTGTGCATGTCCTCATACACTAATAAATTTAATTTGCTCTTTTCCAAAGTTCCTACCACTGCTGGGACTGGAAGTGAAACCACTGGGGTGGCTATTTTTGATTATAAAGAACTAAAAGTAAAAACTGGTAAGCATTGTATGTCTTTGCATCTGTTACCATGGTTCTTTTCTGCAATGTCATGGCTTGGTACTGCACCAGAGTTTACAGTATCCAAGAAGATTTCCCCCAGCTGAGTAGTATTTTCTAATGTATTATAACATACATGATGTGGAAAGCTGCAGCTAAAGCCATAGCGGGCCAAGAGATGACAATACATTTGTAGAAAACTTTGTGTGACCCCGCTAAGCAGCCTTGTTTCTCCCAACTCACCAAGTAGTGGTGGGAAGGAAAGAATCAACACTACCTTTTGCAAGCAAAAGCAACAAAGCAGAGAAGTCACTCCCTACCATCGCTTGCAGACAGCAGCCATGTGCCTCCCACCCCCTTCAGTGGTGGGGAGGGAAGATAAAACTACTTTGCTTCAGAAAGCAGCAGACATGAAGCTATGACAACATCCCAAGTTGGAACCCTATGCTAGGAATTTTGACAGGCGGACAAGACAACTCATCTGTCAATCATGTGGTGTCATAATGACATTGTGTGATTGACAGGTGGGCAGGCCCCACAGGTCAGTCAGTTGTTTGCACCTCCCCTTTCAATCAAAGGATCTTTAAGGTAGCTGACTATAATTCCATTACAGTAATGCCAAAATCAAACCCACACACTGGCTGATGGTAAGAGACCAGAGTATGCTTGCTTCCCTTCAGCTCAGTAATCCCAGGACTATTGGCAGCTGGAACAGAGCATTCTTTCTGGCAGGGAGAGGGGAAGCAAGTTCCCCGAAGCTGCTCCTTACACTACTGAATGCATAGGACTGGGTTGGTCACCCCTCTTGCTGTAATGTTCTTCTGGAACAGCTACCTTCCAGTGGCCCAGCTCTCTTGGCTAATGGCAGGGGTCAAAGTGTGCTTATCTCCATAGCTACTTAAGATACCGGTGTTTGCTTTTTACAGTTTCACATTACAGCAAAGGCCCTTGTTTTCAGAGATTCTTGCTGAGATTCATTTTTTTAACAGGTTCTTAATAAGAATTCAGCTAATCTGTTATTAGAAGTATGTACATCTGTGTTTAGGACGCGGGTGGCGCTGTGGTCTAAACCACAGAGTATAGGGCTTGCCGATCAGAAGGTCAGCAGTTCGAATCCCCACGGCAGGGTGAGCTCCCATTGTTCGGTCCCAGCTCCTGCCCACCTAGCAGTTCGAAAGCACATCAAAGTGCAAGTAGATAAATAGGTACCGCTCCGGTGGGAAGGTAAATGGTGTTTCCGTGCAGTGCTCTTGTTCGCCAGAAGCGGCTTAGTCATGCTGGCCACATGACTCGGAAGCTGTCTGCGGACAAACACCAGCTCCCTCAGCCTATAGAGCAAGATGAGCGCCACAACCCCAGAGTTGTCCTTGACTGGACCTAACGATCAGGGGCACCTTTACCTTTTACATCTGTGTTTAGTTCTCCCCTTTCCCCCTGTTTCTGTGGCAGTTCTAACACTTCGTATGGTCAGTGTTTTTAAATAAATGTTAATATTGTTTCAAAATAGTTTGAGAAAGTCCTTTTTTCAATATATCCATTTAATGTAATTTTCATGTTTAGGCATTGCTTCTAGAGCTATTAAGCCTTTCTTGGGCCTAATTGACCCTTTGCATACTCTCCATATGCCCAAGCATGTGACAGCTAATGGTGGATTTGACGTGCTCTGGTAAGTATGTATGATAAGTAGTTTCGATTTTTTTTTATTTTGAAGACATTTTTATGTTTCTTGGGTGTGGGTATATGTTGATGACCTTTTTTTAATTAAGCCTTTAAGGGGGGGGGGGGGAGTCTGACTTAACGTTCCAGTTCTCTGATTTCCTGGTCCTTTTTGCCCTCTGGACATTGCCAGGCTACAAACCTTAAACTGGGGATTTGAGATATAAGAATCAAATCAGAATAATCAGGAACAGTCACTCACTTCTCGTTTTTCAATGGTAGTGATTTCCAAATGCTAATGGGACAAGCCACATCAGTTCAGATTGTTCTGTTTCCTCCTCCCCCCACCAACCTGCCAGCCATGCACTTGAATCC
Organism: Podarcis tiliguerta; assembly: GCF_965153285.1. Taxonomy (NCBI): domain Eukaryota; kingdom Metazoa; phylum Chordata; class Lepidosauria; order Squamata; family Lacertidae; genus Podarcis; species Podarcis tiliguerta. The sequence continues at coordinate 34,000,705 of NC_139540.1, read as the reverse complement.
TATACTGCTCTTCCCTACAATCAGCGCAGTCCTTGTCCTTCAAACCCAATGGACCGCCCAGCATATCAAGGAAGCAACCCTATCAGTGATATCTGGGCCATCCATGCATTACGGATCGTTGCTAAATATTTAAAGAGGTAAGAGTTTTATTTTATTAGGGTGCCTATAATTTTCTTTACTGAGCCCTGCCGTGGATTATTTGGAGGTAGAGAATTGTGGCAGAGAGAACTGGGCTGCGTCTAATAACATGGTTTTGCTTTCCAGGGCAAATTTTAGAAAGAGCATGTCAGGATCAGTTAAGCAACTCAGACATACAAAATTGCATAACTGAGGTCCCAGTCATAAAAAGAGAGAGAGGACGTAAACCTCTTCATGGCACAAAGCGACCAATTTGAGACAAATGCAATGGGAATCATGTGCTAGAAGTCATAGCACTCTCTTCTGACACCTGCTGTGATCATTACTAATAGATACTTAATGAGTTCCACTGAAAAAGGGGTTTTCTCCTACAACACTTGATTTTGAGCATTGTCTTTCATGTGAAAAACTGCTTTTTACAAGGTCAGATCATTTGTCCCATCACCTGATACCTGCTTGTTTAGAAGTAGATGTTAGGAATTGACCCTGGAACATTCTGCACTGCAGACATGTTTTCTACCACTGAACAAGAGTCCTTTCCCCAACCAAGTAGGGTTTTTGCCTATGAAACCAATGGCACAATAAACCAGTTGACCTCATAGCCTCCTGCAGTGCAATTTGCCTTTTGAATAACAGACTTGCGTTCCGCGCAGAGCCATCAGGGATCCAGAAGATAAAGAAGCAAGGGCCAACATGCACCTGGCAAGTGCTTCTGCCGGCATTGGCTTTGGAAATGCTGGGGTACATCTTTGGTGAGTTGAGAACAATTTTTTTTGCCCTCACATAACTGTTGTCTTTTTTGTTCCATTAAATGCAATAAAATGTGAATGCAATGTCCATGGGGAGGGCATGATCAGTGCTAGTTACAGTGTTCTGTCCAATGTGGCCTTTCCATTGTCAAGCAAAAGTGCTTAAAACTGGGCTTTAGCAGTTTAAAATATGCTTAAATGTATAATACTCTATCTATTTCATTCATTCATTCATTCATTCATCCATCCATCCATTCATTAAATGTAAATCCCATCCTTCCAAAGGAAGCCAAGGCAACTCTATATACCACCCTATACCAGAGGGTCTCAGGGCAGTTCACAGAATAAAGTCAAGATATAAAACCACAAAATACATAATAAAAATAAAAACAACAGCCCAATAGCACCCCAAAAAGCCACATTTAAAACAGCATAATTAACAAGAGAATAAAATATTATCATACGCATGACATGGATGTTTGGCAGGCACAAAAAGAATCCAATATTTAGGATTTGTTATCAGCCATAGCAATGTCCCTCCGGCATAGCTGTCAACGTTTTCCTTTTTTTAAGGGAAATTCCCTTATTCCGAATAGGATTCCTCGCAAGAAAAGGGAAAAGTTGACAGCTATGCCTTCTGGCCTCCCCAGGAGTAGAGCTGGGCGAGTCTGGGCCCCGCCAACTAGGCCAGGTGGAAAAGGCCTTTCAGGGAACAGCCTTCACAATTCACAGCCAGGCAATGTGAAAAAGGAAGTACCTTTTTTCACATGTGGTGGTCTTGTAATAAGGTTAAAGCTTACTGGGAAAGGATTATAATGAATTGAAAAAGATGTTTGAGATAACATTCATATATTTAAAAAAACCCAGAAGCTTTTCTCTTGGGAATTATAGGATTAGAACTACCCAAACAGTATAGAAATTTATTTGTGTAGGCAACTACAGCTGCAAGAATGTTATTTCCCCAAAAGTGGAAGGATGAAGAGGCCCCGACGAAAGAAGATTGGATACAGAAACTGATGGAGTATGCAGAAATGGTGAAACTTGCCGGAATAAGAAATCAAGATTCTAAACTTTTTAGAAAGGAATGGAAGTGGTTTACTGAGTATTTACAAACAAACTGTAAACAGATCAAGACATTGGCAGGATCATTGTAAAAACCTGCAATTTTAAATATATATATAAGAATAGGCAATTAAAAGAAGAAGTTAAGGCAATTTGGAGTACGCAGGAAAGGACAAAGATAAATGTAAGGAACTGCAGAAAGAGGGGGAAAGGAGCTGAAATTGAAAATGTTAAAACTTGATTAAATAATTGTTGCAATGCATATAAATGAAAATTATTTTTAAAATGTAATAAAAGAAAAAGAAACACTGATCTGTCTTCCCCATACATAACCTGTATCCACTACATGCAGAGGTTACCATTTGGATGAGCAGCTACTTCACATGTGAAAAAGGCTATAACCCTATTTGTCTCCAGAATGAGAGATGTGGGGATATTTGCTTTTGCATTCAGGTGCAAATGGTAATCAACCTCTTCCTAAATTAGCTTCGATGCGTACTTGCATACGACACTTTTGGACACCCAAGTAATTCTGGATCAGGGACTTTCCCCCTTGCGTTGTTGTTACGAAAGGGTCATTGCCAAGGTGCCTCTTAACCCCTTGACCCAACTGAGACACCAACAATGTCAGAGAGGCATTCATAAACCTCTTAGCAACTCTCTGCACCTCCTCCAATCAATTATATTCAAAATAAAGTTGAGTATTTTCTAGTTGCTTGTATAGTTTATTTATGTTCCTACCTTTTCATACTAAAACGAAGGCTTTCTTTCCCTCTAGCCATGGCATGTCTTACCCTATTTCTGGCTTGGTGAAGAATTACAAAGCAAAGGATTACAATGTGGACCACCCTTTAGTGGTAACTACTTAATGCACTTGCTATTCAATTTGCCTGAAAATGATATTGCTGTTACTTTCAGCACTGAACTTTGAACAATATAGGTTGCCTGGTTAATGCAAACTGTGCTTTTCTTTTCTGCAGCCGCATGGTCTTTCCGTTGTCCTCACGTCCCCAGCAGTGTTTACTTTCACAGCCCCTATGTGTCCAGAGCGTCACTTGGAGGCTGCACAGATAATGGGTATGATTCTGTTGATAAAATGTGAGAGTACAGGCTTTCGAGGTTGATAGGCAAGATGTCATTCAGCCCTTCCAGGATCTGCACCTTTTTTATGTCTAATGCAACGGACATGCAATATTATTTTGTTTGAGGGTTCTCAAACTGGTATAAGGAGCTTTTGTAGGGGTGTGTGTGTGTGTGTGTGTATTTAGAACCAATGTCATCCCGTCCCCTCCCCAGTGTAGTGGTATTTCCCCCAGTGGATGGGCACAAGCTGTTCCTAGGTCTGGATCAGATGCTGGGGTGAAGTTAAAGTGGGTTTGGGTGCAGAAGAGCACCAAATCCATCTTAAATGTACAAGCTGAATTTGCCGGTATACAATTGAATCTCTCCCACGGAGCAGCAACTGTTGGGAACTGGACTCAGCTAATGTGTCAGATTTACTGACAAGCAAAACAAGTCAGGATTTTTTTAAAAAGGAATTTGTTGATTTATCCCTAAAAAGCAGCTGCTGGGTGACCTTGGGCCAGTCACACTTCTTTGAAGTCTCTCAGCCCCACACACCTCACAGTGTGTTTGTTGTGGGGGAGGAAGGGAAAGGAGAATGTTAGCCGCTTTGAGACTCCTTAAAGGGAGTGAAAGGCGGGATATCAAATCCAAATTCTTCTTCTTCTTCTTCTTCTTCTTCTAAAAAAGAAGAAACAAGCACCAACTCAGGGTGCTTCCAGACAAGGGAATAATACTATAGTGGGGTCATTGCCATTTTTTTTTTTTAATCATGGGGTAAATTTGAATAAAATGGAGGTGTGGGGATATGGGCAGTTTTATTCTAATTATGTTGTGTGGACACCGAAATATTTACTTGCATGAGGAGCACCTGTTTCGCAATAAACACCTGTCTGGAAACACCCTCTGACTCATAAAGGTTAGCCTGGACAGTTTAGATATCACAAACATCAATGTCTGATTCCTGGATTCCACTGATTTCATTGCAATGACCTTCCTGTCCTATAGGTGTTTTGTGTTCATCAGAAGAATTAGTGAGAGCAAGGGGCCCACAATCCTAACTTCAGTCTGCATGTGCATATCTGCCTTAAGCAATACTTAGTGAACACACGATAAAAATGCTAAGAGTGGCTACACCTCTCATGGGTCACTCACAGCCTTTGCGTGTTTTCCTCGGAGAGCCAGTGTGGTGTAGTGGTTAAGAGCGATAGTCTCGTAATCTGGGGAACCGGGTTCGCGTCTCCGCTCCTCCACATTCAGCTACTGGGTGACCTTGGGCCAGTCACACTTCTTTGAAGTCTCTCAGCCTCACTCACCTCACAGAGTGTTTGTTGTGGGGGAGGAAGGGAAAGGAGAATGTTAGCCGCTTTGAGACTCCTTAGGGTAGTGATAAAGCGGGATATCAAATCCAAACTCTTCTTCTTCTTCCACAATCTATTGCCACCTATCAGACTGATGGTAGTAAAAGCATAATGGGCAGAACAATTGGTTCTCATACCAGTTAACTTGTTTTTTGTTGCTGCTGTTCTCTTCCAGTTTAGATCTATATCATATTTTTAGACTCCTTTAATTGAGAAATAGTTTCATTCAGTTTATTTCATTTCATTTTTAGAGAAATGACTGCTTTGTGTCTGCACATGCATTTAGTATATTCAGCTACTGCTACAGCTGAGGGGGTCTCTTTTTATTTCCTCAAAGTTCCTCTCTTTATTTTAGGTGCTGACATCAGCACTGCCAAAACCAAAGATGCGGGTCTTGTTTTGGCAGACACTCTCCGGAAATTCTTATTTGATCTGAACGTTGACGATGGCTTAACTGCTCTTGGTTATTCTAATGACGATATCCCTGCCTTAGTCAAAGGTACCCTCCCTCAGGTAAGATAGGTGGCAAAGACCATTTCTCCTAAAATAAAACACTTACCTTTTAAAAACTAAATCATTTCTTTTTAAGATGTGAATATAACAGATGGAATATCCTTATTATTAATATCAGTAAGAGATGCTTATATCAGTCCTAACCTAAACATACAGTATACATTTGTATAGGTATCAAAACTGATACATAAGCCACACATTCGAACATACTGACAAATGTAGAAAGGGCAGTGAAATATTCAGACCACTGGTGGATGTTGATCATTCCATCCTTGCAATATAAGTCACTCTGCAACCATAAGGGCTCAGAGGATTAAAATAAAACATTTACTGTAAACGTTTCCTTTCTCAGCTTTGTTTCTCTGGCAGCAAACAAGTAACAATTGGATAAAATCCGTAATCCATAATCCTTTTTTTTTTATGCTATGCAGAGCACTCGTAGTGGTACCTCTGGTTACGTACTTAATTCGTTCCGGAGGTCTGTTCTTAACATGAAACTGTTCTTAACCTGAAGCACCACTTTAGCTAATGGGGCCTCCCACTGCTGCTGTGCCACCGCAGCGCGATTTCTGTTCTCATCCTGAAGCAAAGTTCTTAACCCGAGGTACTATTTCTGGGTTAGCGGAGTCTGTAACCTGGTTCCGGAGGCGGCGCGACCGGTAATGGCTGCCTTCTCCGAGTAAGGAGAAGGGAGCTCCGCTGTAAACGGGTCGTCCGCTACGGCGAAGCGGAGACCCATTCAGGAAAACCACAGGTGGCAGAAGCCTGTGGTCTCGGGACCCGGCGGGTGCCAGAAGCAGCCCCCAAAACGTTGAAGGGACCCCGTAAGGGGCTCCGGATCGCGGAGGGGGTAGCGGCGCTGTGGGTCGTTGCGCAAACAGCGAAGTGAAGCCGCGTTGCTGTTGCCGGTCAGCGCTGTCCTTTCTTCCTGCAACTTTTCTGAATTTTGGAAACTACAACCCGTGAGTAAATTTGGACATTGAAAACTTTCTGAAACTTTTGTCAACTTTCTGAAACTTTTTGAGAACTTTCTGAAACTTTTAAAACTTTTTTAAAAAAGTTGAAATTTGGCTGAAAACGGAGTGAGGATAAGCAGGAAGCCCATCTCCCGCTATACTGAACTTTAAGCAAAGAGCAGGAGGAGTGGAGACAAAAAGTTATGCGTTAACTAAATGCTGGCACCCTGTTAAAGCAGTTTTCTGAGTGAAAGACTTTGAGCTATTGACTTTTGCTGGTCATATTGGGAGTGCATTGATACTCTTCTTCTGTGGAACCAGTGGATTACAAAATAAATAAGAATCTCTGGTGCTGGAGCTGCCTGGAAGAGCACCAGTTTGCAACTTTGGATACATTGAATTCAGGTTTTGAAACATTCTGAGTTGGAACTGGATACTTTGAAACTGTTGCAGTCAAGGCACTGTAAGAAACACTGTTTTGCTTTAAGTTTTACTCTGCTAAAAATAATACATTGTGGAGGCGATGGACATGGATTTAAATTTACAAGTTTAACTTGGATTTGATCTTTTCCCTGAAGACGTACTAAGCTCCCTCTAGAGGATTTTGGATTTACAGCAGTGACTTTGTCCTACTTTCCCTTTCCCGGCCTCTGTTTGACTATTGTATCTGGGACTCTGCTTTCTCATGGGAACAACTTGGATTGACCTTGGATTACAGATAACTTTGGAATGAGTGGCGCAAGGAGAAGAGGAAGGACTAAACAAACAACTCTAACTTTATCTGCAGCCTCACAGCGCAGATCTTCTGTGCCGGCCTTGCCTTCCACTTTGCCTCCAGACATAGAGGCGGCCTCCCTAATACAGGCAGGGGAGGGAGAGACAGAGGAGCTGCACCTGGGAGATATGGCTTCAGGGACAAGTAGCTCTGTCTTGGAGAAAATTTTGGAGAAACTGGAGGCTCTGGACAAGAAGGCTGATTTGCATACAGCTAAAATTGAACAGAACACAGAAAGCTTGAATAAGCTGACTGGACAAGTTGCACGGAATGCCCAGTCTATTGGAGAATTAAAGGAGGCTGTAGGTGAAAATCGTAAACTGGCTGAAGATACTAGTCAAAGACTGGAAGAACTTGAGAAAGAAGTAAGACCACTCAGCAAACAAGTTGGAGAACATCAGATTTACTTTTCGATGACAGAACTGCGAAACAGGGAGACCAACTTGAGGATACGGTCAATACCAGAGGTGGAAGAAGATAATTTTATTGAATTTCTAACTAAGGAATTTGCCAAGTTTTGGAAGTTAGAGGAAAAAGACTTCAAAATCGTATCTGCTTTCAGGCTTGGCAGAGTCAGAAGGACAGAGAAGCCCAGAGATTGTTTGATAACACTGAGATCAAAGGAGGAAAGGGACAAGATTTTGGGCCTGCACTACGAAAAGTCACTAGACATTTTGGGCAAGAGAATTGAAATCTACAAGGACATTCCTAAGCAGTTGCTGGACCTTAGATCTAACTACACGGAATTGGCAAGACTGTTGAGAAGCAACGCAATTATCTTCAGGTGGGAGTTCCCACAAGGATTATCCTTTACCTACAGAGGGAGAAAGATCAAAATCAAAACAGTGGAAGATAGAGACAAGTTTTTGGGAGCACACGGAGAAGACCTCCACAAAGGACTTGGATTGCCAGCGCCAGAACTTCCAGGGGAGCCCGCCCCCTCGGATCCTCAAGGACCGGAGAACAAGGTACCACCCCAGAAAGAATAACCAGACCTATCCAGGATGTCTCTGCAGCTTTTGAGCTGGAACATAAATGGCTGTAACAGTCCCGAAAAAAGGTCTAAAATTTTTCATATTTTAAAAAAGGAACAATTGGACATTATATGCTTACAAGAAACACATGTGATTAGGCTCCATAGAAAGGTGTTAATAAATAAAAGGCTTGGTCAAGAATTTATATCATCGGATACAGTTAAAAAGAGAGGTGTGGTGATCTATGCAAAAGAGAGCCTTTCACCAAAATTTCTCTTTAAAGATGAAAGTGGAAGAATCCTCGCAATAGAAGTACAGTATCAAGGAGAAAAAATTTTGATATTAGGAATTTATGCTCCAAATGAAGGAAAATCGGATTTTTATAAGAAGTTGCACGAGACCATGCTGGATTATCTGGATTACAACAACGTCATCATGATGGGGGACATGAACGGGGTAGTATCAACAAATATGGATAAGTCACAGAACCAGAACATTACTAAAGAGGGAAGACTACCTAAGACCTTTTTTGAAATGACTGACAATATGGACTGGGTTGACATCTGGAGAGTTAGAAACCCCTTGGGAAGAGAAGGAACATTCTTTTCTGAAGCTCAACTGACTTGGACACGAATCGACCAAATATGGATAACTAGAAGTCTGGCACCTAAGGTGAGGAAGGTGAAAATCTGCCCTAAAACATGCTCCGACCATAACGCCTTGAGAATGGATATGACATTGATCCCAACCGGCTCCTTTAGATGGAAGATGAATGATGGCCTGTTTAGAGACCAAAGAATTGTAAAGAAGGCCCAAAAAACTTTAAAGGACTACTTTGAGATTAACTTGAACACTACGGTGGAAAAAAGAACTATCTGGGATGCAAGTAAAGCTGTGATGAGAGGGTTCTTGATTCAACAGAATTCTTTAAAGAAAAGACTGCAAAATGAAAAGAAAGATAAAATTCTGGAAAGTATCAAAGAGTTGGAGAAGAAGTTAAGATCTAACCCGAAGTCCCAACCGATTCTGAGAGAAATTAAACTTTATCAGGCACAATATTCTAAACTGATAAATCAGGAAATAGAATGGAAGATTAAAACAATGAAACAAAAAACTTTTGAATCGGCAAATAAATGTGGGAAACTGCTAGCCTGGCAGCTGAAAAGGAGACAAAGATTAAATACAGTAACAAACTTAGAGGTTGAAGGAAGGAACATTCAGAACCCGGGAGAGATTAGAAAGTGCTTCCAGAGGTATTTTAAAAAGCTATACACTCAAGGGCCACAAGATGAAATAGAGATTACACAATTTTTGGAGAGAAATGGATTAGCAAAGCTGTCAGAAGAAAATAGAACAATTCTGAATGGCAAAATAACACGACAAGAGATTGAACAGGCCATCCAGAGTCTGAAACAGGGCAAATCACCAGGGCCAGATGGACTGACCTCTAACTACTATAAGACATTGAAGGATTATTTGATACAACCTTTGTTGGAGGTCAGTAATGAAATAATGGAGGGGAAGAAGGCGCCTGAATCGTGGAAAGAAGCATTTATCACATTGATTCCAAAGTCAGAAACTGAAAAGACACAACTCAAGAACTACCGTCCCATCTCCCTTTTAAATGTGGATTACAAAATATTTGCAGATGTTTTGGCACGAAGATTTAAGAAAGTTTTAAGTGAGATAATCCATAAAGACCAGGCAGGCTTTCTCCCGGGCAGACATATGTTTACTAACACAAGGAACATCATAGACATATTGGAACTTTTACAAACAAACATAAACACTAAAGCAGTTTTAATTTTTATAGACGCGGAGAAAGCCTTCGACAACATATCTTGGAAATTTATGAAGGGGAATTTAAAAGAAATGGGAGTGGGACGGGGGTTTGAGAACGGGATTGAGGCAATATATTCAGAACAAAAGGCTAAACTGATAGTTAACAATGTGGTTACAGAAGAGTTTAAAATTGAAAAAGGTACACGACAAGGCTGCCCGATTTCCCCATTACTGTTTATTTCGGTTCTGGAAGTGCTCCTGAATATGATTAGGGGGGACAGGTTGGTGGAAGGGATTCAGGTCGGAGCGAAACAATATAAACTTAAAGCTTTTGCAGATGACCTAGTTCTGACATTACAGGAGCCGGAGTCTAGTTTGAAAAGAGTACTACAACTGATTCAAAACTTTGGTCGAGTGGCAGGATTTAAGTTAAACAAGCAAAAAACTAAAGTTTTGGGGAAAAACTTGACAGATACTGAGTTGGAACAGCTTCAGAAAGAGACAGAACTAAATGTGGTTAAAAAAGTTAAATACCTAGGGGTAAACATAACAGCAAAAAATCTGAGTTTATTTAAAGATAATTATGAAAAATGTTGGTCAGAGATTAAGAGAGACTTGGATAGTTGGTCAAGACTAAAACTTTCTTTGTTGGGCCGAATAGCTGCCATCAAGATGAATGTATTGCCAAAAATGTTATTTTTGTTTCAGACACTGCAGATTGTAGACAAGACAGAGTGCTTCCGGAAGTGGCAGAAAGATATTTCTAAATTTGTCTGGCAGGGCAAAAAGCCCAGAATCAAATTTAAAATATTAACAGATGCGAAAGAAAGAGGGGGCTTTGCCCTGCCAGATTTAAAGTTGTATTATGAAGCTGCAGCTTTCTGCTGGTTAAAAGATTGGTTACTTCTTGAAGATACGGATGTCTTGGATTTGGAAGGTTTTAATAACGCGTTTGGATGGCATGCATATTTATGGTATGATAAAGCTAAGATAAATAAGGCCTTCAAGAACCATATTGTCAGAAAATCAGTTTTTAATGTCTGGACAAAATATAAAGACTTACTGGAGAATAAAACTCCGAGGTGGCTGTCACCCCTGGAGGCTAAGGCTCGGAAAAGAGCCAATATGGAGGCCAACTGGCCAAAATATTGGGAGATAATAGAAAAGGATGGTGACAACTGGAAATTGCAGAGTTTAGAAAAGATGAGAGACAAAGTGCGAGACTGGTTACAATATGCTCAGATTAAAGAAGTGTTTAAAAATGACAAAAAGCTAGGATTCCAAGTGGAAAAGTCAAAGTTAGAAACTGAACTGTTAGAACCTAAGACTAAGGTACTTTCAAGAATGTATAACTTGCTGCTGAAATGGAACACACATGACGAAATGGTAAAATCAACAATGATAAAATGGGCGCAGGACATTGGGTATAATATTATGTTTGAAGATTGGGAAAGGTTGTGGACCTCTGGGCTGAACTTCACTGCATGTAATGCGTTGAAGGAAAATGTGATGAAAATGATGTATAGATGGTACATGACCCCTGTTAAACTGGCTAAAATATACCATTCGTCTGATAGCAAATGTTGGAAATGTAAGGAAAATGAAGGAACATTTTTTCACCTCTGGTGGACCTGCCCTAGAGTGAAGGCCTTTTGGGAGAAGATATATAATGAATTAAAAAAGGTGTTTAAATACACCTTTACTAAGAAACCAGAGGCCTTTCTCCTGGGTATTGTAGGCCAGAGTGTGTTAAAAAAGGACAGAACATTCTTTATGTACGCAACAACAGCAGCAAGAATATTAATTGCCAAGAATTGGAAAACTCAGGAGCTACCCACTGTGGAAGAATGGCAGATGCAACTGATGGACTATATGCAATTAGCCGAGATGACCGGCAGAATTCGAGACCAGGGAGAAGAAAGGATGGAAGAAGACTGGAGGGAATTTAAGATTTATTTACAAAAATATTGTAATTTGGCTGAGTGTTGAATTGGATGCCAGTGCAGATAATTGTCTACCATCAAATTAGATTTAAGGCTGAATTATATGTCAAACCAAATTAAGATTATTAATTAAGATGAGTTAAATGATAATTTGTTTGAAATAAATTTAATAATGATGTAAGTGTATGCGGGAGGTGTGGGGGAGTCCCATGTAATAATTGAGAGATGTTAAATGGACAATGATAAGTTGTGCTTATCTAATATATGCTTTATTTGAAAACTTCAATAAATATATATTAAAAAAAAAAAAAAAAATAGCGGAGTCTGTAACCTGAAGCGTATGTAACCTGAAGCATATGTAACCTGAAGCGTATGTAACCCGAGGTACCACTGTAGGAGGCAGAGACTACTTCTTTTTATATTGACTTTTCTCCACACATTATTTTGTACATTCTCTAAGAAGGAACTACTAATAAATAGGTTTATCCTCAGAAACCAGCTGTCACTGCACTGAGTTTTTGGTCTCGGATTAGCTTGGAGATGTGAAGACTTCCTCCCAAATTCATTGTGCAGAAGATTTCATATATAGAATTGTGTCAAATGAGGGGTGGAGAACTTCAGTCCTGTGAACCAAATCAGGCCTTCCAGGACTCTCTCTTGGCAATTTCCCCTTCATACCCATATGAAGCCATACCCATTAACAGCCCTGTTCCATTCTTTCCTTGGGTGCTTTTGCCTGGCTGGAATTTGTCTTTGGACTGTGATAATAATGCCTATACCTTACCTGGATGGGAGATAGAAGAGTGTCAGAAACTTCTGACTTACTTGTGGCTTGAATGCAGTCTACTATATAAAGGTTAGTCTGTTGCTCCTCACACTTTTGCCACTGGCCTTGACCACCACTGTTCTCCATGAAGGAATGCGTCTGCCAGACTGAAAAAGGATCTCCACCCTCTTTCAAACTGTAGCAAGGCATATGCTCCAACCAGTTACTAAGTTGTCAAAGAACTTTCAGCCTTAGTCATCAGTGTGTACTCAAATGTTGATGATTGCCAAAACCTTTACATAATTCAATTTATTTTTTGTTTTTGTTTTTTTAAGGAAAGAGTGACTAAATTATCTCCCCGTCCTCAGACTGAAGAAGAATTATCTGCCCTTTTTGAAGCTTCCATGAAACTGTATTAGATGTTCTTTTTAAAAAAGAATGCTTTCTTCAATTGCATCTAACTCGTATGATGCAATTCAACTCATGACTGTCATATGAATGAGTGTAACTCCATATTCAAAATTGAAGAAATCATGCCCATTTCTACATATATTTGCAATCCGGAATATTTCTGTTTCTTTTATTGGTGACTGGAACTAATCACTAACCCTAACCCTTGCCTTCCTAAGAACTGTACAGTAATTCACTTCCTAGCATGTCACATGAAGTGGTCCAGATATCACAGATACAAAAATAAAACTTTACAAGTTCGGAAAGTGCCGTCCTCTACAGCCACTTCACATTCAGAACTCCCTTTCATACAAAGGATGCTTTGTGTTTTTTATGACTGCCTTGAACTCTTGGCTCAATGAGACTGCTACCCACCCATTCTGTGTAAGGACTCTTTTATGGCCAAATACCGGATGTGGGTCTGTAAGTCAATTTATTGCTTGTAAAAGGGGTTGGGAGGAGGTGAAATGCTTTCTGCTTACCCCAGATCGGTGTATCACTCAGCTAATAGGCATGCAAACTTCAATGTCAATATATGTCCACACTCTCTCGGAGAGCTTTTGCGGCTCAGACTTTTCCATGGGCTCTTAGGTCAAATGAGAGAAGGAAAAAGAAAGCATAATTGAATTGTTGGTGATTAATAAACACACACAACTGCCACCACTACACTTCTTTTGCCTCGGGAAAACCCAATTTTAGGCAGCAGCTCAAGATGAGTTAGGGAATATACACATTACAAGATTGAAAGGCTTTGTCACAGACTAAGAAATGAAATGAAGGGATATCTAACTGTTTATGTTGAACATCCTCAAGAAACAAATAGCTCTTAAAGCCACGATAGCTGTAGCAATTTGATGCTGGTTTAAATTTGGGGTAATAGATCTTTTCTTATTTAGTGTTGTAAGGCAGGTTCACATGTGAAAGTACATATGTACAGTATGCACTATCCCTAACAAGTCATGAAACACTGAGGGCCAGCAGCAAACCTGATTGCCATTGGCTAAATGTTCGCAGGAAGTTGTAAGAGCCAATTCTAGCTCTCTAAGAAGAGTACCTTTACAGATCTGTGCACATAATTTTGCTAATGTATCTGTCCCAACTACTCATTATATTTTCACAGGAACCTCTTAAAAATGTACTCTGTGTGGAGCAGATTTCCAACCAGACTTACCCTGAGAAGGGGCTTGTTTTGCTTAAAAGTCTCATCCACATGGAGCAGTGAGGGCCCTCTGTTAGTCACCTCACTGACCTTTGAGCTGAATGTTGTGCTTTTAATGAGATACACAAACTTGAATGTTGGTCCCAGAGGCCTTAAGTTCACTACTTGGCATTCAGATGCTGATTTACAGCTGCAGCGAAAATGGGTAACACATCTTAAAGATTGATTGATTGTCAGGGTCGCCAGTGTGCGGCTGCCCCCTTTCCATTGTTGTGTCACTTGCTTCTCGGCCCTCGAAGGGCACCAGCCATTGTCTGACATAGTTGGTGTTGCTGTGGACACAGCTTAGAATCTGACTCCTGCACTGCGTATATATCTTCGTTCTTCAGAGAAAGAACTGCTACAATACAAAACTGAGATTGGAAATCGTGGCTGCTGCTCTCTCTTTAGGCACAAAAGCAGGTGAAATAAGGGAGATTTCAGTCATTTAATTAAAAAGAAACACAAAACATTTTCATCTCTAGATTACAAAATTAGATTCTTGGTGCTGGCTCTGGAGTACTTTAATAGTACAGAGTAAGACCTGGGAGACCTGGGTTCAAATCCCCACTCAGCCATGAAGCTTACTGGGTGACTTTGGTCCACTCACTGCCTCCCAGTCCTAGCCTACCTTTCAAGGTTGTTGTGGGGATTAATTTAGGAGGGGGAGAACCATGCACACCGTCTTGAGTTCCTTGGAGAAAAAAAGGTGTGATATAAATGCACTTTTATAAATAAAATAATATTCTTCTCTTCTCACAATGCCAAACTTGTGTTCAAAGTTATGCCTTAAAATCCTGGGTTTGCTTTGCACCATTTTTCTTTTCAATGGTTTAATTGTGCAACACTTCAGTTCACGGTCCCAGTCCAAAAATACCTGCAGTTTATCCTTATCATACCGACAAGTTAATAGAAGTAGGCTCAGGTAGCTCAGTAAGGATCAGATTTACTGTTATGCAACTGAGTATGAAATCCAATGAGAATGATACCATTAAAGACTTAGATTTGATAACACACCCTGCCTGTTGGAAGCATAATAGATGGTGGCTTATTCTCTTTAGATAGTTGCTGATGATTTTAAATCGGGACCAATGGCAGTAGTTTGCACGGTTAATAAAATGGGGCAGTTCTAGGTTGATATTCCTGGAGGCAACAGGCCATGGAAGCCATTCTCTCTCATTATTGAGGGGTTTATAATTAGTTATGGGAACTCCTCAAATGTCCAGAGGTCCTTCAACATTCCTTCATTTTGTTCAACTCTGACAGTTAAAATATTTCACTGGGCTTGGTTCAACTTAAACAGATTCTGTGCTAATGTGTGAGGATGTTTCTTTACAGCAATATAATTACCTGGAAATAAAAGACTTCATCACATGTGAAGGGGGTTCCACAGTAGGGGGAGCAACAGGACTGTACTTCTGGCTCCACCCCTACAGTTCCAAGCCCCGCCCCCTGATATCCGCACATAGAATAAATATTTGAATTCAGGAAGCCCATACGCATATATTTCCCCTTTGCAGGCATGGTGGGGCATGGGTTAGGGTTACCATGTGAAAGATTACATTCCACCAATGTAATGAGTATCAAGACCCCACCAAAAAGCACCAAGAACACAGAGCAAGAGTGTGGATAATAATTACCTAATGGTGGCCTTCAGTGCAGGAAAAGCTTATAAACACTACAGGGGTGTGGGAGAACAGTTCCCACAACACATTTCAGCAGGTAGGTTACAGCATCATCTTTCTGAGTTACGTGTTCATCAACTGTTTCACCAGACATTTTCTTTCCACCTCAAACAAGAGGGGAACTAAAATATTTATCTTCATACATGGAAAGAAAAATGTGGTTTGCATATTTGCAATAAAATATAACTTTTTAAAAGTTTAAAAATATTTAATACATAGAAACCACCATTATATTGTGCCTTCCAGATAGAGAAATTCTGCATGGTAAAATTTTAATGGAAGCGGATGTTCTTTTCCTGGGGTATCTTCTTTAAGGAGTATCCAAAAATTAGCAGGTAGGGGAATAGACATTTTGTTTCAGCTTTCTATTTTTGCCTGTGGGTCAATGTGGATCACTTTTCTGACCATTTGTAGAAGTTTGAAATCCCTGCTGCCTAACCTCCTCTGCTCAGCTCACTGCTGAATAGATGGTGCACTGATCTTTTTATTGGTTGGTAATGGATTTGGTTTGATTGCTTGACACAAGAACAATAGAAGGATAAACAATTCCATTTGTGGCCATGAAATTCCCCATCTGTTTAGTGTGTTTGTGCCTGGGACAAACTGGACGGAGACAGATGAACTAGCCAGCCGAGTCTGATGTTAATGACATCAGTCATACAAGCAGAACATGTGGCACAATAAATCAAAAACTAATTGAACTTGGGGCTGATAATATTGATTGCTCCCTGAACATTTTAAATACTCCAGTGTTTTCTAGAGCAACAGCTTTTCTCCCCCTTCCCAACAGATTTGGTACCATGGGACAGTTTGGAAACAAGTGGTACAAATTTAAAATTCTATTGTATTGTAGTAGTGGCAGCAAGTTATATTTCCAGGACATCAGGCACCTGGGATTGCGAATACCTGCTACAGTTTCTGACCCAGAATAGCTAGACTAACCCTGTATGTACATTTCACACACCTACACACAAACAAAAGTGCTTTTGGGTGTGCTTAGGTGACAACTCCTCAACCACTATTTTAAAAAGACCTTTCCCCAAAAGATTAACATAACATTTACAAGACACTCATCACTGTGGTATTCCCAGGATGAAAATGCTAAACCCAGGCACCTGAAGTCAATTCCTTCTTGGCGACATAAGAATCAAACTGGGGGAGGGAGGGGCAGTGATTTTTGGTGGGCCTAACTCCTGAGTAAGTGGGTGTAGCGTTTCACCTGGCGTCCATTATTGGGTTGTTGGTTTTTTGTTTTTACAAGAGCTCAACACCTCAGCAAACCAGGCCACCTATTAAAAGAGCTAAATGTAGATTTGAGTGCTTAAGTCCAAGCATCTATATTTGAAAACGTTGATCTCAGAGCTGAAAGACCTTATCCCACTGCCTTGTGAAACAAGAAACATTTTAAAGTAAAATATGTTCTTATTGCAGCATGTATTGGGTGTTTTTTTTTTTTATTTGTCCATTTAGAAAATTATTCTATGTTTATTTTTTAAATGAGTACTGTATATGCCTAAAGTGAACAATAAATACTACAAAATAATGCCTGGTTCTGTCACTCCCACAAATCTTGTAAACCATCCTGTGATCTTCGGATGAAGTTGTGGCATAGAAAATTAATTAATAACAACAACAACAACAATAAATGTCTTATTTCATAATTCCTCGTCTATACACAAAATGCAAGCATTCCTTCAGGTTGCCACTTACTATTGGCAGAAGGTGCTTGTAACTTGTTTGGTAACAGAGAGAGGCTATGCAAATAAAATATTATTTGCATGGCTGTGGTTTTAAGGAACAGCAAAATCAAACCCTGGCGTGAGCAGAATTCATACAAAGGCAGACTGGGGTTGAAAATGTTGCAATGAAGAATGTAGAATGAGATGAGATCACAGCATCAGTCTCTCCTTTGTGGACGTGGACAATGATCACAGAGCCAGATGGGATTAGCGAAACCTATTTACCAGAAGTTCAGAGCAGTTGCATGAAGCCGATAGGCAGCCAGGAGGGAGAGGTGAAAAATGCACCAGATTTACAGTTGCAGTGATGAAAATTTAGAAGTCTTCACTGTGATTTCTTCCAAATGTGAGTACCACGCAACCAGAGCTATTGCCAGGGGTTCAGTGTTTATTGAAATGGAATGTTAGGGGGAAACCTTCAAAATGGTAAATTCAGATGTGTGCTCACTGTATTGTACTTGCTGTGTAGTGATCTCTGATTCCCCAACTCCTCCCCCCCTCCGTTTGCCCTTTCCTTGGAGAAAATGAAAGCAGAAGTCTAGATAGGCTAGGCAGTGGAAGTATTTCTACAGAAACAAACTGTGCAATCAGTGTGCTTAATTCCATGTGGCTTTGTTCCTAGGCATCCAATATTACCATTAAGATGAGAAATCATAAAGTTAGGAGTATTGAAAAATGAAGCCCTGAATAGTTAATATGTAGAAAATGACTCTATATGGCAACGACCTACTGGGTCAAAGGAGATAGCATTTTCAAATTTGTGTTCTGGGACTGATTGTACATTTAACCTTAGCATTTACTTATCACAAAGAGCAAAAGTCAGACAAAGATCAATATGCATTCAGGCGAACAATAGTTTTTCAACATCTTGTGTCCGAAGGGAGATAGATTTCTCTTGGGAAACTCTGTACGGAAAAGTGTAGTCTTAATATTTATTTGCAAGCCCCAGTTGCTCTTTTCAGATTTATTATGATGATGTTTTTATTAAAATGCAAATGAAATTATGTTTGGGAGCCCAAGCTTATTATCCTTGGAGTTCTTTCATACATGCGCGCGCGCACACACATACACACACACACACACAAATATCTTTATAAAAATGGATTTTCATTGTGTGGTGTGTGTTTTTTTCAAATTACCCCCAAATTTGCTTCCAGTTTCACTATCCCTTTTATTGCTAATGGGGTGCAATGTTGATTGTACAACCAAAGCCCTATCTCACAGCTTCACCAAACCACTACACCCGTACCAGGAGAGCTTGGTTTGTTAGTAGAAAATGCATTATGGGGCAGAGGGTCTTTATTTTACCCCATTCATTCCAGAGAACCTAATCCACCCTATTTTCTAGGCCTGAGTCAGAAAACTGGATTTTCTATAGGAGTGTAATGATTTTCTGGCAGGGTTCCCACTATTTTAACATTACTTTAGCAGGAAGGAATTCAACAGGCAAAGCTCTTCTTGGCCTGAAGATGCAGGAAAAGCTAATCTCAGTTGCATATCTGTCTGTTGCACAATTGCTTAAAGGCAACAGTCTAGGCAAGGCAGGGGGATGAGGGGCAACCCGAGCTTTGACTGAAATATGAAGGATTTCAAAGTAGTTGTTTTTTAATGGCCAAGTCTGGTTGTTACTTAAGGAAATCATTTGTAGGAGGTCAGGGCAGAAGGTGTATTTGGGAGAGGATATCCTACAAATCTGATTTTGCAAGGAAGGGGAGGGGGGGCAGTCCCAAAAACGTTTTCTGCAGAAGGCATCAGCCTGATAGGATGATCGCATGAAAGTGAAGGCCCCTGTAGCTGATATGCAAAAGAAAGAAATCTGGCTAGGAAATTTGGCAGGTGAAGTTTTTCTGAGCCATGCAGCACTATAGCAAGGCAACCCCGTTCCACTTGTACCTGTCTTAAGGTGTGCCTGCTTGTATCTGTATCCTTCTGAAGGGCACTCTTCACATACTTAGAAGCACTCAAGATGTGTCAGAACCCTTCAGTACATAATTTGATGGACCATTTGTCTGATTCAGTATCAAGCAGCTCCTTATGCCTTTATTTCATGGCAGGCCAAAGTGAATTGTCAGCTTGGCTCCCATCTTCATGAACAACTGTTTTTTAAGCAGCCTATTCAAGAAGTATTACCTCTGTTAGAACTTTTCCTTACTTTGCCTTTGGTAAGGCAATTTGCTGCTTTCCTCGCCTGCAGATGTATAGCATTTTGGCTGGGGAGATTACAATGGGCAAGCTAAAAATATGCCAGATGGATATTTATAAAGCACTCCTTGCTACTTAATCTGGAGCATCATTAATGTAATTAAAAACTGCATTCAAAAAAGAATGAATATGCAAATATTTTTTCATTGTCCTCTGCTTTCAATAAGATGCAAGGAAAACTATATAAAGACTGCATATACTTTTACATACGCTTAAAATCTTTCTAACACCTCTGTTTCGTTTAAACTTCTGTGACTGATGCATGTGAACCATCACTTGCTCCATGTAATATTAGCTGTTGCTTCCATGGCTTTGTGACTGTACAGAGTTATTTTATTGAACGACTAGCTGATTAAATTAAGAACTACCTTAATGATTGGGAATGGGCACTGTTCTGATTTAAGCCACATCCTCAGAAAACAAGAGATGGGGGCTCTCTTTTTGTGTGTGGCTTTTTCATCCCTGTTAACAGGTCGCAACAGATCAGAACAACACAGAAAGAAAATGCAAAGCAAATAAGACTAAATCAGGAGCACAACAACATTCTACAGAATAAGCAGACAAAACAGCTTTTACTTGGTGCCAAAGTAAAAGGATCCCACATCTAGATTGCTCTCAAGAAAGGCTTACCTGGTTGCCAGCGTTCTGCTTTTTTTAAAAAAAAGCCCCCCCCAAAAAGTTATGAATTTGAATTGGTTTTATCTCCTGTTTTATTTCTATGTACATATTATACACAGACATATATACACACACATAAATGTGTTTGTGTGTGTGCTATTTCAACTGAATGTTGTCAACCACTCTGAATTATTTTTTAATTTGAAAAAAAATGAGTTCCAAACAGATATCTCAAATGCTGGAGGAGGGCAACCCTAACACTCCTGACCCCACGACTTCTCTCAGCAAGGTCACTTTAGTCTATCTTTGATGTCACTCAGGGCCAGCTCCACTGCATAGTGACCCTGTGAAATGGCCCTATAGTGGAATTGTTTTAGTGGGCTTCTCCTTCTTTGAGTGAGCCCTGGTGTGCTTATCCGATAACACCAGCGGATGTTGGTAGAAGCAGCACTCCAATTAGTGCCAGACAGCTGTGAGCCACCATTTTAACTTCCCACAATGCCCCACATGTGGTGTTGCTGCAGAGCACTGTGGGAAATTAAAATGGCAACTCCCAGACCCAGTTACCTGGTACTGATCAGAGTGGGGGGGGGGGGGATATCCACTGGAGGCAGTGCAGAGAAGCTTCTACCAGGTGGGTCTGAGCTGCTCTCTTGGGATGCTACATTTTGACAAGGAAAGTTAAACAATCTCTTCAGTTCATGCTGATGTTTCCATTGTTTTTGTAGCATGTAGCCCAGTCAGAAGAAAGGCCAAAAGTACTCAATGCATCCTGCCGAAAAAGGTAAGGAAAATGTTGCTTATTAAAGAGGGTATTTATTGTCCACTGAAGCAGAACAGATCTCTCAAGATCATGGTGTGGAACCAACATATGCACTAGTACAAAAACAAAACAAAAAAACCCAAAACCCTGACATGGTTCATAAATTGCATGTAGGTTTTAAGGAAATTTCAAATACAGCCTTTTCTACAACAAAAACAAAATACAAAACCCACTATTGGGAATTACTGGGCAGAAGAGAGTGGACTTAATCCTTCTGTCTGCAAATGATTTGCACCAGGCCATTTTAAACAAGTTTCATCCATCTGGGCTTAATTCTGGTTACAGAGCCCAGCTGCATAATAAACAGTCTAGAAGGGCATGTGCAGAGAAAAATCAGCTGGCCAAGAGAGGCTACATACCCCTACATCTCAGCTTCTGACCTGCTCTCATGTTTATGTCACCTTGGCAAATGTAAGATCTGGGTGGAACAGGCATCTGGCATGACAACACAACCACAAGCACATATCAACCTCAAGCACACCTGAAAATTGCACTCTGATCTGGAAGCCTCACAGCCACCAGTATCTCCTAGATGTAGTTGGAAGCAAGCTGTGTTGATTCACAAGTGGGAAAGAAAGGCACTTGTTTATGAGTTCCTTCCAGGTCTGAGTTTGGGCATCCAAATAAGCTCCTGGAGCAAAAGTAAGTGAACCCTGGCTCAAATTAATTGTGCTCCTCTGCCAATAATATAAACCACCTGGGAACTGATATCTAATGGCAGTATAAACATATAACTAAATTGGACAAACTAAAAATGTGCAATCATACCAATGAATGGCAAATATATATACAACATAAAGGGAGATTTTGAGGCCCAACTCCCCCCCCCCCTTACAATGCAAAATATGGAAAATTAATTCCTACAAAAACTTGCCGCTTTACCTGTTCTTAGCAGCCTGAGATGATAGGACTTATTTCACCCTGGTAATCTTCATAGGTGCCCTTGTTTAATCCCAGACAAGGCAAAAATAGCAAGCACCCTTGGAAGCCTGCCAGAGTCTTTAACAGCAATAGCACTTTGAGTGTGCCAGGGCAGGGTTAAGTGCTGCTCAGTCATATGACCATCCCTGTGAATTAACCTCAGATGCCTCAACATTAACCGTTTCCTGATAGCAATGATGTTTTAAAGACTCTCCATTTGTCTGGGGGAATCCTACACAACCACTTTCCAGCAAAACATGAGCATACCAGTTTCTCGTTAATTCTTTGCATTGTATGTCCATCTCAGATCTGCAGGGTCCATTTGTTTTGAAGATGCATAGGACTGAGCTATTTTAAACGAGGGCCTCCCAGCTCCACTTTCTTATGTCACAAGCTCCTTTAAAATCAGCGAGGAGAAACTTATGACGAGAGTGAGTCCTGCTGCCAAAGTGCGCACCATCACAGTACAGTGGTACCTCGGGTTAAGTACTTAATTTGTTCCGGAGGTCTGTTCTTAACCTGAAACTGTTCTTAACCTGAAGCACCACTTTAGCTAATGGGGCCTCCCGCTGCTGCCGTGCCGCCGGAGCACGATTTCTGTTTTCATCCTGGAGCAAAGTTCTTAAGCTGAAGCACTATTTCTGGGTTAGTGGAGTATGTAACCCAAGGTACCACTGTATGTATTAACAGCCTATCTTCTAAACTCAGAACAGTCCTCACCAACCTGGTGCCCTCCCTCCAGACTTTTTGGGTCACAGTTCCCATCAGCCCCAGCCAGCACAGGCTGGTAAAGGCACCAGGATTGGTGAAACTGGGCTGGTGGGAGTCTTCATCAAAACAACTGGAGGGCCCCAGGTTGGTAACGGTTGAGCTAGAACGTCCATACTATCAGAGGCAGGTTTAAGGGAACACAACCAGTTTGGTTGCACTGGGCGTGGGATTTTGGAAGTGCCACAGCCATGAGGTAGAATCAGAGCGCTGTGATAGAATGTGACATCGTGACATCATGAGGTCATGACTTTACATTGCGGTGGTGGCTCTTCCAAGGCCTCGCAGGGTCTCAGAGATAACGTCCAAGACCTCATGAGACTTCCAAAAATGACTTCCAGTTTCTACCAGAAGTCAGATTTGGAGGCCTGGCAGAGCCTCTGACGTCATCTGGGAGGCTGTGTCGGGGCTTTGACGTGACTTCTGGTAACTTTTGTGGGTTCCCTGGCACCCAGGGCCTCCTAGACCTGGCACCTATGGGTAGAATGCAAGGCGAGAGGCAGGTTTTGGAATATGAATAGATGCTAGGAGATGTTATATTTATTACAGGCTTCCTCAAACTCGGCCCTCCAGATGTTTTGAGACTACATTTCCCATCATCCCTGACCACTGGTGCTGCTAGCTAGGGATCAGGGAGTTGTAGGCCAAAAACATCTGGAGGGCCGAGTGTGAGGAAGCCTGATTTATTAGATATTATTCTTCCTTCCCCCTGATCAGCAGAGTGCCATCACTTTGCAGCTTACAAGGAAGTTTAGATAGGCTAGTTTTGTCCCTTTAGTTTAAGTAATCCAGGATGCTTTAAGGCAGAGTTGATTTTCCTGGTATTTTCCCCTTTTCTCCCCCTTAAGCTAACAATCAAACACAAAATGGATTTGTAAAAGGTAAAATATAACATATACTCAGAATACTTATTGAACAGTAATGGATACAGCAGCTTTATTCAGACAGACTTAAAATGGTAATTCAGTTACAAA
This sequence comes from Podarcis tiliguerta, assembly GCF_965153285.1. Taxonomy (NCBI): domain Eukaryota; kingdom Metazoa; phylum Chordata; class Lepidosauria; order Squamata; family Lacertidae; genus Podarcis; species Podarcis tiliguerta. The sequence goes on along the minus strand of NC_139540.1, from coordinate 33,977,246 downwards.
GACATATTTAAGTCTGGCTCAAAATGTAGTCTGAGTTTGGAGCTCAGACTTTGTAGGTGTCACATTGCTGGCAGGGTAGAAAGAGATGGAAAGAGGGTATGCCCAGACAGGTAGGAGGATATATAGCTATGCCCTCCCCTTGTCGGGGCACAGGAGGAGTGTCTCTCACAGAGTTCTCTCTAGCAAGTTTATAGGAAAACTCTGTGAGCTTCAGCTCCTATGATGTGCCCAGCTAGCAAAACATGAATAGTTGGTTTGACTGCATTTTAATTATCTTACAGAGGGGGCACTGAATTTTGGCATTGCACAGGCACTGCTGAAATTTGAGACTCCAAGTTCCCCCACTGATGCTAATTAATAATGAGCAACAATCCAACCAGAGTTAGGAACTTTTAAATGTTGTAGGAGAGTTGAGGAAGTGCTTAGTCCCTTTTCCCATTGACACTGATGGAACATTCTATAAGTGATTTTCAAAACAAATGCTTAACATTGATTGGCTCAGTCTTCTAGACTGTTAAGTTATTGTAGTTTTCTATAATTAAGACATTAATTCTTTAAATAAGCAAAATAATAACAGTGAAGCAAGTGAAAGACTTGCATAGTAGAAATTAATTTAGTTTTGGCTTCTGGAGCTGAATTGGTTTTAGTTCCAAAAAATTTTGCAATGCATTTGTGATGCACAGCTTTCCTAATTTCCTTCTCCTTCCTGTTGGTTTTATCAGTATTTTTTCTATTGTTTGTAAAAGCCAGCTCTCCCTCATTGTTTGTAAATTGTAGTTGTTGGCTTATTGAAGAATAACATGAAAATAGCCACTGAAGGTGTTTTGCAAGGCTTTCTGCTACAGGACTCCACACAGCGCAAGAAGAAAAGCTTGCCTGGCAAATGGAACAAGTAGCTGCTGCTGAAACAAAGAATATCTTTTTAAAATCATAAATCAAATATTTAGGGAGCTGCTTTCTAATGCTACTTAGTTTGGATGAGACTGCCATTCATCTGAATAATGGCCAAACTTACATTAGCTTTTCTGATACAATTAGAAAAGAAAAGTGACTTCAAGATAATCCCAGAGATTTACCTTGCGTGTTCATAATGACCTAGAGAAGCTTGAAATCCTGTTTAGATCTAAACTGTGCTACCACAGACTTGGCTTCCTGACCTACATAAGTTATCCCAACTTATTACCGCATGGCATTAGGCCCACATATACCCAAGTGATTTGGACATAGTCTGTTTTCTAAAAAAGAAAAGAAAATAACATTGGTAGTAAATGAAACAAACACATATGGAAGAATAATGCAGTAGTTTCTGTCTGTGTTAATGACAAGATACTCTTGCTTCTCCGTTTGTGTGTGTTAATATCTCAAGACATAGAAATAAAGGTAGATGTTGTACAACTTTCTCTTGAATTCTACTGCCAATATACTAATAGTGTCTCATTGTTATAAAAGAGGAACTATCCTTGCATTACAGGAGGAACATAGTTGTCACCCCTCTGTGGTAGTTTCCTACTTCAGTAACATCAGAACCCATAATACCGGTAATTGGGTCACTTAGGATGGATCAAATGACATGGTCATTTTCCATAGCAACATTGTCTGCCTTCAAGTAGACAGAACAATACAGGCATGGGACATAGCCAAACAATGACGACAACTTATTTCTTGTACCCCGCCCATCTGACTGGGTTGCCCCAGTCACTGGACAGCTCCTGTCTCTTCCACGTGATCTGTTGGGTCTGCCATGACCCCAGAGCCCAGCAGTGACCAGGACAAGTTAGAGGCTACAGAGTCAACATTTGACCTGATGATCAGGAGACCACTGAATCCAAAGCATGCAGGCAGAAGCCTGTAAACTGGATCCCACAGTATCAGGACCCATAGAACCAGACCCAAGACCCTCATGGGTGCCTTACAGTAGTTTTCAAATTATATTGTCAGTCCAATGGTGAAGGAAGCACACTAGACAACATTCTCTTTTTCCTGGTTGGGAGAGAGGGAGAGATTTCTCTGTCCAACCCTTTTATTGCACACTTGCTAACTTTAAGCCTTTTTGATAACTGTAGAAAGATAGAGGAGTAACATAATAGGGTATTACCTTTTCTGGCTATCAGCTTAGTTACAGTTTTCATAATGATAATATAGCAGAACTTTTAATTATTGTTTTATGGGCAAAGAGGACAGCAATGCTTATTCTACACTATAATTACTACAGGTTATGCATAGACTCAGGCATTGAATCTATACACGGCACATGTAATTAGACGGTTTCACCTCTTCCCTGTAGGTGGTAGCAGTGTCTGACTATCATCTTCAGGGGACAGAGGAGCTGCTGTCACACCAAGGTGATCTCATTCAAGTCTTCTGCAAAGATGAAGAAGGGCAGGCATTCAGTCATGTGCAGAACAGGCAGCAAGGATTCTTCCCTAGTCCCTCCAAATGTTCTGCAAGACACAGTAAGTCTCAGCAATATATTTAGTACTCAGGCTTACTAACTGTCCAGAGGTATGGCCTTGCAATGAAAACAATGAGCCCTTTGGTACTGAGAAGAGTTTTGTTTTAGTTTTGTTTTTTTGCAGCATGAGTCAAACACAAAACATCTTTGAGACAGCATTCAACTTTTCCATTTGAAAAAGTCAGTTTTAAATAATATTCTATTGGGAGCCACCCAGAGTGGATAATCCTGCTGTCCATTTTAATCAGAATGGATGACAGTTCCACTGTGAAAGTGTTAAGGAAGAATATCAGAGAAATATATGATGCTCAAACATGCCTATAGAAGGCAGAATATCACAGGAAGGAATGCTTGTTCCTTATCCCCACAGAATAGGACTATTTTATTGCAAGTGTCCTTTCCAACTCTACAATTCTATGATCACACCTTCAAGTACTGTTGCCAGTGAGGTCACTTATATTTGAAATACTGATTTGGCAAGCGGAGGTGTCATAGCAAGAAGGGGTGTGTGAAAAAGCTACATTTCCCTGTTATTAAATTTCCGCCTCCACTGAGTGCTGCAGTTAGGTAATTTTAGTTTCTGGTCTTTCTGGAGCCCCCATTTTTAGATTGTTGTATGTGTTGCTTCATAATGTGTTTGGGGTCCTCCTGTTCATTCTGCTAAGTGGGTCTCTGGACTTGTGCCTTAATGTCCTTTTTCTGATGGCATCACTGCCACAACCAGTCACTGTCATTTCTGAGGACAGTGGTCCCAGGAGTCAGCTGCAGACAGCCTTTATAGGGTCCCACAGCCCTCCCACCTGGCCTGGCTGGATTGGCCAGGATTCAAATAAGGCTATGGCGGGAAAGCCCACCAATCTCCAACGGCCTGACTGGGATTCCTCACGACCAAACACCTCATCCTAGTGTTCCTTCCAAGGGGGAGGAGCCCAGCATGATGGTTACTTGTGACCAGGTAAGCAGCCATTTTCATTCATCGGCAGCATTTATACACATATGGACGAATGACCCAGATGGCAGAGCACAGTCCACATTCCAGTTCTCTCTACAGTACATTTTACCCAAAGTTTCTCCTTTCTGTTTTTCATTGCAGCTGGAATTTCTAAACAAAGGTCATTCTGCTATAGCAGTAGCCTGCCAGATGCAAAGACTTTGGTAAGTAACACATACGTAATATAAAACCAACTACCTCTGTGCAATATCATGTGACTCCTGATGATTGCTACAAGTCCTGTGTTTCAGTCAAAAATTCATGTAACATCCTTAATCTTCTTATAAAAGAGGTATTTGCACTTACATTAATCACCTCCTCCTTCCAATACAAAAAAGATCAAAAGCAAAGCTTGCAAACACACAAAAAAACCTGTAAAAACAAATCTAAAGAAATTATCAGACAACAACACAAGCATTAATTTTTTCTTACATGATGGAAACAAATCCAGCAATTATACGAAAGGATAGCAATATTAAGATGATATTGGCATTGGTGTATCAGATATAATCTTTTCTCAGCCTTCCAACACCACACTCTCTGATCTCACTATTTGTTGATTGATTTTTAAAGTTTATATCCTGCCCACTTTTATAAAATAATCCAAATTGGCTGACAGTATATCTATGAAAACTGTTATTTTATGGGTGAACAAACAGTCCAAGCTTGAACTATTAGGGTCACCGACTGACGTCTGCCATGCATATATGATGTCAACATTCCCTCTTCTACCAAGTTGTTAGATGTGTGCTATCTGTTATTGTGTTCTGTTTTTATTGCATCTTGACATTTTTATTTTATTCCCCCCCCCCCAATTTCCCTATAATTTAGCAGCCGCAGGGATCCCCAGTCTCCCATCACAATGCAAGATGGATTGCAGCCACAGAACCAGCCATGAGGGATAGTGTATTTGCAGACGAGTAAGTTTCTTACCCTTACCTTCTCCTCTAATTCCACAACTATTACTTGGGCTCCCAAACTCAAAGTCTATAAGAACCAATGGCACGCTACTCAGACTGAAGAGTATCTGTAAATAAGTAAAAGGGGAAAGAGTCCAAAGGCTGCCGGAAGAGCATAGTTTGCATGCACAAGATCCCAGACTGAATCCACAACATCCCATACACGCTTACTAGAAGGAAGTCCCATTGAATGCAATGGGATTTACTGCTGAGCAGGCACATATAGGATTGCGCTGTTATTTTCTATTTTCATTATATGTTTTTTATTCTGGTCCAGGATTAATTAATCTGCTGTGCTGGTTTTTAATGCTCAAATGCTATCATATGGTCTTGCATATAAATAAATAAATAAATAAATAAATATTTTAGATTTTTAACAAATGGTATTTTAACAATAGAAGACAAAAACGGTGGAAAAATTTTTTAGTAAATCGTTTGACAAAACGGTGAACACCGAATAATTATTCTGAAGGAACTTAATCTTGAAATGTTGAATTTGTTCCCACTTTCAACTGTAGGCACAGAAGGTCCTTGCAGAAAAATACTGAAGATGGCATAAGCCCAACTCAAGGAACGGAGGAGGCCTCTTTACCTCTAACGGGCAGCATTTTGCATGGAACACCAAGCCTCCTGCGGAAAATATGGATGAAACATAAAAAGAAGTCGGAATATTTGGGGGCCACAAACAGTGCCTTTGAGGCAGACTGACAACCCTCAGCCTTGCTTGGGCAAGCAGAGGGTTCTTCAACAAAGTACAGAACGCTGTCACATATACCTGATAACGGATGTAGTGTGGCACACACTTATCCCAAAAAACAAAACAAAACAAAACTTCCACAGAATCTAGGGGGGGGGGGGCGAGTTTAAAGACTGCATCCTATGCAAACAATTCAGCTCATATATTTTGCACATGCTTCTGATGTGCTTCTTGTTAACAGATTCAACTGTGATCATTGCATCAACCCAGCATTTCTTATTCTATCCTGGCTCATCTGGATTTGTTGGAAAAGGCCAAGAGATATTACTGTATCCTCAACAGACCTCACGTCAATGACACCGTGCCATTTAAAGTACAGTCCTGCAATTTATCGTGTGATGCTACTTCGGCAAATGATTTCTTTAAATCAGTGATATGCAGGCTTTCAGGTTCAGAATCAACTTGTTTGCTTAGGAACCTCTGAGCATGACAGAGGATTTGCAGAAGAATTCTACTGCAATCATTCAGTTCTCCTAAATGAACTGTTCACCTACTGTTGCACCACATCAACAGAGAGTGCACCCTTGCACAGAGATGAGGGAATCTGTGGCGCTCCAGAGATTCCTGGACTCCAACCTCCATCAATCCCAGGCAGCATGGCCAATGGTCAGGGATGATGGGGGTTGTAGTCCAGCCCACCATATCATATGCTCAACACTCAAGGTGGTGGTCAACCTGCCTTTCCTGTTATCTATTACTGATATTCTCATAGATCCTGCTCCACTCTTTCTCACACACATGCAAACATTAAACTTCCAAAGAACTCTTGGGTTCTTTGGTTTGAAACTGTTGCTCTAAGCTATGCCCAGTTACCAGAACTGGCCTTTGCTGCCTGAGGCAACGTACAAGATGGTGTCCCTCCTCCCCATTCAACATACAGAAGCCATGGAGCTGGCAGTGTAATCTGACATTGACACTGATGCCAGAAAAGCATCTTCCGCCACACCTGAGGCCAGCAGACTAAGTTAGGGATGTCAAGATAAGCTGTGTGGGGAGGGGTCGTAGCTTTGCATGCAGAAGGTACTGGGTTCAATCATTGGCAAATCCAAGTAGGGCTGGGAATGCCCACTGTCTGAAACCCTGGAGAGCCACTGTCAGCCAAGGTAGACTGAGCTAGAAGGACCAGTGGTCTGATTCAGTAAAAGGCAACTACCTAGGTGGCACACATTCTGCATTCCAGCACCTTGCTGATGTTTGCTCACTGCTCTGCCTGACGTTTGCTTGCTGCCAACTCAAGCAAAAGCTGCAACACAGCTGTAGCAATGGGAGCATGCAGCATGAGAGCAGAGCAACACATGTGGAAAATCTTCTGGAAGATGTGGGGTGGCCACCTCTATGCCTGTTTGGCTCAGTCAAGGACCTTTCCTTATCCTGCTATTTGTGATACACTGGAAGAAGGCAACTAGATAGGACAAACAGCCCAGGTTGAAAGATTTATCACAAGGTGCCACTTGCTCATGAAGATGAGCATGATCAGAATGACTGTACCCTGGTTTCTCTTCAGATCGTATAAATCTTTCAACTTTTAGTAAAGATCACAATGACTGTCACTGTCCCCTAGCATTTGCCACCTGAGGCACCTGCCTCATAGTAGGAGCGGCCTGAGCAGCTGGTTTTTTTCTCAGATTTTTTTTTAAAAAAAACATTAAAGAATGCACCACTCTGTGCAGCCATGTATCATCACATCCAAAACATTATGTTGCCAGAAATCGTAATAACTAAATTCATTGAATAACAGTGCATCGGTGGCTAGTTAGCAGGAAAGTCTTGCATGTGGAAAGGCCCCTACTTTAGCTTATATGTGAAATAATAGCTTTAAACAGTATTGAGATGGGGAATGCGCGTTATTATATGTTATTATGTCAACAATTGTTGTATTTTAAAACATGTTTTCTTCTAATTTATTTAATTTATAAGTCAGAGATATCTAATGTCAGAGTTCAAAAAAACAAAGTTGTAGTTTAATTTTATATTCCCTAACACTAATGAAGCTTTTTCTTACATGTAGCAAGTACTTGTTTTATTGTTCCAAATAAATGATGTCCTCTTCAGGCACACAGTTCCATGGGGCCCAGGGGTAGGGAAGGAGAGCTGCTCTATATGAATTTACAAGGAGTAACTTTATGATGATATCACTTCTGCTACCCTGCTTTTCAGGCAAATGCAAGAAGAGTAGAGAAAACTGCAATCACTCAGTGCTTTACTTTATTACCTTTTTCTTTTTTAAAAAACAAGCACAGTTCCTCAACATGTTTGACTAACGTTTCCGCAAGAGTATTTCAAAACTAAAAAAGAATTATATGGCGAACTATGGTCAGCACAAGTTACCTTGGCCAAGGGCTGTTAGCACATTATGGCTGCAACCCTATATACGCTTTTCATGGAAACAAGCACTACTGAATACAGTGGGACTGACTTCTGAGTCCATAATGCACGAGACTGCACTGCACAGGGTACTAACAGTGCAACCATAGATATGTCTACATACAGCCTACTACTCCCCCCTCCCCAACCCATAACACTATGAATACCCTTCCCAGGAGTCTTTGATGGAGCAGCCGGCCTGAACAGCTGGTAATCTGAGTAGAACAGATGCTGTATCACAGGTTAGATGACTGCCCTTCTTTTGTCCTCCTTGCAGCCTTCAGAAACAGGCCAAAACTAATGCAGCAATTATACGCTCCATGTTTGCTTGTTTTTGTTTTTGTTTAAAACAGCTGTGGCCCAGTTGGCACACTTCTCACCAAAACTATTTGGTGAACATTTTAAATCCATGTTACAGGTTAGGACAAAAATTACTCTGGTTGGTTCACAACCCAGATTTTACAGTGTTCCGGTATACAAGTTCACTCAGGGAGAAATAAGTTCCATTAGGTTTATCAGTGCTTTTTTTCTTAAAAATATATGTTTAGGGGTATTCTCATTTTCCTAAACATATTGAAATACTGCCCCTCAATGCAGCCCAACTTCGATTCACAAAATGTTTAGGGGTATGCGTACCCCCAGAAAAAAGCACTGGGTTTAGTGGATCTTACACCAAGAAAGTGGGTATAGGATCGCAGCCTCTGTTATCCGAGTTTAAGGCACGCTGTTTGCCCAGTACATATTTATTTACAAGGTGGAAACTAATCCCATGAAGAGCACATGATAGTACTAGGAGGCCCCTGGCAGCCTAAATATGTCATGTACAGAAGGGCAGACTTGACTGAGCTTCAGTTGCATCGCTTGCTCTGAACCCATTGTAACTCATCTCTTAGACCAGGTAATCTTCTCTATGTAATCAAGGAGCCTCAACAGGCTTTACTGGGATGGGGAACTTATAGCCTTCCAGACACTGATGTTTAGAGCAAATTACAAGCAAGTGAATATATATGCTAACTACATGACTTTTGTGAATTTACAAAAGCACACCCATTCACTAAAATAGAAATGGCATGGTATTATCACCACCACCACCATTTGCTATTCAATTTGTACTAAAAATAAATAAATTACAAAAAGATATAATGAATGAAAAGCCAAATTTAAAACAGTACATCATGCAAAATTCCTACAATTCCACAATATAATAAAAAGTGCAAGTCCGGGTACCAGAGAAGTCCTAGATATCAGGCTCAATTTAGCTTAATGTGTCTTTCTTCAAAAAGGAAATGCCTTTTATTGGGATAGGATCATTTAGTTTGGGGACAGCCAACTTCTGTAGTCTTGGAGAACTACTTCCATCAATAGACAGAGTGCTGGAAGATAAAAGAGTATGCCACAAAAACTCACTAACTCACAAAGTCAAGTTGATGGCATTGAGCAGGAAAAGCTTCAGTTATGGTGCACATTGGACAGTTATAACCAGGATTTGACACACAAAGCGACCCACTGCCAAAGCTACCATCCCGTCTGTCTGTCTGTCTGTCTGTCTGTCTGTCAAACACACACACTTATCTTTGAGTAGAACGTAGTAAACATTTTACTACACCTTGTTAAAAGTTGGTAGGATCAGCAGCACTCTATTGAAATTGCTTTGGGTACCCTCATTTGACCTGCACTTGGCCATTCCTGATGTGCTCTCCCCCCTGTAATATACTCTTAAAATATGTTTTTTATCCCCCAGAGGATACACACGCCATGATCTCTGAGCAGTGAGAGCTTTCAGTGGGTCAAGGTCGTGGCCTGGGTTGATTTCCTTTGAATAAGGTCACAAGGTTTTAAGTGTGTACACACAGAGGTTGACTCCAACAGATTTTGCTCCCCACTTATTTCTAATGGAACTCTGCAGCCTTGGATTCTTGGAAAGCAAATTCAGGCCTTGTGTTTTCGGACTCCATCCCAATGCTGTGTGTCTGTTGTCTTCTTACTCACATCCACTCTGACACACTTACACATTGATAACTCACATACAGCTGTGTGTAGGTTGGGTTGAGCAGACAAACATGTTCTTTTTGCCGCTCTTGAATTATCTCTAGTTATTTAGTTCTTGTGAAACCATATTGTCCTAGCTTACACTACAAAAGTAGATGCTAACCCAACCTGGCCTGGGCTATTTACTTCATGTTCTGGTTTTGCAGTTTTAGCAGTCCTTCTCTTTTTGCAGTTTCCAGTCACACAACTATAGAATCAGTCAGAAGGGTAGAGGGAATCCCAAATAGACACCGAGCCTCACCTCAACCTTATAACACTATGCTGTGCTTCAACACCCAACTAAGTTCTGAAAAAATTATCTCATTATGCAACCTATGGCCCATTAATAAATAGATGACTGTGTAATACAAGAATCTGTTTTTGCTGTTAGTGATCCACGGGCCATATACTGCTGACAAGTTAGTATTCAACTAAGCTTTACTCAGAGTAGATCCACTGAAATTAATGGGCATCATTGAGACAGGTCCATTAATTTCCAAGATTATATATAGAGATAATGTCTATACACCCACCCAGCCACAACCCAGTAGGATTTTGATCCTTCCCACATGGGTAGCATAATGAGAAACATGGCAGTTAGCAGAAAAAAATCCAGTATCCCCACCATCCAAGTTGGTAATAGGCAGTTATTTTTGTCTCCCTTCTCAGTTCACAACTGAAACAACCGCCTCAGACATGGCAGTTAGGTACCATCACTCCAACACGGTCGGATAACTCCCAACACCTGGCCTACCAACCATTCTAGGTTTCACTTGTCTCAGATAGAATTCCACCCCTCTTGTTATTATAGGCCACTGGCAAGAAAGGAAGTCGGTTATAGGAGGGCACCGAGTCTGGCAAGGGAGCAACCAAATTAAACATGATTCCGATGGAATAAAGCTTAATTCCTTTTGAGGTGGCTTGAGGGCACTTGGTGTAAAATCTACATTTCACCTGCCTTGCAGCTGTCATATTGTTCAGAGAAATCAATAGCTGGCAGACACTTAATCACGTTTAATGGAGATATTGAAAAGACAAGCACAAAAGGCTCTTGTGTAGATCTGACGGAGTTCTTTGAGGCATTGAAGAACTCACCTGCAGCCAGGATGAATGCTGTAATCTGATAAACAACCCATTCATGAAATAACTTCACAAAAAAATCTATAGTAGCAGTCATATTTATTAAGTACTGTCAATGCTCTTGGCGCTTGGCAGAGTAACAATCAGCATGAGTGGCTCCTATACCAGAGTTTACAGAGACTTTAATGGGGGGAGACCACAGAGGATGGAGATGAGAATAATTGTACGGTGCAATCTTATTTTCACATTCCTGGGAGTAAGTACCACTGAATTAAATGGGACTTACTTCTGAGCAGACAGGTAAAGGATTAGCCATGGTTAGTTTGGAGCAAAAAAACCCATGAGCCTTACTTCACATGTAAAAAAATGAACCAAGCCTTGTGCTTTCTTGCTCCAGTACAGAGCAGGGGAGAGTGGAGACTTTTTAGGGGTACCAGCACATTGCTAATTCTCTTAAAACCATAGCTAAACATTAGCTATGGTTTAACATTACATGCCAACCAGGCCAGGAAATAGACATCCATTTCCACCCCAAGCTGACATCTAGAACTAAAAGTTGCAGCTGCTATTATAATTGACATACAGATACAGTTATTTAAGGTTTACATCAGTGTGCAGTGTTTTCTGAATATAAAGAGGTCAGCTTTTGGCTCAATGCAGCTTGCTTACAATCTAAAATTCAGCACAAGGGAGACAGAAGGAGAGGTAGGGCCAAAATGAGAAGAATGTGTTATCATTTATTGTGCACTTAGTATATGCACTTAGTCTTAGTTATACAAGAGACTGGGAAGTAGGGGGTTGTAGCAAAGGCTAAATGGAAAAGGTGGGTTTCGAGGAAGGATTTCATCACACAAGTGATTTGGGAAGCAATTCCAAACATATGGGACAAAGTACAGTCTTTTGAAAGAGCATGAGACCTTTGGACAGCTAAGGGTGGTTGAACTGGAGAAGCAGAGGTAGGGATTTGTTGTCATTATGTATGTCAGCTCGGAAAACATGTACAGCTTCCTCAGGAAAAATGTTCAGAGTAAAACTGAAGAATAGATTAGATTGTGTTCACATCAGACTAGGGTGAGATCTTTGTCTATTCCAATCTAGCAGCTCAATAGGGATTCAAAGCCCCCTGGCACTCAATTTGTTGGTACAGATATTGGGAGCCGTAGCAAAATAGAGCTGAAATATACATACCTCTGTCTGAGCTTCTCACAAGAAAATGTGTTTGTGTATCAGAATATCCTTGCTGTGATGAGACACATGCTCCAACAATGCTCCACTCCTTCAGTTCACTAAGAAACTCAGTTGATACCCTCATTAAAAAAATTAACCCTAGAAGCGCACACACGCAAAAGTAATATTAATAGCATCCCTCCCCCTCTCGCTGAATAAACACGAGGAAGAAAAAGCATCTGGAACTTTTGGCGAAACATAGATCATTTCAAATTGGTTGAATGCTTTTTGGCAAAGAAGTGACTCTCTGGGGACCCAGGTTGGTTGTCACAAGTTTCTGCTTGCTGTGAAAGGCCTTAGCAGGTGGTGTCTTCTTTCCTCGTCCTCCTTTCTGTAGTCATTATGACAAAAGGAAATGACATGAAAGCTTGTTGTGTGAATTGAGCTGTCAAGGCAGAGCTGTGCAGTGAACTTTTAAAGGCAGGGTCACAGCACTTATGAGATGGCTCAGCAACATTTACAGGTTTCTGTTGTTTTTTAAAAAATTAATAATCCACAGCTCAGCTTCTTACGTATTAGGTTCTCAGGTCCGTTGGGGAGGGGTGCGCATTTTTAGCTTTTCCTTGCTGCCATCATAAAAGTTAACTTTTTCACCTTGAGGTGTGACAATAGCTTTTTCATGATTTTTCAGTTGACAGCATTTGACTACTAACATCTGCTTCAGCTAGGATTGCCCTCTCTCTCTTCCACCTGGCTAGGCTCCTATGCATGACAAAATTCAGCATATGAAAAAAGCAAAAACCACTCCATTACTTCACCCCCATGTGATAAGAAAGTTGCACCTGTTGAATTTCTGCCTAATAACTTTCTTCCCTGTATGACTGATGGAGAAAAGGAACAGCTACATACAGTTTAAAATTCAATATAAAACCCTCCCTTACCCTACTGCTTAAGGCTAGTAACATTTTAACACTTTTAGAAGAACCAGATTAATGTTTTATTGTGGAAAAGGTGCATAATTAGACTCAGTGATCAGAGGAAACAGATGTTTCTCCAGCACAGATATATTATGTAAACATCAAAACTATTACCATGGACAAAATGAAATATAATTTTGATTGTTAGGTGAGGTATTCATCTACATCCGTTCACAAAAAAGAGAGAATATGAGTATGTGTGGAGAAGAAACACGGAGGAGCATCCTTCCAGTAAAAAACCTATTAGCCGTTGAAACAGTTAATTTTTTCAAAAAGGGAAAAGGAAGTTTTGTTCCCGCCAAAAATTATGCAGTAACAACAATCCCACAAAGAGCGTGCCAGATGACCCACTTGTCACGCTCATAATGGCATGCCATCTGGTGTCTAGCATACACAACGTCTGGCTGTTTGCCAAGGCAGGCCAAGATAACACTCACAAGTTGATCTGGTCCACTTCTGGTGTGGCAGGCTCTGGGAACACTGCCATACTGCTCTTCTTAGTGCTTCTGAGTACACTGAACTCACTCATAAACTTCTGCTGACTTTTATATATAAATAAAGGCAGACTTCCAGTTATGAATCAGACATGGATGACTGAAACATCTGGAGACTGGAAAGTACCTTGTTTTGTTCTTTGCAACCTGAAAATATATGCATCAATCCAAGCAGCTTGGTGACGTATTGCTTTTTTAAAAAATGCTCTCCACTCATACAAGACCTGCTGTATCTTGAACAAAGATGGGGATGGATATATTTTAAGGGGTATGTATCAAATTTTACAAACACACAGGCTTTTAGACTTCAGAGGTCTGTGTATGTCACACAAGCATACAAAATGTCAAATAACTACCAGTCAAATTTAAACTTTTCAAAGACAAACAAAGACAAATAATTTCATTATTTCATTCAATTTACACCTTATTTTATCTCATCTACTTTCTTTGTTCTGCTTTGCAAAATTTTTGTTTCTCATTCTTTTGAATGCATCTCAGATTTGGCTGTCTTCTGACATCTTTCTCCTCCCCACACTGCCTCTGTTACAGACGCACCAACTCTCTTCACCCATCTGTTAACCCATTTTAAATCCCCAACTGACATCAGTAAACACTATCTGTTGGCTTCCATTTTCTTATCCCTCTCTCCGTCAACTGAGATCTTAGTTTGTTGCTGTACATGCCCCATATGTTGCCCAATTTTTCTCCCACCGTCCTCAATCTAGCTTTCCTTGATCCTTTCCTCCACACTCAATACCAATCTTGCCATTGTCAGAAGAAACCCCCATAGCCCAGAGCAAGCCAAAAAATGGAATTTCCAGTAAGTCTCCATACTATCAAAAAGCTTAAAGCAACTTGTTCCAATGTTTGGGTAATTTTCTATATGAAAGCATGATTCACATTTAGGAATCAAACAAAGTATCAATACAGATTACACTTATTTCCCAGAAGTAAATGTCCAGTAGATATGTACATAAATGTTTTTATTTCTGTGTTAAGGTCTCCTGCTTTGTATGCAAGATTCTTTTAAGTGAAACAAAATCTGCAGTAAAATAACAAAACACAACAAAACTTCAAAGATATTCATCTTATAATTAGAGTCAAAACTTTAGAAACGTAAATATTAACAGATGCTGTCATTTTCCAACATGCATGTTTGGCTGCTGCAGGTATACAGTATTCTACTTATATATATATTTAAAAAATTGCAAATGCACCTAAGACTGCAAAAGTATCAAAATATATCTAACATGGCAAAGGTTCAAAACCTTTTATTTATTTCTTTTTGCTAAAAGCAACACGAAAGCAATTAAATGAAAGATTCAACCAATACCAGCTCCAGTTTGTACTACTTACCAGAGACCTATGTTAAACCTTGGTACTGGAGGCTTTGGTACCATTTAAAAAGAAAAATACAAATAATTTGCATACCTCCTGCAAAGCAGCAAATCTTTTAAGCATAATAGATGAAGACATGGAGTCAGCCCAAAGAGCTGCAGGCAGTGTTTGTGTGTACACTGCAGAACTTTGTTCCCCACACACCAGTCCCCTGCTATGCCTTGCTCTCCCAAGAACTACTCCAGAAAGTCAGGGACTCCCCAGAGGATCTTCCAACATAGCACAAGAAAGTAAAGCTAGAATTGGAAAATCCAGGCAGCACTGGTGCACACACTCTTTGGATCTTGGCATAATGGTTGTAATCCAGAGAGCACATTTTAAATACAGCTAAGCGCTTGTGTATACCCAGAAGGACAAGAGGCTAACGACACACATGCTACTTAAAACAGCCATCATAACTGTAGCTTGCCACATGGCCTTGAGGTGGGTGGGCTGTGATTAAAAAGACGGCAAAAGTCAAAAGCCACGGTAGGAATGGTTCTCTGAATTACAGTCTTACTATGCTAATCACATCCACTTAACTCCTTTGTGCTTCAGGTGGGGAATCTTCTAAAGAAACATACCGAAGAGAGAACACACCAAAACCAACGATGCCAAAGGGAATCCCAAACTGGCTTCTCACATTTTGAAGAGGAAGAAGAATCCTCTTATCAACAGAGCTGATCAGAAAAAACGCTAACAGTTTTAAAACTGGATAAAAACCTTGAGTGCCTATTAAAGGCAGCGAGGTGAATATTCCTATATATAAATATCCATTTAAAATAATAAATAAATAACTATGATAAGGGGCCTTAAGCTGTATTTAAGTATGCTAATGTCAGAGATTGCTTTACATACCACACACACACAATATTAAAATAAGGAAAATCATTTTTAGAGTTCTTGGTGTTATGCGGTATCAGGTTTCTTTCTGGTAATTGTGTTTCTCCATGCACAGCAGCAGTTGATATCAGTTTAGCTTGAGAACATGCCATCATTCTATTTGTCATTTTACATACAGTGCATATGATGCTCGCTCTTTCCATCTCTCATAGCAGCAAGCAGATTCTGCTAGTATCTATAGCAGCACACCCAGGAGTGGAGAGGAAGAGTGTCAGATTTATAAATAGATAACACCTACAGTACACAATTCTATTTTCCTGTCAGTATTAAGGTTGACAGCACACCATTATGTTTCGCAAGAAATTAACTAAAAAAACAACAGCTACAACAAGCAAAACTAAGACATTCCTTCAAATCAGACATAAATAAGTGCAAATGTCTAAAGCAGGTAAACTGAAGCAACTGCTGTAACCTGTGAAGATTAGAAGCATGTACAAATATTAAGGGGGGAAATGAATTTTCATTTTAGACAGTTTTGTAACGGGGTCGTTGAGGCATCCAAGAGCAGGCATAAATGGTTTTAGAAAGAGTTCACAGCCTAAGCGCAAGTAACCATAGATCATCCTTAGTCATGTGCATGCCCACACACAGGGTAGGTGGGGAAAATTGAGGGTGACTTGAGCTGTACAGAGATAGCGCCAACAGCAACTTCTGTGACTGTGTTGGCACTTCTCCCAAGCACAACTGCAGAAACCACTGCAACTAACCAATCTACAGCCCAGTTCACACCAACATCTCTCCACACTTAAGCAAGCACAAAATGTGGCCAAGGAAAGCCCATGGCTGCTTGTGTCAAGAAAAATAACTATATGAGCCGACTCTTATTTCTTTCAGAGGTGTAATGTAATGCATTGGTGTTGATTCCTAAATAGGGCTACAAGGTGAGACATAGCATGTCCTCTTGTTCTGTCCCTACACAAACGTATCCCTTTAATAACCAGGGTCCTGGAATATTTGTAGTATAACTAAGCTGAACTTTAAAACTACTATATTAGACCAACATGATTTAAAAGGGAATAGTGCAATCTCGAATAGATGAAATGCAAATTCATGTATTTCACAGCATGCCATCTCGCTGCTATTCCATGCACCAAGGTTAAAATTCACTCTTTCTCATTTTAGCCGGAGCTATTAACCAGGAAAACAACATCAGCTTCTAGACAACCTGCATATATATATATATATCTGCACACTGAGGCTGCAATCCTTTGTATCGTTTGTGCCCGCATAGACCCACTTCTGGGGCTGGCATTCGCAGAGCAACCCAGATACTTCACGCATCCTGCCATAGCAGCTGATCCTCCACCTCCAACCTTCAGAGAGGATGCTCATTCTCCCTTTTGCCACTTTCACAGTGTTTACACAGCTCAGGAAAAAAACAGAAAAGAGGAAGTCTCTTTCACACAGAGATGTGTTTATACCTTGCACTGTGCTTCTTCTGAGACACACCACAGGCCACTTCCTTTTATTCCTGCTTTGATTTGATTATGAATAGTAGGATATCTTCAGAGACACCCCTTAGCCAACAGACAGCTCAGGTACCACCACCATTCCAATCTATCTCCTCAGGTAAAATATGATGCATTTGTGGAGACCGAGAGCAAGTCAGAGCAACTGCTGCAAAAGGCCAGCCCAACTGAGCTTCCTCTCCCATTTTCCATTTGTTAACTTCTGCAAGGTACAATGTTTCATGACACAGTCAATTCTGATACTTCATATGATATTGGGGCCTTGCTCTCCTTCCCTTCCCTGGACCATTTGTAGGCTCAACAGTCACCACCAGAAGCAAGATGCTCTCATCCCTGTCAAAAGGCACAACCTGCAACTGAGAATATGAGCATCATCTTTTAAGAGACTGATTCTTCACTGTCACAAGCTGCTCACATCCTCTGACCTAAAGAAAGCTCTTCTATCAATCTAGAGATTTTGCAGGAGTAATCCCACTGCAGCTTCCTAAAAGAAACAAAATACACATTTATTTCTTCTTCTTAATGCCCCTGACTGATATATACTGGAAACTTCTTAAATGTCCTTCCAAAATTAAGGCAGTGATTAGAGCCCCAAAGACTTCACAGGCTAGAAAGAGAATGGGGTTCAACTGGCAGGTTAGCTTTAGACTCATATTCAAGAAAAGACTGAGGACTTGGTCAGGACTACTGCTTCTATGAGGAAAGGATAATAAGGGGATGTAGTTCATCTCAAAAACTAGCAGAATGGACTGTGTATAAAAACACTGCATGAGGCTGAGGTTACAACAATGGAAAGGAGGAGCAAGGGCCAACAGTGCTTAAAGGTGTTGTCTCTGAGAAGTGGGTGTTATGATACTACTCCTCTCCAATCTGCAAGCAAGAGCAAGTTTGTCCTGGCTTCCTCCTGAGTTTGTGTTGTTTTGCAAAGCAGCAGGAATATGCGAGCACTTGGTGAGATTGCAGCCTTAAGCTTTAAAATGAAAATAAATTAAAAAACAAACCCCCTTCCAAATTTACAAAAGCCTTCCTGCTCCCACATGCTGTACAATACATTCAACAATGGTCTCAGTTTGAGATTTCTGAATACTGATGCTTTATGCTAATAAAAATTAAATTCTTCCCTTTGTCTACTCTTATTAGAAGTACCATTCTCAAATAAATACATTTAACACTGTAGTTAATTTTGTGCAGCATACCTAGTTCTAGTAGTGCAACTTTCTATTCTTCCTTTAGTCTTTCTTTTGTGTTTATAAAAATTGCTACATAAGCAAATGCGTTTAAGCAAAAGCATTCTCAAGGAGTTGTGTAATGTTTTTCTTTTACAGATCACTGAGTACCTGTAAACCTACTCTACATTAAAAGCTTCTTAAGAACAAGAGAAATGTATAAAGAATTTAAAAAACGGCTTAAAAAAATATTCCTTTCACCATTTTCTTTAGAGTGGTCTTTTAAAAGACCAATTAAACTTGCTTTTAAAAAAGGTTTAAAAAGAGACTTAAGTTCTCCCTCATAATGCAGCTTCAACTCAAAAAAGTATCCATACATACATTACTGGGGGAAAATCTCAGTATAAAGTCTGTAGTATAAAGGAAAAAGGTAGATTGGTACATTTAGGGATCATCACAAGATCAGAGCCCTTGAAGTGCTGCCAGTAGCTGTATAGGTGCTCAGGTATCTTCTTGCTTGCTCAGTCATAATAAGCTGATCTTCAGTCTTCCCATAAACAACAGCTTCCCATTCACAATTGGCCTGCAACACATGGTCCAGGTAACAGTTACTTTCAAGTCACATCAAACTTTTTGGTTTATAAGCGAAATATGGAATCCAATTGTGGCTGCCTCACAGGAAAAGTAACTTCTCCTGGCATGACAGAATTTCAGCTTCCTCTTCTCTCTCCTGCAGCCCCACCCCGAAAATTTGTTCCATAGGGTTGGGTGACCCTCTGGAGCAGATATGGGGAGAGTATGGGGCACAAAGAAGGAAAACATTTTATGACAGTGTCCTCACAACCAAAACTTAAAATAAAATGTATCATTTAACAATAAGAATTCAACATTTCTCGGTTAGGGCCACTTAACATGCTCCTATTCTCAGCCTCAGCTCCCTCATCTGGAATCTGTAATCACACCAGCAGACTTTACAGTTCAATATAAACACATTACTCCAAATACAGTGTGGTGTGGTGTGGTGTGGTGTAGTGGTTAAGAGCGGTAGTCTCATAATCTGATGAACCGGGTTCGTGTCTCCGCTCCTCCACATGCAGCTCCTGGGTGACCTTGGGCCAGTCACACTTCTTTGAAGTCTCTCAGCCTCACTCACCTCAAGGAGTGTTTGTTGTGGGGGAGGAAGGGAAAGGAGGTTGTTAGCCACTTTGAGACTCCTGAAGGGGAGTGAAAGGGCGGGATATCAAATCCAAACTCTTCTTCTTCTTCTTCTTCTTCTTCTTCTTCTACAGAAAGATCTGTTTGATGGCACCAAGCTTTTTTGAAAATTTTCTTTTTTACAAAATGGCACAAGCCTTTGTAGGAGCAACTCACTTCAGATGCTGAGCAGTTCCATGAAACAGGTTGTCACCTATGAAAGCTTATGCTATTTTAAAATAAAGTTTTTAAATTGTCAGCCACAAGGTGCCATTGAACAGATTCCTCTATTATTATTATTATTTTTTTAAAAAAGGTTTCATACTATATAAACAATCATTACTGAAAATGTCTGTGAACCACTTTTCACACTTGGCGCTCCAGCCAGGTGGAGGTACAACTGCCATCCCCAGAGGACTCTTATAAAGGTAGGTATTGAACACCAGCATCCATCTCCACTCTTTGTAATTTACTTATGCACCGAAGCCAAAGGGGAGGGCTGGATGTGAATCTGGAAGGCAGAGAGGCCTCTCATTCAGAAGCTCTCACTGCGGGGTGGGAGGAAATCAGAGCTCTACTGAACCCATAGGAAACCTCTGTATGCAGAAGCTGTGCCCAGTAAACTGACTTTGCCCTTGAAATGCATGATAAATGATTATGATGATGAGATTTAAAGACAGATAGTGTTTTCAAAATTCTATTCACAAAAAGAGTGCATGCATGCTCCTAACAAATATACAACTTTATTGCTGACAGCTTTCAGAATTTGAATGGACTTCCAAATGCTTTCTAGTCCTGCCTGTTTTGAGGAACACATCAGGAGGAAGAGCCTACATGTGAACAATTTCCCAAGGATGGGTTCTCCTTCCTGACGTTTCATTCAACACACAGGTGCTGAGGCTGAGGCTAGAAGGTATGTACCCATTAGATGCATGTACACATACAGTAATACATATAACATATTTGGAAGCTAGCATCTGAATTACTCTTAACTGTCTTGCCCATGTTTTTCTGCAATGTGGTTCTAGTGCACCATTATCATTTCACTATGCAGGATACTGAAACCTCAGCAGTACTGTTCCAAGTCTACAAAGAAGGCACGGCACTAAAATCTACATAGGTACTACTGGACTTAAAATGAAGCCTTCATATTTGCATTGCATATTTCAGTACCAATGCATCATATTTCAATACCAATGCATCATATTTGCATTGGTAAATATTGAAATTTTAGTTGTAATGGATGCATCGTGAGCATCTTGCAGAAAATAACCCTCAGAAAAGGAACCCTCAATTCCTTATTTATATCTAAGCTGCTAAATACAAACAGAAAGGAAAGAATGTAAAAAGTAATCTTCCAAAGAGCATATAGCTAAACTAAATAAAGCAAATATTAAGATGCACTGAATACAGACCTGGAAGGTTTTTTCTGTTTTGACATTTTTTGAAGCGCAAGTATTCTGCTTTTTCTTCATTGCTACATTCAGCTTTGTTGAACTGGAATCCTGTTTCTCTGGAGTCCTACTGCCTCTATTGTCATGTATTTCCAATAATGGAATCATCAGGAGGGATGTAGTATATATATTTTCTGACTAGATTTACAAAAAAAAAAAGTTTAAATCAAATAACAACTGAAGAATAAAAAACTGACATACAGGCAACTCCCCATTTACATTCAAAGGCATCACATGTTTAAGTGAAATTGTGGGCCACTTCTGAGTTCAGTGCAATACATGCGTGCGTGGTCACATACGTAGCAGATGTTCCCAAAAACGGTCACTGTCTGTAATATGAACAATAATGCCCAGCAGGTTCATCCCTATCAACTAGTGTTTAGCAACCTTATAAATGTGGCATACTTCAAAATAACTAGCATTTGGCAATATGACTTCAATAGGTTGTATCATCTTAATTCCAATAATTCTAGCTTGAAATATTTTATGGATCCAGATAAATGTGTTCTTGTATCACTAACACAAAGATCTTTCTAGCATAAAAGCTGCCTATAAATAATAATATTGAAATGTTCCATTACAAAATGAGACAAGGCTGCT
Organism: Podarcis tiliguerta; assembly: GCF_965153285.1. Taxonomy (NCBI): domain Eukaryota; kingdom Metazoa; phylum Chordata; class Lepidosauria; order Squamata; family Lacertidae; genus Podarcis; species Podarcis tiliguerta. Next base: position 33,955,814 of record NC_139540.1, on the reverse strand, counting down.
GTTTTTCTTGCCATTTAAAATCTAAATTTGGTAGTAATATTTTTAAAGCCAGTGTCATGCTTGGTTGTGCTACTTGTCAACAGAGAAGATTTCAAATAACTATGACTTACAGAAACAAATTAGTTTACATTCTGCCTTAAATATGTGCATATTTTAATTCATGTTGCTCACCTGTACATCTGGAACACTGTCTTCTGTGAAAAACTGGGCACCAAGCTCTTCTTTTTCCCAAGGATCCAAAACTAATGACTTCCTGACTTTCTTCACAGAAGGATTCTAGGAGCAACATTTTAAAGAAACAAAGGCAACTACAATCGTTTCCATAATCCTTACAATGCTATTTTTAAATTGTTATACAGCTCCACATTTCACAGAAATCACCAAGCAGTTTACAATATCATACAAGTATCACAAGTAGATTAAAGTGAAAAATTCCACATTTTATAACAGCACAGAAATAAACATTAATATTAAACCAAAATAAAAATAATGACTAATAGCAATTCCAAATTACAGAAATACAACAGACAACTAGCCAAATATAACAGTATGTATTTACAGGTAGCAACAACACTCTCACTTCTGCTATCTCCCCAACTTAAGCTTGCAAGATAAAGTGGGGCAAAATTACACACTCCCTGCCCCCATGCAAAATTACACACTTCTCTGCTCCCATGCTGGAGCACTCACAATCATTTCTCCTTCCAATAATAAAAAACAACCCATAAAAACAACCCATAAAAAACAACAAGAGTGGGAGGGGCCCTCACCCTCTTTGTAAAGGAGCTTTGAAAAAGGGTAATGTAATTCACCTCTAGTTTGCAGCCCTTGTAGAAAGAATCCTCTTCTTCCTTGAAGAAGATATCTGTTCCAGTTTCCTCCTTTAAAACTTCTCTGATATCTTCTTCCAGATAGGCAAGGGGCTGTGACTAATCAAACAGGTAAAATACATCAAGCAGAAGGCAAGTCAGGAGATGATTTCTCCTAAATATCATAGCACTGTGTACACTACTTTTTAAAAAACCATTTAATTCCAATGCACAAGTAATTCAACTGTTGTATTATTTAATTTATGGAATATCCAGAAGGAATCCAGCACACTACTATGGAAAGAGATATGGACTTTAACAACAAATCAAACCATTCTTCTCTATATACGTATATACTAGTACAAAGGATTACCATTAAACTTTCAAAGGAAGAAAGAAACAACTGGCTTGAAGCAAAGTAACATGGCCTATCATAGCATAGTCTTATATTTAAATAGAGGTCCCACTCTAATAATGATGATGTGATTTCTTACCCACCCTCCATTAGAGGAGTTACAGCAATTTAAAACTTAATATTTAAAACAGTTTAAAATCAATTACATTAAAAAGGGGCCTGATATGTGTATGTGTGTATGCATATCCAAGGCAATGTGTACCAAAAGTTATGTAAAAGGAATATGAACCAAAATTCTACATACCACAATTTTCAGAGGACCATATTTTTTTTCCTGAGCAGCTAAAGCATTCTTAAATGGAGTAGGCGTCCTTGGTGTTGTACCTAGCAGCGATCTTCTAATAGTAGGTGTCCTAAAACTTTCCAAGAACCAAAGTTATTTATGCAGTGTGTTACTATTTAGATAGCCAAAATCTGTCATTTTAAGTAAAGGACTCTTGGAGAGTGAATCCACTCCTCCACTTTCCTTTGATGGTATTTGCAAAGTACCGTATTTTTCGTCCCATAGGACGCACCTAGTTTTTTTTGGGGGGGGAAATAAAGGAAAAATGTTTTTCCTTTATTTCCCCCCCAAAACCAGGTCGGGGAAACCAAACCAGGTCAGGGAGCAGCGGGATGGCGGTGCTGCGCCTCCCCGCTGTCTCCCGAGCTTGTGGGGCTGGCCGATGTCTGCCCGAAGCGCAGGGCACTCTGCTTCAGCGTGCCCTGCGCTCCATGCAGCAGGCTGCTATCCGCAGGCTAGGGAGCCCTGTGGGAACTCCCGCGGGCTCCCCAGGCTTGCTGATAGCTTCCTGAAGCCTGGAGAGCAAGAGGGGTCGGTGTGCACCGACCCCTCTCGTTCTCCAAGCTTCAGCGAAAGCCTGTATTCGCCCCATAGGACGCACACAGATTTCCCCTTTATTTTTGGAGGGGAAAAGGTACGTCCTATAGGGTGAAAAATACGGTAATTCTTCAGCACATCTGGGTTTGGTTTGGTTTTTAATTCATATCTAAAAGCCATTTAAAATCAATCATATACTTACCCTGCATTTTCTTTTTGATCTTTGGGTGTTACTTCTTTATTATGTAAAGGTGTGGTAATAAGAACCTTTTGGCCACAAATTGGAGTTGATGTAAAGGCAGGATTTTCAATGTTAAACTGCTCATTTCCAGAACAGGTGTTGAAGAACTGCACATAAAACAAGAACAGAAATTGTTCCATGTAAATTGAGCAGTTTTGCTTTTATTACTCTGCCCCATACACACAGTTATGAGCTGTCCAACTTGTAGCAAGACAAATTCTCATTCAGCATCATGCTATTATGAAGATTTCGTAAGAATGATTCTCTACCCTTAGGTCAGAGAAGAACAATGGGCTGTACCCAGGTATGTTTTACACCGTGTAGAACTATCACTGGGTACAAGCCAATCAGTTAATATCAACAACATCATTAAATCAATCAATCAGTCAATCAATTTCTATACCACCCTTCATCTGAGGATCACATTGCTGTCTTTGCAACTAATGAAAACTACCTTTCATTCTACTTTGACCTTTTGCTGAACTTTTGGAGTACAGTGGTACCTCAGGTTACATACGCTTCAGGTTACAGACTCCGCTAACCCAGAAATAGTGCTTCAGGTTAAGAACTTTGCTTCAGGATGAGAACAGAAATCGTGGTCCGGCAGTGTGGCGGCAGCAGGAGGCCCCATTAGCTAAAGTGGTGCTTCAGGTTAAGAACAGTTTCAGGTTAGGAACGGACCTCCGGAACGAATTACCGTATTTAACCCAAGGTACCACTGTAATCATTCCAATATTTTCAGTGATTTTCTGTAAAATTGTTGGCTTAAAGCTGTGTTGGATTTACGCCATTCAGATTAACACTGGAAACAATAATAATTTGTATGGAAGAGCTGCAAGCCATTTATAGAGCCAATCTCAATTCCTGACATGACACAACCCAAGACAGGTCTGAGTCACCTGTTAAAAAGTGCAGAACCAATGTACTAAGCAGGGAAGAGCTGCATACTTAACTACACAATTGTTACAAGAGACTGAATAGTGTAACATCATCTTTTGTTGATTTATAGGATTTAGTAGACAACCCTGCCTAACCTATTAAATAAAAGCAAGTTTAATTACATTAATTTTATTTACCTGGGAAGGAGAAAAGGGTAGTGTTTTCACTGGTGTTTGTTTTAGTGCAAAATTGGAACCATTGCTACATGAACCATCGTTCTGTTCATTGACTGATGGTGACAGTCCAGTTCTAGTTTTCTTCTTCTTGCGCAAAATAGTTGGAGGAGTACTGAACTTGGCTGTAGTTGGAGATGCTGACTCTTCGTCGTCACTTGATTTTTTGCCATCTAGTACAACACTTACATTAAATTGGCACTCCATGGCCCCATCATTGTGCTGAATCCGCATTAGTTTTACTGGAGCTTGACTGACAGGGGACGTAGCCGCATCAGAGAGGTCAAAGCTGGTGACGTCACTCCATGCTACAGGATCCTACAAGGGGGAGAAAGAAACATTGTGCCTTGTGTTTATTGGAATAAACAGAATTATTTATTTCAACAGAATTGGACTGGTGGGATCAGTTGCTTAACTATGCACCGTCATTCTAGCACAAAACAACTAAATTTAACTCTAGACCTTACGTGCATGTCTTTTTAGTTTGAATTCAGTCTCCTAATTTTCTCTCATCTTATTCCAGAATGTTAATTCCTAATTCTGCATTGTTTTTCTTTACAAAAACCAATAAAGCAGCTAATAGTGAAACACTATTATTATGTAGCACTTGCAATACATAGAACAAATGCTATATATTGTGTTAATGTTAACATTGTTTGTTTCTCTTTTGCATATTATAAAAAATAACTGTTTATTAAAGGCTGGAAATAAGATGATTCAGACTTACAGACTCAATGAGTTCTAGTGTCTCTGCAAATTCTGGAATAGTCTGTAGAGATGACAAAACCGCATTTGCCTCCACAGCCAAATATTTGGTAGGAGAGTTCTGCTGAGCTGTTGCAGTCTGGGTTTCATCCAGATTATAGAAGTCATTTGTTTGTTCCCCAAGGCCATTTAGGGCATTTGTCATACTATCTTCCATGATGAAGCCTCCAGACCAGTTAGAAAAATTTCCAGCTTGCTAAGAATACAAAAAGTGTTGCTTTTTATTGATATTAAACATGAAAGATGACTAACATAAATTACTTTTAGGCAACCTAGGTCCCACCTGCACTATCCACTTAAGGCAGTATCACCTCAATTTAAACAGCCATTGCATCACCCAAAGAATCCTGGGAGCTGTAGTTTGTTTGTTTTTTAGTGTTGGGAGAGTGGTTGGGAGACCCCAATTCCCCTCTCAGAACTACTATTCCCAGAGTTCCCTGGGAAGAAGGTCTGATAATTAAACAACGCTGATTGGCATTTAGGCTATAATTCAAGCATGCTGGGATTCTAAGGGAAACACATTCCATATGCAAAGAAAGAGCCAATGTCAGAAATAGCACAGAAGCTACTGTTGTGCAAGCAGCCCCCTTCCTGCAACATTTCCTTTGCCCTCCATAATTTAGCAATGAAAGGTATGTAAAGCACCAAGACTTTCTTCTAAAAACTCTAAGATAGTTGTCCTAAGAAGCACATTATGTCATTCAAGCTGTCTCAACTGCCCCTCCCTCTTGTCCCACTGTCCCAGTCTGCAGGGAAAACCAACAGGATTCCCTCAAGGATTCCTGTATAAGCAAAGGAGAATGGGGAAGCAGAATACACATATGAAACAAATCAGAATCATAGAGCTCGTTCATTAATTTGTTTAAAATATGAACAGTAAAAGATCATTGGCCATCATGACATCATGATATTTATAGAAAAAGTTCTTACAGACGAGACTCTCTTTCTCCTGATTTCATTCTCAGCCGACATAAGTAACAGCTCAAGTTCCTTAATTTTTTTCTCTTTGTCAGGATCATCATCAAATGGCTGCTGATGCATACAGTGAAGAAAAAACAACAACACCAAAGGACAAAGTGTTATGTTTAGGGCACATTACTGAGAATGGCAACATATTTGCTGTTATAATTATCTGCAAACTCAATTAAACTTTGATAAGTTCTCATTCAAAACATGGGTTGCCAACACAGAGCCCACAGGTTCACATACACCCAGAGGCCTTCCCTGGTGCCCATAAGTTCCACCCCCACTGTCCCTCCTGACTGCTTTTTCAAGATTAGTTGCAACATAGGAGAAATTCTGATGGGTCACAGGCTCACAGCTGGGGATCATTATTCCACCACCCCATGCCAAAAGAAGAAGAAGAGTTTGGATTTGATATCCCGCCTTTCACTCCCCTTCAGGAGTCTCAAAGCGGCTAACATTCTCCTTTCCCTTCCTCCCCCACAACAAACACTCTGTGAGGTGAGTGGGGCTGAGAGACTTCAGAGAAGTGTGACTGGCCCAAGGTCACCCAGCAGCTGCATGTGGAGGAGCGGAGACGCGAACCTGGTTCCCCAGATTATGAGACTACCGCTCTTAACCACTACACCACACTGGCTCCTCACAGTACAAGTAGTCTTCAAAGAAGCCCTCTGTTGGCTACAGTAAGAGGTTTTTGAAGTTTAATTACAATGGAGGAGAGGTGATTGTGGGTTGCAGCTAGGGAGGAAAGGATTGTTGCTTTCCTGCCCAGCTGCAACTCTCCAAAGTCGCAGGACCTGAGCACAGGAGAACTCTCCCCACCAGGGGTTTCCAGCAACTGGTATTCAGAATAGTTTGTTTTAAACTGCAGTATTATTTAATACAATGTGCTAGCCAGGCCACTGTAGGCCATACAATCTCTATCTGCCCCCCCCCCAAAGAAAAGGGGGAACACCTTATAACCTTTGAAACTAATTTTATAGACACATTTTTCGCCTCCATTTTAATGGAACTGCTGCTCAACACAATCCTGGTAATAAAGTCCTTAAACTAAAATATTTGCATGCTATCTGCCAAATATTTTCATAAAAAGTTTTAAAATTGATCATTATAGACAGAACTTACCTGAATGAAATTTGAAGAAGTTGTGACATGGTCAATGCAGTTGCCTTCTGTTGAAACATACTGATATCCTGGGATCTAACAAATCAGAACTGTTCTTTATACACTGATTTTATACACTTTATACACATTTTTCAATTTCAGCAATTTTTAAAAATTTGACACATACTTCTTTTCAAAAACTGATCAATTTGAGACAAATCAGGTTATTAAATTATAAAAGAAAATTTATCCACCGTATCACTTTCATTACAATATCCATTTATTACAGTATCACTTGGAGACAAGAGCTCATTTTCCGAGTTAAAAAAAAGGCTTATTGAGGCGGTAAACATTGGATTTCTAAATAAAAATTCTGAAGATATTTCCTCAACAACAATTTTTTTAACAGCAATAGTTTCTTTGTGATATAAGTTTTAACAGAGTGAGCAACCTTGGTAGGGTTGGCAAGATGCAATGCACATGCTCTTAGAGGGAACTGGGTATCTTGATACGTCTCAGTCTAAATTAGCTGCCTAGTAGCTTTCAATGTTTCACTGTTGATATTTAAAGCCCTAAACAACTTAGGACCAGGATACATACTGTAGCAGACAGCCTCCCTTGGCATAAACCAAGCCCGTCTTTTTTGTAAACTGCTTCAATGTTTTTTTCTACAATCAAGCAGTATATAAACTTTATGAAATAAATATATTTCTAAGTTTTCACAAGGAGAAGTGGGCAACAGCACACACCTCAGGAAGATCCTCCTTTGGGCCATTCATGAGGCAAAGACAGTAATAACTTTTAAATACCTCTTAAGAACTAACATTTACTCAACTTTTCCTGGACTCCAGCTAACTCCCCAACCTCTGTTTTATACCCTGCCCCATTTGTAATACATAGTTGTCTTATTATTCTTCATCTATTTTGGAAACATTACTTAGTGTCATTTATTATGATGGTTCTTACACAAACCACTCCAATTTTTATTATATTCATCAGTATTCATCCATCACTATGCATTTTAATAAATAAATGAAACAGAAAACATCTATACCAGAAAAAGAGGGAATTTCAGCAGATTAGCTTGTCATGCCAGCTTCATCTAGGGAAATCCCTTGCTTTACATAACTATGAAAGGTACAGGAGCCTTGCCTTATTTTTCACCTGGCTAGCTATAGCCTTCAGCCAAATTTCTAAAGTCCTTTGCAGAAGACTAATCTCTTTGAAGACCAAGAATGAAGAGAGAGCAGGAGAGGTGGTGTAGAAGGGGATGTGAAAAGAGAAAGGGCTGCTGGGAGAAATAAAAACAGTGGTCCTACTCACCACTGGAGAGAATGCAGCACTTGATAGAAAAAAAATACCATCCATTTTAATATATGCTTCCAACCCCCGACAAACACAAAAGGTTCTGAAGAACTTACATGTGCCTGCACTGGTATGTAAAACTGATTTGGGGTATGAAGATGGTCTGTAGATGCACAAGTTTTGTGTGGCAGTTTTGATGAACAAGGTCGCTCAGTTTTGATTCCATCTTGTAAATATCCTTCTTGTTCTACTTTTCTTCGCATAGTGGAGTTCCAATGATTTTTGATAGAATTGTCAGTCCTAAATAAATAATGGGACAGATCCAGCCAAAGTCAAGCAATATAAAGTATCATGTATTCAATTGATGAGAGTTAATCACCTGCTTAATTCTTACTGAAATGAATTAAAACATAAACAATATTTAACTTTGGCTGCAAAATGTAGAAATTATGTAGTTACATATTACACTGACCTGAGAGATTAGCTACATCAAGATAGAAACAATGAGAGAAATAATGTATTGAGAAGGAAAGTTACCTTTCAATACTTCTCTAAATTAAAAGGGGAAATTTCAAATATTTCTAAAACAGTACAATATTTCTTTTTCATAATAGAAAGAGACGGGGGATCTAAGAGGATTCTTCCTAACAGAAACTTGCACAAGTAGAATTTTAAAATGTTTCTCTTCCTCCTTTGGATTCCAAAGTTTCTTTGTTATTGGAATCATAGCCATCTGGAGGAAGGAATCTGTATTACTTTAACTGCTCCGAATATAGCATCAACAACTATTTGATTCAGATTTTAAAATAACTCAAAATGCAAGATAAATTGCAGAGCACAAAGAACAAAAGAGGAAACGTATGCTATATGATAAGCAGGACATTTGTAATTACTTATCAACCAATCCTGCAAAATCCACCGCGAGATAATCCATTTCTTGGATATTTCTTCCTAGCTCACCCTTTAGAAATAAACTTTTACACTATCAATTCCTTCTATTCTGATTCTGGGGAGCACTTACACAGCTTAGCTCTGTAGCATTCTTGGCATGACAGGGGTTGATGGGAGAGGGGAAATAGATGTTGCAATATCAAGCAACAACATGGGTGCTTGAAGAAACTAAAGGAGTTCAGTAGATTGCTGGCTAGTTACTTGAGCCAGAAGGCCACAGGGCATCTAATATACCAAACTCCCTTCTTTCCTTTCCTAAGCCTCAGTGGTTACTGGTTGATGTAATCATGCCTGCCCAGAAACACATGCAAGGAAGGACCCCGCTCCTCCAAACACGCACACACCAGCCCAATGAGCCTAGCTGGGAGAACTACTAGGTGCTGCTCTACAAGTTTAAGAGAAATCTATGGAGATCAGTTGGGGACACTGGATGCTTGGCAGGATTGGCCAGGCAGAGGGACATTTATTGCTATGGCACAGCCTACTGCACAAAAACATTGAGTTAAGACATGGCATAGAGAAGGGTGGAGCCTCTTTGAACATGCTAATCTGGGAGTGGGGGGAAGCCAGTGTCAATTGTTTTGGCATAGGTTTCAGAAACCTAGAAATAACAGTGCGATTTTACCTTCCGGGAAGCAACTTTGCAATTTCAGCCCATCGATTTCCCAAGCGTTTGTGAGCTTCATAGATGATCCTGTCCTCCTCCTCAGTCCATGAAGATTTCTTTACCTCAGGATTAAGGTGATTATGCCATCGTTCTCGACATTGCTTCCCTATTCTTCCTTTTAAGTGCTTTGCAATCAAAGACCAGCGCTTTGGACCATATTTCTGAACAAGCTCAATAACCTGGAACACAAATTGAACAGAAACAGTATGCAACTGATTACTATATAAGAAAACAATAGCCATATTCATGATAAAGAATTAGAGAATCTCAATTACATTTATTTAGGCTATTTGTACATGGAATAAAATAGTAATACTCAAGTAGTACAAGATTGTGTCAAGCAAAATGATAAACAGTTATATTTCAAAAGTTCCAAAAGATAGGGTGACACTGACTATTTAAATAAAAAACTGTACAGCATCCAACCAATGAGAAAGAAAATGCATTTTGGAAAACAATCTGAAACATATCACTCTTCCTTTCCACATTCTGTGTGGCCAAGTACAGGGTGAAATGAGAAAACTTTTAACATGTAAGAAAAACAAACCAATTGTTACATTTTAACACATCATAGTTAAATACATGACAATGTTGTGAAAAACTGATAGCATTGTCCTATGGGAAATGAAATCAATTTGGGAAAATATTCAAGCAATTTAATTTATATTTTGGTTTTCATCCAAGTAAACTCTTAAGAGCACAACAACGGGACTGTGAACCCCATCCTACAATTGAGTCGGCCAAAAGGTAAAAGAAGTAAGGTAAAAGCAGGGTAGTGCACTCTTGGGCAATCCTACTGTGCTTTCAGAAACATAATTAACAATCAAGAAAAATATAGATCTCTTACCCTCTGATCCTCTTCCTTAGTCCAGGGGCCTTTAATAAGTTCTGGATTCAGGACTTTTTGCCAACGGTGCTGGCACTGAAAATCAGAACGATTCTGCAGAAGAATGAAAAAAAAATCACTGTATAATTCCAACTGAAGACTCCATAACGCTCCACTATACACCCAGAGCTTCCATTAGGAGCTTTGTTGTTGACTTTCAGTGTGGGAGACATCTTGGCACATGCAATGGAGATGAACGTGTGGCTTTTGAACTCTTGTATGTAAAATAAGGAAAACCTCATTGAAATAATTTCTACTTACTTGTAGATGACTAGCAATAAATGTCCAGTCACTTGTACCATGCTGTTCTACTAGCTTCTTCAGCTTTTCATCCTGTTAATACAGTTTTTAAAAACTTATAAATAGGCACATGACATTAGATCTAAACATAAAGAAAAGCCATTACCTGGTTAAGGCTCACCTCATCACGCGTCCATTTTACTCTGTTACATATCTTCTTCGTTCCTTTTTGTTGTGGTACTTCATAGTCATGATCTGCATAGTGAAGGTCATCATCATCTTCCTCACTGCAAAGTGCAAGCTAATATTAAGTTAACATTGACAGTGAAACCATGCTTACACAACAGCTCGGGAAATCTTTTTTAAAAAGTAACAAATCATCAGCAGAAGGCCCAATTCAAATTGTGGAACAGTAGCCTGAGGGAAGGACAGTTTTCCTTCATTGTTTTCCCATTGACACCCCCTGCACTGCTTTCAGTTAAGAAAAAGATGTAGGGCATCCAAGCAAAGATATAGGGCATTCCAAGCATTCCATTTAGGCAGGATCCAATACGGTCCTGAGATTAATGTCCTGGGTTTCTCAACTTAGTATCATTTGTTTTATATAAGGTCTGTCTTGTTGAAGAAGGGTGACTACATAAGAACTTGTTAAATTTTTATTGGAAAACCACAAACATAACTAACAAGCGCCCAGATTGCATTAAAGGTGGCCCTGTGTTATAGGGAAACACACCATGCATTTTTCTATGTTAAATTTATTTCTGTACAAGAATGTTGTGCAGCAAATGGCATTAAGCTGGGAACTCATGATGAAATAAAAGAAATGGGAAGAAGATTGTCATCGCCCTTGTACCTCCTTGATGTCTGTGCGCCATCTACTGGACAAAAAAGCTAATTTCAAAACTATTGGGTGTTTACATCAAAAAAATTGTCCATAGTTGTATCACACTTCCTTCCTTCCAAAAAGAGGGTATAACAATTAAAGAACAGGAAAAAACCCACTGGCTTCTCACCTCCATCCCCTTTACAATATCTATTTGTGACACAATATTGATATATGTAAATACCCTATTTAGACAAACATGTTTCAGCAGCTGCTTCCCTTCAGCCTTTCTAATAAATGTGCAGAAATAAATATTTTACAAATTTCCAATACATATGAGGTGTAAGGTTACCAAGGAGCTATGCTTTTTAGTTTACATCCACCAATGTACTACTGGTACATGATAGTCCCTGGATAGCTGGCTGGTTTGGTGGCACTGGATACTTTAAAGCCAGTCTAGACATATATATGTGCACACATGCATGTGTACAGGATTGGGGTAAAAGCAGACACTGAGGAACAGAGAGAAGGGGGCTTACAACTATATTGGGATAATAAAAAGCAACACTATCTCTGAAGCATACTCTTTCCACATTTCCTCTGCCTTCATCTAACTTAGGCTTTGAGTGTTTATGGAGACAAACACCTGTAGTTTATCAGTTGCTTAACCCATGATGTAATCATGAATGTCAGCATAACTCTCAGTCACCAAAGGGTTTCCTTTTCTACATTGCTGGATGCCTTCCTTGGTGTGACACTTGTTAGAGAATCCACACAAGAGGAAGGGAAGCAACTGTTCTTAAATAGTATTGAAGAAATCCTATTCTTCCTAAAGAGACTTCCCTGTAAGGAATGCACTGATTTCCCTAGTGTAGAAAACAGTAACACTACTTTGAGGAAGCTGGTACTAGTGCCATGATGCAAAGTCACAAACCACTGTATAAAATCAAGTGAGACAAATAAGTTATCCCATGTAAACTTTTTAGGAACAGTGTTCCCATGTACTGTAATATAATACACACACACACACACACTATGCATACATTCCTCATACACAACAGTCTTCTTTTTCTGAGGCCCTTATGAGATATGCTTAGTTTCCTATGTGTATATGATGAGCATGTACATGAGATGCCCACATCAACTGACTTCTCTCAAGATGTAATTCTTCAGGGAACTTAGCTCAGCTAGTATTTCTTTCTTTACTGTAGAAAGCAGTCACACTATTTTAAATTCTCTTTCTTCATTGACAGTATTCCCATTCTCATTCAGTATTCTCATTCACAGTATTTCCAAGTTAAACACAAAATATGATTTGCAAACAAGTTCTAAACAGTGGGTTGTATTCAACAGAGGGCTAAACAAAATGTTCCATCAACACAAAATAATTTTTCCTTGCACAACACAATGTTCTCCCCCTCTCCTCCCCATGTGCCCTCTCAAATATGTTTGCTGGTGGTGGTGTTCCTCCAGAGCAGATTTGGGGGTAGTGTGGAGTGCACATAGGGAGAGGAAAAGGGGTGAAATCTCACTGCAAAAGCACAACTATTTAGTTGAATGCTACCCCATGGTTTCAACATTAAAAACAAACCTTAGAAAGAACATTACTGCTCTGCTTTGTAAAGGGGTATGGCAGGGTTGAGCCTTGCACATACAGTAATAAATCTTATGTTATATATATTGAAAGCTAGGAGACGATTCAGATGTTTAGGATAGCAGTTGGGCAGTTCTTGATGCTTCATTTCTCTTGTTTTTCTGCTAAAAAAATAAAAGTTTTGACAAAACAAAGAACAAGAAATACTGCTTAACACTACATTTGAACCAGGCCATGATATCCCATTTTAAGCCATGTTCACATTCAAAAAGTCATCCACATTAGACTTAGTCTGTCCATTTTTACTTGGACATAAGTCCCACTGATTTCAAAAGTGGCTTACTTCCAAATAATTGGGCATAAGATAGCTGGCTAGCATTTCTAGAGTTGCAAATAAAACTAATAAACATAGAATTAAAATTGAGCCCACAAGTGTGTGCATGTGAACACATGAGAGAAACGTAACAGACTGCCAATTCAAACTAAACTAAAAAAAAAAATCCAGTTTCAATCATTTTTAATATTCTAGTGGAAGTAAAAAGGCAGTTTTATGAATGTCAAAGCCATTTGCACACTATCCAAACTGCATTTGTTAGACCCACTGTTAACTTTAATCTGATAGATAAGTAATTCCACAATAGTTCTTCATCTAACCTGGATACCTAGTTTGATACTGTACATAAACTATCTACACCAAAATGAAATTCTTACACATTCTTGTTTTGAGATCTGTATGTTAATTCTATGATCACACAGGGTGTAAATTTCGGAGTGATTTGTTCTAGAAATATGAAAAAAAAGTTTGTATGAGAATAAAACACACTGTACATGTCTTTATATGCAGGCAACACTCTCTCTTGTTAAGTCCTTAAGGTCAACATGGACATTGCTTTCCTCCCCGTTGCAGTCCCCCCCCCCAAACAACAATTAGCTTTCTACCTTGCCTTCCCAAGGAAGAAAACACAGTGCCATGTCTTATTTAGTAACAGCTGTACAATCTACTATTCTCATACAGAGGAAGGATAAAAAAAAGAAGAAACCACTATATCGACACTACAGTAAATAAGCAACAGAGGGAAATACCAGGATAAGAGGACATGAATTACCAATATGAAAGGCTCTTTTGTCACTGTTATGTGACTCGATGCCAAAAGACAAAAACAAAGAAAATAGGGTGGAGCCCAGAGGGCAATATAAATTTCCAAAGGGGAAGAAATCCGAGTGTTGTAATAGTGCTGTAGCTGGGGAGAACCAAGTGAAAAGATTACTACTGAATACCCGAGAGTCAAGTGAAAAGATTACCACTGAATACGCAAGATTCTGTGTCCCCTTGTGCTCTGTGAATAATATTAATGATGTCGGAGGGGGGGCACCTTAATTGGCAAGATGCACTCAGGTCGAGGCGCTGGGGCGCAAGAGTGAATGGACCAAAGGATCCGATGGTCAGGGCACGTGGAAACGGCAGCGAGGATCTCCTGAGGCGAGGGGATCTGTGGAGACAGCCGGAGGGCTGTCAGGAGCCCCCTGTTCCCGCGGATAGGCAGGGCTCAGGTTCCCCAAAGGACAGCAGGCAGGGCGCTGGAGATGCCTCGGGGAGGGGGCGATCGGGAGGGTCTGCGGGGGCCACTCACCTGCGTGGCCTCTTCGCCATCCTTGGCGCGCACCATAAGGAAGGCGAGAAGAAGGGAGCGCGGCTGTCACCACCGGCCAAGGCGCGCAGCCCCCAGGGGGCGGGGAGGGGGGCGCGGCTGCCTTTCAGCCCCGGCCGCGCCTCGCCCCCCGCATGGGGGACATGGCCTTACGCCCAGCGAAAGGGATGAGAAGCCGGGCTCCAAGTCCCCCGCCTGGGGCCTCGCTCGGCTGTCACGGCTCGGAGCTCCTCCGGCAGGGCTGCTTTCCCCCAGGCGCCGCCGCCGCCGCCGCCGCCGCCTCCACCCTCGCTGGCTTCTTTTTCTTCTTTTTTTTGTCCCTGCCGCCGAATCTCGCGCCCAGCCTCTTTCCAGAGCCGCCGTTTGAATCTGCGCACGCGGACTGCTACGCCATTGGCTGCTCCAGAAAGCACGCGACCAAGCAGCGGGGCTGGTGCGAGGGAGGAGGGGGAACGGTCAGTAAGGGGAGAGAGGTGGCGGGATATGGAAAGGAGCCGGAGGAGGGGCCGAGGGCGGGCTAAGGCGCAAGGCATGCTGGGGGAGGGAGTCCTTTCGCCTCGCAGGGCTTGTGAGGGGACAAAACAACCGAAACGAAAACGGCCCGTTTTTAAGGGCAGTAGCCAAAGGCAACTCGGGAACGGGCAAAATACCCTCTGGGATATGTACGGAGTCAGCCTGTTGTGCCGCTTTCCTTTTTCCCCACGTAAAAAGTAGCGAGAATCCGTTCCTCTTACGCCGTACGGTATACAAGACTGGGCACTCGTGAATTCGCCTTTCTCAGGAGAGAAAAATCTGTATTAATTAACGATAATACAATTGCCTTTAAAAAAAACACGGCATTAAGAAAAGGAATGAATAGCAACACTGCGAAGATATTTTATACCTGTCAGAGAAGCAAAAAAAGAAAAAGCAAGGTCTCCTTCGAGCCGGAATCGAACCAGCGACCTAAGGATCTCCGTGTGGAGCAGCGCCTCTACAGTCCTCCGCTCTACCAGCTGAGCTATCGAAGGGACGTTGAGTTCGCTGCTTCTGTTTTCTGTATAGAAAGTCTCAGTACAACTCCTGGAGGGAAAAACCACTGGCTAACGTATTTCAAACTCTTCATTGGCATTTATCTTTATGTTTATATATGATTAACAGCCGCGTATGTAAACAATTTAAAATTAAGAGGGGTGTTTTTTTTAGGCTGGTTTTGACGGCAATAGATATAACCATGCAACTGCCAATAGTTCTATAATATTTCTAAAAAGTCATTTCAGTAGTCGACAGTAAATGTGAATTCAGGGGCGGCCTTAGGGGAAGGTCCACCTGAGCTCAGCCGATGCGTTTTTTTATGTACTCTCTGCTGCAGTGAGAAGCAAAAAGCAAGCGCCTGTAACATCCACCCCCACCCCCCAATGTTCTATTAGTTTCTGGGGTACTAACTACAAAAATTATCTTCCCTCAATTAGCTTTAAAGTACTGTATGCTTCTTTTTCAACTTCAACTTCAATGTCATTTGTGCTAGGTAGCTAGTTCACTTCAAATACAACCAAACGTTAGAAGCACTATATAAATTATTGCATAAATTACAATAAAGTAAGCTGTAAGGGGTAAGCTGGATGGCTTTTTATTTTATTTTATTTTATTATTTTTAAAGATAACATAATGGATATTCCAAAATTAATTATGCTTACTGAGATAGGAACTGCTACAAAACAGAAAACTTATTAAAAGTAAAATCTGTGACACATCTGTTGTGTTACATAGTGCGATGCCACTACTCAGAATGTGGCTTTTCGGCCTTTGGCTTGTGCAAATGCAGAGAGATGAGGGTTTTGAGCAATGCCGTTCTTTGATGGATGGGATAGCAAGGGATGGGAGCCTCTCATCCACCATGGATCACATTCTGATGTGTTTCAGTTGTGAGAAGCTGAGCTCACTGCTGGCAACTGTACCTTGAAGTGCCAGGATAATTAGTAGTGCTACCCAGACATTCAGGAAAACACAAATGGAGATGATGTTGGCAAGTCATATGCACAGGATGTGACCTCGGTACAATGTGGTGCCCTTCCATAGCTGTCAACCTTCCCTTTTTTTTGAGGGAAATTCCCTTATTCCAGCGCCATTTCCTGATGCTTCCCGCTGCTATCCTGTTAGATATCCCGTAAACTGTCCCCGGGACAGGTGAGGCTGCTGATCCCTTATTTTCAAGGCTGCTGATCCCTTATTTTCAAATCTGAAAGTTGACAGCTATGTGCCTTTATGGGCCCATCGTCTGAATCTGAAATCAAATCATGGTAGTTATTGAAGCAAGGCTCCTTCTTCCAGCTGACAACAAGCCATTGTTTTCAGGACTCCCTCTTCCCTGTTTTCCTCAACTGTTTTCCTGCATAACTCAGGAGCTTCAACATAACTCAGTTATCCTGTGCCAGTTTTATTGTCCACTGGTAACCTTTCCTCCCTCTCCAATATTCTGGAGGCCCTTTCCCTTCCAATCGTAGCCTCCACATCTGCTCTTCCTCTACCTGTCTAGGTATGGCTGTATTTTTAGATCTGTTCTGAACTTCTTATCTCCATGTGTGTGTGACTGTGCCTCTCTGATTCTCCCTGTTCAGCTGCACAAAGCTGAGGCCTAGTCTGCCAAGTGAGCCCATTTGGAAAGAATGAGCCAGTGTCACGGGTGTAGCCAGGGGGGGGACAGGGAGGGGCAGCTGCCCCCCATCAATAAAAATCAATTAAAAATACATAGCTGAGGTTCTGCCCCCCCCCCCAAAAAAAACAAAAGCCTGCCCCCCCAACAAAAATCCTGGCTACCCCCATGGCTAGTGTGCCTTCTCACTCTCATGCCCTCTGTGCTTCCTCCTTTCTGAATGTATGTTGTGTGTGTATCTGTTTAGTTGTGATTTTATTTAGCTAATTTTCTCACACTGCTATACACAATACATATGTACTGTTGCTGACCTGGATTCACAGAATTGCAGGGCTGGAAGGGATTCCAATATCATTTAGTCCATCTCTCTGCAATACAGCAATATGTAGTTGGCCCATATAGGCATTGAACCCATGACCCTGGCATTATCAGCACCATGCAATGGAACTAACAGCCGTTGAAGTGTTAAACGTGTCTATTTTGATTCATGTCAGTGTGCAATAAACAACCCCATTTTTAAGACCTATATGAATTTACATTTCTTAGTAGATCTGCCATGATGCACTACTGCCACTGTCCAAAGGTTCACAAGAATTAACAGGTGTCTACTGAGGAAGCTTGCTTACAGGATGTTAGAAGTGTTTGAATACTGAATCATTCAAAATGCTTTTCAATAAGTCTTTGCAGCTTTGTGAGAAGACTCGATAACTACATTTTCCTGATCTAGCAATATTTCAACTACATTTTTTTTTATCTAGCAATATTTCAATTCCACATTTCCAACAACTGAGTCATCCATTTAGTGGAGGAACTGCAGCTGTTTAAAGTCTGCTGACTACAGATAAGGCTGTACTATGTTGCTCAATAAGCTGAAAGTTTCTAGTTGAGGTCCAAAATATTTTGAATATAGAACAGGATGCATTTTGTGAAGTTCTATTCCATTGCCTTTTTAAAACAAACAAACAAAACAAACCCTATTTTAACAGGATAGCTTGCAGTACAATACACATATAAGCCTGCCAGGGAAACAGCTATACAGCCTCAGATGGATATTGTAACTCATGAATTATGGCCATTTCTATTTTTGAACGTTTCATGCAGACTCATGAGTTACATGTTCCATAAATAGGATGGAGGAGCTTCCAGTATGGTCAGCTGAGAGGGGCATGAGGATGACAAGATGTTATTTAAACCACTAACCTATGGAAAGGCCTCAGCAAGTAAGCGTGAGGTGGGTAAATATCAACACTCTCAAGCCTTTCAGATGGAATTGGTAGCCAGTTTGTGCCAATGGAGAATCACTGCACTAGTCATAGAGATTCAGCTAACTCAAGCAAACTACACATCCCTGTATGTTGCAACATTCAAAGGTGTTCCCTAACAACAATTTGGCCCAGTGAGCCACTGCAGCAAGGCTGTGGCTCCAAGAAGCAGATTCTAGTACCTATAGAAAAGGGAAATTCATCCTGACATTCTGGCAACAGGACCTAACTCATTGTAGGCAGGCAGGGACAGCCATCAATATATGCTGCGAGGGGCTGTTGTCTCCTCTCCATTCTTGCCAATGCTGCAAGAACCATTCTGGGCTCCTCACATGGCATTCTACATGCCTTTCTGTGGCTATGCTTGCCAAACATAGGATTATGTTCACGTTGCAATGAATAAGGCACTGCAGCCCAACTCAACCAACTGAATTGGATGCCCAGCTGACATCCACAACACACTTCAGCTGCAGCATTGGGCAGAATTCTGTTACAGTGGTACCTCGGGTTACATACACTTCAGGTTACATACGCTTCAGGTTACAGACTCCACTAACCCAGAAATAGTACCTCAGGTTAAGAACTTTGCTTCAGGATGAGAACAGAAATCGTGGTCCGGCAGTGCAGCGGCAGCAGGAGGCCCCATTAGCTAAAGTGGTGCGTCAGGTTAAGAACAGTTTCAGGTTAGGAACGGACCTCCGGAACGAATTAAGTACTTAACCCGAGGTACCACTGTATCTTCAAGGAGACTGAAGCACAATTCTAAGTTCAGCCATCCACATTCACTTGGAACACATCTCCCAAATGCAGCACCACATGACATTTGTAGATTCAACTCCCCAATGATTACACCCATGCAATTCTAGACAAGGTGTCAGCAGCTTACTGTTCTTACTAGCGGCTAAGAGCAGGCTGGGGAAGGGGGGCGGGGGGAGTTTTCCAGGCTTGTAGTCATGTGTTCCATATCATGACATTTATGGTTGTTATCTACTTATGTCCCCCAGCAGATTTTGATTATTCTCTGTATTATTATTATTATTATTATTATTATTAAACTTGGTAATCTTTTAGAATTGTTTTCATTATACATTAGTACTTGACTAGTCCTAATTGAACGCGGGTGGCGCTGTGGGTTAAAGCCTCAGCGCCTAGGGCTTGCCGATCGTCAGGTCGGCGGTTCAAATCCCCGCGGCGGGGTGCGCTCCCGTTGTTCGGTCCCAGCGCCTGCCAACCTAGCAGTTCGAAAGCACCCCCGGGTGCAAGTAGATAAATAGGGACCGCTTACTAGCGGGAAGGTAAACGGCGTTTCCGTGTGCAGCTCTGGCTCGCCAGAGCAGCGATGTCACGCTGGCCACGTGACCCGGAAGTGTCTCCAGACAGCGCTGGCCTCTTGAGTGAGATGGGCGCACAACCCTAGAGTCTGTCAAGACTGGCCTGTACAGGCAGGGGTACCTTTACCTTTTTAGTCCTAATTGAAAATGTTTTGATATATAATTATAGCTAAGCAAAGATTAACAACTCTGAATTAATGCATTTTCTTCCAAATAAGGATCAGGAAGTGAACCAGAAAGTGACCTATACAGAGAATGAGACAGTTCTATCCAATATATTTTGTATCCTTCTGTTTCATCCACTCCATTCTATCTCACCTAGTTGGCAGTTCCTTCTGTGGCAGCATGTCATTCTTCCATTGAGCTGTTAGCGGGTGGTTTGGGGGTAGCAGCTGCCCTGCTTAGGGATTTTCCCTACCAGTTCTTTCCACTGTTATTGTTTGTGCCTGCCTCAAGGTTACCCCTTACGTCTACTGGTTCATGTCACGTAGTTTGAGTGGTGCGGTTTTGTTTCAGCTACATGCACAGGAAGACTCCAAACAGTGTTGCTATAGATACTTGTAAAACACTTGTCCTTCAAAGAAAGAAAACAACACTATACACCCTTTTCGTTAATCTGCTTTTCGCATAGGCACCTAGGCTGTTCTGCACATGCCTTTTAACTCAGGGTGGGAAAACTGTGACATGGAGAGGCCTTGTGATGGGGTGCTGCTGCTCACCTGATCTATACAGTGCTTACTTACTGTTGCTTGCTGTGAAGTAGAGAGGCCAGGAGATGGCAATGTCCATTCAGGGGAAACATACCTGTTGGAGTGCTCCACTGGTGCGCTTGCACTACCCTGATCTCACTGATTCCTTGCCCCTTTATCTTGCACTATCAGCTGCACCACATGCACCCAGAGAATCAGGTGAACAGTGGCACACCACCATGCCATCTGCTACTGTCAGTGACCCTTCAAGTGTTGGTCTCCAGTGCTCATCAGCTGTAGACAGCATGGCCAATGGTTAGGAACGATGGGAACCAGTCCAGCAACTTCTGAAGGGCCACAGGTTCCTCATACAGCTTTAGCTCATGAACTAGCAATTCCGCCTCAACCCTTTGCCCACATCCTGTAATCCAGAAAATCTCCGGAAGGTATGCTTCTCTGAAGTGAAGCGAATTTAAGGCTAGCCAGGTATTAATGGATACAGTCTGTAAGTTCCCCATGCAAATTTCTGGGAGGAAGAGAGTAGAAACCCGATAAATATTTAGAAGCAGAAACTCCACAGGCTCTTTCCCGCCTCTTAATCCAGTATTCTGAAAAATAGTTCCCATCAGCCTTATTTACATTTGCTCTTCTGCTTGCAATCCTGGGATATAATCATTAAAACATACTGGCTACATCAACATTTGACCTCTCATGTGGTCAATAAAAAATAAAAATAAAATTCCAGAAGTCGCAAGCACTCAAGGTACGGGAAGGGATGAATCACATCCGACTCTACAGAATTTACTCCCACTATAAATTAGGAAGGTACTATCCTCAATATGTTCTGGATGCCTGGTTAAAATATTTTAGTCCAGGCCTTTGCACCATTAATGCTGGTTTTTTTTGCAGTTTTAATATCAAATGTGTAATGTAGGTTTTTAATGTTTTGTATGCTTTCATTTTGTTAAGCTGCTTTGGGACCCAGATGGCGACAAGTGAAATATGATTTAAAAAAATTAATTCATGGACACAGTTATGGGAGAATAGCTTGCAGATCCGTTCAGGTGAAAACCTGGGTTGCTGCTCGCGTGTGGCTCACTTCCACCCAGCCATAGCAGCTAACTCTGACAAAAGACAGAAAAAGCTGGCCTTTGCCCACAGTACTAATAACAATAATGTTGGTATAGAAATTAGGAAAAAGTTGTTTAGCTTATGTTTTTAATATAGCAATCAAAGAAAATCCCAAATACTGTACAATAAAGTGTAATATAGTACACTGTTATAATACACTATTGATACAATACAGATAAAAAAAAAAAAACAAATTAGTACAGCAACCACAAATAAAATCTGAGTGTGCTGAACAGCCAGCATTGTGAACATGGTATCATTGCTATTCTAATTGTATTCAATTTGTAAAGCACTTGCTGTTTTCAAAGGTTTCCTAAATATATACAGTACTAATGCTTATTTATACATTTTTTTTACTCAATTACTTCCAAAAGTGCACTATTTCTCTTCCTGGCAATAACCTTCATTAAAATGAAATCTAAAAATACAAATCACTGTTCAGTCTTTTAACTTTACTACAATCATAGGGGCAAAGTTGGAATGCTGCCTTAAAGTATTTTAAATGCAACACTTTAAAATACTAGGGGATATTCACAAGTATATATTGAACAAAGCTTTTTGCTGGAATGTCAGTCCCCAAACTGAGGTTGTGACAGTCTGATTAGCATCCAGCATGTCAAACTGACCCAAAGAAAAAGTAGCTTAGATCTGAATTCTAAGCATACACATAATTGAGTTCCACTAGAATTGGTGGAAATTGGGGATAATTCACACACATTGGGCTTATATGAAATCTAGGTGGATTGCATGTGCACAGGGAAGAGCAGTCATCAAAGCTCTCCATTATGCAGATATACTCAAATTTGTCCCTTCAGAAAAAAGCCATTTTGGTTTTGGAAAATACATCCTTTCTATAGCATTTAGTATACAGCTGCAGCAGTGGTCTTCTGTGATCTTTACTAAAGCAGAGAATAGACGTCATGTCTGGACCATAAACACAGCAACTAAATACTGCCCCTATAACAAGTCAATTTCAACTGAAAATGTAGATTATTTAAGGCTAAATGAGAGGAACACATTATACAGGCAAAGAAGGGGAAAGATCAAATATTATTTTTAAAAATCAGAAACTTTGTTACACCTTGCTACTTTATTTTTAGCTGGGTAGAAGTATACTACAACAAACATTCAAAAGTGAAATTAAGTGAGCAAGCCATTTTTTCAGTTGTGAAATAATTAGGGTAAGTTTTTAAAGCTGAAACATCCAAGGGTTGACTCTCCAGAGAAATATAGAACAGTAATGTAGTAAGTGCACCTTGTATACCCACTAAAATACTACTAATGGAAAGCAAATCAGTATGCAGCAATTCCAGAAATTTCTAGAATGCACTTACTTCTTCATTTTTCTTCTCTAATTGTACAGAATTTACTCCCTCCTGAGTAAACCAGTGTATTGGTGCTGCTGTGCTACTACTGTATTCCCACTTCCCATTCATATTTTTATATATACATTAAACTTGCTGTTCAAGAACAAGCTTTTTTGACCGACTTAACAGTGTTTGAAAGAAAGCTATGGCCTTTCAACTGTCAAATTTTTAGACCCACAGACATCAGAAAGCCTGACGGTTGGTGAATAATAAGGGACAGAATTTTGAAATGTCTAAAGTAAATGCACTTCAGGCATCCCCTTGCCACATCTGAGATTTTCCATAAATTCATTTTATAGAGGACTCTCAATCACTCGCTGAAGCTGCAATCCTGTAACTAGTTGCATCTGCTTATAAAGGCTACACTTAAGCTTACTAAGTGAAATATATCACATTAGTGGCAACTATGTCTCATCAAAGTGAATGAGACCACCATTTATTTGTGCACATTAATCCCATTAACTTTGATGGAGATAAGCTTACATTGCACACTTGCAATATAAAAAATTAAATGTTAACGCTTCCCCAGCATACTTACAGCTACAGCAGTATTTTTTCCATAACACTCCTAAGCCAGGATGGGAAAACCTGTCGCCTTCCATGAATATTGGCCATGCTGGCTGGGGTGGATTAAGTTGAATGGCATCTAGAAGGTCACAGGTTTCTCAGCCTTGTCCTAATCCTTTACTATTTTCATTTTACAAACAGAGCATTGCAAACATCTTTTCAACACATCACACAAGGGCAAGAATACAAAGTGAATAACTTTGTATTTTTATTTTCTGAGTAGGGAAAAATGAAGAGTCATAACACAATTCCTCAACAGAAAGGATTTCTACAAGGAACAGAAAAGATGTACTTAACTCTTAGTTCACACCACATTAAATTATAAAATCACCCATGCCTTCCCAACTTTACAGCTCTTGCTCATTTATACATGCATTTTTGCGTAAAGGATGTTGACAATTATCCTCCTTTGCACACAATGAAAAACCATCAAAGTATTTCCAAGCTAAGGAGAAAAATATCAAACCACCAGGCTGTTTATCAACCCTATAATCCAAGCCAATTTTAAGCTAACAGTGGCCATGATTCTCATCCAAAGAATCCTGGGAACCGTCGCTCTGTGCTATAAATCCCCCACAAAAATATTTCCAAAAATACTGGAATTCCCAAGCTTATGTGATAGAAGCCAGAGATGTTAACTGAATTTTCAGGATTTAGATATCCAGTGCAGATATCCATATGGTCAGAGAAAGAGTAGTTACATTCTGGTTTGTCTCACAAGCCATCTCATAATATATTAAAAGCTACCTTTAAACTGGGGCATAGGATATTGCTGTGCCAGAAAGTCCAATATCACCCACCCCTGCACAATCCCTTGCAAATGGAAAACACTTTGGGCCATGGCCACAAGTCTGGTTGTGCGTTTGTTAGAAGTTACAGTGGTTTTTTATATTCCGCCTCAAGCATCCTGTTCTGTGTGGCATGATCAATTTTAGAATTCCCTATTTACATCACATATTTCATTTCTTGACCAAATTAAGCAGCAAAACTATATATTTGAAATCATTTATTTATGAAAGTTGTATTTGTATGTTTTATATATAAGCAGTGCATGAAATAACAAAAGATTTAGTCCCTGAATGAGAAAAGCAAAAAGGGTGTTTGAATGGATTAATATAGTTGAATGAACCAAGGCAGTTTTACCTTCGGTTAATTTCCCATATAAAAAATAAACCTTCCCTTACTTGGGACATTTTATCATAGCATTGCTTAGAGGTTTCCTGTGTGATTATAACTGCAGAAAGTGTGAGCATATTTTCAGAATATAAACATTAATACAAACTTAGTATTTGTGGACCAGGTAAAACTTGCATGTTGAGTAAACACTGGCTTCAATAGCTAAGCACTTCAGATTTCTTTTCAGTATCTCTTCTGTATTATAAGTCATTTACTGTTTCAAGTTTATTTTCATTAGATGAAGCAGTAATAATGCACATAAAATAGAAATAAGCAAAGAGGCAAAAGTGCAACATCAGTATCAAGATAAATATTCTATCTTTACGGAGCAAATACTATGGCTGCTTAGTAAAAAATAGCACTGTAGATCTGATGAATATGCTGTTTAAGTGGATGACAGTTTAATCAACGTGATGCATGAAGACTTGCATAAAAGTGAAACACTAAGGATTTCCCATTTCAGGGAGTCAAAAAGAAACTGTTACTATATCGCTGTAAATCTGATGAAACTTCTGTTAAATTCCATTAATCCAACATGCTTAGAAAGTGTTAATAGCCAGCACTGATAACCAACTGTTATTTTTCAAAATCTTCCTGCACAAAAAGCAATTCCTTATTAGCCTGCTGCAGTTTCTTAAAATACTTGCATACTACTGCCTTTGCAATGTAAAGCACACGATAGTACTTTACCAGCTCAAAATGAAACATGCAATCACTAGCCAACAGGGCAGTGAAAAAGCTGTGCTGGCTCAGTCCGCCATGCATTGCTGCATCACCTTTGCTTTAGATTCATCTTATACTATATAGCACTTTGCCCTATCATTCTTTAAATGTACAACTTTTAAAGAGATCTCAATAAATATACGTGGGTTTTTGAGAAACCTGAAAATCTAAATGGATGCAAAGTGTTCAGATCTAAGGGAATGCCTCTTTATGCTGGAACCAACACACTACATTTGTCAGATTTTCTTTTCACATATTAATCTTTGAAACATAATGATTTCACATGGGCTGGAGGATTAAGACTTTAACAGAAATAAAATTACAAAAAAAAAGAACCCACATCTACAGCAGATATTCATCCCAGTGCATATTCTAATAACTAATTTACAGGTAACTGAGAGCTAACCTGGGCAGCAAAATGGCATATTAAAAGCTATTGTCTATCACACACTTGCTATCATGCAATGAGTAAGCTATAATCTTTGAAACATACAAGATTCAATTACTAATCTTATGTGGCCCAGCCAACAAACATTACATTTGCACAGTAATCTCCTGTATTTTATCAGTTGTTAACTATTCATGAATGATCCATTGGCTCAGATGTATTAGTGATTTCTGCATCTTGACTATCCATCTCTTCAGGCTCTTCCACAGAATTTCCCTTCTGTGCTTTTGATCTTGTGGAGAATGTTGTTCCCACTGCATTTGACATATTACTGTCAGTTGTTTCTGCATTCAGATGTCCGCTGCCACTTGATAAAGAAAAGGATTCAGACAAACCAGTCTGAGGGCTCCTTGTTTTAATAGATGAACTTGCGGCTTCCAGTTTTCTTTGAGAGAAGTCTTGTGTCGCCGACTGCTCTGTATTCTGATCCCGCATGTGTCTGTCCATTGAAGCCTGAATCGAAGAAACCATTTCCTGCAATTTTTTCCGTTGTGCCTCAATCAAATTAGGATCAAGCTGCCTGCTGTCTCTCATGGTTCCTACTCCAGGAGCTATCCGTATTAGCTCACTGTTTCCAGAATCACCTGTGTACACTGAAGACTCAGATTTAGCAGAACTTGGACTGAAGTCTGTGCTTGTGCTTTGCTTTCTTAACAGTGGAGCTTCCCTAGCTCTTTGATGAAGTGATTGGCTACCAGCTGCACTTCCTAAAGAATGGCCTTTCCCCTGAAACGCTGTTATATTGTGAAGTTGCTCTGACTTCTTTTTAACTACACCACCGCTACCTAACTTTAGGAGTCCATGTGAAGGACTTGCTTCCCGGCTTCTTGAAGAAGCTTCTGCTCGCACTTGGCTTAGGGCCTCCTTAACCAAGTCTTCAACATCGGCGCCCACAGGAAAATGCCCAGCAACATCCACACAAAGTTCCACTCTATCTTCTGCTGCATTGTACACAAACGTCTTACCAGGCAAGTGTGGAAAAGTACAATGCCTACCATCAGCCAGACCTACAGAAAGGGGAAAGAGATATTTTAAAGTTTATATATTGCTTCTTAATGATGGCTGTGAAGCAGATAACAAAGCATACCAGGGTCACATTATAAGCACAAAAGGTTGTACAGTGGTGCTTTACTGGCCGAGGGAGCCAGCGTACAGCTTCCAGGTCATGTGGCCAGCATGACTAAGCTGCTTCTGGAGAACCAGAGCAGTGCACGGAAATGCCGTTTACCTTCCCACCAGAGCAGTACCTATTTATCTACTTGCACTTTGACGTGCTTTCAAACTGCTAGGTTGGCAGGAGGCAGAATTTGGTAGAAACACTGTTAACAGCAGTGAAGAACTGCTGGCCCATGGGCTTAACTAGGCTTGCCAGGCCCCTGAATGTGGCCTGCAAGGCCGTTTTAGGCAAACCACACCCACCTGTCAGTCAATTGGTATATGACATCAAATAGCAAGATTTGTTATCTCCAAGCCTAGATCCTAACACTGTGATGCGTAGTACTAAGATTGAAGATAAACCTTTGCCTGCTTTTTATAGTAAATTGTCAAAGTGCAGACACATTTTTCTTATCTTGTGGTTGCTCTGGTTAGTCTATTTTTAAAGTTGTTTTGCTAATAGCGTTGTATAGAAGATGGTTGCTTTTACTCATGATTTGTTAATTATTTTATATGATTTATGTTTTAATTGTGATGTTCTATTATGTTATTGGTACTTATTGTATGTAAGCCACTTTGTGACTTGTGTGAGTGAAAAGCAGCACCGAAATATAATAAATGTAATAATAAATTAAATTATCTCTGATCTTAACACTATTGGACCACAGCACAAAGACTGGAGAAAAGCTTCTGCTTGAAGCTGGAAGTTTGAATCACCTGACATCCTATGACATCAGGTGATTGACAGGTTGGACGTCCACCCACCTATCAAAATGACATATGGAAGGTGGACAGGTTCCATTTGTCCACCCCTGATGTAAAGCACACAGGAAAGTAGAAAACCAGAAAGAAGCAGAGTGGCTTAGAGGTGTACAATTGCCAATACTGAAACGAAACAGAAATCAGTGGGCACTGACTATTATTAGCATCTTTTAATGAACTTTTAGATGTCATAGTGCTTGGACAAGTTGTCAGAACAAAGATAATTATCTAATGTTTTTTCAACAATAAAGCAATCCTGTTCTCATTCAAGGTATGCAATGTCAAGCTTGGCAGAAAAAATGGAAAACTGAAAGGATTCAAAACATCTAAACTTGTATAGAAAAACAAAATGATCAATTTGAGGGCAGAGAAAACGCTGAACTCATGTGGTAATTACAGCCTCACAAGTGTGTCTGCATATGTGTAATAGGCATGCAGTCTGATTAACATATTACATTGTACAGTAAGCCTGCAATTTATGCGCGTTCAGCTTTATGGGCTTGGGGGGGAAATAAAAAAATAAAATAAAAGGCAGTGGAAAGGGGTGGATACACACAGAGAATGAATTCTGAGGCTTTGTCACAACTCTGACTTGATGAAAGGAAAAGCATAATATAAACAAAGACTTTAAACTGTAAAGTGAACAAGCATTGCACTGGCGCATAGTGATAAAAAATTCCTGAAGCAGTCTTTCTCCATAGCTGTGCTGCAGACAAAACAATCGAGATCCTGCCTTTTTGTATCCCCTGAACTCAAGTCTGAGATTGTTTCTTTCAAACAAAACACATGTAGTAACCTAAAAATAAACCTTGGGTTACCACTTGTGCTTTGTTTGGAGGAAAGTACAAAGTAGACTTTATTTGCGTAGCCGACAGGCCATAGCATCAAAGGACAAACACCAACAAAGATACATTACAAATATGGTTACCATAAAATCTTGTGACCTATTAAAACCCTAGGTAAATTAATGGGCTCATGGAGGAAACAAACCATGAGCCCATGTTCAGAAGACATGACAAGACAGGATCTGGATTGTTTTGTCAGTGGCACAGCAGCAGCAGGTGAGAAGTGTCCTGGGAATTCTGCTCATTCACATTATAGTTTAAAATAAACGATGGTTTAACTTAATGTGATGTGCAAACTGAGCCACTGTATGTCATTCTGGAAAGTTCTCTGAACTACAGTAGTAAAAGGGTGGAGTGGAATGACCTGCTGCACAATGAGACCAGCAAATGCAGCTAGTTAGATTGAAGCTCTATGTTTCAGGATTAATTGTATCACATTCTCCTTTTCAGTTCTTGACTTTGGCTTGTAACATAGATTTTGTTCCTCAATCAAGAAAATGAGCATGCACACACTTTAGTTCAAGAAGACAAGAAAAACAATTGTGACAACAGTACCACTAATTCAGAAGTCCTTACAGACCTTTACCCACTCTGTCAATTTCCTTTAAAGCCTGAAGAAGTATACATTTCTCTCTACTATAGTAAGTGTGTGCTGCAACCACATCAATGACTTTGTATCTGTAGCATTCTAAAGCATCCTCCTCTGTTTGAGCTGCTCTGTGTCATTCTGATTTGATTTGCTACTCAGGCCGAATCTGATCCGTTAAACCTGAAACTGTTTTATTCCCATAACTATAAAGGGGAATCTAAAAAATAACTGTATTTTCCCCCCTTTTCACATAAGTGGGTATAATCTGCAGGCAAAGGAGTTCATCCAGAGTGGCTTAAGCTTGCCAAAGTTCAGGCAGATCCAACCAGTGGACTTCGTGCCAGGAAACATTTAAGTTGTTGAGGTTTTTTAAGAGGAAGTGTTTGATTTTCTAGCAGAATTGCATAGAAATTGTATGTATGTTCTCTCCTTTTGAGGGAGTGAAATTGTGATTAAAAGCTAGACTTGTCCGTCAAAACAGAAGATCCTCCCACCTCTCCATCATCTCCCCTCTTGAGCTCTGGGTGTTTCCTCAGTCAGTTTAGTTTCGATTTTGAGAAAAGAAAACAAGCAAGGAGATATTGTGCATGGTACTGAACGTTCTGGAAAAATGAAAGTAACAGAGCTACTTGCAGTATGAGAACTCCCTGATCTGCCTAAACACAACTTAATAATGGCAAAATCAAACTAGAGAACAACAGAGTCTGCCTGAATCACCCTGATTTGCCTTCTCATTTGGGGTACACATGGCATGGTTGCAACACCCTCCCCACTATATGTATACATATGTACACGAAATCAAAGCTTCACAATAATTTTCTCTTAAAAACCATGATATACACAAGCACATAGTTAGAAATTATACCCATTGTTTTCTTCATTATATTGTAGAACACACCACCCTGATGGAACAAGTGAGGAAGTCCTTTTGCATAAGACCAGACATCTTCTCCTGTGGAACAGGAAAAAAAGGGCTAGTTAACTAGCATAATTATAATTGGTGGAAAAATATTAACTTCATTTATATATAAATACAAATGCCTGTTCCCAGCATGTCACTAAAGTCCTCCAACTTTCTATCACATTCTAGCCCCCCGGTCCTAAATACAGTGGTACCTCGGTTTATGAACTTAAACAGTTTCGGAAGTCCGTTCTTAAACTCAAACCATTCTTAATCGGAGGCGTGCTTTCCCTAATGAGGCCTCCCGCCGCCAGTGTCCTTTCACCGTTTGGATTCCATTCTTAGACTGAGGTAAAGTTCACAAACCAGGACACTACTTCCAGTTTTCGGAGTTCGTAAACCGAGTCATTCGTAAACAGAACTGTTCTTAAACCGAGGTACCACTGTATTCTTTTCTTAAAAGGTTTCCTGACATGCATGCAGCCACAATCTCTTTTGGATACTACCTTTATGCTTCATACTCAGATGAGAACAAGAACTATCCTACTAGAAATGGTTACAGCTGAAGAGATATTTTTCTCTGAATAACAAAAGTCATATGACCACAACACTTCATAAGGTTTGTTCTCAGTTAAAAAAAGTAAAGTTGCCAGTTTCACTTTTGTTTCATAGTATCTACTCAGTTTCGTTTCCAATATTCACTGTTAAGCTTTTGGTTCACAAAATTACACACAGAAACTTCCATTTTCTTTTGAACAGTCATTTCCATCATTTTATTTTTAGTGCCTTAATGCACAAGCCTAATTTTCAAAGCAGCACAGATAATGCAACTGCGAGTGCCAAAAACATTCATGACATTGTGCAAATGTTACGCCATTCTGCAATTATCACAAGGGTTTTATATTGGGGGGGGGGAGCTTTTTAAAAAAATGCCTCAGCTGGTTGGAAACCAAGCAATACTTTTGATGTCATGCACCCTGCAAGTGAATGGCAAAGACTGCAATATGTTGATTTTATTTGCAACACTGCCAATTAATTTGGTTTAAAAGGTTTCTTAAAGTATAACCTTCCATAGATCTGGCTGAGTAGCAGAAATACATATATTATATATACTCTCTGGACAAGCAGTTCAGCTTTTAAGTTTGTTTTACTTCACCAAAACCCTGTTAAGCTTTAAATTAAGACAGTAAGTAAGATGAGGTGTTGCAGTAAATATTTCACAGCTTCATATATATGCTTTAAGTATAGCATTTATAGCAAAGTAAGCAAATAGGAATCAAATGAGAATCCAGACACAAAAAAACTCTAGCTAGTTACTAGAATAATAAATTTCTTCATGAGGAAAAATTAGGAATACTGAGAAAAGTCCATTTATCAGAGCACAACATTACACAAATGAAGACATAAGATAAAGCTGGGAGAGGAGAAAAGTGGCTTTCAAATACCCCTAAACCAAAGGTTGGGGAATCTGCTGTTTTCTAAATGTTGCTGAACTATCATTCCCATCACTGGCCACGTTGGCAGAGGCAAGTCTAAAGGGCCACAAGTTCTCATCCCTGGTTGAAACAGTAGTTACAGGTACTTTTTTTAAAAAAGTAGTTTCATTATTTTCAAAAGGAGGAACAGTTGTGCAGCAATAAAACTACTAGCACATTTCCAAAGCTTAGCAGTGTTTGGTATGGTTTCAAATTAGAGGACTGACCGTGTGTTAAGATTCCTGCATTGCAGGGGGTTGGGCTAGATGACCCCTGGGATCCTTTCTAGCTATGGTTCTATGAATTATGACACCAACTTGTATTTATCTAATAGTTGGTCAAATCATGTATGGATTTCTAGCTTTATAAAATTCAGAGTTAGACATATCTCTACTCTTTGAAAAGTGAAAAAAAAAGTGTTTTCCTTACCCATAAATGTTGCTAGAAGACACAGAGAGTACATTTCCTTGTCGATTTGTTCTTGGATTTCCTTGGAAGCAATTTTACTAGTAACAGCAACATCATCAAGTTTCACAGCATGGGCCGAGTGAACTGAAGCGGTCAGGCTGCTCTCCTCCTTGCCTTTGAGAATCTCTATAGTTACTCTGTCACCATGCAGTAGAGGAACAGGTTCGTTTTCCTGCCCTTCTTTGGGTGGCAAAAGCTCTTTGGGAGGAAAGCCAACTCGAATACATTGCAAATGGGGAGGAATATTAAATTCTCTAGCGATGCTTTCTTGCAGTTCTAGAAATGTGGTTGTGGATTTCAAAGTGAGCATGGCCTGCCGCCCATCATTTGTTGTTATGCGTATTTTCTTCTCTTTTGTAGACGTTGGGGAATAAGGAGTCTTTGTAGGTGTAACAGGTGCAGAAGATGGCCCATCAGGAACAGCACCTGGGGAAGATGTTCTAGGTGGCACTTTTTGTGCTTGTTTCAATTTTTCTGTTTTGCGTTTCTGCATTATAGGTGCCTGTTCTGCAATGTTTTGCTGAATAGTTCTTTCAGTTTTACTCATATTTAGCTCTTCCCTGTGCAATGTTTTTGTTTTCTGACCAGTAAGAATTATTTTGGTTGGAAGTTGAGATTCCAAGTCTTGTCCTTGCTGCACATCATCAACTCTTCGGGCATGAGCCCCATCAATGTTTACAGGCGTATAATCATCAGGGTTCTTTTTGGCTGTTTGATGTAGAATGGTATTGACAACTTTCTGGACAAGAATCTCACTGCCAAATTCTCCAGGAAAATGCTTGGTAACAAGTTTCATTGCAACATCATACACATTGCTGTTTAGAGAAGGATCACTTTCATACTGAAACCAGTATACCGTCTCTCTCACCACTCTCCCACCCCACTCTAGAGTAATTGGGAAAGCTTCAGGGAGATTGTCATACTCCTTATCTTCCCAATAATGCTTGAATCCACAACCACATTTACCACCTGTCGATCTGGTATTAGTTCTGTCCCCATCCAAATACACAACAGAACCATCATTTCTGACACGACGCACCAATGTTCCATGGCACCAGTTACAGACAGTCAAATTACTCAAGTTATAATCAGGTACAAGTACATCCTTAACTGGATTATAGGCACATACCAAATTGTTAAGAGGGAAACTATAATTTTTATCAGGCCTTAGCTGGCCATGGGTACTTTTTGCCAAATTATAGAGTTTCCCTCCGGGAGCCAACCACTCAGGAGCAACATGAAGTTCTGAAAGGGCACCACAAATGAGACACTTGTGAAGGCGGTTGTCCACCACTGCCTTTTTAGCAGCTGCTGTGACATCTTCAGGCTGAACTCCTATTACACCAGTCCTTCTATAGAAATACTGATGTACATCAGCTACTAAACTGGGATGAATGCCATGCTTATCCATGAAAACCTCTTCCATGGCAGCAACCAACCTCATCAAATATTTGTCTTGCAAACTTCTGTCACCCCCAATCACACAACTACCATCATCTTCCAATTTGATGTATTTTTTAATAAGGTCCTGAGGTACTCCCCAAGCTTTAGGAAGTAATTTCATAGGCAATTGAGGCAAAGCAGCACCTTTTATCCCAACCAGAGGAATATAATGGTTACGGCCAGAACTACTCCAGGCAATACAGAGAGGTTTGTTCAACATGCCATCTTTTCCCATGCATTTTTCTTCTGGTATCAATCCAGGTAGAAAAGTGGCAGAGTAGTCTCCTGAACTACGCATTCCGCTCAGGGAATCCAAGAGGATGATGGGCCGGTGCAGCACATTGGCCAATCCAAATATGTGGATGTTTCGAAGGCCCATTGGTACACCCTCTGGGGGAACAAACAAAGGATCACATTCGTTTATGATGTCTTCCCATTCTGCCGCATCAATGAAGTCATGAAAGAGAGCTTTGTAGCGGCTGAGATTCTCCCTAAAGTGCTTCTTGAGATTCTCCCGCAAAGCGTGCCAAAACAGCTCCCTGCCCACCAGCGCCCGGGAGATTGCGTGCACCAAGCAATGGCCATCCCCATCCACGTGGACCGGGATGAGGCACTCCTGGCTGTTGTTGGCCTTCTTGATATCCTCCAAGGTGTCGTGCAAGTAGAGAAGGCTGCCGGAGCGGTCTTTGCCATACCCTACCGTGTCGACATGCTCAGGCTCAATGAGGAAGGCACGGTCGCCCAGAAGAGCGCAGTCAAAGATATCCCCCTGGTTCATCTCGGTCAGGAGCTTGGCCTTGCCCGTCTGCTTGTCCATGCCATAGCGGGCCAAGATGGGAGACAGCAGCTTGCAGTGGTAGTTGGACAGGCCCATGACTTTCACCAACTCGGTGTTCTTCCTGGGGGGCCCCGCCCCGCTCACCCCCAGCAGCGCGTTCCGCAGCAAGTTGTGCAGCACCAAGTCCGGGTCCGTCACCTCCTCCACCGCCAGCAGTTGCCGCTGCTCATGGCGCTGCCCGCAGTCCGTGCACTCGATGCTCCCGCTGCTCAGAGGCCCGTGCGCCGGGAAGAACAGCCGCGCCTGGCACTTGGGATCCGGGCAAGTCCCCGAGAAGATCCTCCGGTCCCTCTTCTTCGAGACCGGCGCGGCCACCGGCTGCTGCTCCTGCTGAGGCGGATGTTGCTGAGGCGGCTGAGACATCGCTCCGCGCCTCCTCCTCCTCCTCTTCCTCTCGCCTGCCTGCGGCCGCTCTCCTTCCCCGCTCCCTTCGGCTCGCGGCCCCTCACAGCTTCATGCCCCGCTCTCCCCTCCCCACCGTAACGGACGGAGCCTGACAGAAGCCGCCCTTCGTCCTGACGCGGCGCACCAGCCCTAACAGTGAACGCGGAAGCCTCCGGCACCAACACTGACTGCCGCTTCACTGCCCTGGCCGTTGCCCGCAACGTAACGGCCTTTCCCCTCCCCTCCTTCCATGCACACGGCGCAAGCGCGGCGGGCTGAGGCACACGGTAAATGTAGTATCCTCCGCCCAGGAAGTCAGGTCTTGTAGAATAGGGATCCCGGTGATTAAAAGACTACCGGTACCAACATGCAACGCGGTACAGGAAAAACCGAGAGCCATGAAGAAGGATGTTTTTGCACAAGGACGACCGGGAAATGTAGTGTTTTCTGTCGCGGAGGGACGAGCGCGATCAAATAGACAGGGGTGCGAAAGCGACTACATTTCCCAGAATGCTTCACGACTTGCTCTCGTGGTTTATGGCGTCAGGGAGTTGACGAGGGGTAGGTTGAGGGAGAGAGTTGTTGAGGCGCTTAATGTGACATATGTAGCTCAGTTCGATGCGATCAATAGGTATTTCTCCGGGGCAAGTACATCAGACTGCAGCTTTCGACTAAACAAATCCCGTCGCCTCTTGGATTTGCTGTTCTCTTAGCCCGCAAGCTATACCTTATGGATACTAAGTCTGAGTAATTGAAATAACTACATATTCTTCCCCCTAGTGGGAGCCCTTCTAGATCAGGCCAAAGGTCCATCTAGCACTCTGCTCTTACAGTGGCGAGCTAGATTATTATGATTATATATTTGTTTATGCCCTGCATTTTTCCTTGATGGGACTCAAGGTGGCTTACAGATAAAAATATGAACTTCTGAAAACATAGGGGGAAATTTAAAAAGCAATTAAACATTGATAAAATTTAATCTATACACATATCGATGGTCATGGCAAGGCCTCAGGGAGGACCAGAGTGCATCAACATTATCCCCACTTGTCTTGCCCAACAATATATTTGTCAGAGGCATGCTACCTCTGACACAGTAGTCCCACTGGGAGTGAGATTATAGTTTAGCCATTTGCTGTGAGCAGTAGTTATTTTTGTTTGACCTGAGTATTTCAATATTTAGCTTCATTGGAAGGCCCCAGGTTCTAGTATAATGTGTGAGAGAGAAACTGCTCTGTCCACTTTTTGCACATCATGCACAATCATATTTACCTTTTATATAATTTATATCCCAGAAATGAGATTGTGTGAGACTATTAAGAATGGGGGCAGGGGGGAATACCTATGCTGTCTGCATGCAGAAATAACAAAAAGCAAAAAGTACTCAGAGATTAGGGCTGTTCTAATAATTGCTAGTGGTGTAAAAGTTGAATGGAGAAGAATGCTAAATGTTAGTGCTTAATTCCATGCAAGTGTTTAATGTGAGATGAGTGCTCTTCATGTATGCAGATTTGTTAAGTGTCCACACAGTGGAGCTAACATTGAAACATTTATATTCCCACCCCTTTAATCCAGATTTACCCTTTCCAGTTAAAAAAAATGTGCTGCCATTTACCCTTTTGTGAGATCTTAACAACCAATTTATAATATCCCCATTAGGAAGCACCGAAATCTCATATATTATTATAGTGTTGCTTTATTATATAATTGTATTTTATTAAAGATTAAATGTGCTTTTTTGCATAGGCAAAATGTTCCCTTTTGCATTCATTCTCCACTAGTGAATTCCTTTAAAACAAGCACTGCCAAACCATGCAAACTATATAAAGGATTCATTTCAACAGTAGAAGAAGAGTTTGGATTTGATATCCCGCTTTTATCACTACCCGAAGAAGTCTCAAGGCGCTAACATTCTCCTTTCCCTTCCTCCCCCACAACAAACACTCTGTGAAGTGAGTGGGGCTGAGAGACTTCAGAGAAATGTGACTAGCCCAAGGTCACCCAGCAGCTGCATGTGGAGGAGTGGAGACGCCAGATTACGAATCTACCACTCTTAACCACTACACCACACTGGCTTTTTGCATCAGCTCCTTGCTGATGCAAACTATGTATCCAAGCTGTGGAGAACCACTAACAATGACTCTGCCAAAGCCCTTGGTGATCAAGCAGGGATATAAGGGATCAGGCCATCCCTAAGGTACCCTGGACCTAAGTTGTTAAGGGCCTTGTAAATTAATATAATAACTTTTAACCTGACCCAGTAGTGTAAGGTGCAAACCAGTGCAAACTTTTGAGCACCTGAGTTATGTGCTGGCAATACTCTGTCCCCGTTGTCTAGCCACAACTATTGTTGTCCAGACTTTCTAAACTATCGCAGGAATTCTGTCGACAATACTGTCAACAATACTAAATCCAAAACATATGCGATCCTTTAACAGCCGCTTTGCTGGTTCTGAATTATTCTAGAGAAATATGTTTACTATTAATTTGAGGATAAATTGTAACTTCTCTTGATTTAGTGTGCCTGTGAAGCAAGCACCATTTCTGTGGTTTGCTATGGTCGCCCTAGTCACACAAATGTTTTATTTTTCACCTTTCTGATTGAAATGACATGGCCTTGAAGCCTAAGCAGCTCCTGCTGTGATCACATTAGACTCTATCAGCCAAGCAGCGTCTGGCCTGACCAATACATCACACTGGGGACAGACTTTCAAAAAGAACTGCTAGTACTGCAGAGATGTGTCAGTAGAATTTTTCTTTTGATGTTCTGAACCACCACAGTCCTGTTGCTCTGTAGTCTATTAAAGACCATTTCCTACTAACCATTAGGAAAATATTGTGCCTACTTTCCAAAGAGGCTTGTGTGTAGAATTGGGCTTTGCATAAAGATCTGGCTGTACATGGTCACTTGGGAGATGGTTTGATGCTGCCAGTTTTGAAAGCATTGGTCACCTGTTCTAGATGTAGCCCCCTACCCCCCAAAATGAGGCAATTGGCACTATGAGAGCTGGCCTTGCTGTCTGCTTTTTTGAGCCTATGATCCCAATTCAGCAAAGGGAGCCACTCGTGCAGACCTGGGCTCTGGACACAGAAATCCAGCAACAGCACTTGTACAATGTATTACTATACATGCAGGACATATTTCAAAAGGTGGTTCATTTGCAGAAACCTGCTTCCATGGATCTTCTTATTATCATCTAGGTTTATACAATGTAGCAGACTTCACTGAATTTAATTTTTTACTTTTTGAAAAGCACAATTTAGAGCACAGTTGCTTCAGAGTAGAGCTGTCAAGGTAACTTGGTCTGATGAATTGGTCTGAGTGGTGTAGTATAGCAAATAAGAGTATCGTCTGTAAGCTGAGAAGTCTGTCTCGGGGTTTGCAAATATGGAAATTACTTGGCAGGCTAATGCTCCAAGTTAAAATCAGATGTCACGAAGGAAGAGGAGGGGGTGAGAGATTTTTTAAAATCAGTATTAGGTGAAAAAATCATTTTAAAGTTTTCCTAATATTTCAGGTAACATTAGCTCTGTCTTTTGCATTTCTGCATCTCAGGTTATAGTTCTCTACATTATACAAAACCATGAAGCTTTGCAACAGTCTTAGCATGCATTACTATTTATGAGTTACAAATGGGTCCTGCAACAAAATGTTACAGTAAGGAGTACTCCTGCTCAGGTTTCCATTTTCTCCATTCCACCCATTTCTGTTTTTCCTGCCAACAGCCAGACAACATTTGATACCCACTGGACATGCTCATTGACTTGTTTTGCAATCCCCACCTCTTTTAGGTTTTCTCCCTAAATTGTTTTTGTACTTCTGCAAACCTTGGGCCTGTGCCAAGCCTACTGATATCTCCCTCTTGTCTAGGCATTGTGTGGTTTTGGCTACACAAGGGCTGGCACTGAGAGAACTGAGTTTGCTATTAAAATATATCATGATTTAATCAAGTGTCTTTTCAACCTGCAGGTCACATTACATTCCCAACCTTGAATGATCCACTTTGGTTGTTGGAACTGGGGCTGCATAGACACCATACATTTAAAGTGTATGGCTTCCCCCTACCCCACAATAAACACCTGTCAGGAAGCTCCCAGAGGTTTCTAGATGTGGAGCAATTGCGAGAGCTGTGCAATCCTACAGGAGGCAACTAGCCTCATAAGGCATTCCTGTTTCCCTCTTAACAGGGCCTTAGCAACACAGCTGCTTCTTTTGGCCTAGCACGTCTAGAAACATCCAAATCACCACATCTGGGGCAGCAGGGGTGCAGTCCCAGACAGCTCAGGGATCAGATAAAAAGGAGATGTTGCATATAGCTTACCCACCTTTGCTCTAAGTGGCTTTAGCCAGTCTTCTGTTAGCAAGACTTCAAGCACCTAAAAACATATCACTGCAGTTACTACTGCTGCTGCTGTTTTTAGGATATCCCAGTATAGATAACCTCAGTGGGTTTTTTCCTGGGGGTCCTCAAGGGTACGCAGTACTGGCACCTTTTTCTCCTAGAAGAAAAGCACTGGATAACCTTGACCATAAGATTATAAGTCTAGATTTAGAATGTGTTTGCAAGCCTGGAGTTGCACCCAGTCATTACTGATGGAGACTGAACACTTCATGCCAAGACTCTGGGACAGTTTTCAGAATTTAGCAGCATGAATTCACATTTTTATGCCTAAATTTCTCCTGTGAACAGAATGGGGGATCTCAGCATATAGGGATTCAAATAGCCCTGGGAATCATCCCCCCGCCAACACTTTCTGTTCTTTCTGTTCTTTGCAATTTAATCAAGAGAAATGGCTGCCTTTTATCCATTGGCAGGACAGGCAAGGGCCAAAAATTCAATTAGGAAATGACAAAGGGAATGGCTGAATCATGTGCAACACTTATCTAGAGTGTAGCTGTAGGCTGCTCCAGAGTGATGGCTTCCCTCCCTCCTGTTTCAGCTCTGTAGCACAAAAATGACAGAAGAGCACGCTGGGGAAAGGTAGGGACATTCTCGTCCACCCCATCCAGTGGGTCATTCATCTGATCTGATAGGTTCAGCATGGGCTGAAGCCCCCTTCTCATTAGGGTTATTGCTTCAGAAACCCTGACACAGCAGCTGTGGGCCTGACAATAAAAACTGTTTGGCAAGCCTTCCTTTTAGGGTTGCCACATTTTCTTCTAGCAAGGCTCCTGTCCCTGGCTTTTCAAGAACAGGTGACTCCCAAACTCCAGAAGTGGACAAGGAAGCAAGATATAGGGAAGAACAGTTTGGTAGCAGGCTAACAGCTGGGATCACATAAAAGGATGATAAGGAACTGTTCCCCTCCCACAAGCTTACCCAGCAGTGGCAGCAGCAGTATTGTTTTTATTTCTAATTTTTTTTATATTCTAACTTTTTTTAATGGTCCAGCATTAATATGAGAAGTGCTGAATTGGGTGGTTGCAACTACCCTGGACCATGTTACCCGAAAGACTGCCTTCTCTTGTATAAACCTGTAAGATCACTTAGACCATCTGGGGAAAGTCTGACCATGGAACATCAACCTGCAGAATATTGCAAGGCGGTGACTTTTTTGTCCATTTTCTGCTATCGCCCCTGTACCGTGGCATGACCTTCCCTCTGCCATAAGTGAAGCAGCAATCATCAGTTGCTTCAGACATCTTGTAAAGACATGCCTTTTCACCCAGGGTTTCCCTGTCCCATAAGGCAGAACCTGTTTTTATTTGTTTTAATTCTCTGAATTTCCTGCTTTAATTTGTTTTTATATGCCTTTATACTATTGTTTCTTGTCCTTAAATTGTACACCTTAGAGTTCTTTAAAATATTAAGCAGTTTTATAGATGCTTTTAAATAAATAGATTTTTTTATTATAAAAAATTGCTATCTTTATTTCACCACGATGCCTCTAAGGCCAAATACTGCACCCTGCGACACTGGGAGAAAGAAAGATAGTGGCTGCCTCTGCCCTGCTTAGCATTTATTCTATTGGTACTGGGCCGCAACAGTAGAAAGTTATAACTCCTCTCCTCTCTCTCTCTCTCTCTCTCTCTCACACACACACACACACACGCACAAAAGATGCCAGCATCAGTTCCTGTGAACCCTTCCTGGCATTTGCACCCCAAGCCTCATTATTCTTCAGCTGTCAAATTTAATTCAGAGTGGCATAACCCACTCTTTAATTTTTGTCATTCCTAGTACATATTCCAATTTCCTTACATCTGACATGAATCTTCTTGCTAAGATAGATGCATATTTACGCACACACAACTAAAATTAAAATTCCCATGTATTTTGCTACCAAATGGACACCATGCATTATATTGCCTCAGATAAATTATGTTGGTTGTTCTTGTTTTAAACTCAGTGTTCAAACGCAAGAAACAATTCTGGAGGATTCACAATACACCGCCTTATGCCTATCGGAACTGTTGGAGGAACATTCATATTTTACTGGCACAGTATGATCTCATTTATCCAGATGTCCTCTATGACATCTAACCCTGACTGGAGTAAATAAATTATGGAATTCAATTGCCACAGTAATTTTGGAATTAAGCCCTGACACTGCCACAAAGTACCAGCAGATCCTAGTCGTGTGCGTTTGAAAACTGTTAGCAGATTTATAGTGCAAGCCGATGCATGTTTACTGGGAGGGATGCATTTCCACTGTGATCTGTAGGGCTCATAACAGAAGTGGGAAAGCTAGGAGAGCCTGCCTGTGCCCTCCCTTGTGCAACTGCTGCACAACAGCCCTGAAGAGTTGGCCAGTTGCATCTTAACTATCCAATAATGGCTGCCACCCCCACTCCAATTCAAAATCACAGCCCCTAGATAGGAGGGGAACCTGGGCTGCTCAAGGAAGACCCTGAGACAACACACTTGCAGTTCCCTGCCAGATCCATCTCAGTTTATGGGGAATGAAGCCAGTGGCGTAGCGTGGGGGGTGCAGGGGGGGCCGGGCGCACCGGGTGCAACATCTGGGGGGGCGCGCTCGCACTCGCAGCTCTCTGCCCCTACCTGGCTCACTCACTCTAGGGGGCGCAAATTACTTGCCTTGCCCCGGGTGCTGACAACCCACGCTACACCACTGAATGAAGCCGGAACCCAGCTCTCTGACTCTCCCAGAGATCAGAGCAAGCTGCTGTTCTTTGACAACCCCAGTCCTATACTCCTGTAGCATGAGCCAAGCAAACCTGGGCACATGGCAGATGCAACCCGCCATACCCCTTAGCACTGATTATTGTAACTCGCTCTACGCGGGGCTGCCCTTGAAGCTGACCCAGGAACTCCAGCGGGTGCAGAATGCCACAGCGAGGCTCCTTACGGGGTCCTTGCCATGGGATCACATTCATCCAGTGCTTTACCAACTGCACTGGCTCCCGGTGGAGTACAGGGTCAGGTTTAAGGTGCTGGTTTTGACCTTTAAAGCCCTATGCGGCCTAGGACCCATGTACCTATGGGACCGCATCTCCTGGTATGCCCCGTGGAGGACTTTAAGGTCCACAAATGACAACACTTTGGAGGTCCCAGGTCGCAAGGTGGTTAGATTGATCTCAACTAGGGCCAGGGCCTTTTCAGTACTGGCCCCAACTTGGTGGCACTCTCTGTCACAAGAGACTAGTCCCTGCGGGACTTGACATCTTTCCGCAGGGCCTGCAAGACAGAGCTGTTCCTCCTGGCCTTTGTTTTGGACTCATTCTGACCCTTGTGTTTCACTCCCCTTATGGTTTTGATCTATGGGCTACTTTTTAAATGAGGCTGCATTTTAAATTGCATTTTAACCTGTATTTTAAATTGGTTCCCCCCCCCCCCATTATGTTTTTATTGTAAATTTACTGGTGTTAGCCGCCCTGAGCCTGGGGAGGGTGGGGTATAAATAAAATTTATTATTATTATTATTATTATTATTATTATTATATGAATACATGCAAATGTGTTCATAAAGCCTTGGGGATAAAATGGTAAATTAGTCTTGGAAAACTATGTCTGGTGACCTTGGTAAAAGAATTAAGGAGGTTATGGCTACTCTGGCTCAACTAACTGAGGTCAATAACTGAGGTCAACACAGCTCTCAGCCCAGGATTTCATTATTATTATTTTTGCCTCTGATCATGCATTTCTTACATTAATTGAGATTATTAATCATCACTTTCAATATACTGTATACTCTTATCAACACTCCTTTTATGCAAGCGGTTTCCTAAATGTTCACTCATCCATACTTAATGAAGGAGAGCAGTGGTAAGACGGTTGCGGTATGAACACAGGATATGGCTGTTGAATTGCCAGGGATTGTGCTAGGATTCTAATTAAATGAATTAAACCTCCATAGTTAAAGAGAATTGTCAAAGAAATTATAAAATGTCAGTCCCTGCAGGCCCTACGTAGAGGCTTATTTTTGTATCCTGGCAGCGTGCAGATGCAATATACCTTGCCCTGCATTTGAAGTGAGTTTCGAAATATATCTATATTATTTAAAAGTAAACGAGTTTCAAAAATTATTCCCTAATGTTGCTTCCCATACATGCATTTTATTTGAAACTAGCCTGAATTTAATTTCCACAGCATTTAAAAGTGCATTACAGTGATTACCCTATCCATTCCCACAACTTTAGAGACCGCCATAAGATTGTCCACATCTATGGCTCAGTTGTACATTGGATGTATACTAATGGGGTTTTTTTGGTTGTTTCCATATCAGAATCTTCTTGTTGAAAGATGCACAGTCTGTCCCCACAACCCAAACTTCTTTTTCAAGGACAAACTAGAAGAAACCAGCAAAGCACCTGTGGCCTAATATTCCTGTTTCGCTGATAGCAAACTAAGGCTGAAACTGGTTGTTGTTTTTTAAATTACTTTAAAAAAAGACTTTTGTATTTTCCATGTACATGCAAGGATATCCCCCTTTGTCTTTGTGGAGAAGCTCTGCAGCAACATGAATTTACAGTGGTAAGCAGTGACACTGGGAGTCTTTGGGACCACAAGAAGAGCTTTGCTGGATCAGACCAATGTTCCTAATCATCCAGGATCTGGTATCACACAATGACATTCAGATGCCTTTGGGAAGCTCACAAGCAGAACATGAAGGCAGGCATAGGCAAACTCAGCCCTCCAGATGTTTTGGAACTACAACTCCCACCATCCCTA
Source organism: Podarcis tiliguerta (assembly GCF_965153285.1). Classification (NCBI taxonomy): domain Eukaryota; kingdom Metazoa; phylum Chordata; class Lepidosauria; order Squamata; family Lacertidae; genus Podarcis; species Podarcis tiliguerta. Next base: position 33,912,150 of record NC_139540.1, on the reverse strand, counting down.
GCTAACAGGACCAGTGGTCAGGGATGATGGGAATTGTAGTCCCAAAACATCTGGAGGGCTGAGTATGCTTATGCCTGCATTAAGGCAACAGCCTTCTGTTGTTCCCAGCAGCTGGTAGACAACTTGGAAATTGACTATCTTACTATTGCTTTTATTTGTCCCAGTATTTTTAGACTGCCCATTAGCTGTCAGTATTCACAGGATGGTTTGCAGCAGTCATGTTAAAACAATAAATATCATAAACCAATAACTAAACCAATTCATTAGGCAAAACTGACAAAAAAAACTCATATATATCTTAGCAGCAAACCAGAGCATTTCAATTTTGGCCTCTCTCAGCAAGCAAGTCCTTCATTGGAGGCTTTTAAACAGAGGTTGGATCGCCATCAGTCATGTATGCTTTAGTTGAGATCCCCGAATTGCAGGGGGTTAGACTAGATGATCCAACTCTACTATTCTATGATTTAAAGTCCATTCTCTGCCCCCACAAGGCCTGTTAAAAGATAAGTCTTGAGGTAAAGTCAACTAACTAAGGTGTCCTACATAGGCTGGTAACTCAAGCTGTTGTGAAAAGCAAACGGCATTGCCAAACATTCTGTGGATGAAAGGAAACATAATACACACGCCTTGCACCTTCACAGAACAAGGAATGTGCTTTATCACTTTCATTTATGTCCACTTGTTTCCATGGGTTCAAAGGGCATGGCAGCTGAGTGGAAAAGAGGGTTGTTGACTGACTGAAGCGTGGTGGATGGTGATTGGGAAGAGGGGCTTTTTGATGGCAGCATCCTGTCTGTAGGAAGCTGTCTTGAATCAGGCTATGGTATTGTAGACAGCATGCTAACTGGCAGCAGCTGTCCTTACCTGGAAATTCCAGGTGTTGAACCTGCAACCTTTTCATTACAACACTGATACTCTACCACTGAGCTACGCCCCTTCCTGGTTTCCACACTGTAATCTTTTTAGTGCCAGGCAGTGAGCCTTTTTACCCTCAAGTCTTTTTTAAAAAAACAAAAACAAAACAAAACATGTTAACCACGAACAGAAATATCTGATGTTGCTTTTATCTGCTACTTTTAATTTTATCGTTAACTTGAGTGTTCCTCGCCCTCTTTCTCTCTCTTTAGACAGCCAATAGCTTTATAGTTATTTATTCCATAAAATTTGTACACTGTTTGATTGTAAAGGGGAAAAAATCCTTCTTACAAAAAGAGAAAAAAATAAAATTGAGAAACATTCACTTGAAATCATCCAAAAGTTAAAATACTAAAAATAAATTAAAATTACCTCCTTTCTAAGCACCTGGGTAGGCTTGTCTAAGCAAGAATGGCATAAGCTGCCAAAAAAATTAATAATGGAAAGGTGAGCACCATTTTCTGTGCTTTTACAATGGTACCTCAGGTTAAGAACTTAATTCGTTCTGGAGGTCCGTACTTAACCTGAAACTGTTCTTAACCTGAAGCACCACTTTAGCTAATGCGGCCTCCTGCTGCCGCCGTGCCACCAGAACACAATTTCTGTTCTCATCCTGAAGCAAAGTTCTTAACCTGAAGCACTATTTCTGGGTTAGCGGAGTCTGTAACCTGAAGCGTATGTAACCCGATGTACCACTGTATTTGAAAAAACAGGCCCCATCTTTGTAACTATTTACTGGTAATTTTTAAATACAGTACAAATACAGTACAGTATAGATAAAAGAACGGCCTCAAGAGATTGCTTCCTTTTAGCAGTCAGCATTTCCCTGGCACGGGGAGGCTGTGATAAGGTGCAAACAGGTGATATACCTGTTGAACTTCTGCCTGCGTCGAGCCGGGGCCTGCAGGGGTCACAACCGCCCACCAGGTGGCGAGACGTCCCGCCAGTTCCGCGTCACATGCACTCAAAACGCTGAAACCCGTCCTCGGATGACCCCGCCAGGCTCTTGCATCCATTCTGAGCGTCTCGCAGCGGGAGAAGCTGCATGGCGCCTCCGCTTGTTGTTGTTGCAGCAGCAGCAGCAGCAGCAGAAGTTGCAGCCGCCGTCCTCGGACCCGCTGCAAGCTTAAGGTAGGTCGGCGTTTCGGGACAGGGCTTGCACGGCACACCGCCAGGAGCAGAGCGGAAAGGAGCTGGCAGGGAGGTGGTGGAGGAGGAGGAGGACTAAAGCTCCGTGTTGCGAGTGCGGGGAGTCCGGGAGCTGGGCTTGGGTGGGGCTCCCCACCGGGGAGCCTTCCCGCTTGGAAGTCTGGGTGCGGGTCTCTCTCCGCCTGCTGCTCCATGAGCCTGACACGTCAGTGAGGAAACGAGCCAGGGCAGGGAGCGTTCCGAAAGGAAAGGAGACGGAGGGAGGGTTTGTTATATCTCTCGGCTGGGAAGCGCGATGTTGGGCTGGGCAGGAGGAGGTACGACCTGGAGGGAGGGAGGGAGCCGTTGAACGCAGAGCTCTGCATGTTGCAAACGGGGCCATTGAGTTAGAAGGCGCTCGTTGGAGAATCAAGGGGACCCGGAGGTTTGGCGCTGCAGTCCTGCGCGCGCTTTTGTGGCAGGGAGTCTCCTTGAACTCAGCTGGGTTTCCTTCTGTGTGGACTTGCCCAGGATCGTGGTGCAGTTGGTGTCAAAGCCACCGGAATCGGAGGCTGCTTAGATCCGAAACCTTGTTTGCTTCTGTGCTGTACTGAGGTGCTGAGCGAACGTCTTTTTCTCTTGCCTAAACAATCCAACTCAACTAAGGTAAGATCACAGGGCTTAATTTGAGCCCTGGGGATTGTCAGGGTTGAGGCCTGTGGCATGTGGTTTCTACTCTGTATCAGGAAGTTTTTAATGTTCGATATTAAATTATTATTATTATTAGTAGTAGTAGTAGTACTCCAGAGGAGGGTGAATGCTGAGTTCCTTTATTCTACCCGCAGAATGACTCTGAATAGACTGCTTTACTTTCAAATGTCCCACAAGCACTCATTATATACTAAGTAATGACTGGGTGATTTTCCTCTTTTTCTCTTAACTGGTGATCTTGTATTATTTTGTGTATTATCATCAGCACCGTTACTGTCCTCTTTTTTTTGCTCTTAATTTTCTATTACTTTGTTGTTGCTGCTGTTATTCATATCATCGTCTGTTTTGTAATGTAATGTGGGAATTTATGCGGAAGAACTTGGTCACAAGGCATGAACAATATAGGAAAGTGTCTGAAAAGCGTGTTGTAAACACTTTTTCATACTTCTGCTCTCAGTTAGTTGCCAGAGAGGTAAATGATTGCTCAAGTAACGTCTTTAGGGCAGACTTTCTGTGCAGGCTCTTTTTTTTCTTGTCTGTTTTATGAAATTGATGAACAGGATGAAGAAAGAGGAGATAATCCTAGAGGAAGCCTACTTTCCATTTGAGTGTAAATATAAGATTACACTGCTGAACTTTAATCTCAAATTTCCTGGCTGTTTGGTTCAGTTAGTGGGCTCTTCTCAGCTTGCGTCTCTTGAGGGACTGAGAGGTTTTACAAAGCCTTGGTGTCTCTCTCTCAAATCCATTGTGTAGTCAACCATGCAGAAGCTTCTTATATTTCTTGTCGTCCCTTATTAAAAGTTCTACGTAGCAACTGGATATTCTGAAAAATAAGTGGTGGTGGTGATGTGTAAAACAAAGTATGCCCACAGTGATTAAGAAACAAGCTTCTTTCAAAATTAGTTAAAGAAATTGTAATGCAGAATGTATAGGACTCTCCACCCTGATCACAGCCTAATCACCTCTGCTTTGACTCTTAGTTACGTATGTGTGTTACTGTGTGTCTGGTCTTTTCCAGAGGGATTTAAATCAAATATTTCCTGCTTATCATTATTGGGGCCTGTTTGACATAAACCTGAGCCTCTTGCTGTATTTATTGCAAAATACTGTACATATGTAATTGTTTGTTTGTTTGTTTGTTTATATGTAATTGTTTGTTGAGCTACATTTGAGTTGTTGTAAATTTTAATGGTTCAGAGTGCAATCTTTCAGCATCTTTCTGTGCATATCATGAAAGGGCATAAGAGGAGCAGCAAAAATGTCATTTAATATTTACTAGGATGTTTGTTTAATACTGCCCTTTCTGGGATGACTAGCGGTACTAAAGACAATAAACTCAAAATAATAAAATACCAGATTGACACAGATCAGTTTAATAAATATGAATAATCCCAATCTCTCCAAATTTGGGGAAGAGTTATTGCTCAGTGGTAGAGCATGTGTGCTTCATTTAGAAGGTCTCTTGTTCATTCCCTGACATCTCCAAGTAGGGCTGGATGAGACCACCATAGTCTGAAATCCTGGAGAGCCACTGCCAATCTGTGTAGACAATACTAACCTAGATGGGCCTTCTAGATGGAGCTTCCTATGTTCCTATTCTGCTTGCAGATCAAAAACATTTACCCACTTAACAGCTTCTACAGAGCTGAATATAAAAGAGCTGTTTGATTTCTAACACTCTGAACATTTGTCACTTCCCCTCCCCTTTTAACTAACACAACTAGATCTGAAAAAACTTTTTTCAGCTCGAAAGGGACGAAGTAAAATAGTCCTATAAAAGGCAAAGGGAATAGAGATTCTGTCAGCAGCCACATTTCTTTATGAGAAAGAAATGAAAAGATTGGGTCTTAAAGCTTATATTGCCAGATCTGCTGATGTGTCCATACACATGTCTGTAAACCTGCATCATCTTACACGTGTTCACAGAAATATTCCTTTGGGGTTGTTTAGTGGACATGAAAGATGCCATTGCAGTGGACATGACTACTGAATACCAATGTCATTTTGCATATCTGGGGCATGTCGTGGCTTGGGAGAATTACCCCAATTTGTTGTTGTTAATATATTCATCTGCAGAAAATGGCTGAAAGTACCGGTAAGTAAAAATGGCTCCGCTGTGCTATGGAACAGAAAAGGTGCAAGGCAAAACAATGCAAGGCAAAACAAAACAAAACAAAACAAAACAAAACACAGGCTATCCCAACCCACTTTGCCTTGAACATAAGCTCAATACAGTTGACTGAATTTTCACTGTGACTTGTTGGGGTACAAATGTGACTGGGTGTGGGGATTTTAAGAGGTGCTTAGTTGCCAGTTGGTGTAGTGGACAGCTCCCTGTACCTGTATGTTGTGAACTGCCCTGATACTTGTGGATGAAGGGCAGTATACTACTGCTACTACCCAGATTTCTTTCTTTCTTTGATCTGTGTTTCAAGTTTTCCTATCCCTGATTAGGCTTAGGCTTATTGTGGATGGATCTGATTCCACCCTGGGTTTCTATAAACCCTCCATCAACACAGCAGGGAACTTCCTTTTAGAATGAGACTGGCACTTGCTTTCTCACAAGTCCTACAAGGTGGGAAAATAGCAAACATGGCTAAGAGGCAAGGGAACAGGGAAGAAAGGCAAGGGGTCTAGCCAACGTGAAAAGGTCTGGCTCCCACAGTGATCTCACAGGGTCAGAGTGTATTGAAGAATAAGAATCCTGGAAGATTCCATCAAGTTAAAAAGCTTGGGTGTACAGGAGGGGTCCGTTTATAGGAAAATGCTTATCGAATTAGGATTCACTCAAGTGCAAAAAGTGATCTCATTATCATCACAGGGCTGGAAAAAAGCATGTTGCACTACAAAATGCAGGGTTTGTTTTATATAATAATAATAATAATAATTAATAAATAAATAAATTATTTAATAGGACAACAGAAGATAGGTGTAGTCAGCAGTCACTGGTCATGACATTTAAATTTTCATGCCACAGACTTGCAACAGCCAAGAGGGTCATTTTTCCTCTTAAGCATGATATGATTAGCTAAACTGTGTTTGTTGTAGGAATTTAGCTTTTATTTCTCAGGTAATGCAATCGAAGCTGCTTCATTTAATTGGGGAAGAGTAGGCTTGCTGGATGAAATCTGCTACTTGCACGGGATAATTAATGGGCAAATTAGAGGCATTACCTGCACAATCTATGGCTTGGTTCTGGGTGTGGGGGAATAACTAGGCATATATGTGTACAAGACCTATTATTTTTTTGGGGGGGGGGGTAATACTCCTTAACTACTGTGAAGAGGATTTATGGCAGGAACTGCTAATACTTCTCTTAGCTTAGGCTTTCTCCTGTTTCTTTGCAACAGGACCACCCTTGTTCAGAGCAAGCTGAATTACACATATAGCCTTGAGGCACATGAAGAGTTCCAGTTGGTAACTGGCTTATTGAGTCAGCATATAAGTCAGCGGTGGGAAACCTGTGAGCTGCCAGATATTGGTGGACCACAGCTCCCATCAACCTTTCGGACATGCTGGCTGGGAATGATGGGAACTGGGAGTTTGCCAATATTTCCCCACGGCTGATGTAAGTGTTCAGGATTATGTGCTCCAAACCCTCTCAATCAGTGTAGCATTAAAAAAAATAAAATTCTAGAGTTAGAAGGCATCTCAGAGGTTGTCTAGTCCAACCTCATGTGATTGCAAAAAATCCACTGGTACACTATCCATGCTGAAATAGCCATTCAACCTGTTTGGGTATTTCAGAGGTGATGCAATGGCCTTGAACTTTGATATGTTGCTGCCATGTTTCCCTTCACTCCCACACTATTTCCACATTGCTGTTTGTCTCATGCAAGCAGTTGTCTCTTGAAGACTACTTCCGAATTTATTTGTCTAGTATATGTCATCTCTCTCTCCCTCTACCTTTCTCACACCCCTCCCACTGCTCCCAATACTCAGGCAGTCCCGCCTTTGCATAGGGGCACCTAGGCACAAATAGCTTAAGGTATGGATATAACTCTGTCTAAGACTGAGCTGTGCAAGGAGAGCAAACTTATCCCCGTTAGATTATTGTTTACCTCTGGTAAATTATCTCTAGCCAGTTCTTGGAGAATGAGGTAATCTTTCTGCTCTCTAGGAGTAAACACAGCATTTACCTCTTTGTAACATCCTCCGAAGGAAAGAGTGATTTACTGGGAAGTGTTACATATTTTTCTTTTACTAAGAAGACTATACAGTAGGTGGAGGTGTTGGGATAGATTCTGACCGGAGGGAAGTCTGAGAGCTCTGGTTTCCCACCATCTTCCTCAACTTGTTGTAAATATGTCTGATCAGGAATATAAAATTTTTCTGTTTTCTAAAAAAGTTTTTATGACATTTCTGGGAACAGAAACAGAGCTGAAAACACAGAGGTGTCGGAACTTGAAAAAGAGGTAAATAAAAATTCCTGCAGTGCCAGGGGACATTGTCAACTTGCTCTGTTGCATGCAGTCAGGGCGACACTTCTGCTTTGGCTGGCACCCGGATACCCAGCCAAAGAGTTTTCCTTCCACATGTGGCTGAACCGCACAATTTAAGCGGCATGCCCCAGGCTCCTTTAAATCAAGTAGAGGATTGTAAGATAAAAAGGCTGCATGTGAATACACATGATGGAAATGGCATCTTCTGCAATTCAGGAGCCAGTGTGGTGTGGTGGTTAAGAGCACGGGTAGGCAACCTAAGGCCTGGGGGCCAGATGCAGCCCAATCGCCTTCTCAGTCCAGCCCGCAGACATGTTTTTACATGAGTAGAATGTGTCCTGGTTAAGAGTATTGAACTAGCACTTCAGAGACGAGGGTTCAAAGCTCCACTCAGCCATGAAGCTCCCTGAGTGACTTTGGGCCTGTCACTGCCTCTCAGCCTAACCTACCTGACAGGGATGTTGTGGGGAGTAAATGAGAAGGAGAACCTTGAGCTCTGTGAAGGAAAAGGTGGGATGTAAATGCTAATAAATAAATGTTGTAAAGGATGTGGTTTCCATGGCAGCCCCCCCTCCTTGGCTTTGTAACTGCTATATTTAATTGTATGATCAGGCTAGCCCTGAAACCGTGCAGATTTTCTTTCAATAACTGTATATATAACATGAGTGAGACTTGTTGCCTGAGGAGAAATGGGGTATGGCAACATTACTGTATGGCGCTGCCAAGGGTTTGCCTTGGGTTATATGAAATGGTTCTTGTGCACAAAATTTAAAAGAAAACTGAGCTAATCATCACAATCTACTATGATAGATTAAAGAAATTTTTAAAAGACATTTAAAAAAATAAATAATAAAGCCCTTACTGTTATCTTTTTATATTTCTTTAAATTCATTTAAAATATTTGGTATATGATACTGAGATGAAACAAGTGGTGCATAAAAGTTCAGTCCCCAAGTGGTCAGTCAGGGGGAAAGACCTGCTGTGCTCCAATGAAAGTGGTGTTACAGAAGAATACAGGCTACTTGGTTGATGTTAATTGTACCTAGTAATTCTAGGCAGAGGATCCTGTTTTTCAGTTCAGTGATTTCAGATGGCTATTTCTATCTAGCAGGGTATTGTCTCCTGCGGTATTTCGGTGAAGACTTTAGTCTTCACACATCACAAAATCAGGTGTTAAGCTGAGAACATAATGCTCAGTTAACATGTAAGCTACGTCAAACGGAGGCTCTGCACAAATGAGCAAATATTTGGTGGACTCACAGAGCCCGGTCCTACTGCTGCTATGCCTCAGTGTTGTTGGGGTTTTTTGGTGGTGGCAGGTTGTTGCTGTTGTTTCTTTCTAGTATCTATAGTTTAGATTTAGTTGTGATTTATGTGTAAATTGTTTAGTTTGGCTGTGTATTTTAAAAATGTTATATTTATTGTTTATGACTACTTTTGTTATGTTGCATTTTGCATGTTGTAAGCCCCCTTCAACATGGTTTGCTGTGGAAAGGCGGCATACAAATAAAACTATGTATGTATGTATGTATGTATGCACCCAGGGCAAAGCGATGGTTTGACTTAGCATTACATCCAAACCTAGAGTTGTGGCTTGTCTCCCTGAGATGAACCACAAGGAGTAAAGGCCCTGGAGTGTGTAGAGTGACACAAACCATGAACAAGGTTTTGGATGTAACAGTAAACCAAATCATGGTCATTCACACAAACTCATGGTTTTGCAGGTTGCATGTGAACTGGGTCCCTGTACTGGGCTGGGAGCAGTGGGTGCTGTTCATGAACCCTGTCTAATCCTTCAGCTTTGTGATTGTACTATAACATTGAACTGAACTGATTTGTAGAGGAAGGCAATGAAAATATTTGGTGTTTGAGGTAAAATCTCTGTGTCCTCTTCACCGTCTTCAAGTTTTGGCATGTTAGCTGCTTGCTCTCCCTTACTGTTTACTGTGCAATAAGCAAAGCAGGTGGCCCATTGTATGAAACTGCTCCGAGAGGCAAGGTTTTCTTATTGTTCTAGCAATTCATCTTCTGAATGAAATCTGCTGTGGCTTTAAGCGGACCTGGTTCCGAATTAGGGTTGCTTTAGTCTTGGACTTTTATTGCGGCTGCACAGGAAGCAACTGTTCATGAAGGGAAAATATAATTCCAGCCCTTACAATTGACTGAGTGGGATGTGCAGCTGCCTCAAACCTGGAGGCCTGCTTCCTCCACGCCCTTAAATATGTCAGTTTAACACTTGGGGTTTTAAGGCATTCTTTTCATGACCTATGATTTTGATTGCACACCTTAGCATTTTTAAACACCAGGGGTCTGTAGTGGCTGCTTGGGGAATAGCAGGAGCCTGATGGGCATAGCTGTTCTCACTTCCTGCCTCACATGTCAATGGAATGGCATCCTGTGTTACCCCTGGACACTGTTCTCTCATCCTGCAGTAAATATCAAGTATTGTATTACAATACAGGCCCTTGCTTTTTTGGCTGAAACTCTGGGGCAATGGTTAATGCAGCCCCAGCCGCAGGGCCCATATGGACTCTGCAGACAAAAAGCAGTGAAGAGGATAATGAGTCTAGCATGTAGAAATTATGGGAAAGGTTGGATAAAAGTTTGGATTTCTGGTTGGGAGCTGCATCTGAATCGCCAAATGAGCAGGGCCTGCTGGAGTAGAGAAATGGGCTGACAGTAGAAGGATGCATGCCAAAGTGGGTAGGAAGTCCTTTTCAAGGTCTTGTGTGTGTTTAAGCTCCCTCCAGAAACTTAAGATGTATCACACCCTTTCCTTGGTGCCTACATAGCAAAGATGTGGCAACTAAAAGGATCGAGGAAGCAGTTAAAAATGTGTCAGTGCATGCATGCCAACTTCAAATCCTGTTGCTCTTTGGGTTGGGTTGCAAATGAATTGTGGTGAGTTTGTGTGTGTAAAGGAGAGTGAGTATTTATGTAGGTGTCGCTATACTGCCCTTCACTATACTACACCAGGTGGTGCACAACATATCAAAACACATCAATGCAGAGTCTTAAAAATGATTAAAACTTCAGCACAAAATAGAAACAGCGTAAACTAAGGACTCATCCACACTTCTGCTTGTTCTATGATTTCTAGGCATGGGTCCCGGAGGTTTTTCTTTTCTCCTACTGCTTTCTCTAGGAAAACCTGCTGTTTACCACCGAATCAGAACAAAGGTCAACCCTCAGGACAAAACAAAGACCTCTCAGACCCATGGCTAGAACAAGTGCAAGTGTGGATGAGCCCTGAAATACAGTGGTGCCCCGCAAGACGAAATTAATTCGTTCTGCGAGTTTTTTCGTTCTACGAGTTTTTTCGTCTTGCGAAGCACCAATGCGTATTGACAGTTTCCCATAGGAATGCACTGGCGGTTTAAAAAAAAAAAAAAGTGCAAGACGTTCCGTCTTGCGAAGCAAGCCCATAGGGAAATCCGTCTTGCGAAGCACCTCAGAAAACGGAAAACTCTTTCGTCTTGCGAGTTTTTCGTCTTCCGAGGCATTGGTCTTGCGGGGCACCACTGTAACATAAAACAGCAGAGGGTATGATAAAAAGCTGCCCTCAGAAATACTACACCTCTTCACTTCCCAAAGCCTGGCAAAAGAAGCATGTTTTCCTCACTGAGGTGATGTACCCTGATGGTTCTGAAGTTTTATTGAAATAAATAGGCAGCTTGTCAACTAGGTATGCAGTGACACAGGTTGCAATGACTATAAAAGCTTCCTGCTGCTGGAAGCTTGCTACTACGCCAGCGCATTTGGTTTTTAAAAGCAACCTATAAGCTATTGTGGATTATTTCTAAGTATCTAAATGTTATCCAATTTTCCAGGGGAAGGAATGTGGAACATTAAGATATACCGGTACACTGTAAATCATTTGCCGAGAGGACGTATTTGCTGCTGCAAGCTGAAAACTGAATCTGATTAATCTACAGTTCTATTTTTAATTATGTAAAAGTTGTTGATCCTCTACTTCTTTTTTCTGTTTGAACCCTGACAAGTTTCTTGTGGAAGAGGCAGTTGATGTCTTACTGCCTCTGTCCACAACCTCCTTCATTGTCATTTTAGTTAGTGAAGACAGGAGATGGCTTTTAGGTAGGTGGGCTCTAGACAGGAGTGTAAAGACATAAATACTCAAGCAGCTTACAATGGGTGATATCCAACATTAGTAATACTTAAAGTAGACATCTGAAGGCAGCCCTGTATAGGGAAGTTGCTAATATTTTATGTTTTATGCTTTTATATTTGTTGGAAGCCTCCCATAGTGGCTGGGGCAACCTAGTCAGATGGGCAGGGTACAAATTATAAAAATATTATTTATTATTACTAGACTAATTGAAATCAGTGGGTTTCAGATACTTAGGTCAATTGATTTCAATGGATCTGCTCTACATATGACTTAGCTGGATTTTACCGAGGCGATTTACAAAGCACTAACACAGCTGTAGAGAGAAAAGACATAGACATTTTCCTGTAATTTACTGAGTTGTCAGGAAAGCATTTTTAATCCATAATAATATTCTACATTGCACTTGAATCGGAGTGTGTATAAAGGGGAAGGGAGGAATTGTGCCTCCATTTTTAAAAGAAGGGTTGTTAGTACGTTGCATAGCAGATGAATAGGATTCTTCATGCACTCATCTGCTGCCAAACACTGATGTTATTTGAAAACAAAGACTTTCTTCAGAGCAAAGTTTAGGCTGGCATGGCTATGAATCCCAGAATTATTTTACATTTGGATGAAAACAGTGGTGCCCTTGTACTTGTAGAGTGCTGGAAAGCTGCTCATCCCCAAGTCAAACCCTGGTAAGCAACTCTTTTTAATCTTGTTTGCAAATCCTCTGTTCTCCAGGTAGATACTGAAAAACAAACTTGAAAGTTAAAACTAAATTTGGGCTAAAACTATTCAAGCCTATAACAGAAATTGACAGTCTCCTAGGCCGTGCAAGTTGATCAGTCACAGACAATTGCATTCATACACAACTGTGGCTGCAAAAGCGAGAAGCAGGTATGTTGAATGTCCAGTTTCTGCATGTGTATGTATTGGTATAACAACTTTGAGGCAAGGGAGTGAGTTATGCAGCCATCCATTTAGGTGAGAGCCCAACTAGACATGGAGAAACTGTGTTAAAACACCTGTTTGTTCTGTTCATCTATAAAGAGGGAATGGAAGTGGCCTATGCTTTGCACCGGGGGTGGGGGGGGATTTTTTTCCAGCCTGGGGGCCACATTCCTTTCTAGGCAACCTTTTGGGGGCCACATAGCAGTGGTGGATTGGGCCAGAAGCAAAAGCAGGCAGAGCAACAAATGTTCATTTTATGTTTGTACAGTAGGTTTCTTTCTACACAAGTTCAAGGGCACATTTAAACCAGGCAAAAGCATTCAAGGCCAATGTTGAGTTAGGATCAGGGAGAAGTGATGCGGCCTGCCCCATCACTGCCCCTTAGTTCCACTATTTATATTGCTGTCAGAGTTGCAAGTATCTCAGATGCAACATGGACAAGTTAACTTCAAGGATAGCAAATAGGATTATAACATGATCCAACAGCCTAATTTTCATTTTGTTATCACCTGAATTCTGGATTTCAGTATATAACGAATTCTCCCTTATAAATGTATGGGACATCTAGTTTGGCCCTACATTAATAATACTGATTTTGGAGTGAGCCTTTAAATTATCTGTCTTCTGTTCCTAATCTGCATGTGATTTTTGACTTCTTAAATATTAAAGATGGATATACTAGGTTTGCTAGGCCAACCTTATAAATTGGGAACAGTAGGAAGCTGAGGAAGTTTCCCCCTCATCTCATAGCAAGAATTGAAAATGCAAAATAGATAGGAACTTGCAACAGTAGACTAAAGAAGTTGAATGGGTTGCTAGATTCTCAGCTCAAAGTGATGAGTAGTCACTCCTTAGTTCAAAGGGAGGTCTGATTAGATCTATCCGGAGGTATTCAAGTACAGTTTGACTTCATTTATTTTAAAGGCCTCATTTGTTATGCTGGAGTAAGATTTCCTTATCACCTTGTTTTGACTCTGATGGCATTTCTTGGCAATGCAAACCTATTTGGAGATGCTTGTGGAATTTCAGTGGTTGCCCAACAGGGCTGGCATAAATTTCAAGCATTCTCATATTTTACTTGTGAAGCGATATTCAGAGTGGATTTGGGGAGTAAAGAGCTATCTCTGATACCAAGATAATGGAAAATCCTACTAAGATGTAGCATCCCTCCACAGAAGCGTATTTGACCACCATCTGCGTAATTCATAATTACTCTAACACAAAGTTCAGCCTCCTAATGTAATGGCATTTGGGGCATTGAGGGTTTATTTTTAGTGGAGTAACTGGTTTTTTGACAACAGTTTTTAGAAGATGGATTCAACCAGGAGGTGTAGGGAGCTGAGATATTGCCATGTTGAAGCAAACAAATGGCTGATTACCATGGCCAAAGGCCAGTTAGCTGTGCCTTTGCAACATCACCATCATATCAATATGGTCATGAGAATGAACTTTCAGTATCCTTTTATAACTGTCTAAAGCAAAATAAGCAAATCTTTAAAGTTTCTGATCTTTTTGGAAAGCTATATATCTTTAAAAAATGATCTAAACCTAATTATCATTCTCCCCCCAAAAAATTCATTTTTATTTAGAATTTATAGTACACAGCTGAGCGTTAAAGAGAGAACCATTTTGTTACTATCATAAACTCAATAGGTTGCAAGATTTCCTACTTACTTTTGCATTCTTTTTGGTACAGCTTTAATTTTTCAAGTTCAAGTCTGAGCATATCCAGACTTGACTACTGTTTGGAATCTTCTCTGCTACAGTAGCTGTAAGCTTCTGTCTTTTTATAAGAGAAGATTATATGCGAGATAATTAGGTGCCAGATTGTAGGCCCTCAGTTTATTCTCTTTGTAGACTAGAAATCCGTTAAAAAAAAGAAGAAGAAGTAAGGGTGTGAAGTTTTTTGTTCATTTCATTTTGTTCTTGGTAAGTTATGATGAAATGTCCCTCACACAGGAAATAAAGAGAGATTTCTTCAGGAACTAAATTCTCTCTCTCGCTACACATTGTTTTGGATCTACCTAGTTCTCCCCCTCCCATTTTCCTTCTTTTATTTGTCCATCATATGATCCCTAGAGTTAACCAAATTATTTTTCATGCCTGAAGTCTACTGTTTGTTTTAAAGTGATCATGAGAGTTGGTTTACATTTTCCGCAACTGACGTTTTATAAGTTCACACTACCCCATCTCTGTGTGTCACAGATAACTCTGTAAATATATCAGTCACTTCTCCTGAGATGAAACAGAGGTGATTTCAGAGCCCTTTAATGAACAGGAACACTTTGTCCCACTTTTATCTTATTTCAGCACGCTAGTCTTGAGCACAAGTGAGTTGCTTCTAAGAGTGATAGTAGCATGACTGTACCTTGTATCATTAGAAGCTGTTTAAAATGTGTGTTGATGTAATATTTGCTATTTGATCCATTAATAAGTCACGATCTAAACTCAAATTGCATGACTAACTCTGAGTACCCCACTCAGTGGGGCTTTTAACTTAATATTTTCTTTTTTAAAAACCCACCCATACTCTCTGTGCTTTCTGGCAAATAGGCTTTTTGAAACTTAGAAGTCTCAGTTTCTAGAGGAGTAGCTGTATTAGTTTGTTGCAATAAAAACAACGGTGTCTTGTGACACCTTCAAGTCAAACTTTAACGTTTCAGGCATTTCCTGCAATTTAACTGTAAACTTCCTCGATCCCTATGACACCAAGCTTTGAGGCTACTTCAGTTTCTTTTTTCACTGCACCTGCCATAATTGGTGGGGTGTTGAGGAGGTCATAATAGATTGGTTAGGTTGCTGTATCAAGACCACCACCCCCCCAAAAAAAATTGGGAGTTAGCTACCCCTGCTTTAGGCAGAGCTAAGTACCTCTCTGCGCTGGAGTTGTAGCCACAAGATGGCCTACCAAACAAATTTTGGCTTTTTACAATGCCTACGTGAAATGATTGTGTTAGTGTTCCACAATCCACCAGCTCAGTTTTAAATCTAGCAGTGTCTTGTCATTGACACATAGTAATTATATAGTAATCTTTATGGTAAGATCACTATCCCCAGGCAAATGGTGCTTGACTGCAGCAGAAGCACACGTGGTATTTATGGGGTGGAGTGGGGAGTCTTTTGAAAGTATTATATAAGTGCTTACATGAGGTCTATTTCTGTTTTATAAAGAGCAGAATTCTCTTTGTATTGTGGGCCACACAATTCTGAATTTTGTAGAAGATCATGCATTTAATACCTTGCATCATGTAGTACTTATTTTGCTTGTTACTTGTTATTTATTAATTTTCCCCATTTCTTTCTTGCCTTTTATGTATATTTTACAATTTATTTTAGTCTCTTTATGGCAGGGAGTAGGGAATCTGTAGCCTTCAGGTGTTGGACCAGCAGCGCCATCTCCAACATTGGGCCCAACCTCTGTGCATTGAGCGAAGGTCTCAAGGGAGAGCAGCATTCCTGTTCATAGGGAAGAGCTTTCATGGGTACAGCCCGCATCCCTTTTCAAAACTTTACTCAGTGTACAGAGCTTGGAGCACAGATCCTGGAGGGCAGGAGATGCTTTTCTTTAGCTGCGTGGAGCCCTTTCGCACAAGAAACACTTGAATGTGGGAATCTGAAACCCATCTTTACAGCTCATGAATGTGCCTGAGTGCTACTGCTCTAATTAGAGACCCAGCCATTGTAATATTTGGAACTTGTCTTGTAATTTAAGTCTTGTCTTTAATTCCTCTGTTTCAGCTGCAAAGAAGAAAGCATTAGCACTTACTTAAATTTCTAATTTAGGCATTGTGTTAACAAGCAGGAGTGAAGGTCTGGTCACACATGACACCAGAGCTGAAAAGAGACATAATATTTTTAGAGCAATGGGTCTGATTTGGGAGCACCCTTGCCATTTTTAAATCCTATTCCACCTCCAGGGCTAAGTCCTTGGGGAGTGGGGCAGCTTTGCACGTTCTTCTCAGATGTTCTTTCTGCCTTCACCTTAAAAGTGTATTTGTACTTCTCTCATTTTTCAGCATATGTTGGAGCATGGCCACTGTGGGACAGAAGAAAGGCAGCCATTTAAAAAACGACAACTGTAAATTCATATTCCCAATATGGCTGCAGAAATGCAAAACAAATGAAAAGACACACAGCTTATAGTTTTATGTGAAAAGATCATGGGTTTTTAGAAACATTAAAAACTAAAATATATGCACCCCGTAGAAGAGGCAAGTCAGTTGGCTTTCCCTTGTGTAAACTGAGCTGCTTCCTTGCTTCAATTGAGGGGACAGCTTTGAAAATGAGGAGCACTCTGTGCATGTTAGATGATGTCTTTACAGCAGTGTAGCCCTAAAGCCTGGCTGATTGCTGGCAGCTGAATTAATCAACAGTTTCACTCCTATCAAAGTGATTTCACAGGAGACTTCTGATTTTACCTCTCCCTGCAACGGACGTGCTCTGTGGGTGCTCCGTGTAGGAGCGATTGTTGGAGGGATTTCTGGGGCTACGCGACCCCTAAAAGACCCTGAGCCGAAATATATCCAGCGGCGTCTGAAAGGGACCTCAGTATTCTACGCCTTTTCGGCCGAAAGAACACGGAGACCCAGACGCATCAAAGTGTTTTCACAAGATCAGCCTTCACTTCGCAGGCACTCTCCAGATCTTTTTGCAGTGCAGCTTCCAGTGGCCTCAGCCAGTACAACTGTGCTGAATGGAGTTGTAGTCCAAAACATCTGGACGACACCACCTAAGGGAAGGCTGCCCAATATAATTTCCTAAGTGCTGGAATATGCATGTCAAGTAACTTGGAGCAATGGTGCTTCCTTTAGAAATACAGAAACATTATGCAGTGTTATAATACTGCATCTTCTAGCACATAAGACCATGTGGTTTTAGTTTACTCAATCAATTTCCTACCCTAGAGTGATTCTTCTTACATATGCACATCGTTTAGTGAGAAACAGGAATGAGAAATATATTTATTATTTTGTGTATGTTCGGTTTCTGAACATAATTCGTTCCAGAAAACCGTTCGAGTTCCGAAACATTTGAAAACCGAAAACTCAATACAGAAGCCTCAAAACGGAAAAATTAATACGAATAAACTCAATAAGGAAGCCGCTTTGGAAGTTCGACTTCTGAGGCGTGTTTGAAAACAGAAGCATTTACTTCCGGGTTTATGGCGTTTGAGTTCCGAAACATTCATCAACGGAGGAGTTCGAAAACCTAGGTTCCACTGTATTAGCAAATTTGATCAAACTTTGATAACAGCTAAGATTTTCAACCAGAGTTAAATGTTGCAAAGGTAGGTTTACGATGTCATCTTTGACAAATGTAACCAGTCTTCTCACAGGTGAATGTATTAGTCACAGACCTCATAGTGCTCCCTGCTAAGCTGAATTCATTAATATAATTTCAAGAACATGGTTTAGAAACTGAATACCAAAGAGAGGGAATGCATCAGAGAAATTAAGTGTTTTATGCTCGGGATAATGCCTACTGATTTAGCAGTACATTATTAGGTACTATGATATGCACAGTGTTTGTGCATATGGGGTGGTGGTGGTTTGTAATTGTGATGAGAGACTGTTTTAAACTGGCATTCTAAGTTAGCATTCAACTGCTTCATTTTTCCGCTTCACTTTAGTTAGGGTGATAAACGTTGGGAAGCTAAAATTCTGCACGTGTTCCTAGATGGATAAGGAACTGCAAACAGGTGGTGTATGCATGTTTTCCTGAGTGGAAGAAAAAAAAACTTGATTGAGAAACCAGCAATATTCATGTGAAGTCCCAAGCAGGCTCCTGGCAATTGTGCCAATTGTCTGTTCAGATGGGAGAGCACAGATGGCTTCACCGAACCATCTATTCTTCTCTAAAAACAGGATTGATCCTATTGCCAACTGTTTGGTGCTGCGTGCTGCTGTTTTCTGCAACAGTGCTCACATTCCTCTGCTTAATTGTGCCAGAAATACTGCTGATAACTAAAAGACTCAAACTGAAGCGAGAAAACATTTGAAAGCATAACTCCTCCTTTCCCTTCGCCTTCCCACTTTCCCAACTTGTAAAAGTAAGGGAGCTTGGCTAGAACCCTTTATACCTGATGTGTTAGTTCTCTAAATGCAGGACGTTAAAAAAAATCAACCCCATCAGGGAAGCATTTAAAGCTGCCATCAGTCTCTTCTGTAACCCAAAGTAGTCCTGTCCTAGCTAAGACCCCCTGAACCTCAGGAGAGATTTTGGTGCCAGAGGAAGCAGCTTCTAGGGGCAGAAGGGAGTGGGACAGTCACGTTCCTCCCATACACATCTGGATCCAGCCAATTCTTTCTGGGGGGGGGGGAATCCATGTTTATTTTAACACTCTGTTCAAGTAAGCATGCTTAGAATTGCAATCATATTTATGAAAAGTGCTTTCCTTTAAATTGTCACAAGGTCTAGCAATAGGTAGGAAGCAGGGAACAGTGAGCTGCTTGTCTAGGTTGGATCCTGCTCTCTCCCAGTCTCTAGCATACACTTGGTCCTTAAGTTTCATTTTTCATTTCTGGCCAAACTGCTGTAAATGTCAAGCACATTTTCTCCTGAAGAAAAGCTTCAAGTGTTGTTAATTGCTGTATCAGTGCAATTTTTCAGATTTTTGTTTCGTTGCCTGCCACCATACTTATGTTGACATTTCCCCACTTTACTAATTTATTGCTTTTGTCAAATGTACTGCAGACGGCACCCAAATTATATTTTGAGTTATGGAGATGGTGTTGATTTTTTCAATGGAGAGATGCAGAAGCAATGCATTGCGCTTCAGACAACAGCATAAAAAAATGTACTGGGGGCTTTCATAAATATTGCAGTACCTAAAACAGGGCAGTTGCATAACTAGCAAAAGAGGCTGCCGTGCAGCTTGCTCTCATCGCTGCTTATCAACCTTGGCAAATGTAGTGGCACATCAAAAGCATCAGGATAGTTACCCCCTCTTCCAAATACCATTCTTAGAGGAAACACTGATTATGATATTTACAAAAAAGCTGTGGGGAAAGCTGTTTTCTTAGCATTCGGCAGTCTGAAAAGAAACTGCATTTATCCTTGCTAGGTTAGAAAATATCTTATTAGTGTTTGATTCTGCATGTTTGTAGCAATGTAATATGTGCTTGGGTGACCCAGTAAAAGATTTGCGTTGCAATGCAATTAATTCAGTCTCTTCCTGCGCATAAAAGGGAGGGGAGATTAGAATTAGAGATGGAGGAGAAATTTGATTCAGTTTGCATTGAAACCTAGATCTTTCAAATTTGTAGTTTCTAAAACAATATGAAAACTGAAGCACAGCCATCCTTCAAAATTTGCACTTATCCAAATTGTGCAATGCAGCTCTCGAACCGATGTTTACAAAAATGTTTACATTAGGGGGACTGCGTATAAAAATGTATACATTAGTAAAAATAACATACAGAATGCATTATATGAGGAAGAATTGCTAGTAACAATGTGTGCATTATTTAAAACAGCAGACAAAAATGTGTTTATCAGGAGAAATGAGCTGACTAAAATGCTGGCAAATTGCTGCAGATACCTTTAGGACTGGCAAAATGAGAAACATCAACAACCCTATGGCAGAGGCGGAGAAAGGGGGTGCAGTTGGTGTGGTCCGACCTGGGTGTCACCACTTGGGTGAAAGCAGGCTCTGCCCTGTCCAAACGGTATGCCTGCTGCCTCCCCCTCACCCCCCAGTTGTAGGGCAGCTGAGTGGGAGAAGGCAGGCAGACTCTGGAGGCCCTGCGGTGCACCATGCCCCTATGGGTGGCTGGCCCTGCTGCTGCCCAAGCAGATTCCTCCACCGCTGCCCTATGGTGCTTCTCTTGTATTTAAAAGCTTCTAACCACATCATGGGCTTGATTGTAGGGTTCCTTCCAGTGGGGAGCAGATACCATGGGAAAAGACCCCACAACTTGCTTCCATGTGGCTGACAGCCTTTAAATGGTACAGGTGGGCCCATGGGGAAAGCACTTAGCACAGTGACTGTGTCATCTTTAAAGGGTTGTTTGTTGTTCTGTCTTCACTGTCTTATGCCAAGAAGGCCTCAAGGCAACTTGAAACAGAAATGCGGTATAAACAAATACAGTATAATATATCAAAGAAAAAACAACAAGGAACAATGACTAAAATATCCATGTACTTAATACAAAGACAATTAAAATCCCACAACCTCAGCATGATCACCATAAACACAACAAAGCCAACAAACAGCCCCATGACTATAAAAAAAGAAAGATCAGCGCAATCAGATACCTGGGAGAAGAGGAAAGTCTTGACCTGGTGCCCTTCTTGCCATCTTTTCAGTTCTAGGCTTGTGAATCTTCATAGTGAAAAGAGGTGCTTCATTTAACAGTTGTCACTAAATTTGGTCTATCCAGGTTAAACTAAACCTATTAATTTTTTTCAGCCATACAGTTAGGTAACAGTAAATTGTATTCATGGGACATCAAAAGTTTCTTCTAATGCTTTTTAATTTTACCTTGACAAAAGCAAGCTTTCTAGATAGTGGAGATGAGGCTTGCAACATCTGTTGAAAAATAAGAAAGCATAATTTAAAAATGCACAGTTCGTAAGTTGCAGTGAGAGAACCAAATTTACTTAATTTACAGCTTGTGTTTGAGAGCTGCTAGTTCAGTGTTTTGAGTGCTGTTTTATAATTAATCATGCCTGCCCGTTTCTCTTTGAAGTTTTGTTTTTAAAAAAACACTTCTGGTGACTCATTGAATTAAAACTTGGTGTAACGTTGGTAAGAATGCTGGCAGATATGCCTCAAAAACAGGATTTTATAAACTGATGCCTTTGCAATGTGGACACTGATAAGCTTCTGTTGACTCCACTTCAAAGGGTGTTGTTTCGTTTTGGGAAATCAAAAATGCTGATTTTGTGAAAGCAGAGCCTTTAAAAATTTTAAACAAGAGCAATGTGTTTGCATTTTCCTTGGTGGTAATTAGTTCAAGGGTGAATTTTTCCTATTCTCATTCAGAACTCAGAACAGCATTGTTTAGGAGAACATAAAAAGTCAGTATATTTACTTTTGTACATAATGTAATGAGAAAGCTCTTAGTATTAATGAGAAAATATTGTTCTAGCAGGAATGCACCACCTTTTCTAAACTAAAAAACGCCAAGTGGTATTACATTTCCTTAAAGGGGAGTTGTTCCAGACCATTGATCATAGTGATCAGAGAGCGCTGCTGTGACCCAGAGTGATACTAGGCTAGGCGAACAAATAATCTGACCTGGCATAAGGCAGCTTCTGGCCTTCTATGATGGGCATGCATATGCGAACAAATTAACTCATACCCATTCCTCACTCTTTGTGGGTAGACATCCCAGTTCAGTATAGTGTTCTGTATTATTCAATTAACTTTCTCTTCTGTAGTAATCCCTAACAGATGTCCAGGGCTGGATCTGTGCAGTTTGTGACACTGATTTTTTTTAACCGGTCTTCAGTGAAGTTACATTTAGAAAACCTGATGTTAAATAATTCAGACATACAGCATCGTCGTGGTTATTTGTGATTCAATCTGTTGTGATTCAATCCACTGAAATATGCTACTCCTTGTAAAGAGTGGAAGGAAGAACTGCATGGAGTTGCGTGACAAAGACCCCTGTGAATTGCCCACATTGGTTTTTAGTGGCTTTCAGAAAACCACAAATGGAAACATGGGAATTCCAACTAATATATCAACTTGTTAAATTTCTAGTTGACTTTTTGACTTAACTAGACGGAGAGTTAACTAGACTTAACTAGAGGAGAGCATTGTCCTCAATTTCTTGAAAGAGCGTCTTCACCCCCATTGTTCAGCCTGGACACGGAGGTCCAGCTCGAAGGACCTTCTGGCAGTTCCCTCCCTGCGAGAAGTAGAGCTGCAGGGAACCAGGCAGAGGGCCTTCTCGGTAGTGGTGACTGCCCTGTGGAACGCCTTCCCATCAGATGTCAAGGAAATAAACAACTATCTGACTTTTAGAAAATATCTGAAGGCAACTGTTTTTGGGGAAGTTTTTAATATTTGATGTTTTATCCTGTTTTTAATATTCTGTTGGGAGCCGCCCAAAGTGGCTGGGGAAAGCCAGCCAGATGGGCTGGGTATGTATGTATGTATGTATGTATGTATGCATGCATGCACAGTGGTACCTCGGATTAAGTACTTAATTCTTTCCGGAGGTCCCTTCTTAACCTGAAACTGTTCTTAACCTGAAGCACCACTTTAGCTAATGGAGCCTCCTGCTGCGCCGCCAGAGCACAATTTCTGTTCTCTTCCTGAAGCAAAGTTCTTAACTCAAGGTACTATTTCTGGGTTAGCGGAGTCTGTAACCTGAAGCATATGTAACCTGAAGCGTATGTAACCCGAGGTACCACTGTATAAATAAATAAAATTCCACTTATTTTTGCTATCTAGATTTTCTCTTTACTTTCTTGTTTGTTTTGAAAAGTTATAAGCTGCCCTTCAATTAAAAGGTTCTCAAGGCAGCTTTCAAGCAATAAATAATAATCCTATACACAAACAAACCTCACACAGACAACCCAGCAGCCTTTAGTCTTCTGCCTGATGGAAAAGATTCAGAGTATACTTCCTATCCCTTTGTGTCTGCAGTCCAAGGGCAAAACTGGCAGCTGAGTGTTCTTTCTGGCAGAGATGTCACATACTATCTCGCACTATTTGTCATATTCTTGTCTCTCAGCTGGGCATTCCAAACGAGTGTCTTCTCACAGAAGCCATTTTTGTGCATACACATCTGCAAATGCACATCTGGTAGTAATCTGCTGTGCACATCTGACATCTTCTTCCTAGCCTCTTGCAGGAATATCTCATTTTCCCTCCACTTGGAGACTCCGTGTTTGGATCTGGGAAATGCAGTGCTACCCTCCCCATGCACGTTCTCCCTCCCACCCACCTAAACATACTGTTGTTGCAACCATTATTGGAATGTATTTATACAAATGTCACCAATACCTACTGGTTATGGGATATGAAGTAGTGGCAAGTGTTCACATTCATACCGCTCTATAAACTCCTATTTATTTGCTTAGACATTTTTCTAAAATGCCTTTGGCTGTGCACCACCCCTCCTAGAATGCTTTCCCAGCTGTGCTGGAATCTGTTAATTCTGATCTCATGCTATCTTCATGAGGATTAAGATGACCAAAATTCTGCCTCAACCATACGGTGACACTTTCAAACATGATTCTATGTATGTAAGTCCTATCGGCATACATTTCAGAGGTTTGCAAATAATGTGAGTTTGGAGACACGCGCTTGTGTTCATGCCATAGCCAGTCATCATGCCTTGAGAACCTTAGAAAAGTCTTGTAGGGACAGATCATCCTCCCTGTCCATTATTTTGCCTCTTCTGGAAGAAAAGATACCAGTGGGAATATTTAGCAGACCAGTGGCTAGAAGGGAACGATTTTAGCTAGGGATGGGGAAGGCCTGGTCTCCAGATGTTTCTGAAGTCCCAAATGTCATCAGTCTCAGACAGCAAAAGTCACAGATGAAAGGAGGTGGAGTCCTCTTTAGGGCCACGGGTTCCGAGCCCTGATTCCAAGCCCATGCCCACCTGCCATTCCTCTTCTCTCATCACAGCATTTGGTATTGCTTTTCATTTAACACAAAAAGTTGGAAGAGTGGCTCACATGTTCCCCATGTAATTTTCAATTTAGCTCTCACTGTAAAAGGAAATGAAGCTATCTAGTGTGAGGAGGAAGGTCGATTATCTACACTACCAGCTTTAATTGTCATTCCCAATCCTGGGAACTGTAGTTCTTTGGTAATATTCATGGCTTCGTCCTAGCAGTACACTGGGGCCAATCTAGGATGGGGGTGAAGCATTGAAACAAGAGTCCATAAAGCCATATAACAACTTAGTTTCCTTTGGTTGAAAAGACCTGCAGTTTAAGAAGAGGAGCTATGAGGGACCTCATTTACACTGCTTGTCACTCCCATGAACAGGTTTTTGGTGTTGGCTGATTGGCAGTAAAGAGACTTGAGGGTTCTTATCACCCTCACCATGAATAAACATTTATAAGACTTCTAGGGAGAAGCCCCAAGAGTTAAATGGATAGAAAACTGATATAAGTTTGTGGAACAGTTGTACCCAGTTTGTTTGCCTTTATTTCCCACTAGACATGGCAAAGGGAGGACAGCATGAACAGTAGGTTAATAATAATAGTAATAATAATAATTATTTATTATTTATACCCCGCCCATCTGGCTGGGTTTCCCTATGGGTGGCTTACAGAATATATAAAACATAATAAAGCATCAAACTTAAAAAACTTCCTAAAACAGGGTTGCCTTCAGATGTCTTCTAAAAGTTGTATAGTTCTTTGTCATCTGAAGGGAGGGTGTTCTACAGTGAGGGCGCCACTACCAAGAAGGCCCTCTGCCTAGTTCCCTGTAACTTCACTTCTCGCAGTGAGGGAACCAGCAGAAGACCCTCGGAGGAGGACCTCAGTGTCTGGGCTAAGTGAGACACTGTCTGGGGTGGAGACACTCCTTCAGGTATACTTGGCCCAGACGGTATAGGGCTTTAAAGGTCAGCACCAACACTTGGATGTCAGTAGAGCAGGGGTAGTGAACCTGGTGCCCTCCAGATGTCGCTTTACTTCAGCTCCCATCAGCCCCAGACAGCATGGCCAATGGAGATGGATGATGAGAGTTACAGTCCCACAACTTGCCAGTGGTGGCACGTTGCTCTGCATATGCTCAAGGACACTTTCTTCTTTATCTGACCTCAAACTCGGCAGCTCTTATCTCTGCAACAGAATGTACTAGGTATTTGCATAATTTAGACCTTGAAGATAATTTATTTTGCTCCGTCAGCCAGAAAAGGTCGTCAAAAGAAATGTAGGACATTTTCAGGCAGTGTGTAGACCCCTTGCTGTAGTGTAAGATTCTCCTCATTCCACTCTGTAGCTATTTCGATTCAATTTGTGATCTTGCCACTAACAAAATGTGTATTTTGACCTGCTTGAGGAATATTGGTGTCTACTTTTGGGATTTGCTGTAACTCTGATTTTCCTTTCCCTACCCCAGTAGACCACTTTAATGAACAGTGTAGGTTTATTCCTTAACCTATCCAGGTACTTTCTGAGCAGCCTTTGAGCCCACCATCAAGTAGCTGCTACTGTCTAATTAGTCAGACCATTAGACTGCTTAATTAAAATCCGTTTATTAGAGGAATCCACTAATTAGGCAGAGCCAACTTTCTAGTAGCATATTAGACAGAACAAGCATGGGTGGGCCAATAAATCCAAGGTCCAGTTAAAATTGAATTTATTTAAGTTTATATGAGTTTAACAAGGCATTAATTAAATTTAAAAGTGGGAAAGCTTGTAAAACGCCCCAAACACATAACAATACAAGCTTCCTATACTACATGGTTCCTGTGATGTTCTTTCCCCAGGAGGGTCATTAACGTTCCTGGTTGCAGAAAATAACCACTTGTTCAAGTGCAAATCATGTTAAGTACGTGTACTCTTAGAATAAAGAGGCCTCAAGAAACACTCTCACACACACACACAAGCACACACTCCTGGTCTCTCTTTAATGATTAGCGTCTCAATCAAAGAGGAATATTTGCATTAGGCAGCAGAATCATCATAGGGAGAATGAAAGGTGCAGGGTGAAGCAATAGCAAGGCAGGACAGGTTTATACTAAGTAATCATACAAAAGTATGCAACACAGGGAAACTGTAAAGTTTCCTTGTGTTGAAATGGTGATGCCATAGCATTTCCTGATATGTAACTGGCTAATCCCTGGTTTATGGGACGAGGGTGGCGCTGTGGGTAAAACCTCAGTGCCTAGGGCTTGCCGATCGCATGGTCGGCGGTTCGAATCCCCGCGGCGGGGTGAGCTCCCGTCTTTCGGTCCCAGCTCCTGCCCACCTAGCAGTTTGAAAGCACCCCTAAGTGCAAGTAGATAAATAGGTACCGCTTTATAGCGGGAAGGTAAACGGCGTTTCCGTGTGCTGCGCTGGTGCTGGCTCGCCAGCTGCAGCTTCGTCAGGCTGGCCACGTGACCCGGAAGTGTCTTTGGACAGTGCTGGCCCTCGGCCTCTTAAGTAAGATGGACGCACAACCCTAGAGTCGGACACGACTGGCATGCATCCACACATGGTCAAGGAAAACTGAAACTTTCAGTTGTAGAAATATTGGGCTGATGATCAGGTTAAATTGACACAATTGACAAATCCAGTGAGTTTCCTTCACAGTTGTGTATTCATCCCTTTATGGTTTCAGTTCCTGGTTTTTGAAGTGGGGTGATGTTTTCAGTTCTCCCTTCTATTTACTGGAAAAAAAATCTTGCTTTGCTTGCAATCTGTGTGGCAAGTAACAATTAGACAAGCTGGTAGCTGAAGACTGCAAATGTAGCCTGATAAATTCCCACCCATTTATCTCCAGGACAAGTTGACAGCATGTTGTGGTTCTCCCCAGTAATTTCTGCGGTTTTGGAACTTGCACAGTCTGTTTTACAAGACAGTCTGTTTGCTGTTTTGAGACCTTTGAACTACATTCAGTCACTAGAAGTGTCACAGCTCAGCCACTGCTGTATTATTCATGCAGTCAGGTGCTTTAAAACTAGCAGGGCACATAGCCTTAATGTGACAATGAATTTTGAAGAGCTGCTGTGCCTAGCAGTTAACCCTTATTCGTTTCAAAATTCCAAATAGATTTTCTTTGACTATAAATTACTTTGGTTATAAATGTTCTGAAGGTTTCCCTGTCCCCAGCTTGCAGATTTGATATTTCAGGCCTTTTAATTGAACACAAAAACATAGTTGTTGCAGAGTAGGTTTTTCACTCACCACAAGGAAGGCAGGTGCAGCTGTAAGCATAAACTATAAACCTATACAGTGGTACCTTGGGTTAAGTACTTAATTTGTTCCGGAGGTCCGTTCTTAACCTGAAACTGTTCTTAACCTGAAGCACCACTTTAGCTAATGGGGCCTCCTGCTGCTGCTGTGCCGCTGGAGCACAATTTCTGTTCTCTGTTCTGTCCTGAAGCAAAGTTCTTAACCTGAGGTACTATTTCTGGGTTTCCTGAAGCGTATGTAACCCGAGGTACCACTGTAATCAGCTATTACTGGTTACTGCATAAGCAAGGAGTAAAGGCGAAAGAGAAACTAAATTCACAACTCAAGAAGGACACTTAACTTCCTGGGCATAGAATCATTAACCTTTTGGTGACCTTTTCTCTCAGTACAATGAGTATTAATTAAAGACTGTTGCTTATTCCAACAGAGATAAGGTACAGTGGTACCTCAGGTTACATATGCTTCAGGTTACATATGCTTCAGGTTACAGACTCTACTAACCCAGAAATAGTGCTTCAGGTTAAGAACTTTGCTTCAAGATGAGAACAGAAATTGTGCTCTGGTGGCGCGGTGGCAGCAGGAGGCCCCATTAGCTAAAGTGGTGCTTCAGGTTAAGAACAGTTTCAGCTTAAGAACGGACCTCCAGAACCTCCAGAACAAATTAAGTACTTAACCCAAGGTACCACTGTATTTAAGAATAGGCTTCTTTAAGAACTAGTAATAGTCTCAACTTGGCTGTGCTTGGTTCATTGAAGGTGCTATCAAAATTAATAACCAATTTACTAAATTTTCAATAGGGCTATACTAAATATGGACAAAAGTTGATTAAAGAGCTAATAAGTAATATTGGTTGGTTAGTCTGTTTTAACTTAATATCTTTGCTGTGTGTAGGTCTGTCCTGCAGCCAGAATTGATCTTTGCAAAGCTGTGGTTTGCAAGCTCTTCATCTCTGACGTTACCCATTGCTGGATTTGTACCTTGCTCCCAAGAGACTGAAAGGTAAGGGATCCCTGCAAATAATCTCACTTTGCTTACAGTTTATTTTTGTTAACAGTTGTGCTTTGCTGTAAAGCACAATCCAAACTTTCCATATTACCTTTTTCTTTCTCCTGTGGAAAAACCTTCATATAAACCAGGCATATCCAACTTTTAAGAGACTGAGATCTACTCCCACTATTAAAACTGGCAGTGATCTACCAAAGTTGTTGTGCTTTTGGGGGGGCGGGTCCAGTGATCTACCATGGACACCCCGTGATCTACCAGTAGATTGTTGGACACCCCTGATATAAACTATTGATGTGGTAGGGGGAGAGTTGCAAGACTGCTATGCTCCTTGAGATTCTAGCAGATGCTTTATGAAAGTCATTCATGCCACAGTTATGCTATGATTTTTACAGATGGGACCAAATCAAGATGACATGTGGGAGCAGCATTGGTCTGTACAGACCACACTTTTGCAAGGAAGTTCCCTTCTAAATCAGCAAGTATTCACTGCAGATTTCCCCCCTGTCTCACTAGCCTTGAATTACATTACATTCCTGGACTAGGAAAAGCCTGTTACTTAATGCTAATTCCTGGAATTCATGCCCTAGAGTCGTTCAGGTACAACATGTACTTGTTCTTCTTTAATCTTCTCTGAGTTGGAGGCACTTTATTCTTTTGACTTTTGAGTCGTTTGCTGGGCTTAGCAACTCGTTGGAAACAAAGGCAATAAGCTGTCTGAGCAGGGTCCACGTTGACATTTGGTGTGTACAGATTCCATTTAATGACGTTATTCTCGTTGTCCAATCCCTAGTGATGGGACCACCATGGCAAGAGCTGAGAAAAATCCCAACCCCAACAAGGTCAAAACCTACATTCTTGTTATGGTCAAAGAAGTGTATCAAGACAAATAGGCAAGAAGTTCTCCTGCTTGGCTAAGGATTGGACATGATACCCACACAAATCAATATCTGCTGGAGAGAGAGGTCCTGTCAGTGTACCTCTCTGTTAGTTCATTTATGTATTAGATTTCTCACCTTTACTCCAAGGAGCTCAAGGTGGTGGCATACATGGTTTCCCCCCTTCCCATTTTATTCTCACCACAGCCTTGTGTGATAGGTTAGGCTGAGAGATAGTGACTGGCCCAAGGTCATGGCTGAATAGGAATTTGAACACTAGTCTCCCAAGTCCTAGCCCAACATTCAAACCAGTATACCACCTGGGCTCTCTGTACTAATTATTTCTCTAATTATATGTTGCTGCAATGTGCACTTTGGCGGGCGGGCAAGGATACTTAGCAAACTTCTCTGATAATTCAGCCTCCTGCTCTATGTATGAACTCCACTTCATTTCTTGATGAAAACATTAATATGCATAGTATATTTGCATTTTAAAATACTATTGGATTGTTTGTGTAATAAAACCTTGGCTGAATTAATAAGATCTGACTGTTAATTGAAAGAAGGATGTTCTTAAGCAGAAAAGATAGCTAGAAACAACAGCTCAAGCCAGGATGCTAGGTGGTTTACAATACTTTATACATCTGTTCTTATTTCCTGTTTTCAGAGCTAGTAGCAACTATTAATGGATTTCCATCTTTTCCAGATTATCTCATGAATTGAGCTTGATTACTTTGTTTTGTTCTCCATATTCCACAAGAAACTCTGTAATCTTTAGAATGGCCTCTCTTATCTCTAAATGACTGAGAGTTATCCTCTGAGTGGGAACCTTGGTCTTAAATACTTCATAAAGGGAACAAAAGTCAAGTGATTGTTGCTGATTATTTTTATAGGTGATAAAGGTGCTATTTACATTCTTGTTTGTCCTAACAACCAGCTTTGGGTGTAGGTTGCAGTTTTCCTTTCATAGATTAGGAACTGTAGCTGAGAGCTGGTGAGTTGCTTGTTGCATGGCGAGGGCCCGAGGGCCCCCCCCCCCCATTCCTTAGCTAATGAAACACAGACACCAGTGTTTTGTGTTAATGGGATAAATTAGGCCACAACTTTGTTGGTTACAAATGTGAGCGGTTTTGGCTTAGGCATTGGAACTGAACCGACTATCTCTCCTGGCTGTCACACAGGTAGTCTCGTAAAGGTCAACCACTGGTAGGGGGAGCCCTATTGATGTACATAAATTGTGAGGGCCCCCCCCCCCGGGTCCCCGATGGAGTTGTGGCATGGCTGTAGCCCATACCCGGGCTTCGGACGGGAACCACACCCCCGGATCCCTTTAACAGAATACCCTTAAAGAGGAGGGGCAGCTGAAGGCCACAACCTCCCCCCCACAAACCATGTTTACAAATGCCTAACTGCCAAACCTTACAAAGTTGTGACAATTGCTACAAGGCAGGCGAAAACCATATGGCTGATGCCAATTTGCTAAGTGGGAAAATTCCTACCTGCCCCCCGCGAACAGGCGACCAACCGTAGTCCATAGCAAGGCCAAGATGGGGAGCGCATAAAATTAGGGCGGGGGGGAGATCCGGCGCAGTAGACAAAGGAGACCGAGCCCAGCCACGCAGAGGTTTAAATCCAGGTGAGCCATGCCCCCAGTCGACCTGATTGGTCGGCCATGGAGCGTGACGCAGCCGGGAATCCCAATGATGCAGGCGGCATCACCACGCCTCCCCCCTGGGAAGGGGAGCGGTCTTGCCACCTATGGATGCCACTTATGCCACCTATGGATGCCTGTTCTGAAGACAGGTCTTAAAAGTCCAACATCCTCTGTCCAGAATTCCATACATTTTCTTGTGGCTCTTTTCATATTTGCTGAAAACAATTGCTTGCATTTCCCCCTCCTTCTACAAAAATGGTTTAAAAGACAAGCGTGTCTGCACAGAAATCTGGGACATTTATTCACAGTGTGTACATGAATGTGGGCCTGAGAGTCTGCTTGTCTTAGAAATACCTATTAAAGTTATTCAAATGGATTGAAGTATGTTGTATTTCAATGCAAAGTTTTGTTTTATTTAAGTAATATTGTTTAAAGGCTTTTTTATTTTAAATGGCTTGCTCTAAAAATTAACCAATCTAAAAATTAACCGATTAACACACCAGAATAGCAGTACGTGAGCAAATATGAGTTAGCTTAGTTGCACAAAATAATTCTGACAGAAAAATAGGACACAATCTAGCTGTATTTATGCAATTTTCCAGTGTTTTAATACAAGCAATTTAATCACATGTTTTAACTCTTAAATTAGTGAGACTGATCTACATTTGATTGATTTACATTTGCCTTGATCATGCTCTCAATTTTCGAGTAAGCCAGTGTAGATCAATAGAAAATATTTTTTCGTTGCTCTTGATAATGTATTGCTTTCTGTCAGTGCCTGCTAAATCCAAACAAACCTATTTTATAACCTTGAATTTCTCAGAAGCAACATAATTCTGAGCACAAAACTAAATCGGCTCATCATAATCTATATTTTAGTAGGATGTTTAAAGCAAATCTCATAACTGAATTTTGAAGTGCTTTGTCACTTCAGCCAACACAAACATGGGTGTCTCCCTAACAGGAGAATTACATCACAGTGGCTTTATGGAAAAATGGGAGAGCACATACAATTGAAACATAGACTTCTATTTTAAGATGGGAACTATTGTAGGTGTATATTATTTAGACTGGGTATTGTATGTTGACAACTTGAAACGGTATCAGCTTTACTAATATAATAACAATCATGTTCTCTGTGCCTAACAAGGGACCATAAGTGCTTTTTTTTTTTTTTAATGCTAGAGAAAGATTGCAATAACTACTGGCTTTTGAAAGAGAGAGGTAGCCATTGATACTTTGCTCCAGTTTGCCTTGTTGAAATCTGGGATCTTTAGTCCTAGACACAACTTGCCCTATAACTTCTTCAATCACTTTCTTAAATGTTGCAGATGGAGCTTCTACCAACATCTGTTGACATTCCTCAACTTTTTAAGATAAAGCCTGGAGAACAATTCTGTTAAACTTTGAAAGAACCATTATTTTAGTTTGCCCTGATGTAACATTATTTTGTGATTGTGGCTGTCTGACTGTTTTTTGTTTTCCTAATGGAGCAACTCAGTTTTCTGCATATTTTTGTATCTGTGTTG
The DNA here is from genome assembly GCF_965153285.1 of Podarcis tiliguerta. NCBI lineage: Eukaryota > Metazoa > Chordata > Lepidosauria > Squamata > Lacertidae > Podarcis > Podarcis tiliguerta. Next base: position 33,880,003 of record NC_139540.1, on the reverse strand, counting down.
TTGCTCTAGATGCCTGCATATAATCGTTTAAATTTGACCTAGTATAGCACTGCCTTGATCTATTTGGTCATACTTCTTTAAATGCCTTAGTGTACAGAGTAGGTCTTAATAAGCTTCCTGTTATAGTAGCACAAGTTAAACAGATAATTCACCCACTTTAGATTAATAACAAAACACATTTTAGGTACTGAACCACCAGTTTTGGATGGTGATAGGAATATTCTTGTTCTTCAGAATTACCTTTCTATTATAAATATATAAGGCTATTTAAGAAAGAAAAAAAGAAAGAAAGATAAATTTATTAAGCAAAATGGTCAGAGCACCAAAGCAAGAACCTCAAACTGCTGCCTCTAGAGCAACTCACTGGAGATAAGAGTCATTTGCACACTGTCAAAATGCAGAGAAGAGGAGCAGAATTGCACTCCCTGCCTTAATGTGTTGACACCACCTTTTGTACACATGTACAAATTTATTGAATTTATATCCTGCCCTTCTTACCATAAGGGCCAATGAAGTATCATATGAGTAGGTTGTGGGAGATTTTAGCAGTCAAACCTAGGTGTATTTCAATGAAGTATTTTACCTGCATTATCTTACTGCTGTCGCATAAAGGAAAATGCATGACTGTGACCACAATTAAGTAAGTAAAGCATATTTAAACTTACTTCAAAGTGTGGTCTGCTTCAGTGCATGAGGGTGGGGGAGTCAGCTGCTTCTTGCAGCTGAATATATTTAAATGTTTAATAGCCTATTCCTATTCTTCATTAATCTGTCGAACAATGGGATTCAATACTCTGCTACTAGGGCTCTCTGTGTGCTAGCCCTGTGGTTTTAAAAATAGGCACCACCAGCCACTTTTTTTTTTGTTAACCCCCACACGTGGGTCTCTAGAAGAGTAAATATAATTAATGTATCCTCTTACCAATTCCCATCACAGGTAGGGATTTAATTTTGAGGAAACAAGCATACATAAACAAACAAATGCCTGCCTGCAAGTTTCAGCAAGGAAGTTCCTATCTCATCTTGGCCACAGACTAACCATGTGGCTTTAGGCAAACCTTTATTTCTGTGCCCCTACCTGTAATGTAATAATAATACTAATCTATGTTATATTCCTCTTGTAAGGATTAATAAGAAAATGCATGAAAAGCTCTATGAATATATCATATATGTTATATAAATAAGTTACAGTAGTATTTTGTTATTTACCAACCATGTTTTAGTGATGGTGGTATTTTGGAGTTAAAAGAACCTAACACAACTGGTACGTTTCTTATGTCTGCATATACAACCACCAAGCCTTACTATAGCCACGCTGCTATTATTCTTAAGACTTGACTTCCCCCCAGTTCCCAGGGCATCTCACTTGTATCATCTTCACTTTATACAAACATGGAAAGATAACCTTTATTTAGAAAATCATTAAAATTTAGTTTGCAGCCATGATTCAAATCAGTCACCTGCTGAACTTTTTGTTTCGTTTTATTTAAGGTTTGCATGATGGAATTTAAATTTACACAAGAGAGGCTGCATGTTTTAGATCAATACTGCTGACATTTTCTACATTTTGCTATACCTGGTGTGGTGGTCTTGAATTTTTGCCTAAAGACAACATATAATGGATGTCAAGGAAAGCTGCCCAAGTGTTAGCATCCCCAGCTCTGATGAACACAGAGTGAAGAAAAAAAGATTTACTGTAAGTATGTGAGCATAAAGCACTTTTCTCAGTCAATGGGGGCTTATTCTTGTGCTCCATTTCATATTCAGTTAATGGCGTGGTTTGGATGTAATGTTGAACCATTATTTAGCACTATGTGAGCAAGCCTTGGGCTGACATGGTTTGCCCTCCCTTCCTGCATGAGGAAGAGATTAGAAGTATGTGCTCCCTGTTTACACATCCAAATACTGTGGTTAGATTAAACTAGGCATAGGCAAACTCAGCCCTCCATATGTTTTTGGGACTACAACTCCCATCATCCCTAGCTAACAGTACCAGCGGTCAGAGATGTTGGGAATTGTAGTCTCAAAACATCTGGAGGGCCGCGTTTGCCTATGCCTGGTTTAAACAGTAGTTTATTTAAACAAGCCAGAATCAAAGCATCGTTTATTATTCTGGCTGGTTTCAACAAACCATCGTTCAGATTAACTCAGTTCAGATGAAACAAGAAGCAAGCCTGATGTTGTTTGATCCCTTAAAACAAAATATGTTTAGTGTTGCTTCCAAATCATGCCTATTAGCATATATGCAAATTTGGGTGTGAAGGTTAATGTGTTAACTCTGATTTTATGCATATTGTAGAATTTGGTACACATAAAAATGTGCATCCCAAGGATATTGTAACACTTATGTTGTTAAAGGCTTTTAAACATCTGAACTGCATAGCAGATCAAATTTATGTAAGTTGCTGATCAGCATTATAAAAAGCAGAAAGCAACAGCATAGACAGTGGATCTTTTTATTTATTTAAAAAACCCCATTGAATGCAAACACATTAAATTACACTATTTCCCCTCTTTGTTAGTCTTGGTGCCTTTTGCTTCTGTTTCCCTTTCATTGTTTCCTGTTCTTTCTCCCCACCCCATCCCAGTAGCTTCTCTGGATGTGATTTGTATTTTTATTCTGTGTGTAATTTTGGCATTGGACAACCTTCTGTATTTTGTTATTGGACTAAACAATATTTCAATAGTATTATTCTTCAGTAGGTTTTGGAAATTGCTGGATTGTAATGACAACAACCTAGTACTTCTTTCAAAAACATGGTCTCATTTTGTTTTGCTGAGCAGTTTCCTCTGCAGCTGAATGATGTTGACCATCATAACACTCTTCCTACCCTCTCTGGCACCCCCTCCATCAATATAATGCAAATATATTGTAGCCGTCTCTCCTTACCTCCGAAGGAAAATACTGTTCCTTGATGTAGCCAAAGCAGAAGTCTTGTTAGATCAAAATGGAACTTAAAAATGGGCCTTGTTATATCAAAATGGGACTAACAGGAAGCGTCAGGATTGTAATAGGTGTGAAAAGGAAAATATTGAGTGGAGCAGTGAAAGAGGAGATATTTAATACTTTCATCCTACACCATTCCTAATTAACCCCTCCCACAAGCTGCTCTTAGAATTGAGTAGAAAAAAACAAAGCATGACAGATGACAGGTACACCCTTTTTCCCCACTGCAGGTTGTTTTGCTGCCTGGAGGGGTAATTAAAGGTAAAGGTAAAGGGACCCCTGACCATTAAGGCCAGTCGCAGAAGACTCTGGGGTTGCGGCGCTCATCTTGCTTTACTGGCCGAGGGAGTTTGTGTTTGTCTGCAGACAGCTTCTGGGTCATGTGGCCAGCATGACTATGCTGCTTCTGGCGAACCAGAGCAGCGCACGGAAACACCGTTTACCTTCTCGCCGGAGCGGTACCTGTTTATTTACTTGCACTTTGATGTGCTTTCGAACTGCTAGGTTGGCAGGAGCTGGGACGGAGCAACGGGAGCTCACCCCATTGTGGGGATTCAAACTGCCAACCTTCTGATTGGCAAGCCCTAGGCTCTGTGGTTTAGACCACAGCGCCACCCACATCCCATGGAGGGGTAATTAATTTGGGGGAAACTGAAAAGGATTAGGGTCAAGGTGTCTCCTTTAGGACCGCTGAAGGAAAAGTGTTTCCCATTCATAACATAAATAGATAAGAAGGTTGGAAAGGCTAAACTATATTTTTATTTTGGAAATGAAATGTGAGTCCTCTGCTTCATATGGATTAAGGGATATAGTGTTATATGGATTGACCAATTAAGAGTGAATGTCTTCTTGACAGTAGGTAAAGAAATGAGGACAAAAACATTATTTACATTTACTTACAGCATGCAAACAAGAAATGATATTTTGTTAATTGTTGAGTTATTATATTTGTATTTGAAAATGTTCTTAAAAACATCAACTACAAACCAAAAGCACACAATGAATTTAGAAACAAACAAAAACTAGAGCTCTTGTGGCCATATTAAAGTGAGGAGGTAAATAAATCCACAGGGAGATCTGAGTTCACATAACTCATGGCCTTCTAAATTGGTTTCTTGAATTCCAAAGTAAGTGCAAACTCAGGATTTAATAGGGTTTTTTTTTGTTTTTCATAATTCTTTGAGAACCACAGGGTATGCTGGTTCTGCTGTGGAATTAATGAGCTGCACTTCCTGAATGTTACTAGCAATAACAATTTTTGGGGGGATAATATCTTAAGAGGTTGGGCTGTCACCTGATCTAAGAAACCTAGATTGGTAATATGTGTTACTTTTTACTGAAAACAAAAACCCAAATAATCAACACATTCAACCTGTTTTTCTCATTTGCATACTTATATTTTTACTTTGCTGTATGATCATTGTGTGGCAACTCATATAAAAACTTAAATTATGATGATGGTGGAGACCAGCCTTTCTCAACCTTGTGTCCCCATATGTTTTTGGCCTACAACTCCCATGATCCCTAGCTCACAGGACCAGTGGTCAGGGATGATGGGAGTTGTAGGCCAAAAACATATGGGGACCCAAGGTTGAGAAAGGCTGACAGTACCTAGCAAATAGAAGGTGTGAGACCTCAAAAATGATTTCTATAATTCCACATACTATACATCAAACTCTTTCTAGTTTAGCTTTGTGTGACAAACCTTGTTAAGCTACTTCATTATAGTTGGAATGGTTGGGAGTTTCCATTTGGCAGCAATCAATATGCCATTAGTAACACATTACCAGCTACTCCAGTTCTTAATCTGCACTATAATTTATACATCTTAACCTGATTACTTCATAATGCAGTTCGAGTTCACATCCAGAAATGCTTATCCAGAGTTTCTTAATCTGTAAACATTTCCATCATTTGTCTTTTAAAAAATCCAATTTTCTCCCATCCTTCTTTTTCAGCAGTTTGAGTAATCCAAACAGTGAATCTGTTGTATATTGTCTAGTGTTAAATACCACTGGGTTAATAGTAGTAGTAGCAGTTATAATACTATTCCATTTACCATGGTTTTTTGTTATGCTTATAGTGGCAGAAATAGCCAGAATGGATGGGGAAATAAATTGCCATTATTGGTTAGATGTTTCCCTTGGTGTCCTTTTGCCATGTATACGTACTGAATATGTATACTACTATGATTTTTTTTCTTGATTTGCAAGTAGCTAAGAATAGATGACCATACAAAATAGAATTTGCCTTTAAAAATGTACCTAGCAAAGCTATGTGCAAATTAATGTTTCCTTTGAATCAAGACTCTCCGTTGTAAATTTGCAAACCATACATTTAATATAACATGTACAGCTTTGCAGCATCTAGTCCTGCCCACTATAAATAGTGGCTGTTCTAATTTCTAGAGAATATGTTCTCTAATCATGCACAGTTCAGTTATTATGGAAGGTTACTGTTCTTGCACTACATTCTTTTTAAGCAATTGCTTATCTACTGTACATTTTCAACCTTTTCGGGATAAATCTAACACAACTCTATAGTTTATATCTGCAACTTTTCACTTTCGTTAACGTTTAATTTAAAAGCTACTCCTAGAAACATTTTGTTTCCCTGGATGTTAGGCCCTGGAAATATTGTAAAGTCTGTTTTTACTGGCGTAGATCAAAAAGTATCTAGCACAAGTGAAAAGGCATATCCATTGGTACAAGAGAGGCCAAAACCTTTGCTGACTCTCCCACCCTTCTGCAGCCTCCACACCTCTCTAATGATTCCCCAGCATTCAAGACTGACTCTTTGATGAGCACCGTGGGAAGAAGGAGAAAGGAAAATCCCATTCCATAAGTCATGTTTTTCTCACGGGTCCAGGGATCCAAGATACTTAACAGGAGATAGCAATGCTGAAACATGCTGTTCTATATATTCAATTTTAACAATAAGCTCTTATTGCTGTGGCATTTACTTGGAGCCTCTGTTTTGGGTGCTCTGCACTGACGCTCTTGGTATCTTCATGTTGAAAAATCCTATTGTGTTCAGCAGCCCTGTGTTGGAGAATGCAGTGTGCTTTCAGTCTCATCCTGTAATTATGTATAAAACTCAGGCTCAAAGATTTAATAGGTAAACGAGCAACAAACGTACACAGGTTCATTAACTCACAACTGTGTCATTTTAATCTTTGCATTTCTCACTAATTTTACTTTTGTATCCCTACAGGTTTACAAAGTTTTGGTCTCCGTTGGCAATAATGAATGGTTCGTCTTCAGGCGATACGCTGAGTTTGATAAACTGTATAATACAGTAAGTAAAGGGAGTCGTGCTAAAATTGAATCAAGGAATGACCCTCTGCCAATACAACTGTGTCTGGAAGGTATCTATACTCCAAAGTTAAACTACCTGTGTGTTTTGTGTATTTCAGCTAAGGAAACAATTTCCCACTATGAACTTGAAGATTCCTGCTAAAAGAATATTTGGAGACAATTTTGATCCAGGTAAGTCACTTAAGTTCTTTTCTTCTTTTATTGCTCTTTTTAACAACAGTGTCTGCAGAGGCTATTTTTAAAGCCTACTAAATGGTTGGAGTTAGATACCATAGGCCAAAAGTCGATGGACTTTTTTGGTTGCTTTTTGCCTTTACGGGAAATCCTTGCCTCTTAACTACAACTTGCCAGCAATTTTCACACGGTGTAACTGACGTGCATTGATTGGTGAATGTGTGTTCTCTGTCTTTCAAAATCCACAGAGTATTAATTCAGAGTAGCTGATTGCCAGAGTGCAGTGTCTGATTTTCTTTCCTTGAAAACATTTGCCTGTACAGTAGAGGAAAACATTAAGCTGATTTACCTTGCAATCAACGTCATACATCTGCTTGTAAACCTGAAAATACACTTGCAAGAAAAGGGATGGGTAAATAATAGGAGGACCACAGGGGTTTAAAAATTCCCAAGCTACAAGTACAACATTGCACATGCGACGTTTGGATTTTATGTAGAAATGTATGATGCAGGCGATGGTGAATGTATGGCATTATGGCATCTCCTGAACGTCCACATACAGATGGTATGTAAGCAAAATAACAAGCACAATCTTGACAGGTCTTTTAGATGTGACCCCCCTGCCCCCCCTTTTGAAACTCCCCTGAGAATTAAAAGCTTTTCACTCAGCACAGGATCAGGCTAGAGTTCTGGGGCTTGGGGGAGAACGGAACGAGGTATTTTTGGCATGCAGGATTAGTTGCATCACTGTATGGCTTGTGTATGAAGATGTTATGTTTTTCCTGGCATGTCTATATTCTAAAGTTCTGCTGCAAAGTAAGAAATGCTATTTGTGTTTATAATGCCAATAAACTCTAACATAGTGTCTGTTTAAAGTTATTTTTAATAGTAATACAGTATGACTGGGTATTAAGAGTTCTTAGCTTTTGAGCCATCTGATCTGCAGGTACCACATACTTGTAGTGCATAGTGTTTGTTTATCGCCCTCCTCTTGGGGCACATTTTATGTTGATTCTATGTGGACTGACATGTGGCACAAACCCTTACCAAGCAAAGGGCTGGCTTGACCTTTTAGTCTCTCTGCACAAATCTGTGATTAGATCCCTTGAAAATCTTGGTTCAGTGCTGACTTAATTCTATTTATAGCGTAAGACTTTTGAAACAGGTTGAAATCAAGACTTTGTTAATCAGTGTAATTCTGCCAACTCAAGCGCATTAAGGATCAGGGGTTGTTGTTGTTTTTATTTAAAAAACTCTGATAGTGCTTAATGCAGCAGGTTTCATGCACATCACTGCCGTTCATTTGTTATATTGTAAGTGGTATATTCTGGTCCATTGTGGAATGTATAATGCTAATAAAATATAAGGGATGTAAATTATTTTCCATTTTAGCAATTCTGTAAACAACCAGACCAATTTATGCTTACTTAAACGCAAATAAAGTTTCTGTTATATCTTCTCAAACTCAGCTGTCAACCTTGATTCATTCAACATGTCCTTTCTACTGCATATATTATATCCATACATGTTGCCCCAGATTTCTTTCTTTGTTAAATTTTGTAAAGATTGGATGATAGGATAATAAATGGGTAATCAAGCAAGTATCTACAGGGTAGGAAGAAGTATGTTGTGGGAGGTGGAGCAGGCCAAGTAAGGGGCACACAGCACAGGCACTTAGCGATTCTGCTGAGTGCCAGACCCTCCTCCAACTGGAGAATTGCAGTTGTCATATAAGTCAGCCTTTGAGACTGCTGCTGCTGAATGCCAGGTCAACTCTGAATAAGACCTCCCTCATCCGTGATCTGATTGTGGATGAGCAGGCCAATCTGTTCTGTATCACTAAGACTTGGGTGGGTGAACAGGGTACAGTTGGCATCACCCAGCTGTGCCCACCCAGTGCAGTATCTGGGTAGACTTGAGAGTTGGGGAGTTGCTGTGGTCCCTAGAATTTTTCCCCCCCCTCTCTCCAGGCCCTCTGTCCAGTTGGGGGGGGGGGGAGCATCTAGAGTGTGTGTTCCCAGCATTGGACAATCAGGACAGATTAGAGAATCCACTGGTTCACCTCCTGCCACACTGCCCAGCAGTGTCCTTGCCTTTGCTGAAAGAGCTGGTCTTGAGGATTCCAGGACTGCTGGTTTTGGGGGACTTCGACATCCATGCAGAGGCAATCGGCAGCTCAGGACTTCATGGCTGCCATGACGACCATGGGGCTGTCCCAACATGTCATTGGCCCAAGCCTTCTCTCCTCCATTTTAATAGTCTGAAACATTTGTGGAACTAAAACTGTTGTTTGAAAGGATTGGTGCGTATTCACATGTATTTGTGTATCTCATTGTTTTTGTAAGAGCTCTTATTTGTCTGAAGACCAGAAGCTTCTTGCAATCTGGTCTAGTCAGTTTCACCAACCCATTGACCCTTAGAGGATACAGTCAGGATAACAGGAGCATGTGGGCCTTTGTCTTTACATTATCGAACTGATTAACACTGAAGTAATCTGAAAAAAAGTGTAAACTTCAATTTTTTTAAAAAAGAAATCTAATATATGGTCCTTCCTAATTTTCTTTCAGATTTCATTAAGCAGAGAAGAGCAGGGTTGAATGAATTCATTCAGAATTTAGTACGACAGCCAGAACTTTGCAATCAGTAAGTTAACACACACACATATATTTTCCTAGAAGTAAGGGTATGTTATCAACCGTATAAGGAAGCTATTTACAAATTGCTTCTAAGTACTCCACTATAAGCAGTTTAAAAAAAAAAAATGCACCTGTGACTACCAGATGCTACACATGCAAAAAGGAAAGGCTAATCACCATGAGGTCTTCCTTGAGAGTATTTCAGGGGCATCTGGCTGACCATGATTAGACAGAATGCTCTACTAGATGGACTGGTTTGCTCCAGGAAGGAAGGTCTAATGTTCATCAGTCATTGACTTCCCTAAATAAGACTTATTATGAGATTTTTTAAATTCCTACCTTTCCATCCCAAAGAAAAGTTCTCAAAGCTGTTAATTTCATAAATATAAAATTATAATTAAATATTGTGCTTGCCTTTGATAATCATCATTCAAGCCTCAATAATACTTTGAAGTTACACTTTATCTAAATAGAAGAAACAGAGGTTTCTAGACTGTGCAGTTTCACTAGTTGGTAAAACATGTTAGTACCTTAAAGAATCTGAAAAGAAGCCCGGACGTACTGTTTTTCTTAGCCACATGTCACTATGCAGAGTTAGATGTTCCTGAAGTGCTTCAATAAGATTAACGAGGGTACAAAATTTGACTGGTCTGACTGGTCCATCTTCAGAGACTGATTCCAGAACTTTCTGAGGAATTTGCCTGTTGATGCCAGCCTTCCTGTCACCAGCCTGGTGGCTTAATGAAATTGACAAATGTGGTCTGGCTCATGATGCAATTGAATTTAGACATTACCTTATCAGACAGTGGTCTTGGGTGTGTTCCTGGTTTTAATCCAGAGCTCTGTAATATGAGGCTGCTGGAGAGATGGGAAGAAAACTTGGGTGAAGTTTAAAGCTCCATTTTAATTCTGTGCTGAGGTGGTAAAAAAGCCCAAATGTTGTCAATTGAGCTTTCATGTGAAAATAAATCTCTCTTAAACATTTTATCAGATAAAATCTCTTGCATCCACCCACACAAATTTTGTTATTGATGAAGTCTGAGAGCAGTATCTGAATTATCTGCTGGTCCACTCCCGATAGGTATTTTAAACTCTTGTTGTCCAAGGATGTGGACAACATGCTTTAAAGATTTGAAACACCCACTCTTGTTCCCTGATTTGTAATCTTTCCTGGGCCATTTAGACATGATAAACTCTTGAATTGGCTGTTGCACAGTGCTCTACACTGAGCTGCCTTTTGGAAACTGTTCGGAAGCCTCAGCTACTGCAGCATGCTGAGCTTCTCTTGAGAAATATGGGTCACGTTGTTCCAGTTCTGGCTCAGCCATGTGGGCTTCTTTTAGTTTCCAGGTCCAACTGAAGGTGCTGACAGCAGCCTTTAAAACCTTCAAGGTCAGAGGCCTGTATCTCTCCAGGAGTGCCTCTTTCCAAATGTACCTCCTCATGTTCCCTGATTAAAGGGGGAGGCATTGTTATTATACCCATCCACAAGGGATATAACAATTGTACCAGGCATAGGCAAACTCGGCCCTCCAGATGTTTTGGGACTACAACTCCCATCATCCCTGACTACTGGTCCTGTTAGCTAGGGATGATGGGAGTTGTAGTCCCAAAACATCTAGAGGGCCGAGTTTGCCTATGCCTGAATTGTACGAATACAGAGCAGTACCTATTCCATGGTAGGACATAAGCCAGCTGAGGCAAGTTTGGCAACTGCCTGGGGAACTTCCCTGTAGCTTGTTAACACGAAGCTGGAGAGCCAGTGTGGTGTAGTGGTTAAGAGCGGTAGTCTCGTAATCTGGGGAACCGGGTTCGCGTCTGCGCTCCTCCACATGCAGCTGCTGGGTGACCTTGGGCCAGTCACACCTCTCTGAAGTCTCTCAGCCCCACTCACCTCACAGAGTGTTTGTTGTGGGGGAGGAAGGGAAAGGAGAATGTTAGCTGCTTTGAGACTCCTTAAAGGGAGTGAAAGGCGGGATATCAAATCCAAACTCCTCCTCCTCCTCCTCTTCTTTCTTTCTTTCTTTCTTTCTTTCTTTTTTTTAAGAAGGCTTTTAGCAGAGTTCATTGACCGTGGCACTAGCTTTTGCTGCTGGAGTTTCTGTTGCTTTGCATTTGGTTGTGTGCAATTTTCTCTGTGCTAGTTTAAGTTTAGTTTTAATTAAATTAGCAAATTAGAAACAGAAAATGGCAGTAATGCTGAAGGTGTTAGAAAGGAAATGGCTTATTCCAGGTGGTGTTCACAAGTTATCCAATTAGTATACACTCTAGAAGTGGAAGTGGAAATTTGGTGCTAATTAACAAACTCTGAATTTATAACATGGAAATTGAATAAAAACAGGGAATAATGCAGTTAGATTCACTCCCTGATTTGATTCAGTTTCCATTTTACGTAGTCATTATAGTTTCTGCTCTTTTATTTCTGCTCATGTGCAGATAAAATAGAAATTTGGTAATGTTTCTTTCTGAAAGTAGTGAAATAGAGAAGCTTCCTCTGATCACATTGAAAAAGTATAAATGTACTATTATTTATAATGGATGGATTTAATCTCCACTCCTTTTTTTAGCCCAGATGTCCAAGCATTTCTTCAGATGAACAATCCAAAGCACCATTATGATCCATCTGAAGATGAAGATGAAAGGAACAGTCAAAAGGTAATTAAAACTTCTGGGTTCCTTCACAGAAAGTGTGGATTCTTGTTGTACAGTGCAATGGAAAGTAAAGCACTGCTTGTATCTTCTCATCCATAATTAGAATTGTAAGTCCACATGATGTTGTTGTTGTTGTTTAGTCGTTCAGTCGTGTCCGACTCTTCGTGACGCCATGGACCAGAGCACGCCAGGCACTCCTGTCTTCCACTGCCAATCACAGTTTGGTCAGATTCATGTTTGTAGCTTCGAGAACATTGTCTAACCATCTCGTCCTCTGTCGTCCCCTTCTCCTTGTGCCCTCCATCTTTCCCAACATCAGGGTCTTTTCCAGTGAGTCTTCTCTTCTCATGAGGTGGCCAAAGTATTGGAGCCTCAGCTTCACGATCTGTCCTTCCAGTGAGCACTCAGGGCTGATTTCCTGAGTGCACATGATATTTCATATAATTCCATTATTTGAATCTTGGACTACTTTCTATTCTACTGCCTATTTTATTGTCACACATCCTGTGTTCTAGTAAAGATTATGACTATTATATTTATAATATTGGTTTGGATCCTTTGGTCTTCCAACAGCCAAGTCACAAGCACATCCAGGATGTTAAAATAGTAAACATAGCAACAGCAGATGCTGCTTGCTTATCATCAGAACTGCTTCTGAGATTATCCTAGTTCTAAGGAAATACTCAAGGCCAACTCTCTCACTACTTACTTTAAAGCCTTGTATACATATTTTGTTCATCTATTATGCAGTGCTTGGTGTACAAAGTGCTGTCTGATCTTATAGAATCATTAGTCATACTTAGTTAGGGTAGATCTATTGAGATTGATGGGTCTGCTCTGAGAATGTAGGAATAAATGTTCTTTCTAGCAAATAAAAATAATTAAAACCTTGATATGACTCTTATTATTCTTTTGTGTCCTCTTTCTTTCAACAGCTAAACTCTACCTCACAGAATATCAACCTGGGGCCATCTGGAAATCCTCAGTAGGTGTTTAGTTAAATATAAACCAAATGTTAGACTGAGTTTGTTAACCATGAAAAAATTCAAGCAGCTCCATGCATATATTTGCCCTTTTGAGAAGTTTTAGAAGAAGTTCCTCCTTCTCAAATCAGTACCAAGAGAATATTTCTTGTGAGTTTAGTGCAAACTAAAGGGGGAATGACAAAGTTCTGGGAATCTGGTGAAATAAATGTTGAGCAAAAACAAGCAAGCAAAACCAAATGTGGAGGACAGTGATGAATAAAAGCAGGAAATGCTATGTGGATTGGTTGTTGCTTAGAGAGGCTGCAAAGGAGTAGATGCCTGATGGCTAAAAGGGAATTGTGGATGAGAGTACAGATAATATAGAAGGAATGGTCACTTGGAAGAGAAATAATGATGGTTGGAATGTGTGCCATGTCTGTCACTGGACTGCTAAATAAAACCATGGCTACTGTCTTACCATCTTGACTACTTTAAGTAACCCTCTTTTTCCTCAATCCCTTCCAGTGCTAAACCAACAGACTTTGACTTCCTGAGAGTTATTGGGAAGGGCAGCTTTGGCAAGGTAGGCCTAATTTTAATTGTTTTACGTATTCGTCTGTCATACTTTTCCACCTGAGCTTCTTTTGTGGAGAAATCCACTTTTGCTGATGGCATGAGGTGAGGGATTATAGCACATGTATTGCATACAGGGAGTTATATGTTCAATCCTTTACATCTCCAGTGGAAAAAGGAATAGCTGGCAGGTGATGAGAGAAACTTCTGCCTTAGGTCCTGGGCGGCTGCTGCCAGAAAGAGTAGCAATAGTGGTCTACATTTTAGAATGAATTGATTTTAGAATGTATTTCAATTAATTGATTTAGATTTTATGTAAACTATGTTATGTTTACTGTTGTTAGCCACTCTGAGCCCGGCTTCGACTGGGGAGGGCGGGATATAAATAAATTATTATTATTATTATTATTATTATTACACGGATAGATAGTTTTGATAAAGGTTGCATCCTCTGTGTATTTGTGAAAAGCTAAGAAGTTGAAATTTAGTGGTGTTCCTTTACTTTTAACACTTTAGTGCAAGAACAGACTTTCACACTATATGCAAATTCTTCTTCAGGTTCTTCTTGCAAAACGAAAACTGGATGGGAAGTTCTATGCTGTTAAAGTGCTGCAGAAAAAGATTATTCTCAACAGGAAAGAGGTGAAAGGAAATAGATATTTTATTTTTCCCTCCCAGTTACCAAATTGTTCCTATTTACTTATTGACCTTTCACTTCCTTGCAGCAAAAACATATTATGGCTGAACGTAATGTGCTGTTGAAAAATGTGAAGCATCCATTTTTAGTTGGATTGCAATATTCATTCCAAACTACAGAGAAGCTTTACTTTGTTCTGGATTTTGTTAATGGAGGGGAGGTAGGTATCTTTTTGGGTCTTTGTATTGTGGCAATGTGGTGCCCATTGAAATCTACAGAACCGCTAGTTTAGACTCACTTAGAAGCTGCAATAATGAACTGAATCAACTTAATTCAAGATGGTTATATTGTTGCATCACTTAGATTCTGTAGCAAGTCTGCTGGAAATATGGTGTTGATTCTCTGCATATGGAACAAACAGCTCACGCCATCACAGTAGCAGTTTATATTAGCCCCACATCTAAACATAAATCTACCTCATTTACCAGCTGTGGCCCAAGTATGCTGGGTCTACAGATGTGACAAAATAAGGAAATGATTAAAGGAAGGATGTGAAGGATGTGAATGATTATGCACATAGAGAATCTATTTTCACTGTTTTTATAGTTGTTCATAGGGAAATAGCCAGTTCTGCTAATCTGTCATTAAGAATGACACCATCTATTTTGTTTTTAATACTGCATTCTTTTAACTTTAACTCTGCATATTTGCAGCTCTTCTTTCATCTGCAAAAAGAGCGTTCCTTTCCTGAACACAGAGCCAGGTTTTATGCTGCTGAAATAGCCAGTGCATTGGGTTACCTACACTCCATAAACATTGTATACAGGTAATAATTTATAAGAATTACAGGTCATAATTTACAACATTTGGTTGTAGTCTAAATGACCACAAAGCTGAATGCCAGCATTTTGTATTACTGTATGTGCATTTGTTTCTCATGCTCACAAAGCATGGTTTCCACAGAGGCCTGATTTCTTTTTAAAAGCTTATGTAAGAGAGTGGGTATTATTTGCTAAACGTGCTACTTACAATCCTATTCTGAACTATCTGTTTCTTTTTGTGCGTGTGACCAGGGATTTGAAGCCAGAGAATATCCTTCTAGATTCACTGGTAGGCATTAAATATATTTTCCTGTTGCCCCAGGTTTTATTTTTAATATGATCACTAACAACCTGCATTATTTTACAGTGAAATGTTTGTTTTCAATGCAGGGGCATGTTGTTTTAACAGATTTTGGGCTTTGTAAAGAAGGAATTGCTACTTCAGAAACTACAGCAACATTTTGTGGTACACCAGAGGTATGTAAATTTCTTTGCATGACTTAAGAAAATATTTTGCAGTGCATTTTGCAAAACCTTGCTGTGGTGGGGAGGAAGTATTGGAATCAGTGGGTCTGTACCAATGTAAGAGACAAGCTACATGCTACTCTGCGCTGGTGCTCTTTTTACTGAAAAGCAAACTCATAGGCTTTGTCACAAGGGCAAAATAATTTCAGCTGCTATGTTTTCTTAGTGGGGAAAATGTTAGTGCATATATGGGCCTTGTAGTGACAGACTTGGAAACAATATTTTAAATATACATTGTAAGAAAATGAACACAGCCTAAACATTAGGGGGGGTGCTATTTTATTATTTATTTAATGCATTGGTACCCCCCTCTTCAGCCAAAAAGGCTTTCAGATCATTTTTTTAAAAAGGAGGGTCTCCTCCCTCAGGCTTACAACCTAAAAGATGCAACACAAAGGGAAGAAAGGGGGAAAGTACATTTGGACACCAGTTCTCAAAGTTATAGTTAACTATAATCAGGCCCATGCAGAGATTGGGGACAGCCAGGTACACATACCCTGTGCCTCAGAAGGCTAAGCTGGCTGGCTGGTCCAGCCAGGCACTGGCTGCCTTTTTGTTTGTGTTTATAACTTTATTCTAACAAGACTCCCACCCTGGGCCTCAGACAATCTTCACAGACCTGACTACAGTGGTGCCTCTGGTTATGTACTTAATTTGTTCTGGAGGTCCATTCTTAACCTGAAACTGTTCTTAACCTGAGGTACCACTTTAGCTAATGGGGCCTCCTGCTTCCGCCACGTCGCTGCTGTGCGATTTCTGTTCTCACCCTGAAGCAAAGTTCTTAACCCGAGGTACTATTGCTGGGTTAACCCGAGGTACAACTGTATAAGGATTCTTTAACAGTGGACCAAGCTTTCTAGAGAGCTTACATAATCTTTTCGTTAGAACAGAAGAGCAAAGGCAATGAGTGCACAGAAATGTGTTTCAGTGCTGCTATTAATGATTTCTAATATTACTAGATTATAATCAAGACATTTTTGCGCTGCCTTTGTCAGAGTAACAATACTCTCTCATGCAATATTTCATTTGGCAAGAGGAGCTGTATCTCTGAGTTAGTCGTCAAACTTCTTTTCCTCTATAGTACCTGGCCCCAGAGGTGATCAGAAAGCAACCCTATGACAACACAGTAGACTGGTGGTGCCTTGGTGCTGTTTTGTATGAAATGCTATATGGTCTGGTAAGTATTTTCATGTTTTTCACGCATCATATTTAAAGCAGTACTTCCAGATGTCTGTGCAAAGCGGTTGTTGTGGGGAAACAGAGGAGAGTCTTTGTCTTCCTGTCCTATTGTGGGGTTTCAGTGTTGGAAATGGGATGTTGGCTCAGAGGCACCAATGCTCTGATTTCACAGAACTGTTCCTACCATTCACAATATTAAGAACACATCTTACATTCCAGATTCATATTTATGAACAGGTTACTTGGTTTTGTTGGGCTTGACTGCCTAATAAAATTTGGTAAATACTTAGCAGATCTTGTTGCATTGTCTAGTGCTGCTTTTGGTTTTATGTTGTTAATTTCCTGACTTTCTACTGGAAACAGATTATGTCACCCAGCACAGATGGAACAGACAACTGAAGTGGCAGTGATGCTATTCATTGCTAAATAGAATGGAATTAGCTAGAAAAGGCTGCCAGTGTCAATGTCCAGGACATAAGCAACATGTTCTCATTTGCTCTTGTATTTCGCCTGGATACCAGAGTAAAATGTATCTATTACAGGCTTGTAATACTTATGCTGAAGAGTATGTTTTTTTCTGCATTTAGGAGAATGCTGGAGAGGGTTACTCTTCCTCTTCTTTCTTTATTATAAAATGCTTTACTGACCTTACAAAAGGCCACACAATTGCTTGCACTACAAGCAATTTTTGTATATAGTTGCTATTTATATTGTTCTTGTGTATACCAGTTTTCAGCAAAATTCTTAAATCAGCTATTAAGAAGGGCTGATAGTGCTTCATAAGCTACTTTATGAGTATCCAAGAGACAAGTGGTCCAAAGTGGTGGTCAAAAAAGCCCCTTTCTTGCCTTTATATGACATGAACTAGCTACACAGATTAAACAGGTGTTCTTGACTATTCTGCCTTGTGATCTCTGAAGTGAGCTCTGTCCAATCTAGCATGAGTGAACATTCCAAATTATTCATTTATCGACATTTCTTGAATAAGCCTAGTGATTTTTAGTTTAGCATCCTAATTGTGTGTTTTCCTTGCCCTCTCCAGCCGCCCTTTTACTGCCGTGATGTTGCTGAGATGTATGAAAATATTCTCCACAAACCCCTACATTTAAGGCCAGGCATCAGTCTTACGGCTTGGTCTATTCTGGAAGAACTTTTGGAGAAGGAGAGACAAAACAGACTTGGAGCTAGAGAAGATTTTGTACGTAATGTATCTGAAGAAACCAATCAATCCAATCAATCAATCAATCAATAGGCAATGTCAAGCTTAGAGCTATAACATCAATTTAGAATTCTAAATATTGACTTTCCTTTGAAAATTATCAGTTGCCAAGGCAATCCTAAAAGGTGTGGAAATTTATTGATAGGAACCATTTAAATAATCTGAGTCTGGCTACTGCAGTTGCTTTAAGTAAACAAAATGCATTTTCCAATTAGGACTATTTCTTTAGCTTGGCTGGCTCAGCACAAACTGAAAACATATGTAACACCCAAGTAGTTATGCTCCTGTAGGATATTTGCCTTGTGAAATATATTACTCTAGCATATTACAAAGGTTTATTTTGTTGGCAGCAAAAGACTGCTTTCTTTTTTAAAAAAATTTTTATTGAATTTTATAACAATTAATGATACAAATCTCATTCATCATGTTATTTACAATTATTCTCCCCTCCTCTGGACTTACCTCAACCCCCCCCCTCCCCGCTGAGTTATTTAGTTTTATTTATTGTATCCTGCTTTTCCTACACAAAAATAAAATCCCTTATCATTTCTCTAAAATATGTGTTACTCAAATGAAGTTTTGAAAGTTTATTCAAATCCTGCCAGTGAATCTAGTCCATTCTGTTGTTTCTGCAAATAAACTGTAAATAGTTCCCAGACTCTTTTGAAGTCCTTTTTGTCCTCTTGTAGTTTGTCTGTTAGCTTAGCCAATTCTGCATAGTTCATTAGCTCTACTTGCCATTATTCCTTTGATGGTATTTCTTCTGTCTTCCAATATTGTGCAATCAAGATTCTTGCTGCTGTTGAAGCATAGATAAATTAGTTTTGCTCTTTGTTCTCAGTAAATAGCTCTCCAAATTCCATCTCTTCTAGGACTTTTTTCATAAAGTCCCAAGAGATATTGTCAAAGGCTTTCTGTGCGTCTATAAACATTAGGGCCGCTTGTTTTTCATTTCTAACTTCCAGGTATTCTATTATATTCAAAATATTTCTTATATTATCTTTCATTTGTCTACCTGGTAGAAACCCTGCTTGGTCTCTATGAATATATTCCTCTAAAGCCTTTTTTAATCTGTTTGCTAAGATTTACGCAAACAGTTTGTAATCATTGTTTAATAGAGAAATAGGTCTATAATTTTTAACTGACATCAAATCTGAATCTTGTTTTGGAATTAGTGTTATGTATGCTTCTTTCCATGTCTCTGGAACCTTCCCTATTTTTAGAATTTCATTCATCAGATCTTTTCGAGGGTTCACAAGCTGTTCACTCAGTTTCTTGTAATACTTAGGTGATAGCTCATCCAGTCCAGGCGATTTCCCAACTTTTGCTTGACTTATTGCATTTAAGACTTCTTGCCCTGTTATTTCTTCATTTAATACTGCTAACTTATCTGTTTTTATTTTTGGTAAATTACTCTTTTTAAGATATTCCTCTATCTTTGGTGTCTTTTCTGTTCCCTTTTTATATAAACCAGCAAAGTACTTGACAAAGGCAAAAGACGGCTTTCTGATCAGTATCAGACAAGTGTATATGTATCATGCAATTGTATCTTGTATTTCAGCTTGAAATTCAGAGGCATCCCTTCTTTGAATCTCTCAGCTGGACTGACCTCGAACAAAAAAAGATCCCACCGCCGTTTAATCCTAATGTGGTAGGTACAATAGTTCATACTTCAGTAAACTGGAATATAAGAACTCATTCAAGAAGTAATTACAGTTAGCTATAAAAAACAGCAGCAATAAAAAATATGCAAAAAGAACTTTGAAAAAAAAGGTTTCAAGCAGAGCTTTAAAGTACCGTATTTTTCGCTCTATAAGACGCACCAGACCACAAGACGCACCTAGTTTTTGGAGGAGGAAAATAAGGGGGGGGGGGGGAATCTGAATCTCAGAAGCCAGAACAGCAAGAGGGATCGCTGTGCAGCGAAAGCAGCAATCCCTCTCCCTCTTCTGGCTTCTGGGATAGCTGCGCAGCCTGCATTCGCTCCATAAGACAATGGTGAAAAAGTGAGTCTTATAGAGCAAAAAATACGGTAATCATAATGATGAGATATACTAACACTAACAAAGCAATCCTATCAGGGTGTAAAGATCTGTGGTGGAGCTACTGCTATTTCCTAAGCCCTGCCCACTTGTCCTGGCCAGGGCAGAAGGTATGGACAACTATTTTTATTTTTGGTTCCCTCCATTACTTCCACCCATAGAGAGGGAGGTCCACAATATCCTATGGACCCTGGGACACTCTCCCTGGTAAGATTGTACCATTGATTATTTTGCTGATAAATTGTTTTGTTGATAAATTAATAGACCTTCCAGTTTGAACTGAAATACGAAATACTAGAGGTAGAAATCATACCTTTTTCTTACAACAATTTGTATGTTTTATTTCCTAGTCTGGTCCAGATGACATCAGAAACTTTGACACAGCATTTACAGAAGAAATGGTACCCTGTTCAGTTTGCATTTCTTCTGACTATAATATTGTAAATGCCAGTGTACTGGAAGCAGATGATGCATTCATTGGATTTTCTTATGCACCACCTTCTGAGGACTCATTTCACTAAGATTTCTGGATGCTAAGAAATACTTGCAAGTCATCTTTAGATGGACTGGAACATTTTGATTGTGAACGGATTCAAAAATATGTGCAACTAGTGCCTCGTTTGAAATGTTGAACAAACTTTTTCTGCTGTAATATGAGGAACCTGGGCATTTTGGATTACTTCCTTACGACTGTTACACCTGCTGTACAAAAATACTTTTTGAACCAATACTTTAGTTAGCTGTAAGAAAAGAAATTTCTGTAAGAAAGGACACTGACTGTTCCCCCCCCCCCAAGTTTACATTGATAGCTCCAAATTGTCTGTCTTTCAAAGCAGCACACTTTCTCATTTAAAGGCCTTTGTAAGCTCTCTAGTGACTTTGTGCTTGAAATGTTACTATGCAAATATTTTTGTATAGCACTGTTTTTTAAAGAAGATAAGCATACTCTGCACAATTTGCTTGTTCTTTAAGCCAAGGTGATTTATTAGTATCACTTCTTCTTAACTCCAAGCAAGAATCTGTACAATATTGCCCATCTTAAGGCCAAACTGTGCCACCTTTAGTTATACTGGGCCCTGAATTGCAACCATTACCACTTTACTCAAGTAATTTGATACATTCCATTAGTAAAAGCTAGAAATGTGCTCTCTAGGTTAAATAAAGGTGGAACAAATTAGCCTTAAGTATTTTTTTTTTATAACAATGCTTCTCATAATGACTATAACCTTTTTCCTCTTCTTGTAGAAGATAAATGGCTTTTTCCAAAGAAATATATAAGGAAAAAAATGACTGCATTTGTAGAAGGGAAATTTTGTTCTTCTGTTTAGAAAACTAATTTATTTCAATTTGATTGTATTAAAATTCACTTTCATGAGATCTATACTTTGATTAGTTCATGCTTGGGGAAAAAAAAGCTAACACAGTCCATTTGTAAAAAGACTGACTGGCCACAATAGACACATTTTTTTTACTTGCTCAACTCTCCTAAATCCAGTGTGGAACTTTGTGATTGTGGCTGGGGAAAACAGAAACCTCAAAGGAATTAATTAAATATGGAATTTGCAACTTGAAGAAAATAGTCCACATGTCTTGTTTCCACTGTGGCCATGATTTGGATTTTTATACTAAAGTCTTGAATCATGAAAAGAAAATAGAGAGAGAGGGAGCAACAAACCCAAACAAAACAGAACAAAATCTGGGCACTAAGAGATCTTGCAGTATCAAGCCAATGCAAACAGACTGCAACTGAGTACCCTTGGTCAGATTATAATGGCACAATCAGGTTGCCAGGGCTCATGCCAGCAAGGGGGCCCAGACTCTGAGCTTTGCTTTAAAAGTAAAGTAAATATCTAACCTTCCTAGAAGGAAAGTTCATATTGAGAGGCTAAGTTTAGGAAGATACCTAGCACAAACTAGGAACAAAAGAGGAAAAGATAAAAACCAACAGAATTAATCTACACTTGGCAGAGGCTCCAGACAAACAAACACAACCGGTGTCCAGCTAAAAGACCCACTTTTGTGCTAGATTAGTGCATCTTTTACTGGGATCCCAACTCTAGCTGCAAAAGGAAATTACAATCCAGCCCCCAGCAACTGAAAGAAATGCTTCTCTCACCTCAATCTAATTCCCTCATGGCAACACTCCCATTGGCTATTGCTAAGTAGCAGGCACCCACCAAATTATCTGGGACTTACTTCAGAATAAACACGTTTAGATGTAGGTTTCTTAGTTTAGCCACTCCTTTTTGTACAAGTACTTTAATACAGAGGTCTAATTAATCCAGAATAAATATATCCTTGTCTATTTATATATCTTTCATTCACAAACATATGCCAACAAAGGGGAGGGAAGCAGATATTTCCTTTTTTTCATGCTTTGAAAATTTGTAAATTCTATGAAAATGAAAGAAAATACAGTTTTGTTTATTAACAATTGGATACTATCACTATACATATACATGCATACATATACACACACTGCTACCAACTCCTTAGGTCAGGGGTTCTCAAAGAGTGTGGCAGGAGAGGAGGGCAAGTGTGGCGGGAAGATTCAAGGACAATCAAAGAAATAAAGTAGTATTGTTCTGTGTTATAAATCAAGCACTGCTGTTTTGTTTTCCAATGTGTGTGGCATGAGCAAATTTGTATTCTGAAAGTATGGCCCAGAGAAAAAAGTTTGAGAACCACTGTCTTACTTTAGCGTGTTTCAGCAGAGTTTTCATCAGTGGCCTAGTATGTTATTTAAAACTCAACAGTTCCTCAAAATCAAAATGCGCATTTCAGGCTCAGCACTTCTGAAAGGAAAATCAACCACATTTCAATAACAAAAAAATCAGAGTCACTGACAAGCTTTAGCTTCTAATATATAACCACTTAAATAAGATTGGCACTGCACTTCAGTGCTTCATTATGTACAGGATTGAATTGGAGTGTTTTGTAAGTAATATTAGAAATCAAACCCTATCACTGAGTATGAGTTCATTCTTTTTGAAATATTATTGCTTTAGAAGTGTTAACCTGGGATTTTTATTTCTGCAAAATTGTTTCATTTTTATAAATACCCTAGACCACTGATGAAGACCGCTGAAATGCACTTGGTTGATATTGCTACAATTTTTTCAAAGATTACTTAAACTAACAAGCCTAAATCAAAATAGGTTCCCTCTGAAGTAGGATCCAGAGAGTTCAATAGGACTTGCTCCCTTGTAAGATTTGCTTAGGATTGCAGTTTTGGTGAGATAGTAAGTAATTGAGGGGAAATGTACGTCCCTTGAATTAAAGTAATCTGAGGTAAATTTTGTGCCTGTGATGCTTTTTATCCTATCAGAGTTGAGAATATCTCTGCTGACAGCAGAGTTGTGGAACAGAAACTTGAAAATGTAAGATTTGGCAGTAGGATTGCCAAGCAACAGACAGCGTCCACCTGAAGTGGATGTTGACCATTGTTTCTTTCTGAGGAGTGTTCATATGGAGGGAAGTTTGAAGTCTGGCTCCTTCTCTGTGCCTAGATCAGCTCCCCTTCAGAGAGACGCAAGGAACAGAAAGAGGGGTGGAGGTTCAGTGGTTTTATTTCTCTGTGTGAAAGGCTAACGAGGAAGCAATGGCAGTACTAGAAAGAATATGAGGGAGGACAAGTCTGAGGGGAAAAGTTCTGTAATAGGCATAAATTGTTAATGAAAATACAGAAAGCTTGTTCATTTGCTCAGGGCCTGCTATTGCCAGCATTGCTCCTCAGTGGAGGTAGGGAGAAAAGTAGGTTTTTTGGGGTGGGGTGGCTAGACACTTTCCCACTTTTGTCCTTTGGAGTGCCATCTCTATGACAGGGGCTCTAGAATCCCACTTAATCGGTTTACTGTCATCTTTCAGTCACACATAACTACGGGTGGGTACAGATAACTCTTTTACCACAAATCTGCACATGATGTGCGATACGATCTTGACCACTTTTCAATAATAATAATAATAATAATAATAATAATAGATTTCTAGCCCACCCATCTGGCTGGGTTTCCCCAGCCACTCTGGGCAGCTTCCAGCAGAAGGTTAAAAATACATTAAAACATCAGTCATTAAAAACTTCCCTAAACATTAAATTAAATACATAGAGCCACTTATATCCTCCTGCTTGTAGGCTGAAAATCAGCTTGTGGGGGAGAACCCATAAGGTTAAACAGCTCCTCCTTTTGCTGTTGTGCTAGTCTTCAACTTAAACATACAGCCACCTCCAAGGATGCTTTTGATTTGAAGAAAAACAAGACAGGGAAATTGTACAACTGCATGCAATGGCTTGTGTGTTCAAGTGTGTTGTTGGATTCTTCACACAAACAACTTAGTTGGATTTTTTAAATGCACCATTGCAAGAGAACTGTAACACATTGGTTTTGGCATGCCTGAAGAAGAGACAGAGCTACATTAATAATGGCAGTAAAGGGTGACAATGTAGTGAGGTGGGCCATTGCGACATCAGTGCAGAAATGGAAGGGTTTTGAGGAAGAAACCAAAATTGTTGAGCTTTTTGGGGGGTTTTTACGTTAGAATATGTGTTTGCTCCACAATTACTCTTTGTTTTTCATATTGAAATCCCTATCCTATTATATCCATGATGGAAAATGACACTTAAGAACTTAGATTTAAATCACCATTTAAATTATTTCACCCTATCTGAATGTGAGGCACATATACATAGGTGTGACACTGATATCTTTGGTTCTGTTTCTTGCTGAGCCCCCCTCATTTCAAAATTGTTCAGCAACTGCCCAGTTGGTGGCATAGGGTTATTTATATCCAGAGCTCTCTGGTGGGCAGATTATGCTACTGTTCCAGACAGAACATACAACTGGGACTATTTGAATGGGTATTTTTGACTTTATACCGAGCATAGTTCTTTGAATAGTGTTCCTTGTGCTTAATGACCAAATGGGGATTTGAACTGTGGTCTTCCATCATCTAATCTGACACTTTAACCACTACAGTACACTGACTTTGGGTGGCCAAATTAAATGCAACTCTATTCATACTGAATGTCTTTTAAAAAGTGAATTGTGTGTGAGAGAGAGTGTCCGATTGGGACACTTGTGGGGAGTAAATGTATTTTATCTCCCCTTGCAGTCTTAATCTGGATTCCCATCCCCCCATGACTGTTTTCATTGGTGAGACGGAAGCTCCCACTGGATGGAACAGGAGTTTCCTAACCCCCAGTACAAATAAGTGTAGATGTAGTGCTCACTGTTCGGACTGCAGAGAAATCAGAGTACTGGAAAAGCTAAAAGCCGTGTAGAATATTTCTAACATGTAGCTTTTACAGTTAAGATCATCAGATGCCCAACCCAAATTCCTTATGCATTATCTAATTTCCTCTTAATTACATAGAAGTCCAACTGAAATATGTTAGGATTTAAATTCTTGACAAAACTGATACAGCAAGATGTTTCCTTTTATAAGATTTATACTGCAATAATTTATTATAAATTATTTAAGACCAGAACATAGTGAATATATTTTGCTTGTCCTTTAAAAAAATCACAAGTAATAAAGATTCCACCCATATTGCTAAGTACACGTCCACAGGACTAATGCTTTGTCTTGTAATCTAAAGCATATTCCAGTACTCGGATCCTTCTCCAGTATCTGAATAAATTAAGCAAGGCTTTGCATTATATCAAGGACTGCCAAACTTTTTGGACCAGTGGTATGAATGCTATGAACATCAATCGCAAAATAACTGCCATGGGAGCATAGCATAGTGTAACATAGCTGTCATGGCGAGCATTACATAACAAATTAAAGAGAGTCGTTATGATAAAGCTTTTCCCATAATTGTATTTCTCTAATAGAAAATGATTAACCTGTTGTATTTCTGCTTGTCTTACAGCTGTTAACAGGCAGAAGAACCCTCTTTTCCCCTAATGCCAACCCCAACCAAAGCCTAGGCTGCCATCTTGTACCCACTTACCTGGGAGTAAGCTCCATTAAACACAAGGAGACGTATCTCTGTATGGACATATACATTGTGAGGACAGTATACACTGCACTCATTTCGAAGTAAACACTTGGAAGGGTACCTGCACAATTTGCTTCATAAGTTTCTTTAAAAAGAAAGAAAGAAGCAAGCTCAGAGTTGGGGTGGGGGCCTGCCCAGGGATACCAATCAAGGCCTATGCAGGTGCCATGGCATCAACCTCTGTATTAGATAATTCGTTTTCTGTAAGTGCTAATGGTAACTCGTCACTGCAGAATTCTTACTGCATGTTCCATTGTCTTGACCTTACTGACATATCAAATTCTTCCCCATAGTGTGTACCTGTGATCTAAGGGTTTAGTACTGAAACAAAACCATCGGAGAAAATGAAGCCAGACCTTCTCAGAATGAAGGAAGTTGCATTGATTTATCTTGACAGGAGTGGTGGCCTTCAGAAATTTGTGAATGCCTGCAAATTATACAATGGTAGTATTTAGCAATTTTTAAAATTATAGTTTAAATCAGTATATGGAAAATGTTGATGGTTTTTACTTTCTACTCTTACAGATTCAAAGCAAAGTTATGCCATTTTCCGGTTTCCTATATTGATAAATCCATCTGATATTATTGAGTTGGATGCTACCCTTGGAAATTACATTTTGCATAAACCTATGAAGGCCACTCAGATTTTTCAGTCTGTAAGGAATCTCATATATTTTGGTGAAATTTGTTAATCACTCTTTTAAACTGCAGTTGCCTTATGAAATGAATTGGGTTTTGAATTATAGGTGTGTTTTACAGCAGTTAAAACACTGTCACTAATTCAGCAGCTACAGACTGAAGCTCAGGTAGGTTTGAACTCTGCTTTTCGTATTTCACTTTTTAAAGAAATTAGTTGTATTTATAAAACAATATAGCTTCACTGACCTTTTAGTTTGTTGCAATATTTCTTCTGAAATGCGTTCAAGGCATATCTTAATTATAGTAAGCTTCCTTGTTGACTTCTGAGTTGGCATGCATAGGATTCCACTGTACAGTAGTACCTCGGGTTAAGTACTTAATTTGTTCCAGAGGTCTGTTCTTAACCTGAAACTGTTCTTAACCTGAAGCACCACTTTAACTAATGGGGCCTCTTGCTGCCACCGTGTCGCAGGAGCACGATTTCTGTTCTCATCCTGAAGCAAAGTTCTTAACCTAAAGCACTATTTGGATTTGGATTTCTGGGTTAGCGGAGTCTGTAACCTGAAGCGTATGTAACCTGAAGCGTATGTAACCTGAGGTACCATTGTAGTATCTGTTATTTATAACTGGCATCATCATCATGTTATTTCTGTGTCTCTTTTTTTCAGATGAGCATAGTGCTGAAACTAACACATTTACCTTCCCTGCCCAGTTATATTTTCAGTCTTTGCAAATTTCCATTTGATTACACTTCTCAGAGATTTTATATGGCAGAGGGAATAGTTGTTGCAATGTCCACTGTAACAAAATATACACAAGGAGCAAGATTTGTTTGTTGTGATGAAAACTGTCCGTTTTCTGAAGGTACACCAACCTGGAATCTTGAATTCTATTATAACTTACTGACTTACACAGTAAATCCAGCTTTTAAGAAATATATAAGCTTTTATAAGACATTGTTTATAAAATCTAATACCCTGCACGTTGCTGACATATTTGTGAGAGCTTTATAGACCTGTGATTTCTCATACTGGATACACATGAACATCGTTTCACAAACTGATTTTCCTACTATCAAGCAGATCATTGGCTGTAGAAGGGACTAGGAGGAAAAAGCAGAGAAGATAATTGATTTCTGTGTTCATAACTTTTATGCCTGCCTGTTGTGTTTAGATGCATCTGTGTGCCCCGCACTATACTGGCTAGATCAATTGCCATTGACCATACCACTCAGCAGTAGTATTCAGTGGATTGTTCTCCATCGTATATTCCAAAAATTAAAAGATTATACTCTACTTCTGTTGTCTATCATGCAAATATTTCTGTTTGCTGGTGGACAACGGGTGGGATTCAGACTTCTCCTTCTCCATGGACAGAACGTTCCATCCTCTCCTCTCCCTGCATACTGTTCTGGGAGTTCTTCTGACCCCTACAGTGGATTTGGTGGAGATGTGGGGAAGGGGAGAGGAGAGGGGAGGCTCAGTAGGATCCATTACAATGATTTCCGCTAGCATGGCAGGTCTTAACTGAATCTGACTATCATACCTTATAGTCAACTGAGGACTCTGTATTACGATGGCAAGCAGTGTGCCATTCAAACAACTCTAAAAGGGGATGCCAATTTTTTTGGCACTTGCCCCAAATGAATGAACGGGATGTCAATATTCTTTTCAAGTAGGTACACTATCAGAGATCATTTGGTGATGATTAATTAAATTAAATTGGAAACCTTTATAAATCAATATATAGCACTTTGTGAATGTTTAGAACTTTAAATATGGTCTTTTATACACTTTCCCTAGGATTTCAGTATATAAGAGTACATACTCCTGGAGCGACAGAATCTGCAACAGTGAGAAACAATTTTGTGTGCACTTTGTGTACTTCACCACTGCGGGAAGATATGAAATACAGAGTACTTGGTGGTAAACATTAAATAGTAGTTATTAGCCCTAAATTATACAATTTCAATAGCTATATTTTTATGGTGAGGTGTACTATTGGGCAACAAGAGAAGGAAAAAACATGGAGGAGGGAGTTCAAAGTCATCTCTACATCGAGTGAAGCTTATAATGTATGCCCCATGGTTACATTGGGACTCTGATAGGCTCCCCACTTCCTAAGTCTGAATGTGTCTGAAATACAGATTTAACCCAGTCTCTTAGCATTTTATAGTGTGTGAAGAAAATCTAATTAGTAGACTTATTTTTGAATTCACAAAGTTTCCTGAGGTTTCAGTGTCCCAGTAATACATGTTTGCATATGATAATTTCTTTCACCAGACATTCACCGGCTTATAATTTAAAGACAAAATGCTAAAAGGGAAGGGGAAAAGGTGGCTACCCCCATACGTCTATGGAGATTGTCCTTTTAAACTCTGTACAATTCAGGAAAGGACTGCACGTTAAGATATGCCATCATATTCTGAGGCCATTTTAAAAAAAATATTAGAATTTCAGTTGTGTCAACACAAAGGAGGTATTAGCTGGTTTAAGCAACTATAATGGGTCAGAGAAGAAAGGTGCCTTTGTACTATCTTGTACTTTTTGTTCGTAAAACTGGGGTTTTTTTAAAAGGATTTTCGTAAAGAAATTGCCCCATGAACTGGACAAAATTGTCCCAGTTTTGTTAACATGAAACCAGCACAAGACAAAAGTACTGTATTGGTCCAAATAGAAGCCACACTCACAAATAAGCCGCACCTTTAAAATTCAAGGCTTAATTGTGGGTGCGGCCCGCCTCCCAGCACTACTGCCCGGAACGGGATGGGGGGTAGCCAACGCCAGTGCTTGGCACTCCACTCCCCAAGCTGGCGCTGGTGCTCTGTTTCAAGCGCGCTGCATGCCCACCTCCTGGCACTACCACCTCCTGGCACTACCTCCCCAAGCCGGCGCCGGGGGAGGTTTGGGAGTTGCGGGTGGGCTGATCATTGCCCTGCACTGCTTTGGGTGGGGGGTGTGTGTAAGGTCATGAATATAAGCCAAACGTTAATGGCCCGAATTTGGAAAAAGATGTTGGTTATATTTGGACCAATACGGTAGCTTGATCCATCCATCCCAAGCCTGAATGCAGGTTTGATATTTGTCTCGCTCAAGACAAACCATGAGATGTAGCAAGGTTTGTTGTATGGCTTGCTGCTTGTGTTTTGTCTTGAGTAAACAAAACATGAGCCTGGGTTTGGATGACACACTACGCCATCTCATGACATTGCTCTCAACAGCACCACAGCACACGCAGAGAAGGAGCAAAACAGCTGCAGTCTCCTCTCTGGGAGCCCACACGTGCTAGTGTTTGCACTAAGTCATGGTTTGGTTTAACATTTTATGTGATTCGGATCACTTTATAACTTCACTTTTTTGACCGTTTTGTCAATAGAAGGTATAAAGCTTAGGAAGAGTAGTACTAAAGTATTTGAGTGGATATAGTTCTGACTGTTGGGATGATTTAGAATGCTTTTTCTTTAATAATACTAATCCCAGTTGGGCAAATGGCTTGTGATGGACTTCTGATTAATTTTTAAAAATGTAATCTTACGTTTTTCTTTTTTAAAGATAAGCAGGTTATTGAAATAGTTGATGCTAAAGCAATTAGTGCTTTTCAAGGATTTTCCAGCAGTAAAACCCCTTTCAGATTTCAATCTTTCACAGTTTTTCTAAGAGGTAAGTTTTGTGTTTAATGTAAATTTTTATTATTAGGCTGATAAGTGTGGAAGAATTCTGTTAGTCTAGCATGTGTTATACAATATAGCATTTGGATGGAATAAATCTTTCACTTTCTGAATATATATGCCTATCAATCAAATGTGAATGTATATGTAGAGAAGCTCATATATTAGGAAAGGGGAGTATGTGAAAATAAAATGTAGAGGCTCTTTTTAAAAAATAAACACAATCTTATCTTGTCCTTGGAATTTGACTTCCTCCTTTCAGTTCACATGATAAAGCTTTTCTGTAAGTAACTAGGTTTTGTAACATCCTTCCTCAATCTAGCTACTTCCCTTATTCTCTTGAGATCTCTGCCATTTCTGGTTTAAATAATTCATCTTCACAGATTTTAAAATAGGAGCCTATTTGTGTGCTTCGGTTTTTGTTGTTTTTAAATGGTTTGTTTCTGTCCTTTTGAGACATTCTACTGAGATTTTTCTCCTGCACACATCTATTTGAAATAACTTGAACAACATCTGCTTTGTATGAAATGCCCTGAAAGTGTGGTTTTTCTTGCTTTAAAAGTTTGCCTGAAGTCTTTTTTAAAAGCCTTCTGAACACAGTTGACTGCATGTTGAACCACTAATAACAAAGTTAAAAGTGGGTGAACCACAAGGCTGAAATAGGTCAATTATGGAAAAAGTAGCAAAGGGACAGTACTGGCAATATATAAAACACTACTCCAAAACACTACAAGTCCCCTTACCACAATCAAAGCTGAATGGGAACATGACATAGGATATGAAATAAACCCAACCCAATGGTCGAAGCTGTGGACTAAACCACCCTTTAAGTCCCTCTCAGGCTAGAGAAGGGAACTCATCCTGAAACTTATCTACAGGTGGTACCTAATACCACATAAGCTGCTGATGATACACCCAGGAATTTCACTTAAGCGCTGGAGAGGATCCACTGGCACTGACACACACGTCCACATGTAGTAGGAATGCCCCAAAATTCAATCTTTTGGGATAACAGTCTTACAAGAAATTTGCAAATTAACAAAACAGGTAATAGAAGCAACTCCAAAATTTGTCTTACTAAATTTCTTCCAAGACAATAATGCACATTCACATGACAAAAAACTTATAAACCACTTACTCTCAGCAGCTAGGAGTCTCATAACCAGACAGTATGGGAAACTGCCCTACGAGAAAAACTTATCAACAAACTGAAATGACCATGGGACAAACAAAGGATGCCTTTACCCAAGTGTGCTCCCCTTCATCACATGCACAAAACAAGACAATGACTGATCCCCCGCCCCTGACAACATATGAATCAATATGGCCAATGTAACCTAACAATGCCCCCCCCCCAAACACTACCAATCAACTGCAACCAACCATACCTTGGGCCCTCTAACCTCTTATTCTGCCAACAATAATAAGACACCTATCCAAGTGACACTGACAAAAAAGCTCCACTCATATATGCAAAAATGAAAGTTTAATGTCTCCTTCACCTTCCCCCTCTCCTAAATTTCTTTTTCTCTACTTTCTCCCCTCTCTCAACCCCACATTGTCTACAACAAAAAAGTCTCAATCTGATTGTATTTGATTTGTATGAAGGATGCTACAATTTAAAAACAGACACTGAATGTACTTTTGTTACTTATGGAAAACATTCCAATAAAAACTTTAAAAAGAAATAAATATTTAAAAAGTAGATGGATTTGGTCACACAAATGCAGCTTTGTGTTCAATCTTATAAATGCAGAAGGAAGATGGTGGGAATGGATCATTCCTAGAGGTAACTCTTATTTCTATCCTCATAAAGGTAATCTAGCCTTTATAGACCAAACGACATAAAGCAGTAAGCTGGGCAGAGCAATCCTGTGTGACTTTTTGCAAGTTAGGGAAAACTTTCATCTTCAGGAAGCCGCTTGGTTAACAAATGGCTGTTTTATTTAAGCCGGTTTTCAACTGTCCCTGGTTTTTGAATAGTTTTTACTGCTTCCATGTTGTGTTGCTTCCTGCTGCTCCTTTACAGTGCATGTTTACCTGAACTTTAGTTCAATGGCCCTTACTCCCAGGTAAGAGCATTTAGAATTGCAGTCTTAGTATTCGTAACATTTAAAATTGTTTGTGATGTTTTTTCCTGTTGTTAACTACCTAGCTTTTATGAATAAAGGCAGGGTATGTATTAAGCAGATACATACATCCCTACATGTTTATTTGCTAATTTATAGATGAACTATCTAATAAAATGGAAATAGGAAACAGGTATAAAGTTATAGGAATTCCAGTCTGTATGCCAAGCTGCACACAAATCACACTTTGCCTGGAAGCCAACCGTATACATCTCTGTAATCTCACAGGTAAGACAAGGGGATAGTTGAAGTGGGTCTCCATTCAGTTCCTGATTGAACAAGTGGAGATTTGTGTGTGTGTGTGTGTGTGTGTGTGTGTGTATGTATGTATCGGAAACTTTTTGGGACATTCTGTATGATTGAAATTTGCTTCTTCCTCTCTCCCTCTCAAATATGAATAAACAAGCTGTGAAAGTTCGTTTGAATACAGATCACACAATTCACACTGTGTTTTAGAGGGCACTCTGTCTGCTATTTCAGTTGGATAAGAATTAAGTGAATGGTAATAGTAGTCAGAGAGTGCCCTCTACCTATTAATTTGTGATCCAACAGCATTTAAATGACTTCACATTTGAGACTTAAATTACTTTTAAATGTGTTTATAAAACCTACATTGCCTTTTACTATCAATTATGTACTCTCCTACATTTACACATTGCCCTAATAGTACTGGTGTCTTGTGCAGATTTTGTTCATTGGGTTTCTTTGTGGGCTTGCATTTCATCTGTAGTTCTGTGCTTATTCTGTGGTATCTGACTTTAGTCATATGAGTTAGGATTTCTCTTCTCTCCCCTGCCCCCACCCCTGGAGTAAACTACTCTTTAGTGCTCAACCGGAGCAAACAGCAATTTGGGTTTTCTCTTGATTAATGTTTGCTGCGATTGAGCACTGAAGATCAGGTTTTCCCTGGGAAAGGAGTAAGGAAAGTTGAAAACTGCTCAGATCTGTGCCTAGAAAGCATGGGTCAATGGGAAAACCACTCTGATCCAGACTTTCTGGACACAGGATAAGCAAAAATGTGGATAAGCCCTTAGATATGTCTAGGTTAAGTCCATTGTTTTCAGTTGGCTGCGCAGAGTATGACTTGGTTGGATACCACATTGTAAAATGCCTTAAGTGTTGTTTGTAGAAAGCACCACATAAAACTATATGCAGTGGAACCTCGGGTTGCGAATGTGATTCGTGTGGGAGTTATGTTTGCAACCCGCAGCGCTGTGTCTGCGCATGTGACGCGATTTGGTGCTTATGAGCATAGCGCGATTTAGCGCTTCTGCACATGCGCTGAAACCCAGAAGTAACCTGTTCCGGTACTTCTGGGTTTCGGCGCGTCCATAACCTGAAGCGTCTGTAACCTGAGGTACCACTGTCAGACATCATGAGGGCTCTCACTGTGAAGCAAGTCCATACATATTGAAATTGGGTATGGATATATTCTTTTGGATCTCGCCTGAGGATACAAGGTAGGATTCTCAACGGACAGCCTGAGCAAACAAAGCACTGCAGAATTGGGAGACCACATAATTAGATACGGTAGAGAATGGCCCAAGTAACAGGGGCCGTTGAAGGTATAGCCTATTTTAACAAAATGAAACTGATTTTAAAGTGTTCACACTTGTAAACCTGAGAAGCGATCCTGTGAGCACTTAGCTGGGAACCACGTGAATCTATATGCATAAGACTGAGCTTAAGGCGGGTGTTTTTAAAACTGTTTTTCTAGTTTTGTAATTACAAATGCAAGCTGTGAAACTGAATATATTTGTAAAAATTGTAAGATATGTTGTTCAAATAGATTCATTTGGCTTTGGTGTGTTTTTGTATTAGGCCCTTCCCAGATCAGTGAAAAATTTAAGTATCTGCTTTCTTTGACTTCAAACTCGTGTTGGAGATTTACAGCTCTTCTGGCCAATAGTTTTGCTTCACAAGTACTTCCACCAGGCATTAACAACACTCTCAAACTAGCCATATTGTTAAGTCTAGTACAGACAAGTGACAGAAATGACTTAACAGCAGATTACCTGGATATTTTGGTATTGACGAATGATTTGCTAATATTAGAGAGGTAACTAAGTGCTCTTTTCTTTAATAAGCAGATTCTCTCCCCCTTTTGTATGACGACTGTGTATACCCTTTTATTTAGCTTTGTGCAAAGAACAATGTTGTTACTGAAGTTGTTCCAATTTCTTATTTTGCTTTTAAAGGAAAATATGTGAGGTAAAACAATGCATATGCTTCTTTATTCCAAGAATAGAATTATTCTACTGAACTGCAATGTCATGTAAACTAAAATTATTTTTTAAAACACTTGATTTCTTTTCCAAATGTATTACACATCCATAACTAAGGTATCTACTTTCCCCATCACCTAGAGTTATGAATTACAGCATTAGTCTTGTTCCACGGGGAATACGGCATATTCCATCTGGTGAAGTTTTTCCTACTGTGTCTAAAGATAAGCATGGAACTGGAACTGCAAGCATTCAGGCCAATAGTGCTTTGCTGGCCAAAGGGGGAGTATGCTTCATTGGAGAATTATCTTCACATAGGAAGGATAAGCTTGAACAGTTGCAGTCAGGTAAACCAACTCAAAGTTTTGTATAATGCAGTACCTAAAATCTGGCATACCTTATTTCAGTTATCCAAATGTCCAAAGACGCTTTGACTTAAAAGCTCCCTTATGCCAGGTTTCTGTTCATCACAATATTTTTTCCACAGTAAGAAATCAGAACTGCAACAGCTTTCTACACCTCAGAGGATATCACATTTTGTATGCGTGTGTAAACCCACTGTTTAGTCACATGGGCTGGCAAATGACAATTCTTGCAGAAGCACTTTACTTGCCTTGATCAAATGCAACCCGTAGTTTTCATATGAGAAAGAGCAAAACACTGGGATATTGTTTGTCTGCTAGCAAAGCAATGTATTGATAAAGAATAATTATTTTAATCATTAAAAAATAACCAAGGTGACATTCAACTGTGCCTGTAGCTAGTGGAAAGGACTTCTGCTTGTGCAATGAGAAGGTCCCTTCCACTCCTGGCAGCTTCCACATGTCCACCAAACCTACTGTTGTCATATCTGGAGGTCCCTGGAGCAGATGTGGGGGAGAGCATATGTGGTGGATACAGGGGAAAAGATTGGGTATCACCACTACCTTCCAAGATAGAAATTAGTATATTATTCACCAGTTTCTATGTCCTTCAAAATAGGGAGCAGTATATCAACCTGTTCTCTGCTACGTTTTGATATGCAGCACTTCCAGTGCATTTCTGTAATTTGAATATATAGAATGTGAGCTATCTTCTTTAAGACAATGGCACTATGTTTTCATTCTTCAAAGACATATTTATAGTGAAATAGATTTTAAGTAGTCTTTATTGTCTGACTTTATAAGTACTTGAAGGAAGAACAACTACTATATTCATTCCTGGAAAGAAATATGGACAAGAAATTGATCAGCAGGTTACCCTTCCAATTCAAACCAGTTTTTGGTCATTTATTGATGTGGATGCTTCTTCTTGCAAAAAGCATAGCCAAGGAGATAATACTCTAATAGGCCAAATGGTAAGTAATGTTTTTTTGCTAGAATTGCACAATGACAATAATTAAAAATAACTAATAGCTTTTAGAGTGATATTGATATACAAAATTTGCAGCCAGTTTCTAGAAAGTGATTTCCTCCAGTCATGCAATCTATTTTCATCAGTGAATTGAGGTAGCTTCTACAATATTAAAACTAGGACTATAGTGCATGCATGCGTTAAACAGACCAAGAGTGCTAAAGGAAATGTTCCAAAATGCGTTTCCCATAAAAACCACTGGATTTTACATTTTTCTAGCTACCCTCAGTCCCAAATAATTCACTTGCTGGTTTTGTCTGGAAACCATATGAAGTTCTGTTCTGAAATATAAATATTTATTTTGTCTAGGATTTAAGCTTTATTTCAGCTAACGTTATAGATGCTTTTTGGCTTCTGATACACTGCAATGAATCAGCATTTTCCAATCCAGTTCTTCCTGTTGTGAATCTCCTTTTAAAAAAGGCCATCAATCCAGAAGATGCAGTCTATGCTATCTCCAAACAGTTTGGAACACAAGATTATGAGGAGGTAACTAGACATTATGAATTGAACCCAACAAGCAGGGCAGTTTGATAAGCTGCTGTTCTATCAATCATATTTCAGATTATGTGCATTTGAATAATGAGGATCCCTTTTGTTCTTCTGCTACTTTAACTTCAATTTGTACAAGTAACCAACTTAGAAAATATATGTTATGTGTCTAACTAGACATATTTGCTAAAGGACTCGTCTGCACTTTATCAAATTCAGACAATTTCAATGTCCAATATTCAGAATAGGAATGAGAAGTTTTCTTACACTAAATCTACATCTTTAGTAAAGCTGTGAAATCCAACAGTGGCTTCAAAATACAAGTGAAAAGAAGCAAGGAAGGTGTTTGACCCAACACTTACTTGACTGCAGAACGGTGTACCAACCGTGCTAAATCATGAGTATCTTAACTTCCATGGTGATTGGTGTAAACTGTCTTAAGCAGTTAGGAAGTAAGTTGAGTTTGTGTTTATGCAACCACTCATATAATCCACATTTTTTCCTATTTTAAAATCATGTTCTTTGTAATGTGAAAATATGTCAAGAATAATGAATTGACAAATTATTAATATTTTAATGAAAATTGTGTCTTGGAAAATACTTTTTAAAGCGATACACCTGAAATTTAAAGATCACTGGTAAATCTAGTGATTTTTCCACAGAATTCATAAAGCAATGAAATAATTTATGTCATTTTAGTTCCTTGCTTTCTCCAAAAATTTGCATGTGGAACTCTGTTCAGAAGCGGAAAGGCTGATTCACGGTTACTACTTAGCAAGTCGCAGAGTCAGAACACATCCTGTTCATGGATCAAATCTCTCAGCAACTGCACTGAATATCTTGTAGGTTTTCATTTACATGTCAAGTATGTGTTCTTCAAAATTTGTATTTAACCTGTGTAATAATTCTGCATAAATAACTATGATAAACCCAAATCTGATGGCTATAAGCCAAAATATTCCTTTGTTTTCCAAAAGCTGGGAAAGAAAATAGGATCAGTCATTCCACCATCATCATGTTCCTAATACATTTCCCCTTAGCTATGTAAGTTATAGAATACATAATTATATGCACTTTTGGTCTGTTTTAGAAATGTCAGTTTATATGCATATCACTTCTGGAGGAAGTGCTTATGCATTTTCTTGGGAATCATTCAGTGTGCTCAGAAGAAATTATTCAAATTAGACACAGGATTGTTCGCTTCCTGTTTCTTAAATTGCGACAGCTTATCTGTATAAGTTACATGTGAACCAATGTGTAATTTCAAGCAGCACTAATCCTAGATTTTGTAAAAAAATAAAGTTTAAGAGCTCAAAAGCCATTTTATATAACTTTGTTTTGTTACATTTCTGAATATGATGTATCAGTTTAAACTTGACTTTCATAGCCAGTTTTTCAAGAGAAGTCATAAGCTCCTTCCAAACCTCACAAATGGTAATCTAATAGAGTTGCCCACCTCTCTATTATCATTAATAGATAAAGATCTATGAATAAGTTATACATTAATTAACAATTGGGCGTGCACAGTAGAGGGTATTTGCCTAGCACACTGTAGCTATTTTAACCAATATGGCTCCATCTCTATCAGCCTAAAACCACACCTCTTGTTTGTACTTGTAACTGACCTGAATTACATCAAAAATACACAAGTCCCATTTCTCCCCATACGTGTCTGTAGCAGCTACATTTCACTGTGTGTAAAGA
The DNA here is from genome assembly GCF_965153285.1 of Podarcis tiliguerta. Taxonomy (NCBI): domain Eukaryota; kingdom Metazoa; phylum Chordata; class Lepidosauria; order Squamata; family Lacertidae; genus Podarcis; species Podarcis tiliguerta. Next base: position 33,842,067 of record NC_139540.1, on the reverse strand, counting down.
TTCATACAACATCTCTGGCAACAGACTTTGTTATTAAAATTTTGTACAACTGATTTAAAATTATTAAATTTATGTTTGTGCTGTAGGATTTCACTGTCTAAAGCACATGCTAAGCTGAGTTTAAGAACAGAAGTACTTGAAGAAGATGTTTTGATTGCTGTATTACTATTTGAATCATCTCTCACTTTAAAATACGGTATAAACCTTTTAACTGAACCTTTCTTAATGAGGGCTATTAAAATAACCACGTAAAATCCTTAAACGCAGGGTGCTTTTATGATTGGGCTGAAAAGCAGAGCTCCAAATACTGAATGTCTGGTTACCTCTCAAGGTTCTGCTTGTCCACCCAAAGTCTCATTTCCATGGATGAGATTTCTCTTCCCTTCCTTTTGTGTTGACATCACCATCTATTGAAGAGTCCGCACTGAAGGGCACTGTCAGAAACAAGACCCTTGACATTCCTGCACTTGGTTCCTATAAAGAGCCCCTCTTTCTCGCACAAAATATATTGCGTCCATCTTGACCTAGATGCCACTGTAATGAGCGTCCAGTGCATCATCTAGTCTGGTTTTGTGTGATAAATTTCAATTACTGCTATTCAGACTCACAACTCCAGGTACTCCTGTAGGATACTGATCATGTGGACCCATTTCAATTGGATATGCACCCAGGATATGAGACTAACAGCTTTGGTTGATAAGTTGAACTGGGATTTGAATTGGATGTGTCTTCATGCACTCATATTAGCTCCCTTGGAAACAGCATCCTTAAAAAGAGCATTTAAAAAATGACAGGCCACCTTTAAATCCAGAAATATATTTATTAGTACAGTGACAGAGAAAGATTGAATGAGCCCAATTCTAAGAACCAACTATATTTTTGCATATAAAAAATCTTAACATCTGAAAGTACTTATAGATGGAGAAACATTCTGCCCATACTTACTGTGTTCAGAAACCTGTTACCTACATGGTTGCCTATCACTGGATATTTCTATGTGAAATTTCGATTGATGTAAATCACATTTTCAATTATACTTTAACATTTTCTAGTTAAAATAAATTATATAAGTTTATTCCTCTACTTTTATTTTCACAGGTGCTTCTGTGTTTTGTGTGGCCCCAAATGCTGTGTTTCCATTTGAACTCAATAGTGAAAACTCTCTAAATCAAAGGGATATTTACTTGATGCAGTGCCATCAACAGTTGAAACAATTTGTTGCTACATATGGACCTGCAACAGATGTTCTTATTAGCGAAGATTAGTTTATCTGCGAAATGAGGTCTATTTTTTAAAATAAACTTGAATGTGTAAATAGTTGTAAGATCAATTCATGTAGTTCTTAATGTTTGTCATACATACATTTTGAGAGTCAGCAAAACTGATTTTCCCGTTGTCACATTATAACACTGGAAATATGGAGGATGCAATGCTTGGTTACAGAATTGTACTATTTCAGACATTGCTTTTCCTTTCTAGTCTTGCATTTCTCAGGGCGGGGAGGAACAGAGAAAGAAAACATTTTCCATTTTGTGAAAAGGATGTATGACCTTGGTTCCTGTTATAGCCTCCCAAGTTTTGTGAAAGAATAAGAGCAGCTTTTACTATGAATGTCTTAAATGGAGTGTAATTCAACTCACTATTGCTATATAGACTATGTGGGAAAATAGTCTCTTAAATATATTATTATTACTATTATTAAAAAAAATTCTCTTTATTACCCACTCTTCACCGTAAGGTCCCAGGGCAGGTTATGGCATTAAAAACAACATTAAGGACATATTAAAACAATGAAAGGGTTTTCAATATCCTGAATAACAATGTTATGGTTACTTTCTTTGGGTATGTCCCATGGGTGTACGCTTGTTCACACTTCCACTTGTCACATTGCTTTCCACTCTATACCACTGAATCGGAGCAAACATCAATCAGGTTTTCTGGGGAAAGTGGTGGGGCAAATGGAAAACCTCTTGAGCCCATGCTTTGTAGTCAAGCAACAAGCAGCAGCATGGATGAGCCCTAACACTTTGTTCTCAATTAGGGGGGGAAAGATGGTTGCATATAAGGCATACCTTAGAACATCAAATATAAAATATTTGTGGTTTAAGGATTGAATGAAAATCAGTTTTCTAAATTTCAAAAGATACTGAATTTCAAGCATTACTGTCAACTGCATCTAGCAGGAAAAGAATGCTGAATTTGATGGGCCTTTGGCCTGATCCAGCAGAGCTGCTCTTAAGCCTTCAGTATTCAGACAGAATGACTCCCTTTCATAATTTAATCTTCTTAGCTTTATCTCAAAAATTTCTTATTACAATAAAATTAAATATCTTTTTCATATAACATTTGCAAAACACTCAGGTTTGGTTTCTTATACATGGATTACAGGTTTAGTGAACGACTACCTCAAACTTGCAAGTAGCACTTTCATGGTTGAAAACGATTTGACAATCTGGTCTCATTTCTGAATACATCCGAATTCAGGAAGGCACACAATCAAAACATCCACTGCAATAAAAACAATTAACATAACTTTATAATGTTCTAAGTAATTATGTTACTTGGGCCATTTAAAGCTTTACTGGCATCTCAGAATTAGGAAATACACATCAGTATAAATTCAGATGGGTAAACGGCAAAAGGAAATCATCACTGTGCCAGCAATGCAATTTTTAATATCTATACAATGGAAAACATGACTTCCTAAATTAAACTATTTCCATGGCTTTGTAATTGCTTGCAGAATGAACCCTCCAGTTTTTTTTTCAAAAGCAGGGAACAAGAAAAGTCATATACATAACAATCTGAGGTTGTATGAAGTGTCATCAACCTCCCAACAATGTTTACTGAAAAGGAATATTGTAAAAGTAAATTTAAACTCAATCTATGTGTCTATTAAAAACTAGTTTTACTAAAGCACTTAGTTAAAATTTTAAAGAGTAACACTTACCATTATCCATACTTTAGGGGTCAACAGGGCATCTTGACAGACCTAAACTAACAGAATAATAAGACATTTATAGATAACCAGCTGAAAATACTATTTTAAAAATGTCAACTATGTAACTAATTGTTTGGCTTGTACAAAAGTTGTCTTTTATCTCAAGTATATACAAACAGGATCCGTTCCAGAGGCCCGGCCGTATCCCGAAAATTCCGTAACTGGAGGACAGCTTCTGGGTTTGCTGCAGCCGTAACCCAAAAATTCCGGAACCTGGAGGTTACGCAACAAGTCATCATGCTAGTTGTCCCCTGCAAAAGAATAATTTTATCATTGAAAAATAATTCTCACAGATCCTTGAATATGTGAAGCACGGGGGAGGGGGGGGTTCTTGCCCATGGAAATGGTACTTTATACCAAATGCATAATCATGGTTGGGTGTTTTAGAAATATTTTAGGTCACAATCAGCACAGATGCAAGGAGCTTATGGACTGTTACAACCTTGACCCTGTATTTGTTGTTCCAAATTTCCATAGCTGCATGCAAGCACACAAAAGTTAGAAACTAGTACTAGCTCTGTCCCAATCTGTAGGGATTTGAGGCTATTGAGGTTAACAGGGATAACTTTTTAGGTGTACCGTGGCACCTCAGGCTAAGTACTTAATTCGTTCCAGAGGTCCATACTTAACCTGAAACTGTTCTTAACCTGAAGCACCATTTTAGCTAATGGGGCCTCCTGCTGCTGCCGCACTGCCAGAGCCTGATTTCTGTTCTTATCCTGAAGCAAAGTTATTAACCTGAAGCACTATTTCTGGGTTAGCGGAGTCTGTAATCTGAAGCGTATGTAACCTGAGGTACCACTGTACCTTGAATCAACTGCTGTCTGATAACAGGACAGATGACTAAACTTACCCCACAAATTTATCACTCACACTTGAGATCTTGAATTTGCATGAGATGCTACAGCCTAAGGCAGCAGTACGAAGTGGAGAGCAAATCTTTTTGTAGTTAAAACTGCTGTAAGGTGCACCCAAGATCCAGACTTCGCCCTCTTAAGACTCCTAAGCCAACAATATTACAGTGGTACCTCAGTTCTTAACCCGAGGTACCATTGTTTTTGTAATTTGAATCAACTTACCTTTTATGATTTGCGTAGTTTTCCCCGCAGAATATTTTCGTGCAATGGCAGAGTCCGGGAACATGTCAGCTACACACTTTTTGAAGTCGTCGTAGAAGGTGAAAGAAATGTTGTGTTTGGCACACAGCATGGCCATTTTAACCTCTGCATTTCTGACCTGGTCAGCCTCTGTGGTATTCCTAGTCACAAATGAGGACACAGTCGGGGCATGTTTCTGTGCCTCTAGCCCGCGCTTGTGCTTGGCCGAATTTTTATGCTGAGTGACATCGGTCCTTCCCCCATGGGAGACACTAAAACTGCAACTGCAAATTGTGCAGAATGCATGACCATGCCCCATTCTGCTCTTCTTCAAGAAGCTAAATTCCTTTTCCCATTTCTCACGATACTTGCACAGCCTCTTTGCTTTTTTCGAAGGAATGTCTGCTTCTCCACCTCCATCCATCTTTCTTTGTTTGAAAAAGAAGAAAAGCAACACATCAGAATAGCCACACATGCAATCTGCAAAGAGATTGCTCTCCTGTAGCAATCCTACCTCCTCCAAATTCATACGTGGGATTTGACTAGAGTAACACATGACTGGAAAGGTTTGCAGTTCCACAAACATAGGTGTGCACTGCCTCAAAATAAAAAGAAGTGAACAAAAGAACACTCACTAGGGGGCCATTGCTGAAAAAAGTCAACTTTGTAACCAGAGGTTCAATGAATAGAATCTGAATCACATGCACCACAAGGCCTATGCACCCTCAACTTAAGATGACTCCCTGGCCTGGCTTTGCAGCAGCACGTGCAACAAAACGGCGTCCAGCGTTCAAAAACCCCCTCAGCTTGCATTAACTAGCCACACACACACACAAGGCGGTGACAGCCTTCCCCCCTCGCCATGAAATCGCCTCCCGCCATTTTAGTCAACCAGCTCCTTTCCTTCTCCCCACAGCAGTCAATCGAAGGAGCCTCCAAAACAAATCCAAAAGCCCATGAGATCGCTGCCCGCCATTGTACTCAACCACCTGCTCCTTCTCTTTTCCACATGTGCCCCCGCTCCAGACAGACCTTATCCCCGGCAAGGGTGAGTGGGCCGTCGATGTAGCCATCTGATTCCGAGCACAGGTACGTTCTGAGCCCCTCCAAGCCAAAGGCCCAAAGGCAGAAAGCCCAGCCAGCAGCCAAATGAAGCCTCAAGCGGTGGTTCCCACAGCGCAGCGACCCGGCAAAGGGATACAGCAGCAAGGAAACCACACCACTGGGAAGCGCTGAAGCAAAGGAGAGTCCCCAGGCAACGCAGCCAATTTTATCGGCACAAGGCATGCACACTCCGCCCCCCAGTCGTTCTCAGACTCCTTATTGGTGAGCAACACAGCCGAGCAACGCAGCGGAGGAACCTCCCTGGCCGGCAGGGAGGGAGAGGAGCTGCTTCCTTTGAAATCCGGGAAATTTACGGGATATCTATTAATCCAGGATAGCAACGGGAAACAGCACTGGAATAAGGGAATTTCCCGCAAAAAAGAGAAGGTTGACAGCTATGCTCCTTTCATCCATGGAATGCTTTTGATCCAGTACAGGGATCACACTGGCAGGCAGGAGCAATTTTTGCACATTTCCCCACTCCTTTCCACAAACTTCCCTCCCTCCCAGACTGTTTTGGAGGGTCCCCCAATCTTCCAAAGTAGATTTTTAGAAGGGGTAACAGGGGGATTAGCAAAGGTTGTCTGTCTCCACCACATCCTATTAATGGAAACTCCACTAGGTGGATACTCCCAATGGAAGAAGCAAAATCTGGATCCAAGCCAATATGTCTGTTATCCTCAACAGCTGTTGCCTTCAAAGCATATTGCTACTTCCCATACAAAGCATTTTGCCAAAATCTACTCAACCTTTCAGACATACATTGGCTGTGATGTGGCTACTGCCATTCACGAACACAAACTGCAAGGCAATCCATCTATCCATTTTCTCTCCTTAATTAAAGAGCAGAGAAAAGCAGATGGTACTAATATAGGAATCTATCTGTACCAAATGTTGGCTTGCTGGTCCCCTGAAAGTTACCGGTAATCATTTCTTAAGCTTGGAATTGAGTTGCTCTTGGAAAGGGTAGCTATGCCTTAGTTTATCCAATCAGATGCTAAAGTAAGTTGGTTTAAATTGTTAATATATTTTCTCAGTTTTGTGTGCTTTCATTACAAAGAAAGCTCATATATGCAGTATTCTTAAGGGTTCATGTTGTTATACCTTGTTGGTTGAAACAACAACGAAATCCCAGACAAATGATTCTGAAGCCACTGGGCGTAAACATAACAGTAGATGCCATTGTCAGAATATGATGAGAGGAACTGCAAAGGCCATTAGATCCCAGTTCCAAAAATCATTATGGGGTGGTGTTTCCTTGCAAAGTTAAAAGATTTTATAGAGACACCATGTTTCCAAAGAGGTTTTTTTAAAAAAAGTTTGTTATCTGGCAAGTATAAAATACGAACTAAAATTTCAGGATTAAAGTGAACTTTGCTTTGGGACTCAAGCTATGTGAACAAGCACAACATATTCCCTACAGGCTCAGTTCAATCTGAAAACTGAGTGTATGGTATTTCCTAGTACCATCAAGCCAAAAATAGATTGCTACACAGTGAAGAGGTCATGGGTCAGGGCCATAAGACAACTCTCTAACCAATTTCCCCACTGACAAAGAGGCAATTTATCATTATAGCTTGGACATTCAGCTGATGCTACTGATTTATGAAGACATCAGCTCTAGTAATGATCTTCAGCTGTCTAATTCATCATCATTCAAACAACTTGGCAGCCTGGAAATAACTCAAAATAATCAATACTAGAAGTACATTTTCCCCATTGTGTTTTCAACAGACCAACTAATTAAAATATAGGTCAATTCCAGAAAAATTATACAAAGGAAAAGAGGGCCTCACAATGCCATAGTTAATGTACCTCCACTTTCAAATATATATAGATATCAGCTGCATGCACACACACTACTTGTGCATTTGTGTATAATGCAGAGCTTTCCAAACTTTTCATGTTGGTGGCACAATTTTTAGACATGCATCATAGCATGACACAGTAATTCAGTTTTACTAGCAAACTAGAGGTTAAACTAACCCCTTCTAAGAGATTTGGATACATACATAAATTGTAATAATGAAATTTATGGGGACACAACATCTCATGAAAATGTTTCATTTATATTTTTTAAAATATATGATTTGTAAGATAACAACATACATTTCCAAGATTGTTGTCATTTATGTGTAACAATATGTAAATATGTGCAAGAATTTTTAAAAAATTGAATAAAACCAGTAACTACTTACCATTTTAATGAGATGTTTGAGATTAGTAGGGTGAACATGGTTTTGAATATTTGGTGGAATATTAGATAGACACTCACATTTCATCATCAAACATTTTTAAAATTCCACGTTTCAGTGTCTTAAAGTTTGTCATTGTTGAAAAGGATACTTTACAAATGAACATAGTAAAAAATTGCAGAAGAATATTTAACGCTTTTTTACCTATTTGGACGAATTTTTGAAACATGAATGCAAAAACTGCAAGTCACCTTCTCATACATCATTAACAGACATCAATAATTTTAGCTAATTCTTCTTCAATAAGTGAAAAGTTCCTCCTTGCAGTTTAAAGAAATGGAATTATGATCTAATCATAGTCGTGGATTTCAACACTTGGGAAGTAATGATGAACTTTCTCTCTGAACAATGTTAAATGGTCAGCAATTAGTGAGCTGTTATCACATTTTAGCTCGCACTCAGAAGTTTTGGAAACATTTCAAAATTTCCTTCTTTCCCTTTCATTTTCCAAATTGCTATTTTGTCTCTCATAGAACAAATTTTATCTACCACTGTTAATGTATTTTCTCCTTTTTCTTGCATACTGGTATTCATTTTATTCAAATGTTCAAATATGTCAGCAAGATATGCCAATTTTGCACACCAAAGTTTGTTTTGAATGAGATCACAGAATTCCTTTTGCTGATTTTCCTCAAAAAGTTTAAGCATCATTTCCCTCAATTCGTATACAAGACAAAGCACTTTACCTCTTGACAGCCAACAAATGTCTGTGTGTAGTAGAAGCTTTTGAAAACTTGCCCCCATTTCTTCACAAATATGAGCAAATAATCTTGATTCAAGATGTCTACTTTTAATGTAAATGACCATTTGAACCACTTTGTCCATAACTTTTCTTAATTCATTTCCAGTAGTGTGCGACTAGTGCTTCGTGATGTAAAAAGCAACAAGTAATTATATTTTTAATCTTCCTTTGCTAAAGCTATAAAACCCTTTGTTGAACCAACCATTGAGAGTGGGCCATCTGTGCATATTCCTACACAATTTAACCACTGCAAATTACTTTCCTTCATGAAGCAATCTAAAGTTTTAAATATATCTTCACCTCTAGTTTTTATTGGAAGTTCTAGACAGCAGAAGAATTGCTCAATAATTTTGTCAGTATGAATGAAACGTATAAAAATAAATAACTGCGCTACTGACATCTGTTGCAATGTAAAGATCATATTATCGTTTTGAAAAATATCCTTCATTTGCAGCTTAATGTTATCAGATATGTCTTGAATACATCTTCCAATTGTGTTATCTGCCAAAGGGATTTTATTAACTTCTTTTTCAAATTCTGGCCCAAACATTGTTCAAACAATAGCACAGCAAGATTCCTTTATGGTGGTTTCTGCAATAGTGTGTGGTTCCTTGTTTTTGGTAATTATTTGAGCTACCAAGTAACTTGCCTTTTGAGCTTTCTTTAACGTCTGCATTCTCCTTATGAGTGATGCAGACGGCTTCTTTATAGGTTTTGAAATCTCAATAAAGTATTCTACTGCTTTTTCTGACAAATGACTGTGTTTTGATGTAAAATGACTTCAACTTGTTTGGTACCATACTTCCATTTGTAAGTATATCCCTACAAACGACACTGGGGAAAGGATTGTTTTCATTACCAGAAAATGAATCCCCGTTTCATATACTGTAATCTTTACTGTATAAATGAGGCTTGGAATATTTTCCTTTACACTTCTTATGTACTAAAACAGACTGTTCAACAGTTGATTCTTGTATAGTTTCCTCTACAGCTGCTATATTCTGTTCATTGTAAACGCCATCTCCACCAACTTTTCTTAATTAGAAACCTATCCATTTTAGGGGGTAATTCAACTGCAATTTAAGTAATTAAACATGAAAATAGCAGCATCAGCACTTAAACTCCCTCAGAGCAGGTGGTGGTGGTCTCTGTAACAAGTGTGAGGCCAAAGTGGTAGGATCCAGCAGCCAGTGAGGGTGGGTGGCAACTAGTCTTGGCTACTGCAGGGCACTTAGGAAACTTCTTCCATCCTGGGCCAGGGCCTCACGCTAGCCGGGCCCTGCACTGGCCCAGAGGCAGGAGAGCTGCAAGAGAAGAGGGGAGGGCTACCACCCAGCCCAGCCAGGCAGGACATGGTGGGGCAGGGCAAGAGAACGAGACACCAATGACTCCTTGGAAAGCATGGATCTTCAAATTCTGCTGCTTGTGAGCGTAGACAACGAGCGATGAGACTGGGCACTTGAGGGCTCCTGGCAAGCAGCCTCGACCAGGGAGCAGAGGAAAGCGGGCAGGCAGGCAGGGTGGGGAGCCTCCTGTGCAGCAGCTACTCAGTGGGCTGCCCGCTCCCTTTCCAGCCCCAGGGGGAACTGTGAAACACCTACCCACTGTGTCACAACAACACATATTTGGGAAAGCTCTGGCATGACGTGTATTAACAACCTTCTATTTTTCAAGTTACTACACGAGGAATATAGGTAACATGACAATAGCACGTTTTGACAAAAACTGCTTTTAGATAAATGCAGTAGGGTCCGTCTGCTAATGTAATAGACATCTTTACCTTCATCTCCTTCCACTGGTTAGGTCGGGGGGCTGGGTAGAAGAGTGGGCTGGAGGCTCTAAAGAAGAGAGTGAATAACAAGGCTTCCCAAAACTACCACTCATTCTATAAATTGCATTCTAGAAGTGGGCAAAGGTGCCCAGCCCCGACCAGTTATCAGGCGCGGGAGCCTCTTTGTGAGGGAGCGCGACGTGGCCCGTCCATGAAAAAAGGCATCCAGACCCACAACGGTTCCCCAACCCGCCGCCGCCTCGGCCTCCAGCTGAAGGCGGGAAGCTCGCCGCCGCCACGAGTCCTGGCCTAGCTGAGTTCAAGGCACGCGCGGGTCGGCGGCTAGGGAGGAAACTCAGCCAGGCTGGTCGGCGCGAGCACCCCAAGCCGCCCCACACACTTTCGCCCAGGCAGCCGCCGCCGCCAACGGCAGCCCAAACCGCCGCCTCCCCTCCCCTCTCGCCCTCAAACGGCTTACCTGTTCCGCAGACCACGCAAAACCCCGCCGTCCTCCATAAGAAAGGAGCGCGAGGTGGCCGGAACCGGAATTATAAGTCTATGGAGCACGTGACCCGCCCTCCGCCACCCAGCCACGCGCCTTTTGCGCTCGTTCTTTTCCGGGCGAGGTGGCCGACAAGTTAGTTTCGTTGCTGGACTACACGTCCCACAATCCCCTGACAGTTGGGCCTGGCTTGCTGAGGCTGACGGGAGTTGGAGTCCAACAAAAGGCAACAGGCCAAATGCCTTTCTTTTTTTTTTGCCAGAGACGTACGAAAAAGCTTTTTTTTCGGGGGCGGGAAGGCGTGGGGGGGGGGATCCATGCTGATTGCGCGCCAGAGATTTTGGGTTTTGAATCTCGCACCCTCTCGCAGTGGAAGAAGAGATCAGCTATAGCGTTTCTCTGATTTCCAAAGTGGTGGCGGTAAAGAGTTAAAAAAAAAAAAGTCTTGTAGCACCTTTAAGGCTAACGTCATCCCCTCCGACATTTCTCCGATGAAAATAGGGACATCCTATTCCATAATAATAATTTTACTGGGTTGCCCCAGTCACTCTAGGCGGCTTCCAACATACATAAAGATAGAATAAAACATTAAACATTTTAAAAACTTAAACTTGCCTTCAAATGGCTTGGGGCTGAATAACTCCATACCCTCCAACATTTTTCCAATTAAAATAGGGACATCCTAAGGAAAAGCGGGACAATCAGAAACTGGGACGGGATTGTCTGGGAAAATCCAGGACTGTCCCTGGAAAACAGACACTTTTATAACGGGATTATAACGGGATAACCTTTAATGGACTACCCTGTCTTAATAAACGTGTTAAGACTTTAAGGGGCTACAAGACTGATATCACACTTCCACGTCATGGAAAAGTGTGTGCGCTAACATGGGGTGCAACAAAGGTGGACAAGTGCCTGCCATAAGGAGCTCTCCCGGGTCTCCCCAACTCCACTTGCCTTCCCCTGTTGCTGGACTCTTGCCATTAATATATTAATGTTATTTTTCCTTCAGATATCTCAGTATGTAAGTATCTGAAGAAGTGTGCATGCACACAAATGCTCATACCAATAACAAACTTAGTTGGTCTCTTGAGGTGCTACTGGAAGGAATTTTTTTATTTTGTTTCAATATGTAAGACACTCAACTTACCACCCCCAAAATATACTTTGCCAAGGACATAGCCGTGAGGGGGCAGGGAGGGGCAACTGCCCCTCTAAATCAATAAAAATACATAGCTGAGGTTCTGCCCCCCCCCCACAAAAGGCCTCTCCCTTCCTAAAAATCCTGGCTACGCCCATGTACTTTGCACATTCTGTGCTCCCCCATCATTTTATCTGGTGCTGCTCCCACTCCACAGGGTGGCTTATTGTTTATATAGCAGCCTTATTCGAGATGCTGCTGTACAAGATTAAATAAAACAGATCCCTGCCAACGGAGCAGACAAAGGGAAACACACCCAAAATATAAATAAATAAAAACATACACATATATAATCAAAACATTAAAAATATTATACACAATGCACTTTGGGTTCATGTTTATAAGCTGTAATTACAATAGTATACCCTCTAGTTAAAACATTTTCTGTGTTAATATATTCTATGTCAATCTCCATTTGCTCCCTTAGAGACCACATGGAACAGAGCAGTCTTTGTGCAAAGTAAAGGCTTGGGGCAGATGGGAGGGGGACTCAAATGAAGAGAAAAATGAGATTGGGGGAGTCACATGAAGAAAAAAAATGAGATTAAAGTCACGACTTGTTCCAAATTATGGATTAGTTAGCTATAAATGTATACGTTTTTATATGCCCACATGCCAAAAAATCATGAGGTGTGTATTCCAGATCATGAGACGCACATGCATTTTGATGGAAGATGTTTCTGTGAGAACTGAGGAACGGGCCAGAATTACCCATTTGTGCCATTATGCCTAGAAGGCCCACAGAAACAGCTCTCGTGAGGCTTTGGGGCTGGGATTAAATGGCAGGGGCAGGCTCCTTTTCTGATTTTAGTATGGGGGTGGAGGGAAAGCTATGCTGGAAGTGAGGAGTCACACTAGGGTTCAAGCATTTTAGGCCTTAGTCCTATGCGCACATACCAACTAGAATAAGTCCCACTGAAATCAGGTATTCTGAGTAAAAATGCACAGGTCTTGCTGAATGGTCTTGCTTGAAATAACTGAATGATGTCAATAACAAAGGAAGTGTTCAGTTTTATAAAGTACTAGTGCTTAGAAAAGGTATGGTTAAATATGGGGAGGAATTATTCCTCTACAGAGACTGTGTGTCTGCAAGTCACATTTTTCACAGTTAAAGTATGGGAATGGTAGTTGGTTCCGGAATAAGCCATAGCGATGGCCGAGTCAAAGGCTAATCAGTTGTTGTCATTATTATTATTTTAAAGAAAATCCTAATATTATAAAACATGATAACATTCTTAACTCCTGTACCGCAAAGAATTTCCCCAAATATTCCTTTTAAATGCATTTTATTTTTGGCTTCTTGTGGAACAGTTTCATTTCTTTGATTCTGACAAATCATAGCATTTTTCAAAGTATTTAATATAAATATTAAAATTCTGTAAAATCATGTATAACATATACAATAAGAGAAGATAACTAGGTGAACCTCTACTGCACTTATCTTCTAACCACTGTTGCTTACATGCTGCAAATATTTTAGCTGAACTAGCTGAGCATGCAAGCTCTGTTTTCTGGAATGAACATATCAAGCTATAAAACATGTACACATGTTGCAGTATAGATGTACGGTAAGCTTTTCCCTCAAACATTAATGCAGTTCAGACTGTAAAGCAGAGATAAACACAAATAATAAATTATATTACAACACCCATAATATTGCTAGATTCCATACACAAAGCTGCTTACATTGTGGTTTGTTTTTGTTTACTGCAATGTTCTCCCTTGACTATTAACACACATTCATTTTATCAGTGAAAAGAGGCAAATAAATTCATCTGAGAAAAGGCTCTTGAATAGTAGATGCTTCCAAAGGTCATTTGGACCTCTGCGGAAAAGCAACAAAGAGTCTTGTGGCACTTTAAACAGATATATTATAGCATACATTTTTGTGGAAAAGAGCCCACTTCATCAACCACATTTGGTATTATCCTAATATGACAGGTATTATACAGTGAAAATAATTGTAAACAGTGAGGTCAAATAGTAAAGAAACAAAAAAATACTAAATTTTCAATATGCAGTGTAGAAACTTCATAGTGTAAAAAGTTTGCATTTTATGGTTAATTAATATCTGCAGCTTATTGAAATTATTGCAGAAGCATCTTAATTCTACACACTTAAGATGCAACACAGAAATCCATATCCAAAGTTCATATAAACACAGATCTGCTTTTTAAGCTCCTTCTTAAGATCAGCCAAACTACACTGTAGACTCTATAGATGTTTTATATAAACACACACACACACACACAACACAGAGGCTCATGCTGATCTATCAGTGGCCATTAGCCACAACTGCAAAATAGATCCTCCATGCTCAAGAACCCTATGAATACCAGATGTGGTCACAAACAATGGCGGAGGGCTGTTGCTTTGATGTCATGCTTGTGCACTTCATGAGAGAATCTGTGCAGTCATTTTTGGAAACGGGACATTGGAATAGATGGATCGCTGATCCAGCAAAGCTCTGTTCTTAAAAGCTTAGATGCATGTGAACAGCCAGAAGAATGCACACCTGTGTTTCTTGAGGGATATGTTCAGAATGAATCCCTTCATTGAGATAGTCCATAATTCTTATGTTAATCACGAACCTTGTTGCTTTAATGCTTGCAAGTTGTCTATTATTTATAAGGGTCAGCTCACACGTTACATTCAGCCATTTCCTTCACAAATGGGATGGAATCCTTGTTGACTCAAATAATGTTACATTCGCCAGGAGTTCATGAATCTCAGTTGGTATCATGTGTACAACGCATGTACATTTTGCTATTTCAGAAATTGTGGAAGTTGTTTGCGGCAGGAGGACCATAATGCACTGCTCACACAAATAGACTGCTTCTGGACATAAAGAAAGCAACCTAAAGGAATGTGTGACTACCTTAAAATTCAGCTTGTCCACCTACTTCAAATGGTGTCAGATACAATTGGGAGGAGGGTCACAGTTGCTGGAAGAAGTGTTTTAATTTAAATATATCCAGCATAATAAATACACAGCATTCAATATAAAAACATAGCATTACATTTGTGAATTTGTTGAAGTTTCTCCTTGATTTGTGTTTTCTGTTTGCGCTGAGTGACTCAAAAACTGCCCTGTAGCTCCAATGTATAGCCTGGATCGCATTGGCCATTTCTAGAAGACAATGTATACAAAAGTACACAATAGATTAGTATTGCTTAGGTGTCATGCTTTCTGAAACAAAAGAGATGAATGAAACTACAGCCGTACCTTGGAAGTCGAACAGAATCTGTTCTGGAAGTCCATTAGACTTCCAAAACATTCAAAAACCAAAGTGTGGCTTCTGATGGGCTGCAGGAAGCTCCTGCAGCCCATCAGAAGCCCCAGAAGCCCCAATGGACGTTCGACTTCCAAAAGAACGTTTGTAAACCAGAACACTCACTTCCGGGTTTCGACTGTTCGGGAGCCGATTTGTTCGGGAGCCAAGGCGTTTGAGATCCAAGGTACGGCTGTATACTGAAGACACACACACGAGTGCAGGTATCTGTAGTTAACAGATCTGTGTCTTGAGAGTAGTAATCCACTGTGTTCAATAGTGAATAAACTGAATGCCTCTTTCATCCCTCGGGGGATAAAAGGGGGTAGACCTGTGGGTTACAGTTATCAGGGATGTAAACTAGAGAGAGGGCAGGGCATGAGGCTTGCTGACCATTTGAGAGCAAGGCTCTGGCTATGGAAGAAGGAAGGACCTGTTGGGGTGCCAATGCTGTGAGACCCTCCCCCTAGGTTCAGGTTGTACATATGTGTAAATAAACCATATATCATAAAGATACCACAGTCTCTGCTGTGCCTCATTAGTCTAAAAGGAAACACAGATCCTGAGTTAAGGTGCACCTGCATTTCCTGGAGTTTCACACTGCTCATGGAGATTGGGGTGGCATGTTAGAATATGTATTTTTTAATGAGCAAGGGCCAATTTAATACCACTAGTGAATAGAATGAGTACAGGAAACAAATAAGTGAAGGGCTGCTTACAGTAATAGTTTGCCTGTTTTTCCTGATTACCAACCCTTTAAATTAGCAGTTTCCTGAACTAAGCCAAGAGGGAACCAGTTCAGGAAATTACTAATTAAAGAGCCAGTAGCCAGGAGGAGCAAGCACTGCTTTAACGCAAAGTAAATGGGAGGCATTTTCTTGATTCCATTGAACTAAAAATATGACTTCTTTCAGTTCTATCTGACAAAGAGTTCTACTTCTCCTTTACATCTGCAGGAGTTGCCATACGTCTGGATTTTCCCATATCCAGAATATTGCTGTTGGCAGCAGTGTCCAGGTGGAAACCGGACAAATGTCTGGGGGGAAACCGGACAAATGTCCTGGAAAATTTGCGCATATGGCAGCCCATGTTGGCAGTGCTGCTTTTGCCATTTTTCCATACAAATAGCTCAAAAATGGCTTTTTTGCAATTTTGCCCCCAAATTTTTTTTGGGGGGTGGTGGTAAAAAAAGCTCAACAACATTTCTGTCTGCTTGAAATATGGAAACCCTATGAAGGAGCAGCCATGCAGCTTAGGGCGTCTGTATCCATTTCTGTTGATTGAGGCTCAGGTGGCCTTGGTGGTGCTGAGTGCCTTGCAGCAGCTTGGCTGGTGGCCCAGCTGCATCACTCTCTGGACAGGGATATCCTAACTTCTATCATCTATGCTTTGATAACCTCTAGGTTAGATTACTGCAGTGTCTTCTGTATAGGGCTGCCTCTGAAGGAAACTTCAGTTGGTGCAGAATTCAGCGGCCAGGTTGCTCACCGGGGCAAGACAGTTTGAGCATAAAACGCCAATCCTGGCCTGACTGCGCTGGCTGCCAATTAGTTTCTGAGCCCAATTCAAAGTGCTGATTTTTACTTAAAAGTCTTAAATGGTGCAGGACTGCAATACCTCAAAGACTGCCTCTTCCCATATGAACCGACCTGGACCCTGCAATCGTCATCTGAGGCCCTTCATTGTGTGCCCCTAAAAAAGCATCCAGAGGGTGGCAACATGAGAATGGGCCTTTTCTATGGTAGCTCCCCATTTGTGGAAGGCTCTCCCCCAAGGAGGCTTGCCTGGCACCATCATTATACATCTTGTGCCAAGCAAAAACTTTTCTTTATAACCAGGCCGTTGGCCTTTAACCATCTGTGGCCTTTTAGAAGTGGGCAGGATGTTTTTAATGCATTTCAATTTTCTCTTGGTTTTAATGGATGCATGTGGTGCTTTCTGTCTGTCTGTCTGTCTGTCTGGTTGGTTGTAAGCTGATTTGGGTTGCCCTGGGCAAGATAAAGCAACTGACAAATTTAATAACAAATAACAAAAGCTTTCATACTCTTCCTTGATTCGGCCTAGTAAAAGAAAACCACTTTTTTTTTGCATGTCTTACCTTAACTGGATGCAGATAGCCATCCCCTCTCAGCGTGCCCAAGCCCTCTCCGGGCAACTCTTCTTCATCCTGCAAGCTGCGGGTAAGGTGAGCAATGTAGGTAGTGGCCAGGAGCAGCACGTCCAACTTGGAGAGCTTGGTGTCAGGTGGCACAGAGGGCAGGGTTCTCTGCAGCTCCAGAAAAGCATGGCGCAGAGTCTGCACTCGGCTGCGCTCTCGGGCGGCATTTGCAGCTGCTGGCCTCCCCAAGGCTATTGCAGTTCGTTGACCAGCTGAAGAATCTGTGCCAGACACACTGGCTGGCAGAGAGCTGGAGTTAGAGCAGGGCACAGTGAGCTCCTTGCAGTTCTCCGATACATTTCTATAGTCCATTGGTGGAGATGAACCTGCAGCCAACAACAACACTTACTTTCCAAGTACTTCAGAGGACGATCATAGTTACGTATTTTTAATGTTGTTATCATTACATTCTGACCTGATGATTTTTTTTTAGTATTACAGCAACACTTTGGACGTACAATTTGTTTTTCACTTTTATCACTGTGTTTTCGGGGAACACAGCTCATAACAGACAGTTCATTAAATCAGTATAGAACTGATTTTGTAACTCTTGAGTACAATCTGCATGGTTGGCCACTAGTTTTAGGCAGTGGTGTAGCATGGGTTGGCAGCACCCGGGGCCATGTGGAGGAAGCGTGGGTGGGAGGGAAACGGATGGTGTATGCTGACCCTCCAAGTATCCCTATTTCCAGGGGCATCCCTGATTTAGAGAAGTCGTCCCAATTTCTGATTTGATTCCAGAATGTCCCACTTTTCCTTAGGATGTCCCTATTTTCACTGTAGAAATGTTGGAGGGTATAGAGTTATTCAATCCCTGAGCCATCTGAAGGCAATCCTTTTTTAAATGTTTCATGTTTTATTATGTTTTTATATATGTTGGAAGCTGCCAAGAGTGCTGGGACAACCCAATAAGATGTGTGGGATATAAATAGTAAAATTATCATTATGGAATGGGGTGTCCCTATTTTCACCGGAGAAATGTTGGAGGGTATGAGTATGCATGCACATTCAACTGCCTAATGGCATTCACATCACCCAAGAGATTGCAGCCGCAAAGATAAGAAGAGTTATTCTATTGTATGGAGAGGTCAATTCCTGGTTTGCATGGAGAAGCCATTTTCAACGGAGCCCAGTGCTGGAAGTGCTCAGCTGTATTGAGGCAGCAGGGGGTGTTGACATTTTGTGTGCCTAACAATTTTGCGGCAACTGCTCCTGTGCCCCCACCCTCACTATGTCACAGGTTTGGGTGAACCAGGCTAAACAAATCATCTGTATTAGAGTTTGCAGATCAGCAGAACCTTATGGAGCTATGCATAGCCAAGAACTGTGGTCATGTACAGAGTTCAGGCAGTTCTAAAAGACTTTCAGAAAATAGTGGCTGACCCGAGAGCAATAAAATAGGAGGCAATCAGAAGCAGGTAACTTTAAAAGTATACGTTTAGGCGGAACACCAGTTAAACTTACAAGTTTAGAATTTACTCACATGCTTAGAATTGCGTTCTCTGAACAGTGATCTCACTCAATGAATTAATTTCCGCTTTTGCACCAACATACTGTGACCTTAAACATTAAGGGTGCCCAATAAAGTTATCTACAGAAATGGCAGGTGTTTTGTTGACTGAGCTGAACAGCACATAGTACTCTTCCCCAAGTCAAATTGTGTAATGACAAAGGCTGGACAAGTTATTTTGGCACCCAACTCCCAAGGAAGAAAGTAACACATGTGCCTCTCCTTGTAAGTAATTAAAATACAATAAAAATATTAAATAACTCAGAATTTTCTGCCATTTCATAACACCCCAAATCTGAGACAGTTTCCTCACTCTGCTAATGGTGGGGACAGCATCACATAGCTTATATTGTATTTGCTCAACAGATGGATTTCTCCTTAATAAACCACCCTAAAACTTCTAGTGAATATGTCTAGAGCCCAATTCTGCATTCTGTAAATAATATCTTATTATATTAAGTGTGAAAAATCAAATCACACAGAATCTGACTCTACTACGTGGTTAATAAATGGGCTGTCCTTTTAGAATAAAAAAAAAATACACTTCTTCCAGAGGTTAAATATTCATTCTTTTGTTTTTAATATTCCATTAGAAATTAAACTTTAGTTCAATCTTCTCTTTCCTTTTAAAATATAAACATTTGGCAGAAAGAGCAACACCCTATTTCCTCTGGGCTGGTGGACGCTGGGGGTGGATTGTTCCCTAAGTATTTTGTTTTGTATTGTTTCACAAAAGATTCTGGTAATTAAATAACGAATGGCAATAAATTCTATTCGGCAAGGTTTTGATTGGAATGACCTCTATAACTTTGAAGAGAAATTGTTTTTATTCAATGTAACTGAAATATCACCACTTTGGAAATCATTGATAACAATAAAGTTACTTTTTTGATGCATAAATTAGTGTTCAGATGATGTTATGTAACATGAAATACTGCTTGAAAATTCTGATTGAGAAGGATTGCAATTCAGGACCCTTAAAATAAAGTGCTTTTACTGAATATATGTTGCAGTAAACAAACTGAAAAGAGATGGTTTCTTGTCATTTCCAATTTACACTAATTTACAAATTAAAAAGGTAAAGGTACCCCTGACCATTAGGTCCAGTTGCGGACAACTCTGGGGTTGCACGCTCATCTTGCTCTATAGGCCGAGGGAGCCAGCGTTTGTCCGCAGACAGCTTCCGGGGACCTTTTAATGTGTTTTTGTCAGGGTAAAAGAGCAGATGATCGTAACAATGGTTTGCATCTGTGAATGAGATCCACTGGATTTCCCCCCTTCTGTAAACAGCACCTTGCCATTTGGGTGCATACTGTACCACTTGGATACTCAAAATTAGGTGTGTGGTTCTTTCAGTCATGGCCACTGTGTACAGTCATAGAGATACCTGGAATATCTATATATATATGTGTTTGCATATACACTGGCCAACATCCAAAGACTTCTAGGCACATACCTAAAATGCTTTTGTGCAAATGCTGAAGCTTTTGCCCGTTTTCATTTCCTTCCACAAAGCTTTGCATTGCAAGAAGGTCTGGAAGGTCTTCTGACGTGCAGGAGTTGCTTTTTGAAGTATGTATGCAAGAGGCCAAGATACAAAGGGGAGGATGAACAGTTTTGTGCTTCCGATTAGCTCTTTTGATTATATATACAGTTGTCTGCAAGTACAGACAATCAGCAAGCATAAATTATTACAGAAATCAGAGGGACTACAGATCAGCTGTATACTTCAGTCCCACAGATTTCATTGGCAATGAGTTTGAGGAGATTGTGCTCCTTGTACATGTATATATTATGTATTTATTAAATCTAGTATATTTCTAGGAGTCTTATAAATTAGATCTATCTATCTATCTATCTATCTATCTATCTATCTAGTTGGGATAGTAGCAAACCCAGGGACCAGTTTGCAGAAGGAAACCCAGTCCTTAACAAGGCTGAATCAAGCTGTTCTGGTTTCCCAGGCAAAAATTTACTTTGATGCTCAGTCTTGCACTTCATTGTATATAGTGTGTGATTGCGGTGGAAGGGTGTTTCTGCAGGGGTTTAACAGCAACTCATCAATGGGACATAGTGAAGGGGCTTCAAGTGGAAAAATGAATGGAGGGGGAACGAGCCTAACACACATTCTATGCCTATGGTGAGAACAGGATCGGGACCACTGGAAGAACTGTATTTCCATCTCAAAGGTTTCCCCTAGTTTCAGAATCCTTCCCTGTTCCATTCAAGTATTTTGCAAAAACTTAGGGTGATGAATGCGTCTGATTCTTATTTATGTACTGTTGCAATCGTTAAGTTTTTTTTTTAAAAAACTGAATGCTGTCATTGCAGCAGACTGTAGTCAAAAACAACAAAACTACTGATTATTATTATTATTATTATTATTATTATTATTATTATTATTATTATTTAACATTTAGTGCCTAATGTTTTCAAGGAGATGAACAAGGTATCAAAAACCAACACAGCCCCTGCCATCAGGCTTACAATCTAAGGGACAGAATGCAAAAGGAAATAGGAAACATACACTGCAGGGAATGTCTAAAATGTAGTAGTGTGTATTTTTAATGTTGTGTCTGCCAAAATGCTTTCCATGCAGAGGATCCCAGCTTTACTCCCTGACATCTCCAGGTAGGGCTGGGAATGTCTGTGGTCTGAAACCGTGGAATGCTATTGCCTGTCAGGGTTGAAAATGCTGAGTTAGGTAGACCAATGGTCTGACTTGGTTTCAGGCAGTTTCCTGTGTTCCTGTTCACACAGAAAAATTTACAAGCACAGACAAATTTGCAGTTTCTGTGGCGACAGTTTTCCTCTTACAGTAGCAGAGAAAAATCGCTTCTAAAAGAGGCACAGAAACTCCCGTAAACATTATTTATACACATGTAGGGAAATAACTGATCAAAATCTACATGGGATATTTAGTGCATCATGTGTCACCTGCAGTTTATAACCTATATGCATTTATTTTCCTTAGTGCAAATCTGCATCAGTATCTTTTTAACAAGATCTTAAAGATAGATTTGCAAGTAGTCAAGAGTGAAAACCAGTCAAGATGGTCCCCAAACTTCCAGTGGTGGAATTCCAAAATTAAGTGTATTCCTATAACCAATTTGGAAGGAATCAATGCATTTTAATTGCCTGTCATTTGTTTTAGTATGCCCCCAAGATTTTCCCTTTCAGGTTTTAGCTCCTTGGCTTTTGATTTGTTTTGTCAATAGTTGTTTTTTTAAATTAATTTGCCTGAATGCTCAGTAAATATTCAGTGCCCATTGAACAGCTATAGAATGTGTACATTTCCTTTCCTGGTCCAGCATTCCAACAAGCAAATTATATTAGTTAGCATCCAACAAATACATTGTTAGTGAACAACTTACAACTCTTTTACACTTGAGGGATTTGAAAAATGTTTGATGATACAGAAGGATTCTAGGTAGTGCCTTATTGGGCTTTTAGGATCTCTTCAGACACCACTTTGGCTGTAACATCAGTTAACTGGGAGAAATGAACAGAGATGTTTAGGGAGTAATGAACAGTATTACTGCCACCTTCCCATTCTTAACATTTATTTGAACACAGAGTAGGGGAAAATCAGTATGACTTATTAGCAAATAAATCCAATCCAAAATTTTCTTTGTTTCTTATTTGGAAGTCTTCTTGATTTGAATGAGGCTTACAGCCAAGAAAGCACTAAATTTAAGCATTGCCGCCCAACTGTTTTTATTACAATAATTAAACGTAAAAGGATAAAGCTAGTATGCAGCATTGTTTACTTAGGAGCATGCCCCGTTGAACTAAATTCCTGCTACTTATTAGCAGATGTTTATAGGACTACAAGAGAAGAAAAAGTAGTGCAGAAATTCCCATTCAACGTTCTAGGTACAACAATTTCCCCAAGCATCAGTGTGATTTTCACTAATGGGCAGCTGGATGCAAATATGCCTTTCCTCACTCTCACTTTCTTGAGGCTTGAGGTCAATTTGCGGCTGATGTATAGCTTGATCCTCAATACACACAAATAATTTCTATTTTTAAGATCGAGATGAAAAGTTCTGTAATACATTCCATCTATATCTATATCTATATCTATATATCTATATCTATATCTATATCTATACTGTTTTTATTCAAACGATGTTGGAACATCGAAAGGTATTCGTTCTTATACACCACATCTGTAACTCAAATTGCTTTCTTACAGCTACACATTTTGACTTTCCGGCACTGAAAA
This sequence comes from Podarcis tiliguerta, assembly GCF_965153285.1. NCBI lineage: Eukaryota > Metazoa > Chordata > Lepidosauria > Squamata > Lacertidae > Podarcis > Podarcis tiliguerta. The sequence goes on along the minus strand of NC_139540.1, from coordinate 33,819,226 downwards.
AACAGCAGCTGGAAACAAGCAGTCGCTGACTGATTTCGCATCCGAAAAGCCAGGAGCTCCTAAGAGATCGAGATATTCCCTATTCCGAAAGCCCACAAATTCGCACCTTTCTTCAGCTGAGCCTAGAATAACTCCCGACACGAATCAATAGCGGCGAGACTTCGCTCACAATCCTGCAAGGAAACAAATATCACTTTCAATCCCTCCTGAGTATAATGGCAAGATGATTAGGGAGAGCTAGCCAATCCAATTTAAAATTACCTGCTTGTTGTTGAGCCTGTGGAGTTCGCCAAAGCTGAGCGAGCCCGCTTCTCTCGATTTGCAGGGTAACTTTTATTCCCAGGGAAGTTACTGAGGCAACTTCCAAGAGAACATGTTCAAAAGGCAGGCAGACCACCAAGATGCATCTCTAAAGCAGCACTTTTGGGGGAAACCGTTTCGGGCTTGATTTCCCAATGATTGGGTTCTAACAATAAATGAGACTGCACGCAAATACAGAACCAGAAGAAATATAACAAAACAGCACACTTGTCCGCTACTGTGATAGAGAGAGCAGAAAGTTACCCAGGAAAGCACTTACTTAGTCTTCTGGGGTGAGCACCCGGGGCAGAGAGGCGCCTGGCCGGCCAGTAGCGATGTAGTCCAGGCTGGGAGGGGAGAAGCGCGTCTCTCTTATAGACTTCCGAGGGGCTCCTCCGCCTCCTGCTGCTGCTGCTCCTCCTCCTCTCGCATCGCCCCCTGTCCTTCCTGGCGAGCTCGACCTCTTTCCCCTGCAGGGGGCCGAGGCGCCTTCCGACCGAGAGCCGGGCTGCTGCCTAGCGGCAAAGCAGCGGCCTCACCTTCCTCCTCCTCTTCCACCCGGTCTGTCCTCCCGCTGAGCAGACGCAGCTCTCATCTGAGCCACAGGAGTTTCTTAGGACACATGGTCCTGCCTGGCATCCATCTTCAAGGTTTGGTCTGACGCCAGCTCCTGATGAGGAGAAGAGGGCGCATGGGCATGGGCAGAGTGCAGTGCTCATGTAGTGAGTAGAACCAGGTATGGGTCTCTGGCAGGGTTTCAGCCAGGCAGGTTTGAGGCGAGGGCACCTCTGATTTTTGTCAGTTACGCCTGGCGTTTTGTTCAGGGCCCCAACTAGGGCGGGATTTAGGTTTGATGAGGCCCTAAACTACTGAAGGTAATGGGGCCCTTTATGCGTCCAGCTGTCCTTTGTCAACAACAAATTGTCACTGTTTCTTGTGTTGAATATATGGTAATTTATAGACCTAATAGGTATCAAAAGCCATTTGCACATGCAGAATGTAGGCACCCTATATATAGAAATGAGCAAACCAGTGATATTTTAGGGAGCAGGCTAGCAGGTGGGGCCCGTTACTGACACCATAGGAGCCTACACAATACAAAACACAGTTGCTGTATGTAGGTTTTATTTTATTTGTTTTTTATTTTATATTTTGGAAATGTACATCCAGTTTTTTTCCTTTAATTTTTTGGGGTCCTCCCAAGAGAGTGGGGCCCTAAACTATAGCTTGTTTAGCTTATACGTAAATCCGACACAGGGCCCAACCGAGTTATTTGAAGAAGGGGGTGGTGAATCAAACTGTTGCGTGAGCCAGAGAAAATATGGAGGTCTCCTAATTATTCTCCCTGCCCTAACGGGGTGGGCATTAACATGGGTGTATTGGGGGGGCAGGGAGGGACAGCTGCCCCAAAAATCAATAAAAATACATAGCTAACTGAGGTTCTGCCCCCACCAACAAAAGGCCTGCCACCCTAACGAAAGGCCTGACTACGTCCATTAGGCCTCTGCTTGCATCTCCCCCCACAGATGAGAGATGAAAGTATTAGTTCCTCAAGCTCTGGATGGCTATTTGGTTTTAAAACATGCACAACATGCCCACTGTCAGTGTTCTGCAAAGTTAGAAGTTTAGCGTACAAACTGTTAATGCTGTCAGGCAAAAGAACATGAGGCAATCTGCCCTGGATGAGAGGAGTGGCTCATCTAGTTCAGCTTCCTGTTCTCAAACTGGCCAGCCAGAGGAAACACCACAAGCAGAACAGGAGCACAAAAACAGCACTCTTGCAACTCAGCAACTGGTATTCAGAGGAACATTGCATTTGACAGTGGAGAAAGTGCATAGCCATTGTGGCTAGTAGCAATTGATAGCCTTATCCTTCATGAGTTTGTCTAATTCTCTTTTAAAGCAATGCATGCAGTGATCTGAGGGTGCCTGCCCTGTAGTAATCAGCAGGATTAGTGCTCAACTAATTTTCTTGCAAGTGAGACACCTAGAACTTAATTACTTATGATCACAGCCTTTATGGGCCAAAACCTAGCGGTCCAGTCCTATGTGCAGTGGCACACAATGGTGCTTCCTAATTTATCCTATGCACTAGCAATAACCAAAGTAGAAAGTAGAAAGCAAAAGACAAAGCCAGGCAGTGCTGTAGGATTTCACTGTGTGGATGAGACAGTTGTAGCAGGAAGAAAGTTCAGATTGATTAGGCACTGGGGCAGAAATTAATATCCCATTTTATTACAAAATCTATGTACCACTCAGTTTCGGCACCTCTCAGGTGGGCACCACTGACATTATAATAGAACAAGGGAGGCATTCATGTTGAGTTCTGGCACCTCTTTTTTCCTAGAAAAAATGGCACTGCTCAGGACCATTGATTTCAGTGGGTCTACTCTGAGTAAATATTAGTTGGCTATCTAAATAGAACCTTAGTTGGTAACCTGATCACTGCATTTGGGACCAGTTAAGGTTTCTTAATCTTCCTTAAGAGAAGTCGCAGGTAGGGCACATTATAGCAATCTAGTCTGGAGATTACCATGGTGCACATTGTGGTGGCCAAATCATCTCTGAAAGAAGTTGTAGTTGGCGAATCAGAGCAGAAAACACTTCTTGAGAACTGGGATACTGAACTGGAGTTCGCTTCCAACAGAATTGCTGAATATATGTTGAATCATCAGAGCAAAACTGCTAAACCCTTGACTGAGCATCAACAGAAGTCAGTTATTAAAATCTGAATTGAGGGCTTTTAAGTCTCATCAATTTCAATGGGAGAGCTGATTTTACACTTAAATCTCTCCTATTGAAATCAATGGGGTTTTGAAGTCCTTGAGTTTCACTGGTTTGTGTTCTTTATGTGGAAACAAGATATAAATATAAATAGAGCTCAGGATGGCTGCCCGACTGATTAAACACACTTTTCTGTATTAAATTAGCTGGCGATTAAATTCTTTGGAGATTTTTATTTACCCTGCTCTCACCTTTCCCTTTAACTCCTAGGTTTAAATTAGGGCTGGGGACAAGCTGCTTTGATATGAAATCCAAAGGATTGTTTCAGAATAAAACCCAAAGCTGGCCCTGAGCCAAGTTTCCAAGCCACGGACCACAAGATGCGAACGGACGCTCTCAACAAACCATTAGCCGGTACCTTATCTCACTCTCCTCAAGGAAATAGTTGCAAGCTCTGTGAATTAATCATCTTTCCATTAGAAGCCTGGGAGGCGTTTGCACGATTGAAAGCAATGCCTATATTCTCTAGGTACAAACGTTGAAATTGTTCTTTATGAAAATTGTTTGGGTTAGGATAAAGTAACCGTTTTGCTCGAGGGGAGTAATTTAAACGTTGGGCTCGGAGGTTAAACAATCTTTTCATAAGTTCCTTTTTTCTTTTCTTTTACTCCCATTATTCTTTTTCAGAATTTGCCAGTATTGACCTTTGCCAAAGAGTAGAAAGTCACGGCTCTTCATATTTTCCAATAACCTTTCCCACAATTAATAAACAATGATATTTTAAGCCTAGATAAATAAGATAGCAACTCTTCTAAGTTGCCATGTAGAGAAAAGCATCACATTAAAATAGCCAGCATTAAGGTACCGTAATTTTAATTTTATAGTTTTACCATTTGTAGTTAGCTGCAGTGGTGCAGTTTGGTCATTTTTAGGCTCCAAAACTTAATGGTCTTCAAAATCTGGGAAGATTGGGGCTCTGGAATTCTGACCCAAAATCTTACCCTCATGGTACAGCTAAATAGCTGTCCAATGTGCATGTTTGTGTGTAGGTAGTAATTTGCTATATGGTATCCACCAAACATCACTAGTGCTTTAAACAGCTTTTCATTTTGGGTTGTAGTCAGTGTAGGATTTCTCCTTGCACAATGGAATGTCCTCGCCTTTCCTCCCGATACATGCCCCCTAAATCTGTTCTGGGCATGCCTGAAACCCTCCAGGGCAGATTTGGGGATGGTGTGGGGTACAGGTATGAGGAGGTGGGGTAAAATCCCCTTGCAGGGGGAGAAGGGGCAAAACTGGATCTTTTCAATTAAAACCATTTCTCCCAAAACACCAATCCCCACCCCAGCACCCATTTGAGAAGTTTTTGTGCAGGTAGGAATACAAAAATAGGAGAATCTGTTGGGTTTTCCATACATTCAGCTATAGCCCTTATTAGGGAGACTGTTGTATAACACATTTTCCATATGTTTGGGGCAAGTGTGTGTGGAGCGCAATACCACAGAATATGAAGACTGTGGGCCATGCTCTAGTAATGACAATACTTATTCTGTGTGCCTTTGGCATCCCCACAGAAGCACACTGTGGGGCAAATCACTTTTAAAATTTGAAATCTATTTGTAATACAGCATATGGACTTACTTCACAATGAAAGAAGGGAGGAAAAGTCTGCCCAAGTCCCTAGTCATGCCTGGAGTAGATTTCTGAAACCCTCCTGATATCCAATAATATTATAAAAGTACACACTTACTTCATTAGTGGGGTGGACACTGAGATGGCCAATATTAGTTTTTACAACTATAGCAATTTAAATATATACACATATTTAGAGATGTTCCCATTATTGTTCCAGATTTTGATATCTGGTTGCTTCCACCTGGCCTAACTCCATATGATAAATCCAGATTTCAGAACAAGAGATAGAATTCTGTGTATGCACCTCACTCTAAGCATACAATTTTAAACATTTATTTTATTGACACCCTCCCCCATCCACACACACACAATTTAGTAATTGCACAATGGTGACAATGTCTCAATCAAAACTAACAGGAAATTTAAAAACAACCACCTGCACTGCTGAAGCCCAAAATATTCTGTGTGGGAAGAAAGGACAACTCATTGCTTTGTTCTCTCCAATAATTTTAACTGTGATACTGCACCATTTAATCCTTGCATCATTTTGGAAATACCCCCAACTCCAAGTTAGTTGTTCTCCCTTGGAGAAAAAATAATAATCTAAAAATCCTCACCAAATTCTTCTCTGGAAATTGTGCTGGAAAACTGGGAACGCAAAAATCTGGGACAGCAGTGTTTGACTGGATTTAAAATCTATCCCTAAACACATTCAGACTGGAATCCTATATCTCATTGAAGTAAGCTGAACTGAATTCAATGGGACTTTGTTGGTAGTGTTTTGTGTATGTGAATATATATAAAACACACACAACCATATATTTATGGGACTCTGAACAATAAAAAGTGATATTTGGAGGCTGGAAATTACAGTTCAGCAACATTAATGAGAAGAGACATTCAAAATAAATAGGCAGGGTGTAGAATTTTCCCAAACAAACACTGGGAATGAAATTTTGATTGTGTGATAACATAGACACAATAAATCAAATCTTTGACCCAGCAAGACAGAAAAATAAAGCCTGATTTATTTGTTGCCCTTTATGTAGCCAAGAAAATTAAAATATTTGGTATTAATTGTAATTAGGAAGTGGAGTCTAGGGAAACATTAATTTAAAGGACAGATGGTATAAGATGCAGGATACTGCAAAACATAAAAGCAGCAAGAATTTATGCTGCTTGCTTCTAGAGTAGTCCCACTGATTTCCATGGGATTACTCAGATGAAGTATTTGGGTCTGCAGCTAAAATTCTTTCAGGATGAACAATGCTTCCTTTGGGAATTTTGGCTTTTATTCATTTATAATCCCAGTTAAACTGAAGTACAATAATTTAAGCCAACTGGCACCCTCTCCTAAACACATTTACTTGGCATTAAGTTCCTCTGAAATCACTGGAACATGGTTCCAAATAAGTGTGTTGAGGACTGTGATGTAAATCAGCTTAAATTCCAAGCAGTTTAATTTAAATGAGGGCCAAATTAGACAATATAGGAGAGATGCATAAACAGTCCCCTGCTTTCCCCCCCTCGTTCATTTTAAATGCAGCCATGAAGGGCTAAGGATGCTTAAATATTTCCTTGCAGGCCATTTCTCTAATCAAATCATGCCCCCAGCCGTTTCCACAACCATAGGGCCCTGTTCTTTTGCCCTTTGGATGAAAAAACTAGGGAGGCATTTCCCCCCAGAATAACAGCCTAGAGGGCAAGAATTAAGTCTGTTTTCCTCCAGCCAAGGTCTCTGGCATCTCACCCAGTTTGGCCATCAACTGTGAATTAACCTATGATGACACAAATAGATCACTTATTTTGCAAATTTAAGCAAATCAAATGATGTTAAAAATTATGGGTACAAAAAAAGGAGAGAGCTCAAGGGACCACAGCTAGCAGGAGAGAAGGTACTGTGTACACATGATGCTACTAATTTGGTTCTTGTGTGCTGCATGAAATGACAACAGACTTTGGAATTGTTGTCAGAACAATCACTCTAATGGTGTATGTCCATGGACTTCTGGAGATGTATATTGGTGGCCCCATTCTTAGCTGCAGGATCATGTCCAGAGAGTAGAGCTGGGAGAGTGCTCTTCAACCCAGTTTATGCAATGGAGTGCTCTCCCCAATGCTATATGAAGCCATCGAGGGTAGTCACTAGGAGTTTTGGAGCACGGTGCCATTTGTAGGCAGATGATACCCAACTCAATTTCTCTATTATGCCCAACCTGTTCTAGATGGGGTTCACTCCCTCTGAAGGAGCAGGTTTGCAAGTTAGGGGCACTCAAGTGACCTCTGTGGCTTTTATTAGCATTGGCGGATACACCAGCTGCAACCATCCCTGGACCAAGACAGTCTGACTACAGTAGTCCATGCATGCCTAACCTCAAGAATCACTGTAGCAAACTTTGTTGGTTTGATTGTGTTATCTGGACCAGAAGTTGCAACTAGTGCAGAATGCAGAGGCCAGACTGCTTACAGGAACAGGTTACTAGCAATATATTGCTCCTTTGCTGAGAAAACTGAACTGGTTGCCAATTTGCTACCATGTCGGGCTTAAGGTTCTTTTGTTAAGCCAAAGTCCTAAACTACGTGGGGCCAATACTAATTTCTTATGCTCTACCTCAGTAGAGCATCTTCTGATGGGACAGTTTTGTTGGTTGAGACCCATGGTTTGGTCAGCCTTTGCCAGGGACTGAGCATTTAATGCGGCAGGCACTGCCTGTAGCAGCTCAGCACAAGTCATCTTTGTCTTTTAGACACCTTTTGAAAACTATTTTTCAGACAGGCCTTTGAATTGTTAATTTTTTACCTACTGGTATGTATTGATGTTATTATATTATTGGTTTTATGTTGTACACAGGCTTCTATAAAAGTGTGATATTTTAAATAAAAACATTTCCCAACATACAAAAAGGGCCAGCAAGTAGTGCAGACATGTGGGGACTTCAAACAAATGTTGGAGTGTTGATTCCTTTTTATAGTCAGGATAGCGCCACGCCCTTTGTCAAAATACTCCATCTATCTTTCTGCCATTTTCCATCCTCAAAAGTCCAACCCAACTGAGCATATTGAGTCCTCATTGACCTGTTTTGATAGGGTCTTTTTTCTACCGTAAGTTTTTATTCTGCTTTAAGCTTCTTCTGCAAACCTTGGGATTTCCCCATGCACCTTTTCTCATTAAGACACCTGTGTACTTTACTTTAAACTTTTTATTTATGAAGTTACATATATTGGATCTGTTATACAAAATACTGCTTTTGTATTATGAAAAATTACTGTGCCAGCAATGAAAAACTTAAAACATGCCTTAGTGTTTTCTGATTAAAATATAAAACTTTCCCCACAACATTCAGTTTTTCTTCATAGTTGGTTGTTTGATGCACTCATTTGTTCTCTTGATAACACAAAAAGATGTTGCTTTTCCAGTATCTTCTTAAAGAGGCATTTGTCTTAGGAGGTGAGGTTCAGACAGGTTTTTCTGTACATTTTGAGGATTCTTCAGGGATGAATGGCTGCATGAACAAAACATTGTAAAGCAATTATTTTAAAGATGAAGATAATTCTGGATACAATAACAATTTAATGTCATTTGCCTCCATAGATGTGTTTATATTCTATGCTTAAGCTTCTGTTAAATTCTGCATAAGTGTTCAGTATGTAACTAGACCAGACCATGTTCCACAGACATTTATTTCTGGCAGTACATTAAGGCTGCAATCCTATACCCAAATTCTTCTAAACAGATTATGTATAGAAGTGCACTATAAATGGATATATTTATTTATAAAAATATTTTAGCTACTACCTATTACAATCAGCCTTGAGCTGGTGTGCACAAGTATAAAACACAAATCACAATGAAATTGTTCAAACAGCAAGATCATAATGAAATGAATATGATTGTAGCAGGTAACCCTAAGGGAATCACTATCTAACTCCTCCGCATTAAATGTGAGAAAAAGCCTGAGTACAGTTGTGTTTTTAACAAGCACCAAAATATCATCAGTGTTGGTGCTTGTCAGAGGGGAGGTAGTTCCATAAAAAGAGGACTGCTGCAGAGAAGGCTCTCTCCTTAGTTTTTGCTCACCAAGACTGTGGTATAACTAAGAGGGCCTCCTCGGCCGAATAAAATGCATGAACAGAGCAGTAAGGGGAAAGATGCTCCTCTAGGTTTTCTAGCCCCAAGACATCTAGGCCTTATAGGCAAAAACCAAAACCTATAACCTGGCCTAGTAGCTTATTGGCAGCCAGTGTAGCTCCCTTAGAAGTAGTGCAATATACACATATACTGTATTTTTCCGTCTATAAGATGCCCCGATGTATAAGACGCCTCTATTTGGGAGGACTCAGATTTAAGAAAATGGGGGGGGGGGGGCAGATGGCCCCATGTATAAGATGCCCCCTAATTTTTCACATTATTTTTAGGGGGAAAACCTAGTCTTATACACAGGAAAATATGGTAATTGGACACTCCGCAGAGTAACATAGTAGCAGCATTCTGCAGCTTACAGACCAAGCTTAAGGAAAGCTCTACACAGAGTGCATTATTACAGTAGTCTATTCTTGATGTTACCAATGCATGGTCACAGTGGCCAGGTTATTTGGGTCCAGAAATAGGTACAGAAATGCTGATATATGGTAGTCCTAGCCATCGTAGCCACTTGGGATTCCAGAGACAGAATCAAGCTACACTCCCTAAGTGTGTGCTTCCTTCTTTAGAAGGGAGAGCAACCCCATCCAGAACAGTCACATCACCCAACTGCTGGACCCTGGAACCACCCACCCACCTCCATCCTGTCAGGATTCAATTTCAAATTATTTGCTCTCATCATTATATCCAGACACAGGTTCAGAATCTGTACAGCCACATCTGATTCAACTGTAACAAAGAAATAGAGCTGGATAGCATCAGCATATTGCTGACACCACATTCTAAATATCCCGAGGTTCGCTCCTAACGGCTTTTTGTAGATGTTAAATAAACAGTATAGTCCCCAGTACAGTATATATGTTCAATGGTACAATCCTATGTATGTTTACTCAGAAATGAATACAATTTTGTTCAATGGAGATCAATGCACAGTAAGTATGCACAGGATTGCAGCCTAAATGTTAAATCTAAAAAATCCCTACAACAATGCAAACTGCAATATCACTAGAACGTACAATGACTGCAGTATTATCATTGGTTTCGATGAGATAAGTAAAAAATATTCATTTGAGGGTACAGCACAATCTTGTGGCATGTCTACTCAGAAAACAAAACCTCAAGTTCAATGACACTTACTCCCAGACTGTGGGTATGGAAATGTATTCTTAATGACAGCTTGATATACTCTTGTTAGGACTAGAAAGATATGTGCTATGCAAATGAAAATGCAGAACACTTACTATCTGAATTTCAGTTACCCAATGCCTGATATTTGTATTTCTTTTGTGTTCTTTGCACAGATGTATACTCTGTATTTTACATAAATAATTCCCCCATTTATCTTAATTCTGGCAATCCAAATGTTTTCCAGATCATTCCGATAAAGGAGTCTGTTCTCTGTCTAACTGCAAAGCCCAGCTAGGGCGGTCTGCAATGGAGACAGGTTTCCACTGGGAGATTTCTCCTGACAGGAGCTCAGAATGCTACTGCCAGGCAAGGGAAGGCACATTCAGAATTCAACCATGCTCATGTGGTCTTCTGCAGTGTGCACATATTGCTGAACAGGAAATCAGTGCAGTCAGCTTTGATAGTTTCTGGGGGAAAGTGAGGACTAGGCTGAGTCCAGCATCCGGTTTCCTCTCACTGCAAGAGACGATTTGCACTTTCAGTAGTGAAGGACAAAGGGAGAATCCTTGAGTTCAATGATAGTTTGACAGTTTATTGGTACACTCAGATATCTTTGGATTACATCCTATATATGATGCATAAAACCCAAGCAGCTTTAAGGCCAAGGATCTCCTGATTTTAAAAAATACATGTGCAAGAAGCCTACATTAGGTCCAGGAAGTGGTTCTGAGAAGTTTTAGCCTTATACTCCATTCTTTGATTTATATCACCCCTATTGCTACTAGCTGTGTTGAGAAAAATATATAGACATGCTTTAGAATCAGCTGCATATACAGTCTGCACAGTCAGCACTGATTCGGTTTGCCATGTAGATCAGCAAGTTATCAGCGTAGGATATCAGAATTATTGGATTGTGGTGATTTTGTACCACTCAGGAGTGGATTGGCAGAAGGATCAATTGAGCTCTCCTCCCTTCCAGGCTTTCACAGTAAACAGTATTAGAGAAGTGGTAGCAGACTGTATGTGTGCTGTTTCTTCACTCCAATCACCCTATAAGGGGCTTTTGCCCCCAGTAACTTCCAAATATGGACTGGAAATCCCACCCCCCCAACACACTACCAAAATGACATTCCAATTTAAAAAGGACCATCAGAAATAATGTTACACATATATAGTTTGGCCCTATCAGTTACAAAATGTGATCAGTCTAAATCAGAATTTTGCTAAAGATATAAAATAAAAAAGGAAGAACTTCAAAAACAAAAATTGTTCAAATATCAACAAAATAGTCCCTGTGTGCTACAGCTGTACATAGGAATCTGAACCTCCCTCTCTTTTAGTATGTATCCTCTTGTCAATATAAATTTTAGTGGATTAACCTCTGTGAACCCATCTCTCTAAACAGTGCACTTCCAGCCCCTCATTTATGCAGAACTTTCAGTTATACAGAAGTTTCATACACTGATGTACTCCAAAGGTGTGCTACAAGAAACATACCTGATTTTCTCAGTAACTCTGTCTTCTTCATGGACGGTTCGATGGGATTCTTTACTATAAGGAGGTCTATGCATCTCAGACAAAATTGCAAAATTTGGTTTTTCTTTGGTCATTGGGAAATAGTAAATAGGAAAATGTGGGTGGTCTTTGTCATTATTATCTGCAGGGTACAAATACATGCATGCATTAATTATTCCAAAAACTTTCCCCCTGAAATATTAACCAAAACAATGAAGACATGGTTACACCTGCAAAATATATAATAACTATATAAAGTGGAAATATAATTTAACAGAACCATGAATAATATATGTAAGTATAGCATTTTTCAAAAATAAACTATAAACATTACTGATGTGCATGTTTTATGTCAAAGTGCCTGAGAACATTATCCAAGCAGAATTTTCAGTTAAAAATTGGAAGTAGCAGAAAAATGATGGTGAAAGAGAAGCCTTTGCTCTGTTACTCATTTTACAAACTAAGACTCTGGAAAGTGACATAAATAGGTAAATAATAATGATTATTATTTTAAAAAAATTACTTTTACACAGTGATTCTCTACAGGCAGCAATACTATAACTGCTCAACTGTACACAATAAAAGTACATAAACTTTTTAAATACCGGGTAAATGTAATTCAAAATTGTTCCTTTAAAATATTTTGAAGATTTGCTACAGAAGATAAACAACCCATTCATCAATCATTTTACTGGATTATCAAAAAGAGTGAGTATACTTTATTTCTTTAGAAGATTTATCTACTGTACTTCGTACAAGCCAAAGGGCAAGAAAATCAGACAATGTAAAAACAAAGCATAAAATAACACAACCTCCAAATACATAACATAGCAACACAACAATTTACTAATACTGTCAGCAGCAAACTAAGCTATTTTTCCAGTCAGGTCTCTCATCTTCCAAATGCTTTCTGAAAAAAGTGAATCTGAACTAATGGCCCAACTGGGAAGAGAATTCCACACAAGGAGCCACCAATGAAGAGGCCCTTCCGCAGGTCCTCACACTACGTATTTCATCCCATTTAGAGGTTACAAAGAAGACACCATGGGCATGTCAGTATAGCAAAAGGCATTCTTGCATAAATTTGTGTTCCAGGCCACTTAGGGCTTTACATGTCAAAGTAAGCAACTTCGTCTGGACCCAGAAAACAATTGGAACTGATGCAGCTCCTTTAAAATAGGAGTAATATGCTCACAGTGTGGTACCTCTACCAGCATTCTGCACTAGTTAAAATTTCTGGAACACCTTCAAGGACAGTCCTAGATAGAGTGCATTAAAATCCAATTTGGAGGTAACAATAACAACCATGACTAGAATATCCCTATCCAGAAATAGCTGTAGTTGGCATACCAGCCAAATGGGCATAAGCTCTCCTAGACATAAATGACAAAGATTGTTCCAAAAGCACCCCCAAACTATGCACCTTGTTGTTCAAGTGCAACCCCATCAAGTACATGTTCTGCCAACTCCTGGGCAAGAGAACTACCCACCCACAGTATCTGTGGCTTGCCTGGATTCATCTTCAATTTACTGATCCACATCCAGCCCATTACTGCCTTCAGACAGACACTGGTTCAGGGCCTGCATTGCCTCTTCTGGTACTGATGGAACAGAGAGACAGAGTTGGGTGTCATCAACATACTGATGACAAGTTGCTCCAAATCCCCTGATGGCTATTCTCAGTGGCTTTATATAGATATTAAATAGCATCTGCAACAACAGGATCATAGAATCATAGAGTTGGAAGAGACCACAAGGGCCATCGAGTCCAACCCGAGTGATAACCCCTACAGGTCAAGCAGAAGTCATCCAATGCTGTTCTCTGGAACTGTCCTTGGAGATAGGAATGAAACCACTGCAGTGCAGTGCTTCCAACTCAGGGGGTGCAGTATACCATTGCCAATAGTACCAAAAGTCACTGAGTAATTAAAGAGAATCAATAGGGCCACACTCTCCCAGTTATTCTCTTGACAAATGTCACTGACCAGGGCAACCAAAGCCGTTTCAGTCACTAAACCTGGCATGAAGTCCGAATGCAATGGGTCTAGTTGCTTTCATCAGAGCATGTTTGAAGCTGCCTATCAACTTGCTCTTGCCAGCCAGGAGGCGTAAGGGTCAAGAAGGCACATGGTTGGCTACATACATTAGAGCAGCTTGTCCAGGTACTTGTGTTGCAGTAATTGAAACTGATTCATAACAGTGGACCAGTCAGTCCTCTGAAAGGCTTTATAGGACAACCAAACTTAGCATCCAATTTAGAATGGATCTGAGTAACTTTACCCTTGAAGTGCCTGGCAAATTTGTCATAGTAGGCCAATAATGGGACAACCTCCTTCATCTGGGAAAACCCTTTACCACAAAGGAAAGCTCTGCTGGATGGCTACTTTAAGATGTAATAGTGGCAGAGAAGTAAGCCCATAACCACTGCCACACAGTAGACACAAAGATGTGCTTGTAACCGTTTGGTCAGATTCATCTAGCCATCACTCTTCTTGCTCCTTGAATTTAGGTTCCTCAGTATTCCAGGGAGCCATCTGGGTTTTACCCTGTTGAAGAGAGCTTCTAGGAGCAATCCTTTTGAGAACTGCTTCAGAAGAAATGTTGGTCATGCCACTTGAAAAATCCCCCCACAGCATTTACCAAAAGACTAAACACTCCCAGGAGTAACCTTAAAAGCATTATAACCTTTTCCTTCTAAACAGCCTATTTTCTTAATTTTGTAAATGATCATGAAGATAAAGTTTGTGTACCAAAATGTAAATATGGTGCATGTTCATTCATCATGCTTTCTGTCCTGTTTTTCTTCCTGGCATCTCTGGATGCTTTCCAATTCATCAGGAATTGCCTTTCCATTTCTTTTATTTCTTTTCCATCGAGGGACTCTGAAGGGGTAATATTTGTAAACATGTATCAGGAAAATGCTGATTAACTCTGGCTTACCCAATCCTTTCCTAGATGTGGCTCTGGTATTCTTAGGAAGTCAATCATGGGTAAACCTTTGCCTCAGTATGAATTGTTCTTTCGCCACCAATGGTTATGCCAGACCTGAAACACCAGTTTGTTTCCCTAATCTCCACCTGCTATGGTATACGTGCTAGATTCCTAGCACAAGAGAAAATTTCATCTCCATGCTTCAGTGATGTGAGCCCTGCTGTGGGGTAGCACAACAACCACTGGTGCTCTACCAGTTCTTTGGCAGAATCTAGGAAAGCTTTCACGGGGAAAGAGGGTGGCAGATATTTCTCAGTTGGATATTTCAGACAGGGCCTCTTTGTCTATGGCACCCAAGATTTGGAACAGTCATGGGAGGTCTGCCTGGAATCATTACTGTTTACTTTTAGAAGAGTTTTATTTCAACAATAATTCTGAGTAAATGTAGACAGGATTGGGTGGTGGCTTGTTATAGGCCTCTCCCTGGACCCCTGTGGAGAGTAAGAATTGCCTCAGGTGACTAGGCAGCTTATTTCTACTAAAAATGTATTTTGAAGGTTGCTAACAACTAATAGGTATATGGGACAGGCAAACTAGTAATTTTTTTGTGACCTAGTAACATCTGTTGGCCTATATAGAAGTCTAAGGCTACAATCCTATACCCACTTAGCTTACATAATCACAGGAAATTTGTTGTATGGTATGCAACACAATCCTAGAGATGTCTACTCAGAAGTAAGCCCCAATGAGTACATCATGGGACTTTTCCCCAGGTAAGTGTGTTAATGCATGGATTAATTTCTGGTAAAAGAAAAGTGCTCTCTGAAAGTACATTATTTTACCAAGGGATTTTGATTGCTGTATAACTCTGTCCTTATATTTTGGTTTCTGGCAAACAGGATTTCCATTCAGCTCTAATTTGCGCAGGTTGGTCCATACACCCAGCACAAACTCCAAGTCCTGCAAATACCAAAGAAAAGAAAATCAATACTTTTGCTAACTTAGCTAAATGCTGTAACTAAGTGGATTCATAATTCTATTTATTCAATTAAATGTAAACTTTCTAAAGTAATGTTATTTACACAGCTACCTTTATAAAGTACAGTGGTGCCTCGCAAGACGAAAAGAATCCGTTCCGCGAGTCTTTTCGTCTTGCGGTTTTTTCGTCTTGCGAAGCAAGCCCATTAGCGGATTAGCGCTATTAGCACTATTGGCAGTTTAAGGGCTATTAACGCCTATTAAAGGCTTAAGGGATTAGCGGTTTTGCTGCTAAAATGCTTTTAGCAGCTTAGCGCTTCAGAAAAAGGGGTTTTGGAGCGGAAAAAACCCTCAAAAATTTTCGTCAATTTTCGTCTTGCGAAGCAAGCCCATAGGGAAATTCGTCTTGCGAAGCGCCTCTGCAAACGGAAAACCCTTTCGTCTTGCGGGTTTTCCGTCTTGCGAGGCATTCGTCTTGCGGGGCACCACTGTAACCACATGATGGCATGCGGTATGTTAAATTAAGAAACACAATGCTTTACACATAAAGCCAAAAAGCAACCTTCTAATAATTATTCCTTAAACATGATTTCAACCCTTTGATCTTCACTTTCTACTGTAAAGGTAAAATGTAAAATATAGGCCAAAATCCAGAACACCAGAAACACATAAGAACTAAGAAGAGCCTGCTGCATTAGACCAATGCCAGCATCCTGTTCTCACAGTGGCCCAACAGAGGCCTGTGGGAAACCAGCAGGATTCGGGCAAAAAAAGAGCACTCTTCCCCTCCTCTGGTTTCCAGCAACTTGTATTGAGAAGCATTGCTGCCTCCAACTGTGGAAGCTGAGCATAGTCATCATGGCTAGTAGTCATCAATAGCCCGTTTCTTCATGAATCTGTCTAATCTTTTCAAGCTACCACTTGCACAGGTCTTCATACATATATATATATAAGATGTTGCACAATACATGTGCTCAATTATAGGGGCTTACATGGAAAAATATCTGTATATATGGCTTGATTTTCCTCATGCAAGTTGCATCAGGGCCTACATGAAGAAAATACACTCCCCGTATGTGGAGGTGTATCTCTGGATTCCGGCCATAATGTAAGCTGCCTGAATATATATGAAACCTTGGTAGATTGCACTGGAATATTACTACTGGTAGTTGTTGTTGCTGTTGTTGTTGTTTTGATGGCACTCTACAATATACAAAAACCCTTCACTTGCAAATGAATTCAGAGTTGTTTGTTCATGGAGAGGAAGCCACAGGTAGACAATTCTTTCATGATTATTGTAATTATTTAGAATAAAATTAATAAATTTCCTCCACATCTGTTATTTTCTTGGCCTGAGCTAGGAGAAGGAAATTTCTGTGTTTTTACATAACCTTTATCTAGTATGGGTTTCTTTCTTTTTTTATTAAGGGCAATCTGACCTAGTTTTTCTTTTATATTACTACAATATATAAACTGGTTAACATGGCTTGTATGACTTATAAGATTTGGCAGATATGGGACTTGTGGAAATGCACTGCTCAAGTACCTTCTTATTGCTCTTCTGGATACTGTTGTCAGCAACCAGAAATAGCAGCACTTGGCAACTGAATTGAAAGTAATTTGCTATTTCCACCAGTTGAGAAATATTTTCACTTCCATCTGTGTAAATATTAACAATTCTCTTTTTCTTGATGCTCTTATTGAAAATTTTGTAACATGCCACTATCTTTACAGTGACTTAGATCCTTAGAAGTGCTAGCGGAAGTTGATGACTGTTTAGAGTGTTCTATTTGTTTTCAACTTTTTTTAGAGTTTTGCTCACTATAATGTTTTGCCATGGCTAATTTTAACTCACATTTTGTGTAGGCCACCCTGATAACTCTACAGACAAAGAGAGAGTTATAAATATGTCAACAAGGCAGCTTTCCTTCCCACCAGCTCCCCCTCCACCGGCAGCTTCACAAGCTTCTTCTGAGAGTCAGGGACCCTCCTGAATGAGGCTGTGGGGAGAACCACTGAAATTCAAGCAGAGCACATTCTCTGTGTAGAGATCCTGCTTAAAGAAGATGCCTCCATCTCATTTTCAGCAACTCCCTTTTGACCCCCCATGCCACAGTGCTACCCTTATTCTGGAGAGTATTTCACCCTCAGGAGAGGCTACTTAGAGGACTGTCAGTGAGGAGTGGAGAAGGAAATTTACCTTCTGCCAACCCTCTTCCGCTGGCTTTTTTCAGAATCCAAGTTATTATCTATTATTACTGTATTTGCATTCCTACATTTCGTTTACAATGATTATCACTAAACACTTGTGACTCAATAGACAGGGATGCACACAAACAGTTCTATGACAAAAGGTGTGTTGTGCCCGCCCTCCTCCCAGATAGATGTGTGGCAAATGCTAAGTTTTTGAAAGGGTTTCCCCTGCACAGAATCCGATCTTGGATCAGTGAGGGGAACTGCATTAGCAGGTCCTGTCTACACGTATGGTTCTCTATCCAGTTTCAGACATACATGCAGAAGCTTCATGTCATGTCCTAGCTGGATTAAATTGTTGGAAATGTTACTTTTCAATGTACAACAGAACCTCTTAAGCTATTCAGCAATATTTTCTAGTGTCTATCAGTTATCCACACAAACCAGATGCAAGGAGCAGGAGAGCAAGGGTTTCTTTTTACTCTCCAGTATTTCATATTTGGGAAAATCCATAATCCTTGGACTGTTAAATTTCAAGTTTGCCAGAGGAGTCATGCAGAACATGGAAAGCAACATGGAGATTTTCTTTTAAGCTTTCCCACAATTAGCCATTTATAGAAACATTCTGCTTCTGTAACATTAACCTCAAGGAACTGTTTTCTTTCATAGTTATAAACATAATATTCTGCTCTGATTACTAAATAAAAAGGCACATATAAAAATATATCAAGATGTGTTTTCATATCAGATACAGTGTTTTGCATATCTAATGTTTTGCGTATCTGGACAATTTGGCATTTTATTTCCCAAACTGAAACAAAGTCCAAGTACATGCAATTACATTGGCTCACATTAATCTCTTATCAACCTAAACTCTGCCTTTGTTGTCTCCATAAATGTCAAAATTTACATTGTAAGACCCATTGAAATAATCTTCCTATACTTGTAAAACTAGAATGCACTTGAAAAATTAGATCAACTAAAGCTGGTTTTGAAAATGTAAAATAGTATATATTTCTTGGAACCTTGCTAAGTAAATAGCTAAACTTTGATGAATGTACCCACAGAATTTTCCAGATTTTTGTTGACTACTACTCACTTGATAAATGATCCAGAACCTGCTCACGCCATTGTATGTTTATCTAAGAAGGTACTAATCCCATGTTGAAATATGATTACCCTTTGGATACGCTCTAGTTGTTCATTGCCTTCCTGTCTCTAATAAAGTGCTTTCACTTTACAGCCTTTCAATAAGCTATACTAAAGGGACTAGACACTTTTTTGGGCAGTCTCTGTTTGATAAATGATCATGTCATGCTATCACTTAGAGGTCTGCTACAAAATACTAAAGAGCAAATTATATTCTAGGCAAACTGTGGGAGGTGAAAGCCTCAGATGACATCCGTAGTACTAGCAGCAGCCTTCTTCCCAATTAATGATGGCCATTTAAGAACCTGTATTTGACCAGTGTACTCCAATTTTTATCGGCTGTGTCTAGCTCAACTGCCCTAACTACATCTGTAGACAGCAATTTGTCATCATTCTGACGGTCTGCCATTATCTCTTTCAGAAAATCTATATTTTCTCTCTTGTTCCTGACTGAATTGTGAAGTGAAGGAATTCATCTTTTTGATATCTTGTTGTCATAATCAATAATGGCAAAAGGTTGAATAAATTAAAGATTTACAACCATATTCCCAGAACACTGAACCAGCGTAAGGCCTTCCAAAATAAATAGGAATGGTACTACTTTAGTTATTTAAAAGTGAGAGCCTTATAATCTGAACCTATAGGCCACAATCCATGGTTATGTGCATAAAGGGGGTACTCTTGTACGACATGGAGACAGGAGATCCATTTTTTGGCATACATGCCACTTGGTTGCATAGAACAAAATGAGAAACCATGAAATGTGTATATGTGATTAGGATTGCAGAGCTGACAGTGCTAATTGTCTGTTTGGTGGTTCATAGGACAGAGCGTCACATCTGCACACTAGGATGTAGCCTTACCTAGTAACCACATGGATTAGTATTTTAATTTTTTGAAAGCGTAATAAGAGCCTTCTCAGTTAAGCCAAATGCATCCTACATCTTGTTTCTTATGGTCTTAAAGAGTTGCCTATAGGAAGCCCAAAGTTGTGCATGATAGCAGTAGGCCTCTCCTACTGTTTCCCAGCAAGTGATACTCAGAGACATGCTTCCTCTGATCCTGGATGTAATATATAGTCATCATGACTAATAAGCATTGATTACCTTGCTCTCCATGATCTGTTTAATCCTCTTAGATAAATGTTTTAGTTTATTCTGTTATGGTTTTAACTTTCTGTATGTTTTAAATTATGGTTGCAATTTTTTTAGTGACAAAGTTACTGTTTTCTTTTTTTGTAAACCACTTTGAGGTTTGCTTCCTACAATCAAGCAGTATATAAATTATATGAAATAAATAAACAGATAGAAATGAGTGTGATAAAAAGTGTTGTAAAAGCCATATAGTGAAATGGGACTTGATCTCCGTAGGCCACAGAAAAAGAAAAATATATTCATGCATATTAACTTTAAATTATCCCATAAAAACAAATAATTCTAACCACTGAAAGATTATTAAATATTAACTGCCTTAATTTCCCATATATGCTTATCAATCTTATTTCCTCTTTATTACCTTCACATGGTGAATTTGGTTGTCAACAGCTATAAGGTGGGAGATATTTTCCAGAATTGCTAAATCACTCACTTCATCAATATTATTATTGCTGATATTCAAAACTGTTAAAGACTTCTGCAATGAAATTAACATTTAAAAAGAAAAGTCAAAAGTTAACTGCTGAAATCATATGTGGTTACTAGAGAATAAACCTGATTAAACTTAGTGAGACTAACTTCTCACTAAAGTAAAACATGCATAGCACTGCACCACACAACTGAATGTTTTATCAGCACCTCAGCTTTGGGCTCATCTACACTTTTGCTTGACCCATATTTTGATTGTATTGTGTACTGGTTAATTCCCCTGGGACTGAGAGCCTTTCTCATTGTTCTGCAGCTGTGCCTTGTGAAAACCTGATCTTACCCACTAAGTCAGATCTTATCAGATGTGCAGAAAATTTGAAGTGAGATTTTGCTTAACTTGATTTTCACTGGATGATTAGAAAAGCTCTTGGACCTGGAGGAATTAATCAGTACACAATGCAATCTAAATAGTCTGAAACTGGGTACTTTTAATGCTCTTTCATAATACAAATGGCAGTAAATTGACCATGAAAAAACTACAGTGAGGAAGAAAATACAAACAAAATACAAATATAGAGCTGTACTTTTTTGTAGCTTCAGTTTTGAAGTTGTCAAATGACAAATGAGTAGTGAGAAGGAATACAAGAGGATCAGGTTTTGCTGAATCTAATGGGTATATGTAATACATATAATCCTAATAATGCATAATTCATTAAGCTGTGCTTGCTCAGTTTTAAATGGAAATTTTAAAAAAGGATTCTATAGCCAACAATCTACACATTTCTTGCAACCTTGGCTTGTTTCATACGATTACAAAAATTAAATAGGGTTTTGCTTCTAAATTAAACATACCTAACCGAGCAAATGCTCAATGTCAACCAAATGTTCTTGGCAATGGAAATGACAAACATATTCTATCAAATGATGAGAAATGAATGCAACATAAATGATTACAGAACTTATTGCAAAACAAAAAGAATTAGAACTCACTACTATTGGACACCCTTTGTTTTACACATATTTTTGATACACAAATAGTAGTAGTAATAATAATAAAAATTAACCCTTTTGCATTCATATCCTACAGGAATGCAGCTCTTTGGCAAACAGTATTAGATTTAAAAATAATTCTTGTAATTTTTTCGCAATCAATATCTTTCACCAGATGTCACTGAAACTCTATATTCTTACCGCTAGCGAATGAAGACTTCTTGGGTCAAACAAAACCTTTTCTCCTAGGGGAAGCTGCTGGCTTTCAACATGTAATTCTCTTAGTTCTTCTAAAGTCTCTAAGCCTTCTACTACAGTGATGTAATTGCCGCCCAGATACCTTAACAGTATATAAGAGGCTTTTAGTTCTCCCAATGTGTTTTAAATAATGCAAACCTTTCCAAAAGTAAAAAAGTGTATTTTATGACAAATAAAGTGTATTAAACTAAAATCCCAATTTCCATAGGGCTCCATGGAACCATCACAGAGTTTTCTACAAGCAAATCTATTTTGTAAAAGGTGAAAGATTTATAAAATCTGAAGAGAAATCAGAGTGTGCAAATCTATTGAGAATTACCTGGAAACAACCCAAACAAAATGAAAATATTTTAAAGCAACGTATAGAGGCAGGGTGGAACATTGTCCTATATAATTCATTACTTTATTGTAGAAATATTAATAATAAAATGTAAAGAAATATTCCAGATATTATCAATTGCTAATCTGAAGCATAATCCAGGCAAAGGAAAAAACTGTGAAATCAAACTGATTTCAGTGGGATAGAGTCAAACATATGCTTAACTCATCCAGTAAAATCACTAGCCAAACTTTGGGCTAATGTGTTCTTGGATTAATGGAATATGTGAACAAAATTATCATATATGAAATAAAATATAGGATATATTCAGCAAGTATATACAGTAGCTATATTTCTTACATCAATTTACACATCAATTAATAAATCTGATGATAATAATTTTAAACTTACAATTTTTCAAGTTTTATTAATGATGCTAGATTTTCAATTCGTGTAATACAATTGTTCTGCAGGTATAGGTGTCTTAGGTTTGTAGCAAAATCCAAATTATGTATTTGTCTAATTTGGTTATCATACAAATAAAGGACATTAAGGTTTTTACACAAAGACAGGTCATCCTAAGAGAAAGAATGAAGAAAGTGTGTTACTGTGTGGTTCACTCATAAGTAAAATGCTTCAGCTCCCAGATACAGCCTTTTCCTACTGCATGGGCTTTTTTATACTTCCTTCAACATTTTGATCTTACTGTCTATCCTTGGTAGATATAGTTGTAAATATAGAATGAATGGATACTATCTTAATTTATGATGGCTAGGAACTAAAGAATAGCACACTGTTCTAAATATCTAAGGGGCTACTGAAGTTGTCCTCCCCCCCTATGTTACATAGCAAGTTACTTTTCAAATGGAAGAAACTTTCAGAAGCACTTTATAATTGGACATGGGGGTCTGCTGTTCAAAGGAGAAAATGGAAAGTTCTAACTGCCCATTGCCAAACCCTTAGGAATGCCTGAACTAGTTCTTTGGATCTCAGCTCATATTTTCCAACTGACAATTACACTAGAATTGTATATCATTCTAGAATATAGGGATGCTATGATCTCCCCAAATTTCAAGCAAATTTCTGAAAACAATACATTTACTTCCACTGTACTAAAATATATTTAAAACAAACTGTATTTCTGATTTAAAACTTTCAGTGCAAATGAAAGGTGCTTTAAATTAACTAAGTGTTATTGTCTTTTAGTCAGTAATTTCAAGCTGATTATTGTAATGGTATAAAATTTAACTTAACAAATTCCGTCCTGACTCTTTTGCTAACTGAAAGAGTCTTGTTTTTATTGAACTTATGTAAGCACCTCTGGCAGACTTTTTGGCTGAAGAGCAGGATAAAAATGCTTTGAATTGCTATTAACAACAGAAAGCAAATAACAAACAAAAAAGAAGTTGTATTTTCAAATAATCAGTGTATTCTTACAATTATATCTATATTTTTATTTGATAACTTGAGATGAGTCGTTTTCCTCAAGTAATGGGCCAAGGACTCATCTCTGCGATTCTTCTGATTGAGGCTTTTACCAATTAGCTCCAATGTTAGGCGAACCATAATCTTGCAGTAAAGTCAGTTTTTTACTCCAAGAATTCAATATCCATGTATTCCTTTTTGTCACACAGGGCCTTAAAATAAAACAAAAAGTTATAAAGTATATTTCAGAGTCATAAAATTATTGTATACTCTTTTTCCAACATTATTTTCTAGTTACTATGAAATAATTTAATTACAATGAGATTTTCTTCTTATTTTCAGAGACATTCTTAGTCATATTCCTAATAAAGAAAAGATTAATGGTAATAGATGTCTTCCCAAATTTTCTACAGACTATTATACTAACACCCTAGCTCTCTTTATATAGAAGCAGGACATAGTAGGCTAATGGTGTTTTAATTTTTAAAATCTGTATAAAATTGCATATGAATAAAACCATTACAATGGTACCTTTGGATGCGAACGGGATCCGTTCCGGAGCCCCGTTCGCATCCTGAGCAGAACACACCCCGCGCATGCCGTGATTCGCCGCTTCTGCGCATGAAATCATTTTGAGCGTCTGCGCATGTGCAAGTGGCAAAACCCAGAAGTAACCCGTTCCGTGACTTCCAGGTCGCCGCGGAATGCAACCTGAAAACGCTCAACCTGAAGCTACTTTAACCCGAGGTACAACTGTAGTTTTGAAGGGGAAAAAACATAGTAGTGATCAAGTACTACAGTATTTCAGAATAAGCTTTGTTTCTGTTTGAGATAAGGACTTCTGCTCAGATGGCACCTGTCATCTAGGATTCTTATAAATACGTTTGTGTTATACACACACACACACACACACACACACATATATATATATATATATATATATATATATATATATATATATATCATAGGGGCAACATTTTATTCAAAGCTTTTCAGTCAAGCTACACCTGACTTTATAATCCTAATTTGGAATTAAAGTCCTATTAACTATCTTGAAATTGAGTTCCTTTTAAAGGGACTCACTTCTGGCTGATCACAATTAAACTGGTGGTCACAGAGTGACAATACTGCAAAAGTATATATTTATTACCAAAAACTACCAATACTTTAATAAAAAGTCCTGGGGCTTCCTCTTCTTCTTGATCCCCCACCTCACAAAGTATTAGAAAATGCTGATCCCAGAACCTTAGAGCTCCAACACTACTGTATATGTGAGAAGATACACAGAATTGAGTCAGGGAAGCCTATTTCAGTACAGTGGTACCTTGCTTTACGAACTTAATCCGTTCTGAAAGTCCGTTCTTAAACCAAAGCATTCTTAAACCAAGGCATGTTTTCCCATAGCAGCGGGGGACTCAATTTACACTCAACAGGAAGCGGAATATGTTCTGCTTCCAAGGCAAAGTTCACAAACCAAAACACCTACTTCCAGGTTTGCAGCGTTCTTAATTCAAGTTGTTCATAAACTAAGCTGTTCTTAAACCAAGGTACCACTGTACTGGCAAATCTGATGAACGCAAAGATTCATATCACTATATTTTTAAAATCTTAAAACCTTTCATTAAATTGGAATGCTTTTTACCCAGAAATGCCTCTAGAATATGGAATTCTAGGACCTTTTAAAAAGAAGTATAGTGCTATATTGTGTTCATCTTGATCCAGGGACAATCCTCATATAACAGTTGTGAGAAAGATGTCCTACTGATATGGTCAAGAAATAAATTTACTGCTGTTCACTACTTCTAAATTAAAATGATCTGTAGAAATACCAGTGCTTGACAAGTAGAAAAGGCCCAGGAAATGATACAGCATTACTGGTAGCAAACTGGAACTTCAACCACTTTTTTATGTTTAAGGGTCAAATGAATTTGAACTCTTTTTGAAATTTCAAAATTGTGTAATGGGCACGGGATTAAGCAAGGGCATAACTAGGGGGGGTGAGCTGCCCCCTCAAATCAAGTAAATATATAAAAATACTTACCTGCGACACAATTGGTCAGTTAGTTAACTCAGTTCTCTGCCCCCCTAACATAAAGCCTGCCCCGCCTAAAATAAATTCTGGCTTCACTCATGGTTCTCTGGTTTGCCTTTTGTATAGGGGTTATTCAGCGGATGAAAGATGGTCCTTACAATACCAATGCTTCTAGCTGAAGGGGTGGGGGAGAATCACATTTTCCCAGCTGCAAAATATTGCAGCCTGACCATAAATTTTGGGTAAGAGGCAATACCCAGAAACACCCTTTTCTGGAAAGATGTCTTGAATCCCACAGAACAAACCAATGCCTCTTCCTGTTTTGCAGGGGTCGGATTAAATGATTTTGGGGGTCCCGACTCCCTTACAATTTTGCGATGTGTCAGGCAGGGACACTTCAATTTACTGTTACGCGTGGTGCTAGCGGTGGAATCGTCTTGGCGTATTAAAAACCGCTGAAACCATGCATGGGCGTAGCCAGGATTTTTGTTGGGGGGAAGAGGCTTTTGTTGGGGGGGGCAGAATCTCAGATTTGTATTGATTTGTACTCTTTTGCGGGCAGCTGACCCCCTCCCAGCTACGCCCATTCATACAGAAAGAAGAGTGGGGGAGATGGCAAAAGAAGCACTAGCATATCTGCCTGCATCCCTAATTGCTTTTCTCTCTGCTTATCAGATCGAGCCCAGACTGGGGGAAATAAAAGTGTCGGAAGGGAAAGATTGCCAAGGGGTGGGGGCAGTTTCTACGGGGCGACACGCAAACCACACTTGATACGGACTCCTCAGAAGGACTTTCGCCTGCCTTCGGACGAAGTGTGGCAAGGGCTACCGCGCCTACACTAGCAAATTACTGTATATGATGTCTCCAGAAGGCGGCTGGGCCGTCGAAGCCCCGCTATTCACCGTCCCGACGCACACGGGTCTCCTTCCCCACTCACACGAACTCCGCGCCCTTCTGCCCAGCGCTTCCCCACAACCTCTTTCCCCGCCAAACGCCAGCGACAGGTAAGGGGACGGGTCGCAGCAGGGCGCGCGTGAACACAGGCAAAGAGGCTTCGCCGCCACGGACGCCAAGCGCGTTGCTATGGAGGCAGAAAAGGTCGCCTATCCAAACACTTCCGCGGGCAACGGGAGGCGCAAGAGCGCACCTACGACCCGTCGCGCAGCGAAGCGCGCTCCCGAGTCGCGGTCGAAGCGGGGAAAGGAGCCAGGAGGAGGAAGAAGGTAAGGGTTTGCGCACGCGCAATTTCGCGTCTGCTCGGCGCGCTCGCCGCCTAGCAATTGCCTGTTGTCGGGGCTTCTGCCGGCGGGTTGAATGCCGCTGACATTCGAAACGGCGCGCGCAGCTGAGTTCGCGCGGCTACCTCACAAAGGGGACTTGATTCCATTTTTTGTGTGTGAGGCGTATCGTTTAACGGCCGAATCCCCCCCCCCCATCCCTGCTTTGTTAAAGATATAGGGAATATATAATAAAGTATGCTACAGAACACACATTTTTAATGCAATTCTAAATTGTTCGGACGACGACGTCGTCAATAGGGAAAAATAATATTATACTGTACTTCCAAGAGGTAGACTTTCTTTTTTACTGTTTTGGGGTTCATTTTGAATCTGCCCCGTCCCAAACCTCGGGGTTTGGAGCTGCTTTTCCGCGCAGTACTATTACTGAAGAATGATAATAAACCCGCCGTTCTTCTCGTGGACCTTCTAGATTATTTTCCTCAGCTAATGTTTCATCTGTTGTCGAGATGATTGGTTTAGCCAGCCAAAGCTGAGCGCTCCCTTTTGGGAGAGCTGTGAAGTGCATTCCTGTGCATGTTTGCTTGGAAGTGCCATTCATTTCAATGAGCCTGAGGTGGGCTTCTTTCTCCTTAGCATCTCGTTGGCCGCTGAGGACACCTGTTATGAACTTTGCAGGTAAACTTTTCTTCAGCTGCTCCACTTAAGATTGCAGGCAGGAACTCTTAATTTGAAGGAAGATTAAGCCTTCCCCATGCTGTATCTAGCCTTCCCCATGCTGTATCTGCGCATTGTTTTTTTAACTGGACACCTCCAACTGCATTGTGAAATGGCTTACTCCATACAAGGCTATACCGCCACCTAAGTAAAAAATGGAATTATTCAGTTGCTGCTACTGCCTTTTTAACCCATCCATTTTGCTGATTAGAAGAAAATGGTATAATGCTAATGTATTGCAGTTGCTAGGACAGTATATAAAATTCTCAGGCCACCTTAGCAACTTTAGTATTAAGGTGGACAAGAAAAAAAGGCTTTTCTAGAGTAAAATGCCTTTGTGTAATCAGGATTCATCATGGGCAGAGGAGTGACATTATTTTTTATGCACCCCCCCCCCCCTTTAATGCTATACGCAACATCATAAATGGTAGTGACAATACACCAGGAACACAATAGCCAGTTCCAGAGTAATGGAAGAGATTACTTAGGATGGGATGACAGGTTGCACTAGGGGTTTCCCGTTTTTTAAACATTTGGGGAAAACACGCAGTTATTCCCAGTGGTGAAGGAGTCTACAGGGGAGTTTTTTTTTAAAGTCCATAAGCTAGTATGGCACTGCTGCAGCTGGAAATGGATAGCTAAGGGCTAAGATGGTTGGGGACCCTCCAGCCCACGGAACAAATCTATGCAGGACATATAATTCAGGACATATAATTCTATAAACAGTTGTTACATGAAGAAATCCTATTTAAGTTAATGAAACATAAATATGCTTAATTGTCACTGGCCTCGGTTCTGTGTTGTTATAAGAGCACATGTTGCCTAATGAGTTTTTGAGTTATCCAAGATGAGCTTCAACATTTCCATTTCTTCCTAGCATTTGGCAGGATCTATAAAACTTTTTAATCTTTCAAGTTTGGAAGTTCATTTGCCTACTTATCAAATGACAGAAAATATTACAATATAAACTTATTCCTGTATTTCAATTTGCAATCAAAACTGACTGTGCCCTAAAGGTTCTTGTTCTGGGAAATATATCCCCTTAAAAGGGGGCTTTTATATTATTAAACTTACCTTGCCCTCAGACCTTTGACTTGTTTGTAGCTGTAGTTTTTGCAGGTGTCTAAAGCCGTCTCTGTTACTAATTCAGTTAAAAATATATTATGTGAGATTTAAGAGAAAATATTTGTTCATCAAGATTTGAAATAAGATTCTAATCTACTGGCATAGAACGTTGAAATATTGTCTGTGTATTTTCAGGGTGAATACAAAAAGACTTTGTCTTTGAAGAACTCTGTAAAGTAAATTTTATGTATATGGTTAGTTAGTTAGTTCACTGTCAAGGTACAACTATATCAGACAGACCCAATGTCAGCACTTGGCATTCTGGGGCAGCTGCTGAAGTCCATGACTTTTTAGGGGCCTGTAGAGGAAGAGAGACTGTTTATCTGAGCAGCCCTGGATGGCTCTACCTGAGCTGCTATATTAATTTCCCACAATGCCCCTGACATAGCATCATCTGGGGACATTATGGGAAATTAAAATAGTGGCTATTCTCAGTCACCCAGTTCTGCTCGGAATGCTCTAGCTTGCTGCCGCCAGGTAAGTTTCAGAGGACACACCCAGAGGTCACCTTACCAGCGCGTTCTCTTGAGCCACTTCTGACAGCAGATGCCTTTGACAATGCTACTTCTAGCTCTTGTGAGGCACCTGGTCACGCAAAGACTGTTGCATTGTGAGGACAGAGAGATAAAGCCAAGGCAGAATTGCTTTGCTACCTCTGTGCGTGGATTTTTATGCTCACAGAGCTGCAGAGATCAGTTCAAAACTTCATCACACACAAATGGCCTTGGAAGATGGGTTTGATGCCCTTCTTTCCAGGCATAGGATCTCCCTCCCACCATTTCTGGCTGAAAGTTTGCCCAAGGTCATCCAGGAAGTTCAGTGCTTAGGATGGATTGGAACCTATCCAACACTAGCCACTAATGGTGCCCTGACTGCCTGCTACTCCAATCAGTTTTGCATGGTTGCTGAGTTGAGTGGCTGCTGCAGGATTGCAAAATCTAGACTAGCACTGTAGGAGGCTGTACTACAACCAGGCTTTCCCAGCAATGTATGTGAAAAGGACCCAAAGCTACCAATACTTCTCTATAATTTGGCCCAACTCAGTGCAGACAACGCAGGCAATAAACACTAAGATCAGATGAGCTTCAAATCAGCCTTACTATCCACACAACCTTACTTTGTGATAATAATTGCTTTTGCTTATATAATTCATGCCACTATAATCTGGTTTGCTGCCAAAAAGGCACAATCTAATAAAAATTAAACACTTTAAATTTCTATTGGGTGTGTTAAATATTGTTCTATTGGGGAGGATGTGGCCCATTTGGATCCCTTCCAATTGGGATTCAGGCCTCACCCCAGGACTGAAACTGCCTTGGTCATAC
Organism: Podarcis tiliguerta; assembly: GCF_965153285.1. NCBI lineage: Eukaryota > Metazoa > Chordata > Lepidosauria > Squamata > Lacertidae > Podarcis > Podarcis tiliguerta. The sequence continues at coordinate 33,789,520 of NC_139540.1, read as the reverse complement.
TGGTCGATGATCTCCGGCGGGCTAGGGACAAAGGTGAGAGCTGTTTTCTAGTTCTACTGGATCTCTCAGTGACTTTTGATACCATCAAGCACAACATCCTTCTGGACTATCTTGAGGGGTTGGGAGCTGGGGGCACTGTTATACAGTGGTTCCGCTCCTTTCTCCTGGACCGTGTCCAGAAAGTGGTGGTGGGGGATGAGTGTTCAGACCCCTGGGCTCTCTCTTGTGGGGTGCCTCAGGGTTCCATCCTCTCCCCCATGCTTTCTAACATCTACATGAAGCTGTTGGGAGAGATCATCAGGGGGTTTGTGTTGAGTGTTCATCAATATGCAGATGATACCCAGCTCTACCTGTCTTTTAAACCAGAACCAGTTAAGGCAGTGAAATGGGCACATACACCAAAAGAGATAAATGTCACAATTCAATGTAAACACACATTACTTTAAATAAATAAAGTGTTTAGCTCTTAATATCTATTGAAAATCAACATTTGTTAGGATAATTCATAGTGGACACAGTGCGTTTTCAAGAAGGCACCACATTGTAAACATTCCCCTCCCATTCCTGTTCTTATTGAACACAGCAAAATACTAGCATCCAGCAAACACCTTTCTTTCACAACAAGCAGTAAAACTGCAATAGTTTAAATGTATTTGTTTAAATCCAAATCCAAGTGATACATCAAATGAATGACTGTTACTTTCAACAACTGGGGAAAATGCAGATGGTTATAATCACAAAAGATTGCATGCAACGCATATATTAATTTCCTTTTTAATAGTAGTGCCATTGCTGTTATACATAAGTACTAAGGTAACTGAGTCTAAAATAAACAGAGAAATTTACACAGGAAATGATAGATGAATTACATAGGAGTTGAATGTAGACTTCAGTAAAAATGAAGGTTTCTAAAACAATTTAATTTCCTCTCAAAGGGTTCATGCACTTTCTCTCCATTATGATCCAAAACTGTATTCTCATACATTATTTTACATAGTGCGTGTCCCAAATTAGCTCATCTTTATTCATATGAAACTGCCTCAATTACTTAGGCTTCCCTGCTAATGCCTATACTGTATATGATGTGCATACTACTGGACATTGGCTATGACATGTTACAATTTGAAGTACAGGAGCTCTCATGTCAAACCCCGTAATCACACCCTAAAGCGGTCCATATCCATGACTCCTAAGAGAATAAAAAATACAGTAAGCTGTACTAATATTTCCAAAAAAGCAGCAATACATAGCACAACACCCATTTTATTGGTATTTCATGGATGTTGGACTATGATGCTGGTCTAAGACTGTGAAGATTTGTGTTTATATCCATGATCCGTCATGAAGTTTGCAGAGTGAGCTTGGGTCAGTTACTGAGTCTAGCCTATCTAACAAAAATGTGCTAGACCCACCATCCAAGCTTACACCACTGACAAATACTTTGTTAGCAGCATATGTCATCACTCCTCTTATGAAAAGGTACTGGAGATGTCTTGCTGATGTTCCTACTCCACTGCATTACTGAATGTAAGGTTATCAGTGGCTGCGCGCGCACACCCACCCACAAACCCACCCACAAAAATGGGAAGAGCACAGAAGGTGCAAAGTGCATTTCTATGGGTGCAGGTCTTTGAAGGGTATTCCACAAGAGCCTTTCCAGCTTAGTATCATTCAGATGTTTTGGATTACAACTCTCACCAACCTTAACCAGTATTTAAAAACACACAGAGACATTTTCCTAGACCCCTGACAATTCTATAATAAAATTAACAATTCATTTGTCTCCATTATGAATGATGAAAGAATAGGGGGCAAAACTGAACCACTTTCTTTGTTAATATGACTGAAAAATGTGAATGTAGTTAATCAAAATGTGCCCTGAAGGATTTTTTTGCCTTCCATTTTATTAGGTCATTTCAAAGTTCAGCATAATAGTGCTTAACTCCAAAATAAATATGAATGCTGCTTAGCTTACAAGAGGCTCCCCAATGTTGGTTGTCCCTATGCCTCGGCAAAAAAAAAAAATAGATCTACAGTCAAGCCATTAATCATTGATATGATCAAATACAGTTCAGCAATTTCTTTCTTCCAAGTACTTAAAACAAGTTGTTATCAAGCTCATTTTGATACATTTGTATCAAATATTTTATTTATTATTTGATTTATATTCTAACCCTTAACAAGTTCCCAGGGCAGCTTACAAAAGAATTAAAATTACAAACAAAACATACTAAAGCAAAAATATTAAAACAACATTCAAACATCACAGTGTAAAAGAGCAATATAGAAGAAGCAGAGTTATCAAACACCAAACAGCTTAAAAGCAACAATTAAAAACCCTGGGAAAATAAAATGGTCTTTGGCTGGTGCTGAAATGCTGTCCAGTTTGGCACTAGAAGAGCCTTCTGAATAAAACATTGGATAAAGAGTGGAATTTTAGTAGATCTGAATGCAAGAAGAGATAAGATTTTGTGACTTCCAAGTACAACAGCAACACATTCTGCATCCTGTCTGTCTTAAACACAGTATTTGCTGTGATCCGTGTAGCTATGAACATGAGAAAAAACCCAAAGTGCTATATTTTATAGTTCTGTGTCAGTATCTACACATCTAATGTGATCAAGCAATTTTAAGATACTCAGTCTCATAGCACAATTCTATGCATGTTTACTCAAAAGTAAGTTCCACTGTATTCAGTAGGATTTGTTTGCACAAAAAAGTTGTGCAAAACTGCAGCCTGGAGAAAATCAAAGAAAGACTAATTTTTAATCCATTTTATCCATGTGTGTAACACTTCATTTGCAGACACCTTTACAATCTTTTTACTTCTGAGATATCATTCCAATATCATTCCAATATTATGTATGTCATATTTTGTTTTCAATAAACCAATAAACCAATACTATAAAATAGTACAATTGAAAAACAGTGTAGAACAGGTAGGGCTATTCATCCTGTCTCCATTTTAATATGGTCCTAAAAAAAAGAGAAGAGGAAAAAATGGCTGTGCCAGCACACCAGTAAGCGTGCATGTCTCTTTTCCACAATCTGCCTCAGATGTATAACCTCCCACTAGGAGACCCAGATCTACATCTACTGTAAAAGAACATCGCCACCGGCATAATTATAAAAGCGTAAGTCAGACAGAGCAATGAGATAGAAGTATTCCAGGTAAATCCCTGCTTCCCTTCACTCAGTCAGCTGTGCTAAAACATTTAGAACTACAGAAAATCTACAGAGTCCATCATGCAAGTTTAGTACAAATCATATAAACAACCTGAACTTGGAAGATGAGTCTAGAGGTTGATTTTTTTGGGGGGGTTGGTCATTTTATAAAGCAACATATATACTTATGGAGGAACTGGATAGTTCAAAAGTATTGATGAGTAAATATGTGGAGCAATTCTAAGTCCTAAACATACAATGCGTGTGTCTACAATTGCATCCACATTCAGACTTAAAATGTATACAAAATATGAGAACAATACTGCAGTTGTAGCACTGTTTTATGTAACTAGTTACTCAAGAAAGCTATTGCTCCTGCTCACCAAAGTTGCCATTGCAGTTTAACTAACTTTAAAATAATCCAGAAATATAGAAGAATGCTGAAAGGTAAACAGTATGTTTTCACTTAAGTTTATACAACGAATTTAGACACAGTGCAGACTTCAGGAGCATAAATGAATTCCTGTGCATGCATGATTCTTACATCTGCATCATATCATTCACACAGTTTTCCTGTAATCTTTTATCTCTGCAACATACCATATTCAAACTGCGAAACACTGAGAATAATTCCAAGCTTTGTGGCCTTGTCATGCTTATTTTCAAAAGGTGTTCACTGTATACCATTGTACTATTGTATTGTGCAATATTGTTCAAAATAAAAACTGGCTAGACATTGTGTTGATTTTAAAAACAAGGAACCTCCAAGCTGGAAGAGTTTTTGTATATTAACTCCAACATATCATAAAGTGATAGCTTCAAATCACTGAGAATGCATTGCAGAACAATACTGTTCAATGAAAGTGGCTTCCCTTTTCAGCAGTGCACCAATCACTTACATTTTGATTCAAGCATTATCAGTTACCTACCGGTAAGTTCCTTGAAATCTTAAGACTAGACCACATTTTAAATTTGTAGTACTTAAATCAGGAAATAAACTAGTCTTGTGGGACAGTTTATACACTTACAGGGTATTTATACTTGAACAGAATGGAGTTGATAGAAGTGGGTGCCCAGACCTCTATCTGTACCCTATGAAAGGGTGTTAGGCTCAGCTTACTTGCATCCATTGGCTTGACTAAAATAAGATGCTAATTTGTTTTAGAGCAACAGGTAAAGAGCGACAACTAAGAGGAATTATGGACACTTAAATAGTTGGTTTCTGAAATTATTGAAAAGTATGTTCCAATTATGAGATTTTTCTATTCCCAATGTAAAAATAAAGGGGGGGGGGCTACATCCAGTTGAGGCATCTTGCTTGCACAAGAAGGTTTTCTTACTCATCTTCTTTCCCCCTGCTTCTGTTCTAAAACAGGTAGCGATACCAGAGGAAGTCTCACCATGACTGCTGGTAAAATGTTGTTTCTCAAACCATGCCTTAACAGCATTATTTTAAAATTTTATACCTCACCTTTCTCCCCAAAGGAGCCCACAGTAGCAAACAAGTAACAAAACAGTAAAAACTTCTTTAAAACTATTCCAGTACAGATGCAGTAATCCACACAACAAAGTTGGTGACTAGAAGTGCAAAGCGATCTTGGAAAACACAAGCCTATGGAGTCTACATAAAACAGTTAGACAGGCTTTCAAGACAAAACCACAACTACCATGTTCACAAATGTGTTTGTCTGTGTCTGTATTCTAGAGGTTTGAGCTTCAAGAAGGAACTCTGCTCTAAGACATGTACTGAGCAGATAATGTACCAGAGACAGATTGTAGTGTTTTTTGCACTGAGAAGTAGAGAGGCTGCTTGGTCTAAGCTTGGGACAATTTACGGTTTCTGGCTCAAGAGTTCTGCATGGGAATGAGAAAGAATGATAAATTTCAGAGATAAAATTAAACAAAGCAAATGAAAAAAGCAGCTGGCCATTTTAAAGAGATCTTTATTGCAGATTGACAAAGAGATAAATTCTAAACTTCCAAAATCCAGAAACAGTCACAATTATTGTTCTTTTGAAGCAACAACCAAAACTTTATGGTAAAGAACAGATTACAATAAATTTTAGAGCACTGTTCTTAAAATTGAGCAAAGAGGTGGTAGAGATGATTTAAAGTACAACAAATTAACTGAAGATTTCCATTCTGGCTTCAGCTCCAAACTGAACAAGTCCAACTAGGTATGTTTGTCTCCATTCTGAAGATACGTATCGGTCGGTGATATACTTCAAGCAATGTTAATTTGATTAAAAAGTTTGTCCTTAATAACCTGAGACATCAATCCATGTATTGCTTCTATGGTGGTCTTGCAGCTGGGGAAAAACAAAGGCATAAATTTAAAGTTGGCTAAATGCAATTCTGTCACTATATTACAAGTTATTCAGATGTCTAAGAAGCTCACGGTGCCCATAACCCCATGAATCTCTACAACCATCCAGTTATGAAAAGGCAGACATAGCGTCTGATAGTTGACTGAACTGTTGTTTGTTTTAAAAGGTAAATTCAAACATGCTTTATATGGAAACATACAATTTCAGACATTATGTGTCTGACACCTCAAATCTAAAACAGAAAGAAATGTCAGCTATTGTACTATGTCAATAGTAGTTTAAAGATCTGAGACAGATACATAGAGAAGTAGTATATTGTTTCAATATACACTGAAGTTGTATGTTGCATGCACTAAAGAACGTAAGAGAAGCCTGCTGGGTCAGGGCAATGGTCCATCTGGTAAAGCATCCTTGTCTCACAGTGGCAAACCAGATGCCCGCGAGAAGCCCGAAAGCAGGACATGAGTGCACCAAATCCTCACTTATGATTCCCAGCAACTGATATGCAGAGGCTTACTTCCTATGATAGTGGAGGGAGAACATAGCCATCATAGCTAGTAGTCGTTATAGCCTTATTCTTCATGAATTTGTCTAATCCTCTTTTAAAGCCTCTCTTGTTAGGTAGGGGACATTGTTACTTGTAGGAGTGAATTCCACAATTTAACTGTGTTTTGTGAAGCACTTTCTTTTGTCTGAATCTTTCAACATTCAGTTTTGTTAGATGTCCAAAAGTTCTAATGCTAAAACATCTCTATCCACTTTCTCTACACCATGCCTCACTTTATACATCTCTATCATCTCTCCACTTTTCTCTAAACTGAAAAGCCCCAAATGTTGCAACCTTTCTTCATAGGAAAGATCCTCAATCCCTCTGATCATTTTGGTTGTCTTTTTTTGAACCTTTCCCAACTCTACCATAACCTTTTTGAGGTGACATAGTATTCCAAGTGTAGTTGCAGCACAGATCCACTTATCGATCCATTGTGTCAATCTCTCCTCATACTTAAGCTTATATTTTAAAGATGACATAAAAAGAAAAATGGTGGAACAAATGGAATGGTGGAACATCTAGGAGCTCCAAAGACTTAAAAAGAAAACTCAATAATCCATGAAACTGGCAAGTGATATGTCACAATAGCCCACAGGAAGTGATTAAAGTGATTTTAATCATAATAATTTATGTTCTGAAATCATATAGTTAAGGAGAAGACCTTACCTGTCCCTTGTTGCTTTGGCTAGTTTGTCCTCTGATTTTCTGTCATGGGACTCTAAACCCAACATGAAACTTCCTCGACCCAGTTGGGCTTCTGATTGTTCTAATTTCTCTGATAGATCAAATACTTGCCCAGTAGTGTAGTCTGCATTCTGCATTTGGAAGATAAGATTTTACGTTTCTTTAACTGCCATTAATGCTTCTAATTGGAACAGTATATGTTGAGCAAGTAACCACCTTTAAAACATTTACAACCACTAGACTTTGTTTTGTGCGTAAGGCAATAATGTAATTAAAATTCATTTAAAGCACTTTAGTTCTTTTAAAGTTTACTCTGTCTTTTAGCAGTAGCCAGTTAGAAATTAAATTTAGAGTATTTAGTTGCTAGACAAGATAAACAGCACTCTCTGAAAAGATGCAAAAAGCTGGAGGGAAGAAAGTTGGCCTCTTTCCAGCTTCTTTCCTTGCAATGAATTCAACATAAAGTTTGCAACAGATTTGTGCTGACTGATTTGTAATTGGATACAAGATCACTTGCACAGGAACAAGTACGCTGCACAGGCTTCTCTTCGGTTCCACTTCCATGTACCTCTCTGTTCCTGTTTCATTTTATCTTCCAGCCTACAGAAAGAACTTCCAAAGTGCTTATTTTTGGAACACCATACTGATCAGGGTTAAAAGTCACGAAGATACTTACAGTAAGCAAACTAGATGAACTTAGTGTGTTCACCCAGTATTTGTTCCACAAAAGCTCAAGCAACTTGCGATCCAAAGAGGATTTGAAATAGGAGACTTCTAAAGCATAATACCTGTTTTGCAAGAAAAGTATATGAACAACTTTCAACATGAACTGCACAATGAAATGTTACATTTTAAAAACTCTCAAATATAGACAAATCCCAAGAACATAAATGTGACCAAGAAATAATGTCATCTTTCCTTTTAAAACAAGTGGGGAGACTTGTGGTCCTCCAGATGCTGCTGGACTCCAACTCCCATCAGCCCTAGCCAGAATGACAAGAGCTGAAGAGCCATAGGTTCTCTACCTCTATTCTAAAACAGTCCAGTACACCCAGTATGATAGTATTTAAGGGATCATTTCATGCCTGCAATATCAATCGTGCCTTGGTTCCACAAAGTGCCACACAGTAGTCTTATGCTCAAAACATACACCAGAATGATTGTATTGTGGATACTGAACTATCACCATAACCCTTCGCCTGAGCTTTGAATAGGGCAAAACAAACACCTACACAGAAGTGGACAGCTGCATATTATATATAGTTCTCAATGTGCTGCAAGGAAACTTTTATCAAATTTAATGCTTCTTGAGGAAAAACTGCCGAGAACAACTTTTCTACTAAAACTCATTTAAGCAACACATTGTTGATAAAATTTCCTCACAATGCATTGGGAATGCTGTTCTACAGAGTACCCCTCACTTCTGGACCAACTTTTTCGGGAGCACTGGAGTTTACAGGGAGAAGAAATAGGAGAAAATTGCCTCCTCCCCCCTTCTTCCAGTGGAGTATTCCATGAGAAAAACTCCATTCAGAGAGGAAGTCTGGAACCTCTTGTCTGTTAGCGAGCAACTGTCCTCCTTTTCGTTTCAAAAGAAAAACATACCTCCCACCCCCCTCAATATATGACTATCCAAGAAGCCTTGGGTATTTCACAAATCTTTTCAAACATTTCTTTTCAAGCTGGAAAACATTTTGAAATCTATGAGGAAATAATTCCTTACTGTTTACAGTGCACACCAAAGTCTTCTATTTTATTAAGTGGGATAGTCTGATATTCAGAAGGGCCCTCATCAGGAGGCTTGTAGCCCTGAAGGAGAAAGAAACAAATTGTGATACTGAAGTTGTAAGGCAACATCTTTTCATATAAACAGATCCAGATTTTCCCATTAGCATGCTGATGATACTCAGCTTCATTTATCCATAACATCTGAATCAGGAGAGGCCAGGCTGGCTATGGGATGGTGTCTGGATGCACTGGTGGGATGGATGTGGGAAAATAAGTTGAGCTTGAATCCTGGCAAGACCCAGAGGCACTGTGGACGAGTAGTAGTTGTTGTGTCTGATAAATTGGTCACCTGCCTGTCCTGGACAGGGAGGGTTGCATTCCTCCTAAAGGAACAGGTATATATATATTTAGGGTGCTTCTGGATCCAGCTCTGTCACTGGAGGCCCAGGTAGTGTCAGTGGCTAAAGCGCCTTTTACCCCGCTGTGAAAACTATGGACCAGGAGAGCTTGACTACAGTAGTTGAAGCACTGGTGACTTCAATACTGAATTACTGCAGTGCACTCTACATGGGGCTTCCCCTGCACTTGATTTGAAAGCTGGAATTAGTGCAGAATGCTGCAGCATGGCTGCTGACAGAAGTGAGACCATGTCAGTATATAATACCTCTGCTCAGAGATCTGCAATGACTGTCTGTTTGCTACAGGGCTAAGTTCAAAGTGTTCCTTTTAGTATACAGTACAAAACTCTTAACAGCTTGGGACCAGTTTTCTTGTGGTAATCCCTTACCCTAGATATGCCCAGTACACTGCTCTCATATGTGGAACTGGCATGATTACAGGTGCCATATACAGTGGTGCCCCGCAAGACGAATGCTTCGCAAGATGGAAAACCCGCAAGACGAAAGGGTTTTCCGTTTTCAGAGGCGCTTCGCAAGACGAATTTCCCTATGGGCTTGCTTCGCAAGACGAAAATTGACGAAAATTTTTGAGGTTTTTTTCCACTCCAAAACCCCTTTTTCTGAAGCGCTAAGCTGCTAAAAGCCTTTTAGCAGCTAAACCGCTAATCCCTTAAGCCTTAAAAAGCCGTTTTTAGCCTTTAAACTGCTAATAGCGCTAATCCGCTAATGGGCTTGTTTTGCAAGACGAAAAAACCGCAAGACGAAAAGACTCACGGAACGGATTCTTTTCGTCTTGCGAGGCACCACTGTAATACTCATTTTGCCCTTGTAAGAAATCACTATTTTAGTGTGGCAGCACGTACACTTTGGAACTTCCTGCCTGTTGACATCAGGCAGACACCGTCACTGCATTCTTTTGGCAACTGCTGAAAACGTTTTTGTTTAGGCAAGCCTACACAGACCTGCAGAAGTTACATGTGTTTCATATATTTTTAGCTACTATTGATTTTAACAATCTTTTGAATATTTTTAGATGCTTGATAATTTAAATTATCAATAAAAAGCATTTGTAACGCATTTGGAATGTTATTGTTTTCTTGCAGTCAATCTGTATATAAATTTTGTTAAATAAATAAAATAAATCCATAGGGTGGATCCTTACATCATATACATTTGGTTATATAATTATTGTTACCTTAGGATATGTTCTAAAAGCTCCAAGATTTACTTTTCCTGCAGATATTGTCCTTGTTGGATCAATCTGTAAAATGCATTTGAGAATTACTGTACAAAATGCACTCTAAGAAGCAATTGAACACAATTTTCTTAACTCTAGATCAGGCACGTTCAACTCCCAAGAGACTGTGAGCTACTCCCAGTATAAAAAAACTGGCAGTGATCTACCCATTGTCATTGGAGGGAGGAGGAGCTTTTGTTAGAGGGAGCTTTTTTGTGGGGGGGAGGGAGGCCAAAGTAGTTGGACATTGCTGCTATAGATCAAGGGCCTTATTCTGATCACATTATCCTTTATAGTAGAATGATTAGTACCTGTCCAAAAAATATCAATATAATATGACTTTTGTAGAACGTCAAAGATTCTTGTTTAGTGGCTTAAACTGTCATTTCCTTGAGGGAAAACCTTGGTTTAGATTATGACATCAATGGAGCAGTGAGAAAGGCCTATGAGTTGTACTTAGTGGTTGCATGAATGAATGGAAGCTTGCACAACTAATCTTGCCTCCTCTCCCGCTTCCAATAAAGTCTCTCCTGAAAACCTCCTGAACATTGTGGGATGTTTCATATGGGGCTTCAATATGATGAGAGAACTACCTGGAATCAATAGAAGAAATTGTTCCATTGGTGCAAGATTCTTCAACCCAATTTCGAATGATTCCCTCTTTCTCTACTGTAGCACCATTTGACACAGTTGCCCACAGTAGAGAGGTTTGAGCAAATACTGGCTTCTACCCCAATATGTTACAAGTTTTAGAACTATTTTCTAGTGGATATTCCACAATGTAAGTTCAAAGTCTAGAAATACTGCAAGATAATTTTGTTGCTGTTGTAAACAGCATTTCCGTGCGCTGCTCTGGTTCGCCAGAAGCAGCTTAGTCATGCTGGCCACATGACCCGGAAGCTGTACGCCGGCTCCCTCGGCCAATAAAGCAAGATGAGTGCCGCAACCCCAGAGTCGGTCACGACTGGACCTAATGGTCAGGGGTCCCTTTACCTTTACCTTTTGGCCCTAAGGCCCCTTAAGGGGTGAATAGAATATTTAGGCAAAGGAAAAATACAATAAAAGAACAATGAATGCATAATTACCAAATGCCCACCAATTGTACTAGATATGCATTTGTGAACTGCATTCATCCTCTCTCCACATAGCTCTCCAGCATTCATCCTCTTACTTAAAAGCTAGGCTCACTCACATAACTCCTGCCCCTTCTCCAATCTCACACCTAGGAGCAAGTCCATCAACAATCAAGCCTCCAAATAAATAGGCTTCTGAAGCAGCTAAAGTTGTAGCACTAACTGGCTACTATCTTCTGGGTTCTCTGCAAACTGATGTTCTTCAGGTGCAGTAGTAGTAAAAACAGGCTGGGGAGGCTAAATTTGGTACCCACCTCCCAGCCAACAATAGACCTGTCTCCTGATTTATGCTTCTTCAAACTCTCTCAAGCAATTATTTAGACATACGGTTCTCCTGATTAAAGACTAGCTTGAAAATAGTCTTAGTTGTAGGAACAAGTGTAATAATAAGAGCTATTCTTGGTTCTGCTTCATATTGTGTAAGTAACAAAATTCTCTCTGGTGAACAGGGGATCTCTGGAAAGGGGAGCAATGGACCCTAACACTCCAATGACCATACAGACAGCAGAGGAGTTAGGGAATTTGGGAAGCCTTATCCTTCTTCATTTTAGGTCCTGCACACAAGACCCTTAAGATGTAAATGTAATTTGTTTTAATAGAAGAATCTGCTCCCATGAGCATGTCTTCAGCTAATCAATGAGAAGTTCTTACCCTGTGATAGGCAATTCAGTATATGCATAGTTTTCCAACATTACAAAGTGATCCTGCAAATACTGACTTGAATTAGTTGTGATCAAATGAAAAGGGCAGCTGAGTTTATGGCTCAATAGAACAAGATATAAAAGAAATTACATCCAATATATAAGAAATAGAAAGGTCTCCAAGTAGAATGAACAATTTTTTAATAGGAGTTACCTGGTTACAAAAAACCCAGCAATAGGTAAAATGCCATCCAGTTTTTCCTAGCCATAGAACTTAAATTTACTGTCTAACTCTATTTAGTATTTAATTTGCTTGAATTCCAATGTATACTTACAACCACAGCCACAAATGGTTCTTGAAATTGCTGGTTAAGCATCTGAGTACTGACATCAATTCCTGAAAGCCAGCAGCCATAGCCAGGGTGGCTGTGATACCAGCCAATTGCATTTTCTAATCGACCAACCTAACCAAAGTTTTAAAAAAGGGAAAAAAGAAGAAAGCAGGTTAAACTGAATTTAATCATTGTGAATACTGCCCTCTTTGGGACAGTTGGCAAACCACACATATTTCAAAATTAAGCCATGTATGAACATAAAAAGCCCTACAGGATCAGATACAAAGCCCATCTACTCCAAAATTGTTTTCTGAAAAAGATGGCCAGGCAGGAAGCTCAGAAGCTACCATATTATTATTTTTGTAAATAACGAGCTTGTTGTTCACTTAACAAAAGCAGAAATTAAATTGAAGAAATTATTTTCTTTAAAACAATTTCTAAGACAATTAAGATGTACATAAAATGGAGAAAATGAAGCAGTAAGAATATGCATAAAGAAACACAACATTGAATCCCTTCAATAAGGTAACTAGAGGAGAAAAATGTATCTGAACTAAATCTGATCCAAACTTATACTCAACTGGTGGTGTAAGTGATAGCATATTGGGGTTCAAGGGCAACACTTTGTTCATAAATTACAAACTGAGGTGTTTCCAATTCCAGATGTGATTATAAACAGTTTTAACACATGCTAACTTGCTAAAAGGAAATCAGTCTTCCCTTTTTACCTGCTTTGCATTTTCTATATATGCAGCCATATATTCATATGCAGCAGCCTGAGCATTAACTCGTGTTTCAGTGCCTTCGACTGGTAAAGCAAAGCTGTCCATGATGATCATAGTTTCGCCATCCACTTTTCCAAGCATTAAGCCCATCACTTCCAAATTGCCTCCTGACCTAGCATGCATGACCATCTTCAGGAGGGCCAGAGCAGAGATCTTGCAGTACTTGAAATAGTGGTGACTGCAATAAAAAAAAAAAAAAAAAGGGCTTAGAACAGTATCTATTATGACAGAAAAGGAAAAGAAGAAACACAAAACACAATAAACGATTTAAGGCAAGAGAGTTCACCCTGAAACTCAGAATCAATAAAATGATACTGGACAAGATTTTGTTTATAAAAAATATTTTTTAAAAATTAACCTGATATAAAATATCAAGGTGGTGTACAGCAGTATGCAGATGCAATAAACAATGCCACCATAAAAAATACAAAATAATCACAAAAATGACTGGCCCACCTTTGGAAAATTTAAATCACTGAATGTAAAGCACTATCTTAATAAAAACATATTTGAAAAACACCTGAAAGTTAGCAGTGAGAATGCCTGCTGAATCTTTGCATGGGACCAGGGACGCTAAATACTTCTAGCTGAATTAAGTTGGACATCTGTAACAAAGACGACAACTAACAGCACTTCTCAGGGTGATCTTAGTGATCAAGATGAGATGTAGAGCCTCAGGCAGTCCTTAAGGTACCTTGGACCCAATTTCTTCAGGGTTTATTCAGTGGTACCTCAGGTTACGTACGCTTCAGGTTAAAGACTCCGCTAACCCAGAAATAGTGCTTCAGGATAAGAACTTTGCTTCAGGATGAGAACAGAAATCAGGCTTCGGCGGCGCGGCAGCAGCAGGAGGCCCCATTAGCTAAAGCGGTGCTTCAGATTAAGAACAGTTTCAGGTTAAGTACGGAATGGACCTCTGGAATGAATTAAGTACTTAACCTGAGGTAATACTGTACAAGAAATTTGAACCTGGCTTGGCAGCATGTGGGCAGCCAAATATTTTAGCAGAGGTGTCAAATTCTGTTGGCCATTTGCCTTCCTCAGCAGTCTAGCTGCTGCACTCTGCACTAGCTGGAGTTTCAGTACCATGCCCAAGGCCAGCCCTACACATAGAGCACATTGCAGTAATCCAGACTTGAGGTTGTCAATACAAGGACTATAGTGGTCAGGTACAGATGGCATACCAGGTGAAGCTGGAGAAAGGCACTTGTTAAAACACAGATATTACAGATATACTCAACAGTATAGTACATACCCATATGCGCCTACTTAAACCTTAAGATCTTCTACGGTCCTTCTTCAGGATGTGCATGTGGTAGCTACTGACAAAAAGGTGTTTTCATTTATGGTACCCTGGCTATAAAATGCTCTCCCCAAAGAGGCTCACCACATGCCTAATCTGATGTCATTTCAGTAAAACCTTTTCATTGTTCCAGGCCTTTAAATCTGCTACTGCTACAAAAAAATCATTATCACTAGAGCTATGGATTTTTAATGTTATATATTTTATAGATTTATTATGCATATTTGAATCGCCTTTATATTTGTTGTAAGGCACCCCGAGAACATGGTTATAGGGTGGCAAATATTTCAAACTAATAAAATAGAGCCAGATTTCAAAAGAACAAAGTATGTTTCTCTCTTAATGTAACAAGCAACCTATATTGTACAGCAGTAAATTGTGTGGATGTGAGAAATCCAGGTACAGAACCCTGCTTCTACCAATCTGTTCAATTAAGATCAAGTGACTGTTTGACTCCTCACACATTTGGGAATAACTAGAAAACTGTGAGAACGGAGAGCTCTGAAAGTGTGTGAGTTACTTCTTTACTCCCAGAAGAGGCCTTTGACTTTTCAGCAATACAACATTTTGAGACGTTTCATTTGCTAGTAACATTTGTTCTTGTGAGGCTGCTTGTTTTTCCATTTCATAATCCCCCCCCCCTTTGCCTTCACTCAGTGTCAAAATGAAGGAGTCATGGCGTGTCGGTGTGTTGATATGGGACATTCACCATCATTTCTACTTTCCTTGGATTTATCTTTGACTCCCCGCCTTCCCTCGCTTACCCCACCTTTACAAACGACTGTCAAGACCTGTTACCTTTTCTTCTCTTAAGATCTGCAAGAGGCAATCTTTCTTACCTGCACCCTGGTAGTCACCTATCCAGAGTTTTGCATTTTGATCTGTCCTCTTACCCACCTCTACCTCTTCTTGTTAAGTCCTACATGAGAGGTAATATCTAGGGCAGGTGCATCATCACAGCCCCTCGCCCTTCCTCCCCCGAGACCAAACAGCACCGGGGTCCGGGCCGAATCCTTTGAACTGACCCTGGGAGGAGATCCTCCCCCGCTTTGCCCACCCGTCCACTTACTCCTTGGTCCACGGCTTCGCCGCCAGGATCTCCTGCTGCTGCTTGCGGTCGTACTTATAGATCTCATCGATGCTCTGCGCCTCCTGCATGTTGTTGGCCATCTCCCACGTCTTCTGGGCCATCCCGCTCCCGGAAGGGCCGGCCGCTGCCATCTCACCGGGTTCCTCAGGCCGAGCCGAGCCGGGCCCTGCTAGCCGATGATAGACCCTCCGGGCACTCGAGCCTCCCGGCCTGCTTGCCGCAACAGAGCGAAGCAAGCGCGGCGGAAGTGGGTGTAGGCGCTGGGCAAGCGGGCTGGGCGGGGATAGAGAGTCCCCCGCGAATGGTTCCGCCCGCTCCGCGACGCCTCGAGCTGGCTCGCCCGCCCCCTAGCGAGAAACGGTGGAATTAGCCTCCCGCGCGGAGAACGGCCATCCCAGTCTTTTCGCAGGGACGGGGTTGCCCATCGAGGAGAGGCGTCGTGGCACGAGCCCTCCTGGGAGTCAGTCATTAACCCGCTCTGCCCCGAAAGAATTATTCCCACCCCACGTCTGAATTCCAGGAAAGACGCGTAAAAATTATATCCACGTCTTCCTTGCCATCGCAAAGCCCGCCTTTTATTTGTGAGGGCAAACTACTCCACATTTTAAAGTGAGTTTCTGGTATCTGAAAAACATGACATCCCAATGGCGCATTATGGGGTATGCCCTCCCGCTTATTCATAGCTTTCACCTCTGAAATTTAAAACCAGAGGTTGGGCTGCCACCTGTCAGGGGAGCAGGAGTCCCCTTTTCTGCATTGTGGGTTCTGCGTTGAGCACTACGTGACACCCGAGATCCCTTTCAACTCTTAAAATTCTAGAAACGTTCCCTGTTAATCTATTCTACTGAGCTTGAAAGAACATATAAGAACGCATCGAAGGAAGCCGGAATAGTATTTTGTAAACAATCCCCTTCTCTGCTCCACCATAACCAATGCATTTTCATCCTCATATTCTACATCACCGTGTTGTTCTTGACTCTGTGTACACACCATACTTTTAAGACTGTGCACCCACTATACCTTTTAAATGTACTGTACATTTATCCCTCGGTTACAACTCCCAGCAACTCTTAACAAACTACAGTGCCCAGAATTCTCTGAGGGAATAATGTAGGGCATAGGGGCGTGTTCTTTAACTCTTATTTGCTTAGAAACAGAGCTTCTAGATTTCCCCTAATATAGTCAAGAGCAGAGAAAGAGAGTTCTTATATGTCTCTATATTGAGGAGAGATCTCGCCATCCTAGAAAGTGAAAGAACACGCCTATATTCCAGGGTGCGGAATACAAACACGCGCAAAGTACCCACAGAGTGGCCAGGCCAGACTCAACTGGGTCCGCCTAAAAAGTAGCGGGGTGTTATTGCCCTCCGTTTCCAACAACATTGCCTAGCTAGCCTTTGATCGTGCCGTTTGCACTCGCCCCGCGATGAAGTGATAGCAAAAAAGAGAAAAAAAGCATGTTTCTCCGAGCATGCACACAGCGCCCGCCCTTCGCCGCTGAGCAACCACGCGCAACTCTCAAAACACCTGATGTTAAAAGGATTTAAAGGAGGCACTTTAAAGGACTGCTAAAGGAGTAGCACTTAGCACCTTTCCTTTCCAGGAGACAAAACCCCCTTAAGGCGCTGTTCTACTGAGCTACAGGTTTTAGGCCGGGTTTCCTCTTGGCGACAAGCACCAGAGGGAGCTGTTCGTGCGCAGCAGCCCCGTCCCCTCTCCGGCCGTTAGGCTGGCTCCTCCCCGAGAAGGCGGAGGGCTGGAGCGACTTCGGCGGAGCGGCGAGGCGACGGGAGGCGCTGCCGTAGCAGCTGTTTGACATCCCGCCGGCGGCTGGGCCTCTCCCGAGCGAGAGGTGCGTTTCGGGCGGGTTTCGAGCGGCTGCTGCGCCAAATACCTCGGACGAGAGAGAGAGAGGCTGCACCCGTCCGGTAACTTGGGTCGCTCTCTGGAGAGGGTTGGGAAGTGCGCGCAAGGAAGAGCGCATCCCTATTCCCTGGGGGTGGAATATTCGCCCTAAGTAGACGAGAGTGAGGAAGGGGCGTCTTGGCGCGCGCGGGGTGCTGAGGGAAGTCCCCGCATGCATCCTTTAAGAGTTTAGGGGGAGTTTGGGGCTCTCCTCGAGGGGCTTCGCTCGGGTAGGGGGGAGTTTTTGTGCGCGCAAAATCCTCTTTTTTGGGTGGGGGGAATGTTGCACCTTGGAGTCTTATTCCTCGGACTGGGAGTTGTGCCTTTCTTTAGAGGAGCGCAGACTGCGCGGGTCCAGGAGTGCGGAGAGGCCCCGGGTTTTGTTGTAATCTGGTTGCCTAACAACGCCGTATAGCTTCTTAAAGAGACCGACGCCCTGGGCAGGCGTGGAAGCTACAGTTGCTCTTCTCTTCCGAGTCCACCCTTTCTTTCCTCAACCTCCTCTATCCTATGACTTCCTTTGTTGATGCCTGGAGATAGGGAAGGTTTCTGCTCTCGGGTATCTGTGGCGCCTTAAACATTTCGCATGGATGTGAAGAAGAGCTTCAAAGACGAAAATATGTAAAGTTACCAGGCCATGAACGAGCAGCATCTGTTCAAGGGACTCTTCTTATGGACGGTCAAAACAGTTTTGTCATGAGCGTCTAGCTTTATGAATACCTCCCAAAATACATACAGTGTGATTGTAAGTATGTTAACTCAGAAGCAAATGTGGTCGAGTGCAATGGTACCTACTAATAAGAGTACAAGGGATTGTAACTTTAGTATTAAGGAATGACTAGTGGTAGCGTGAAACGTTTGGAAAGCATTAAAGCCAACAAATAATATATCTCAAGGCCAGTGATCATTCTAGGTCTTCCCACCATTTAGTGAATAGAAATCTGTTTCATTTACAAACTGGTTTGCTGGTGAATATGGTAGTCAGACTATTGCATATAGATTTCTTCAATGAGTGGTTTTGAGGCAATCTTGTTCATTGTTATGGGCTGCAATAAATGTCTGTGAAAGGTGGCTTCTTGGCCTTAGTAACAAATAGAGGTTTTTACCAAGTAAAAATTGAGGTTGGGATGCATTTCCAATATATTCAGCACCAGTCTAGAAACAGGTGGGCCACTTGTTGAGTGTGCAGTGCAGGCTTTATAGATTTTGCTGTAGGAGGCAAAAGACTGCACTGCTGCTGCCTCAGTTGAATTCAGTAGGGCTGACTTATGAGCTGCCATGATTAAAATTGCAGTTCTCTCTTACTAACACTTATTTACCTGGAAGTAAGCCCCATTGAATGCTTGCTTCTGAGTAGACGTGACTCAGGGCAGAATGATATTTGCTGCCACCTGGGCTCCAGCACTGCAGGTGTGTTAAATAACACTGGCATAGTTGGATCATTATCTTCTGAAGCCACAGCTCCCTCTTTTCGTGATATCACTGCCAAAGCCAAAGGTCTAGTGAGTGAGGCTTTCCCTGTGGTGACATTGGTGGAACTAACTGTAGAAATCTCTTAAAGGATATCTGATTCCCACTGTCATTGACCATGCAAGCTGCTCTTTCAGTGACCTGACTGGACTGGTGAAAAAGCAGGTTGACCTTTTGTCACTAGCATGGTTTATTTAGTGCATTTTTACTCTGCTGTTCAGCCAAAAAGGCTTCCAGAGTAGCTTACATATTATCAATAAAAAATAAGTTTTGTAATCTAAAATACATGACACAAAAAGGATGGGGAGGAAAGAGGTGGGTAAAGCAAACTCAGACACCAAAGTTAACTAGCAGTTTTTATAGTGACCAGCTGGAATGAAAAGAGTTCCAGGATAGTAGTAGCCTGACAGAACTGACCTTTCAGTAGAATGCTGATAGATTGGCTCTGTTTGACACCTGCTGCAGCCTATTGGAGTGATTTCTCTTTGGCGATCACCTCCACCTTGTTGTCGAGTCTGGTTTACATTAGGCAGGTGGTTGGTGAAGTTCAAGGGTAGATACTCAACTGGCACTGATGCTGAACAACTGAGCAGCAGGGGTTCTGTTCAAAGAACTTGACAGTGTTTGTGGTGATGAAAAGCTCTGCTGTTGCCATTTTTATAACAGTACCATCTGACAAGGCATTTCTGGTAAATCCAGGCCATCTCTGTTTGAAGGTCAGGTTCTCTCTGTGGTTCACTATTACTTGCTTGCCGTATACCGTACTTTGACAACAATGCTGGAGTTTCTTTTTGAAGTGCTGAACAAGAGGTTCCAATACGTATAACCATCATACTGCTGCAGGGAGGCAGGAGAGGAGTTCTGACCTTTCGTTGTAGAATCTCTTCCCACTGGGGGCTTTCAAGGGATACTGCTCATGAGGAAACGCTTACGCTATGCTTTAGCCAAACCTCTTCCTTTGCAGGGATTACAATTATTCTGTGAGCCACCCTGAGACCCCCAGGTATAGGGAGGTATATAATTAATTAAATAATAATAATAACTTGGTGTGAATACTAGGATCAAACTATAAGATTGACTTTATGTATTGTCTGATGCTAATAGGCATTGAGATACCAAATGGCTGATTGGCTTGTGAGGGGAGAGTAACTGAAAATTTTGTCTCTCACTGATAAATTGGTAAACTTATGCTTACTTATTTACAGCATTTTTATACTGCACAGTAATAAGTTACCTGCATGGTAGACTTTTTTTAGCATATAATATATAGACATATGAACTTAACAAGTT
Organism: Podarcis tiliguerta; assembly: GCF_965153285.1. NCBI lineage: Eukaryota > Metazoa > Chordata > Lepidosauria > Squamata > Lacertidae > Podarcis > Podarcis tiliguerta. Next base: position 33,769,480 of record NC_139540.1, on the reverse strand, counting down.
AAAATAACTACCGTTTTCTGCAGCACTTTGACCTGAACTTATGAATGTTTGATCATAAGCTGATGGACAGGTCTTCAGAGGCTGATTCACAGCACAGCAGAAAATAGCAGGTAAAATAGGTCGGCTGATGTCAAGTGATTGACAAGTGAGTGGCTCCATGCACCTTTCAAACTTGTCCTGTGTAGGGAGATAACAATCTGTCCTACCAGTCCTGTTCTAAGGACGTGTATTTTATCAGCATGCAAACTAATGTGATTAAGGATTTAGAGGACTCCAAAAGGGAACTTATTTTTAGCATTGATTGTTCTGTATCAGGAGGATTGTAATTGAATTATCCTAGAATGCAATTATTATTATTTGAACTTCCTGCATATTGACTTCATGTGAGAGAGTAAATGGTAAAGAAATAGTTATTACCTGTGGCACATATTCTGTGCGCACTTTTTCATGTAGCAAAGCTATCACATGAGTAATCAAGTTAATATGTACATGTGGGTTGCTGTTTAATTAGTATTGTATATTTATGACAACAAACACTTCCATCAATTTAACAATATCCATTTTTTCAGCTGTGTTTGTTATTTCTTCTAAACCAATATGCTCATGATTCTGTGTAATATCATGGAAGAGTGGGCCATTTTTACTGTTCAAAGCATATTAAGGCACTACCTTTATTAGGCCAACCATAATGTCACAAAAGTGTGTAAACTTTCAAGTTCCCCAGAATTCTTTCTCTGGCTAGATTATGAAAAAAAGGCAGGGGGAGATGGGGAAATGCTGTTATTCAAGCCATCTTTGTCTGCACCTGATAGAGTCTTAAATGTGGGAGGAGGTAGCAAACATTCAAAGGAGACCCTTTCAGGTGTTTTGCATGTATCAGGTTGCAACCCAGGCCTTCTGGGGAGGAGAAAACACATAATGATTGAGTCTCCATTTCTGCAAATGCACAACCACCCCTTGCTGCTTAGTTTTGCCTCCATCCTTTGGTGAAACACACAGGTTCCTTTGGTAGGTAGAGAATAATAATAAAAATGCAGTCATTATATAAAAATTGGTAGAGATAAAATATAGCTGCTGTCCTAGGTGAAAAAGTCAACAAAACCCAAATTGGGTAGCTTTACCCGGTGGCTGGAGGGAATTCTCCCTTTATTAATAAAATACCATCTTCAGGTGCTATAAAATCCTTTCCCTCTAGTTTAGGATCCTGGCTAAATTTGGTTTTTTTACCATGTTACAAAAAACAAACAAACAAACAAGCCAAGGTTAACTGTTGTACCATAAGGAAAACTCCATAATATATATTAAGGCAATGCCTTTATTGAGCCAACCAAACTGTTATAAAGGCCTGTGGAATTATAAATCATGGTACAGATGGGAACGTGTAACTGCCAACTTTCACATGTAATTGTTGGAATAATCTGAACATAGTGAATTAGAAGCTCAATAATGATGCACGATGCTAGATGTGTATTGTTAAAAATAATTACTCTAGTGTGTGTGACGGCAAGCAGAAGGAAGGGTTAGAAGCTACTTGGTGCCTCCATCAATGAGGGAAATAATGGTAAAGGATATCCCTGCGCTTATACTGCCTCTGGATTATAGTTTTGGAGTTCCTGGAAAAATGATTGTGCTGGGCTGCTGTTAAGACCTTCTGCTTGCCACACTTCAGTGTGGTTTTGTTTTAAGCAATCTTGTTTGGGCAGGCCTCTTGTCAGCTTGTCCTGTTGACTATTCAGAAACCACATGTGTGGTTTGCTTGTGTTGTAAGACTGCAGTAAGATCTTGAAAAGAATAGATAATAAAAAAGAGGTTGTATTTTTCCCCCCTGTCTCATTTGCACGTTTCTGATAATCTCTGAGTAATTCAAAGTTCTTAATAAAGTAGCTCTTAGAAAAAATGAATTTCTGTTGTTGAAGGTTGCATCTGATGGATCAATAACCCTATATCACTTCCAAAATTGAAAAAATGATGCCTGAGGACCTAGACCAGTTCCTTGAAGAACAAAAAGCAAAATTGGCACAAGACAAAGCAAAGCTTGACAATGATCCACCTTACATGGAAATGCAGGTAGGAAATTGATACTTTATTTTTAAAAAATGGATGAAGAATATTATGACTGTGCTCCTGTATGTAAACAAGTCTGGAAGATAGTGTTTTCACTAGTGGCAACCCCTCTTTAGAAAATGCTAGGCAAATTCTGAAGTCCCTCTGTTGCATTGCAATGCAACCTACAAAGTAAAACAAGGTTGTCAAACCTCTGGCTCTCCAGATGTTATTGGACTCTGACTCCCATCAACCTCAGCTAGCATGGCCAACAGTCATGGATGGTGCATTATAGTCTAGGGCCACAGGTGCCACATCCCTGAACTAAATACAGTGGTACCTTGGTTCTCAAACACCTTGGTACTCAAACAACTTGGAACCCAAAAAATGCAAACCCAGAAGTAAGTGTTCCGGTTTGCGAAATTTTTTCAGAAGCCGAACGTGCTCCGTTTTGGGTGTTACGCTTCCGATTTGAATGCCACACTTCCATTTTCAGTGTTACGCTGAGGTCTGTCTGTTTTTGATATTTATTTTGTGTTTTTGTGACTGTGTGGAACCCAGTTCAGCTACTGATTAATTGATTGATTGATTGATTGATTGTGTGACTGCAGTACAATGTTTATTGCTTTCATTTTATGGATCAATGGTCTTGTTAGATAGTAAAAATCATGTTAAAGTGCTGTTTAGGGGTTGTTTTTAAAAGTCTGGAACGGATTCATCAATTTTGCATTATTTTCCATGGGAAAGCGTGCCTTGGTTTTGGAACGGATTTCCGGAACGGATTAGAGAACTAAGGTACTACTGTAATGTTATTATTGTGACAGCATGTTAATTCTGTCTGTCTTAACAGTTTCTTTTCCTTTTCAGAACAAAAGTGCAGAGAAGCTTTCTGAGACCAGCAAAATGTTAATAGCCATGGCTAAAGAAAACATTCCACCAAATAGTCAACAGACTAGTATACACGGTATTTGCATTTATTTATTTTTTTAAAATGCTTATTGTATTACATTAAGAGAGAACATTACTGTATTTACTGTCACTTTATTTCCCAATGTAGTTCCACACCTAACTGCTCAAAGTCATATATATATAAGTGGTGGTCCTTTCCACCAATGTGAAGCAGGGAAAGAGAACTATGCACATGGTACTATATACTCATAATAAGAAACTGCAGCAGAGCTAATATCTTTCTTTGACACAGAGGGATTCCTGTGCAGCTGGGTTGTGTTTTTGGAGAGATACAGTTTCTGAGGCAATATGGCTTTACTGATACTGTGCTAATAAAACAGTTGCATTTAGTTGTAAATGCACTGAGCCCAGCCTTGGCTGGGGAGGGCGGGGTATAAATAAAAAATTATTATTATTATTATTATTATTAATGGCACATCTTTCCCTTGCATAGTCACGCTAAAGTATTATGGCCTGCCTTCTTACCTTGGTTGCCATTCTTTTCATAAATTGCAACAGCTGAGATTCCTTACTCAGTGGATAAAATACAGTCTGAATATACTTTTGGCCTTCAGTAAATACTTAGAGGTACAGTACATACGTAGTGGAAGATATACAGCTTTTTTTCGCAGCATTAAGTTCTTTAAATTAGAAAGATTGTACTTTTCATTGGCATTGCCTCTTTCATGTGCATTTACATTGCTTTATTTAAAATATTCTAGCTGCCTATATTGCATTTCCCAGCCTCTGCATTTTCAGGTGTCTCTTTTTCTCAGTAGCTTACTGTCTGCTTGTTTTTTCTCTGCAATTTCCATCCGCATATGCACCAATTCCTTTTTCATTTTGGGCTTAGGGACAGATACCTCCTACAGAGGGTTCTTGCAGCAAGTTTATCGTTGCTTAGCAACACCTTTCGTCTCTCTCAGCGTGCAGTTCTATGCTGCTTAAATTTAATTTATTCTCATACATGCTGTCATGCTGCTATTTTTTGTGGCTTCCATCTGTGATCAAGGTCCCCCCCACCCTTTCTTGGTAATGACATTTGAGCTTGCTATATAAATGTCCATGGAAATGGGTATTGAACTAATTAGAAACTGAAATTGCAGACCCTATGTTTAGGTGAGGAGGGTAATGTTAAAGTAGACCTTTGCTTAAGTTCTGGGTTCATTCTTTCAGAAAGCAAAGTAAGAGCCATGTTGCTTCATATCAAAGCAATTGGGTTTTCAAATTCAGATAGTAGAAGTACCAGCACGCTAGCTGAGGAAAACATGTCCTGTCTGCAAGTTATAACAGCAGTAGTACCTTAGATCGATACTGAGGCTGGCATTATGCATTCTCTTTCGCTTGGCAAGCGCTGTCACTCAAAAGGCAGACTGAAGCTCTTTAAACAAATGGTTAGAGGCTACTCAAGGGCTCGCAGTACCGGCATCCCTGTTTGTTGTTGCTAAAAATTGTGGCAGTTTCTGTACCAGCACTTCATGGTGTATACTAGCACCTATTTTTCTACAAAAAAAGCACTGTAAACGGTACTTAGTAATTAACATTAGGTCCCATTAATCATATAGATAATATTTTGTTTAAAGTTTGCAGATAAAGCCCTACAGCTGATTACGACTGTGAGAATCCCCTTCTAAGTCCTTGGGCCTTGAAGCTGTCTCCACTGTTTATCCAAGACAAGGCTACAAGATGGTCTGATTAATGACATCCAATAGCTAGATACGTAACTCGAATATGTGTGTCATGTAGCAAAAAGGTAACATGAGCCACTGACACTTGGTGGCTAAAGATGTGGATTCGGCAGCTTTCTGTTCAAATATTGATTCTGGCACGGACTTGCTTTGTGTGGCTTTTGGCAAGTCACTCTTTGGGTGCCAGTTCTTCATCTGACCAAATGAATAAGACACTGACCTACTTTGCAGGAATGTTTGGGTGGGCAAAACACAATATATTGTGTATGTTTGGAAGTTAAAAGTTACAGATAAAGGATACTTCTGCTACTAAGAAATTGAGAGACATGAACCCCGAGATATACATCTAGGATAAAAGTATCTCCACGGTTGCTGAAAAGTGGCTACTATAAATACATGGAATTATGTATTTAGACCATAGCAGACAATGTCCTTTCAGATGGAGAAATTAAGCTAAGGAACCTGCTTCCGGGTCTGCTCTGCCTTAATGGAGGCAGCCCCCACAACAGTGGGACATCGTTGGCAAAGGAAAAAACCCAAGGATGATTGAGGGTAATCATCCTTGCAAATTCCCCCCAGGGACAGGTGGAATGGGCTTCACTTGCAGTTCATCTTGGTACCTGACTCTTGCTTTGGCATGGAATACAGGGGTCAGGAAGGCGCTGAGTGCAAAAGCACCTCACCTGCCAAAACCACCACCGCCATTAAGAAGTAGAGGTTCTCCTGTTAACTAGAGCTTAATTGGAGTAAAGTACAGGCGCGTGCTAAAAGAAATGAGATCACAAACTGCAGAACAAGCCAACTGCAAGTACTTTAAGGTGCAAAAGACGGTATAATTGAAAACTAATAAAAAATTATTATTAATCTAAGGAACCAATGAGTTATCCAATGGTTCTAACTAATACTGCAATCTGATATACATCCTGCCTTCCCTCTCTTGAAATGAGAGCCATTAATATCAGCCAAAAAAGTGGAAAGAGAGATTTGCCAGAAAATGAAATCTTACATTAAATATTGACAATATTGACTGGTGGTAGGAGGGTTTGCTTAACCCATTTTCCTGCTGACACTCCCCACCCTCCTAAGCTGCTTTTCCTTCCTGCAGGAGAAAATCCTCTCTGCTGTAAAAAGGCTCCTTGGTTGAAGTAGAATGGTAATATCTTAGTTCCTCCAGCATTGTCATTTGTTATGATGAAATTCTTCTGCCACATAGCTGCATTTGCTATAAAAGCCAGAAAAGTTATTTTGCTCACTTCTTCCTGTCTGTAAAAATCTCCCAATGACTCAGCCGTTTGGAATTAAATTTAGTGCAAGCTGGTCCTATTTTTTTCCACTTTTGAAAGACTAATAGATTTTATGGGTAAGCTTAGAAGTCTGAGAAATAGTGCTTAATCTGGTGGTACACTTTTACTGTAAATGTTCAAGTTTAGACTTATGTGCCAATATGTTGACAGTAATCTGACAGTAGGTTAAATGACATCACTATAAATGACCTTAAAATAACAATTAAGTGTTGCTCACTCTCAGAGGCCACTGAGGAAACACCATGACAGCACCAAAAAATGTATGTCTTCTGTATTTATTTTTTCATCTGTAAGCTGTTGTATGTTAGGATATAAGATACATTCTTGCTACAGCTGATGGAAGTTTTAGTCCTAACGTTCTGGAGGGCATTAGCTTGGGATGGCTGGATCAGACTAATGGTTGTCTAGCTCTGTGTTGTATTTTCTGTCAGTGGCCAGCTGGGTGCCTATGAGAATCTCACAAGCTGGACATGATGGTGATGTCCTTCTTCTGTTTGTTCTAGCAGTTGGTATCTAATGATAAACCACCTCTGTCATTGGGAATTCCGTTTAGCGGATGTTAACACTTTTATGCCACACTTCAACAAACTATATTAGAGAGAAAAAAGCAACTAGCATATTCTACTGAGTAATGCAGGGCTTTAGCTGACAATGTAAACTAGGTACTACATGTGATGCTACTTACTAGTCAAGATTGTTCCCAGCTGCAGTTAGCTAAATATTTATTCTACAGTCTTGCCGTTGTACATATCTCTCTGCCTTTCTGTCAGCTGTAGTGATCTGTTATAGGGTTAGCTTTGGTTGAAATAGTCCTATGATGTCACAAACAACAAACTCATGCAGAGGATGCGGCCATTTTTGTTACCACAGTATAATGTGCATTATGAGGTGCAAAAGTTAAATTGTTGCCCTGAAGTGCATTGTCATGTGCCCTCAGTTGCATAGTTTCCATGAATCAGAATAGAGATGGGGAACTTTTTGGCCTTCCATATATTGCTGTCTCCAGCCACCATGGCTAACAGTAGAGGATTATGGGGGCTGTAGTCCAACAACATATGGAGGACAATAGGATCTCCATCCCTGAACTCGAATTTTGTTTGATGAGAAAACATGATTAAAATTATATACTGTATTTTTCGCCCTATAGGACGCACTTTTCCCCTCCAAAAATGAAGGGGAAATGTGTGTGCGTCCTATGGGGCGAATGCAGGCTTTCGCTGAAGCCTGGAGAGCGAGAGGGGTCGGTGCGCACCGACCCCTCTCGCTCTCCAAGCTTCAGGAAGCTCTGCGAAGTCGCGCCGGTCTCCTGAGGGCTGCGCAGAGCTGCCTACAGCCCCTAGCTTCGCGCAGCTCTGCGCAGCCCTAGGGAGCCCGGCGCGAAGTCGCGTCGGGCTCCGGATAGCTGTGCAGAGCTGCTTGCAGCCCCGGGCTTCGCACAGCTCTGCGCAGCCCTAGGGAGCCTGGCGCGAAGTCGCGCCGATCTCCCGAGGGTTGCGCAGAGCTGTCTGCATTCCAAAGCCTGGGGCGCACTGAAGAGTGCGCCCGGGCTTCGCGCAGCTCTCCGCAAGCCTGGGGAGACCGGCGCGACTTCCCGCCGAGCTCCCTAGGCTTGCAGATAGCAGGCTGTTCTCAGGGCTGGGGTTGGGGGAAGCTCGGGCTTCCCCCGCGCCAGCCCCGCGCCTGGGGGGGGAAATAATTCCCCCCCCTTTATTTCCCCCCCCCAAAAAAACTAGGTGTGTCCTATGGGGCGGTGTGCCCTATGGGGCGAAAAATACGGTATGTCTAAAGGTTTTAGCCTTTGAAAATATTCTGCATATACCAGTGTTGAAACATGAATTAACTTTGAGACAACTACATAGTTTACTCTTTTGGAATTATCTCAGTGATTAGCTCTACTAATTTTTTCTTTAAAGTTATACTGCTCTTTGGTTCCTTGGAATGTTATTGTAAGGTGTTTGAATGCTGTCCTTGGTGTCCAGTCTGCCACACATGCACATCCGCATTGTTTGCATAGCTCATGCCTATGTTCTGAAATGCTTACTTGCAGATTATGGCTTAAGCTTGCCTCTCGGGGAAGAATATGAAAATAAAAAGCACAAATTGAAGGAGGAGCTTCGACAAGACTACAGGCGTTACCTTTCTCAGGTAAAGGACTTTATATCTGATTAAATTTCCGGTGCTAGCTGGCAAAGTGAAAAGTACATTTAAGCTGGCATTTGCTACGAACCGGAGATATACTAATTTCTAGAATTTATTACTGCGGCTTATGTTGCACATTATTTAGTCCCAACATTGTGCTTGGTGCTGTACAGAACATAAATGACAAGAAGCTCTTGGAATAGATTAGTGGAAGAGGGTTTTCAGGAGATTTGGTGGAGGAAAAGTAGGTGGCCTGATGAACAGGGCAAAGCTGTCTCTTGGGCAAAGGGAATAAAGTAGTGTTGGCAGAAGGGGAAGGGGTTAAAAAATGGAAGACTTCACTGATGGGGACCACACAGTCACTGGGTGGGGGCTTGGGGGTGGGGAGAACCACAGCCAGTGCTGCCGCATAAGTAATTATAGGAATAGTTGTTATAAAAGGAAATGCAGAACACCTAGCATCATTGAAACCACATATATTGTGTGTAGACTGGTTGGAGGACTGAAACCTGCGGAAGGTGGAAGATGAAGAAGGGTTGCTGAAAAGCAACTGGAGTCGTGTGGGGCCAGGAGAGGTCAATGCCTTAAAAGCAAAGGCAGCTGGGAGGACAGGTTGTTGATGCCGAAAGTGCTAGGTCAAGGAGAACGAAGCAGTTGGATTATTAGCATAAACTTTGAAAAGAACAATTTCAGTGCACTGAAACAGGGTGGATCAGAGAGCCAAATGTCAAAAAGTGCAGGCAAAAAAGATAGATTATATATCTGAGGTTACTAAATGAAGGCCGATGGGAAAATTCAGTGATTGTTTTCTCCAGTTTATACAGATTATATATATTATATACTCTCAGTAGAGATTTAAAGGTCAGCAGAGTAGATAAATATATTTCAGAAGTATTTTAATGTACATGTTCAGAATCTGCTGCTCAAGAATCAAAAACTACTTTTCTGAAATATTTTTAAATGCACACATGCCACTCTGAAGGGTGAGTGAGATTGCAATGAAACGGATTTTGATAGGATGTTCTTTATGAATAGTCTGTTTTCCTGACTTTTAGGCTATTTCACAGACAAAAAAGAAGGTAGGGTGCTTGCATCATGCTACTCTTCAAATTAATATAACATTGTGCTTGGTTGTAAATTGCTAATGAAAAGTTTTGGGGGTGAAAATCAGTCTTTGTGCTTTGCTGTGCTCTGTGAGCTGCCTCATCACATGATAATTATGCATAATTTCGACTAATGTCATATTTCCACATTGTCTTTTCCTTTGATTTCACTGCTCAATTGATAGTCCTCTTCATTACCTTTCATTTAATGAATGTTTGCTGCAGAGCATGCTAATATTGAGGAATCTCTGTACAGTGGAACCATCAGTTTGAGCTAATTTAAATGATTAATCTTGGAATGCTCTTAAAAAGAGAGCCTTATTATTCAATTATACCTTATTGGAATTCTATCTTGGATTTACCTGCCTATGCAGAAAAATTTCCAATAATATGGAAACATATAATAGTTATTGGCATATAGACCAGGGAACAGGCAAGAAAGAAACTGCAATCCTCTGCACACTTTCAGGAGAGCAAATCCCATTTTATATCCTGGGACTTATTTCTGATGAAACTTGCATAAGATTGTGCTACATGTTACTCAACTTGATGGTGTCTCTTGTTATTAACTTCTCTTTTTAAAGTTAAGATACAAATGGTGTACACAAACACAGCATTTTCTGTTTGGAGCTTCAAATGATGCATTTTTTAAAAAAATGCAGCAGCATGTTTTATATTTCTATTCACCAGATTCCTTGTGTGCGCAATAAAATAACCATGATTTAGGCTTTTACTATCTAATTTAGATTAAAATGAGTGGTGGAATAATAAAATACTGGGTCACAATAAGTACACATCGTAGGACAGTACTACTCAAGTCAATTTTGGTAGTTTCATGATGATGCATTGGCCCATAGTTAGGTTACTGCTCTCAGTATAAGCAAAAAAACCCCCTGTATTTTGCTGAAAGAATTGGCTTGTATAAATTGGCTCTGTGATAGAAATTATTTGAGATTAATTTAAAAGATTGTATCTAACCGTGTTGCACAGTATGCCTTCCATCAGTGCAACAAGGAGGGACGTAATTTTGGGCAATTTCCCAAGATTTGATTTCAGGGCCTGGGCATGGATGGAACAACAGAGTAGAGGGGGAGGGGAGCGGAGGTTTCCCTTTTGCTGATGGAAATCTTACTGTAAACTGAATACTGTAAGTTGCACCATTGGATACAATGCATAATACATAGTAAGGCTGAACTACTTTAATATATATATTTATTAAATTATTTGGCATCGTCTATATCAGATCAATGCATATGGTCATTGGTTTTCTCTTGTGCAGAAAAAATACCTTACATCTGGTGAAGTTGACCCATTTACTCAGGGACTATCACTTCCTATTGGTGACAGGAGGTCTGCTAAGGTAGGTGCACAAAAACTCAGTAAATATTGCATGGTGTTTGCAGCTTAATATATAGAATTCCCACACCTGTGAAAACTGAAGCTTTTGTATGATGTACCTTAGCAGGCCACCTGCAGAAGGTTTTAGTTATATGCCACTGGAGAAAGCACAGCCCTTTACTTGCAGTGCAGTCCCTAGCCTGAAAACTGCTGGCTGACTGGAGTTAGGAAGCAGTGGAAGTGCCTCACTGTCAGAGGGGCAAGTTCATGATGGAGGCCCCCACTATAACTGAGGACAGCTTTGTGGGTGTAGAGCAACCTCGGCCCTCCAGATGTTTTGAGACTACAATTCCCATCATCACTGGTCCTGCTAGCTAGGGATCATGGGAGTTGTAGGCCAAAAACATCTGGAGGGCCGAGTTTGAGGAAGCCTGGTGTAGAGCTTCTGCAGTTGATAGTTGTTTGGTTGCAGTAGCCAGAGTTAGGCTCAGAAGCAGGGCATTCGTGAGGAAGGGATAAGATGGAGGCATTTGTTCAGAGATGCTGCAGGATAGGGCCCTGTCTGTATTTCAGCCTGGAGCCGGCAAAACAAATTCTCCTTCCCATTGGAACCAAGGGGTGGCGATGCAGGGGGAGGCTTAAAAAAGAAAAGAAGGAACAATTTAAAAAGAAAGAACAAAAATGGGTGGGGAGAAGTAAATGCTTTCTTACCACCACCCTGCGCTTCAGATTGTAGCAGGGATGTGTCGCTAGACTAGCTGTCATGCCTTGCCCCCTCCACGGTCCCTGCCCACCCGCCTGGTGTGTGGATCTCTTATTGCTTCTGTACAACTGTTCAAATCAGTTAGAATGCTGCCTTGATTTCAGCCCAGAAATGAAATCTTTTTGAGCCTCTGTTGGATTGGAGCTTTTTTCAGAGGTGAAACTTGCGTCAAAATGTGTCATTGTGGAGTGCTCTTGTTCAGGACACTCCGTTCCATTTCCTCACCCCCCAAAACCCCTTGTTTTCTATCTTTCCTTCTGAACACCATTCTGTAGCTCCTGAATACACTCAGTTCTTATTGAGCTATTTTGGGTGTTCTCTCCCTGTTCCTGTTGGCACCTCCCTCTTACTCCTAAGAAGTGCTGTTTTGGCAGTTATAAGCACCAGCACTCTGAAAATTGAGATAAATAGTAGTACATCTGTTGTGCAAAATATTTATCTTCATTAGTATTGTTTCTGTGGATTGTCTTATGCCATATCTCATCTACAAAGTCCTCTTGGATACTTGGCCGTTTGACATTTAACAGATGGTGAGAATGCCAGATATTGGGTACTCATAAAGAGAAGCTCTAGTTTATTCTCCTGCTCTAAGGAAGAAACCTCCACATACTGTTTCATGTTAACTGGTTAATTTTCACCTTGCAGATTTAGTTATATGCATGTCACCCAAACAAATTGTCTGTACAGTGGTACCTCGGGTTACATACACTTCAGGTTACAGACTCCGCTAATCCATAAATAGTGCTTCAGGATGAGAACAGAAATCATGCTCCAGCAGCGTGGCGGCAGCAGGAGGCCCCATTAGCTAAAGTGGTGTTTCAGGTTAAGAACGGACCTCTGGAACGAATTAAGTACGTAACCATAGGTACCACTGTATTTCGGAGCTCTCTGTACTATTATTTCTGTAGCATCATCCACATGAATACAAATTATGAGAGGATAGGTCCCTTCTCCAATGGACTACCAATCTAGTTAAAAGGAAATGATCAAGCTGTAACTTTTTTAGGGAAAGCATTCCTCAGTCTGGTTCTTAGTCATACTGATTTTATTTCTTTACGGCTAAACAAAGTAAAGACTATTTAATTTATTACTCTCCGGTATTAATGCCAAATCACATTCCTTAGTTCTAGTTGGAGGATCACTTGTGATTCAGATGTTTTTGGAAGCTTTTTTAAAAAACCAAAAAACAAAAAACCCTACTTGTTTATTTTCCAATCATAAGATATAAAATCAACAGTAAGCTTATTTACAATAAAATGTGAGATACAAGATCAAATATTGTTGTACAGTGTGCATTAGCATACCATTGACTGTGTTTTAGTATTTTTATTGATCTCTTGGTACTTTTAAGTTTTTAAAAAGAAAATGAAGTTTTGGCTTTGCTTAAATTGAAGTCTCATAAGTTTACATGCTAGAAGATATCAAAGTTTAGCATATTTGAAACAGGAACTAATACAAAAATAAAAGAGAAACGTTAATGAAAAGCCAGAGTTTCATATGTACTACTGTACTAATAAAACGTTGTAAACAGTATAAAAAGCATCATTTTATTATCATCCTGTGTCTGTGGTGTTTAAAACCTTTTGTAGATCCAATACGCTTTCCAATGTCTGTTCTAGGACAGGCTAAGACTTGAAAGAAACAAAGAATACAATCAGTATCTCAGGGAAAGAGAAGACTGGAATGAAAGGTTAAGAAGAGTAGGGAAGAAGCACGAAGAGGTAAACCACAGGCAGAGATTCTCGACTCTTTCACTGTTCACAAACCCATTATTTAGACTTTAAATTTAGAATTATTCTGGGCACGGCACGGTATGGGCAGGCTAATATTTATAGTTTGTTGAAATATAAAATTAATCCTGTTTCTATTCTTAAGATTTTATTTGGAAGATGCTGCGTATGTCACATCCCTTAACACTGCCCTTGTTATCTTCTTTCCCTTTTTTAGCTCTATGAAAATGGGGGGTGGGGTGGGGTGGATAGAAATACCCAGTTGCAGTGAAGATGTGGCCCATGCCATCCTGCTTTCTTTGCATTTATGTATTTATTTTAGTCAGTTAAAATACAACATTGATTCTGATATTCACTAAAGTACGCACTGCAACATTGCCATTTAATAAGTGGTAGTAACATTATGCAGTCTATTTTAAAGCCTGCTTTTCTGGGTTGGCATTGAAACGGCTTATTAAAATGATAATGATTAACGGCTTCCTTTGTGTTTAGCTTTAAAAATGTTTGTCTTTGTGTTAACAGCATGACACAGACACAAACAAAAAAGGCATTGCTGTCACCAGATCCCAGCCAGCATTACATACCCCAGCATTACAGCCACCAATAAGAGATGAAGAATTCTTCAAGAAAGATGCTTGCACTTCTACAGATACCTTTGAAGAGCTGTCAGACAAGAGACAATCAGTAGATCAACACCACAAACCAAAGAATGACATTGGACATGGGGACACCCTGTTGCACAAACAACTTGATGAAGTATTGAACATTTCCAACAGAAAGCACCAAAGACTGGATAGCAAACCTGAGACCTTTTCTAGAAGGCATCACAGGTTTGATGAAGGTCATGATCCTGAAATAGACGATGAAATGGACCCTAGATTTCGATATGAAAGCGACTATGACAAAAAGCCACTGAGGGTCTTTCATGCTCAAAGGTAACTTTAACTTCCTGGCACTTTGGGCCAAACTGGACATGACACCTTTCTGTCACTCTGTGGTTTTTATGAGAACTAATAGCCAATATGAGAGTGTGCTATTTTTGTTGGGATTGTACTGGAGAGAAAAAGAATGGTGTGGCCCTTCTGAAAATCTCCCTGTAACTCGTTACCAGACTTGAAAGAGCAGTTCCTGTTTGTGCTCATTCATAGCAACTCCTCAGTCTGCTATTAATATCCTTAAGAACACCTGACTGCTGATGATGCGTTTAGCATCACCTCTCCTTTATTGTGCAAAACAGGTGCACACTGTTTGGCAAATTACAGAAATAGAGCCATCTCCCTTTTCTGTGTCTATCCATATGTTAATTGAGTGAAACAAACCACCTCCAGCCCAGAAGAAGGATGTTTGTAAACTTCATTTTTTTAGCTAAGGCTGGCACTGGAATATGGTGTGGTAATACCATTACTTCAGTTCAGTTCAACTACTGCATGTGATTGTGCATTTAGAGTAGAGCATTATGTTATACCATACTAAGTTTGCATTTCTATCCTGGGTGCAGCTGTGCAGCAGTTTTGAAAGGGAAGGGAGAACATAAATATGCAATGGACATCAATCCTAGAATCCACACACCTCTGTGACTTCATCTCACTCTGATTCTTGGCCCTTTTCCTATAAGCTCTGATAACTGTACTATCTCTGTGGGTTACGTAGTCAGAGTGACATAAATCTCAGTTATAAGAAATGTGTTGTTTTTTTAAAACGGTTCACAATTACTTTCTGAGAAGGCAGGATTTTTGTTATCTGGATGTCCAGAGCTTTAGAGCTTTAGCATAGATGAGGGCCCCAAATTCCTACCACCTTGCAGCAAACTCCTGTGAGAAAACTCTGTTTCTGGCAAATACCGACACCTCAACTTCTTCATTAGTTTTCCATCTTTTCTAAAATGGTCAGTTTCATTGGTTTAGAAAGAGCGATTTCTTCTCTTTGATCAGAAGCAAAATTGCCAAAAGATATCACAGTTTGAAAAAGTAAAAATACATAGGAGTTATGCAGAGGCTATCATTTAAGAGATTTCACCTAAATCCATGATTCAGCTTAGCAATTACAAGCACATGACTTTAATGTGCATTCCTTTTTGATCTAGTAATACCTCCGTGAACGTCCGCCTTGTCTAGCGTCCATTCCGGTTGAACCTCCGCAGCAAACCCGGAAGTACCGGAATGAGTTACTTCCGGGTTTGCTGCTCGTGCATGCACAGAAGCGCTAAATCGTGCTTTGCACATGTGCAGAAGTGCAAACCGTTCCGCGCATGTGCGCAGACTCGGCCCTTTGCCCTGCGTCCTTTTCAGCTAGCGGTCGGGGCTCTGGAACAGATCCCAGTCGCAAAACGAGGTACGCCTGTATTTTCTTCTTATGGTTGGGTAATGTGCCCTGGGAATCACATTTGAAACCTTTGCAGTTGCTTATTTTGACCCATCTGCAATCCTTAGGGATGCAAATTTAAATTAAGGTTTGGATTCTTTCGATAACCAATGAGTTGCTAGGGGCAACTTGCCTGCCCTGAACTAGAGTTTCTTGACAGGAGGATTGCATACTAAATGTAGTTTGTTTTGATTGGCCTATTATCTACTTCTTTCTCATGTCAGAATCCAAAGCACTAATGAGCAAGCACAAGCTGCTGCTGGCAGTGTTCCATATGCAACAGGACTAATCATTGGTATGTATGTATGTATGTATGTATGTATGTATGTATAATCTACCTAGCGGGGGAAGTTGTGTTGTGATAACTGCCATAATATGTTATACCTTTTGTTGAGATTTGAGGTGTTTGTTGTTGTTGTTTAGTTGTTTAGTCGTGCCCGACTCTTCGTGACCCCATGGACCAGAGCACGCCAGGCACTTCTGTCTTCCACTGCCTCTCACAGTTTGGTCAGACTCATGTTTGTAGCTTTGAGAACACTGTCCAACCATCTCGTCCTCTGTTGTCCCCTTCTCCTTGTGCCCTCCATCTTTCCCAACATCAGGGTCTTTTCCAGGGAGTCTTCTCTTCTCATGAGGTGGCCAAAGTATTGGAGCCTCAGCTTCACAATCTGTCCTTCCAGTGAGCACTCAGGGCTGATTTCCTTAAGAATGGATAGGTTTGATCTTTTTGCAGTCCATGGGACTCTCAAGAGTCTCCTCCAGCACCATAATTCAAAAGCATCGATTCTTCGGCGATCAGCCTTCTTTATGGTCCAGCTTTCACTTCCATACATCGCTTCTGGGAAAAACATGGCTTTTACTATACGGACCTTTGTTGGCAAGGTGATGTCTCTAATTTTTAAGATACTGTCTAGGTTTGTCATTGCTTTTCTCCCAAGAAGCAGGCGTCTTTTAATTTTGTGGCCGCTGTAGCTTATAAAGGTTAGAGATTGTAAAAACCCCAGAGTACAACGTTAGAAGAAATGTTTCACCCTCCTGCTCCTGTCCTGAAAACATTTTAAGACAAAGCTGCAGAAAAATAGCCGTGTTCTAGCACTTTAATAAATTGCTGTTTCTGAAATGGAGCACCAACAAAATGATTAAATAACAAATAATTATTAATAGCATAATAATAATAACTATTAATTATTATTTATAACCCACCCATCTGGCTGGGTTTCCCCAGCCACTTTGGGTGGTTCCCAAAAGAATATTAAAAACATGATAAAACATCAAACATTAAAAACTTCCCTAAACAGGGCTGCCTTCAGATGTCTTCTAAAAGTCAGATAGTTGTTTATTTCCTTGACATCTGATGGGAGGGCGCTCCACAGGATGGGTGCCACTACCGAGAAGGCCTTCTGCCTGGAATTACAGTTCAAGGGCTAAGCCATGTGCAAGATTTGCAACGGGATCTCTTACATTTTGTTTCCTTAAGTGCCTCCCGGTGAAGGCATGACTACATTCTTTTGTAGTTGCTTCACTCTGACAATTGTTCAGCTGATTCTCCAACTTTGACACTAATTTTCACTAATGTGAAAATGGTTTGAGCTGTCACATCTACTGAGAAATAAATCCTATTAAATTCAATGTGATTTTAGCCTTGGTTGCAAACTATAGAGTGCAAAATATTCTTTGGCACAATGATGTTCAGTGGGATTTGTGCTTATTCATCTTTGGTCCGGATTGTGTCCAAGGCAGGAAGAGATCTATAGTTCATTTTTGTTGTCAAAGTAAGAGAACAGGGGAAAGAGGTTTGGAAAATGCACTTCCTTGGAAGTGGTGATTTTAGGAGTAGCGGAATTGCTGCAGGTGATAGAGTTCTGCTGTGTTTATGGCACAATTTTAGCAGAATCTATGTACAGTGGTGCCTCGCAAGACGAAAAGAATCCGTTCCGCGAGTCTTTTCGTCTTGCGGTTTTTTCGTCTTGCGAAGCAAGCCCATTAGTGGATTAGCGTTATTAGCGCTATTGGCAGTTTAAGGGCTATTAACGGCTTTTTAAGGCTTAAGGGATTAGCGGATTAGCTGCTAAAAGGCTTTTAGCAGCTTAGCGCTTCAGAAAAAGGGGTTGGGGAGCGAAAAAACCCCTCAAAAATTTTCGTCATTTTCGTCTTGCGAAGCAAGCCCATAGGGAAATTCGTCTTGCGAAGCGCCTCTGAAAATGGAAAACCCTTTCGTCTTGCGGGTTTTCCGTCTTGCGAGGTATTCGTCTTGCGGGGCACCACTGTATCTATGATGCCTGAAGAGCAACTTGTAGGTATTTTAGCTACTATCTTCATTTTTAGGTGGTCAAGACAGAGAGCTTATCCAGAGAAGAAAAGAGCAATACAGGCGAGATCTGATGGAACAAATTGCAGAGCAACAAAGAAATAAGAGACGGTAACCAGAAGCTACTGGACTAACAATAATTCAAACTGATGAGTGATAAGTATTGAAAACTTTGTGAGAAATATGAAGGGAAAATCTTTTTATTACTAACAGCTTGGGATAATGTATTGATATTTAAATCTTAAAGGTTTCATTTTTCCTCCCAGATTGCTTCTTATCTCTTGAAAGCATGTCCTATTGCATCTTCAGAATGGTAATTAATGCAAGGATAAGGAAACAGGGATGGTGTTTGTCTGGTCATTTCTGCTTATGGAAGCCTAACTCTGTATAGAAGCTTAAGGTACCTCTTAGTTGTACAGTGGTACCTCAGGTTAAGAACTTAATTCGTTCTGGAGGTCCGTTCTTAACCTGAAACTGTTCTTAACCTGAGGTACTACTTTAGCTAATGGGGCCTCCCGCTGCCGCTGTGTGATTTCTGTTCTCATCCTGAAGGAAAGTTCTTAACCCGAGGTACTATTTCTGGGTTAGCGGAGTCTGTAACCTGAAGTGTCTGTAACCTGAGGTACCACTGTAATGGGAGGCAGAACAGAAGCCTCAACCTTGGTTCCTCCCCCTTCATTTCAGTATGTGTCCCTTGAAGATTGTTTCACATATATGTAATGGAAAGTAGGAAGGAATCCACATGGGAAATATAATGAGGGAGATGGTTGACTAATCACTAGACCAATGTAATCTGAAACAAGTTCCTACTGGTTCTTCAAAACCTTATATGTCCGACTATTAAGAAAAGATTATTAAATTAAAGCATAAATTAGTTATTTTAACTGTTCTGTTCTGAGAGATCCAGAGATATGTGGTGCGTTGGATGAGGGTGGTTCAGCTTGAACCAGGGAGGCACGGGTTCAAATCCCAGCTTGGGCATGATACTCACTAAGGGGCCTTGGTTAAAACTCTGCTTCTTAAGTCAGCCTAACTCTCAGGATTGTTCCAGTGATAAAGTGAAAGGATCCATTGTATGCCACCCATTGTTCCTTTGAGAAAGCGTGAGATACAAATGTTATGCACAATATTTCTGTCCTTATCTTTTGTGTGTGTTTGTGTGTATTTCTTTGATAGTGAAAAAGAGCTTGAGCTCCCAGTTGCTGCATCTGGAGTTGTAGACCCCGAGAAGAAGGTGAGGAATTTTAACGTTCAGGTCTTCTCAGGTTTAGCTAACCGTTTTAAGATGTACCTGTGTCAATGTGGTGCAGTGGTTGGAGTGTTGATCTGTAACCTGAAAGTATAGGGTTCAAATTCACACATGGCCATGAAGCTCACTGGGTGACCTTGGGCAAGTCACGGTCTATCAGCCTACCCTACCTCACAGGGCTGTTGTGAAGATAAAATTGAGAAGGGGAAAACCAGGTACATGGGAATGGGCATCCAGTTCCCCGCAGCTGTTGTACAACATTGAAAACATGTGATTTGAGGACTCTTTAGGACTCTTTAAGTTGCTTCCTAGACTTCGATATAAAAATGAAATGCCTTTGTTTTGGCGCAAGTAACTGACTGAAACAAAAGCCAGATGGCAGTGCCTCTTTGTAAGCAAGGAGAGTTAACTTTATAGGTACTCAACACTGGATGCATTTGTGCCATAATAAATCATGACTTAACATGATGTGCGTATGCCACAGTGAGCCTTGGGCTTGCGCATTTCCCCCTCCCCTGACAAGCAGCTGGAAAGGTAACTTTGGAGTCTTTACTATTGGTTTCCCTTAAACATGGCTTGTCATTTTATCCAAAGCAGGGAATCGTTTTTTGCAATGAACTATGATCAGTTTCAAAACAAGCTGACTACAAACCATGAGTTAGAAAGTTGCCTTGTTAAAACTAATTTTAGTTTGGTTTCTGAACAGGCTAGTATCTGAAGCTGGTGGGAAGCAGAAGTTTTCATGCTCAACTAGTGACTGTTGCATGCAGCACTTTTTGGACAATGCTGTGTTACATCACTCCCAGATGTCCTCAATCCCATTGTGAAGTGGAGGCTAGTTCCCCCCCCCCATAAATAACCCCCAAACAACCCCACCTCAGCAAAGCTAGCCACAAACCTTTCAGGTGTGTTGGATGGGGGGAATTGGATTGTGGGCCAAGTGCTAATGAAGAGTTAAATAAGGGTCAAGGGGCCTTTCTAAGGGAAGGGGCAGTGTCTGGACAGGTCCTGTACTGTCAATCATACTTTCTATGTGAACAAGGGGCAGAGGACCCAACTGTTTTTGCACATAGGACACACAATAATTGCTTTGGGGCATTTGTTGTGGTAGGGCACTCAGTGGAACATGTAACCTCAGAAGAGGCTATGAAAGAAGGTCTAGTAAATGTTAATACCTTGTTAAAAGAATAACTGGGGCTGGGTATAAGCATCAACATTGTATTAGGTGACTGAAAGTTGGCAGTACTTTCCATCTATTTACATTATTCTGCTGCTTTTAAAAGTTTTCCTTCTGGTATAACTATGTAGTCTGGGCTAAGCCCTAGAAAAGAGATTATGGGGGAAAAATATAAATACGTTTCAATGTGCCTCTGACTTCTGAGAATTAACATAGCTCAGTATGGGAGTACAGTGGTACCTTGGGTTAAGTACTTAATTCATTCCGGAGGTCCGTTCTTAACCTGAAACTGTTCTTAACCTGAAGCACCACTTTAGCTAATGGGGCCTCCTGCTGCTGCTGCTCTGCCGGAGCACGATTTTTGTTCTCATCCTGAAGCAAAGTTCTTAACCCGAGGTAATATTTCTGGGTTAGCGGAGTGTGTAACCTGAAGCGTATGTAACCTGAAGTGTATGTAACCTGAGGTACCACTGTATATGTAGAGCTTTAGCTAAGAGGAACAAGTGCAGGCATTTGATACAAGAGGTCCCTGGTTAGAAACAGAGTAATTGTTATATACAGTGGTGCCCCGCAAGACGAATGCCTCGCAAGACGGAAAACCTGCTAGACGAAAGGGTTTTCCGTTTTGGAGGTGCTTCGCAAAACGAATTTGCTATGGGCTTGCTTCGCAAGACGAAAATGTCTTGCGATTCCTGGGGTTTTCCCCCCCCTCCCCCCTTTTTCCCAAGCCCCTAAGCCGCTTAACAGCTGTTCGCTAAGCCGCTTAACAGCTGATCGCTAAGCCGCTTAACAGCTGATCTAAGCCTCTTATCAGCTGATCTAAGCCGCTAATAGCCTTTTAGCAGCTAATCCGCTAATCCCTTAAGCCTTTAATAGCCGCTAATAGCCTTTTAGCAGCTAATCCGCTAATCCCTTAAGCCTTTAATAGCCGCTAATAGCCGCTAATCCGCTAATAGTGCTAATAGCGCTAATCCGCTAATGGGCTTGCTTCGCAAGACGAAAAAAACCGCAAGACGAAGAGACTCGCGGAACGGATTCTTTTCATCTTGCGAGGCACCACTGTACTTGGCAGGGATACAGGAGGGTTTGTTTGCTTAGGCCTTTATTTCTGCCCCTTAAAGACAGTGCCCTTTCCTAGTCTCCAGATTCATCTAGGTCCAAAAAGCAGTCTGAAAAACTTGCCAAAAGAGGGAAACAATTGCTAGTGCTCAGGATTTCCCCTTGGATTCCGACCAAAGAATGCTACAAGGCATTCCACAAGACAACTCTCCTTGTATTAGGCAGAAACATTTGCAATTAAAAATCTATTAGAAATTGGGTGTAGACCACACTTGCGTTGTACTAACAATATTGTATATACTGTCTTGCAGCTAAGTGAAGAAAAGGTAAACATTTTAACATATTGCTATTTTTGTCAACAACTGTTCTACCTAGATGGGTGTATCTTCAGGCATGTGTGGTTCCAGAGCTATCAGCATTTTTCTGGCCATAAACATGGTGATACAGAAATTCAATAGGAAATGAATCTTCACAAATCTCTCTGAGACCTTTCATGTTACATTAGTTTTCAGAATAAGGTTTTCAACGTGCTCAGTAACAAGTTGCACAGTAGCTGTTGGGGAAACCATGGAGTAGTTAGTGGCATAGTTTTGAAACCTACATGCTTTTTGAATTAAGTGCATGGTACCACCTCTTTTTCTTTTGTATCCTCTTCCAACCGTCAATAAACATTTTTATTTAGCAGAGTTATAGAGTAAGCTATATTGTGGTGTTTTTAAAATGAAAAGCAAAAAAAAAAAAAAGCATTAATAAGATCTTGTCTAATATAATGGATATCTATAAAAACATAATTTGGTGGTGTTTCTTAATAGCTAATGTTTTTTAGAAATGTTTATTGGGCATGTTTCAATATTTTTCTCCTTTAGATTAAATGCTATAGTACGTTGCTTCTTCTTTGAAATAGCTGTTTCCAAATTTTCTAAGATTAACACAAGTGTTGATTATCAATTATCTTTTTTACTAGCATGTTCAACTAAACGTTTAGCATGACAGTTACTTTGCGAAAAATAATTTTATACTAAAATTTCAGTGGGTTCTTAAATGTGACATTTAAAGCACTGCATTGCTTTTGGAAAACGTTATTTTCTGAAATGGTGCATAGTACTTAACTAGTTTGAGCAGCCTAATAACCTAAATAATAAATCAACTTTTTTCCATAGCCTAACCGGCTGAAAGAACTGGGATTAACACCACGGATATCTGAGGAAAGAATACCACCAGAAAGACCAAGACCGGCATTTCAAACTCCTACCCCTGGACCTACCTCCATATCTGCACCTCCTATCTCACCTGTGAATGAAGAGTTCCACAGAGGGTTGTCCACTACTCTTGGAGAAATGTTGGCTCCCAGGTGACTTTCTGTAGTGTTTTCTTTGCCATAGTCTGATGTTTGGGGACATGTGAGGTATCTAAGTCTGTGGCAAAGGTGGCTAACCCTCAAGCCAGGAACGTGATCTGCATCACCCCCAAGTGGTCTCTCGCCCCCTCCCCAAAGTTCCAATCAATTTTGGTGGCAGCTGCAATAAGGGAAAAACATTAAGTAGACAAAGTGCTGGGCAGCAGCCCAGTGTTCTGATGGGAATGCAAATCACCTCCTGCCCAGTTATCAGATCAATCAAGCATCAGGTTTCTGAAAAGAGCAAAAAGTGCATTAAAATAAGCGATTGTATTTTATGTCACTACTATTCCACAGGCATGGAATAGAGAGGGTTGTTTTTTTTATCAGAGTGTCCAACAGTAGTGAGAAGAAACCCATTGACAATAATGTGGATGACTATTTGATGAGTTTACTCCATGTAAAACTCTTTGGGCTTAGGCCCAGGATATCTGAAGGACTATGTAGAAGCTCACAGTGTCATTTTCCATGCACTACTTCATATTGCAGTAGGCATGCTATGGGTGTGTGTGTGTGTGTCATTTTTCAAGCAGCTAAATATTTGGCTACAACTGGAAGCACTGAGTGAAAGATATTTTAAATCTTCTGAAACAACTGTGTAACAGCTGTAAATGCATAGCGCTATATAAGTATCATATACAAAGACACTGTGGGGTGGGTATTGGGTCTTAAAGGTAAAGGTAAAGGGACCCCTGACCATTAGGTCCAGTCATGACCGACTCTGGGGTTGCGGCGCTCATCTCGCTTTATTGGCCGAGGGAGCCGGCGTACAGCTTCCGGGTCATGTGGCCAGCATAACTAAGCCACTTCTGGCGAACCAGAGCAGCGCATGGAAACACTGTTTACCTTCCCGCCAGAGCGGTACCTATTTATCTACTTGCACTTTGATGTGCTTTCAAACTGCTAGCTTGGCAGGAACAGGGACCAAGCAACAGGAGCTCACCCCGTTGCGGGGATTCAAACTGCCGACCTTCTGATCGGCAAGTCCTAGGCTCTGTGGTTTAACCCACAGCGCCACCCGCGTCCTAGAAGCACCTAAATGAGACATAAGAACGTTTTGCCTTGTGATAAGCCTAGGTATAGGGACGCGGGTGGCGCTTTGGGTAAAAGCCTCAGCGCCTAGGACTTGCCGATCGAAAGGTCGGCGGTTCGAATCCCCGCGGCGGGGTGCGCTCCCGTTGCTCGGTCCCAGCGCCTGCCAACCTAGCAGTTCGAAAGCACTCCTGGGTGCAAGTAGATAAATAGGGACCACTTACTAGCGGGAAGGTAAACGGCGTTCCGTGTGCGGCTCTGGCTCGCCAGAGCAGCGACGTCACACTGGCCACGTGACCCGGAAGTGTCTTCAGACAGCGCTGGCCCCCGGCCTCTTGAGTGAGATGGGCGCACAACCCTAGAGTCTGTCAAGACTGGCCCGTACGGGCAGGGGTACCTTTACCTTTACCTTTAAGCCTAGGTATTCTGAAGCAGTGCACTTTACCAAAGTGGGCAGTGATTAGAACGAAGTTGGCATGTTAGTATCAGTGAGAAGCATTAACTGATTCCTGCATTGCAGGGGGTCGGACTGCATTCCCCTTGGGACGCTTCCAACTTAAGATTCTATGATCAAGTGACAGAATTCCTGCATGGAAAAAATGGCCAGATATTTTTGTTCAAACTTTTTCTTCTCTCGTGGTGAGGCATGCTTCAAAAAGCCCCCTTTAAAACACGCTGTCATTTTTCTTTGGATTTAGGATTGCACCGTTACCGCCTCCTCCACCTCCACCACCAATTCTGATTGATAACTACAGAACTCCATATGACGATGCATACTACTACTATGGTGCCAGGAACCCTTTGGACCCCAGCCTTGCATATTGTAAGTTGATTAACCAAGTGGTGTAGAGCTATAGTAATACACTCTCTGGAGGTTATTGCCTCAGACGGCACTCACCAGCTCAGTTTCCTATTAGTAAGAATGATAGCCAGTCATATTAATCCATTCAGTTTTTAAAATAATAATCATGTTTATGTTTTAACTGTTTACACTATCTTCATATTTTATGATATGGTGCTATAGAACTATTTCTATAAATAAATGCATCTTTACATTACTGGCTGGCAGTTTCTTGACATGCCAGCATTTTATGTTCTTCAGATAATAAACATATTAAAATAACTGTCCAGACTGTAAAACACTAGATTTAAGTTTTGGATGTCTTGATTGTTTTAGATGGCCCAGGTGTAACAGGGATGCAGCCTTCTTCTGCACCTCCACCTGTAGATACTGTTCACAGACCTCCTCCTATGACTGCGTAAGTACTGATAAGATTATTTTAGCATTGTTTGGCTTTTTATTTGGGAATGTGAGTTTTTAAAAAGATGTTTTTATTGAAAGATTTTCCATAAGTAACAAAAGTACATTCAGTGTCTGTAGCATCCTTCATACAAATCAAGTACAATCAGCTTGAGACATTTTTTGTTGAAGACAATGTGGGGTTGAGGGGGTGGGAGGAAAGAAAGTAGAGAAAGAGACATTTAGGAGAGGGGGAAGGTGAAGGAGACATTAAACTTTCATTTTTGCATATATGAGTGGCGCTTTTTTGTCAGTGTCACTTGGACAGGTGTCTTATTTTTGTTGGCAGAGCAAGAGGTCAAAGGGCCCAAGGTAGGGTTGGTGGCAGTTGATTGGTAGCAGTGTGTTTTGTTTGTGGGAAGTGGGTGTTGTTAGCCATATTGATTTTTATGTTGTCAGGAAAGATCGGTCATTGTCTTCTTGGCTTGTATATGCAACAAAGGGGGGCCACACAAAGGTACAAGCATTCTCTTTGGTTTGTCCCCATGATAGTTTCAGTTTGCTGGTAGGCTTTTTTAATAGGGTGGTTTCCCATACAGTTTGATACCAGTTGTCCCTGGATACTCCCGATAGGCCCCTCCAGTGTCTGGTTAGAGGCACTGCTAGCTGCTGAGAGTAAGTGGCTTGTAAGTTCTTTGCCATGTTAATGTGCGTTATTGTCTTGGAAGATATTTTGTAGGGCCTATTCTGGAGTTGCTCCTCTTAGCTGTTTTGCTATTTGATTTTGAAATGGAATTGTGGAAAATTTGCCAGCTTTCTGAATGTAACTGCAAAACTGAAACCACTTTTTAGATCATAAATTAACAGTGTAGTGAAAACTAATAAAGTAGCACCTGAGAAAGACAGATTTCAATTAGTAACATGCTTAGGTTTTCTTTAAAAACACATTGCATTTTTACTCTTTTAAATGCAGAAGTAAAATTGGAGCAAGAATTGCAAATGACAGGCCAAAAGGTCTGGGTATGTTTCCTGAAGAAAAACCAAGGACCTCAAAAGAGGCTACTATAGCTTATCAGCAAGAATTACAACAACAGGTGAGAAGCTTAAATTTGTTTGGAAGTTTGTTTGTAAGTGCTTAGACTTACATTGAATTCAATATTAATTTTTATCGTGTTAATGAGACATGTCACACCAAATTCTGATACCTTTTTGCAGATAAGGGAAAGAGAAGAACGTCGCAGGCAAGAGAAGGAAGAAAAGGAACGGTATGAGGCCAAATTAGAAGCTGAAATGAGAACGTACAATCCTTGGGGCAAAGGAGGTGGTGGTGCTCCTCTCAGAGATAAAAAAGGAAACCTCATAAGTATGTTTGAAATCAGGGGATTTTCTTTTTACTTTATCTATATTTATGTCTATATTTATTTATATTTGTTGAGAAACAAATGACATTTGATAGGAGAGTAAAATGGATGTACTACAGCGAATTTACAGCATGGAAGAAATCAGCTCTGTTTATTTAGACAGTCAAACAGTAGTTTTGCTTCTTTTAGTGGGAGCCGCACTTACAAGGATGATATTTTTGGCAAAATGTAGCAAGAGGTGGCATTAGGAATAAAAGGAAGACGTATAACGGAGGAGAAGATACTGTAATACACTGAAGACAGGCTTATGAGTACAGATTCTTCCTCCCACACAAAGCTTTTTAGAGCCATTCTTAAACATGTTTACCAGTCTCATAATTGAGTCTGCTTCTTGTTTTATATTCATAAAGGATAAACATCTAATTATGGCTAGATTTTTTAAATCTTCTTTAAAATACTGTGGCTCTCCTTCTAGTAGTTTGGAATTTTTATTGTGTTTATTAAATACATTTTAATCAGAATGGTAGTTGATATTTGCCAGCTTTAGCATAAATAATTTGTAAGTGAAGAGGTGATAAATCTGGAGACAACTCTGTTAGGCAAGAAAACGGCAGAAAACCTCAATGCATCAATACATTAGAGTACTGAGACCTCCCACTTATGGCTTAAATGTAGTGCTAACATCTTTTTTTTAGTATAATAATAATAATAATAATAATTAATAATAATAAATGGATCATGACAAATTGTTTTGGATTTTTAGTGAGCTTTTACATAAAGCACACACTACACAGCACATGCAGCTCTTATCTTGGATTGTGGCCTTTGTATTTCCTCTTAACTGTAGCTCTGGAAAAACATTTCTTGGCTTGGAACTGTGTCATAAACATACCTCATGTTGGAATAAAATATTATACATGGCTGTTTCCCCCTTTTCTTCAGCTGACTTGAATATGATGCACAAGCAAAATGAAGATGCATATCATAATCCAGAGGCACGAGTATATGAAGATAAAAGGGCTATAGTATCTGTTGACCTAAGTTTGGCCTCCCCAAGACTTGAGAATACAGATGAATCTTCAAATAAAATAGCAGGTTTAAATAATACCATATTTTCAGCTGCGAATGTGTGTTGTGTCCCCAATGAATGACTGTACATTCTTCCTATGCTGTACTTTCCACTGAAGACAATCCTGTATGTTTCCTTGAATCCTCTTGAACGTGGTTTAGTTAGCAGTACTAGAAACTGTTTCTATGGTTGCACTGAAAAATATATGTGTATTCCTGTTCTCCATTGTGAAAGCGCTCTGTGCATGCCCAAGGGACACCTTGCGCATTTACACGGTGTCCGCCATCAAATGAAGAAAGAGAACAGGAAGCTCCTCAGTATGCATTATAATCACTGGGTATATAATCACTACGTAAATTATTTCCTATTAGTGTTGTCCCCTTCTTTCCTTCTCCCTTTGCATCTGAATACCAGTGTTCAAGTTCCAAAATTCTGCCAGGAAGAAAAGAAGCAGCAGTCTTCAAAAAAAAAAAAAGTTTCATTCTTGACTTGGTTTTTAATTAGTGACAAAAGGAGCTCTTTTAAAGAGGTAAAAAAATGCTCAAGAAAATATTATTTGGGAATAAGATAGTTAGAGCTTGATTATGTCCACCTATATATTGAGTACTTGCAACCCAATCATAATATACGGTACATTGTAGCTGTGATCCAGAAAGCTAGTGCTAAGTAGTCTGGTGTGCAGATATCTCCAATGCAATGCATGCAGTTTGATCGCCCATGGGTATTTTATATTTTTACTTACTAGTTGGTCATAATGAAAACTATTTTAAAACATGGGATTATACATCAGTGTTCACAAGCATGGAGCATGGCAAGGTATATAGTATGTTTAAATGCATTTTTTGGGTTAGAGAGAAGAAACATAACCCACAGTGGAAGTGCTTGGAGGCGGACGCCAGGATTTTCAGTTTTGTAATAGAATTACTTTCTAAATTTACAAATGTATTTTTAAAGTAGAATTAAGGGGGAATTCAGAAATCAAATACTAAGATTACTCTTGCATGTGGGGTTATCAGATGCATTTTCCCCATGCAAATAGTTATTTTTAAAAATATTAATAAACTGAAATATATGGCAAACTTTTTTTTATAGCTTAAAACACCATGGACATAGTGCACAAATTCAGAGAATTCCCACAAGCTCAAAGGAGCCAGTTTCCACCATCTCATTGCCTGTATAGAGATTTGTGCACAGACTGAGCAGAAGGCTCAGAAGAGGAATGGAAGATCTGCACATATGTCACATGTCCCCATGCCCTTTGCTTCATGCACAGAGCCTGGTGCAAGTTATTTAAGCTTTGACAGAGAGTGCTTTAAGTATTCATTGACCTCCCGTTCCCCCAGTGACCTGTTCCATGGCCTGCATGTCCACATGCATAGGCAAGGAGAATAGGGGAAAGAATTTCTTTCAAGGATCTGGAAACTGCTGTACAGTGGTACCTCGGGTTACAAACGCTTCAGGTTACAAACTCTGCTAACCCGGAAGTATCTACTCCGGGTTGTGAACTTTGCCCCAGGATAAGAACGGAAATTGTGCACCAGAGGCAAACGTGCAGCGGGAGGCCCTATTAGAGAAAGCGTGCCTCAGGTTAAGAACGGTTTCGCGTTAAGAGTGGACCTCCGGAACAAATTAAGTTCGTAACCAGAGGTACCACTGTACATGATTTTAATTTGCTCCTGGTGGAAAAGATGCCGTTTCCTTTTTCTTTCATTTTTAAGCTCAGATAATTCAGGCGTTTTAGGTTTTGCTGTTCTCACGCTACAGCACTTGCTGACTGGTTTTGTTGGGAGTTTCACATGTTGCGAAGGCAAGTTTCATTGGGTTAATGTCGCCAGCGTTATAGTATTCTTTAAAGCAAGATATCAAACACGAGTTTGAAATCTTCTGCGAGATAACAGGTTTAACAATGCAAACTATTTCTTTTTAAAAAATAGGTTTCACATATACACAAACATCCCCATTTGCTCGTGGTAACATTTTTGGTGAAACACCAACACCAGAGCAGCTTAGGCGGCAAGAATCGTACAAGAACTTTCTTCGTTTCCAGGTGAGTGTGTATATCAATATCAATATTAAGTGAAATAAAATATTTTTCTAATTTAGCAAACCTGTATTAATGAAAATAAATTTTACAGATTTTGAAAAGCAGTGCTGCTCATGGCTTTAAATATATATATATATGTAGTATTCTGTATGTTTATAATAAATCCATTCTCCAAGTGCTGATTCTCTTATATAGCCAAACGAGCATCATTTGCACATACAAAGCCAGTATTGTCAGGCTTGGGGAAAACCCCAAATCTGCAAAACAAACCCAATTTTTCAAAGGAAAATTGATTGTGGAGGCAGGGGTGGCGCAGGGGCTGAGCATGAGCATGCTTCATGCCCACCAAACTGAATGCCTGGAGGGGTAGAGAGGAAGTCCCCTTGCCCATGGTATGTGTGGAAACGGAATAACACAGAAAAGGGCTTGGCTGGCAGGAACCTTGCATGGGAGAACTTCATACTGCAAAATTTAGTGTTGCAGTAGGAAGCAACACAAGCAAAACAAGACTCAACTGAGTCTTTTTTTCACTAGAACAGTCTAACCTTTATAACTAAGGAAAACAGCTTGGAGTGGATGTTTTTACAGAAGGCTAAGCCTAAACCTTTTAAAACTAAGCTGACTCTAACTAACTAACCGTGATGTGTGTGTATATATATAGTGAAATTTCCTTTTTATTCCCTCTCCAAAACTAGAAATTTTAGTCTAGTTTACTATGTCCCCTCAAGCTTCTCTTCTAGGATAGTGCTGAACACCAGGTTTCTACAGACTTCCTACCCCTAGAATTTAGCTCCTGAGATAAGTTCTTACAGGATTTGGATCCTAGCACATAGTCATCTTACTGTGACCTTATTAGTCGGATAAGTTTTAAATAAGTGGCTGTTACTTTCCCTCTCCTTGCATGTCTTCTTTACTTGCCTTGATGCTTCGTCGACTGGGGCCAAGGCACTTTTTCAGCTGGGGCTCCCTGAGGCTTGAGAAGGTGGGGTTGGCATCCTGTATAGAAAGGGGGAGGTGCATAAGTCTGTCTGGTAGATGGTATCACGGCAATCTCTGGTTATTAAATAAGACTCAAAGCAAAATATTGTAATGGATCGAAGGCTTTCCTTTATCTGTGCATGGGCAGAGATAGGTACACTTCCACTTACAGCCATGATGCAGATCTTAAAATAGATTTTATAATCTCTGTAAAAGCTTGAATGTTCTTAGCTGCTCTTTCATGCCGATAAATATTTGGACTTTTCCTTCGTAGATTGAGGAGAAAAGAAAACGAGAAGAGGAAGAGCGTGAAAAACGAAGACTTGAAGAAGAAAGGGAAGAAAAAAGGCTAGCTGAGCAGAGGGCTAAAATACAGAGAGAATATGACGAGGAAATAGAGAGGAAACGAAGGAGAGAAGAAGAGGTTTGGCATCTGACTTCTTTAGATGTGATAGGTTTCCTCCCTTAAAGAGAATCAGGTGCCCCTGGAATAGAGTAAATTCTTGTGAAATCTCATTTTTTTTAAAAAAAGACTCAGTGTAATAATCATAATACTAAAAGATGTCAAGGAGGGAATTGCTGAAAGTAATCTTCCTTCATTGTACACCAGATACTCACTACTTCCTTCAGGACTTACTAGTTAACTAGTGACTGAGAGGATTATGTTTATTTGTTCATTATTATTCACCCCACAAATTATACCTCAATCCCACAAAGGGATTAAAGCAAGGCTTACTGATTTCAGTGGGGCACATTTCTAAGGAGGACATTCTGAGTGTTAGGCTCTTTTCAATTGTGCATGTTCTCTGTCTGCGTACGGCACCTGTATACATTCACTGCAGTGTTAGGGCAACTTTTGCAGATGCACCTCCAATGCAGTCATGTGATTGCTCCTGATTTTTAAGTAAAAAAAGAACTTTATAGCCTCTGTATTTTTCAAATTGCAGTCAAAGTTTGCTAAACATACTAGGGTTTGTTTTTTTGTTTTTGTTTTGCTTTTTGCAACGTCACATTTTTTTATCTTCGTAGCAAAGATTAAAAAATGAAGAACTGTATCGACTAGCTGAAGAAAGAAGAAAAGAGGGGGAGAGAAAAAGGGCGGAAGAGGAAGAAAGGCTGGATAAACAGCTCCAGCAGAATAGTGAAAATGAAAGACAGGTAATGGTTGGAGAAGAAAAGGTGATCATATTTCATAAATTCTTTCCTTGTTGGCTTGGATTTGAGGAGGGTAATTTTTTTCTCCTCCTTCCCCAGGTCTACAGTTCTCATAAAAATGGGTTCTAGGTGTGTGTGTGGAACCTCCAGAATGGCTTTCTGAGGGGTGGAGGAGCTATAGACTGAGGGGGAGAGGAAGAGTGAACTTCTGTATGAGCAAAATGCCTCCTAGTTGGGGAATCACAACAGCTTAATCAGTCCATAATACTATACACTCAACACGATACAGCAAGAATATAAGATCATCACAGGCACAGCTTAACATCTGGAGTACAGGTCTTCTGATCTATTGTACTACTTTTGCTATGGGACAGTGAGGAGGTACTCGTCTGCGACTACTATTTGCATATGACCCCTGCCTCTACATATGGCCATTTGAAGAACCCTTTCTTGCAACCGTTCCCACTTACAGGACTTAGCGCTTCCAGTAGATAACTAACTGTAGAATGATTTGCTTGTTTCAACTGTGCTATGACACTATTACTATATACATTATTGGCTGAGCTGTGCCACTAGTTGACTGTATGTCTATAAGTATCTCCAGGCTTTGATTTGCACGTTGCACTTTAATTTGCTGAACTAAGTAAAATACAACGATTGTTGTATTACAATCGTTATAACACCTGATACTTTTTTTGTATATATTATCCTCAAGTAGTATGGCAGGGCATGGTACTTGGCTTTGACTGATAAACTTACGTAGCGACATAGGATGATGCATGGTGGGGATGGAAAGATATTTTGATACTGATTGGTTTATATTTTTCCCCTTTATCAATTCATACTGGGAGAAACCTAGTCTTCATGTAAGTCCTACATCTTTTTAGTTTGGTTATTAACTTGAACATACTGCTATTTTCTGCCTCCCACATGCTATGACTGTACATTGATGACTGATACCCATTTCTGTTTAGTTTGTTTTGTGTTGTATTGAGGCATCTCTTCAACTACCACTGTTACAGTATTTTCATTTATGCAGAAAACCTCTTCTTTCATATTACTAGCATTTCATCTTTTAAAATTTTCATGAATTTTGAAAACTGTTGTAAGAACCGTAACTATTCCATATGTATATAATGAAGTACACTCCTTTTA
The DNA here is from genome assembly GCF_965153285.1 of Podarcis tiliguerta. Taxonomy (NCBI): domain Eukaryota; kingdom Metazoa; phylum Chordata; class Lepidosauria; order Squamata; family Lacertidae; genus Podarcis; species Podarcis tiliguerta. The sequence goes on along the minus strand of NC_139540.1, from coordinate 33,736,840 downwards.
TAGCTTGAATTCAAAAGAATTAGACACCAAAGGCTCATGAGTTCAAAGCAACATTTTGAACTTTGAGTTCTTCTAATGCTTCTGTTATTTGGTGGTGGAACTGTGAGGAGTGGGGGGGGGGTAGGGTCATGAGCACCCTCCACAGACACAGCTTTCCAGGGGGTTCTACAGTCCACCTGACTAAGGTATTGAGCATCCATATCTGGCTAGGCCTCTTTCTTAAAATGACAGTTAAAGACATGCAAATTTCATTTCACTAGCTCCTTCCATCTAATCCACACCAAGCTTAATGAGATAAATTTCTAGGCTGTCATAACCTAGATTATTTTTATCCAAGATATATCATATCAAGATTAATATTTTGATTTGCTGAATTTCAGCTTTTCAGATTAGCTCTTTAATGGTAACATTCAGAAATATTGTACAAGCATTCAGTTAGTTTTGCATGGGAATGGATGGGACTGGATGTGTAGGACCTGCCCCTGGTCAGAACACATGACATGCTTAGAGTCCTCTGTGTTCAGTACAATGGGAAGATGGGGTTTACAGACTGCGTGGTTGGAGTTTATACGTGAGGACCTGGATATGCTCTGACCAACATATGGAAGGTGCGTGGGTGCAGTGGGTGGGGCCTCCCATAGCAATTATGACTCCTTTTCTTCCAAGGGTACAAAACTGAACTCTAAAAGGGCCTGTATTTATTACATAATGTGAAATAGCTTCATCCTATAAAGAGAAAGATAAGATAAATCTATATATGCTAAGCAGATATTACATGTGCAGAGGAAAACCTGTGTATATCTTTTGCAATACCGTCAGTATCCGATTTCCTTTCTGTTCCTCGCAGTCGCCCCCCACCCACACTGTAAGATTTAAACACGGTCCAACAAGGGACAAGCTCTTTGATTATGCTGCCTACTTCTTTGCTGAACCTCTTTCCTCCAATGGTACATCACTGTACATATCCCATAGACTTTGTGCATTCATTATTAATAAAAAAAACTTCTGCATAGTTGGAATGTTCATAAACCTTCCCAAAAATATCTGTGCAGCTGAGCCAATTGAGGTTCCTAATCAGCTGAAGTTAGAGTCCTTATCGTTAGCAGCAACAGAGAATTTAAACATCAGAATTAAAATGACTTTTAACTTTCTGTCTATCTATCTATATGATTTTAGGGTAAATGGGCAAGCTTGCCTTTCCCTGCATTTCCTGTGCATTTCATTCTTTAATTTCCCAGTACCCTTCTCTTTGTAGCCATAGATTCCTAAAAGATTAGCCAAGTGGGCTTTGCTTTTGGAAAAAGATGCTGACAAAGCTTATTATGTCAGATGAAAGACTTTCTTCGGTATATGAATACTTTTGAGTTGCCATTTAAGCAGGAAATTTTAATCTTCTCACTCCTCTCCATTTTTTTCAGATTTCTAGACAACCTTCTCCTCTCCTTCCATCTCCTCAGAACAAAGCTGTCGTAAAAGAAGAAAGGGCTCTTTTAGTGGAGAGCCGTATGTCTTACTATACACATGTATGTTTGCCTTTTATTCAAATATAATCTGTGAATGTATTTCTGGCACTTTGCATCATGACAAACCCCAGGGGATGTTTTGATGGAGGAAAAATACCACCATTATCAGTTGACATCTAATATCTTGGCAACCTTCTGATGATTTTGTCCTTTCCTTTCTCTTTGAATAGTCTACTCCCCAGCCGCCAGGGCTGCTTTGGGTGCCAGAGGCCAGGGAAAAGATGCAGTTGGTTGATGCGGCTGCACCGTGGCCTGCGCAGGACCCATTCCAAGAAGCCAATAGGGGCTCTGCATTGGTTCCTGGGGGCGGGACTCAGAGTGCAACCTTGGAGGAAAGACTTTCCCCCCTGGATCTGTTGTCTGAGCTACAAATAAGAGCCCAGGCTGCATCTCCAGCCATTGCCATCTTCCCCACCCTCCCTCCCTCTCTTGGTGTACGTTCTCTTTCTCTGGATATTTGTTGGCCCCTGGTTGACAGGGCTAGAGAGAAATGTTATTCATAGTTATAACTGTGCAAGGTTTTTGCCTTTTGTGAGGGAAGGCATTGGGCAGGATACATAGCTTACGTGGGACTCTCATAAGGGGGTGGGGGCACTTCCAGCTTTGGGCAGCTGGGGCCAGTTGCCTCATACCCAGGTTGCAGGCTGGACCCACAGGAGCAGAGCACGGTGGCCTTGAGAACTTGACTGCAGCAAATAGACTAGGTGGTAAATCGGCCAGTAGATGGAGGGGTGCCTGGTAAATGGATCCATGCCCTGTGCCATACCAGCCCATGATATGCACTGTAACAACAACAACAACAAAATTGCAGCCTTGCTTAACCCATAATGCTTTTTCCATATTCAGTCATTGCTCTCCTGCATCACACCTAGGTGCTCACGGTGCACAGAGACTGCTCTTGAAACTCCTTTTGGTTTCAAAAGCAGTTTGTGGGTTCGAGGACCCGAGCCCCGCGATGTGGAATGAATACACAAGGACACGTGATATAAGGTTTATGGGCAAGGAAAGGCCACAACTTTTATTGGTTATAGCAGTGAAAAGGTATTGGCTTAGGCATTGGATGTCCACAACAAAGGGGGTTGAATCACCAGTAGGTGGAGCCTGTTGATGCCAATCCAACTATAGACTCTCCCCTGATGTCACCGAGGGTCGTGCCATGGCCTCCCGCCAAGCAGGCATCGGACAGAATACACGACCGCCAGATTCCTTTAACGGAATACCCCAAAATTGAAGGCATAGGCGATGGCCACACCTAGCGCTTCAACACACCACAACACATTATTCCAATGCCTAACCTACCCACCAATACCACAAAAAAGTTGTGACGATTGCTACGAGGTAGGCGAAAAAACCAAAAAGCCTAATGCCAAATGGAAAAATTCCTACCAGGCCCCCCAGTCAACCAGGGCGACCAACCTAAGGTCCATAGCAAGGCCAAGAAAAAACGTTAACCCTAAGCTAAAGGGAGTGGAGGGTGGGTGACTCGCGACAGGACGAAGATCGACGAGAAGAGAGGCCGGGAGGGGGCTGGCGCCCAGCATATATGCTGGAGGACACGCCTCCTCAGCGGCACCTGATTGGGTGCCTGCTGATGGGCGTGGGCGCCAGCCAGGTAAGAGGGAAGGCAGGGGGCTATCGCCCCTGCTAGGGGGCGGGGCTCGGGTTCCTGCCCACAACCACTCCCCTCTCTTCCAGGGAGGAGAGTCTTTGCCATGTGGTATGTCAATGTCTATTAGGAGAAAACTGAACCTCTTCCTTGAGCTTGTGAATGTTTGTTTCTTAGCCTGAATGAAAATGAGCCATACGAAGTTACTGTTTTTATTTTATTGATGCAGTCATTTTTAGTACAATTTATATGTTAATGTTTTACTAGGATGTTCCCAGAATCCCGTCTCCTCCAGTTCCAGCTAGAAGAAACCAGATACGTGCCTATGGTAAGAAATCTGTATGCCATGAATGAATACGTCACTTCTTTGGCTGTGATTTTTGGCCAAGAAAAATGCTTCCTTGGGTATTCTGTATCATTTTTGTTTTGTTACTATACTGAATTACAGAAGAAAAGAAGAATGTAATAAGTGAGCTGTCAGAGATGAGGAAGCAGCTTCGCAGTGAGGAGCGGCGACTCCAGGAAGAGCTGTTGAAAGTCCACAGTGATGACGATGACATGCCAGCAAAAGGGTGAGTGTTTTTCAGTCTAGACTTTGGCGTTTTGTAAAGCGTGCAATTTCTCTTGGGCAGGCAATACGTAATTGAGCAAATATTAAAGATGCTCCCCTGGAATTAAAGATTGCCAGTGGAAGGAGTGACAAGGGGCTCTGGCTGTGCTGCCCTTTGTTGCTTTACACACCTCTATAAGTTATACCCAGGAGGTCTGATCCTGGCACCTTCTGCAGCTGTTGAAGTGCAAGGAGAAAATTGCAGAATAATCCTTTAGTGGAATCTCCCTGTAGCCTCTTTCCTGGTGCAAGAGTTAGGATGAAGCTCATGTTAGAAGCAGTGGGCTCTGGGACTGACTCCCAAGACATTCTCATCCACACTAAAGCCACAGTGCCAATGCTTCATTGCAATGAATTTTCCTTGCACCAGGTCTTAGATCCACAAATCTGTTGATGAGGCACAAGAGAGCCCAAGACTGAGGACTTTGTTCTCACCTGAAAGCTACTCGTGACTCTAGTCGTCCTTAGTTAATGGCCCTTTGGCACATGGTTTATTCTGAGTTCCTTTCTTAACCCGTTGTATCCAGAAAGGTTTGCAGGTCCTCTAAGGAATATGAAGTTAAGCAAATGTTAGGACCGTGATGTAGCATTTAGTAAGTGTTGGGTCATAAAAGTTTTCGTTGGTTGTTTCATCCCAGCTTAGTTACGCATTTAGCATACTTTTGGCATAATGGGCAGAAACTTTACAGGCAAACTGTCTCTGTCCAAAGTACTACTATAGATCACATTGCCTGTCCCTGCCCTGTGGTTTTATCTGACTCTGTAACTAGTATGCTTATTCAACTGGGCTTCTCCATTTCTTTCCTGGTTGGCTTCTAAACTCCAGTCTGAATCAGATGTCTCAACAATTCTCCAATTTTTATTTCCATTTTGTTTATAAATGAACCTACATCATTCTGAGCTTAGTTTTCTAAGCATGGTTTTGGTTATTTTTAGCAGGAGGAAAGATAAATACAACATGGATGTATTTGAGATGGCTAGGCTTCGTATGCAAGCTCCAGTCAGACGACCGTCCTCAAAAGATGTCGCTGATCCTATCAACGTGCAGAATATCCGGGAGTTTAATGAACTTAAATACAAAGGTTAGTCTGTTGTCTTTCTTACGGCGGGACACTTCCTCAGTTTTAAAGGGAGGGATTCTAATGAAAGGAAACTGCTTAATTTGCTTGTGGCACACAAGTGGGACCTGCAACATATTTTCTGTTCAGGATTCTAGTTAATCACAGCACGCTTCAAGGATACTATTCCTCCTCCCTTGGCTTCCTGCCCCATTCCACACCCCTCCCACCAACTGCCAGTCAATATTCCATGCCCACTGAGCATGCTCAAGCAATTAGACTTTGGCTGGTTCAGTGTACATCTAAATCATGAGTTCAACTAGAATACGTCCGGCATTTGAATATCTTTTAAGAACATGTTGAATTATGATTTAGCCTTACCCAACAGACAGCAAAAAACCCAAAACCACAATCAGTATATGCAAATCCTCTCCCACAAATAATCATTGTGTAAAAAGGACCGTGTGTGTATTATCCATCACACTCTTTTTCCAGGTTAAATAAGAAAACACTTTCTCATCATTTCAAAGAAACTAGAGCACGTTCTGATCACTATATTTATATATATTATTGATAATATTTTATGAGAAAGGATATCATGAGACTTGTAAATGTCATTCTCAGATTGGTGTGGGAAACATTCACTTAAAGTGTCATATTGCCTAATTTCACTTAAAGGGTCGTATTGCCTAATTTCCCCACTTACACGTGACTTGGTTTGGTTATTCTCTTTCTCCTCTGACTCTTCCTTCAATTTAACCACAAAGCAGATGTCCTCTTCCTCTCCTCTGAGCTCTGGTGAACTGTTCTGTTTCTATCCTCCTCCTCAGCCACCTTGGTTCATTCTTTTGGGATCACTTAGTTTTTCTCTCCCAAAAAGTTCAGTCTTGTCCCCCCCCCCCCCCCCCCCGCTGTTTGCCTTTCTTGATCTGCCGGACTTCTCTTTGCCAGTTTGCTGTGCCATGGCTATCAGTGGCAAACCTTAAAGCATAGCAATTCAATACGTAAGAATCCTGCAAAAAAGGATCGCTGTCACCAACCCCCCCCCCCCCATTCCTCACCCTGCTGTGTGCTTAGATAGGTTCCAGCATTGAGCTCTTCCACCCACTACTCTCTGTCATTGCTAGAAGGGGGTGGGGAACATTCTACGATGGCACAAACAGACCATCCACTTTGTCTGGCTCTGGGCAAGTCCACTCAGCGGAGACCAATCCTTTGGAAGTCCTTTCTACCTCTGGACAGAAAAAAGGCACACAGCTGTTTCTGAAACTGCAAGCAATATCCAAATTGGCCACCAGATGGCACCAGACAATAACATGTATGAAGCAGAAAAAGAGAGGAAATGATTCTGATAGTAATAATTCATTTTTCTCCTTTTGGCAACACAGAGAATTGACTTATCCAATCTCTTTCTCTCTTCCTACCCCTGCTTTTTACAAAGAAGAGCATGCAAAGCCTTAAGGGACACCACCCCCATCGTTCTGCCAGGACACTGAGGTCCAGTGCCAAGGGCCTTCTGGCAGTTCCCTCACTGCAAGAAGCAAAGTTACAGGAAAACAGTCAGAGGGCCTTCTCAGTACTGGCGCCCGCCCTGTGGAATGCCCTCCCATCACCTTTTAATGTTTAATAGACTATTGTATTTTAATATTTTGTTGGAAGCCTCCCAGAGTGGCTGGGGAAACCCAGCCAGATGGGCGGGGTATAAATAATAAATTATTGTTGTTGTTATTATTATAAACAACTATCTGACTTTTGGGGACATGGGTAGCGCTGTGGGTTAAACCACAGAGCCTAGGGCTTGCTGATCAGAAGGTCGGCAGTTCGAATTCCCGCAACGGGGTGAGCTCCCGTTGCTTGGTCCCTGCTCCTGCCAACCTAGCAGTTCGAAAGCACATCAAAGTGCAAGTAGATAAATAGGTATTGCTCTGGCAGGAAGGTAAACGCCGTTTCCGTGCGCTGCTCTGGTTCACCAGAAGTGCCTTAGTCATGCTGGCCACATGACCCGGAAGCTTTTATGCCAGCTCCCTTGGCCAATAAAGCGAGATGAGCGCCGCAACCCCAGAGTCGTCCACGACTGGACCATTAGGGTCAGGGGTCCCTTTACCTTTATCTGACTTTTAGAAGACATCTGAAGGCAGCCCTGTTTAGGGAAGCTTTTAATATTTGATGAATTATTATATTTTAATATTTTGCTGGAACACGCCCAGAGTGGCTGGGGAAACCCAGCCAGATGGGTGGGGTATGTATGTATGCATGCATGTATGTGTGTATGTATAAATAAATAAATAAATTTAACAACAACAACTATTATTTATTTAATATTCCCAAGGAGCTAAAATCTAAGGCAGTTCTAAATGCAGCAGCGCTCTAGATATTCCCCCCCTTTGCTTCTCACCATCATAAGAGAGTGCATAAAGACTCCAAGCCTGCCAGTATTCCATCCCAGATCAGAAGTATGCAGGACCACTCCTGATATTTCAGAAGGTGTGTTGGACCCCGGCACCCTTTTCAGTCAACAAGTACCTTTGCCTATAAGAGAGGCATTGGAAGGGCACTAAAGAAATCTACATCCAAAGGATGGAGACATAGACATTTCAGTAGCCTCCAACATCCAATATCCCTAAGGGAACAAGGCTTCTAGTTGCACTGTAGCGTGGTGGATCAAAACCTGTGTAGCTCTAGCCCAGAGGTTTTCAGCCTTTTTGAGTCCATGGCTCACTTGGCAGCCTCTCACCCTTTTTCAAACACCCTCCCTTGTGGAGTGTTCCCTCCGCCTCCCCTCCCCTCTCCTTGGGAGTCCTCTGGGTTGTCACTACTGCTCTCTGAGCTGCCCCCCAGCCCCAAAAGAGGTACCTCCTCACACTGCCCCATAGGGGCCTAGGAAACATCCACTGACCAGCCCCAGAAGCACCGTTCGCCTGCGGAGCTTGTAGTCAGGGCTGCTGCAACGAACAGCTATGCAAACCTTTGGGAGGCAGAGATGCAAGAGTGCCTCAGATAAGAGGGAGGGAAAGAAAGAGGGACAGAGACCAGTGTTGCCCGCAACACCTCTGACCATCATTCAAGGGTCCCAGGGTGCCATGGCACCCTGGTTGAAAACCACTGCTCTAGCTTATTACCACCCCACTACGAATAACCTGGTTGTTTCACTGAGCAAAAGCAGCCTTGTCCACAGAAGTCAGCAGTGTGGCTGCATTGTTTTCAGCCTCCACATTCACAAGAAATTATAAGTTGGACCTCATGCTTCCTCAGAAGGTGGCTTCAAGTGACGTTTTCGTCAGAACATCCTTCCTCCTGGATTAAACATCAACTTCCTTTCTGGTTGTCGGCCCATCCTTAGATTCATATAGCCTTTTCACATCTGGCAAAGTGGGTGTTCCCTGAGAAAAGAACATAAGTTCCACCAGAGAGGAGAGAACATAATCAAGGATTCAAGCCTGGATTGGAGAACCTGTGGCCCTCCAGCTGTTGTTGGACTCCCCACGCTCAGCAGCCCCAGCCAGGGTGACCAGGGGCCAGGGATGATGGCCACAGACTCCCCACTGCTGTTCTAAGTAGATCTCTCCCAATACAACCCTGGAAGGCCCATTCATGGTATGCGAATTGTGTTCTTTTTTTATGTAACAGAGTCAGACACACGGGTAGAAACACGGTATATGTATCCTGATCCTCCCACGACTAATGATGCCCTGGACATTCAGCAGCAAGCATTGCTAAGAGAGCAGAGCAAGAAACTTAAAAAACTGAGGAAAAATGCAGAAGGTAAGCTAGGGTGGATTTGATCAAAACTGAGGGTGTCTTTTTATGGAATGTCTTCCTCAAATGGATGTGGGGACCTTTAGTAGGAGACTTACTCTGCATTTGGCGCTAGACTGAGTGTGTTTTCCTGCATAAAATACCAAGGTAATCCCAAACCAAATCAGGTCCCTACTACGGCTGCTTTTTACAAGGGGGGGGACACACACCCATAAATGACTTGCCTAGTTTGATCCAAAGGACTCACCCACTCATTAGGCTTCCTCAGGCAGATGCAGAGAGCAGTGAGGTGTTGGAGGACACAGCTGTGTGTGCCACACTCTCTGCCCTGTGTCATCTAAGTGAGCCTACTGCCCTCTGTTATGCTGCCCTGTTGCCAGTAAGATTTCACCACATCTGTATGTGGAATGGAGGGAGCACCGTCTTGCTTCAGACTGCAAAACGTCTTGAGCAAGCCTGAACGCCATAATGCACAGGTACTGCTTCTACAAAGTATAAGTCCTCAAGCAATCAACTTAAAGAAGTTAAACCATGTAGTTCAGGAGGTCAGCTAAATCTAGGCCGGTCCTGTTGTATTGTCCTGAGTTTTGTATGTGTATCATTACTACCTAACTCATTGGTCTATACTAATACCTGGCAATGTTTTTATGTGAGCTGGGGCCTCAGCAATGAAAAATAAAGTTGGTTTTATTGCATTACTGTTGAGTGTGTGTGTGTGTGTGTGTGTGTATACCCTTGAATCTATTTGTTGTTGTAAGTTGGTAAATACATATTTAATACAGTGAAGAATCCAGTGTTTGTTCCTTCTGCAATTTTCTGCCCCCCCCCCTTTTATCGGATTTTTGTAATTATGGCTATTACTGTAGCCATTTTTCTGCAAAACAGCTATTGTTATTGTTGGTGTGATAGTAAATGTATGGCTTTAATAAAGATAACTGCTATTGTAGTCCCTGAATTTTAAGTGCTGAATTATGCTTTTGTACCATTAACGCTCTTTGTTCTTAATCTTGTTTTCATCCTTGCTTTCCTTTGCTTTAATAGCCGCCCTAGATTTTGATGAGCCTGTGCCTGGCTTTAAACCGAGAGACAGAGGAATGGTAAGCAGAAATGGAACTGGTTTCTTTGTTTTTATTCCAAAGTAGTGAACAGTGCCAAATGTACATAGACTATTTCTTGTGTCTGGAACGGGTCCCTTCCTTCTTTCAAATCCCACCTCAAAGTGATGCTCAATTGTAAAACATAGCCCCATCTTTTTCTGCGCTAGCTGCTCCCAAATAACTCTTCCTTACCTCATCTCCAGCAGTTATCCAAGTGCTAATAACATCCAGGATTGAGTATTGTATTGTATGCAGGTGCTACTTACAGAAGTACCTGGAAACTTCACTTCATGAAAACTGCAGGGGTTAAGTTGAAATTTGCTCATAAAAGCCTTTGAGAACATATTCACCAGTGATGAAACACCTCCATTAGCTGCCTATTTGTTAGTCACTTCCATGTGATTTGGAAAGCCAAAATTTTATTGTTGTCCAGCCTGTTGGATGAGGCCAGCTGGCCTGTCTGGTCCAGCACCCTGCTCTCACCGTGGACCACCAGATGCAAATAGCAGGAGTGCAACAATATTCTCTCCCCTTGTGTTCCCCAGCGACTGGTGTTCAGAGGCATACTGCCACTGACAGTCGTATTCACCGTGAATTTGTCTAACTCCTTTCTAAAACCATCCAAGTTTAGGGTTATCACTGCATGCTGTGGCAGCGAATTCCACAGTGTACCTATGCACTGTAACATGTTTCTGAGACATGTTGAATATATGATAAGAAAGGCAGGTCATAAATGGGGAGAAAGTGTAATAAATGCCTTAGTATGGCATTTGTTTAGCAATCATTTGCACTGGGAAGTAAGAGTTGCTATTCAGTACATGAGTCATCATTTCAGCCTCGAGCAAACCAAAACTGTGGGATGGGATTTTGGCAAGGTGTGAGGTTGATAGTGTCTGAAATGGATGATGGAGAGAGGCATGTGCAGCGAAAGTCAGAAAGTAGACAGCATACAAGCGTGAATCTTCCCTGCCATACCATTCAGCATTCCTTATGTTGAGTGAATAGGCATTTTCAGTGACAATCAAGATGTGTGTATACAAGTAGCTCGCATCTCATGCTTATGTTACTTACGTGATTTCAGCTTTCTGCAGATGTGTGGGGGGGATAAATAAAAAATGGAGAGGCGAGGAACCCTACTTTTCCTTTATTCCTCCCCCCCCCCCCTCCGCACAAAGCTGTGATCGGAGGCTTACCTGACTTTGGGAAGACAGCGGGCAGGCTCTGCGACATTGCCAGAGCCATTGTGAGGCCTTTCCAAAGCTGGGTAAGCACCTCCCCACCTTGCAGGGGGACTGGTTCTGGGGGTTCCTGGCTTACTTTATATATTTTTGCATCTATGCATGGACCCCCAGAACCAAACTTTTGAGTCAGCTGCAAGTTACTGTTACTTCCAGAATCAGCTTACCTTTCATGAATACAAACACATATTCATAAAAGGGAAAGATGTGTTTTTTAAGTTTACATAAATACATTAATATGATGTTTGTATAGCAGTTGTCTATATTAGGAAACAAGAGTAGGTATTCAGTACATGAATGCCAATGTTATTCAAGTGCCCAGCCCCCTCTTGAAATGTAGTCATTCATTCTGACCTTGAGCATTTACACTGCACTGTTCTAATTTTGGAAAAGCTGGAGAATCTTCTTGTGTTACAAAGAGATTTAATAACTTCCAGTCTGGCGACATTCACAACTCTTGTTCATTTAGCTAGATGTGTTTTTACAGTTTTTTAAAAATCTGAAGCAAGTTTCCTGTTGCTTTTCTTTGGTAGGTCAGAGACGATGTGTCAAACTCACTTTTAGAGTCTGATAGTGCTTTTATTGGTGAGTATATCTTTTCAGAGGCACTTGTTTCTTGTATAATTGTGCTTGATCAAACTGCTGCCAAGTTGCTCATTCTTTGGTTGCAGAAAAAGTACAGTTCAGGATTAGCATCAGTAGTAAGTGCTCATCCAATCCCAAACTAGTATACATGGTTTGAAGGGCGTTCATCTTCCTAAATTTCTGAAAAGCTGAAGGTGGTTAAAAGGTAGAGAAGGTGGTAGAGACCTGCTCATATTTGTATATTTAGGTTACCTGGGCTTCAGGTGTGCAGTGTCCTGTTTTCTATAGTTGAAAAGGGGTGGCTGTATTCAGCTGAACAATAGCACAATTTTGCTTGCACAGCAGGCATACTGGTCCTTTTCCAAATCTGCTCCAGAGGGTTAGAGGAATTCCAAAACAGGTTTAGGGGGCACATGAGAGGAGGAGAGGGGAGTGAAACGACTTCCGAAAGCACAAGCAATTACTTAGCCCTATGTTGACTACAGTCCCAAGTCCATTTGGAAGTTAGTCTGCTGAGAGAGAGGATAATATTGGAGAGTAGGATGTGGTCCAGGATGCCTTAACAGAATCTCCCCATAAATGATTTATTGAGGGTCTCCATGTGTATATTTCCACATGTGGCTTTCTGCTGGCCAAGTGTAGATTTGAACCATTTCCCCCTTCTCCTTCTTTTAGTCATCTGTGCCATGCTGGTTCAAAGCACATCTCTTAATGCAAGATGAGACTCTCCAGATAATTTAAATCAATGTCTCCCAACCTTTTCCCAACCACGGCCTCCTTCTGACTTTGTTTCCTTCCTATAGCCCCACGTACCCTTACCTGGGAGTAAGCCAAGACCCACTGAATTCATTGTGGCTTTCTTCTGAGGAGACACTTAGTTATTTACTGGATGCAAGTCAGCAACACCAGACTACCCCACTCGGCTAGGCACTGGGGTGGATTCCACCCTGCGCCTTGTAGAGCCAGGCTGCCACTGCCAACGGGCCCTATGTCCCTTGGCAACGTCCGAAGACCCTGATCCGCTAGGCGCTGGGGTGGATTGCACCCTGCACCAGCAGTAGCAGCAAGCATCTCTGGCTTTCCCAGCCCTACCAATTGCCATCCCAGCACCGCACTTACGTGACCTGGGGATTGTGGATCACAGGCTCTACTGGTTAAAACTGGAGGCTCAGCAATTGTCCTCGCCCTCCGGAAACAAACCAGGATTGCTCCACCAAAACACCCGTGGCAAAAAGGAGCATTAGGCCATGGTGGGCCACCCCTTTACCCGCTTGTGATTGGCCAAGCGGATAGCCAGTCAGTCAGGATTTTTTTCTCTTCACTTCTCTCTGTGGCCCCCTAGCCTCGTGCTGTGGCTCCCCATTTTCACCTGTGGCCCCCTTGGAATACCCTGGACCCCCAGGGGACCATATGGCCCTTGGTTGGGAAACACTGATTTAAATAACACAAATGATGTGTACATATGAAAATAGACATAGGTAGGATTTGTTTTGGGCACTAATTCAATCCTGTTGACAAAACAATTGTTATCTTCCCAAAACGTAGCTGCTTTGCAAAAAAAGAAAACAGAGAAAAAAAAAATATAAAACAAAGGAACCCTGATGTTTTATTGCTGCCTCTGTATTATGTAGGATATATGGGACAAAATTAATCTGAGCATAACGGTATACATGTTTTATTTACAGGGTTTATTTAGCTATTCTAGAATAGTTGCCCACATGCTCACATACTTAGTCTGTTTGGAAATCTAAAGCAGCTTCACTGTTGCCAGTAATGGCCAGCTAGATACTTCTTGGAAATGCACAAACAGGGCATGAGTTCCACTTCAGAGATAAACTTTCCCTGTATATTTCATTTAGACACGAGTAGATGAGTCTTTTGTAGCTGTGCTTTCAGATATGAACCTATCTTTAGCATGTTGTGTGTATTATGTTTATTTTTTCATGAACTTTGCTTAAAAATCCAAGTGCTAATATTTTTCATCCTTCTCCTAGGTACTGATGGTGAAACCTTTCCTATTTTAGAAGACCATGACTTCAATGTGAATTCACCTCCACCACCGCCAGTATCTGCAAGGGAAAGGAGGCGAGAAAAGAAAATGGTAGTAGAATTCATCCAACTAGTTGCATTTATTGAAATCAGTGGTGCTCAGTTGTTGGGACTAACTTGTCCCCTTTGCGGGCTTTCCAATGGGACACAAGCACAATGAATACTTTGCATTCTCAGAGCCTTTATGTATAAACCATGGGTCTGTCAGGTGCACTGGTCACCAATCAGCTCTTCCATCAGTTTGACCAGAAGCTGAGTGGGATAGGATGGAAATGGGCAAGTGAGATGCTGGGGCTGGAGGATGCACTTGACAGGAGAATAAAATGGAGATTGAGAGAATGTCAAAGGCCCGTACCAGGTAGTGCGTGTGGGAATCTGGGGTGGAAACAAGGAGAGAGAAGAGGTAGGACTGAGAAAGTAGGAAACCAGAGATGGATCTGAGGGAGAAGAGACAAAGGAGGCTAGAAAGCAGGAAGGGGGAGGAAATAAGTAGGGATTTACCCCAGAAGAGGAGAAGACAGAGGCAAGGAGGCATATTAGGGAAGTGTCTGCTCAACCTTAGTGCCAAGCCCAAGAGAGGGAAGAAGAGTGGCATCATGTGGGTGAAGTTGTGTGTATATTTTATGTAGAAAGCCTTCTAAATTTTCCTCAGCCAATACATATCATATGCAGCGTCTCATGATTCTTTACATCTTTAGGATGCTGGCGCCCTTGGGCCAACTCCACCACTGCAGACTGACAACGACTCTCTGCACTCAAACTCTAGTCTTAATATAGATCAGCTGAAAGCCAGAAATGAAGAGCGATTGCGAAGGCTGAATGAGCTGCAAAAGAAGGCCATTCATATAGGTATGGTCATTTTGTTGAATTGCAGTAGCCAGGATACTGACATAGCAGCCAGGCATTTGACACACATTTACAGAACACACATTCTGTTCTGCATAGGGGGGGAATCAGATTCGCAGGGTGGCATTTCATGAAGCTTTCTTCAGAGTAGACACGAGTTGGCCCTTAAGTCATGTTCATTAATTTCAATGAGTCTGTTCTGAGTAAGAGTTGAATAAAGGTAAAGGTACCCCTGCCCGTACGGGCCAGTCTTGACAGACTCTAGGGTTGTGCGCCCATCTCACTCAAGAGGCCGGGGGCCAGCGCTGTCCGGAGACACTTCCGGGTCACGTGGCCAGCATGACATCGCTGCTCTGGCAAGCCAGAGCCGCACACGGAAACGCCGTTTACCTTCCCGCTAGTAAGCGGTCCCTATTTACTTGCACCCGGGAGTGCTTTTGAACTGCTAGGTTGGCAGGCGCTGGGACCGAACAATGGGAGCGCACCCCGTCGCGGGGATTCGAACCGCCAACCTTTCGATCGGCAAGCCCTAGGCGTTGAGGCTTTTACCCACAGCGCCACCCACGTCCCAAGAAGAGTTGAATACCACCCAGTAAATAGAAGAGCAGAAATTGCCACAGTAATAGTGCTACTGCTTTGAAGGGCTCCAAGTATTAATTGCTGGCATCCTGTTGCTGAGGTTTTCCTGCGCAGCAAAAGGAAGCCCTGCTACATTGCCATACCCAAGTATTTGGAAGCTGTTGAAGTGCCCTACATAGAACTAGTCTCACCTTCAGAGAAATATGTAACCAGGTTTTAGGCTTTGTGCCTTTGAAACAATGCTGTTGACATGAAGAAAGTTTAGGGAAGAGCAGTGAAGGGCCCAAACTGGCATAAGAGAAGCATGGAGAGTAGGGAATAAAACCAATTTGGGCCACTGAAAGCTCCTTCCACATTATCTCTCTGGTCTTTAAACTTTTAACTGATCTTACCGTCACCAGTTAAAAAATTATCCTAAAATTGGGGTGTCTGGGGAAAGTTTTCAAAGGCCCTTACTCAACTTCTCTTTGTTTTTCCCCACTTCTGCTGCAGAGCTTTTAAACTGATGCAAGAACTAGGGGTGAGCAATGATGGGACTCCACGTTCTCTCTTTTCTGTGCTCAGCAGCACAGGTATTAAAGAGAGCAGGAGCAAGCAAAAGGGGAGGCCAGGAGGTGCCAAGAGCCCCAGTGAGGCTCCCTTAGGTACAAACTCTGTGTGGCCTTCATCAGCTTTACTTTGGAGCGGTGACAGGCTATGCACACAGGTCCTCCCACTACATTGTGTGCCGTAGGTCGGATTCCACAAAATGAGAATGGTGATGTTGGAGGATCCCCTGTGAGCTAGCTAGTCTAGCCCTCTGCTAGATGCATTCGGCATGGATGGCTGCCCATCTTCTGCTTGAAAGCACCTAGTGAAGGAGAGCAACTTCCACCCCGCCCCCTAATTGGTTCCATTGTCAAACTGCTCTTACTGATAGACGTTTCTCCTAATCTCAGCTGCACATCTCCTCCTCTAATTTAACCTCATTAGTTCTAGTCCTTCCCTCAAGGGCAGCAGAGAACAAGCCTCTGCCCTCTTCCATGTGGCAACCCTTCCAGTATTTGAAGAGCTTCCCTTTGGTCTTCTCAGGGCTAACACACCCAGTTCCTTCAACTGTTACTCATAGGTCTTCTTTACTGCTCCCTTCCAAACCTGTTTTAGTTTGTCAAAATCCCCCTTAAAGTGTGGTACCTGGATCTGGACACAGTACTCCAGATGAGGTCTAGCACATAGAAAAATGCATCACATTGCTGACTCAGGTTCAGCTTGTGACTGACTACAATCCTGAGATCTTTGTCACATTTTTTGATGCATTTTGCAACATGCATCCTGCCCAACAACAGAAGTTTTCTGAGTGGTTTACATTGAAAAAGTTAAACCGTCAGATAAAAAAGTAAGACATAAGCATGAAAGTTCTAACAGAATAAAAACAGCAGCAGTGTAAAACCAAATGTACTGCTGCCAAGCTAGGCATCCTCTATCAAAACTTGTGCAGTTGTTCTTTTCATTGTTGTCAAAATTCAGAACCTTGCATTTGTCACTCTGGAGTTTTTTAGATAGTTTCAACTCACTTTTTCTATTTTATCAATGTCATTTTGAATGTTTGTTTTATCAATGTCATTTTGAATTTTATTATCTTCTGAGAGGCTAACTTTACTTTCCAGTTTTGTGTCACGTGCAGATTTGGCAGGGATTCATTTCTTTCACCCCCTTCATCGTTATTAAGAATAATCAATTAAGAAATACTGTAGGCGTCATTCATAAACATCGTAGAAACTAACAAAAGTGTTTAAAAATCTTTCCCCCTTGTATCATGTATTCTTTCTTGATAGGTTAGCATGTTGCATCAACAAAATCGGGACTCATTTTTGACATTTTCTTTATAGAAAGGAAGTGGTGGTCAGGGTGAGTAACTAGCCATAGCTGGTGTCTTGCTTCAGTAGTTAGATAGATAAATAGATATTTGAATATACCTTTTGGTATGGGTGTGCATCGGCCACAAGATTTGATTTGGATCTGTATCTGTCACTTCTGGAAGCAGCCAAGTTTACATTAAGGTGCTCCATGGTCTGTCAGATTCAACTCTTGTTTTTTGCCAGAAGCAGATTTGTTGAAAACAGCTTTGTTTCCTGTCATTCACTATTTTTTGGGGAAAGGCTATTCCTTCCCTGCCCCCTTTGGACAGAAATGGATTAAATTTACAGACATAACAGCCCCCCCTCCAAATGGGTTAAGCCTGCCAAATTACAAGCAAATATATCTAACAGATGGGGGGGGGGCTGAACACCTTGGTGTTTTGTTTTTTTAGAAAAAGGAAACACCTCTAACTTTATTTTGGGGGATAATTAAATGACATTTGCAGCCTTGGTCACCCCTAGTGAGGGAATAAACCCTTCCAAATTTGAAAATGTCTTACTGAAGTGGTTTTCCTGCAAGCATGTTACAGTTTGGGGTGTATGAAAAAGGAACTACCATCATCTTGTTTAGTGTGCTGTGAGCAATTGGTCTGAAACTTGCAGACAGGAGAGAGATGCCCCTAGGTTATGAGTGAAATTGGAGACAAGTAGGTCCAGAACATTTTAAATGTTTATTGGTGGGGGGGAGTAAAAGGGATTCACTTTTTCACAGATCAGCTTCATGGAAGCCGGTTTCCTGAATGTTGCTCCCCCTCCAAATCATTCATCACTCTGTGCCATCTTTCAGTGTCATTTACAACTAGCTTCTGCCCACGCAACACAGCTGGTGTGCAGCCAGAAATCTATTTCTGCTTGTGGAACACTAGTCCCCTGAGAATGCATAATTGCTATTCCTCAATCCAATTAGCTTTGGGGAATTCTTTTGATAACTGTTACCAAACACGCATCTCTTGAACATGCATCTCATTGTACTAGTCACTGGAAGTGGAGAATATTTGAAACCAGCGTGGCTGTATTTATTTTTTTAACCCACCTTACTGCATTTTTGTTCTGAACACCTAGTACTGAAGAAGAATCTTGTAAAGCCTGGAAACTTGCTAGGTCAGAGAATGATGTTACCATTGTAAAAGTGTGCTTTTTCTGTACCGGTAGCTAAAGTTGATTTATTTTCCTCAAGCTGATGGTGTTCCACTGGGAAACGCCGATGACAGAAGACCCAGCTCTGTGGACACAGTGGCAACCGAACCGTGGCTGAGACCTGGGACATCAGAAACCCTTAGAAGATTTATGGCTGAGCAGTCAAGTCAAGCTAAGCTTTCTTCTGAGATGAACTTACCGTTCAATTGGCAGGGGCTGTCCACAGCCCATGGCTGAATAAAATCTGTAGTGAAGCCAGTTGTGCCTTTCAAAAGAATGTTTCTCCACTACTGCACTTTCAGTTCTTTAATTTACATGCTGTGTGCAGAGAAGCACAGCTGTAACAAATCTTGTGAACAAGATTTTGACAACCTGCTGCAATCTTCTATCTTCTTAAGTTAAATGGTCAGTATGTTACTGATATGATTTAATCTTGGAAGGGGAACTTGCATACTAGGTCGTCTTGAAACTGGCAAGCTAGAGCCAAACATGCATCTATTCAGCTAGTTGAATGGCACAGAGGCAAGGCTTTCCAGTTTACCCTCTTGGTATTTTTTGTTTGAAAAATTACCTCAGACCTCAAGTCTTACAAGTGTGTGAAATGTGTTCTGCATTTAACAGAGCTGAGTGCTGTGGCTTGGATTTCTCATGCATTTCATAGGTATTTAATGATCTGAATTGATTAATAAGTGTTCCTTTTGCTGATTTAGGGCTTATCCTCACTTACCTTTCCTCTGCACTTTACAGGCATGGCCCACGCTTTAAAGCTCTGTGCTTGAGCGCTCAGTTTTTTTGCTCCAGAGCTTTCCCCATGGAAACCCACACTCTTTACCACTGTGAAAGCTTGACGGTGGAAAAGGAGTGCTCAGACACAGAACTTTAAAGAGCAGTGCTGTGCCTGGAACGTGTGGGGGGCAAAAGTTAAGCGTGGTTAAGCCCTTACTCTGTTTTCCAGACTTTCTATCTAATCATTTGTTCTAATATTCTAAATTACCCTGTCATCTTGTGTTCTTCTGTATTTTAAATGTCAGTAGTGAATACTATTAAATATATTTATGGTCATGAATGTAAGATTAAAAAATAAATTATATTTTACTAGGAAAAAAGTTTAAAACCATTCTTGTGGAGATGAATTCTAAAAGAACCAGAGTGAGAGACCCTCCTCTGTTCACACTTCGCATTCACTCTTGCCCAGTGACACGGCCTGAAAAACATGAGTTCTTTTGTTTCTAGCTCTTGAACTCCAAACACAGGACCAGAAGCGTGAGGAGTAGTGGAGATAGGAGCTCCTGTTCAGCCACGCTATATTCTTGGGGTAAGTACATATGCTATTAGTACCCCCCTTTTCTACATCCCTTAAAGTCCGCCCCCCCCCATAAGACTAGGCCCCAGGGTCATCCAGTGCAGCTAAGTGGATGAGAAATTCAGGACAGACAAAATGAAGTTCTTAAATTAGGGAACATGTGGTGATGGTCATGATTTTAAAAGGGGGATTAGCTTTATCCTCCATGGATGACTGTCAGTGGCTACTAGTCATGATGGCTATTGGTTTTCATGCGTCTCTTCTTTTTGTAGAAGTAATACCCTGGCCATTTGACAAACGTCATTAGTTATACAACTAAATACCCACAATTATTGTGCTTGCAACGTTTCCAAAGGCAGTTAGACCAATCTGCTAAGGATTTTAAAGTTGAAACACTGAAGCAATTAGTTTTTGCATTGCATTTGTTTTGATTGCACCAGTGAAAGAATTCAAAAACTTTATTGACCTATAACCTGATTAGAATATGCCAGATGAGAACCAATATTGTACAGAAAGTTGTACAGAATTTACATAGAAAACTTTACAGAGCTGTACCATATACATTTTTCCATCTGAAAATTTTTTCTACATCCACTGTAAGACAGAATGCTTGACAATCTTTTCTTTAACCATCAGAGCACAATTCACAGTATGAATACATTTCCAATAAATTTAAAACCATCCTCAAACCATGCCAGATTTGTTACTTGAATATATTCAACATTAAATTCTGTACATAGTGAAATCTACATCAAACAACCCAAAAAAAGGGGGGGAGGGAAAGGAAAAAAAGTGACAGCGGACAAAACCTAGACTTGTTTGCAGTGATTCAAGTTCCAGTCCTGAAGGATCATTGCGATGGCTTATTATATTTAAAAGCCCTATCACAGGTATATTACAAACAGTTAAAGTCAGTTGTAACATTTTCAATCTGTTTTCTTGACAAAAGGCAGCAAGGCTAGCTTTTGGGATACAGATGGAAAAAATCAGAACTCAACCCCTTACTAGTGCATTTGGTAAACAAACGTACAGGTCTCTAAGAAATAAAAGAATGCAGGAATAACTATATAGTGTTTAGGACTTTATATTACAGACCTGCATCTCTGTACATTTTTTTTCCACAGAAGGATGATTACCTATATCTCAGATAGCCTGAGTGTGCAAAAAAAAAATCTCCAGAATAAGAATTCCACATAGTTGCTAGATCTCTTACATGAGCAATATTTTCATATCTTTTACTACAAACTTTTCTTTTTCAAAATGCAGCCCTCCTGAGTTGTACTTCTGTCAAAGTTCAAACTTCTTAAATGTGTTAGTTCTTTGGGTACATCTTAAATTCACACCCATCATAAACATCTTTTGATATATATCTCTGTCTAGGAAAGTTAAGAGGCTATCACAGTCCAGGCTGACAACAAGACTGTGGTGAAACTGGCTCTATGGTCAACACAAGCCAGTGGAGGGAGAGAGGGAGAGAGAACCCACTGGAGAACTAGAGTGTTGCAAGCCTAAATTACAGTTTTAATCTGTATTGTGAACCCGTAGATGCACACTTCCATATCAAGAGAGACCCTTTTTATGGACATTCAGTGCAAGTGATCTTGGTCCTTTGTTTCCTTAGCCACACTTCTACTGCTTGGCTGTTCCCATTCCTTGGTCTGGTGGCTGGGATATTTGAAAAACTACCCCTATCCGCAGGAAAAACCTTCGCAAAACAGCTCGCAGCTCAGGAATCAGATCAAACTGCATGATTTCACACAAGAGAGGATAGTAGAATGATGCGTGAGCTCTGAACTGTTGAATGGGGGGAAAGGGAATCCTGTTAGTTTTGGGGGAATGAGTTGACAACCCAATTACATAGAGACATTACATCAATAATTACCGTATTTTTTGCTCTATTGGACGCACCGGACCATAGGAGGGGGAGAACAGGGAAAAAATATTTTTTTTCCTTGTTCTCCCCCTCTAAAACAAGGTGCGTTCACCCGAGCGTGTGGAGCTGGGGGGGGGGGAGCGCTGCTTCCCCCCACCCCCAGCCTCAAAGATCGCTGAAACCTTTGGAGCGCAGCGCCCTGCTGCCCTGCAGAGGCTTTGCTCGCAGCCGTCCCCAAGCTAAAAGAGCGAGACGGAGCCCTCTGCAGCGCTCCGTCTCCCTGTTCTGCCTTTCGGCTTAGCGGCGCAGCCTGCATTCGCTCTATAGGACGCACACACATTTCCCCTTAATTTTTGGAGGGGAAAAAGTGCGTCCTATAGAGCGAAAAACACGGTATAGCAAGAATTAGTGAAATACAAAGAATTTGCAGTGGCTTTCCAAAGTGAAGGAGGAGGCAACAGCAGAACTGAAATGAGGTGTTTCTAGCTACTTCTGATTTAAGTGGCTTATCTTAGCTCAAGAAAAAAAAAACACATGAAAAAATCCAAAACAATTCTATAAATCTTTCACAGAGGAACATTTTGGTGTTCCTTGCCTCAAGATTTTTTTTTTTAAAAAAAACACAACTTTCTTTACAATGATTCTCAAAATGCGATGAAATGTGAAGGGACAAAACCATCCTAAGACAAATACACAATAATGCTAGAGTACTGGGAGAAGTTACCCTTCAAATAAAAAAAAAAATGTACACCATCCTATGCACATAAGGACACATGATCCCCACCATAACCTTGCCTTTTCTTTTTTGTTGGAGCAGACAGAGCCAGATCATTGACAAAACAGCAACAGATGCTATGTGCTTTTCTATGACTAATAATTGCTTTGCTATTTTTCACTGGAGTTGTTGACAAAAACTGGGATTCCAGCAGTGGAGTGCAACATTCATTTATCAGATTTGGTTCAGAGTCTGCTCCAAAAACAATCAGGGAAAGGGCAGAGTGTGGCTCAATCATGACGTATCTCCATTAATCATTATGCATTTCCCTCTCTCCCACAACATTAGTTGGAATTTTTTCAGTGGAGTGGCCCTGATTACAATGTCCCAAAGGCCTCAGAATACACATAGGTCTTGGACACTACATTTTATATATGGTGCACACAGCATATTGGGTAGGACATTTCTCATGGAGTCTCTTGAATTTGGGGTTCCTGAATAATCTGGGGTGCTTAGATGTTTTCCATTAGTATCTTGAATGAACTGTACATATGTGGTGGTATCTCTGTAAGCTGAGGGATTCGGGACAGTAGATGGGTCCCTCTCTGCTATACCCATGGCCTCCAGCAAAATTATCATCCATGAGGCAGCAGGAAGGAACCAATTTATGTTGGAAAGGCAACATCAAGGGCACGTTAAAGCCCAGAGTCCAAGTCTGCCACAAACTACTTGATGCAGGGACCCAACATACACTAAATCCAGGATAAATTGATTAATCAGTAATCAGTCTGGGGAGAGTCCCCTTCTATTTTCAAACTCTGCAGACTTCAGAAGTGTCCCACTGAGGCCTGGAATCAATATTCATCATGGCTTACCTATCTGAGATTATTACTTACCCGATCATCACTTATTTTTAGGACCTTTGTTAAGAATAAAAGTAACAGGCTAGTCCAAGCTTCCCGATGACTTTCTGATGTTAAAGTAAGGAAGTAACTGAGAGCTTCACTGCAGACACTGCAAAGCACAACAGACAGTTCCAGGTGTGAGAACAATTAGCTACAGTAGGAGTTTTGTCTACAGTTGTCAGAAAAGTAAGAAAAACCTTTAAGCGGTTCGCAAAAATATAAAAGAATACATTATCAACAAAAACAGTTGAACATGTATTTATAAATATTCAAAAGAGAATTAAAATCAATAATAGTAAATAAAACGTGTAACTTCTGCATGTCTGTATTGGCTTGCCGAAACAGGCTTCTGTGGAATAGCTATAAATAAATGATTCACTGATCACATAAACTGGGTGTAGTCCTATCTCAAAATGGGCAGTGACGCTGATCAAAGAAAAGGAAAATGTGCAGATAAGGCTGAGTAGTAGGAGAGATCAATGTTTACAGTACTGACAAACAAACCAGCTGAATGACAACAGGAAATTCATTCTCACAGATAAACTGTATAGTTTATACAAGAATGGCATCATGTTGAAATGACAGAATCATAAATGCAAGGTGCACTTGTAATGCAGATCTTACTATTATAGAGTGATTATGCAGATCAAATGCAGAGTCTTGTGGCACCTTAAAGACTAATAAGCTGATGATGGTATAAGCTTTCATAGAACACAGCCCACTTTATCAGATGCATGAAATGTTTGTTGTTTCTGCTGCAACAAGTCACATGACTACACCTCTGCAAATTATGCAGAATGACTTATATGTTTTGACGCAACTACAACAGTCTTGATCTCCTTATGGAAAGGAACTGAAAGGACAGGACGGGGGTGGGGGGTGGGGACTCACATAAGCCAGGATTGTTTTTGCACACTACACATTTTCATTTCAAGTAAATATTCAACACATTTGCATACTACAGAATTGAACGGTACACTTTCATGTTTTGAAAGCCTGTAAATGGGTCCTTACTTTAGCAGTCTCCGCTGCACCTCCTCCCATGCGTCTTTGCGACTTTCATCCATATACATACGGAACAGAATGCGTAACCCACAGGCAAGGCTACTTGTCTCTTGTTTCAACAGATTGGGCTTAGATTTTCCTTTGAAACCTGTCAAAACAACATCACTATTTAGATTTCACTACCTTTATCGGAAAGCCTACTTTGGAGTAACGGGTGGGATCCAACTTAGCTCTAAGGTAATGTGCTTGTGAAGCAGAGTGTTATCCCTCTCTCCCCTTTACCCCTTTAGTCTGTTCTAGAGGAGCAAATTTAGGGAGACTCATGGGATGATGTGCACAGGGGGAGGAGAGGGGGAGAACATTCCATTGCACAAGTGGAAATTGTTGCTCTGGTAGAATACTGCCCAGTGTGTGTAGATGGGCAGGGAAAAGAATGGGGATGCACAAGCTAGTTCACAGAATGCTTATGACATAATGCTTATGATCTACTTTGATCAGGAAGCTTCAAAAATGCAAACAGATTTATATTAAAACATGCTTCTCTTTGTCACTCTTTATAGCACATATCGGAATAAAGTAATATAGGTAAAGGAGCCCTGGAAAGTTAAGTCCAGTCAAAGGCGACTGTGGGGTTGTAGCACTCATCTCGCTTTCAGGCCAAGGGAACTGGCGTTTGTTCACAGACAGCTTTCTGGGTCATGTGACCAGCATGACTAAACTGCTTCTGGTGCAATAGGACACTGTGACAGAAGCCAGAGCGCACGGAAACACCGTTTACCTCCTACTGCAGCGCTACCTATTTATCTACTTGCACTGGCGTGCTTTCGAACTGCTAGGTTGGCAGGAGCAGGGACAGAGCAATGGGAGCTCACCCCATTGCAAGGATTTGAACCACTGACCGTCCGATCAGCAAGCCCAAGAGGCTCAGTGGTTTGGACCACAGCGCCACCCATATCCCTATAATGTAATATAATATTCTTTTGAAAGTCCTAAAACTCCCAAGTTTTACCTGCTTTCCACAGTGCAGTTCTTTGCTCATTGTTTGAATTGAAAGCTTTAGCAAATTTGTGAGATTCCAGCAAACAGTCCAGCAACTTGAAAAGCTGCTGGGATGTTAAAAAGCGATACATTCCTTGATCTTGTGTATCCACGTGAACATTAAAGTCTACTGCATCTCTCTAAAGAAAAGAAAAATGGAATTGGCATTCATATTGCTAAATATTTTTAATATGATCATGAAACTTCTCAATACCTGCAGCAACCAAATGGTGAAAACTATTCACGATTGCATTACTCTAGTTTCTTTTCCTCAAAAGCAGATTGATCTGAACTTTGCTTTTACTTGATGTCTACTCACACATTGTTAAAGCTCTATAGTAGGCCACTTGGGAGCTGCTTATTAAAGCTGTAATCCCATGAGGCTGGGGATGTATATGAATGGGTGGGAAAGACTGCGTGTGAGCTTCCTACAAATATACATCACTGACTCCCAGGGCACAGAGGAGAGTCAAACGGCAAACGAGGACATTCCCATTAGACTCGTGGCATATTATCCCTAGAAAAAGAGGTTTCTTTGTGTACTGTTAGCCTGAATTAGAGGCACTTCAAAAGTTACATCAGAAGCAGGGGAAATAAAGCATAAAGGTCACTGGCAGTTCTTCCCTGGTTCTATATAAACTTGGCTACGCTCTCGAAAAGAGAATTTTCTTCCATGGAAATTCAGGAATTTTCCAGCAGAAAGCAGATGTTACAAAACAGACCACTGAACCAAAAAACGGAGAATAAATGCACATCTCCAGAGGCTGGAACTGGCAAATTGTACTTACCTGTGCTGCAGCAAGATTCTCTGCATCTTCCTTTTTGCTGGTTGCTGGGAAGAAGACAATGTTGTCGATTGTTTGAATGAGTTCCAGTTGAACGACACATTTGATCAACAGAGCACCAAACAGTTTCTGGTCAGGAAATTCTTTAAAACAAAGCACAAAACCATAAGATCAATTTAAGTAAATGTTTAAGTACTCCCAAGATACTTACACTGCACAGCAGTACAGTTGCCAAGACATATTACTGTATGATTTAGTGGTTCTCAATAGTGGTACCCAACTCTGGAACGCCCTTCCCTTTCAGGTGTGTTCAGCTCTAACACTAATGGAGTTTCAACAACTGGTAGAAAAACCAACTAAGCATTTGGCTAAAATGGCACCCCTTGCACGGCTGATGCTGTTATGTTATGTTGATAATATGCTGTCTAATTTTATATTAAATTGTATTTCAACTGAATATTGTTATGTTGTATTTTAATGTTATTCCTCGCTCTGGGATCACGTGAACAATGAAGAGGTGGTTATAAATAATTTAAAGAATAAAACAAAGTATCCTGTGCTACCTCTCTTTATCAGTGCAAACAAAGGTTGCTAAAAAGCTAAGCTTAAATTTTCAGGCTATAAATGACATTTTAAAAAGCATCTGTATCTTCTTAATATATCAAGTCCAAGGTAAAGAAGTACAATCATTTTAAAATGCAAACTGTTTTATAGGCAACCTGAATGAAATATATTCTGCAGCAGTCCTGGACGCATCGCCACTCTCATTTTATACAAGCACAGCCCAGAGCCAACAAATCATAAAGGAAACTTCTGCGCAGGCTGCAGGCTTTGGGCATCCCTTCCTCTTTTTAAAAGCAGCACTTGAAAAGTCATTCCCAAAGCTTCAAGGAATTTTGGAAGTAGTCTAGAGCCCAATGTATGGAGCAGCAGGGAGGGGGGGTGGGGAATAGGGAGGTCCCACTGGATAAACAGAAGTGCTTTTATCAACTAGGGCCTTTGCAGCCCAGCCTTTGTGAAACAACTCCTTAAGGAAACCACTCACTTGCAGGAGGCTTGTTTTTGCTGGCCTCCTCACTTGCTGGTAGCCCCACAATGGGCTGAAACTGTCTTCTATCTGAAGATCTTGGTTGCACAGAGTCATGGATATCTACAGATTTCTGAGATACTGTATCCTGAAAATGGAAAGAAATAGCAAAAAGCACCCTCAGCAAAACGAAGTTCAATGTTGAGGAAACCCTACTTTGGAGCATTTTTTTGTGAACCTAAATTTTAGTCACCACTTGACAGTCATTATGTCTCCTAGAAGGACATGGGTACAGTTTGCTATAAACACAGCTGTCAGAACTTTTAAAAATGAATATTATTTGAACTGCTCTAAGGATAAATAAACTGAACTCTTCTTTCATCTTAGAATATTTAAGGACCACACAGTAACAAGACTCAACAGCAACAAAGACTTGGTGTCACATGAACAAACCTCAGGTTCAGTATTCTGTTCTCTTTGCCTCCTCCTGCATTTCCTTTTATCCAACTGGGCAAGCCATGGGTTCAGAAGCAAAGGCAAATGTTTGTTACGAAGGCGAGAGAGTGCAAAGGAGGAAGGGGAGTGCTGAGCTCCAGGCTAGTTCATGTAATACCAAAAAAATGGTTTGACACTGTGTCCGAATCCAGTCAACATTTATGAGAAAATTAGTGTAACAGACCAATCCTATGGGTATTTATTCAGACGTTAGCTGTCATCTACAGTTCACGAATGCAAATATAAGGAACCTGCAGACTTCAACTTACAACAAAAAATGGTCAAAGAAAACCTCTCTTGTTCTACAAAAGGTACATTTTACTCATATATATGAAAGCATCTCCCCTGCCATTTTCACATGGAAAACATACCAATTGTTTCTCTCTTCCAGGAGACGGAGGAACAATATCTCCCCCTGCTGGCCGCCAAGTTAAAAGCCTTGAAAAAATAAAACATAAGTTCGGTCACAAACAGAACATCTTAAATTTTGAAGACAAGAACAGTGATAAACCTATTTTGCATAGCATTATGAGCAGGAAAGGAGACAAAAGTTACACATAAAATGTTCCAAGGCTACTTATACAAATAAATATAGAATGAAATTCTATTCATAGGAAATCCATTTGAGCTCAGCCTGAGATAGCTCTTTCCCCATAGATCGGCGTTCAGTCAAGACAAGACTGTTTACAAATTAAAGAAGGCAAACAGGCACTGATGTGATAGCCTTCTCCTGGACACAAGGTGAAATCTGTGATGACTGTATTGTAAAACCTCAACACTTTTATAAAAAAGAGAGGCTTAATTGGGCTAATAAGCAAATTCAATGCAATTCAGAATGATTTAAGAAAAGAAGAAAATGCTTTTAGAATGGAAGAGAAGCTAAAACCTACTTATTCCATGGTTATTTAAAAAAAATTGATTGGGAGGCACTCAGCCTGCCCCTTGGCTGAAGCAACTGGCACCAGAGGCGCTAACCGACGGGAAGTGAGGGAGAACCTGTCCTAGAATGGCTAAAGCTCAGTGGCAGCGCACAAGCATTGCGTGCAAAAGGTTCCCAGGTCAATGTTTGGCATTTCCAAGTAAGGCTGGGAAGGAGCGCTGCCTGGAACCCTGGAAAGCTACTGCCAGTCAGCGTTGACAATATTGAACTAGACGCAGGGACGTCCAACTCCCAACAGACTGTGATCTACTGGCAGTGATCTACCCACTGTCATTGAACAGTCCAAAGTTGTTAAGCTTTTTTTAGGCCCTGGGGGGAGGGGGAGGCAAAGATCTGCCAGGAACATCCTGCGATCTACCAGTAGATCACGATCTACCATGGCTGAACTAGAGGAACCAATGGTCTGGCTCTGAATAAGGCAGCTTCCCATGTTACTCAGTTTCCAGATTTAGCCTGTGCATATGCAGGTCTCCATTTATGCAGATTCACAAATAAGAGAAGCTATACAGAAACAAAAAGGGCTGTATTTCTGTGGCAGAGCACATGCATTGAATGCAGAAGATCCCATGTTCAGTCCCTGGTAGGGCTGGGAGAGACGCCCTGTCTGAAAGCCTGGAGGGTCACTGCTAGTCAGCGTCAGCAAAACTGAGCTAGACGTACTAGTACAGAGCATCATTTTGCGGCGCAGTAATTCAGTTTTACTAGCAAACCAGAGGTTAAACTAACCCTTTCCCAGCCCCTGGAGGAGCACGGGGAGTGTTGATGTGAAACACAGTTTGGAAAACTCTGTACTAGTGCCTTGACTTGGTATGACATATCTCCTATGTTTGTATGCCGTAAAAGCCAAGCATAGACAATAAGACAAGTATATAAAAGTGTGCATTGTTCTCATGCCAATTAAATGAAAGGGGGAAATCTCTTACGCATGGGGAATCGTCGTTTTGAAGATATCCAGCATACAGTTGCAAGTCTTATCCCAGATTTCAAGGGTAAACTTCTCACCATTTAAAATGACAACATTTTCTAGGCAGTTTGTACCAGACCGTGCTAGTTGTTCATTGTCTGAAACACAAAACAAAGGCATTGGTTTGTTCATGCTATACAGAGTAAATTGTTTCATTGTGTGCAATAGCTTGCCTGCACCTACCTTGCTGAACACACCAGTACAGCTGGGCAAATATATCATCCAAAAGGACATCACTAAGTACTTCCAAATACTGGGTGAATACATCACATATTGCATAAAGTGCATGGTTGCAAGTTGTTGTCATCCACTCAGCTTTCTAGGAAAAAGGAAGAGGGAACTTAGCAATGAAGGAATTAGTTAGAATGAAGTTGAAAAACAAAGTAGGGTCAAATCATTCGAGTGAGAGTGGATCAGGGCTTTTTTCTCAGCTGCAACACGGTGGAACTCAGTTCCGGCACCTCTCAGGTGGGTGCCATTGTCATTCTAAGAGAAGGAGGGAGGCATTCATGGGGAGTTCCGGGCAGCACCTCTTTTTCTAGAAAAATGGCACTGGATTGGCAATTTTTTAAAAAACAGCTGTAGTAAGATAAAATCCAGTTATATGGAAAAGGCCTTTCTAACTCCAGTATCTCGTTAGTAAAGTGCTTTTCACAACCACAAGAAGATTAAAAAGCAGACGTTTTGTCTAAATGAGGAAAACAACTATTTACAACAATCCAGTCCTGGGCTTAATAAACTGAGATGGGATCTTTTTACCCCTCTGATTCAGAATGACATTATGGAAAGAGATTTAACTGAGGTGTTATACTGCTATTCACCATGCAGATATAAACTCCCATGTACTTCAACATTAAAGTCTGCCATCAAGGGACACCATATCCAGGTCTGTAGATGGGGATGAAGCACAGAGGCAAGGGAACACAATGGCAATTCTACAATATAGCCAGTTGGGCAACATCTTATCTGAAGAAAGGTTTGAGCAAAAGAGCTTATGACAGCAATAGAAAAATAAATAGAACTCTAGTCGTAAGTCATAAACTATACCTACTTCAGTTTGTTGTTCCGGCAATTTCATGTTGTCAAATATCCGGAAGACAATCCGAAACAAATCCTGCCACCAGTGTTTTTCATAAGTATGGCCATACGTTTTCATTATTTCAAACATAACCGTTAAGCCTCTGGAATAAAAAGTAAATGGCAAATATGGGAAACCTGAACAAAACAGAACATCTCAGCTCCCAGAATGACTTTTAAAATCTATTTTTAAACTTGAAGGAGGATCTTGAAACTAGTAAGAACAGGCACAGTGTACCCAATAGGGCAAGGTCTGAAGGCATATGATGCAGTCACCTTATAGCGCCTGCACAGAGAATCCTACATATATGCCATCTTAAGTTTCCATCATGAAAGAAAGGAAGGACAAAAATAAAAAAAGGCATTTATGTGAAGCGAGGACACAAACTCCTACCTACGCAGTTATCTTCTAAAGTTCACAGGGAATTATGAATCGTTACAAAAATGCAGTTTACAATAGGATTCAGTTCTGCCAAACCTCAGCGATATTTTTTTAAAAAAGCTGAGGAGAAGATTCAGATTTGATTCCCACCCCCCTTTGCAAAGCAAAGAACTTCCAAAAGTTTCTATTTTAACTAAGATTTCACACGAGAACAGAAGCATCTGCAATGAAATGTGGTAAGACTATGCAGCATTTTTCTTCGGGGCATTAGAAATTCAATTCTAAACACCATTTCCCTTATTTTTCCAAGCTGATGGGTAGGTGAAGAACTGCGAAGGTGGGTGAAGCAATAATATACATGCACTGAACAGAATGTATTTTACTGGACACAGAGGAATGTTAATCTCCAAAACAACAACCCAATTTTAATGCTATATTCACACATTTAAGAACATAAGAGGAGCTAATCTGGCTATAGAACCACTTGCCTTCCACAATTCAATACCAAATACTGCAAAGGACCACAGAGTCTTTTATTTTGCTTTCAAACTTTTATGTGTAGATCAGAGATAGAAATGCATGCTATCAAATTCTGATCTTAAAGATTCTGTGGCAGCGAAAAAAGATATTTAGGGGCTATGTGCTGTTTCAATACTTTTTTTTTTTTAAGAGCCTCCTATATAAATAACTCCACTTTTCTCTTTGCAAATAAGTTTAAAATTTTAATGTGCTGTTGAATTGTTATTTTGTAAATTTAGAGATTTACATTTAGAAATCTAGCCCCTTACAGAGAGAACCTATATCTGCTACACTAAACATCTGTCACTAACTATTTACATATATACAATGGATTTTCACCAATTTGCTAAGCGAAAATAAGTCCCCATAGCAAACAAAGGGATATAATTGCATAACTGTTATGAGGACCTGTATTCTCAGCTTTTCTGTTCCTTCCAATATGCTGTCTCCTGCTGATAGATTGCTTATAGGGCAATAACAATGTTATTTCCCACCCATTTCTTGCTTGAAGACTTGCAAGTGAAACAAAATGTTTTAAAAATTTGAATTACAAATATGGCTTGTTACCTGGTTCTTACATCTAATTTGCATCTGTTGATGATACAGGAAAGCTCAAAGAGAATTGGAAACCATCCTCTCACCCAGACTCTGTCTTCTGGAGCTACATTCATATCATCACTGGTATATTCTTTGAAAGCCTTAGGGAGCAAACACAAGTTTAATACAGCAGAAACACAGTATTAAATGCAATTTCTACGTTCTATACCCAGAAAATCATCAAGCCAGTTGATGCTAAATAAATTATAATTTGGTTTCCTAGGTAAAGCTACTTTAACTATCACATATCAGGCCCTGATTAAGAGAGGTTTCTATAAACAGCAGCAGTTGTGTGGGCAGTGTACGGCTAAGTTTTACTTAAAGGACACCTATAGAAATTAATGGGCCTGCCTTTATAATGCTCGGTAATTTCAATGGGCCTACTTTGAGTAAGACTTACTGTATTTTTCGCCCTATAGGACGCACCTAGGTTTTTTTGGGGGGGGGGAATAAAGAACCCCCCCCCCCCGCGCGCGCTCCGGGCAGTAGGCTGTGGATAGCAGCCCGAAGCGCGGGGTGCTCTGCTTCAGCGCGTCCCACGTTCCGGCCACCAGGCTGCTATCCACAGCTTAGGGAGCCCTGTGGGAACTCCCGAGCTCCCCAGGCTTGCGGATAGCTTCCTGAAGCCTGGAGCGCGAGAGGGGGCGGTGCGCACTGACCCCTCTCACTCTCCAAGCTTCAGCGAAAGCCTGCATTCGCCCCATAGGACGCACACAGATTTCCCCTTCATTTTTGGAGGGGGAAAAGGGTGTCCTATAGGGCGAAAAATACGGTAGATGAATACCACCTTGGATCCAACTATTGCCTTCATCAGAATTTCTGATTAACAAATGCAATAATTTATTACACCCATAGCTTGAGATCCAATGGAGTTGCTCAGTGTTTACAGAGGAATGAGGCCATTTCCAATTGATCCCCCTTTCCCCCAATCTGCACTGAATTCGGGGAGGGGAGTTGCCAAAAATTGTTTCCTTCTCCATCCTGCTGACAGATGGATAAAAAACCAAAAATACTTTTAATAAATAATTTATAAAAATTATTTATAAAAACTTTCTTTGGATTTATAATAGAAAAAAGAAGACACAGTATTTGCTTAGCCAGCCAGATGGGCAGGGTATAACTAATAAGGGTCTGGTGACTTCTGTTTCAGTGTATCTGAAGAAATGTGCATGCACATGAAAACTCATACCAATAACTAACTTAGTTGGTCTCTAAGATGCTACTGGAAAGAATAAAATTATGGTTCTTGTTGTTGTTACTGTTATTCATTCTGCTTCCTAAATTCACATTGGTGAACAGCACCTAAAATTAATTTTAAAGCAATTCTTAAATCATTTTTAAATAATCTGGAATACATACAGTAAATTCATTAAATACTATTTTGGGATTATAAAATATATATCGCATATATCTTGGAATTAATATCTTTAGAGAGAGATTTTTTCTGACCAGATCCCCCCAGAGGCCATGGTCTCGGGGGGAGGGGGAGGGGAATGCTCTGGCCTTGGTTGAAACTGGATCATATTCAGAAACAAACATCATCCCATGAAATTCTCTCCTCTATTTTACACCAGAACATTTATGGTCAAGACTTAGCAGATGAAGCTGTACATAAATACTACTACCACCTATAAATTATACCTGTGGCCTTTCTGATACATATTTTGCACAATGACGAATAAGGCGAATTGCTTCCATACTTGTATCTGGAAAAGCTGCATTGCATGCAAATTCGGACAAGCATTTAACTGCATCCTGGAAAGAATCTATAGTTGCTGGGAAGTGTTTCTCAAACACAATTGCTGGAAGGAAAGAAAGTACAGGTGAATAGTTAGAATATCTGCCCTTTAAACCACAGTAAACAACTTCTAAGATTTTTTAAGATACAGATGTAATCTTGATAAAGTCAGTAGGGGTGAACCAGATAATGTTGGACTTCAACTCCTAAAACCCCCAGCCAGCTGGGGATGGTGGGAGTTGTAGGCCAATGGCATCTACTGATGGGCCACAAGTTCCCTTACCTATGCAGTAAAGCAAAATGATTTTTATTAAGTATTATTATTTAAGTTTTACTACGCAAATAAATTCTGAAGCTAAAAAGCAACACAACAAGAACAGAATATATTATACCTCCTGGCAAAAGGCTGTAAATTATAGATGGGTACTCACTGACAATGTGACCTGTAGTTTGAAAGGCAAGTTCAACTATACTTTCATCCTGATCAGATGCCGCCAGATGAAAAACTGAGAAAATATTCTTCCATCCTGAGCGGATGTTTGCTGCTTGGGAGTTTACCATCTGGGCTATGCAGCGAACAACCATGTCACGAATGGTTGGAGATCTACAACAGAGACAAAATTTACAAACAATTTAGTAGTTAAAACTCTAAGCTTTAGTTTTGTACACTAGAGAATGATTTCAGGTAGCTCACCCATTACACATCGTTTATTACCTGTTTCTTTTCATGATATGTTCAAATGGTCTTAAGAAGTCCTTCTGGAATCGGAAATTAGCAAGTTCCCCCTTTTCTAAGAACTTCATTGATAACTGCCTTAAGGAATCGACCGCGAAAATAGCTACATCTTCATTGGGATTACAGCCAACCTAGCAAAGCCAAGTTGGAAACTCATGATATGCAATGTAAAAAGTAAAAAATATACATAATTATTTAAATCTGTAAATAACTGTATGGCAAAACCAGCAGGAAATTATACAAAAACATTAAAAATGCACCGTTTCCTCTAAGTAGAACTATTTATTAGCATAATTATTTTCTAAAACTTTTCTCAAAGTCTAACTTTCAGTAAGTACCGGTAGTAATTAACTGGTGGTATCTTCAGCACTCAAAATGCTGATGGAGCATTTTTATTATAGAGATTAAAAGGTCCAATTGGCTTTGTGGAAGAGCTAGTAAATATGAGGCATACCTTATTGAAATGATCTCCAATAACTTCCCAGATTCTAGACCACTGAAGCCTTATTCTCCCCATGTTATAGTAAGAAATCTCCACTATCTTCTGCAGGCTAAACATCCGAGGATGAGTGGCAGACAGCAGTTCATCCATAGACACAGCACAAAGCCATCGGACAAAATCCACTGTTAAATCCACAGAGAATCCACTTAATATGTGCTTTTTAACAAATGTTAATACACTAGTATGGTAAGCAGTGTCCAAAACTTACCAATAGCATTTCCATCTAGCCTTGTAGATCCTGTAAATATTCTGGCAAAGACACAATTTAACAGAACTGTGTAAGAATTTTTGACGGCAGATTTCCTCAATATATACGAAGATTAAAGGTCAACAAACCCTACCACTGAATATTTGACATATAAATATATGTGTTTGTCTTTATATTTATATTTATACGCAGGGGACAGCCATTTTAGGCCTATCCAACTGATGTGCGGTTGCTGATGTGTGGGTCTTTTGGACCTGGGAAAGGGAAGAATGGGGGTGTGGCATGCTTATACACACTCCCCCAATGCCTGCAGGGGCTGGGAATGGAACCCCTGCACAAAATGGTGACTGCTCGTACCTATACTAGGAGCTGTGTCCCTGCTGGCATTACTTGCCAACAACTCCATTTACCAGACACACACCTCACCAAGCTCCCCTTAGACCAAGTGGGGGGAACCTTGTTGGCTCCCACCTCAGCTTTGACAGGTGGTTAACCCACCTGTCAAAATCCCCAAGTCAGAGGTTGAAAATGCAGAAAGGCTTACAACGCCTGCCTCCTGCTGATCCTCTCAAAGTTTTGCCGTCTTCCCCTTGCTTCCCCTCTCATGCCAGAGGTACAAATAAGGGCAAAGTGGATCGCAAAGCCATCTGCAGTCTTCCCATGCTTCTTTTCTGCCCCCGCAACCTTACCAACCCTCTCCATTTTGCCCTCACTAACTCAGTTGTATCATTTAGTTCTTTGGATCAACAAACATTACTAGAGCATTACTAGAGGTAGCATCATTAAAAAAACCCAAAACGCTAACAAGTAATATGACTATTTCTAATGCAGCCAAAATATTTATGCTACTATACAAACATCACAGTATCAAGCAAAAGGCAAATACAATACCATACCTGTCTACAGCAACAACAACACTTTGTGAGCTAGTTTCTCCAATGGATTCTTGAATACTTGCAATCTGCTTCCAGTCCATATTTCCTCCAACTAGCAGATACATCAATTTTTAAAAGAAGGGATGGGTTGTTGAATGAAGGAAGGAAAAAAAGTAACTTTGCAAACATCGAAATAATTATATTTGCTAGCAATACTGAAGATAATGGTAAAAATGGATGAAATCTGTGTGCTAGAGTTAGGACACACACTGCTTCCCACTGCAATGTTGTCTGGCTATTGTTAGGAGCTGTTGTCTGTCAACGTTATGAATAAAGGCCCAATGACACATACAGCTCTTTTACACAAAGAGCTTTATGTTAGTAGAAATAACTTTCACTTGTGCAAGAAAGGTTGTCTAATCTTTGCCCCCCCCCCCCAATATCCACTGCACTCCTTATATTTCCAAAAAGGCTACGCATGATAATCACAAGGCCTTCTGGAACAGCATGGAATATGATAGAAGAACTATGTACTAGTGCAAAGTCCAGTTGAAAATAATACACCTATGTTAGTCCCCTTCAGTTTTTTGTCGTGATGGGACGACAAAAAATGAGGCCGGAAGGCTGGTGCCAAAGCAATTTAGGCTGCTAAACACGCCCCCTCGCAGGCACCTGGTTGGGTGCCTGCCCGTGGGTGTGGGCGCCAGCCAGGTGAGTGGGAGGCAGGGGGCTAACGCCCCCTGCTTGAGGCGGAGTCCGGCTCCCGACCACAACCATTCCCCTCCCTTGCAGGAGGAGAGTCTTAATATTTGTATAGTTCTCTTCTTTCTACAGGAAAGTCACCAACAAAGCTAAACCAGCAACAAGGCAGACATAATGTACTTAAAGCAATTTTGCCAGCTAGTAGTTCGTATTTACAATACTTGCCTATTCCTAGACTTGCAAATTCATCAGGTCCCTGATCCTTTGTTCCTATAAAAGAACCTTCTCGTCCTCTCACAGTCCCAGAGATGTAACGTGGCTTTACTCCAGTACCTATTAACTGTGCCAATTCAAGCTGACTGATGCATTTCAAAATCTTGAATTTAAAAAAGAATACAGCAAAATAAAATAACCAATCTACTGAAAGACAGATCATTTTTAACATCAAATGTTAGTAAACCCTAGCAATTTTCATCCATACACACAAGCAAATTTCCAGAAACCTCTTAGGTATCTCACACTGACACAAACACTCTTAAAAATATCAATATACAATTAAATTTGACAATATGGTTTTAGTATATGAAAAAGTTATCTATGCATCATGCAAATATATACACAGAGAATGTATATTCTACACGTTCAGTTATTATATAGCAATTAAAAATATAATCTACCTCATGCCAAGAAGTTCCCAAGTAATTTCCGTCAGTATGAGCCACTGTAATGAGTGTTTTTATTGTATCAATGTTCTTCTGTTTCATTTCAGTAATACCAGAATTCACCGTAAGTAAAGTAAATCTTGCTAGTGCTTGGACATAAGCATCCCTTTCAAGCTATAGGAAGAAAAATGAGTGTTTTAATTCATCAAGATTTAGCTAGTTCATCTACTGCTAGATATCACAGCAGTTACTACACCATAGTACTGTATTAATAGAGATGCAAGATGTCAATATTGAAGCCAATGTAATGGAGGGAGGGGAAACACAGGAGACAACTGGCTGCTTCCTTATGGTACTCAAACACAAATACTACAAAAGTTGTGAACCAGATTTTATAAAGGAAGTAGGGGTTTTTCTCTTTATCTCTCGGTGCATCATTCCTAGAGGAGTGTGCAAACTGAATTATGAGAGTCACCTACTTTCCTCAAGTTCTTCAAAGAACATATGAAAACAGCTACCATTTTGGACAGCTATCATCTGATGCCAGCCATTTGTCATAACATTTTTAGTTAAATTTTGTACTGATTCAGTGCTGCTGGCTTTGAGTCATTTTCTTAATAGGCAGTATATCTATATCTAGCCATATAATAAAAATAAACAATTGTTCCATACATGAACAAAATTAAAACCCAAAAGGTTATGATCTCAATGAGATAATCAGGAATCCTAACACTTGCCTACTATGGCATGAACTCACTCAACACAACAAAATACAGAAAAAATAGCTCTGAGATCTACACTCAGCAGTTTTCCAGATACATCAACATAATGCAGATAATGTTGAAGCTTAATCAGTAGTGATTGCTCCCCCAAAGTGAACAGGTTTGGAATTTCTAGTAGTTGGTGTACTAAAAGATACAGCAACATAGTTTACTAAGGAAGCTTTTCCTATACCAAAATAATAAAAGAACTGGAATTACTCATGATGAAATTCAGGTAAACCACTACTTTCTGCCTATACAGTGGTACCTCAGGTTAAGAACTTAATTCGTTCTGGAGGTCTGTTCTTAACCTGAAACTGTTCTTAACCTGAAGCACCACTTTAGCTAATGGGGCCTCCTGCTGTTGCTGCGCCGCTGCTAAACGATTTCTGTTCTCACCCTGAAGCAAAGTTCTTAACCTGAGGTAATATTTCTGTGTTAGTGGAGTCTGTAACCTGAAGCGTATGTAACCCGAGGTACCACTGTATTGTGTATGAGAATGTATTTTCTCTTAGTAAACTATTAATTAGAAAAAGTACAAGGTGCTGGCAAGGTGCCCAACGGTAACCTTATATCCACTTTGCAGTCTCATGCATATAGTAATCTCATTGACATTTGAAATCTATAATTATTTCCATTTTTAAAGTGACTTTTATTTGTTTAACAACGATTATATACCAAATGATTGTAAAAAAAGCTCAAAGCAGTTTACAAAAAGAATAAAACAATATAATTGTAAGTACAAACTGTTATTAAAACATTCCACACAAAAATCACCAATAAGCTAAAACCAGAGTAAGATATAACATTATACTGTTGGAAAATCACACCATGTATTTCATGGCACAATGCTACTATATAATCATGAATATTTACAATACTTTTACTGAACCTTAGAATTCAGTATTACCTGGATGTTAAAAATGCATGCTATTCTGATTGCACATCGTATGCCTTCTAGGCAAAGAGAGGCAACTTCTGTGTCATCACAGTCTTGCAAACCTACACTGAATGCAGCCAAGAATGGTGTCCATGCCAACTAGAATAAAAAAGAACAACAAATCGTTCAAACAGCAACACACACTTTCATTATTATGTAGTCCAGATAAATGTGAACAGCATTAGAAATCTATAATGTGGACAAACTTGATTCACCCGTTGATTTTTCATTTATTTCGTTTTAAATGTATAATAAATAAAGCGTGGGAATGCTGGCGTTTCCCATACGGGTTTATTTACCTGGTCACACTGTTACTGTGTGATTGGTATGGCATATGATGGGCATGGCCAGGGTACACTGCATTTATGGCTGCCATATTGCTAGAGTCACCAAATTGCCCTGCCCCTACTTCCATGTTTACATTCCAAAGCAGGGGTATTCTCGTTGTTATCCATTGGCTCTCTCTGCATGGCTTCACAGTGCGTCTACTCTGGACAGGGAGTTTGGGAACTGTCTGCTGTGTATGTCAACAGCTGGCCTTGGTTGCCACGGTGACACCAAGCGTGCCATCTCTCTGTATTTTGTGTTGCCACTCTGTAAATTCCTCCCCCCCTTGGGCTTCTGAACAGGGCCAGGATCTGCTATGACTTTACGCTGCCCTCGTTTGCCATGCTCTCTACCAGCTCCTTGCGCATAAGATTGCTTGTTAAGCTATTTATTATACATTTAGGTAGCTAGTAATTGATGCTGGTAATAGTGAAATTTGTGTTCTTAGAAAGCAAAGAACTGCTTTCAATAGTGTTTTAAAATGTAAAATATTCACCTATTTAGAGGAAGCATGTAGCCATAGTACAAAAGAGGAATATTTATAAGACTTACCTTGAACATTGGTCTTACATGTTCCAAGTGTGTTGCGCTTGTGAAAGGAGCTTGAACATGGCTCACTGCCTCCATCAGAGCTTTAGCTGTTTTAGCCATCTGCTCCATTTCTAAATTATAAAGAAGTCGCCTCTGCTTTTCACTAGCTACACCTGGAAGCATTTTAAAAACATTTTATTCTATACAAAATCTAAACCAAGACAAAACAAATATACAAAGAAAAACATACTTATAATGCCAGCAATATATGCACAACTTGTAACAAGCATGTTGATACGTTTTTAATCAACAAAATAAATGTTTTCCGCCTATGGACGCGCTCTGTTCTGTCAACATTCAATAAATAAATGGTTTCCATCCTATAAAAAGTTGTTTTATGTTTGTCTTCCTTCCTACATTCTAACTTGGTTAGTTTTTAAATAACCATGCAGTCATATATTCTACCCGCACTGTAGGAATTGCTGTCCTTCGCTGATAGGCATACAAAATCTTGCCATTAACACAATGCACATATACATATTTATTTACTGGAAACCCACTGGCAAATCTCTTGCATAACAAAAACAAGAGTGGATCAATTTCCAAATCTCTGTGTTATTAGCTCTCTTTTATTCCTTATCTTTACTCAGTACTCTCTTGGCTTCAGACATCTACCATACATGAAACCTATTTCCACTTTCTTATTAACAGTTCTAACACTTTTTGCTAACTGTACCATATACAATTGTAAAACCTTTGCCCATTTTACCATATAAGGTTTGACTTGTTTCTCACAAGACAAAGACACAATGGAATGTTTTTAGCTTTTAAACAAGATGTTTTCAGTTTTCAAATTGGGAAAGGGGTGATATGCTAAAGGAGTAGAGGAAATCTATGGCACAATTAGACAGGCATCACTTGATGTCAACCCCATTGAAATAATCTAAAGAAGGTATTAGGAGCCCATGGCTCTCCAGATGTTGCTGGACTGCACATCCTAAGCCCCAACAAGCATGGCCAATGGCCAGGGATGATGGAAGCATTGGTCCAGGTTCCCCACTCATTATTGCAAGTGATTTATCATCCACGATTTAGCCACACACATAGATTTTCTTAAGAATACAAATAAAACTGGAAAAGGACTGGTTTTGAAGGATAAAGCGGGTGGGGGGTAATTTGTTAC
This sequence comes from Podarcis tiliguerta, assembly GCF_965153285.1. NCBI lineage: Eukaryota > Metazoa > Chordata > Lepidosauria > Squamata > Lacertidae > Podarcis > Podarcis tiliguerta. The sequence continues at coordinate 33,696,068 of NC_139540.1, read as the reverse complement.
ACCCTAACAAAACTCTGCCTACTCCCTTGAAAATATTGACTCCAATATATAATATGTTGATATTCAGAGCTGAAATTTGAACAGTTAATGTTTGCAACAAGAACTATTACAGATTTCATGAGTGTTATCAATTGCAGGAGAGGAAGGCCAACCGTTTGAAACATGCCTGTACAACTAGAAATTTAGACAAGAACAGGTTCAGTTCCAACAAAATCATGGTTGTAATAAAAAACACACAATACATATGCTGGTTTCAACAGAAAGCTACATATATATGAAATATGAAAATGCATTTATTTTAACTTCCCTCCTATATTGCAATTTAGTGCAATTTTGCTGTTGCCATTTATTTGCACACACAGTTTTATATCTCTACAGTATATAAAGACAGAGAATGCAGAAGAGTAATGAGATGTGTACATGCTCACTGATTATTATTTTTTGAAAGATGCATTATAACAAGGTGGTTTTATTAGGTTGGTTGTCAGTATCAACAAGAAAGCGAGAAGCAACAATTATTCTGTGGGGACTTACTTTGTTTACTTGTTTTTGTTGGTATCGTTAACTCTTTTGTTTCCTTCATTGATATCTTTTTCCCTGCTATTTCATTATATATGGCAGATAGATATTCTTCAGGGAGATCCTTGCTATCATTGATACCTCTGTTCATCTTAATGTATTGTTCTTTTGTCATTTTATTCTTTACCTAGAAATTAAGGGGGGGGGAGCAGTTTAGTATTAGCCATGAAAGCAACAGTAGGAATTACACTAGGATGTATGGATACATAGTCACAGAATCTACCAAGAGAGGAACCTTCAAGAAAAAATACCCAGGGAAGGATCCCATCTAGTCCACACACTGAAGTATCTCTCTCTCTCCTCCATCACCCACCAGTCTCTGCTACTGTTGATTAAGAAGAAGAAGAAGAGTTTGGATTTGATATCCCGCTTTATCACTACCCGAAGGAGTCTCAAAGCAGCTAACATTCTCCTTTCCCTTCCTCCCCCACAACAAACACTCTGTGAGGTGAGTGGGGATGAGAGACTTCAAAGAAATGTGACTGACCCAAGGACACCCAGCAGCTGCATGTGGAGGAGCGGAGATGCGAACACAGTTCACCAGATTACGAGTCCACCGCTCTTAACCACTGCACCACACTGGCTCTTAAACTTCATCAACTTCATACGGACATAAAAGTGGGCTGTTAAAATCAGAATGATAATGGCAGCTTCCATATCTCTCCAAGGGCAGTTCTGAAGAAAAAGGCTTGGTTCATATTCAATACACTGTGCACTCGAATGGCCTGCCTACTAGCATTCACCAAACTTTTGTCTGTGGGTGCCTTTGAATAATATATCTGTTCTATTAATAGTGCTGGTAACATCTAAGCAAAAGTATGTTTCATTATGTTGGTTTCCTTATCTAAAGTACTGTAACACATTCATATACAGAAATGCCCCTACTGTGGCAGAAAACAGCAGACTTTATAAAATTGTTTGTACCTTGCCTTTCGGCCCTCAAAAGGCTTACAACATAGTAAAGCAATACAAAAAATGGACAGAACATTTAAAAAGACGCATGCACAAACCCCACAATCTACCCAGACAAATCTAATCAGCAGGCAAGAATTTTAAACAGGCCAGAAGCCTGGAGAAATAAATAAGTTTTTACCACCTGCCTAAAAATCATCAACATGGGAGCCATCTGGAACTCTTGGGAAGGTGTTCCAGGGTCAAGACTTAAGATGCAGGAGGAAAATAAGATTTATTTAAATCAGAAGTAAAGTCAGCTTAAAATGGTGCTGGTTTAATAAACCTGAGTGAGCCACTTTGTAGATTCAAGTTATAATTAATAGGTTCTAAGTAATGTACCTGTGGGCTATGGAGATCTGTTGTCAACATGATAATTGAATAAGCCAAGACATAAGCAGTGTCAGCACTAGCAAAGAGGGTTTGCCTGAAACAAAAAATATATATAATCAATTTCCCCCTTTATCCAGCTATAGATTAGACAAAGGCAAGAGAAAGCCACTTACCCTTGGTTGCACTCCAAGTATCTAGCAGCAAATTTCTCCATCAATCTATCTATTTTCTGAGCTTCTCCCGGAAGACGAAAGCCTTCCAAAAACATGCGCAGAGCAGAAACAAAATCCTTTGCTGAAAAGTCATGCTGGTCCACATAGGCATACATAACTTCCTTATTAAATTTATCATTGTCTCCTAGGAATTCCCCAACTTGAGTCTAAAATGAAAATAATTAATTCCAGGTCAGGTCAACATGTATACAACCAAATGGAAAGTGATCCAGCCATACGGCATTTTGCATTTTAAAAAATATTTAAAAAATAAACACCCAAAATATGTTGCTCTGTTGGTGGCTGATTATTGCAATCCACACTACAGCACAGGGAAGTTTATTAGCTCCAGTGAAGTGCTTGACAGGGGAAGAAAACCACCTTCCTTCCATTAAAAAAAAGACAAGAAACTGGCTGACTGCCAATGTAAGCAAGAGAGCAACCTCACATTAGGATGGTATCCTCCAGGAGTTTACTGTACTCCCCCAACCCCCAGTTCTATGAACCACAGCATTTGAGACAATTAGGTGCTGGCCCATAACAGATTCTGCATCATTCAAGCTCTGAAATTTGAAGTTCTAATCAACCAAGATCATACATGCCCAGATCATCTTCACATTCATCTTGACCTATAAGATGCTTTAGATTTCAGAAGTGTATTCACATTTAAATTAAAAATAAAAATGGGTACTGTATTTGTCCTTTTAAGGATGATCCTATGCTACTACACTGAGGAAACCTGGGATAATTTTACTTTGCTGAAGCCAGTAAAGGCAGTCTTTTCCCCACTGCCACCAGCTATTTAAAAAGGGGAGAGCAGTTATTTTAGATTACACACTACAGATGAGAAAGCCTTCCATTTATTTGTGATGAAACTCTTAAGATGCCTGAAATGAGATTATTTATCCATCTATTACAAATTCATAATCAGGTCTAAGCTATGTGCAAGCTACACATATTCCAGACAGCCAGAGGGACTATTCTTAGAATGTAGTCTCTTGCTCACATAGCAAACTACCTTTGTAACTCGGGGGAGCTCACCAAGCAGTGGGGAAAGTGGTACAAGGGCTGCTGCTGCTTCAATTTGTTTTGCCACAAGTCCTGCTGGACATGTGAGGCCCTTGGGTGTGCATAAATGAACTCTCTGGGGTGTAGCTATAAACACTTCTTTACCATTACACAGTTATGACAGGAATGAGTTTAAGTCTAGCTCAAACTACTGCAATTGTGTTTACAAAGTAAATCGCATATGAAATACATTGGACATTAAGAACATTTTTCTTACAGAGTCTAATCTTTCTTCTTGATGCAAGAACTGGGCAATATCTTCAGGAGTAGTACCAAGCATACCTTGCTCTTGCAGGTACTGAATTCCTCTCTTTGGTTTCTTATTAAACCTGTATGTTAAATCACATGTTCATTAATCACTGAAAATGCACACACAAGGCAAAAACATCTGTATGCTGAGGGGGATTCACAACTTGGCACCACAATCATCCCAAGACCCATTTAAAAATCAAAACCCAGAGAATCTTCTTCTGGATCTGAGCCAAAATTTGAAGAGTAAGAAACCCATCCCTAAGCAATAATAAATTAGTATAAGAAGTTCCAATTTACCATACTGTTAAAATATTTGAATGCATTTTTGTGGGGTGGGGAAGCTGACAAGAGAAGGGAAAGGATATAAAAATTATAATATATTTTAACATCAGGCTGTCATATTTCCACCTCGCAGTTCCTCATAACTACTTCTTAATACACATAAGAATAAGATCACAGTAAATTCTAAATTCCTTCTAAATGCCTATGCAATATTACTAGCCTACTTCTCCTTGACTTTATATCTATTATCACTGTTGTTTCCATCTGATCTTTGTCCACATTTCTGGTTTTTGAGTTTTGTTTTTTAAACAATTGCATTCACATCCTACTCCATTTCCATGATAGCTCAGGCAAGAAAGGAATGAAAAAAACTACCAAAGCTTTCAGCATAGATGTAATTGGGTAACACCTTAGTAACTGTGAGGTAAAAGGCCAAAAGAAAACCAGAGTCAAACTGAAGCTCAAATCCCAAGTGCACATCCTAGAAAATAAGTCTTACTGAATGCAGTTAAGACTTAAATCTGATTAATGTTTATAATTGGCCTGTAAGTCTGTAGTCCTCGAAGTTTGTAAGTACAGTTCCAGTGAAGTTAGCACTTTGAAAAATAGATGCTACAATATTCTTTCTACAAAGGAAGTAAAAGGTAGTAGATGAAAGAAAATGGTATCAGGAGACTCCCCCGCATTCTGACAATTTACATTATGGGTTAAACAAATAAACTTACAAATCTATTCCTTGTTCTATTATTTCCTTCTGTTGCTTTAGAACCTCAAACTGCTCTGGATTGTCAGTACCAGACATCTGCGTGCTATAGCTACCAATTCCTGATGAAGCTGTGGAGTCTAAGGAATTTAAGCTGCCATATCGGTTAATTGTCTCAGGGTGTTTTGTTTCAGTGCTGTCTTGTTCTGTGGGTTTTTCTTGTCCTGCACAAGAATAGCAAAGGAAAATGATCTTTACAATTTAGTTGATGTTTGTTCCATTTTTAGAAGTTGCCAATTTGTTAACTGTCCATCATCACATTCAAAGTCTAGTTATTAATAATATTTAGTAAGATATACATCATTAGTTCTATGTGACAGAGAGTCAAAAGATTAACATTTTTATTTTGGGGGGAAAATGAACCTAAACAAGAATATCAGATCTGAAAGTTGGAAGAAAATTAATTTTATAGAAGAATAATAACAAAAAGTTGAAAGATTTAAAATAATACAGTGGTACCTTGGTTCTCAAACGCCTTGGTTCTTAACGCCAAAAACCTGGAAGTGTTCTGGTTTTTGAACGTTTTTTAGAAGCCAAACGTCTGGTGCAGTTGTTGGCTATTGTTTCCGAGGCACCTGCACCAATCAGAAGCTGCACCTTGGTTTTCGAACATTTCAGAAGTCAAACGGACTTCAGAACCGATTAAGTTTGGTGCTTTTGTTTTTGCTATTTATTTTGTGTTTTTGAGGCTTTTTTGGTTAATTTGTTTTTGTGACTGTGTGGAACCCAGTTCAGCTACTGACTGATTGATTGTGTGACTGCAGAAATGGATAAAAGCCCCCCATCCAAACAATGACTAACATCAGTGCAGGTAAGAAAAAAAATAATTAATTTTTATCATCTACAATATTGTCTTATTTATTTTATGTACAGTAAATTGATTATTGCTTTCATTTTATGGATCAATGGTCTTGTTAGATAGTAAAAATCATGTTAAATTGCTGTTTTCGGGGTTTTTAGAAGTCTGGATTAATCCGTTTTGCATTACTTTCTATGGGAAAGCACACCTTGGTTCTGGAAAGCTTTGGTTTTGGAATGGACTTCCAGAACGGATTAAGTTTGAGAACCAAGGTACAACTGTATCCTGACAGATGTATTTATTATAACGAATGATACAACCCTTTACAAGATCAAAGCATGCTACAATTCTAGACATTGTGAATCCTTGCAGCACATTATATGATGACATAAAAGCAGCTTACATAACTGTAAAGGATGTAGGAAACCGTCTGGCAAGTGGCTGTGGGAAAACTACTGCAAATGGAAGAACTTTTCCCAACTTAACAAAATGTGAGGAGAGATAATTGTGTGCTTCTGTCATCACAGGGTATTGCATGATCTCTTGCCCAAGGTCTCAAAATATGTGCTTGGGTAAGAACGCGGTCGTTTGAAGTCTCTTGTGTAACGGTTTGTAGAACAGTGCCAACACCAGTATTTCCTCTATGGGTGTCTCTCTGGATCCAACGCTCTATTATTTGCAGACTTCACACATGCATGCAAAGCCCAATCATACCTGTAGCTGCAGTAATTTACATATCTGAGCAGGGCAAGTTGTCATACTTAGCAAACAGGAAAATCAACTCCAGTGCATTTCAGGTCAACATGTCACTAAGGAATAAGAATGTCAAAACAGCTTACCTAGGGTTGTTTGAGAGTTGGGATTTACATACTGATCCTTACTCCATTCCACCATGCACTTCAATATGGAGACTAAGCATTCAAGTCCCTTCTTTCTCAGGCTTAGCTCCTGCAATAATTTGTATATATTTGCAAAAAGATTTAGGTAATATTCAATGTTAATTTAATTGTTTTTTTACTACTAGAAACAAACAGAGATATGCCATAGTTTTCACCTGAATGTTGGTCATTCCAAGTTCTTGGCTGCCTCTTCCTTGAGCAATCTTGGACAGGTCATTAACTAGTCTTTCAAATATGTTTGCAGCATTCAAATCACAATCATAGTTTACATAGATGTCCACTACACTCTGGGCATCTGTAACAGGAACATAATTATACATTGAAAAGCTTTGCTAGGTAAACATATAGGCATAGCAACAAAACCCCTCAAAGCCAGCAAGACATGTGACCCTAAACCTTTGAAAAGCAAATAGGTATGCCCAATGGAGTAATACCTGCGCATATCCTTGTCAGTGTTTGTATAACCATCCATTTATGATCAAAGGAGCTAGTAGAGGTTTCTAAGATATACAAAAAAATCTCTTTGAAGAAAACCTAGGAAAAATGGTATGGACAGAAAGAAGTTACATTTATTTCCCAAACCCTGTACTTCATTCATTAACTGTTATAATCCAACATCTGGCCCATGCAAAGCTTAACATATATAGAATTCATATCTTAATCTTGCTATATAGATTTAGCACCGATGCTAATAAAAATATGTTATTCCCTTCATCAGGACAATAGGTAGCCATGTGTTGTACAGGAACATTTTAATTCAAGGGAAATGATTCATAGAGAGTTCTTGTAGGTCACAAAGTCTGATTTTAACAGTAATTGCATTCACTCCAATTACTAATCTAGCAGCTCCGTTAAATTGCATTTGGATGTCCTGCTAGGCAAAGTTGAAAAAAGCAAAACAGAAACAAAAAACAGACAGCCCTGGTTTAAGAAACCCAGGATCTGTGCACTGAAGGCAGAGTGCAGAGGTAGGTAGGGTGGAAATGGTGCATGGATTCAATGCTCATTCTTGGATTCATAAACCATGAAAGAGAACATCCCAACTGGTTCTTAAAGTGCCTTTTTCCATTTGAAAAAGGAACATCCTTGAATACAATGCTTTTGTCAGCTGACAACAGCTTTCAGGCTAGTTACAGTGGTGCCTCGCAAGACGAAAAGAATCCATTCTGTGAGTCTCTTTGTCTAGCGGTTTTTTCGTCTTGCGAAGCAAGCCCATTAGCGGATTAGCGCTATTAGCGGCTATTAAAGGCTTAAGGGATTAGCGGATTAGCTGCTAAAAGGCTATTAGCAGCTTAGTGCCTTAGAAAAAGGGGGTGGGGAGCGGAAAAAAACCCCCAGGAATCGCAAGACATTTTCGTCTTGCAAAGCAAGCCCATAGCAAATTCGTCTTGCGAAGCACCTCCAAAACGGAAAACCCTTTCGTCTAGCAGGTTTTCCGTCTTGCGAGGCATTCGTCTTGCGGGGCACCACTGTAATATCCGACCTAGGGCATAAGCGGCAATAGCTACATACTTAAGAATCTTCTGCCTCCAAGACATTAGTCAGTTGTGTGAAGCCTGCTGATACAGCTACATTAAAAATGTGTTCACCACTTTCCCATGCCTGGAAGCCAAAGAGCTACTTATGACTAGCCCATATTGTTGTTTTTGAACTTTTGGGGGGACCAGTTCAACCCAACATCATGTCAAACAACCCACAACTCTTAGAGCCCTTTTTGGGAATCACAGAACTAACTTCACAATTCTTTAGATTCTTTTGTCTAAGAAGCTAAGTATTTTGCCTCTATATGGGTTAGAATATGACATGTCAGGTTATTGTTTTTCATAAATCTCATCAGCATGGCTGAGTAGAAGTTTTGAGAAAAGTTTCTCAAGAGAGGTACCCACTTTCCACCAAAGAGACACATCTAAATGGAAATTTCCTATATTTTATATATGCACACAGTGCCTACAGGAATTGGGAACACCAACATGCAAAGCTAGTATTAAAACAGCCTGCAACTTTATCATAAACAATTGTAACAAGTATCCATCCCCTCTACCACATAGCAAATAGGAGATGAACAGCAGAAGGCAGAACACACACAAGACTAAATCCTCATCACCAACTCTCATCTTCACCACTGGAAAATGATAACTTCCTGCCTTTTTCCAAAGGTGGAGGCAGAACGTAATAAACTGTACAGTGTCTGTCATTTCAATATGCAAATCACTTATATATACATTTACACAGTTATATATTTTAATTTAGTACGTTTTCTATTAGTATTTCTGGAACCATGAAGAAACTCATTCATTTTAGGTATGAGCTTCATAAATTGGCAAGAGGTATTTGTATGATGAAAAAATAATTTGGTGCTTTACAATGACCTTTTCGAGTCAAATGATGTATTGAGTTTTACCCTATATTTCTCAGGTACTGTTGGTGCTAATTAGAGGTAAGAGCTAAGACAATGCTTTTATGCTGGTTTGACTGAAGCATCAGTTTCAATTAAAGCTGTTCAGTATTTTAATGGATGTATTATTTTATTGCTTTGTTTTATTACATTATCTTCTCTTTTATTGTAAGCAGCCTTAGCTACGATTTTAAAAGAAAAATGGAGTATAAATCAATCCCCATGCCCACATGTGTTCAATTTCAAATTTGCATAGAGGCCTACACACACACACACACACACACACACACACACAGTATATAGGCCCTGCCTCCAGTATCTGGGCTGCAAAGATCATGCTGATAAGGAAGGGATTACCTACATCAAGGGTCTATAAGTGAAGCCACACAAACTTGAAGTCCAACACATTAATGACAGGTGGAGATGGAGTGGGGGATGGATGATCCCGATTCCCTACTTTGCTATCTGAACATCTGCATGAGGGTACAATTCTATTCTCTCCCCTCACCCCACTCCCACAACTAGATGTTTACTGAAGATTTATAAGAAAAACATTACACAACATGAAAAAACAACTGAAATACAAACTAAAACAGCAACATTTTGGTACAGATAATGTGTAAAACGAAGGAGAGCAGTGGCAGGTGACAATAATACAGTAGCAAATGAAATGCTCAACTAACAGTTAATTAATTAGTAAACTCAGGCCAGCAATAAAAAATGCTTAGGGATGACATCTACAATTCTTTTCTTTGAATGCTGCAGTAAATTGTGCTCTTGATAAGTAGCAGTTTGGGGTCAATTGATATGAGTTTATTTAAAACAAGATGATCATTAAACCTAATGAAGTCAAGTTAGTCTGAGGCTAAAACGAAATTGTTATTTTATGAACCTTATGTATTTTAACTGAACAGTATGCGATGCCTAGAGGGATACTGAATTACTTCAAGTAAGGTGCTTAAATTGCTGGATGTTAACTTACCTCAATTTGCATTTTCAGGTGAGTCTTAAAATTTGAAAGTAGAGTGAGGAATATAGAAAGCGAAAGTTCAAACACTTCTGGAACAGACGAGACTCCGTTTTTAGACAGTGCAACACAAAGATACTGCTTAATAGCATTGATAAACATTTCATTTGTCCTGAAAACAGGTCCTGCATTTTGCAGAATAGACAGCAGCAACTGCAATGAAAGGATCTTTGACCGCAATTCATGAGACCTAGAAGGAATAATTGCAGTTATTTGAACAATTCGTGGGAGATATTTCTCTTTATAAAAACGACTAAGAACATCTCTAAGCTATTGTTAGAAAATCCTAGGCAATTATATAAAATATAAACCAACCACTTAATGTATTAGACAACTACCATTGCACAATGATTTACTGAAAGTGACTGTTTACAGTAGAGCACACTGTGTATTTCATACACCCCAGGCACAATACACCAATCAGGAACGGTAGTTTAATCACTTTCATTGCTATGAACAGCACTTTGACCTTTATGGAGCAGTTACAATGTTCTAAATGCTAGCCTGTAAATTCTCAAAAAACTCATGTCAGCTCTCCTAAATATTTCCCCCCCTCTTTGTGCACTGAGAGGGGGGGAAGGGGAGAGCTCTTTTTATTTCTAAATCATAGGCACAAGGATAAATTTTGTCCCCTTTGACGGCATGGGAGATTTACTACCAGTTGTGTCCAGTCCTTTTTTTGCGGGGCAGGGGGAACCCAATACTACAGCTGCACTCACCTGAAATGTAGTTTCCCATTCCCAGTTCCAGGTCAGCAGGATTGGTTGGTGGCTCCTCCCCCTGATCAAAGGCAGGAAGCAACCGTTCAGGAGGCCGGGCTCCCATCATGCAGTTCAAGGACTCACCAAGCTCAAGAAAGCAGGAGTCATAAAGAACGGGAGGAAAACCCGCCTCCTCCTAACAAAAACTACAACCAACTTGAACGGTATAAGGAAATGACAGAAAGGGAAAAAGACTCTTGCAGCTCACTACCTAAGGTGGGGCCTGCTGACCTATCACCGGGAATGGAAAACTACATTTCAGGTGAGTGAAACTGTACTTTTCTCCATTTCCAGTTACAGGTTAGCAGGATGGGATGTGCAATAGCTACAGCTGCAGGAGCTAGGGAGGAGCACCTGCTGCAGGAGCCTCTGACCGAACACTGCCTCAGGTGAGGTGTTTGTGTCCAAGCAGTATTGTCTGGTAAAATGCTAAGGCATGGCCCAGGTGGCTGTGCGGCAAATCTCCTGAAGGAGTGTGAGAAGGAAAGGTGGCCAAAGTGGCTGCAGACCTAGTGGAGTGGGCTGTGATATGCTGAGGAACATAGATCTTTGGGGCTTTGTATGCTAAGCACTATACATGCCTTGATGCATCTGTAAAGAGTGGTTGTTGACACCTTATTCCCCAGGGAGAGGGGGATGGATGGAGACAAATATGCTCTTGGATTGTCTGTGCAGCTTCAGTTCTGGCTATATTGACCTTAGGGCTCTACAAACATTTAGTGAGTGCCAGGCCCTTTCATTGGCGTATACCAGGGATGGGCAAAAGGTTGGTAAAACGATCTCCTGCTGAAGGTGGAAACAAGAAGAGACTTTGGGCAGAAAGGAGGGATCAGTCCTGAGAACTACTCTGTTCTCGTGGAAAATACAGAGATGTTTAGTGATAGAGAGCATGTTTAATTTGGAGACTCTGTGGGCAGAGGCAATAGCAATGAGGAAAACCACTTTGAGAGACAGGATTTGGAGAGAAACTCATCTGAGAAGTTCAAAGGGGGCCATTGCAGGGCAAAACGGACCCTGTGTAGATTCCATAAAGGGAACCTGTCAATAGTGGGGGGGGGGGGGGGGGACAAATTAGTGCAGCACCTCTGAGGAAGCATTTTAGTAAGGAGTAAGAGGAGAGGGGAGGAGAGTGTGGCTTTGAAAGAATTGAGGCGATCGCTGCTGCCTGATGTTTCAGACTATTAACTTTCAGACCTTTTTGTAGGCCTTCTTGGAGAAATTCCAGAATGGTGGAAATGTCAAGCTTGGTAGAGTATGACAGGAGGAAAGCCTTCTAGGTGGCTTGGTAGATGCTTATTACAGCAGGTATTCTGGAATAAAGAAAAATGTCTATCATTCAAATTCCACAATCTGTGTAGTAGACTGGGGGGGGGCAGATGTGGAGACTCAGGATTTTGTGAAACCAGGGTCAGGGTGGCCAAAATGGAGCAACAAGAATTACTCTGATCTTTCCTTCCTTGGTCTTGCATGGGACTTGTGTCAAAACAGGTGTTGGGGAAAATGCATAGAGTAGTCCCTGAGGCCAGGGCAAGATGAGCACCCCAGGCTTCTGCTTTCAGAGTGTGAAACCTGGTGAAGTAGCAAGGGAGCTGATTATTTCTGAGGTGAAGAGGCAGACTTGGCACTGGCTGAAACAATAGTGGATGAGCTGGAATATTTGTAAATTCGGCTGCCACTCCACCTGATCCAACTTCTGAGCTTCCTGCTGAGCCAATCCACTTGGATGTGTAGGAGGCCTGAGATGTGCTCTGAAGTGAGAAACTGAATGTTGACTTCTGCCCAATTCATTAGCAGTTTCCTTCAGGAGATCCCAGAGTTGAGTTGAGCCTTGCTTGTTGATATTTTCTTTTTGGCTGCTGTGTTGTCTGTTCAGATAAGGAAGGGGAAGATGGCTTGGGATGTGCTGGAGAGTAAGATGAGCAGCCCTGAGTTCCAGCCAGTTGATGTTCATTGTCACTTCTGCTGGTGACCACTGACCTTGGATTGAAACATCCTGGCAATGGATTTCCCATCCTGTAAGTCCCCAGAAACTAGGATAGAAATGGGTGGATCCACACTGGGCAATTTTATTTGTTTGTTTGTTTGTTTGTTTGTTTCATTTGTACCCCATTCCTCAGCCAATAAAGCTCCCAGAGCACTTACATGGATAAGGAATGAAAAGCTCTAACTAAGCTATCTATACTATTAAAGTATTAAGGTAGGTAAAAGAAGGCAAAGAATGAATAAACCAGGAGCTAATGGTAACTGGCTGACCTTGATGAAGGCAGGAGCAGAACTGCATGATGGGAGCCCTACCTCTCAAAAGGTTGCTGCTTGCCTTCAATCATCAACACATCCTGCTGACCTGGAACTGAGACTGGTAAAATAAAGGTGTACTGCACAAAACATTGCAATTTAACATACAAACTGAAAAAAAGTTGCTTGCAAGCATTCCTAACAGGCCAGTGAAAAGCTGAAAATCAAATTGGATATATACTGGAATATTTCTATACATTGCTGGTCTAAAATAAAATTTGAAAAAGACTTGTACAGTGTCCTTTTTCCCCACTTAAGTACTAACATGCTGCTATGGAAGTGTTATGTTGCATGTGATATCCTGCAGCGTAAATACTTTAAACTTCCGTTAAATTGCCAAAATCAATTTAAGGACTTCATATATACTTTAAGTTTTTACCAAATATTTTCCATAGAAGTCAGCCCATTTGGGCTGCCTATAAATTATATAAACATATAATTCAGGGTGTTGGATCGAAAGGAGAAGGACTGGATCCTATGGGGCTATTCTATGACAGGAAGGACATGTTAGGATTCCACCCACCTCTTTGGGTCTAATCCAAAACAATTATTTCTTAAACCACCATTTCTGTTTTATATGTTAGCACTAGTGATTAATGTATCATCTGAAAAACTGCTTGTCATCTAAATAATTGTCATCTTCTATTATTCTCAAACAAGGGTTATCCAGTAGTATCTATTCTGAGGTACAAGGAACATAATCATGAAGACAAGATTGGTAGCCCAAAGGAAGATACCTTTAGTTACTCTCAATTCAAGTCCCTCATAAAACCCAATTGACTGCAGAGAGGACTTCATGTGCATGGAACAGAACTTCCAAACCCCAAAGTTTCCAAATATAATTTATCCAGAAGCTTAATTTATTTTCATTGATTCTGTTGCACCGTATTCTAGATGTGCTTTCTATGATTCAATGATAGTGATACTGTTAAATATCTTGCGTTAGATACTGCATCGCATGATAGTGCATCAGGAGGAGGAAGTGCAGCTACGGATGCATATACATCATCTAAGTATTTCATAGCAGAAGAATCTCAACTTACTTTGGATCAGGTGGACCATCAGACAGAGGCTTCATAGAGAGTTTACACAGTGACCTGAATACTAGGAAGGCATCCTTTTGCAAGATGTGGGAAAATTTAGCACCAGGGGTAGGTCCTGAAGAATTTCCAGATTCCTAAAGAAATTGACACGTTTTTAATAAGCCTTTTAGCATTAAGCAGGAGTGTATGGAGTAAAAACCAAGCTTGGGGATAGAAGGATATGATAAAATATTTGCTAGCAAATAACGCAGCAGTTATCACTGTACTTTTCAAAGTCAGCTGTCATGCTCAAAAATCACAAGCCTAACATTTCTGAAGCGGATTGGTTCAAAAAGTCAGTTTACACCACATTCTTCAATGATAGTGATCAGATATATACCATTTTGGCTCCTGGAAAATTATAGTCAGCAAATCAGAAATCAGCCTTTGTGTTATGTACTCTTAGAAACTCAAAGAGCTCAGAAGTGACTTTGAGAGTGAATTTAAACAAAAACTGATTAGCTACCAATTGATAGAACTGAAATTACTATAAAAACGAAAGCTATCATATTCATGTTGTTGTAAATCCTAGAGTCAAAGATTATTCCTGCATTTTATTTTACTGCAATATCACACATAATCTTGGCCTAGGACATAGTAATAATCTTTGTCATAAAGTATCTGTACTACAGAATTTTGCAAGCTCTCTTTGCATAGCATTTACCATTTCAATGTAAAAGGCCCCCTATTTAAATTGTAATCTGACATAATTATATTGAAAAGGTGTACTGGGTTTAAGACTAAGCATACATGCCTATACCTGAGTGTCATTGGAAGAGACAGATAACCTGTCATCAGGTAAAGATGGTGTATAAACAACAGAAATAGGTGTCCCTGGAATTCCATTTGCCTGGATGTTTTCACTGTCACTTCCATCTTCTGAAGTCCCCATTGGTCCATCAATCATAACCTTTTCAGCAGTTCTTTGTCCTACATCTACAGGATAAAAGAACCATGTAATAAAAAACATGATATTTAAAAGGAATTGATAAGAAGGTGTATTAATATTATTGGTAGAATAAAATGTCAAATCTTTAATGTACATTGTCAAATACAAGACCAGAAGATTTTCAGCCTGACAACAGATAGCCTTGGTTCCATACTACTATATAAAATCAGTGTTAGAAAGACATTACATTTTCAACATTAAAAAAACACCTGGCTGAAAAAGTATCATGTTCACCAGGACAAAGAACTACCAAGAGTTTAATGTTAGCACCTAAAAATTAAAACAAATGTTCAGCTTTGCTGACAGTAACTACAGGAAACTAGTTTAATGAGCTACCTAGAGCTAATGTGGGTTTTATAATATTAGTCTATTGAATTATGACCGTAACACATACATTATTTGTTATGGCAGTATAATAAACTATTAATTTTTCAGCACTAAACAGGGCCAGAACCCCAAAATTTATAGCATTTTCTCAGCTCTGATCAAACATTTTATTAAAGTGTCATAACTAATAAACATCTCATTAAGTTTCTCAGGAGAGAAAGAAAACCTGCTGTGAAGAGCTCACACAGAAGGAGTGAAAAAATATAGAAATAAGTTGTCAAATCCTGATAACTCAAACTAGGTCAACTCATTAGCTCAAGTATCACTTGAAATTTTCCTTTAACAGAAACACAACTGCCCCAAAACATTTTTCTCCTTGCCTTACTAATATGAGCACCAGTGCAGCTAAAAACAGGTGATGCTGTAGAAATAACTAAGATATGACTAAATTAAAGTGTCATTTGACTCTTCAATTTCCACTGATTATATTTCTTTAATAAGCCAAAGTCCTATAACAGAGAGGTTTAAGGAATCAACAATGACTGGAAGACATATTTAGATATAAGACAAAATCTCTCAGGCTCAATTAAAACATAATGATCTCAATGTAAGAAACCATGGTTTTATTAAACCAGATTTCATATCCTGATTTGTAAAGAGAGATTAAACCACAGTTTTCCAGTTTGTATGTAATAGGAAACTGTTATTTAAACAACCTTGCAAAGTATTCTACTACAATGTCCTGGTTCACACATAAAGTTAAGTCAAACCATAGTTTAACATGAATAAGCAAATGTGTGGGCTCCTGGAGAGGAGATCAGGGTCATTTTATTCCTCAATGGTCAATTTGCTGCTGCACTGTGCTAAGTCATGGTTTGGCTCAAAGTGTTGTCTGTACCAAGGCTTACAGTGCAGCCCTACCAAACCACAAGCTATAAATTATAGGACAAATATTGGTTACCTTTCATGGTTTGTCTGGAGAAAGCAAATCCATGAGACTGGGAATGGACAATACATGATTTAGCTCATGATTTAGCACAGCCCGAAGGCAGAACAAGCAAGGAGAAGCAAAACAGCTGAAATCTATTATCGATTCATCATTTGTGCTAGTTTGCTGTAGTGTTACATGTGAAACCAACCAGAGTATGAGAAACAGGAGAACATGCACAGGTACACCACTTGTTCTCATTCTGATAAATCATAATAAGACTGATACTGTTTACATATGAACTAGACCTCAGTAATGCACAATATTTTAAGTGAAGGTCAAGTCTACATTATCATTTTACTTAAAGCCCAACTTCTTGCCCTACACACAAAGGAATTTTACCACTACTTCCTTCTACTAAGTTCCTGCAAGTCCCTTCTCAATTCAGCAATACACTTTAAAGGTAAGTATAGTACCTCCTACTACTATGTTCACCATTTCTTGGACTATACTTTGCACAATATCCTGTGCCGTTTCTTCATATTGATTGCTTTCTCCATCATATGGCCCTGTATCATTTTTAGACAGAGCTACAAAATAAAAACAGAAAATATATTACTCAAAATGTATCAGGATTCCATTCAAGTCAGTTTTATTACTTTATAAAGAAATAGCTCTTAAACAGAACTGATAGTTATTCATTGCATTTATCTAATCTGAGCTGATAGCAATTACCTAGAAAACAAGTAGAATGTCAACTGTGACTATAACATAGCTTTGTAAAGAATCAATAAACCTTATAACACCACCTGATAGCAATCTACATGTTACTTTAGCAATAATTATTTCTCAAGACTTCATACCCTCTTTCACCCCACTATGACAAGAAAAAGACACCCATTATTACTTTCTGCTGCTGTTGCTTGGTCAGCTTCAGTCTGTTCATTTTCTGCACTGGAAATATCAGATCCATTTTCTGCTTCTGTGTCTTCTTGAAGGCTTTTGTCCACATCATTTGCATGATGGTCCAAGTCCCCTTCATGGTCCTGGGAGAGCTGATCAATAGTCTGCTCTGAAATATGTCTCAATTGAGGTGATTCAGGCTCATGATGGCTTAAGGGCGACTGCTGTAGATGGTGCTGCTGCCGATGTCTCTCTTTCTCCATTTGCTTGGCTTCTTGAAGCTATGAAACAAACAAACAAACAAAGTATGAAAGAAAATCTCTTCTATCAGAACAACCATGCCTGCTCCTCTACCCACCAGATAGTATGAAACGTTAATATCCATAAATTAAAAGATGCACAATTCAGGGCTTCTTTCAATTTTTCTGGTCTTCTGTTGTATTCTATACATGAAATTCGTACAAGCTAAATTGTGTGTCTTTCACTGGACTATTATTTCAAATTAAACAACGTGGACATAGCTGGCAAATCAATCCAAGTGTTGCACAGGAATACTAGAATTTAAATATGCATTTGAAATCAATATCAATGTGAAATGCAAACATACTTACTGCTTGGTTTTCCATACGTGCAAATATAACATTCAGCATTTGTGTGAGAGTAGCCTTGGCTGTGGTTTGATTTATGAGATTTTTGCTTGCAAGATAGATATTGTAACATGTTCTTACAGCTTGCAGCACTGTCCCTTCGTGAATCTCTATGTGCTGAGAAGTTACTGCTGTGAGTAGAGCCTAAAAAAATTAAAATAAAGTTAGCAATTGAAAATACTGAGGCTCTCACCTCATTTAAAAATGCTTAATGTGTACCCTGTTTTTTGAGAGTGCAGTTTTAAGATACAGTAGCAAATCCAGACTGCTGCCATGCCATTATATATATGAAGACCAGGACACACATGCTAAGTGCATTTAAAGAAGATGGATCTTATGCCAATGGCTCCTATAACCATTTAAATAGGACCTTTGTACACAAGGAAGCATGCACATATCATTTTCTCCTTACTGCTGCAATTAAGCAATGGTGTGATTGTGCATTTAATGATCTTATTCATTAAACATTTATCTCTGTCTTTCCATTGAATAAGGACAATGTACCTAGTTAATGGAAGAACTGAGTGCCTGAAATGTTAAATAGCATGTTTCAGGCAAACTGGAAAAATCCATGCCCAGAACAAGGAAGGAAAATTCAGTTTGTAAATCAAGGCACTGAACCTCCAACTCAACATTGCATAACTACTCAA
The DNA here is from genome assembly GCF_965153285.1 of Podarcis tiliguerta. NCBI lineage: Eukaryota > Metazoa > Chordata > Lepidosauria > Squamata > Lacertidae > Podarcis > Podarcis tiliguerta. The sequence continues at coordinate 33,677,966 of NC_139540.1, read as the reverse complement.
TATGCATTTCAGACATAAATTGTTCAAGAATAATTCTTATTTACTAACCCACTTTTAGCACTATTTCAAAGAGGCCACTATGTGGAATGAAAGCCTTCTTCCTGATGACACCTGGCTCCTGAGCACAGATTAGTTCCACAGTAAATCCCAAATATCCACTATCAACTTTATAAAGGTCTTTACAGTCTATGTGTGATGTTCCTCACTCTAAACATATAAGTGCTATAAATTTTAATTACAGCAACTACATGATGAGAGGGGAGGGAAAAGGATTCATGGAATTAATTCTCTCATATTCCAGCCAAATGACTGCTTAGTTGTAGCTGTCAATTCCAATCACCTTTCTGCTGGTCCAAACCTATTAGATAGGGCCCTGAAAAAGCAATTCTATTTCTGTTAACCGTAAAATGTTTTTGTGAAACTGATAAGCAACATTGAATGAATATTCTTGTCCAATTAAGGTACAAACTGATTAAACAAACTATTACATGTTTTCAGCTTCAGCTCTTGTTCAACATGCTTGAATTGCAGGTCACTGTCTTGGGCGTAGAACTCATTTCAACAGCAAACTCTAATGAGAGCTAATGATCAGTTGACATCAGATTACCTTTATAATTTGTAGCTGAACCCCCTCGTCTGTCTGAGGACCTTGAAAGCAGCCACATATTGTTTCAATAATTCTATCAATCAATTTTTTCCCAGGCGCTGTACTATCTGGAGCACTGCCAGTTAAATGTCCATAAGCTATAAGTTTCTGGGGAGTAAAGCAAAAGTACAACTGAACAAGCCAGCTTAACACATTATTATATTTTGTACCATGCAGGGTAATTCTCATTGACAGTAACATTGCAGAGTATTAGATTTCTTAAAATCCTGGGGTACACTTGAGATGAGAGGGAAAACAGATCCAAGTGGGAACTAGCAAGACAGTGGTGCACTCCATCACCAGTGCAGTTTACAGTGACCGTCTTTTACTGTGGCATTTGAACTAGGGCACGTAATGGTTACCACTGCATATAGTTTGTCTCCAAATGACAACCAGAAACTCTAGTTCATTATTTCAGTTTTATTAAAGCATAGTAGAAAAACTACTGTTGGCCCAAACGAAGAAGTAGGGAAGCACATTGGTGTGTAAAGGAAGGAGGAAACACGAGACGTCTATAGCACATTCCCCACGACTAAACAATAGATTAACCATGACATCTGAATCAGGCTAGTGATCAGTCCAACTGTCTCCTAATAAAGATTCTTAGCAAGGCAATCTACCTTTAAAACCAACAATTTCTCTATGCTGAAATTTTATCAAACAACTTAAACCTCACTAGTTGTACTGTGTTAGCAATTAAAAATATAATCTAGGGAAACAACTATATTTCCTTCCTTTATAAAAGGAAACCACAAATTTAAGGAAAAAAGTTAATGGCGTATAATTCAATACAGACCTGCAAACAATCCAATGACGTACTAACAATTCTTGGACACTTGGACTGGCATGCCAATTCAAATGGTAAGAAGTACTTGTCTGCCTCAATAAAGCTTGTTTTTGATTTCACAGGTGGAAGAGTGCTTGAACCAGCCTTTGCTTCTCCATGAGGAGGACTGAATAGAAAGATCCAATTAGAATGGCAGTTGAGTTAACAGCAAAACAATTTAATATGAATATAGACACATCTACAGTTGACCACCACTTATTTGATGTATGTTCAGTTTTTCTCTTTTAACAGTCAAAAATTCATTTTACCAATTAAAACTGAACCGAAATAAAGACAGAAATTAGCAACAGTCTGCAATGAAGTCAAGACAAATGTAACAATTTGCAATGAGCACAGCAACAAGTTATGGATTTTAGCAGGCTTTCAAAGAAAATATGTATTAGTTGGAGTCAGCTAACAGATTGGCTGGTTGTGCATGCTGGTTTGGATGTGAAATAGATCTTGTGCATGTTGGTTTAGATGTGGAATAGGTTTTGTCCTCCATATGAATAACAGGCACCTCAATATGGATAAAGGATAAAGTAAAGGGTTACATATAAATTGATGCTTCTTAAGAGCTAGGATTTAAAAAGATGTGTACCATCATTTACTTGTGCAGGAACATGCAACAGCATCCAGTTGGTTTTCCCCCCAATTCATTTGATCATGATCCAAGACAATGATGTTTGCCCTCCAGTAAATTAGGACTAACCGCTTTTCAGTATTTAAGTAATGATTTCATGACAGGTAAGGTTGGATGTTGCACACAAAATCCAACTATCTGTTATTGAGTGAAGGCTTTTTCATCCCTCCTAAGAACAAACATATATATTGCAAGACTATTTCAGTACCTAACTTAGGATATCCATCCACCCAATTGTGCAATGAGACTTCCCCTCTCTCCTATAAACTCCATGAATCTCTAAATGCACTGTGGGGGTTTCCCAACCCTCTGGAGCACATGGGGGGGGGCAGGAGGGAAGAAAGGAGGGAGAAGTTCACATGACGTTGGATGTAAGCTTTCATGATTTTTCTACAATTTTTGGGTGAAATTTATCAATTCCATATTAAGGTGACACCCCACTCCCTCATTAGCAACTTCAATTTATGGATTTGAAGCACTTTTTTCAATATTAGTAGGAGTGTAGTTCCTTTCTATGGTAACAGACTTGTGACATGGTATTTACAAATACCATGGCATTTGTAGTATTGTAAATACTGCTATAGCATGTGTCTTCACTCTGTTCCTGTACATACTGTTCTTTAACAAGCTTGGAAAGAGAGGCTATATATTAATACAGCTGTCATTTTACAGTAAGGAATACCTATATGGGTTGGAACGTATCCAGTTTAGTTTTCTAACTACATATTTCACTGTTATACCTGTTAGATCATCATTATATACTGCCTCTGGACCACTGCTAGGAGGGATTTTGGTTCAGTTTATACATCCTGTGTGTTTATACTGAATGTTACTTTGCGATTTAAGAATTGTTTCCTTAATTGCTATGCTTGTTGACATTTGGTTAAGGATTTCATTTTGTACCTTCATGCTTTAGAACCTTGTGACATGAGTATCTTTTTAGTTCTTTGCCGTTTCCCTTTATATGTGCTCCTTTACCATGTTTCATTTGCAGGAGATTGGGAAGACTGTTTTATAGACTTGAAATTAAATTTTTGGTCCAATATCCATCTGAAAAGTAACAATTTTGTTTAGGGCTTGCTTGCTTTTTAAAATTTGAAAAAGCTACAATGTTCCTTTCATACTAGGTGCCTATAGGGAGGTCCTGTGTCAGAAGGACAAATTTGATGAGACCAAGTTTTACATCTCAGAACTGTTCTGAAGCCATGAAACGTCTAACAAAGCATGAAAAACCTGTTTCTCACAAAGGATGCTAATACTCTTAATTATTCTTAACAACATGCTGACATACTTTACACGTTTTCCAAGTGTAAACTGAAGCCAGAGTGATTAGCAAGAAAGTGCTCTAAAAATTAATTTGTACGCTACAAGTAAAAGTTTTTAATTTCTTTAAGTTACAGCAAGTATGCAGTGAAGTTCATACACTCTAGGCATGGTAACTTAGTGACAAAACATATACAGTGGCACCTCGGTTTAAGAACAGTCCAGTTTAAGAACAATTTGGTTTACAAACTCCGCTAAACAGGAAATAGTGTCCCGGTTTGAGAACTTTATCTCGGTCTAAGAACAGAATCCAAACAGTGGAAGGGCACTGGCAGCAGGAGGCCTCATTAGGGAAAGTGCATCTCGGTTTAAGAACAGTTTCGGTTTAAGAACGGAATTCCGGAACGGATTAAGTTTGTAAACCGAGGTACCACTGTAGTTCAAAAAGCTCCCCTGCCAAAAGGTACAATGACAACTGACTTCATCTCTGTACAAATGATGCTGAATGTGTTTTCAGAGCAATTACTCATGATTAATAAAGAAAAAAGTACCTTTGTTTTCCAGTTTCTGCTTTTATTTCCTCTGGAGAAAAAAAGGAAATAAAAACCTGTTTTACAAACATTACAGCAACACTAACAAAAATAAACTAACATTAAATTACATTAAACTAAAATTTATTATAAACATTTATAAATTTCGTTCTACATTTCCAGTGCTGCTCAACTGCCAAAGAACACATTAGGATTACATTACTATATACACACATGCATATACCAGAGTATGATTCAGCCCACTTTAATCACAATTTAAAATTAAATCATGAATATGTCTCAAGATAAACTGAAAAAGAATGTCTTCCTGCTTACAAGCAAGCATCAAATGTAGACTGAACCCTGAAAACCCATAAACATTCATGGGCAAGATGTAAAACAATTTGTATTATGTGCTTTTGAAAGAAAAAAATCCTTAAGAAATCTTGTTCAGAAGGTGAATAAGTAGGCAAGACTTCTCTCCCAACCCTCCAGGCACAAGTGTTTTCCAGTCTGAAATTAAGTAATTTATACTGCACTACAAAACAACATTACTGAAGATTCTGGACAAATATACACACATGTTTATAAACACACCCCATACAGATCTCACCATTGCCATAAGCAGACATTATACTGGGAAGTTTGAAGTAATTTTAATCTATTCACAACAGGCTAGCTAGAAAATATATTCACAATAGAACATTTATTAATAACAGGCTTGAACATCGGTTTATTGCCAATTTCATTGGAATTATAACTGAATTTTATGTAGACTTCCTAGATTATAATAGGGGAAAAAAACCCAACCGTGCCACCAAAATAGCTGTTCAAATTGCCAAATATTTCTTTTTTTCTTCTAATTTTTTTATAAATATATACTTTTATAAATATATATACTTCAGGCCTGGGGCAAACTGCAGCTCTTCAGAGCTCTTCTGTATCTTGCCCTTGGGATTTTCCCCAGGCCACACCTCTCACCAGACCTATTTCATACCACTGAGTCTTTTCGCCTGGCTGGTATATGTCCTTGAACCTTGGGTAACGCCTGATGGTTGTCTGGATGAAGGATGGATAATGGTGAGTGTGTGCAAAAATTAGCCTGCTGTACATTGGTAAAATTCACTTTCGGTCCTTTGCTCATTTTATTTCTGGCCCTGCCCATCAATGGCAAGCAGTCCCTGGAATGCTGCCCAGGTGAGAATGCAAACCCTCTATCTGAGAAAGCTCCCTCACTCCTGTTTTATGACAAATAAGTTATGCTTTATCTCAGGCATGTCCAAAGTCCGTTGCGGGGGCCTAATCCAGCCTGCTGGTTGGTTTAATCCTGCTCCTGTAGCAGTTTATTTCCTGGGTAAAACCCGAAAAAACCTCAACAACTTCAATCCTAAAAAAGGTCAGCAACTTTGGTTGGCCCTCACAGCGCTTCACTTCATCAAATCTGGCCCTCCTTGAAAAAAGTTGGGACACCACTGCTTTATCTGCTCAAATGCAAAATTTGCAAATAATCCTTCCTGTGGGTTGGATCCAGACATGCCCTTTCACAAATGGAAGAGTTCCTTCTGTTTATGAAAAGTGCTCTGATCCAGCTGAGGTTCCCACTCAAGGAAGGGGCTGAGAATTTTTAGCTGATTTTTCCCTCCCTCTGTAGACCCCCAATTCACCACACCTTCTGTTCCAGAAGGCCCAATAACCATCTAAAAAACCTTTCAGAGGGCATAGGGGTAGGAGGGTTCAGCAAATATTACCACTCCCTTTCTCCTGCAGGACATTCCACGAGCAGAATTATGCTTGTGGGAAGTCTCTGGATTAAACCTCCTATCAAATCAACCCTTTTGTTTTTAAAGAACCCTAGAGATTCAGTCCTCTTTGTACTTTATACACAGACAGCCCAAACTTTTAGCAGTAGTATGGTTTATATAAACCATTTTAAAATGCAATTCTCAAAGCACAAAGATCCTCTACTCTAAAAATATTCCAAGTTTCAGAATTTACTTTCAGAATTCCCCCCATTTCCAAAGATGGAACATCAGCTATGTCATTTTTACTGTTAATTTCATGCTCAGGAGCATTATACGATTAACTGCCAAGGGACTGCAGATGGAGAACACAATAAGACAAAGGCCCAGATTTGTTCTTCAATTAAATGTCAAATTTCTTAGATCTTTAATAAGCTTCCATCACAAAAACCAATCATACTTTATGGCCTGGTTCACCTGATGGAAATGATGACAGTGATGTAAATGAATTTGACACAGAATAAATCCTTTCAAAACTACAGTCAAACATAGTTTAAAAAGTCAGCCATATCAAAGCTTGTTAACTGGAACTCCTGGACAGATTGCAGGGACTCTAGCCTAGCAAGCTACTTAGGACTATGAGCACCCCAACATTAGAAATTTCTCTGAGAATGAACGGAAGAGAATAGTAGTCTATAGCAGTGGCCCCTGCAATTGGCAGGTGCCCTTTAGCCTCAGGATTAGCCGCCTTGGTATAGATACTAGAAGCCTGATATTCTGCCCTTGTCTAGCCAAAGAGAACAGTATTTTGTGTGCCTGTGCCATTTCAAGCCATAGCTCAACTCATAGGAGAATGGAGTATTCATCCACAGCCCACTTTTACATGGAGCAACAATCCAGCAACAGTCATTTTGAAAAGAAACTATGAGCTCTTCATATATGCTGATCAATAGCTTGCCACATCTACGTTTTATCATCATTTCTGCAAGGAAGTTGAACAGATCAGTTATTTTCATCAGTTCTCAAGAAGGTCTGGCAGCTAGTGGGCAGCTGTGGGCAAGGGTGCCACAGTGTATTTCTCACTTGTGTCTCTCTTCTCTTACATTCTATTATTCACATGGGGTGGTAATATTCAGCTATGCTTTACTCAGAATAGACACACTGATATAAACTGACTGAACTTCATCATGTTTATTCATTTCAATGGGTTTACTCTGACTAATACCACTCATAGACTTTGTGTTGCATGGAATCAAATAATTTGACAGGAAATTAAATCCAGCATACTTAAGAAATTTTGAATACACTGACCGAGGTAAATTAATCAACTAATGTCAGGAAAAATGTTTATCTGTTTATGCAAAAACAGAGGCACATAAGCTAGGCCAGACTTCATACCAGATAACAACCAGCTATGCTTTTTCTGTTTGAAGTAGTATTCAAGATCTCCCATTTACAACTAGTAATCAACTAGCAACAAGTCTTCAGATGGATTTAGGTCACACTTCAAAGTAGCACTCCATTCCTTTTGTAAGAATGCAGCTCCCCCCACCATTGTTCAAGAACCAAAAGTAGAGTCCTTTGAGATCAGACTGACCATTTCTTCAGCTAGTCAAAATATTTCATTTGCCAAAACTTCCTTAACTATAACAGTCCAACATCACAGTCAAATGTGTTTATCTTTACCATGTTTTTTGCATTGTGAAATTCTTTGTGAACTAGTGGCTCTTCAGTGTCTTTTAGAAAGGGATTGCTCAACTCTTCAAATGGAGCCAACACTGTCTTCACATCAATGTGGAAATGGCTGCATGAGTACACTCCAAAATACCTGATTTTAATCCAAACTTATTCAGAATTCTAGAGATCCCAGCCCCAGTCTTAACAGTGGCATTCATCTGCATGTGAGGAAGACTGAACAGAATCAATGAGAATGAATGGCAGTGTGTTTGAAAAAACAAAGAAGTCCTTGCAGAACTACTGCAGACTTCTGGATTCTCTGTGCTCAGACACATCGTGGCATAAACTTGGCAGTGACACATCAACCAGAAAGCATAACCATGTGATAATCAACCATGTGATAATTCCAGCATTGCAGGGGGTTGGGCTAGACGACCCTTGTAGTCCCATCCAACTCTATATGTTCCAACTCTATGGTTGGAAAATACCTTGAAATTTTGACAGGAACACATAATATGACCTCATAATACTAGACAAATTCAAAGATGACAAGGTCATCAATGCCCACTAGTCATGATGACTGTGTTTTATCTGAGGCAATATGTCTCTGAATACTAGTTGCTTGGCATCACAAATGGAGACAGCACTGTTGCACTCAGATCCTGCTTGTGGGCTTCCAATAGTCATCTAGTTGTCCACTGGCAAGACCAGGATGCTGGACTAAATGGACATTTGGCTTCACAGTGGAACCTTGGGTTATGTTCCTCCTTACAAATGCTTCAGGTAACAAGCTCCGCTAACCAATAAGTAGGTGCTCCTGGTTGCAAACTTTGCCCCGAGATGCGAGCGGAAGTCGCGCTCTGGTGGCAGCGGGAGGCCCCATTAGTGAAAGCATGCCTCAGGTTAAGAACAGTTTCATGTTAAGAACGGACCTCCGGAACAAATTAAGTTTGTAACTGGAAGTACCACTGTATCCAGCAAGGCTTTTCTTATGCTCTTATGTTCCTCATCACGAATAAACTAACTTTGACTGAGCTTGCTAGTCAACCCAAATTTTGTTGCCAGTATCTCCCTCCAAGGAGTAGGATCTTGGCCCTGATGTACATCTCTGAAACACAGCATGAGGTTGGAAGAAAGTATCTTGCTCCTCACTCCAGTTTTAAACTCAGAGCTGAGAAATGGAGGCACAAAACAATCCTTCAAACAACACAGCACAGGATGGGGGCAGAGGTTTGCTCTGCCTTGGCATCTGGCTAGTGCTCCAAAGTGCATGTCAAGCACAAAGGCAAACCCATATTTCAGCGAAGAAAGAGGGGGGAAATGCATACAATACTAGTTTGAAGACACTCGGCTTAGGTCATTAAATCTAACTCTTCGTTTAGCTTTAGTTTGTTCTATATTCCAGATTTTTTGGGGGGGGGGTGTCAGATCGTACAGATTACTTCAGTATACCCACTTGCTGGCATCTAGATACAACTAAAATGCTTATTCCTGTTTAATTTCGGGAAAATAGAAGCATTTAATTGCAAAAATAATCTGCTGCTGAAAATTAAATGTGAAGTAGAATAAAAAAGATGCAGGCTAAACTCACTTTGACTAACTCCAGTAATCTGACATAGCATTATGCATTTCACCTTCAGTATTAGAAACTGAGATATGAAAGCTAGGAGCTAAATGGCACTTTAAACCTAGGTTATGGGCACAACAACAGAATGTCTAGGTGCACTTTCCTTCTACTCTGCAGTTTTAATCTGAAATCTTAGGTGCAGCACTGCACCCAGAGCTCAGAAACTGCTTGCAGTAATGAAATTCCCCATTGCAAAATGCATGTAGAACAATGGGAGTTTCAAATATTTTTCACGTGAAGCCTTTAAAAATGATATTGGTTCACTTAAGATTCTGGAAATCCTCTTATGCCTCATGTCACTTCCTGTGGCTTTATAATGATAACTTTCTATTTTAAAGTACTCTTCCTACTGTAGTTTAAGAATATATCTAGATATAAAACAGAATGCCCAGAATGATTCAGAGTTTTGACGGAAACCTATGAGCTCACATGCGTTAGGAACTTGGTGTTTAACAATAATATCTGTTATAATAGATCAGATTAAAGGTCATGGTAAGGTAAAGGACCCCTGGACGGTTAAGTCCAAAGGTGACTATGAGGCTCATCTCGCTTTTCAGGCCAAGGGAGCTGGCGTTTGTCCACAGACAGCTTTCCGTGTCATGAGGCCAGCATGACTAAACCACTTCTGGCGCAACGGAACACCATGATGGAAATCAGAGTGCATGGAAACGCCATTTACCTTTCCACTACAGCAGTACCTATTTATCTATTTGCACTCGCGTGCTTTCAAAATGCTAGATTGGCAGAAGCTGGGACAGAGCAATGGGAGCTCACCCCATTGCGGGGATTCAAACCACCAACCTTCCGATCAGCAAGCCCAAGAGGCTCAGTATAGTTTGGACCACAGCGCCACCTGCTCACCACAATAGATAAGATTACACCTGTCCTAAAGGATCTACACTGGCTGTCTTGATGCTACTGAGCTCAATTTAAGGTGTTGACTTGATCCATAAAGTCCTACGTGGTCTAGAAGCCAAGTATCTTCAGGACCACAACCACAATTTCCAGCCAACCTGTGCCTTAAATTCTTCAGGAGAGACCACTTCATAATTCTGCTGATATCCAGAGTTAGAGGGACAGTGGCAAAGAGCCATGTTTCTTATGGCACCACACATGTGGAATTCCTTTCCCATAGAGCTTCAGTTGTACTCAACATCATTTCCATTTAGATGGTTAGCTCAATATGTGTTTGTTTTCTCAGGTACATGAAGCGGGTTGAGAACTGGAATGCCACTGCATTTTCTAATTTTGATTCTTTTCTACTTCACTTTTGGAATATATGTGTTTTATATTGTTGGTTATATGGGTTTTTGTATAGATTTGTATATGTAATATATTGTTATGTACCATCCTGGGAAACTTTGCACTGATAGACAGAATTTAAATTAAATTAAATTAAATTATTATTATTACAACAAAAAGACATGTGGTTTGATTAGTGTATTTATTTTTATTTGGGCTTGATGGACTTGTTTGCAACTAATAATAGCTTTTAAGCTCCCATTCAGAATTATTTAACAAAGCATTTCTTCTTTTGTGCAACATCAACCAATTCATGCAGAGTACTGCCCAATTATATATTGGCGGCTGAATTTTATGGCACTGGAAGTGATATTTATGGTCCTAACAGGAAATTCAGGAAATTCATATCAGTGGCATTGATACTCTTGCACTGAAGGAGACTGGAATAGATGACCCTCAGGGTCTCTTCCAATTCTACAATGTCATCCTCACACATTGATTATCAGACCTCCTGACAACATTTGTGGAACCAAAAGAGACTACAGAAGCAGCAAGAAGGCCAAAGTTGAGCAGCCTTCCAGCAAAACACACAGAATATTGAATTAACAGGCAAAAAGCTAATTTACATAAAATTACAGCACGCAGAGCATTTTACCCTCTGTGTGCCATATATTCAAGCCTATGCAAGGAGCTTTCTCAGCCTGATTCACTTAACCAGACAAACTCTTTCCACATCATGTTTTATGGATTCTCAAAGAGGTGGTCTAGCTTTCCAAATAGCTTGAATTTATGGATTGCATTCAGTGGCTATAGTACAACAACTGGTTATGCTGCAGGCAGGTAAGCACCAAAGATACAACAGGCATGTCATGACTTGTCATGAACATTCTTTGTAGTTCAATACTGCATTCTCATGGGTTCTCAAGGTTTCAAGGATGCAGCTCAACACTGGGATCTTAAGTGTAAGAGTATGAAGATTATCCCAAATAAGTGTTTTCCATAGCATATGTGTTCTATATATGGGAAGGGAGAAACCATGCAGCAAAACACAATTTTTCCATAATTATTCTCCAGGAAGTAATATTACAGTGTGAGAAGGAGTATTACAGTGTGATAAAGAACAAGTTTTACAACAAAGGCCATAGGATAAAAATGGTCAAACCTGCTGTGCAGGAAAGACAACTAGAGAAATAACCTGATGTAAACAGACACTGAGCTAACCACAAAGAACAATGTCATTTGTTGTGCAAAGAATAGGGCCAGAAAGTTAGGCTAAAGTGCATTTCTTTATTGGGCTGCATCCGGCCCCCGGGCCTTAGTTTGCCTACCCATGCACCATGGGGCCATGCTTCGTGTACCTATCTCCTCCCAAATCCAACACTTTGCTAATTCAGAAGGAAAAAGGAAACTACCTTTCTCCCCTTACTTACAGAATAGCTTGGAACTTTCAACTCCAGCCTGCTCTGTGAACCATAGCAGTTCTGTGATGTGACATGGGAGATATATCCCATACAGGACTCTCTTGATCAAAGCAGCTGCTACTGCCAACATTTGACAAGATGGGTCTTGGAAGCAAGCCCTCCCAGCCCACCAACTAACTGAATGCCTTATTCAGTTGCGGAAACATTCCTGTAAATGTCTCAAAAGAAGAAATTCACCCAACATTGCTTTGATCCCAGCAAATTCATTGTGAGAATTCCAAATTGAGGAAGTCAGGTTAAATGTCTATCAGCAAATATTTGATCCAATGCCTCTATGACTATCCCGCCCGCCCCATGCAACCCACAGTGATAATAAAACGGAATTGTTGAAAAGGATTTTCTCTCTGTGTATATGCAATTCTGAAATGATATGTCAGAACTCTTGTGGAAAGGTTAATGAAATGCCAGCAGCAGGCATTGGAGAAAATAATGGCAAAAGGCAGGTCCCTTGTGGGAAGCTCTCATGGGAACTAGTAAGAGTACAAAACATGGCACTGTGCTTATTCCCAATGGAGCCCAATAAACAGTACAAGGAATCAATAGGCCTAAAAAGATTAGTGCAAAACTCAGGTGCTTCCTCAGCTACCGGTGCTCAGAATACACAAAAAAACCTTCCAGGGTAAGATATTATTCAAGGTTTTAACTACATCTTCCTAAGATTTCAGCTCCACCACCCACCCCACAACTAAAACCAGCCTGGATAGGCTGATGGAGCAGAAGGGTAGGTAGGAAGGAGGTGCCTAGTGCTTCCTCTTCTTGGCATTGATTTTTCTGTTCATTATCACCATCTTTAAGCTGCCCTGCTATTTGTGGGGCACTGGATATGTGACATTTTTCTGAGCAGATAAGGAGGAAGCAGATATGATTTGGATAGATTTGAAGCCTGGATCTCACAGACCTGGGGCTTGATATTCATGGACAAACCACCTTACTATGTGAACATTGTACAGGAAGTAAGAGTTGGGCTTGGTTTTATTCAATATGCACAGTATGAACACAGCTTTCATCTACCAAGAGCACATGCAACAAGTATGGGATGACACTTTCAATACATTACTTTACTGATGCTTGTGAAAACCTAGAGCTAGAATGAAGCTATTTCTTCCTTAGAGACAAATCCAATAAGGATGGATGGGGGGGGGGGACTTTTGCTTCTTGTAGTTATTATGTAATTCTGTTTAAGTGTGATAAATCAAAAAAATACACTTTTTAAAAAGATAGTTTTCCCCCACAACAACACGTGGCAGAGGAATTCTCAGTTCAATATTGTCAGAATATTAAGGATAGATAATTCAACCATGCCTTCCACCAACACTACACATGCTTACTCAGAAGGAAGTTCTTAGTAGACATCCAATGGATCCATCAGTATCTCTGCCCATATATATGTCAGTTTGCATTTCTTAGTAATGCCATTCAAGTATTTATAAACTTTTAATGTTGATATCCCCCTCTCCTCTAACATGAATCGAGATTTAATCAATAATGGTACAGAAAAAAGTAGCATGGAAGTTTGCACTGAAGTCCTGAAATCAGAGTCTTCACACAAGAGCAAAAGGCTAATGTGTAGCTTTTAGTCCCAACTTCTAAATGAAGATTTACCAATAGGTAAAGGGAGCCTTGAAGATTGATTGTGGGAAGTGGTGTAGGAGCCAATGCAAAATGAGGTGGTTTCAGGTTAAGCAGCCAGACCAACTGCTGGGTCCCAAAGTCCAAATTCGATTAGTCAGAACTGGTACTCAGAATTGTGCAGACCAGCCAGCCATAATAAACCTGCAAGCCATAGAAGCATGTTTCTACATGACAATATTCTTTTAAGTAATTTTGCATTGTTATAAACAATATTTAACTGCCTTGATTGCTGTGCTCGAAAGGCAATATATTTTTAAATAAAACAAAATCTCAAGAATCAATAAATCATCTAGACTATGAAGTTTCAAGTCCCATAGGTAAAAACTTTTAAAACGTTTCTAGGCTTGATTGAACTAAGGATTTTTGTTTAAACCGAGAAATTTACATAAACACATAACTCTGCCTCATATTAAAATCAACTGAACTTCAGCATGAGGCTTTTTGTGACCATTGTTTCAAAGCTTCAGCTCTCATTTTGTGAAATGGATGAGGTATCTCATAACCACCATATGGAAAAAGAGCAATTCCTTCTACATTAGTGAGATACTAGAAAGTAAAAGGAACCTGTTACAGTAACACAGAGAAGATAGCTGTCAATATAGCTGAATGTCCAATTTCAAAATAAATGAAAATCTACAAATATCAAAATCAACCTATACAACATAATTCTATACAATTTAACTCAAGTAAATGAATTCAATGGGACTTACTCTTAGGTAATTGTGCAAAGAACCACAGCTTTAGTAACTAGTTTTCTCTGAGGCCAATTGAAATCATGAATGTTATATTCATAAACATTTACGAGTTCAGTCATCTTCCTAATGGAAACTTATCTTTCATTAGATCAGATATCACAAAAACTCATTTCTATTCCATCTTTGAACACTGAGCACTGCAGCAAATAGTGTTCTGTCTCTGCAAAGGATTCAAATTATGAGCCAAAACACACTGAGTACCAGTATTAGAAACTGAGATATGAAAGCTAAGAGCTAAATGGCACCTTAAACCTTGGTTATGGGCACAACAACAAAATGTCTAGGCACACTTTTTTAATAACAAGAATACAAAGTTGAAAATGAATGAACTGCAGCTAAAATACTATGTCCATTTTTCAGAGAGTCCAATCCTTCTCGTGCCCACCTCCCTAATATTCTTAACAGGGTCTCTACTCCAGTCTTCAGAGAGTAGCTGGAAGTGGGGAGACAGGAAAAGGTTCTCATTTCCTTCCACTTTGCAGTTTTAGTCTGAAATCTTGGGTGCAGTACTGCACCCAGAGCTCAGAAACTACTGGTGCTAATGAAATTCCCTGTTGCAAAATGCACCTAGAACAATGGGAATTTTGAACACTGCCGAGTACATTATGTAAATTACAAATTTTGAAGAGATTTTTGAATGTGTGTCACAAATTTCAAATACTGGTGCTCAGCTGCGAAGAAAAGCTTCTTCTGCCCCTTGGTACTTATTATTTTGCTTTGTTATTATTAATGAAAAAAACTAGATAGAAAAGCTCATCTAGTTCAGCCTCCTGTTCTCCCAGTGGCCATCCAGATACCTATAGGAAGCCTGCAAACAGAAGCCAAGCACTACATCACTCTCCCCTCTTGCACTCACCAGCAAATGATATTCAGAAGCACATCGGCTCTGATACCAGAAATAGAAAAAAGCCTTCATGACTAGTAGCCACTGATACCATTAATTTGTATAAACCCCTTTTAAAATCATCCAACTTGGTGCTGATTCTTGGTGCCATATTGAGATGGTGAATTCCATAGTTAACTATGGGCTGTGTGATGTAGTTCTTCCTTTTGCTTGTCCTGAATCCTCTAGTGTCACTGGATGGCCTTGGTTTTCTCTCTATCCAACTTTCTCTACGCACTGCATTATGTCCCCCTTTGCTTGCCTTTTTCTAACTGAACTAATAAGCCGCAAATGTTGTAACTTTTACCCAAAGGGGAGACCACTTGGGAATTGTTATCCAGTACATAAGAGATCAGGATAGGTGACAAGCTGAAGCTGCCAAGCAGGAGTCTTCAAATTCAGCTGACAGTTCCCCTCCTCCTGAGTAGAAACCTATTTTGTGATTGAAACAACCACCTCCATGCATTCTAAGCAGGACTTTGTATGGGAGTAAGGTACATTTTGGTATTGTTAAGGGAATGAAGTACTAAATTTGCACTATGCTTGCATGACAATTGGGGGGGGGATGCCACTATAAAGCAGGCAGCAAGAGTCAAAATTATTATTTTTATGTTCACCATATTGGTGGACTCCAGGCTATCCCCTTCATTCCAAGAATTGGTGTTCACCCAAAATATATGCCTGGCTTTAAAGTGGAACAACGACAAAAGAGACTAATGAATGCAATTGACCCTGGAACACTACAGACTTTCAATCAGCTGACATTTTGAAATCAAGAGGAAGTCTGCTACTGCTCAACTTGATTTAATGATGTTGATAAAACAAAACCTGTGTGAAACTCTATGTACAGGGAACCAGATTAACAAAGGAGAAGTCTTCCCAAGCTTTACCACCTAGGTAGTATCTCATGGCCCTATTTGCCAGAACAGATCAAACTCCTTGAAAGCTCACAGCTTCAAATTACAATACAGCAAGAGCATCTTTGAAGTAGGTTGATAGAAATTATTAGCCCGTAATTTTTTACTAGTGTGACTGCAAAAGGCAGCCTTGCAAAACAAGTGTCTCTGAGGCTTCTTTATATATCCTGCTTCAGATATCCACCCAGCGCCTATGTAGTGCTGTGTTTGCATTGTAGAAGTCATCAATTTCAGTGTACTCTTTCTCCTGTCATTCTCACATCCATTTTAAGTTCCAAAGTGCAGGATGGTATACAGCTGTCATAGCATTGTGCTGCACTTCTCAAGCTGAATATTAGCAACAATGCTATTGCAGTTGCCAACCTCTGCTCATCCTCCTTTTGCTTCATTGCCAGGGATGGGGAAGGGGGGAAGGGAGTGAAAGGAGGAGGCAGTATGTGTGACCACGTGGAGATCTCTGGGTGCCAGGCTGGCGACAGACATCTCCATCTGGTTGCCCCCTCCAGCTTCCTTAAGCCGGTAAGCTTATTCACTGCATTTATATCCCACCCTTTTCTTCAAGGAGTGCATGTTCATCCCCTCATTCTCAGTTAATCCCTACAAGGACCCTGTGAGGTAGTTTAAGAGGCTGTGACTGGTCCAAGGTTCCCCAGTGAGCTTCATGACTGAGTGGGGATTTGAACTCTAATATCCCAAGTCCTAGCACAACGCTCTAACCACTACACCAGTGGTTAGAGTGTGGTGTAGTGGTTAAGAGTGGTAGTCACGTAATCTGGGTAACCGGGTTCGCGTCTCCGCTCCTCCACATGCAGCTGCTGGGTGGCCAGTCACAGTCTCTCAGCCCCACTCACCTCACAGAGTGTTTGTTGTGGGGGAGGAAGGGAAAGGAGAATGTTAGCCGCTTTGAGACTCCTTAAAGGGAGTGAAAGGCGGGATATCAAATCCAAACTCTTCTTCTTCTTCTACACCACACTGGCTTCCTAGAGTACTTCTGCTCTGGGGCAGCTATACAAATTAGTAGGTAAATAAATAAGGGGAAAGCAAAATGTGTTTTATTTTATTTTATTAGTTTCGCTAACTGTTTTTGCAAATGCAATTTGTATTAGAACTTTGAATTTCTGCCAAGGTCTTTGGCTATAAGCAGTAAAAATTCAACCTCGCCCATCAGGAGTAACAGATCAATATAAAATCAGAGAACTGTAGAGTGGGAAGGGATCCTTAGGGCCATCTAGTCCAACCTCCTCCAATGCAGGATTCTCAAGCATCCATGACAAATGTCATTCAACCTCTGCTTAAAAACCACCAAGGAAGGAGAGTCCACCACCTTCCAAGGGAATCTGTTCCACTGTCGAGCATCTCTTACCATCAGAAAGTTTTTCCTAAAGTTTAGTTGGAATCTCCTTTCTTGTAACTTGAACCCATTGGTTTGAGTCCTACCCTCCAGAGCAGGAGAAAACAAGCTTGCCCCATCTTTCATGTGACAGCCCTTTAGATATTTAAAGATGGCTATCATATCTCTTCTCAGTCTCCTCTTATCCAGCCTAAACATACCCAACTCCCTCAACCATTACTCATAAGGCTTGGTTTCCAGACCACTGATCATCTTGGTTGCTCGTGGAGTCATGTCATGCTCCTTCTAAAGCAGTTTGTCCACCTTTGGTCCCCACCCTGCCCTCAGCGCTCATCTGTGGCTCCTAGAAGCTGTCAGCATGTGGCAGTGGCCATACTCTGGGAACGGCTTCAACTGACCAGCTAAACTTGGTGAGGGTAGCCAATAAGTCTCAAACCCTCAATGAGTTAGGGACTTCCCCTGCATGTGAAGAGAGGCTCCAGCAGATTGAGCAGGTAAGACCAATATTGGGTCCAATGGTCAAGAAGAAAGCTTCTGCACGGGTTGTAGAGGGAGGTGAGGGGCAGATGGGGCTTGTCAACCTGAGAAGGTAGCCCATCGAGGAGAAGGAAAACTCTGATCCTACATCTCCACTGCCTTGCGTAATATCTTTGGGAGAAGAAAAGGCTAATGAGTAAACACTACATAAATATGGAGTGGAGTCCCTAAAACAGCCTTGTACACCTCCTGTCAACTCCTGCAGGCAAGTTGGGGCCACACATATTCCTCTGCTTTCCTCTGAACCACATCACTGAGGCCAAGAGCGGGGTCTTGGCGTCTGAGAAGTCCAGGACCCTCATACTTACTGCCCAGGCTTGTGCCTCTGGGAGGTCACTTCGATTTTGCTAACACAGCGGTTTGACTTCACCCTTGGAGGCCCACTCTATTGTCTCTTGAGATAGACAGATGCCAGCAATACGTACTGCAAATCAAGTGCAACATCAAAATGTTTTCACATCTACTATTATTCCTTCCTCAATTTCTATTCCATAGGCAAAAATCACTGAATCACATTATTTTCATAGGCCACCAAGTATATAAACAGCCTAACCACACCTCCAATATATTAGGGTTCTTCAGGAGTTCTTAGGTTTGATTTCAGAAGTTGTAAATAAGTATTAATATGAGTGATCACTCCTCCACCTTAGTGGATACACATGCAGTTTTCTGTAAAGTAAGGTAGGATAAGGTAACAGAACAAAAAAAGGGGGGGGGATTGAGAAAGTAAAAAGATAAGAACAAAAATAGGGCAAAGTCAAAGGTGACTGTTGTAGCAGCAGGAAATATATGCTGTTAAAAACTGTGATATTAACTAAGAAAAGGAAGTGTGAAAGTCAAGATGACTCATCGTAACAAATGAAAATACTTTGCCTTCATAAGCTCCATTGAAATAAAAGGAATTTTACAACAGCAAGATCTACACTATTTATGCCTCAGCAGTCTGAGAACTCCTTCACTTTATATACACTACTAAAAAGCAGGCCCTCTTACATTACACAGAGAAATGCAAAGCATGGGAAGGTATATTTGAAATGAGATGAGAGAACTATTAATACAATCCAAGACTGTAGAGAGGAAGATACACACTGGGAGAAATGGGACTGGGGGAAGATATACAAGTGAACCAACCAGGATTTAGGAATCAAGAGCAGGTCTTATAATCTTCTACATCCTTTAATTCCCTCTACCCATTTTTCTCATTATACAACAGACATCATGACAAACCCAAGTTAAAATGCAACCAAGTATGCTACAAGTGCTTCAAGTATCATGATTAAATATAGGCTTTCAGAAAGTGTTTAGTGGCACACCAGGTTTCATTTTAATCCACATTAGCAACCATCACACATTAACACCAAACTCACAACATGTGGAAGCATTTCAAAGGATGCTGCAATAATGGAGCAAAAAAAAATATGAACAAGATGAGAACCGAGCTCTTTGTAAAGCCCACACACAAAACCAATTATCTTATTATTCTAAGCCAAATAAAAAAAGTTAATATTGGGCTATGAAATTACCAAAATTAGAGAGCTTCTCTCTTGGAAGGAAACAAGATGGTTAAATAAAGGCTAATATTTAAAGTATAATATAACAGGGAATGAAATATCTATATTAACATGCTTTGCTCATTTAATACAGCAAACTTGTGTAAGATGTTGGGTAGACAGCAATATCAATAGCTCTATAGCCCCAACACTGGTTTGTTTAAGTTGTGTTATTTGTACAGCTCTTTGGCATTCAATGAATGAGTTTCAAAAAAAACCCAAAAGGAACATTGAGAGGGGAAATGGAGTAAATACAGGCCAAATGTAATTAGAATAAGGCAGATCAAATCCAAGGTCTGAAAACTATTTCTCCAGCATAAGAAAAAATAAAACTATAACTCTATTTGTGTCTATTCAAAAATAAGTCCAAATGAGTTCAATGAAACTTATTCTCAAATACTACATTTCTAAACAGACTTACAAGGGGACAAGCCGGTTGAGCAAAGTGGGACTTATTTCTGAATAGAAATGCATAGGACTGCATTGCATATTATCATAAAAGCAGAGGTTTGCTTAGTTGGAGACACAAATGCCTCTATCATGAGACAGGGAGAAAATGACAACTTTTCATAAGGTTCAATCTCCATATAAAAATAAACTGAAATTGATACTTGATAGAAACAGATTCAAAATCAAGACTATTTATATAGTTTCTCTTATGCACTATTTTTTATTTTTAAATATTGAGCACTATGTTTTTAAATATTCAGAACTATGTTTAATTAGCATTATATACATACTGGAGAAATATGTGTTAATAAAATATAACATACAAAAAAGATATCCAAGAATTATCTTATCATTTTTATAGGCCAGGCACATGTGTATTTTAACTGTTATTACTATCCAGAGATGCTCTCAGATACTGTTTGCATGTGCACACATGCAGTAATATTGATGAATGGCCAGTAATAAATATTTGGCCCATAATCAGTTGATATTGTCCTTCCCATAAGTAATACGTATTTTGTTTGAGAATATTCTAAGACAGCCATAAAGTAAGCATTATTTACTCATAAGTTCCACTGAGTTCAGTAAGACCTACTTCTTGGTAAGTGTTATATTCTGGTATTAGTTAAAATTGCACACCAACCCTAGCCCTATTTTCTCATATGCAGTTCCCACAGGCACAAGTAATGACACTTATTTCTTAGTATATTTAGGATATCAATATTGTTACATATTGTTAAATTACATTGGGGGGTCAATACAAATGGCCTATTTCAAATGCAAGCATTTGAGTAAGACTTTTTGTTCTATAAACAAATAAGATATACGGAGCACTATAGCTGGGAATGCTTCCTGGAGAAGCACCTCTAAATGAATTATAGTTGTGCACAAATAATTGTGTTCTTGTACAAGTTGTAGTGAAGTGACTGATGAATTATGATCCTGGAACAGCCATGTTCTTTTGCAATTCAATTTCAGTTGAGTTATTTCAAAACAGTTGCTCCTGCTATTCCTAACCAGTCATTCTAACCCTGTGAATAAGGCATTCTACTTCATTATTATTGCCTATAAACAGCTTTTCAGGCAATATGCCTGCCAAAGCAGTTGGCCACCACATGGCTGGTTATTGTTATTATTATGGGGTATTATATTTATTTATACCCCATCTTATTCCCTGACAGGGACTAAAATTCATTAAAAGCAGCCAGTTTCCAAAAGCCTGCTAGAGCCACTCTCTAGAGAGGGAGTTCCAAAGTCTGGGAGCAGCCACTGAGAAGGCCTTCTTCTGCATCCCTATGAAATATGCTTGTGAAGGTGGCAGCAGTGAGGGAAGAACATCCTTCAAAGATTTCAGAACCCAGGAAGGTTCATATACAGTCTTTCAGATAGATTAGCCTTAGAGCTAAGCCATACAGTCATAAGCAGCGCTTTGAAATGTGCCTGGAAACAGACCAGTAGCCAGTGAAGCTGTTCTAACAAGGAGTTGTATGCTTCCTATAACCAGCCCCAGTCAGCAATCTGGCTGCAGCTCTTTGAACCCAGTTGAAGTTTATGAGCACCTTTAAAGCCTGCCCCCACGTTAAGCATGTTCCAGTAATTCAAACAGGACTGGCTTGGTTTTTGAGCATGTGTACATTTGTGGGCTCTAGTTGAAATCTACTACATAATA
Source organism: Podarcis tiliguerta (assembly GCF_965153285.1). Lineage (NCBI taxonomy): Eukaryota > Metazoa > Chordata > Lepidosauria > Squamata > Lacertidae > Podarcis > Podarcis tiliguerta. Next base: position 33,656,548 of record NC_139540.1, on the reverse strand, counting down.
AATAATGAACATTCTGAATAAATAAAAACCATACTACAGAGTTAAAATTCACAGCAAACAATAAACAGGAGCTAGTAAATAATAAAATGGACAAAGCCAAAGTCAAGCTCAGATGAATCAGGAGTTATGGTATTAGTTCTATGTCATCACAGTGCCTATAGTGAATAGGTAACAAACGAAACCAGTTTTAAATCAGTTCAGTTCAAGTCTGTCTTGGATGTTTTATGAAATATCAGATCACAAAAAGAACATCTTGCATAGATTTACAAATTATTCTCCATTTGTGATGTTTATGTTCTGTGTAAATTACCAAGTCACACTAACCTAGAATTTGAGTTAATCACTCCATTGCTGTTTATACTTCCAGCCATTATTCCAATTTTCCTAAGGCCTTGCTCATGTTGATCTGACAGGTCTTTGTTTAAACAGCAACAGATCCTGCATGAGATCTACCTATTTACTTATTTATTACCAGTATTTGTATGCTGACTTTCAGGGCCTCTCAAGGTAGCTTGCATTCAAAGTTAAAACTTGACATATCAATAATATCAAAGCTAGAGGGGGGAAAGCTTTACAACAGAGAGCTGCCCAATATGTCAGTCCGCATAATGTGTATATGTACAAATGCTCTACAAGAATTGAGGCCTGAGAGGCAGAGATTGGTCAAACAATGATTATAACTACTATACAATAGAGCTCTGGCCTTGACTGGAGTGTCTTGCATACAAATAAATACTGTATTGTTGGCCTCCTGATTTTTTCACTATTAATGCAAAACAAGTAAGTGGTAAAGGCAAATTTGTAAGGTAAATTAAAGGGCCTTTTATTCACTTTCCCCCTCAGGCCTTGCATTAGAACTAAGTTTAATTTTTAAGAATCTACTGCAGCTATACTGGTCTGTGAGGTACAGAGGCAGTAATACAATTCAGTATAGAAAAGAGAACACAGAAACTGTTAAAATCACAAAATTGGTTAATGGCAAACCCACAAGTGTGAAAATAATTGCCCTAATCCAGCTCTAGTCACACACAAAATGTGGGTGGTGCTGCATATATGATTGCACATCCCAATGAAACAAAGTAGTTGAGCTGGACATCCAAATTAATATGTAGATGTAGCTCTGGTTTGGGAATAGATTCTGACTCAGAGAAGGGATGCTTACATGTACAGATCTCTTACTCTGGATCAGATTATAAAAGACAAGCAGTAAACTAAGATGATTGCCATTTTCTTTAAATACACACATTTGTGAAGTGAATATTATACAAACAAAAGTTAAGGTAAAAAAACCCACCACACTGTAATATATATTTCCACAATTTCAAAGATGAGGGAAAATGACTTGCCAATTGTTATAGATCTGACAAGTATTTTACTTCCCTGCTTTTAAACTCAGTCCATGGATGCATGGGTCAACTCAGTCCATAGATGCATTTATTTATTTTTGCCTTCTCTCATATAATAACTGTGTATCAGGTTTTCTATGTATTTAGCAGCTCTCATTTTTATATGTAAGCTGCCTTGAGTCCTGACAGGGAAAAAGGTGGAGTATAATTAAATATATAAAAACAACAACAATGTCCTAATAAAGCGATTCAATTGTCTCTGAAAACTTCAGTGGAAGGTTAAAGCCCCAGTCTAATAACCTGGACATGTAGCTCACCTTGTCATTCCAATATTTCCTTTTATTCAGAATGAAATAACCACATGATACATGAAAGAAACTCCTCCACCCAGCGGCGTTATTTTTCCTGGGCTGATGTATTATAAAAGACTCCTTGTACCACTGCATCCCTCCCTGCTGTCATTCTCCCTCGCTACACAACAGCCTCTCAATTCAAAGAGCAGGCATCAATTTTAAATGTTGACAGGGTGTCACTGTCCCTGTTTTCCACCGTCCGCCTCTCTTCGGCTTCCGTCCTCGCCTCCTCCTCCTCCTCCCGCCCGTCACCTGCTCCCTCCTTCCCCTCCCCGGCGGCCTTGTTCTTCCAGGTCAGCTCTCTACACACCTTCTCTGCCTATTCATGCAGGGTGTGTAGGTGCGCCAAGGAGGCAGCGAAAGAGAAAAGCCGTGTGTCAAGGCAACCGCCTGCATTTCCTTGTCAACAAAGCCAAAGCTTCCCAATAACGCACGCGCCTTCAGCTCCCCCCCCCAAAAAAAACACACCGCACGGGGGACAACTTCCCTCCCCGAGACTAACGTAGCGCACAAACACAGGGCCTTTCATCTTCTCCCACCGCCACGTCCAAACCTCACCACAAAGGCCCGCCTCATGCATCAGCACTAACCTCCTCTCCCCGAAACCTGCTCCGAACAGCCGCCTTTTGTCGCCCCGCTCGGCGCACCCAGCCAGCCAGCCACTCCTCTCCCTTCCCCGGCCAGCCTCGTCCCCACAATGACAGCTGCCCTAATCCAGCGCAAGGCCCCGGCCTGCCTTCCCTTCGCCTCTGCAGGTGCCTCGGGCTCCCTACCCTCGCTCCCCGCAGCTCCCCAGATTTACCTAGGGCCACCTCGCAGGCTTTGCGCAGCTGGGAATGGTGCGCCTTCTTCACCTCCTTGTCGGCCAGGATCTTCTCCAAGGCCCGGGTCAGGAACATGTTTTTTGTCTTCTTCCCCTCATACATGGGGACGCAGGGAGAGAGGGGAGAAGAGGGAGCTGGTTCGGTGCCTCAAGCCGCAGCTGCCCGGGCGGCACCCCTGGCGAAGGAGCCCCAAGCGCAGCTTCTTCCCACCTCCGGGCTGGGCTCGGGCAAGAGCGGCGACTGCGGACCTCGCTCGGGGTGGGGGGAAAGGAGAACTGGCCCTCCGGAGAACGCGCAGCCCTCAGACCCGGCTGGCCTCCGCCTCCATTAGCAGCAGTGGCGGCGGCGGCAGAGGCGGCAGTAGGAGCAATAGCAGCGGCGGCGGCAGCAGCAGCAACCTCCTCCTGCGCTCGCCATGTTGGAAGGAAACGACGTCAAGGCCGCCGCGGCCCGAGTGGCTGCAGAGGAGGAAGCGGCAGCGGCGGCGGCTGCTGCTGCTGTTTCTCCAAGACCGGGAGGAGGCGCAGCCGCAGGGAGCGAGCAACACCAGCAGCAGCGCTGGCGAGGCTGAGCCGGGACGGGCGGCCGGCCCCGCGCTACAGGTGTGAGGAGGGGAGGGGCCTCGCCGCCGCCGCCTCCTGCGCCGGAGAGCAATGGGCGAAAGAGGGAAAGAGGCTGAGCGGCGCCGAGGCTGCAGACCAGAGCGCGCTCAGCCTCCCTCACAGAGTTCCTACGCGGCGGGGGCTTCTCTCTCCTTTGCCCCTGTCACTTCGGATTTCCCCTCAGACGCTTCCCGGTGCTGGCAGAGACTCCTTCCGGCTAGCCAAAGGAAGCTCGCCCGCTCTGCTTGTTACCTCGGATTGGAGCCCCGCCTTCTCCTCCATGCTTCCCTTCGGGCAGATATGTCTCACTGCTCGCTCTGTGGTGATGGGGCAAATCGCAAGGGGTTTGTCGGCCACTGTGCTTTTTTTTTTGTGGTCGTTTGAAGATTGCATAGAAATGACACTGACTGTGAACTCTTAACGTTTTGGAGACAAACCAAGAAGTGGAACCTTAAAGACTGTGATACAAACTTTTGTGGACTAGAGTTCTCTTTGTCAAATACATTATATACAAAATGATTTATCAAATATTTTACACACACACACACACACTTTATGTAACTAATGGTGGGTTGTGTTCCATAAAGAATTATGCCACAATATGTTGGGTTTGAAGATGCCACAATATACCTTATATATGTTTACTGTAACAGACTCACACAGCCATGTCACCTAATTTATTACTGGAAACTAAAGCCCATTACTTCAAAGTAAGTATGGCTGGGATTGCAATCAGGGTGAATGAACAAATGGAAGTTTCTTCATGTTGTTCAGTTAAGCCACACCTAAGAAAAAAGCTGAGAGATAGCCAGTACTGTAATCAGTTTACATAGCCCTAGCACCTGACCGAACTTCCTTAGGAAATCCTGTTTGCATGCTGTGAATCATGGCTTTACACCATGTGTGGATAACCAGACCTATCATCTAACCCTATAATTTGTGTAGTGGAATGACATTAAGAAAGTGGTAAAACCATTTTTAAAACATACCTGGATGCCACATGTTCCAGACTTGTTTTCTAGCATTTTCATTTAGCTGTGAAAGACATCAGCGAGCAGTGTGCTAGCGTACATGCTTTCAATACCAAAAGTCAGAGGTTCAATACCTGGCAGGTCTTCCTGTCCCCCTTTTTCAGGGCAAAAATTGAAGAGTGAGTTAATACAATTAGAATTAGAAGCAATACGAGTTAAACCAATTTATGTCATACCTGTTTTCCTACCCTACTTTTCTAGTTTTTGTATACTTTGCCAAAATCCTCAGGTAGAACTACACTCTGTGGATCTGCTTCTAGGTCTCACATTTAAAAGAGAGAGAGAGAAGCACCCACTATTTTTACATTTTTGTCATAATATATTAGGGAGTCTATCCAGCCAAAGTAAAGCGCTTTAAAATTTCCCTTTGAAATGTCTCTCTTTGCTGGGTCCATGCAGTTGCTAAAGTAGCTGCAGGTACATAGACAAAGCTGTTCCTCAAATAACCTGACACATTGTCCCTGGAAGCCTAGTTTAAATTAATCCACACACAATCACCCCTAGAACAGATACCCATGCTCCACTCTACAGGTATTTAATGATCCTTTTGGTCTATTTGTCTTAATTCTAGACTATTCAAGTTGTGCTCAAAATATAAAATTAATATACTGTGTATGCAATGTGAGGATTGCAATTTACACTTTTGGATAGGTAGCAATGCCAAAGAAACTTCAGTCATGCTTTAATGTTGTTTTTATTAAGTAGATTGACACTGCTTTTTAGTATATTTAATAAATTATATAGTATAAATACAATATAATGTAAGGCCTGAGTCACAGAAAATGTTTGTCAAAGTAAAAATAAGGAGTACCAATGTTATTAACTGCCAGCTTTTTTCTCTTTGACTGAAACACTTAAAATTATGAATTCTCTGAAATACTGAGATGCCATCTACAACTCGTGTGCCTGTGTGTATGACTGGCTTTTTACTTCCTTAAAGCCAGGGTTGTGAAAATATCTGTCACTGTTTTATAAGTCTAAAATGTCAGGGACCAATAGCAATTCTCATAAATGTTTGGCCTAAGAAAAATGAAGTGGTTAGAAGGCTCCTGGCCACTACTAGATGAACGTGGAAAAAATATAGGCTGTAAGTGACAGGCAATCACAAATAAAAGACCTTTATGGGGAGGGGGAGTAATTTTTGGCTTGATAGCATAGTACCTTATTTCTGCAAAATGCACTGTTGCTTTCCCCTGCGGTTGTCTTGACCCTATCAGTTGTCCCTGTGTTAACAATTCATGGCCAGAATCCAAAACAATTTGTGATGTGACTCAGGGGGTCTGCTATACTTTAAAAGAAAATGTGTTTTTTTTAATAATCCCACTGGGTCTAAAGAAATCATTGGATCAATGCCTATGGATGTCTGGCCTTGGCTATGGACTGGATGAAGCTAAAGCTGAAGCTTAATACTGTTAAGACTGAAGCGCTCTTCATAGGCGGTTCCCTAGACTGGATGGGTGGGCCATGGCTTGTTGTGGAATGGATTGCACTCCCTCTGAAGTAGCAGATACTTCTGGATCCATTACTGTTGTTTGAAGCTCAAGTGACTTCAGAAGTGTGAAGTGCCTTCCATCAGCTTCAGTTGTGTCGCTATCTGGACAGGGATAGCCTAACTTCTGTAGCCTATGCCCCAGTAACTTCTAGGTTAGCCTACTGAAATGTGTTATATATATGGCTGCCTTTTTAAATCGTTTGGAAACTGCAGCTGGCACAGATTTTAGTGGTCAGGTTGCTTCATGGGTCAAGATGGTCTGAGCACATGACACCAATCCTTGCTTGACAGTATGGTTTGGAAGGGTGCAGTATGTCTGCTCACTTCTGCCTTCAGTCAATCACCACACCCACTCTTCCTCACCAGTATGTTTATCCAGGGGCAGGAGCAATTACTAAAGGAGCCATATTAGACTCCCTAAGATGTAGCATCAATGGGAGTGAGCGAATAGTGGAGGCAAGTAGAAGCAATGCTGCAGCTTTAATGGCAGGACATTGGTCCATGGAGTGGGGGGACTCTAATGGCAGCAGCGTCAACAATGGGCACATTAATCTTTAGCCAATCTCTCCCCCTCTCTTTTAAAGCAATTTAGGCAGAGCTTGATTAGGTGTCACTGTGGTTATTGGAAGGAAATTACTCTGCAATTACCAACTGGTTTTGACAACGAGCTATTATATGTGGTGTATGCAGTTTTACATATCCAGTGTTGGCAAGCTTTTTGTTTTGTTCTGGTACATCTGCTGGACCATCTAGTCCTGTATCCTGTTACCACAGTGGCCAACCAGATCCCTGTGGGAAGCCTGCAGTGGAGGCAAAAAATTGTGGATTTCACATTAAAATATCGAGACAATGTATCTTTACAATATATTTGCAACAGCCCTAGGCTGAGTTAATATGCATACATAAGCAGGAATTATTGGCAATAGATTGGGGAGGGGATTGCAGGGCCCTGATCCATGTATGGCATATCAGGCCCAGGATATTAAATTTGTCACCACTGTTGTGGCAACATGGGGGGGGCAGGGTAAATCACCAAGAGGTATTCATACAATCATAGAATCGTAGAGTTGGAAGGAATCCCAAGGGTCATCTAGTCCATCCCCTGCAATGCAGAAATCTCAACTAAAGCATCCAAGACAGATGGCCTTGCAGCCTCTACTTAAAAACCTCCAAGGAAGGAGAGTCCACAACCTCCTGAAGCAGACTATTCCACTGCCGAAAAGCTCTTACTGTCAGAAAGATTTTCCATATTTTTTTGTAACTTGAAGCCATTGGTTCGGGTCCAATCCACTAGAACAGGAGAAAACATGCTTGCTCCATCTTCCCTGTGACAGCCCAGTAGATATTTGAAGATGGCTGTCTTGTCTCCTCTCAGTCCCTTTTCCAGGAGAAACATACCCAGTGCCTTCCATTGTTCCTCATAAGGCTTGGTTATCTTGGTTGCCCTCCTCTGCACACATTCCAGCTTGTCAATATCCTTAAATTGTGGTGTCGAGAATTGGACAGTATTCAGGTGTGGTTTGACCAATGCAGAATAGAGTGGTACTATTACTTCACTTGACCTGGACACAATATTTGAGTTGATGCCGCCTAAAATAACATTAGCATCTTTTGCTGCTGCATCACACTGTTGACTCATGGTAAGCGTCTGGTCCACTAAGACCCTTAGGTCCTTTTCACGTGTACTGCTAGTAAGCCAGATATCCCCAGTGCTATTTTTTATAGAAAAAGAGGTGCCGGAATTTACTATGAATGCCTCCCTCATTCTCTTAGAATGGCAATGGCTCCCACCTGAGAGGTGCCAGAATTGAGTTCTGGTGAGTTCCAGATGAAATAAAGCCATCTAGTTCTTCCTGCCTAAATGCAGATGTTTACAGTTGTCCCTATTGAAATTCATTGTTAGTTTGGGCCCTGTTCTCCAATCTGTTAAGGTAATTTTGAATCTTCTGCAGCATTAGCTACCCCTCCCAGTTTGGTGTAAACTGCAGAGTTGATAAGCATCCCCACAATTCCTTTGTATTTATAAAGATGTTGAACAACAACATGCTGGCTCAGAATGATGGGAGCTGTAGTCCAACAAAAATATGAAGACCCATAGTTGGAGAAACTTGATATATAGGATTCACTACATAGAATTCACCATTTATTCCTCATATTTTAAAAATCCTACTTCTTTATAAACAGAGGACTGTATCCAACAAAGTTTTACTAGAATAGACTTATTTAAATTAATGAACCTAAGTTAGTTGTTTCCTTTAATTTCAGTGGGCCTATGCTGAGTAGGAGCAACATTGGATACAACCCAAAATGCCTGTGCCCACACTCCACAGTAAGATTTAAATGGTGTATGTTGAGTTTAATGATCCAGTTATTAGATTGCAAAATAATTTTGGATATTGAGTGGGGAATACTGGATTTTTTACTTACCGGCACAAAGCACATCTGAAGATTTCTGAAGCTGACGTGATGTTGCCAGGATAAAATATATGGATGTCTTGTAGAGCGGAAACTGATTAGGATGAAAATTGGAAGGTGAAAGAAAGGGGAAAATGCAAGTCATATTCACGCTTAGCAACCCATTTTTCTATGTGCAAATTCTGTTTGCGAGACTCCTATGCATTTCTTTGAGGTATTTTCAACTTGATTTTAATAATTATTTTGCTATTTTAATGAACTAAAGTACAAAGAATTATGAAATACTGAATGAGAATTTAGCACAGGAAATATTTTTTACCCTTTTACTTTTTGGATTATAGTACTATGAATAACAAGGATGGTTTCAGCTGTTCATCCCCGAAGGCATTTTAATATCTTGGTAGAAAGCCTCAGATGGAGAGGTCATAAAGTCATGTGAATTAAGGTGGGAAGCAATGAGACTGGAGCAATTACCGCTTTTAACTGCAAAGAAGGGATATTTGGATCTGCATGATTCTTTCCTCCAGCAAGACCAGCTACTTATTTCCTGTCAAAAAATGCAATAACTGGTATCTCAACCTTCCCATTATTAACAGGTTGCATGGAAGGAATGAAATGTTTTAAATATGAATAACACAGGAGGTGGAATTGCATGGAAACTACAATAATTCTCGTCTAAAAAGAGATAATACAGGATCACAGCAATAACTCATCCAAGCACCTGATCTATCTAATACTAACCATTTAAAAATAATTTTTGGAAGAGCTGTTTGTTTTCCTGACAATAGTGTGAAAGCTATGCAAATACTATGATCACACATTTTGCCTGGTGTTGCATCGCAGTCCTTCAGAAATACATAAGAGATTTGCAAGCATACCTGGATGAGGATAACTCAATCACAGTTATTTATGGGCAAGGAACTTCCCGTGTTTTTGCAATGAGGTGTATGTAAGACTGCCTTTAAAGATAGCCCCAAAAACTACAGTAGGCCCAAAGAGAGCTACAAGATCATCAACTGTGACTGGGTATTTATGTCATATTATGTCAATACTTTATCAGCTGCACTAACTCCCAGATTGTTTCTGGGAACAGTTTACAATACTGCTTTCAATCTTTAAAACCATTAACTCATCCTTCCCCAGATGTCCTTAGACTATAAATCCCATAACCTCCGGTCAAAAGCTCATAGGAGACCTGCCAGCAGGACCTAAATGCAAGAGCAACTCCCCTCCTGTAGTTTCCAGTAACTGGTATTCAGAAGCATACTGCCTTCGACCAGGGAGCATAACCATTATGGCTAGTAGCCATTAATAGATTTATCCTTCATGGATATGCCTAATACTCTTTTAAAGCATAGGGGAAAAAACTTCACATTTGGGAAGTTAAAATCTGATTTACTTACAAAGTCTTCAAAGGTCTGGTTCATGTGCTCTTCCATACATCAGTCAGAAAAGTTGCACAGGCAGTTAAACTTACAAAAGTGGTAAGAGTGGCTGTTGAGAGCTATGTGGCACAGCTGGAGCAACCAGCTCAAGCCTCTTCACGCATTGATCTTCTGATAGGGGGACAATTGGCTTGATTACCTATTTCCTCCCAAATATTAGATAGAAGCAGAGAGCTAAAGTGAAGGATTATAAATTAAGATTTAACCAAAAGTTAGCAAAGTCTTGATGAGTTACTGAGTAAGGTTTCAACTCTGTATCTATTTACCTGATAGTAGCCTCCCCCCACCCTGAACATCATGAGACTGATACTATTTTTTTAGTTAGGAATTGTCCACTTTGCTTGCTACTGAGACCCATTTTACTTCTCCTGATCCCAGTCTGCAGGACTTTTCAATACTGAATCTCTTTGAAAAAATAAAATACTTTTCTTCATATATGTCCTTCCAGACAGAGTCACACATAGTTTACTGTTTGATATCTGCCTGTGTTATTGGAATATTCTCCAGAGATTGTGACCTTCTTGAAAACAGATGCTGCCTTGCTTCACTGACTGCGCAATCCACTGGTTTTATGAGTTGTTTTCTCATACAGAATCACTACAAACCATTCTAGTAACACCATAGTATTGTCATCCGTTTTAGGGTTTCTGTCAGCGTCAGAAATGCATCTGTGATGTCTGGAAATATAACACATGTCCCAAAGTGACATTTTGCTTTTCCCAGCAAAGAAAAAGGCCTGATCACACACATGAAGCATAGCCAACTCTTTGGCTGCATTTTGCATGGTATTTCATGTACTGCAATGTACCTGTGCATTTGCCCACATCTCAGGCCACTGGAACATATTGCAGGCTGGGCACAATGATGGCGACAGTGTGGACAATTTTGTGTTGCAACCCTTCCTCCCTACCCTTCCCCCTGTGCTGAAATTACAGAGTTTGTTGCAGATCCCGGATGAAAAAGAGGCTGATTACATTGAGGGTTAAACTTGGCAATGAAAAGGAAGAGCCCAGAGTGAAGACAGCATGCTAGCCATGATGGAGGCAAATTACTCCTGAGGGTAGCCTCACAGCTGCATATTATAGTGGATTAAAGAGTGCTTTTCATGTACCTCAAAAAAAGTGTGCATGCATTATCAAGACGCATTAGGGATCACATCAACCAAGCCACGTATCTGTGCTTTTCCAGGATAGAATGCAGACACTTGGAGCAGTCGGCTTGCTTTTAGCAACTGTATGATTTGCCAATTAAGTGCTACACTTGTACCATTACATAAAACATCATACAGTACACACTGTGCAGAAAGACATCTTGTTTCCGAGTGAAAGAGCCTGCGTAGGTATGTGAGAAAGTTCACATATTTAAAACAGGTTCAGGATTTTAATTCCACCAAAGGTTAAGATTTAGTATAGTGTTCAGATTTCCTCATTAGCTAATTTTTTTTTGAGGGGTTGAAAAGAAACGTAAGTGGGATGCAGTAATGGGTGATGATTTTGATTTTTTTTTTACCCTTTCTGACGATAGGTTCAACTCCAGCATGTAGTGATATTTCTAAGGAACAAGGCTACAAACTTCCCCATGCCCTGTGATTCTTTATGGTGAGACAGTGGTGCAGGATGAGGTGCAAAAGTCCCAATTCTTGGCAGCAGTTGTACCCCTTGCTTTTGCACTGCAATGTCTCCATCACGGCTGCTGTCATTCACAGTGTTGTGCTAGTGGTTGCTTCTCTTTTGCATGGTCCAGGTGTATATTGAATGGGTGTTACAACAGTTCTGCTGGAGTGGGATGGAGGAGCGCAGCTGAACTTCGCACTGTTGCATATGAAGGCCCAGAAGAGGAAAACACATAACCACCCAACAACTGTAGGTCACTTCCTACAGTGGATGATATTCTGCAGGAAGGAGAAGCACTTCTCAGTTTTTAAAACTAGACCTGTCATTTTAGGCACGTTTTATCAATTTTTCCCATTGACTCTGCAGCCAGCCCTTTGATCCTCGGTTTTAGAACAGTCTTCCGGAACGGATTACATTAGAAAACTGAGGTTCCACTGTATATTGATTTTAATCTCAAAATTATGTTTCCAATTTATAGATAGATGTTATGTATGTACCTCCCCACAATGAATTCCCCCCTCACTAGAAGCAATACATTTGGTGACATGTCTTCAACAGTTTGTTGGCATAAGAACACAATAGCTTTGCAATACCAGCAGGCTGGATAAAGGAGTACTTATCCTTCACCCACTTAACTCCAGTCATGTTTGTTCACATCTCAAAACGTAATAATCTGTAGTTAACATTTAAACCTGATGGTGCTTCTGCCTGCCTGAAACACAAAATGCATTCCAGTTTAGGAATCATAATAAGCTCTAATTCATTCATAATTTAAAGCAATATACAGCCTCCTTAGCAAAAGATGCACATATATTGAAATGTAACTGTTTAAAAAGGAGGTGTTGCAGTCTACCACAGGGATAAAATGGTTTAAGCCTTGTCTCCCTTAATGCTAAGTATGTAGTATAAGGCCAATAATAAATACTGTATTCTTTTAATTTACAACACACATGAGCTATCCCCACCATTGTTAATGTTGCATTTTTAATGTGCAAGGGCCCCTCCATGTACCTCAATGGGATTCTTTCAATTACTGATTTAATGTATTATTCATATGTAGACTCCCTGATGTCTTAATGGAGGGGCAACCCATCCAATAGGTGACCTGGCATTTTTCACCCAGGGGAGATACTTTGCAAGGGACTGCAACATGAAGACAGCTGGATGGTTCTGCCTGACTGCTCAATTTCTGTCAGTCAAGAAAAATGAGGAAAAGGCCTTCTGGTCCAAACACTCATCTGCTTTTTGAATAAAAAGGTGCTGTTGCAGTGCCTCCACTCAGAATTCATTTTTGTGTGTGCGCAGTGGTTTGGTTAGCCTGCGACTCTCCATGAGAGTCAAAGTTTTCCATTTTAGCTGGTTAGTAACTGATGAAAAATAAAAGGTGTCAGGGCACACATTTCTTCCTTCTGCCCATTGAAATGCTAAAAACGGCAGCCAATATCAGAGAGAGAAAACTATCAATTTTTTTTGAGGGTTTGCTCATATAAGTCTGTTCATTTTTAAGTATATTGTTTAAAAGGTATGTGAACACTCCTAGGGAAACTGCTGCAAATGATAAGTGATGAAGAACCACCAATCTATTAGGAAGTTATTTCTTCCGAATGCACTTTGGAGAGGATATTTTAACATAAAATTACATGTCAATTGTTTGATCAGGATTCCTCACTTGGCAAAATAATAGGGTTAAGTCCAAGTAGCGATGGTTGCCAACTTGAATGGCTAAAATATGATTATAAAAATTAACGGAGAAAAAGGCTATCAGTGACTACATGGTAGCTAAATTAATGAGGATGAAAGTGATGTATTTTTGCAGTTTGCAATTTAATTTTGCAAGCCAAAAGAATTGGGAATATATGTTACAGCCCGTCATGGGTGACCATCACTTCTCTTTCAGAATCACAGCAGCAGTAATATCAGGCAATTTTAATTAAAAATGTGCTTTATTTAACAAGCTCTGGTGTTATTCAAAACAAAATATATAAAATTTCCATTTGCAACTGATGTTAGAAGAAGTATCAAGGGAGCAAAGGCCAGTACAGTTGCACATTTTCACCCCAGTCCAAAGAAGGAGTTTCTCATATGGAAGCTCCACCATTTTCTAGATTGGAAAGCACATCTTACTGCATATCCAAATGTGGATGTTGTCCATCTGCATTAATTCCAATTATGTATGACTACAGCTGGATTGGATCACTGTTCCACAACCCCCTAAGCAATAAGGCTCACATATTTTATTCTCCAGGCTAAGTGTGGGCAACTTTCAACAAGCAGGAAAATATGAGGGGGGGAGTGGTGACAGAAAGAGAAAGAGGGTGAGAAAAAAGGTAGGTAGTTGGGAGGGAAAGGAGTGGCAGAAAGAGAAAATTAGTTGTCCCGTCCATGTTACTCTGCTTTCACTTCTGGTATATGACCCCCCCAATGAACTACCACTGAGGGAATGCAGTCTTTGACAAACAAAGGTTGCCCACTCCTTGTACAGTCCATTCTTGCCAAGTCAGAGACGATGTGTTAATTGCTGTGGTAAGCACAACAACAATTATTTATGCTAATAACAGAGGGCCAGGGCTTGTCATGAAGTAGTGATCCTGTGAGCAAGCACTGCTGGGTGGGGCCCCTCAGGCAGGTGGTAAAAATTAGTCCCCAAAGTGGGAGCATGTGATGGGGCTGGCCGGTTGCCAGCATTCCCCAGCCCCTATAAATCTTTGAGTTAACCTGCTTTGGGGGGGGGGGGGCACATGCCATTTTTAAAACTTGCTGTTTGATGCTCTGTAGCTGGTGGAAGAGAAGAGGTCAATAAAACCTGGAACCTGATCAGTAGTTTGGAGGGAGGACTTGGGAAAACGACCCCCTCCTTGACAGGGCTTACATTTATTTTTCATACACTGTCCAAAGAAAATCACACTGGACTCCAACTCCCATCATCCCTGACCTCTGGCCATGCTACCTGTGGCTGACAGGAGTTAGAGTCCCACATTTAAAGGCTACAGGTTCCCCGTCTCTGCTGTACTCTCATCCCCAGCTCTTAGAATTTCTTCGGCCTTGCCAACCCATATTCTTTCCAGCTCAAAACCGATGTCTACACTTGAGTGGTATGATTCCATTATACACATAGCCCTGAATATGTATCACACTCGTCAACCTACATGCAGTGTGAATGTCATCCCCCCCCCCCCCACTTTTATTATCTCCACCAGCAGGACAGATTCTAGGCTCCATTGACTTGACATTGTCTAAGTAATAAACATCTTCAATAACAGTTAAAAAGAAATACAGTTTTGGCCCTTTGCTGCAAACCCTAGTGACATTTTTTCAGCAGATGCATGGTTATATTTTTAACAGCCAGCATGGTCTCTGTGCACGTTGGTTTAATTAGGGTCTCCGGCAGTAGAAATCCAAAATGACCCGTATCACGCAGCTCAAATGCAAACGCATATGGGATGCCATTTTTGTATGCCCAATCCATAGAACTGCCAGAACTCACATCTGGAAAAAGGAAGAGGAAGGAAAAAATAATAATTTTAAGTGATGTGTATGAAAGGACATGCTAGTTCCACAAGTTTATATTTTAAGTTGTTTTTCTAAGCAACTCCAAAGGCGCTAAATGTCTTCAAATCCAGAGATGCCAAAGAGAAAGAAGCTTTGCAAGTTGGACTAAAATTTGATCCAAAAACAGTTTCATCAGCTGATTCTGTAGATGTATGTAGTACAGTGAAAATACCTATATTGCAGGTGGGGCAAGAGGGAGTCCTTCACCTTGCTGCACTATATCTGGTTTGCAATTGAGTTCAAACTGCTGACTACCAAGGCAATTTTGTGCTGGCAGACCTGGTTCTATCAGCTTGCAGTGACCTGAGACAGTAATCCCATCTTCATCCATTTCTATGCTGCTTCTTAGCACTGCATGATGCTGGAGTGGCCCATTTGACAGTACTGGCAAGTTTTAGACTTAGTAACCGCATCAACCTGACCACTTCTCCACTGCTGCAATGACTCAGAGGACCAGGGTTGAAGTAATTAATTTTAACTCTAAAGAAGATCTACGTATTACACAATGGAAAACAAAATAGCATGGATAACATTCTCTACTTTCTCCTTTCACAAAGGTTTCAACTTGCCTTGTGTGTAAGACGATACATGGAAGTTTATTTTCTAAGATCAGGCTCAAGGAAAGGAAAGGCTAGGAAGAAGAACTTCCCTACAATTTACTAACAATGCAATCCTATGCATGTCTAGTCAGATTTAAATCCTACTAAGTTCGATGAAACTTACTGCCAGCTAGGAAAGGATAAACATGTCACTTTCAGTTTCTCATCTTTACAGCCTTAGCTCCAGTTCTCCACATCTCCATTTCATGGAAATCAATCAGCATTTTTCCTGTGAATTTCCCTTACTATACACATTTTATATTCAGTTTTGCACTCTATACACATATTTGCAATGCAGTTTCCCCATATGCATTCCAGCATGCTATTTTCACTAATATATGCATTTATATGCAGCCTTTAGTATATGCATTTTTGTACACATTACTTGGCTGGAGAATTGCACTGAAAATTCGGATAACTGCAAATTTCAATAGCCTTTTATATGTTTTCAGCAATGTGTATTTTATCTGTATTTGTTCTAATTTTTGTGTTCCACATCGAGTCCCAGTTTTGAGCAAAAGGAGGGACGTAAATAAGTATTATTAGAACAACAATAACAATAACAACAACAAATTGTGAAGAATGGATATGGTTTGCATAGTGTTTTGAAAAGTGGGAATCAGGCAAGATCATCTTTAAGCGTCAACTGTATCAAATCCCCCACTTCCTGCTCCCAGGTAAATATGTACAGAACTCCAGCCTTAATCATAACATTTCTCAAGAAGAACATTAATCCCTGTCGCGAGCTGCACTCAGCTTGCTGTGGGCTAGAACACGCTACCTCCCACATTTCCACTGGTGCTGAATGAGTGAAGTGCAATTCTTATTTGTTGTGCTTTCCCACACTGAAGTACTGAATTAAACAAGGGTTGAATGGTGCAATCTGCGGCTAACTACAAGCTGAGCACTCCCACTATAGTCTTCATTAACTATAACAACATCTTTTAAAAATCTATTTTTTAAAACTTAAAAACCTGACACGACATGGCAGTTGCTGTGTGGCTGAAAACAGCATGAGGAAGTATGTTGTTAGAAGTTGGGGCAAGGCGGGGGATGCTTAACCAGGTGGTATGAAAAAACAGAAAAGGCTGCAATCCTATACCCACTTACCCGGCAGTAAGCCTCCTGAACTCAGTGGGGGTTACTTATGGGTAGATGTTTATAGGATTGTGGTGTTGGTTGCCTTAGGGAATGAAGCGTCCTGTTAATACTTTGTCTAGGAAACCGGTGGCAACCTGTGGCCTTACGGATATTGTTACACTTTTAATTCTCATCAACCCCAAGCCAACAGTCAGGGAATTGTAGCCCAGTGGCATCTGAAGGGCCACAGGTGCCCTAGTCCTTGGGCTATGTTCATACCACTTTTCATTTTATACCACTAAATTTTCAGTAGATTGAAGAAAAGCATTTAGTTCTCTCTGCATCCGTTCTTCCAAAGTTTTAGATCAGAACAAACTAAACGAGTGAAGCATATATTCCTTTGCTATATAAAGCTGCTGGATTTCTTTTGTCTATCATAGTTGTCTGGAGACTTCCATTCAGGCTCTGACAGTTATTGAAAATTCAGACTTTAAACATCCCAAACTCCGCTGGGAAGAAGATGAATTTTTAATATTCTGTAAAATATTTCCCTGTTGAAGATATTTTACTTTGGTTTTTTATTGTCTTCAAAATGATTGTGATCTGAGCCCAGAATTCAAAAAGAACATAACCCAGAGTCTGAGTGAATTCTCAGTACATCAATATTCTCTACAAATATGTGATAAGAGACAACCCAGACATCCTTGCAAGCACAAAATACATATGCCCTGATCAGCAAGAGATCTGTGCAAGGAAGCATTTTGTTTCTGTAACCGACCCACATTCAGATATGTGTCTGGATGCCCATCCACACTGTGGTCCTCATTCAGACACCACTGAATGGGCTGAATGTCCCTTTAGATGAATGGGAATTCAACTTGCACCATCAACTGTTAACTTCTGACTAGTTGCCATAACTTGAGCTGGACTGAAAGCTCCATTTGAATAATCACAAACATCATTTATTAAGTCAGTTGTTTCTCAGTGCCCTCTAAAGATCCTCCTATATTGTCTCCAAGAGGCAGAGTGGTGGTTGGGTTTTTTTCTTTTCTGCCAGCCTTAGACTCCATTGCTACAATTACTAGCACATCAAGAAGATCTGGGCTACATGGTTAGGTTTCTTAAATCCCACTTCAGTCATTGGATGGGACCCAAAGCATTGCATGCATAGTTCTGCTCACTCATGAGAGCTTTTCAGCTTTCCTTTCCAGGGACAATCTCCATTCTTACTGAAAAGCCCATCCAAGGTCCTGTGGGCATCCCATGGGGTACAAGAGTCTGGCACATAAAGGGCACATTGCTCCCTCCACTGGACATACATGGAAGTGTTTTTGCTTGTGCACAAGACATGTGTCAGGCTGGCATCTAAATATTGTTATGAGTTTGTGGGGGCAAGATCTCCCTAAATTCTTAGATTTAGTAAATGTTAGGAATAAGTTGATGCTTGGGGTATTAAGGGAAGCTGTCAGACTGCCGAATCCTGTAGTGTCAAAAAAAAAAAAACACCAGTTCAAACCAGTTTTCCATGCTCAGGAAGTCCTTGGGAGAAGAAGGGTCATTAGCAAGAAACAAAGAGAGCAAAATACTGGGCCATTAAGAATGACTGGCAATGTAAATACTGCCAGACAGCAGAGAGGCGGCCTCACTCCAGCTCTGAGTGATCAGCAGAGGCCAATGGTAGCAGACAATGCCCAAGTTTAGGGTTTCAGCTTTGGGTTTTAGGTTGGTGGGAGGTCCTTGAAGCCAGTTGGCAGCAAGAAGGGGAAGGAGGGGCAGAACTCCATACGAGTTGGAGGTGACAGGTTGGGACCAAGAGACACAGAGGATGATTTTTTTTGTTGTCCTTTGAATCTAAAGCTGCTCTTAAGAGGGAAGCCAGACCCTCATAAGATGTGAATGTCCTGCAATCCCTAGGTGCAGGTTGTATATATACATGGCATGTAAATAAAACCATATATGACAAAGACACCACAGTCTCTGCTATGCCCAAAAGGAAACAGAAACTCTAGGTAAGTGTCTGGAACCGCAGAAATCTCGCACCACTAAAAGAGATTAGGATGGTGTGTAACAACATAATGTAAATTTCACGCAGCCGTCTCTTGCTTCTCATAGCAGACTGAACAAAGTTCTTTTTGAAATTGTTTGCTTGCATCTTTACAACATAGCCTACAATGCTAACACAGTACAAATAGAAAACTAATGAACTAGCATACTGGAGAAACTTACACAAAGTGCTGGAGGCAGGGCCATATCGGTATCTTATCCCATAAACTGACTGCAAGGCATTTACAGCATTAAAAGCAGCAGATTCCTGGGAAGGGAACAAAACCAAAAAAACAAACAGAGAGGGAATGAGAGAAACAATTGTAGTTATCCCAAAATTTCAAGTAACATCCAACAATTTAGGACAATGTTCCTCAAACTTGTTTTTACTTCATTCCCATTTCAAAGCTTTCAAAACCCAGCATAAATAATCTGGTTCATATTTTAGCATGTAGAGGTCTTTGTATGCTGCCATATGCCTGTTGCCTGTCACTGCATGTAAGGATATGTGGACTTAAATACTAATTTGAACAATGGCATTAAAAAGGATGCCTCTGACCCCACCCTTAAAGCAGTGAACAAGGATGAACAAAGAAGAAAAGGTTTGTTTTCTATCTTCCCCTTTTTTCTAAGATCATATTGGAATGGTAAGGTAAAAGGTAAAGGACCCCTGGACGGTTAAGTCCAGTCAAAGGCGACTATGGGGTTGTGGTGCTCATCTCGCTTTCAGGCCAAGGGCGCCAGCGTTTGTCCACAGACAGCTTTCCAGGTCATGTGGCCAGCATGACTAAACTGCTTCTGGCGCAACGGAACTCCATGATGGAAAGCAAAGCGCACGGAAACACGGTTTACCTTCCAGCCGCAGCAGTAACTTTTTATCTACTTGCACTGGCGTGCTTTCAAACTGCTAGGTTGGCAGGAGCTGAGAGAGAGCGGCGGGAGCTCACCCCATCGTGGGAATTCAAACTGCCAGCCTTATGATTGGCAAGCCCAAGAGGCTCAGTGGTTTAGACCACAGCGCCACCTGCGTCCCTGGAATGACTGGGCAATTAAAGAAATCAGCAAGGATCCTCTGCCTGGATGCTTACAATCTATGCATGGGTTGGCTGCAGAAAAAGAAAGATCCTACCCCTGCCTCGAACTTCATGCTCTGCTTCCAACGGGTCTCCAATTCACCTTATGAGAATAGTTAATTTTGTGCAAGAGTGGGGAACCTTTTGGTCCAGCATGCCAGATCTTTATATTCTCCCATGCCTGCAGGTTAACTTTGACAGGTGGGTGGTACACTGGTACCTGCCCCAGATTCCCAGGATCTTCATGACATTAAGGCTACTTTTCAGATGTCTACTGAGAATCTCCATCCAATTCACACTCAACAATATGCAGTTCCAGAGCGACAAGGCTGGGCTCATTGAAACACTCAGAATATCATTATATTTAAGTGATTTCAGTAGCAGAGTTGTTTCTGTCCAGGATATGAAAAAGAAAGGGATTTATCTTGACAAGAACCATTCACTATGCAGAAATATCCCTGAATTATATTTTGCAGTTGCAACAGCCAGTCTGTGACGGGAACCAACTTTCAAAAAACTTAATTATGATGTTACAGATAAGGGAACTGCTGAGACTCTGCTTCTGTATTTCTATATATTTTACATTTGAGAACCAAACAAGAGAGTATATACAGAGTGCCCAGATGTGCTGACATTTTTGGATACCTCTAGATAGCTGGGGGTAACAGTTATGAAGAGTCACAGCAGATGTCCGCCATGACACGAAGAAATAGGTGGAATTTATACAGTACTAGGTAAAATAGTTGAAGAAATGTGTAGCTACTTGCCCACAAGGATAACAACCATTCTGTCACACATCTATTACTAAATGGTTTTAATACATTTTTCTATGCAGTATGATTTCCATTCTGGTCTTCTGCTGCCTTACCTTGGTTCCCTCACACCCAAGCAGGGTTTGTGAAATATACTCAGAGTCGAGAGTGGATTTCATGCTCTTTATTCAGCTCATAGTGGTGAGGAGGGAAATGAAAGTCCCCTCAAAGTATCTGCTTTATATACATTATTTACACAATGGGCTGCACGTGATTGGTTAATTCCGGAATTCTCCTGTAGGCCAATCAGGCTGTGGATTCACCTCTATCTGGAGCTGGATTGGGTGGCTCCTGCCGACCAATCATACTTCTGCATTGTTCTAGGACCAATCAGACTGCTGCATTCTGAATCCTATTGTTCTAGGACCAATCAGACTGCTGAAGTTTGGATCCTATTCAACTCAGTACATAACAGTTTGGCTCCCAAAATCATTCACCTCATTTGTCACTCTGGTCGTGAGACGCCACTCATTGAAAACCTTACACTGGCTTCCTGTCCACTCCCAGACCCAGCAAAAGCTTATTGACTGTGCTTTCAAAGTCCTCCATGGCCTTCAATACATCCTGCCCATGATCTTTGCTTCTCCATCTTCACAACCTTCTGCTGTCTGAACTAGTTCTCCTCTTCCCTCAAAAGACTCCACCCTTTCTCCCTTGCTGCCCTGGAAGCTTAGATTTGCCTCCCAAAACACCTGTCTGATACCACCACTATCTTCATTCAAAGCCTTTGGCTCAACCCATCATTTATCACAGTTCCCACAACTTACCCTGTAATGAGTAATCCTAACCCTGCTTACATAAAGGAAGCCCCACTGAATTCCAGCTTGCAGCCTAATCATGTGCAGCTGAAAGAACTGGATATTCTTTCCCTGTGAACCCTGCATCCTTCCTTGGTTGCTTCCTCTGTGTCAGACTCTAAGCTCAAGGTGGGGATCAGTTCCCTTGTATTCTGCAAAGCTCATTACAGTTATTGATTTATAAATATTATAAATGGTGACAGGACTGATGGTAGTGGAAGACTATGGACTGTGGAGACAGAAATAGCTGCATTCCCATTCTTTCTTCTCCCCCCAAGTTTTATTCTCTGGTCTAAGTGCTATTCTCATACAGGGAACCACAGAAGAAGAAGCAGGAGGCTGACTGAGCTCTGTTGTGCTATCATGGGAAGACAGATTCTAGGTTTCTAAATAGGGATGCGCCTGCAGTTCCACATCTGTTAACTAGGTTGCCATATGAGAGGTCACTAATTTTATGCATTGCTGATCCATATATGGAAATCAGGGATGGACAGAACAGTCTGTTTCTGATCCATGTCGGTACTGCAGATGTTCATTCATAAGGTTCATTTTGTCCGGTTTCCACATTAATCTCATATATATATATATATATATATATATATATATATATACACACGAACACTTATATTTAAACATGTATTGAAGTAACCTATTCTATCTCAAAATATGTATTGAAATACATATTTATCTGAATTTGATTATTATTTTTCAGCTGCTGTTGAAAATTTGGAGAAGAGCAAAATCAGAAAGATAATTACATACCAATTCACACATTCATCCAGAAGGTGTCAATTTGCATCAGAATCTATAGAAATAAAATTCCTCAAGCACCCTGGTTTCTCCTTTGGATGTGTTCTGTGAATGAGGATGTGTATGTATATGTGTTTGTGTGTGTGTGTGTGTGTGTGTGTGTGTGTGTGCAGAGTGACTGTCCTAATGCAAGGTCTGAAGTACTTTGTGCTTCAGCTCAGGTCTCTGTTGAGATAGTGTCTGGATGAATGACTGCCTGGGAGTGATGCTGCCCCAAGTTCCATGGTGGGATATTAATATAATAAATAAAAATAAAGGGCTGTATTCAACTAAGTCCTACTCAGAGGAAACCCTAAGTTAGCCATGTCCGTTACCTTAATAGGTCTGCTGTGAGTAGGACTTCTTATATCATCATCATCATAAAAATAATTTATTATTTATACCCCGCCCATCTGGCTGAGTTTCCCCAGCCACTCTGGGCGGCTTCCAACAAAATATTAAAATACAATAGTCTATTAAACATTAAAAGCTTCCCTAAACAGGGCTGCCTTCAGATGTCTTCTAAAAGTCTGGTAGCTGTTCTTCTCTTTGACATCTGGTGGGAGGGCGTTCCACAGGGCAGGTGCCACTACCGAGAAGGCCCTCTGCCTGGTTCCCTGTAACTTGGCTTCTCGCAGCGAGGGAACCGCCAGAAGGCCCTCGGCGCTGGACCTCAGTGTCCGGGCTGAACGATGAGTGTGGAGACGCTCCTTCAGGTATACGGGACCGAGGCCGTTTAGGACTTTAAAGGTCAGCACCAACACTTTGAATTGTGCTCAGAAACGTACTGGGAGCCAATGTAGGTCTTTCAAGACCGGTGTTATGTGGTCTCGGCAGCCACTCCCAATCACCAGTCTAGCTGCCGCATTCTGGATTAGTTGTAGTTTCCAGGTCACCTTCAAAAGTAGCCCACAGAGCGGATTGCAGTAGTCCAAGCGAGAGATAACTAGACCATGCACCACTCTGTGTGAATACCTTTTAATTCTATATTTAAACAAAATGACTTTTGCTCCTGAGAGCATCATTGCTGTGAATCCTCGACAAACCCTATCCCATGATACTGATAACCCTTAAGGTCCAATCCCATCCCAGTCCCACTGTCATACAACTGCACTTCAGATCCCCTGACCCTGGTTACTGAAAGAAATCGTTTTATAAATTAAATAACCATCTCCCCAAAAGACTGAAATAGACTACACATGGACATGTCTGCCCTGTAAAACGCAGTCAAAGACAATACTTAAATGTGGGGAGTTGTGTATCCTTTTCTCCAGTTTCAATGCCCTAAATAATTTAGTGCACTAATTCAAAGAGTGGCTGGCTGCACAGTTCCGTCTAGTATGCTGGACAGAAGCCTGTTTGCCTTCAGCTCAGAAATTATTAAAGAGTCCCCTCATTTCTGAATACTGAAGCCCATAGTAAAGCTTTCATCTGTTGGCCAATCTCAACATGCAAAATAAATCTGAGGATCTGGTGCTTGTGAAGTTTGCCTCAGGGGATGGAAATGGAAAGGAAATCCTTTGTGATTCTGCTTTGCAGCTCAGCGCCGTTCACAATAAACTGAGATCACATCTTACATGGTTGTTGACGGCATGGGTAAACGTGCCTCTCTTTTGTTTTCTGTGCAACTGCATTGTCCTTGGGTATTTGATATTTGTGCAAGTGCACTTGATGGCTTGCTAGCTTTCATTGCAGTTCTTCATCATGTTTCCTTCTTCCTCACCACCAATGTGAAAACAGAGTGACATGGCCTTTTGACATATCTCTTGACATGAGGGTGTTGTTCTCCTGCTGTGCCTCGTGCTGCAATTTGCTACTGGACAGAGAATGTGCATAGAATACAGGGGATCCACTGGAGACCAAACAGTTCAGGCGAGACCTTCACCTTTCTGCCAAGTGTGGAGAAGAGCAGGGGATCTCTTGCACCAAGCCCTGACTTTGGTCCAAGAATGATGCTCTGTGATATTGCAAATGATCTCCGATGCACCTCTTTGGCTCACATGTTTTTGGTATCCTTCAAAACATTCTTAGACGAAGCAATCAGTTGCATTGCTTCAGAGGTTCCCTTCTCAACTGCAAGTAGCACTGACTGAGAGCACGTAATCTGTTGCCTAGCAATTCCCATAATACATTCTCTTCCCATAGAACAGATATTAGCATAGCTATATGGATAGTGAAAGCACTGACTGAAGTTTAAGGGGGCAAGGAAACAGAGTCTAACCTCAAGTTAGATGGGCATTTTTGATTGGCTTTTTAAATCCCTGGCTGCCTTTGTCACAGTATTTTGGGCACTCATCTAACTCCTGCCAGATCCGGCGCCACAAAATCTTTCTGCAACATTCCTAATGTTTTGCACTATCTCTCTTGGACCCTCAAATGAAGCATATTGTTTATTGTATTCATTACTGACTATATAAGGGGACGCGGGTGGCGCTGTGGGTAAAACCTCAGTGCCTAGGACTTGCTGATCGTATGGTCGGCGGTTCGAATCCCCGCAGCGGGGTGAGCTCCCATCGTTCGGTCCCAGCTCCTGCCCACCTAGCAGTTCGAAAGCACCCCTAAGTGCAAATAGATAAATAGGTACCGCTTTATAGCGGGAAGGTAAACGGCGTGTGCTGCGCTGGTGCAGGCTCGCCAGAGCAGCTTCGTCACGCTGGCCACGTGACCTGGAAGTGTCTGCAGACAGCGCTGGCTCCCGGCCTCTAGAGTGAGATGAGCGCACAACCCTAGAGTCTGCCAAGACTGGCCCGTATGGGCAGGGGTACCTTTACCTTTACCTTTTACTGAACATATAACAATTACATTGGATGATATGCCCATGCATAAATATGAAGTATAACTACTTTGAACTGAGAGTCACACACCAAGCAGCAGCAGAAGAGGAGTTTGGATTTGATATCCCGCTTTAGCACTACCCTAAGGAGTCTCAAGGCAGCTAACAATCTCCTTTCCCTTCCTTTCCCACAACAAACACTCTGTGAGGTGAGTATAAGACACCCCCTATTTTGGGGGACTCCAAATTAAGAAAATGGGGGGGGGGGAGATTGCCCAGAGTTGCTGAGCTTTTTTTAGGGGGGGAATCCGGAAAATCGCTCACCTGCCTGACATATGCTGCCACTCGCACACATCGCAAGTCGCCCATCATCTGTCCCCTCCAATCGCCCGCAGCGACAGCTAGTCAACACCACCCCTTGCTGCAGCCACCAATAACACACCCAATAGCCGCAGACAATCTCCGGCTCGCGGCAGCAAACAATCCCACGTCCCCCCTATGCACTATCCGTGTATAAGACGACCCCCAATTTTTTTTACATAACTTTAAAATAAAAGAAACATTGTCTTATACATGGAAAAATACGGTACTTTCTTCAAATTCAAAGTGATCCGCAAGGATTCAAAATTCTTCAAATCCCATACTTACCACACAGCTGAAATTTGGAATAGTCGCATACTTGTAAGAGTAGGGATACAACAACATCTGGGCATACGCATGAAAGGACAGGTAAGCTTTTATTTGTTTCCGGTGTTGGCGAAGAAAGTGAGCTACAGCCTTCACTTCTGGCTCAGATTCAGGGAAAGGACCACAGTACGTGTCGTCGCAGGGGTGGGTGGAAGCCCCTTCCTCTGCGTGTTGAAAAGAAAAAGAAGACCAAATTAAACCCACAACATTTAAATTGGAAGCAAGGAAAACCGCCCACAGGTATCGTGCTGGTGCTGATGGGGCTCTGTTTTTATTAAAAGAAACTCTCTTGAACACACACACACATACAAAAAGGAATAGAAAGGACCAGTTGGCCAAAACCACTTTGCTGCCTGAGGCCAAGGCAGGGCTGACGTTAGGGAGAGTAAGGTAACAGCATCTTTCAGCAAATGCTGGTGGGCAGCAGAAGGAGCTGCTGGAGGACAGAATGGTGCGAGCCACATGGCTTGTCCTGCACCCCCATAACTATCTTACTGTCCTCAGGTGCACTGGAGGACATTATCCTATTGCCCATGCGGAAAGTAAGATTGAACTGCCATTCTAGTGCGTTTCTGTACATTGAATGGTGGAGGTACCATCAGGCAGCAAAATATATTGGGCTGGGCAAAGGTGAAGTCCATTATATATGGGCTGACTGCTGAATCTCACTTTCAACCCTGGCAAATGGAAAGTGCACCTGAGTTCGACAGGCTCACTTAGATGGGCGCAGGGGGGTGCTGTATGACACAGCAGCTCTGTCCTCCAACACTGAGTTGCACAAAGGTTTGTTTTTTATCGGTTTGGACAAAGGATTTGGCCTAAATCAGAACTTGAAGCCCTTCCACTGAGGCTGTTTAAACTGAAGGCGTTATTTAAACCAGGTTGGATCGTGCCTGAAACCTTTCTTGTAGTAGCTTCAATACTTCAGAATAGTCATGCCAATTAAAAGAACAGAAGTGGATGGAGTTTTTGTTTGTACCAGCACATATGTTACGACTACAGGAGTGCAGATGCAACATTCCCAAAACACTAACCATGGCTTAGTCACAGGGAGGTTTACCAGTTTCTGATCTGTTAATGGTTAGCATGATGTCCTTTATGTTCTTTGTGTAACTGGCTTGGGTTTAACACACAAAAATATTTTTTTTCCAGGAATTCTGCATAACAATGAGACCTTGACTGCTGCATTTTTGCTGCCACAAGGGGCTTATTAAACACTCCTTTTAATAAATACCATTTGCATAAAATGTACTTTAAATAGTAAGGGGATGAGAACCAGCATTGCATGACGTTCCTTAAAAATATGAAGTATAATAGGCTATATAATTAGCATAATAACTCAGAAGTAGCTAAATAGCACTTGTATGGTCTGAGGAACTAAGACACGAGAACTTCTCTTCATGGCCATCAGTGAAAAAATGCAAAGATTATCTTTGTCTGAGCTCAGATGGGCACTTTGTGGTAGCGAGGGCATGTGGTATACTCTCTGCTAAACAGACAGCCACCAAGTAATCTAACTCAAGAGAATCATCTCCTAATTTCTTATCAAATGCTATAATTCAGTTGTTTTCAAACCTTCTCGCTTCAGGAAAGTATTCCCATATTGTCTGGCTTGAAAAGACCCACATTAGTTCAAATTGAGCTGTTTAGATGTCTAGTCTGCTCTTCCAAAACTTTTCTTGAGGCAGCTTTGGATCTTTGCCAATATAATGGATTGGTGTTCTTCATTTTGCAGCTGTTAAAAGACTTATCCTTACCTCCTGTTGCTGCTGCTGATATTAACTAGCACAGATGAAATTGAGTTTATACCAGGCTAGAGAAAGTTAGGTATGGATGCTTCTATTCATGACCATCCTGCCACAACCTGTA
The DNA here is from genome assembly GCF_965153285.1 of Podarcis tiliguerta. Classification (NCBI taxonomy): domain Eukaryota; kingdom Metazoa; phylum Chordata; class Lepidosauria; order Squamata; family Lacertidae; genus Podarcis; species Podarcis tiliguerta. Next base: position 33,629,356 of record NC_139540.1, on the reverse strand, counting down.
AATCATGGGTAGGCAAACTAAGGCCCGGGGCACCAGATCCGGCCCAATTGCCTTCTAAATCCGGCCCATGGATGGTCCAGGAATCAGCATGTTTTTATAGGAGTAGAATGAAACCTTTTATTTAAAATGCATTTCTGAGTTATTTGTGGGGCCTGCCTGGTGTTTTTACATGAGTAGAATGTGTGCTTTTATTCAAAATGCACCTCTGGGTTATTTGTGGGGGCATAGGAATTTGTTCATTCCCCCCCCCCCAAAAAAAAAATATAGTTCAGCCCCACTCAAGGTTGGAGGGACAGTGCTCCTGAAAAAGTTTGCTGACCCCTGCTGTAAATGGTAGTTACAAGATCTAATCAAAGACTGGGTCACACTGACTTATGGCTCCTTTGTTTCAGTAGAGACTCCAAGTCTCATATGTGATGGGATTCTCTAATGGGGCCACGAAACCAATTTGCTACTGCCTGAGAACATGGCACAATGCAATATAGCTGTTATTGCATGGCTTACCTCAGATGGTTACTTCCTTAAGGTTACAAAGTCAGGAGAGGATTCTTTCAGACAGAAACAAAGCAATAAATTATTGTTTTTAGATGGATTTGATCATTATTTTACAGCATTTATATATGGGATGATTAACCTCAATATTTTACTAGCTATGATTTGGAGCTGACTCAGGTAAATTGTATACTTAACTTTGGTAGGCTAAGCTGATAGCAGCTGTTCCAATTTCCTATCGAACCAATAGAATCTCTGTGTACTACTCCTGTATCATCCCCGCAATTATGAGGAACACAAATATTAAAAGAGAAATGCTAGCTGCCATGCACAGCTATGCAGTTCTTTATATTATTACTATATTATCTAATGTTTTTCATTCAGATAAGGTTTTCGAGTTTAGGTGGGGAAGGATAAGAAGGAATTCAGTAAATGTCAGCTATTGTCAAATGCCAGAGTTACTGTCACAACAAGACAATAAAAACCCAGGAAATGACAGAATTGCTCTACAAGGTTGTTTCAGAAGATGGTCGAATTGTTCATCACCCACTGCAGGAGACAATCATTAAAGTGAACTCGATATGTTGTGCTTTCTTGAGATGGATGAAGGAACGAAAACAGAGCATATGGGTTGAAAAACTTGATAGTGGCTTTCATATTGATGCAAAGAGATGGAACAGTGGATAACCTGTAATGTCCCAACTACATAGGCTGAGAGAGATGGCATTATCTGCTTCTGTCATGAACCCAGAGACTCAGACCCAGTGTCTGAGGGCCCAGTAGCGCAAATGGAAGAGCACCACCACTAAACTATAACCCCAGCTCCCCTAGCCCCAAGTTACCAGAAACCCTGGACCCCAAATCTGGATTTGTGCCAGAGGAGAATTTACCAGCTTCTATGTTGTTGTTTTCCATAAAAATAAAGAAAATATGTATATTTAAAACCTGGGACTTTTTGCTTTCAAACCATATGATCTACAACTGAGCTTCTCAAAAATAAACAGTCTGGGTGTGTAATAATGTTGCCTATATGTATGTCATTAGTAAAATTAGAGACACAAATGAAACAAATAACTCCATCCCATGTGTACCCTAGACTGTAAAGCCATAGATCTTAGACTGGAGATATTCCTACTTGCATTAGAGTAAGGAGTAAGCCACAAGAGGTAAGCGCTGTGTCAAGGTGCTTATGCCATAAAGGAAGGGAAACAGAGCTGACACAGAAATGTTGCCTTAAAGGAAAAGAAACAGTCTCGCTCATTGAATGCCAAACATGTGCAGAAATGCAAAAACAGGATTCGTGCTCAAAACCTACCTGCCCTCAGGCACCTGTTAAGAATTTCAAGGCCTGGAAACTGGAGATGGAACTAAGACATCTCCATGAGAACACAGAGTGAAGGTTGTTTTTCTGAATAAAAACAGGTCAAGATAATACAAACTATGACTTCCTTGTTCACGTTTCTTTTTTGTCTCTTTGAGAGAGGCAATGTAAGATGACAAATGTTCATGGGATTCGGAGCAAAGGACTTTCAAGCTCTAATTCTGTCATAGTTGTTGGCTTGCATTGTATCCTTGGGCAAATATGCAGCAGTTCTATGTCTCCATTTTACTTCTGAAAAATCACTGACATCAAAAAAGAACTATTCTAAGAATCAGCTATCTATAGGACAGCACGTTTGGGGGGGGGAGGATGCACATGGGAGTGCCATCTGAGCAGAGCAAGCACGGACGTTTATATTGATGTGAAAGGTAAAAACTAACTGAAATGAGGGATGAATTCCCGCCTGGGTTGAACACATTTGATGTAATAACAAGCAATATATAGATAAGAGAGCCAACCAGATGCAAATCGGTTCTTCATGTCTTCAAAAAAAGGCAACTGAGTTTCAGAATTAAAAAATTTACTCACTTCATTCTCTTCTGTTTTGTTGTGCAACAGGGGATTAAAGGAATGAAGGAGACCAGAGGCACTGGCATAGATTCACTAGGCAACCGTGAGGCAGTCTCTCAGTTTCTTTAGGCTATAATATGAACTAATTAAGTATAAATTAATTAGAATGGGCCTAAGATGTGGAGCTGTGAATCAGGAAGTTCCTGCTTTGAATCTCATCTCTCGTTTTGAACACAGCAGGTAGCCATTGGCAATCTACTCTCGCTCTTGGCTTCAACCTTCCCATCTGCAATATGGAAGGTAATAGCAATAGTGACTTGACTTTACAGGGATGTTGTATGTATTACAGCTAAATAATAAACTTTGAACACTTGAAAGCGCTATACAAATGGTAAGGTAATAAATTTTATTATAATTTTTATTAATTGCATACATGGGCTGCTGATTAGTCACATACTGTGCTTTTTTTCTGGAGGGACACAGGCGTATGCATACCCCTAAACATTTTGTGAATCTAAGTTTGGCCTCATTGAGGGGCAGTATTTCAATATGAGTAGGAAAATGAGTTTTCCCAGTAGTGATGTATGGAAGTGAGAGCTGGACCATAAAGAAGGCTGATCGCCGAAGAATTGATGCTTTTGAATTATGGTGCTGGAGGACTCTTGAGAGTCCCATGGACTGCAAGAAGATCAAACCTATCCATTCTTAAGGAAATCAGCCCTAAGTGCTCACTGGAAGGACAGATCCTGAAGCTGAGACTCCAATACTTTGGCCACCTCATGAGAAGAGAAGACTCCCTGGAAAAGAACCTGATGTTGGGAAAGATGGAGGACACAAGGAGAAGGTGACGACAGAGGGCGAGATAGTTGGATAGTGTTCTCGAAGCTACCAGCATGAGTTTGACTAAACTGTGGGAGGCAGTGGAAGACAGAAGTGCCTGGCGTGCTCTGGTCCATGGGGTCACGAAGAGTCGGACACAACAACAGGAAAATGAGAGTACCCCTAAACATTTTTTTAGGGAAAAAAGCACTGGTCACATCAATTATTTGAAACCCACAAAACTTTGTAGTTCTCTAGTGGGTTATTATGCCTACATCTAGTCCCATATTGAGGCCTACAGCGCTAAACTGCAAAGTCCGATGGCATATCCCCCAACATTCCTCAAATAAAAATAGGGACATTCTATCCTGCATCAGTGCCCCTTCCCACACCCGCCATATACGCACACTGCCAATGGAATACGGGGGGGGGGAAAGGGCGGGGCTGACTGAGCTGCCCCAGTAGGACTTGCATTTAAGCATGGATATAATTCTAGGCCAGGGATTGTTGCTTCTTTCTTTCTGCTTGCACCAGGTGAGGAGTGAAGTGTGATTGATCTCTGTGTTTATAGTGAAACTGTTAACCATGGTTTGATTTGTTTCGCAACCTGGATCATATCCAATAAAAATTTGCAGTGCACTTTAATATCCTAGATAATAAAATTGCTCCATAGCTTGCTAATTCAAATACAGGCTAATTCTAGACTTACCACACCATTTCACCTTCCAGTTACGATTGGCATCTACGCCATGGCAACGGAATCTTGAATTCTTTGATCTTGTTTTTCTCCAAAATCGATCCTATCCATAATTGTTTAGAACATGGAAAGACAACATATATATTGGTTAAAAAAAGCATCATGTGCATATTAACAAATTCTTGTAAAGATACTTTATGAACTCCCTCCCCAAACACATATTTTGAAACACAGGCAGCTCTTAACTTATGCTGGGGTTAAGTTCCAGGGATAGTCCGTAAAGCCAGAACTGTGTATAGTCAAAACACATTAGGTTCAATGGTGGGTGGGATTGCCAAAGTCCTTGTTCCTGGATATCCACTATCTTCCTTATTTTTTACTTTGGCCAAGTGCATAAAGCTGAATGTGCACGAGTTAAATGCAAGCATGTTGCAAATTACCTGTCCTTGACTGCATTCGTAGAATCACAGAATTGTAGAGGTGGAAGGGATCCCTAGGGGTCATCTAGTACAACCCCCTGTTATGCAGAAATCTCAACATGCAGTCCCCCATTCAATTTTAAACCATTCCAGATCCTACAATGTGCTAGCAGTTTTACTGCTGCTCTACAAGGAGGATATCAGTAAAAATATATACTGAATTCTAACTCTACTAATACCTTAATGCTGGAAACATGACTTACCTGGGTCCAGCTAAAATGGTATCCATCCACATTAAAAATAGGCATGATGTAGAAATACAGTTGATTTAACATTCTTCTCATGGCTGGGTCACTTTGATAGGTCTGGAGAGCCTATGAATGGGCAAAAGAATAATCAAAGTAATGTTTGTAATCAAAAACCCATAGGAACCATCCTGAACCCTTCATATATATATCAGCTTCAGGTGGGGGACGGGACACACGAAGTAATAATCAGAACTGCAGAGCAGGACAAGAAACATAAGGCATGCTAGAGCTCAGATAGATTTTGGTGCTCAAGCAAAGTTCTACTAAGACATGCATCCACAAACTAGGATAATGCCATTAAAAAGAAACTCTACTTCTTTGTTGCCAAAGTTCCACTATTCTGGAATGGCGTAAAAAACCCACCATTCCAGTGCCATTAATCTAGTTCCTGTCTTCAGATATTATTGGGCAACATGGAACCAGATGACCTGGAAGCAGCTCCCACTCCAGCCTGAGTCAGGCCTAGGTCAACAAATAAAATAGTAAGTAGATAGAGATTTAAGAGCACAGCTAACAATCTGCAGATAACTAGGTCTACTACTGCAGTCTACAGGGTCTGAGCACTGCTATGATCCATGGATGCTGAACTGATTCATTATGGCATACAGAAGTATATTTGCCTCGCAACAATTCATATTTGCAAGTAAAATACATGGAAGAGCATTAAAACTTAATGGATTCTGGGGTGTCTATGCCCCACTGATTAATAATTTCACAGCAGTCTGGTGATGGTTGTTTGAAAATTCCTTCATGCAGGAGCTTCTACTGTGAAGCCCATCTCCCCCTCACCCCCCAAAATCAGGTTTGTAAAACTTCATTTATGTCCATGAATGTTTTTCATTCAGAATTAAATTCAGTTGCCGTGTCCCATAATGATTGCATGTGAAACTGAAAACAATATATAACTGAATTTAAAAAAACAAAACTGTTTATTCATAAAAAGCCCATAGAATCACTTGTTACATAAGGGAACTGATTAGGTTCGTACTTTCTGCAGCAAGGTTAGAGATATTGGTATATTTGTGGTACTGGAAATTATGGAATATTGCATTCTCAGAGAGACTGACACAGCAACTTGGCTCATCCAAAGGAAATGCCGAGGAGGACAATTTTTATAAAATGCAATATAGCTTTTAGCTGCCAGAAACAGCATTCAAATGACATCTCCAGCACAGTGGTGCAGCTACATAACATTAGACCCTAGATTTAGGCCACATTCCCACCATACATATAAAGCTCTATGGTAGCACTTTAGCAGTCATGGCTTCCCCCAAGAATTCTGGGAGCTGTAGTATGTTAAGGGTGCTGAGAGTTGTTAGAAGACCCCCTATTCCCCTCACAGAACAACAGTTCCCAGAACTCCCTGGGAAGAGAGATCGGCACTTGAACTACTCTGAGAATGTGATGGGTGATGGGAGTTGTAGTCCCATAACAGCCGGAGGGCCAGAGGTTAGCCACTCTTGCTGTACACCTTCCAGTTATGCTATATTTATTCTCCTCCTGTATTCCTTGTATTGTTTTGAAGTAGATAAACACACAATGTCATGGCAAAGATTTGGAAACTGCCATAGTTATTTGCAAAAGCATGTATGGCATGCCTCACTGTGGCAACAGCAGGTAGTGCACCCTATCTTTTAAATGAATGCTTAGCAAGCTAATCATTGCTGAACATATTTCATATTTATTACAGTTTTATCTCCTCCCTTTCTCCAAGGAAGTGAGAAGGTGTGCAAGGCTCCCTATCCCAAACCATTTTATCCTGTCAATAACCCTGTGAGATAAGGTTAAGCTGCAAGACAATTACCGCGACGGGTGAGCTCCCGTTGCTCGGTCCCTGCTCCTGCCAACCTAGCACTTAGAAATCACGTCAAAGTGCAAGTAGATAAATAGGTACCACTCCGGCAGGAAGGTAAACGGCGTTTCCATGCGCTGCTCTGGTTCGCCAGAAGCGGCTTAGTCATGCTGGCCACATGACCCAGAAGCTGTACGTCGGCTCCCTTGGCCAGTAAAGCGAGATGAGCGCCGCAACCCCAGGGTCGGTCACGACTGGACCTAACGGTCAGGGGTCCCTTTACCTTTATAGCTGAGTAGAAATTTGAACCATGGTCTTCCTAACCCTAGTTCAGCTGTCCAACCGTCACATACATCTCAAAAGGACTGGAAAATTCGCCACATATCAGTGCATAGAGAGCAACATGTAAGAGCTAGATCACTGTGTGAAGGGGTGTAGCTAGCTGCTCTGGCGCCAGGAGCGGCAGGGTTGGGGTTAGCCACCCACAGGGGCACCGCGGCAATCTGCCCAGGGGATGGCGCAGCGAGCTGCCCACAGAGTCCGCCGGGCAGACGCAAGCAAGCCCCATGCTGCTGTTTCCGGCAGCGTGGGGCCCTGAGCCACCACTTCACTCCCAGGAGAGACACGTGGCTCATGCGCACTGCAAGCCAGGCCCCGCGGTAAGTGCCAAACCCCGCTGTGTGCCATTCTGTCACCCCCCTCAATGATGACACCCGGGTGGCCCACACCCCCGTCCTACGCCCCTGACTGTGTGTGCAGTACACAGCACGAGCAAAAAGAGTGCACTGAACCAAGATGGCAAGAAAGCAAATAGCTCCAGGTGACCCAAGTAAGTGAGCTAGGCTATGTCTTTACTCCCTTCAAGGGTAACTGGCAAAATGCATTTAAAACAGTATCTTGTGTTAGATTTACCACCGAGCAAAAACTACCCACCAAATATTCCCCAAATACAGTGGTACCTTGGGTTAAGTACTTAATTCGTTCCGGAGGTCCGTTCTTAACCTGAAACTGTTCTTAACCTGAAGCACCACTTTAGCTAATGGGCCTCCCGCTGCTGCTGCGCCGCCGGAGCACAATTTCTGTTCTCATCCTGAAGCAAAGTTCTTAACCCGAGGTAATATTTTTGGGTTAGCGGAGTCTGTAACATGAAGCGTAACCCGAGGTACCACTGTACATTTTTATACTCCCCACTGGCAGGGGAATCTGCAAAACTTAGAATCATAGAATCATAGAGTTGGAAGAGACCACAAGGGCCATCGAGTCCAACCCCCTGCCAAGCAGGAAACACCATCAGAGCACTCCTGACATATGGTTGTCAAGCCTCTGCTTAAAGACCTCCAAAGAAGGAGACTCCACCACACTCCTTGGCAGCAAATTCCACTGTCGAACAGCTCTTATTGTCAGGAAGTTCTTCCTAATGTTTAGGTGGAATCTTCTTTCTTGTAGTTTGGATCCATTGCTCCGTGTCCACTTCTCTGGAGCAGCAGAAAACAACCTTTCTCCCTCCTCCATGTGGCATCCTTTTATATATTTGAACATGGCTATCATATCACCCCTTAACCTCCTCTTCTCCAGGCTAAACATGCCCAGCTCCCTTAGCCGTTCCTCATAAGGCATCGTTTCCAAGCCTTTGACCATTTTGGTTGCCCTCCTGGTCAAAGGCCTGGAAACGATGCCTTATGAGGTCAAACGATGCCTTATGAGGTCAAAGGCCTGGAAACGATGCCTAACTTGTACACCCCCAAACCTCTGCTGGAGGGATCTCTCTTCTGGATCAAATGGCTTCTGTGGTCAGAAAGAGTCTTTCTGTCCATGGAAGGCAAAATCTGGATCCAGTGCAGAATGGTTTTCTAGTGCAGCTTAGAGAAATAAAATTTCTGGATATGGTGATGTCATTGGAAAGCGCTTCTGTTCACAGAATAATTGCACTCATGGTTGGACCCCTTCCATGAACACAACTCTCATTCTGTGAATGGGAACTATTTTATGGTGGTGTAGGCAGTTATTTATTGGATTTCTTACCCATCCTTTACCATAAAGTCTCAGAATAGGTTGAAACAATATAATAATACAAGACTAAAACAATGGAAAACCTTATAAACTGAAGCAGGCTAAAGGTCAAACCAAATCAAATAAATGTATGCCAGTCTGGTATGATTTCATTACTTAATGGTAACAAGAAAGACAATAACAGAGAGCCCTGATACAACAGTCCTCCATCTGGTATTCTTAATCATTGCTTGTATATATTACTGATAGACTGCAACCTCTCATTATTTGCCTGCAGTATTGTTGTATGTTTCTTGTTGTTGGGTCATGGAGATTATTTAAATTAAATTAAATTTACAATTAGAAAAATAAGAGCAAGCATGTTGGATGTTGCACTTCATGTCCCCGCTCAGACATTCATCTATCCCCGACACCAAGTTTAAATAAATCAGAATATGCTTCCAACAAAAGTGGCAGATGCTGCTGAAATCTCTACATTTCATGTGGTGCCCAAATCAGACTTATCCACAGACTAAGGAAGAACAAGTTCACGCTGTTGGCTGCATGGTGAAAGCTCATGACAACTGTCCAGGCTGCTGTTCAGACAAACAGCAGATTTTCTTCCTGACTTGTGTTGATCTTGTCAGATTCTCTGAACATAAATGAGTCAGGTCCTAAGTCAAGAAATCAGCTAGTCACAATGGCAGTGGAGTTATTCACTGGGATGTAACAGGGCGCTACATCCTTATCTATGCAGGAAACGGCTGATAGCAGATTAAGCTGCATTATGGGTGCTAGCAATATTGTCAAAGGATAAGGTTTGAGAGCACCCTAGCTTGCTTCTGACAGATGCGGCTACCTTCACCCTAGTTAACCATTACAAATAAGTTCCAGATACAAAGGCAGCAAACTGGATGCCCCGGACTTACAATTTCCCAATTCCAAAATACAACAGGGGAATTGAACCTTACTTCTTTCACAAACCACTGGCAAAATGCTGGTCCAATCCATTCTCTTGCATGGATTCCACAGTCTATCCAGACAGCTTTCTTGTAAAGGCGTGATCTTTTGCCTAGCTGCAATAGTAAATGTGCAAAAGTGAGGAGAAAACAAAAACAAAAAACACAGGCCAGCGTCCAAACTACTACTTGTGTCAAATCCTTGTGTGGAATTGTTTCCTTTTTTCCTTTTTCTTTAAACAGCTGAGCACCATAAACTGCTTTTGATAGTTCCAAAAGAACTTAACTTTGCAGCGCAGGAGGAAGCAGCAAGAGGAGAAACAAGCTTAAATCTCCCACTGGACTCATGGAAATAGTTTAACAATTCTTTGGCTCCTGGCTCTACTATCTTACAAAATAAAATTTGATGGTATGTTTTCCCCTCCTTCTGAACACTTTCAAAAGAATTACATGTCAGGCTTCCTTCCAACTCTATGATTCTATGTTCCTAGGTGGAATTTCCTTGGCCATTCATGTTTATTGTTGTGAGTTTAGTGGGTTGGGTAGGCTGTATGCCTGATTCAATAGGTATTTGAGTTCCTGGATTCAACAGGGACTCAATTACACCTGCACATTTTCAATCCTGAACCTCTCAGGAGGAACCCTTTTTGTACTTCGGTTGTATATATGCATGTGCAAATAAACCATATATCATAAAGACACTACAGTCTCCGCCGTCACTCATTCCAAGGAAACCGAACTCTGGGTTAGCACATGAAAGCACTGCAATTTTGCACCACTCAAAGATTGGGGTGTCCCTACAGCATTATATGCCAATAACTTCACAAACATTTTATCAATTTTATTTTACCTTTAGCACAAAAAGTGGTCTTCCTTCATATGACTTGCCAACACAGAACATGTGGACAAGATCTGAATGAGTTTTGTTCAGGTGATACATCCAACTCTGAATCTGAAAAAGCAAAAATAAAAAGAGACAAGATGCATCTTTTTAATTTGAATCATTTTCCTTATCATATATTAAGGTTACCTGACGTCCCCATTTCCCAGGAACAGTCCCCGGATTTACAAATCAGCCCCCATACAAAATCCATTGAAGTTGAAAAGTGTCCCCGGATTCAATGAAAAAACTATCTGGTAAACTTATCATATATGAAAATGAAAAACCAGCACAATATTGCAAAGGCTAGGAATCCCTTAAAGTGTTTTCAATGCGTATTATAGAGTTTCCTAGTTTGCATATTTTTAAAGGTTATTTAAAAGGTTCTAGAAATAACACAAGTTTGCTAATTCCCCCAGGACATGCACTTGCAAATACATGGGATACCATTTTAATGTTACCTACTTCCTCCAGTGAATGATATATTTCATAGCTGTATCCTGGTAATGATCTACGATTCCTGGATGACCCCAAACCACTATGCTTTTCTACTGCTTTTTGCAGATCAGATATGAGGACGCTGTGTCAAAAGAAAGCAAAATGAATAAATGCAGACCAAGCAAGAAAGGGCATAGAAAAATGCAGGAAAATAACACTGTTACGGTAACCTGAAGTAACATAGATTGAAACACGTCGAGGAACTATTTGTGTCACTGTCATAAGCCTGCCTAAATTGGTTGTGATAGCATTCTGGTATACTGTAATGTGCTGTCAAACAAGCTAGTTGTTTTGAAATATAACAGTACTTTGAAAAAAGCCGAGAAGTTTTTTTTTAAGGGAATCACAGAGCATGATGTAAACTAATTAGCCAGTATTGAAGTTTAAATGAAAAACTTAGTATCTTCCACCTTTTTGCTAGATCCTGTTTTACATTCAGACTTCTAAGAAGGGTTACTGTGAAACTGAAAGAAGATTAATCTCTTTTTACAATCTGGAATATGTTAATCTTTGAACTTTAAAATGCAAGTGGATCTGGGCTCAACCATTTGTTGCATTAGCTTCTCTACTCAGCTTTGCCTAAACCTTGTCAGCTTTCCCCTGGGCAATGGCTGAGGACTTGTGCAAGAGGGCTTTGCCCCCTCTCCTCTCATCATGGGCCTCCTGCACCCCCAAACTGGCCAAGAGAATTCCCATAAGGTGTATGAGGAGAGGGAAGATTGTTCTGATATGCTTGTGCACACAGAACATTTGTAGTATCACACACTGAATTCCACCCTTAATTTTTAAAAGCCTATTTAATTTATTTATTGGTGTTGCTGAGAGGTGGGTTTGTGTTTTGTTTTGTTTTGTTTTGGTATATCGACTTTATTCTCCAGTTTGTTTTTTATTTTTTTATAGCGATATTATACTGCTGTTGTAAGCTGCTTGCTCCATGGGTGCATTACAGAAGTATTGTGGATAAATAAAGAATGCTTATATTCAAGCCCACAAAATTTGTTATGTGTTTGCTATCTTGCTGTCCCAGGTTCCCTTTCGGAGGATGGGTGGGACAGAAATTTAATTAGCTTGTTAACTAAATCATTCCGTACATCGTCCCTTGAATATTCCCTTCAAAGGAAACTCTAAGAAGCACCTTGCTAGCTTCACTTCTTGTGTTGTTGTTTTTTAAAGATATGTTTTAGCCCCCAGAGCCATACAGAAAAGTTGGAACATGTAATAGCAACATCTGTTAAAGCTAATAGCAACACAAAACCAAATGAACAAGCAATATCTTCCAGGAGTCTAAGTTCAAAGTTTGTGTGATGTCTCCATTAAGAATACTTTGCGCCAATTACATTAGCGTGTGCTACTTCCATTAACTTTAGAATTAAGAGTCTTTTCCTAACATGGCAAAGACAAGGCTCAAGTAGAAACATGTCAACAGTGTCACATTCTATGATCTAGTTAAATCAATCTGCCATTTTAAAAAAGAAAACAACGCCACAGCATTATGGCATCTCGATACACACTCCCAATACACCTCCACTATAAAAATCCCGAATAAAGGTTATTTAGCTAATTTCTCCATCTTCCTGACAAACAAATCCTGGTCTTAGAATTATCGGCTCCTATTGAGAGAGACAGAACTCTGACAAATGCTGCTGGGAGTTTAAAAACATGACAATGTGGAATGATCAGTGCAATTCCTACTGAAAGCAGAGGAATTAACAATAATAATGAATCTGTGCTCCACACGGGCCTTTTTGGTGACAGGAAATTGACTAGTGTATCCCTAGCATATAATTTAAAAGCATGTGTGCGCTTGCAACTACTCAGCATACTTCTACTTAACATTCAAGTGCAAATTAAGCAGACTGTGGAACCAGTGGCAATAATTACAATTTATATAACAAATAAACCAGGCCTGGGAGCACTGAAGAGACACTGGTTTTCATTCTAAAGGGGACTCTTTAATTAAACTGTCTGCCCAAGAGAGTTCCTGCATGCTTCCATTCAAATAACAGTTTTGTAGGAGGTCTGTTGTCCTCTCCAGCCATTGTAATTAAAAAGGCACAATATTAAATGGAGCATATTTCTAAATAAAATAGATGTAACAGACCTAAACCATGGCAGAATGCATCAGGTGGCCTTAGAGGAACTGAAATCCATGCTTACGTATATTGGATGTTTGCTTGTTGTAGGTAAGGCAGAAGAATTTGCGAATTGTTCCTTGATACACGTATGTCTGTAACTGCACCCTTTGAGATGTAGGAGATGCTGCCAGGCTGCCACAGGTCTACCTGTAGTGCAGGAACCAACCTGTAATTCATATTTATTCAGTCTAGATTGAGAACATCCATGAATTTAATATATAAAAGGTCATCTTCTTCTTATGCACTCTAATAACATGTCAGAGATCATCCTCATGTTTAGGTACTTACTACAGCCTGAGAAAAGCAGATTTAATATTAACCATTGATCCTGAAATAGCCAAAAAAAACCTATGCTGAAATGAGTAATGTGTATAAGGCACAATTTCTTCAATTTAATTTTCAGCCCACGTGTTTTTATGTACATTTATAGTCTATAACTGTTTGATATACATCCTTGCAAAAATCATGTCAGAGGATATGTGCATGCTGCTTTAGTGATTTGGTGTCTGAAAATGAAAACCTAAAAAACCCCCCTAAAACAAGTACTCTCGTCTGCCACACGGCTACCATAATTCAACCAGTGATTAAATGTATTCTCTGCATCCGATTTCCTACACAGTAATTCTTCAAAATACTGTGTAGTCTCTTAATATTATATCAGATGATGTAGCCAGTAGATGTTGCTTTCAGAGTTTACTCTTCTAACAGGTCAACCAAAGGAAAGGAATCTGTCAATAAGTAGAAAGCATTTGGAGTTACAGCAACACATCCCTTGGAAAAGTGTCATGCAAAAGCTCTGGATGACAGCTCATTGGGCAAAGATAGTGCCAAATTGTTTATTTGTTTGTTTGTTTGTTTTAAAGCAAGGGGTATTTAAGGCGTAAGTCCTAAAGTCTGAAACCCAGACAATGAAACTAATTGTACAATCCTAGGGTGCACTGCTCAGAAGTAAAACCAAAGTTCAGTGAGTCTTACTTCCAGGTAAGGTGGCCTGGCATTGCAGCCCAAGACCAGTTGAAAACATAAGAGAGGGAAAAGAACATCTCTCTGAGGGGCAAGATTAGAGTATCTTCTTCCCCAAGTAGGTTTTTAATAAGAGGCCCAATGAGAAAAGACACATGGAATAATGGCAGTGGAAATCTTTTTACTGGGCAAACCTTAGCACCACTAGCTATGTCAGGCTGAAACAATTTTCCATTTGCAATAGCCACCGTGTGGTGAGGCTGAATTCCTACAACAAGTGTGGGGAGATAGGAACATAGGAAGGTGTATTATACACAGTCACACCATGTAGCTCACTATTGTCAACACTGACTGGCAATGGCTCTCCAGGGTTTTAGACAGGGGGCTCTCTCAGCCCTGACTTGAAATGTTGGCAGGGGCAGCCCATCCTGTTTTGCCACCTGAGGCAAAATGGGGAGGTGCCGGCCCCTAAAGTGGCTACTTCAGTTCGCTTCATGGGCGGCCCAGTCCTAGATGTTGGGAACTGAATCGTTGACCTGTCCCTAAACCACAGCATGAGTAAACAGAAGCTGAGAACTTATATTGCCCCACACTTCCCTCCCCCATTTTTCTCCTGGGGGAAAACATGGTTGCAGAGATTTGAACGAGGCATCGCACAGAATACATAAATTTGTCAAAGAATAGTAGCTTTACAAATTTGCCTAAGTACAGTGTGTTCACTTGGTGGAAAACACAAAAATGCCAAGGGTAAACTGAGAACGAACCAATTAGAATAAACCTTTTGTGGGCTTACATTTCTTTAGGTATAAACAAGTTCCTTCTTGGATAGATTCTCAACTTTATTACACTGGTTTCAAATTTATTTGCTTTTTCCCTTGAGGAAGGAAGAATGTTGGTAATGTGATAGGTGACTTAGATTTACAACATAAGCCAGAAGCACTCAGTATGTGCTTCTTAAAACATGTCTGCATTCTAAGGTCTCAAATTTACCTTGAAGGTAACCATAAAATTAAAGCAATTTGTATGTTATTGCTATCCTTTGGCTCTTTCACTCTTCAGCTTATCAACCTTTGTTGGGCTGATAGATTTGTAGAGGCAGAAATATGTGGCTGTTTTGCATGATGTTTGGGGATGGTGGAAGCGATGTTATCCTGCCCGCTATCAGGTAGCAACTGGCTGGTTCACAGCATGGCTATGTGTCCCACTTTGAAGAGGACAATCCTTGGTTTGAAGGACTGTCAGGGGGTAGTTCTCTATTGGAATGTTTGCAGGTCCTAGTTTAAAGATAAAGAGCCATAATAAGGGAGATCAGGAGGGATCTTGGATTTGTCCATCAATGGTCAGCACCTGGTCCATAAACTGAGCAACCACACAGGTCACTTGATCACAGTCTTCCCCATGATGGTAAAATGATTGTGTATGTGTATATTATCTCCTCCTCTTTATGGTGAAACATCTCCTCTATTTTGGCAATGTATAAGTGGCCACCCTATTTGATATCCCTATTGAGGAGGTCATGCCTGAAGGCTATCAATCATCTATCTATCTATCTATCTATCTATCTATCTATCTATCTATCTATCATTTTCTATCTGGTATCAGGCATGCCTGTATTTAAAAATACAGAAAACATTTAAGAATACAGATACTCAGGAATTCCTCATATGATAACAACTGATCATCATCTCTTACTTTTGTTCTTTATTTCTTGCTGTGCTGATAAGACTCTATTTTTCCCTAAGTTACACACATGGAGACAATAGTCTCCTAATTATAAGTGATGTTCTGCTAGAAAAGCATTGCAAAGGTGCTTTGGAGGAAATTGTTCATGACAGTACACAGCTACTGCTCATAAAAGTAAAAAATGTTTGTTGCTTAAAAAGGATTACAATAATATTAGAGGCATGCTTAATACAGAACTATATAAACGGTGTCAAAGTATGGGAATCAGACAGGGTTCATATGGTATAGAAAAATGTTTTCATGATGCCTCTCGCCCTGTCTTTTGCAAATGGCTTGTAACTAAGCACAGAACAAACTCTGTGGGCAAGGACCACCGCTTAGCCGTACAGTGCATGTTTTGCAAACAGGTGGTTCCAGAATCCATCCCTGGTATCTTCATTTAAAACAATCAGGCAAGCAATTTCGAAGTTCCTGCCACAATTCTGAGCTAAATGGACGAATAGTCTGATCTTGTATGAAGTAGCTTCTTATGCTATGGATTCCTATCAATCAAGCTGCATTCCTGTATTTATTTATAATTTATATACCACTTGATTGTAAAAACAACAACCTCAAAGCAGTTTCCTTTGGGGATGATCAGTTAGTGGCAGTAGGTGGGGCCAGAGACAAAAGTGGGAAGGGTTCGCAGGATTGCTTTGTTCTGGTCTTACCCTCACTTTCTTCGTCAGCCCATCTCTCTCATGTTTTTTTCCATTTCTCCACAACAACCACCACCACCACCCTTCCGTTCTTCTATCCTCCCTAAGCATTCATTCATGTTCTTACAATTATATACTGCCTCTTTGAATGCAGTGTAATGTGCATATGGCTCCCAGAAAGCCTGTAAGCTGCCATCTAAGCTCTTAACAGACCCAGAAGGACTTAGCTTCAGCAACTTGGTGGCCTCAAGTGCCTTCAGACCACAAGCCGGAATGAATAGATAGATGATAGATAGATAGATAGATAGATAGATAGAGATTGAGACGGAGATATGTGTGTCAATGATCCTTCAGAACATATTTAAAAATCTCTGATGAAACACTCTGCTCATTCTGTCCCTCAGTCCACAGGCCCCCAAACTCACCTCAAGTTGTTGAGAAAGGATCTTCAGTGTGTTTGCTGCTTTCTCATTCTCAGGAACAACCCGTAGCACTTTATCCCTGTTAAGGAATACTGAAATGAAACCCTAAGAATTCTTTTTTTCAAAAAGAAACATAAGTAAGAGGCAGGGAGGATAACAATAAAAATGTAGATGCAGATTTAACTACAGCTCACATACCGATCACAAATCAGTATCACCTTTTTTATGTCAATGTCTTGAATAATTCATATCATCACCTGGAGAAATGTGAACTCTCCCGCTTCGAGTTGTTAAAAAGGATGAAGAGCTGTGAATATTTGCTTCTTGTTGTCCTTATTAATTCGGGAAACGGGGGGGGGGGGGAGAGAGAGATCATCTCTCCCTATCCAATAATAAAGTATTAACAAAGAAACACCAAAACTTAACGGCTATTGTATAAAGGAAATAGCTTGGAGATGTGTAAACAGATAAAAACCTGATTCTGAAGCTCTGTAGCTCAATGGATATTGTCAGATAGGGAACAGATACTGAAAGTGACTGGTGACCTACAAAAATCTTAATTCTATTGGGTATGTGCCTGCTCCAGATGGATTAATACAGAAATAGAAAACTGTGGCCTTCCTGATGATCTTATGGACTGTAATTCCCATATCCTTTACCATTGGCTATACTAGCTAGAGTTGATGGAAGTTTGGAGTCCAACAGTATATATATGGTCACATGTTCTCACTCAGTCTTCATATCTTTTGTGGTAAATGTAAAATGCTACATTTCCTCCTTTCTTGGCTATTGAAGATCCCTGTTAAGATCTTATTTTAAAAGGTCTGATGTTTGAAATACTAGAGCTCATCAAACACAAATTATTTGCACCCTCTGAAAGCCTTGTGCCAAGATTTGAGATTTTTTAATTCTTAATGCCAGATTCTCCACTGCCTCACATATTGTGTCTGTGCATATTGAACATAAATTGACACCGTTTAGTCTACACAGTGACAAATACTTGCAGAAGTTGCAATGCACTTGAGAATTAGCCCATGTTTCTGGAATGCTGAATGCTTTGCTAGCTCAGGCCTGTAGTTAACATAAGAAGCGAGTCAATTGAAGTGACCTCCTTGATCTCTTGGGTAGGCAAAGCAGATAATAGTACTTAAAAACAAACTAATTAACACAGGGTGTTTATAACAAATATGCCAGGGTCTTCACATTTCTCTTCAACTGTTGGTAGTTTACACAGAGACCTTAGTTTAGAGACATGAAGGCTAGTGTTTACTTTTGTCCACTTAAACTGCCAACAACTGAAGAAGGGACTCTTTGAGTTTGCTATTTGTTCTATATAAATTACCAGCAGCCGCATCGCCAGCATTGCTTGGGAATTACCCAAAAAATCAATGTTGTTTTGAAATCAGAGTTTTAAATCACAGTTTCGAAAGGTTCAGTCTTGATTCAAAATGCTGTCCAAGTAAATCTGAACATAGACAAAAACCTGCTCCTTGATCTCAAGAACCATAATGCCAAATTTGGTTGTGATTTCTTAAAAGGTGTCCAAATGCACAGCAAACAGACAAACAACTTTCCAAAATATACAGTAGATGTGCATAGGTCAAAATAAACCTTCTCTTGCTTTTCTTCTGTTGATCATAGGTTTTTCTGGTTCTCAGTATTTTCAAAGCACCTTCCTTTGTTACAAACTTTACTGGCATCCGATATAAGTGAAATTTTTGTGTATGCTAATAAATTATGTAAGCACTTTCTGGAGCAACAAGCCTCGAGTGGTTCTCTTCCAATCCTAGCTGCTTTTGAAGAAATAAAAATGGTGAGTGGCATTGACAGCTAGTATGTTCACAGCCCATGTCCCTTAAAAGACAAAAAACAAACCTGAGTTGGCCACAACAGGAGGGAGGTTGATGTTGAACAGGGGCAGCCAAAATACTGCCCTTCAAATGCTTGGGACTAAAAAACCCATTATCCGTGACCATTGGCTATGCTGGTTGGGCATGATCAGAGTGGCAGTCTAAAGCATCTGGAGGATGCCAGCATCTGGGGGATACACCTCTGGTGTAGAGGAACAGAAGTCAACCGTTTTTCCTGATTCAGCGGTAAACAGCAGGTTTTGCCAGGGAATGTGATGTGGCAAATGGAAAACCTCTAGGAACCATGTTTTCTAGGTACGGGGCAAGCACGAGTGTGGATGAGCCCATAGTTGATACAGGTTGGAGGAGAAAAGGGGGAAGAAGGTCTCGGTTAAGTGTGGTCGGATTTGAGGTTTTAATGAAACATTATCCTCTCTTCCACATACTGACAGCGCTGCTTATAAGCAAGCATATGGATGTGCTTTAAAGAGTATGCAGATTATAGCTTTATAGTTAATAAATCACTTTAGAGGGTGATGAGAATATTAAATTAGTGACTCTGAAAAGGAAAGCTATTCACTGTTTGCACCACCAGCAGTAATTTACTTAATTCAGCAGTCAGACATACAGCCGCAGGCCCAATCCCTATGATACTTATACTTCAACCACCCACACGTAACCTCATTACGGAGGGTTACGTATAAGTGCCTCTGGCTAGCTTACAAATGTGTATATATTTTTTTCAAACTGAGAACCCTACGGGGGAACTATATAGTGCTAGATATAATCTCACAGGTATTTGGAAAAATATGTTTAAATTGAGAGGAGGAGGGAAAAATAATACTGTATTTTTAAAACCACCTTTCCATATCAATAAATGAATATGGTTATTAGCGCAGACAGGCAACATTTGCAAAATGTGCCTCATACTTTCTTAGGCATTGCCTGCGCTGCAGATTCCCAGACTCTCACTGATGCCAGATAAAGTTAACAAGGCACATAACTGCCTACGAGCTTGAGGCTATATGCGCTTGAAGAATTTTATCCACACTTGCTTCCAAATTAATTCAAACCCAGCTATGCCCACCTAAGGCTCTTTTATGCAATTATGTGCATGCTCTTACTCGTATTCCTGGAACGTTAACATACACAGCACCCTGAGGGTCAGCTATCTCATTGGTCTCAGGTGTATCTGTATGGAGCAAAATGTATGGACTGCACAGTTTTCCCACATGAAAATTTCCCAAGCAGTTTGACTCAAGTCAACCCTATTAAGAACCCACCTACTGGGAGCAAGCAGTAGCTTCTTGGTTCTTGCTTCACAAGGTGATGACTTCTCATACTTCCAAATTAGTACATATACTGTAACATTTTCTCATGCAGGTGTACCCTGAGGGCTGTTTTCCTCCTATGAGTCATGACTTGGTGTTGGGAGTCATGAACTGATAAATACACATGAACAAACATAACTCGAGTTTTCTAATTGGTACAGTGTACATCATTTGGTTCGGATGACAGAACTGCAGAGTGGCTTCACTGAAATAGGTACAAGTTATATTAAAATGCAGCTGATGTATCTGAGAATAAGCTGGCACCAAACAGTCAACCTCTTGAGAAAAGTCAAGTTTTATGCTCGGCTGTTGCAATATAATATCCCCTCCCCTTCAATTTGAAATGTATAAATCTGTTT
This sequence comes from Podarcis tiliguerta, assembly GCF_965153285.1. Lineage (NCBI taxonomy): Eukaryota > Metazoa > Chordata > Lepidosauria > Squamata > Lacertidae > Podarcis > Podarcis tiliguerta. The sequence goes on along the minus strand of NC_139540.1, from coordinate 33,609,171 downwards.
TTCTGCTAATGAGCAGAGAACACATCTTGTTTTCCCTTAGCTGCACTGCGCATCGTGTCTTGTTGTGAACTGCGGAGATAAAAGCACTTAAGTGTTTAATCTGAAGCAGAGAGAAAACTGAACATGACAGTTTCATGCTGCTTCACACAAATTCTAATATACACATCATGTTTTACTGCAAGCTAGTGCATTAGCCTGTCAGAAGTGTGGAGGCAATAAGACACCTACAGATCAGAGGTTAAACTTGGTATTCTTCAGATAGCTAGACTTTTGAACCTTATTACAGTCCTTTCTCTTTTCACCATGGAGATGATATGTACTTAATAACAATATGTAATTTTAATTAGGCTCAAATGTATGAAGGCTTATTAATGACTTTAGGATTGAGGCTAGACTATCATGTGACCGAAATGAAATGGTTGAACTGGTTTCCTGATTTCAATATTTTTTTAACAAAGACTTTTTCTAGAATGACCGCTCCCCCGCATAAAACAGGGGGCGACCTTTACGTGGATGCGCACAGCCCCTGGATCTGGAGCGGCTCCATCAGCATAGGCTTGGCTTTGCCTTCCCTCAGATGGGATACCTGGAGGTATCCACCTACCCCAGTCAGTTGTCCAATCCCACCTGGGGGAAGCGTTGCCAAGGAGATCAGGCCAGGTAGGGGAGGGATTACCTGCCCACACAATAGAGGGAGGATCTTACCTGGGAATCCTCATTTGGCTCCAGAGCTTATTGAAGGCTTATTAATGACTTTAGGATTAAGGCTAGAATATCAAGTGACTGAAATGAAATGGTTGACCTGGTTTCCTGATTTCAATATTTTTTAAAGAAAGACTTTTTCTAGAATTGGAATTTAGGAATCAGGGATTGTACCACTGGGATAACTTCCACAGGAAACCTTATCTCAATGTGGGGAAAAGATGTGAGTAGATACTGTATTCATTTTGCCAAAAATGTAGTTCTATTGGATCTACTTTAAATTATTTACATAATTCATTCATCCAACATAAGATTTTCAAAAGACTTTTTAATGATTTGCTGTATGCATTTTTAACTCTTATAAGATATGTTTACTAATGTAAACTATATGTTTACTAATGTAAACTAAATTTACATTATATACTGTATGTATGTACAATTTCAATCCTGCAAATTCAAAGGCAGCAGCTGAGTTGCTGTTTAGCTGAATACTCCTTAAGACTGTTCCTTCTTGTCAATTATTGAAAGTGCAGGTTCTGATGCAACTGTTATTTATACAAGTTTTACTAGAAATGAAAGTTAACATACAATAGATTTTTCCAAAGTTAATAACTGATCCCATTGGTTTCAATGGGATTTGAGACTGCTTAACTTTGGCTAGATTTTCTCTATAATAATTTATATCATTGGTTCAGGCAAGAGACCCTAAATAATGGCATAATGGTGATATTCTTGCTTCCCACGGATTATTAATTTAGTTTTGAGAAATGTATGCCTTATGGCTTGATCCAATTAGTTACTCAGCTAGCAGAACAATTTATAGGCTTGGGCTGGAAAATATTTTGTTTGTAAACATCAGATTTAACTGTTCACGTCCTAAGTACTTTGATTTTTTTTAAAAATTGTTTGTTTGCTTGCTTAATAAATAAAATTTATACACTGCTTGATTGTAAAAAATAAATAAAGTGAGTTACAAAAAAGATAGCTAGGAGGAGGGGATCCTGCGGGCGAAGACCTCTTCAACTACCTGTGAATGCACTAAAAGCTAATGTAGGTTTGGGGAACCTGTGACTCTCCAGCTGTTACTGGACTATTACTCCCATCATCGCTGACCACTGGCCATGCAGGCTGGGGTTCATGGGAGTTGGAGTTCAACACATCTGGACGGCGTCAGATTCTTGAACTACAGGGAAATAATTCATGAGTGATGTTGACGACAGTTGGTCTGTTTAATGTAACATTGTAAGAGTTTTCCTCTTTTTAAACAAGAAAAAAGGCAAGTGATCTCCGCTTAAAATTAACACGCTGATTATTCCAGTATGGCTTGTCTCTGATATTCCTTTGTTGTAGGGCAACATCTGGTACCTAACTACCAGTTGAAAGGTAAGTACCGCACATGCAATTTGATTGTGCAGCAAAAGCTGCCAGCTTTCAATCCTTTACTGCACACAATAAAATCTTTTTGGAATAGTTAATTTTATGCTATCTCTTTTCTTTTTCTCCGAGGCATTGTGCAGTCCTCGTTCCATTCCAATAGCATTTCAGCTGTGCTGCTGCTATTCCGACAGTTGTTAAAATGGAAAAGAAAGTTGCCTCTCTCACTTTGTAATATGCCACATACACATTTCATGAAGATCAGCATACTTTCGGTTAACTTTTATAAGACAAAGGTGAAAAACTGGATAGATGCACCATTGCTAGGCTATGTCTGTATCTAAAAACAAGCATTTCTCATGCAAATGCACATACCATTAGATCTTTTCAGTGAGTGATCAATTTAAAATAGGCTGTCCCTCTGCATTTTTACTAGGAACTAAGTTGCACAGTGGTAGACAGAAAGGTATTAATTAGGCAGCAAACTGAGGTAATGTAGCTTCCCCCACCTTTTACACCTACACATTAGGTGCAGGTGTTTGCCTATGTGCTTAGAGATCACCATGTGTGTAGGCTTTCCTGGAGGCTGGAACCCTGTGCAATTAAGAGTTCCACTGCACAGTGTCTAGAGATCCATGAGCATAGGCTTTCCTTCTGGAGAAATCCATGCCGAGGTGAATGTGGAGCCATGGGAAGGCTTGTGCTCTTGGAGCCAGTAGCACAGCCTCACTGTCCCCCTCATGTATAAAGTTTGAAGGGGGCTAGTGAGATACCCCCAAGTTTCAGTGAGCATAGTAGGGCTTTCTAAGAAATAACCAGGTTAAGAACATAAGAAGAACGCTGCTGGATCAGACCAAAGGCCCACCTAGTTCAACATCCCGTTCTCATAGTGGTCAACAAGATGCCTATGGGAAGTCCCCAAGCAGGGCATGAGTGCAAGAACACAACTCTTCCCAGTTGTGTTCCCCATCAACCAGGATTCAGAACCACCTCCAATATTGAGGTAGTACACATGGTCTTATCATCCATGAGTTTGTCTAATCTACTCTGAAAGTTCTACATTTTGGGGGCTGCCACAGCATCTGTAGTACTGCAGACCCTCCAAGTGTCCCTGTTTTCCAGGGACGTCCCGGATTTACAGAAGCTGTCCTGGTTTCTGATTTGATCCCAGAATCTCCCGCTTTTCCTCAGCATGTCCCTATTTTTATTGGAGAAATGTTGGAGGATACGGGGTTATCCAACCCCCAAGCCTGTCTGAAGGCAATCCAGTATAGGGAAGTTTTTGTAAATGTTTAATGTTTTATTATGTTTTTATATATGTTGGAAACTGCCCAGAGAGCCCAATAAAACGTGTGGCATAAAATTATCATCATGGAATGGAACATCCCTATTTTCATTGGATAAAAGTTGGAGGGCATGGTACTAAGTTCCGCAGTTTAACCATGTGGTGTATTTTAGATTTATAACCACCCCCACCCCCAGACACTGTGTTAAATGCTTAGGGTATTACACTGAAAGGATTCACTCTGGGAACCAGGGATAACATATTTCCCAATGCATTTTTTACTTTTAAGTAGTTCTAGGGATCACTCATCTGATAAGAGCAGTGGCATAGGGGAGGAAAATTATCCCCCCATAAACTTTGGGTCAGGGGCTTGCTTCCCTTATCTTTTGTAATACTGCTTAGCTACTCTTTCTAAAACTAAAGGGGTGTTTAGTTTTATTAACATTGGTAGGAATACAGTTAGAGGTTGTGTATATTATGAAAGCCCTCTTCTTTTCCCTCCACAATTCAATGCCAGCTTTGGAGGTGGTCTCTAGATCAGGAAAATGGCACAGGGAAAGGGTTAACTCTCCCGGGCCCCCAATGTCATCACTCCACTCAAATCCAGAACACCCTGCAACCGCTTTAAAGGATAAAGACATAAATGTTGAGAGATCCCATCATGTATTGTGCCATTTTACAGGTAAAATGTTTTAGATGGTTGTTATTGTTGTAAGTCTTAACTGGAAGGAAGCTAGTAAAACCTGCAATCACCTGGGGATTACTGTATTACCCAATTTATAGCTGAAAATGATCGCAAAAACAATTTATAGGTTCAGAGTTGAGTGAACAAGACCCCAAGGAATACTTCTAGTTCCTGCAGTAAGCCTGGTAGGGTACTATGGGGATGTCTGAGAAACAAGCAAGTTATAAATTAGATCTCCAATAGCTAACCTTAGCTGTTGATAAAAATGAATAGTTGCTAAAGGAGAGCGTCTGGTGAACAGTACTAAAGCCATTTTGGACAATACACTAAACCATAGTTTAGCATGACAAGAATGAACTGCAGCAAGCATTGGGCTTTCATACTCCTCTTTCTTTAGTGCAGCTACAAAGGGTTTGGGAAACTGTGGCTTTTGCTTTTGCTTAAACATAATAGGCCATGTCATGTTAAGCTTAAGTATGGTTAGGAAACAGGTCAATTTCAAACAACAGTTTGTGAAGTTGGTTTATTTTCACTAACCATGAAAGACACACAAAACTGTGGTTCATTTAAAATGGAAGCTGAAACTTCCAATCTCCTTGTGACTGTGCAGGAGAAGGAGAGGGCAGGTGGCAATGTGCAGACCCAGAGGAAGGAAGGCTTGATAAACCAATTTAATGGTCTTGCCTTCCAAGGATTTCTGGACCCAGTTCTGAAAGGGTGAAACTTGAACTAATACTTGATGCATCTGAGGAAATGAAAGTGGTTTTAAAGTTCTGACTTTCAAGGTAAAACTCTTACAGTTTAGGGTTAAAATGAAAACCTATTTTTCAACCGACATGGCGATTGGTTCCTTTGAGGTATGGATTTCAGGAAGGATCTGCTCTGACATCATGATGGATTGCAACAGTAGGATTACAGATGTTGGGGCCAGAGAAAGAGAGAGAGAGAGAGAGAGAGAGAGAGAGAGAGAGAGAGAGAGAAGGAACACTCTACAATCAACTTTTTTCCAAGTGTATGCAACAAAGCAGATAAGGACAAGCCGAGCACTGTACCTGCTTGGATGAGATAATAAGAACTTACATTTTGTAAACAACAACAATAATTTTATTATTTATACCCCGCCCATCTGGCTGGATTTCCCCCACTCTGGGCGGCTTCCAACAAAATATTAAAATACAATAGTGCGTCAAACATTAAAAGCTTCCCTAAACAGGGAAGATAGGAAACAGTGATCATTCCATCAACAATGATGGAGTCCAACAAAGTCCAACTCCATCTGCTGCTCTTGAATTGTCTCCTTTCCAGGTGGTTTTATAAGAATTACTATTTGACTTGTGCTTGAGTTTGCTTTTTTCCTCCAGCCTCCCTCCTTTTTTCTTTTGTGCCTTATCTTTTCAACGGTAATACTGCAAAAAGAAACTGTTTTAACTGAGTCTATGTAAGCCTTCTGAGGAGGCTTTTTGGCTGAAGAATGGGATGCAACCACTCTGCACAAACAAACAGAGAGGAAGGGCCGTGGGGATGGGGAGGTCAGTGTGGTGCAAATGCACTATCAGGACGACTAGACTGGTTCTGCCTGTGTGTTTCCACCACACTGATCTCACCAGTACCTTTCCCTCCCAGTAAGCAGCAGCAATTCAGCTGTCAGGAGGTTAGGCGAGCACTGCTGCCCGCTACTGATTAAATTTATATATTGTAAGCTCTGGCTCTCTCTGCTATTTTTGTTTTTTTTATTCCGCTTTTAGACTTGGCTGTTTTGGGTTATTTCTGTACTTGTTTATACTTTGTTGGCCATCAATTCCTTTTTGGATGGAAACAGTAGTGCATACATTGTTTTATAAATAAATGCATCAAATTTTTATTTTGAAAAAATTATCTTATTTACAGTCATCTTCAGAATTCAATTTATTCTTCTTATATAAACAGAATGGAAGTCCCACCCACCCCCCAAGTTCTGTACATAGTTCAAGGCTGAAATCCTATGTACATTTACTTAAGAGTAAGTCTCACTGAAGTTAGTGGAACTTTTCTGAGTTAACTGTATAAGGAATGTGTTGTAAGGCAATCATATGACTCTTGTTGAGATCTTTGATTGATCAAGAATTTACTGACAAACAAATATTCTTCTGGAAAATGGTGACTCTTCCAATAACCACTGTATAATAACAAAGCTTTTACAAGGGTATACTGCCTGCCCAGTTTTAACTAGTATCTAAAACCTTTAATGTTTAAAGTAAAAACTATCACTTAAAATTAAAAGATAAAAGGATCTCTCTTTAGTGCCTGCTTGAGAACACTTTTATGAATAATTCCTAAATAGTATGGATGTTTGGCAAGCATCTATTTTTATCCTGCATTATAGTATTCACAAACTTTATAAAAAGAAGCTCATATCAATCATCGGATTCTACTTTGCTTAATACAATAAATTGCACATTGTAATTTATAAGCTACATAACCAACTTACTCCAGTGCAATCCCACTCAAGTTAGGTTAAGACTGTGTATTCATTTTATTGTTAAGTAGTTTTGGTGGTTCTGCCTCGGCAATTCTCAGAGTAGTTTAACAATTAATCCCTCTTCCCAGGGAACTCTGGGAATTGTAGCTCTGTGAGAAGAATAAGGGTCTCCTAACAACTCTCAGCACCCTGCAGTTCCCAGAATTACTTGGGGGAAGCCATGCCTGTTTAAGGTAGCATGATACTGCTTTAAATGTATAGAACAGATGAAGCAAGAAATTGCATGGCCATCTGTCAGGGATGCAATAATCTGAGTGGGGGTGGGGTGGGATTAAATTACCTCAAAGGCCCCTTCAAAATTTTATACTTCTCTGAGGACAGAGGTTTGCATTTACCACAACAGAAGAGTAACAGCAACATGGATTCATTGTTCAAGAGCCCTGAAGAACTTTTACAGTATGACTGAGAAAAACAGAGACAGAGAGAGAAATAACTATGGTAGTTACAAAAGGGATTTGATGTGGTGGGAAACTTTAAACCTGAAGGCTTCATCGAAGCCTAAAGGCAACTTAAATAACGTGGACATTCTTTTATTGTTCACAAAGAGTACTAATTTCATTGTACTGGCAACAACTGCTCTCTTCAATTTTTTTAATCCCCTTAAGTTCTAGCTTGCCTATCGTTCCTTCAGTGAACTTTGTTCTTGTGCTACTAATCACAAGCCTAAGCAATCTTCTTGCAGCATTCATTAAGTTTTTGGCCTCTCTTGACATCATCAGGAAGGGTCAAAATTGTGGGGGGTTGTTTTTCACCAGGAAGATACCTGCAAGTAGGCACTGGACTCAGACCAGAAAGCAGCTGTCATGTGTTAAGTGCTCTGTCACTGCTAGTGACCTAGGGGTGAAATCCTTTATATCGTATTACCCGTTCCATGTACTTTCTTTTCCTAAAGCGTATGGAATGTTTTTTAAACTTCAGTGAATGGTTGTGTTTTAACTGTGGAATTCGCATGCCTAGCCTTAGTAGTTTAATAAAAATGAAAAGGGCAAGGCCATTCTGACTTCCTTCTGCTTATCTTGAACCACCTAAAAAAGCACCACTTTGAATGAATCCTACACAGACTGTGCACTGAAAAAGGTATCGTTTTACTAGCATTGCTCTATAAGGTAAGCAATTTCTGAAGCCACAGCCAGTTATTTTGAGAATGTTGTACATCACATGCACTATTTGGTTGTCCACACTAAACAGAATTAAATTGGGGAAGGATTACTGTATTTTTCAGTGTATAAGACTAGGTCTTTTTCCTAAAAAATAATGTCAAAAATTAGGGGGCGCCTTATACATGGATACATCTCCCCCATTTTCTTAAATCTGAGTCCCTCCCAAAAAAGGGGGCGTCTTATACATGGAGGCGTCTTATAGACGGAAAAATACGGTAGGTGAATTCTTGGCATTTAACAGAAGAGCCTACTGCAATAATGAAAGTCAATGCTCAACTTTGTTTAAAGCATCTTTCCAATATGAGACATTTCCCTTGTATTCCAGGGTCACTTGTGAAAATTATTTTTCTATCTTGTCTATTTTGCAAAAAGCAGGTTGCATAAAAACAGGATGCATAATTGTTAATGCCAACTGTGTATTTTTTTAAAGGCACTTAAACACAAAAATATAACATTGAACCACTTATTTGTAGTTCAGTTGGCTGTGCTTTGGCTGGGGACATGGGAAGGTGTTCTATATTGTGTCTGATTATCTCTGTATTATCTACCCTGGCGGGTAGCAGCTTTCCAGGGCCTCCGATGAAATCTTTTCCCCATCTCCTAGTCTTTCTTCTACATAATATACATGAGCCATGGTATCTGCCCTAGTTCCCAGCTATGGAAGTGCTAAGACTACAGCTATTGAGGAAAGGATTTTGCTATTGAGGAAAGGATTTTGCATTTGTACTAAAATTACAGTTGTAGGTAGGAGCTTCCACTATAGCAGAGGTGGGGAACCTTTGGCTCGCTGGATGTGGTTGGACTAAAACTCCTTCCATCCCTAATCATTAGTGATAGCGGAATCCAAAAAATACCTAAAAGGCCACAGGGTCCCCATCCCTTCTAAGCTGGAGCTAGTGCTGGTAAAAGGCATCAGAAAAATTCAAAAGCGGAAGTTGGATTTGCACAGCAGCTGTTCTGAGCTTCAAGGAATTATTTGACTACATTAGCGAAACGACAATCTCCACAACTGGAATGGAGAGAACTCTGTTGCTCTGGCCTGGCGGTGGACTTGAAGTTCTGCTCCGTCCTGCTCTAAGTATTATCTGCCATTCCATCATGGGGAGGTGGGTAGGGGGTGGAACATATTGTATTTTTACCTGCATCTTCCTCTTGCCAGTATCATGCCAGCCTAGTTCTTGTGTCATTTCACACCTATTTGGTTACTTGCTTATGGGTCTTAAAACGTTTGATTTTATTTGTTTGTTTTCAGAATGCATTCTCACCAAGGTTTCAAGACGGCTAGCAACAAAAACATGTACAAGAAAAAAAGAGAACAAAATTTAATTGTAGTCTGTCATATTATGCTTGTGAGTCAGAGAGGAATGCTGTGGAAGGGCTTATAGATGTTAATAACAACAATCCATTTTGGTTTAATCAGTGGCCACCTCTATTAGCATAGGCTGTCCATCATTAATATCAATGGGTCTTCCAACTGAGTAAATGTTAAGGCTGCAACCCTGTGCACAAGTTTGTGGGAATTGTGGGGATTGAGCTAAAAGACGAAAAATAATTCACTTCCAAATGAATCTTCATTTCTGTTCTGGCTACTTTTCTGTGTGTCTAAGCTTCAAGTCTTAGGCTTCAGTCTTATATACTGTACACACTTAACTGGGAGTAAGTTCTGTTTAGCTCAACAGGACTTACTTGTCTGACATAGGTCAGCTTGCACTGCCAATTCCGAGAGCTGTGGTTTGCCACGATGCTTTGCAATTTGTAAATTCAAATTATTGTATGCAGTGCCATTTTTCTAGAAAAAGAAGTGCCAGAACTCACCATGGGTATCTCCCTTGTTCTCTTATAATGGAAATGGCACCCACCTGAGAGGTGTTCCAGGTGGGGGGGGGGGAGCCCTGCACAACATCATCTACTGTGAAAAGGATCTAGGAGTCTTAGCAGACCACAAGCTTAACAAGAGTCAACAGTATAATGCAGCAGCAAAAAGAAAGCTGATGCAATTTAGGCTGCATCAACTGGAGTCTAACAACCAAATCAAGGGAAGTCATAATCTTGCTCTATTCTGCCTTGGTCAGACTCCACTTTGAGTCCTGTGTCCAGTTCTGGGCACCACAGTTCAAGAAGGATATTGACAAGCTGGAAGGTCTGAGGAGGGTGACAATGATGCTAAAGGGGTCTGGAAACCAAGCCTTATCAGCAAAGTAGAATGCCTATTAGCATTCATACTAACGTCAGGTGTACTGTACTGTATACTCCTGAAGACTCAAGGGCTGTCCGCAAGGAACCTTCGGATCCTTCTACATTGCAGAACTCAGTTCAGTCCCCAGCCAGCATGGCCAGCGGCCAAGGAGGATGAGACCTTTAGACATCCCTAAAATTGCACCGGCCATCCTGAAAATCCAACAACATCTCGAAAGCCACGGTTCCCTCACCCCTGACTGAAGTAATTAAGTAAGTGAGATATGAACAATCAAGGTCCTCCCACGCTAAATCGAAGAGCACAATTATAACGATTCACAATTCTCCAACAGTTGCTGCCATCAGCCCGTGCAAAGTGCAAAATGAGAGCAAGAGAGGCGCTACTTCCGCGCCCTGGTTGCTCCCACGAGCCCCAGCCAGCACGCCCAATGGTCAGGGATGAGGGGAGCTGGAGCGCAGCAGCCTCTGGAGAGGCAACTAGGTTGGAGAGGGCTGCGCTCGGCACACTTACCCGGCGTAGCGGCTGCCGTAAGCGGAGCTTCGTCCTGCCACAGCCTGCAGGAGCAGCGGCAGCAGCAGCAGCAGCAGCAGCGGCCGGAGCGGGAGAAAAGGCGCAGGCGCCGCCGCCTGAAGTTTCATGGTCGCGTCGCGGGAGCAGCCAGGATGGAGCTGCTCTGCGCGCCCCTCCGCCTCTGCCGGGCGTACAAAGGAGCCGGCCCGCCAGAGCCAGGAGGCAGGAGGGAGGAGCAGCAGCGTGGATCAGCCTCCACCCCCGGCGCGCTTTTCTTTTCTGGGAGGGGCGCGGGGAGCGGGGCGGGGGGACTGGCTGTTTTGCGGCTGGAGCAACAGGCAAGTTCACTGGGAAGAAAGTTGAGCGCGCTTCTCCCGCCGTGGGGGGGGGGGGGGGGGGCTCGACGGAGACCAATAGAGGAGGCGCGCAAGTTTTTAAGCGGAGTCCAAAGAGCGCAAATGAGGATACATATATACAAGCTGAGTTGTATATATGGAGGGGCTTACAGCATTAACACCCCGAGAAGGACTTCAATTTCTCTCATAGCCTAAGCCTTGGATTCAAGCAGGAATTAAGCTTGACAACAGGAAGATACAATGAGAGGCAAAGGAGGTGCTGTGGGATTGGTGGACGTCAATGTTTCTTTTCCTTTTTAGTGTTTATATTATTAATTTGTAAGATTTGGATTTTTATATGCTTGTTTTTGTGTATTGTTATTTTTTGTGTTTTTTGTTGTTGTGTGGAAGATACTAATAAAATTTACTATTTAATAAATTATAATAATAAAACAAAGAAATTAAGCTTGGCTTTCCCTCTCGTCCTTCTTCCTTCTGCCTGCTGGTAGCCACCCCCCCCCTCTCACACACACATATACACACCTCTCAGCTAGTGCTTTTGTCCTCCTGTCTATCAACAAGTTGAGGGAAAGGGGCCTACCCATTTGACATCTGGCACGGAGCCACTTCCTTTGTTACCCTAATGACCCTTCCTTAGGGCCATTACCAAGAAGCTGGCTTGGCCACTCCAACAACTGAATCCTTGCTGGATCCAGGAATTAGAAGGGACTCAGACGTACAGCCTAATCCTGCCTCCCGAACTCACAACAATATTTACTATTGATGGAGGACTGGCTTGTACCTCTTTTGTCAGCTAGCTACACATCGCTACACATCACTACACATCTAAAAGAGTAGTGCTGAAACAAAGGTCACCCATCTGTATACTGAAAGCGTAATAAAGATAGAATGAAAAGATATTTTACATGCACATACAAAATAAAAACGTTCCCATGGGTGGCTTCTCCAAAGAACTGTGATTCTTAAAGGGCTTTAATTTCAGCTGAGCTCTTGGTGGCAAAAGCTAAGTTGCACTCCTGGGAGGCCACTGCAGAACATGCAGTTGAACTTTGCACTGATGATAAATAATGATGACGATGGTGGATGTGTAGGGATGTATTTAGACTGCAAGCTCCCTGGGTCTTGCACTGTGCACATGGATGGTTGGATGCAAATAATAATAATTTCTGAGGGAACTGTGCAAAATGTACTCTAATGCACCTTACAGCAGTGCCAGTGGGCAGCAGCTCTCTGAGCAAAGGTGAGTAGGTGAGACTCATTTTAATTTCCCACAATGCATTGCTTTGTGAAATGTGCCTGGTGAACTCATAACCATGGGCGTAGCCAGGATTTTTGTGGGGGGAGGCAGAACCTCCATTATGTTACGGGGAGGCAGAACCTCTATTATGCTATGTATTTTTATTGATTTAGGGGGGCAGCTGCCCCTCCCTGCCCCCCCCGGCTACTCCCATGCTCATAATGCTGAGAAGGTAGGATATTAAGTGGTGCCCAGAGCAAACATCACTGGTGGGTGTTGTGAACTCCCCAAGGAGGCCAGTTCCTGACTAGCTCACAAGTCGACAATTGGTCAGTACAGCTATTCCTTTTTGGGACGCTGAAAAACAGCCACATGCCTGAGGCCATCTAAGGAATTCATGGCACATGTGTGATTTGGACCACTGTTTTCTTTGATCACAGCTCAGTCTATTCCCTATGCTGTTGCTGCTTTCTCTTTGTGAGTTGAAGCTATAAAACTAAATTGTGGGGTTTAAAATTTTGTTCCCTGGTTGTATTTGAATATGTGAATGCATCTTCAGCATTTTCTAATTTGAATCAATTCTAGTTCTGCAAAAGAAAAGCCTGCAACTTTGTAGAAGACATTGATCTTCTGCAGAGAGCTTCAAACACACACAACATATCTTTATGTACTTTAAAATTAATACCACTTAAAATAAAAATCTCTCTAAGGCAGTTTATAGTAAAAATAGAATAGTAAAAATGAAAAAAAACATTCAGTAAAATTGCCTTAAAACTGGATCACAACAAGATAAAAGCACAAATGTATATCACAAAACTGAGCATTCTGTCTCACCCAAATTCTCCTAGCCATTTTCCAAGCAACTTTTAAAAACCTTGACTTCCGATGATGCAGCAGAGAGTGGGGGGGGGGGGGACGGGGGGACAACTGGCTATATGTGTAAAAGTTTCCCCACATATCTCTGGATCTAAGCCAAAAGCACATTTCTTTGTGTACCATTTGTGACTGTAGTAAGAGCTCTTTCCATCCCCTGCTCTAACACAATGAGAAACATGAAGGAAGATTATAAAATATTTTTATATGTCTAACTTAGGGAATGGTATAGCAGCACAGAGCTATACCAAATTATTAATGGTGTGATCCTATTTATGGCTTACTGAGAAGCAATCTCCATTGAGTTCAATGGTACTTATTTCCAGGAAAGTGTGTTTAGGATTTGAGCCCAAATCATTCTTGGCCCCATGTTGACACCAGGATAATAATAATAATAATAATAAGGCAAGTGTATGAGCCTATCATTCTGTGTTTTAAATGTGCTGCATAGTACAATATGCCACAAGCCTGCATCTTAGATCACAGGAGATGGTTGCCTATTTACCCCTGAGAAACAAATGTGCAGATATGGATCTTTACAAATGTATCCCAAGGTGGTGGTGTTTTATTTCTTTGTTACTCAAAAACTAGTTAAAAACAGAGGTTCACACCGATCACAGGAAAGCAAAAGCTTTGCCATCAGTCTGACCTATTGCTTTCTCCTGACATTTGACAGTTTAATTGGCAGTGCCTCATGTGGTGGGTGCCTGTGTGCCGGCAGGGTTAATCCCATATAGCACATGCTCGTGCTTTGCAAAGCCCTTGCAGAGAAACAACAATAATAAATAGCTGGCGGCATCTGGTCAACAAAAGGGGGTGTATTCCAGCAACAAAAGGATTTGGCATCTTGGCATTTCACAGTTTGCAAACAACATAATCCACATGGCAAAGGCACCGGTAAGCCACCAAATGCTGTTCTAATTCTGAGGCTGGTTCTCAAAGAGTCTTCTAAAAGTGTTCCTGAAGTCAGATGAATGACTTGTGTCTGGCTTGTGTGTTGCAGCCAGCAGAGATCAAGCGACATGCTTGCCTTTATTTTTGTGTGATGCAGAGAGTTCATTCTCCCCGTTCTAGTACTTCAAGGGTTGCAAAAGCCTACCCAGAAGTGCATAGCTTCTCCCACCCCCACCCTCTCCCACTCAATCTTTCTATATATACTACCCAAGTGAGCTGCTCCTTTGGCGAAAAACCAAGCAGATGTGGACCAGCTTCAGCCATTCCGGAGATATAGATCTATTTAATGGCCTCAGCTGTTACTGCAGATTCCCAATCCCACCCTGCCACTCCCTCCTCCAGGAGCCTCCCAACGTCCAATTGCTACACCATGCTAATTCAGTAGCATGTTTACACATGCTATGAAATCATTCCAGAGCAGATCAATAAATAGTTTGTGGGGTGGGTAAATGTAGGAAACGTGCATGTGGTCAAAGGGTGCAGTTCCGCAACCACTTAAGCCTTATCGGATTTCCTCTGCGAAGGGTCAGTGGATGAGCTCACTGTCATATCCACAGCCCTTCATATTTTTGTTTTCTGCTTGCCCGCCACCCAGGCTAGGCTAGTTGTTGCTGTTGCTGTTGCTGTCGTTGTTCCTTTCATTTCTAAACCACTTTATACTTTTAAGAAAAAACCCTCAAAGCAGTTTACAAACTACATTAAACAGGGGCAGACTTGGGTGATGTCCTGGACTAACTAGCACAAACATTTTCATGAACAACTGAAAACAACAGAGGCAACGGAAGTTGAGTTTTATTTGTTCATACTGATATGGAATAATTTAGATACAAAGGCATCTCTAGGCAGGGGCGGAGGAAGGGGAGAGCGGTGGGGGCGGTCCGCCCCGGGTGTCACCACTGAGGAGGGTGACAAAATGCCGGGTGGCACTCACTGTGGGGCCTGCAGCATGCCCAAGCCACGTGTCTCTCCTGGGAGTGACGCGGTGGCTTGAGCTCCTGCAGACTCTGTGCTGCCCCAAACGGTCTGCCTGCTGCCTCACCCTCAGCTGTAGGGTGGCTGAGTGGGAGAAGGCAGGCAGACTCCTCGGAGGCCCCGCGGAGCATCCCGCCCCGGCTGGCCCTGCCCCACGGGCGGCTGGCCCTGCCCCCATGGGCGGCTGGTCCCACCCGTGGGCGCCGGGCATGCACACTGCCCTAGGCGCCTGATCGGCTTGCTCCGCCGCTGTCTCTAGGTTCACTTCCACAATATAATGCAGATGACTAATAGTACACAACTCAAACTATTCACAGCTGCAAGGTTTTAATACTAGCCTATCATTATATTCCTGGTTTAAAACCCCAAGTAGGAAGATAAATACTATGTAAACATACACACATGGTGCCTATAATAATACAGCATTAGGCATATTGTGTACACAAAATTATATTAAAGATAGGCAAAAAAGAAACAGTGCTCAGATGTTGATAATCCATCTGTCACCTGCAAGGGTAGCCCAAGTTACTGATGATGCCTGCTTGATTAATATTATCATATAGTATGTCTTAACTTGCGTACTGAGAATAACATCTGAAGTCTGTGTACAAAGAAAATGTTCCACATTTCATATTTACACATAAGCTTAAATTAGGAAACACCAAGCTACACATGTTCTCATAAATTACAGTGGTACCTCAGGTTACATACGCTTCAGGTTACAGACTCCGCTAACCCAGAAATAGTGCTTCAGGTTAAGAACTTTGCTTCAGGATGAGAACAGAAATCGTGCTCCGGCAATGCGGCAGCAGCAGGAGGCCCCATTAGCTAAAGTGGTGCTTCAGGTTAAGAACAGTTTCAGGTTAAGTACGGACCTCTGGAACGAATTAAGTACTTAACCCGAGGTACCACTGTACTTTGTCAGTTAAAAAGTATGTCCTTCCAAGCTTCTGGAGATAAAATATTCAGAATTGGAGCTGGCTTTTCTGGGTCTAATATGAGCTGCAATGGTGGCATGATGGTTCCGAACAGGTATAGCGCAGGGTATGGTGGGTAATTTCATGAAAAGAAGAGGCAGGTAGAAGATAAGTTCTGAATCCTTTCCTTTCCTAAGCTTCACTCTATGACACTGCCTCCTCCCCAGTTTATCTTTGTTGTTGTTGTTTAGTCGTTTAGTCGTGTCCGACTCTTCGTGACCCCATGGACCAAAGTACACCAGGCACTTCTGTCTTCCACTGCCTCCCGCAGTTTTAGTCCAGTGCAATTCCTAGACTTAGGGAAAAAACAGATGACCAGGACAGAGAAAAATGACAGGAGGAAGTTGGAGGGGGACATTGGGTATGTGAAGAGTTCAAACATCCCACAATTATCCCTTTCTTCTCATGGTCACCAACCTCCTGTAGTGGGTCTGCTATCATCACATCTAGACAGACTCAGAGGCAACAAGTTAAACTTAAAGACCAAGTGAGTGTGCATGTTGAACTATTGTATCACATATATATGCTGCAACTGTGAAAAAGGGAAATCTTAAGGAGTAAGAAGAAGAGAGAGTTGCCATGTTCAGAAGCCTGATATTTCAGAAAACGTTGTTGGCATCCACCTGTCCTGAGAGGCAATGGAGTGCCCCTCTGCGGGTGAAGTCAAATCACTGTCTTTACAGCACCAAAGTAACCTCCCCAGGGCACAAGCTGGGCAGTGTGTATGGAGGTCCTGGGTTTTCTAGACAAGAACCCCCTCTTGGCCTCACTGATGTGGACAAAAGGAAAGCAGAGCAATATGTTTGGCACCAGCTTGGCTGCAGGACAGGAATTGCCAAAAGAAGGCATATGAGGTGCCACCCAACTGCCTTAGGGAGTGCACACTGGACTGGTGTAAGGTTTACTCCTTAGCTTTTTCTTCTCCTGAAGATATCCTGCAAGACAGCAGAGGTTTAGGAGCAGGGTTTTCCTTCTTCTAGAGAGGCTATCTTCCCAGGTGGATGAGCCCCATCTGCCCCTCATTTCCACCATCCCTGAGCGTTGGCCATGATAGCTGGGGCTGATGGGAGTTAGAATCCAAAAATCTCGAGGCGCACTTGTTTCGCCACCCTTGAATATTGTGTCCATTCTTCACCGATATCTAAATTCTGGGCATGAATTTTGAGAACCTACTAAAAGGGAAGCATATGCTATCATGCATCATAATATATATTAAAGCAAAGTTGTTGTGCTGGTCCCGAGGGTTAACCGTGCGGCGAGGTCCAAGTCCAGTCCAAGGTCGAGGGTGCGGTATGGAGGCTGTCTGTCAAAGCTGAAGCGGGATCCAAGGCAGGGAGTTGGGTGAGATCAGGAACTCTGGCAGAAGAGAAGGACAGGGTGCAGGCAGGAACAGGCTACCAACAATGTTGCTCCCGTAACCTGGGACTGGGACTGGCTGGCTTTTATCTGCCCCGAGGCATAGGGCGGCCCCGGTCCACAGGTGACTCGCCTCTCCTGGCCTGGAGGCGAGCACTCCTCCTGCAGGAACTTAGTTCCCTCCACCTTTCTGCCCTGAGCCTCTGCAGCTCAGGAGAGGCTGGAGGATTACCGGACCTAGAGGCAACCTTAGCTTCCTCTGACGGGGCTGAGAGTGGAGCACCTGCAGGCAATTGGTCCTCCATCACCTCAGGAGCCAGAGCAGACTCAGCTGGTGCCTGCACCTGAGGATCCAGCACAGGTGAGGACCCTTCAGGCTCAAGCCCCAGCCCCGGCCCAGCTGGTTCTGGAGGCGGGGACTCCTGTGCAGGCTGGGATTCTCAGGTTCAGCCTCCGAGTCCAAATCCCAGGCCATCACAGTTGTATTGCAAAAACACACTGGTAGCTTCTGAAAGTCCTGAGCTCTCTCATTACAGCAGCACACAAGCTGCTTAGGAACAGAATAATTTCCTGCCATCTAGTGTCAGAAACAATGTAGTTTATGCCTTTTGACATTAATGGAGTTTATATAGTTTCTCTGATGAGCAGAATATTGCCAAATGCACACTTATGAAGTTTCAAAATAGAGGTACAGCTTTTATTAATGCTTTAGCCTTAGCATAAGCAGTTTTTTATATATGGCAAGATGATATCTGTCTTACCAAGCTTACTGTATTTGCTTAAAATCCAATATATTGTTTATAGATCTCACTGTTACAGACATGCAGGATTATAGCAGAACATGGCATATTTTTCAAAAGCTCCATAGGCTATTCTACACCCCACACTGTGTTTAATATGCTAAATAATATTAACAGGATTGCCCTATGAACAGAGGCCTTTAAAGGAAACTTCATAAGAGTGCCAAACTCTTGCATGGTATATCAGAGCACAGGACAGAACTAGTAAGAATAAAATAAAATTGAATGCATTTAATGACGTATAAACTCAAGGATAATTGCAAAATGGTTGGACTTGTATAATGTACAGATAGGGACGAGAATTGCAACTTACATATCATGATTCCCAAAGAGTCCTGAGTCAATAACAGGTCTTGCCAACTGTGCTAGCGACCTTGGAAAACCTTCAGCCAATAACAGATGAGGCCTTTACTACAATGCATCTGAATTTCCAGCTGTCTATTTAAAGGGATGATAGCAATGCCAGGTTTCAACACCCTGGAGCTGTGCTATATGAAAGAAAGAACACCCACTGTCTTTTGTGAAGTTGTGACAATGCTGAATATAAGCTAGTCATGCTGTCATGAATGTGAATTCCCAAGGTGAATGGGGACCTGGAAGTTACATGCATTCTATTGTCATCTGGGCCCAGTGTAAGGGCAGTATGGGAGCTAAGCTGTAGTCAGTGGCCTGAGGTATGCCAGAAACTGGGAACCAGGAGCATCTCCAGGGAATCTGACTCAAGGGATGAAGTCAGATCTGAAGAGGAACCTGAAGCCAGAACAGAAGAAGCAGCAGCTGTCAGATCTTCAGGGCAAACAAGGCATCAGAGCAAGCCAGAGAAAAGGACAAAATAACAATGAACAAACACCAAAGCTCAGGAAGGCTAAGTTGCTAAGGCAAGGCTTAGCTGGGGCATTAAGCCCTCTTATACACCTTCCTCTCCAAGGGTGTCCAATGGCCAACCTAGTTGGGCAGAATCAGTGCAGTGCCTGAGGGCACATCATTGCCTAGGTCAGTGTAGCTAATGTAGTGCCACCCAATGTTGTGGACTACAACTACCACCACATGTAACCACTGAATATGCTGGCTGGGACTGATAGGAGCTGTAGCCCATAACATATGAAGGACACCACGTTGGCTACCATTGGGCTAGGTAGATGTGGAAACCTGCTGTTTAGTGGTGACATGGTGTCATCTATACATAGATCCAAATGCTACCCGGCTGACCACACACATCAAGAGGGAAATATGGGTCTGTTCTAAACGGGACTGTGTATTTCATCTTATTAGCATAGTTGTGATAGTGTGTAATTTCCATTTTATACCATTGCTGGGAGTAAGAGGCAAATAATATTAGGCCATCCAAAATTCAAGGAAAGAGTGCTTGGTCTTTATGCTTTCATTTCCCAGCAGAAAAATGTGTGGCTGCTTCATTAAAAACTAGGAGGTTTCTGCAAGGCTACCAAAATGTCAGAATAGGTTTCACAATCATTGCAATCACGTAACCCAGATTTCAGCAGCAAGCCTCCTCTCATGACAAATAAACAGAATCCTAGAATATGCATAGTTAATTTAACACTGTCAAATTGGTTCACACCTTCTGACACTTATTCCACACAACTCTATGAAGGGAATTGTTTAGAGCAAATGATGACTCAGTGATGTTCTAGTGACTAACAGGGGGTGCATGCTACAGGAACAACCAGTTTATAATGGGGAGAACATTGGGTGTATGCTTTTTGATGTTATGATTGGTACATGTACTGATACTGTTTTGAATTTATAAAAGTTTCCAGCTTGCTAGGACCTCAATGAACTGTATCCCAACGCGTAAGTTAGAACCGACTTTAAAATGTTACCACTGTTAAGTCAAAGTCTTCATGCATATTGATGAAGGCATTTTGACAGCTCTCTCCTCTACTAAAACAGCTCCATCTACATCAGTGTGCTTGCTTGTGGTTTTAAAAGCTCAGTGCGTATCTTATTCCAAACCACATGAGCTCTGCTTGCTACAAGCTTCACAAGTTTCAGTAAATATTCATGCAAGTTTAGACTTCAGTTGTATACTGAATCAGCAGAATAATATTGCAAATAAAATATCCAGTGCCATCTTCACCTGGGTTAAACTTTCATTTTTATTCACATCCTGCATGATGTTGGATCACAAAATGTTTAAGAATGCAGCATTTAATGAAGATAATAATCTGAATAAGTATGATATATGTTAAAGTTACTGGGCAGAAAATGTCAGTCAAAAACTTACTGAGTACATCCTCATGTCTTGGTGCTCTGCTCGACAGTCTACAAGTTTTGTTTATGTAAATGTGGTACAAATCCCTACAGATCTAGGAGAGGACTAATGATTAGTGGTGCTTAAATTCTTATAGTGTTCCTTGTTTCACCATAACAATAACACCAAACTTTATTTTGGCTAAAGTACAGTTTGAATTACATGCAAATCCCAACTATTAGCTACCACTTTTTAAATGCAAAAGGGACTGGTTGGTATCACTTTAAATTCATTATTCTGTCTTAATTATTTCAGGAGATATGGAAAACCTTGTAGCTTTTAGTGATCACTAACAGTAGCTTCTCAGGGTCTACAGTTTGGATCAGCGAAGCGAAGAGCTTCTTTCACCTGTGAAAGGGTCCGAGATCCTCCAGCTAGAGATCCTCCAGCTAGAGAAAAGGGGTGTCTTGTGCTCCCCTGGCTCCCAACTCCCAGGGAAACAAACTATGGCAGTGGTACTTCTTGCCAGTGTAACAGGGTCACAAGGCAGAGTCACACTGAGACCAGGCTAAATTTCTAGACAGAGGGAGCTGCCTAGAGGGAGCAGTTGCTCCAGCAAGTTGCAAAAGCCTTATGAAGATTCTGAGAAACTGTTCCCTTAAAGGGTCATTGCCATAAACATCTCCAGTACAGGGGTGATAGGGCTGTCCTGGAACACAGTCTTCCAAACCTGAACAGTCCAGCATAGCCATTTTTTCTGGCTTGGTAGGACCTGGCATGGGAGACAGAGACTCCTCACCAAGGTTATACTCCAAGCTTTGAGGGGTGGGAGCATTTGAACATTACAGGAGGAAGACCTTTTTTTGGCCATTTCCTCTCCTCCCTGCAGCTCCCCACATCATTTTCATTCTGAAACTCTTCTTCTGGAGGGGGCTGAAGGGGAAAGAAGGAACTGACAATAACTGCCATCACTCACTCCAAAGGGAGTGTCCTACAAGCAGCATTCCACTCATGGGAACCTTGGATCCAACCCACCAAGAATCAAACAAAATAAATGACAAAACAAGATGACGGTCATAAAAAGTGCCCTAGACCTAGAGTATGACCTTGAGATACTCTTGTTTTATGTGTACACATCTTCCTGAGTATTTTGGTGTATGGAGCATTTTTCTTCCAGTCAGATGGCAGGTTTTGCTTCATTTTGACCTAGATTGACTAGTCTATTCATTTAATTTCTTCTGTCCACCTGAAGAAGAACCATTCTCTCAGCCCTCAGAACTTACAACACCTTGTCTTTTTATTTATAATAGCCATTTGAAAAGTAGGACAGCCTCTTTCACCCCTTTTTATAAGGAATATATATCATTAGGGAGCAAGCTGACAGATTTGAGATGCTCAGTTTATAATAATACTTTCAGTCTTTTATCAGCCTCAGACAAAAAGCCCAATTCAGAGGCTGCTGTAAGTAAAATAAATGGTTTTAAAAGGCTAAGGCGAATAAGTTTGAGAAGAATGAACTCCAGGGTATTTCACATTCAATGGAAAAACATATAAGCTCTGGGTTCTTTTTAAAAAAACCTCTTTCTATCATTTCAGAACTGACTAGCAGTAAGGAAGAATTGGAGGGTGTGCAAATGGTCCTTAACCAACCATCAAGACAATCTGACAGGGTTAGTTTCTGCAGAAGAATGCATTGCTTTGCTATTCCTTGTGGGATTCGGGTTGCTTGCTTTGTTCTGTCTCTGATAAAAATGATTTGTGGAACAGGCAGTGAAATACATAGAATGGAGTGTTGCAGAGGACCAGGGAGAAATCTTTGTACTGTTGTAACATTCATACTTGGGAGAGTCAACAGTCCCTCAGCCAGAACATATTGTGGCTTTATTGTGAGGATAAAAAGACAGAACATTCTGCACTTCACCCTGAATTTCTTGGAATATTCAGGGTCAGACTCAATGAGGGATGAGGCCAGGGACTCAGACTGGGAGCAGGGAATTGCTCTAATAGCCTGTTCCAGAAACATCTAAGCTAATAAAACTGCTTCCACAAGAAGACCCCATGGAGCCAGGACCCTCCAGCCCAAGGATGTTGTGTTGTACTCCTCAGATGACTCCATCTCAGAAGCTTCCATGCAGCCAGGGGCTCCCCTTTTCCACTGGAGTAAACATCTGCTGGAGGAGCCATCTGCTGAAAGGAGTCAAGAGGCACCTTTCAGTGAAGTTGAAGACAGAACTACAAGTATCCATATGAAGCTTAGTCCATGAGTAACTGCTGCTGAAGCAACGTCTGATGTAGTATTCAGCCCAAGCTCTTCCTGTCCAGGGAAACATTGCCTTGCCTCTACTGATGTCAGCAATCACATCAGGACACTGTTAACCTTTAAAGCTCTAAATGGCTTAAGGCCTGAGTGTCTTAGGGACCACCTTCTTCTGTTTGTCCCTCCTTACCTGCTCTGATTCTCATCTGAAGCCCTGCTCCAGACCACAGGCTCCTGGTAAGCATGTCTTGCAATAACCTGGGCTAGGACCTTTTCTATTGTGGTGCCCTCAGCTTGCTAAGTGGAGAGCATCAGGCCCTGTCTATTATTTGAAGTGGCTAGGTTTTAAAAAGAGTTTTGCCTGACTGTTTTTCTCTTACTGGCATTTTCTTGATGTCTTAGTTTTGTTTGGCGTTTTTTGGATGTTGTTACTGGGACTTGGCTTTGATGCATCAGGCTTTAGGGAGTTGAACCAGCCAAAAAAATGGCCATAGGGAATAAGAAATACAGTGGTATCTCAGGTTACAAACACGTCGGGTTACGAACACTTCGGGTTACAGACTCTGCTAACCCGGAATAGTACCTCGGGTTAAGAACTTTACCTCAGATGAGAACAGAAATTGTGCGGTGGCAGCAGGAGGCCCCATTAGCTAAAGTGGTAGCTCAGGTTAAGAATGGTTTCAGGTTAGGGATGATATCGGTTATGAGGTTAAAGGTAATATAAATTTAAGAAATGCAGGAGAAATCTTAAAGATGGGAGATCATCAGAGGAGCTGACGGAAGTCCAAAAGATTGTATAAGAGTTGGAAATTTGTAAAATATATGACAATATAAATGTGTTTAAAATGAATAAAAATTATTATTATTTTTAAAAAAGAATGGTTTCAGGTTAAAAACGGACCTCCGGAATGAATTAAGTTCATAACCAGTGGTAGCACTGCACTGGATAGCTTAGTCTAGCACTTAGGACAGATTGCATATTACTCAACCTAGAACTTCGTCTAAGTAGTAGCAAAGTTACTGATGACCACTGTAGCTCTGTCTTTAGCTGCAATTAGGAGAGAACATGTTAAGGAGGAGTCCTGCTGAAAGCCTTGCACTGTTCAATTATGTGACAAATGGTTGAGGAGATTGTCTGCCTGGGTGGACTGTGGATAAAATGCACACCCAATCCCTTCTTAAGTGGAGGTCTTCCTGTCTTCTATGTAAATTTCATTTATCTCCATGCTGTAACATGGAAGATGGAACTTTCCAGCATTTTTTATGTTGTATTTTCAAGGAAGGCTGAATTTGATGCATTTGAAGAAATTGAATGCTAAATAAATATGCTCATTGTTTTATTTCTGACAAGAAGCCACTGGAGGGCAGTATATGGTCAGTGTAATGAAAACAGACTTTATTTCCTCCTTAAAAAATCAAAAGAGCAAAGGGCATTCAATAAGCTCAAATCTATTTTAAACCCCATGGAATTAAATGGTGGGTTGCAAAAATATCACTTTTTTCCAGCTAGGCAGTCCGCTTGCCCAATAGTTCCGGCACTGCTTTATTAAATAGAGCAAATCAATAGTTTTGTCCCCCAGAAATATGACTGCATGATCTACTTTAAACCCGTTGGGTCAGAAAAAGACACAACTACATAAAAAAGAACTTAATTATAATTAATTAGAAACCAGATCACAACTGTTGTGATAGTCACAGGTTGGCTATTTGTGCGGCACAGCCAATGCAGTCAAAGCACATTTAATTACAATGCTAAAATTAAAGATAATTCCTTTTTGCATTTTGAATGTTAATGGTTGAAAAAATTATGAGCGTTATAAGGCTGAAATACTTAATATTTTCTCTGATCTAGGCTACAATGATAAACACATGTATCTGGCAATAACCACTTTTGAAATCAGTGAGACATGCAGCATAATCCTAACTACGATTACTCAGAAGTATGTCCCAGTGTTTTTAGTTGGATTTACTTCCAGGTCAGTGTGCATAAGATTGCAGCCTTACTTTGGGGAAATTTTTATGTATGGCATATTGAAACGTGTGTGTTTTTTAAAAATTAAAAATATTTTTAAAATCAGAAGCACGGACCATTCTTTCTGGCTAAAATACCCATCACTTATGACACCACCCATGGGAACATAGAGGAGGGTAAAGAGAGGAATGAACGAAAGAACCAATGAATAAATGAGGATTCAAAGCACTCAGACACCATTCAATTAAACCCTCACATCCCAAATATTAAATGCTGTTTGTTCTTTGCATGTGAAGTTCAGAATGCTGCCTGTCCAAGTTTCAATACACGGTGGAGTTGATGTTTCCAGCATGAGATGTTTAACTATCACAGCAGTTTCCAAGTTCTTGGTATTACATAACTGGCATGCGCTGCAAAATCACGTTAAGATTGATAATCTGGCAGGGGCCACATGTTTGTGGTCTGTGGAACCTGAGGAAAAAACCCCAGCATACTTTGCAGCATTGAAAGATTGTACAGGGCGCTCTCTCTCCCCACCCTCTCCTTTCTTCAACCTCTCAGTCTGTTTTGACTTTCCCCTTCTTCCCTTCCCCCTGACAACTGCTCGCACACAGATTCCCGGAGAAGTGTGGGGAGCACTGCTCCCAGGCCACATTCTTCCCACTACAGATCTACTTCTTGCCAGGATGGAGCGGCGAGGGGATCAGACCCCAACATATACACTAAAGTCCCTCTAGGAATACAGTAGAGCACCTCTCTGGCAGCTGTTTTTATTTGCAAGTCCAAGCCTGTGGAATCTGCCTGGGAGTCCAATGGGCATAAAACACAGTTTGCTGTTGTATCAGCTGCAGCCTCAAACTGAACAAGGACAGTTGGTTCTTCTACCTTTCTTAAATTTTGAGTAAATGTTTTAAGCTTTGGCAAACAAGACTCATTTTGGGAAATAAAAGTAGGCAATAAACTGACTGGCGATTGATGCATTTATAAATAGTCTATTTGATTCTGCATGATCTTACTCCGTTAGTCTTTTACTTTCTCTCCCTCCAGCCTCTCTCATGGAAGGTAAGAATCTAGGCAAATTTTACTGGCTTTCTTATAGCTGGTTTGCAGTATTGTTTCCTCTTACTATGAAGTGGCAACATCCGTGTGATAGTCCTTTTCCAGAGAGCCACAAGCTGATTCTGAACTGGACGAGGGAGATCCGAGTTCAAATTTCCACTCATCTCACTGGCTGGTTATCTAATTCACTGCCTTCTCATCCTAGCCTACCTCTCAGAGTTGTTGTGAGGATGTCAACAACGGGATAATCCTGTCTGTGCCACCTGGGATCTTTGGAGGAGGGGCAGGATATAAATGTCACAAAGGCTAGAAAATGGAGCTCTCCACAGGATGCCCATTTCATATAAATTAATGATGGGCTAAAAATAAAAGTCACCATGTGTGGGAGAAGGTAGTTATGTGACTCAGACTCCTGCATTCATTCTGAGATTTTTGTAAAGCTATTTCACCACCAGTGCCAATGATTTTGGCATGACAGGAGTTAAGAGAGAGTTTTTAAGCATGAATATTTCAATCCCTGGGTTCTCCAGTTCTGCTCTGCTAATACCCCTTGCTGTAAAATGCTACCTGCCAATCAACATTATTGACTTTCACATGTCAAAAGGCATGGAGCTCTGTTGATGGAGATGGAGAAGGTGTGTCTCACAACTGAAATTGTAACAGTGAAGCATAAATAATATAACAGCAAGTGGTTGCAGCTTCTTACTGCTCTTGGCCAGTCTGTGCTCTGAAGGTCTGAATTATGACCTTTAGAGGCCCCAAGCACTGAAAAGATTCTGGCACCTCCCCATGTAATCCAAAATAAAAGCAACACTAAACCATAACATATTTTTTTTAAATAAAATGCCAAACCAAAACATAGATTTATTGCAACATATGACAGGATCTGATTTCCTTTCATTATTTCAACCCATGTTAGTAGGATGACCCCTGGTTTAGGTGGGGATCAATAATAAACTTTGCTAGTGCCTAGTCTGCCTGTTGGGTAATCTAGCATGTGTTCTCTGCAACAAAATACCCTTCCTTAAAAAGTGGACAGCACTTCTTTCCTTTCTTGTAGCTTTCCTGAGCAATTACGTTGATAAAAGCCAGCTGCTCTCCCAGTTGCACAGGAAAGAAAGACAAAGACTATTATTCTGTGCTCGAGAACAGCTCTCCTATTTATTAAGGAGCATTGTGTATAGTTTCTGAAGTAGGTCTTACTCAATTGTCTTTCTGTTAGAATAGTTGTAGGGAGTTTTGAAATGCTGAAGGTGTTGAGATGTCAGACTCCCGTTGGAACAGAAAGGTCCAAGTTGCTATAACAAACAGAATAAATGGTGAAAGACCATTGGGGACAATTGGTCTTTCTGATCATATTGCCTGAAATACACGTATGCTGCAATTGTGAGAAGCATGTCTCCACGAGCATAGCTCCTACATGTGTGGTGGAATCCCCATTCTCTTTAACGGAGAGAACATTCCTGCATGTAAACTGATCTGCATATGAGGAGCTTCCTTTACGCCCTTTGATGTAAATTGGGAGGTCTAAGTGCCAGCAAGGGAGTCGCCAAGCTGAGTTGAAATTGCTGGATAAGGGTGGTTGTCTGTAAATATTCAACACTAGACTACTTTTTTCCTTCCAAGGAAAGTCCTTTCTACTTGTTATAATAAATCTTTTGCTAGTACACTCAAGACTCTGGAACTTTCCTTTTGGAAGAGCATCTGACCACCAGCAGCTTGCTGTTAGGCTAACACCTTCCAATTATGTGTTCTTCGCAATTTTACTCTTTTGACTAAGGCAGAAATCGGGGAGGGAAAGTCTCAGTTTATTTATATACTTAGACAAATAATGCAAAATGATCAATTCCTCCCCAAATATCATGTATTAAAAGAAAGTCTTGCTAAACAGGCCATCAAGGATTCAACTTACTATTTTGGTCATGATAAGGTGGTTCAAATATTAATTCATATTAATATTAATTCCAGACAGACTCTCCACCCTGGCCAGATAATGAAAAGATACTCACTTCTTGTACATGGATCAAGAATGGTACTGTCTCAGTTGATGAGACAGGGTAATCCTATACATATTGATTGCAATGGGATTTCCTCCCAAGTAAGTGTGTACATTGCTGCTTGATTATTTTGTTTCCCCCCCTAAAACTATTTATAACTGCTATTCACACAAAAAATATCAGAGCCGTTTACAAAAATTATACATACAGTCATATAATGAAAAACCATATAAAAATGTTAAGATCTAGTAAGCCTACAAATGCCTGACAGAATAGAAAAGTTTTCAGCAGGTGTTTAAAACTTGAAACAGAAGGCCTCTGCTTGAATCTCTATTGGCAGAATATTCCACAGAAGTAGGCCAAAGCCTTGGTTTCTTCTTGTTTAAATGAGCCTTTCCAGCTTTGGTAATGTCCAATGATGCTCCTGTACATGATCTGAGTGTTTGAGCTGAGATATAAGGGTTCAGGTGGATACAATGATGACTACAGTTAAATAATTTTACAATACAGTGATTACTCTTTGTAGCCTGCATGTTTCCCCTTAAGGCAAGGGAGTTTTTCTCCCCGCTGCTCTCATACCTAAATTTGAATTCAAATTGAAGCAAAATGTTATGGTGATATCATTAGTTCAACCATAAAATGAAAAGTATATGACAGTGATGAATAATGCACATGATGGAGAATGAAGACATTTCTCTTCATAAAATATGAAATGGATGAGTAACCAGAATATGCACACACATACACAGCGCGCATTTCCTCCCAACACATTAGAATTTCCTTCCAAAAATAAAAAAGGCATGATTACAGTTTGGGAAATAGTATTTCCTTGTTTCCTAACCTGATTTGATATTCATGCTCTAGAGTTTCTTTGGACAAGTCAATTTAATACCTTGTCAGTAATACATCACAGAAACTTAGCGCTTCAATTCACTGAAAAAAGTGATAAATCGCTTGTTTTACCAAAGCGGAACACATTAACAAAGCTCATTGAAGCCATAGCATGTCAGATTGATTGCTATCAATAACTAGAAAGAGAGAGAGAGACAGGACTATTATTTTGTGCTTAAAAAACAAAACAACCTAGCACAATTTAGATTTTTTTGAATTTAGAGTAAAACATACTTTTTAAGATTTCTGAGCATCAAATAATGCAACATGTATGCTTATATTATTGAGATTCAGTGAACTGACCACTAGCAAGCACAAGGAGCAGGCGATGGCCACCAACTTTGATGGCCTTAAAAGAGGATTGGACAAAATCAAAGAAGGCAAGGCTATCAACAGGTACTAGGCACTCCTATGTTCTGTCTCCACTATCTCCCAATACCAGTTGCTGGGCATCACAGACATTGATTGCTATTTTCTGAGTAA
This sequence comes from Podarcis tiliguerta, assembly GCF_965153285.1. Classification (NCBI taxonomy): domain Eukaryota; kingdom Metazoa; phylum Chordata; class Lepidosauria; order Squamata; family Lacertidae; genus Podarcis; species Podarcis tiliguerta. Next base: position 33,580,344 of record NC_139540.1, on the reverse strand, counting down.
GTTGCAATCCCATCTGACTGTTAAGTTTTGTGCCCAGGGAGGTTTGTGCCTAGCAAGGGCCCTGAGGATGAGAACTACACATAGGTGATCCTAGGCACAATCTAATTCATGTGGCTCAGATGGCAGTCTGGCTTTTCACTCTTTTCAATATGTAATACTTTGTGAGAGGAAGGGTAGCTTATGGCAGAAGAAAAATAATAGGATGAGACATGGAATGTTCAAGGATCACAATAGACAGTGGAATGTCGCCACAAATTGCTGGAAGCATGGATATAGATTCTTTTTGTATCTCAGACCATAGTAGTTTGTGTTGAGCAAAAATGGAGTTAAGGGGAATTTTTGTGAAGATTTTTGCCCCCCACCACCTCGGCAATTCCCCCATCCCTTGGCACAAGCGTGTAGAACTGTTAAGGGGCAGGGAATATCATGTTGGAAGACAGAATGCATTCTCCTTGTTGAGGAAAACAGGCTGATATTCTTTAAGCACCCCAAATTCAAACTCTGCTGACAATAGGGAGTTTCCCATTAATATTTTGCTCTAGCTCACATATGCCACCTTTAAAAGCAAAAATCAGTTATCAAAAGAAGAAGAAGCACACCACAACAATCAGTTAGTGCCTTTGGGATGAGGCAGCTGGTGGCTTCTGAGGCGATTTAGAGGCCCTGATATCTCCCACACTGATCTCAAACTTGCCCACACTCCATCTCTTCTGGAATACATTTTCCTACAGCATATCAATGAGCACTTGTTCTTTTAGTTTTATTTCATGAGATGACTCACTAACTTGCCACTTGATTCACTCAAATGTTCCCTTTTGAGCAGAGGATGTATTTTTAGCCTCTCAACAGTGTGGTGATCACAACAACTTTTTCAACTTCACAGGAGATTCTTTCCCACTGTCTGTTGCCACATTGAATTGTCTATGCATCAAGATTTTCTGAAACTACATTTTGTAACTTGGGAATCATAGTCAAATCCTCCGCTGAGCATAAAGTAATTTTATTTTCCAATGCAAATGCTGTTTGTGAGTCAGCTGCATGGCAGATTCCCAGGAAACAAAGACAGGCATCCTAGGTTAGCAATGCTATAAACTGGAAAAAAGAGATGTTTTAATGTTTATCTGCTAAACAGATTCTGCTTAGTTCTGAACCTCCCGTGTTTTATTGCTGCAAGGCCCTCTCACATCTATGACAATGATGCTGTTGAACACCTGGAGAATCAAGTTTTGTATGTATGCAAATGAACAGCATATGCTGCTATCTAGCAGTATATTTACACAATTAATTCATGGACCTGGTGTGTGGTTTAAATTATACAGTTTGAATATCTCCGGGCCATGTTAGTTCCAGTATGTCAATATATTGGGAATACAAGCCAGAGTTACTCATATTATAAACTCATTTGACTTGCCTCAGGGCTAAGGATTTCTGTGTATATTAAGGTTTTCCAAGTTTACAAAATAATCAGATCCACATATTCTGCTACAGTTAACCTTTTTCTAAACCTTTTTTTTTTTTAAAAAAAAGGAGATTGGAAACACATACATTTAAAAATGATAAGAATAGGTATTCTATTACTTATGTATATGTTCTGTAAAAAAAAAAAAGCTCTGTTAGGAAAATTTTAAAATGTACTACAAAGTTTTAATTTGTTCACACAAGTTGAAATACAAATTTAGGTGGCATTTGCAACCCATCTAATGGCACCTATATGGGATTTCTCCCTCAAAGCAAGCTTTAGTTTCAGAAGAGAGATTTTTGTCAGGAGTCCAGCAAGGGATGAAAGGGTTAAATTCCTCCTCAGTGCTCTTATCTCAGCTGATGCATTTTTTAAACAACAACAACAACACTGCACATTAGATGCATTGCAAATACACATTTAGCTTCCCATGGATTCATGCCAGCCTTCTGTCATTCTTCACACTTTCATAGTTTTAAGACCTGGATACTTTTAAAGTGGTTTGAATATTGAACATCAACTTCAGTCAGCCTCTCTCTCTTTCTCTCTCATTTAAATCATCCCTGATTTTCTGGCATGGAGCTCAAGGCAGCATGCATAGGTTTCTCAGGTGCCCAGGCTGCCACAGACCATAACCAGATTGGCTTGGCTTTAGCAAGGATCGGGACCAGGATTGTGGCATTTTGGTCTGTGCATGATGTTATTCATCACAATACTGAACACAGTCATACTTTTGCACTCTGCTTTATAGAATAGTTTATTTGAATGTGGCCAAAACATCTATGGGATTTAAATACACGCTCGAATATACTTTTGATTTGGTACGTTTCACAAAAATTGCACCCAAGTGCCTAATTTTAAGCATGTGTGTATTCCCAAATGAAGGAGCATAACTATTTGCAGAGTTCTGTTCACCATGATTTGAAACTAGCTGGTTCAGGGGGCTTTAATAAAACTTGGTGCCTCAGGTTTTATGACTTACTATTAAATGATATAAAGGAAACTGTGTTTCAGTTTAAGATATTCCCTATCTGCCTTCTTTTCTCTTCCTCATCAGTTTTCCCTTCAAAAACCTCCTACCATTTTGGGATTTAAGTTTTTTAGGAAAAGGCACCTGTGATTCTCTACATTGTGGTGAACAACCAGTGACCCTCCAGATGTTTCTGGACTCCAACTCCCATAATTCCTGACCATTGGCCATACTGACTGGGGCTGATGGGAGTTGGAGGGCCACAGGTTTCTCATCCTTGCTCTGAGAGAAGCAGGTTCCACAGAAGGCTTCAGAGGTATATTGTGATTACAAAGTATTATGGTGGATGAAAGTTGTGTTTTGTTTCTTTTTAACACAATTTCCCTCTTAATTTAGTCCAATCAACTCATGGCTTAGAAATACAACTGATATTGTGGTTTCAGCCTTGGTGTTTTTGCCAAACCTGACGATATTTACTAAGCTGGTAATGAAAGTAGTGGCCTGTTGCAACCCAACAGAGTGTGCTGTCTCCTTGCTTTCAGGTAGTGCTGTCCCACTTGGGCATAAGTCATGGCATCTGCAGAGGCCCTCAGACAAGGTTCAGAAAGGCCTTAGGGCATATTAACTAGACCTGTAAGCTTATGTCACCAGAAACAGCAATCTTGTTAACTGGACTTTTTAAACTGATGTTTTCTCTTGGAGAACCAGGTGTCCAAAAATAAACTAAATACCCCAAGGTCAAGTAAGAGTCTCTCTGAAACAAGTAATCTCCTCACACATGGAACAGTTTTGTTATCAGGGATTCTAGAAGTGTTGCATGATGCAGGTCAGTTAATTTTTAAATAGTCATTTTATATGTGTGTTTTTGTGACATATGAGTACCCCAAAGCATTAACTATGGTTAATATATATCCCTGGAAAAAAACATACCATATGGTTAAATATTTGTGTAGTGAGTTTTGCCACAAAGATAAAGTACTGGCCTTCAAGTCCAAATAGAAGAGATTTACAATTTAAAGAGGCTGGTGATGAATGTGCTTCATTTACTTCAGTCTCGATAAAATGAAAACCATATGGCTTTATTATTGAAATCAACATGAAATCAAACGCTGTTCATATCCACATAAATCTCAAGAGAATTCTATATGGGGCAGGGCAGAAGATTGTAAAGAGGTAATGGCAAAACAGTCTCTATCAGGCTGAATATATCAAGAGTGTACCTATTTACATGAAATGACAGAAATTGCTTTTAAAAAACAAATGCTTCAAAAATAAAGTTTGGCAAACAACTCTTATCTTGGGAGGAACACCACCTGATTAACAAAACATGAGCGCTCTGTAAAATTCAATTGAAGAGAATCTCATGAGCCTACTATGCTGTCAATTATATTGGACAGTTTGACCTGGCAATGATATTCTCAAACACATGTAGGTATTACTAATACAGGCAAGATGCTGGCTTATAGCTTCCACTTGGGTTGAGCCAAGCCATATGCTTTTTATGAGCTCTTTCTACATGATGCTTTTCTGCTGAGGAGCTGGTACTCTCAAGATATCAGTAGGAAGATCAGTGCCACAGATGAAGGGATCAGCACTTTTTCATATTCTTTCATAGAGAACTAAAGCCATATGTTCGTTTTATTCATATATTTTATTAGCTGCAATATTTCTGTATCTAGCTGCACAGCTACCCATATCTTATGATGGTAACAACATTTTTGGACTCTGTTATACATTCCCATTGTGTTTTTTAAGCAAGGCACATATGTAAACAACTCTGTGTGTGTTTATTGAAGCAAAAATATATTTGGGAAGATTAATCCAAATCACCAATATTCATATTTTATTCAGAATAAATGTTGTCTGGCTCCGCATCCTTCCCTTAACATATTTATTGTCCTGATTATATACAGAGGATCCACCCTGTATCCCATGAAGGTATGCCCTGATTTAAGGTTAACTGGTATTTTCTTTCTTTGCTCATTGGTTATTTTGTATTATTTGTTGTTATTTTAATATCTTGATTAGAGTGTAAGTTGCAGTGAGCATTTCTTTCAATAGAAAGGCAGGATACAATTACTTGGAATAATAAATAATAAATAAATGAATTTGTGGACCCTGGCATGTGTGAGTGATAAGCAGTCTGTCACATTAGCAGCAGGGGTCTCTAATGAGGGTCTCTAACAGAAAGTCAGTTTCAATAATAATTTTGTTGGGCATGTTGAGCTGGTTCCCTTTTCCATCCTCACATGTCAGTGACTTTTGAAAAAAAATACTGAATTTTAATTTCAAATATACCAATTATACAGATTTGCAAATGCAATGCTAGATTTGCCTTGTGGTAACGGGACAATTTTATCTGGGACTTACTTACCTGGTTGAAATTAATTACACATCCTCCTTGGGAGACACATTTCAAAAAAGGAATTGGTGGCAAAACCATGGCAGAATTGGAGTTTGATTGTGGGTCAAGAGTGGTTCTGATCCCATTTGTGGTGAAAAGCTTAGAGGACACACTAGACAAGAACTTCCATTGCTTCTCTCCAATAAGAACAGAATAGCAACAGGAAGTTCTGTCAGAGATTAGCATTATTAAAAGGTAAAGGGACCCCTGACCGTTAAGTCCAGTCGCTCTGGGATTGTGGCGTTCATCTCGCTTTACTGGCTGAGGGAGCCAGCGTTTGTCCGCAGACAACTTCCGGGTCATGTGGCCAGCATGACTAAGCCGCTTCTGGCAAAACCAGAGCAGCACATGGAAATGCCATTTACCTTCCTGCCGGAGAGGTACCTATTTACCTACTTGCACTTTGATGTGCTTTTGAACTGCTAGGTTGGCAGGAGCAGGGACCGAGCAACGGGAGCTCACCCCGTCAAGGGGATTCGAACCGCCAACCTTCTGATCGGCAAGCCCTAGTCTCTGTGGTTTAGCCCACAGCGCCACCTGCGTCCCTGCCATTAGTATCATTACTTCAGTATATTTTGCAGATGGGGTAGGGAACAGGCTTATGAGGCATACCATAAGGCTTGCCTAAGGTCACTAGCCTACTATTTGAACTGGGAGGACTTCCAGCTCACTGCTAATAACCACTGCACTATTCCAGCTCTGTGAGTTGCACACTTAAAAATCTACACTTTAAAAAGAGGGCAGCGCTGGTAGGCTCAGTAAACCTTAAGTTTTCCCCAAATCATATACAATACCAGCTTTTAGAGACAGTATTTCTTTGGCTTCTTTGAAGCCTCCTATCTGTGGACCCAGCTCCCATTTATATAATCATAGGCAGTTCTTCAGCCTATATATCAAAAATATTTCAACATGTTATGAAGTTCAATGCATTTGAATGAGCGTTAATGAGGCCTCATTGAAAACGATCCACTTCAGGTGCTCAGATGTCCTTTTCAGAGTGTGAAGGGAAAAATGAATGGGAAGGTTTCAGTGTGTTGGGACAGCTGTGGAAAAATAGGGTGGCACTAATTAGGTCATATTTCTCAGTAGTTTGGGAGATGAATGTAATCACTTGAGGTTTCACAGTTCTACATTACGATATTTCCAATGAGTCCAAAATGATGTTAAGGATAGCTACTTCTCCACTGTTCAATTATTCTATAAATCTCCTTCAAGACTATTTATCATAAAAAAAAACCATAGTCAGTTCCCTGAAGCAAAACGTTCTGCTATGTGACAGACTAAAATGATTCGCCTTCCTACTTTAAAGTATAACACATGATTTTATCTTGAACAAATCAAAAAGATGATGAAGATACTATCTATTCAAAATTATATTTTGCTGAGTGCTAGAATGAGGAAGTTGTTATTGGAAGGTAGGTCTGATTTCAGGCTTGATTCAAAGTATTTATAACTAGGACAAGCCAATTCAGAGCCTTCATACTACCTGCCAATCATAGGGGGTCAATATTGCAAATGTATAGCCCTGGTACATGGTCCTTTACTTTTAATAATAATGTCCCCATTTACAAATCACCAAAAGAAAGAAATGCATTTACAGAAAAGAGGACAGAAGAGGATATACATTTGAATTTTTTAAAAAACATTTGATTAATTTAAGGATGACACACAGGCAACCTAGTTAAAGGAGGGAGGAGGAAGAGCACACCTTAGATGCAGGTGCATAGTACGTCCTTGTTTTCTGTCTTTTTGCATACCTTGCTAGTGGGGTCAAAGGTCTATTTCCTGATTTTATTAGTTCCTCCTCCAGAGTTTTTGACATCCTGTGCCCCACATGAAGTTTAAAATAAATAGCTTACATATTTTATAGGAACTAATTATAAACAGTATATATACAATATTATTAATTAAGGGCTCAATTTCAGTTAATTAAAAGTGTTTAATCAATTAATATAATATTTAGATTTCACTTAAAATAAGGATTGCAAATTAATTACAGTGGTACCTCGGTTTAAGAACAGTCCTGTTTACGAACAATTCGGTTTGCGAACTCCACAAAACTGGAAGTAGTGTCCCAGTTTGCGAATCTTACCTCGGTCTAAGAACAGAATCGGAACACTGGAAGGACACCGGTGGCGGGAGGCCTCATTAGGGAAAGCACACCTCAGTTTAAGAACAGTTTCGGTTAAAGAATGGACTTCCGGAATGGATTAAGTTTGTAAACTGAGGTACCACTGTACTGTAATTAGTTTCTAACCAACTTACCAATTACAGTGGTAACTTGGTTATCAAACTTAAACTGTTCCAGAAGTCCATTCAAAAACCAAAGCATGGCTTCTGATTGGCTGCAAGAGCTTCCTGCACTCAATCAGAAGCCGCATAAGCTGCGTTGGACATTGGACTTCCAAAAAACATTCGCAAACCGGAACACTCACTTCTGGGTTTGTGGTGTTAGGGAGCCAAGCCGTTTGACAACCAAGGTACCACTGTAAACATTTTGGCTATAACATTGACTACAAATGGGGAAAAGATATTTGAGTGTGATATAAAATTTGGTACTTCATGACTCCATTTAACAGCAGCAAACCTGAAACCTTAGTTTCAGCCTTTGAAATGGTTAACAGTAAGTAATTATATTGTGCAATTCAGTCCTGAAATCTTTCTTTTTTTTAATTAATCATCATCCATCACATCTGCACATCCTGAAAATAGGCTTTAAAAATATTAAATGATAATAAGTATTCAACATATAATCCATTGTAAATCTTGTTAATGGGTACACATGCTTTCCTCAAAAGAGCACTCACTTGGACTCTTCAAAAAGATAATGAGGGCCTAATTTGAAATTTCCTCAGCATCTCATCTAAAGTACAAAAACAACAAATACAAAGGGAACATTGACGGACACCTGGAGAAACATCAAGAAAGGGGAATAATCGTGAGACACGTCTGCTGTCGATAAATGATTCTTTTGTGCATGCCAGAGACAAATAATCTCTTTCATAGGAAATATGGAAGCAATTCGATTCCTAAAAATAAATATTCATGTCAAATTATTTGCAGTTTTTCAGTAGTGAGCAGCAAAATAAGCGTACCCACAGCCCTGGGACATGATTTGAAGGCACACAATGCAACAATGCTACTGAAGCCAACAGGACCATAAGGCAGCAGTCAGCTCAGGTGGTTCCTCCTCTCCTGCCTCTCTACCACATCCTTTTACCACACCGCCCATAGCCACACACACCTGCCACATCCTGCAGTAGCCGGCTTCTCTTCAGACTCCTTTTCTTTCCCCATGGCAGTGGAGGAGGTGGTGGAGCAGGGGAGGCAGATTTTATTTTTTAAAAATTTTTTTGCCTCAAGCAACAAAATGTCCTGGGCTGGTTCTGGAAGTTAAGGATGTCTGGAACTTGTCAGTGCCTGTGTACCCCAGCTTGAGTTCCCTGAGTTCCTTGGAAGAAAGCCAGCATATAAATGAAATGAAATAAAGTTGTCGGTACGCAATTGCCAATTATTTGAATCAGTGGTGTGGTTTCATCCGTCACAAATGTGAGTTCCTCTTGTGTCTTTAGACACCAGAACTGGCTCCAGGTTTTGGAGGGGTCTTGGGCAAGACACCCTCAAACATCTCCATCCCTCAGTAAGCTCACCTCCTCACTGCCATTATCGCTAGCAGCTCCTCCCCATCATTACAAACAATGCCAGGCAGAGACCCAATGAACAAGCAGGCAGTGGCATCTCCTGCTGCTCCTTCTCAACAGCAAGAGATGGATGAACAAGCAAGCAGGTTGTTAGGATGAAGGGAGAGCAGGTTCAGGGGCCTTTTGTTAACTGTGCCTGGGTGCTTGGCTGATACCTGACAATGCTGACCCTTTATGCCAGCAATTAATAAAAAGCGGGTTAAAATAAGAACACTTGAATTCTTTTCAAAGTTACCAATGATGGGGCCATGTCTACTTCACCACTGACCATAAATGCAGGGTAGTAGTTTATAAAGCCCTAACTCCAGCAAGCTACTTTATTTCTACAAGTTTTGCAAAAATGCAAAGAAAGTACTGCCTTTCTGCCAAAAGGCAACATTTGATAAGTAAGCTGGTTATAAAGCATGGGAAGGGTTATAAGGTGGTAGCTTTTGCTTAGGTACAGGACACTGCAAATGCATTGTAGTGCTTTGCTTTGAAAAGTCAAACTGCGAATAAATTAATAGGAAAGGGAAGCCCTGAGAATTGTCTAATGTATTGAAATGGGGGTGTCTGCCAGCTGCTCAACTCAAAATAATGTCAGTAGAGTGTGGCAGGTTACAGAAATGAATCACTGCCTTGCTCACAAAGCCCTGTCAAGGAGAAAGAAATGATAACAAGCCCCAAGTCTGCTTACCAGGAAATCTCATTATACTAAGGTAGAGTTCAGATGTCAGAACAGCAATGCAGCGAGTATCAGGGGAGAAGGAGAATGTGCACATTTTATTCTACTGTACTGCACAAATAAGTACCCTGATTCAGTTCTATCTACAAATGTAGCTTCATACACCACTTTAAAGATACAAACACATTTCATTAAGTATATTGAGAACAAATCAGGATGTGCATTTTACAAACAACGTATTAATTAATGAGCACAATTCCTATCGCTTAAATCCAGAGGAGGATTGTTCTGTATAATCTTGTTTCTGCTCACACAAAGTATGTTCTTATAGTTGCCCAAATTATATACACTATTCAGTCCCTAATCAACATACCACAATCACAGAATCAGGTTTTACAGCCCAGCTGCTTATGCCCCTGCAGGTTTTACATCCCATAGTGCCTGGTTTAGTACCTCCTTCATATACTTGGGTGCAGGGGAAGTTTAGAGAAGTCCTTGGGCAAGCTATCCTAGTCCAGGCTTCCTCAACCTCGGCCCTCCAGATGTTTTGAGACTACAATTCCCATCATCCCCGACCCCTGGTCCTGCTAGCTAGGGATCATGGGAGTTGTAGGCCAAAAACATCTGGAGGGCCGAGGTTGAGGAAGCCTGTCCTAGTGGAATAACACCAATGATAATGCATTTCTGTGCACTCCCTGCAAGCATCTGGGTGGGAATTGTATGTCTAGACTCTCCTGTGTAAAGTAAGTATCCACTTGAAAATAAATAACCAAGTATTTGGAATGTGTTTTCACACACCTCTATGGCATTTTCCCACCCATTAAGTTAACAATGATTTTTTTCCTGGCTGGTGCATGTTATACTGAATTAAAAAGCAAAACAAACCCCCAACAACTTCCCATTATGTTACTGAGATTACATCGTATATTTAGTGAATGAATGTTCTTGGAAGAGGAAAAACATCATTTCATTGAACTTGACCAAGTCTAATATGACTGGCATTTCCCCAACAGCATTCTTTTAGTTACTATGGTTACCTCCTTAGTACTTTATCTTGCGTCTGTATACTAATCTGCAAGTTTCCTTTTACTGGAACATTTGGGAAACAACAACTATATCCTCCCAAGGTGCCGTCTGATATTTTAGGTACTATTGTACTTAGAACGCTTTCGAGGAAGAGGGGATTTAGATTTTATTTTGCTTTCTTGGTTTGCTCAGAGTGCTTCCAACTGATTAAAACAATTTAAAAGTTATTGGTAAAACATGTTCCTAACTTTGTACAGGCCTGCTAATAGGCATCCTTCTAAAACACTGAAGATGAAACATCTTGTTTAAATGCTACCACTTGTTAAAGTATTAAAGAGAGGAAGGGGAGAAGAAGAGAGAGATGTAAGTTTCCAAAGCTATAAAACTACACAGCCCAAATTCATTAAGCTTAACCTAATGGAGTTACATTAAGGCATTGCAGGGGGGTTGGACTAGATGACCATCATCGTCCCTTCCAACTCTACAATTATGTGATTCTATTATTAAAGCACATCTTTCAATTGCTTATATTTAGGACAAATCACCGCCATGTGTTCAGAAACTACTCTGGGTGATTCCAAGAAATAATCCAGGGCATTGAAATGAGGAGGCTGATTTGCTATTTACAAATATTTACTATTTTTTAGATTTACACAGCAACACAAGACTTTGGCAGTGTGTGGAATGTTGGAGGTACAATAAACTTCCAGTTTATGTATGTAGCATTTATCAGAGCAATCCAAGGCCCTCCAAGCTGCAGAGGTGTTGGTTGGTTTAGGTGGAGATTCCTCTCTGCTGAGCTCTCTGTGTTGACGGGTCTCCCACCAGCTGTGGCAAAACATGTGGATGGGCGACAGGCTGACTGGTGGTGTTAGCTGATGGGTGATTGGAGTGTGTCTTACTCCAGGAGCTGGAACAAGTTTTCATGGCATTGAAACTGCTGCTATAATGGAGGTTTTTAAAAATCCTTTTAAAAGCATTTGTTTCCATGCAAACTGTTTCCAGCTCCTGGAGCAAAAGGCACTTCCATCAGCCTTTGGTGGGTGGGAGAAATGTGTGTTGCTCCAACAAAGGAACAACTGAAGACTAACTTTAAATTCCAGATTCTTGCTTTGAAGCCATGTCAGTACCATAGGACATCAGGTGTGGGGTAGGTGGGCATGGTTTGCCAGAAATAGCCTGGCAGGCCAAATTGGGAGCCAGGCTGAGCCAAATCTGGCCTCTGGGACAGAGATTCCCCAATCCTAATCTACACAATCCTATGGAAAGGAACAATGCCCTCTTGTACTTCTCTTCCACCAGCACACCATTTATATTGTTTGCTGTTTTAATTATGTTTCTATTAGCTGCCTTGGGAACACAACTGTTTTAAAGGCATGGAATATATATTTCTATATAACCACCACACACACACACACCATGTAGTAGTAGTATGCAATATGAACCAGAGCTGACTTCAGATTCTAAACACAGATATCTGACCAATCTGCAATCATATTTATATATTGAAATTAAGTCTGATTTACAGAAGCAACACTCTGGAGTTTTGTTCATTTTTGTCATCTATTTGATCCCCCCCCCCCTTTTTATAAAAAAATATCTCTTCTTACTTTGGTCAAAATTCCAGCAGCTTTTGAAACACAAAGCATGCTTCCATTATGCAAGGATACCACCATACTCTTCCTAATGAGAAACACAGTTCTTGTGACATGTCCTGAAGAATACAAATGAGGAAACCAGCAGCAATTTCAGCTGATCTGTCAAATCTTTGGAAAATTGGACAACAGGTTCTTGGCACATTTGATAAAAAATGCAAACCAGCAAATTTCAGCAGAGTCTCAATCGCAGTGCCATCTTAGCTCCCATTATATAATTTATTATAATAATTATAATTATAGACATATAATTATAATTATTATAATTAGTTTATTTAAATAATATTATGAAATAACATAGTACAGTGGTACCAATTTTTTATGTTTTATGCCTTAATTACTTTGAGGAATCAAGATTACTGTGTTCTGCTATTATCAAGCTTACTACATTTTATACTAAAATTATGTAGGGACTAGGAAAGATTCCCCTGTGAAACCTGGAGAACTGCTGCTAGTCTCTATGGACAATACTCAACTAGTTGGACATAAGGCAGATTCCTATGTTCCACTAGGTAGCCTTTGACACAGCACTTTCCTGCAACCCTCATGCACTCCTTCTGCGAAATAGGAATGTTAACATTATCCTGACTGCAACCAGCAGCTGAGACTATGGCAAGGAGGTGGACCAGCAGTGTAACCAATTTGCAGAGATGTTAAACCCAGACCTAGGCCTTTATACAGGGTTTGAGCCTGAGCCTATCAACCAGAAACTGCTTATGCCAGAGACCCTTAAACTAGAATTCCTGAGCCAGATACTCCCAAGGGACCGCCTCCCTCCAGACTGGGGCCTTCAAGACCTGAATTTCTTGCTTCCTGTCATCGGCAATGTATATGGCAGAAGCAGAAGTCAGAGGCAGGACCTTGTGGAGTATTAGACTCCAGGCCAGAGGACTATCCATTTAAGTCTCTTTACTCCAGGAACAGACAGAGACTGCGACAAAAAATATTGCCTCAGTTTGAGTGCCAGATCATGTTCCAATAGGATGACTGTTTGGAGCTATCCAAGGTCCTGCACCTCCAATCTGCTACCTACCTGATTGATTAACTATCCAAGATGCCATCGGGCTTCTGCTGGAGGAACTGGATGGCGGCTCCTAGTGGAGAAAAGGCTGGTCCTTCAGGAGCGTCTGGCTCAATGATCCCTCAGACTCATGTTCAAAGTCAGGACCGAGGTCCAGATCATTATATGTGGACTTCTACTCATGGACAATGGAAGACCATGTTATTATTAATACAAAACTGTCTTACAGAGTTGTAGAATTATTGAGATACAGTAAATTTGTTGGCAGAATTAAAAACAGCAACCCTGTTTCCAAATGTTTCAGAATATTTTTTTAAAAAATCCATTTAGCACTTAAAGATTGCATTGTGGAATTGTCTTCTTAACAAAATAGTGATGGCTTGATGTTTACAGACCAGAATGAAGAGTGTAATCACTATCTGTGCATATACACTGTACTAAAATGAAGAAATCAAATAGTCAACTCAACCGAATTCTGTATGGAGAAAATATTAGTTCTGTGAACATATATGAATTGGGGAAATGAATTAAACTAGAACAGAGTTCACTCTCATGTAATGAGCTTTCCTGCCTCTTCCTTTTCTCTGAACTCCCTGAAAATTCCTTTCCTGTAGATGCGGAACTCCTGGGAATAGCGAGAGATATGGTGCATGGGACTGCAGAGCGGGAAGTTGGCAGAAATCACGCCCACACCACATGAATAGAGGAGCAACAAACAAGAGTGAGTAATTCTTCCCTCGTGGGCTGAACTGGATGCATAACTGTTGCATTGTCTCTCTTTAAATTTCTGTTATAAATGGTGTGGTAGAAACCAAAATTCCATGGAAATAGTCTATTTCTGTTAGAGTCACTGGGAAATAATGCACATGCAAAGCACAATGAAAATAGGTCTCTTGAGACAAATAAAGTTGGATTGCAGCTCAAACATGCTTGATCCTAATTGCTGCAATTTTGTTTTTTAGGCTCAAGGTTCCCCTAGAGTAAGAGGAGATGTTTCCTGTTAAAACATTCTGGTGCTGATGGCACTAAAACAAAAGACAAAGTACTGAGGTTAGGGTGTCCGAATTAATGTTTCCAGTTGTGGAGGAAATGTCTTGCCTCAGCATGAGTTGTGGAATGGACACGCTCAATGCGCCATTCATGGCAGGTTTCATAAGTGAAATGGATGCTATAATATTATTTGTAGGTGGGTTCATGAGGCAAACATAACTAATGTATTTCAGTTTCCAGGAATCCCATCCTCACAATCAGGAATTGGATGCAAATGCACCAAAGTCTTAACACGAGAGCAATCATAATTCCAAATGCAGCATAGCCTAGAAAATAGTTGACCGAGAGACACATTAAGAGAATTCCAGGAAAGACAGAAAATTCTAGCTAACAGGAAGCTAAGGTTAAGGTCAAAGCTGATGGGACATTAGTTGCATGAATGTAAATAAATAAAATAAATAGCAGCCATGTTTGACCCCGGAGCCACAGCGGAACAATAGAGAATGAGCCAGAAGAGTTTAACCTTCTCCCCCTTCCATGATCTCAATGTAAATTGTACCTGCAAACAGAGCTGGCCCAATCATGAAGTGAAATGTGACAGCCGATGCAAACAGCAGATGCACAGGGGTCAGGTAGTGTAATGAATGCCGGTGTACCGTGAGGTAAGTCCTAATAGTGCACACAGTGAGCAGCGTAGTCTAGGCAGAAAGAGCTATTGATAATAGTCCCAAGGGCAATGCTAGAGAGGAGTCAGACCGTCCAAAGTTCAGTTACAGGCTCATGTCCAACGCAATGAGAAAGGTTGAAAGTCAAACTGTAAGGTCAAGTTCCTGTCTCTGAAGAAGTTGGAATCTTAGAGTGAGTCCCAAAATCTAAGCCCAGTGGAGCTCCAGGAACAGTCAAGTTATGGTCTGTCAACAATGAAAGTTGAACAGACACAAAGTCTCTGCCTTGCTTTTGTTTTGATTCCTCCCAGTTTTATTGGATGCACCTGAGCTTGCGGTAGCCAAGTAGCTGTGCCTTAATGAAGCATATGATCATGACCTGCCCTGAGCTCAATCAAGCTGAATGACCACCATGATTTTCACCTGATCAGCTAGTAAGCTGGGCTGTACTCTCTTGCCTGGCTCAGTCTCTTAAAGTGTACTTCCTGCTCATCATGTTTTCAGAGAAAGGGGCACCTCTGGTTTTGGTGTCTACTTCCCCTGGCTCCCGTGAACTGTCTGCTGCTCCTTTGACATCCTCTGATGTCCATTGAACACCTCCAAAGTGCCAAACCTCCCCTTCCCCAACTTCAGCTTATCCCAGTGTACATGATCATGGCTACACCCCTCTTCCCTTTCCTCTGTGTCTGCCAGTTCATGACAGGTGGGGAATTGGTGTCCCTCAGTCTCCCACCTTGCTTCCAGGTCAGTTCTGTATGCCCCAGAGAAGCAGGAGGCTCCTGCTCCTGCCCACGCCTCTCCTCCTGCTCCCTTCCCGACCTCACTCTGCCAAAGGGCCTCTAAACAAGGACGAAGAGAGCCACCCAGTGCTGCTGCCGCTAATGCACCACAAAAAAGAAATAGTCATGAACTGGTTGGGCTAGAGGGAGATGGTGGCAGAGGCAGCAGGACATGGAGGTAGGAGGTACCAGAGGTAGGAGAGAAGGAGTAAAAGTGGGGACAACAGCACAGTCTCTTGTGCTGGTCCTGCCTCTTTAACTGTTATTTAAGCCACTGGACAGTGGCGTAGCGTGGGTTGTCAGCACCCGGGGCAAGGCAGGTAATTTGCACCCCCTAACCCGTGGATTTGCGCCCCCTAACCTGTGGATTTGTGCCCCCTAACCCTAACCCCCAGATGTTGCGCCCGGTGCGGCCGGCCCCCCCTGCACCCCCCACGCTACGCCACTGCCACTGGAGGCTTCCCTCCTGTGCTAATTTTCCATGGGGCAAGTTTCAATGGGACGGCAATAGGGGGAAAGGGTTGAACCCCCCACTTCTTCCATGATGCAGATCCAATGCTGCTTCACATGGATGCTATACTGCTATTATTTACTAAATTTGAATACCACCCTTCATTCAAAGATCAAAGGGGAGTTCACAACATAAAAATACAAAATCAGAACACAAAATATATAATAAAATAAAACCAATAACCCCACTCCCACAAACACAGAATGTTAATCAGCCAAAGGCCTAGTCAACAGAGAAATGTTTCTGCCTAGTGTCTAAAGATATGTAATGAAGTTGCCAGGTCAGCCTCCCTGGGGAGAGCATTCCGCAAACAGGGAGCCAGTGTTGAAAAGGCCCCCTCTTGTGTTGCCACCCTCTTGACCTCTTGTGGAGAAGGTACATAGAGAATTTACATTAACAATCACATTAACATTAACAATGAGCATGCTCATTGTATTCACTCAATTAATGCCACATCTAGTTTAACTGCTAGACCCTCTGGGTGTCCTTAGTGGTATATCTTCTCTGTAAAATGGGGATAGCACTGATCTCCATTAAATTATTGTTCTCAGGACAAATAACACTATTATAAAGTACTTTTCATGTTAAAGTCCTGCATAAATTATTCTCAGTAACAAGGATGTGTGTATTCAAGATAGTGCAAGGAAAGGAAGAAATAAAAAATGTGCAGTTGATGAAAAATGAGGCCGCAGAATATAGTTTATGCACAGCCTGCTTTGTTTGGATGAATTAATTCAGTTTATTATTTTGCCAGAGGGCCATAATACTCTTCTAGTGTGTTAATAATAGATTTTTGGGGAAAGTCAGCTAGGAACTATATGTGATTTTGTCTATAGCTGATGGGTTCATCCCTTATGGTCAGGTTTTTTTTTAAAGCATAGAATTTTCTAAGCTGTGCTTCATTTTCCTAGCCCCGTACAAGGAAATACTATTTTATGCATCCTTGGATGCATTGCTCAACTGAGTCCTCCATGTGCAATAAATATAAAACATGTTGATTGCTGCTGCAGATGGCCAATTATTGTTGTTGATGACAGTGTATAATATTATCTTATTCCAAATGGCAAAACTGTATTGTCAATAATTAATTCTTGCATGAAAGCTTGACAATCCATAAAACTGTGCAAATTTTGTTAATTTTAATTTTAAAGAAGTTTTGCTCATCCCAAAACATTATCAAAATGTTGTTTGTTTGGCTTTCTGGGCATGAAATGCAGCAGAGATCCTGCCAATATAAATATAAAGAACACTTTGTGGAGCCTAAAGTGGGTTATAGTCTGCTGTGATATCTGTGAATATTTTATCTGACTTGGAAAAATTAACTACGGAAGTTAATTTCCAATGTCGGCATGGTCCTTGTCCTGCATTTGCTCTGCATAACAAGGAAGAAGGGGAGTGATTGTTCTGGACTCAATAGCCTATTGAACTAGCATGAAGAAGTAAGCAGACACTATGGCACCCAGAGTGTCTTCATACCTTGCTTCTTTCATATTTGAACTGCAATAGGCATGTGAGCAAACTGCTGGATTGGCTAAAAAAAGCTCAGCAACTCTGGCAATCCTCCCCCAAAAAGTTCAACAACTATGGGCAATCTCCACCCATTTTCTTAATTTCAAGTCCCCCAAAATAGGGGGCATCTTATACACGGAAAAATATGTGTGTGTGTGTGTACACACACTGTAAGTCGCTGTAAGTCGCTTGGAGACCTTCAGATGACAAGCGACTTAATAAGTTTAATGAATGAAAATGAAATGAAAAGGGAGCAATGTATCCCCTCCACGTCACAACTGGACACTCAATTTTATATGCATTTTTCTATAGTGAGTCTGGTTCCAGCAAATTACTGTTAATTCTCAGCATTCGGTAGATGTAGATAAACATTCATTGAAAAATCAAATGGAATATGATTATTTTAGTGGTAGAGCTGCAGTCCTGCAAATTAGCAATGATGTATAAGCTCCACAGTATCTGAAGAATAAATATATTTACAAAGGGAATTAGAATGTGTGTTGAGTATTTAATTCCATGAATCTTTCTGGAGTTTAATTTCACGCCACAGATTTTCTGATGAGGTGGGGGGGGGGCAAACAGCTCAAGTTCTGGACAGTGAAGATATAGTGGAATGCCTGCTAAGTAAACTCTGTGGAGTTCAAGTAGGCTTGCTCACAGGAAAGTTTCTGTAGAATAGCAGTTCTCTTAGGATGAAAACAGATGAGATGCATTATTGTATCACCAGACATTTTGATTTCAGCTCAAAAGCAGCCATGGAAGCCCTCAAATAGATTGGGGCACTTGGAAGTATACATTAATGTCCCTCAATTCTATTTTCCCAAGCAAAATCACTGTCAGGAGTGCGTGCAGGAGCCAGGCCCTGTGACCAGTAGGACTTTGCAGGGCTGGGGCCTTCCTAAGTTTGTTCTGAAGAGGTAAGGCATGGCCTCACAGGTGAGGCCAATTGGTAACTCACAGCTCCTGGTGGCAAGAGCCGGGAAGGGATATAAGGTCAGCATTTCCCTTTGGCTCTTTGCCACAGCAACATGTTCCCTGCCTTGCTGCATTTGGCTCTTTGACTCCTTGCTTCCTGATCCTTAGACCCTTGATTTTGTGACTCCTTGCTTCCTGATCCTCGGACCCTTGGCTTCTTGACTCCCAGCTCCCAGGACTCTGTTGGGGAACAATAGTGGTTAAGTTATGGTGGAAAGTAATCTCCTGTAACTTGTCTATTTCAGTTCTGAGTCATAGTAGAATAAGGATAGTCCTTCAGCCAACCTGTATGGAGCTCAGCAGGAGCTACAGGGCAGAAAACCAACCATTTAACTGAGATTATTATTGGAGTAAAATATTTTATCAACTTAGCATCTAGCTTATAAACCTTGAAATCCATCTCCTTGAAGCATCTTGTATTCTTGCAAGATCCTGCTCCCACCATCCCCAGTGTTTCAATGTTTCTTCTCTAGTGTTCTGCACGACAACCCACTGTGTGTGTGAAGGCAGCCAATTCAGTCTCTGGACCCCCCGCCCCCACTACACCCCCATTTTTAAATTTCCCAGTGCTGCCAATTGTTCGTTCACTTCTCTTGAATGACCAGGATGTGAGGATAGAGAACTCCCTGCCACCCATATGCTGAATATATGAACTATCAAGTTTGCCCAGACTGTGTCACAGAATCTTACCAAGTAGCATGTTTATTCTCAGTTACTGTGTACTGAATGAGCTTTTATTTTCTAGATTACATGAAACAACACAGGAACAACAGTCTTCATCATTCATGCGTTGAACGGGAGTTCCCTCAGAAATCACAGGACAGATGACCAGTGTTCTGGTAAGGATGTAGAGACATGAAAGTCAAACTGTTTTGAATGAAACTGGGTCAGTGTTAGCCACATACTTAATATAAAATTGAATGTTTTGTTTTTAAAATCTGATGCCTTCCCCAAAGGAAGTATATAATGTTGCCTTACTTTCATGTCTCCCCACTTTTGTGGGTGGGGTGCTGTGAAACAGGCAGCCATTAAATAGAGCACAGCCTTGTATTCACTCATTTCACTGAGGTCTCAACATACTGACAATAAGGGAAACGTGTGTATCAAAGGTATGTTGTCTTTTGCCAGTTCTTTGTAGAACTAAATAGAGGTTACCTTTCTTCTAAGCCCTGCTATCTTATATTAAATAAATTGTTTAAGTTTATCTGAATGTAAGATGGGAAAATCTAGTGTGTTCCATTATTTCTGTAGATTTCTGTAAAAAGCGTTTTACAGTATGATCTTATACATGTCTACTCAGAAGCAAGTCCCATTGAATTCACATAAATGTGCAAAGGACTGCAAGATTAACAAAGCAAATCACATAAAAGGTAAAATAAATCACAGGATTTTTCTTTTTTAATGCATCTTTTTTATGTGATGCATTCACAATTTGGAGTAAATTGAACTTTTTTAATATTGTACATTATGCATGTAGTTATATTATTAAAAATATGGAAAACGCTGACATTGTATGCTTCAACAAAGCTTACATAGTATGTATAATTGTGTATTTTAGCATGGCTGGAGATGATAACCTTTATAATTTTTATCCTAGCTTATGCTAATCTTATTTATAAATATTTCATTCTCTTTCAAAACTCTTTGCCTGTACATTAAGAAAAAAGTCAAATAAAGGCAGTAAAAGAAGCCCATTTGAAGTCCAGAGATGTCGACAAAGAATTTGAAAGGTTTATGCAAATATTTTGCATACAGCTAAAGTAATTCTAATGTAAAATGTTTAAAATATATTACAGGAATAATAGTAATACCAAGAAAAGTCCACTTTCCATCTGAAAGTAAAAAATGGTAATATATACAAAGCTCTTACTCTTACTATAAGACAAAATTAATCCAGCCTCAGTACACATAAAGTAGGGATCATAAGTAATACACAAATAGCAGTGATTGGAATTAATGCCACAATGTATTATTATTATTATTATTATTTATTATTATTATTTTATTTACTATTAAAAATGTCTTAGTCACTTTTTTGCCAAGGAAACTCAAAGCGATTTACAATATATAAACACACACACACACACACACACACACACAACCAGCATAAAAGAAAACAAAGAAAAATCTAAAAGATAATTTATATAATTAAAAGCTACATAATGTTTTTGCCTGTTGCCTAAAAATATGTAATGAAGGTGCCAAGCGAGCCTCTGTGTGAAGAGCATTCTACAAGCAGGCAACCACTACTGAAAAGGTCTGTTGTGTTGACATCCTCTGGACTTCTCATGGAGGGGGACATGAAGAACCATTATCATATAGAATTTTTAAATTCCTTACTATTTTATAAACCTGGAAGGTTTTGGAGGACATAGAGTGATGTAAAACCTGTGGGTGTACTCACAAAGTAAGAGGTCGGGATCTAGGGAGAATTCCTCTTATGGGATACTCCTGTTGAAGGAAAAGGAGGCAGCTATTTCCATCAATCCCTCATTCACCTACAGTTGTATTTGCATCCCAAAAAGATGTTCTGGAGGATTGGGGGGCCCACCAGAACAGCAAGGGAAGTGGCCCTGGGGGCTGGTGCAGCAATAAAACTCTGAGTACATTTTCAAAGCTAAGCAGGGTTCAGTATGGTTTCAAATTGGATGGGGGACACCACAGGTTGAGATTCCTGCATTGCAGAGGGTTGGACCTGATGGCCCTTGGCGTCCCTTCCAACTTTAGAGTATGATTCTATGAAAAGGGGAAAATGAGTGAAAATTGCCTCCCTTACTTCCTCCAGCACAAGACAAGCCTCCATTGAATCTGCCCCTTCAATAAATGGAACAAACAAGGGCAAATCTTGAATTGTTGGCAGTAAATCCTATTGATATCAATGAGAGTTAAGCATTTACTTGTGCCAGACTGTATTCATAGATAACTTTGGAGAAAACATAAATATTTTGATAAATATATTTTGGTCATTCCTTTTTTACAATAAGGCTAAAAGTTTATTTTACAATATTTCCAACCATCAATTTTCCTTCTCATCTTCAGTTTTATTCTGTGTATTGAGTCTCTGGCATAAAATGTATAATGGAAGAATAACTGAGATGAAGGGTAAACAAAATTCAACCAACCATTCAAGCTAAACCAAACAAGTTAAACCCAAACATACAGCTACAGATGTTGTTATTAACAGTTACATATCCCCTGCAGGGCAAAGCTAACATTCTGAAAAGATGGAATTTATCTTGGTCAGACTACAAAATCAGTTACAATAAATCTGAAATCCATCTGTAATACATAGCCCCATTTTGGTTTTAATGCTAAACAATAGCTTAGTGTTACATGAATGAGCAGTATCAAGCCTCAGGCTTGTGTTCTCCTCCCTGCCTTTTTGTCTTTAGTAACCCTGACGAGGAGACCAGAAACTATGTGTTCCTATTTTAAATTAAGCAGAGTTTGTCATTTTGAACTGGGGTAGAAGAATGTGGACAGTTTAAAATATGGTTTGTTGAAACAAACTGGAATCAAATAATGGTTTATGATACTGACTTGCTAACACAAACTATAGTTTAAACCAAGGGTAGCCAAAGTAGACCTCCAGTTGTTGTTGAAGTACAGTTCCTACCATTAGCCATGCAATTTGTGGCTGATGGGAGCTGGAATTCAACACACCTGGAGAGCATCATATTGGCCACCTCTGGTTTAAACTAGCCACAGTTCTTCCAGTTCAGACATCAGAGGCGACTTTAGTTACTTTAAAATAAAAGGCAGGTGCTTCCAGTACACCAAAGGAAGTGAGAAAGTGCAAGAGCACCACTGCTCATTCACATAATGCAAACTACGGTTTCAGCATTACATTCAAAACAGATTATAACCATGTAAACAGATGGAAAATAGAATCATAGAATCATAGAGTTGGAAGAGACCACAAGGGCCATCAAGTCCAACCCCCTGCCAAGCAGGAAACACCATCAGAGCACTCCTGACATATGGCTGTCAAGCCTCTGCTTAAAGACCTCCAAAGAAGGAGACTCCACCACACTCCTTGGCAGCAAATTCCACTGTCGAACAGCTCTTACTGTCAGGAAGTTCTTCCTAATGTTTAGGTGGAAATAGTAGCAATATTTCTCCCCCACACTTGCTGGTAGGAAGCAGATTCTAGCTCAGGCTGTGATAACCCCACCCTCCTTCCATGGGACTGTTGGTCTCCCATGAAAGCGAGTATTTTTTGAGAAGGGGGAGTTGGGGAGAAATTTCTTATA
Source organism: Podarcis tiliguerta (assembly GCF_965153285.1). Lineage (NCBI taxonomy): Eukaryota > Metazoa > Chordata > Lepidosauria > Squamata > Lacertidae > Podarcis > Podarcis tiliguerta. Next base: position 33,557,762 of record NC_139540.1, on the reverse strand, counting down.
TTTCTCAGGAGGGGTTTACCATCACTGACACTGGGCATAAAATATATAATGGAAGGATAACTGAGATGAAGGGTAAACTAAGTTCAACCAACCATTCAAGTTAACCAAATAAGTTAAACCCAAACATACAGTTACAGATGTTGTTATTAACAGTTATTAACAACCCATCACTGGGTTGCAGCAGGTTATAGCGGGTCTCTGTTTTAACTGGAAAACAAGCTTTGCCATGGCTTCAAAGAAGCAGAGGCTGGATAGTGTTGCTTCCTGAGAATGGTCCAATGGGATCAACAGTCAAAAGTTTTTTAGTTAGGGCCTAGTTAGTGCTGAAACAACACCTAATATTGGTGTGCTTCCTGTTACTCCTTGTTGGACAGCTCCCCTTGTTATCTAAACTTCCAGATCACTGACTTGCTGGACAGCTCCTGGCAAGGCAGGATTTTGAGACACATGGCAGGGGTAGCAAGAAGGGGGCATTCCCTTGCAAAGACTTTTGGATTCAGCATCTGGGTAAATCCAAAAAGACATACAGAAAGAGGAGACTTTCCTAGGGCACAGCAAAGCTTTACCAGATGGAGACCATGTAATATGTATGAAGTTTGCCACCAAATGTGGGTGGGGTTATATAAAAATTTAACTCTACTGGACTGGGGCCTTCAGCTAAAGGAAGGCAGAGGTAAATATTTATATGGATCCACTCATGTTTGGCAGCAAATTTTATACCTGTTACATAGGAATATAGGCATATTTGATTTTTTTAAGAAAATATTTATTTGTTTTGTGAAACAAAGAGAGCATCAACAAAATGATCAATATTGCAACCTAACACTGAGAAACTGCATGTTCCACTGTTAAAGAAAGGATATAAACATTTTTTAAAATAGGGCAATGCCCACATTATTTACGCCAACATAGCCTGTCAAGCACTGAAATACTAAACAATTGAAATACAATTTTCTTCCAAGTACTTCCCATATTTTGAACATTGCCTTGAGACATAGGTGGAGGACAATTAATAAACAATTACAATGATAGGTGTGTTTGCAACCCAAGGATATTGCAAGCAATGGGAATATCTGAACTTCAAGTAACTGTGTTGGTCACTTTTTAAATTTATGTGAAACACCTGTATGCTGTCTGAAGTGCCAACATTCTCAAACCCTAGTCCAAGTGCTACAAAATCTCATAATGTACATCAAACAAACTCTCTCTTGCAAACAGCATGATCAAGATGCTTTGATAAGTACTGTCAAAGGCATTTACACACACACTAGTATATTTACAGGAAAACTCCTCTTCTTCACAGGAGACAGTAGCTTCTCTGTACCCTGGCTCATGACACAATTTGTGATGGGGCTTTCTAAATCATACACACATTAAAGGAAAGAAAACAGAGGGTTTACTGTTCTTATTTTGTTGCCTTTTCTCTGGTGGCTCTCAAGCTTTCTTTTGAACTGCCCCTCCATTGCTTCCTATTGCGAGAGTCAGTAAAGTTTTAGCTCACCAACATACACTTGATGGGATAACAACATAGGGAAGTGTTCCATTGTAAGTATCTCAGTGAAAATTTGAATCCAATGTTTTAGAAGCATGGCCAGGGCAATAGTAAACCTGTATTCTGTATACTAAATAGCTGCATATTTTTTAAATGCCAAGGGTGCCAGAGTGGAGCTTCAGTGACCTCATGTAATCAGAATGCAGGAGATGCTATAATTTTGCTAACATGCACATTTATTTATTTTTAATTTTTATTATTTTCTTAGTTTACAAAAGTGTGTGCATGGTCTCTTTTTCAGGTTGTGTTTTCTAGAGATCAATTACACTTGCACAGGGACCTATTAGCTTATACCAGAATGTAGACAGGCTCCATTCCACTACAGCAATGGAGGCAGACAACATACATTTGGATGTACATGCATAGGGCCCTGTGCAAATGTAATGCATGGAAGGCAGGTGTGCCAACAAGTGTGATTAAGCCCTACAGGTAGGCTGTACCTAAATTGGTCATCTGCACAAGGCTCCTGGGTTTGTTTGTTTGTTTTTTGACTAATGGATGTACAGCAATTATAAACTGAATTCCTTATTTGTTGTGGCTTCTGCCATGAGAGGTACATCCAGTTTTAGATCAGCAAATTGCCAAATACCTCAGCTCAGGAGTGCCACGACCGTGGGTACCAGGGGCCATGGGTGCCATGCAGTGTGCATGGCCCTGGCACCGAAATTTGTGGGTGCCCAGGCCCTTGATGGGAATTTTGTGGGTGGGCACCCAAAGCCCCAGGGAGTTGGCCCCTATGCCTCAACTAATTGATTGCACGATGCATGTACGATGCTGTATACTAACCAGATTTGTATTTATATACTGTACAGCAATCCCTAATTATAGGTTCTGTGTGACTGTGTGCATGTGTGCGTGCATTTACGAATGCACACACATATACATTAGCATCTTAAATGATACTTATGTGGGAATGTGTGGGTAGGAGGCACGACCCGTGACTGGCTGTGAAACACAAAGAATAACAAACTCGGAGCCAGAATCTCAGCAGTCTAGCTCGTTTGGGACATTTTAAAGCCGCAGCCTCTCAACTGGGAGAGCTCCAATTAGCCCCGAAACAAACTCCAAAAGCGCACAAGCTTGTGTGTGAAACAAGCAGTTGCTGGCACGCAACCCTTTCCCAAGGTTGTGCTTCCTTTGCTTTTCGCTGAGATTTGGCGCAGGCGAGGGAAAGGGGTCGGAGTCACATGGATACAAAGCTTTTGATTAATGTCCAGGCGCTGCTGCTGCTGTTGCTGCCTGAAGTCTCCAAATCTCCCCACAGTCATACAAAGAGAGCCGAGAGCTGGTGACCACTCGCACTTCCTTCAGGCTGGGTCCGTCTTCCTGACTGGGAAAGGACACTTGAGAGAGAGGGAGAGAGAGGCGAGGGGTGGAGGGAGCGAAGCTGCTCCTCCACAGCTGGGATAGTGAGGGGAGCCCACAGAACTCCGGCCTCGCCATGGAACGGAGCGGGCTCTTTTGTTGTGGTCTTTTCTGAACCCCTGAGGGAATTTCCCCGCCTTTTTCCTCCCCTGTCCTGCCGGCCGCCTCGCCAAACACGAGAAGGAGCCGAGGGGAGGAAAGTTTCGAAGGCGCTTCTTTCGGGGGCGGTGGTGGATAGGACACAATGACCGAAGAAAGCAAAGGGGAAGGGAAAGGAGAGAGCGGGAAAGACCCCGAGAAGCAGCTGCGCCTCCGGGTGTGCGTTTTGAATGAGCTGCTGAAGACGGAGCGCGACTATGTGGCCACTCTGGAGTTTCTGGTGTCGGTGAGTTGCCCGCCCCTCCCCCCTCGGCGCTTCTTCGCCTTCGCGCGGGGCTCCTCGGGCGCCTCGTCCTGAGCTTCTTGTGCACAAACAACCAGCCTGCTCCTCTCTCTCTCTCCCTCCTCTCCCCATTTTCACCCCTTGCCAAGTTTGCCAGTAGAGAGGAGGAGGGGGAAGGGAATGGTTTTCCTAGAGGAACTCAAAAGCTTTGGGGACCAAGTAGAAGAAAAAAAGAGAGAAGTTTTGAGGCGAATTCCTGGTGATCCAGGTCTCTTTGTAAAGCCATGTTGTGTTTTTTTCCTCCTTAGAGGAGAAAATAGGGGGTGGGAGGGTGTTTCTTGTGGCATGTATTTTCCTCAGCTGATTTTAAGCATGTTGCTTTTGTGTTGAAGAGGTGATGGAGCTAACATTTCAAACAAACAAACTTCCTCTCTGGGCATAGACATTGAAAAGTAGTGAGTGCTGTTTGCCTCAGGTACATTTGGGGGGATATTAACTGTTGGAAGTTTAGAGTTTCGTCTCCTAAGGCGCCACAGTCTCTGTATTTACAATAATCCTTGTAACACAGTATTCTGGCAGGGGGTAAAAGAGAGAGAGAGAGAGAGAGAGGCGCACACACAAGCAAAAGGGGGGGGGGGATGCTTGATCTATAGCAGCTGTTCAATATTAAAGCCACATGTAGCATTTGCCCCTTCTCCCCACGCCTTGACATCCTTCTATTCAAATTTTTATTTTGGTAATAAGTTGGTGACCCATGATTGAAATGACTATGAATTGCACAGCTGTAAAGGTAACACACCTTTTATATAGGGCCGAATTCAGTGTAAAAGAGGAAGCTTTTGCATTTGGATGAAGCAGACTTCTGAAAGAAACAAGGAAGGTAGAACTTCCTGTGAAGGATCATAAACGCAAACATCTCTATATTACCTCCTGGCTTAATTTACACATTTATTGGCAGCATCACTTAAGAAGCTTTTGGGATAAACAAATCTCAAGTTGTCTGCTTAGTTTTGTGGAGTGCCTGTCATAATACCCCTCACATTTCTCTTTCTCTTCTCCCCCTTCTCATCCTGAGGGGGAAATCTTTCAAACAGCAAACTTCCTGCTTAGTTTTCTGAGATCTGTGAACTTTATCAAGCAAGAGAAAACCCTCAGCTTGGCTTTTGGCAAGAAGACCAACAGTAGAGAGTAACATACTATACTGTGTTTTGTCATTCAGCTTCTGTTTTACACAAAATATAGTTGTTAAAGTATTTTTTGCTCCGTATCTGATGCACCTGGAATTTGCTTTAAAAAGTGTCAACAAGTTGAAAACTCCTGAGATCTTGTTTTGTCTGTATTTTTAATACAATATTGGTCATTCCTGAAAAATAAAGCTGTTGACACAAATACTACATCTTAGTTCAGGCTGCGGAGGGTGATGGTGGTGCAATCTTTGGGTTGAATAAAATTTAAGTTGCATTTAACTCCTGTGAAGATTGGGATGTGTGCAGGCTAGCTGGAGTTTCAAGCTAAGGTTCTGGTAAAAAATGGAAGTGTGCAGTGCCTATATATTCCAGTGGGATTTGTGTGCATGTAAGGTTGTCCTGCCAACCTAGCAGTTCGAAAGCACGTCAAAGTGCAAGTAGATAAATAGGTACCGCTCCAGCAGGAAGGTAAACGGTGTTTCCGTGTGCTGCTCTGGTTCGCCAGAAGTGGCTTAGTCATGCTGGCCGCATGACCTGGAAGCTGTACGCCAGCTCCCTCGGCCAATAAAGCGAGGTGAGCGCTGCAACCCCAGAGTAGGCCACGACTGGACCTAATGGTCAGGTGTCCCTTTACACTTTTACCTTTTTAAGCTTGTCCAGGACAGTGTCCCAATTTGAGTGAACTCCGCATTGTTTACCTACAATAGCTCAATCACAGAACACAGGCCTTGCATTCAGAAGGCCCCAGGCACTGGTGGAGGAAGGGGTGTGTGGTGGATGTGGCCCTGGGATGCTCGCCCTACCCCCGGGTGCACAGCATGTGTACTACTCCAGGTGCCGGAGCAGCTAGCTCCACCTCTGGCCCCAGGTTCAAGGCCTGGCATCAATTTAAATAAATAAGCAAAAGACAATAGGTAGCAGGTGACTTGAATGCCCTCAGGTGATACCCTAGAGAGTTGCTGCCAATCAGAGTAGACAATACTGGGTCAGATGGTCAAGTACTGTGACCTAGTGAACTGGACCTTGGAATTAACTTCTCTTATTAGTTAGATAATGTGGAAACTTGCAAAGAAACAGAACTCTGTTGCAGGGAATCCCTGAAGTACTTTTTAGGTGGGGAAACTCAAGATGTTCTAATATTACATGAAAAATTAAATTCAAATTTCATGAAAATACAGTTTATGAATATTACACAAATGTGAAAGAATGGCGGTGCTGATGGCCTAGACATTCTTATGCATATGACCTCTGCAACAGTGGGGTTTTTGGATTGTTGCCTTGGTCTGTCATTTTCCTCTTGATCTCATTGTGAGACTACAGCTGCCATGCTGTGCACATTTACATGAAAGTAAGTCCCACTAAGCACTATGGGATTTAGTAATGAGTAAAGATGCATAGGAATAGGATTATAATTCATTTTCCTTTGGGTGCTAGTAGCTGCCAGCTATTGCTAGGAGGGCACAGGGTACATAGGTTGGGCAAAACCATATGCATACAGTAATGCATTAATACGGACATAAGAAGAGCACTGCTAGATCAGACCAAATTTCCATCTAGTCCTGCATAGTGTTCCCACAGTGACCAACTAGATCCTTATGGGAAGCTGCAAGCAGGAGATGAATGCAGCAGTAGCACTCTCCCACTTGTGATACCAGGTAACAAATGTTCAGAAGCATGCTGCCTTTGGTACTGGATCCATCTTGACTAGTAGCTACTGATAGTCTTATCTGTTAATTTGTATAATCACCTTTAAACCCATCCATGTTGATAGTCACCACCACATCTTGTAGTGTGAATTCCATAGCTGAATGTGCACTATGGAAGTCTCCCACTGTTTAGCTTCACTGGATAACCCTGGCTCCCAGTGTTATTAGAAGGGAGGAAAAGGTCTCTCTTTCCACTTTCTTCACAGTGTGCATCGTTTTATACACCACAAATATGTTTATGCAAAAAAGAGATGCAAACACAGTTGCCTTTCCTCAGAGGAAGTTGCTCCATCCCTTTGATCATTTTAGTTGCCCTTTTCTGCACATTTTCCATCTCTGCAAGCACATTTTTGAGGCTTGGTGGCCATAACTGTACACAGTTCTAAGTATGGTCACACAGTAGATTTGTATAAGTGTATAATAAATACCACATTAGGTAAAAAAATTGAGATTTCTGTTGAAGTGGTGAGTGAACTCTGGAGAAGCCTAGGAGAAATTATTTGATATGCTGTTCTTTTTGATGTTTGAAATTAATCTTCAGGCTATTGCTGATTTCTCTGTGGTTCAACAACATCAAAGGAACTTGGGTTTCCTAAAAGTTTGTTCAGTACAACAGATGATGCACTTCCCATTACAAGAGGCTGAAAGACTTTTTATTCTTTGGGCCTATCTTCAAAATCTTTACACCAGCCAGGAAATATTTTACATGGTCAGGACAGTGACAATGACATTTCAGCTCATTTAGGGGACAAAACTAAAAACCACAGGAAGTTTGTTAAACAACCCAAAGGTAATCCAGTAGCCAAGCAGGATCCATGCAAAGGATCAGTGATCACACTCACACTAACATATAATTTGCTCTGATGTCATAGAAAAAAATAATTATGTATGAAAGATGGAGAATCAAGGAAAGGTCAGAGGCAGGGAAGGAACAGAAAAGCCTAAACAGCAATCTGACTTGGACACTCTGCATAAAAGAAGGAAGATCAGAACCTCTTTCTATGTTTGCACCACCTATTTATTTCCAACAAATAAGAGATCCATCCCTACTTGCCCCCAAAGGTTTTGCTACTTCTTTTTTGTGACCACATCTGCAAAGAGAAGTAGAATTATATACATAAGGAATGATTCCAGTTTAGGATGCTCACTCATAAGAAGATCCGCTGAACTAGAGCTTTCCCAGCCCTCTGATTTGTCCTGCTGCTATATAGCAGCCCTTTGTTGAGTCCAGTGTTATTATCTCAGAAGATATATCAGGGGGCTGCTGGTTTTGAAACAGTGGCTCTGGTAGCTGCTGATCAAAGATAGTTCTGAACACCCCTAGTTCTTTGATGGTCATATACATTTCCATGTTAAACCTAGCTTCTTATCAAAGGAACTGTTTTCATAGAGCCACAAGGTCTTCCTTTGGTACTATATTTTCCTGCCTTGATGGATCCCATCTACTTTCATCATGGAGCCTTTCCAGCCTCTCTAATTCCCCAGTTTTCATTCTTGTTCTCTTGCCTCAGAATGAAATTCCAACTTCAATCTTGGCTCTGACAATGGAATTTGGACAAATTATGTGGGGGGTTGCCTGGTTCAGCCACCACTATATACTGATTCTCCAGATTGCAACTGAACTTTGGCCATTGACTTCAACGTAGGTCAAGTTTTCCAGAGCATCTTGTGCTGCAATACTAAGGCAGAGACGGTGACTCTTGAATTAATATACCGGAGGTAATTAAGGCTCTTCAAAGCAAAGACTTGCTTAGATTGAAAAGCTGAAAGCATGATAACATCAACACACATCCAGTCCCGAGACACAGTAAACAGGAAATAAAAACAAAGTAAACATTGAAGTCTTAGCTCTAAAAGTTAAAAATGCTCATCCAGGATTTAGAGCTATATCTGTAACATATATCTAAAGTTTAGATGATAAGATTTCACATTAACTGGCAGCAGTTCTAGAGGAATAGCTGTCTGTCTCAGAAAAACATTCCTGTGTTGCTTTAAAGACATTGTTGTTGTCTATCTATCTGAATATTTGTCTGTCTGTCTAGTACAACCTAGGTCTTTCTCATTCTTCTTGACCTAGGAAAAGCCCTGCCACAGGTCTGTTTTGGGAGCCCTGACAGGGAGCTGTATAAACACTTCTTAATAAATGAGCTGTTAACAATGCTTATGTGGAGATTTAAAACAAGGGACCAGCATCTTAGAAATTTATTCTTATATAAATCTCATAATTTTTAGGATTGTTATTTTTATTGTTAACTGGACAAACTTATTTTTCTTATTCACATTTTTATCTTTGAATTCAATTATTAATCTATATTATTCTTGAGTCAAAATCATGTAACCTACAAAATAGAAGATATAACACTGTAGTCAGTTGCTGTCCCAATAGTTCAACCATTGATCATTTGTTGCAATGTACCTAGTGGCAATAAACTTATACTATAAAGAGGTGATCCCGTCAACATAGTATACCTGGACTTACAAAAAAGCTTTCAACAAAGTTGCTCACCAAAGACTCCTGAGTAAGCTTAGCAGTCAAGAAATAAGAGAAGTCCTCTTGTGGATCACAAATTGGTTAAGTTTCATGAGCAAAGAACAGTTCTCTGAATGTAGAGAAGTAGAAAGTGAAGCCCTCCCTCCAAATCGATACTGTGACCTGTGCTTTTTAACTTGTTCATAAATGAGCTAGAGTTAGGAGTGAGCAGTGAGGTAGCTAAGTTTACTGATGGTGGTAAATTGTTCAGGGTTGTTAAAAAACAAAGAGATTGCAAAGAGCTCCAAAAGGACCTAGCTAAACTGAGTAAATGAGCTGTAAAATGGCAAATGCAATTTAATGTAAACAAGTGTAAAGTGAAATGTTAATTTCACATACACACTGATGGGGTCTGAATTGGCAGTGACAGACCAGGAATGATACTTTGGGTTGTAGTAGGTAGCTCAATGAAGATTTTGATCCAGTGCATGGTGGCCGTGAAAAAGGCAAATTCCATGCTAGGGATCATTAGGAAAGGAATTGAAAATAAGTCTTCCAGTATCATAATTCTGTTATACCATAATTCTGTGGAATACTGTGTGCAGTTCTGGTCACCTCACCTCAACCAAAATTATCAAGGGGATGCAGTGAATCCCTTATGAAGAAAGGTTGCAATGTTTGGGACTTTTTAGCTTAGAGAAAAGGTGACTAAGAGATGACATGATATAAGTGTATAAAATTATGCATGGAATGGAGAAAGTGAATAGTCCCCCGCCTCTCATAACACTAGAGCTTGCAGACATCCAATGAAGCTAAATGCTGGAAGATTAAAGGTAATCCAGTCGTGACCGACTCTGGGGTTGCGGCGCTCATCTCGCTTTATCGGCCGAGGGTGCCGGCATACAGCCGGCGTACAGCTTCCAGGTCATGTAGCCAGCATGACTAAGCCGCTTCTGGTGAACCAGAGCTGCACACGGAAATGCCATTTACCTTCCCACCAGAGTGGTACCTATTTATCTACTTGCACTTTGACATGCTTTCGAACTGCTAGGTTGGCAGGAGTAGGGACCAAGCAACAGGAGCTCACTCCGTCGTGGGGATTCGAACCGCCGACCTTCTAATCGGCAAGTCCTAGGCTCTGTGGTTGAACCCACAGCGCCACCCGCTGGAAGATTAAGGACAGATAAAAGGAAGCACTTCTTCATGCAGTGCTGGAACTCTCAGGAGGCAGGGAGGGCCACCAGCAAAAATGGCTTTCAAAGAAGATTAGGAGAGGGCTATCAAAGTCTACTGGCCATGATGGCTCTGCTCTGCCTCCACAGTTGGAGGCATCAATGCTCCTGGGTGCTACTTGCTGGAAACTGCAGGAGGAGAGAGTGCTCTTGTGCTGAAATCCTGTTTGCTGGTTTCTCACATTGTTAGGCATTGTGAGAACAGGATGTAGGGCTGGATGGGCTGCTGATCCAGCAGACTGTGCCTATGCTCTTAATACAGGTTTGTCTTGATTTGTGATGGTGTTTTCCTCTGGCTGCTAGCTTGCCTTGCGTGTGAGCTTTTCCTTCTTCCCAGGCAAACCTACCTTTGTGCATTGAATCAGGAGGCACAGGAAACTACAACCCCCTTGCAGGAAATAGTGTTCCTTTGAAAGCTTAGAAGTGCCCAGGCCATTTAAGGATGAAGACTGTTTCTAGCAAGCACCCGCTCCTGCTGGTTCTGCTGACACTACGGTGGGAGGCCTTCCATCAAGTCCTGAATGTTGTCACTGCTAGGTGATTGGGGAGGGAGGGCAGCGAGGTCCAAGGTGCTTATACAAAAAGAGAAACAGGAGAAATAAGATATTCTGACTCTGTATGATGAGGTCCAAGCTTCAGGGCTCGCCTCAGAAAAACACACATTGTTTTCAATTAAAAACAAAGTCTTGTTTGCTGAGCCCAGTTCCAGGTCAAGCTGTAGGGAATTTGCTCATCACTAGATTCAAAAGAGGGACGTGGGTGGCGCTGTGGGTTAAACCACAGAGCCTAGGACTTGCCGATCAGAAGGTTGGTGGTTCGAATCCCCGCGTTGGGGTGAGCTCCCATTGCTCGGTCGCTGCTCCTGCCAACCTAGCAGTTGGAAATCTCGTTGAAGTGCAAGTAGATAAATAGGTACCGCTCCGGCGGGAAGGTAAACAGCGTTTCTCTGCACTGTTCTGGTTCGCCAGAAGCAGCTTAGTCATGCTGGCCACATGACCCGGAAGCTGTATGCCAGCTCCCTCAGCCAGTAAAGCAAGATGAGCGCTGCAACCCCAGAGTCGGCCACGACTGGACCTAATGGTCAGGGGTCCCTTTACCTTTACCTAGATTCAAGAGAAAGGGGTCTCAGAAACCTCTGCTGTTTTGTTCTTATGATGTAGTGTACAGATTTAGGCAGGGAATCAGAGATGTGTTGTTCAGGGACCCTCATCTACAGATCATAGCATCCAGCAGCAGGTTGCAGGCACAGCATTACACATATAAGGATCTGCATGTTGACCTATGAAACATGTTATCTGTGCTGGGTTGGGGAGCTTGAGAAGATATGGTAAGTTCAGAGCAGGAGGGTAATCCACAATATTGGAGGAACAGTTTGGCACTATTTTTAACACAAAAATGGGCGACCGAATTAAAGAAATGCAATGTGTTTCTTGACCTCTCTAGTTTCCCCCCAGTCTATGTCAACACAAGGTAACCAGGGATCTAAATTTAGATTTCTTGCATGTTAGTTATCTTAACTGTGTTCCATATCTCACTTCCAAATGGCTTGTATTTTATTCATTGAAAAAGTATTAATCAAATATATATAGTACGGTAATTTGTGACTTTATAATGGCTAAGAAAGCTGCACAGTGTGTTGTGGAATTTTTTTAATGGGAAGGGGAAAGACTTCAGCTGGCTGTGCTTTTTGATAAGGTTGTGTGATTTCCTTTTCCTCTGCTCTCTAACACACCACTTGTATGGCTGATGCATCATATAAAGTCAAAAGGAAGCTGAGACACAATTACCATAGAAAGTCAAAATCACTTCCATTCACTTCCAGTTTCTGCTGTTTTTGTCTGCTCTGTTACAAAGTGAGGAAAACAGTGAATGGTTACTTAGTGACTAAGAATTAAATATCAATAGCACCACCTGCATTCTTTATAAGGTAGAATACTTATTTTTGATGTACATGCAAGAAAACAAAAGAAAATTGAATGCATTTTATTTGCAGGAAATTATTTTCAGACTTTTGTAGTTCATCCAATAGCTGTCAAACATTTAAAAAATCCAGACACTCAAGAAGAGTAGTAAATGAAGTATTTTGTTGTAATAATTAAACATTTTAACACATCAAATCTACATATTTCACAATGTAAATTCATTTATTTAATTTAAGCACAAGTTCAAAGTCAAATTTATGCAGTTTGATTTTTTCACTAGCAATTCAGCAAAAAATAAGTGATGAATTGAGTGAGAATATGAAAGTTGTAACTAATGCAACATATGTTTAGAACGTGTTACAATTTGTATTATTCAATGTAGAAAATGCAGGATGTGGTGATTAATTTTTCAATTTATTAGAATTTGCAAATAGAAAAAGAAAGGGAGAAAGCAAACTAGGAGTTTGAATGAAAAATTATGAGACATGCATGAACCATGTTAAAACTGTGACAGTATTAGATCCAAAAAGAATGAATACTGTTTGAAAGAGAAATTAACAATGCAGTTACTAGCCCCATTGAATGTAGTGTGGATTCCCAGAGAGAAGATTGCAACTGCTTTGATCCTCCTGTGGTTGGGCTTGCTGAACGGGAGATCATTTATTCAAATCTGCCTGACAGGGTGAGCTCTAGTTGCTCTGTCCCAGCTTCTGCCAACCTAGCAGTTCGAAAGCATACCTGTGCAAGTAGATAAGTAGGTTCCACTGTGACAGGAAGGTAAATGGCATTTCCATGTGCTTTGGCTTCCGTCATGGTGTTCTCTTGTGCCAGAAACAGTTTAGTTATGCTGGTCACATGACCTGGAAAGCTGTGGACCGGTTCCCTTGGCCTGAAGCAAGATGAGCGCCACACCTCATTGTCACCTTTGACTGGACTTAACTGTCCAGGAGTCCTTTACCTTTTTTACTTCTATCTGCTGCTGCTGATTACTGTGAGTTAAGCCATGGTTTGACTTAGCGTTGCATCCAAAGTTGCTCCAGACAAACCATGAGTTGTAGCCAAGGTTTGTTGTGTGGCATACCACTTGTGGTTTGTGTCAGGGAGATAAACCATGAGCCTGGGTTCAGATGCAATGCTAAGCCAAGCCATAGCTTAGCTCATGGTATCATGAGTCCTGTGGTAATGTCATAAAGAGAATGGTTGGATCCTGAGGAGGAATGGAACTCAGAAAGTTGGAGCTGGTTGACCCTGGGGAGGGTCAGTATCTGTAGCTTTTAAAGCTCTAGGGCACCAATCTTCTTCAGTCTGTAGCACCCAGGTTTCTAGTTCTCTTTTATAATTGGCAGGGGTGGAAACAATACTCCCACATAATAACTTGCTACTAGTGAACTGATCAAGCTACATACAGATGCTTTATCAGAGGCAAGACCTAAAACTTTAACAGATGGTAATTACTGTCTGGCATCTACTTTCCATGCGATGCCAGGATTGAAACTGAAATTGAGGTGCCATAGTCCTGATTATTTAATGAAACTCCTATGCAGTCCTATACCTCCGGGTATAAGGCGGTATATAAATTCAATAAAATAAAGGCTAGAGACTGTTTTTTGTGCCAAGTACTAACAACATAAGAGAGGCTTGTGACTTTTTCTTGTGTGTATATTCACACAACTGCAGATGTGATCAGGTTGACTTGAAAACAAGGGAAGGAATTTTTCCTGTTATTTTTGTTCTAATGTTTAGAGTTTGTATTCTAAACAACTATGGATGTTTTCTTCAGACAGATGAATAAAGAAAAAGCAATTTTCCGTTTATTTTTATTTACTGCCATGCTGGCAATTTATCTTGAAACCATTTCAACAGCACACAAATGGATGTTTCTTGGGTGTTGTTAGGAAAACTAAATTATTGATCTTTCATTTTAAAATAATGGCTATTAATATAAATAGGTGCACTGTGTGAAACCCAAACAATTTCTATGTATTGTTTTCTAAATGCAGAAGAAGTATTCTACCACTACCACTGCAGAGAACAGAAAGGTTTCCAAAGCATCCTGGGGTGACCACCAGACACAGAAACTGCTAATGCAAACAAATGGTCATATGACACTTAATGAAATGATTGGTTGCACTAAAAAGATCTAAAAGAGAAATTTTGATAAATTAGCTTGTCATGAGTCCAGTTAAATACGATGGGTGGCGAAACAAATGGACTTAAAGTACACTTACACCACAGGGCATTTGAGGCCCAGACTAGGGAATGATTACAATGCAAAACCTGGGCTTAACACATACTTTGTTCACTATCTTCCATCTTACAGCCTTGGATTCAAACAGAAATCAAACATTGCTCTCTCTCTCCAGCTTGAGTTATGCCTATAGTTCACATTAATGCAACTCTGTGCCCTCAAGTCTGGCTTTGTCTGTTGAGGGAGACCCATTTGCCTTCTCACACTGAGCCCCTTAATCCTCCTCACCTCACCAGGAAGCTAGTTTGGCTATTCCAGGAATTAGAGTGCTTGATTACCTGTTAAGGTTTGCTAGATGCAAGGATTAGAGGGGCATGACATATGACTTAACACCCTGCCTCCCCCCCCCCCAACTCATAACAGTATATCCCATTCCACCTTCCATGCTTAAAACATCCCTATTTCAATAGTTCTTTGTGTATGCTTAGCAACATTTTTATTCTTTAAAAGTGTTTGTTTGACACCCCCCCAAAAAACCCAACCCTTTCAGTTTCCTTTTCCTATTTTGTTAACCTTCAGTGATTCCTTGTTCTATGGAACCCAGTGTGTGCAATTTCTTAGCCTTTATCAGCCTACTATGTTCCATTCCTTTCCATTCCAAAGTTATGAAGAGTTACATATTTAATAATTGTATGTATGAAAAATGGTTTCCCATTGCTTTTACCTTTGAGCAACTTATGGTTTGTTGACACACTAGAAAAGATATTGTTATTTGCAATATGATCATGAATCACTTAACAAGAGGCTTGCTTTTGTAGCTTTATAATATTGCGTCTGAAAGCAAGCCTTTGTCAGAACAATGCAAGTCAAAGCTTATATTTGCTAAAGACAGATTATAAGTCTGTGGAACTGACAATAATAGTTAAAAATAAAGATAGTGGATGTATTTTCTTCATAAAGTTCTGGGATCTTATGCACACAGAAGCGGTAGAGTTTAAACCATGCTATTCTGATCAATGGATTTGCTTCTTTCTATGAAGTAGAATTCTAATTGCTGGCATCAGTAGTAGAATTCCTGTTATATGAATTGGGGACTAGAACAGTGAAGCTGACTGATGAATAAATACTACAGCAGCTGCTGATCCTGCCAATAACAAGTTACAAAGGAGAAGTTTGAGCTGCTGGGATTTCCCTTTCTGAACTGAAACATTTTATAAACTCACAGAACAGTATGGAAGATTTGAGTTACAAGTGTAACTTGAATAAAATAATATGACCACAGAGTAATATTAGTGTTGTTGCAACAAAGACCAACATAGTACGGTAGCTAACTGTCAAGTTCTATAAGTAAAGGAGAGCTTGTTCCATAGTAATGCAGAAAACAGGTGCTTAAACACTGGGAGAGTAGACATGTAACTGATCATTTTGAAGATGTTGAATGCCTTTCTAGATCCTAGAACAGTTACTTGGTCTGTCCGTTGAGTAAAGGAAGCAGCAAAAGACCTTAATGGTATCTTGGGAGGTAGGGAGGGCGGTGGTGGAAAGAGGTGGGTGGATTGGTCATGCAATTTCATTCACAAATGCAAGGATGGCAGTCAGCCCAGACGCCTCAAAGAAGTCCCTGTACAACAGTTTTCAACCTAAATTCATGCTGTTGATTAGATGCAAAATCTTCTTTTCATTTGTAGCAGCCAATTTGCTTCAGTGAGCAGAGGGCCATAACATAAAATATTAGAAATACATCCAACTCTGGACAGAAAATACTTTGTTTCTTGAATTATAATTCCCATGTAGATTATACATTTCTCTATGGTTTGTTCTTTGAATTAGATGGGATAACACAGTGCACTCTTAATAAGGATTTGGTAAAATATCAAACTTTTCTTTTCAGCTAATTGATAGGATTTTTGAATGGGGTAAAGGGGTGTTATCTAGAGTGAGTATTGGGAGTGAGCCATATAGTATTCAGAATGAGTCAGCTTTCAATTACTGGGATTTGCAATGTTATTAAGTATGTACTTGTGAGTTTGTTATGCATAGTTTTCTAATTAGACTCTCACATCCCTTTGGCTTCCTCTGTCCATATTTTATGACTGAGGTTTTTTTTAATGCAGGTAATTAAAGAATTTTTCTTTTAAACTACAACTAGTGAAGCTGTCTATCTGGATTATAGTAACTGCATTATACCTGGTTAAAATTAGTGGAATTTTCTTTGGAAATCCTGTGATTCTTCATGCTGATTATGAGATTGAGCTTTTAAAAAATATATATGCCATTTAAAATGAATGACATGCCAGTGCAAGTAGATAAATAAGTACCGCTGCGGCGGGAAGGTAAACGGTGTTTCCGTGTGCTCTTGTTTCCGTCACGGTGTCCCGTTGCTCCAGAAGCACTTCATGAGCTTCCATGAAGAAAAAAGGTGTAATGGCAGACAAGCATGCACAACATGTGATTACTACTGAGCTGCAATAATGGGGATTAAGTTCACTATTCAAGCAATTGTCCTGGAAATCCCTTCTCCTTCTTTACTTCCTTCACCACACTTTCCAAGGGTTAAATCAGTAATGCCTGGCTGGGCAGCATGGCCTTGCTTACCTGGCTTTGCAATGGTGCAAGTTACTGCCAGTTACCAAGAGGAGCAAAGCTGTGGGAAGCTGGATGTGGGCTCAGCATCAGAGCCAATCTTCTGGCTCTCCCTCTCCCTCTCAGGAACTAGCAGTGACTTGCTGCAGGTAAATATTGCCGCCCTGCATGTGCCACTACTGGGTTAAATGTGTTGTTCAAACATATGTCATGGGAATTCCACATCCCCCTCTTAGCACCTTTCATTGGGCTGGTGGCAATGTGTAAATATACTGCTCATTTAACACTGCCTGAGAGATAAGAACTCTCTCTGACAAGAGCTATAGCGTTAAGAATGACAAACAAAATAAAGGCTTCTCCCATTAGGAGAAATCAGATCAGCAACGTTTTTCAAAGTTGCTCTTTTAAAAGCTGCAGTCTGGTTGGCGTTCCCTTGCTTGCTTTTTTAAAGATTTTGCTGCAAGCATTCTTCAGAAGTTTTGTTTAATGTGAGGTGTTTCAATACTGCAAAAGGTTTGAGAACCACTGGTGTATACAATAAGAGTGCACTTGTAAGCAATAACATAATCATTGTGATCTTCCAGATTCTACTGATAGGATTTCCGGGGAAGCAAAAGCAACACTCCCCAGTGCTAGCAAGGATAACCACCTTTGTATAAGTAGAGAAACCCATGAGTAGCTGGCTGCTCCTTTGTGGCAATTTGCATGTATACACACTAAGAGATTCCATGCACTACTTGCAAGTAGTAGTGTTTGGACAGCTGCTAGAGGCTGGCTTAGAGACACTGGCCTCCTTTCCTGACAGACAACTGGACAGAGAAGAAAAGAACAGCTCTTGTCCAAGTCTAACAAGCACCATAGAGCTCCCTTGTTCCCAATAATAGCACCCCCTTTGAGAATTGATTTACCAGTGAAAGGAGAACTTGTGCCTCTACTTTAGTGTAATGTAGGAAGCAGAGCACACTGCTCTTTAAAATCTTTAGCACAGCAATGCGGAGGCTACCTTTTGGCAGTGTTCTTAGCAATGCTGGGAAGCTAAGTCAAGGCACAAGTTAAAGTAGCTCAAACCTCAGTCCTAAGCAGCTACAAAATGTAAGAAAATGAATGAGTCAAAACAAAATAGAAAACATGATGCACAAGTTACCAGGTTAGACACTCATTGGCTGTTTTCAGATGTTAAAACCAATGAACTATATGAACAAGTTTTTGGGACATTTCGAGAAATGTCTGCTGCGTCTATCCTTTGCCAAAGTTTCCCACAAGTCAGAAGAGGATAGAAACAGCAGTTTTTTCTACTGTTTCTGTCCTTCTCCAAAGCTTCTCGTAAGACCTCACCTCACCTTCCAGGCCTCTGCATTTGCTATAGGTTTCAAGAAAGAGCCAAAGCTGTTCCTGACTTTTATTTAATAACAACTTTCCTTCTCCAAAGTTCTCTATTTGCTTCAGCACTCTAGCAAATCCCGAATGATGAAGTGAGAGCTGGGGTCTTGGAAGAAGCGTTGGAGAAGGACAGAAACAGCTGGCCATTTCTCCAACGGTCCTCTTCCAAAACTTTCTGCAAGTGAGAGAAGGCCCCACCTCTCCCTCACAACCTCTAGTAAACACAGAGGGCTGGAGGGAGAGGCAGGGTTCTGCCTCACTTCAGCTGAAGCTTGAATAAGAAACAGTGAGAAATGCTACCTGTCTTTTTTCTTATCTGCTGTGTTGGAGAAAGGCTGTTACAGTGAGGCAGTGAGGTTTCTTGCCAGTAGATAAGGGACACTCATTCCTGGTAAGCGGGTGAGTGACAAATAATGTTGATGCCTGCCAATGGCTGTATCTAGTCCACCGAGGCTCTTTTGTGGCCTCTCCATCTCTTCTTATCTGCTGTGTGGCAAATTCAAGATACTCAAACAGGTTAATAACATTTATATATCTTTGAGGTCAAATAGGATCATGCTGGAGTTTCACTGCCTATCAGTGATTTACATGGTCCGAATAGTCTAAAGGAAAATATGAAAACTATTAGTTACTAATAATTAAATAAAAAAGTAATAATAATAATAATTAGTAATAATAGTAATAATAAAAATTTATTTATATCCCGCCCTCCCCAGCCAAAGCCAGGCTCAGAGTGGCTAACAACAGTAAAAATAGCACAGTTTACATAAAATCACAGTCAATTAATTAAATTCATTCTAAAATCAATTCAGTCTAAAATCAGAATCAAAATAATGGCAACCATTGGCTAGAGTTCTGTGAGGATTACAGAAGGAGGGGGTCAGACTGTGCCTTGGCCAAAGGACTGGTGGAGCAGCTCTGTCTTGCAGGCCCTGTGGAAAGATGTCAAGTCCCACAGGGCCCTAGTCTCTTGTGACGGAGAGTTACACCAGATCAGGTGAAAAAGCCCTGGCTCTGGTTGAGGCTAGCCTAACCTCCCTGTGGCCCAGGATCTCCAAGATGTTTTTATTTGAAGACTGTAAGTCCTCTGTGGGACGTACCAGGCGTGGCTAGGTCAGGGCGAGAGAGGTAAGGAGCCAACTGCTTAGCTTGGCAGAGATGAAAAAATGCTGCCTTTGTTATAGCTGCAATCTGCACCTCCATAGAAGGTGTCGAAGATTACACCTAAACTCTTAACGGACGGTGCTGGCACTAATTGCAGCCCCGCAAGAGATGGGAGTTGCCCCCCCCATCCCATATGAAAAGCCATAAACCAACCACATTTGTTTCTGTGTCACTTGCATGCTTTGTTATCATAGCTCAAGGTACTGATTCAAATGCCAATAGGGAATTAAAACAAAGATGGGGAAGCCTTGATACAAATTTTGCAAGAAACAAAGATTATCAAGTTAGTAGGGTAGCAACATTTAAAGGAAAGCTGCTTGCTGCTGCTGAAGATTCAGCTAAAAAGAGATGAGAAAATATAGGCTAATGTTCAGAAAATGCTTATGGAGGCATACAAGCTATTCTGTCAGCCATAAGCCTTTCATTTCCATTGATAACTGAACCCCATTCATGCATGCAAACAAATACAAATGTTAATTGGGTGCCCCCTCCCTGCCAAACCTGGGCACGAAAGAGGTCTGTCTGTATATCTGAGAGAGCACAAACCTCTAGATTGGGCACAAGTTTTCTTAAATTTAACACTGATACTTGATATTCAAAAAGACTTGCTGAATTATTGTTCCAAATTTGGTTAAACATTTCATGGTTGTACAAGAATTTTAATCAGTTTGCCAGAGTATGAAGATAATTGGTGAGAGAAAAAGAAAAAGTGCTGAATCATTCAGACTAAAGTGCAATATTTCCATCCTAGCTAAGCATATTGGCCATGATACAGTTACTCACTAGAGGTATGCAGAACAATTTGTACACAAGACTCAATGAAGCTTTCATCATTTTTTCGCTAATTGGAATCTCTCTCTTTCCCTTCCTCTCAACTGGCATTGCACTGCCACTTCTACTATACAAAATTAAATAATCATGCTGAATTTGCAAAACTAACCATGCACTTTTAAAGATCCATTGCATAGAAATGAGTTCCACTGAAATGAATGGGTTCCATGTATATATAGATATATATATATATATAGGACTGGGATCTAAAATATGTGGGATCTAAAATATGACATGATGGGAGAGCTGTTTACAACAAACCAGAGAGGGCACAAGGAGAAATATTTTCTTATTCACACATGAAGAAGAGCCATTACTGAGTGACTGTTAAAGGACTAGAATGCCTCTCTAACAATCAAAAGTTCATCTCAATCATAAAGCAAGTATTAAACAGTAGTTATTGAGATTTTATTAATTACCAAATTCATTATGAAAAATATTTTTTGTACTTAAGGCAATTTAGTTTAAGGATAACAACAGCACAATCCTACTCAAAAGGCCCATTGAGATCTGTGGGGCTTACTATCAGGTAAGTGGGTGTAGGGACTGGGCAGAGGAGGAATGGTGGGGCCCACCTCCTATCCTGACCCTCCCAGGAAGCAGGAAGAGGAAGACAGTATAGATTTACAACAGTGGTTTGCGGGAGATCACAGCTCAGAGGCAGATGAAGGGAAAAGGGGAAATAATGGGAGAGGAGGAGCAGGCAGAACCGGAGCAGCTGGCTGCCATGGTGCCATTAGAAAGCATTCCAGACCCTTAATCTCTCAGAACCCAGCTTGCCTTAAGTTAGGAGAGCAAAGTGCTCAAAGTCAGAGGGAACTTAGCAGCACTGGTAGAAGTGACGAATAAGGAAGTGGGAGAGATGGTGGGGGTAGAGATTCACTTTGGACAACACCATTATCCAAGAGGCTGGGTTCTATAGCAAGGTTACCAAAAAATTTACAATGAATCCGGGGACGCTTTTCAACTTCCTACTAAATAGATGGATTTTGTCAGGGGACTGATTTGTAAATCCGGGAACTGTCCCCGGGAAATGGGGATCTCTGATAACCTTATTCTATAGCCTCTCTCTGTAAAGATAGAAATAAAAAGGACAGTAAGAAACTTTTCCTTGTCTTTATACGTTCCTGGGCAGCCAGCTGGGAGCTGATAACAGCATCCTGACAGTAGGATTGCAAGCAAAGTTTCTATAGAGAGAAATAAAATGTGATAAAATGTATGCAAAATATTTCAGTAGGAAATTTTGTGCTCACAATATACAGTAGTTCAAAGAGAAGAAACACCCCTGAGCAAATCTTTTCTTTGCCAAGGGACTGGAACGGTCGCCATCCTCTCTCATGGCATCAATACAGAGCATGACGACTATGATTTATCAATGACTCTTGACATTCCATGTATTGCAGGGATTTTTTTCCTGCGATACATGGATTACAATAATTTTAAAACCAGATATATTTAAAACATGCTTTGGCATGAACTTGTGCGTGGAAAAACCATTATGATATTTGAACCAGGTAGCAATTATTTCTTGCAGTAATTCAGAGATATGTATTATATTGCAAGTGCCCACAAAGCACAGTTGAAATCCCTGAACACTTTTTGTTTGGCTACCAGCTTGCATCTAAATAGATGTTATTTTCACAGATGGCTTAAGATGGGATATATATTAAAACATAGCTTGATATTAATTAAGTTAATGGCATGTGCATTATGCAGCTTCACATGCTGTTAAAAGAATTAACCTACTGCTTTGGCATTGATCAAACTTTATTCATTGCCTTGTCATTCTTTTCTTTAAGAGGAGATCAGCCAAATCAATGTCTCCTGACTGTGATGTCATATGAGTCAAATGAAATATTGTGTGTCATCTTTGTGGTGCTATAGACATTTTGAAGTGATTGTAAGAGTGCACTTACTCACATTGAAAGTGGCTATCCATGTGACTTCCCTGGGACCTGAGACCCCGAAAAGCCCCTACCAGCCAAGAGTAGAAAATAGTAGACTTGATGGACAAATAATCTGACTTCCTAAAAAGCAGTTTCCCATATTTCGTTGGGTCCGTCTCCACCTAAATGTGCTTACTGTTCTGTTCAAAACAGTTTTGGTATAAGCACCAAATGCTACTTCAGGTGGGGTCCTAAACCTTACCTGCAACATTTCTGTTTAGTCTGTAATACTCATCTGCACCAGACTAGATGTTATGAAAGAAACATACCCATTTCTTCCTCATAATGCTAATATAGGGCGTTTGGAGGGGGGAAATCATTTTTCCTCAGCCTACTGATTCTCCTTTGCAAATGTTTCTCATCCGAGCAGATTTGAATGTTTTTCCCTAGCCAGTTTCCAAAACCAGAAGTGAGTCCACATGAAGCACGTTAGGGATGCCTGGGGTGGATTCACCTTCCCACACTCCTTTATGAGAGCCAGTGTGGTGTAGTGGTTAAGAGCGGTAGTCTCGTAATCTGGGGAACCGGGTTCGTGTCTCCGCTCCTCCACATGCAGCTGCTGGGTGACCTTGGGCCAGTCACACTTCTGTGAAGTCTCTCAGCCCCACTCACCTCACAGAGTGTTTGTTGGGGGGGGGGGAGGAAGGGAAAGGAGAATGTTAGCCGCTTTGAGACTCCTTAAAGGGAGTGAAAGGCGGGATATCAAATCCAAACCCTTCTTCTTCTTCATGATGACCAATCCTCCTCTGTATGTGGCCGTGTACCTACCCACAAATATGGGGTTGGAACAACATGTTTTCCAAGGTAACATCTAGCTTGACCCTTAAAAGGGCATTAGAAATTTCTGCGGCCAACATCTGTGTATCTCAGTGAAAACAGCTGTTGTGAGTGGGAATAGCAGACTAAGTTAATGTTGACAATTCTGATTGGACATAAATGTGGCAGAAAGTTACTCTGACCAATATTAGCACCTGTGTATTAAAATGGCATCAGCACAGTAATATAATACCAAAAAACTATCAGAATTTTTCAGGCATATATTGTTCTCTCTAAAAAATAGCTTTTGAGGGAAGAGACTGCACTTTACCCTGCAGCCAGTTGTTGTCTCTTTTAAGTAACAGTCTTCACTGAAACACACATGCAGTTTCATACTGCTAATGTACTCTTCATCCAAGAAGCTGTTCTAATGCTATTGTACTCCTATGGAGATAAATTTTGGCCTTATTTCTGCATCTCCACATGAGATTTCTTTATTCCATTTATCTGCTAAGATTGTGTATCTCACGGTAATCAGATAGAAGCTCAGTTCTCATCTCAGAAGTAGCGTATTGTCAGTCCAGGGGTTTGCGACCATTTAAATCTGTTTCATAGGAACAAAAAGCGTGTTGAGGTCTCCACCCTCCTTTGTTCTCAGGGTGAACTCCTTTTCCCCCCCTACAGCCAGGAAATTATGTTTGCTTCCTTTTTGTCTGTTCCTTAAGAATAACAGGGAAAGAAATGTGTCTTTAAGGTTTGCAGTTAACAGCTGGCAAATGTGTTTGGGGTAAGATATTTTTCTTTATATGGTTGGACAGGTCTTGCTGTGCCTCAGAAAGAAATGGGTCATCCCACTTCCGTGACCTCACAATGCCTATCAGAAAGAGCAGGAGCAATATGTAGACACATTCTTTGCTCCCAGACAAAAAACAAAACAAAACTGTGAGCAAATTCAGTTACTTACACTGCATACAACCACACAGCTGACAGTGTGGTGATTATGGAGGTGGAGAGTGAGCTCTCTTGGGCTCTCGATGGGCAATGAATGAAATATTGTGTCATTGAGTGAGATAAACCAGAGTTTTGTTGTATAACTAAATAGGAGTATACATTTGTGGAATTTCCCCACCTCTTTAAGCCAGGCCAGTATTAGGAATCAAACCTCAACAATTACATAAAAAGCAGCAACGCAGGATAGCAGTAGCAGCAAAATGGATCTAATAAACATGATAATAAGCACAGCTAAGTGAAAAAGTATTCACCTGGGACCAGAAAGTCTTGGGATTTGACACAAGGAAAAACTGGGGGGGAAAGCATTCCATATGCAGTCTGCTAGAACTGGTTATGTCTTTTCTCAAGAAGGCGGCCTTAGAATTTAGGCAGATTCATGTAGTGCGAGGTGGCAGGTGAGAGAGGTGGCTTTTTCAACCTAAGGTCCACATTTCCTTGTGAGCAGTCTTCTGGGGCCTGCATGCCAGTGGTGGGTGAGGGCAGAGGAAAAAGTGGGCAGATAAATGAATATGGCTGTTACCTTTGTACGTTGGGCTGCATTCCAGCCATGCAAAAGTCACATTTTTCTATGTATCCCCTCCATCACTCCATCCTTCACCCAGGCAAACAAGCACACTTATGAAAAGGTTTTAACTGAGAAGCTGGCAGTATTCCCACCTCTTATCCTAGATTATTTACCATACATCTGGAAAAGCCAAAGCATCTCAGTAATATATATTTCCCCGTGGAAGCTGCTCTCTGAAAAGGCACGGCATGGAATCACCTTTTCATTTTGAGCTGTTCACGAGGAATTAGTTGAAAATAAAATGTGGATTATCTAAGGTTGTTGCTTTTCATAAATCACTATAAAAATAGGGATATTTTAAAAAGAAGCTGTTTTTAAAAATTCATCCAGGTGTGCAGAATACAGGATTTATTTTTCTTACCAGCAGATGCAAAACATAGGCAGGATGTGTTTAATTGTAAACTGTTTAGAAATAAAATAAAATGGATATTGTGTCCCAGAAGGAATTACATTGCACAAGAAAATGAGGGTTATCCAAGGCTGTAATTTTGAGCAAACCAATAGAGAGAGAGAGAGAGTGTTAAAAAGTTGTTCTAGCATTCATCCAGAACGCAGGATTTTAATAAACAACAACAACAATTTTATTATTTATAAAATAAATACTCTGGGGGGCTTACAACATATCTAAAAACATAATAAAAACTTCAACCCCTAAAAATTTCCGTAAAACAAAATTTAACCAGGTTTGTCCATTACTTCTTTCCTCCCTTCCTCCCCTGCTCTCTGTTCTGCTGATATCTTGGATTTCCACAAAAACTTATAAAATCCTGGATGAAAAATGGATCTCGATCTTTCTTTGTTCATGGAATCTTGATTCTTTATTTCTTTTTATAAATATATTATTCTGAAAAAATCTGAATAGTATAAGAAAGTTGTACAGTGGTACCTCGGGTTAAGTACTTAATTCGTTCCGGAGGTCCATTCTTAACCTGAAACTGTTCTTAACCTGAAGCACCACTTTAGCTAATGGGGCCTCCTGCTGCCGCCGCGCTGCCAGAGCACGATTTCTGTTCTCATCCTGAAGCAAAGTTCTTAACCTGAAGCACTATTTCTGGGTTAGCGGAGTCTGTAACCTGAAGTGTATGTAACCCGAGGTACCGCTGTAATGATAAGGTTTACAATTATTTCAATGGAATGAAAGTACAGAGGTACTGAAGTGGTGGTTGGCATCTGCCTGTCTCAGGAGACAATGGAAGAGTACTTAATTAGTATTTTTGGAAGCGCCAAATGAAATTACAGCTATATCACAATTTGAATAGCCCCCTTCTCTTAAAGCTTTCCTGAAGCATTTTAGAACAGGCGTCTACTTTATAGACACAACCATCAACATAAGCCGATATCAGACTGCAGAAAATGTACAACCTATCACAATGGAATTATCGAATTTGGCAGGCACTCAAAATACATTAAAATTCTGTTAGCTATAGCCAGGCTCTTAAATGTCATAAAACAAGCTTCAATGGGAGTTTGTGTGTGTTGTGTGTTGCCATGTTAAGAGTTATACAGTATTTGCAATGATAATTTGCAAAGGAAACAGCCAAACTCTGGAGAGGAATTGTTTTAGAACTTTCTCTGACCAGTTGATCAGAATCAAATCAGGATAAAATATGACTGAGTAGCAGGAAACAACCCCAGGTGCAGTTCAACCCCAGGAACAGTTGGTTCAAATGTGTTAGACACAACTGTAATCAACATGCCCCACAACAATCTGGATTATAGCATGATGTATGTGTTATATTAGAAAAGGACTTTTCTCTCCTATGGAATTGAAATAGATTTCTGTTTGGGGGTGCAATGGGAAGGATGCTTGAAGAGTAACAAGAGTGGGGAATCTTTTTTTTTCTGTTTGGGGCCACATTCTATTGAGGGCAATCTGTTAGGGGAGGGTTATGTCAGCAATGGACAGAGCATGAACCAAAAGTGGATGAGCACTCAATTTCTCTCTCTCTTTACCACCCTATCTGCTTCCCCCCTGCTTCCTTGACAATACAGTGGTACATCGGGTTACATACACTTCAAGTTACAGACTCCGCTAACCCAGAAATAGTACCTTGGGTTAAGAACTTTGCTTCAGGATGAGAACAGAAATTGTGCTCCGGCGGCGTGGCAGCAGCGGGAGGCCCCATTAGCTAAAGTGGTGCTTCAGGTTAAGAACAGTTTCAGGTTAAGAATGGACCTCCGGAACGAATTAAGTTCTTAACCTGAGGTACCATTGTAGTATGAAATTACTAGTGTTGCCATATTTCAAGGAATAGCACAGAAAGTTGTTGAGCTTTTTTTGGGCGGGGTGTTTAAAAATCTGGACATTTGAATAATTTCCCCCCAGAATCCACCATTGGAATCCCAGACATATCCAGGAAAATCCAGATGTATGATAACCCTAAATCAGACCAAGGGATGGATGTGGTCCTTGAGGAGCAGGTTCGCAGTCTTCACTTTAGAACTTTTAGAAGTTTTCTTTAAAAATAGAAGCAGTTGTGTAGTTCTGTTCTGGGATGGTGGATTGTTTATTTCTTTTAGTGCCATCAGCACTCCAGCCAAGTAGGGGAAACAGGTGTTCATCCAGCTGGTGACTTACTGAGAAGAGAGTCTTTTTGTTCAGTATCAAATAGCAGCATGATTGGCTTCTGTCTCTGTTGCTGGCACAGGTTAATTGACATAGGAAGAAGAACTAAATGAGGAGTCATTTTCCCGTTCTTCTGTAAGAACTGTCTGAAAAAATATGTGTTATATGCAGAAACAGAGGGAAGTGCATCACTTCTCTCAATAGTATTTTGTATGTATACGCTTTGCATCTAACATGCATCAAAGCTATTAAACCCAAATTAAGATTCTATACAAATATTTATACTGCCTGATGGGCTAGTAACACAACTGACATCCAAATGATTCAAGGAACACAGATAGGGTTTTGAATATAATACGAATATATGCGTATTTATCTAAATTTAGTCTTTAACTTTTCATTAAAAGCATTACAAGAATAAAGATAGTAACTACATTTCCAAAGCTTTGTTGAAATAAGAGAGAGAGAAAATGTGAAAGTCAAAAATATGTACTTGGTCACAGGGGCGTAGGCCGTCCCAGGTGCCATCATGGAGGGGGGGTGACAAATTATCAAGGAACAATTACTGCCCTACTAGGGTGGTTCATTGGGACGCGGGTGGAGCTGTGGACTTGCCAATCAGAAGGTTGGCGGTTCGAATCCCCGCGACGGGGTGAGCTCCCGTTGCTTGATCTCTGCTCCTGCCAACCTAGCAGTTCAAAATCACGTCAAAGTGCAAGTAGATAAATAGGTACCACTCCGGCAGGAAGTTAAACGGTGTTTCCGTGCGCTGCTCTGGTTCGCCAGAAGCGGCTTAGTCATGCTGGCCACATGACCCAGAAGCTGTACACCGGCTCCCTCGGCCAATAAAGTGAGATGAGCGCCGCAACCCCAGAGTCGGCCATGACTGGACCTAATGGTCAGGGCTCCCTTTACCTTTACCTAGGGCAGATTTTTGAAAATGCCTGCTCCAAAGGTCTTATCTTACTACACTAGGGATTATATAGCTATATATGAAATTTCATGCATATCAGTTAATATCTTGACCCTCCTCCACAAAGATAGCTGTTTACTTGGCCGTTTTCCTATGTCGTGAAGACCTAAATTTCAATTCAGTGGAGCAGGGTCAATGTTTCTACTGTCTGGGGCTGATGAACATATTTGTTAGAAACATGGGTAATTTGCTTCATCTGACTTTAGTTTTGGAAAAAGTTAATTTTTTTGAATGATCCATAATACCAGTAATAACGGTTTAATCAGGGGGCAGGGCATAAAAATAAGCTTCTTTATTTTTGAAGGATGCAAATAGCATTACAATTGGGTTGTTTGTGCTCTCAGTACAATCATTTATAGTGCTATCTTTAATTGTCTTCCAAAACTGAAATTAGCTGGAAGCAGGCAGAAGAGATTAGAATAATGTGAATACTGTATCCTATAGCACAAGCTTCAGTGACTTAAAGGTAGGCTGCCACATTTTAAGGTGGGGCTTCAAAGTACTGAATGTGGCACTGGTAATTTATGTAAATCTGTTGCTAAGCCCAAATGTTTATGTATTTCAGCATCTATAAATTAGTGTCAGGAATGTAGGTTAAAAATAAAGCAGTTGATTCGAAACGTAAAGCTTGTTTACTTACAAACTTTTATTTAAATTAGCCCTCTAATCCTATGGTCTTTGAGAGGGCATTCTCCCAGGACCTCCCTCCCATTGAATCCTTCCTCTCTGACAGCAAAAGCAACACCAGTCTTGAAGAGGGAGATCTGATGTCAGATGCTCCTCTCTGCCAGTGTTGAAACTTCCATGATCCTTGCCTTACATTGAAAAGTGGGATTTGTTAGGGTAGATCAGAGAGTATGTCTTTCTAGCCCCCTGGAGCTGGCGTAGTTTTAATGGAAGAGAAATTCAAATTTTTTTTAATGGAGGGAGAAAGAAGAGCACAAGAGTGTTGCTCCATCTTCACTTCTGCCCTGCTGGAGAGAACCGGGCAGGCCACTAGATGAGGCAGATCAACCACAGTCAGTCCCCAGCCCTATTTTATTACAGTGGTACCTCGCAAGACGAATGCCTCGGAAGACGAAAAACTTGCAAGACGAAAGAGTTTTTCGTTTTCTGAGTTGCTTCGCAAGACGGATTTCCCTATGGGCTTGCTTCGCAAGACGAAACGTCTTGCGCCTTTTTTTTTTAAACCGCCAATGCATTCCTATGGGAAACCGTCAATACACATTGGTGCTTCGCAAGACGAAAAAACTCGTAGAACGAAAAAACTCGCAGAACGAATTAATTTCGTCTTGCAAGGCACCACTGTATTTGCTTGCTTGTTTATATGATTTATCACCCGCCCTTCACCATGAGGTCCCACGGTGAGTTACAACAAATAGAAAATATAATTTAGGACTGCATTTGGAAAAATAAGCATTGAGCATCTACGCAGGCAAATGTTTTGTAAACATGTTGAACTGATAGAGCAAGAATATTTTATGTTTTCATAAGAATTAATAATAGCGTGAAATGAACAAGGGTTATGCATTCCACCCCCTTTCAGGAACCACCATGCCCTGTTCCCCATGCCCTGACCCCCTGAAGTGGATTTGGGGGGAGGGCACTGGTGCCTGCAAGGGGGTGGGGAGGAAAGGCCCTTCCACGATTTCCCTTCTTGTGTTTCTCAGAATACAAGCCTATAATATTATTATGTTGTAGGAGAAGGAAGCAGTCACCTACCACACTTCCATTGTATGAAAACCTCTGTTGTAGAATTAGATGGTCTCTTATAAAAACTGTGATGAAGGACAACAGACACAAACCAGAGAGAGGGAGAGAGAAAATGTTCTGGCCACATAAGAGAAGATGATTAACAGTTAGGAAGTTTGTGTCTGTATTGCACCTTTCCATCATTGATGCCCCAGGCACCTCTCATAAATTGATAGGGCTCCTGTAAGCTCTTCCACATTTGTCATGCTGCTAAAGCTATCTACTTATTCTGTCTTGTCCCTAATTTATGATATAGTATACATCTTAACTGTCTTAGAAGATAAGTACGGTATATATCATAAAATGCATGCACAGATATGAAAAATATGCTCTTTAGGATTCCAGCGACATTGCTGGTTTAAAGATCAACTGCGCCCCTAGTATGGTTATCTAGACCATCAATTTCAAATATAGGTTGATTTCAATATTCAGCATCTGGCTGTCAGTGTTCCTACCTGATGTTGTAAAGTCATGCAAACAGTGGCCATGTTTGTACTGCACAAATGCATATCTTCTGTTGGTGCCCCATAGCAGATGTCTGCTCTCTGTGAGCACCTATTGTGAGCACTTTTGTGGCTGACTAGGCCAAGTGTGAGGAACCTTCTTCAGCCTAAGGGTCTCATGAGTTAAAATTCTACCTTTGTTAAGTAGGCTACTTTTTATACTCTGTTCAGCAAGGAAGAGTCAGAGATCAAGGACATATTCCAGCCAAGCTAAAACACTCAAGGAGGCAGTGAAGTAAAACCACTGAGGTGTGTGGCCTGGAGAGAGTCCCATGGTCTAGGGATGTGTTTGGTTTGCTGGCCTGAAGTTCCTCACCCCTGACTAGGCTGTCCCTTACAACATATATACCGTATTTTTCGCTCTATAACATGCACCCGACCATAACACGCACATAGTTTTTAGAGGAGGAAAACAAGAAAAAAATATTCTAAACGAAACAGTGGGTGTATGATTTTTGTGGTTCATGCTGTGTCCACAGACATGTGATCTGACAGTGAGTTTGGAGTAGCCCAATGCAAAAATCCTGAGGATCCATGTGGATCCATGCTTTGTAACCATGTTTTTGCACCACTGCGGCCCCAGGCAACAGTGGGTGCGTGATTTTTTTGGTGCAAGATATAGCCATGGACATGCTATGTGATCTGATGGTGAATTTGGGGTGACCCAGTGCAAAAATCCTGAGGATCCATGTGGATCCGTGCTTTGTAACCACATTTTAAGTGGGGAGGGAAGGAAAAGCACTCAAGGGACAAGGAGCACGCGTGGGGTGGGTGGAGAAGGATGCTGCTAATAATGAAGAAGAGGGGTATAAGGTGAGCACGCCTGGGGTGGGTGGAGAAGAATGCTGCTAATAATGAAGAAGAGGGGTATAAGGGGAGAAGGCTCCTCTCCTCTCCCACTTTGCTCCTTTAAAGCAAGCAGGCTCTGCTTTTCTTCATCCTCCACGCTCATCCCTGGCTTAGCGAGCTGAAAAACTTTGCTGCTATGTAGCGAGCTGAGTGGGGAGGAGAGAGGGACAGAGAGCCTGCTTGCTTTAAAGGAACCAACCGGACAGGAGTGTAAGCGGCTCCTCTCCTCTCCCGCTTTGCTCCTTTAAAGAAGCAGGCTCTCTGTCCCTCTCTCCTCCCCACTCAGCGGCTCTTCTCCCGCTTTGCTGTTTCAAAGCGAGCCACGGAGGAGGGAAGGAAGGGGAACCATGGATCCTCTGCTCACGACTGCAGCAGATCCCCCCCCCCGCCACCCATAGACATTCCCTCCATAACACGCACAGACACCAGGCTAACAAAAGAGGAGGAAAAAAGTGGGTGTTATGGTGCAAAAAATACGGTACATAGTTTGGCTTCTTTTTTTCCACATCATGCATAAAATACTTGGAGGTGAGACTTGAACAATTGTGTGTTGTTGACCCCCACTCAAGGGTGTGTGATTATGAAACTGTTGTCTGGAAGCCTGGGACACCGGGCTAACAAAAGAGTAATGAGATTGTGGAAGCTACCGCAACCATTGCTGCCTAACCACAACTGGATAAGAAAACGATCCGTATGCTTAACGTTCTAATACAAGTCATGTTTATTTGGGAGAAAATCTCACTTGGTGGAAAAAGTGTCTGTACTTGACTGAGGGTAGCTTCTGCCTTCCATTTATCACATTACAGTTCATTAACCCCCTTTTTAATACATGGTTTCCCCCATTACCATGTTTCGCCAATAAATTATTATATTTATGTTTGAAACGCTCTTGAGACATGCATTTGTATTCTTCAGTTCTCATCTTGTTAACTTTACTGCAATCAGTGGTGTAGTGTGCCATCTTCTCAGTTCACTTTGTACTACTGACAGCAATAATATAATTTGATATTGCTGTCAGTAGTACAAAGCGAATTATAATAATATGTTTTATTTAATTTTTAAACATATTTTTGCTGCTATAGACTAACATGGTTATTTACTTATTTACTTACAGTGGTACCTCGGGTTACATACGCTTCAGGTTACATATGCTTCAGGTTACAGACTTCGCTAACCCAGAAATAGTGCTTCAGGTTAAGAACTTTGCTTCAGGATGAGAACAGAAATCGTGCTCCGGTGGCGCAGCAGCAGCAGCAGCAGGAGGACCCATTAGCTAAAGTGGTGCTTCAGGTTAAGAACAGTTTCAGGTTAAGTACGAACCTCCAGAATGAATTAAGTACTTAACCCGAGGTACTACTGTACTGTATTTTTATCCCATGTTTTTATCCAAGCAGCTCAAGGTAGTATACATGGCTCCCTCCCTTTTCATTTAATCCCCAGAACAACCCTGTGAGGTAGGTTAGGCTGAGCTGCAGTGATTAACCCAAGGCCACCCGGTGAACCTCATGGCCAAGTGGGGATTTGAACCCTGGTCTCCCAGGCCCTAGTCTGACACTCTAGCCACTAAACCACACTGGATCTCAAAACAATACTTCTTTGCCTTAAAGCTTTTCAGTGCCTGGGCAGTTTCTTTATTTTTATTTTTCTCCCTCTCTCTCAAGGCATTCCTTCACAGAATAATGCAATGGGCTTTTTCCAAGATTGATAAAAATGTTACGGAAGAAACAGTTAAGGTTAGTTGTTATTTACTCTCATTTTATGTATTGTACTTTATTTCTTTTCGTTCATTCATTCATTCTCTGGGCTTCTTGTTTACAGACATTGTTCTCAAACATTGAAGATATTCTTGAAGCGCACAAGGACTTCCTGTCTAGTATTGAAGAATGTCTAAATCCTGAACCCAATGCCCAACAAGAAGTGGGAGCCTGCTTTCTTCACTTTGTATGTCAACTTTAATAATATAAGCTTCATATTTAATTGATTTTCTCTTCCTCAGCTCAGCTTAAAAAAAGAATTCTGGCATGGTAGCTCATGTACACTTCACACTGAGGACAAAAACAGACTTGATTGCATAATTAAAGGTCTTTTCAGGACACTTGGAAGCCAGAGTCACAGCGAAAAAGGAAAGCCTTACAGTTTCAGTGTTCATTTTGTAGATAGCACGATGCACTGCGTTTCCCCCTATCAAGGTACCCTTTAGCATATACTGCTGGAGTCAGTTATAATGATTTACCACATAAAAAAAAAATAGATTAAATTTTTTCAGTCAGGTGCAAAAAGCATTTTACATTTAAAGTGCATTTACTGTGGAAATGAGTGGCAGTCTGTGCGATGCATTCTTTGGCATGAAGTGTTACCTTGTAATTCTGCCAAAAATGCAGTTTTGCAGTTACATCTAGTATTCACGGTGCACTGGGTTTAGAATCAGTGAGAGAGCACAAAAACTACTTGAACTGAACTATGAAGCTGACACTTAAATGGAAATGAGTACTAGTTCTTCCTGTCTGGTTTTGTCTGTGGTTAGTTTTCTAGTATTGGGCGTAATGTGTTTGTATTTTATAGTTTTATTTACTTACTTATCTAATTGAGTTCAGTTATCTATTTTATATATGTTACATAAGCCTTTAAAAATGTTTAATCAAGAAGTTAAAAAGCAAACCTGGAGACCAAATGACTAATATAAAACTGCCCCCCACAGAAAGACAAATTTCGGATCTATGATGAATACTGTAGTAACCATGAGAAGGCACAAAAGCTTCTGCTTGAGCTTAACAAAATAAGAACAGTACGGGCTTTTCTACTGGTAAGCTAATATTTATTTGTATTCTGTACCTAAGTCTTTTGTTTAAACTGATAAATTGATAAGTTCTTGTCAAAAGCGAAATATTTGCCTGTTTTAAGGGCAGAAGAATCGAAGAGCCCTGGTAGGTCAGACCAAAGGTCCATTTTGTCACCAACCAGGTGACTCCAATAAAGTTCATGGAAACAATCAACCCCTCCTGCCCTGGCATTTTTCTCCATCATCTAGTATTTGTAGACTGCCTTTGGACGTCAGCATCACCACCTTAGTATTAATAACATATCTATACTTTAACTCAAAGATTCTGAGGGTGATATACAACATTTCATAAAATCCAGGAGCATAATCCAGGAGCATAATATTGACAATGGAGAAGTTAATTCCAAAAGAATTAAGTGTTTCAATTCCTTTCTAGAACTGCATGTTGTTAGGAGGACGGAAGAATACTGATGTACCATTGGAAGGTTATTTAGTAACGCCAATCCAGAGAATATGCAAGTATCCACTTCTTCTGAAGGTATGCCTTTTTGTTGCTTAGTGAAACTGAAAACATATTCTTTGTTAAATTCTGTTTGATGTTCAGTAATGACAACCCCTTTCCTGAAGCAAATGAGACTTATCATTTCACATTTCCCCTATTCTGCTTGATAGAAGTTTACTTTTGGATCTGATCCATTTTTTCCATGTTATGCCTGCAGAATCCTTTAGGTGAAGGGATATAAAGAACAAGTGTGAAACTCTAGCAGGCAAGCAACATTGGGATCATTCTAGCAGTTCGCATCTTTGTCCCTAACTGGGGGAATGTTGGAGAGAGTAGTGCCGCTGCGAGGAACTGCTTTGTGACTGACAGGTTCCGTGCTTGGACTGGGGGAGTTGACAACATCTGTGATAGATTGCTGTGGCTGATGAGGGTTGAAGTCCCAAATATCTGGAGGGTACCAGATTAGAGAAGACTGCTCAGGAGAAACCCTACTTCCTTCCTCTCTCATGCATATCTACTGCTTTATGCCGTGTAGTTCCCTCCCATTGTTTGCCAGGAGCTTGTCTCCATTCCCTGCTTCTATCAGCATCTCTGAAGGATGGGGCTAGCATCTCCCTTTTTCCATGCTGCATATTTGTGGCGCCTCTGAAATCCCTATCCTGCAGTATGCTATGGACTGGTGTGTGCTACTTAGTCCAGGGAAGGAGTTGGGGAAGTCCCATGAGAGAATTGAATGGAAGAATTAAGCATAGATTTAATAAAAGAGGGTACTAATGCCTAATATTTAGTTTTAGTATCTCTATCAGTTTGATTGGTCATTCCTATGAATCTTCCTGGAGTCAGTGAGGCTTTCTCCCAAGTGTGTATGACACTACAGCTTGTCTCCTGTAATAGAAACATAGGAATCTGCCTTATGGTGAGTCAGACCATTGGCTCATCTAGTCAACGATTGGCAACAGCTCCCCAGAGTTTTATGCAGGGACCTTTCCCATCCCTAACAGGAGATGATGAGGACTAAACCTGGGATCTTCTATGTGCAAAACAGATGTTCTGCCACTGAGCTGTGTTTCTTCCCCAACACTGAAATGATGAGCAGTGAAAGTGCAGGAACTGGTTTTCATTAGTGTGAAAGTACAGGGATTAATTGTTTTCTTTTAATTTTTTTAAAAAAAGGAGTTGATAAAGCGCACTCCCAAAAAACACAGTGACTACGCAGCCTTAATGGAAGCTCTCCAAGCCATGAAAGCTGTCTGCTCCAACATAAATGAGGCCAAGAGACAGATGGAAAAATTAGAGGTTTTAGAAGAATGGCAGTCTCACATTGAAGGATGGGAGGTAATGTCACAAATTTTGTCATTTTATCAGATGTGGGAGGCATTTAGATGTCTGCACATGGTGCCTGATTTATATTCAGCTTGGTACATTATGTGACATATTGGGAACAATCCATAACTCACAATTAGAAATAAAATGCTTTGTCCTTTTTCTTGATAGTAGGAATAATATTATACTTGTGAACTGGGTGAGTTCTAGTCTGTAGGATTAATAACAGAAATTTGGGGATTGGGCAAGGCAGCAGGAGGGTCTCTATTGACTATTGCCCCAAAACCATTGCGGGAGACACCACCTATATTTTCAGTGGGTGAGGAAGAGGGTGGGATTAAGATGAGATTCCCTTTCACTACCCTGTCTCTTTCAGGACAAGTGGGGAAACGTGTGTTATGGTAGGGAAACATGTGTAAGGGAGCATCCTGATTCTGTCTCCACCCCCCTTCCCATTATGATTACTACTATGTCTCAACTTCTTTCTCTTATCTGTCAATGGAACACTCTGGGTGGATGCTTGAATGTCAGGAGAATGAGGGGGGTCCCTTACCTTTAGCCACAATAGCTATGTTCCCCTTCCATTGATGGAGGTGGTATGTCTCTGAATATGGATTACTGTGAATCATGAGTGGGGAGACTGTTTTTGTGCTCACATCCTGCTTGTGGTCTTCTCGTAGGCACCAGGTTGGTAGGCCACTGTGAGACTATGGGCTAGGTGGGCCTTTAGCCGGATGCAGCAGGGCTTTTATTAGTATATTCTTAATGCATGGTTTAGAGGGCATGATTTAGCTGAAATTGAGAGGGTTGGGATGAGGTATCAGAAGATGGGTTGTGGATTTCAATATGGATTCTCTGCCTTTTCCTTTATAGCATGAGCCCTGCTGTACAATGTGGGTACTGGATGGTTGGTGACAAATGCAGTCACCCAATACTTTCTTTTTTCCGTCCCTTGATAAGGTTTAGTCACAGAAAGCATGTGATGTGATTCAAATGCACTGAGGCATTCCCTGTTCCTAAGGGAAAAGAGTGTGGTTAGGAAAACTCACATCGCTGTTGTGAACTGAGATTTACCTGATGTTACTGCTTTTGGCAGTAGCCAAGTATTCACGGTATAATCTATTTCTACCTTTAGTCCTGTGTTACTATGTTCAAATCAAAACACATATTAGTTATTATGGGGCAACCAGCCTCATATTACCAACATAAGTCGAATTAGTGCAAGAAGGGGTAAGAGTAAGCTGTCTTGCCAGGCTTAGTGAGGTCAGTTTCCCTTACCTTGGAAGGAAAAATGGGTAATCAAACCTGTTGTTCAACCTCAAATCTACCTGAGAAGCTCAGTGTGCAAAGAGCTTTGAGCTGGTTGCTTCAGCTCAGAGTAGCTTCCTATGTTTTGTACCAGTAACATAATGTTGGAGAATGATAGTTTTTCAGTAAGGTGATGTCACATGCAGCCCTATATTAGTAATCAGATTTGAAGGTATGTTTTAGTTACAAGTTAATACCCAGTAAAGGAAGACATTTTCTTCATATGATAGTTTTCCCACTTTAAACTCTCTGAATTTAAATGGTTTCTGCAAAACCTAGCCAGTTTTCGGAGGCTTCTTTGCAATAAATTCTTCTACACTGCAAGAGCTGGTTTAATTAACTAAACATCTGGTTTGCTACAATGCTTAAGAACAGAGAAGCACACTTGTTAGAGATTTTCTGTCAGAAGAAAATGTTTAGCACATTGCTTAGCTGAGAAGAGGACTATTTTTAGCAGTTGATGGAGGATCAAAGCATGACTTGCATTCCTACACAAAAGTTTCATAAGCTAATCTTGTGTTGCTGACAATTAAAAAAATTGTGGGAATACAGACTTTTTTTAAAAAAAGAATATAGTCTTTAAAACTTCAATTAATTTTATTTTAAAAATCATAGTACAATGCTAATTTCAATATCCTCATCAAAGTACAGCTTGTCTGAGATGATGTTCATATAGCAGGATCTCAGCTGTTAGAAAAATAGGTAGTAATGTTTTTGGATTCACAGGAGAAGAAACCCCTGATACGGTATGGAGTAACTCAAACACAATTGTTTTCTAGCCGGCTAGCTAATTAGATAATATGTTGTATTCTGTTACAAACAGTTATTTTTATTGATAGGTTTCAGATCATGGATATCTTGTTTTTTATCTGTAGTTACATCTCAGAGGACACAGTAGCATGAATCATTTCCATGGTATTTGATGGTCCATCTTAGGCACATATAACAAAGTGCAAATAACTAGCTGCGAAAGCACATTATTTTATTGGTTTTTTACCTATTCTTTAGAGTGCCTTTTAAAGAAATTATTTTGCTCAGCCAATCAATTAATAATGTTAGATGTCATTATGCTAGATGTTATAGTTCCTAATTCAGCATAGCTCTGACTTGTACAAATGGCTTAGCTATACATTCTGAACCACGCATAATTACTAACATTCTAGCCCTCAGCTTATTTTACCTTAAAGCAGGTTCCATTGATATTGTTCATGCTTATAGCCAAGGAAATATGTTTAAGGGTGCAGTACAAGTTTTCATGTTCCCAAAGTAGAATGGTGTGCAGGGATTTAGGAAGGCGCTGTAGTCTAAACCACTGAGCCTAGGGCTTGCCGATCGGAAGGTCGGCGGTTCAAATCCCCATGACGGGGTGAGCTCCCATTGCTCGGTCCCAGCTCCTGCCAACCTAGCAGTTCGAAAGCATGTCAAAGTGCAAGTAGATAAATAGGTACCTCTCTGGCGGGAAGGTAAATGGCGTTTCCATGCGCTGCTCTGGTTTTGCCAGATGTGGCTTAGTCATGCTGGTCACATGACCTGGAAAAACTGTCTGCGGACAAACATCAGCTCCCTTGGCCAGTAAGATGAGTGCCACAACCCCAGAGTCGTTCGCAACTGGACTTAACTGTCAGGGGTCCTTTACCTTTTAAAGGCTATCAATGGCTACTAGTAATAATGGATATAAGCTATCAATTGCTGGAGAACAGTGGAAAATTGCTGCTGCCTACATGTCCTGCTTGTGAGAAAGACACTTTTGCTTGAGACCACTTAGAGTAGCTGCCACTCAAGAGCAAATAACCTGACATCATATAATTACTTAATTAGTTAATTTTATATCATACCCTTCCTCCCAAAGGATCCTAGGGCAGCAATCTTCTTAGGTATGAGAACAGTTTAAGGGGAAACTCAACACTGAAAACCGGTCATTAGATTTAGAGGGAAGCAAAATTCTTCAACCAAGATCTGGCAGCAACGGAAGAGTTCTGGCCAAATACCATTGCCCCCCAATACTTGCAATAAAGTGTGTTATTTTGCTTTCTTGATTAAAATCTGCAGATTAGGGTGTGTTTTTGCAAAAAACTCTTTTTTGATGAAATATGTAGAAAAAACACCAGAGTAGTTTACAAAAATATAAAACAATGACATTATCACTAAAGAATTTATACCATAATTTAAAACGTACAGAAAGTTAAAACCACAATAGAATAGACTAAAACAAATTAAAACTCATATAAGCTTTCTAAATATCTGGGTCGGCTTGTCTAAATAAGAATATTTTCAGCAGGCCCTGAAAAGAGTACAGTGAAGGTGCCTGCCTAATATCAATAGGCAGGGAATTCCAAAATTCTTACATATGCAGTGTGTTATGTGGCACCTGTAAAAGTGCCAATTCCACTTATTGAAGCAGTCAAATGGGCAAATATGGGGTAAGGCAATCTTGTAGGTAAACTGGTCCCAAATTCTATGTATCTTGGTTTTGCCTATCTCTACCAGCCTTTAGGATCCAATCATTTTTAAAAAATATGTTTCTTGGGTAGGGATCTAACATCACAGACACGTGCACAGAAATGCTGATGTATGGAGTTTTGCTGAAAATATCTGCAGGAAATATTCAGGAACGGGTGTTTTTTCTTTTTGACAACCTTCTGGTCTACTGCAAAAGAAAACACAGGTAAGAAACATGCACCGAAGACTGACTCCATAAAACAAAATGATGTAGATTTTAATGTTAAAAATATTTCTGATATTTTGATTTAGCTACTTTAATGTTAATATATGCATAAAATTTTTGAAATTATACACTCTGTAGAATGCAAAACAACTACACTTAAAAATTTTGGGGGGGAAACAATAGGTCTGCAAGGTATCCTTCTTGCCTGTCTTTTCAAGCTTAACTTTATTATAATTTTTTTTTAATCACAGCATACAGAGTTGGACAGTAGCCCTTAAAAAAAGATTTGTTGCATCTGTAATACATCTGTAATATAATTAATTGGTAATAATGATTAATAGTTGTGATGATTCTGGAGTGAAAATAGCAAAGTCAATGTCTGAACATTGCTCTTTCTCCCCTACCCTCACCATAAGACGACTGAAGAACAGCAAAGCATCAACAGAAGGCCACCGTTACCTCTTCCGGGGCAGAATAAACACAGAGGTGATGGAAGTCGAGAATGTAGATGATGGCACCGGTATGTGCATCTGAACCATGGAGATTATTTAAAATGGTTGTTGTAACTAAATATAAATGCATCTTCTTTTTGAGCTATTCTGTTGGTTTTGCATTTCTTTATATTTGCAATAATCTATATAGGTTTAATGCTAGGGACGCGGGTGGCGCTGTGGGTTAAAGCCTCAGCGCCTAGGGCTTGCCAATCGAAAGGTCGGCGGTTCGAATCCCCGCGGCGGGGTGCGCTCCCGTTGCTCGGTCCCAGCGCCTGCCAACCTAGCAGTTCGAAAGCACTCCCGGGTGCAAGTAGATAAATAGGGACCGCTTACTAGCGGGAAGGTAAACAGCGTTTCCGTGTGCGGCTCTGGCTCGCCAGAGCAGCGATGTCACGCTGGCCACGTGACCCGGAAGTGTCTTCGGACAGCGCTGGCCCCCGGCCTCTTTGAGTGAGATGGGCGCACAACCCTAGAGTCTGTCAAGACTGGCCCGTACGGGCAGGGGTACCTTTACCTTTACCTTTTTTATATAGGTTTAATATTCATGAAGTAATTTGGCAGTAGTTAGCAGAAATTAAATAAAGATTATAAGAATAAGAAGAGTTAAACAAAGGCACGTAGTCTATTCTATGAGCTGCTGTGCTGAGACAGCATAGTTTTGTGATGACAAAATTAGTTAGTGGTAGTACACTCTGAGGAGAAAACATTCATTAAGCATTCAATGGGGCACTTAGCTGTTTCAGACCCCGTAAAATCTTTTTTATTATTTGGACTGTCCATCAATAGGTGTTTCTTAGCATTGGGAAACCACATCAGCAGCCCAGATCTGCCTGTGCTGTTGAATACTATGTCTGCATCATAAGCAAGATGATGAGGAATTGCAACAAAATCAGAACTTTATGCCATACTTTGCATGTTTGGACAGTATATCTTGCCTCAGTGGACATGTTCCTCTAAAAGACATTAGCTGCTCATCAATTGCAACGTTCTTATATGCCAAGATTCATTGTGTCTTTGGGTTGTACCCAACATGGCTTCTATTGAACTTAATGGACAATGACTAACATTAATTTCAATGTGTCTGCTCTAACATAGTTGGATCCAGCCCTTGATAAATGTATTTCACATTTCACTCTCAGGGAGAAGCTTATCTCCCACGATGATTGTTTGGTGTTGAGGTAGATAATAAAATCTGAGGGCTGTATTGATTTTTTTAAAGGAGGGCAGTGTGGGTGCTGGTAGTGTTGAGGGTAATTTTCCTGTCTCAGGGTGCGATCAGAAAATACTTTGTATGGGCCAGAGGGTTTACTTGCTAAACATTCATGCACATCCTCCAAAGTTTCCTTTGTGTTACCTTTTTCTAGCTGATTATCACAGCAGTGGTCACATAGTTCTCAATGGTTGGAAGATACACAACACAGCAAAGAATAAATGGTTTGTGTGTATGGCTAAAACACCCGAAGAAAAGCAGGAATGGCTGGAAGCTATTCTGAAAGAAAGAGAAAGGAGAAAAGGTGAGAGCATAAATGCCAAATTGTGGGTTATTTCTAGGCAATATCACACTTGGAGGAAATTGGCTTTGTGCCTCCTATCTGAGGATTTCCTCAGCCTGAGCCAAGAAGAATTCAACCCCCATTATTTCTTTCATGCCTTAATTGACACACTTTATTCTGCTTCCTTTGGGGATCTGAGCTGGCATTCTTACCAAAAAATATATTGGAGATTCCTTTCTTCCATTCACCATTCATGTTGCCCCCTGCCTATTTAGACAACAATAGGAGATAGAATAGGAATAGGCATTCATTAGATGATGGGGCAATGCAGCATGGGAGGAGGGTGGATATAGAAGACTACGTGAAGGCTCTTTCTCAACTTGTAAAGCTTGGAGTATTTTGTCTCAAAACTGAAAAAAATAAAATAGAATATAGTCCTCCAAATTTTTGAATGGTTTCCAAATACATCAGCATTTGCCACTGTATAAAAATGATTTCTTAAGCAGTAATCAATAGGTGCCTGGACACACAACAATTATAGGAGCAACAGAAATGCTTGAATAGGAAGTTGTTGAATTTTATCAGCAAATTCCACCTACAAAGTCCTGGGGAACCATGATTTCCCTGCAGTTGAGGTGCCACTATAATGAAAGGTGTTTGGATCATCCATCAATGGCAACATTAGGTGAAGGAATGTGTTTTGGGTCTCCCATGAGGCTTGTGTGAGTACTGTGGTTTTAATGCACAAAGAAGCCACTGTATAGAAAGGAGTCAAGACACAGGAAAAAGCCAAAGACAAAAATAAGACAGTAAGAGCAGAATGATCTATCACATCAGTTCTCAAGACAGAAGCTTTTGAAACATCTCTCAAATAATTCTTATATTTACAACCTTTATTTTTTTCTGCCATCTCCTGCTAACTATAACTGAAACATCTGTGTAAACACCTCTTTTACAAAGCAGGATGCCTTAATTGCAAGCAGAATTGCCGATGATTCATGAACAGCACAGTTTGCAAAAATTCAAATGCTTTTGCTAAAAGTAGCAGTAAACAGCATTCCATTCAACGTGAGTAAAGAGAAATTTTAATTCTTTTGTTTGCTTCATACGACAGCATTGGCCAAAATTCTGCTCACTTCCCTGGATGCAAACGAATTGAAAAGTTTGCACACGGATAGCTGGAAAGGAAATTCAGCTGACTTTCTGAAGTAGAGATCTTGTGATCTTAAATGCTGTTTCTTGAAAAAAGAAAGGGAGATGAGGGGAAGGCATATGATCTCTCATCTCCCCGCCCCTGTGATTTTTAAGTGATGAGGATGTCATTTTCCTAATCTTCTCCCTTTTAACTTTCAGTCCTTTGCAGATATTTAATGCTTACTTTTGATTAGCCAGTAACCTTAAAGAATAATGACATTAAAAAAATTAAATGGTGTTTTATGTTTTAACACGTACAGCACCCCTTTATTTTATGATGTGGCGGTATAGAAATACTTTTATAAATAAATAAATAATGCCTGCTTCTATCAGGTTTAAAATTTCTCCTGCTTGTATTACTCAGCTGTATTAAGAACCAAGTGCCCCTTTCTTGCAGAGTTATTCCACTTGGAATGTAAGCTGAGCTTCTGACAATGTTCAAATCAGCAAGGAGCTCGGGGAACACATTGTCTCCCCATGGTATCTGAGTAGTCAGTAGAACTATCAGGCATCCTGGAAACCACAAGACCCAGGTCTCCTGGCACTGCTAAGGGTATATTTAACAGCATCCCAGGTGCAAAGAAACCCGGAACATGCTCTGTCCACATCCCTACTAATTACCCAGGTGCACTAGAAAACTAAATGTCTCATGGTCCCTGCAGTCTGGAATTCTGCCTTTTCAGTATTCTAGGCATTAGGGACAGTGGCGAAGCGTGGGTTGTCAGCACCCAGGGCAAGGCAAGTAATTTGCGCCCCCTAACCCGTGGATTTGCGCCCCCTAACCCTAACCCCCAGATGTTGCACCCGGTGCGGCCGGCCCCCCCTGCACCCCCCACGCTACGCCACTGATTAGGGAACAAAGTAGACCTGGTTGTTCATGGTGCTGCTGCCACTGACAAATGAATTTGGGTTGAAGGAAATGGGTGACAGCTCACGGGTGAGGCATTCTGGGTAAATGTTTGGGCCCTTTTTGCTCCCAGTTATGCCGTTGGGCATGTGACACAATTTCCAAGTTTTGGAATTTAAAAACTGTGGAGAATTAAATCTATATTTAACAGATTTATACTGTAATTGTTTTTCAAAAAAATAATAATGTATTAGTGGAGCCTAATTCTGAACTGAGCTGAGGAGAGTTCACCCATTGCTGCCACTGAGTAGCCTCACCTTTGAAGGGTCCTATCCTTATAATTGGCACTCATGATGCAAACAGTTTATAAGTACAGACAAATTCAACCAATAATACAGGGTGATTCATAATGAAGTATACCGTTTCAATGCATTATAAAAAGAAGAAGAATGTAATATATCTTACGTTAAGTGTAACAGAATTGTAGGGGAATGTTTAAAGTTTTTTTAGAAACAGTCCCAGATGTTCTTTGTCACACGACACACATTGAACCGCTAATCCATTTTTGCCCAAACGTGACTCACCCTACGCATCGATTTTCCCAGGCTTCGTTGAATGGTGGTGCAAACACTACTGACGACTTCTTCTGATACACACGGCCATCTAGGAGTTCTAAGTTTGCACAATCAGCCCATAGTTTCAATTTTTTAATGCCAACCATAGATACATTTTCTACGATTGAAAATGCCATCGCACAACAGTTACAGATTCCGTTTTGCTCAGTTCAATAACACAAAATGCCTTCTCACTGCAGACGCAGCCATTTTGCCTGACTAGTCATGTGACACATGCGCTATCACCTACATCACTTCCCTCAGTAGGGGAACAAAAACTTTATGAGTACATCTACCTCACGGTTTGCAGTTGTGGTCTGTGTTGTTGCCTATTACTGTCTTACAGCACCTGGAAACTGTATACTTTTATGAATCACCCTGTATTAATACCCTGCAACACAGAGCAGTAGGTTTTGATGGTGTGGTGATGTTTACCTGATCCCCTGTCACTGATGGCATACTGGGAGGGTGACAAGTGATGCAGCTGGGAAGTTGGCATGGTGCAAACACACAAGCAGGAGCACTAGCTTGGCTGCACTAGAGTGTTTGCCCTGTACTGACCTCTTCACTGCTTTGCTCTTCCCCATTGCCCTTGCAGTATGCCACAGTGACACAGTGTTGGGAGGTCA
Organism: Podarcis tiliguerta; assembly: GCF_965153285.1. Taxonomy (NCBI): domain Eukaryota; kingdom Metazoa; phylum Chordata; class Lepidosauria; order Squamata; family Lacertidae; genus Podarcis; species Podarcis tiliguerta. The sequence goes on along the minus strand of NC_139540.1, from coordinate 33,513,031 downwards.
GCTAAGCAGTGCTGTCTCACCAACTGCTACTGGTTCAAAGTGGCTGGCCAAGGCATTCTTTATAAAATATTGTTACCTTCTAGGATCTGGTCCAGCTCTGGAACACTTCTGTGTGTATGTTAGACCTCAAGGTTGAGGAGTGGTGAGGGAGGTGTAATTCCATGGCTCTGTACGTTTACTTTTTCCTTTCTTTAGGGCACTATCTGACTAAACAGTTCCACTAGTGCAAGGACTTTTAGATGTGCAATGGAAATTCCCTGCCCTCTCTTCTGCTTGACCCCACATGACCCCTAAATCTGTTTTGGGGCTTCTCCCAACCCTCCAGAGCAGATTCAGGGCTTGTGCAGGGAGAGGAGGGTGGAGAATTTGCATTGCACAGCTAAAAGTCCTTGCAGTAGCAGAAAGTCAAGAAATATAGTAGCTAGGTTGTAGTTTGCAAAGGCGATTCTTCTGTAACAGAAGCTGATACCAGGTTTTGTTTGTACTGCTTTTATTTGATTATGAACTTCTGACCCTTCCCTCATTATCTAATTTTGACAAGCTGGTACTGTAGCTATTTTCTGGTTTTCCTGGCGAACCCGCAGGTAGACTGGTACTCAGCCCTTTTAGGCTTTTAGAATCACTGTGAGATGAGTTCACTGTTGAATGGTGATGACTGAAAAGACTGTAGCCATTATTGCATTTGGCAGGGATCTTGCCCAGATCAGCTGTCTGAGATATGAATACCAGTGGCTGGAAACCACAGGAGGGCAGAAGCTCAGCTCCTGCTTGTGTGCTTCTCACAGGAATCTGGCTCACCACTGTGATAATAGGATGCTGGACTTGATCGGCTGTTGGCTTGGTCCAGCAGGCTCTTCTTACTTTGTTATGAAGTCTTTATAACTGGCCTTATAGAACCTCTTGGGCATCGCGGTGTCTCTTTTTATATATACAAAAATTGATTGCATATATTACTTTGTTGGAAATGGTTCAAATGCCACTCTCAATAACATTACCATTCCAGTTTTGTTATAAAAGCCAAAGAACTTATATATTTATCTTATAACTAAGATGTATATTTGTATCTGATAAATCCACAGTTACAAAAACCTGGAAACATTTCAAATAAAAGAATAACTTTGTTTTTGTTTTTCAGGACTAAAACTAGGTGTGGAACAAGATACTTGGATGATGATCTCTGAACAAGGAGAAAAACTTTACAAAATGATGTGCAGGCAAGGAAATTTGATCAAAGACCGGAAGAGAAAATTAACCACTTTCCCAAAATGCTTTCTTGGAAGGTATGTGTTTCTATTTCTATTTTGGATTTCACTTTGTTTTAGCTAGTCTTTGTCATTCTAGTTAGTTAAGAACAAATCAAGAGGGCTATATCTATGAAACATGGATTCCTATGTTAGCTAACCAAATTGTTCTTAAATGATTATGTAAGTCAGCAGACATGATAGTTCTTTAAGATAGAATATTTATGAGACAAATTAGTACAATTTGTGTATGTAAATGTCCACCTGTTGCCTCCCAAATACTGAAGTTGAAATCACCATGTTATTTCCTTCAACCAAAATAATGGATTCTTCAGTTGAGATTCCTGCATTGCAGGGGGTGGACTAGATGTCTGTCAGGGTCCCTTCCAACTCTACAGTTATATGACAATTGCCCTTGATCCTATGCCGATGTCCTGCTTGCGCACTTCCCATAGCTATCTGGTTGGCCAATGGAGAATAGGATAAAACTTAGATTAGACTAAAATTTAGTCTAATCCAGCAGGCAGCAGGCAGAACAACAAAAAACTGACAGGAGCCCTTCTTTCAGCCTCCCAGATTTTTGCTGAAGGTGGCAGGCTGAAGTTTCTCTAGGCAGGTCTCAAGGGCTAGGAGCAAAGAGCATTTCACGTTGAGATTACCTGTTCATTAAGCACTAATCCTGATTTGTCTGCAGGCAGATTGGATGACACTGGCTACTTAATAAGCATTCACTCTGATTCATTCGCAGGGAATCTAGACAACATAGAAATTTCTTTTAGACATAAACCAAGGTTGACGGCACCCTCTTAATAATTAACATAAGTTTAATGTACTTACTTTTACATTAACTGTGTAAAAGAAAGTGCTACCCCACAATTTCCGCTTAAGTTTGTGTCCCTATCCTTGTTTCAAAAAGTTCAATCTTTCGAGGAGGTGGGTTTGTTGTCCAAGAACTCCATATAAGCTTTAATTGCATGGTCTGAATTTGCAGGTATGTGGTAGAATCCCATCTGAAAACAGTGATAGTTTGGAAGCCCTCAAACGTGCAACTAGAGATTTCTTTGGAAGGCTGACCCTCTAAATTTTAGAGTCTAGAAGATGCATAAGAGACAGGCATTAAGCAAGATACAGTCACCAGCTACATGGCTCTTGGGCTTTAGCATTTTACTTGGAGGTGACTAAACTTCATTTGGCTGGAGGAATAATTCAGTAAACATGAATTTGAAACAATTACCTTCTCTGCACCTCCTGACTGAAGTGTGAATTAGATGTGGGTTCAGTTCAGAATCTACAATCTGTCTCAATTCCACAGTTATGTGGCTGAGTGTGCTGGAGTCTCTTAAAAATAGTTATGATGATGTGGCTGTAGGCTGGCTCTCTTCTTTTTTACATTCATAACAGCAGGTCTGAAGTAGCTGGTATGTGCGTTGCTGCACTTATAGTCTTCACTTTCCCTGAAGCTACATATACTGATGACATGACTCTCAAGGAAATTGTATGGGGGCGTGAGGGCAGCCATGTTTTTTTCTTTGTATAATCTCCCCTGGAGTTGTGGCATGTTATCAATATACATTGCTCCAGGGAACTGAAGGCTATTTATGTGCAGCAATGCACACACTAGATACTTCAGGTGGTGGCACTTCTGAAAGTGAAAGAGCCAGCTCTTGGTTACTTCATAAGTATCTTTTAGGAGGCTCCATACTGGACCCTGCTTAGCTTTGCAAATGTGCTAGCAGTTTTATAGCTGCACCAAGAATTTAACAATCAAAACAAAAAACAGCATAAAATGACAAATTGAAAGACAGCAAACTACACTTATCGAAGTTAATGAGATAATCTATACTAATCTCTGTGTTGGATTCTTTTCATAGTTCATAGTGCCATATTCCTATGTCCTTATCTATATCATAGCTTGTTGCTGAAGGGAGCAAGGGATCTAGATTTGTGAAGGAGTTGTATGAATTCCTGAATAGTAAATTTAAAAACCAAACCAAGTTTTGTTCCATAACAGTCTTGATTCATTTGAAGTCATTATTTTTCTGCCATTTAATTTTAAAATATGCTAAAATAATTCTTTGTTTTTTTCCTAACTAGTGAGTTTGTATCCTGGTTGCTAGAAATTGGGGAGATTCACAGACCCGAAGAAGGTGTTCATCTTGGTCAGGCTTTACTAGAGAACGGCATTATACACCATGGTAATTATATTCCCCTTCCCTCAAGTATTTATGTCAGTCAGTCAGCCCTCAAGTATTTGAAGGTAGCTGTCTCCATGTGTATCTCATGGAGACAGCTACCACACATTTGGAATAACAAGGATGAGATCCAGGATTCCTCACAGACGACTTAAGTACAGCTCTCAATAATAGTTAGTGTAGATTTGAAGGCTGGTGAAACGCTATAGCAGGAGGCTTGCTGATAGCAAGACAATCAGAGTTTGCTAACAATGGGTATGTTTCTCTATTGCCTGGTGATACGGTAGTTAGGAAATGCTGGATAGAAATCTGCTACAAATATGCTATGTTGTTTATCGACACCTCACTTTAGTAGAGGATATTTTCTCTAGACAGGATGAAAAAATACATACAGGCTATCCTTGTTTGGGCGGGGATATGTTTTAGACCCCCACACATGTTGGTGGGACCTGCATAAAGCATTCCACCCTGCGCCCACCCCCTTCCACCCTTTCAGTGACATTTTAGGGTCACTTCTAGGTTCAGTGCTGTGCATGCTTGCTCTATCACGTATCAATCGGACGTGTGTAAATCGGTTGTTGATTGGAAGTGTATAATAATTTCTTATGTCAGACTATATTTAAATGTACTATATAAAAATTTTGTTTGAAGAAATAACTTTGCTTTTAAATTATACTCAGAATTCAATCCTAGATTGACCCAATAGAAATTTAATGAATATTTTATCAGCTGTTTTGATGGAGTCATTACTTTAGACAGAACATAGAAGTTTGAGCCAGACATATTACTTTTATTACCAAGCAGACCCAGCTGTGTTGTCCACAGGAATAGAATTCTTAAAATAAAGTTGAATGAACCATCTGCTCTTCAACTGAGAAAGGACGTGTGCTTGTGAAGGAGTCAGGTTCACATTACAAACACCCAACTTTAATTATACATTTTAAGGAAAAAATGATTAGTATTATTATACATGCACACTGCATTAAGTATTGTTTGCTAAAAACTAAATAAACTCAGACCTATTACAGAAATTGCAGGCATTCTTTTTTGCTTGTTTTCCTTAATACGTCATAATCACATCTAATGAATGCAAGTATGCACTCAGACACTCCCCAACCCTCCAAAATTCCTCTTGGAAAGCTTGCTTCAAGCCATTAATTAGTAAGCAAGCACAGCTGCCTTTTAAGAAAAAGCATTTTCCTCTGCTGATATGGAAGGCAAGTTGATAAATACCAGCCTATAGCTACAATGAGGAGCTTCATACCACTTAATTTCTTTCAATATTAGAGGTGAATCAATCAATATAGACCACAGAGCAAGGCTGAGCAACATGCAGCTCTTTGCTCCCTCTTTTGATGCCTACTCACTTAAGCATCTTCAAATGCTGCCTGTAATTATTTTTTCTGCAGCTACTGCCCCCGCCTTTCATTCAGCCCTTCTTAACACACCGTTGCTTAGTTTGAGAAGCCTCTGCGAATGAGCTCAGTTGTTTGCCAGCATTGTGCATGCACACGAAAGCTCATACCAATAACAAACTTAGTTGGTTTCTAAGATGCTACTGGAAGGGATTTTTTTGCCATTTTCAATAGCACCCCCACCACACACACATGTACATACATAGAGCAGCTAGTAGCTGCTGTGAGCCAGGATGGATAGTGGACTAAAACATGCCTCTGATTAATTAAGGCATGTCATGCATCAAAGGTAGTGCAGGAATTTCCTGTTGATGAGTCATGAATTTACATTCTGCCCTTCCTTCTGAAGGGCCTAGGGTGGTACAAGAAAATTCTTAACTATAAGTACAGTCGTACTTCGGAAGTCAAATGGAATCCGTTCTGGAAGTCAGTTCAACTTCAGAAGCCAAGGTGCGGCTTCCAATTTGCTGCAGGAAGCTTCTGCAGCCAATCAGAAGCCGTGGAAACTGCGTTGGATGTTCGGGTTCCAAAGAATGTTTGCGAACTGGAACACTCACTTCCAGGTTTATAGCATTTGGGAGCCAAAATGTTCGACTCACAAGGTGTTCAACTTCAGAGGTCCGACTGTATATACTAATGGATCCTCAATAAAAGGGATCTGGGAACATGGCAGAAAGCTAACTGAAATGCAACGATGTAAGGTTTCACCAGCAGGTCTTAGGGTGGGTTACAACAATTTAAAATTCAGTATTAAAAATAGTTTAAGCAAATTAGAGTCACGGAAATAGAGAAGGTTCTGAAAACACACATCTCGGGTGTTAAAACACTAGATTTTTTTCATCTGTCTTTTATGTTTCCCTTTACTTTAGTTACTGACAAGCATCAGTTCAAGCCTGAGCACATGCTCTACAGATTCCGTTATGATGATGGCACATACTATCCGAGAAGTGAAATGCAGGACGTAATTTCCAAGGTATAAACCTTATAATGTCATAGTATAGTATAAATTTACCAGATACTCTTATAAAAAATATTTTTCTATATTAAAACAATTCATCCATCACTGCACACACACAAGCTTGAATGTATGAAATTATAACACAGTACGTATTCTCAGAAGGAGAATGATAAACCTGTTTTCCAGTTCACTGGGCCCAATGAGGTCCTTTTCCTATACAGTGGTGCCTCGCAAGACGAAATTAATCCATTCCGCGAGTCTCTTCGTCTTGCGGTTTTTTCGTCTTGCGAAGCACGGCTATTAGCGGCTTAGCGGCTATTAGCGGCTTAGCGGCTATTAACGGCTTAGCGGCTTTAAGAAAAAGGAAACAAACTCGCAAGAACTCGCAAGACGTTTCGTCTTGCGAAGCAAGCCCATAGGGAAATTCGTCTTGCGGAACGACTCAAAAATCGGAAAACTCTTTCGTCTAGCGAGTTTTTCGTCTTGTGAGGCATTCGTCTTGCGGGGCACCACTGTACTTCATAGCTTGCTCATTATGAGATGAGAATGTGTATTGGAGTGGGGTAATCACTTACATTTGAAAGGCAATATTGCTGTTGTATACCAAAATGACAATTATGAGAAATGGCTGTATTTAAATACTCATTGACTAATCAATGGAGGTGGCTGAGCAGGAACTTGGCTAAACTTTGGAGCATTTGTGCCTGTGATAGTCGCTTTACCAGTCTGCCATTTTAATGCTACAATTTATAGCAATATTCAAAATGTGGATTAGCCTCAGGCTTGGTCATGCTCAGAGCTGAGTCTATTCAGTAGGCCGATCGAAATATAAAATTTGTCTACCTTTCTAGCATTCTAAAAGCAATCTAGCTTTTTAAAAATAAAATTTATGTGGTCCACCAATGTGTTTTGAATTTACAAGAATGCCTACTAAGGTTCTCCAAACATGACTAAGGTTGGATCCAACCCAGTGTTAGTTTGAATTAACTGGTTTTGAACAAGTGCTTATTGGTTTGTTGTTTATTTGAACATCAGTTTAGCATTAAACCTGTTTATATCTTTTAACAGGGTGTAAGATTATATTGTCGTCTGCACAGCCTGTTTACTCCTGTGGTAAGGTAGGTCTTGTTTTCAGAGCTTTTGCTTCAGAACGTTAGATAGTAGTTGCTCCCCACATAGGCAGGGTGAAAGATTGATTAATGTGTTGGTAATGGAGAGTGAGGTGGAGTTGTTGCAACAGGGAACAACTGTGGCAATGGCAATCTCTTGGCTAAATCATGGGACATGTTATGTGTGATATTCAATAAATGTCAAATATGTCAATTTGGGATTGAATTATTTTGTATGTTTTATTTCCTTAGAGATAAAGATTACCATCTAAGAACCTACAAATCTATAGTCATGGCTAATAAATTGATAGACTGGCTAATTGCACAGGTAGGAAAATGCTCTGAAGCACATAGCCTTGATTAGCAAATGGAATGTCTACTAACTGCTATTATCAATACAGATTTTCCCATGACTTATAAATTAACTTGTAGCTCTATGTACACCTCAAGGCCAACATCAGCACCTGGCATCATTGGGAAACTACCAGTGAGTGCCACAGTAGAATGCTGATGCCCACCCTATTCCACTTTTATTGGATTGTTTCCAGTGCTGCATGGGCAGAGTTCTGTGTTGGACCACTAGGGGACAAGATTTTTGACATGCCTCCCTCCGTGGGACCCTTATAAGGAGGCGCGGCCCCCTGTGGATTTACTTCTTCTCTCTCTTTTGCCTTTTGGTGGGAACATGAATGTGTTGGGGTTTTAGTCTTTTTGAAATGTCATGATTTTGTTGCCTTCCATTTTTGTAAGTTGATTTTTTTGTACCCAACCCTATTTGTGCTCTGAGTAGAATGGACTTCCAGTTCTGCCAGGAGACTTCACTGTCCTCTTCCCCCAACATTGCAACTGTCCACATGCAGATTTTGGAGCCATGTAGGCAGCTGCAGGGGCCATGGTGAAATCACCACAGAAACAGAAGGCTATTCCACTTGTGCAGCATTGGATACCATCCAAAATAAGTATGTTAATAAAGGTTATTGTTCCCCAACGGAGATGTCTACCTTTTATCAGTAACACTCTAGGACCGATACAAGGCTTCTAAAACAATGGATTTATATGCAACCCAATTTTTGTACATGTGGCAAAAGTGATACATGGTTGTTTTCCTGATTTAGAATTGTTGCCTGTGATATTTACATTGAGGTACATATTATTTATTAATAGGGAGATTGTAGGACAAGAGAAGAAGCAATGATCTTTGGAATAGCACTTTGTGACAATGGATTTATGCACCACGGTATGCAATTTTCATTCAAGTACTCCTTAATTTGTAAGTCTGGAACTCTTGAACCAGATACTCCAGCTCCCATCAGCACGAGCGAGCATGGCCAATGGATGATTAGAAGGCCACACATTCCTCCTACTGAAAACCCTCACCTAGGAGATACTTTTGTGTCTCAGTATTGCATGGCCAAAGAAGAAGAATGCCCAAGCTTGGTGGCCATCAATAATGTAAGGCTTGTGAAGCAAAATATTTTTTCCTGTACCTGGAACAATGTAGGTCACATGTTTGAGCCACCGATATATGTTTTAATAAAGGTAATATTTATCCTATGTAAACCTTTGCATGGTATACCTTGTGTTTTCTTATGGGTGGGTATGTTCCAAAGCATGCCACAGATAGCTAATGTGGTCAGCAGTACTAAATGCCTCAAACACAGAATTCCTCCATTGTTGATTTATGTGCAAAAACACGTTTTCCATCATTGAAGTATTTCTGGAGTTTTAGAACATGCAGGACAGGTCTCTGCTGTGAGGAGCATAAAATCTAGAATTTGTCCTAGGGGAAACGAGAGGAAGGGGGCACAGGGAAGCAATATGTGGCTGTTTCACTTGTACATGCTTAAGCAAAATCAGAATATCAACAGCAAAATAAGTGTGTGGCATCACAGAAAAATAATATTATTTTTATATCCAACAGTGCTGGAAAAAAGTGAGTTCAAAGATGAACCACTTCTCTTTCGTTTTTTTGCTGATGAAGAAATGGAAGGCTCAAACATGAAGCACAGGCTCATGAAACATGATCTAAAAGTAGTGGAAAATGTAATAGCCAAATCACTGCTGGTAAGTTTTTTGTTTTTTTTAATGAACTGTGTGCGCATGAATTAATATATGTGTGTATGTATACACATATCATTTAATATACACTTGATAGGGAGGCCCAATTGTCAGCCAGTATGTTTTCTTTGGTGCACAAAATAACAAGCTTTTTTTTTCTTTACCCAAGACTTTCACCTAAGCTGGTATCAATATGGTATCACTTCCACTGTGTTTTATTGTTGCATTTGTTTGAATTTTATTCCTAGGGTTGTTTTCCTCCTTCCTCTTCTGAATGTCATCTGATGATTGTTATTGTATATTGACTTTTTGGCTACTATTTTTATAAGCTGATTATAAGCTGACCTGAGTGATACATTTTTTTCCAGCAACTGGGGAGTCATATAAATCTTTTTGAGTGACTTGTGTCATATCTAGTGGCCTGGAGGCAAGCAGCAGGTATCACAGGTGACTGAGCAAGTGGTCAAGCAGAGAAATAATCAGGTAGACAGACAGGTGGATGTGTCAGTGTTCCAGCAGACAGATAAGCAGACAAATAACTGACAGGCCATCAAGCTGATGATTAAGCAATTTAGTCTGTTCCTGAGCACTGAGTTTCTCTGGATGAGAAGCCAGGTCACATTTAGGAGCCTCTTAGGGCCTGATTGAGAGTCCTTTATCATCATCATCATCAACAACAACAACAACATCATCATCATCACATTGATGCTTTTTCCTTTCTGTATTGGGTTGGCTAAATTAAAAAAATAAAACCCCACAGATGAATGAAATACTGAAAAAAACCATTAAACAAAATAACAACAACATTGGTTCCCTGTGTCTCTGCTAGATTGGAATCAAATCCTGGGCATTTGCAGTAATGGCATTGCAGAGATCATGTCAGAAGTTCCCTCCTCTTGCAAGCTGTGTCATGGTGGCACAGATTGAAGGCACACAGAATGCCTAGAATTAGTCTCTGGCACCTTAGACTGGATGAAGAACATCCATCTTGAATAGCTGCTGGTCAGCTTAAGTCCTGTTTCAGCCCTTGTCTTACCCCAGTCCTTTCTGCCACCTTTCACTTTCTAGCAGAAGATACGCCTACGAGAAGAAGCTTTTTGTGAGAAAGCAACATAGATCGAGGTATCCCATTGTGTGTTGACATAGAGCAATGGTGACATCAGTCAGGAAGTTGGCTATACTTGTCAGGACTGAGGTTCATAGGTGCTGGTTGTTAGGTGGCCACATTTTAAATAAACCACAAAGTGTTAACAGTTTGCTCTTGGCAACATTTATTTAATCTTATTTACATTTGGTTGGTTGGTTTTCAAGTTGCCCTTCATCACTTGTATCGGAATGGGTTGCAGCCCGAAGCATCAATACAGTAAATTAATAACAATTTCAATAACAATTTAAAGCCAGTATTAGATGCAACCACAATTTAAAGTGCAGCAAGCTGGGACTAAGTTGTGACACTGCACCCAATGTGAGAGCAACAAGAAGGGCCTTCTCTGCAGATCTCAGTACATCGGCAGACATAAGGAGAGGCGCTCCTTCAAGTCTTTGGATCTTAAGTTGTTAAGGGCATAATAAGTTACTATTAACTTCTCAAATTGGGGTCAGTCGCAGACAGGTAACCCATGAAAATTCTGCAGCATCGGTCACCGGCAGAGGAAGAGGGGGGGAGCGCACCGCCCCTGGCAGCGCGATCCCGGTGGGGTTCCATCGTGGCTACCCCCCCCCCACACTGGGCACCCTACCCCCGCAGGTGGCGCGGCCTACCCCCAAAATGTGCACCACGCCGCAGCGGGCGGTGCGCCCCGCCCCTAGGATGCGGGCCAGCCCCACCCCTGCCTGCCGGAGCATGAAGCTGCGCCACTGGCATCAGTGTGTCATGTGATTCCAGGAAGCAGTGCCTGCATTCTGCATAACTTACTGCTTCTGAATGTGCTTCAACACTCTACCCCTGTAGAGCACATTACAGTTACCTAATATGGAGGTTACCAGAGTGTGGATTAACGTGGCAGGGATTAATGTGACCATTCCTTGGTCTAGGAAAGATCATAGCTGGCAAACCAGTGTGGCTGGAATAGACACTAAATGACAGTGACACCACTTTGGCTTCTAGTAACAATGCTTGAACAAGGAAAACATCAAAGCTATGTGTTTGCGCCTTCAACAGACAAGACCTCCATTTTGTCAATATTTAGTTTCACTTGATTGCACCTCATGTTCTAATTTAAATGTAGTTTAAATATTTTTTCCAATATGTGTCAATATCCCTTTTACAGATTAAATCAACTGAAGGAAGCTATGGTTTCGGCTTGGAAGACAAAAACAAAGTGCCAATTATTAAAATAGTGGAGAAGGGATCAAATGCTGAGGTAATACATGATTATTTTACTTCACAGATATTCCTGTCTGCAAATATATTTTTAAAACTTAGAAAACTCCTAGTGTGGTTCCCCACTTGTGAATTATTTGTATGAAGTTTATAGGTAGCCAGAGCTCAAATTTCCCAGAATGTGGGTTTTGATACACTGGAATCGTTGGAAGGAAGGAGAGAGATCATAAGTTGTTGACTATGCTGCTGGAGATGACCTGGTACAGGGAGCAAGCCTTTACAGGAGGAATTTCTCATGGGGATATGTTAAAGTGGTCTGTGTAGGGGGTTGGGTGTGAGAAAAAGTGGAGCTGGTATAGAGCTGCTGCAAAGAGGTGGTCAGGTTTTCTGGTTGGGAAGTCACAGGAAATAGTCTTACAAAGATATATTCTTACAGAGGGATATTCTTACAAAGTCTGAGCAACTCTGTTTTAGCACAAGAAACATACCTGTGCAGGACGAGCCTAACTATATATATTTACTCAAAAGTAAGCTCAATTGACTTTAGTTGGTCTTACTTTCAGATAAGTGGGTACAGGACTACAAAGTTGGCTCTACGAAGTTCTTTATCATCTCATGTCAGGGAGCAGTCTCGGAAAAGAATCAGGTTATTGGTGATAAGGTTGTCAATACAAGGTTGTTATTCTGTCTTCATTCAAATGCTTAACTTTTGAATAAACTGAGAAATATTCCTTGAGTAGTTCCATTTGTTACAGAGCCTTGCAGCTGTATGCACTTTCATTGCCAGATGAAACTGACTGGATGTGAATGGCTTCTGTAATATAGCAGTTCAGATTTTCAGTCAAAAGAATTAATATTTTGAAGGTACTGTTGGGATTCTGTATGTTTCTGAGCTGTATCAACAAACCTAAATATTCAGTAAGTTATGTGCTTTCAAATGCATATCTCCATAAAGCAAAGTGGTTTTCGATAAATGGAAAAAAGGTGAGTCAAGATAGATAATATGGAATAATTTAAACTTTTTGGTCACTACTGTCAGGCTGCATAAATATTATAATTAACAAAGTGATGCTTCCAATAATTCTAAATTTACAAAACAGAGATTTTTCTTTGACCTCCAAAAATAATGTGGATTGTGTAGATTTTCAGCATCTTCCTTTGTGTAAAGGAAATTAGTACATCACTAGTTCTGTTAAAACAATTGTACATGTCTTATCTTTTCTTATCTAGATGGCAGGTCTGGAAGTTGGGAAAAAGATCTTTGCCATTAATGGTGACCTAGTTTTTCTGAGACCCTTCAGTGAAGTGGATAACTTTCTGAAAGCATGTTTAAGCAGCAGAAAGCCCCTCAGGGTGCTTGTGAGCACAAAACCCAGGGAGTAAGTTGTTACTTTGGTTTGGTCAATTGTGAAGAGGGTGTGTTGCAAAGGCATGTGGATACAAAAGGAAAGAGGAAACACTCTCTTGCCAAATTTTTATGATCAGAATAGGAGGTAAAGGTTAATGGGTGAAAGGACTTACAAGAATTTAAGTAATTTAAATTATTTGTATATAGAGTAAGGAATATCTAGTGTTGTTGATAATGATGAGACTATGAATCAATAATAAATGATAATGTATCAATATATCAGAAAATGTGATTTAAGTTTCTCTTATTGTTATTTTGTAACATTTTGTCAACACCAAATAAATATTCAATAGGTTAAACACGTGAAGAGGGTGTTTTCTGGAATAAGCAGTGTTCCTTGATTATTAGGGAAGTTTTTAATGTTTGAAGTTTTATTCTGTTTTTAGTCCTCTGTTGGGAGTCGCCCAGAGTGGCTGGGGTATAAATACTATTATTATTATTATTACTATTATTATCTTCATCAGTGCTTATTCCACCTTCTCAAAACTAAGCTTCATGTGTAATTCATTGTTTGAGAATTTAGTAGAATTTTAAATAATAATAATAATAGTTTTATTAGTAGTAAATTGCTATATTCTGTGTAAAAATTTATAAATGTAATAAGCACACTGGTTTTGGATCTTCCACCATGACGTTTCTCTTGCACTCAGGACAGTGAAGATCCCCGACTCTGTGGATGGCCTTGGTTTCCAAATACGAGGCTTTGGTCCTTCTGTTGTCCATGCTGTTGGAAGAGGTAGGCAGAGGGATTTAAGTGGATTGTAGTTGTGAATATCTTTTCCAAATAAAACCATCCCCACGAATACAGAAAGCTGGAGATGGAATTACTTTAGATATATATGGCTGAGTCATATGATCAATACTTGATGAGTATTTGCTTTGATGGTTGTTCTATGAATAGTAGTGATGAAAGAAGATTATAGTGGTTTTCACACACCATATTAAACCATAGCTACTGTTTAACTATGGTTTTAACATGCATGAGCAGCACACTGGTGCATGCTGCTCAGAGGTCCCTGCTATGCTCCTCTCTGCTCTTGGCAACACTACATTATGATCACATTATCTGAACCCAGGCTCACTGTTTGTTTCCCAGCAACGATCTATGAACAATAAGCCAACATTGATGAGCTTTTTTAGATCATAGGTGAGACAAACATGGTATTTCTCTATATTCTGCTGAGCTGCCATGATTTGTTGCATTGAGATTCACTCTTAAGAAGCCTTTGAGCCCTGTGACTTTCACTGTCTCTGACTCCTTCGTGAGGTCAGGACAGATAAACATACCTGCATGCTCGAATTAAGGTTTTCCAGTAAACACGTTCCAGATTGACATGTTTAGGATTAGGATAGATATAAATAAATGGGCAAAAGGGGCAGCAACAACAAAATACCAGTATACATCTAAGTACAAGTGGTGCTGTTGTGTGTAAATTCATCACTGAATGCATGGTCACCATTGTTTGTCAGCTTTATTGACCTGCTTTATTGGCTACTAATTCCAGAGGTGTCCAGTTCCCACCAAGCTGATAACCTTATCAAAATAGCTCACACCAACAATTTATAGGGTGTGGGATTCTCATGTAAATCACCTTGTACATATTCTGTTGAATCACAGTGTTGGTTTAATTTAACATTTTCTTCAATAAACAAGCAACTATAAAACCAAACTTTTTTCCCCCCTAAGAAGGAAATTTCTAACTTGGCAATTTTTCTAACTGTTTTCAAGGAACCGTAGCAGCAGCTGCTGGCCTCCACCCCGGACAGTGCATAATTAAAGTGAATGGGATTAATGTCAGCAAAGAAACTCATGCAAGTGTTATTGCCCATGTCACAGCCTGCAGGAAATACAGACGTCCGATGCATGTAAAGATGGTGCTTACTTATTTATTGTTAATGCTACTTAAACAAAAAATACAGTTTGCTTCCATTCCTTGGCAAATGAACGTTAAAAATATATAATAGTCCATTATTCTAAAGCTGTTGTCTAATCTAATTCGAACCACACATTAGAACTGAGTTCTGCTAAAATCAAAGGGGACCAACTTCTTTCCAGCATTCAGGGAAGATTATCTACAGCCGAAACCAGCATATGCGGGGTGAAAAACTGAGCTCAAAAAAGGCATGGGATATAAAGAAATTTGACCTAGTGCCAAATATGCCCTCCAAATGCCTTTTAAGTAACCTTTCCAAAGAAGGATTATTAGAGATAAGACGAAGGCTGGTCATAAAGCTCCAGTGAAGTGCAATAGGTTTTGTTTTAACGGTAGTTAAACAAAACTTATTGCACTTCTGAACAGCTTTATATTGGTAAAAACTGACTATGGGTTATACTGATGATCTTGAGAATCTTACAAGGGCACTGGTCCCCAGGGTATTTTCTGAAGAACCGAATAAATATTTATCCAAACAGTCCTGCTTTGCTTTGGTGAATGTACCCTACCAACAGGTGCTCAAGATATAATCAAATAAGCAATATTTAAATTTAATACTCTGATTGATTATCTTCTTTGTTTTCACTATTATATACGAATCTTCAGGAGATTTCTGTTGACAGTTTTGGCAACAGGGTGTTGTAAGATAAAGTAAAGATTTAAAACATACAGTTTGTTATGATGCATCTTTTATAAAATATAAATTGAATTCCAGTTTAAACCTCATCTGGTATATAAAATGTATTTTGAATTCTTCATGAATATAATTGCAATGATCGTGAAAGAGAAATAAGTTTAAGCTCTAGTTTATGGGAGCAATGTGCCAAAACTGTATTTTTTTGCTGTTCTTGCTTAACTTTCATTTCATCCCACACGTTTCCCTTTAGAGGCTATGTTTTCAATTCTATCAGAACACAAGCTATTTTTGTGGTTCATCCAGCTGCATTTAAGTGCGGGTGATATAAGCTTCTATGGGGGATGTAACTCAGCATGAGATTGATTTCAAATATATTAAGTAAATTAATTAACATTTTTTTGGGATGGTTTCACTTTTTTATTGCCAGTCCAGCAAAGTTCTACATATCTGGGAACAAATTTTGAAGTAAAACAAATGACAAAGTGATCTGGTCTTGCTACAGTGAATGCAATTTAAAAACCATGCTTTCCTCTCTCACACCTGTTAATTTTTGTGGTGAACACCCAGAAAGCAACAGCTTTCTATTATTTATTTAATATATTTATATCCTGCCTTTCTCCCAAGTTGGGATTCAGGGCAATTTTCACATTAATTTTTTTAAATTAAATTATATAATATAAAGTAATAAAAGCAGTCTAGCTAGAAACAATAATTAAAATACATCAAAGCATTTAAAACCAGCAAGTAAAATGGTTTGCCCTGACAGCATCCCAGTGATCAGCATTGTCTGTACCTTAATTTTCAGAAGCCTGTCTGAATCAGCCTTCGCATGGAAGAATAATGAAGGAACTAATCTAACCTCTCTTGGGAGGGAATTCCACAACAAGAATATCTTCTGCATATGTTTGCCCTCTTTTGAGTTTCTCTCTCACACAAAAAGGATGTGTGTGCTTAGGGGACTTAAAAATGTAAAATACCAAATCTCCTTTTTGGTTCATCTAGAATAAAAACACGGTTTCTCTGGCAAAGCTAATATGAATTAGTGTGTGTGTTTGTGTTTGTTTGTGTGTTTGTGTTTGTGTGTGTGTGTGTGTAAAGTAAAAACTTGTGTAAAGTAAAAACTTTCATCATTGTTATTACTTTCCTACAGCAAGATTCTATTCAGTGGGTATATAACAGTATTGAGAGTGCCCAGGAAGATCTTCAAAGAACAAACTCCAAACCCTTGGGGGAAGATGGAGGAGATGCCTTTGACTGCAAAGTAGAAGGTAGGATTACTTGTTTCTTTGTTATTAAGCAAAATAAAGGTGAGCTTTGGATGTTACCCTTACCAAAGCAAACACAATTTTCACCTGTCCGTATAATACAATTCAAAGTACAAGATAAAGCGCAATTATTGCTTGTTTGCATGGTTTTATTAGCTATCACATATCTGCTATCGTAGTATATTTTTATCTTGTGAATGCAATACAGAAGATTCCCTAACCTTGGATTTAAGCATGCTTATTTTCATATTAGGGACGCGGGTGGCGCTGTGGGTTAAAGCCTCAGCGCCTAGGGCTTGCCGATCGAAAGGTCGGCGGTTCGAATCCCCGCAGCAGGGTGCGCTCCCATTGTTCGCTCCCAACCTAGCAGTTCGAAAGCACTCTCGGGTGCAAGTAGATAAATAGGGACCGCTTACTAGCGGGAAGGTAAACGGTGTTTCCGTGTGTGGCTCTGGCTCACCAGAGCAGCGTTGTCAGGCTGGCCACGTGACCCGGAAGTGTCTTCGGACAGCGCTGGCCCCCGGCCTCTTTGAGTGAGATGGGCGCACAACCCTAGAGTCTGTCAAGACTGGCCCGTACGGGCAGGGGTACCTTTACCTTTTTTTATTTTCATATTGGATTGTGCCCATAGAATAACAGCAAGGCATACTCATATTTTGGTGGTCTGTTACTGTGATTACAGCTTTGGTTTGCAGATAATATTTTTAAAATCCCTTTACAACAAATGAACCATGTTTCAGAGACACAGTATCTGCACCACAACCTTTTTCACATGACTCACCCTGTTCAGTCATTAATTTAAGAAAATGAAATAGGTGTTTATTTAGTAAATTAGTTAACTTAGGCATATTGGTTAGTTTAGTAAGCATAATAGGATTCAAAACAATTTGATTTTTAAATTTGTTTTCAGAAGTAATTGACAAATTTAATACTATGGCAATAATTGATGGGCGGAAGGACCATGTCAGTCTAACTGTTGATAATGTTCACCTGGAATATGGTGTAGTTTACGAGTATGACAGCACGGCGGGAATAAAATGCCATGTTTTGGAGAAGATGATTGAACCAAAAGGCTTTTTCAGCTTGACTGCAAAGGTATGAAACATAAAATATTTATTTGTTTAGTTCTTTATTGTTCCTTTGATCACTGAAGCAGCACACCCTATTTATGAATATGATTTATGGATATGATTATTGTAATTTAATCTCAAGTGTATTCTTTGCCAGTGACCTGTGTCCTATTGATGGTCATGAATTGTGGTCATTCACCCAGAAAGAAAATTAAGTCGTACTGTAGTCATAAATTGAGCTTCTAAACTCAAAACAACAAATGCTGAAGAAGTGAAACATTCGCTACCTTTCCAACTATGCCCCCATACCCCACAAAAGTTTTTTTTTTTTTTAGGGAGATATACATTTTTCCAGGAATCCATTTATTTAATTATTGTATATTCATGTTGCCTTTTGAGCAAACACCACAAAACCATTCACACAGAAATATTAACTAATAATTATAAATTAAAACTATGTAATAAATGAGGAGATACAAGATACAAGGAGGGGGAGAAAGCCCTGTGGAATGGCAGTTAATTAACTGAAGTCATAATGTTCCAGGAATACTCTGCCCATGTTTTTTGTTATGAAACGTCACTCAGATACCAGGCCTGACACTGTAAAAAAAGCCTTTTGCATTCTGGCTGAAGAAGTGAGTTAGTTTTTTCCTGGAACTAGGTGCACAAGGCACCTTTACTTTGTTCAGTCTTTACCATTCAGAGGTAGGATACGCTGACTGGCCCAAAGCCACCCAGTGAAAGCCATCAATAGGGAGGGGGAAGGTATGCCCATCTCTGCTGTATCCCTTGAACCAGAGGATTGCTTGGTAAGTCACCTTGTAGCAAATAGAAGTAATGTGAAACAATGGAAGGGTAGCTGTGTTTGAGTGTTGGATCTAGTAATCCTCATAGATTTCTTTTCTCCAAAGCTATGAAGCCTAATTAATAAGCAGCTTACTGTATTTTTTAAAAAATAGGAGACCATATAGCAATGCAATATTTTAGAGCTGGTAAAAATATAATAATTTGAAAATCAAGAACTGGGTGCAGAAGTCTTAGTAATGATTTAACCGCAGTCTTTGTAGTTATAACCAAGGGATTACGTTTGCAGGTGTGTTTTGCATTATTAATTAAACCTGCAGAAAATTAAACTCTTACAAGCAATTAGAAACCTTTAATTAATGTGCTGATTCAGAAAGTAAAAGTTTAAAAGCTTTCTGTCTATAATTACATGAACTAACTTCTTCAGTTAATAATAATTTATAACTATAACTAAAATGTGTGCAAAAAGTGGGTGATTAGTAAATTCCCAATTACTTTGACTTTTACCAAATTCCAATCAAAAAATCAATAGAAGATTATTATTTCACATAGAATAAATTAATTTATTAGGCTTTCTTATTTTTGATTTTGCATATTTTGCAGTGGTATATAGGATCTGGAGTCTGTATCCTGGATCTGTTTTCATCTAAACAATATTGCCAAGTTATTGTGAAGGGAGAATGGGTTAATGACAGCCAATGGGCTTTGCAAGCCTCTACAATTAAAACCTCTGTTCAGGGTTGAGGTTCCTTTGACATGTTCTCTTTTATTTATAATTGTAACGAGCTTGGGGTTTGTTTTAAACAATACAAACCATACAAATATGACAAGGGCAGAGTGTTAAGGTAGTCAGGTTCCAACTCACAGGGATAAAGGAATTGAGGAGGAAGAAGAAGGAAGAAGTGATAGCCAAGTTGACTAGTCCTTAAGGAAGGCAGGTAAGGCATATAGAAAATTTTATAGAAATGAATTAAATAAATAAACAAAATTGCAGCTCAGAATCTGGGAGATATTGCTGACAAGCAGCATACTTAAATCTGAAAAGAAATATCCTCTGCAAGAAAAAATGTTTATTGTCCTGCATTACTTGTTTGTTTACACTGATATCTAATGTCAGTCTTTTTAACACCAGCACAATCCACCGCTTTTGTCTTACTCACAGATTCTTGAAGCTTTAGCAAAAAGTGATGAGCAATTTGTGCAAAACTGTAATAGTCTAAATAGTTTAAATGAAGTCATCCCCACTGAACTTCAGAGTAAATTCAGTGCCACTTGCAGTGAGAAAATTGAGCACATTTGCAGAAGGATCACTAGTTATAAAAAGGTAAGGAGCAAATATATATATATATAGGAAATTTACTGACTTTGTTTAGAAATTAAAAATACTCAGCTGGAACTAAATATGTGTAACTGAGATACTAGCCCTCCCACTGTTTACTCCTACCTACATTTCCCCCTCTCCTTCCTCTGTTGTCTCCCCTAGGTCAAATTCTATGTTCAATAAAAGGTCAGGCACCTGTCCACTTTGTGATATGTCATGCACATTAATGATGCTAAAGAAAAAGAAACAATCAGCCATAATACAGAAAAATGTCTATGCTTATAATAATATTTTATTATCTTGTTAATTGTTGTTGTTGTTTAGTCGTTCAGTCGTGTCCGACTCTTCATGACTCCATGGACCAGAGCACGCCAGGCACTCCTGTCTTTCACTGCTACCCGCAGTTTGGTCAGATTCATGTTTGTAGCTTCGAGAATACTGTCTAACCATCTCGTCCTCTGTCGTCCCCTTCTCCTTGTGCCCTCCATCTTTCCCAACATCAGGGTCTTTTCCAGTGAGTCTTCTCTTCTCATGAGGTGGCCAAAGTATTGGAGCCTCAGCTTCACGATCTGTCCTTCCAGTGAGCACTCAGGGCTGATTTCCTTAAGAATGGATGCGTTTGATCTTCTTGCAGTCCATGGGACTCTCAAGAGTCTCCTCCAGCACCATAATTCAAAAGCGTCAATTCTTCGGCGATCAGCCTTCTTTATGGTCCAGCTCTCACTTCCATACATCACTACTGGGAAAACCATAGCTTTAACTATACGGACCTTTGTTGGCAAGGTGATGTCTCTACTTTTTAAAATGCTGTCTAGGTTTGTCATTGCTTTCCTCCCAAGAAGCAGGCGTCTCTTAATTTCGGGACTGCTGTCACCATCTGCAGTGATCGTGGAGCCCAAGAAAGTAAAATCTCTCACTGCCTCCATTTCCTCCCCTTCTATTTGCCAGGAGGTGATCGGACCAGTGGCCATGATCTTCGTTTTTTTGATGTTGAGCTTCAGACCATATTTTGCGCTCTCCTCTTTCACCCTCAATAAAAGGTTCTTTAATTCCTCCTCACTTTCTGCCATCAAGGTTGTGTCATCTGCATATCTGAGGTTGTTGATATTTCTTCCAGCAATCTTAATTCCGGCTAGGGATTCATCCAGCCCAGCCTTTCGCATGATGAATTCTGCATATAAGTTAAATAAGCAGGGAGACAAAATACAGCCTTGTCGTACTCCTTTCCCAATTTTGAACCAATCAGTTGTTCCATATCCAGTTCTAACTGTAGCTTCTTGTCCCACATAGAGATTTCTCAGGAGACAGATGAGGTGATCAGGCACTCCCATTTCTTTAAGAACTTGAAGAACTTGACAAGATCTTGTTAATTATGCTGTTTCAAATGTTCATTTTATCCATTCCCCCTTTGAACAATGGATAGATAGGAGAGCAATGGTAGGAACCTGGCCTGCAGACCTTGTTAGATTTGCCAGACCTCCCAGTTCTGCTCAACAGACTGTTTTGGGCTGACCACACTGAAAGGTCATTCACCTGATGTAATAAGATGAAAGGTATGGACAAGTAAAGTTGCGGCTGCAAAGAAAGAATCATGAACCCAAGAATGTCCTTATGAAAGTTCCATTGCAGCCATGGCTTCTATTCGCTGCTGTTTAGTTAGTGCCGAATGCAAGTCCTGCTGCTTTCAGGCAGAAGCAGATCCATTTTGGAGCTCCTGTCTGGAGCGCCTGAGTGGGCTGATCCCTGCTGACTGGGTCCAAAACCAGTGAAGCTTGCATTTGGCGTCAAATCTAAACAGTGCTGAAAGCATGCCGCTCAAATGCGGCCTGTAGAGGGTTGGCCGCTATTTGACCCAGCCCTCTGGCCAAAAGGGGCTTCCCCACCACTGCCCTAGTGATCCTTTATTTTGCTTGCATTTCACAAGAATTATACACGCATTAGAGTTTTACATTTGTACTTTGAAACTGGGTCTTTTGCTTTATGGACTAAAATGATATTTCTGAACTGGAACCTGGCAAGCAAATGTTTGCAATTTGCAAGTGGGGAGAGAGGGGGGGGTGGGGGGAAGAGAGGGGGTGGACTTTAACCCTCCACCACTTGACTTTAGAATAAATGGTTCAAAAACGTTTCATGGTCTAAATAAATCTAGCTAGCAATCCATTTATTAAACCCTGTCTGTCTGTCTGTCTTGTCTATTCACCTTACTTCAACTTGACTGCCTCAGATGGGTATTTTAACTGCTCAGTCAGAAATTCAATGTAGCCAAATACATTATGTTTTTTATATTTCTTGCCTACTTTACAAGAATTTAATGTGATGTGCAGTTTCCAGGATAAGAATAGCAAGATCATACTAGGTCAGGAGGAAGTACATTGGCACAACCACAAGGGGAAGGCGTATATAATTACTATACCTGATACATTATCTTATTATAAACCCACATATTCATCAACTTCTCAGATAAGACCTTTCCAAAATCCATAATCATGTTGCAAATTTGCCGTTTCAAAAATGTTTACTGTTCTTGATGGCTATTAGTAACCTGTTTCATTCCAAGAATAGCTATGCCTTTCTTTTAGGGAGGTTAATGTAACCATAGTAACAAAAGTGTGCTGTTAGCTTCATTGTGAAAGTTTGAAATCTATAAACAGAAATGCACTGGCTTCCTGCAGTGCTTATTATTATCTCATTATTTCTCAGAGAAGTTTTAAGGCCTGGGTAATAGTCACCACTTTTTCCAACACATGCATGAAAAGAAATGTGGAACTTACTTTTGACTTAAGTTGTAACTAGCCATTTGGCACCTGTGGGAGACAATGTGTGGGAGATTTAAATGTGAAAAATGTACAGTCAAACCTCGGTTCTCGAACGGCTCTGATTTAGAACGTTTCGGCTCCCGAACACCCAAAACCCGGAAGTAAATGCTCTGGTTTTTGAACATTCCTCGGAACTCAAACATCTGACGCAGCTTCCACTTGAGTGCAAGAAGCTCTTGCAACCAATTGGAAGCCACGCCTCGGTTGTCAAACTTTTCGGAAGTCAAACGGTCTTCCGGAACGGATTATGTTTGACAACCGATATTTGACTGTACTGCTGTTCTTCCCATTTAAGTGTCCTTGTGTCCTCCTTGTTCCAGTTTCACATGTTATGTATAATATATCCATACAAGCATACATGGATAGAAATATTATCAACATTACACACAGTACAGCATAAATTTCTTGTACAAGCTCAATAATCTGTTGATTTTATTCAAAACCGAAGCTGCACACAGGAACACAGATGTGTGTTTTTGTTTGTGCGTGTAGGAGTGCACTGTGCCTATAGATCTGTAAGAAAAAGTACCTACTTTGGTTATAATTGCTGCTAAGACTCCTATCAATTAAAAGTCTGCATTCCTAGGCTTTGCTATGTGGGTACCTAAATATCAATTGATTGGTCCCTAGGGGAGCCATTTGGGGCTACTTCAGCAATGAGATTCACATCAAGCCCCCTTTTTAAAAGATTTGTTCTCCCTGAATGGTTCTCCCTGAATGGTTTGTTTGTTGCTTGTTTTGCCTGTTTGTTAATTCTTATGTTTCTACAAGTGGTTTGATGGGTGGGGCAGAACTGATCACTATTGCTTACTGGGAGGTAGAGGGCAGTGTGGAAGGTCACTGCAAATGCTCTGGCTTGGCTCTGGATTACAAACTAGCACAGCAATTCTACCCCACCCAGCGAATCACTTCTGACTTTATATAGCTGTTCTTTTCTGGTATTGTTTTAACACTGATTATAAACTGCCTTATGGGGATTTTCCTGGAAAGGCAGGGAGCTAGTGTGGTGTAGTTAGAGTGTTGGACTAGGACAGGGGTCAAATTTCTGCTCAGCCATGAAAAGCTCCCTGAGTGGGCCAGTCACTGTTTTTACCTCACAAGATTGTTGTAGGGATTAAATGAGGAGTGGGAGAACCAGATACGTCAACTTGATGTAGAGTAAAATAAAAAGTAAACAAAAAACAAAAAAATATAAATTAATGAAATAGGATAAGGATTCATTTTGTCTTAAGCTGCCACAGGATTGTTCATTTTGCTTTTAATTGCTTTTCAAACTATTGTTCCCATAATCTGTGATTAGAATAGAAGTAGCACTTGGACTCACCTGCAATCTTCTTCCTCTGTTCTCCAGTAAGAAGCAATATGAGATTAGGCATGGACACAGAGAAAGAACATTGTTATACTTCAAGAAGTCAAACTTCAGTTCAGTTCCACCTATCAGGTTGGGGAATACTAAAGTGTGTGTGAGAGAATTTTCCTCATACCTGAAAAGTAAATAGAGCTAACTATATTTAAACCTTTTAGTAGTTGCTAATATACTCTACCCTGCCCCTGCAGTTTTCACGGGTGTTAAAAAACCGAGCTTGGCCTACCTTCAAGCAAGCAAAGTCAAAGATCTCACCACTGCACAGCAGTGACTTCTGCCCAACTAACTGCCATATCAACGTGATGGAAGTCTCATATCCTAAAACTTCAACATCACTTGGCAGTGCTTTTGGTGTTCAGCTAGAGAGCAGAAAACATCTTTCCCATGAAAAAGAAAACAAACATACTGACCAAGGTAAGCTTCAATATGAGCTCTAGCTATCTACCTTCCTCTACCTACCTGTTTGTCTGAAAACAACCCCTCAACATTTGAGCCCATGCTCAACATCAACTGCAGCATTTTGCAGCAGCCAGGTAATCCCACATAGAGCATGTTCCAGGAACCAAGCCTTGAGGTTACCAATGCATGGATCACCATGGCTAGACCATCCCTGTCCCAAGCATGGTCATAGATGACATATCAGCCAGAGCTGGTAAAAGACACTCCTAGCCACTCATAAATTCCCAGTGACAGAAATGGATCCAGGAGCACCAACAAACTCTGAGCCTGTTCTTTCAAAGGGAGTGTAACCCCACCCAGAACAGGCAACTGCCCCATCTTCCAGATACAGGAACTACTAATCTATGGCATCTTCATCTTCCCATGGTTCAAGCTCAGTTTATTGCCCCTCATCCAGTCCACTACTGCACACAAAGCACGGTCCAGATTATGCACAGCTGCCCCTGACTCACATGTTCTGGAGAAGTACAGCTGTGTGTCATCAGCACATTGACTTTGCCCCAAAACTCCTAATGACCACACTCGGTGATTTCATATAGATGTTAAACAGCATTGAGTACAAGACACGACATTGTGGTACACCATAGTGCAAAGACCATGTAGCTGAAACACAGTCTCCCAATGCTACTTTCTGGACATGATCCTCCAGGTAGCAGTGAAACCACTGCAAAACAGTGACCTCAATACCCACCCCACACAGCTGATTCAGGAAGTGTATGGTATCAAAAGCTGCCATTTCCTTAATCACTTTCTTTTCTTTTCCTAGCATAAAGCAAACTAAGAACCAGTTAGGCACTGGCAGATTTTGCCAAAATGTTTGATCCTTCAGTGCTTGGGCTATTTAAACAGACTTTTTATAACCCTTGAATAACAGAACTAATGTTTCACTAGCAAGCAGACAATTTGCAAAAAAAATGAATTAATTGTTATGCATAGTTGGATTTTCAATATCAAATTGCTCATGTGTTGAATGTGTAAAACTTTTTAAACTCAGTGTGATTATTAACTGGATTCATGAAAAATGTATTATCTTATATGGATCAAAATAAGTGAGCTACAACTACAGAGACCAACATACCTGATAATCTACTTATGCATTCTATATTATTTCCTTCCTGCCCAGGTAAACTGAGTCCCATGATTTATGTACAACATACAATTACCACTATGGCAGCTCCATCGGGACACTCCTTGGGTCAACAAGATGGCCATGGTTTGAGGTATCTGTTAAAAGAAGAGGATCTGGAAACACAAGATGTCTATCAGAAACTGTTGTGCAAACTGCAAGCTGCACTAAAAGAGGTGGAAAACTGTGTTTCTCAAATAGACGAGTAAGTAAAACTTATGGAATGTAGGGATTTTGGACATTAACACATAAATTTGCTTTTAAAGGAGCCCTTCCTAACATTGTAGCTTAGCCTGTATATTTTGGACTTCTCTGTGAGGGCTACAGTTCAATGGTAGGAGATTTCATTTGTGTGCTGCACATCCTGGGTTAAATACCTGCCATTTCTCTCTCTCTCTCTCTCTCTCTCTCTCTCTCTCTCTCTCTCTCTCTTTCTCTCTCTCTCTCTCACACACACATGATTTTGGAAGCATGGCTGGAAAGTACCTCAGCCTGAGACCTCGGAGAGCTTCTTTAAGCTAGAATAGACAGAAGTGAGTTAGATGATCTGATTCATTGGCACATTCATATAAGTCAAGGAGTAAAAGGATAAAGGCCATTGGAACAATGCAGCTCCCTATAATCAATATAAAAAAATCAATATAAAATTGGCAGAAAATGATAGCAAAGAGTTTAAGGTGGGGTGGATTAAATCCTATTTATTTCCAAGATGTACATACTGCTCACATGACCTCTTTGAGCAGCTTACAGTTTAAAATAACACAATGTGATACAATAAAAACCACAGCAAAATGTTACAATATAAAATAACAAGAAAATAGAAAGAACAGAAGCAGGAATGGCCCAGCCATTAGGCAAAGTGAGGCAACTGCTTAAAGTGGCAGATGCTGGGGGATATTATTATTAGTAGTAGTGTTGGTATTATATTAATTACATTTGTATACTTCCCTATACCCATACGTCTCAGTGGTTTACAACATAAAATCACAATATAAAGACACTAAATACATAATAGAAACAAAAAAGAGCCAATAATCTCCCCTCCCCTTAGGGCCTTCCTAAGTTTGTTCTGAAGAGGCAAGGCGTGGCCTCACAGGTGAGGCCGATTGGTAACTCACAGCACCTGGTGGCAAGAGCTGGGAAGTGATATAAGGTCAGCATTTCCCTTCAGCTCTTTGCCACAGCAACACGCTCCCTGCGTTTGGCTTCTTGCTTCCTGATCTCGGCTTCTTGACCTCCTGCTTCTTGATCCTCGGCCCCCTGACTTCATGCGTCCTTGCTTCCTGACCCTCGGATCCTTGGCTTCTGGACCCCTGTGTCTGCTCCCACCCTGCCATCTTGCCCCTGCTCCTGACGTCCCCTGCCAGGACTTTGATCGCCCATGAACCGGACCGTGACAATAGCTCCTCTACTGAAAGAGTTTCATTTTAAATAAACACAACTTTCCCAATTAATCATAAGTACTGGACCAGTGAAATTGCTTTTATAACCAAAATTGATGAACGAAAAGTCGAACGAACACATTCACTGACATATTTATGTACATCTTTTTCAAAGAGCTACAACACAATTTCAAATAATTTGTATTTTTTTAGATGATAGATTGAATTGTTCACATTTCGTTTATGAATACATACATTATAAAGCTGAAATATCACAGAGTGAAATAGCCACAGAGTGAAACAGGGAAAAGTTGTTTTAATTCTTTAAAATCATCAATCTCTTTTGATCAATATTTACATTTTCAGTCTTAGTTATTATTTCAGTAGCTTTTTTACTTGGTAACTCTCACTGTCATTTATTTTCTGTTCTTGAGACTTATGTGATGTAGCACCAGTAACTTTCCTATTTTTTTTCATGCTGGAGTAAAAATGATATAATTAAGAAAACATAAATTGTGTGAGTCACATAGTTGCAAATGTTAACAATACACAAGAGAATCTTACATGAAGTATTTATATTGTAAAAGAATTCTGTATAAAGTGAACCAGTAGAAAATCCTATTTAAGATGTACAGATTGAACAAAGGCTATAAACTTTTTAATACTTAGAATTGTCAGGCTTCTTATCACTATTCCTTATGGGCTTATAGGCTGCCAGCATTTAATTGTTCTGAAAGAAAGCAGTTTTGTACAGGAAACAGGATACCCAGAAGCCTATTTTTAAATCTCAGTGGAAGAATAGGAAAAATGAGGCCAGGATTGTCTGGCTGTCAGTATCAATTTACACAATGCCTAGTTTCTGGAGTTCTATCACACCCTAGTATCATTAGACCAATATATACAGGATGCACAAGGTCCCAGGGACCTCTCCACAGGAGAGCAACTAGCAACCAGAGCAGGCAATGCTTAGTCATCCTATTTTACATCCTATTTGTGCTCTGTTTCTGCTGTAAGTAGAATAATGTAAGTACTTCTTACATTATTTGTAAGAAGTACTTGATTCCTCCCTGCCCCAGAGTAGTACTTGGCTGAAATGATTATTTCCAATAAAGTTTATTGCCCATCATGCAAGAGTTTTGTGATTAAATACTGAAATTTGTACTGATGCATAATAAGATGCATAGCTAGATTTGTGCTAATAAGAATAATACTTACATTGCCCCTGGGCTATTTCCTATTGCTGCTTTATGCGAAATGGTGATGAACATTCCTTTCCTGCTACTGATGCCAATACTGTAAAATTTGAATATAGCAGCTGAGTGCTTGGAAGGCTTGAGTGCTGCTGTTTATGCTTCCACCTTTTGAGTTTGATAAGTTTGTTTCTAGATTTCATGCATTGCTTAATCACCTTAGATGGAAAGATGTAGCAGTGCACCTTATATATATTGCCAAGCCCCTAAATTATGGCAAAATGTCTTTCATTTAATTTAGAATAACATCTGTTTGCATTTATTATGAATGCACAATTTCCTTTTGTGGTATGTCACTAAGCAGCTGAGGCACACACACGCACACTGGGTTGTAAGAATACTCATTGGATTGTGTCTCTGTTGTTCTCCCATCATCATACTAACCACATTTACTAAAATTAGTTTATCCTAGAGATTATTGTACCTCGGTCCTCTGATTCTATATTGATACATTAAGGAAACAATCCTATGCACAAGAAGCTGGCATAAAGCAAGATGATGTAAATTAAGCTGGCACAGAGTCACACCAGATCCAACTTCCATTCAGCAGTGAGACGAGTGCTGCGTACGACTGGCAGAGGGAAAATAAGCCTTTAGAATAGTGTCTGAGTTACACCACCCTTTCTGTCAGCTTGATTTATGCCAGGTTGCCAGGACACATGACCAAATTGAACAGGCTTTGAAAGCAGCCTATGGCCCTGCCCTTGGTCCCACCCACACTATGCCCCTGGCCACTTTTTCAGTGTTTACACCACCTTATGATCTGCTAGGCTCAGCTCAGCCAGCTGCGTGGGGATGGGGCAGATACACCGGCAGCTCTCTGGCTGAGCTGAGAATGAGGGAGTCAAGCTGGCATAGCCCAGCTACACCAAGAACTGCCTAACTCAGCTGCAGATCTGCTGGAGCCTCACCTGCTCATCCAGGTACACAATTACTTCCAAAGCTTCTATAAGATGGGCTAACCTAACAATGATTTGGACAGAGTGGTTCCTGTCTTAAGTTAGGTGTGCTTGATTAGATACGGTGTAAGCTAAGCCATACTGATTATTATTATTTATAATTCTGCTGAATTTTAGGACAGTACCATGTCCACTTTGGCACACGCTAGTTTTCATACTGTATTTGTAGCATTACTGTTATTTAAAAATAAAAACAATCCTTACTTACAGTAGCTGAATTTATCCCATTTCAGCCTCCTTTCTTCAATAACATACTCTCCACAATCAGAACGGGAAAACCACGAGCCATTAACACCAACAGACAGTGATAGTGAAAAAGGAGAACGAAATGGGAAAAAGGTCTGTTTCAGTGTAGCAGCTGATGAACAGGAAGATTCTGGCCATGACACCATTAGCAACCGGGATTCATACAGGTAAACTCTTACCTCCATCAATGAATGAATCATGTCTTCAGTTGTTGCTGCATATAAAGCTATTCAAACATTTTGTTGTTACTTAAAAACTTTGTATGGTTAAAATAACAATAAAAAAGATGTGTTATAGTGTTATAATTAACCAACGTTTGATTTATTTCAAAGGACTGAAGCTCACTTAGCTTAAACTCTGCCTTTGGTATTATTCTGTTCAATTTTAAAATGTTGAGCTTTCTTGCTCACAAAATGTACAGCCTGGATAACTTAGGTTAGGAACTGTAAAGAGGCGCTTGGTCAAGAGAAAAAGATAAAAGGATGGAAAAGCTGCTGTTTAAATATAAATGTTCCAAGAGGATTTATAGTGTGTGTTTTCTTATCCCTATTCAGTGATTGCAACAGCAACAGAAATTCTAGTGCATCTTTTACCAGTATTTCCAGTAGCCAATGCAGTTCCTTCTTTCACAGTGATGAAATGGATTCAGGTAATTCTGTTACCCCCACCCGCACCAAATGTACTTTGCTAGAGGAAATTGTATGAGATTTGTTAACTAGATAATAATAATAATATAATAATAATTTATTATTTATACCCCGCCCATCTGGCTGGGTTTCCCCAGCCACTCTGGGCGGCTTCCAAAAGAATATTAAAATACTGTGATACATCAAACATTAAAAGCTTCCCTAAACAGGGCTGCCTTCAGATGTCTTCTAAAAGTCTGGTAGTTGTTGTTCTCTTTGACATCTGGTGGGAGGGCGTTCCACAGGGAGGGCGCCACTACCGAGAAGGCCCTCTGCCTGGTTCCCTGTAACTTGGCTTCTCGCAGTGAGGGAACCGCCAGAAGGCCCTCGGTGCTGGACCTCAGTGTCCGGGTAGAGCGATGGGGGTGGAGACGCTCCTTCAGGTATACTGGACCGAGGCCGTTTAGGGCTTTAAAGGTCAGCACCAACACTTTGAATTGTGCTCGGAAACGTACTGGGAGCCAGTGTAGGTCTTTCAAGACCGGTGTTATATGGTCTCGGCGGCTGCTCCCAGTCACCAGTCTGGCCGCTGCATTCTGGATTAGTTGTAGTTTCCGGGTCACCTTCAAAGGTAGCCCCACGTAGAGCGCATTGCAGTAGTCCAAGCGGGAGATAACCAGAGCATGCACCACTCTGGCAAGGCAGTCCGCGGGCAGATAGGGTCTCAGCCTACGTACCAGATGGAGCTGGTACACAGCTGCCCTGGACACGGATTTAACTTGTGCCTCCATGGACAGCTGTGAGTCCAAAATGACTCCCAGGCTGCGCACCTGGTCCTTCAGGGGCACAGTTACCCCATTCAGGACCAGGGAATCCTCCACACCTGCCCGCCTCCTGTCCCCCAGAAACAGTACTTCTGTCTTGTCAGGATTCAATCTCAATCTGTTTGCCGCCATCCATCCTCCAACCGCCTCCAGACACTCACACAGGACCGTCACCGCCTTCACTGGTTCTGATTTGAAAGAGAGGTAGAGCTGGGTATCATCCGCATACTGATGAACACCCAGCCCAAACCTCCTGATGATCTCTCCCAGCGGCTGCATATAGATGTTAAAAAGCATGGGGGAGAGGACAGAACCCTGAGGCACCCCACAAGTGAGAGCCCAGGGGTCTGAACACTCATCCCCCACCACAACCTTCTGAACACGGCCCAGGAGGAAGGAGCGGAACCACTGTATGACAGTACCCCCAGCTCCCAGCCCCTCAAGACGGTCCAGAAGGATGTTATGGTCGATGGTATCAAACGCCGCTGAGAGATCCAGCAGAACTAGGAAACAGCTCTCACCTTTGTCCCTAGCCCGCCGGAGATCATCAACCAGTGCGACCAAGGCAGTTTCAGTCCCGTGATGAGGCCTGAATCCCGACTGGAAGGGATCCAAATGGTCCGCTTCTTCCAGGCGTGCCTGGAGTTGTTCGGCCACCACTCGCTCAATCACCTTGCCCAAGAATGGAAGATTTGAGACTGGGCGATAGTTGGCCATCGTGGCCGCATCTAAAGATGGTTTTTTAAGAAGCGGTTTAATAACCGCCTCTTTCAGCGGGTCTGGGAAGACTCCCTCACGGAGGGAAGCATTCACCACCCCACGAAGCCCATCGCCCAGCCCTTCCCAGCTAGCTTTTATAAGCCAGGATGGGCAAGGATCAAGGAGACAGGTGGTTGGTTTCACTCGTCCAAGCAGCCTGTCCACATCCTCGGAGGTAACAGATTGGAATTGATCCCACGCAATTTGACTAGACAGGACTCTAGCACTCTCCCGCCCCGGCCCTGCTCCCACGGTGGCATCGACCTCTTCCCGAATCTGAGCGACTTTATCTGCAAAAAACTTTGCAAAATCATTGCAGGAGATCATGTGGCCCGTACTGGGCCCCGATGTAGCAGGTGGTTCCGCTAAATTGCGGACCACCTGAAAAAGTCTCCTGCTGCTGTTTTCTGCAGATGCAATAGAGGCGGTGAAGAAAGTCTTCTTCGCCGTCGCTACTGCCACTTGGTAGGCTCGACATTGAGCTCTAACCCGTGTCCGGTCAGCTTCAGAATGGGTCCTCCGCCACCGGCGCTCTAGCCGTCTCAACGATTGTTTCATTGCCCTCAGATCCGTGGAAAACCACGGGGCTGTCCGGGCTCCATGCAATCGGAGAGGGCGCTTCGGAGCCAAACAGTCAATAGCCCTGGTTAACTCCACATTCCAGCGGGCCACCAGGGAATCAGCTGAAAGGCCATCAACATGGGATAAAGCATCCCCTACCACTCTCTGGAAACCATTTGGATCCATTAAGTGGCGGGGGCGGACCATCCGAATCGGTCCCACCTCCCTGCAGAGGGGAAGGGTCGCGGAGAAGTCAAGTTGCACCAGGAAGTGATCTGACCATGGCACTTCTTTTGTTTCGCTTTTACTTAGTGTCAGATCACCAACATCCATTGAGGTAAACACCAGGTCCAAGGCATGTCCGCGGCTATGGGTTGGGCCAAATTTATTCAGGGACAGCCCCATGGAGGCCATGCTTTCCACGAAGTCCCGAGCGGCCCCTTGTAAGGTCGTGTCGGCATGGATATTAAAATCCCCTAGGACAACCAAACTAGGTGTCTCCAGGAGGACATCCGCCACGACCTGAAGCAGCTCGGGCAGGGAATCCTTGGTGCAGCGGGGAGGTCGGTACACCAGAAGGAATCCTGTACTGCCCCTATTGCCCAACTTCCAGAACATGCACTCAGAAAACTGGGTCTTCCCAATAGGACGCCTGGTGCAAGCTAATGACTTCCTAAAAATCACTGCAACCCCCCCTCCCCGCCCACAAGGCCTGGGTTGCTGTGTGTAAGAGAAACCTGGTGGACAAGCAGCGGCAAGAACAGGCCCATCTGCTTCATCCAACCAAGTCTCTGTTACACATGCCAGGTCAAATCCTCCATCCATGATCAAGTCATGGATTACAGTGGTTTTATGAATCATTGACCTGGCATTGCACAGCAGCACCTTCAGGTCATGTGGGTATCCCTTGCTGATTCTAGTATCCGTCCGGTCAGGACCAGACCCGGAGGCAGGGATAGTCCTCAGACAACGACTAAACCTGCCTCCTCTGTAATGACAAGGTCTGGTCTTAGCGTAACTCCTCCTCCTACCCGTGATCACTGAGATCGGTTGTCCCAGCGCATCCCCCTCTGTGGAACATGCCCCAGCCATTTTGTTGGCTGGGACCCACTCCCCCGGCAGCCCTGACCCCTCCCCTTAAGAGCAAAATAAGACCTTAAAACAATAAAAACTAAAACAAAAGACCCCAGAAAACAAAAAACAATACAAATAAAAAACTATAAAAATTACAAATCCGTTAAAAACAAACAAATTCCCAACTAAACATCCATCCCACCCCCATCCACGTCCCCGCATATACAAAAAAAATTAAATAAAAAGGACAAGGAAAAATTTAAAACATTTTTAAAAAAGCTCTGCGCCACTCCGGAACCCCCTGGGCCGCAGCAGCAGTGACAGCAATCGTCCCTGTGAGGCCTGTCAGGCCCCGCCCCGGGCCAGATGGTGAGTGGCAGGAAGGAGCAGGGCCCTCAGACACTCACACAGGAGAGTCCTCCTGGGCAGCAGAGCGCAGCAGCAGTCCTTGTGGGGCTTCAGGCCCCGCCCCGGGCCAGATGGTGAGTGGCAGGAAGGAGCAGGGCCTTCAGACACCCACACAGGAGAATCCTCCTGGGCAGCAGAGCGCAGCAGTCCCTGTGAGGCTTCAGGCCCCGCCCCGGGCCAGATGGTAAGTGGCAGGAAGGAGCAGGACCCTCAGACACTCACGCAGAAGAGTCCTCCTGGGCAGCAGAGCGCAGCAGTCCCTGTGAGGCTTCAGGCCCCGCCCCAGGCCAGATGGTGAGTGGCAGGAAGGAGCAGGGCCCTCAGACACTCACGCAGAAGAGTCCTCCTGGGCAGCAGAGCACAGCAGCAGTCCTTATGAGGCTTCAGGCCCCGCCCCAGGCCAGATGGTGAGTGGCAGGAAGGAGCAGGGCCTTCAGACACCCACACAGGAGAATCCTCCTGGGCAGCAGAGCGCAGCAGTCCCTGTGAGGCTTCAGGCCCCGCCCCAGGCCAGATGGTGAGTGGCAGGAAGGAGCAGGGCCTTCAGACACCCACACAGGAGAATCCTCCTGGGCAGCAGAGCGCAGCAGTCCCTGTGAGGCTTCAGGCCCCGCCCCAGGCCAGATGGTGAGTGGCAGGAAGGAGCAGGACCCTCAGACACTCACGCAGAAGAGTCCTCCTGGGCAGCAGAGCGCAGCAGTCCCTGTGAGGCTTCAGGCCCCGCCCCAGGCCAGATGGTGAGTGGCAGGAAGGAGCAGGGCCCTCAGACACTCACGCAGAAGAGTCCTCCTGGGCAGCAGAGCGCAGCAGTCCCTGTGAGGCTTCAGGCCCCGCCCCGGGCCAGATGGTAAGTGGCAGGAAGGAGCAGGGCCCTCAGACACTCACGCAGAAGAGTCCTCCTGGGCAGCAGAGCGCAGCAGTCCCTGTGAGGCTTCAGGCCCCGCCCCGGGCCAGATGGTAAGTGGCAGGAAGGAGCAGGACCCTCAGACACTCACGCAGAAGAGTCCTCCTGGGCAGCAGAGCGCAGCAGTCCCTGTGAGGCTTCAGGCCCCGCCCCAGGCCAGATGGTGAGTGGCAGGAAGGAGCAGGGCCCTCAGACACTCACGCAGAAGAGTGGGTTTGTCTACTTCCCTTCTGAAGTAGATGAAAGGAATGTTTGTCTTCCTTTTGCTTTAATGCCTGCTTCAGTTAGCTCTACAGATGCTTCAACTTCTGATGCAAATAAAGTGAATCTGTAAGAAGTGTTGTCCTTTGATCTTGCAAAATACTTATGTGAAAATTAGGCTGGGTGCAAGAATCGTCTTAATCTCCTCACCACTACCACAAATGGCTTGGGAACAGAGAACAAAGAGCAAAGGCCAGTGTTGTCAGTGCAAAGCTCCTGATTCAGTAATGAGTGCAACCTCAATTCCCTGTGCTTCAAACAAAGTTAGTTAGATGCTGAGAACTCAACATTTCCAACACTCAAACATGGAACAGTCAGACAACGCTTTAACACCTGACAGGTGTTGCCATTTCAGGATTTTTTTCCTTCTTCTTTCTTAAATCAAACAAACAACTCCTCTTTGCTTCCTCTGCCAGGCGATTGAAATACTCAGTCATTACTGGTTAAAAGTGAAAGACATTGAGAAACAGCAAGCTTTACCACCTTCCCCCACAAAGCCCTGACATTTCAGAAACTGGGATGAGGAATGAAATGGATTAGATAGGCTGCAGTGAGCATCAATAAAACTGTGAGGAAAGCTAAAAGGAAAGCAGCTGTAGTAGAAAAGGAATGAGATGGTCATTTCACCTTTGGAATACCCTGTCCTGGAAGCAGAAGCAGTGCCATCACATATGGCAGCAATATTAGACCCCTTTTCTGTGCAACAAAGTGATCCACGTGTAAGGCTTGTACAGTCTGCTAAATTCAAAAGCTCATAAGAACTTCAAATATTGTTTTAATAGGTGATGAACTTCCTTTAAGTATACGCATCTCTCATGACAAGCAGGACAAACTCCATGGTTGTCTGGAACATCTTTTTGGTCAGGTATTCAATTATTACCATCTATGATTCTATGATTTTTTTTGTGGTGCAAAAACAGTGCTATCTTCTAATAAAATGAGACTATACAGGGATGCATTGTGAAAATTATCTGAAGCAATTTCCCCTCTCTTTCTGGCTTGCATCGTTATTTCAAATGCTGTGCCTTAGATATTTATTCTTCTCTAGAATGTATTCTTAGGCATGAGCCTGCTTTGCATGCAAAAGGTCCTTGGTTCAATCCCTAGCATCACTAGGTAGGGTTGGGAAAAGACCTTAGTCTTGAAATCCTAGAGGGTCCCTGCCGGTCCAGCTAGTTGCACCAATGTGGTCTGACTTAGTACATGTCCCCAGGAAACCTAATACCAGCCCCTGGCCTCTGTGCAATTCTTTAAAGTTAAAAGCAAACATGGAGTATGGGGTCAGATTACAACTGTAGCACTCGCAGAGAGGAATTTCACCCTTTCCATACTCATATTCCTGATCTTACGCCAAAGCTTCTGTTTGTCCCAAAGGGAAAACTTGCGCCTACCTTTTGTGTTTGTCTCAATGGATCCAACATAAACTTTACAAAAAGCTAGTTACGTTTTCACCATTCAATTGCTTTTCAACTCTACAGGTAGATTCAATTATCAATCTACTGAAAGGACCAGCAGTGGCAAGAGCTTTTGAGCAGACAAAGTTCTTCACACCAGGTCGAAGCTTGCAAGGTAATATTCAAACCTAAGTATGGCAGTCAATGGGGTTTCAAACAGAAACAGAAGATAGATCCACCTGTTAATATGGCACAGGAGTTAAAAAAAGAAGAAGAATATTTTTTAATATGAAAGGGTTCTATTCTGTCACATGAAACAGCCTGAATTTCAAGATATTTCTCTGAGACTGTCCTCTGCGTTCTGCTACCTGTGTTAGGAGAGTGATAACTAGGGAGAGGACCTTCCCTGTTTTTGAATGCTCTCGCCAAGAACGCTCACATGGCAATGCTTTTATTTGTCCAACCATTTTTATACAACATCTTAAACAATGTAATAACGGTCAATTAGTAATCTTTTAGAACTGGTGTTTTAATTGTTTTATTGAGATTGTGTTCACACTTATTTATTATTGTGTTTTATACATTTACATTGTAAGCCATTCTGAAAGACTCAGGACTGAAGAGCAGGCTATTAATATTAATAGTAAAACAAATAAGCCTACAAATAAAATTCTGGCTTGTGTAAACCTTAATTTGCCCCCAATCAGAATTAGCAACAGAGTTCAAAATATGACTTTCATGAGATCTGGGGTGCCTAAGGGGAAATAGGGCACATACGACCCATTTCATATATTGTTGGTTAATATCATGGTTTGATTGCTGTGTCTGGAAGTTATATAGGAGTGTCATAGCAGGTGGCCTATTAACTTTTTTGGACTTATTTGCAAACCTCATGTTCTTATGAGGAGTCTAACCTATTTTTTTTACTGAACAGCATTTCTAAAACATGTTGGTTATTATGTTAGTTGTTATCTGGAAAATATATTATGAAGTGTTGCATTCTATTTATGCCCAATTAAATTAGTGCTGGTGTTGATTGAAAATGTTTATTCAGAGATTTAAATACAACAAGTCTTTACTCAAGGAAATGAATCTGAAGGCTCACCTTCAATATTTAAGTTCACTAAACCTATGGAGCAAAATGAAATTATAACAAATTAAAGAAGTAATTTTGCTTTTGAACAGAGTTTCAGCAAGAGATTGGACCTAAACTCAGCTGCCCAAAGAGATTGAGACTTCACATCAAACAAGACCCCTGGAATCTCCCTAGCAGTGTCCAAAACCTTTCCCAAAACATCAGAAAACTTGTTGAAGGTAACTCATTTATCATAGGTAGTTTTGTCATACTTCTGAGATAGAGCTTGTGAGATTTATTGAATCTTTCGAGGAATAATGTATATTCCAAAACAATATCAGTAGCCTGACTAGCTGAGTCAATGTAGACTAATGTTGCTAATGGGAGACCCTAGACCTGTGTTCAGAAATTGGAGTCGTCATTGCCTTCTTTGATGTAATGTGGAGAATTCATGAGCTATGATATCAGCTTCTCCAGTCATCCTGCCTGGTGACTGCAAGGAACTAGTAGGTAGGACTACTCTGGAGAAGCCGTCAGTAATATCTTGTGCTTGAGCTGTAGCAGTAGTCTCCACGGGGTCTTCTTGATTATTGGTTTTCTCTTGCTAGTTCACCCCATCTTGTCTGCAGTCACTTTGTGGATAAAGGAAAAGTCTCAGCATAGTTGGCTAACATGTCCAAATTCCTACTTAATAAAAGCTGCATCTTTCTGCACATTATAAGCCCAATCCATTATCAGTATTTTAAGTTAATTTGAAGATATTTAATGTCTCCTGAGCTGCATCTAGAATTTGCAAATATCCAAACAGAGACCAGAAAATCTTCTGACTAGCATCTAAACTCATTTTGGTGAACCAAGTATGCTATGATTGAAACTTTGCTGATTTGTTATGGAAGTTAACTAAAGTAATCTATGATGAAAATCAGGGGCTGTTGGGCTTTTGGTCATAGTTCTTTTTAGTGTGTATGCAGAATCCCAAATTAAATGATGATTGGTGATTAAACACAGATGTAATATTAAAACATTCACTGCTCTTCAATTGATTTTAGTAGTGAATAATGAGGATAAAAATAGAAAATTCATTCTATTCATATCATGATTTTTCTAAGATTTCACTTGGTTTGTTCACTTAGATAGAAAGGAGATTATTAGAAATACACAACAAATGCTGTCCTACAAAAATGGACCAGAGCTACTTAGTTTCCTTAGGAAATACTGTAGGTGAAAATGTTTAATTCAATGTGAAATATATTCAAGGCCAGCAGATGAATTTTAAAAAGTCTTGTAATGTGACCAGGGACAGATAAGGATGATTAATTAAGCTGCCTGGTGTGCATTTCAGTATGCATTTGGCAGTTGCATTGGTTCACTGAAATTAGCTAGATATTAATGAGAAGTTCTGCTGATTGTGATGGCAGAAGGATAGTGTTTTGAATCGTAGTTAATTTGAGGCAAAGTGTCACGAATATGCTGATGACTCCCAGCATTTCTATGTACCATCTGAATCAAGAGAGGCCATGGATGTCCCAAAACAGTGCCTTGATGCAGCCATGGGCAGGAGGACTGCTAAAAAGCTGCAGCTGAATCGTGATGGGAGACCTAATGGATGGGCAATCCCAAGTCTCACAGTTGGGGTGCATACCTGCTCTCGATGGGGTTATAGTTCCTCTGTAGGAGCAGGTGTATAGTTTTGGGGTGCTTCTAGATCCATCAATGACTCAGAATACACCTTACCAGCTTCAATTTTTCTGCCAACTATGACGATTCACTGACAGGGATAATTTGGCTGTCCATACATTGGCAACCTGACTACTCTTGAGTCTCGTTTGGAAGCTGCACCTGCAAGAGAACAAGTTCAAGGTTTTTTTGGTATGTTAAGTTCTAAACTTGGGACCAAGATAACCCACAGTCTGCTTTCCTCTATACAGATCAATCTGAGCTTTTTAAGATCTTCCAACCAATTTATCACTTCTTGACAATGCAGAAGCAGGCCTTTTCAGTGGTAGCGTCCACATTCTGGAATGTACTCCCTGGGGTAATTTGTGAGGCAGATACATTAATAACTTTTTAATGCCTCTTTAAACTATATATTTTGTGTACTCTGACTCGTACATTTTCTATTCAGTTTTGTAGTACATTGCTCAGTTTTATCTGTGATGCATACTTTTTGTTTTGTTTTTATCTTTAGGGAATGTTATTGATGGTTATTCTTGTGTTTTTCTGGTTTTTATATAAACTGCTTAAGAATTTTTATTATATAAAGCAGCATAATTTTCTAATAAATAAGCATAGAACCTGGAACCAGTAAGCTGATATTCATGAATCCAGGAGTGAGAGAGGCTAGAACCAGTAAGTGCAGACCTGGCAAGAAACAAAAATCAGCACAGAGTACATGAGTGAGAGATTGAGGAATAAAGATAAGGATACATTTGGAAAACTGACTTGGATATGAGAGTCCTTTTTATTTTATTTTAAGGGATCCTAATTAGATATACTTAGTGAGCCAAATGCAAATTCTAGCAGAATTCCAGCTTCAGTGGTAATCTTTAGGCATGAATTTGGGATAAGAACAGGAATCAGTTCAACACGACATAGTCAACACTGCAAATGCATCCATTGCTGTATAGAACAGAATTCCTAGAAGTCAATATAGTTAGTTAATTAAAGAACTAAGATTAAGATTTACCTTTTTTTTTTTACTCTTCATGTGGTAGCTTCTAAGAAATGATTGAAAGAAACAAATACCAACTTCTAAAAATGTTGAACTAGAAGGCCAGGCTGTAATCTTAACTTGCTTAACTTGCCATGGAAATGAATGTGGCTTATTTTCGAGTAGTCATAGGTTGGATTGTACTGCAGAATATGAATTACCATGTTCATATAGCTACAAATTTGCATATTCAAAGCTTACTAGAAATTCAGTGGTCCACTTTATTATTTAATTTGGAAAATGAATACAATAAGCATGATATTGTATGTATAATTAGAAGATTGGAAGAAATCAATAGAAAGATGGGCAAAGTATAGTCAAATATGAGTCCAAAACAGAATTTTGGCTTAAGTGTTTGTCCTTTTCTTCCTCAGAGGTGAAAGCAAGGGCCCTCTTGGCACTCCTTGAATATACAGGTAATTTTAATGAATCCATTTCAGTATTTCTATTCAAAGCAGTTGGCTGAGTCTCCCCAAGAATTTTTGTTATATTTTCATGAGCTCAAAGGGCACTCATAAAGATAGAAGAAAATGGAGCATAGAAATTGAGTGGTCCTTATTAAGTGAAGTGAATATATTAAATGTGATTTCCTCCTTTCCTAACTGATGAAGAGTATGAAGAAGTATCAGTCGTCTGATAAAGGGTGATACTTAGAAATGGGGGAGCTAGTGCAAAATTTAACAAGCGAAATTAGGATCAAGAAGAGTAAGGAAAAGTCATTGATACACTAAAATACATCTTTTTTTTTAAAAAAGCAGGGGTTGCAGGAGGCTGAGATATGCAGGCCTATACTGGACAGAACATAGTGATGAATTATCAGGGACCAATCTATAGACTGAACACATATGGCACCCAACTTATTTGGCAATTTTTAATGAAAGTTGGTAGAAAAGAAGCACCAATGTGAACTATAGTTGACTTCCTTGCTCTGCTTCTGAATCCTAATATAGTCACCAGTGCCAAGCGATGCAGTGGCATTTGATAACTAAATTATTCATTGTTTAGA
The DNA here is from genome assembly GCF_965153285.1 of Podarcis tiliguerta. Classification (NCBI taxonomy): domain Eukaryota; kingdom Metazoa; phylum Chordata; class Lepidosauria; order Squamata; family Lacertidae; genus Podarcis; species Podarcis tiliguerta. The sequence goes on along the minus strand of NC_139540.1, from coordinate 33,472,090 downwards.
GTCAAAACTTTTGCTGTCATCTACAAAGATCGTGAAGGGATGCATACATGTGACATTGTGCTATCACACATGACAGCCGCTACTGTGTATAATGTCACATTTTGCCCAAGAAAATAATGGCACTGCTTCTTGAAGGAGAGACACAATTCATTGTGCATTTTCTTTATAGTCTATTTATTTCTCCTTATTTATTTTTTGCCCTTCACAGATAGTAAGATACAGCTCAGGCGAGACATGGTCTTTTGCCAAAGTCTGGTGGCCACAGTTTGTGCTTTTTCAGAACAGTTAATGGCTGCCTTAAATCAGATGTTTGACAATAACAAAGAGTGTGAAATGGAGACACAAGAGGCCAGCAGAAGATGGTTGGAACAGATATCCAGTGCCGGTGTCCTCCTTCACTTCCAGTCACTGTTGTCGCCAAATCTGGTGAGAGTTCCTGTGCGCAGCTGCGCCATTCTGTGTAATGTTCTTATTGTCCTGACCAATGGCATCTGGAATTAACATCTGTCCTGAAGCTCATAGTGTATTTTCTAAAACCTATACTATTTCTAAAAATATACTACAAGTGCTAAATTTAATTCAAATGGCTCTGTATTCTTCAGGAAGCTGACACATTGAACCAATAGGCAAAGGAAAGGTTTTGCATATTCTATATTCCCCCCCCCCCTAATTTGCATTAATAACATTTGGTTTCCACTGGAAACCCAGTCAAACAGCAACCATCCTGAGGGGCCTCAGGAGTAGAAGTGCTTATTTAAGCATTGTGATCAATTTGTGTTTGGTTTTTGTTTGTTTATTTTTTAAATGTACATTTGAGGAAGCTACAAATGTCTGTGTATATATTACATGTATCAAGGATAAAATATCTCTGTTCTTTTGGTGATTTTATTTAATGCTTCTGGCTTCAGTAAGAAGCTGAATATAAAGCAAAATTTATATTTTTCTAATCAACATGCTGATAAGCTAGGGAAGGTATCAGAAAATATAATTACTCAGAATCAGATTATTTGATTTCTGTTATAGCTACTGTAAGTTTTACCTTCTGGCAAAGTTCTGGAGGAATGCTCCCCTTGTTCAATAAAGTGCACTGAGAAGATTACAGTTTATTTTATAAGCCACAATAATACACAGAGTTGCATTTTTAAAGTATTAAATATTGTAACACAAAAATCATTTTAAGCATAGCTTGCTGTGCAGAATTTCTGAGCTTACTCGTTTGCATGAAACACAATTACAATTTGATAAGATTAAACATAACAAATGGTAAATTAACCTGCTATATTTCATCCTTGCTAACAGTCATCTTTTGACAGCAGATGATGGAGTGCAAAGTCAATAGAAATACATCAATCTTCATGCACTCATGAGTTAATTGGGTTAACTACTGAAACAGGATGTGACCACCTGCAGTTAATGTTAATAATGATATACATCAATCTAGTATCTTTAATAGACTCATATATATATATTTCAGGCTGATGAACAAGCTATGCTAGAAGACACATTGGTTGCACTGTTTGACTTGGAGAAAGTTACATTTTCTTTTAAACAATCTGAACAAGAGCCTCTAGTTGCAAGTGAGTATTATAAAATAAATGTTCGTCCTTCCATTATAGTATGGTATAAATGCATAGAAGCTTTATCTTTTCTAACTTGTATCATATCACCTGCATATGTAATGGTTGGATGTTTGATATAGCTTTGGAATTAATATAATTTTAGTCTTAAATCCCAGTGCAGATGCCCAAGTCCCAACTTTCTAAACATTGTTAGGTGAATGGAACTTGTGGCTTTCACATACTACCAAAATTACCCAACTTTCCTATTATGGGCGATCCCCTGCCCTTTCCCTTCCTTTAACTTAACAATGGTGCAATGTCATGTGTGCACTGATGTTAATGCTAATTATGGTAACTATAGGCAGCCCAATGAGGTGTATGTGTGTGCTGGAGGCCCAAGTCCCTGGGACCAGGGCCTGAAAGGAATCCGACAGACTGAAAAAGGGCTAGGAGCCAGGCGTGTGTGAGCAATGAGCTCAAGGCAGCATACATGGTACTCCCCACTCCCATATCATCCTTGCACCAATCTTGTGAAGTAGGTTAGGCTAAGAGATAGTGACTGGTTCAGGGCCATGTAGTGAGCTTCCTGGCAAGAGGGGTTTTGAACCTGGATTTCCCCTATCTAGTCGACCATTTAGCTACCATACAACCCTGGCTTTCTTCTCTCCCACTCAGCTCCTTTCCCACTTCCTCAGCATGAGAAATGTTGGCTCAGTTAATGTTTTCTTACAGTACTTGAAGCTTTTTGTAGCAAAAATACTGACCGGGTGTTAGCATTTGATAAAACTGTAGCATTTTTATTTTATTCTTTAGATATGCCAATCACTTATCAAGCAGAAGGAAGCCGGCAAGCCTTGAAAGTTTACTTTTATCTTAATAGTTACAATTTTGAACAGCTTCCTCAAAGACTGAAGAATGGTGGAGGATTTAAAATTTACCCCGTCCTCTTTGCACAAGGTATGCTGGCAGTCTTCTCAAGCATTCTGTAGGAAGTCATGTTATTTTTGTGTGATGCTAATCGCACACATTGTGCACGACTACAACCTGATGCGGGTGGCGCTGTGGGTAAAAGCCTCAGCGCCTAGGGCTTGCCGATCGAAAGGTCGGCGGTTCGAATCCCTGCGGCGGGGTGCGCTCCCGCTGTTCGGTCCCAGCGCCTGCCAACCTAGCAGTTCGAAAGCACCCCTGGGTGCAAGTAGATAAATAGGGACCGCTTACTAGCGGGAAGGTAAACGGCGTTTCCGTGTGCGGCTCTGGCTCGCCAGAGCAGCAATGTCACGCTGGCCACGTGACTCGGAAGTGTCTTCGGACAGCGCTGGGCCTTGGCCTCTTTGAGTGAGATGGGCGCACAACCCTAGAGTCTGTCAAGACTGGCCCGTACAGGCAGGGGTACCTTTACCTTTACCTACAACCTGATGCAAATTTTAGTGTTCATTTTTGCTGCTGTTGTTGTTCACTTCCAGCTATTTGGACACTGCTTTGAAAGTTTGAAGTTGTCATATATATACAGACTGCAAAAAAACCCAAACAAACAAAACTCAATACCCAGTAGTTGGTATGGATGAACATCCAATATTGGATGCAGATTCTCCTATCTGCTGGGATTAGTTCATCTGGAAGAGCATGGGACTCTTAATCTCAGGGCTATGGGTTCAAGACCTATGTTGGGTGAAATATTCCTGCATTGTACAGAGGTTGGACTAGATGACCCTTGTGGGTCCATCCAACTCTACAATTCTATAATTATTATTATTTTATTATTTTTATGAAATAATTTTTATTGGTTTTAGAAATACAAAGTACAAATAAATAAAAACATATCAGTATAAAGAGATTCTCCGAATCACAAGACTTCCCCCCATCTCCTCCATAGGGTCTCATTTTAAACATCTACAACTGCATATTCATCCATACTCCAATTTTTATAGCAAACCATACTGCCCATAGTGATTTTTACACTACAAATGAATCAAAATCCTGCTCTTGTTTCCGTCTGCTTACAGTGGTCTCCTAAGTAACTTATAATTGTTTCCATTCTTTTATAAAGTTTTTATTCTCTTTGTTTCTGAGTTTTCCAGTCAGCTTTGCCTTCTTGGCATAGTCCATCAGTTTGGTTTGCCATTCTTCTCTGGTAGAGACTTACAGTTCTATAATTATATGATATACAATGGTACCTCGGGTTACATATGCTTCAGGTTACAGACTCCGCTAACCCAGAAATAGTACCTCAGGTTAAGAACTTTGCTTCAGGATGAGAACAGAAATTGTGCTCCAGTGGTGCGGTGGCAGCGGGAGGCCCCATTAGCTAAAGTGGTGCTTCAGGTTAAGAACAGACCTCTGGAACGAATTAAGTACTTAACCCGAGGTACCACTGTACATTGCAATAAATATCTGGACCTCATTGAACTAGATGAAGGCATGTGAAGACGTGCATTCTTGTCTAGGGTTTAACTATGACTAGAGTTGGAATTAGATTTGGAGTTATTATATGCAGTCTTTTTCTATTCTTGCTGAAATGGAAAAAGAAAATGCCTTTAAACTGACCCCTATTCCAGGATTATTGAATAAGCACCTCTGTAGGTTGTACAGTCCCATGCGCTAGTTATGACTCTAATGCAAGGATAAGGGTATATAATTTGACCAACATCATTAACTATCTTTTGTATAGAAAGAAAGCTAAGGACTTTTACAGCACGCAAGCGGTTGGGCAAGAAATGAATTATTTATTATCTGGCCATTTAACCAACTTTTAGCAGAATTAATATTCAGTATACAGTTAAGGCTGTGAACCCACATGCTGTTTGCAACAAAATTGTGTTTATTGGGAACATTTTCAAGTTGTTCCCTACAGGGACAAGTCCTCAAAATTTTATATTATCAAAGTGGTGCGATTCCTAATTGCAAAATCTTTTATTAATATGCTCCTTCCCTCAAATGTCAGTTACCGTGTTCCAATTTCAATGTAATAATGAGATTACTCACCTATTAAGTTCTAATTTTATCAGCTTTAGATTTGCATAAGTTCTTGTTAAATGAGTAGGTAAAGACTCAGCAATGAATAAAGATTAAGGCTGCAATCCTATGCATACCTAGCTGGATGTGTAAGGAGCATTGCCAATACTTGAAGAATAAATTGAAATGGTTCCTTCTAATTGCAGTGACAGAAACAGTACAGAAATTAGAAATCATATGAAAGAGGGAGTGGGACTATGGCACTGAACCTATTGCTGCACTATCAGAATTCATTCCACACCATCTATAGGAGGCTGCATATATGTCTGCAGAGTCTGCCGAACACACATAGGCAGCTCCCATGATATGAGATCCTGATTGTGCAGAGTTCCAGATCAAATGGATCCATTCAGGGGGCTTCAGCATATCTTAGACATATTTTAATTGGAAAAGAATCATATAGATACTTATATTAATTTTCTTTTGTAGCCCTAGAAAGCATGGAAGGCTATTATTACAGGGACAATGTATCCGTAGAAGAATTTCAAGCCCAGATTAATGCAGCTTCATTGGAAAAAGTGAAACAATATAACCAAAAACTCAGGTAAGGTAATTGCTTATCTATATGTGTCTTATCCAAGAACTCCTATTTGAGTCACACTCTTGAAACAAGTAAAGGGCAAGTGAAGTCCTATTTAGTGGCTCTCTAAGCACAAGCATCTTTTAGGATTGCAAACTATTATTAACATGCATTGCTATCAACCTGACCTACAAATTAGTTCAGGTAGGAATACCTAAATTTTAGTCAGTATGGCTCCCATGCCCTATTGCAACTCAGCCTAAGGATGTGCAACTGAATAAATGAATATTGCCACCCCTTCCTCTTCTTTGCAAATTTTAGACTGGAAACTCTTCGCAGTTGGGAACTGTTCTCTAGTCTCTGGAAAGCACTATGCATACTGATGGCCCTGTATAAATAGCAGCAGCAACATCATTATCTTAAATGCAACTAGTTTGACTAATTCGCTTATTAAAAATAATTCTTAACATTCTGTAGCGTTTCTTGCAAGTTTTGTACTCTCATATGCAGAAAGACGGTTTGGATGTAATGCTCCAACTTCATAAATAAACTGTAGTTTGCAAAGGGAATGAGCACCAGGTCCACATGTACATTCCCCTCTTGTACTGAATCAGTTCATATCCTAATATCCTGGTTAAGAGACCATGCCTGTTGTCTGATGTACATTCTCTGGTTTGTTCTAAATTGTTTTGTTATATTTTAATATTGTATGATTATATGGTTGCAACCACCACTGGGATCTTGTGGTGAAGGGTAGGTAAGAAATTGCTGAAATATGAAACCAGGGTTCCCCATTTTGGACATAATAGGTAACTTAGAGTTAGAACACCACCAGGATTTCCTTGCTGAAGCCAGCACAGGAGGAGTGGAGCGGTGGGTCAAGGGAAGGGAGAAGCACACATACCTGATGTTCATTTCAAGCTTCATAAACATTATGATTCTCTATAATTTTAATATAAACTGATACAAGTAGTTTGCCAAATGTTTTGAAGGAAAACAGGAGACAAGACAGAGTTAACTAGGCTGCAGGTTTAAGCATCTACAAGATGGGACATTCTTCCAAACCCTACTGACCTAATTCCATTCCAATGCACACCATGCTGCTTCTGAAGAGACAATAAAAGCCACTCTGCTGTGAAATTCCTCACTTCCCATTTGCTCCAGATTTCAACATATACATGGTAGCCTATAAGGAACACACTGTGTGTACTAGGTGAAAAACCAGGGTGCTGCAATCAGCAAAGGCATGGTAATAGTCAGGAAACTACTTACCTTGAGAATTTAGAAAGGTGCAGATAAATCTTTTAGCATCTGCCCTAGTCTCATTTTAATGGCTCTATATATTCTTGTCAAACTTTCAGCCAGATTGCTGTTGTGTTTTATAATTAGACTTTACTAGTTCTGTTTCCTTGGCATTTTTGCAAGAAAAATGGGATGCTGATTTTCTGTTTTCAAGTTGGGGGAGAGGTTAATGGTGTAAATTTACCCTGACCTTATGTTTTGCTGATGGGAAGATGCTGCTCAAAAGGGAGAAAGTAATTAAGTCAGCAAAGATTTTTAAACACCTTTATTGCAGTATATATGAAAGCTCAGCAGTTATTAAGAGCTATGGGGAACTTAGTGATACATTAGCAAAAATTTAGGCATAGCATTATATACATAGTATAATTACAGGAGCTTTTGATTAAATCAGTTAATCTCGTCATAATCTTGGGAAATTAGGTGAAAGGAAGAAATCAAATACAGTAGTAATGCATTACCATAAATCAATTCTAAAATGAAATAAATTTTTATTTTTTCCGTATCTCTTGCTCTTTACATCTGATTTTCTCTTTTATCTTATGGAATCTAAGTGGGCCTGGCTCCAGCATATGCCATATTGGCCCATCCTCTTTACCACGGCCATGGCAGCCAGCAAGAACTTGCAGGACAGTGCTAGTTGGAGCTGAAGGCTGCATGCCAATACTTTCCAGCCTTACCATCTTAATTGTGGCAGTCCTGTTTTCAGCTCCTCCAATACTCACCACAGGAGAGCCTGGCTATTACAAGGGCACTTGTGTGGGGACCACAGAAGCAGAACTGATTCGAGCACTGGGTTGCATGCCCAAACTGCCTGGTGTCACTGCCTTACTTATGCACACACCAGGAGCAGCAGAATTAATGTGAGTGAGAATTTTGTGGACATCATATGCAGCTACAATATCGTAGGCTGGCAGCTGACCTGTCTGCAATCTAACCAGGGCCTCCAAACTTGGAATGCGCCAGAGTAACTACCATGTAATTTGGGTAGTAGATTCAGAACTATCTCTAATACAAGCTGCTTAAAACATTGTGGAAAATGCTTCCCCATGGCCCGTGTTCTCCATTCTTCTGTGGAAACAAATGTGGTCCTTCCCAAGCATAAGATGCAATCCATTTGAAGAATATTTTGTGTGAACTCATTTACAGAAAACAAATCTTCTGCTAATAGCTCCCTATCCACATGCCTCTTTTGACGATTTGAATTCTCCAGTTGTGCACTAGAGCAAAATTGATAAATGAATTGCTTTCAACCAGGAATAGTTAATTACTATTTCAACTTTATGAAAAATATGCCTTTCAGCTGAAAGCAAACCTGATTTGCTTAATAGTTATTTGCATTTATTCAAATAAATATTTTTAATGGATTTTTGCCCTCTTTTATTTCTTACAAGGAAGTCTTCCTTGTGTAAGAAAAATAAAGTTTAGAAGTCTAAAACAGCATTTCCCAATCATACTACAAAATAAATAATTATGGAGATCTTCCGTCTGCCATGTATTTTTCTTATTGAAAATTTCTTCCTGTCTCTTATATTTTAATAGAATTTTAGAAGCAAAGGAAATGTTGATTGCAACAACACAGGTGAAAAGGTTGGGCTATACGAAAATCATCTGGTTGGCAAAGGGCTTCTGCCTGTTCTGGGGACTTCCCAAATCCTTTTTATTATCTGAACAGTAGAGATACTGAGAAAGCTCACTTAGTAACTCCATCTTCTTTGTGAGGACAAATACGTATTTTGTCCTCTATAAGTACTTTCCCCCATTTCTTCACTTTTCAGAGTTAAGCAGGGGTACAGTATGACAACTACACCAATGATAATTCTAACAATAGCCACCTTACATTTGTGTTTTACAATTCAGAATACACAATAAACATGTTGCTTCCAAATAACATCACAAATTTAATATTTCATAATTCAAGAAGTCTACAATTCTGTGTAAACATATATGATCAATGGAGTACTATAGTGAAATATAAAAAAGAGTTAGAATTGCAAACAAAATTTTAGTAATGAGATTTTTATTCACAACGAAATTAGTAGTCATTAGACCTTCAATTTGCTTGCTGTGACCATGCAAATGAAGCTATATTACAAAATATAAAGCATGAGAATACATAAGAAATGTTGGTAGAATTTAGAAAGTATATTATAATAAAAAGTGCATGTGTGGGCGTGTGTGTGTTTAAACCATAACCATATTTGGAATTCAACTGGATCTCATATGTTCTTTTATTGCACTTCCTGACTTTTTATTTCCCTGACCTTGTTTTCTATGGTGCATGATTTAGATAAGTTTAGACCTAATTACCATTTGATCCTGGTTGCTGTATAGTTACCGGTATACATGATTTCAACAAACCAATCTCTTGTATTCAAATATAATGTGGAAACTATTATTTGTTCCAAACATCAAATGGCAGCTTTAAACCTTATCTTGTTATATGTAAGGCATGTTCCCATAACAACAATTCTCATTCAGCTGAAATGGGTCTTACTCCTATATAATTTCTACCTTTTAAAAAAATTTCTCCCACATTTTCAGAATGGCAAAGCTAATATTTTCTGCACATTGAGTAAGTCAGGGGTCAGCAAACTTTTTCAGCAGGGGGCTGATCCACTGTCCCTCAGACCTTGTGGGGGGCCAGACTATATTTTGGAAAAAAAAATCAACAAATTCCTATTCCCCACAAATAACCCAGAGAGGCATTTTAAATAAAAGCACACATTCTACTCATGTAAAACACGCTGATTCTGGATCATCCACAGGCTGGATTTAGAAGGTGATTGGGCCGCATCCGGCCCCTGGCCCTTAGTTTGCCTATCCATGGAGTAAGTATTATGATTTCACACTTGTCACTCTAGGCAGATTAGAAAATACTGCCTCGCTTTGGGCATTACTCCAAGTTTCCCATTAGCTTTCCTCGTAACATTTGATTAAGGTCCTAAACAGGCATTTAGTAATTAAGTGAAGTACTTTGGAAATTTGTATGCTGTCCTCAGCTCACCGTGTTCTCAATAATACAGAAGATCATATTGTACAAAGCTATACAAGTGTAGCACTTTCAAATTTTCTACAAGTGTCAGCTACTTTAGGTGCCAGATGAAAACATTTGTCTTCAACCAGGCCTTGGGCTGATTAACATTTTAAATGTGTTTGTAGGAGGGCGGGTTATGGGTTTGTTTTGTTTTTGTTATGCATTTCACTTTTATTTTGTATTTTCATGGTTTGAACCACCCTGAGATCTTTGGGTGAAGGGTGGCATACAAATTTAATAAAGAATAATAATACTTAGTAGTATTAATTATTTCATGTTCACATAAGTTACACTCTGAAAACCAATCTCGTGCGAGGGCTGAACTGTCCTATATTTGTATTACACAGGAAACAGATAAATGTTTCTGCTTTGCTGGTAAAATGGCTGCCAAATACAATGCATGCTCAGCCCAGGAAGAGATGGGAACAACGCATTCTTTACAAATACTAAAAGAGTGTAAAAATAAAATAAAAAATGACAAACACGAGTGGTGTCCAATGGAACACCACCAGTGGCAGCTTGTGGGCTGTGCTGCCACTAATATACTCAATATATGGAAATAACTAAAGAACTTGACACAGGGGAAAGAACATAATCGCAGCCCTGGCATCACTGCACAGAGAAATTGCAATATGACTCCACAATATCCTCCCACCCCAACTCAACCAGCTAGTGAAGCATGCTAGCAATTACTGTGCTAGAGCTAGTCCCCAGGCATCCATACAGGCAGGGTTCACATCCTTTTATTCTCCTCATAAGCACGACAAACACAAATGGAAGGAAGGCGATAGCACACCCCCAGAATATGCATAGCTCCTGGGGTGCTATGCTTGGTGTTGACTGATTCCTTCATGGTTATTTTGTAGACCATAAAATCAAGACCCATCAAATAAAAAAAAGTGCTCTTCATTTGTTCAGCTGAAAGTAAAGTATTTGCAGTGGCGTAGCGTGGGTTGTCAGCACCCGGGGCAAGGCAAGTAATTTGCGCCCCCTAACCCTAACCCCCAGATGTTGCGCCCGGTGCGGCCGGCCCCCCCTGCACCCCCCACGCTACGCCACTGAGTATTTGAACCTGGGTCCTGAACTACCCATTCATGATCTACTTTTCCAGACTATTACTAATTGCAGTAAATCATATGCAAGCTGCTGTAAACATGACCCTGTGAAGGTCATATATTCTAAAGGATTAATTTTGTAATGCAAACTAAGATTTTTCTCATTTTACAACTTTTAACTAAGTCTGTTTCCAAGGGTTAGCATATTTTATATTAATGAAAGCTTTGGCTTGCACCATATGGTGGGGTACATTTAATTTTCAGGACAGCTTGCCTCAAAATTATTAATATTTTTCACAATAAGTTTCAAGGGAGGGTTGCATTAAATTAACATTTGCCCATCACTAATTTGCATGATGGTTCTTTGTGTTGTGAATGCTTTAAAAATGCCACAAAGAGGCTAAAGGTCTTTGCTTTAAAAGTACATTATAAAAGCTCTTGAACAATTAACCCATTGTAGATGTTTATTTTTTTCAGGGCATTTTACCTGGACAAGTCAAATCTTCCACCTAATTCAACATCAAAAGCTGCTTATATAGATAAGGTAAATGAAATAAGGATGTGTTAATTAAACTGTTTCATCATCCGAATTAGGTATCCCTTAAGAGCAATAAAGGTAAAGGTAAAGGTACCCCTGCCCGTACGGGCCAGTCTTGACAGACTCTAGGGTTGTGCGCCCATCTCACTCAAAGAGGCCGGGGGCCAGCGCTGTCCGAAGACACTTCCGGGTCACGTGGCCAGCGTGACATCGCTGCTCTGGCGAGCCAGAGCCGCACACGGAAACGCCGTTTACCTTCCCGCTAGTAAGCGGTCCCTATTTATCTACTTGCACCCGAGAGTGCTTTCGAACTGCTAGGTTGGCAGGCGCTGGAACCGAGCAACGGGAGCGCACCCCGCCGTGGGGATTCGAACCGCCGACCTTTCGATCAGCAAGCCCTAGGCGCTGAGGCTTTAACCCACAGCGCCACCTGTGTCCCATCTTAAGAGCAATAGTGCAATGCATATTGTCCACAAGGAAAACATTGTATTTCTTGAGACATACTAAGCTTAAAAACTGGATTGATCATGTGAAGGAGGGGAACCTATTCCTTAGGGTCCTTATCAGGGAAGTTTCTTATGTTTCAGAGAATTAGGTTACGCACAATGCAGAGCTCACTCAACTATACCATACCTTCCAGTGCTGCTGCTACCATATTGGTTTTCTCTGTAGAGAAACATGTGCCCATGTTTATACATAGAATGGCTGACTTAAGAACCTAAGAAAAGCCTGCTGGTTCAGGCCAATGGCCCATTTAGTCCAGTATCCTGTTCTCACAGTGGCCAACCAGATGCCTACAGGAAGCCTGCAAGCAGCATCCAAGCACTAGAGCACTTTCCCCTCCTGCAATTTCCAGCAACTGGTATTCAAAAGGACACAGCTTCCAGTCATGGAGGCAGAGTGTAAACTTACTTATGTAAGCTAATAAGATGACACCTTTATAAGTGGCTATTTTGGGCAAGTGCATATGTATGAACCTTAAAGCATAAAACAGGAGGCACAAGCATCAGAAATGGAATAGAAAGGGCAGCAGTAGTGGGGTAGAAGAGCTGAAAATAATGCTAATATATTGCACGTCTGGCAACCAACGCACGCCTTTGGTTTCAGATAGTACATGGTAAGGTAAAGGGACCCCTGACCATTAGGTCCAGTCATGCCCGACTCTGGGGTTGCGGCGCTCATCTCGCTTTATTGGCCGAGGGAGCTGGCGTACAGCTTCCGGGTCATGTGGCCAGCATGACTAAGCCGCTTCTGGCGAACCAGAGCAGTGCATGGAAATGCCGTTTACCTTCCTGCTGGAGCGGTACCAATTTATCTACTTGCACTTTGACGTGCTTTCGAACTGCTAGGTGGGCAGTAAGTCTAAAAAGCCTGTGTCACAAAGGCTCTAGGAGGCTTAGTTTGGCCAGAATCGAATATACACTTCCAGAGTTAATGCTAAATACATTACTTCTGGTAAATGAGCCATCTTAGTTGTTAGAGGACCATGAAAATTTGTGTCCCAGGCTTTTTAGACTTGTCTACCATGTACTATTTGAAACCAAAGGGGTGCATTGGTTGCCATATGTGAATTTTCCCCCCAGCTCTCTTACCCCACTAAAGGAACTGTTAGCAGCCAAAATCAGTAGAGCTACAACCCTGTCTTCCTCGAGAATGTGAATATAAGAGAGAGTTTTCGGGGCGGGGGGGAATCTCTATTGTAAGTATGACAATTCATTAGTTCCATTTCCTTTCTTTGTCTCACTAGAAAGTGTAATCTGCCTGTTTAAAAAGTTTCCACTGTTAATTTCCTTTAATTGCCTAATTAAAGAACAAAAGCTGTGATCTTTTGTTACATAATTGCTAAAAGGGCCAGCTACAACTTTGCCTGTCTTTGTCCTAGTACAGTAGTACCTCGGTTTTTGAGTGACTCGGAAGCTGAACGTTTTGGTTTTCGAATGCCCAAAACCCAGAAGTAATTGCTTCAGTTTTCGAACGCGCCTTGGAAGTTGAATGGCTTCTGCTGCATGTTTTTCAATTTTCACAATTGAAATTGAAATTCTCCCTTTGCGCCTTGGTTCGGTTGTCGAACATTTTGGAAGTCGAACGGTCTTCCGGAACGGATTACGTTCAACAACCAAGGTACCACTGTAATGGGACCTAAAGTTACTTATCTTCTACATGAAGGACAAATAGGCTGTCTTCAGGATGCCATGGTACCTATGCTCTGAATTTATTTATTCTCATGTCATTAAGAGTTTGGTTTTTGATGAACTTAGAATTCATTACTTTCTTTTTGAGGCAGTGAGTATATGTTCATGACAGCAGCATTGTCACTTACTTGCAGCTGATGCGGCCCATCAATTCTCTGGATGAACTTTACCGACTGATGGTGTCATTCATAAGATCCAAGCGCACAGCATCCTGTGCTTACACAGCATGCAGTGCCTCAGGAGTTGGACTGCTGTCAGTCTCTTCAGAACTCTGTAGCAGACTTGGAGCTTGCCATATCATCATGTGCAATAGTGGAGTTCACCGGTATGGTAATTTATCACTTTTCTTGATTGCTGCTATTGCCACCCAGTTCCAATAATAATGATTCATTAAAACCTTTTTTTATTCAGAACTGAACATGTGTGTACAGCTCTTGTAACTGAGCTGTGTGGTGGCTTAGCATAAGAATATGTAACACTATTTTTTACATTATGTAAAACATGTCTTAAAAACGTTGCTGTCACAAATGTGGTTGAGAGCTATCTCCTTGTGAACTACTCTACTCTGGTGTTGCTCTTGAATAGCTAATAACATTGTCTAGATTGTTGCTCTTGAATAGCTAATAACATTTTCTTGGGTGCCACACTGCAAGCTGGGTTTCACTTTGAGTAAGAGAGAGATTACGTAAGAAAAATTAAATAGATGCTGCTTCTAGGTATACCACAATGCTTCCTAGATGCGTGTCTCCTACTGGTCTGAGAGGAATATAAGCCATTTTGTGGACTGGCATGTGAGGACAGCTCAGAAGTGAGAACCCAACTGGCAATTTTAAGCAGTGCTTTTTTTCTAAAAAAAGAAAATGTTTAGGGGTACTCTCATTTTGACTCAAGAAAATCACCATTTTATAGTTCAAATTGGGGGGGGGGGGGGACAGTAAATGGACAAAAGTACAAAGATTCACAAAATATTTAGCAGTATGCATACCCCCAGAAGAAAAGCACTGGTTTTAAGAATCTAAATGTGGTCTGCTTTCTCTGCCTTTTGTATTAAATCTTGAATGATTTTGACTCTTCTCATGAATAAAGAACTAATTTATTTAAAGGTCACTAATTAGCAAAACCCAACCAAGAGAACAGAATGAGTAAGTAGCAGATGGTAGGACGTTTTTTCAAAATATGTGGAAATAAAACCAAACGTTAAAATAAAAGACCTTATTTTTAGAGTAATGCAAGTGTTCTCAAAGCAGTAAGAAATTTATAATCTTTTGAAATCTACGTGACCTGCTGAGGTTAAGAACTTTAAAGCCCTCTTCAGATGTTCGGTCTGAATGTACAAAAGGGCAAGTGGAAACATGCATAGTGACCCTCACCTCTTTGATGCGCACTGCGGACACTTCCCAGCCAATGCGTGATTGGTGTTAACCTCAAGCAGGCTGCCTTACTTGTGCATAGGGCTTCCAACATAGAGACAGTCACAGGACCCAGGTCAGTCAGGATGAAATGTTGAATGGACTTAACAATCCTATCCTTTCTATAAGAGAGAGAATAAATGTAGTTTTAAAAGGTTATGTGTATGTACACTAACAATCTGAGTTCACAGAAAACGACCATTGGCAACAAATTATGTCATCAGCTTTTCATTTTAGTTAAATACAAATCCAAGTCCTAGCTATCTTTCAGCTTGGCATGGAGAGTGGATGGAGTCTGGCTCTGTTATTTCTTCCACAGAGTCCAAATTGAACTGTACTTAACAGTACTAAGCTAAAAATGCTTGAAAGGTTTATTTGCATGCCAGTATCCAAGCTAATATTTGAGCTTCTGAAAAGTTAGCAATTGCTTTTGCTTTGATTTTTATTACAGTGCGTTTTCCAATTTTACATTAAAGCAACAAATCCTGTATCTTTCCAGACAGGCATGTATAGCAATCAAGTGTATCATCTGAATAGGATCACACCAGAAAGAAAATAAATGTACTTATTAACCTTCACAGTGCTATATGAAACATATTTACTATAATGTATACAAATTAATCACTTATGTAAATTCACAATCATTTATTAAAATTAGCATAATCCTAAAGAGGGAGAATCTTCTGTTTTCAGATTTTGAGGCCACAGCTACAATTCTAGATGCCCTGTTTGGTTCGTTTCTAGCTGCCTTGCAAGGACAAAATGCCACCCCCCCCCTGCAGCAGATCACAATAATTTACAATAGAAGTCAGCTCAGTTTAACTTACCACTAGGTAATATTCATCAGATTGAAGTATATGTGTTGCCCAGTGGATAAGAGCCGTAGACTTGGATCATCTAGGTGCAAATTTGTCTTCTGAAATGAAAATCCAAAATATGTTCTATAAACTTGAGTTTTACCCTTTTGAGAAAAAAATGATAAAATTGCTCTTTAAATTCAATAGGAAATTTCACACAGACTTTTGATTTTCATGTGGTGCACAGTTTCAACATGTTTGTGTCATAAAACTGCAAGAAAAACACTTGAGCCTAATTCGAATAGTAGAGTGCTTGGTATCTGGTGGGCGGGGCTTGTGTGTTTTGCTCCAGAATCAGCCCCTCCCATGTGTGTGTTCTAGATGGTAAGAAGAGTTCTGTAGAACTAGAAAGAAAGGCTACTCACTACTTTGACGTTTTTGGACTTAATGAATACAGCAGCTTTGGATTTTTGTTCTAATGGACTAACATGACTACACATTTTTACACAGAGAACTAGAATGCAATAAAACTTGATCTCTCCTGCATTTATCTGATTTTGTATTGCAGGTGCACTCTGAGTGTCACTCTGGAACAGGCTATAATTCTTGCTCGGAGCCATGGCCTACCTCCTCGCTATATCCTGCAAGCTACAGATGTGATGCGCAAACAAGTAAGCTTCTTTATTGCTTTGATACGTTACGTTTTCACTACCCAGTGCTCAGTTTCGCCCCGGTTGGATTATTGGCCTTGGAAAGCAATTCTATCCATTTGAAAGTACATTAATATTTAACACATATGCAGGTTGAACAGGACTGGGCCTGGGAACCCAGGATTTCTCAGCCAAGGCAGGTGGTTAGAGCCATGGCCATCAATCCAGAGGGGCCCACTGCTGCCCCATCACCTCGGCAAAGAAGTGGTGCTGATTTCAAGCAAGATTATGCCCATCTGGGGGGAGATCTCACTCAAAATCGGCACAATTGTGCCCCAAATCGGCACTGATGATAGTGCCACTACTCCTCCAGCGTGTCATGGCTTCGTTACAAAAAACAAAACAAAACTCCACTTCAGAGAAAAAACTGCAAGGTGCGAAGTACAAAATGAAAGTAAGAATTCCCAGCTCGCCGAGAGCATGAATTTATCTTTCCTGGCTCAGCATGACCTTGAAATAGTCAAAACATAAAACATAACATTTACAGCACAGCGATGGATGCCTCTGTTTTGATCTTAATTGCCATCTCCCTTGTAGTTTTCCCGATACCTTTGGTATATATTTTTTGAATTTGTTACATTTTATGAGGAAATAAAGCATTATGGAAAGCACAGGTGCTGACCATTCTTTGAACCTCTCCAGGCTTTTGAATGTTTGGTCGGAATTCTGCCTTTAGAAACTGAAGGTGCAGTGGGAACAGTCTTTTTTATTCGATTACATTTTTTGAAGCCACAAACAACTCTTCAGTTACTTACTGCTGTTTTGGGGCATCTTCTATTCCCCAATCAGCAAGGAAAAATGATTGTTTAGGTATCCAATATTTGACCATTTTGTTTAAATGAATAGCCCTGGTAGAGAGCCCCCTCCCCCTCCGTTTTTTAAGGAATAACTCTATTAGAAGCACAATCATTTTTCTGCCTTACAGGGAGCACGAGTGCAGAACACTGCCAAGAATTTAGGAGTGAGGGACCGAACACCACCATCTGCTCCAAGGTAACGAAACATTGCAATCGATGGCCTGTGACCAAGACTGTCATTTCTCCAATTTCTGTCAAATACTTTACCTAGACTCAGACCACAATTTTATTGATATTGACGTACAGGGTTTTTTTTATTTGTTTCTTAGGGACATCCATACTTTTGGAGCTTATGCAGTTAGGTACCAAATGCGCTTGATTATTACAAAGCCATTGTAATATAGTTTTAGCCAGTTTAGGAAAATAGCCTGATTAGACTGAACTAGGAGCTGGGTGAAATTCCTTTGATCCCTGGAGACGTATTTAAGAGCCTATTACCTTGGGGGTTGTTTATTTTTCTCTGGAAACATTTAAATGTGACTGCCAAGTGAATGGTCAGTTCTCTCCCTTTAGTTATAAATGTTTTGGTTCATACCAGCCCCCTTGCTGGAGTTCGAGTTGGAATGTGCATAATTAGTTTTACACTGAACATTATTAACATATACTGTATATATGTCTTGCCCCGGCTGTGGTAACGCATGAGATTCCATACTTTGGCGGTCTTCCCCTTGCAATTGACTGGACATGGATCTTTCTAATGAACTCTTTTGAAAGCTCGGGTGCAACTTGCCTAGATTGGGGCATATTTTCATGAGCTAAACAGATATTTTCTTTTATTCCGGATACTCATTTGAACTAGAATTGCCACCTTTGGTCAGGCAAAATACTGGGCAGGTTGGGGGCCTGAAAATTACTTCCACCCCTGCTCTCCAGTAGTTAGTAGAATGTTTAAATGTTTTAGACAGTTTCACAAAACTCATGCACTTTTATAATTGTTCTTTGTTTTTGGCAGGCTGTACAAACTGTGTCAACCACCACCTCCTGTTGGAGAAGAGTAAAGACTCCTATTGGAGGAATGATCAAAATTCCAGCTTCCATGACACTAGTATTCCCTAGAATGTGTCTTGATGAACAACAGCGCATAGCTCCAGATACAGCAGTGCTTTATCTTAAATATGACTTAAATATGACTTAGGAACAACTATTTCTGGAAAAAGCAGATACCTAGATCTGATCTGCTTGCTTGGTGAAGTAATATTTAGGACATTTACACTGGAATAAGTCTGCATTTTAGGTGGTTGCTTCAACAGTGCCAATCACCCATTTAAGCACTAGTAACTGTATGAATACAAAGGTATAACACAGAATGGAAAAACCACTATTAAAAGACCCTTTCAAAAAGTTTTGATTCAGAGGAAGATAAAATAATACTGGTTTCAAGTTGTTACGCTATACTTTTGCAGTTTCTTGCACAGATAATTGCGTCCACCTCCAATATTCTAATACTGTAAGTTGGAGCTATACTTGAAATTACCATTTTGCTGAGGATATGGTTACATACTAAAAGCAGACACGAAAGCTAATAGGAATAGAAAAAGTACAAGTGAATTTGTGTTCCTGCTTTTCTAAACCTGCAAAGTGGTTCACGAAGATTATACCTTATAATGGGTTTTATCTGAAGCACAAAGACTGCACTGGGGGCAGGATTTCTGGAGTTCCACTTTACAGTTACAGGAGAAACATGCCTCCTATACACCTCTGGCCTGCATTTTCTATGTAATAATTGAAATAGATTTGAGAAAAGGGATGGTGATGGTAGTAGATGATTGCAAATGGATTATGTGAAAAGCATTATTCCTAATACATGGGTGTTAGATACAGGAATGTCGTGTTTACTTTCCATGACTTGACAATAAGTGATATTCAGCATGTGATGCTCAATTTATTTCACATTGAGATCAGATGCTAGAAGCGACAGGTGGATTCTGAAGAGTCCCAAGATTCCATTAATTAGACTCCTTAATAATTATTCAGGATCCACTGACAAGAGTGTTTCCTGTGATAGTGAACTCCATGGCATAAGGGATTTTTGAAAATGCTCAATCTGAGAACATGCAGTCGTTTATATTTTTGTACTTCTGGGTAAAAGATAAGAGTGTGAATTACATTTACATAAGAATACAAAAAAGTTCTATCAGCTATTACATAATTAGAGGTCTCTAATCTTTCTTTAATCTACCTGGCGAATTATGTAGTATCAGTATCCTAAAAGAAAAGCAAACATTTGGAAAAATAAAGTTTACTGACAGCATACTTAAATTTATGTCAGAAATTACATCAAATTTATGTTGCAATCAACCATGGGACAGAGTGACAGTGAAAAGAAAAACAGAGAAGATATAGCAAAATATACAAACTTCACAATAAAATATGTAAATATCATCTAGAAATGCAGAGGATTAACAGCTTGCCTGATTATAAAATCAACGTTAAAAATATCCCACCCCAAGGCAAAACTGATCTGGCTGACCACTATCAGGGAGAGGCTAGACTATATGTCTACTCAGAAGTACCCCAGGAATTTAGTCACTGAAGCAGCAGCCATAATATGGTAGTATGATGTATATAGTAAGCAACTAATTGTTTACTTCAAGGATATGTAACATGCAGAATTCACTTTCTGAACTGTTGTTATCACTTCTAAAATACTGAACTTTATGTTTAAATGTATCTAGGGTATATATTTGGAGCATTCAGGTTCTAAAATGTAATAATAATTTCAAATTGTCCACTGCAAAATCATATTATTCATCACTTATCTGACTGGGCTATAAATTTCATTTCATCTTAGGAATCTTGGCTTAGAACCGAAATCCTGCCTTTTAGACATGATGATTGCTACTACAGTTCAAAAGCACAATTTAGTATATTCTAATAGTGCCTGGAACATATTTCTACTGAACTCATATTGGTGACTCATCATATCATTACTATCATATATTCCTACCAATTTTTAAAGATTATAGCAGCACTATTAGTCTGTAGCATCATGTATATAGTGTAAGAAATCCAGTAAACTCATGTGTCCTTTGGGGGGGGGGAGGAGTTAGTTGTTTTCAATTTTTTTCTCATTCTTGCAGTACTAGATTTTGCAAAGGGAGAATATATTTTTTTAATTACTCAGTAAGAAATCTAGAACATTGCTGCTTTTTTAAAAAAAAAGTATACATATGTAAAGAAAACTACAAAGTATTATCACTAGTTTCTTTTAAGTCTCCCATATTTGTAGCCATATACTTCAACTTTTCTGATTGTAACATTGGTAAATAAAAATGAAATCTCCTCTTAGTATGGATTTGAATCAAATTATATTTCTATGTATATCTTTATGTCCATCATATCATCATCACTTACAGTGTAATACATTCCAGGTGATATCCAATGTTATTCATACTTGGAGAAAGTCCATTGATTTCAATGGGCCTACTCTGAGTATGACAGTACTGCATATCATTCTCTTTTTTATTAGATATCTGAATATTTTAAGTCTATATAAAAATGGAATAGCACCAAACAATAATAAACTTGTCATATGTATAACCTGAGGTGTTCTTTTCATTATTACTTATTTATATAGGATCAATGCATATAACACTTTGTTTACTTTTGCTTTTCACACCAGGCAGCATTAAAAGCTTGCAGCTGGAAGCATCTCCTACCCCATCATTCTGGTATCAAATCTGTATGACATTTAATTAGGTTTGAAAGAAAAGTGCTCATAGAATCCTAATCACTTGTTCATATTATTGCTATCTGCCTTATGTGTAATTGAAAGCTCATAGGATGTCATTACGCCAACCCAAAATTATGAAATCTTGTCCATCACTGTGATAAAGTGACATGTTTTATTAAACAATCACAGATATTTAGAAATATATATATATGATATAAGAGAATATATTTTCTTTAGAACAGTATCTTTGCAGATCAACGAACATTTTAAAGAAGAGAATTATTAGCACTTAAGGTTACAGTTAGAACTGGAGGCAGTGAGAGATTTTACTTTCTTGGGCTCTGTGATCACTGCAGATGGTGACAGCAGTCACGAAATTAAAAGACGCCTGCTTCTTGGGAGAAAAGCGATGACAAACCTAGACAGCATCTATAAAAAGCAGAGTCATCACCTTGCCAACAAAGGTCCGTATAGTTAAAGCTATGTTTTTTCCAGTAGTGATGTATGGAAGTGAGAGCTGGACCATAAAGAAGGCTGATCGCCAAAGAATTGATGCTTTTGAATTATGGTGCTGGAGGAGACTCTTGAGAGTCCCATGGACTGCAGGAAGATCAAACCTATCAGTTCTTAAGGAAATCAGCCCTGAGTGCTCACTGGAAGGACAGATCCTGAAGCTGAGGCTCCAATACTTTGGCCACCTCATGAGAAGAGAAGACTCCCTGGAAAAGACCCTGATGTTGGGAAAGATTGAGGGCACAAGGAGAAGGGGACGACAGAGGACGAGATGGTTGGACAGTGTTCTCAAAGCTACAAACATGAGTCTGACCAAACTGCGGGAGGCAGTGGAAGACAGGAGTGCCTGGCGTGCTCTGGTCCATGGGATCACGAAGAGTCGGACATGACTAAACAACTAAGCAACAACAAAAGGCAAGTGTGAACATTGGGCCCATTGAAACAAAGCAACAATTTATACATCACAAATGTGTTAATCAGAGACCTTTTGTCAATTTACTGTAACAAGTAAAGACTTTATACTGTAGCCTTATTGGAATTCACCGATTGGGTCAGCGTTGCTCCGGGACAGGAGGAAGGAAGTCAAACGACACCTGAGGTTGATTCAAAGAAAGAGTTTATTTTGCTCTCCGGATAGCAGAAGGCACTTGCGTGATCAAGTCCACAGCAAGTCCAAAGAAATGACAGGTTTCATGCAGTTTATATATCCTCCAGGCACCCTCTCACTCCTCCCCTAGGAGCCCAACCACGTCGGCGTACGTACACAGGTTGACATCACATATGTTCCTGCTCTGGTACTCTCAACCATAAAAGGATCTTCCTTCCTGTACTTCTGACCATAAAAGGATATTCCTGTTCCTACTCCTATCTTGGAACAAGAGGTCACTACTTCCGAGAACATGCTCTGGCGTTAGTCCCAGACTTGGGTCTCTGCGTCATTTGTGGTCAGGACATAAGATACGTCTGTGTCTGTTCTACTGGTAAAGTCAAGTCCAGTCTTGCCGTCAAACTGATAAGGGAGAGAGCTGTGTTCTTGTTTTGCATTTGCTCAACGGCTAAAGTTTATGCATTTTAGCTAAGGAGAAATGGGGATTTTGGTGCAGTTTAAAAACTGCCTGCACAGACAGTTTTGGGGTTTGGGAAACCCATTCCTTCAATACCAAGTCAGGTCAGTCAAATCTGCCATGATCAGACCACACATGCGAGTTCTGTGTCCAGTTCTGGGTGCCAAAATTTAAGAAGCGTATTGACTGTCAAGGAGGGGGTCACTTTCTCGAGTCCTCCCTCCAAGCTACTAATCAGTCACATGCAGGCACCGAATGGGTTATCAGGCTTTATTGGCTTCTTCTCTGGCCCCAGCTACAGAACATCAAACAGGAAGTCTAATACACGGCATGTTCTCTCTCTCCCCTGGCAGGTTAACTCAAAGATTTACAGGGGCTGGGGAATGCTGGCAACCAGCCAGCCCCATCACATACTCCCGCTTTGGGGACTAATTGTTGCCACCTGCCTGAGGGGCCCCACCCAGCGATACCTGCTCACAGGATCACTACTTCATGACACTGGCAAGCTGGAACATGTGCAGAGGAGGGTGACCAAGATGATCAAGGGTCTGGAAACCAAGTTTTATGAGGAACAGTTGAGGGAATCGGGTATGTTTAGCTTGGGAAAGAGGAGATAGGACAGCTATCTTCAAGTATCTAAAGCAGGCATAGGCAAACTCTGCCCTCCAGATGTTTTGGGACTACAACTCCCATGATCCCGAGCTAACAGGACTAGTGGTCAGGGATGATGGGAATTGTAGCCCCAAAACATTGCCTATGCTTGATCTAAAGGGCTGTCACATGAAGGCCAGGACCTGAACCAATGGATTCAAGTTACAAGGAGAATCCAACTAAACATCAGGAAGAACTTTCTGACAGTAAGAGCTGTTCAACAGTGGAATGGACTCCCTCAGGTGTCCTTCCATTGAGGTTTTTAAGCAGAGTTTGGCTGGCCATCTGTCATGTATGATCTAGTTGAGATTTCTGCATTGCAGGGGCTTGGACTAGATGATCCTTGGGATCCCTTCCAACTCTATGATAAACAGAATGGGTCTTGAAGTAAGTTCATTGGCTTCCTCTGTGTGTTGATGGTGTGCGAGCCTTATTGTTTGTTTGCCCTGACGGGTGCAGATTCCAGGATGTGCGTCCCTTTGTCTACATTGTTTTTGTATTTCCTGGTAATACATTTTCCTCTTCCCCTGCTGGGGAATACAGCAGCTGTTCCACTGGCATATTGGTGGTGTATCTCTTATCACCATCACCCCTGGCCCAGCATAATACAAGTATAGGATTTTTCTATAATTTATCTATACTGCTTTTGCAGCACTGGGTTTTAAATTCCATTTTGTGGGTGGAATGAGAATAATGAACCCAAGGAGTTATCAAAGCATCGTCTTCTATAATGAAATATATTGAAATGTTATGATTATGATCCTGTGGGCAGGAACTTGTTTACTTTTATTCCTGTACAGATCCTAGTGCAATTTAGGTTTTTATAAATGTTAAATGATGATGAAATGGTAGTGCTGTTCTACAATCAAAGTTCTTAAGAGCCTTTATACTGCATATAATGCGCATTTACATAGTTCATCAAGAATGCTTGCCCTTCAGTCAAAATCACATTGGCTATGATCCAGAGAGTCCATTTATGCAAGAGACTGTATATATGCCACAGGAGGTGTTTTTTCTCTCTCTTCCCTAATGCCTCTCATTATGAATTTTCAAGCTGCTTTCTTCACTACATAAGGAGC
Organism: Podarcis tiliguerta; assembly: GCF_965153285.1. NCBI lineage: Eukaryota > Metazoa > Chordata > Lepidosauria > Squamata > Lacertidae > Podarcis > Podarcis tiliguerta. Next base: position 33,448,125 of record NC_139540.1, on the reverse strand, counting down.
CTGATGCGATGCTATGTAGAGGTGAGAACTGCGCAAACGTTTCTTGATTGTAGCTGTTATGCTAACATCCTCTGAAATTAACAGAGTCTTGGTGTGATCACGCCAATCATGCAAGCATATACCAGAGCTAAAGCATAGGATTCAGATGCTAGTGTGCAAGTATAGCCATAGTTACCAAAACTGAATTTCACCTACACTTTTCATTACCTACTCTCCCAGTATTACGAGGGAACACAGTTAAACTTCTGATAATCACTTCCTCTTCCTTTGGAAATACAAGTGGTACCTTGAGTTACAAGCGCCTCATGTTACAAACGCTTCAGGTTACAAACTCTGCTAACCTGGAAGAGTTACCTCGAGATGAGAACTTTGCCCCAGGATGAGAATGGAAATCGTGTGCCGGTGGCGCAGTGGCAGCAAGAGGCCCCATTAGCGAAAGCACGCCTCTAGTTAAGAACAGTTTCAGGTTAAGAACGGACCTCTGGAATGAATTAAGTTCATAACTAGAGGTACCATTGTAAAGTTCAGAGGTGGCACAAAATGGCACCATTAATGCACAAGCAGGCATGGGAGAATTCCAAGGTTTGCATAAGTATAAAAACCCTTTGGGGGGCTTAAAGGGGGAACCACCCTAAAAGCCTAATGAGGCTACAGGGAACCAGGCAGAGGGCCTTCTCAGTAGTGGCACCCGCCTTGTGGAACGCCTTCCCATCGGATGTCAAGGAAATAAACAACTATCTGACTTTTAGAAGACATCTGAAGGCAGCCCTGTTTAGGGACGTTTTAAATGTTTGACGTTTTATTGTGCTTTTAATATTCTGTTGGAAGCTGTCCAGAGTGGCTGGGGAAACCCAGCCAGATGGGCGGGGTATAAATTATTATTAATTATTATTATTATTATTACTACTACTACTACTACTACTACTACTACTACAACTACTATTATCAAACATGCTCAGTAAGCATGGAATGCTGAAAGAAAAAAAACCCCTCAAAAACCAGATGGGAGTGGGAATGGAATGGCATATCATGGGGGAGAGCATAGCTAACTAACTGGAACTCTGACTGGGAGCACTCCACATTGCCACATTTTTTGTAGGCCACATTTGTATTAGTACAACTGGCTGGATTTCAGAATTGTTTCTGGGATTGTGGTTTTTATCCCAGCTGTCTCGTCTACTTCCACTGATTGTAATTCTTGATATAATACTTTCATCTCTGAAATATCTGTGCATATATTTCTGGGGACATACTATGATTTTCAAAAGATATTTATAGTAGTCTTAAATTTATTTTATGGCTATCCTTAGCATATGTATTACTTGTTCCAGTCTTCTCTATACAAAATAACCACTGGATTTACACACTCTGCAGCAAAGGCATTTCTGAAAACATACCAGATTATTCCTTCATCATTTGAAGCCCATAAAAATTTAAATAAACTTCCTTCCACATACATTGCTTTTTGTATAGTAAGTACAGATTAATAATAATAATAATAATAATAATAATAATAATGGTTTATTTATACCCCAACCATCTGGCTGGGTTGCCCAGCCAGTAGGCAGCTTCCAAATCACATAAAAATAATAATAAATGGATAAGATTGTGTTGATTTCTTAACTGTTCTTTCTGTCCTCTCTCGCATGAGTTCCTTCCCTCCCTTCTGTTGTCAGCTTTAATTGTGAATTGGTATCATGACCTTTACATTGAAGCTTACCATGATTAACCAGAGTTCTCACCTTAACCAGGATATTAAATGAATTTGTTCACAGGGAACACACTAATTATTGTAAATATATTAGCGTAAATGTAGCACTAAACAAAGATCACAAAGAAGAATGGAAAGCAGGGTGCTGGTGGTGAGATGGTTTAAGTGTCCTTCTCTATCTCATAGCTATGATTAAGAGCTTGGCAAAGTAGCATTTGCACAAGGCATCACAAAGAGCCCAAGCAATCTATACCTACAAAGCATTTTTCTAAAGCATATATAGTGCTCTGTCAAATGAGGGGTTTTCATTTTGCAGTTCTCGTAAGGGAATTCTCAAATTCTAAGGTATAAAACTGCCATTGTGAGCAGTCAGCTTTACAGCAAGACCCAAATCATCTGCATGTATATGACTCTTTGCCAACATAGACTCACTCTGCAGCTTAGCTAAGGATAGCAAGAGAGTGAAACAGGGGGACAGAGGAAAAACTAAGGGAAAAGCAAGAATGTCAGGAGGTTTGACAAAACTCTGGGCCTGTCTTGCAAGCCCTACAAATATCTGCGCATGGGAGAATTGTCTATAGAAATGAAAAGACTTGCTACCAGATCTCTCAAATGGAATCCTTACATACTTATGCCCAAAGCAGCCAGTGAAAGCAATGTGTTTCACTTTGCCTATATTTCAATCAGAAAAATCTAGTGTTCCATAATTTTATTATACCTGTTCCCCAGGCCAAATATTTACATATGCAATAATTGAAATTCTTGAAGATGAAAGTACTGAAGTCTTTATCATCTTCAAATATAACTTCTTGACCTCCTGATTAACAAGAGGTTTTTCATGGGCACACACAGAAAATACACTCTGCATTCTGAAGATACACTACAGAAATGGAAATGTTTCCCTTTTCATACGACAGTGGAGCAGCACTGATATCAAATGGTGGGAAATGTTTTGTTGTACCACATGTCCTCACTGTACTGCAATTTGGGGGATGGAAAACAAATGTTCTATTTATGCATGAATGTTGTACATGATTTTAGCCTATTCTTACATTTATGAGACTTTGGCAAAAAGCTTTTGGTAAGTCTGTTACCCTCAAAATATTCACTAGCTGCATAAGATGGCAGATTTCATTAAGGATCCTTAATGGGTTAAAAAAAATAAGGAGGAGAAAGGACAAGTAGATAGTTTCCTATGGAGAATAGTGTGGTGCTGCAATAAAACTACTAGCACATTTGCAAAGCTAAGCAGCATCCAGAATGGTTTCAAATTGGATGGGAGACCATGTGTTGAGATTTCTGCCTTGCTGGGGGTTAGGTGATCCTTGGGGTCCCTTCCAACTATACAATTTAAGAGTCCATGATAAACATTATGGGCCCTGAAGAATATCTGTTGGCACCCCAGTGATTTTTCCCCATGAATTATACGAAATAAAAGTAGATGACGAGGAATCCAACTCTGCAAATAGGGGTAAACTAGGAGAAATCCCAAGTAGACTGAAAGCTCCAAAAGGGTCTCTTCAATCCAGAGTGGAAGAAAGGGTAGCAGCATAGCAGAAGAGATTTAATGTTAAGTTAGTACAAAACAGAAGTGATTAGAATAATATATCTGGGACAGCAACAAAGTCTCATTACTGTGAGAGTAAAGGTCTTGGTTTTTTCTCCCTGCTATCTTTGGCCAGTCCATTGAGGAATGTATTTTGGGCTTAGGCCAGCTGACTGGAATGAGCTGTCTTCACTGGCTCCTGTTTGCTGGGTTGGAAGCAAGGGAGAGAAAGGAGGGGAGGGAGGAACTTTTAAAAGCCAAGAATACAGAGGCCAGGATGCTGCTGCTGGATCTTATCACAGAAAATGGATGTCAAGTGTTCTTAAAAAAACTACACAAGCAGTTCATTTATAGGTGAATTTCACTGTGCTTATATTAACTTTTAAAGCTTTTTAAAGTTTGGGACAAATATATCTTAAGGACCACCTTCTTTATAGTCCCTAAACTTTAAAGACGCAATTCTCAGGCTGAATCAGGCATCCCAGACATGCCTGCCAGCCCCAATTTTTAGTGAACTTCTGACCAAGCAATTACTTTATCAGTGGCTTTGAACACCATCAACCATGGCATCCTTCTGAAGCGACTATCCGAACTAGGGGTGGGTGGCACCGCTTTGAGGTGGTTCCAGTCCTACTTGTATGGTCATTCCCTGAGGGGGTTGCTTGGAGAAGGTCCTGTGGAACCTTCAATGTGGGGTTTTGTAATGTGGGAATCAATCCTATCCCCAACGTTGTTTAACATCTACATGAAATCGCTGGGGGGGGGGGGTTGTCCAGAGGTTTGGAGTATGTTGTCAGCAGTATGCTGATGACACTCAGCTCTATTTCTCCTTTACATCTGCAGGTGAGGCAGTGGAAGTGCTAGACCAGTGTCTTGACTTGGTAACTGACTGATGAGAGCCAACAAACTGAAACTCAATCCAGATAAGACTGAGGCACTGTTACTGAGTGGTTCTCTAGACCGGATAGGTGGAAGATTGCCTGCTCTTGATGGAGTTACGCTTCCTCTGAAGGAGCAGGTTCATAGCTTGGGGGTACTCCTTTATCCTTTGCTGTTGCTCAAGGCTCAGGTGGCCACAGTGGCCCAGAGTGTCTTCCACCAGCTTTGGCTACGCCCCTATCTGGACAGGGATAGCCTAACTACTGTTTTCTATGCTCTGGTCACCTCAAGGTTAGATTACTGCAATGCATTATATGTTGGGATGCCTCTGAAGATGGTTCGGAAACTTCAGCTAGTGCAAAATTCAGTGGCCAGGTTGCTCACCAGAGCAAGACGGTGTGAGCATATTACACTGCTCCTGGTTCGACTGCACTGGCTACCAATTAGCTTCCAGGCCCAATTCAAAGTGTTGGTTTTGACCTATAAAGTGTTAAATGGCTCAGGACCACAATACTTCAAGGACCACCTCTTTCCATATGAACCTATCCAGACCCCGAGATCATCTTCTGAGTCCCTTCTTCATCTGCCTCCTCCTTGAGAGGTCTGGAGGGTGGCAACACGAGAATGGGCCTTCTCTGCAGTTGGTTCCTCATCTGTTGAAAACTCCAAGTTCACCTGGCACCTTCATTACACACCTTTAGGCGCCAGGCAAAAATGTTCCTTTTTAACCAGGCCTTGGTTGATTTGATTGACATCCTATGGCCTTTTAAAATGTGGGTTTTTGGGGGGGAGGGGTTATTGGGTTGTTGCTTTTATTTTGATTATGTATTGAGTGGTTTTATATTTTGATTTTATTCTGTGAACCACTCTGAGACCTCCGGGTATAGGGTGGTGTATAAATTCAATCAATCAATCAATCAATCAATCCCTAGGTTTTCATAGAATTGCCTGGTGTTTTTTTTAGATAACCATGGCAGTGAACCGTTCTGTGACAAAAAAAAATCAAGCTTTCAGAAAAACTGATTTTGTGATTGATAAGTCATCCAAATGTGACAGATTTGTTTCCTATTTTTTTATAGTGTAAACACTTAAATAATAATAAACAGTAAAAATTATGATTTTATGTATTTTGTTCTGAGGATCACTGTAATCTACTTTGGGGCCGCCTGGGCCTATAGACGATAAAGTTCCAAATAAAATACTGTTATACAAATGAATATTATTAGTAATAATCCCCTGTACCAAAGCTCAGTTTGTTGACCTTTTTATTAACAGATGCCAGAAGCTTATTGAAGCAGAAGCTTTCCACACTATATTTTAGAACATAGACAAATTTTCCAAAGCTTACTTGAAAGCCACCCATATTGTTATGGTTCTAATCAGTCTTTCAAGGAGAAAATATATTTGACCCATGATATAAAATTCCATATAATTTTTGTGTCAGGCAGTCACCTCATCCATTTCCCCCCGCTTTCTTTGTAAGCATAGCTCAGTTGCCAAATCTTTTATCCCTATCCCCTGCTATTTTGACTGACAGCACTGCATCATGCAGAGCTCTTGACAATAATCATATAACCAAGCCCACTATTTTATTTTCCCTATTCCATTATGTTTTCCCTACACTTGAAGTAGACAAATCTGTTCAGCCCTGCATAATTCCTACACATCATTACTCCCATTTTTCATTTTATAGTTAAACTAGTAATTCATATGTTTCTTCTGCTTTTATTAATTTTTGCCCATTTTTTTCCCCAATGCTATCTCAGCTGGTGCATTTTGTCCCTTTCACTATAAAAATATTAACAGGCCTACCTATTCATTTTTTCTAGCTATCTCTGAATTTAGCATCAATAATCAAATCCAAAAATACACCTACAGTATCCCTCTTATAATGCCATATGTGCTACAGTTGTTGTTTCCTTAAGTATCTATCTCAGTTAATCCACCTGCATAGGTATGTACAGACTTTAAGCACGAAATCAGGAGTGCAGGGAGTTTTTTAGCCTGAGGTCCACATTCTGTCATGGGCAACCTGCCAGGGTGGACATGGCCAGAGTTTTATCTGTGCACAACAGGCTATATGACAGCCACAAAAACATCACAGGTTTCTACATCCCCACACTCAGTGCTCCATCCCCGGCCAAGCAAGCAACAGATATGATCACAGTTCAAGAATGCATTCCAGCTAAGCAAAACCATTCAAGTGAGTGGCAGAGTAGGATTCTGAGGAGCAGCGAGAGAGGCTCTGACGACAGCATTTGACTCCTGGTCATAGCTGTCAACTTACAGATTTGAAAATAAGGGACCAGCAGCCTTGAAAATAAGGGACCAGCAGCCTTGGAAATAAGGGACCAGCAGCCAAAATAAGGGACCTGCAGCCTCACCTGTTCCAGGCACTCCAGTCTTCCTGTCCTCCTGCAGTCTGGTCAAACTCATGCTGGTAGCTTCGAGAACACTGTCCAACCAACTTTGTAACCAGAGGTTCAACTGAATAGAATCTGAATCACATGCACCACAAGGCCTATGCAGCCTCAACTTAAGATGGCTCCCCGGCCTGGCTTTGCACTGCAAAGTTTGCAGCAGCACGTGCAACAAAATGGTGTCCAGCATTCAAAAACAGCCTCAGCTTGCATTAACTAGCCACACACAAGGCATGCAAGCTTCACCCCCTCAGTCTTTCTTAGACTTCTTATTGGGTGAGCAACACAGCCAAGCAACACAGTTGGAGCCTCCCTCCTCCCTGGCTGGCAGGGAGGGAGGGAGAGGAGCTGCTTCCTTTGAAATTTAAGGGACATCATTTAAGGGACATTTAAGGGACATCCATCAATAAGGGACAGCAGCGGGACATGGCGCTGGAATAAGGGACTGTCCCTTCAAATAAGGGGCGCTTGACAGCTATGCTCCTGGTCCTGATAGTTCCCCATTCATGATTTAAATGAAGTACTTTAAAACTGAGCAAGAGACCTTCGTGAAGCAATAAAACATACATGCCCAAGTTCAGCAAAGAATTGAGGAGAAACTCAACTTTTTCATTCTTTATTAGGGAGACTGACATATAACTCTGAACCCTGCCAGATGGGCTGACTAAATAGAGTGCCTCAGTAAAAAAACATAAAAGCTGATTTCATTCTAAATTTATTAGAAACTGTGTATCATGTTGCTATGAAATCTGCCTGCAAAGAACTAATAATTAATTCCAATTCTCAAACCTTGTTAAAACAGTAATTAATCCACATTCTGCTTTATTGGTACAAATAAAATGAAACTAGCAAGAAAGCCATTGGCAATAATTCTTACACACTTAAGGGGAAAAAAAGGTATAGAATATTCATGCAATTAGTAATTGTAGCATTAAAAAAAATGAAATACTACCTGCAGAAACTTCTGATCTGCATTGGCACGTGAAGTAGGGCAGGGGGGTTCTTCTCAAACCTTTGGGATAGAATCAGTGAAAAGTACAAAGACCAGTTTAAAATATTGGCAGATTACTTTTGTGTTATAATGATACACTAGTGTCCATATTAAGTATTTCATTATAAACACTTATTTGCTAGCACATAGAATTGTAATGTGATCTGATGTGGGGGGAAAACAGCAAACTCTGAAGAAATATATTTCTGAATGATCTGCAAGCTGAGCCTTGAATACTCACTATTCATTTTTCAAGGCTGTGTACTACTAGCACAATTAAGTGCACAATTGGGACGTGGGTGGCGCTGGGACGCGGGTGGCGCTGTGGGTAAAAGCCTCAGTGCCTAGGGCTTGCTGATCGAAAGGTTGGCGGTTCGAATCCCCGCGGCGGGGTGCGATCCCGTTGTTTGGTCCCAGCGCCTGCCAACCTAGCAGTTCGAAAGCACTCCCAGGTGCAAGTAGATAAATAGGGACCGCTTACTAGCGGGAAGGTAAACGGCTCGCTAGAGCAGCGATGTCACGCTGGCCACGTGACCCGGAAGTGTCTTCGGACAGCACTGGACCCCGGCCTCTTGAGTGAGATGGGTGCACAACCCTAGAGTCTGTCAAGACTGGCCCGTACGGGCAGGGGTACCTTTACCTTTACCTTTTAAGCATTTCTAAAATGGGTCAGTTATTACTTCTGTAGACCTAGAGCATGATCATAGGTAATGTATGCACAGGAAATTTTCATTTTCTTCTGTACCCGAAAATATCAATGTCTATATATATCCTGCATAAATAGAGTATTCCCTTACTAAACAAAAGAAGTACCTCACATCACAGGTTTCAATTATGCAATACAGTTCTGAATTGTGGCCTGCTATAAGGAGAAACACAAGAGCTAAAGTTGGTCAAGGTAGAACGCTTGATTATGGTAAGTTTCTAATACTGTATTTTGTAGACAGGAATGTGTAACTGTACACATGCCCCCTCTAGTGGCTTAATAGGTGGTATGAATTTGCTCCATCCAGATGGCTGGGTTACTACTGTGTAAAAACCAAAGGTCCAAATTTCAGCCTGTAGAACCATCAAAAATGAACTTTTGTGGTTCTACATGGGGAACGGGGGCTGAATCCTTGAACTCTGGTACTTACTTAGTAACATCTCCAAAATCTCTCTCAAACTACTATATATTTTTTAATATGGAGCAGGCTTGCTCTGCCCACAACCAATAGTTTTGAATGCAATGTGCTATGTGCATCTATTTTATTGATTCATAATGATGTGACCCCATGGATCAGCCATGGAATGTACTGGGGTTTTTGTTTCATATCTAAAAACTTCTACCATATTTCATATCCTTCCAACTCTGTATTTGGAAAAGAATAAGAGGAAGGAGTCGATCCATTTATCTTAGTTAGGTTTGGAAGGCTTCAATATGTTTCATTTATGAACACGCTTGACTGGATGAGAAAGAATGGGCTTTGATTAAGGTCTAATCTGGGCAATTCTCCATGACATCAACCTTGACAAAGGAACAGAAAGTTATGGTCATTTCAGAATTCTGTTTGAGGACCTTTTTTGTATTGCAAATTTACTCCAATCTATAATCTGAAGTAATTTTGTATTAACAAATGCCTTTTAGAACATTGATCTTTCAAGATACAGCAAAGTTGGAGAGTTCTGTAAGAACGCAGGGAATTTTCAATAAAAGACAAAGAATGTATCCCACACATCCATTGTATTTAAAAACCTTTTCATTGTTTGCCTTTATGTTTTAGCAACATTCTCCTCAAACTCTTTTTAGAATTCCTTATTGTCTGCTTACATTACTTACAGCAATTGAACTTGATACAATGAAAATGTTTCAGATGCCCAGATGAATCTGGAAAAAGAAGTTCCATACATAGCATATGGATCAACTTGTAATCAGAATAGAACGACTTGGCACTTCATATTTGTGTCCTTTGCAGAAAGCCAAATTATCACTTCAATTTCTTTTTCTTCTAGTGCTTACACAATCAATTCTTTCTGCAGAACACGTATTTTATTAGGCACTCAAGTCTTTAAATTTAGTTCTGATTTTCCTGTGATGACTGAGGGTTCATTATAGCCCCATAAACGGAAATGGCGAGTCCTCAGTATTTTTTAATGTATCACACAGTTCAAAGATGCACGAGACACTTCTGAAACTCTATAGACATTATCAGAATAGGCACAACTTATGAAAACACAACAAAATGGGTTTAAGAGCTCATGTAATTCAGTAGACAGAATACTGGGTTTTCAAAATTACTCTCAAGACTCTACTCTCAATCAACTTAGAAGCTTCAAAGGTTGCAAGAACTAAAATCCACTTAATACACTAAGAGTTGAATCCAGACTTTATGCTTATAGCTTACTAACTGAAATCAATGGGACTCTAAGCATGAAATCCTAATCCCACTTACCTTGATGTGAGCCCCACTGAATTCAACAGGACTCACTTGTGAGTAGATATGAGTAGGACTGCACTGGAAGTCTGGTTCCAACCCTAACACAGCAATCCAAACACCTCTTAGACCTGGTTATGGGAGTTTTAGATTGAACAGAGGTGCTGCCCCATTCAGCTTTGCTGGCTGAGCCAGAATCTCACCAATAGAGTGATGCAAGCATCACTTCATTGGAACCAACCCCTCACTTCCACTCATGTTCCAAGAGTGGAGATGAGTCAGCCTGGGATCCACTGATGGCATCAGGCCCAATCCAGATCCAATCACTGTGACAGTATTGAACTGGCACATGGATCTGGCCAAATTGTTCTGCCCCTTCTCCTGTTTCCATCACCATGAATGGCTGAGCTGTGGAGGTGGCTCTGCCAGTTGGGAAGAGGATGTGGGTTTGGATGGTACCTTAAGGTTGCAATCCCAAAGACATGTACCTGAAAGTAAGCCCCACTGAACTCAATGAGATTGTATTGCGTTATGATTATGATTATTAAAAAACCTATACCAATTGCCCAGTGGGTGCTGGTCTACTAGAATTACTGGGGCACAGACCTCCTCCCAAAAATGTCAAGCAATTAAAAAAAGGTGTTCCTCAAACTTTCAAAGCCACACACTCTTTCCTGTTCCACACACATTATATACTTCCTTTGGCCTATAGAGGCATTTCTGCCAACCTCTGGTTCCCTTGACTAATCAGCTCTCTGTACCACTCAGCCAATCCTAATCAAAAGTATATCAATGCAAAGAGATCTCCCTCATATGTGTATAAGCAGAAAAAGGATGTGACAAAGTGGGCTGGTGGAAAGTCTGTCCTGTTAGGAAAGGACTCCATCTGTTGTTATGAGGCGTGTCCAGCACAGCCACGGGATGAGTCCCGACTGCTTCAAAAACAGCTCTAAGTGGTGGCATTAGCATAAGTTTCATACATTGACTCTGAGAACGTTCAGTGTTGTTTCTCTGAAAGCCAGAAAAGCAACGAGAAGTTCCCTACTTTGAGGAGCTTTTTTATGGTTTAACTTAGTATTTGGAAGATATTATCCCAAGTCTCAGACAAGAAAAGGTTGATTATGATTAGTCTGATGTAATGAACTCTACTCACGAGCTGAGATTATTACTGCACATTTGCAGGGCAGCTATGCATTGCAAATATTTTCTGATGCGCTCTGATGTGTCCTGACTCAAATGAAACAACAGTTATTTCCTTTTTGTGGTTTACTGATTGGAATACTTTGTTATTTTAATTCAGAGGGGAAAAGTGTTCTGGATATTAAATACTGTAGTTAAGTATATTATGGGTGCAAGGAAAACTGCATACAACTAGAAGCAAGTGTTCCTCATATTTTATGTGCTTAGTTTTTCAGCAACAGATGCATAGGTGTAAACAATACATGAATTCAAAAACTGATACAGTATGGCTTAATTTCTAAGTGAGAAATATAGTCAATCTTGCCTGAAAACCATATTTAGGTCCTCTTACATGGAAGCTCTTTTCCTGTCCATGGATGTGCTGAAAATAATAATAATAACTGATTCTCTTTTTTAGAGGAAGAGCAGGAGATAATTAAACTCTGCACCTGTGCAATGGCACTTTCTTAAGTAAGCGCTGTGCAAGTCCTATTGTGAGGAAAACGGCAAAGCTAAAAACTGCGGCCCTACAAAGTCATAATATTACTGGCCATCTCTGCCAAAGCCCCAGCCTTAAAAGCTAGGGTAGAGAATCCCAGGGGGCTGAGCATAGCTTCCCAGGCCTCTCTATCCAGCCCTCAGTACTATGTGGGCCGCACATCTGCTCTCCAGGCCACACTCCTGAATGCCCTTCCTCTGCACCCTCCTTGAGTACTTTTTCTGTGCTGAAACTGTGAAACTGCCTCTTGCTCACCTGGATGGGTGTAGAAACCTGACAATTGCGTAGCTGGAATTGACTTTACAAAGTTAAGAGTTGCATTCATTGTTCCGTCCCCTTTTCCCTTTGAGCCCAACCCATAACTGACATGTGGCCCCCATCATATTCTTCAGGAGGGACTGTGTACCTTGCCCACCCGTGTCCTAAAGGTTTTAGGCCTACACACTTGAATAGTCCTTGGGAGTGACTTTTTAATGGAGTAGCGTGATTGATGGCAGCCCCTTCAGGTGTGACAGGGGACTCATGTCAGCGTATTCCAGAAGGGCTATTAAACATTCCTATTGGGGCTGTGTGCTTCAGTTGTGGGGGGAATGTCATGTACTCCTGAAAAGACCCTGTGGCGCAAATGGTTGAGGACAGGTGATTATTTATGGGAAATAAAGTAACATGGATCTCTTAAAGACTATTATTCATATTTAAAGAAGATGCATCTTCACGGACTGTTACGACACTTGCATAGTTCTCCAAAATTTCTACCCCTCCTCAGTATCTGAGAACCTCCAAAATAGGCAAAATAAAAAAAATAAGATTCAGAGTGAATATGAGGGGGGATGTTCGTCCCTCCGTGCTTTGTAGCTTCCCCTGGGTTGTCTGCAACGGCCAAAAGGGCTGTAGAGGAAAAAAAACACCTCGCGTGAAAGAGCCTCTTGGAACTTAAGGGTATCGTGGTTTGTTTCTGGCGTCCGAAAGCGTTTTCACAAGTGACACCGAGCACGCGTTTTAGACTCGCAAGCGCCCTCCTCCGTGCATGCCATCCCACCGCGCGCCCTCTTCCCGCAGCCCCTCCGTGGCTTCCCCCAATTTTTCCACCGGGGGCGGGAGACGCCACGCCGCCTAGGAAACGGCTTTCCTCCTTTGCGAGGGAAGCGGCTCCCCCGTCTGGCCGCGCTCGGGAAAGAGCAGCGCCGTTGCCATTGGCTTTGCGAGAGGCGCTGTCGCTAGGGAGGCGAAGCTTGGCGAGGCGGCGGCTTCAGCAGGAGCCACGGCTCCGCTCCCTGTAACCAAGGAGCGAGTGTCTGTCGAGCAGCTAGGCAGCGCTCGCGCCAGGGCTGCTCCCGCCGCCTCCCTCCAAGCACCCGGCGCTCCATGGAGGGAGAGACCCCAGCCTTTTCCCGCCTCGCAGCCTGGGCTGGGCTGGGCTCTGACGCGCGGGCTGGCTGCTAGGGAGGCGAGTTTGCGCCGTCCGCCGGACCTCTCTCCACGCCGGTCTCTCCGTCTCTGTCCCGCCGCCTCCTCGCTCCCTCCCTCCTCTTTTTGCTTCAGAGCAAAAGGGGACCTCGGGAGTCGCTGAAGCAGCAGCAGCAGCAGCAACAACAACACTGCCACGCCAGCCCCTCGCCCCGGGCGGCAGCTGAATCTGATGGCGTCTCACCAGCAGAACAGGATTCAAGCCTACCTGGAGAAGAATAAGATCGGGCCCCTATTCGAGGTAAGGCGGCTTCGGGCCACCGGCTGGCTTGCTCCCTTGGCTTGCCCCGAGCCCGGGGCGCTCGGCTCCTTTCGGCTGCAGCAGCAGCAGCCGCCCTGCGCGCGCGCCATCCGCCTGGGCAAACGCGCGCGCGGGTCACGCCGAGTTAACTTTCAGCCTCGCCTTCAATTGAAATTGCGAGGCACACCAGGAACCAGTGAGGGACCGGTCTGAGGGCCGAGCGCCCGCGAGCGGGACTACCTGCTTACGTGTGTGTGTGTGTGTGTACCTCGCTGCAGGTTGCATGCAGGTATGCTTCACCTGAAAGAATTCACCTGTGCCTCCCGTTTCCCTCTCGCACACGCTCTTCTTTTTCCTCTGTTCCAAACTCTCCCTTCGCCCCCACCCGTTTTCAGTTTAGGATCGTGCTCCTGTTCTTTTGAGAATTGCATCTCATACCAAGAGCAACTTCTTGGTTGCTGCACTTAGTATTCCTTCTGGTGTGCACCTGTTAAGGATAAAAAGAAGCCCTGCTCACCAGTGATTCAGGCAACCTTCTTGCACGTTTTCTCTTTCTGGCAGGCAGGCAAGTCTTTCTCGGATGTTAATGCTATCGCTTTGCTTAACTGCATCCATATATATGTGCACCCTTTCTCCTGCCTTTTACTGTTCTCTTGCTATTGATCCACATGTTCTGTATTTGATCTGTCTTCTTTTTTTGTCTTTCCCACGGATACGAATTCTTTCATCCTACATAGTTTTATTTTATTTTTTACCGAGCTCCTTTGCCTGCATACATGTTCTCTGTTACATGTGCTTCGTGTGTATATATTACCACTTGCACACCTCTCTTTGCCACTCTTCTCTTTATATGGGTCTAACATTCAAACACTAAAACTGAGCAGTCACGTGTGTAGAGAGTGACAGTCGGTTCCATTGAAGACATTCCTTGATTATTTTTTCCTGTCACTACGCTTGCTGAGAGTCAGCAAAACTGGACTGAGTTGGAATCATCTGTCACCTTTAGGCTGTGCATAGTCCAGCCTTTTGTGGATTACTGCCTGGCTCTGTGCGGGCAAATCCAGGGCAGAAAGTGTCCTGTTAGTTGCCAGGGCACAGGGTCAGAGAGTGACTTTGCACTGCCCAGCCACGGAAGGCAGCCCGAGGCTGCTGTGCTTCACCCTCCCTGTCATGTCAATGTGAGGGATGGAAAGTGTTCTAGAGTCTCACTGGACAGGGGGACTGGTGAGGGCTCCACATGCAGACTCAGCACATGGGAGTGTTTGCTTCAGGATATAATGCAAAAGCAGCATTGCTGTGCTCTGAGAGCAAACCAGAGGATGGCTGAGGACTTAAGCATGCTGCGCACGACAGCATAGATAACACCAGAGCTATTATCTTCTTTTGACTGATCTGAAACAAAAATACCACGCGAGAGATTAATTCAGGATTTACTGGAAGCACAAAGCAGATTTTTTTAAAAAGAGAAGATAAGTTATAAAAGTGACCCGTCCCATTGGAGCATTTTAAGGCTTTATTTCTTTATGTCCTTCTGCATTTGCAATTATTCTGTTTGCTCTCCACAGGTTGCAGCATTTCTCTGTATAGGTTTTGCTTTGATATAAACATCTATAAAGAAAGGGCTGGCCAAATTTTCCCTTAACATTTTAAAGCAATTATGCTTTTAGTACTGTATTCATTTTTTTACCATTAATTTTTTTTGTGACACAAGCCTTGGTCCTATACAAATGTAACTTATGTATGAAGAATTAAAAAAACTAGCATAGATCTACTTATCCCAAAACCATTTTACCAAACTGCCAGGAAACTACTGCCAAGCTTTTAATGAAAAATGTACTCATTGTAATACAAAGGATATTATGAAATGAAGTGGTACTTCTAAATAATATAGTGGCTGAGGATCAAAGAAGTGTCCAGTTCCCAACTTCAACTTCAATTTCTTTAGAGAAGTATAAAACAGTAGTACATTATATATCTTTGCCACATTCATGAGCCACTTATATAGAGGACTTAATAGTTGGAGTGAACTCTGTATGTCTTCTGGGTCTTGAGCACACTAATTCAGCATAACTGAATATTTGTAGCCTACTGGATTTTGACCAGTCTGGCATTTTCTTAGTAAGAGGAGCCTATGCATTTGTTTATTATTTGTTCTTGTAGTTTGTCCTTCACCAAATGGACCCCAGGGCAGGTTGCAAAAATATTGCAATTAAAATGAATGCAATCTACAGTAATATAATAAAATAAAAGCACAAAAACAAAATCAAAAGAACAGAACAGCAGTACAGAGCAGCAATGCACGAAAGGGGGAGGACATCCACTCCATCAAAGTCCTGGGTAAAGAGGCACCTCAGAGGGGAGATCATTCCATAACATGGAGGCTACCGCAGATAAAGGTCTCTCATGATGTGCCATCACAACTGAGGGTGGCAACAGCACCAGCAGCGACTCCACAGCTGAACTTAACAACTCAATGTGGCAAGAGAAACTCCTTCAGAAATCTGGGCCCCTGGTTGTTTAGGACTTACTGTGTCAACATAAAGACCTTAAGTTGGACTCAGTAGCTAATTGGCAATCAGTTCAGATCTTTCAAGGCCAGCGTAATATGTGTCCAACCAGAGACATTCTTCACTAGTTGCAGCTTCTAAACTGTCTTCGTGTTCAGTGTTAAGGCAGCAATCCTAATTCCACTTACCTGGCAAAGCCCTATTGAATTCCATAGGGCTTAGTGCTAAGTAGTCAGGGCTAGGATTGTGCTGTGATTTGAGATTTAACCAGGTTGTTGCTGGCCCAGATTCGTAACCAGTGCACTATTCCACTTCTATGAAGTGTTTCATAGAATCATGAATGGTCTTCAAAATACTCCTTTATAGACTCCAAACATGTTACCACTTTTAATATGGCCCTCTGGGCCAGGCAGTTGGGTTTGTGAGCCATTTTAATTGTACATGGTGGTGATGATTTTGATTTTGCAAATGCCCCATAGTGATGCTAGTTCATGGGTATCGTGGATAACTAAAATGGTAGGCAGTTCACAGCTGCCCACTATAGCCTGAAACATTACCACTGTCACCTCCAGTCCAGCAGTAGGTAAGTCTGCTGGGGTGGGGCTACTGATTGGGGGGGGGCTCATAAGATGGCTGTATAGTGGGAACCCTCAAACATGTCCTCTTCAGCACCTCCTTCTCTAGAAAGTACAGCTATTACCTCCCCACCCCCAAGGTTCATATTTATTTCGGTTTCGATTTTGCCAACTTTGGCTTCATAACAACATTTTTAGTTAGTTGGTTTCTGTGGCTCACCAAACTAGGGTTTATCGTCTTCCTGAGGAGAAGACTAAGCCAAAAATGCATCATGAGAAATGTAGTTATCTTTAGGGGACATTGATTTCTGTAAAAGAGCAGATATGGTTATTGACTTCTGTTAGTGAATGAAAAGTTCAAGTGGTGCACACACACACACACACACACACACATGAAAGCTTATACCCAGAACAAACTTAGTTAGTCTCTAAGGCGCTACTGGACAATTTTTTAATTTTTTAATTTGTTTTACTTCTGAGTAGGTATGTCTAGGATTGTGATGTAGAACAAATACCCCAAAGTGTTTCAAGATACATGTTCTAAAAATATTGCAAGTTATGAAAATGGCGAAGTTCAGAATATATATATATATATATATATATATTCAGATTTTACCTACTGAAATGGAACTGTGATTCAAGCTTTTGATGCTATTTTTTCTCTGAGATGCTCAGAATGCAGCAGTCTGTTCTAGAGAAATATTTAAAAATGGCTAAGCATAATATAATGCAGCATGATTTAAAAAAAAAATACCCCAAATTTGATAAGGTGGCAGCATTTTAAGAAATAATATTTCTTAAATATTATTGGTGGCAGTATTTAAGAAATAATAAAAATTTAACAGAAGTTAATATTAGCTATTATTGTAGAAAGGAAACACAATACATTGGTAAGAAAAATACATTTTTGATTATCGTATTTTTAATTCTGGCTCCCCATCTACTCTTTGTGCTTGTTTCACAGGAAATCTTATCCCTTTTCTTACTTTTAATATGTACTAGAACGAGGATACTGTAGTGTTCAAGCTTGTTTGCCAGCTGACTCATTAATGAGTGTCAGTTTATTCAAAATGTTCATGGTGAGCTTATATTAACAATGCTTTTCCTGCATCTAATTAAAGTACAAAGTACATTCTAAACTGCAAACAATATATATTTAATTGCATGGTCTAGAAAGGAAATCTGCACTAAGCTACCCCAAATGAACCCGGCCATCAGCGCAATACAAATGCACTTTAGTAAAGATGAAAAATATAGTGTTTAAGGATAATTTCTTTGCATAATACGTCCAAGAAATAGCTGGATAGCTGGTAAAACACATTCTTAATTTTACTAGTGTATTGGCTGAAATTGATTTTTCATGGGGGTGGTATTTTTCTTTTAAAATACCATAACCTGCAAAGCAGTGGTAAAGTTTGTTCCAAACACGATTCTGAATTTTTGTCCTCAAGGCTAATTTCTTATTCTTACTGACTGGCCCTAGTTTTGTCAGAAAATGCCATGTAATGGTTGTGATCAATGTGTTTATTTATGCATTTTAAAGGTTGCATTAGGCATTAGTGGGGGGTGGGGTGGAGCCCCCCTCCAAACACTGGTGTCCCTGCTGCTTACCTGGAAGGAGTTCCGGTGGCGGCAAGGTTGGGGTTGCATGGATATACGGTAATAGTGGCAGCAACACCAGTGCTGGGAGGGCAGCTCCACCCCATCACTACTGACATTAGGCTCACATTGGGTACTGTTATGAGTTGGGGGGGGGAATAGGCTGTAGGCCTGTAAAAGTAAAGGGACCCCTGACCATTAGGTCCAGTCGTGACCGACACTGGGGTTGTGGCGCTCATCTCACTTTATTGGCCAAGGGAGCTGGCGTACAGCTTCTGGGTCATGTGGTCAGGATTACTATGCTGCTTCTGGCGAACCAGAGCAGCACACGGAAACGCCATTTACCTTCCCGCCAGAGTGGTACCTATTTATCTACTTGCATTTTGACATGCTTTCGAACTGCTAGGTTGGCAGGAGCAGGGACCAAGCAATGGGAGCTCACCCCGTTGCGGGGATTCGAACTGCCAACCTTTTGATCGGCAAGTCCTAGGCTCTGTAGTTTAACCCACAGCGCCACCTGCGTTCCTAAGCAAAGATTCTAATTGTGGAAATAGGCAGACAAGTATCTTGGTAATGGTCCTCTAAGTATGGGCCCTTAGGGTAACAAAGGAAGTAGCCCTGTGCTACACGACAAATGGATGAGGACCCTCCCCTCAACTTGCTGGTAGAAAGACAAAGGGCAGAGTTGAGAGTTAAGTGAGCTAGAAACCTGGAAGCAAACAGCAGGTTGGGAAGCCAGGGAGTCAGAGGCATGCCTAATAATAATAATAATAATAATAATGTAATGGATTATTATTATTAATAATAATACCTGCCCATCTGATTTGTGCTTGTATCCAAGGCTGGTGCTATGGGAGAAGCAAGACTCTTTTAGGGTCTTAAGGATATAAGTATATATGTGTAAATAAACCATATATCCTAAAGACACTGCAGTTTTCAGTGTGCCTCATTTATAAAAGGAAACACGGACCCTGGGTAAGCTCCTGGAAAAGTAGCACTGGTTAGAATGATCTTGTGGCTGGAAAGTCCAGCAGGATCATGCTCTGAAGTGGTCTTTGCCTGCCTCCCTGAAATCTTCCTCTGTGTACACAGTTGATGGTAGATGGCCCTATTATTATTATTATTATTATGGGGGTGGGGTGGCGATGCCTCAGAAGGGGGCATTCTGGGAAATCTACATGTGTAGTTTCCAACCTTTTGTCTTCCTTACCCCTACAAAAATCAAAGAAAAAAAGGAGTCAGAAATCTGACTTAATGGCAGTATAGAGGACCTGTAACTAAGAAAAGCAGAGTAGAAGATGGACAAGGGGCTTTTAAGGAAGGAAAAATTCAGAATGAATGTTTATTTTGAGAGGTAAATAGTAGCAAAGCTGTGTCCTGGCATATGTGTCTGTCGGTTTTTACATGTGCCTTATAGATTTGGGCATTTTGGCCATACATCCTAACCTGGATTCCCTAATCAGAGGCTTGATAGATGTTTAGAATTAGGGTTTTTTCCCCTTTTTTTACTGCGCTTCACTTTTACTGGTTATGTATTATATAATCACACAATGAGCTCTTTCAGACACCAAGTTCTTTCTTGGACTGCCTCTTTTGCTGCAAGTGCATTTAGGATCACCATTCCGGGAATCACTAAACAAAAGTGACAGGGTTCATTTTCCTTACTCGAAGGGACTTTCAAATCTGTGCAAACTTTTAAAAAATGTTATGAAGACTATTTCCCTAATCTTTTATACTGGCTGAAGAATTGGTTTTCCAAGTGTTAAACCAACGTTTGTGAGCTCAAAAGTGTTATTTGGAGGGCTTTCTTATGGCTGTAACCTGGTGAGCATTTTGAGCTACATTTGGGGGGGGGGGCAATAATAGAAGTCTAGACTGTACATGTTCTTTCCACAACATTTTGTATCATATCAGTTTTGTCACCTGTGTAAAATGCTCCATTCTTAATGATGTGTGTTACACCTTGATTTCTTGCCCTTTTTTGCGGTCTGGTCTGGTCTGTACTGTACTTTGTTCTGGCACGGTTCTGGCTCACTGTTTGTCTATTTTCTCTTGAATCTGGGGTGTCTCCTCACAATGTTTGGGTTCTCATAGTCATGCATACGCATAGTCTTTTAAAACCTTATGTGGGGGGAGATTGTATATTCCTCCTTGCATTAACATGAAAGTGATGCATGCATGCTACAAGGAAACTGCAGAATCAGAGCCTGTTTCCATTACCATGGGGAAATGTTGTATGCCATGAAGAATGGATAAAACCATCTATGGGGACACTTAGAGAGTACTCAGGAAGTGTTAATCATGTGGCACATTCATTGTAGTGATGACTGGAAGTTGGGCAATATGGGCACAGCTTGTTTCCGAGACATGGGGTTCTGGTGGCAGTCCTTATTTTACACAGCAAATGTGTTCCATGTGCGTACACCACTGTTTCTCATGGCAAACATGTAACATATTGACTACATATACTCATGAAAATATTTCTGGGGCCCCTGCTATGGTTTTGGGTCCCAATATGCATGCAGATGTTTAGATATGTGAAAAACCTTTTTAAATGCACAGACATCCTTGATAATCAAAGTGTGGAACAGAGACATACTCTGTGGTTTCTATCCCAATTCGAAATCCATGCTCCACAGTTTCTCATGTGTCATCATTTCTACAAAGAAAGTGTCCAAGCCTACCTACAT
This sequence comes from Podarcis tiliguerta, assembly GCF_965153285.1. NCBI lineage: Eukaryota > Metazoa > Chordata > Lepidosauria > Squamata > Lacertidae > Podarcis > Podarcis tiliguerta. Next base: position 33,427,407 of record NC_139540.1, on the reverse strand, counting down.
TTGCATAATCTCCACAATCTGATTCACTTCATTCTTTTTTTGTCCTGTCTCCAAAATTGCCTGTAGTACAAAGAATATCCTGATGTTCATTCTGGTCAGGGTAACCATATTGTACATTTTCCTCCAGCTGGAAGCTGGAAAAACTGTGACATGGAGGCAGAATGCTTAAAACAGTATCAAATACCCCCCCCCCCATTATATCTGTGGTCACTGATTTGGTTCACGTTACATTTGCTTATGGGTGGTGGTGACTAGAGCTACTAGTTTGAAGGTAAGATGCCCCCAGTCATAGGCTGGAATAGCAAAACACAGTGTATCAAAATAACATGAAGCAATGAAAATACTTACTTTCGTTCCAGTAGTTCTTAGGATAATATTTCACAAAGCTATACGGCTGTCAAATAGTTAACCTGACAGATTTGTGTCTGTGATTATGTCCTGTGAAAAGGCAGATTTCCTCACCTGTGGGAAACGGGAATTATGACTGAGATCAGTAATTTTGTCTGCAATGATCTTTCCTGATTGCTAAATCAATATAATTAGTTTTGACTACAGATTCCCTGCTGTATAGATCCTTGATGAAATGTAGGTTCTGCTGATATGAAATAGTATCTTACGTCTCTCTGAAAATGAATTTTCATGTCATTCTAAGGCTACAGGCTTGGGCTTTTGGGTAAGAATCTAATATTAGAGTTTCCCCATATGGTAATGAAAACTATGCATTCTAGTCATGCTCAAAGTCAGGAATTCAAATCTGTATATACCGTATTTTTCCGTGTATAAGACTATATTTTTTCCCAAATTTTTGAAGTTTAAAATAACGGGTCGTTTTATACATGGATAGTGCATAGTGCATTTTCTTAATTTTTAGTCCCCCAAAATAGGGGGCATGTTATACATGGAAAAATGTGGTATATAAAAATCCTATTGTGGCAGTCGGAGCCTAATCATGCCTGCTCAGAAATAAGCCTGATCTGGTTGCAGTTTACTTCCAAAACTGTGCCATTAAGTCAGATTTGTGGCTCCTTTCTTCTTTGATTTTTGGAGGGTTAGGAAAATGCTCTGCAAAAAAAGGCTGTAAATCTCACAATTGAAAATATCATTGAGTTGCAATTTCAGCTCTACAGCGCCATCTGGTGTCACAGTGTTATAATGCATTTTTACTAATGTAGCTAAGTCCTCAGCAATTATTATGCACATATACCACATCTTCCCATGGCTACTATTTGTATTGTTTTGAAATAAGCACACATTTCTAGTAATTTCTGGTTTGGCCCTAAATCCCATTGAGTCCAGTAGGGTTTAATGATGTGTAAATAAATATGCATAGGGCTGCAGCATAATGTCTTCTTAGTAAACTGTGCAACATTTTAAGATATAGTAAGCCCACAATTTATGCAAGGGTTACATTCTGGAGGTTGCACCTAAAGCCAGAATTGTGTATATTCAAAACACATTGGGTTCAATGGTGGAGGGGATTGCCAAAGTAATTTCCCCCAGAATTCCGCCCCCTTTTAATTTTTTTACCACACGCATAAAGCTGAATGCACACAAGTTAAATGTGTGTAAGTTGTGGGCTTACTTTATAGTCAATAAATATGTGAGCATGTATCACAGTATTTTTTCCTTGGCAATAGGCTGTACTGGCAGCTTACCTGAACTTGTTAAGAAAGGTAGCATTCTATTTATTAATGAAAATGACTTATATGCTGCCTTTCCAATATAAGAGTGTTCAAAGCAGCTAAAAACATTCAGAGAACAAAATAAAACAATCATAACAATTAAAGGAATTGGAATAACTTAAAACAACAAAAACAGGCTGTATGGCACATAAATGCGGTAAATAACATATCAGAGCCAGCATAAAGGGGAATTGTTGCTATAGTTCAAAATTATATATATACAGTGTGTGTGTGTGTGTGTGTGTGTATATATATATATATATATATATATATATATATAACCACTAAGGCATTTTACAGTGTTGACTTGTACCATGTTTTGTGTTAAGGTGTACGTTCTTAAAAACAGAGCTTTTAGTTGTTGCCTTTTTTAAAAAAAAGGACAGAATCTAAAAAGGCTTTGTACAATCACAGGAGAAAACAGTGCACACAGCTAAATTTTCTACTGCAGCCGTTTTTAGTGCCGAAGAGATTTGATGCTGCTGTTTTCTATTTCATATATACTTTGGATTGGGGTGAAGCAAGGCTTCTAAATCCTCTTTTTAAATACTGGTATAGTGCATTTGATATTTCTGAAGTATACTTAGAATCAAGATGAACCTAGGGGTATTATTGAAGGAAGCTGCTCGCTCAGCACCTCTATAGAAATCAGGCCATCCACCTTTTCGCCAGCAGAATTTGCATTGCTGGGCCAGCAGGTATATGCTTAAGACCGCCCATATTGATTGCGCTCTCTCTCTCTCTCTCTCTGTATTTGTTTTGTCCAATAATACATAAATCGCAAGGTGAAGGTGCTAAGCTTTCCTGCCTTTGCAGCTTAGCTCCCTGCAACTTCATACAGTTTGCATGAAGTCTGCAATAAACCAAGAATCGTGGCAATAAACCAAGAATATCTGATCAAGCTTTTAGTCATAATGGGATTTGTGTGTTTTAAATTAAAATATTTACTTAAGCATTCCAATGTATAAATAAAACAGTATCAACTTAGGCTGAAGTTTCCACCTATGTGGAGGCAATCTTTAGAAATCATCTGGACTTTCTTGCAAGCAGTAGCTTTGATCCAGTACCTTTGGTGTTGGTGCATAAATTCCCATTTATGTGAGAGCTGCTGTGTTTGCTTCAGCATTGAGGAATAGTCTGTATCAAGGCTGTACTGTGTACTCACAGCAAAGGAAGGAACTGTAGCAAGTATAGAATTTATGATTTGCATGACAAGTTCTAGGTTCAATCCTTGGCATTTCCTAGCAGGGCTAGATAAGATATCTGTCTAAACCACTGGAAAGCCTATGCCACTAAACCTTGATTTAGCATTCTGTGCGGTCACATATCTGAACGCTCCTCTCTCCTTTCTAGTCGTCCCAGGCTGCTGAGAAGGCAAATAAGCCACAATTCAGTTTCAGTTCAACCAGTTCCTCGATTTTAACCAGGAATCTTGTTTTAAGACACTCTTTAACCAATTGCAAACTAAGGCAATTTCACACCATAGGTTATGATGCTGAAATTAGTTTTAAACTAGTATTGCTTTGTGTATAACAAGAAGGCAGGAACCATGTAAAGCAAAACTTCTCCCAGCCAGGGGTAAGAGGAGGTTGCAGCACTCACTCACTGTCACAGAAAATCATGTACGTACCACTAAACCATGGCTTAGCATTAGGTGTGAGCTGGTTAGGTGTGCGCAATATACTGAGTTAGATAGAGCAATGGTATGGGCTTTGTGGTCTAAACCACAGAGCCTAGGGCTTGCCGATCAGAAGGTCGGCAGTTTGAATCCCCGCGACGGGGTGAGCTCCCGTTGCTCGGTCCCTGCTCCTGCCCACCTAGCAGTTCTAAAGCACGTCAAGTGTAAGTACATAAATAGGTAGCACTCCGGCGGGAAGGTAAACTGTGTTTCCATGTGCTGCTCTGGTAATCCAGAAGCGGCTTAGTCATGCTGGCCTCAGACAGTCATGCTGTCTGAGGACAAACGCCGGCTCCCTCGGCTTATAGAGCGAGATGAGTGCCGCAACCCCAGAGTCGTCTGCGACTGGACCTAATGGTCAGGGGTACTGTTACCGTTATGACTCAATATAAGGCAGCTTCCTGGGTTTTAGTTCCCATAATTGAAGCAGCCCTGTTCACACAGAGGTCATAGAATCATAAAATAGAATTGGAAAGGACCCCAAGGGTCATTTAAGTCCAACTCCCTGCAGTACAGGAATCTCAGCATGCAATCTCCCATCCAATTTGAATCCATATCGGACCCTGCTTAGCTTTGCAAATGTGCTAGCAGTTTTATTGCTGCAATAGGTCCTATGCATATATTGTATAATAGCTTTGGATTTGAACAAATGTATTTAAGGCTGAGATACAAGAAGGTGGCAGGCAGAATCCAGGACATCTTATTTTTACCATGCCTCTCTGTCTTCCTAACCTCCTATTCACTGAATGAGTAGGACCTGAATTTTTAAAAGGATAGTTGGCTTTTTTTAACCTCATGAAAATGGAAATCAATGAAACACTTAAAGAGGAGGAGAAGTCTGCAATATTCACCTGAATTGCTATTGGTTTTCTTATTGTAGGATTAATGAGGTTTTATTTCTAATGTGCAATTCAGTTCTGAAACAATTTACATTTTAAGTCTTTCTTGGTTTATCACTTGCATCTGCGATTATTTTTTGGAAACAAAATGTGTGAGAGAGACACAGAGAGGGGACTATCCCTGTGGTAATTTTTTAATTAGCTTATAGAAGCCATAAGCTTAATATTTCTTTTTTGTTCATGAAATGGCTCAATCCTATATGCACTTAGACTCAATCCACTTAACTAATGAAATCAGTGTCATTGAACTCAGTGGGACTTACTTCCAAGTAAATTAGGTTGCTGGTTTTTGAAGAACTTCTGAGAAGATGGTTTTTGAGAAGAAGCTGCATAAATCCTCTACAACCCACAATGCTTCCTTTTAAAAATACAATAATGCATTATGGTGGCCTTTACACCGCATTGTGGATCTGTAAGGGAGAGCATTTGCAAGCATAACAATTGTTTATGTGATATGGCCCCGCTGTCAATATAAAACCAGATATAAAGATTACTATACTGGTGTCATGGGTTATAAGATCAAGCAGTAAATATTTCTGTGAGGCAGAAAAATTACTGATGGAAATCAGTGACTGGATACTTAGTGAAGCACTAATATAGGCTGAAGGGCTGTGGTGGAGTTGCTGCCATTTACAAAAATGATGTCTCTTGTCAGGAAGCCAGTGCACCTGGGGGTTCGTACCTGGTGTTTAGCTGAACTTGTTGGTTCACCCACACCACTGCCTAACTGCCTTCCTGTCAGAATTGACAGAGACAGTCTTAGGGATGTTATAGGAGAACTCCCCAAGTGAAGTGATTTTATTGTAGGACATATATTCCGAGGCTGTGTTGATAGGATCAAATTGGGACTTTGTGCCTACAATGAGAATCATGTGGCTGTTTTCGTACATCACTAGCCCAACACATGCTGCAGGTTACATTCCTGTTCTGATTCTTTCCCAGAGTGGATTGGGTATGGTTCTGTAGCTGGGTGTGTGTGATTGTAACACTGTCATCATGGATAGATCACTTCCGGATGAGGTTTGATTTGATGGTGACTGTAGGGATGGTTCATCCCTGAATACTTACTGGTTAGCATGTCTGATATTCCCACTGAAGCTCTGATCCCACTATAAAATGCCCCAATGTGCTCTTTCTTGCACTGCACAGCCCGAGGTATGCCTTGGTTTTCCAGTGAGCTTTGAACAATGAAACAAGTTGGGTGATGGCTCAAGCTCAAATGGCAGAAGTCTCACAGTGAGAGTGATAAAACACAAATAAGAGCACATAATTGTACCCACTATGTGGCTGTGGTGGCAATACTTGCATCTGGCAGAGCTTTTCAGAGTGGTAAAGAAGCTAGTGACTTCTGGATCACAGCCAGCAACAGCAGAACCCTCTGAAGCCTACTACAACACATCTGCAAGGCATTTCAAGGATAACGTTGCTTGGCTTTGCTCTGACCTTGACACTACTATTAATATAGTCTCTGATGACATGTCTAGAGAGCCATCTGGTCATGTTCTCTGGGATCAGTTTCACTTACTGTGACTTGAGGGTAAAGTGAAGATACTTGTAGGGAGTTGGTCAACTGCTCTACATGCTCTCAGTCTGTCATTCCTGACTTGTAAAGATATAGGGGGCTGGAGATGGCAAATGCCTCAATGCAGGAGAAGGTAGATACATCTTGATTTAAAGACCTACCAGCCAATTGCTAATGCCCCCTTTTGGTGCAATGTTATTACAAAGAGTGTGATAGCTATGCAATTGCAGAAGTACTTAGATGAAACAGATGGTCTTGAATCATTACAGTCTGGCTTTTGGCCTGATTTTGGTGTTGAGACATGCTGATTGATGAGTTGTATTGGGAGAGAGACATGGGATGTGCAATCTTGTTGATTCTTCTTGATATTTCAGTGCCTTTTGATACTGATAAGGATACCATGCTTTTGATAAGCATGGTATCCTGTTAGAGTGTTGGGGGTTGGAGCTCAGTGAAACTGATTCTGCTTCTAGCTATAGGCTACCTCCAGAGAACACCACTGGGAGACTTCTGCTTGGCCACATGACAGTTTTGCTGTGGGGTCTTGTCCCATGCTGTCTCAAGTGCTACTCAACATCTATCATATATGAAGCAATCTATGAAGCTGTATGCAGTCATCAGGAGATTTGGAGCTCAGTACCATTTTGCTGGTGAAGCTCAGTTTTACCATTTTGTATACCGTCTGAACCTGATGAAGCTGTGCTCTTGTTGAACCAGTGCCTTGAAGTGGTAATGGGTTGTATGGAAGCCAGCAGACTGAAGCTGAATCCTGACAAGAATGAAGCTCTCTTGATGGACAGTTCTCATGTCTGGCAATTGGGGCAATTGGCTTGTTCTAGAGCAAGTTGTACTTGACTTGAAATAACAGGTACATAGTAGTGTAGTGGTGCTCCTGGGCGCAACTTTGTCACTTGAAGTACATGTGACCTTGGTCACTAGGAGTGCCTATTTCCAGCTGTGGTTGGTTTGCCAGTTATGGCCATTCCTGAAACGAGATAGGCTGGCCACAGTTTTGCACACTTCCTACCTTGGCTACCATATGTGCTCTATGTAGGGCTAGCCTTGAAGATGATCTGGAAACAGCAGCTATCTGGAACCCATATTTTCGTGGATTCATTCCAAGAACCTGCCATACGATTGTCCTACAGATTTAATTATGGAGGAGCGAAAACCCTGAAATCTTAGATGCGAGTGGGGAATAAAGCTTGGTCACATGTTTACAACTTCTGAAATGGAACTGGCAACTGCCACTAGTGGCCTGATATGCTCCGCTGTACTTCTGCTGTAGCGGCGCTAGCTCGCTGCCTTCTGGAAATCGGAACTGGCAGAGACCTTTACAGATGCCCTTCTCTTAAAGCAAGAAGGAACGAAGCATTTGATTACCCCCAGCCCAGGTGCTCTTTGTCTGTTTCTCTGTTTCTCTTTTATAAGAGAAAGAAGGTCAGACTGGAGAGGCAGCAACCATAACACATTGCTATGTTCTTCATCAGAGAAACATACTGGTGTGCTGTGGCTGCTCCAGTCTGAGATAATTTCCCTCTCTTTTCCTGCTGTGTGTGTGAGAGAGATGGAGAGAGCACACAAACTGAGCATCCACAACAAACTGCTCTGCTTCCTAGGCTGGGGAAATGCGTGAATGCTGAGACCGCACTCTTATCATTGCATCTGCTTACCTGGAAAACAATAAAAGGAATGGTAAAAGGGCTGGAGGTAGACCGTTTTATAGCTACATTGCCTACTGTAAATGAAATATTGAACTCTATTTCAATAGCCTGTAAGCAAAGAGGTCCTTTGCAAAAGTAAAGCCTTTGTGAGCAGGTATGAATTTAGTAGGTTTCTTAATAGTGCCACAGTTAGGTATGGATGTTGGAAAAGAAAAACATTCAAAAGAGGCAAGATTAGAGTACTGAAAAATATCACATTTATGAAAGAAGCAAAAGGAGGTAACTCAGAAACCAATTTGCAGAATAATGCAGTACCCTTAAAAAGCATGTGGGTGGTGGTTTTGAGAAAAGAAAAATCAAATATGTGAATGACACCAATGAGGAAAATCAAGGGAGAAGGAGTGTTGATGAAGATTACATTGCTATTCAGAGTAATAAATTGGCAAGTAAAGAATTCAGAAGCGAATCCTTCCTGCTTTAATGAGGGCAGGTACAGCGAAGCTGCCAGGTTGTTTCTGATAGAGGGCAAAAAGATTACCCTGAACATTTTGTACATTTGAGTCTGAAAGATATCCAGTTAGTTATTTCACTTGTAGATATTTTTTTCTGTCTCAGATGAAGGAAGTTATATAACTAACTTTGTAAAATTTTAATGCAATTTCAAGGGTACATTAACCAACTGAATGGTAATGGAACATTGAACTGCTATGTTAAGGTGGTTGTTGGGAGAGTGTAGCATCACAGGGAAGTCCCAGCAGTGGAGGCTTGCGGGATCCGTTCCAAGGAGATGTTACATGGTAGTATTGATTGCTAATATGACAGCCATTGCCCCTTCTGTATATCCCACAACATTGTGAAAGTTCATAAAGTTGTTAGAGACATGGGATTTGTCTACCTGCCGCCCCCCCAACGTAACGCTGAGCTCTCAAAGTAAACAATAACAGATAGCATGATGAGGCAGTGTTGCTCCCCTGATCACCTGGCAGCTGAGTCACTGCTGGTTACTGAGGGAGGGGGGCAAGGCAGTGGGGTTGAAGCCAACAATGGCGCAGGGTAGCGAGAGGATGGTTGGTGAGGTCAAAGGGGAGTGCAGAGGGGTGGCTTGGGTGAGATGAAAACCAAAGAGTGAGTGGCTTTGGTGAGATGGGGTTGGTGAGCAAATTGAGCAGGGGCAACCCTTAGTAAATAAACATTTCCCTAAATTCCCATATTGCAGGGTGCAGCATATTTGTAGACAATGTATGTACATCACCAGTTGCCTATACAGTGGTACCTCAGGTTACAGATGCTTCAGGTTACAGATTCTGCTAACCCAGAAATAATACCTTGGGTTAAGAACTTTGCTTCAGGATGAGAATAGAAATTGCACAGTGGTGGTGTAGCGGCAGCAGCGGGAGGCCCATAGCTGTCAACCTTTCCTTTTTTTGGCGGGAAATTCCCTTTTCCCACTGCTATCCCTGATTGTTAGATATCCCGTAGACTGTCCCTGGGACAGGTGAGGCTGCTGATCCCTTATTTTTGAGGCTGCTGATCCCTTATTTTCAAATCTGAAAGTTGACAGCTATGGGGAGGCCCCATTAGCTAGAGTGGTACCTCAGGTTAAGAACTGTTTTAGGTTAAGAACAGACTTCCAGAACAAATTAAGTTCTTAACCCGAGGTACCACTGTAAAGTATGTTTGTGAGTGTGTGTGTGTGTGTGTATATATATATATATATATATATATATATATATATATATATATATAATTTATCTTACACATTCTGTATCCCACTTTTCAATGTAAAACCACATCAAGTGTTTTTGTACACTATGGTGGAATTATGGAATTAAGAAATCCAGTAGGTTGATTTGTCTTCATGCATTTAAATACATGCATTTAAATACTGGGGGTTTTTTTTGGGGGGGGAGGGAGAACATGTTCATTTCATGGTTAAAATATATATTATTTTAGTTAATTCATGAAGTACATAGAATTTTCTGGTTGCCGAACAGATGCTAAAAAACAAGGCAGTCCTTGCCCATAGGCTTACACTCTGATAGGCATAAGTGGGACATGGCCCCACTTCTTGTATATTGTTATAATGACTAGTTGTGATGGAGTAAAAGAGCTCAAAGGCAGCTGGTCATCTGAGCCGATGTGGGACCACTTCTCCCTCTGCTGCAGTCAGGCAGAATGGCTCCTAATAGATGGATGACAGCTCAGGAAGAGAAAAGGAGCCAGATGACAATTGGTAACTCTCTCCACATCTGTTTACTGCAACTAGGTGAAATAGTTATTTTTATTTTATTTTAGTGGAATACCAACATTTCAATGTGTACTTTTTAATATTTGTAATCCACTTTATTATTCTTTATCACGTGCTATCAGGAAAAGGACTCAGAATTTGGGAAGTGGGTGGGAAAGAAGACAACATAACTGTGGGTTGTGGGAAGTGAGAGAAAAAATACATTTTGTAACTTTAGAATGTGACTGGAAATATATGGCACTCTTTTAAAGAAAAGATTGTAAGCACTGGCTTTATTTCCAACTTGCAATAGAAAATAAAAACTTGAGAGGAATAGTAAATGAGTTACTAGTTAGCCTACAGATCAATACGGCAATCACACTGGTTCTTATTTGCTCGTTTGCGCACAATGAAGGTGGCAAAGATTAATGAACACACTCCTGTTGCCATTTATCTTGCACCCGCACATGCCTGTCATCTAAAGCCCACAAAATCAGCCCACGCCATCCCCCTGATTACTTGGGCTCATATTGCTGTGTATTAAACTGTCTTGTAAATTATCATCAGTCCTACCACCTGAGCTGCTGAATCCAGTGCAGCAGTTTCCAGATGATCAAAATTGTGTGATTAATTTATGGACTGTAGTCCAAACTTTTGTTTAACTCTGTGCACACAAAAATCTGTATGTGTAGGATGTGTAGTTCAGATATTTATAAGAATGGGTCATCAAAGAAGTAGTATTTGTCTGGTGGAAAGAAAAAGGAGTACTTTAAACTTGGCTTTAAACTTCATGTTCATATGTTTATAATCACAGCACTCTTCAAGATCCGGGGGATATATTGCCTAGGTGCAATCCTATGTTAAGTTGTTTCTAAATTCCTCTGAGTTCAGTGGGGCTTACTCTGAGGTAATTGCATAAAGGATAGCAGGCTAAGGGCCAAACCGTGCATTACATTAATCATGTTTGGGTTTTTTTAAAGTCTGCTCACCTTTTGAAAGAACTGTGCAGTCATACTTTGGGTCCAGATCAGGACTTCACCAAGTATCCTCACAACTGCCTTTTACCCACAAAGATGCTGTTTGTAAGATGTAGTTTGGTCCAAAGTAAAGTGGATCATATTAAACACATGCAAAACCAATAGGTTGTCTCCAACTAAATCATCCTGTCTTACACTTAAGCAACAGAACTCCCCACCCCATCTCCTCACTCCTTGGGCCCTGTGATGGATGACCCTCGCTCCAAAAAGCATGGTCAAAATTAAAGGGTTCAGGAACTCAGACCAGACCAAATTTCATAAAATCATACACAGACTTTACTAAAACAAAACTCTACAAGAGTGAAAAACTCCAAATAATAACACAGATTAAAACAGCTTAGAAGATAAGAAAACAACAAGCACTAGCTTATCCAGCTAATTAATGTAAACGCTTACACTTGAATCTCAGTAGGCTGAGCAATGGAACAAATGCTGTCAAAAGCCCAAATAGACGCTGACCGCTGGCTGGCAAGAGCTCCCACCAATCCAGGTTTTATGGGAACTTAGACCATGGGCGTTCACCTCTTCCACCCAATTACCTTGTGACACCGGCCTTGAAGCCTTAACAGAAGACAACTGTAGGTGAGCTCATTATTTCCGAGGTTCTAACCCATTGCCATAAACCAGTCTTAAAGAGGCAATATCACCATCGGCCCCTGCCTGCAATTTGCTCTAGAAGGTTGGGGGAACTCACAGAACAGACTTGCATGGAGAGAAAGTTCTGTTACACAAGCAATTTCTGCTCCTTTCACAAATGGAACAACTATGTTGGATACCACTGACAATCTCCTCTAAAATAGGCTTTGATTAATGTGCGCTATTAATTATATTTTAATCTCCTACCATTACAAGGTGATTTTAAAAATACTTCTTTGATTTTATGATTTTTAAGGAACTGATGACCAAGCTGATAACAGAGACTCCTGACCATCCAATCCCGTTTCTCATTGACCACCTCCAGTCCAAACAGGGAAGTCGTAGTCAGCTTCAGAGGACACTGTCTGGATCTGCTGCTCTCTGGGCAGAAAGTGAAACTTCAGGTATGTAGAAAAATAATTGTATATTAGGGAATTCTCAGTAAGTACCAACCAACAGTCATTCCCCACCTAACCTGGTGCCCTCCAGATGTTTCGGACTGCAATTCTCATTAGTCCCGGTCAGCATAGGCAATGATCAGAGGTGAGCCAGTATGGTGTAGTGGTTAAGAGTGGTGGACTCGTAATCTGGTGAACCGGGTTCGATTCCCTGCTCCTCCACATGCAGCTGCTGGGTGACCTTGGGCTAGTCACACTTCTCTGAAGTCTCTCAGCCCCACTCACCTCACAGAGTGTTTGTTGTGGGGGAGGAAGGGAAAGGAGAATGTTAGCTGCTTTGAGACTCCTTCGGGTAGTGATAAAGCGGGATATCAAATCCAAACTCTTCTTCTTCAGCGATGGAAATGATAATCCAGCAGCACCAGGCTGGGGAAGACTGTTGTACAACAATGCTCATATATTTATTTTATTTTATTTAATGCATGGGGAACTCAGGCTCGTGCATGGGGTTATCCCATATTCTCATCACAATAATCTCTGATGTAGATTTGGTTGTGCCTGATTGTGCCCAGGTCGCATTGTAAGCTTTTTGTTGAGTTAGGCTTTGTATCCATGTTTTCCTGGCTTAACACTGCTGAACATTGATACAGTACATATTATTATTCTTATTCTGTAATGATATTTTATTTATATAGTGCATTGTTGACGAGATTCTAGGATGTCAGAAGTTCCTAATCCTCCCAACTGTAAAATTTAATCTTCGTTCAGAACCAAATTAGGTATGCAGTAGTTTCATGAACAGTGCCTGATGCTTTGCTTCTTACTGAAAAGCAGCTGTGGGATTGTGACATCCCTGGAGCTCTGGCCCCTAGACATCACTGGGTGAGCCAGGGTAACTAGCTGTCTGGTAGCCCAGCTTGTCCCTTGGATACAGACTCATCATAAACTGATCACAGGTAAACACTGCTACTACTTACTGAGTGGTAGGACTCTTCTTAAATTTGCTTGACTGTGCAAATGAAGGCAAGAATGTGGAGTGAGACATTTTACTTTGGAATATACCTGGATCAGAACATATCAAATATTTGAACAGCTAGGTATTGTATTTATTTAGGGATCATAACAACCAGGAACATACGGTCAATAAAGAGTAGGGAATTTTATTGCTACCTAATAAATTCACTTGACACATCATGCTCTCCTTTTCACCACCAACTGTCTTAACCAATGGCCTTTTACCTCTTCTTCCTGTCCTTCTCTACTAACTCCTCCCGCCTGCCACTCACTATGACACTTCCCACCATTCCAACTCCAGAGTGCTTCCAGACTCACTATTTTTAGGTGGGATTCAGTCACACACTGGCAAATTCAGGCTGCACAATTATTGTTGATCAGGAGGTCCTGTGCAACAAACCTGCTTCCCCAAAACATTGGACTTCTTCCAATAAAGAAAGGTGGGGAAATGCCCTGGAAATTATGGGCTAACCCTTGTTTGATGCAACATCATCTAACTTCTCTGTAAACAAATCAGGATGAACGGTCAATGAGCAAGTTGTTTGGAAGCACCCTCAGTCTCCTGCTTCTCTCACCTAATCTTCTTTCACAGGAAGCTGCTCGTTTAAGTGGTGGAATGGGTGTATGATGGTGAAGCCTTCGTCCACTTTCCCCTAAGTGGCTTATGTGTGTGTTGGGTGAAAAGATGTGGGACCCTTGTCTTTTCTCCTGTAAAAGGAAATACACCTTTGGAATAGTGATTTTGGAAATGAGGGAAGATGTTACGAAGCACTCTCCTTTGTTGTTGCTCTGGCTGGTCAGACAGCCTCCTGTAGCTACTTTGCAATTAAAATATATATATCAAAATATTCATGCATTTCCTTTGCAGTGCAGTACACGGCTGACCAGAGGAGGAATAAAGTGGCCACAGTCTCCTTTCTGGAAGTGCACACATTTTGTCACAAGTGAACCGAGTCACAATCTACATGCATATTTTACAGTATACCTTATTTTGAATGAGTTTGTTTTTATCAAGGTATATTTTACATATCTGCCTTAAAAAAAAAAAACCTACCAAGCAAATACAATCTTATTTCTTCCCCCAACAGAAAATAAAGGAACAAGAAGAGATTTCAGAAGCTATGATAAACCCTGGCAGACAAATGCAAAGAAGCCTAAAAAATCAAAGAGTGACCTTGCAGTATCCAACATTTCGCCCCCATCACCAGAGTCCAAATCTTGTAAGCAAATGTATAGCATATTTAATAATGAATGATTTCTTCAAACTTTTACCTTGTGATTCTTAAGAAATGAAATATGACCCAAACCAGGGATTGCACTTTTAAGTTTAAATGTGTCAATATGAAAAACTCTTATATCAAATGTGGGTTGCTTGTCATAATATTATGATATCATATGCACATAATTTGTTTTAAAACATTATATGTGTCATATTCAGTTTTATTTCATTTGTTTCCTGCATGATGGTGTCTCGTGTAGAAACAATTTATGGTTGAACAAATATGTATATTTGAGAAGGGAAAATAATGAGCATGATAAAATATTCAGTTTTAAATATTTAGGAGGAAATATTACTCTACAGCCGCTAGATAAATTTGTAATTGTTTGTAACAGTAGTACAGGATTTACTGTATGGGTGGTAAAAGGTTATTCCTTTCATTGCATAGATTCCAAATACCCAGTACTCTGGCTTCCATCACGGTGTTCCGTTGCGCAAGAAGCGGTTTAGTAATGTTGGCCACATGACCCGGAAAGCTGTCTGTGGACAACACTGGCTCCCTTGGCCTCAAAGCTAATTGAGCACTGCAACCCCATAGTGGCTTTTGACTGGACTTAACTGTCCAGGGGTCCTTTACCTTACCTTTTTACACTTGTAACACTGCAGTACACCTTACATGATTCATTTGTGCATTTGCTTTGCATCCACACATTCCTCATTCTGTACCTATTTTGAGGTATCTAGGAGCATGACACATTTGTTTGGCTGCAGTTAAATTAAGATTAAACCATCAGCTTAGATTCTTGACAACACTGACATTTTTCTCCCTGTACGTATCTTCCGACTCCACTATATAACACAAATGTGCTCATTTGCCATTTTAGTGTAATGAATGCCAACAGAATTTGGGGGTGGATGGGGAATAGGAGTTACCGAATGACTATTTAAATATTTGAGGGGAGGGAATCAAAAAGGGATAACATGAGCAAGTACATTTTTGTTATAAATTGAGAGCATTTTTGTTATGGAATGAGGGGGAAATCTAAAATAACATTATACATAAACCATGACAAATCTAGTGCACTATAGTTACTTGCATTGCATGCTGGGTATTAGGAGATAATAATAATTCAAGTAATAAGACAGGGGTTTTAGCTAGCTTCTATTCTGATTTTAAATGGAAATTGTGATTTCAAATAAATGGTGACTATAAATCCAGTGAAGGTCGAAAGTATTACTAAGGAATTACCCTAATTCTTATTCTTATCTCCCATAAGAAGTTATTACAGTATAGTGATGGCAGACGTAAACAATGAAACTGGTATTCTTAATGGGGGGTTATTATTTTTTGTATGTATGTATGGGGACCTTTGTGGAGGGAGGGGGAAATATATAATTAAAATGTTGTATGAAGGCTGATTCTCCCTCCCCCCTACCACTGGGCTGGGAAGGGAGCTGCAGAAACACTTTTCCCTTCTTCACCACTGGAGTAATTTAAGAGGTCCCAAATCTTGTGAAAGGAACCACTACTCAGAGCCACTGCAAGACTTGCAGACGTCCTTGGCACATTGCCAATGATGGCCACCATCCATGGCAAGGTGGGCCAGATAGGAATTTAGTATTGCTTACATTCAAAAGTGACACTGCTGCCCACTGCCAAAAGCATCTGAAGGTCCAGGGAGGCAGTGAAAGGGACAGTGCCCAGCCTGCCCAGCCTTGGCAAAAGGCCTGCCACTACTCCTCCCTGTGCTAACATGGACTCAGTTTCCTGAGAGTGGGTCCCTTGAGAGTGACACTAGATGACCACATTCTGTTGTTACCAGGGCACTGTAGGTAAAACCGATGACTGCAAAATCCGTTTTGATAGAAATAAAGCTGTGTGATAATTAAAATACTGATGAAGCAAGTTTGGGGAAGACTTTGGTAGCATTGGGAAAGTTGGGTCTTCCATGCAGGCTCATTATTATCAATTTTTCTAATATGAAATAAGAAAAATATACTTCATTTTACTTTAGTGCCAAGATCAGCAGAACACGCCAAATGGGACTGGAGGACAAAATCAGAGCATCATGATTTTGATGAATTAAACCATATTCTTCAAGAAAGTAAGAAGCTGGGTAAAGCCCTGGAGAATCTTTCTCGAAGTAAGTTGATTAATGCTGATGTTATGTGCGTGTCAGCCGTGTGCTGAAAAGGCACGTGGCTGGTCTTAGTTGCAAGAGCACAGATTAGGAATAACTACTAAAGGCAATTTGCCTATGATCCCAGATTCTTCAAACCAAATCTTCAAAAACTCATTTAAAATATAGTTTATGGTGCCTGTAGGGCAGGATTAAGTTTGAATAAGTGTTGCTTATGCACTATTTGAAGCACAGTTGAGAATGTTCAAAGCTATATTGCTTGCTTTTATTCATTTTTAAAAATTGAAAACCTGAACAGATGCCAGAAAATGCAGCGCACTAAGAGCTTTGTATTTCGGTTTCAGGAAACAATGACATGCCTTTTCATTTGATAATAAAATGCACATTTTTATGATTATAGTACCCAACTGAATTTCTAGCAATCACTTCCTGAACATATCTCAGGAAAATGTAATTGAGTTTTCCATGTTTGCATATTTTTTCAGAAATAGTTAATATGACTTACTGAATGGTTGGTTACCCACCCTTGAGTGGCCCTATAGTACACTGTAATTGAAATATAGTAAGCCAACAGATTCTTTAGAATTTCCCTTCTTTATGTTCATCGCTCTGTCAATTTCACAAGTGTATGCCTTCAGTGTAAATTTCTGTGACTGACATTTTAATATACAATTTCTATACATTTTAAGGCAAGCTATTAAAAAAAAATCTAATCTGTGTTGCGTTTGCTAAGTGATACCATTTTTGATCAAATAATGCAATTTGTTTTGTCCATTACATAATGAACAAAATTAAAGTGTTGCCTGAGATTGACACCCTGATCCTAAGCACATTTATTTGGAAGGAAAAAACATGCTTACCTGAGATCTGTTTTCTTTTGTTCATTCCTTTGTCCCATTCCCACTGGCTAGGACACAAACCAGTGCCTGTGCCAGTGGATCTTGGATATTTGCCACCGCTGTGGAGTATATTCCAACATATGGTGACAGAATAGTCCATTGGAGGGGTGGAAATGGATGGTGGGTGTGAATTGGTACATAAGCCAACTCCTTCTAAGACCCCACTCCCAGCCTCTATGCCAGTGTTCTATTACCCTGGCAAAGAAAGGTCATGTAACAAACATAAGATCAATGTCAATATTTTGAGTACAGGTATTATAATTTTCCATATCATTTTACTGCTCTTCGGTGTCTTCCTGTAATACCCATTAGTCCTTCTTGCACCTGTCATTACCATAAAGTTTATAATATTAATAATTAGTGACAGCTATGCACACATTTATTTATTTGTTGCATTTATATATGTGCTTATGCATGCACATACACAATGAACCCTAAATTCCATAATGATATATGAATTCCTAAATTTGTATTAATTTGCGTCGCTATTGTCCCTTTCAAATAATGTACTAGGAGGAAGAATTACATTGTTAGAAGGTGAACTGTGTCCAAATTTGTCCTTTTGCCAAATACTGCTTTGGGTTTCTACTTATAAAGCGGTTTCCTTTTACTCTGTAGTGTGGAGATACTGAGATATCTCAGTAGAGGTAATGAAGACTGTGCTCCATTCTTAAAGAGCTGCTTCACTATATCTTCCTGCATTTCCATTAAAGATAGATTGCACTATATTGTCCAGATACGTTTTTCCAAGGACATGACCAACTGGCCTGTTCTAGAAACTGGGTAAATGCTGCTGTTATTTGGCTGTAGAGTAAACCAATTCTAAAGTCAATGCAACTGTACTGTACAGAATGAGCATGGTTCCGTTTTACTCACATAAGCTAAACTCGCTCTGAAAGATACACCAGCTGTGGTGTATCAAAACCAACATGTTTAATTCAACAGTTAAAGGCATTTAATTCAGCTGTTAAAAGCATGGGATCTTTAGAAAGGCCATCTGCTGGCAATTCAGAAAAATGCATTGCCATAGACTTATTGTTTAAAGTGCAATAAACACCAACAGAATTTGTTTAATTGAGATATCTGAAAGGAAACCAGTAAAGGCAACAGTGCCTTCTTTTCCACCACTGTGATTAGAAATCACCTGGGCTACATTAAAATTGTGGTAGCACACTCTTCCTGCACTTATTTGAAAGCAATAGCTGTCTGGGAGTCAAGTACAAGATCAAGGACTAAGAAATAAAGGCTCTGTGGTTATTCTACTTTCTTGGTCAGACAGTGATGTGGATCTGACCTACAAGCTTTTATATGAGTGGGTGGGAACTGTAAAATAAGCCTATAAAAAAGAATAGGGAATTATTATCTGTTGAATAGTCTTGAATTCCAGAGATTCAGTTTATGAACCACAAGAGCTAAAATTGCCACTTGAGGTCTTTTCAGTGATGACATCACATGCATCCAATTGATATGAAGGAATAAGGTTTTTATTTTGTCAGGAGAGGTGCCACACAGGAGTAAACTAGTTGTAAGTCCTGATTCCATGTCAAATTAGAAAGGGATAAATATAATAATTGGCACAAGTAGGACCTGCCACAAAACCTTTTAGTGTGGTGTGCTTCTGTTCAGAGTTTCAGTCAGCTGTGCCCCGTACTAGGACACTCCATTCCATGAGATCGGATGGAGGAGCTCTCTGGACCCTATGGACCAGAAGCGTTATTCAATGAGGAGACATGCCTTCAGTGTAATGGGCCCAACTTTATGGAATTCCCTCACATTAGAACTCAAGGCAGGCACTGTTCCCTGCTAAGTTTCAGACATCAGGTTAAACCAGTTTTGTTTTAGCAGGTCTTTGTACCATGAATGCTGTCCTAACAATTTATTGAATTTTGTTTTTGCAAGCCACTTTGAGACATATGGTGAAAAGTGGGGTATATAAATTCCTTAAATAAATTTTCTCCTATCACACAGCCAGCATTTCATGATCAGCAGGCATGTTAAACCAACTGGCATGCAGACCACCAAGTATTTTATGGCCATTGAACTGTTCTGTGTGGTTTTTTTAAAAAAATTGTCACTCAGATATTTTTTCACCATAGCGTTTTGTATTTCAGCAAACCTTGAGGCTTTGCTGAGCTTGCTGATACCTCTCTTGTGCATGCGTAAAAACTCAGGGTTTCAGTATTAGAAAAAGAGGAAATGGGTATGTCTGGGGTCCGTTGCTATTCACCATCATTACTGATGGTTTAGATAGTGTGTTGAATATAATTGTATTTTCAGGGAGGGGGGAAATGCAAAATTTAAAATTCAAGGGGTACATCATATTTGTAGACGTACCAAACCAATATTGAGTAGGGTGGTTTTGTCTCTCTTCGTAGCTGTAGCGAGCAGCTGTCTAAGTGAAGAGTGGGCTAAATTAAGTCTTTGGAGCTTGCTTCTGTTTCTAGCTTCTGCAAAACCCACACAACTAGAGATGCCGGGATGTACTTTCATTCCTAAATTAATCTCTACAGGATTAAAAACAGATTATCTGCTGGAAGCAAAGTGTATTTTGTTCGATATATATGTACTTTGTAACTGGAGAGTGGGAAAAAATCCATTAATGGCTAGTGTTTCCACACACACATCGATGTGTTCATAAAATGTTAATTACTGTACTCTGCAGTATGTTATGCTTTTTCCCCACACAAAAGTCAATAAAAGGAAGTCATATAGACTGAAAAAATGGTCAGTGTATTGGCAGTTTTGAAAAACTTTTAAGAAAATAGGAACCCAACATTTGTCTAGTGTGTTTAACAAACTTATACCATATTGATACTATGCATGGATTTTTAGTGTTTAGAGGAAAGATATTAGGCTAGATCCAACTATTTTTATCTAGCTGAAGTTTCCATGAATGGAAGAAAGGTAACTGCTCTGAGGTTTGCACTACAAGAATGTACCTGGATAAACCTTGGGTTTATACCCACCCTCTTCCCCTCTCCTCTGGTGGCACCATGTGGAGAAGATTAGAAGCTCTTGCTTTCATTTTCAACTAACTGCAGTTGCAGTTTTGGTCCAAGCTGAGAGCTGTGGCTAGTGGTTAACCATGGTATAGAGTAGGGGTAGTCAACCTTTTTATACCTACTGCCCACTAATGCATCTTTCTTGATGGTAAAATTTCCTTACCACCCACCAGTGCTTGATGGAAGGAAGATTCAGCTTGTGCCGTAGAATCCCCTCCCACCCACCTAGAATCCTGAAACGCTCACTAGTGGGACCAGGTTGACAACCCCTGGTTTAGAGAAACAAGACAGGGTTGTAAGCTCGTTCCCATAAACCATAGTTGAGACTAGATAGATTGTTCAGGTTCAGACATAATGAGTAAATGAGGTTAGAAAACATAGGCAAAAGCTTCGAATCTCAGTCTTGTGATCATGACAAACAAAGGGAAGGGAGGGCATGTAAGCCCTGAGGCTCAAACATTTGTACTGTTAAACAATTGGTTTTCAATCACTGTGCCATTGCACTCTTGGGCGACTTGAAGAACATTCAGGGGAGCTCTGGAGAGTCTTGCTTCCTGCATTATCTCTCTCTCTTTGACGAACATTCAATGGGGCCAGCATCTTTAACTTGTAACCCATTATCTTCCTGAAATAAAACAGCAGCAAAAAAAAGTGGGGAAACACTTTTGCATGATGGTTTATCTTCTTAAAATATCCCCCCCCCCAAAAAAAAAAAAAAATCCTTACCACAGCTCCTTAGTTTTACACAGAAGGCATGAGATATGCAAGAAAATAGTAGACTGGTTTGTTAATTTGCTTTTGAAACACATTACAGCTGTGTTCTTTTATTTGTAGGCATTGCCATTTCTGATGAGATTGATAAGGTAAGGGCTCTGTCTCGTTAAATGATAAAAGTTCTGTGTGTGCCTCTGAGTGTCTACATTGAAGCAATGAACATTGAAGCAATGAATACAAAAAACACAAATAACAACTATCTGGAACAGATATGATAAGGCATGCATACCATTAGTGCAGTGTTAGAAACTGAGATATGAAAGCTAGGAGCTAAATGGCACCTTAAATCTAGGTTACAGGCGCAACAATGGAATGTCTAGGCACACTTTTTTATTAACAAGAATACAAAGCTGAAAGTGTATGAACTGCAGTTAAAACATTATGTTCATTTTTCACATGCTCTAGTCCTTCCCCTGCCCTCCCTCCTAATATTCTCAAGAAGGTCTCTTCTCCATTCTTCAGAGAGTAGCGGGAAGTGGGGAGGCAGAAAAAGGTCCTCTTTTCCCTCCACTCTGCAGTTTTAATCTGAAATCTTACGTGCAGTACTGTGCCCAGAGCTCAGGAACTGCTTGTTCTAATGAAATTCCCTGTTGCAAAATGTGCCTAGAACAATGGGAGTTTTGAACACTGCATTAGTGGGAAAACATTTGCACATATTTTGAAATTTCATTTTAAATATATTCAAACAAAATCAGTTCTATAACATAAAATGCTTCGGTATGAAAGCAGGTATCTAGTGATGCATATATATACATAGACAGTCTTTTCTTTCTTCCAGGGGCATTAGAAGAGTCCAGTGTAACTCTATTATTCCAAGCTTGCATTTAATATTTCAGCTAAGATCAGACAGTCTCCCTTGCTGTTGAACTTTCAGTGCCTACTGACGATTTTTTATAGTTAGTTTTAAACTATTTCCCCTTCATTGTATTTGTTGAGCTTGATGTGTATCGTTAAGAGACAATTGCCATTAACCATTATATAAACGTTCCAGGGAGAGAATGAATATAAAAAAGCAGCTAAAGCATCATTTTCCCTATCTAGGACGCAGCAGCTTTTAATGCTCCCCTTTTACGTCCCCGTGTTGTTGGCGAATGGGTTGGCCGTGAAGAGAATGATGCAGACCCATTGGCTGCCGAAATGCTGCAGCCTCCAATACCAAGAAGCAAAATGGAACAATGGGATAGCGAAGATAGCAGCAGTCCTGGAGGAAGGTAAACTTTGCTGCTCTTATCAAGAACTTGAACATCTAAAATTGTCCCCTTATTGGTTATCTTAATACAACAACCTGAGTTTAGCCTCTCTAGCTACATAAATTAGACTAGCATCTGCATGAAATGGCGGGTTGCATGAGGGTCAATAAAACTTACGTTTTATAATGAGCTCTATGTAAGGCAGTTTGCCACATGCACTAAAATTAGGTCAGTAAAATATTTCACTTTACGTATTTTGTTTGGAATTATGTAGAAGAACGAAGATAGCAATATTATCTACATATAGTTCAAATCAGGTACCTATTTAGACCTGCACAGGTGTCTTTGTATAGCAACTGATTAAATGCATGTCATCTCAGAGTAACAGATCTGTTTCCAGGAGTTAATTCAATTTAATTAATTATTAAAGTATTAATTAATTACAGTGTTTACATGATTCCAACATATAATACCATCTGATTAGATGGTTATTTAATTCAACTTAATTATTTAGCCTTGAGTTTAGTAACTCTACTACTTGCAAATAATCTTTCTTTCAAGCACTAATAAAGTGCTAATTTATTAACATTGTCAGATCATTTTAAATGTTAAGTGAGATGGAGAATGTTTTTACATCAGTTTTAACAGTACATTATTGGGAGCTTAAAAGGCAATTTGGTGGTTTGTCAGGAGTGGGAGCTGAAGGGCTGTTGAAAACACAGCTGTAGTGAAAAATATGAATGTTCATTTTATTAACTCCTTAGGAATACTGTGTACAACAATTTGGATGTGCAGAACCTTCTCTGCCTCAGTGGGTTGTCATTTGCTATGATTTGAATGTGGCTGAAACTTTGTATTAGCATAGTGGTATCTGCTGAAGGTGCAAATATTGGGTTCTGGGGAAGAATAGTAAATAGCTGGCCTCCTAAGACTATATTTAGGGCAAAATGAATATATGACCACAAATAGTTTCTTAAAGAAGAGTTGTGTGATGATGCAAGAATGAAATAGACTGAAGCTATTATTCCTAGCAATGTTTTACTTTTTCTATTTTATCTGCTAACATGGGTTTGCATTCCTGAAACACTTTAAATCAGCCTTTCTCAACCTTGAGTCCCCATATGTTATTGGACTACAACTCCTATCATGCCTAGCTAGTGGGGCCAGGGGTTGGGAACGATGGGAGCTGTAGTTCAAGAACATTTGGAGAAGCCACCCAGAATGTCTGGGGCAACCCAGTCAGATGGGTGGCATATGAATTATTATTATTATTATTATTATTATTATTATTATTATTATTATTTGAATTTATGGAATAAATATGAAATTATGGATTGGAATTATGCTTGTGGTTCCCAGCAATGTGGACATAGCAGCCTGCCTGCAAGTCAGCTCCTTCATTAGTATTATCTTATGTTGGCCACGGTAAATTGTTTTAGTAAGATCAAATTATGAATTCTCCCGAGATGTCAATGGACACCCCTAGGTGCTTTCATGGAGAGACTGACAAATCAAAGAGGCAATTCTTTTTCTTCTAGTTTAAAGATGGAACCAAAGACTAAAGGACTGAAACATCAGCAGCAGCAACATAAGAAACTACTTGCTGCCATGCTCTCCCAGGATTCGTTTGATTCTGTACAAAGCACAGCTCCATCAGTAACAGAAGAAGATATTGACAATGAAGATGATGCAATGGAACTGCTCGGTAATTTAAAAGCTTAATTCACTCACGGAGCGAGTTCAAATGTGGTTTTGCCATTGCTGCATTTACTCTGCCCCTCCTGTAGTATAATGATTGACACCTATTGCACAAAATCCAGTGTCACCTTATGACTTTCTTCATAAGGCTGTATCACATATGGGGACATGACTACATGCTTTGTGTTCTTGGAAAAATCCCAAAAAACAAGACAGGAAATTACTGCCCTCAGCCTCTTTAGATGATGTCATAACATTCATTTTTTAAATGTTGGGGCTGTTTCAAATAGATGGGCCGAAAGGATAGACTTAAGCAAAGTAACCCAAAAAAGAATCGAGAGCCTTCTTTCACCTCTGTCATTACTAACTGTGCTGCCTTCCATCATTAGGAAGTCACCCATTTTCCTACAATGTCGCACTAATTTTAGCCCTTCCCTTACTCGTTCAAATGATTTGTTTCCACGCTGTCAGCTGCTTGCCTGGCCTTGGCTGCTGCTAAAAGAATATGGTGCTCTGTTAGTCTTCCTAAAGGCAATATTATAACAATATGCATTTGGTTAAATTAATGTGCATTCCTCCCCCTGTGGTTTCATTTATACAGTTTAACTGGAATGTCTCGCACAATTTTTTAATAATGTTAGATTATACAAGTTAGTGAACAACGTATGTAGCCATAGCTGAAGAATCTCTTAGAAGTGCAGGAAATTGCATTATTCTAAGACTTATTGTTCTTCTATCCCAGTATTTTCTGCTCCACTAGTTGAGACCACTAGGGAGTCATGGTTTGATCCAAGGTGGGTCACAACAGGAGCACTAGCACCATGCAGATATATGGTAATAGATTAAGAAATAGATCCCCCAAATGCTGGTTTGAATTAAAAGTGGGTCCTGAACCTGAAAACGTTGAAGACTGCCAATCTACTCTGATTTGCAGCAACTTTCCAAAGCCTCAGTAGATGTCTCTTGCATCACCTCCTACCTTATCCTTTTTATTTAAAGATGGTTGACAATTGAATCTGGTCCATCTGCATGTAAACACACGTGCTTTGTCACTGAGCTATGGTACCTTCTCATTTCTTTAATGCTGTTCTTTTTTTAAAGTATTGGTAATAGTTTGGGTTTCTTTCTATCCCCTCTTTTATTTTAGTTTAGTTGTTGGAAGTGTGCATTTTAAATATGTTCAGAAGATATATTCAAGTTTATTTATGCCATGGTTTTAATTAGCACATTATAATGAGTTTTAGTAATTGCTGTATTTGTGGCACATTGATGCCAGATTTAATGGGAGACATCACTTAAGTCCTTTTTTCTGTGTAATGTGGAAGCTGCTAGTTTAGACCACAAACTGAAGTATTTTTTTTTTTTAAAGGCCTTTCCCCCTTCTCATATACAGTGGTACCTCGGGTTAAGTACTTAATTCGTTCTGGAGATCCGTTCTTAACCTGAAACTGTTCTTCACCTGAAGCACCACTTTAGCTAATGGGGCCTCCTGCTGCCGCTGCGCTGCTGGAGCACAATTTTTGTTCTCATCCTGAAGCAAAGTTCTTAACCCGAGGTACTATTTCTGGGTTAGCAGAGTCAGTAACCTGAAGCGTATGTAACCTGAAGCATATGTAACCCGAGGTACCACTGTACTGTTGTTGGAGCCTGTGTGCCACAGTGGTTAGATTTTTAGAGTGTTAGACTAGAATAGGGCAGGCCTGTATTCAAATTATCATTCAGCCATTTAAACCTACTGGGTGACGTTGGGTTAGTCAGTCTCTCTCAGTTTATCCCTACCTCACAAAGGTTGCTCTAAGGAGGGGGGGGGAGGTAGGAGGGGGTGAGGAGAGAACTAAACTGAAGTTACTGAAGGAATGACAGGATTAAATGAAGGAATGAAGGAATGGATGAATGAAATAATGGTTTGTGTTTATACAGAATACAATTTTACGGTTAACCAATTAAGCAGTAATCAGAATCACTGGCCTTTTGAGAGATTGATCACTTCATTGATTCCTCCATGTCCAGTTCCTCCAACTTAATAAGTGTTCTGTACTCTTGTGTAGAAAGGATACATAAAAAAAGGTTAAGGCTGTTATCCTACATACACTTTTAAAAAAGATAAGCTTCTTGAACACACTGGGCTTTACTTCCAGCAAATGTGTACAGAGTTTTGCTCTAAGGTTGCGGTCCTGCGAGCATTTATCTAGAAGTAAATCCCACGGATCTCAGAACAGAAGGACTTACTTCTATGCGAAATTGTATAGGATTTTGTCGCATATTAGCAATTTGTCTTATTCGTGCACAAAATCCATGGAGATAAGCCTAATTAGAAAAAACAGCCTATTATATTCAAGAGCAAGTGGCCCGAGGGAAGAGGGAGTTGTAAAGCTGCAACATAATCAGATATTCAGGAATTCACGTGAATATGAATGTTGAACTAGCAAACTCAGTATTTAAATTAGATTATTAGAACTGGCATTGACGACTGAAAATCTGTATTTTTAGCAAAATATGCTTAAAGGTAACAAGACTCTGCTTATAATTACTATTCATGAATTACTATAAGCTGAGTTGTTGTGTACCTAGGATCAGACTATTTCCATCACAACATACAAAAAAGGCAGCGGGGAAGGCTGGGGGGCCAAAATTCCAGATCTATTCCAGATCTCATGAAAAGGTTTCCCCTTCTGGATTTCTGCTATGTTGTTGTTGTTTAGTTGTTTAGTCGTGTCCGACTCTTTGTGACCCCGTGGACCAGAGCATGCCAGGCACTTCTGTCTTCCACTGCCTCCCGCAGTTTGGTCAAACTCATGCTGGTAGCTTCGAGAGCACTATCCAACCATCTCATCCTCTGTCATCCCCTTCTCCTTGTGCCTTCCATCTTTCCCAACCTCAGGGTCTTTTCCAGGGAGTCTTCTCTTCTCATGAGGTGGCCAAAGTACTGGAGCCTCAGCTTCACGATCTGTCCCTCCAGTGAGCACCCAGGGCTGATTTCCTTAAGAATGGATAGGTTTGATCCTCTTCCAGTCCATGGGACTCTCAAGAGTCTATTTCTGCTATAAGCACCTGTTAAAAGCACAGGAATACTGCCAGCCTCAAGTCAGAATGGCACGGTGTGTAAGTCTAATATTTTCTAGTTATGTCTATTAGGTAGTAATGCATTACTTGTCCCACCCCCCCACCCACAAAAGGGGAAGCTGGAGATAGAACAGTATCTGACCAGAGAAGCACCAGCTATCGCAACCTGATCCCACTGCCCCCCTGGGGACAGCTGTGGGCTCTATGACCCTCCCCCACCCCACCCTCCATAAAGGACAGCAGCAAGTCCTATACCAAAAAGCTATCTGTTCTTTGTTCATACTCATTTGCTGTTAGCCACGTTTATTTCTGATTTTCATGTGTGTTTTCTGCCATTCTGTTCCATATGTCTGGATTAAACCTCTTAAAATTCCTTTAAAAACCCCATTTTGCCCATAAATCCTTTGCCAAACCATCACCACCTTGTCTATTCTGGGCATTTTGCTACCTGTTCTTCCTACCCACTCACCCACTCCTTACATCTCTTCTATCAATCCCTATCTTTTAGTGTTGCCATTCCCATCTGAATGTAAGACCAGCTTTCATGTTATGATTGTCGCAAGAAGACTGCTCTTAATTGCTCCAAATGTACATTGATTTATCATGTACCAACAATGCTAGGTGCTGTGCATAATATAGAGCCCAGAGGTAACATGGTGCTTGCCCAGGTGGTTTAAAATCCAGATGCTGTCCTCTCTATTGGAGTGTGGCGACAAAGAGTAAATTTCCACTGAACAGAAAATATCCTCATTTCCCCTAAGTTCAACACACCGCAGATGTTTCTCTAATTCCACAGTGAATGGCTAAGACCTGGCAGCTATAAATCACAGCAGACAATCTGCTGCCACTTCTGAAAATTCTCACTGAAGCAGAAGCTTTATAGAAATGAATGGGGCTTGTGCCAGTGTAGCACTTTGAGGATCACTGTTTTAGTAAGGCAGACTCTATAATAATGCTGGAAACAGAGTTTTCAGTTACCTTAATGTGAGTTTTGGCTGTAGTTGGTTCTGATATATTTACATTTCTAAAGTAAGCCCTATTTCAAAATGCTTATGAAGGTTGCATTTGGGACTAATCCCTGAAAACAAATGGAGCCCATTTTCCAGAATACAAATTGGATTAAAAATGCCCTTCGCATTCTTGAATTAGATTGAATTCTGAGTAGTCCAGTTCTGTTACAGTGAAGTTTTACTGAGATAATTCACATTGGCGGCATGCCTGTTGCCAATGGCGTACAGTTGGTCACAGAGATGACTCCTCCTATTGGATCTGACAGGAAATTTCCAGAAAACCTTTCACCTGTTTTCCAGGGGGAGGCGTCATCCTTGTCCTTGCTTCTGACATTTGCCTCAGTCAGTGCTTCTGTCATTTTGTGGCAAGCAGCCTTTGTGGGGTGGATTTGCAGAGGCTGGGGTTCATCCTCTGCTTCCTTGGGCCACAGCTGAGACTTGGCTGGAGCAGGCGGCTTCCACAGCTGCACAAAAGTGGGTGGGATTGCCATTTTGTCCCTCAGCAGACATGGCCACATTTAACCACAAAACTCCTTTTGTTGTTCAGCTTGTCTCACAACCCTTTGGAATCATGAGAGATTACTCTGCTGATCCCAAATTCCTTGATCCTTAAACTTGGAGGCATTTTAAAAGCGATTGTTGTTCCCTGATCAGGCCAGTGGAATTGACACAGGTCAGAGATGAATGTTGCTTTGGTGGTTTTCCTCCTCTTCTGATAGTTAGGTCTGGCTTTTTCTGTGGCCTGCCCAGCGGGACTCTCCAGTTTGCCAGTGCAATTGTGCACAGGAATGAGGCATGTTTGACTGTTTGACCATAGTGGTTCCTGTCACTGTGGCACTGTCTTGCAGTTTCTCCTTTGCTAAATGTTCAGAAGAAGAAGAAGAAGAAGAAGAGTTTGGATTTGATATCCCGCTTTATCACTCCCCTTCAGGAGTCTCAAAGCGGCTAACATTCTCCTTTCCCTTCCTCCCCCACAACAAACACTCTGTGAGGTGAGTGGGGCTGAGAGACTTCAGAGCAGTGTGACTGGCCCAAGGTCACCCAGCAGCTGCATGTGGAGGAGTGGGGAAGCGAACCCAGTTCACCAGATTACGAGTCCACTGCTCTTAACCACCACACCACACTGGCTCTACGGTTTTAGAATCTCCCAGGTTCTTTTCCTAGGTGTGCACCTGCACATCTTCAGAGATCCAGGAGGCAATCTCACAGATCCTTCTCATCTGACAGCTCTGTGATACTTCTTTCTCTCCCCCCCCTCCTCCAGGGGACCTCCTGCAAAGAGTCCAGGGGGACCTGTGCCTCCAACCACTGTTCTAATACAATTGCCTGGTGGTTTCCCATCCACCTCCTGCTCAGTAGTCCACTGAGGCAGGCCAAGGGCTTCCAGCAGCTGATCTGGTCACTATCTCTGTCCAGCAAACAGAGAACTTGAGTGCAGCAGGTCATTCTACAGTGAATTAGGTGGGGGTTCGCTCACTCTGAACATACTGTTCCGCAGATTAGTGGGTAGAAGGGGCAATTGCTGTGGGAAGAACTACAAAAAGACCACAAATTAACCCAGTTGTGTGTTTTTTAAATTATTATTATTCTGGGGAGGAAGCCACCCCCCAGAAGTTGCTGTTATTGTCTTCTGTAGCATGGGCTAAAAAGGCCTTTTCTTCCATGACATCTAAGCCCACTATTGTGCCCCTTTCTCTTGGTTTTCAACATTGCATGGAAGGCTGAATGGAAACATCACAATAATACTAAAATGGTGCCCCAAGTGACAAAGAAACATTATAGTTTCTCTAAAGAAATGCAACAGCTGTGCTTGTCTCTAGTGAGTCCACTGGTGGTGACTTTAGTCTCTCCTGTGGTTATGCTTTCAGAATAATTACTGGAATTTATCAGCTTTTCAGAAGGTTTCTTCTATTGCAATATTTTTCAGAGAATGAGGATTAAATAATTTTTATGGTTATAGGTTGTTCATACCTTGCAATATATTTGTCTTTTCTTTATAGCAAGTGACCTATATGTTAACCTGTAAAGACACTGTGTCCTTTAGAAAAATTAAGATCAGTAGCAACTTTTGTTCCTTAAATGTCCTGGGGAAATAGGCAGCAATCCTACAGATGTCTACAGCAAAGTAAGCTGGTTCAATGTGACTTACTCCCAGGTAAATGTGACACTTGCATCCTTGTTTGTTTATTTATTTATATTGACTGTTGTTCACTATTCTTATTTTGAAATATTTTATACTGAATCAAGTGTCTTAATACTATTATAGGCTAACATTTTGTTATAGAAGCATTATTTCCAGCATTTGGTTGTTGCCACTTGAGGGCACTAATGTATTTTCTTTATGGATCCAGTAATCTTAACCAAACTTAAATGTGTGAAAAGGATCTTACTAAAAATGAGTTCTGTGCAAGATATATAAAATATAGCTCCTTGAACAAAAAGCTGTGTTGGATTATTTAAACAAAAACACTTCCAAGCCTGGGAAGAATAACCAGAATGTGTATCTTTCAGCACAATTACTTTACTTTACTTTTTTAATATAATTTTTCCAGTTTATTAACTATTTAACTTTTCTCAAAAATTGGAGTGCATCATAACAAAAAGTATATTTAAAAATGTAAAAGTGCAGTGCAAAAACAAAGAATAAATATACAATGCAATTAAATATTCAGATTCAAATTTACTTTGTAAAACTAGCTTGTCTGTGTGAACAGAAATAGTTTAAATCATGATTTTGTCATGTGGGGCTGTATGTGTTTATATAGTTATTAATCACAGTAGAATTGCAGCTGTTAATGTTATTGTTAGTTCTGCAAAAATGGACAAATAAGCTCCCTTTAAGTATCTGTTTCCTTGATGCTACTACACACTGATAATTGTGAAGTTTCATTTTAATATTCTTGTCCTCGTTCCTTTTAAGTTTAACATTTTATTTAGTCAGTTCACAGCAGGCAGATCCAAAAATATACAGAGCTCATCCTGATTCATAAATTAAGTCTTTACTAACTACATGGATATATCTGCACCTGTGTTCTTGGCTCATTTCCTTGACATTTGCCCCTCACAGTCATGAAACAAATCTATGCATCTTTCCAATACATAAATGGTTTATTCATCCTTTGAATTTGCTAGGATGACCTTGATGTAAGTTTGTAAATTAGCCAAGTTAGCTTTTGCTTTAAAAAATGAAGAGACAGAATTAATTCACTGGCCTTGTTTATATGTCGTGATAAGCTATTTTGCTCCTCCGTATTTGTTTCTGCAATGTGTTCAGCTACGTCCAAGTTTGGTTTAGTGTATTCTGTGAATCCAGGTTCGTGGTTACCTTCCCTACAGGCTAACCATGAGCTGCAACCAAAGTTTTTTTTCCTAGTTACTGCTTGTGGTTAGCATTGAGAAAGTTTAACCACGAGTCTGGGTTTGGATGACATACTAAGCCAGTGTTTTTTACAACAGTAGAAAAAGACTGAGGAACCTGGCTTAGTGCAAAGCAGGCCAGTGGCTAGACCAAAACACACACAGATGTAATGGTTCTTAGGGTGCAAGATGCACTTTATTTCCCTCTTGAATTAATATTAACATGTATGGAAAGCTCAGCTAGATGTATTCCGAGGTTCCACTGTATATCCATTTCTATTTTCTTCATAAAGGCATTTTCTTATTTTCAATTTGGTCCTTCCGAAATGTTCTGCAATATTTAAAACCACCAGCAACATAGTGGCTGAGATCTAGCGAATTGCACAAGTAATTCTGCGTGCCCAAGGAGGTTATTAACTTTCCTTTCTTGAGCACAATCACCCCATGCAACATAACAAACCACTTTCAAAACTGAAAACATTTTCAAAAGCCATTTGTGATGAGGCATAGGAATCTACTGTTCAGTTATGTCCTCCTCACTCCCCCGGGTCCCCCTCCCCAAAAAGACCCCTGTATGCATATCTAAGTTATTGAGCTTATCTAAGGCAACCCTTTGGCTCCTAGGCTTGGACTACCTTAAAATATTAGTTTAAGATTTATAAAGTACACCTCTATATAACTCCTAAGTTAATAGCATGAAATCATTTAAGACAATCCTCAGTATTGTTCAGTATAAATTACTGTTGATGTTACAGATGGTTACTGTTTGATTAATTTCATGATTTGCCCTACCTTACTATTTTTAGAGTGGAAATGGCATGCATCAGCAGACTTTTGGCAAACTAGCAAAAGTTGACGCAACAAGAAACTAGTTGAGTAAACTATGAGGACATAAAGAAATACGAGCGAGGCATTCAAGGCTAGGCCAAAATTTGATTTAACGCTATATAAACAGCTACACTATATAGCCATGTGTCTGAAAAAAAATCGGCTACCTCAACAATATGCCAGCGGTAATGAATTCAGTGTTTGTTTACCGGCAACAATTTCTTAAAATATGGTAGTTGAATATGACACACAGATTCCCCCTTTCCCTCCTACACACAAAGCAAGCACAAATGTGTTTACAGTGGAGTTTTATTGAAGAAACATATGACAAACAATCTCCTGTGAACTTTGGCTGGTTTTTCAGAAACCAGTATAATTTACAAAACAGGCATGCTTTTTGCCAACCCCAAAATCATGCCTCTAAAAATAATATTGCACAGATCTACATACCCTTCTGAGTGTATACCCTTTCCTCCTATAATGCTTTGTTAGGATGTGCTAGATCAGGGATAGGGAACCTCAGTCCCCCAGCAACCGAATGGTGATAACAGAGGCATGGATACAGCTCCATGCTTGGTCAAGCTCTTTCAAGGGAGTGATAATTAATGGCCTTCTGACTGGAATGTGTTAGTTCAGTGTTCAGAGTTTGGAGTTCAGAGTTCTGTGTGTCAGTGTAGGAGTTGTGACTCGTGTCAGAGAGAGCTAGCGAAAGATCCATGTTCTGTTCCTGTAAATAGTCCACTGTATATAATAAACACCTAACTACAAGTTCCTGATTCCTGCTTCATCTATCCTGTCTGCAGCCAAGTCGCCAATTGCTTCCGTAGATTCTGCGTTTACTCTGCTAGGTCTGGCTAAGGTCCTGCAGCTAGTCGGAAAGTTGCGAAACACCAATAGGTTTTGCCAATAGGCTTCTCCACCTGGGCTGTCCCCAGGTTACACCTCACCCCTGCCCTGCTTTGCAGCCTCCTTAAGTTCTTGCTTGTCTTGAATGTATCCTTTAACTCTGTTAAAGCTTCTTGCTTGCCTTGGCAAAGAATAGAGAAGGATGTGTGGATAAATTAGCATTTGCTGTTCCATCCATTTTGCTTCTGGCCTTGCCCTCTACTGGCATCTGTCCTCTGGAATGTTGCCTCGACCAGAAGATAAATACAAAGGAGAGAAAGACAGAAGAGTACTTGGAGAATCTGCAACCTTTAACCTGGCAGAGAGCCCTTCAAATGCCTTGTACCCCCGAATCATCTACCAGCATGTATGCATGTAGGAGTTGAGTGCCTTTGTGACAACCCCCACATACATATTTTCACTACTGTCCATACATTACGTTATTTCCTTCACCCACATAGATCTGCATTATTGCTTACCCTGGCTTTGACTGGTGGGTGGGTGGAGGGCATTCCATGCTTGTGGTTTTAAAGATTCCCTGCCAAGCTGATCCTTGTTAAATAATTGTCTTTCACAACAGGCTGACAAACTAATGGTGAATGGGAATTTTAAATTTATTTTTACTTTATTACCTTTTCCTCTCACCTTCCCTGGAAAGAGCTCAAGGCAGTGTGCATGGTTACTTCTCCCGTTTTATCCTTGCAACAACCCTGTGAAGTTTTTGGTACAGAGAGAAAGTGACTGGCCCAAGGTCACCCAGTAAGCTTCATGGCTGAATCTGCAATTTATGTGTTTCTAAAGCAAATATGTTGCTGCAAATATTTACTTAGTGATATACTTGCTTCTTCTTCTTTTAATTTGCAGAGGATCTTGATGATTTAAGAATGGAAGGGGTAACCAGTGTCATTTCTTCTGGGAGCAAATTTAACCAAACCCGAAGTACACATACAGCTGAACCACAAGCCAAGGTCACCTTGAACATCTGTGCTAGGTGTGCCAGGTAAATAATAAGATTTTTCTTTCTTTCTTTGTGCTTCCCCAGGGCCAAATGCTTATTGCAGATTGGAATTTGCAACAATTTTGCCCAGCTATCTAAAAGAAAGGACAGGATACATTTTTTTATCTTAAAGTTGGATAGATGAACTGTTCTTTTTATCCCTGACTTTCAGTGACATTAGAAATTAATTCAAGAATCCTAAATTCTAGACACAGGAGAAGCCACAGCTGCTGGCTCCAGCTTTGAGAAACAGTGGTGTCTGGTGTTTTGTTGAAAGAGGAGGCTTTCTTAATTAAAATTAAATATTGAGTGGAATCTTTATCAGGTCTTAGGACTTGGCAAGTTCATAAGGAAGAGTTGGGGTTGAATAGAGCCTTTGGCAAGCCGGAGATCTTTCCCTCTTAGCATGGACTATTAACACATGTTTCTGTCTACCACTTGACTTGACTTGATGATTTGAACAGGATTGCTCAAGTTACTTTTGCACATGACACCATTCGCACCAACAAATGCCAAATTGTTTCACATACTTATCAGTTTTCTTTCTCTGAATTTGATTAGTTACCTGAATTTCTTATTTTCAGTTTTCTTTCTCTGAATTTGATTAGTTACCTGAATTTCTGTGGCTTTTCAAAGATGATCCAGGGTATTTATGGCTTCAAAATGCACCTGTGTAAATTAAGATTCAGTTGCATGTGTGTTTGGGGGGAGTTTCATACAGTTGCCTTTTAACACTTCAAAATTCTATCCTTCTGGAAGGAACCTAATCAATATGGAATCTTTCTGGCTTTGGAAATTATTATTTTTTTCATCTACAGTATGAGAGCAAAAAAAGCAAAGCAGCCAAAACAGCTAAGAAGGCAATAATAACTGCGAGCCCTTTGATTTTTTTTTTTTAATGAAGACTCGTTTTTGAAAAGGAATTTCACCTGACAAAACTAGCCAAACTCAATAATTTAAGTGATTAGCAAGAACATTATTTGTGGGGGGTGGGGGGGTGGGACAGTTCTAACTTCTTGACTTCTGCTGCTGGCTATTCTATTGTGGTACTCCATATAAAGTTAAATACCTTTAAATAAAGGGAACCTGTGTTGGCATCAGGATGAAATTTGAGCATGTTCCAGTCCTATTTTTAAACTTCATCCTCTTTGATTTGAGGCTGCCAGTTTTTGACGGATGCCTGCTTGGAGATGCTGATTGAATAACACTTCCAGAAATACCCCCATGCCCTCGCGTGCGGAATCATAATGTAGTGTTGTCATTGTTAGAGAAATCTTCCCCACCATTTAAGATTTAAACCCTGCAATATAAATCAAGATGCGGTTTTAGATCCCTGACCCATAGCTGTCACCGCTGATACTTTAGTCCTCTCTTGATTACACCAAAAGACTATTCTGTCAGTCTTTTGCTAAATCAAATGGAACAAAATGCTCAGCCTCATCTGCCCAAACAACCAAATAGCATGACAAAACCTGACTGCCCTCAGATGACAGAATTATCTATATGTTAAACTCTGAGCTTTGTCTAGCCTTGACTGCTGCCCCAGAATTTGCCCTGATTAAATGAGGTGAGGATTTGTCCTTTTTACAGTGTGGGTGAAGGACTTGACTGCAGAAGAAGCAGAATTTATAAATGAATGAGTACTTGCTCTGTTTATAAACCTTTTTTTGGATCATACGATATATACTCTCCATCCCATTGCACAGTGGCAGAATGTGTATGATGCTACTGTTACCGTATTTTTCGCTGCATAAGACGCACCTTTTTCCTCTTAAAATCTAAGGGGAAATGTCTGTGCGTCTTATGGAGCGAATGTGTGATCCCTGGGGCTGGGGGGAACCTGGGCTTCCCCCGCCATCCCCACAAGTTCAGGGAGCAGCGGGAAGGCTACACGTAGCATTTCCGCTGCTCCCCTACCTGCTCTTTGGGGCTGGCGGTGGGAGAAAGCCAGGCTTCCCCCGCCAGCCCCGCAAAGCTCCTGAGAAGCTCTGGGGTAGCCTGCAAAGCCTCCACAGGGCAGCGGGGAGCCTTCATCCCACTGCCCTGGGGAGGCTTCGCGCAGCTATCCCTGGCTTTTGCGGGAGGTGGGGGAAGGGACAGAGTGAGGCTCTCTCCCCCACCTCCCGCAAAAGCCCCCAAGAGCCGCATATTTTTTTTCTTGAATCCCCCCCCCCCAAAAAGTAGGTGCACCTTATGGTCAGGTGCACCTTATGGAGCGAAAAATACGGTAGGTGGCAATTGCTAGGTGCAATTATCCGATATGGCTTGAAGTACCTTCTGTTCTGTAATCACTGACTCTTTGAGTAATGCAGTGCCCTGAGATCCATATGGCCTGTTTAATAATAATAATAATAATAATTTTTATTTATACCCCGCCCGCCCCAGCCAAGGCCAGGCTCAGAGCGGCTTACAAGCAATAATAAAAACAAGATGTATGATTACAACTTAAAAACAAAAGTAAAATACAACATTAAAATAATGGAACATTAAAATATTAAAATGTAGCCTCATCGCAGGAGGAGAAGGAAAAGAAAAAAGAAAGAGAGGGAGGGAGGGAATCAAATTGGCTCCAAGCCAAAGGCCAGGCGGAACAACTCTGTCTTACAGGCCCTGCGGAAAGAAATCAGATCCTGCAGGGCCCTGGTCTCATGAGGCAGAGCGTTCCACAAGGCCGGAGCCAGAGTTGAAAAGGCCCTGGCTCTGGTTGAAGCCAATCTAACTTCCTTAGGGCCTGGGACCACTAGGGTGTTGTTATTTATGGACCTTGAGGCTCTCCGTGGGGCATACCAGGAGAGGCGGTCCCGTAGGTACGAGGGTCCTAGGCTGTGAAGGGCTTTAAAGGTCAAAAGCAGCACCTTAAATCTCACCCTGTACTCCACCGGGAGCCAGTGCAGCTTGAAAAGCACTGGGTGAATATTCTCCCATGGCAGAGATCCCGTGAGGAGCCTCGCTGCAGCATTCTGTACCCGCTGGAGTTTCTGGGATTACACCCAAACTCTTAACGGAAGGCAATGGCACTAATTGGGCCCCCGCAAGAGAAGGGAGTTGGTCCCTCATCCCCATGCCATCCCGACCTAGCCATAGGACCTCTGTCTT
This sequence comes from Podarcis tiliguerta, assembly GCF_965153285.1. Taxonomy (NCBI): domain Eukaryota; kingdom Metazoa; phylum Chordata; class Lepidosauria; order Squamata; family Lacertidae; genus Podarcis; species Podarcis tiliguerta. The sequence continues at coordinate 33,390,491 of NC_139540.1, read as the reverse complement.
CGAAGGATTTAGTTTCAATCGGCTCCCACGAAACCATCCAGCCACAGCTTCCAAGCATCTGGTCAGTGTGTTCGGGGCGAGTCGGTGTGGCCATCCACCAACAGATAGAGCTGAGTGTCATCAGCATATTGGTGACAGCCCAGCCCAAAGCTCCGGATAATCTGGGCAAGGGGGCGCATAAAAATGTTAAAAAGCATCGGGGAGAGAATTGCGCCCTGCGGCACTCCACACACCAAGGAGTGGCGCGACGACATTTCCCTCCCTAGTGCCACCCTCTGTCCCCGACCAGAGATAAAAGAGCACAACCAGTTACGGGCTATGCCCTGTATCCCCACGTCTGCGAGGCGGTGGTCCAGAAGATCATGATCGACCATGTCAAAGGCTGCTGACAAATCTAAAAGGATCAGCAGTCCTGACCCGCCATCATCAGATGACCTTAACAGATGAGGGATATCTGTTGAATGCAGGCTACAGTGTAAAAGAACATGACACAATGTCATGGGGCTCAAATATCTGAAGGATTCCCTATATCATCCTGCCTGTGCCTTAAGTTTGTTGAATGAGTTTCTTCTCCATGATCCACCATTGGGTGAGCTGCTCCCTGTGGTGTCACAAGAGAGAGCTTTCTTGACAGTGGCACCCTACTTGTGGACTGTCCCCGCCTCAAAACTGTGGATGATGTTGATACTTTTATCAAGTTAAAACATACTTGTTTTGCCCAGGTGTTCTCAGTGGTTAGTTAATTGGCATTTGGGTTAGCCTATCCTGTGTTTTCAGCTGCTCCTATTGGTTAAAATGAATTTTATGGTTTTATTATAGTGTGATAGCTCAGTTGGTTAGAGCATGGTGCTGATAACACCAAGGATACAGGTTTGATCCCTGTATGGGACAGCTGCATATTCCTGCATCGCTGGGGCTTGGACTATATGATCCCCAGGGTCCCTTTCAATTCTATGATTCTATTGTGTATTTTTATATGCTATATCCCATTCTTGTATCTGTATAGATGAAGGGCAGGTTATAAATAACAATTCACAGATAAATCTTAATGTACGTTCTGCAACCAGGTGAGAGGATTTCCATATATCATGACCCTGGATTACCTATAACTATAAAAAAGACATGGAGCAGATTTTTTGTTTTACATTTTTGGAGTATTTAGAAAGTGCTAAGCGAGGTTGTCAATTGGTTTTACTCAGAGAAGATCCACTGAAATTAATGAACATGACTATGTTAGTTTTATTAATTTTGATGGGTCTAGTTGAGTATCGCATACAACATTCTCAAGGTAGGTTACAAGATGATAGGGGAATTTTTTTTATGAATTTGACTTGCATCCTCACTGTAGCAAATCTCTTTCTTGCAGCTCTTGCCAATAGATACTTGGGAATGAAACACTTTTTGTTGAACCCACAAAAGTATGACAATTTCTGCTTGCAACTTTATACAAAAGAATGACTTACGTGTAATTTCAAAATAAATAGAATTCCTTAGATCACACACTGTCACAAATTATATGATCTGAATGAAATTATAAGAAGACTACTATATGTATGCCCAGTTTGTTAGTAAGCTTTGAAAATACTTGGACCTGGAACTAGCTAAATCACACGTTAAAAAAATCAACAACACTAAACATGTTATGGAAATGAGATGTATCCAGTCACAACAAAATTATTGAGATAGCTAGCATGCTGTATAATTTCTCATGCAATCTTTGTAGAAGTACTCCCTGATGCATGTATAATTACCATCACTTGCACCTTGGCTTCATAATAGATGGCTAAATGTCACATAAATCTTTATTGGAAGCCTCCTGGTGACATGAAAATGTGGAGGAATTCATGAGTTCAGTGGATTATGAAGTGAATAAAAGGTTTGTTAATACCTCCTTTACTGGAAAAAAAAAATGTCCTGTTGACTTCTGTGGAGCATACTTCTGAAAAAACAAATAGAGGATTCGCCTGTATGGCCTTAATCCTAAATGTACATCAAATTTAGTGAACACATTTTCAATCAAATGTAGGGTAGACTGTAAAGCTATAAGCACACAGTTACTCACACTTATATCCCGTTTGGTTTCAGTAGTGCTAACTATTTACTGAATTGTGCCTAAATGAAAAATGTGTGCAATAAACCAAGAACTACTATCGTTTTGAATCCCATGCTGCTAAATCAATTTCATGGTGAACTCCCTGTGAATTTCCCCTTTTGAAAGAAATGGCTAAGTCTCATTATTTCCAAAACCCTAGTTTTGTCATGGGAAACAAACAACATAAGACAGGAGATTTATGTTCCAGCTTAACCAAAATCTCATGGGGCATAGAATTTCCCTAGTTGACCACATTTTCCCACTGAGTAAATCCAGAAACAACATTGAAAAAAAGTTGATGTGATAATCAAAACATTCTCTGTTAAAGAGTTATAGGGTCTGTCAAAAGGAATTGCTCTCTATGTGAAGGAAAAGGAGGAATAACTGCAGTCTTAATTGTCCTTCTGTTGCATAATCTATTAAGAGATTATATATTCCTACTGAGTCTGTCTTAAAGTTGTTTTAGTCCTTTAAAAAACAAATGTCTGCAAGTGTTTTCTGTTTGCTTTGACACATGCAATTATTGCTAAGAGGACTATCCAAGAATCCTGTTCGCCTAATTTTGTAAAGAAAGTATCAAAATGCTTGTTCCGTTGACTATTTGGTATTTTTTGGTTTCATGCTTTTAAACCACAACCACACTTTAATATTGACCAACCATGTATGGGACTGTGACTTAACGCACTGTGTATTACACAAATTAAAGGTAAAGGTAAAGGTACTCCTGCCCGTACGGGCCAGTCTTGCCAGACTCTAGGGTTGTGCGCTCATCTCACTCTATAGGCCGGGAGCCAGCGCTGTCCGCAGACACTTCCGGGTCACGTGGCCAGCGTGACAAGCTGCATCTGGAGAGCCAGCGCAGCATACGGAACACCGTTTACCTTCCCGCTATAAAGCGGTACCTATTTATCTACTTGCACTTAGGGGTGCTTTCGAACTTCTAGGTTGGCAGGCGCTGGGACCGAACAACGGGAGCGCACCCCTCCGCGGGGATTCGAACCGCCAGCCATGCGATCGGCAAGTCCTAGGCGCTGAGGTTTTACCCACAGCGCCACCCGCATCCCATTACACAAATAGTATTGTACAAATGTACAATCTATAACATTAGAACTTCATAGATAAAATGGGGAAATTTTCAAGGCAGTATTTCCCCTCTCTTCCATTTATAAGCAATGCATCTGTTTCTGAAGCAGAATCTAATACGTAGTAGTAGTAATTTCATTTATCACCTTCACCCTAAGGTTCCAGGGTGGGTTACAACTCTTCAGCAACCACATTTAATAGCTTTTGAAAATGCAAGAAAAAGCCCTCGCAGAAGAGGTTTCCTCCTGAAAATTTCAATGTATGACATTTCCTCAGGTATTAAAACATTTTAGTCTGATACATTGAAATGTTGTAGGGATTTGGAAACAAAATTGATAGCATAGGTGCCCTTAAATAAATTTTTAAGTACTAAAAATCATCATCATCATCATCATCATCATCATCATCTGTATAGCCAGCCACCCTTTGCCATAAGGTCCCAGGGTTACAACAATTTGACATCCAGCATTAAAAACAGTTTAAAACAAATTGCAAACAAATATGGGCAAGCAGGTGTATTGGTAAATATACTAACTTGGAAACATCTCCAGCTCATTCATATAATGAAACTGAAGAGGATACAGTTTTGAATGAGTTATGTTTTCAATAACAAAGGATGTAAAACTCAGGAAGCAAGACAAGTTTTGAAGTGAGGCATGTTTACACAGGTGTTGCATCAGTTTTTAGCAGTGCGTCTTTACAGTTTGGCGTTATTGATTTGGTTACTGTAGTGGCACAAACAGGAATTTGCTCCATTGCAGTTACATGGGTTTCTTTGCTGTAATTTGGCTCAGTGTGGAATCTGCTTGGTGTTTACATTATTTACTTCATTGAATATTTAGAGGAAACCAGTCGTCTGCTTTCAAAAGTTCTCTTCTGGCTTACGTTAGCATATGCAAGCTTTTTGTGCCTTATATTGCACCCTGGAAATTGTAGTTCCCATCACTAGTCATGACTGTGAGCTGCTCAGAAATTTAACCCATTCCCATGTTTTAGATCTATACATGATACGGCAATCTTAATTATGTATGTTTATATTTTAATGCTTGTGCAATTGTTTATTTCAGTTTTTTGTAAACAGAAGACTATTTTGGTATGAAATGGTATATAAATTAATAAATCATATAAGAAGTTTCCAATAAACTTCTTTATTGTCTCAATTAAAGAGAAATTGCTTACCAAGCAAAAGGCTACTCGATTGTAGAATCATTGAGTTGGAAGGGACTCAAAAGTCCAGTTCCACTGCTAAAGCATCCCTAATAGGTGACAATCATTCCTGTGGCTTAAAAAAACTCTAATGAAGGGGAGTTCAACACCTTCTGCAGCAGTCTTTTCCACTCCTGAACATTCTACTGACAGGAAGCTCTTCCTAATGTTGAGCTGAAATCCCCTCTCTTGTAATATGAACCTCTTGGTACAGGTCTTAGCTGCTGGAGCAAGAGAAAACGAATCTGCTCCATGTGTGTGCAGTAAGTTAGAAGGATGCTAAACAGCAGTTTAGAAAGAAAGAAAATGTTCCTTTTAGAATTTTAAGACAATGTTGATATATTTTTTCATCAGACATGACAGGTCAGACACAGGCTAAATTTAAGAAAAGGTTGAATAGTTCCATTACACAGGACATTAATTCTAATACTAATGCTAGCTATTGGATGGAGGGGAAAACAAGAGAAGAATGTATGGATACTTCCTCTGCATGGTTTTATAACGATGCAGTGGGAAAGAAGAGATGTGTCTCATACAAATGCTGTTTTCTATCTGCCCCCACTTTTCTGGCTTGGAATGCTAAGAAGCAGTCTACTATTATTGGCTTGTTTTAATAGCAGATTACAACTGTCACTGGTTTGTATCAGAAGCAATTTATAAAGGGCTTTCAGTAAGATTTTGTTTACTTTTCACTACTGGTATTTTTCAGAGGAAGCTGAGATTTTGCTTTTGTATCTAAAATAGAAAATGAAACTTATTTTCAAACAACAACAACAAAACCTTAATTCCTTAACCAGGCTTTATATTTGCCTGTAGCAAGTAAGCATGCTTCTCAAGAGAAACATGATCATTTGTATTATTTGACTCCAGTGTTCTTTGGTGGCCTGTCTCTGACTGTTTTTCTGTGAAAAAGCGATAGTTTGTTGTTTGTTTGTTGTTGTTTTTACTAACCCAGACTGCTAACATTAGCTGTGGTAGAAAATACACCCATGCCAAAATTCAGTGCATTTCTAAGTCATTTTATGCCACATGGGTTTTGTTTTTTTGTTTTGTTTTGTTTGTTTGTTTCTAGAAGGGTAATTCCATGTTTATCTATCCTATTCATGTCTACATATATTGTCATTTAACTCAAAGGTAAAGGTTTACAGTATTGCTGATACAGCATTTTGTAACGGTGACATTTGTTAGGCTGAATAACCTATCAAATGAAAGAGAATCTTTAGTCTTCAGTGGAAATTTTGTACCTACATCTGAAACCTAGAAAGGTTAGTACAGGTTGGTAGTCGAATGGCTTGGCTCTCAAACAAATCTGCTCCCGAATGCCACAAACCCAGAAGTGAGTGTTCCGGTTTGCAAATATTTTTCAGAAGCCAAATGTCCAACGTGGCTTCCACAACTACCGATTGAGTGCAGGAAACTCCTGCAGCCAATTGGAAGCTGTGCTTTGGTTTTTGAACCGTTTCGGGAGTCAAATGGACTCCCAGAACAGATTAAATTCGAGAACCAAGGTACCACGGTATTTCATATTAAGATAATATTGAGGTCTTAAAGTTTTATTTGTGCCTATTGCTATAGTATGTGGCCTATAGCACCATTTACTATAGTAAGTGGTCTGTAAATAATAGATGCTCCTTTTTCTAAATAAACTAGAGGGGAATGCATATTTTAAAACCCATTAAAATGTGACAAATCAGACTTCCAAAACTAAACCAACACATATGTATATCCTCCAAAATCTAGGTGACTCATGGCTCATTTACCCAATACAGTTCTTGCATGGCTGAGCATTCCCTAAATATGTGCTTAGCAGCACAATCCCATATATGTCTGTTCAGAAGTAAGCCCTGTTCACTTCAATGAGGCTTACACTCAGGTAGTTTTGTATAAGGTTAATCTAAGTGTCCTATTATAGGCTGGAGCCTACAGAAGTTTGCAGCAAGAGTCCAGGATAGACTGTGGTGGTCAGGACCATGGACAGCACATTGTGGCAGCTGGTTTCAAGGTTAAACTGGATGCAATTTAAGGAAACAGTGCTTGAAATGTTGCTCCACCAATAGTCTAGAATCAACTATGACCTCAAATAGTCCCGCAGGAAGGTGAATGTCTTACAGCGGTGGAGCGGACACTTTCAAGGGAATGAGTCTTTTGAGTCACAGGAGGAAAGTAAGACTACCTCCCCATGCAGCGTGGATGGATACATCACCATTGGAGCTTCCCTTCCATGGGAGCATCCTATAGGCGGGTTGATTCGGAGGCTTTCTCCTCAGAGGGCTCCTAAACCCAGTCTTCCACACCCTTTGTCATTGGATCCCTTCTCTGATAGCATGGGGAGCCTAGTCTAGGGCCATCACATTGCATTAACAAAACTAAAATAAGATAGGCATAAATTTGAAGGGTGTGGTAGAAATAGCTTCAACCTCCATTCTTGAAATTCTGAGGGATTTGCTTTTAGGGCAGAGAATGAGCATTCAGACTACTTCCATGTATAATGTATATTTTCACCCTTCATGTATAATATACATTCACATAGATATGGCCCAGGATCTGTAGGACTATTGAGCTTGGCACTCCTCATGCAAAGCAAGTCTCTCTCCCTTTCTCTCACCAATCTGAGCTCTGCATATTCTCCAAAGGACCTGTCCTGAAGGTAGGGAAACCCTCTAAAGAAGCATTCAGTGCAGTGGGGTGAGCTAGCAGGGGAAAGAAACACCTTTTGGTATACTTAGTAGGTTCCAGTGCTCAAATGGTGACTGATCTGTGACTAGCACTGGTAGGAGTAAAGAGAGTGGAGTCTTGGAAAGGATAGTATGGTTGCTGACAAAAGTGTTTTGTGGTGGTCCTGCAATGGCCAAACCTTTCCCATGCCTACCCTGGTCTGCAGCAAAATCAAGGAAGCCACTTAGTTGGTTTTTTTGCTTTTTATCTTGAGATGTAAGGGATAGCAGGGAATTTGAGGCAGCAATGGTGATGGGATGAGAAAGTAAACATGAATAGATGCAATAGGGTAACTAAAGAGGAGGAGGAGGAGGAGGAGGAGGAGGAGGAGGAGGAGGAAGGGAGCAGTAACTGGTACAATAGGAAAATTACATGTTCCTGAGATCCTAATGCCTGAGACATTGCTATGGGGAAGGGGAGAGGAGCAGAGAGGTGGTGGAAGGAGACATTCTTCTCTGGTTCAAATTAAAACCTGAGCCAGACTTGGAAATACCTGAAGATGGGAATTTTAAATCACAGAAATTCGTATTTCAACTCAAAGGACTACACTAATTGGGGCATCACTAGAATCATGTGTTGTGCTTCTTCATTGATGAATCTTTAAGTCGCTGTTGTTTTTAGTAATCCCTGAATATGTACAGGAATGAGCTCAGCTCACTGAAAACCATTTCAGGAAATACAAAATGAAATTCAGGCTATGTTAACATATTTATGTTTTATGATTATGGGCACTGGGAAAAAAGAAGTTATGTAGATGTTCCAGATGGATCGTGTCTCACATTTCTAAAACTCTGCAAGATGTGGAAACTATTGCCAAACTTTAAATGAACATTCTTTCATATTGTGATAATCTGCTGTAGAATTAGCAACTGACTTCCCTAGAGCTTCAGGCTGTAATGAGTAATTGCTTACAGTTCCCAGATAGTCTTCTATATTAAAAGTTATCGGAAGAGTGAAATGGATGAGGTTTTATCAGAAAGAACACAAAAAAGAAAGCCCATAGTTAATTCCACAAAACAATTGTCTGTTTCCAACTCTGATGACATTTCATGAACATTTTTAGGAGTGGCTGCAGAAAGTAAAACAAGTAATATGATACACTTTTATATACTTGTTGTTCACATAAAACCCTGTTTAAAACTGGAAAGAAAATGTGGCCTTGATACCACCTGTGTGACATAGATAAGGATTCAGTTATTCATTTTACATTTTTATTTTGCCAGGAGCATGTACGTCCCTTGCGGGTCCTTCTGGATCCATTACTGTCACTTGAGACATAAGTGGCCACAGTGGCATTGAGTGCCTTTTGTCAACTTCAACTGATGGCCCCAGATAGTAGCCTACCTATTGTTGTCTGTGTTCTGGTAATTTCTGGGTTAGATTTTTGCAATGCATAATATGTGGGTCTACCTTTGAAGAAGCCTTAGAAGAAGAAGCTGGTATAGCACTCATCAGTCTGATTGCTTGTAAGGATTCCAAGGGGTTGCTCGAGAGCAAGCAGGCAAATGCCTCCCTGCTTGGCTGTGAAGCCTTGCTTTTGATGCCAAAATAAACTTTATCTGTTCAGGTCGCCAGTCTCCTGTGGCTGGCTCATTCACTGGCAGAATCTGTGAGTGGGAGGTCCTTAAACCTTCCCCAGCAAAGTAGTTTCTTGACGCCCAGTCTGAGCCTCCCCTCTCGGCGCGAAAGCTTACTGCGCAAGGAGGGCGTGGGTAACGGAGGACCTCTCTCCTCCCCGCTTTGCCCTGGCAAGGTGTCCCGGCACCGCCTCGCCTCCTCCGAGCCCTGAACCTCCTCTCCACTGGAGGTGTGGTTACTCTCCTCCGCTGAGGAGGAGCTGCTTACCACGCTCTTTGGGGGCTCTCTGTAATCCACCCGGCCTTTCCTCTCTCCCCCCTGAGCCGATGGCAGTTCCCTGACATTGCTGAGGAGGAAAATGGAGGATGGAGTAAGAAGAGGAGCAATATTCAGCTGTTTAAGAGACATGTGCCCAGATATAATTACAGTAGAGCATGGGAACTAGCCATAGGCTTCACTGAAAAGTGGGTTTTGAGAAAGAATAAAGCTGGAGAGGTGAAATCTCTTATCCTGAGGTGGTAGTTCCAAGCATACAGTACAGCAAGGGTGAAATGGTGGGAGCTAGAAGTAGGTGCTTAGAGCTGGAATAATGAAGATCACAGGCAGGGAAATATCAGGATATAAGTGTGGATGTATCAGGTGGATGCAAGGCTATGAATGGTTTTGAAGGTAAGGGCAAGGAGCCTGTGTTGGATTTAGGAAGCCAGCGTAGGGATATAAGGTGGAACATCACACTGGGGTTTAAAATGCTCATTTCCCACTAGTTCCATGCTTACATGGTGGAGCAGTGAGAGTCCAGCAGCAAATTATTTTAGCAGCTGAGTCCTGGATAGGTGTGAAGAGACTAAGGGCAGGGGAGAAATTCTCTTCACCTGGCATTGAAAGGCAAACCTGTCTAATTCACACTTTCCAAAGCAATACAAGAACTAAAACACTGCTTGTTGTTGTTGTTGTTTAGTCGTGTCCGACTCTTCGTGACCCCATGGACCAGAGCACGCCAGGCACTCCTGTCTTCCACTGCCTCCCGCAGTTTAGTCAGACTCATGTTTGTAGCTTCGAGAACACTGTCCAGCCATCTCGTCCTCTGTCGTCCCCTTCTCCTTGTGCTCTCAATCTTTCCCAACATCAGGGCCTTTTCCAGGGAGTCTTCTCTTCTCATGAGGTGGCCAAAGTATTGGAGCCTCAGCTTCAGGATCTGTCCTTCCAGTGAGCACTCAGGGCTGATTTCCTTAAGAACTGATAGGTTTGATCTTCTTGCAGTCCATTGGACTCTCAAGAGTCTCCTCCAGCACCATAATTCAAAAGCATCAAATCTTCGCCTATCAGCCTTCTTTATGGTCCAGCTCTCACTTCCATACATCACTACTGGGAAAACCATGGCTTTAACTATACAAACCTTTGTTGGCAAGGTGATGTCTCTGCTTTTTAAGATGCTATCTAGGTTTGCCATCGCCTTTCTCCCAAGGAGCAGGCGTCTTTTAATTTTGTGACTGCTGTCACCATCTGAAGTGATCACGGAGCCCAAAAAAGTAAAATCTCTCACTGCCTCCATTTCCTCCCCTTCTATTTGCCAGGAGGTGATGGGCCCAGTGGCCATGATCTTCGTTTTTTCGATGTTTTTGGAATTTTGAAATTCACACTTCTCTGAATTTTGCAATACAGTTCTCCAGCCAAGTAATGCATACAAAAATGAAAATAATGTGGTAAATCTTCGTGAATTTGTCGAATCTTCTTTTAAAGCCTCCAACTTGGTTGCTTTACTGAGAGAAAGCAACTCAGGGAAACCTTAACTGACAGCCTTGCCCTTCCCTAGAAGAAGCCAAAGTGAGACAATCTAGTACATAGAACAGAAATTTGCAGAGAGGAGGCAAAGATAAAGCCAAGGCTCTGTGCATGTTCAGGAGTGGATAATAACATTGCCTGTGGATAAAGAAAGTGTACAAGGGGATCAGGCTTAGGAGGAAAGATAGGAAGTTCAGTCTTGGACATCCAAGGATATGTGTGATGGCCTGGGGATCCGATTCAGAGGCTGAACTGGAGGAATCCCAGCCTGCACAGGAGTCCCCGCCTCCAGGGCCGGCTGAACTGGGGCAGGGCCTTGATTTTGAAGCGCCTGCACCTGTGCCTGATCCTCAGGAGCAGGCACCAGGTGAATCCACTCTGGCTCCGGAGGTGGTTGAGGACTCAGTGCCTACAGGTGAGTCTCCCCCTGGGTCCAGTAACCGTTCAGCCTTTCCTGAACTGCAGAGGCTCAGGGCAGAGAGGCGGAGGGAACTGGTTTCTCCCAGGAGGAGTGCTCGCCTTAAGGCCAGGAGAGGTGGGTCTCCTGGGGGCCGGGACTGCCCCTGGCCTCAGAGAAGATAAAGGCCAGTCAGCCCGGTCCCAGGTTGCGGGAGCAACGTCATTGAAGAGCTGTTTCGGCCAGCACCCAGTCCGGTTCCCCCAGAGTTCCTGTCCTTGCCCGGCTCCTCGCTGTTGACCCCGCTTCGCCCGTGGAGGACTGTCTGCCGACTCTCGACTCAGGTCCTGGACCTCGCCCCACGGTAACCTCCCCCCTGGACCAGCACAATATGCCAGTGCCAGTTGTGGCACGAATTGAGGAAACAAAAACTCACGTCTGAGGAACAGAAGACTGGAAGAAAATGACTGTGGGCCCTCATCAGCTGCCGAACCCATGTTTCTGGGTGTCACCGGGCCTGATTTTAGTTAGTATCTGCACCCATCCAGTGTAGATATGTGTCTTCTATGTCCTCTTTTCCATTACATGTGTGTGTGGGGGGGGGGGAACAAGGCGTATTTGTCTTTGATCAATATTTCTTATTCTATATTACTGAAATTCCTGCCAAGTAATTTGGCACTGTAGAGAGAAGCCCACCTATGAGGTTGGATATTTCCGGTGTTCCTGAAATACATCATACATTTTTTTAAAGGCTATGAATTTCATTTGTAATTAACAGCTATATTTATAGAAAGCATAACTTTTTTTAAAAAAGGAAAAAGAACAGATGCCAAGAATATATGAATATATAGAGAGAGAGAGAGAAAGCAAAACAAGAAGCTACAGGCTTGCTATTGCTCAGATAACTTCAATAATTACTGAGTCTTAGAAAATACTGTGACTGTGAATAAAGCTTTTGAAAATTGCGGATAAGAAATCTTTTCTACTTAAGTTCTCTTTCCTATGTGGTCTAAATGTGTGATATTTTAGTACTTTGCAAATCAGAAGCTCATCCAGTCCAGCTCTCCAATCTTCCATGAGCATGAATCTGCATCCATACACCAAGTGTTTGCTACCTAAAACATCCCAGCCAGTAAGCCATGAGGAATTGGGGAATGTTAGTTTAGTCTCAGAAATGGTTTAGCAAAATCACTGAGACTGAACAAATACGTTAACCAACCCATTGTACCAGACTTGATCAGTGCAGTTGTCAGGGAGAGGCAAACGGGGAAAGAGCTAATACGTATTTTTGATAGGAATATTAATTAATGTTTTAAAAGATATACTTTGTACAACTAATGTTTTCAATGAATTACATGGTAAGGTATAGACTCAATGGTGGCTTTTGAGAGGTTTCACTGTGCAGCTACTAGCTTCCACCACAGAGCACCTGTGTGAGAGGAGGAGGACCCAGAGCCCTTACTAGAGGTATGGAGAGTGCTGCCCAAGCTGCATGCAGGTCCAGTTCGTACCTCAGATCCTTGGATGAAGGGTGGTATATAAATTTAATAAATAAAATAATAGTATCCACTGCAGATACAAGCCAAAGTATCAACAGCCCATGTTGGGCACCAGTAGCAGCTGCGTACCTGTAAGGCACTAAATTATCAGCCAGCAGCCTCCAGCTCAAGGTCTTTCAACACTTTTGTAAGGGCATCAGCCTCCTACTGGTGCTTAGCAGTGCAAGCTGGCAGCTGTCCAATTGTCTTGTGCATTGGAATGTTCCATATAACTTCAAAATTGTTTCCATTTCAATCATCCTAGACTGCAAGGAGATAACTTGGCAGAAAGAACAGAGGATGTATCTGTTGCGTCTCAGACTCTTGAGCAAGAAGTGCCACAGTCTGTCGGTAAGTTCTTGAAAGACCTATGCTACCTCGCATGGAATAATCTGAACGACTCAATACATACTGATAAAAACACATTCGAGAATATCTGCTGGGAAACTTTTTAAGACCGGTTTTGGTGGGAGGTAAATTCCTTTTTCAGTTACCAAATTGTAGTAATGTGTGGAAAGAAATTTAGCTCATCAGACCCTGTTCATTACTATTTAAGTTTGTTTTCTTTGCTCTCACTAATCTTCACACTCCACTCCCCGTTGAGATTAGACTTAACACTGTGTGGAAAACGCTGATGCAACTCTGCTTTTTGAAGACACCAGCACAATGCTGAGGCTTTGCAGAATTAAAGTGCTTATCTCTGCTGTTTGGATAATGATGTATAACTTAGTTAGCAGGCACAATGTGATTACACTCAAAATACCTCTCCTGTGGCAGTTTGTTCTTTATGAATTTGCTAAAAATCCAGAACTGGGAAGTGCCAAAGGTCAGTAGGAGCAGACCATCTGCTTTGCATGCAAAAGTTCCAGGTTCAGTTTCTAGCCTCTCCAGGTAGGATTGGAAAAGAACCCTATCTGAAATCCTGATAGCTGCTGATCTGATTCAGTGTAAGGAATATTGCTATAGAGCTCACAACTAAATGAGTCTTATGGGGGATGGCAGTTTCATGAAGTTTAGAATATCTAAACTGGTATTCTGGGGGCTTGTGGGGGAATTACTAGCCTGGGCAAAGGCAAGGCGGGACCCTAGGCAGCTCCCAGTGAACCCTGCTGACTAAGGTTTGGAAGAATAGGCCTGCCTATTTCCAGTTCCAACTGGAGCTGTTCAGATACGTCTCCTTTTGGGCAGAGATGACTTGACCATAGTACTCCACCCTCTGGCAATGCCAGATTGGATTGCAATGCACTGAACATGGAGCTGCCCATAACTCATAAACTTCCACCAGCTATGGAATTCTCTCCCCACAAAGGTGCTACTCACTACGCAGCTTTTAGTAAACACTGAGGATGCATCTCTTTACCATGAGATACGTGTTACCCTGACACTGAGACCTGTGTTTCCAGGATTCACAATATTCCTTACTTTAATTGTTTTAATTGTTCTTCATACTGAATTTTAAATTGTTGTAACCAGCCCTGGGACCTGCTGGTGAATGGCAGGGAATTATTATTAACAATAACAAAAACTATTATGGTGATGTTTCCTCAGTAAAGGATCAGGGTCATACGAAAACACAAGAAGGCTCATGAGGCTTTCCCTTCCAGTGCCTCCTCTCCTCTAAGCAGAGCTGTCATGCAATCCTTAAAGAGCCTGTAACTTATTCTGAGGTCACATTTTCCTAGATAGCTAAGGAACAGGAGAAGTTACAGGGGAGTCTTGATGGGGGAACACTTCCTCAGGCCCAGATGGTATAGAAAGGGGTACAAAGAGTTAAGTGACTTTTTGGTAATCTAAATCAGAGTCCACCTTGGAGTAACACTGGACCAAGATGTAATGGCCATGATACAGACCCTGTGTCAGGTAGTATGAATATTCAAGGTGTTGTTTCACCTTTCGTAATTTAACATTAATGTTGCGTCCAATCAACAAATTTTGGGGTCCAGTATATTATTACCATGTGAACTATGATTTGCAATATATATCTACATAATATATTATGTCAATAGTTAATGCTAGTTATGCAAACATTTGTGGGTCCACGTGATTAATGTAACACATAGCCAGTGGGTCAGTTTTTTAATTAAAATTATATGTAGATATATATAAATACTTGCATAATCATTAGTTCTGGATTCCATGATTTCAGTCTGCTGTTCATAGATAATAATTGCTTCATCAGAACATAAGTCCAACAGTATTTTCTGACAATAGCAATTATTTCTGGATTAACATTGTTATCACTCCTGAGCAAAGCTATTTGCTCATCATGTGGCAAAGCAAAGCAAACTGGCCCCAGTTAATAAGGCAATGCATGGATGGCAATATATAGGCTGTGTTAAAATAACTATGCGTGATACAGAAAGGTCTGTAAAATGACTTTCCCACAACGTTTTTTCAATATGAATGAACACTGTGCGCACTGTGATGTGGTGGGATAAGTGTTTATCACATCCTTTAAAAAGGTTTGAAGCCCTAATGTCTTCCATATTGTAGTAAATCTTCCATTCACAATGCTGTTCTGTCATCTGATATTTTATTGGAAATTTGCCACTTTTCCATGTTGAGCAATGAATGGTTGGTTCATGCAAGTTACAAATATATTCAAAGGCTAGCAAATGCAGATTTTGGGTCAACTGACACAAATCAATGGTATTTGCCCAAATATTCAGCAGCAGAGCTGCATTTGCCAGAACGAGGATGATGCTACCAACAACTCAGAGCTCCCTCCCCATCCCTTCTGTGTCTGGGTCAATGCATTGTGGCCATTGGGATGGCACTGCTGGTGCCCTGCTGCCACCTCCAGTGCTACTGTAAATTGTTTCTTAGATGAGAAGTCAAGAAATCACTTACACAGCTATGAAGTTACTTAAAGAAGCTTTCATTATCAGAGGAGACTTCTTTGGCAACCCAGTTTTAATTAAGCCATGCCAAGCCTAGATCAGCTGATGCTGAGGTTTATTACAACAGGATACTCTTTCTTTTGTGTACTCTTTCCTCCCCTCTCCTAGCATGGCTGCAAAAGGGAGATCAGACCTTTTATTTCCAGTATTAAACAAACCAGAGTTCCTTGTGATATCAGCGCTTGGAATCAATGTGGTTGGCTTAGCTCCAGTTGATTGAAACAAGCCAGCTTCAAACCATAATGTACGATACTGGTCTTTTCACTAAACATAAACTAGCCACACTTCCCTGAGTTCAAACATAATGGGGAGCTATGATTAGTTTAAACCCAGAAGCAGATGCTCATCTCCACAGCTGCAGTTGGTGTGCAGGGAGTGCACAATAATAAAAAATGTTGTTCATTATTCTTTACTGGTTTATCCCCCATCTTTTAAAACAGCATCAGTGCCTGGAGCAGAAATTTCAATGGAAAGCAGTGATGAATTGGAGAATGTACTCCAAGCAGCAGAGCAGGTAAGAATAAGGACCCTATATATGCTGTCTTCAGTTTTATGAACACAAATTCTGTAAATAAATACAAAAAAACCCCTCAGTTTTTCTAGATTAACTTGAATACATTCGGCATGAAACTGAAGGGAATACTGGATCACATTCCCTGAGTGCTGGACCAGAATATAAATCACATTTAACCAATTGGTTGGTTCAAGTTTTCAGAGTCAATCAGAATATTCAGCATGTATAACTGTCAGTGTTTATGTATAAACATGTACTTCCAGTTTTGCAAGAGCTTAGGATTTTTAAAGTTAATTTTTAATATGTAATTTTAAAGATATATTGGCAGAATCAAGACAAAGGTAAGCACTTTAAAAACCTGTAATAGGAGGCGTGTTAGGCATCTGCTTTGCAACTGAAATGAATCCACCTTAAAAATTCTGAACTGGCTGGATCATATGCTATATTTTTAATACTATATTGTGATGTAAGTATAGCTATGATAGTGTTCTCTGTCAAACTAAATCGTATAATCTATTTTTGTTGGCTTGTGCAAGAGTGTGCAGTGGCTTGTTCTCCACAAAAATAGGTACTGTTTTTCATAAGGTGTTTTATTACAACCAAGAAAGCAAGTTTTAATGACACATCTTGTACTCATTTCAGCCTCCCTTGATTTTCAGAAACTAAATCAAATAAATGTACTGACATTCATTTCTTAAAATGAGTTTATATAACAGCATAACCTCCTCACACTTGTTACCATCACGGAAAAGCTTAAGCGCTTGCGAACTTTTATCCATGAACGATGCAACTTCAGTCAAGGTTATTTTGCAATGCAGTGCAAAATTTGAGTCCAAAGCATATTGTTCCGCATCGGTTAAAAAGAAAATGGGGCATTTGTCACTTGTGGTATATATACGATATGCCTCACTCCTGATTTTAATAAGCTGTGCTGAGAGCCATTTTGGATGAAGAGCAGGGTAAAAATGCTCTAATTAAATAAATAATCCTCATGGCTTTTTGTTCATAACTCTTAATTTACTTCTAACTCCTATTCTTCTGCCCAGTTCACATTGGTACTTAAGTTTATGTTTTCAATTTTTTTTTTACAAGACCAAAATAGATGAGATGCAGGAGAACTATGATCAGATTCCCACTGTTTTCGGTTCAACAAGCAGCCATGGGAGAATTCTCAAATTAAATGGGAGCAGCAAACAGAAACCCTTTCCCTGCCATATGTCATTTCCCTGATCTAAATCACCCACCCCATTACTATTAGTCACACTGTGGAAATCTCTGTATCTTCTGCTGTTGGGTGGCAATTCAGAGCAGAGAAATGACATAGGTAGAGAGATTATATTCTCTCTTCTTCCAGTGCTGCATCTCCAGTCTGGTTAAGGGATGCTCCTAGGCACCTCTGAAATTAAATGTAAGTGTTGGGATATCCAATTTATGAAATTCCCATGATTTGTCTGTTTTGGCCCACAGTTTCAAAGTTCCATTATTATTTCTTTTTCCGGATGGCACTGTTCCTTCCTTTATACAAACAAAGAGTTTTATCTTCATTGCCTTTTCCTTATTGGCACATAAATAGCTCATTGTCCTTAGGTTTACCAGTTGTACTATTTTTTATGTTTTATTTGTAATTTGGTGCATGTGCTTTTGTTTTCTATATCTGCTTTTAGCTTAGGTGGCTAATGTATAAATAAGGAAGTTATCTGTGAAGTAACCTACTTTAAAACCTTCTCCAAAACATCAAACCAAGTCTTTTTTCCCCCAGCATCTTGGGATAAAATTTTTATGTTCTAGCCTTTCATATTTCTTCAGCCGCAGACATTCACATCTGGAAAGAACACACAGTCTCAGCCAAGTGCTGATTTCAGCAGTGCAATGATCCTGTAAATTCTGGAAGTCAAGAGTTGAAGGGGTCATCCTGGGTTTTCAAATAGGCTAGTGGCATCTACAAGACAACATATAATGTGTTTTCCTGTCGTTACAAAGCAATTCAATATCAATTTATCTCTTGATAGTTTTTCTTTTTCCTAAAGTTTCCGTTGTTTTGAATATCATGCCTGCTTGAAACTCAGCTGAGGAAAAATGAAGATTTAGGATGAGGGGAGATGAAAACTGGTTGTGTTTTTTGTGGCTTTGGAGAGGGCAGAGAATGGGACAATCAGAGAAGTGGTGCTAATTGGAAATGTAGTGACTATTTGCAATGGGAAATAAAGAGCAAATATTACGTTTCACCAAAACAGACCATTTACCACATACATCTTTTTAGATGATTCTACCATATAATTTGCCTTTGTATCATGAGGATTTGTAAAGGAAGCTATGGTAAGTGTTCATTGGCTTTGCTGATGCCTCTAAGGTAACCCAAAAAAACTACTGACCTGAAGACTTCTTGTTTAGATTCCTGGCCTTCGTTTCTTTACCAAATAGGGGGTGTATATGTAACTTTCTATCTTAAATGTATATAACTCTATTAGTAAAAGGGCCACTCTTTAGGAAAATCAGCACAGTATTTGAACCTTTGCTATCTTCAGCAATAACGTAAGATTTTCAATCTCAGAATTACCAGTTCTTAAAAGCAAAAGCATTGCTTCTGTCTGTCTTATTACATGCAGCCATTTGTGTAGGTTTTCCCTGTCCGCATCAGCATGAATCATGGTTTGGGAAGGACTTGCTCAGTATGATTTTGGCGTAAAAATGTGCTGGCATGCTGCCTGCTATACAGAGCAGAAAGCTTGTAATTTCAATTACATGGCATTTCAAGTAGAACGGACCTTAATGTTGGACATAGGGATTAAAAATAGCTGTCAATATTGCAACAAAGCTCTGAGGAGGATTATTATTTTTAGATTACATGAAAAAGGTTGACTCGTTTGCAACATGTGCCTGAAAAAAGCTCATGGAACAAAAAGATTGAACAGTTGGTGAACTCTAGGAGGAAAATGAATGACGTGAATTACCCTGCATGCAGAGTATTTCATTAGTTGCTTGGAAAGTTATCAGTCTTCTTATATCCTCCTCAGGCAGGATTAATGAGAGAGACAGATTCACAGGAACACGGAAATGTTTAACCATGTTCTGAAGTCTGTGACAAATATTTCCATTTCATCTTGAGTAGAGGAAGATTGTTCAGCTGCTTTTTGTCCATTCTTTTTTTGACATTGAATCATTTCATAAAGTTGAAACTGAAACTGGAAAAATGAAAAGTTCAGCCAAATTAATTTGTATGTAATTCTGACAGGAGCTGATTACTAAATAGCAATCTCCAGATTTTACTGGCGTCAGTATCACTGAAATACATTTCATCTTGTCTCCTTTTTTAGTTGTTTTCCTGAATTGTTATTTTCAGCCTGACATTGGTCATTGCAAGCTTCACATTAGCCTTGTCTGAGAAATGAAAAGCATGCTTATGCCCCTCTGAAATGTCATCGGGAGAGAAGTTCTAAGGATAAAATCATCCCCAGAAAGTGCAGAATGTGTTATTTGTTCTCGTATAAGAATTATAAAAAGCAGTATGCTGCAAAAACGTTGGAATACCTGTCCCCAAATGGTGCTGTTTTCACATGCTAGAACTCAGTATCTATGCAGTGACATGAGGTACTTGATTTGGAACCATGTGTGCAAGACCTAACAGATGGCTGTTGCTAATAGTTTTGATAGTCCTGCCCCCAAAGGATTAGTGCTGAATCTAGTTCCGTGTGTCTAGTCAGCCTTCTCAATTGTCCCAGCTGGCATTGCTAACCTTATGTTAGCAGGCTAGGCATGTGAATCTCATTCCTGCAGCAATAAACCATAGTTTATTGTTTCAGTGTGAGCTGGAGCAAGCAGAATAGCTCCTCCATAATCTCACAGGATTCTACTGTGTTAATGCCAGTCTGTGCACCATCAATGGTTTGCATTAGCTTTTATGTACAGTAGTTAAATTACATAAAATATAACTACAGGAGAAATAAAGAAACAGAGCTTAGGCCCTTCCACAAATTTTCTGCAGCCTCTTGCTTTAGAACACCTCTGTTTCCAGAAAGCAGGTTAAGCCTTCAAGATTAACAATCACTCAGAAAAGATGAGTGCAATGTCACTATTTAAAAGAGTGACTAGCCCAGTGATCAGGTTTTTCCTTGGGATGTAGTAACTGTTAAAAGAACCTAGTTGACTATTCTTGAACTAGGAGTTGCTTTCTGGTGAGGAAGTACTGAGTGACAAAACCTCAGTTCTAGAAAACCAGGTGAAGCGAATGGGGCATAGATTAGTGGGAACACAACTTTGTAAGCCAGAACAACTCCATCAGATTCCCCAACGTGGTAGATCCAAGTTTATGTTATGGTTCTGGGGGAATAAGGACTAGTCAACTCAGCTATAGCTAGCATTTTTTACAATAAAGAGCCATTAAAATAAAAGGAAATGTATTGATTGAGGAAAAACCTACTTTAGTGAACAAAGCCAGTATCATTCAATTTGCTTTTGGGTATACTAAAACTGAAATTTCTTGTGCTGTTTAATTGAGCACACCTTTGAAGAAACCCCATCAGTCATGCAAATTTTGGCCCTGAGATTTGTCATAGTTTTAATGTGTTTTAATGTGTTTCAGTTTTGTATATTTCCTAAATGGAAGAGCAAAAAATCACTTGTGTCTAGTCAGATGCAATGCTGAAACTAGACACAAGTGATGGTTGATCTTGTTTCTTAATATGCTGATATTCAGGCATGTTTCCTTTTTCCTACCCTCTTACAGTATTTTCCAAAAATGTAAAGAACCAGATAAGTAATGATTGAATTTGGGTCTTTTCTTTCTGTTAATGTTCATGCCAGGAAGAATTTATCTGTAGTAACTTGAGTAAAGACAAAAATAAATATAATGTAAGTGAAAAAATAATGAAGACATGGGGGGAAACTTTTAAACTGACATGTGGCTGACCTCAGCTGCTGGCAGATACATCTTAGATATATTGCTTGAGAACAGTTTTCCACTGCTGCGATAGCTGGGGCCTTGCCTCAGTTCAATCTTAGGTAAGAGTAGCCGAAATACAGTTCCAAAAGTAACATGGACAAGAACGCTTTAATAATTTCCTTTGTCTGAAAATTGTCATGATTCAGACAGTCACAGTTTTATTGGGTATAGCCAAAGGTCATTACAATGAAATAAAAATGCCAGTAATATCAAGGTCACAATTAAAAAAGAACTGCCAATGTGTACTTGATTTTAATATTAACTGTGTTTGACTAAGTCATTGCCTGAGATACAAAAACCACCTTAAAGCTGTAGGGCCAAATACAGCTGCTCTAGTCCAAATATTAAGAAAGAAAGTGCCCTAGATTTATATATTGGAATTATTAACATTTTAAAACAAAATAAAAACACCACAGCAAACAGAATTTCTAGGTAAGTGGTATAAAATTCCACCACCACATCTTGGGGTATTTGGTTGATATGGTGCCGCATATAGGTTGGTCTATATGTTGCTTCACTAACTAAAGCAAATAATAGCAATAATATCAAAGAGAATTATAAACAAGTGAGAAAGGACGCTTTGAAAACACAATATAAACAAGGTCAGAAATGCCCAGGGCCTGAGCAGCTTGGCAGAGTCCACAGATAATGATGATTTATACCCTGCCCATCTGGGCAGCTTCCAACAGGAGATTAAAAATACATTAAAACGTCAGTCATTAAAAAACTTCCCTAAACAGGGCTGCCTTCAGATGTCTTCTAAACATCAGATAGTTCTTTATTCCTTTGACATCTGGTGGGAGGGCGTTCCACATGACGGGAGCCACTACCGAGAAGGCCCTCTGCCTGGTTCCCTGCAACTTTGCTTCTCTCAGTGAGGGAAACACCAGAAGGCCCTCAGCAGCTTGCTTAGTCCTGCTGCCCATCCATTTCCAAGTCCGCAGGCTTATCTGGCAGCAGGATCCAGAGCTGCAAAGCTTCCCAACATATTAAACCTCCCATGCATTTCCAGAATACCTGATGTAGCATCTCAGTATAATTAAAGCACACTTCGTGGGAAAGATTTCCAAAATTCTGAGGTGTATGGCAAGTACAAGACATCGTGGAAGAAGATGACCCTCAGGCTCCCTTCCAGCTATACAATTCTGTGATTCTGAGTTTGCTTGTACACCCAGCTACGTTTTGTTTCTCTTGGTTCATCTGCCAATTGTTGGTTTTGGTGTCAGAGCCTCTGGAAAGCAGCAGGGCTGTAGTGATCAATCGGAGCTATGGGGGGCTATGGCCTTTCATTCAAGAAAATAGATGTGATGAACTTTGCACTAAGAAAAACCATGCGTAATAGGAGAAGAAGTGCCATTTTGACTCTGCCCTGTATACTTGCCTTGTCAGGGAAGAATGCAATAACCACAACTGGCTACCCAAACAGAACTTATAAGTGTTTCTGTTCAATGTGCATTTATGGCAGCATGATCAAGTCATGCTTAATGCTTATATGGCAGCTGGGAAGTCTGTTGACATATTTGTTGCCTCCCCTACTGGGGAGGATTTGTGGATTAAGGGCACTAGGTAAAGCTCAGGTAGGAAGACTGTAGGGTTAATGCTTACATAGACATTATGGCTAGTAGCCATTGATGGTCTTGTCCGCCATTAAAGGTTTTGTTTTTTCAAACATCGAAACCTTATTGAGAAAGCAGACAAATAACTGCTACCGTTTTTCCTGTTGCTGTGTGTTGTGCTAAATGTCATCAGTCATGCCCAAGCATTCGGAAAACTAATGACAAGCATGAATAATCTTATCAGCTATGGTATTACAGGCCATATTTATGAGGTAGGAAGCAGAAACATGTATTTGTTGCACAGAGTACACATATATACATAAGGCAGTAACATGGAGCTATCACGTGTGTCTTAAGTGTATGACATATTCGTTGAAATCTTTCAAGAACTAGTATCTCTTCATTGATCAGTTCCCCAAGAAGTTTGTTTGACATGTTCCCATCTCTGGAATTTCACCATTTGCAGACGGGACAATATTTCAGAGGAAGAAAACCTAACTGACTACCACCAGTACCGAAGAGTTTCTCCAAGTCATTCAGTGTATTATTTATTCACTGGCTTCAACGTTATTATCAGCAGAGGCTGGAGAACCTCAGTCTGACCGCCAGATGTCACTGTGGAGTCAGTTTTTAAGTGGTCTGGCACCTACTAATAATTGTGCTCTGCCTAGTCTACCTGAAAACTGCTATAATGCAGAGAAGGAAAGTTAAAAAAGCCTTTTATGCTCACAACCAGTGCTTCTAGCTGCACTGACAACTCAGAGGGTGAGCAGATAGGCTTAGAAGCTAGAATGAGTGACAGAACTTCACAAAGTCCTAGGCTGCTGCATAGCTTTCTAAACCAGTCTTTAGAGAGACTGCTGTCATTTGCAAGAAGCAGATCCATGCAGTGGCGTAGCAAGGTCAGGTGGTACCCGGAGTGGAAAATTTCTTGTCAACTCCACTCCCCCATTGAAATCTAGTTGGACTCCCAAGAGACTGCAATCTACTCACAGTATAAAAAGGCTGCCTGTGATCTACCCATTGTCATTGCCAGGAGTTGTTGAGCTGTTTTTATGGGAGGGTTGGCCAAAGTTGTTGAGCTTTTTGGGGGATTCCAGGGCTTGGGTCCAGAGTTGAGGGAGCTTTTGTGGGTCGCACCCACCTTGCTTCACCCCTGAATCCATGAGTGACTTGTGTATCTGTTGTGTTTCTGATGTAATGCAGACGTGCATCAGTAGCAGATGCCCTTACGATTTCCATATCTCACTGCCGGGATTGTGTGTGAGTCCCACCTTGGATATCACACAGCAGGTGTGAAAAGCAGACACACATGCCACTTGTGCATCTGCTTCTTGCCTCTCTGCCCAAAGCCTAACCTTCAGGGGTTTGAGGGAAGCTGCACCCACTAACTTTGCTCACACTTTTAGGTTTGAGATGTCACTTGGCTATTTGTTCTAGTTGGGCAAGCGCTGAGAGGGTGCCACAAGGAACAGAATCTGGAAAGTTCTTTGGAACGGGACTCTGCAGTGCCCCATCTTAAAAGAGGGGTGATAGACATTTGCTCACTGTGTAGACTTACAGGAAGGGGCCCTTTCATTCAATGCTGGGGAGGAGTAAGAAGGAACACTAGGGCCACTAAATGTTCTCTGGTCCCCATGGGGACACAGCTTCCAGAGGAGAGTAGGAACAAAGAAATAGGCTGTACCTGTGAGATGCCTGCCTGGTCAGGATATTGCCTTACAGCAGAATGGATCCAGGGGTGGCTGGTAGGGTGAAGATGCCACTGCTGCTGCCTCCTCATGAAGCACTGCTGCTAGGCCAATGAGTGCAGTGCTGCCAGGATAATGCCACTGCCCCCCTTGTGAGCCGCTGCTGCTAGCAAAACACTTGAAAAGGATAATGTACTTCTTGGTTGTAGGTTTGGATGCTGACACACAAAATTATCGGACAGAAACCATTGTCTTACTAGTTTCCTGTACCAAGCCAATTGGTTGGGAGTAAAGATGGCACCGCTTTCAGACATGTAGATGGACCCAAATATGTGCCCCACTTCCTCTTAGGGAACACTTTCCCTCACCAGATGTCAGTTGACCTAGTTACGCATCTGAAATTGTAATGACAACATGTGTTTGCAGATACAAGAGTCTAGCAAAGTATGTGAAACACACAGGGTTGAACATGTGTGGGTATGTTTTTAGCTTTTCTGTTTACATGATTTCATGATTTGAGGACTGAATGCTAAATGTGGGGACAAAAATAGAGCTTTTCAAAATTAAACCTATTCTGCTGTAGGAATAATAATAATAATAATAATAATAATAATAATAATAATAATAATATATTATTTATACCCTGCCCATCTGGCTGGGTTTCCCAAGCCACTCTGGGCGGCTTCCAACAAAATATTAAAATACAGTGGTACCTCGCGTTACATACGCTTCAGGTTACATATGCTTCACGTTACAGACTCCGCTAACCCAGAAATAGTGCTTCAGGTTATGAACTTTGCTTCAGGATGAGAACAGAAATCGTGCTCCGGCGGCGTGGCAGCAGCAGGAGGCCCCATTAGCTAAAGTGCTGCTTCAGGTTAAGAACGGTTTCAGGTTAAGTACGGACCTCCGGAACGAATTAAATACTTAACCAGAGGTACCACTGTACAATAGTCTGTCAAGCAATAAAAGCTTCCCTAAACAGGGCTGCCTTCAGATGTCTTCTAAAACTCTGGTAGTTGTTTTTATCTTTGACCTCTGGTGGGAGGGCGTTCCACAGGGCGGGTGCCACTACCGAGAAGGCCCTCTGTCTGGTTCCCTGTAACTTAGCTTTTCGCAGTGAGCGAACCGCCAGAAGGCCCTGGGCACTGGACCTCAAAGTCAGTTGGAACACTCTCATTCCAAATTCTGCATTAGTAAGGAAATACACCAGATATAATCTCCAGCCGCTTTTATAAAGTTGATTGATATGATACTTAAATGCAGCCAGATTTTCTTTCCTGTGCTAACGTGGAGCTTCACAGTTTAAATGTTTTTGCATAAACACAGCAGCTTATGTGTTTATGGCTAAACAAAAGGCTTTGGGGTTCTGTAAGAAAAAAAATTGTGGTTTATGTATAGGCATATAATTTCATGGTATTGTGTTCATTTGTTATGAACACATTTCTTAGAAACTCAGAAAATATATTAACAGATCTGTGAACCAAGGTTCAAATTCTACTTGGCCATGTGACCATGGGGGCTGGTCAGACACTTTTCAGCCATAACTACCATATAAGATTGTTTTGAGAACAAAATGGATGGGACACCATGTACACTTCCTCAAGATCTTTGAAGAGAGTGAAAGATATGAATGTAATAAATAAAATAAATTGCGCTCTAATGGATAGCTAATTTCTACTTTAATTAACCTACACGCTTGTTGTTTTAACGGTATTCCACATCTGGTCATATGTTTTTTGTTAGCTTCTCTGAATGTAAAAAGAAACTACCAAGTTTACTTCATGGTTTCTCATGAAACAACTTCTAAAAGTTAGCGTCCAAAAAATTATAAGTAATTCTGAGCACTGCAGTGTTCAATAACCAAATGACAGCACAAATGCTTTCGTTGCCAACAGTCCTCCCAAAGTACAGTAAGGGCATCACGACTAGTTCCTTCTGAAAGGAATATTTTATTTTTATATTTTGTTGCAATGATACAACAGCACTAGAAATGCTGTTTTGTCCCCAGAGGTGATGAATTATATAGATATTGAGGCCAAGTTGATGTTGACTTAAACTAAATGCACTCTCACTGAAGTCAGTGGGATCACAGAGAGTATAAACCATTTCAAATTTCGGCCCAGTATGCTGCCATAGTTTGTGCCAGTCTCTATACAGGTAAGCACTACCAGACTGTCTCAATTATGTAATAAAAAGAACGTGCCGTTTTGATGTTTGGTAACTACCTTTTTTAATAAGTGTACAAAAACATTTTAGCATTCTCCCTGGTTTTTTTTATCATGCCAGAATCAACCAGTTTGGGATCTAGATATGATGAGTTCCAGCAGTGGAGACTCCCAAAGCCAGAAGCTATTGAAAGATTCATTGGCTGCAAAAGAACTTCAAACCATGGAAAAACACCTTGCTGGTAGGTATAGTGACATAAAACCCTAGCATTTGCTTGGGGAAGAAATTTCAGGACAGATTTTAGTGGATTGAACAATAAGGTGTTAACAGGGGTGGTTTTTCTTTTTCCAATCTCCGTTACTGTGGTACTTTGAGTCAACAAATACTCATTTTAAGACAGACATTGAGGCTTGCCTGTAGATCATAATCAAAATATATCTGGACAGCTTCCTTACACATTTGTTTCCATAGCTCAGTAACGTTCAGTGTTAGTGAATTATTGTTATTACTGCTAAAACAGCACTGTATAAATCTTCCCAAATGGCTCCAGAAAACTCAGAGTTTGAAGGAAATATTATCCTCTGAAGCCATCACATTGTACCTGCAATCTGAAGGATAATCCTTAGGTGCCTGGTCTTGCAGTAATTACTGCAAGTGTGGTGTAGTGGTTAAGAGCGGTAGACTCGTAATCTGGGGAACCGGGTTCGCTTCCCCACTCCTCCACATGCAGCTGCTGGGTGACCTTGGGCTAGCCACACTTCTCTGGAGTCTCTCAGCCCCACTCACCTCACAGAGTGTTTGTTGTGGGGGAGGAAGGGAAAGGAGAATGTTAGCCGCTTTGAGACTCCTTAGGGTAGTGATAAAGTGGGATATCAAATCCAAACTCCTCCTCCTCCTCCTCCTCCTCCTCCTCCTCTTCTTCTTCTTCTTCTTCTTCTTCTACTACTACTACCACTACTACTACTTATGGAGAATAGTCACAGTGAAGGGGTCACAAGATTAGGTCCATAAAGGAAAGAAACTCTGATTGTCAAGGAAACAGGGCAAGTGGAATTTTCTTGTTCAAAGATGGTCTTCCATTATCCGGTATCACCAAGGTCCAGAAGAGAACTGATCCCAGTTCTTCATCCTTAGTTTCCACAGTCAGACTTTATCCCAGTTCTAAACACGAAGCTCTGGACAGGAACACCAGAAGCTGCCTTATACCAAGTCAGACCATTGGTTCCTCTAGCTCAGTTTTGAATGGCAGCTGCTTTTCAGGGTTTCATGCAGGAGTCCTTGTCAGCCCTACCTGGAGATGCTGGGGATTGAACCCAGGACATTCTGCTTGCAAAGCTCTTGCCACTGAGCTATGGGTGCTTTTTGCATGGGGCGAAAACATGCGTTGAAATAATCAGTTCATAGCATGATGTCTGGCTCCCAAGAGTGTGGGCAGGAGACACACCTCCATGCAGAAGTCTCAGGTTGCAGGCGCACAACCCATCAGGGGAGGGTATATAAGCTGGCAGAGGGGTGGGGTCCCACTATTACTTCATGTGCTCCGCAGGGCACAGATCTGAGGGACAGCTGCCTAGTGGCTAGAAGCATCCAAGGTTTGCTGGGTTATTTGAACATGTCTTTGTTGGCCCGTTCAATTTCATTGCTCAGCGTCACTTCACCCCAGTGTTCACCATATAAGGATGAGGTTTAATTAGTGATGCTCCTCCCCACTTTCTCTATGTCACCTACTACTACCATTTGCCTCCTGCTTCCGCCCATCAAGATATTCAGGATGGAAAGCTCTGCTGTTTAGACATTACCTTAGTAACCAGTAGTGGCCAGTGGAGGTGCTGCTGCTGCTGCTCTCCTGGCTTCCAAACACAGCATGCTACCGGCCCACACTGTATGGGGAGGCAGGGGGAGCTCTGAGCTGTGCAGTGTGGTGGAGCCAATCCACCGCTCTTGCCATCATGTCTGTGCAATGCCAAGCTCCCCGCATCTTTCCCATCTTTTCCCAGTAAGCGTTAGAATCATGTTATCTATGGAAGCTGGGACAGTTGTGGCATCCCACCAACTGCTACCGCTAGAAATCAAGTCCAGTTAGGTAGATAGGTAAATAAGTAGATATCCTTCAGATCACCATGTGCTAGGCTCTGGTTGATTGTGAGGCATCCATCAACTTCCCAGACTATTACCTGCACAGACCTTTCATAGTCCCATTTAATATTCTATGTCTGTATCTATTTCAATTTATGTGCCACGAATGAGAACGTTCTTAAATAAATTAATATGCCAAATACATCAACATATTTGGTGGCACTTTATTCTCTTTTGAAATATTTCCTTTCTTCCGTTGGGAAAAGCTGATGTTCAAAATCAACATATATATTCTATGCTAAATAAATGAAAACCATTTTGTAGTGGAAATCTTTAAATTAGCTGTGGAGAAATGATTGAAATGCTTTGCTTATCAGCAGAACCAATCAGTTTTTTAGATAGCATCTTGGGCCAAAAGTTATGATGTTCATTGAACTCTCATTGAAACATAAACAGCATATATCAGTTTTCCAACATACCTTCTTATTCACCGTAGATAAGTCAATGAACCCAGTCATTTGCAAAAACACAGGTTAATTTAATTGTGAGAGAGCTCATTCCACATTTGGTTTAAGTTATGGCATTTGCATTGTCATCTATTGACCCAGACAATTTAAACAGGTAGTCTCCAAATTGTGAAGTGAAGTGATATGTATGTATTATTATTATTATTTAAAGAAAAAGCTTAATGCAGGCAAAATCATGTTTTTAAAAAATCATTGATGGCATCATTTTCTCCACTCAGTTATGTTAATATTATAGCAACAATAGCAATACCTGTTCTTACCGTTTAATTAAATTAAGCAAAGATGTCCATTAAACCAGTGATTGCCATAGCCGCAGCCTTGGATTCAAACAGAAATCCATCATTGTGCTCTGACCCTCCCTCCAGCTTGCTGCCTTTACCAGCCTGCAACCTTTTTTTCTCCAGGTCACACCACAGCCAACTCTACACCAAACTCTGGCTTTAGTTCTTCTCAGAGCTGGAGGAGGGGTCTCACCCATTTTCAGTCTGGCCTTCCTTTGTCCTCGTAAAGGCCTATCTCCCAGGTGATCTCCTGAACACAGGAAGCTAAATCCAGGGATTAGGGGTCTAGCATCCAGTCTAACTCCCCAAAGCCTTCATTAAATTCCAACACCTACTGGACCTAGGAATTTAGAGAAGTCTGGCATTCACCAAATCATGACAAAAAAAAGATTCTTTAGGGATGTGCTGATGTCTGAAAAAATTTCAAGATGGTAATTTTTATGAATTCTCTCCTGCGTAGTGATATTGCAACCCAGCATGTGGGTTGTGGCAGCATGTACTGCAGTAGAGTCCTATTCCAGACCAGATTGCTTTGATTGCTACCAGAATATTACTATTGCTGCTATTATTATTATTTTAGTTATATCCACCTTTTTCCCTGGCAGAATATGACATCTGCTTGTAGAGGTTTCTCTATCAGAAATGATTGTGAGGAATAAGTCCAAGAAAGTGGCTTGCCGGAAACCACTTAGTAAGTCCCATGCTGATATGAATCCAAGTTCCCTAGTATTAGAGAAAGAAATAAACTATATCCTCAAGTTTGAATAAACATGATGATCAATAAGATACAGGGATTTCAGTTCTTGTTATATTGCATTACTTTTGTGCCTGCGCAGACATCGCAAAGGACCTTGCGCTGTGGGAAGAAGGAAGACTATTGCGGATTACCAGTAGCCAACAAACTAATTTAGTTGCACTAGATCACCAAGGAAATTTTAAAGTTCCACCAAGCCAGGATTCAGGACCTCAAGTGCCAAGTCTGACTGGGAAGGAAATTCAGCTCCAGCTTCAAAGAAACAAATCACCACCATTATCCAGCAACAATAGACTGCAGGTCTCAAGTGTCACAAACAGTAGGCCTCAATCTCCCAGTACACAGACCAACAGGTCTTCTTTGCTCCCAGCTCCAGCAAACAGACCTGCAGCCCCAAATGCTTTGTTGCAAAAACCTCTTTCCCCTAGCAACCAAGGAAACAAGGAAGGAGTCGTTAGTATGCAGAGAAGCCGGTCTTTAATATCAAAGAACCAACTTGGGAGGACCATCACCACTCCCTCGGGGCTCCTGGAAACAAGCGGAGACACTCTAGGAAACGTCACTCAAAGAAGCAGTTTGTCCGAAGTAAGTTATATATTTGAAAGCAAAACTTGTCAGTAAATCAGAATCCTGTATATATCCAGGTAAGTCATACTCAGAGCTGACCTATTGAAATCAATTGACTATTTGTATATTGCCCATATATTATCATATAATGTTTGAGAATCCACCACCTACTTGTTCATAGTGGTGTTCAAGTTGCTTTAATTATATATCTTGTCTGTGTGTGCACACATGTGCGTAAGCGTGCATGTATTTATTTCTCTTATCTCTTGCCAGAGGTTTCTATTGGAGGAAGGCAATTTTTGCAGATTTCTTTCTTTAGCCCTCTTACTCCCTGAAAATCTACTCCAGTGGGTTGGTGTATTTTTTTGAAGTAACTGTGGGAGGTGGCACTAGGAGCTGGGGTGTGTGTGGAAAGGGAAGATAGCAAAATCTGCTTCCATAGGCTTCAGGTTAGCCGCTGTGAGAACAAGATGCTGAATTCAATGGACCACTGTCCTAGTTGAGCAGGCTCTTTTTATGTTATGACAAGAGTTAATGGCAAATGTTGCATGTTCAGAGTGGGGTTAACACTCCTGAAAGAAAAAGTTGAGATTTATATTTCATATTTGGAAAGCAAATTGCGAGGAGGATTCACATACCTCCTTTTTGCTCACAAGTAGAATTCCACAGAGAATTTTGTTTTGTGAGATCCAGCGTGTCTGTGGATCTCAGGTACCATCTGTGTAGTAAGGAAACAAACCTGTCCCTTCCCATCCATTGTATGAGACTGGGATATTGCGCTATTGCACCAATAACCCACAAAAGATTGAATATGGCTGGGACACACTTTATTTAATTGATTCAGGTAGGTGTGAAGCTTCAGTAAAGGAGTTTTATCCTCAGCAGTCCATGAATCTGTCACAATTTGCTGAGTAATTCAATGTCAGATCCGTTGTTGTTGTTTTTTTAATGGCCAAATTATTAAAATGTGCAGTGTTCAAAGAATGAATGCTAGAACATTTTCTGTCTCATATCTAGTAAGTGATATTCTTTAACGCTCTTCCTATCATTACGGGCGAGACCATGTTATAAGCAGGCATTTTTTTCTAAACAGGCAAAGAGCGGTTTTTAAAGAATTTGGCAATGGTTAACATGTCATCTGTGAAGTTCTTTTTGTAAAAAGTGCAAAATTTTAGTTTCGGAGTTCTGCCTGAAAGAATTAAAAGTTGCTTGATGATCTTAGTTCTTGTACACATGCCTGCATTTCTGTTGGCAGGGAATATGCTGTAGCAAATGTGCAGGTGTGTTGTATTACTAGCTCATTTCAAAATCAAACCAAGCAGTGTAACATAGATAAATGTTTTTATTATTGCTACAGAATGAATAAATCAAGTTTTTAAATCCTTTCCTACATGCACTTATATGCACATTTAGTCTTTTAGATCTCCAGACCTTTCTACAAGTGGAGTCCCAATTGAGACAAATAGGTTTGAGGACCAGATTCTCAGTGTTTCCCTCAGCCTTTTATGAAGTGTGACAACTGAATGCTGAATTTCTTTGGGAGAGTATTTCTTGGAGTCTGCAATAGCTCTTATCTTGATGTTTGGGGGGGACAGGGAGACTGTCAGACTGTATGGCCCTTCCCAACAAGATGCTTTATAAACAGCTTTTCTACCGTGGGTTAAAGGTAAAGGGACTCCTGACCATTAGGTCCAGTCGTGACCGACTCTGGGGTTGCGGCGCTCATCTTGCTTTACTGGCTCAGGACTTCCTGTGCTGGTTATTTGTGCAAGAAAAGGTAAATGCACAACTACAAAAGAAACTGCTATGTGACAAATGTCATGTTGAGCTGGGCCCTTTGCCTTTTCAAATGCAGATCACACTGAGCCTCTGTCTTGTGGCTTCTCCAAAGAAGAACCTTGTGAGTCTCAAAACATCACTACCCTTTTTTATTGACCCAATATTTATTCAGCACAATAAACTTTCTTATGTACTGGGTTTCACTTGATGGCTAACTCCCAGCACAGCAACAGCAGCCCAAACAACATACTTCCAAACAAAAGTGTCCAGGAAGCCATCCTCCTATGAATCCTGTGTTAAAATTACATCAATGCCTCTCTGTGTGAAATCATGTCCTCCCTGATCTGCAAGCAATTTAAAAACTGGGGGTTATTTTGCTGCAAAAAGTCTGGATTTTATTACAGCTTACATCTGTTCATTGTATATCAAGATTCATTTATTTGCTACTTTTCTACACAGAGACAATCCTTCTATGTGTCAGTTTTGCTAGAATTGTCACACGATTAAAGAAATCATAGATTAATCAACTGAGTTTTGGATTGGTTAAATTTGCATGTGCATAAAATCATCGGTTTTTGGCTATTTGTTAACTTTGCTGACTTCAATAGAACCTCTTCCCAAGAAAATTGACAGAATTGCAACTTTCCAGCTTCCTTGGAAGAAGTGGTATGATGTCTAGGCCTTGGTTTGGGGACACAAGCCATCAGCTTTTTTCCTTGTGAAGTTGACTCTTCCAAGGAGCCTAGAACTCACAGTGCTTACAGCACACTCAGCTCTGAGCCTCTATTCTAGCACATAACTCCTGGGATTGACAACACAGAAAGGGCAGAAAGAGTCCCCTTTCAAAATGATACCCAATTAATCAGGAGGACTTTTTGAATTTTCTTGAAGGTCTTTAATCTTTTTATCTGTTTGGGTATAATTGAAAGAAACATTGCAGCCCTAATTCTTATACCTGCTGCATCTGTTATTTTTGTTACAGGATGACTTCTTACAACTTCAACTTGCCCACCAGCCTTGGATTTTACCAAGCGATAACGAAAGCGAAGGAGTGGAAGCAGATCTAGATAAACGTAAGAGGTTGCTCCTTGTTTGATATAAATTGTTGGCAGCTTGGAGTAGGCACCATATTTTCACAAAATATGTGCTCTGGAAACTGCTTTTTATTTCTGACAGGTTTAGTTATTGTTTGTCTATAGGAGTGAAGAACGATGGATTTTATTGATGGGAGCTCAGCTATATTACTTTAGGGCTGAAAGTGCATGTAGGTTATCCTCCCTGCTTAAAAAGGTAAAGGTACCCCTGCCCGTACGGGCCAGTCTTGACAGACTCTAGGGTTGTGCGCCCATCTCACTCAAAGAGGCCAAGGGCCAGCGCTGTCCGAAGACACTTCCGGGTCACGTGGCCAGTGTGACATCGCTGCTCTGGCGAGCCAGAGCCGCACACGGAAACGCCATTTACCTTCCCGCTAGTAAGCGGTCCCTATTTATCTACTTGCACCCAGGGGTGCTTTCGAACTGCTAGGTTGGCAGGTGCTGGGACCAAACAGCGGGAGCGCACCCCGCCGCGGGGATTCGAACCGCCGACCTTTCGATCGGCAAGCCCTAGGCACTGAGGCTTTAACCCACAGCGCCACCTGCGTCCTCCCTGCTTACCATACCACAAACCTTAACATGTTAACTCATCTCTTACCAATGTGTGCTACATGCAGAGACCAGGGATAAAAAGTTGTGCCAAGCCAAAATCTCTGTTGAATGCCAAGTTGTGCCAAGCCAAAATCTCTGTTGAATGAATATAGTAACACAACCAGATACCAAGCATCCTGGAGTGTTGTCCTTAAAAAAAAGGGGGGGGGGGACTATAGTCCCAGCTTTAAAAACTTTGCTTGCTTGAATAATTCTTGTTGTGCCATAAACATATTTCACAGCCCCAGCTCAAGGGTGTGAGATAGACATCTTACTGTGTTAAAGAGCCTAAATAATGGAAGTTAAGACAAGTAGTGTCTGCTAGTTTCCCTCCATGTGCTGAGGCTACAACAAATTATATATGGTGGCAAGTAAACATAAATAATCTTGCTGGAAATGTGAATTGCTCTGACAGTTGCTTTTTTTAAAAAAAATCACAGTAGTTTGTAATCTGCCAGGGTGAAAATGTGTGTCATTTCCTAAACTATTTTAGATTTTATGGCTACACTGTAGCAGGCTGTTTAACCAGGTGCTTGTGAGTAGCACCTTGTGAGTAGAACTGAAACCATATAAACAAGACATATTGAAGTAAGAAAAATCAGACTTGTGGAGAAACTGAGAGGGAAGAAAACCATTTTGAGATGTTACTTGTTTACATCAATATGACAACCACAATATATATTTTTTTAATCGTAACTTGTAAATTTAGAACATCAAGCTCTAAATAATATTTATCTTATTTCTGACGGTGAGTTCTTTTTCCCTTCCTGTACATGTTGCCCAAGAGGCCAGGTCAGACCCAAAATCTGATGCTCACAAAGTGCTATTTGAATCCATACACAAGGAAGTTACCTGGAAATGAGTTGCCATTGTCACTTTTCTGAGATGTGCAATGGATTACTACATTAGATAGAGTCCTATTCGGCTCACAGAACTATCCATAGAACAATTTACATGTGTGATCTGTTAGGACTTGCCAATGTGGTGTAGAGTTTAAGAGCGATAGTCTCGTAATCTGGTGAACCGGGTTCGCGTCTCCGCTCCTCCACATGCAGCTGCTGGGCGACCTTGGGCCAGTCACAGTTCTCTGAAGTCTCTCAGCCCCACTAACCTCAAAGAGTGTTTGTTGTGCGGGAGCAAGGGAAAGGAGAATGTTAGCCGCTTTGAGACTCCTTAGGGTAGTGATATATCAAATCCAAAATCTTCTTCTCTTCTTTGTTTGCCGGTCTATCTATCTATCTATCTATCTATCTATCATCTATCTATCTATCATCTATCTAACTATCATCTATCTATCTATCTATCTATCTATCTATCTATCTACCATCAGTTTTCCCTTTTTTCTCCTCTCTGTAGCCTAGCACAATCTCCAAAATTCAGAGCAGATTTGTGGAGTGTGCAGGGCTGCAGGGGGAGTGGAAACCAATTCCATAAATCAATTTATTTCATCAATAATTGTAGCTTGATTGTAAAAACCTGTAAGTCGTTTACAAAAAGATAAGATAATAAAATCACAAAAACTACAACCTTACTTTAGAACATACAAAAGTTAAATTACTAGAATAGATTAAAATTACTTCATAACCATATTACTGGCAGACAGACACTGTCAACCACCACCTGAGAAGAATGAATTCCTAGAGTTTTGTGAAGCTAACACCCATCCCCAGATATCACCATATGATATTCCTGTAGTCACTGGACATGTCTGGAAGAAAAGCCATATATAACTGGCCTAGATTTTATTTTAGATTTAGTTTAAAATAAAGGAAAATCTCCTGAACCTTTTAATTTTGACAACTAGGAATTACAACTTTGCGCCAGCTCATTTTGTTGCTCAGTATGTATGTAAAATTCTTATTTGTTTCATTGTGAATTCTTGGAAAAAATCTACACATGTTAAATTAACAGATGTTAAAGACAAATAGAGACAATAATAAGGCAGCAAATTAATTTGGGCTTTTGAGAGAGAACTAACATTCATGTTACTAACGCAACTTACCAATACCATGTTACTAAATTAGTTCAGCTGAGTTGTAACTTAAAAATCTGCTTTTTGCTTTCATGAGTAAAAACTGTTTACTTTAGCTTAAACCTGTAACATGCAAGGCAGAGAGGGGTCAAAACTCTGTAATTAAAATAATGGCTACCTTCTTGCAGATATTCTAAGGGCGCAACAGACTAGCATCTTGATTTAAACCCATATATCAACTTTCATAGTTACCTATCTTTTGCTGCATGAAGAAGGTTGATCTTTGTACTATTTTAACCATTGGAGGAGAACAAAAATGTTTGATCTAAGCAATATTGTACTGTATGTGACATCTGAGACTGGTAAATTGGTTAAAGGAATAAGTCTTTAAAAAATAATTATATGGGGTAATGGCAACCATCTGGTTTTGGAATGTAGTTGCTGTAGCCAATCTCACAAGCGAAGGGCAACTCCTGGAAAATGCAGGCTGCCAACAGGCTGCCAACACCCAGGTGTTGAAATGTCTGTAAAGCAGAGAGCCTGTAAAAGGCCTGGCATCGTTTACAGTGCCAATTCCCAGTGTGCAGTGCAGGTAAAAGGCCCAACCATGTAAAGACCAGCCTAATTTAATTTGGGTGTGTGAGGGGAAAGTTAATGCATTAGAAATCTTCGTGGACACTCTGTGCTTGATTTAGTGCCAAGAGGAATGAAACTTCATAATTTATGACTATGAGCAGAAGAGCTGTAGAATTAATCTTCACAACAACAACAGGTGTCCTTTGACGCAGCTTTTAATAAATTACATGCAGCTAATATTTACTACATTCTTCAACTTCTTCAAGATAATAACTGCCCAGGTGTAAAGCTAATTTTGGACAGTGAAAGAAAATTACACCAGCTGCGCAGGTATTTGGAAAGAGGGTATCACAGTAGTCTAATGCTTTTTATAGATAGTTTTTAATCATCTGACCAGCTGAGATGAAAGAACTTCATTTATCACAGCATTATTTCATGAACATTGTACTGGGAAATTTACTGTGCGCAATCTGATGCATATCTCGTTAGAAGTATACCCCATTAAGTTTGATGGAACTTAAAACAAAAAAGAGGTGCTGGTACTGTGTATCCTTGAGTACCTCCTCAAAAAAAAGAGCACTGCTCCCAGGTCAGTGTGTATGGTCCAATGATAGGAAGCTTTGAATGGAACAAGTGGAGCTGAAAATCCTACTTTTTTACCAGTTTAAATAATTCAATAGCAGTTTTGTTCAATGTTTCACAGAGAAGTCTAAAACACCATCTGCATCACTGAGAAAACAAAATAGAAAGGTTTACCAAATGAGGCTGATATGTAAACCAGAAAGCTTTTGCTCAAAAGAATTCAGAGTTTTCAGATTCATTTATTTGTTATGATTAGCAGTGGTGTATTTTTGCATACCTAATTCTGGGATTCTTGCCAGAATGAGGACCACAGATCATATAGCATGAACCAGGCTGGCAAAATATGAATTTCAAATTTTTATTTTTAATTCAGTATGAAATTCAGGGCTGTAGACCCTTTTGTGAACTACAAATTTAAGTCAGGAAAATTAAACTCAATTAGTGTGGATATACCAAATTTAGGCTTGGGTTTTTTTACTCTATTCATTGAGGACAACATCTCTTGTCCTTCCTTGTAAGTAGACAGATACATATGGACTTCAGGTGTGTTTTGATTAAGGACCTTTGTGCATACTGAGATGTGGGTTGGCCCATTGGAATGGGCATGTGATAAAATGATGAATAGCTATACTACATCTCCACCTGACAATTGACCTCTTCTCATTTCTGACACGTGCACACAAATGTCCCTTGATTCAACTCATTAAGGGCCAGTGGCTGACCTACTCATTTTGAAGCCATCAAAGTATTGTTTCACCACAAACTTATTACAGTGAAAACAAGAACATGAATCTTGGCACATACAAAGTATCATGTTAATTGGTCCTTAAGATTTTAATGCTTGAAATACAGCCATAAACCGCAAATTGTTTCCATCATGTAATTGTCATGATTTGTTGTGATAAACTTTTTTGCGTTACTTATGAAAACAAGTGAGGTGGAATTAGAGATGCCTTAAATACTCTGCAATTGCAATTGCTTTTGCTTCTTTGGTGTCATTCCCTTTCCTCTGCTTCCTCCTTCCTGCGTTTGTCAATTGGCTGATACTACACAATTAGGGAAAATATGTGAATGAGATTGCATAGCAATGCGACATAACAAATCAGACTGGCTATGCAGTTTTATCATTGAGGGAAGAGTGGAAGACAAAGTAAATAAATAGACATTGTTGCAAAAGTTCACAAAATTGCCTAAAAAGTATTCTGAATTGCAATTATTTTATTTGTATTTATTTGGAGAGGGAGTGGAATTGTAAGTTTTAGCTCCACTGTGAAATAAATGGCATTTGTGAAAGGGAGAAATCACAGCTGCAGACTTTTCAAGTACAGGGTGGTTTTCTTAGCAGGACTGTACAAACTGTCAGCATAACCTGAACATAGAAGTTGTTAAAGGTATGTTTTCAGGTTTGGGGCCATTTAACATTGGTATTGTAACTGCCAAGCTCTCCAAATAAGCAGTGTAATCATTCAGTTTTGGTAAGCTATGCAATAAAAAGTTAGGTGGTAAGTGCTTTTCCATTTAAACAAATATACCTAAAAGCAAATTAACTGAACTATTTTATCTAAATGTGCAGTGAAATTGTGAATGCAAACAAGACTTTCCATTTTAGAACTATGATAGAGGGATTCCTAATTTATCCTGATTCCAACACTGAATATCCTTCATAGGAAATGCCAAGATAAACCATACTGGATATAAATGTTTAACTTGTCATTTAGACTTAAAAGGACTCTCTTACATTCAAATAAACATTCACAATGGTATTCCGAGCATTCAGGAGAGATTACACTTTCCTGTATACTGTGAAATTTTAAATCATTTGTGAACCTCATTTATAAACGTAGCAGAAAAGGAATATGCAGAGATAAGTCTCAAACATAGTAATTATTGCATCACTCATTTTTGAAGTCTTAGTCTTAATAAAAGTGATTGTGTCAGAAATACAAAGCCAAACAAGATGCCAATTTTCAGTAAACCTGCACTGTTCATACGTTCTTTTAAAATTGTTTTGTTAACTTTGGCACTGAAATAGCATGGCAGTCTACAAGTGAAAATTGAACGACAAATCAGGCCCATATTCCTTCTATCCATCATTGGGTTTGTAATCACTCTTTATATAACATACTAAAACCACCCTCACTGGTGGGTTCTGGGGGAGGGGGGAAAGGGGGGGGAAATAATGAAGATGATTTGTTTTGATAATTTGTAATGTTGAAATTGTTAATATTTTTTTTTAAAAAAAATCCCCCACCCTCACTGGTAAATATGCCGACTCAGCCTTTGAGCCCAGGGTGGAAAATATCTTGCCCTCTTCTCCCAGGTCTTTGGCTAATTAAACAAACTATGGCCTGTTTGGGACGCGGGTGGCACTGTGGGTTACACCACAGAGCCTAGGGCTTCGCGATCAAAAGGTTGGCGATTCAAATCCCCACAACAGGGTGAGCTCCCATTGTTCGGTCCCTGCTCCTGCCAACCTCGCAGTGCGAAAGCACGTCAAAGTGCAAGTAGATAAATAGGTACCGCTCCAGCGGGAAGGTATTTCCGTGCGCTGCTCTGGTTTGCCAGAAGCGGCTTAGTCATGCTGGCCACATGACTGTACACCGGCTCCCTTGCCCAGTAAAGCGAGATGAGCGCCGCAACCCCAGAGTCGTCCACGACTGGACCTAATGGTTAGGGGTCCCTTTACCTTTACCTTTTATGGCCTGTTTAAGTGTGTGAGAGAAGAGTTACTGTTTTTGTATTGTATTTGTTTTTATATTGTAAACTGCCCTATGATCCTCAGATGAAGGTACAGTACAGTGGTCCCTCTGGTTACGTACTTAATTCATTCTGGAGGTCCATTCTTAACCTGAAACTGTTCTTAACCTGAGGTACCACTTTAGCTAATGGGGCCTCCTGCTACCGCCGGCCTGCAATTTCTGTTCTCATCCTGAAGCAAAGTTCTTAACCCGAGGTACTATTTCTGGATTAGCGGAGTCTGTAACCTGAAGCATCTGTAACCCAAGGTACCACTGTATAGAAATAATAATAATAATAATAATAATAATAATAATAATAATAATAATAATGGGCTCCAACTCCCATCATCGTCATGACTGGCTGTGCTGGCTAGGGCTGATGGGAGTTGAAATTCATCATCATCTGAAGAGCCACAATTTCCCTATTCCTGTTCTAATCCTTAAAACATAAACTTCTGCTTACTTTAGATTTACATAAGCACATAAGGATTGCTTCCATACTGTCTAGGTTCCGGCCATGAAGATCCTTCCTTTATCATGAGAGTTATTATCAGGGTTGGAACATCTTCCTGTGCAATACATTTCTTAAAGTGGCAATAATCCCTTATCACTGTGTGTAACTTCATTTAAGCTACATTTATGTATTTCATGTTCTCACTACTCATTACCAGTAAGAATACCCTTACAAAAGATGCTCACACTAATTTTCTCATGTTTCTTTTCAAGTATGTTGTTTCTAACTATTCTTTCTTTTATTGTTTTCCAGGTTTGTGAACAAAATCAGTGGAAGTAATAAAGAATGGTTTCTCATAATTATATAACCTGCAAGTGAAAAGTTCTTTTCACTGATTGTGTATAATAAAAGCTTATTTTTATAAATTCAACAGAACGTAAGTGGAATTATTTTAATGTGTGTATGCTAAAATGCACTAACCTCACATCTATCTTATTGTACAATGGCCTTAGGTAAAGATGGTTAACAGTCACTTTTTAATACATAGTCCATAATATAATGTATTTTATTTATACCCCTCTTAATTTGATATATAAAACTTTGCCTGATGAAAAGAAAGTTTTCCTTAAAAGATTTTATGCATATAACTTGACTAAGGTTTTCTACTCCTTATATTTTTCTAAACTTTCCTCATTTCTAAATCAATAAACTTTTAAAGTATTTAGCCACATCTGCCGATATGTATATATAACATTCAAATGTCACGGATGGTTGGCTTTTCACTCATAACCACGGTAGAAATTTGCTGAGACAATAGAAAGGAATGACTGGGGTGTGGGGCACGTGTGTGTTTTTTTACATGTGTTTGTGTGCATGTGTACTCACACAAGCCTAACTATTAAGAATCAGCAGTTTCACATTGCTTTTACTGAGTTCTAATTAAATCTTTTACAAAATAAAGAGACTACTAAGTGAAATAATGTGGAATGCAGCATGCACAAATGAAATATACCAGTTTATTAAATGATATTCTTTACTCATATCCTAAATGGCTTAAGCATTTGACTATATGTGTTTATGTGTGAAACAAGTTGACTATTCTGGATCTGGGTTATGACATTTCTGCAAAGATTTCCAATGAAAGAGCTGTCAGAATGACTGCATTTGGTGCATTAATTTAAGCTATTTATTCTGTTAAGCATGGGTTTGGTTTAGTGCCTTCTGTTTCTCAGCCATAACCACATAATAAAGTTGCCTGCTGTTACAATAGATATACATTGTCAGATTATTGAAGAAATAAAATGAAATTCCTATCACAAATATACTGAGAATGTGAGCTTTTTGTTTCATTTCTGTTTTCATTCTGAGAGCTAGTAATCATGGAGAAAGCACTCAAATAAAACATATTTATTTTATCTAGATTCCAAGGTGGTTTACAACAGCATAAATTATGGGTAGCCAACATGGTGCACCCCCCCCAGATGTCATTGGACTACAACTCCCATGATTCCTGGTTGTTGGTCATGCCAGCTGAGGCTTATGCGAATTGTAGCCCACAACATCTGAAGGCACATTAACTACCCCCTGGCCTAGGACAAGCAAACAATGCAACATAATGCAACCAAGATACATTGATAGCAGGCAACTAAATTTAAAATGCCTGAGTGAATTAAAAAATGATGTTGAGGATGAAAAAAGTATAGCAATATGGGCACTGGGTGAACTTCCTTGGGGATAGCATTGTATAATGGGCTTTATGGCTTAAAAAAAAATACAATAGTGTATATTGGTGGAGACAGTAACGCCTTTCCAGGTCATTAAGATGCTTCCAGCCACACTCTTGACCTTTCCACATTTTTACTGATGCCAATGGATGTACCGTATTGGCCCAAATATAAGCCTCAATTTTTCCAAATTTTGACTGTGAAAAGTTAAAAGTATGGCTTATATTCACGACCTTACGGCTCACTTCCCTCCCAGGAAGCAGCCCTGGAGCGCGGGGCAATGGCGCACCGCCTGCCCACAGCTCCCAAGCCTTCCCTGAGCTGCCTAAGGAAGTGGGAAGGATGGGAGGCCGTCGGCAAAGCAGTGCAGCTCCCCTCCTCCCAGGACACAGCCCGGGTATTGTCTCTCTCCCCCCCCCCCACTTTTAAAGGTGTGTCTTATTTGCGGGTGAAGCCAATACGGTATGTTAAGGAGGATAAAATTTCAACATTACTGTTAGGCAAGAGATGCAGTGGTATCAGTTTTTATCCTTAGTATTAATGGATTGCAAGGTGGGTTGTTTTGTTATTGTTACAGTTTATTTCCTGCCCTTCACCCTAAGGTCCAAAGGTGGGTAATGTGAACAAGCGCAGTATCAACCCGTCTTTCTGGATGGAAACATCTACTGAAACAGCCAGCCTTGCCTTCATTTAGTGACTCCCTGATTCTTCAGTCTGTGACAGACATGCAAACCCTCCTTCTGGTAAAAATAGAAACAGTTTTCTGAATTGTGGATTTCTGCTTTCAGAACAGTGGAATCTCATGTTGTTAAAACCCAACAACCTCAAAAGGTTGAAAACAATACATCCTCTGTGCTGTTCATTCACATCTCCTTATGATCTTTCTTACAGCTTTTCCACTGAGAGCTGGATCCCTGTCTCATAGTATGTAATGCTTCTTTCAAGGACAGCTTGAATTTGGCCACCTTTCTATTTGCTTGTTTGTTTTTGATTCTCAGGTAAATGGATTTCTGCAACCACAGGGGCTAGAAACACGAAAACAGTGATCCTAAGAGGAGGTCAAAGACTACACAAAATACTTCTGAAACCACATACGGCCTCTATGTCACTCAGCCTTACCCTTAAGGAAAAGGAAGACATTGTGTATGTCAAGTCACCCTTGCAGGTTATAATGGAAAAGGATGTCATTCTTAATCACCCTGAATGACAGCAGGTGATAATTTCCTCTAGTTTCTAGGATGCTTATTTTAAAATGTGTACCTATCGCATATTAGAAGGAATGACGGATAAGGTAAATGTCTTATCATGCCTCTTGCCCTCAGTCATCACAACTGCATCTTGAGTACATGAGGAATTCATGAGTTAATTTCAAAACGTTGCCAAAGAATGCTCCTCGGGGCCTGGTATATACACACGCCAGATCTCTCCCAAAGTGCCTGCGGTCATCATTCTCTTCCTGTTGATGTGTGTAATCCAACACCTAAGTGCTCACAATTTCAGTTTTAAC
This sequence comes from Podarcis tiliguerta, assembly GCF_965153285.1. NCBI lineage: Eukaryota > Metazoa > Chordata > Lepidosauria > Squamata > Lacertidae > Podarcis > Podarcis tiliguerta. The sequence goes on along the minus strand of NC_139540.1, from coordinate 33,347,109 downwards.
AGGTATAGGCCCTTTGCTCAAATTCCAGAGCCGTTCCTTGTTGCTATTCCCTTTAGTGACGCCGCTTTATAGTATCCAGAGCATGGTTATCTGCGATAGGAGTGCAGCTGGACAAACAGCTCATCTAATTTAAATCCCCTTCCCTCACCCTTGTCTTGTTGTTGAAAACAGCTGAGGGAATTGCCTGGAGCATCTGAACATATAAGTACTTTGGGAAATATATTAGCATCAGTCTCAGCCATAATTTCCTATTCACGGTTTAGGGTTATTCGGAGGGTGATGTCATTTTCCTCCCCAAAGCAGATTATAGCAAGAACTAAGGTCCATATATCATGTGTTTTTTTCATTAAGTGGTAAAGCAGCGAGGCATTATCTCTTGTCCTGGTTTTTTTTTTAATACATGTGGAGCTATACTTAATAATAGAACAGTATATTCTATTAGACCCATTCAAATTCACAAACATTACTATGGTAGGTATATTAATTGGATACCACCCTATATCTTTCTGGCCTCAAGCAGTTGAAGGAGCAATTACTATCCATTTGGGGAAAGCTTTGCATGCCTTGGGCCATTCCACACAGCTCCTTTAAGGTCACGTTCTTTGTTATCCAGCCCAGGTGAAAGGGACGGGTGTGTTAAATGGTAGAAAAATAGGTTCACCCAGTATATCAGTTTCCAGCACAACAACAACAACAAATTAATTAATTAAATTCCTGCCTTTCATCAGGTCCTAGGGAGGGTTACAACAATTTACAACTCCAAATATATTCCTCCTCCAGTATACCTGAAGGAGCGTCTCCACCCCCAGCATTCTGAGGTCTAGCTCCAAGGGCCTTCTGAGGTTCCCTGAAGTGAGGTTCCATGGAACCAGGCAGAGGGCCTTCTCGGTAGTGGTGCCTGCCCTGTGGAACGCCCTCCCATCAGATGTCAAGGAAATAAACAACTATCCGACTTTTAGAAGACATCTGAAGGCAGCCCTGTTTAAGGAAGTTTTTAATGTCTAATGTTTTATTGTGTTTTTAATATTCTGTTGGGAGCCACCCAGAGTGGCTGGGGAAACCACAGATGGGTGGGGTATAAATAAATTATTATTATTATTATTATTATTATTATTATTATTATTATTATTATTCAGAAACAGTTAAAGCAAATGTAAGCATTGTAATGTGGTTGCAATCTACCTGTAATATGCTTCTGGATACCAGTTTCTGTGGACCATAAGTGGGAAATGCAGTTGGTTGGCCATGGTAAGAACAGGATGATAGACTATGGTTGTTTTGTCTGATCCGGCAGTCTGAGATCTACGGGTATAGGGTGGAATACAAATTTTAATACTAATGCTGCTACTACTACTACTAATAATAATAATAATAGATAGGTACTAGTGTTCCTCTATGAGGGGGGGCTTTATATTCTGTCATAAAGCTCCACAGACGCCTCACTAGGGATGCTAATGTTTGAATTATGATCCATGAGACATGCGCCAACCCAATCCCCCCGATTAGTCAATGTGTTAAAGTCAAGCACAGAAGCAGCTTGTGTAAACAAGTGCTTTTTGTGGAATCACATGTGAAACTTTAAAAGTGTGGACTCCCATCACAGGTCAAAGAAGACAACTCCTTATGTGCTGCATTCCTTCACTGCCACATACATCACAAATAAAAACCCAGTTTTCTCAGGGCATCTCATGGAAGGCAGCTCAATATACATTGGGTAAACACACATGACTACCCTCCGTGTGCATTGTAACACAAAGTGATAACAAATATTAATTGGGGCCGGAAGCACTCAATATAGTGGAGAGAAAGTTAATAAAGTAATTACTGTATTTCATCCTATCTTGGCCCTGAGTGCTGTTCCAAATACTTTTTTAGTGTGTTTGAGGAAATATGCCTTTTAGTCGGTGGCCAGATCTTCACTATGCTTAATGGTTGAGCTGGATGAGTTAACCCCCAGATCCAAAAATGTGTCTTTGCTTAAATATCTGGTCTGTTCTAGAACCACTAAATTATTCATGTATATAACGAATACCAAATATCCAAGCAAATCACAGAAGATTGGGACCGCTAGCACACCTCACATTTTAGAACATTTCCTTCCCATTTTTTGGTCATGGGTTTGGTTTGGAGCATTTATCTGCAATTAGAGGATAAGATAAATGCTTAATTGTGGTAATGCAAGCATGTAATTGCTTTTTGGCAGGTTCATGCAAAGGTAGCTCATTTCCACATTTTATTACAAGATGTGTCACCCTTTTGAAAGCTTTCAAGTAATGAGGTTTTTGTGGTAGACCTGATGAGTTCCTGTTGCAAACAGTTCCTCTCAATCCATTGTGTAACAAGACTTTTAAGCCCCCAAAGGATCTCAAAGGTGATGCCGTAAAATCTACACCGGAAGGATTCAGCCATTAGCTGCTCTGTGTGGGTGGAATAATTGAGGGATAACTGTAGAAAAGAGAGAAAAAGAATTCCCATCACATCATTTTTAAAAAAATATTCAAGAGAAGGTGGACACTGCAAATACTTCACCCTGCTAAAAGACAATAATATGTATGTTCAGCATATAAGATTATACTGACTTGCAGTTCACAGGTTGTTTATTCTGAAAGAATACAATTGACTTCCAAGTAAGTGGTTCATAGATGATGGCAAATGTTTAGTGTGTGTCCGTGCACGTGTATATATTTGATAGGTGGATAAATATACGTAGATTATTCATTTTGAATTTTCTGGAGCAAGGCCCATCCACTGGTGCAGTTTCATTGGTGGCCTGATAAGGATCTTGCCCACAGAGCCTAAATGCCCCCCAACATTGACATACATGCTTAAGCTGAAAAGTGGGGTGGGGTGGAGTTGGGGGCGAGCAGCAGATCTGAGGGACGAACCATGCATTTCTGATGAGGATGGCCTTATGCAATTCAGTAGAGTTCATGCATGAACATTAATTGAAATAGACAGATTTCTCTGCCGAGTAAATACTTTGTCTAGAATTTTGGCCAGTCCTAAGGCTTTTGAAAGAAATCTTGAAAGGGTCCATATGGGATGACATTGGACTTTGCAGACAAGTAGCATGATAAAATCATTCATCTGGCATTCTCTACCATTGATTTTTTCCCCCCTTTGCATTTTTGTATGAGAGGCTGAGAAATGAGCTGATGATTCAGGCCAGTGGAGAAACAACACAAGCAGCAGCCTCTGACCCTTGCAAAAAGCCGTTGCATAACTCTAGCGATGACAACAAACACTGTATTTGATTTATGGCCCAGAAACCTCCATTTAATATTCACCATATGGCACTTCTCACCCCCTACTTTGTTCAAAATCCATGGCAGTCACACACGGAGTGGTAAACCTTGTTCCCAGGGGGCTTCACTAAGACCGGCGATGCTGCAGTATGGCATATTGATGGATCATGAAAAGGACTGGTAATTAAATCATTCTGGAGTCCTTTAGGACAGAGCTCTGGGTTCTCAAACCTCATTGCGTGATATTGACTTATAAGAGATGGAGCCTTGTTTTGACCCCATGTTGCTTGAAACATGTTTTGGTTGGTAGCATGAAGAAAATCTTGTTTAAAAGCCTCTTTGTAAAATATGACTAAAGTATTTTAATTTGGTTATAGGGCTAAAGCAGGCCCACATCCAGTATAACTTGCACAGTGCTGGCTCTGTTAGAGAGCAACTCTGTGGTGATGGTAGGGAGATTCCATAACAGAGCAACCACCTCATCCAAATGGCCTGCCTGGATGCAGAGGAGTGGTGGAAAGCACCAGCCGAGGGACTGGTGGTGGGATGGTGACGAGTGGTCGGAGGAAGAAGCAGCAGACTGGAAAGAGGCGGTGTCAGCAGCAGGAGGTGACAAGGTTTAGTGAACAGGAAGAGGCTGTGGCAGAGAGCAGTTCAGATTGACTGAGGCTGAAGCAGAGGCTGGAGGGGAGGGTGACCAAGACCAGAGTGGAGACAGGCTGCTGAAGAATCTCCCTCCTGCTTCAACCAACTCTCTCTCTCTCCCCCCATTCTCTAAGAACACACAGAGAAATGGAAAGAGCAGAACAGAGTTTGGTTGTGCTCAGATGTAGTTTTGAGACTGCATGGGAGAAACACAGGAGAGGAGGATCCTTAGTGATGAGAAGGCAGGGATCTTTAGTCCTCACAAATATGCCATCAACCTACCGGAAAGGCTTGCTGAGACCACTACACCTGAACTGTATTTTGGTTTATTTGAATAAAGAGTTGACTTCACTGGCATCGGTGACTTATTACTTTAGTGCTGATCTGCATCTGGCTCCATCTGAGCCAGTGTGGTGTAGTGGTTAAGAGTGGTAGTCTCGTAATCTGGTGAACCGGGTTCGCGTCTCCGCTCCTCCACATGCAGCTGCTGGGTGACCTTGGGCCAGTCACACTTCTCTGAAGTCTCTCAGCCTCACTCACCTCACAGAGTGTTTGTTGTGGGGGAGGAAGGGAAAGGAGAATGTTAGCCGCTTTGAGACTCCTGAAGGGGAGTGAAAGGCGGGATATCAAATCCAAACTACTCTTCTTCTTCTTCTTCTTCTTCTTCTTCTTCTTCTTCTTCTTCCATTCCTGACATCAAAGCTTTGCCGGCATACTGCATTCAGGACAAGGAATGGAGGCAAGGTTTTTCCTGTGGGGTAGAGATTTTCAGCTCTCACTGTGGTCAATGGACCCGCCAGGGACTACATTAGGTGAACGAGGCATCCTGTGGATCTTTTTTCAGCTTGAAATAAAATAAAAGCACACATAAGCCTCAGCTTTGCCTCTTCTTTACCAAAACATGTACTATTGAATTTCATATGACTGGCCTCATCAATGGACTGGATTAGAGCCAGCAAACCATAGCTCAATTGTTGTGGGTGGTTCCTCTGTGCAGGTGAAAGGAAAGCACCTTGTTCTAAATGAATTTACACACTCCGTGAAGGGACAGGTATGAATCTTGGGGGTACTCTTGAATTCCAAATGGTCAGTGGAGTCACAAATTACATCCATGGCATGAAGTGGCTTCTGTTACTTTCATCTGGTGGCTCATCAGGTGTCCTCAACCCCAGCAGACTCTGAGGTAAGTTCTGATTGTGCACACAGCCCCAAGGGCAACACTAGACAAAACTCAAAAACAGTCCAATGGTCAAATACAGGTCAGGTCCAATGCAATGAGAAAGGTTTGAAGTCAAACTGTAAGGCCAGATTCCAACCTCTGCAGAAGGTTGGAATCCTAGGGTCAGTTCCAAAATTGTAGTCCAGTGGAGTTCCTGAAATAGCCAGGAACCACAGAGTCTTGCTTCCCTTTCCCCCCTCCCAATCTTGTTTGACGCACCTGAGCTTGCTTCAGCTGAGTAGCTGTGTCTCTCCACCTAACAAATCATGTGACCCTCACCTGCTTTGAGCTTAATCAAGCCGAGTGGCCACAAACCTCTTCCCAGTCCTAACGAGCATCATGATCTTCACCTGGTCAACTAGTAAGCTGGGCTGTGTTCTTTTGCCTGCCTCAGCCTCTTAGAGAGCACTTCTTGCTGTTCCTGATGCCTCAGAGCTTGCTGTGTTTGTGGAGACTGGGGCACCTCTGGTTCTGGCGATGGGTCTACTTCTGGCACCTGTGAAACATCAGCTGCCCCATTGACGTTCTCTGATGTGAGTACCTCCTGAGTCCCCAACCTCTCCTTCATTTTCAGCTTGTCCCAGTACACCCCTCACCAGAATCCTCTTCCCTTTCCTTGGTGTCCTGCCACTTCGACATCTGGATGGGGATAACTTGGCTGCATTTGTTTGTGCGCTGGTAACTTCCTGATTAGACTTCTCCAGTGTATAGTACTGTACATAAAGCTGTCTTTGGAAGTGGCACAGAAACTACAGGTCTTGGTCAGGGTTGGTGAGAGTTGTAGTTCCTATCCCTCTGCCGTACATGTCTGCAGGTTCATATTAATACTTGTCCATGTGGTGGTGTACAGAACTGTATATAGCAAACTGTGCGTGTGTGAACAGTACTTGAAGATGTGCAAGTAAAATGTATTTCAGGCATTTAAAAATCAAGGGATTTCTGGATGCTGTATGTTTTTCTTCAACTTTAGTAGACGTTTCTGCGGAGGTCACCCTCTATTTTGTCTTTCTTCAAGAAAGTAATCTTATCCAATAAAAATAGAATACCTAATTTTTATATCTCATGATTCAAGTGCCAAGCCACTGCCTACATAAATCTCAAAGCCAAGCAGATAAGCCATTGCTTGTGAGGCTAGCTTTAATGTTTATTGGCCCTAAAAGCTTAAACATGGCCCTGGTAAAGTTTGAGATAAATTCCAATAGTCCCCAACACGTCAAAATTAAATATATTAGTCAGTTTATACCTTGATCAGTTCACTTAGGGCCTCCTGCTTTTCCTTGGTAGAACAAATGACAGAACCACAGGTGGTTGAAGCAGGAATAGATTTCAAGCAGAATCCAGAATTTGAAATACCCTTCAGATAGAATGTCTCCTTTTTTCAAGCTATCTGAATACAGAAAATATTGCAGAGACCCCCCACCTTCCAAAATGAAAGGGCATTAACATATGCTATCGTCACAGCCAGACATGGCTTTTTAACACTTTCCAGTTAATTCTTGTCTTTATGGTAATTAAAATGATACCGACATTAAACTCTCATCTGTTCAGCAAACAGATTATAAAGTCTGGCTCCTTGGTTTTAAGCACTGTCAATGGAACATGTGAAGTCAGGCAGTGTTAATTGTTCCAAACTATTTCTATACAACTTATGCACACCCTCAAAATTGATTCTTCTCTTGTCAAGACAGCAGCAAAGTCATATATTCCCATTTGATTTCCCACCCAATTAGATGCAGAATTTCTTTGTTAGAATCAAAGTCTCATAGTTAAAGGAAAGATTAGCTCAACAGGTCTGTGGTTGTTCCCTTCTCTTTTTTCAAAAGTGAACACTGCCTATTTTAAATGAATTTTAGAGAGCACCACCTATTTTTGGAGACCAGCACTGAAACAAGTGAGTTAAAACCAAGATTGTAAGAATTCGCCATAGTTGTGTGAAATACCAAGGAGGAAACAACAACATGGAACTGGGAATTTGGAATGCATTATTTCCTGTTTTATTTATTTATTTATTTGTTTGTTTATTCATTCATTCATCCATCCATCCATCCATCCATCCATCCATCCAATTTCTAACCCACTTTTCATTTGATATGGTCCCAGAGTGGTTTACAGGCATCAAAACAGTAAACTTTAAAACAGCAAATGTAAACATTAATGGAAGCATCACACAAACTACAGTGCAGCAAGTGACCAATCAACAATACATAATGAATGAATTTATACCAAAGACCCAAGTAAAGAAGCCATTATTATTTTTTAGCAGGTGCTTAAAAGTTTTCCATCAGTCATACTTGCAACTTGATGGCTATTTGAACTGCCTTTATGGTAATATGGGATGCGGGTGGCACTGTGGCTAGTGCTTGCACTGAGCCTAGTGCTTGCTGATCAGAAGGTCAGCAGTTCAAATCCCCGTTGCGGGGTGAGCTCCCGTTGCTTGGTCCCTGCTCCTGCCAACCTAGCAGTTTGAAAGCACGTCAAAGTGCAAGTAAATAAATAGGTACCGCTCCAGCGGGAAGGTAAACGGCGTTTCCGTGCGCTGCTCTGGTTCACCAGAAGCAGCTTAGTCATGCTGGCCACATGACGTGGAAGCTGTATGCCAGCTCCCTTGGCCAATAAAGCGAGATGAGCGCTGCAACCCCAGAGTTGTCCGCGAATGGACCTAATGGTCAGGGGTCCCTTTACCTATGGTAATATAAAGTACTTTTTAAAAAACTTTTTAAATGTGTCATATATTACTAATTTTTAATTTTTAAGTTAAATGGGCTGCAATCGTATACCCCCTTACTACACAGCTTACCTGCATGTGAGTGCACTCTCTGCGTGCAGAACCTTGCTCCCAGCTGTTGCAGGCAAGGATGGGACAGTGATAAGAGTAATACAGCTCAGATTTATGTTTGGAGTTCCACAGTGATGTTCTAGGCCAGGCATGGCCAAACTTGGCCCTCCAGCTGTTTTGGGACTAAAATTCCCATCATCCCTGACCACTGGTCCTGCTAGCTAGGGATGATGGGAGTTGTAGTCCCAAAACTTGGCTGAAGGCCAAGTTTGGCCATGCCTGTTCTAGGCAGAGAACAGTTAGCAAGGCTCAAGTCCCTGTGTGCATTCTCAGAACAGGCGGTGTTCAAAGCACATTTTTCCATTTCAATCCTTGTGAGATCTAAGGGTGAATGTCAAGAGTCAAGGAAGTTACAGCCTCATGCTGTGGGCTCTGTCATCAAATGCCTGGTCTCCCTGTACGTGGTTTATATACTAGCAGTGGTGTGCTGTGATTGGGTGCTGAGTTACACCATATCCCATGCTCTGCCCTGGTGACATAGGGTTGACAGTCATTGTGAGAGTGGTTATTTTCATGGAAGCCAGTGGGAGGTAAAATTGTTCCGTTGATGTAAAGTTGTGCCACTAATGTGGGCACAGCTGTGGGTTTAATAGGATCAAATGATATAGGATTGGTGTGTTGCTCATGTCCCAATCTTGATTCTGCCCTGTGGCAGCCAATCCCCTGACATGCCTTCACTGGCAGAATATTTTACCAGCGTCCTGTCATGGCGGCAGCATACCTGACATTCCACCTATACAGAGGGGCTTTCACCAGAGCATATCAGTAGAGCATTGCACCCCAAAGAAGTAAGCTTCATTGAACTCAGTTGGATTTATCTCTGACCAAGAATGGCTAGGATCAGGCTGTAAAGTGTGTGTGTGTGTGTGTGTGTGTGTGTGTGTGTGTGGTTTTCCCCCCTTCCGCTGCTGTGTTAGCATTTTGTCTCCACCCGCCAGAACTGCAACAAGCTCCTATGTTACTTTCAAAGCCAAGGCAGACACATTGAATTTATATCTTTAAAAACCACAATAGTTAGAATATTTAATGTTGCGCAGTACATGAAAGCATTTAGAAGGCTGATCTCATCATCTTTAGTGCGATCCACGTTTTTCCTGCCTTATAATGGTGGATTGAAACCAGGTTTTCTGGCTTTAACCCCTTGGAGATCTGAATTTCATCAGTGGTAAAGGCAGGGAATGCCTGATCTGAGCTGCTGAAGATTTATGGCCTCCCATGTTCACACTTGCAAAGCCACACCATCCTAACTTGGACGCTACCTGATTCCCTCCAACGCCCACCCCCCTCTCAACAACCTGCCCACCAAAAACCTCACTTAGGAAGAAACAGAAGGGGTGGATGACTTACTTCCCTAAAGAAATGCATTATGATGCATTAATATATGTAATAATTATGATCAAAGCGTATTTTATAAATTGGAATTAATTACATTTTGAGTGCTGGCCCATGAACAATAAATTTGTTCATGTAGGGAGCCACATTACAGATTAGTGAAAGTTCAGGACTTAATTTCTCTTCAGTACATATTTTGCAGGGTAATAAATGATTTCATACAGACTTTCTGGCTCTGCTTGACTTTCTTTTTTTGGCACAAGTTTACTTAAAAATATAGAACAGACAGTAGCTGCATTTCGCAAACCATCCTATTTCCCCCCTTGTTTTGTTGTTTTGCAAACTGACACAAGGAGGGAAAACTTGGCAAGAGCACGAAGTAATTAAACTGTGATATTCATAAAGTTATAAAGGAGTGAGTAGAGAAACTTGTTGGCACTTGGCATCTTAAAACAAAATGTTATTCCTCTTGGTTGACTAGGCTTGGCCTGGAGAGAAGGGGAGCTGTAATCAACAGGCTTAACTAATAACTTTACTATTTTGCTCCTGCAATGTCTAACATATAATTTTCTACCTGTGAAGCCAACTCAGATGGCTTCAAACAAAGGGGTAGTCAAATTCTTACAGCATAATGCCAGCCAGGATGGCTATGCTGTGCCTTCACAGTCAGAAGCACTAATGCCTCTGAATGGCACTTGAGGGAAACCGCAGGAAGGAAGAGTGAGCTTGTGCTTGGGTTCTGCTTGTGAGTTTCCCTTAGGCTTCAGATGGACCATTGTGAGAAAATGATGCTGAAATAGATGGGCCATGGACCTTATGCAGCAGGCTCTTCTTGTGTTCTTAATATGCCCAAGATCACACAAGTGAGATGTCTGAATGGGGATTTGAACTCTAGACAGACTCTCTCGCTTTACTTGGGGCTGACCTTGAAAGTGACCCAGAAACTCCAGTGGGTGCAGAATGCCGTGGCGAGGCTCCTTATGGGGTCCTTGCCTTGGGATCACATTCATCCAGTGCTTTACCAACTGCACTGGTTCCCAGTGGAATACAGGGTCAGGTTTAAGGTGCTGGTTTTGACCTTTAAAGCCCTATGTGGCCTAGGATCCATGTACCTACAGGACCACCTCTCCTGGTATGCCCTGCAAAGGACCTTAAGGTCCACAAATGACAACACTTTGGAGGTCCCAAGTCGCAAGGTGGTTTGATTGGTTTCAACTAGGGCCAGGGCCTTTTCAGTACTGGCCCTGACTTGGTGGAACGCTCTGTCACAAGAGACTAGGGCTCTGCGGGACTTTCTGCAGGGCCTGCAAGACAGAGCTGTTCCGCCTGGCCTTTGGTTTGGACTCAGTCTGACCCTTATGTTTCCCTCCCATTATGTTTTTGATCTATGGACTACTTTTAAAATGAGGCTGCATTTTAAATTGTATTTTAACCTGCATTTTAAATTGGTTTTTTTCCTATTATGTTTTATTGCAATTTTACTGGTGTTAGCTGCCCTGAGCCCAGTTCTGGCCGGGGAGGGTGGGGTATAAATAAAAATTATTATTATTATTATTCACTATACAACACTAGCTCTTTCCACAGCATACAGTGCTAACATGGATTCAGTTCCAACAGCAAGTGCAGAACTTGATCCACATCTATCGTTCCACGTTCAGCCCGTCACCTAGAGATGGATATACATGCAATATATGGGGAATGTGCAGGGGGATAGCTCAGTTGGAAAAGCAAGGAACTCTTAATCACAGAGTTGTGTGTTCCAGCCCCAACTTGGGCAAAAATATTCCTGCATTGCAGGGGTTGGACTAGACGATCCTCGTGCTCCCTTCCAACTCTACAGTTCTGTGATTCTAATATTCTGTACTGTGACTTGGTCTAACATGGGAATCTACAGGTAGAAGCCTGCATTTGAGCATGGATCTCCCTTCTGGATGGTTACAGAGTTCATGAAATCCGGAGAACCACTAATTCCATTGGAGAAAAAACTTTTAAATCATGCCCATCACTGTAAAGAAAACCTATGCTCTTATTACGATGACAAAAATCAAATTTTGTCAGCATTTTCTGATGGCTAGGTAGGTAAGTATGTTTTTCTAGACACCTTTATCCCACTTGTATATTTCAGCAATATAATTTATTTAGTCATGTTTAAAGCATTTCTGTATGTTATGTACGCATAACATTCAATGCAGGTCGAGGCCTGGAGCTCGGGAGCTTCATCTGCATAACAAAAGACAGAGCGGATTCTTAAACCCTCCAATGACATTGTTAGTAGCTGGCAGGCAACCAATACCTGCTGAGATTGGGCCAGTGCTGTGATTCACTAATTGCAGCATTAAGGCGACCTTTCACAGGCGGGGTGTGTGTTTTGCCTAGGCTGGCTTAAGGTCTATATACTGGGCCAAGTGCCCCTGTCTGCCAGTTTTGTTCCTGTTGCTGCAATGTCATTTTGAGCTGAATCCAGGCCTCGGGTCCATAGCTGTCAACTTTTCCCTTTTCTTGCGAGGAATCCTATTCAGAATAAGGGAATTTCCCTTAAAAAAGGGGAAATGTTGACAGCTATGCTTAGGTTGTCCTTGAACCCTCCCACACTTCAGTATATCAAATCCTTCTCCTAAAATGATGCCAGTTTATTTATTAATATTTATATACTTAAGAATTATAAGACACAGCTTCATTAAAACATATAACAAAATGGAAGGTGATTTTTTAAAAAATAAACCTGCAAAATGAATAAATAATAAAGATACTAAAAGCAGGTAGCACTTTAACAGCACTTTGAATTTATTTGACAGGATTTGTTTACCGCTCAGTTGTAAATAAAACCTCTAAGTGGTGTACAAAGAACATAAAATATACATTTAAAGTGTCAATAAAATTCAAAGTTAAAAAGTTTTTTTAAAAAACAGATACTCAAAAGTAGGCAAGCTACATATCAAAGTATTAAGTGGCTTACGAAAATCGCACAATATAACTCATTAAAAAGCAAAAGCTAGACGTCTTGAAAATGCAGAACCATCTAAAACATCACAAGTCACAAAAGTTGAAAGTCGTCTTCATATGCCCTTATATAAAGTTATCCAAGCATTGCAAACTCTGACTATAATAAATGTTTTTGCCGCCTGCTGAAAAGCAGGCCAAGAGAGATAAGGTAGATGGTACTGCCCTTTCATGACACTCGGATTCAGCTGCCTGAGATGGCAACCTCTCTCCCCAATGGCTGGACCGGCCCTGAAAATGTACCACAGTATTGAGGGTTCTTCTTTGTTAAACCTGTTACACCAGGCAGCTACAAAACAGTGCACTGTTCCATTACTGAAAGCAACATTTAATCCCTTCGCTAAAATTGTTATTGGAATTGTTCAGTTAATTTGCGTGAAATGTCTGCACTAACGTGCTTAGAAGTATGGCTAGACATGTTGCTGAAGTTTAATAACCATCTTTAAAAATTAGCTGTAAATTAGAAACGAGTCCGGGAGCTACAAAAATAAGAGCCCTGTCATTCATTCATTTCATAAACTGGCATGGTTTGGTTTATGTTGCTGTTAATTTATTATAATGATGTCATGTACACTGTTGCCTTTCAGTCTGTGCACACTTCATTGCTGACAATTCTGCGGCTTGCATTACATCATCGTGGCTGGAGGAAATCTAATTAAAGACCCACATACCCAAATACTCTACCCTGGAGGTGAGGGGAACTGGGGCTGTCTCAGGGATTTTCGGCTCCAAAGCAGAATCCTTCGACATCTTTTTTAGTAGGAATGAAGGATAAGGCAATGAGCAGCTACTAGTAGCCATGATAACAATCAGGGTTGGCTTTTGGGGGTCCTTGGACACTGGATATCAGGAAAGCCTTTGTCCTTTTCCTTCTCAAACTACACCCTTTTAAACTAGAACTAAAACTGGCTAAGGTGGTAGTCCCCTATTGCCGAAGAACCACAGCACAAACTTTCGTATTTCATTAGTTGCCTTGACAGTATACCTTAATCTGCAATCCTATACAGTGGCACCTCTGGTTACGTACTTAATTCGTTCCGGAAGTCCGTTCTTAACCTGAAACTGTTCTTAACATGAAGCACCACTTTAGCTAATGGGGCCTCCTGCTGCCACCGCGCCGCCAGAGTACAATTTCTGTTCTCATCCTGAAGCAAAGTTCTTAACCTGAGGTACTATTTCTGGGTTAGCGGAGTCTGTAACCTGAAGCGTATGTAACCTGAGGTACCACTGTACATACGTTCATGTAGGCCCCACTGAACTCAAAGGGGCTTGCTTCTGCATAGAAATGTACACAGGATTGCACTGTTGGAATTTAAGAGACAGCTGTCTCAGTGAAACATTAAATACAGTGGTACCTCGGGTTACATATGCTTCAGGTTACATATGCTTCAGGTTACATATGCTTCAGGTTACAGACTCTGCTAACCCAGAAAAAGCGCTTCAGGTTAAGAACTTTGCTTCAGGATAAGAACAGAAATCGTGCTCTGGTGGCGTGGCGGCAGCAGGAGGCCTCACTAGCTAAAGTGGTGCTTCAGGTTAAGAACAGTTTCAGGTTAAGAACTGACCTCCAGAACTAATTAGGTACTTAACCTGAGGTACCACTGTATTTGCTTTGGATGAAGAGGATCCCAGTTTCCCTGGCATCTCCAAGCAGGGCTGGGAGAAACGGTTGCTGTAAACGCAGGAGAGCAACTGCATTTGTATAGACAATGCCAAGCTATATGGACCAATGGTCTCATGCTCTATAATGTTACATGCTTCCCCAATCTCCACAGCAATTCAAAATTCCATGGGTCCCACACGTTCTAAACCCTGGGTCAGTTTCCATTTGGAAAAACAAGCCACAGAAGAGCCTGTAGTGTTCTTATGATATGTGGTTTATTTACATATATGTACAACCCGAGTCCAGATGGGGAAGAATGCCAGCATTACATCCTGTACAGAGGGTCACTTGCTCTTCCCATAGGTGCAGCAGGCTTGAGTCTAAAAGCAGAGAAGTCACCCATGCTCTGTGTCTCTTTGTTATAGCCTGTCACAGTCAGCTCACATGGTGTTCTGCTCCCCTTCCTCTCCCTCTTGCTGCTAACCTAGTGAAACTGATGCACATAGAGTCCTATAAGCTCAGCTAACTAGCCAGGCTAGAGGCCTTGTGCCTTATCTTTGTCTTACCTTATGCTAGGAGCAGCTTTACTTCCAAGGTTGTAAACAACATTCTTAAGTGTCTACATTAGACAAGAGAGAGTCCTTTGTTTCCTTGCCTAATGAATAGGTAATGAAGGAAAGACCATACATGGTATAATTAGTATTGTGTTGTAACTTTAGATGGGAGGAAGTTTATGCATATGTATTTAACAGGTAGCAGCTATGTATATTAAGGGACGTGGGTGGCGCTGTGGGTTAAAGCCTCAGCGCCTAGGACTTGCCGATCGAAAGGTCGGCAGTTCGAATCCCCGTGGCGGGGTGCGCTCCCGTTGTTCGGTCCCAGTGCCTGCCAACCTAGCAGTTCGAAAGCACCCCCGGGTGCAAGTAGATAAATAGGGACCGCTTACTAGCGGGAAGGTAAACGGCGTTTCCGTGTGCGGCTCTGGCTCACCAGAGCAGCTTCGTCACGCTGGCCACGTGACCCGGAAGTGTCTTCGGACAGCACTGGCCCCCGGCCACTTTGAGTGAGATGGGCGCACAACCCTAGAGTCTGTCAAGACTGGCCCATACGGGCAGGGGTACCTTTACCTTTACCTTTTAGCTATGTATATTATCAGGCCCCACCCTTTCGGGCTTGCTCAGCTTTTGGAGAGTGATCCCACTGAGCCATTATTGCTAGCAATAAACACCCTTTGTTTTCTCGCCGCTGCTGGAGTTTTTCCTTTCAGCCCAGACATTTATTTTGCTAGAAAACTATTTCCTCCAGCCTACATCATCCAGACTGAAATCCTAAACCTTTGTGTTCTCTGCCCTGTTAAGGGGTTCCTTGATGGGCTAATGCCTGGCCATCATCAGCCACGCTCTGCTAGTTCTGCCAAACTGGCCTGGCTCATTTGCCTAAACTGCATCCAGAGGTTACCATGTTTGGCACAGTTTAGTCAAACCCTCATTATTTCTAACTTTTGCCAAACCCAAGAATTATGGGTGTCTTGCACCCAAAACAAATTCCTATGTGCTTAATTACCACCAACCTATTACTGTGTAAAATGCTTACTGAGCATACATTTAAGCTGAAATTATCACTGACTGTATTTTGCTATCTCATTGCCATTCAACACCCACCTTATCATTTTCTCCTTTATACGCCTGTGGAAAGAGGCATATCTTTAGGTGCCAACAAAACCATTCCTCTTCTCCCAGGTATTTGGATAATTAAGCCACCTATGGCCTTTTAAATTGTGTGTGGCAGGGTTATTGTTTTTGTTTGTTATTATGGTGTGTATTTTTGTGTTTTTATTACTGTAAACCACCCTGTGATCCTTGAATGAAGGGAGGTATAGGAATTTAATGAATAATAAAAATAACAATGCTGCAATGAGCTGTCTCATTACTCTCTTTTGGTGCTTCCTAGCAATATATGAAACTTTCCCATGTATTCTATCAGATTAGCCATTCCCTGCTTGCCAATACAACCTGTATGTTGTCCTCCATGTTCGTGTGTGTGTTACATAATACAATAATGCAGCTTAATTAATTATTTGCAGGGATGGGAGGAACCATTATCTCCAGTCTGATTTCAACTAACTTGGATTATGAGAATTTGGGAAAGCCTATGGCTCCAAAAGAACCCAGTAGATGGGTATTACATGGACTCTAACTTGCAGCTTGCAACAGCTTCAGATGAAGAAAAGCTTTGATTACTGCCTTCCAGATCATGCTGTCAGATGATCTGGCATCTTGAGCATCTATCTTCCCCTTGTGAAGATTGGATGGAAACAAGAACTTCTCCCTGGAACACTAATGGAGGCAGGAGGTAAGAGAATTCTTGTGTTGATATTCTAACATCAGGATAGGTGTCTGCTGGTTATATGTGCATAATACAGAAATCACTGAAGGATAAATTTATTTCTGCAGGAGCTAAACTCTGGATAAAATTTCACTTCCCATCTTTTTCACTACTCCTTTCGTCATTGCCCATGGAGGGTTTAGGAAAGTTTTTAACACCTTATCTTTCCTCCAGCATAGCTAAGTAGCAAGCATGCTCAAATCCTTAGTTGTCACCATGTGACATTCATAAGAAAGAAATTAAATAGTTTGGCAGATCTTACAAACCCTTGCAAAACTTATTGCACAAAAGTATATTTGTTCAACATAAATGTGACACATCTGAATGTGACTCTGTCACAGGCAAAAAACTGACACTCCCTTCACTGCTCTTATGAGACAGGCAAGGCAGTTTTGATCAACTTTGACTTGACACTTACCAGTTTCACAAACTCTGCCATTCGTGATATAAGTCCCTTGCATCACTTGAGCATGTAGAAATGCAATATATGCACCACCTTCCTCAATATGATGTGAAAAAGAAATGCTGACCTTGGCAATAAACTTAAATGTCTGTGAAACATCTGTGAACTCTCTGATGGTTCGTTTTCGGTGCAGAAAACTGTGGGAAAGTCTTTGAATGATAGTTGAGATAAAGAAGTTTGCTCTCAAAGTTTTGCTGTGCTTTAAGAGTAATTGAGTTGCATGTCATCGCAGCCCAACATTATCTGATGACCTTCAGTTCTTAGTGGTTATATATGTACAGAAGTGTATGGAATTGTTCATCTTGCTGGGAATTCCCTTTAGGGTTTTGAGAATTTTATTTTATTTTATTTAGGTTGGCTATAATATTGAGGGCAGGCAAGGAGGAGAAATTTAATATATGCACTGGAAATTCTGTGAATATCAGCAAACTTACAAGCTCCCCGGGGCCTATAATGGTCATTTTCATGCCACTTAGTACATGTTTGCAGCAGGTTATTATAACTGGGCCAGACTTACTAGACAGCTGCCAAGACACTTAACTTCTTGAAGCTGCAGATGGGAGAGGTGTTTTCTCTTTTCAGCACTTAGTATACAAATGTGTCTACTGCTCTTGAACAGCAGTAGGGTTGGGACTGTTTTCATTGTACAATGCATGAAAGAAGGGTCTCAAACAGTGACTCCTGAAAGAATGGGTGGCACTGGCAGAGCACTGAAATAGATGTGGTGGACTATTCATAAATGATAACTTTTCAAAGCAAACATTTGGTTGGAGTAGATTAGATTAACTCAAGGTTGAAGGCAAAGGGGTTAGCACTGCACTGACCTGCTAACTGTCTCAGTGGTGCCCCTCTTCCTCCTGGGAAGCAGCAGTGACTCACTTGACAGGAGGTCAGGTAAGGGGACAGGGTGCCAGGCAGGAAGGAGAAGTGGGTCTTGGGTGGAAAGAAGGAGAAACTGTGAAAGGGAGACCTACTTGACTAGCTGTGCCTTCCAATGAGAAGGCATGGATGAATGCCTTTGGATGCAGGGATGAGAGCCTGGATGAGAGCTTGGGTGTGGGGTGTACACTGGCTTTCCTGCCCATCCACCCGATGCTCTGCCCCCTGGAGCAGAACCATAGATGGTGGTGGTCTTTCACAAGGGCCTTCCCTGCAAGGAAGGTGCTTACCAAAATCAGCACCACACAGGATGGAACCCTCTGCTTATCAGCTGGTAAGCAGGCAGTTCCACCCTACGGGGTGCAGGTTGCTGCTTCTTTATGAGGGTTCTTCTCTGTAGGGAAGGTGGCACGTGGTTCACTGATAAGCAGAGCATTTGGCCCTGCAGGTGCAGGCTCCTGCTCTTTCACCAGGTACTTCCCTGTAGGGGAGGTGGTCATGAAGGAGCAGCACCAACTCTTCGTGACCCCATGGACCAGAGCACGCCAGGCACTCCTGTCTTCCACTGCCTCCCGCAGTTTGATCAAACTCATGCTGGTCGCTTCGAGAACACTGCCCAACCATCTCGTCCTCTGTCGTCCCCTTCTCCTTGTGCCTTCAATCTTTCCCAACATCAGGGTCTTTTCCAGGGAGTCTTCTCTTCTCATGAGGTGGCCAGAGTATTGGAGCCTCAGCTTCACGATCTGTCCTTCCAGTGAGCACTCAGGGCTGATTTTTTAAGAATGGGTAGGTTTGATCTTCTTGCAGTCCATGGGACCCTCAAGAGTCTCCTCCAGACCATAATTCAAAAGCATCTATTCTTCGGCGATCAGCCTTCTTTATGGTCCAGTTCTCACTTCCATATATCACTATGGGAAAACCATAGCTTTAACTATGCAGACCTTTGTTGGCAAGGTGATATCTCTGCTTTTTAAGATGCTGTCTATTTTAAGATGCTGTCTTAAGATGCTTAACAGGGGATTAAGTTTTATAACCTGTGTGATCCTTCCACTGCTCTGCTTACAGATTCTGTAGTAATGGTCTGCAAGAAATATGTAACTCAGTCCTAAGATTTACTGGATTGGCAAATAATTTGCAGGGATGGAACATCTCAAATACAGCAGTTGTTGAACCACACTAGCATTGTAGGGATGTTACACTGATGTTGCCAGAAAGCTTATATAAACTTCGTGGTCAGGATGCCAGACGTGGATTTTCCAATATAGGACCACACAGTTTTATTGAAATTCAGGACTCATTAGCTTTAAACTCTAGAATTTATTTATTAATAGACTGTAAGAAAAAGATTCTGAAATGTTGCCAGCATTACTTATCATGATTATTTTCTGTCTCACATGTGTTTTATTGGATTTTAATGATTAACTTTAAACCATCTAGAATGCTGAAATAGGATTGCTGCAGGATTTTGAACGCTTCTTAACTCATCTTTGTATCTTAGATAGTATTAAATTAATAGAAAATGCAATACCAGCATAAAATTACTAATCTTGGGTGGCCTTAATGCTGTGGACTTACGTGTCAGTATTTTATTTTCCTTTGTCTGCCAAAATAAACCATTTTCTCTTAAATGCATGGAAGATTAAACAGATAACTATTTAATTCCTTATTCCAGAGTCCCACCTGTTATTTGCTGTAACCAAGTTACGGTAGATGTTATCTAAAGAAAAAATTTCCTGTAAATTTGGGGAATAGCTCAAATGTTCTTCTGTACCTAGAAAAGGTGTTTATGGCCATCCCTAGTGGCTTTGGGGCATCTCTGAAGCAAGCTTCCCAAATTTACCATGGCCTGCAGATTGAGGAAAGCTTTGCATAGATAACAGACCTATGATCTAATGGAGACGCTGGTTTTTGGATGGCTTGTTTTGAATAGCTTACTCCACTCTTTTGTTGTTGTTGTTGTTGTTGTTTTGCTCAGAGTGCTTTTATCATATTTTATGTGATACAATGATGCTGTAAACTGCTTTTCCATGGGCAGTCTTAATAGCCCTTTCCCTGAATG
The DNA here is from genome assembly GCF_965153285.1 of Podarcis tiliguerta. Lineage (NCBI taxonomy): Eukaryota > Metazoa > Chordata > Lepidosauria > Squamata > Lacertidae > Podarcis > Podarcis tiliguerta. Next base: position 33,327,443 of record NC_139540.1, on the reverse strand, counting down.
TGTGGAAAGAGAAGCAGAATCATTTGCTATCCTCAATATCTCTCTGCATGTTGAGCTGAAGGTCTGAAAAGAGCCTATGAAAATCTGTGCAGGTTTCCTGATTACACAGAGCTAATCCGCACTCACAAGCTCTATTAAATTTTTGATGGAGTGGGGACAGTGGGTGAGATCACAATTTAAGCCTGAAGATGTTCACTATATGAATAATTGTCATGTGAAACGGACAATGAAGGCCACCCAAAGTAAGGTGGTTCATGAAGTGAATCCATAGGTTAGCCAATGTATTTGTTTCCCACATCCAGTCTCATTTGAATACTTACTCCAGTGAAGTCTCATTTATTCGTATGGGATCGTAAGAATTGCCATATATTTAGGATTGTGGTCTTGGAGCTTAACAGAATCTTTCTTCTGCAGTTGGGAGATCTGGTTACAATAAAATCGCTGACTTTCATAACGTTATTATCTGTCTTAGCCAAATGTTTTGTTAGGACAAAAGCCAAATGCTATTAATTTATATTTCCTGTGTCTGTAATGACTGTAGAAACTACATTGTAGTTTTTCTTTCTGATTTGTTCTTCAATATCATATATCATGAACAAAAAACTGTAGCGTCAACTAAATAGATTTGTGCTGGGAATACCATGTGGGAACCAAAACTCTAATTGCAACTACAAGGGAAAAGAGCACAAATAAACCAACACACTGTATATTTCTATATGGTAAGCAACATTTTTGCTATACGTCGCTCTGTTGCATTTAAAGAATTTGTATTTTTGGTATCCTAGTACACTAGGTACTAGGTACCTAGTACACTTGGTATCCTAGTCCCCTAGTAAGTGGGGAACCTCTGACCCACAGGTTTAATTAGGCCTCCCAGGCTTCGCCATTTGTCCTGCTAGACCAGAGCTTTTCACACTTTTCATGTTGGTGGCACACTTTTTAGATGTGCATCATTTTGTGACATTCAGTTTTACTAGCAAACCAGAGGTTATCCTAACCCCTTTGCAGGAGGGCGGGGAGCATTTCCGTGACACACCTACACACTGCAGCCGACACATTAACATGTCACAACAGTTTGGAAAGCTCTGTGCTAGACCATTTTATCCAAGCCACACGTATCCTACACCTGACATCATGTGTGATCAGGTAAAGACGCAGTTGAGCCCAAAGGTTGCAGGCCAGCTGATCAGCAACACAAAGGAAAACACATCACCAGATGCTATTCAGAGGAGAAAGCCATGCTGAGCAAGTCCTTGTGAAGCCTTAACAAGGCTCGTTAGGTAAATCCAGCCACTATGTTTGTACATAAGAATGTAGGGAGTAGATACCTTCTCTCAGACAGCCCATCTTCAAAGGCATTTGTGGAGAAAAGAAAGTGCCAATTCAAATGTCAAAATTATTTACACAAACTTCTTGAATATGGACAATTTATAAGGTACTTTAAAAAATCCTATCTCTACTGCTTGTGATTTTTTTTAAAAAATGTTATTTATGTACAGCTTTTGTAGGCTATGCTCTTACAAAATGTTCTGAGGTGGGTTAGTGTATATTTTGAAAATTCAGACACTAGAATGATACAGATATGATGCAGCATACAACTCAAAAGAAACAAAAAAGCAGACGAAAACAAATTTAGGAGAGAGTAAAACTGATGTAAAAGGCCTGAGAAAGCAAAAAAAAAAAAAGTTATTTGTTCAGTATCGAAATGATAACCAAGTAGACATCATTTGAGCCTCTCTGAAGACCACCATGGAAAAGCTGTTCTACCAGCTACCGGCGTCACTTTACCTGCTGGGACACCCAGAGAAAGGCCTGATTCTGTTCCTGTAACACCAATTTTCATTTTTTTCATTTGAGCAGTTACATTATTGTCATGCAGCTGTAGCCTTCCAGCCCTCCCCATCATAAGCACTTACGGTTTGCTGCAGCAGGTCATTTAGGAATGACTGGGACAGTGTTAGCTTTTCAAAGGGGTTGCTGTATCTTGATACAGGGGAAGTATAAACCCATTATAATTTTGCTGTCTGAAATTTCAGGCCTTTCTCCCATAAACTGTGGAAAAATGACATCAGCTTTCTGGGTGAAACTCAGAAAGCTTGTGAATGACTAAAATATACCGAATAGGCACACAGAGGTGATAAAAATCAGTGTGTGACATGATGTCTGCCTGCTGGCGTGTGGGGAAACCAAGTGCAGAGCAGTTGAAATATTCACTTCTACTATTGGGCTCTAGACCTGCTGACCTTTTAAACAGAAACATCTGCTTCAGATGTCCATTGTGAGTGTACCACCTACTTGTTGCTTGCAAACATCACTTTTCACAGCGTACATGTCTTTTAAGAAAGCATCTTGGGACTGATTACAACCGAGTTCTCTGCCTGAGGAAAGGACAGCTGATATGAAAACCTCTGTGGGTGGTGTTTTATGTGAGGTGACTGTTTCACATGTACAAGTCATCACTTCATGTAGCAGTTGTTGAGTGGCAGCAGTGCAGGTGTGAGCTCACGCTCTGTATCATAGTACATCACATGGCAGACACAGAGATAGATACCTAGTACAAAATGAAATGGGTCCTTTTAACTACAGGTTTTACAGTAAAGAAATAATGAAAGTGGGTGAATTATCTTCTCCAGCCACTATGCATCATCAAAATAACTTTCACAAACAAAACTTGTGGCAGAAAATTGTCATGCAGAACTCTACAGAACAATATACAGTCATGCCTCGGCTCCCAAACGCTTTGGGAGTCGAACGTTCTGGCTCCCGAACGATCAAAAACCGGAAGTGAGTGTTTCGGTTTCCGAACATTCTTTTGGAAGCCGAATGTGTGACGGGGCTTCAGCGGCTTCCGATTCGCTGCAGGAACTTCCTACAGCCAATCAGAAGACACGCTTTGGAAGTCAAACGTTTCAGAAGTCAAACAGACTTCTGAAACGGATTCTGTTCGACTTCCAAGGTACAACTGTATTTACTCAAATCAATGGTGTCAACAGTACTGCTATATGCTCTCCACTTCCAAGGAGTGGGAAGTTTCAGGGCAAATGCTACAGAGTGCTCCAAAGGCCAACAGTATATTTGCTTTATTTGTCAATATAAAAGCAGATCATATTAGATACAAGTAGACTCTTTTGCAGGTGGCAGCATACCCCTTGAGAGTAACTGTCCTTCCCTTCCCTTGAAGAAACAGCAACTGATCATCCTGGGCGGGCAAGCAAGCAGCTTTGCAAAAAATGGATTAATACCTGCCATAACAATATGATAAAAATTAGATAACAGCCCAGATTTTTTTTTTACTCATTTCTGATTATATGTAAAGGTAAAGGGACCCCTGACCATTAGGTCCAGTCATGACCGACTCTGGGGTTGCAGCGCTCATCTGGCCAAAGGAGCCGGCGTTTGTCCGCAGACAGCTTCAGGGTCATGTGGCCAGCATGACTAAGCTGCTTCTGGCAAACCAGAGCAGCGCACGGAAACGCCGTTTACCTTCCCGCCGGAGCAGTACCTATTTATCTACTTGCACTTTGACGTGCTTTTGAACTGCTAGGTTGACAGGAGCAGGGACCAAGCAACGGGAGCTCACCCCGTCACGGGGATTCAAACCGCTGAATTCTGATTGGCAAGTCCTAGGCTCTGTGGTTTAACCCACAGCGCCACCTAAAAGGTAGAAATGCATGAAAATCGGGAGGGCTCAAATTGTGCATAATATTTATCATTTATTCAGCATTATGGGCAACATCTTAGATAACATTGATTTGAAAATCAATGTCTTTCTTCCTTTTTGCATAAAGTTATGTTAGTTTTTGGTGGTAAGAGATAACCCCAACTTTCATGCTCCATCACACAGGAACATAGTTTGATGTATGATGGAAATAATCAAGGTAGCATTCTGCCATTCTGTCTGAGCCTAACAGTTCCTTGTTCCCTGAGCACATGCTTTCTGCTCTGCTGCAAGCCTGTGAACATGATTTCTAGTTAGCTATGGTGCTAAATGTTTTGGACCAAAGATGTTGATAGCACAGCCCAGGGCCTCATTCTCTGCAACAACACTTCAACCTATAACCAAAGGACACTGCTGAGCTAATTTTGCTGCTCTGTTGTACTACTACCGCAGATAGTCAGAGGATATATAGCAGCTGTTCAGTTCAGGTGAACTGGACACACACACACACACACACACACACACACACACACTGTGCAATCTCTTTCTACAGGCCCTGCAGCACTAGGTCCTAATGTGGCAGTTCTGCAGCAAGACAAGGTGGGATGAGCCTCAGACAGGATACAAAGAAGATTCAGGCAGGGTACACACAGGAGTTAAGACAAAGGCTCAAACTGCTCTCTGTGGAACACAGAGCTCTGAAGTTACTCCAGTAAAGAACAAGTAGGAGCTGAGCAGTAGTAACAGGAGCCACCTAATTGTTAGAACCACCTGTGCTGCAAGAGGCAAGGGCCCAGTAATCTTCTGGACGGTGATGGAGCAGGCAAGCCTCATGTCTTCCTGGGTCTTCTGCAGTGGAGCTCTCTGAGTCAGAAGGTGGCAGCGCTGCGTCTGAGTGGGGTGTGTGCATTGGCCCCAGAGGCTTATCTGAGAGTGCTTATTGGGTGGCCCTGCATGCCCTTCCACTTCTGCTTCAGCGTCCTTGCCCTTTGCCCCTGAAGATGAGTAATCCGACTCCAGAGCCATGACAGAAGTCTGAGAGTGTCTAAAGCTGTTGATGTATTGAAAGTGAAACAGGAGGTCACACCACCATCTTCCTGTCTTCCCCCAGTGATTAGCTTTGATAAAAGCATGGAGGTCAGGGAATGGCTTTTAGATAATTCAGGTTTAACATCTCTCATTTTAGTTAATTTAGCGCTGTCAGCATATGCTAACTTACTCAACGGGTTATTTCAACAAGTAAAAAAGACGTTGCAGTTCAGCTTTTCTTATTGTTACATTCACATTCTATTTTGGGAATATTAACAAAACAGCACAAACATGTTTTATGAGCAGCTTTGGAATGGAATCGGGACTCATCCAAAGCTGGCATATCTTAAGTCTATCAATTCTTTACCACGTTATTGGTGTGAGAACTTGTTTATTCAGTGGAGCAGAGATCTGAGCCCTCTGGTGGTTTGGCATGGGACATACACAGTGCTAGGCACTATCCAGATGTTTGGGTCCAGTTGCCAAATGATGGAATGAATGGTAGAGAATGCCACTACAGTTCTGCAGTAAGCTTTCAAAATCATGAATAAATTCAAAGCATTCACAGTTGTTTATATTTCCATTCGTTAATACTTCTCAAGTGTATTACTATAAAATGCCAATAAGTGGTTCATTGCAGAACCAGTTGTGTTAGGCATGTTTATTATGCACTAAATCTATACTTTATTATAAAACATATTTGTGCAGACATGGGGACAATGCAGTAAGTAAATAATTTCCATAATGTAATTGTTGATCTTCATGAAATGTGTTTCCAATGTCTGAGTATTATTTCACCAACGTAAATGATTTCCTTATTAAATCTGAACTAAACATAATTTTTGGAACCTTAGTTTAAAGCATTCCCACACTATTCTGAGCAGATGTTTTAGAGCTGCCAAAGTAAGCTATGTTTGAAGTCAGGCACATTAAGGCGAAGGGAACCTTGGAATGGCTACACATGACATTAAAAACTGGGAACGAGGCTTCAGACTGAATGTTGTTAACTATTTGCAGACGCATTGATTCAGGTGTTGGATCATCTCATGTGAAAGTTCTGTCACCAGCCTATGAATCCTCTTTCATTTCAGGAACTTTGAAAAGAGAGTTGATGAAATCATAGCATTGCTACAGGAAATTAGGCAATGTAAATTTTGTGGGACTATGCTTGCTTGTACAGGGAATACTGCATTCACAGCATGATGAAATCAACATTGCTGGAGCTATTGCCTGCATCCATGATCACTTTCAGTCTCACTTCGTACTACACCGCAAGTTTAGCTCCAGACCCCTTAGTGGTAAATAGCTATCTAATCCATGAAAATAAAGTGTTGTAAAATGAGACATTGTTGGCTCATCAGTGTAACTAGAAAGTAGCCTAGCAGGGCAAGGGCATAAGTCTACTCAAAAAAACAACCTGAGTTCAGTCGCACTTACTTCCCGATAAGCATGTATAATTCTCAGCTTATACAACTGCACATTTAAATGTGCACTGGATTGTAGCTCAAAATTCACCATGTTGATGGGGCAGGACAATCTTTTGAGCACACAACATACATTAATCGTCAGGAAATTGTTTTTAAAATTGGCCCATACTTTCCTCCATTGCAGCTCAGTTGCCTTAAAAATAACTCAGGCACATCTTAAATAGAGCAAAACATTCTGGAGTTTTCTGCTTATGGAGTCAGAATATTTGGAATCTGAAAAATTTCTTAATATAGGTCAGCCTACCTAGAGGGTACAGAACAGTTAATTTAGGTAGAATATAATAATGCCAAAATATAAATAACTATATTCAATACCACAAAGTTCTTGTACAGTTTCCAGTAGAAGATAATTGGGCTTTGGCATGACTCCAAGGAAGGTAATTCCTTAACCATGATGTAGTTATGGAGAACTTCTCTACTTACTAACAGTATATATACTAAGATCAAAACCCCTTTAATTTAAGGGACAGGTTAAGGCACTTACAATTTCACTCATGCTCTAGAGAGCATAGAAGACACAGGCCTCAAGTTCCCCCCCATCTAAGAAGTAAAGGCTTTATACAGCCTTACATATCATGTTCAGAAATTAAGCTCCCTGTTCATGTGCCCACAATTTCTCTCTGCTTTCCTGTTTGACACTGGGTTTGGAAGATGAATCAAGGCTTTCAGAATAGTTTCAGAATGAGTTACAACAACCTTCAGGGGCTCAGTGATGTAGGACACTGAGCATTTAACAATTACAGTAATGGTCACAAAAACCCTGTCTTGATTTATCATTGAGTCATAGCATGCTAATCTCTAATCTCCAGTCCTTATTGCTCAGCCAGTAACCATCACTGGACAGTCCACAGCCAGGTGTTGTAGCACCTGGTGAAGGTTGCCTGTCAGTTCCTGTGTCTGTCCACCAACCAGCGTTCCAAGCGAGTCAGGGAAGAGCTGCTGAGGGCTGAGCTTGATTCAGGATGTGGACAGGAACCATCTCCAGCTAGCTACTCTTGGAACCAGAGGCCCTGAAAGTTGCTGCTGCAAGACAGAAAAAGCATAGATCGGGTTCTGATTTATATTTTTCCTATCCTTTTCTAAAAGCTTTGATGGAAAGTAAAAAGAGGTCCCCTGGTAAGTCCTTCTCTGGTTGGAAGCCAGGCTTCCTGTCCCTCAAGTGCCACCTGGGAGCAGCCATTCTATCAGAAGCAGGGCTCATTCCATCATCTTTGCTGAAAGATCTGCTGTATCAGGCACCCCCTACCTCTGCAGAGTTTTCCTTCTCGTAGATGGGCTACCTTCCTAGGTTGATGGTCCTATCTGTCCCTCACTTTCTTCTACAGCACATGCAGAGACCGCCGCCTTTCTCCTTGGACCCACTCATTCCACTACTCAATCCACTGGAGCCTGTCTTCGCATGCAGGGGAAGTCCTTAACTCACCAGGGATGAGACTCATTGGCTACTCTCACCTGGTTTATCCGGCTAATCAAAGCCATTTACAGGGGTCTGGCTGCTGTCACATGCTGACAGCTTCTAGGAGCCACAGGGGAGAGCTGAGTGCAGGATGGGGACCAAAGATGAACAAACTACCCCCAGAAGAAGCACAACATGTCTACCACCAGAGGTACTACCCCTCCCCTAACACCCCATACTCCCCAATATCCAATATAAGATTACAATAATAATGTAAACGTTAACACTTGCTACCAAATAACAGATCCTACTCATTTACAATTCAACTCAACGCTTTAAGACCAGTTTCAATAGTCCCCCCACTATATGGCATTCTTCATTATTTGAAATCAGCCAGCAATCAATCTTGAATTTTGACCCATTCCTATTGATAGCCAAAACCACAACTAGAAAGCTACTTGTAAGTACCAGTACATCCTTTCCTGTGCATATCCTATTGTTCCCCATAGCATGTTAATCAGATTATTTAATAATGATAATAAAGTTACCATTTGGAAGAACTGCAACATTTGTGCCCACCTAATCTTGCCATAAGAATGTGGCATTTACAACACTAGGCAGACTCATGAATCCTCAAATTTGGATGTAGATTTCTCACTGTATTAGTAAAGCTGTAGGTTTAAATCCTCATATTTAGGGATTTTGTAAATAGGGAAGAAAAAGGGGGAGAGGATTTTGGCAAGGGATTCTGAAGACCACCCATAAGGACTGGAAGAACTCATAGGGAGTGTGCTTGAAGTACAGAAATGATCTGGAAAAGGTCCAGAATGTCTCCTTATGTTTCCTTGGTTGAGACCTAGTTTACTGATGTAGGCTGATGGCATCATAGACCTATCTTGGCTTGCCAGGCCTGGGACTAGTGCCAACATGGTGGGAGCAGTAGTAGTGATGACTGACATTGACAGCCTAGGCCTATGCAATCTGCCAACATCGCTGTCACCTCTGATCAGGTGGAAGATGGATAAACCCTTCTCTCCCTGTTTGGATGGAAACCTCATGGTGTGCCAGACATTGCTAAATGACGTAATAGAGTAGTGACATTGGGAAATCCAGTACACCATCGCTGCCACCACCAACCACCTCTGGTGTGGTAGTGGAAGCTGTAGTAGTCTGAGCCTAGTGAGGGACTGGCTCCCGGTTTGGAAATGATAACTGGATATTTCCAGAATTGAGCCAAATCAGGGCACATTTAGCAAAAACTTACAGCATCCAATAAAAGCACAAATTTTGTTCTGCGATTATTTAGGTGGGCATCTTGAAAGGTACTGGGAGTGTCCACTACTTCAAGGGAGGGCAAGGTTGATCACTGTAGCATGTCCTCATTCTGAATTTGCTTTATGACATTGATGTGTTCCAGACCCAATTTGCTAAGCAGTGCTATTATGTTATATTCAGTACTGGATAGGTAAAGGTAAAGGGACCCCTGACCATTAGGTCCAGTTGTGATCGGCAAGTCCTAGGCTCTGTGGTTTAACCCACAGTGCCACCTGCATCCCTTGTAGAGAACCGGATAGCTGATGTTTATCAGTACTGGATAGCTGTTGTTTAAGGATCACATTCTCATGAATGAACAGGTGTTGAAAAAGTGAGTAGGGGAGCTCAAGAAGTTCTCTGTCCTCTAAAAACTTGTTGACCTCAAAATACAGAATGAAAACACCTATTTCCAGATATGCAATGTGATTCTTGCAAAAGCAGCAGATCCAGATTATTTGTGGATTGGAAATACAGGGTCCACCCATCCCTAATCTCAGTCTTGAAACAGTCTGAAGGAGATAAAAGTAGATCAGCTTTGCCTGTGCCATCAGAACTGAGTGATGCTCACATTTAAGTAGAGTTATTCATGCGGTCAGAACAGTTTTCTTTTTAATTCAGAGAGATTACATATGGGAGTCATTCTGCTAACTTGTAGGTCTCTGAAGATTCAGCCTTTAAAGCCTTTAAAGCCTCGCTACCTTTCCACGCTGAGTGCTTCATTACAAGTATTTTCTTTGGCAAAATGTTTTTCTCTCAAGAAAACCTTAACATTTAACAAGGCCTTAGCTGGAAAAAGTGGTGTTTTCTCTCCTGTTCATGCCACATGTCATGCTTACAGAATGCATGTTGAGCAATTTGCACCTGCCTCTCTTATTCTGACCTATGCACATAGAATAGACCTTGTGACCAGCCACCATGGAGGACACAGCAGGCTGTATATTTGCCTGTCTGGGGAACTGTATGTTCCATGGCACAGGAATGTGTATATGGAGCACACAGGCAAGATAAGCTTTATGTGTATGTAGAGCCTGTCCACAAAGTTTATTCAACGTACACAGGCCAGTGCAGTTGGGAGGCCGGCAGGTGCTATCTTCCCTGTATTTGCGACTCCTCTCCCAGCCCCCATATGTACAAAATAATTTGTGAATGAAGGGATAATGGAGTCATGGGGACTGGGGGCAGTTTCCCACACCATTGTTATAGTTACATGTCCAGCCTGATCTAGTTAGGAGCACTATTTAATAATAATAATAATAATAATAATAATAATAATAATAATAATAATAATTTATTTATACCGTGCCCATCTGGCTGGGTTTCCCCAGCCACTCTGGGCGGCTTCCAACTAAAATACACTAAAACACAATAACCTAAAATCCATTAACTAATAAACATTAAAAGCTTCCCTAAACAGGGCTGCCTTCAGATGTCTTCTAAAAGTTTGGTAGTTATTTTTCTCTTTGACATCTGATGGGAGGGCGTTCCACAGGGTGGGTGCCACTACCGAGAAGGCCCTCCGCCTGGTTCCCTGTAACTTGGCTTTTCATAGCGAGGGAACCGCCAGAAGGCCCTCGGCGCTGGACCTCTGTGTCCGGGCAGAACGCTTTTATTTGTGATGCTTATTTATTTTATTTCGAAGCTCTTCACAGACAGAGGGCACCACTTAGAAGCCAACCACATGCTCAGACATCTGCTGCACACATTGTTGCCCTCTCTGACCCAACCACTGGGGGAGCACTTTCGAGCAGCTGAAAATTCTGTGGGTTAGCTGATAGCGAATGGGAGTGAAGGGACAGCTGGTCAGTGGGATATTAGCTGTTTGAAAGGGCACTTTGTTGAATTGGAGTACTTATATAATATGCCTACACCTTGTATGTGTTCTGCTACACATTTTTGTGTAGGCAATTGTATGAACCGACCATCATGTGGGGTTATTTTAATTGTAGTGATCCTAGATCATAATCATAATAGTAATAATAATTTATTACTTGTACCCCACCTATCTGAGTTGTCCCAGCCACTCTGGGCGGCTTCCAACAGAATATAATAATAAATTTTTATTTGTATCCTGCCCTCCCCAGCCAAGCTGGGCTCAGGAACATACAATACATCTGACACTAAAAGATTTCCAATACAAGGCTGGCTTCAGATGTCTATGGAAGGATGTATAGTTGGTTATCTCTTTGACATCTGATGGGAGGCTGTTCCACAGGGCGGATGGGTGCCACTACCAAGAAGGCCCTCTGCCTTGTTCCATGTAACTTCACTTCTTGCAGTGAAGGAACCACCAGAATGCCCTCAGAGCTGGACCTCAGTGTCCAGGCTGAACAATGGGAGTGGAGATGCTTCTTCAGGTACACAGGGCTGAAGCCGTTTAGGGCTTTAAAGGTCAGCAGCAACATATTGAATTGTCCTCGGAAACGTACTGGAAGCCAATGTAGGTCTTTTAGGACTGGTGTGATACGGTCCTAGCAGTTGCTCCTAGTCACCAATCTAGCAGCCACATTCTGGATTAATTGTAGTTTCTGAGTCACCTTCAAAGGTACCGTAGCCCCATGTACAGCACATTGCAATTACCATGTGCTAGTCATCCTAAAATATACTTTCTACCTGTTTCTTTTTGTTAAACATTTCTAGCCTTCCAAATATTGTTGTTGTTTAGTCATGTCCAACTCTTCGTGACCCCATGGACCAGAGCATGCCCGGCACTCCTGTCTTCCAGTGCCTCCCGCAGTTTGGTCAAACATTTCCAAACATTACTTTGGGTTTCCCCCCTCTAATTTGGACTTAGCAATTGTAGCCATGTAAAACCAAAACTGCAGGAAGATACGTGTGGTCATATTTTTCTTCAAAAGGGTGTGCTACAAATTTAATTTCAGATTTGAAAAACACAATTAAAAGGAAAGTAATAAAAATCACACATATTTTTAAGAAAGTACTTCCCTCTAGACAATGTTTTGCTATTTACATGATCATTTACCCCCTCATAGTGCACTTTGCTTTCATGATTTAAATGTCACTTTATTTATAGGCCTGCCACAAACACAGCTAGAATGTAATGTTCTGCCTGAAATGAATACCTATAAATAACACTGGAGAGAATAAAATCCAGATATGTCTGTTGTATTTGCACATCCTCTCTATTTATTTCTCTCTTTTCTCTGACTTACTCACTTTTTTCTCTCTGGATGTCTAGACAAACTTAACATTAGGAGATTAAAACTCGAGATGACATTTATTTCCGCTAAGCAAATATGAATCTTTGTGACCTTAACCAAATATGTTATAAATTATAACTCTAGTGTGCACAATCACATATTTGTTTGACAGAAATAAATATTGACTCATCGTATCCTAATTTTGCAAAAATCTAATCTTTTAATTTGAAGAACAGAAATCAAACCAGAATCTTCTCTTTTCATGAATTTAATCACTACAATTCACAGTGCAATCCTGTATACTTTTAGTCAGAAGAAATGTCTGTTGAGACCTGTGAAACTTACTTTTAGGATTTCAGCTTTAAACTTCAATGTTACTTCATTGATTTCAGTCAATGATCCTACTCAGATTATGAAATCACCTATTGTACAATTCATTGTGTTCAATTAGGCAGTTATCTATTACATATCCCTGAGGTATTTTATTTCTAAGACAACAGCATTTAGCTCCACTTAAAGTTCTTTGAAGCTCTCTGTTTTGAGCCATGTAATCCTAATTAGGCTTCCTTATCTTGTTTGCTTCTAGCAAGCATAGATAATTCAAATTTTTCCTTCGTCCTGTTTAGTGAATATTCTGTTAGTTAGCAGGCAGCTTTTGCAACAAGGGAACAAAAACAACTTCAAGCTGAACTATTGAAGCTTCCCGGAAAACTGGAAATAAATGTATTTATTGATGATGCATAAGGGATACCAATGGAAGATTGCTCCATCCTCACGATAGGATGAATTCTATCCTTCATTCCTTAAAAGGGTGATGGCGGTGCTCAACCCTGCCAAGGGCATCGTATCTTCTACCTAGCCCATGAGTAGGCAAACTAAGGCCCGGGGGCTGGATCCGGCCCAATCGCCTTCTCAATCCGGCCCGTGGACGGTCCGGGAATCAGTGTGTTTTTACACGAGTAGAATGTGTCTTTTTTATTTAAAATACATCTTGGTTATTTGTGGGGTCTGCCTGGTGTTTTTACATGGGTAGAATGTGTGCTTTCTCTGGGTTATTTGTGGGGCACAAATTTGTTCACTTTTTCCCCTTCAAAATATAGTCCGGCCCCCCACAAGGTCTGAGGGACAGTGGACCCTGCTGAAAAAGTTTGCTGACCCATGACCTACCTCTAAGACCTAAACCCAAATTCCAGATGAAAATGGGTTGGTTCTGAATTCTTGGTAGCAAAGGTAATGGTTTCTGTACAACCGTTAGAATCTTGACTCCATAAATGTCCGCGTTCCCTGGGAAAGGGTGCAAAGCAAAAGTTTGGGCACATAGGACCAAGATCTGGTTTTGTATTTGCTGACCTAAATTGATCACTGAGGGATTCTCATTGGCTATGGAAGCCAGTGTGAAAGATCCATAATGTGCCAGTACCCTTATCTTTCTACCTAACATAATTAAGTCATCCCTGGCATGTCCTTGTTTGACCCACATAGAGCCCTAAGGAAAGAAAGGGCATTCCTATGTGACCAGCAGTCACATAAACACTCCTGGGCATAACAAGCTTAGAAACCTCCAATAGAGATCTGCACACCACATCCCTTTGCACTTATCTCATAATGTATGGCAAGAAACCTCAATTTTCTGGCACACAAGTTTAGACCACGCCCCCAAATTCAGAACCTTTCTCCCCCTTCATTGTAGCTAAACAACTTGCCTAGGTGACTGAAATATACTCAGAGTCGAGAGTGGATTTCATGCTCTTTATTCAGCTCAGAGTGGGAGGAGTAATGAATGTTCCCCCAAAGTATCTGCTTTATATACATTATTTACACAATGGGCTGCACGTGATTGGCTGATTCCGGAATTCTCCTGTAGGCCAATCAGGTTGTGGATTCACTTCCATCTGGAGCTGGATTGGGTGGCTCCTGCAGACCAATCATACTACTGCATTGTTTTAGGACCAACCAGATTGCTGCATTCTGAATCCTGTTTTTCTAGGACCGATCAGACTGCTGCATTTTGGATCCTATTCAACTCAGTACATAACAGTGACCAAATTCAAGGATTATCTTTCCAAAACCTCAGTGTTAAATTCTTGTGGATTCCCTACTTACCTAGGCCGCTCCACTCCAAACTGCCCCATCTCTAATCAGGTTGGCTCCCCCTTCCTATTTTATCACCCCCAGTGTTCCCTTCCTCCTTTCAGTTTATGCAGTTTTGTACATGGCTTATTAAGTGACCTAAGGGATGACAAAGGCTCATCAACCTCCCCTTCAGGTCTCTATCTCAGGAACTTTCCTGCTGCTTAAGGCAGGGGTGGCTGGGGATGATGAAAGCTGGAGTCCAACAACATGTGGAGGTCTACAGGTTGCCCAACCCTGACTTGAGGTTTCAGAGGACCTGTAGGGCTCCACTACCCCCACACCCCAGTTCCCATTACAGATCATCACCCTGGAGGCCTGGCACCTCAAGACATCCTACAAGCCTCTTCCCTTGAAAAGAAGTTCCATTTCCCGCCTCAGAACTAGGAGAAGGAACATCTGTGCTCTGTTTCTTTTCTTCTCTTCTGTTCTCTGCTTCAAGCTTTCAGTTTCCCTAATCCTCAGGCAAGTTGGCCATGCCGCTCTTTGCCAGCGCTGCTTATTTTTCTAATCTCTGTAACCTAACTTAGCCCCACACATGTCTGTTCAGCGTATACTGCATTCCCCTCCCCATATTTGGTATTAGGATCCTTCTTTGCCTACCACCTCCTGATGTTAACCTGTAGGTTGCCAGTCTAGTTTGAACAGTCTAGTCAACTTTTTACTTGCACAGCAACTTCCCCATCTGTTTTTTCTCTGTTTTGTAATAAGTCATATATTCCACTCATTACTGGGGCTTTCCTTGGGTCCTCCTTTCATTCAAGTAGCAGTCATTTGCGACCTCTGAAAGTTCCCCGGTCCAGAAAACTTCAGAACTGCACCCCATGTGGTACAATGGGCTGATACCACTAAGGAATATTTTCCTAAGTATACATGGCAGTGGCTTGTGCCTCTGCATGGGAGAAGGAGGAGGGCAGGGGGGTTGAATCCTGTCCGTTTCTTTGTTAGTATATGTCATGGACTAGCTGTGCCACAGCAGTATATGCACTAAGATATACAGTCTTGTCTGCACTGCTGACCACATTTAATAAACACAGACAATTGCGTTTAGGATCTGGTTGCCTGTATCACTGTTGCTTCACACAGCCAGCCCTGCAGGAAAAGATTTGCTTTAATCATTAAAGTTGGGGGTGTAGTTTAGGTAATAGAAACCACTGCTGTATCCATCATTCCCCTGCCTCTTTCTCTACCCTCATATTATCCTCTACTAAGAATACACTCAGTAGGTGTTCGTATTAGCTGATAGTTCCTTTCAGTGTTTCTAGTAAGTTATCCTTTCTTTGTGGGTAAGTAAGAGTTTGCAAAACTTTGCACCCTTATTCTTAAATTAAACACTGACAAGGAATGGAAGTGTAAAGCATGCTAATAAGCAGGACCTCCCTGTGGGAACCTGTGATAGAAGACTGTTTCACATTGAGAGGCAGACAGCACTGTTGACACTGGCTGTCAAAAAGCTTCACGTCTTTGAAAGGAAATCTTAATCTTCTTTATTCATGTGTGAACAGGTCCGGGCCTTCATCCCCGCAGCTCATACACATAGACTGTTTAAACCACACGTTGCTAGGCTGTGGGTAGGGTTTGTTTGACTGTGTCTACATTGTACGAACGGATGAGGACTGAAAATTAAAATCTGTCGGACACAGAGCACTGCTTTTCTGTCTGTGTTTGAAGAGACATGGCAACCCAGGGTGAAATGAGAAGGAATTTTATTGAGCGCAAAACTGCTCAGTGTTTAAATGTTGGGCACAGGGTCTGAATGGTCAATTTGGGAGGTTTGAGGATTGTTTATAGACAGTGGGATGGCTGTCAATCACCACACAATGGCAAAATTTATGTTGGGGGAGGAAAAAGTTGCTTTTTAGTGCCTGAACTCCTGTTTCCTGTTAAAATGTTCAGATCAATAAACAAAAAGAGGTTTTGTCTGAAGTTTACAAGCAAGGAAATTTCAAAATAACAGAGCTGCTGTTACTGTTGAGGCTGCTTTTGATCCTTGCAATGGTGTTTAGCTAGCAATTTAAACCCAATTTTACGTAGCAGAATCCTACCATGCCATGAGCGTGTGTTTGTTTTTCCCTTACGCTGCTTGGAAATCAGTGGCATGAATGGGGTGGGGGTGTTTTATGGCTTATTATGCTTGCTTTGCAAACCTAGCTATGCAATGGAAGATACTGATTTTTGTTTTTTAAGATTTCCAATTGATGAAAAAGAAAAAGAATCATAAAGCTATGAGGGGCTAAGCTCCCCCACTCTAGGAGGGAACAAGTTGTACCTGAAGCATCATAAAAAGATGTCCTTTCCCCCCAAGAAAACAAGAAAGGCAATTTCCTTTTGGTTATTATGTATAACTTAGAAGAGAGAAGACTTCTTATTTCTAAATAATGATTTCTGACAGAGGAATGTGTATCCTGAAATCAATTATTATTCTTAAGGCTGTGGACATTTCCAGACTGTTGCTGTGTGTGGGATTCAATCACATACCAGCAAATTCAGGTTGTGTAATTAAAATTGATTTAACAAACCCTCTTCCCCCGAAGAATGTACTTTTTGTGACAAGGAGAGTGATAAGAAAATGCACTGGAAAGTGTGGGTTAACACTGGCTTGATGCAACAATGGGGTTGTCCACACCAGAGTTTACTGTGTGCTTGCAGCTGTTTTGAGTCCCCATTTAATTTGTGTAGTCCACACAACGTTGCCCTCAAACAACATAAATCCCAGTGCGTTGCCTGACAAGTCGGATTTCTCCAATTTGGTGGCAATTTGGGGGAAACCAGGCTCCAAATTTCTCCATTTGAGTTTCAGATAATTTTGTTGGTGTTTTGGGGTGCAGGGATCAATTGTCACTTTCTGCTATTTCCCTTTCCATGCCCGCAACTTATTCAGTGCTTTATTTTCTGGCTATGCTTGTAACATTTCCTATCTTTCGTTTGATCCCTCAGATTTGCCCAAAACCAGGAAACTGCACAAGCAAATTTACTATGGCCCAACAGTGTGTGTGCAGCAATCTCTCTGCATGCCCTGTTGGTGCTAAATTGGCATAATAGAATAAACAAATTAGAAGGTGGGGACAAGCACAAAAGAGAATGCCTACTGATATAAATGGGGGAGACTGAAGTTTCTCCTCTTATACAGATTCAAGTACCTGTGGGTAAGGACTACTCTGATCTAATTCGAATGGGGCTAAAGTGGCTTAATAGCTAAATAATGCTCAAATGTTGACAAGCCCATTCTCCGCAAACAAATATGAATGAATGCTCATTAAACAGCCGGCATCATCTAATCTCTTTGCAAACAAATCAGGATGAATACTCAATAAACAGGTTGTCTAAAAGCAATCTAAGTTAAACATATAAACCTATTTCCTTCCTCTCATTGGAGGGAGTTGATGTTTATCTCAACTGCAGTTTGTCATACACTAAATATGCTACTGTATTACCTTCCACAACAGAAGGGTGCTGGAATTATGCGGTCTCCAATACTGTAAACACAAGGATGCAATTGAGAAATATCTTGAATTTTGTTTAGAAGCTCAGCTAAGCTCAGCTGAAACATTTCACAACAGACATACCTTTTTTGGAGGGTGTTACCATATTTAGTTTCTGTGTTGCACTGCTGTGTGTGTAGTTATTCTAATGTTTTTATTATAACACTACATTCCCCTGTCCATAATCTTTTCAAAATCTGCACTGTAATCCTAAATGTTAAGACAATCAATTTGTTGCGGACTGAAATGTCCATGAGTGGGCATATGAGAGAAATTCACACTAAATGCTGATGAATTTCCAGGTGAATTTCTTTTAAAATATGCAAACAGATGTGGAAATGTGAAGAACTGAACTTAACATTGGAAAAAATGAAAAACGGGGAGAACCTGAAATTGACAGATTTGTCTGTCCCTACCTGTGTCCTTGGGAGACTTCTCTGTCCAATGTTTTGGCCAAGTGTGTGAACATAGCTACTGTGAATAGCCTGCTGAATCAGACTAAAGGTCTATCCTCGCCATCCTGTTTCCCATTGTGGTCAGCCAGAAGCCTAAAAAGAGGACATTGAGGCACTGCTGTTCCACAGTAACTATAACTGGTTCTGCCCTTCTATTGGTTTAGCAGAATAGCGCATAGTGAGCTGTCTTAGCGCTTAGATCAGAAAGCAAACTTAGAAACCAAAGGGGTAAGAGTCCTGTATCCAAGTAATTTAATCAGAATGCTCATTGTTCCATTTTAAACTACTGGCCACAAATCTTAGATTTTCCAAACTAGCCAAATTCTTATGAAGAACTGCAATGATCTGACAGGAATCACAGTCAAGTTTTATGACACTGCACAAAAACTTTAGAATTATTATTCTACACCCTCATTTTGATGTTCACAGGTTTCTTCCACCATCTTCTTCTACTTTATGGTCTTTAGCCTGCTGATGAAACAGGACATGTGCTGATGCAGAGAGATTGTGCTTAGGCTAAGATTTGATTGTGAAAACCAGGTTGTTACCGGTATGTCTCACAATGAAATAACCACAAACTACTTCACAATGTTGTTCTGAGCAGAAATGGTCGAAGGAATTTTTTGTTAACCCAAGCTAAGCTTTTTCATTAAGACAGACTATAAATCCAAATAAAAATGTCAACCAAAAGGAGAAATGTGACTGGGCTTCTAAACAAACTGTGGTCTTCAGTGAAAAATACGTCAAAATGTTCTTCCTTCCACCTTCTTTTAAGTACACATTTTGTTCAGTTTACAGTCTGTCAGACAATGAGCATTTGGAAAAAACAAATTTAATCGTAAATCTCATTTTCCTGCAAAACAAAATGGAAAGTGTGGTCACTGGCAAGAATGGTTATAACCGGATACATTTGAAGGGTAAAAAAACCCACCCAACCACTGTCACTTCTGGGAAGACTTCATCAGCATTGAAAATAAAGTGACTAAAGAAAACCAGTGGAACGTCCGAAAGTAATGCAAACATGACTCTAAAAACATTGCACAACATTTCCCCGCAGTAGTCTGATCATACCATGTCATATTTTTCCCAACCCATCCTTGACCTTTGCTATTCTCCCTGCCTTTCTCTGAGAAAAACTGCAGTAATACTTGGAGATATTTTCTTTTTGTTCTATATGGTTGGCAGTTTGTATAACTATACCAAGCAGCCATGGTACTCTGAAAGGTGTATGATAGGCTAAGGAACTGAGCTATTCTGAAAAGGGCTGTGCATATATAAAATAAGAAGAGACTAGGGTTTCTTCAGGGACTGAGCAGGCTCCTAATAAAATACAGCATCTCCTTATTACTTTCCAGCCTCTACTGAACCTCCATACCTCTATGTAAACAACAGCGGCTCTTGAGCAGAATTCAGCATGTGATATTGCGTGGCAAGACCCTCAAGCCGGCCCCCCAATAGAATAAAGAAATTCACACAGAGATGGATATTTTGTTTAAGGTTTTTGGGCAAAATTTTGGCCACAACTTTATTGATTACAGGAATGAGAGTGGTATTGGCAAGACTATATCTGACTCCTGGCCGCTTTGCAGGTAGTCTGTAAGGGTAAACCACACAAAGGGGAGCTGCTTCGGGGGAACCTGCCTGCATCTCCCCCGGTGTCCCCAGAGGCCTAGCATGGCCCTAGCCCCTCAAGCAGACTTCAGACAGGATCCAGGCCCCGGATTCCTTTAATGAAATGCCCTTGAAATGGAGGGGCAGACAATGGCCGACCTCCCCTCCCCCACTGAACAATAAGCCAATGCCTAACCGCCAAACCTTACAAAGTTGTGACGACTGCCAAGAGGTAGGCAAAAACCAAGTGGCCTGTGCCAATTTGCCAAATGGAAAAAATTCCTACCCGGTCCCCGACTCAAAACGGGCAACCAACCAAAGTCCAAAGCAAGGCCAAAGGACACTTAAATTACAGGGTGTTCAGCAGCGCGAAGCAGGTGTTTGGCACATGTCGCACTGGTGCTTTTATACTTTCCCCCACAATCACCCTTCAAAATAATTGGGCAATAGCCCTGGGTGATTGTGGTGCCACCCCGACGGTGGTCTTCCCCCAAATACCTGGTTGATCATTGAAGTGCTGAACTAAAATCTAGGATAAGATCTCATGCAGCTAGGTTCCAATCTATTCTATGATGTTGGCTGGCATCTAAAGTCCTCTTCAGAAATCTCACTAATGAATTACAGGGACCATAATCTCTAGCCCCCTTTCCAACATCACATGCTCTGGCTTGCCCCACCTCCAGCACTTGCATCTACCATATAACTGTTGTGAACATTACATACCCTCCAAGTATCCCACTTTTCTAGGGACAGTCCCAGATTTACAAAGAGCCACCCCGGCTTCTGATTTGATCCCAGAGTGTCCCTATTTCCCCTGCCAGTGCTGCCGCCGGCAAGCTGAGGGAGGAGGATGAGCAGGTGCCTGTCCCAAGTGACAGCAGGGGTGGTGAGGGAAGATCCTGTTGCCTCTCCATGGCCGCTGCTTCTGGCCTCCTCCCTTGGGCAGCTTGTAGAGAGTAAGTGAGGAGGAGGAGATGCTGCCACCACTGCGACCCAGCCCTGCCAGTGTGGTGTAGTGGTTAAGAGCGGTAGTCTTCGTAATCTGGTGAACTGGGTTCGCTTCCCCGCTCCTCCACATGCAGCTGCTGGGTGACCTTGGGCTAGTCACACTTTTCTGAAGTCTCTCAGCCTCACTTACCTCACAGAGTGCTTATTGTGGGGGAAGAAGGGAAAGGAGTATGTTAGCCGCTTTGAGACTCCTTAGGGTAGTGATAAAGTGGGATATCAAATCCAAACTCTTCTTCTTCTTCTTCTGCATGACATACCAGCTTAAAGGGGTAGGCAGAGGGCAGAGCTGCTCTGGGCAGGAAGAAAGGGCTAGCAGAGGGAATCACAAGGAACTTCGCTGTTTTTAATTAAAAAAAATACTTTGTGTGTCAACATCTACTCTTGCTCCTTTCTAATATCTATTTATCAGCGTGTGCTTTTCTTTTTGTAAATCTACGAACGAATAGAATAAAATCAAATCAGGATTTTTTCAGGGTGGTGGATGGAGAGGGTGTGTGCAGTGTCCCATTGGTGAAGCGGTGGAGGAATCCACCCTCCTTCTGTTAGGAAATGCTGGGGGAGGGGAGGGGAATGGAGGGTCAGAAAATGTCCCTATTTTCATCTGAGGAATGTTGGAGGGTGTGACATTTTTGTCAGGGGTGGAGCAAGCCAGTTTGTGTGATGGTGGGGGTGGGGCTAGTTCACATGGTCCCTGCTCACACAACATAATGATTCAGCGATATCTCTGAAAGGGGTCTAAAACATTGGTTGTATGGCTAATTGCTATTAGTTGCTAATTAGCCTCTGCTTCTCACTCAGTAATGAGGCTATGTGTTTCACATTCACTTTTGCCTGCATTCTCCCCATTATTAAGGCTGAATCCTTTCCCTTTTATGTTTTCAGGATATTAAGCCATGAATTATCTATTCACTTTAAGGCATCCCTTGCGATTTGTATAATAAATGCAATTAAGGAGTAGGATAAATAATCTTTTGCTTTTGGTCTTTTAAAATCCACTAAAGAGAGAACACAGTGTGTGGGATTGGGAGGGAACCCTTCAGATTCTATTAACTCTAGAATGATCTATGGGCGGAAAGCGCCTGCCTGATAAATATCTGTGTTGTGCAGGAAACCCAAATCACAGATTCACACAGACCAGCCTCGTTGCTATGACTGTACACTGCCTTAAATAGATAGTTAATGCTTGATGAGATTCTTATGCTAATGAGATCCTGAAATTTCTAAACACTTCCTGTTCCAATGTGGATATGTCACTTATTCTTCAACTGTGCTTTCTTAGTCCAAGATTTCAAGTCTACCTCTCAATTAAAACACTGCAAAGACTAGAGCAGCAAGAGGTTGCTCCTGTATTGCTGTAGGAAAGTTGATATTTGGTTCTATAAGGTTTACTGCAACAGTTCTGGAAGTGAAGAAACTTACAGGAGGCTCATATTTGTGTTTTAATTTGTTGGAGCCCACAATCACTTCTGCACCTGTCCCCTAAATTATGAATGAGTTAGATGGAGCTTAGAAGGGGATATTTCATGGCATAAACAGAAGAAGCATTCCATGGCCCACCCACTGAATTTTCTGACCCAGGGGACATGCTAGAAGACTAACAGGGGCAATTGGTTGACTGTTGAGTTCAGGCATAGGCAAACTCGGTCCTCCAGATGTTTTGGGACTACGACTCCCATCATCTCTAGTTAACAGGACCAGTGGTCAGGAATGATGGGAATTGTAGTCCCAAAACATTTGGAGGGCTGACTTTGTCTATGCCTGGTTGAGTTGGATAATACAAGAAAGTCAGGTGCCTTGCTGCAACTAGCCCTTTGATGTACCGTAATCCACAAGGTTGGGAGCTCGATCCAGACGATACATGGATATCTGATGGGGAGACCTGGATTCTAATTTCCCAACCTGCTCTAGGATTCTGTTTGTGACTTAGGATACCACTGCATGCATCTGATGAAATGGACTATAGTTCACAGAAGCTTGTGCCATAATACATTTGTTAATCTTCAAGATGCCATAGGGCTCTTTGTTGGTTTAGATACAACAGACTGGCATGACCATCCCTCTGGAAAAAAGCTTAACCGTAGTCCCTTTCATAAATGTTGATACACATATATGGTTGTCATACATATACTCTGTAGACAAAATGAATGAATTCCACACTTCACACGGTTCCTCTGTACTTTACAGATACCTTTAAATAATAACATATTGTGAGAGTAGCCAGAGAATGCAAAGTTATATGCATTAGAAAAACCATCCTGCAACAATATGATGTTGCTACAGATACAGCATTTTTACAAAATGACATTTAGTATGAAATTGGAAGCCAGACACTGGATTTAGTGTTATCATCTACAAAAATATTATGGAGCAATTAGCAAAATGTTGGCCCTTTTAATGCCATTTCTTAGCCTGCTACAGCTGAAATACATTTCATGTCTATACATCTTAAATTCTGCCCTATTAATCACAAGATCATTACAGAACATTTTTTGTGGTTATTATAAATTAAATATATGGTACTTCAGATAAAGGTTACTGGTCCATAAGCTATATGTGTAATTGGAAAACAGAAATAATGGGATATTAGCGCATTAAGTGAAGAGAAAAGTTATGAGAATCAGTAAGGATGACTTCATTGGCTGTTATAAATCTGACTCTGCAATGATGTAATTAAGCACCTTAACCTTAAAATACTAATAAATATTTCCAATCGTCTCAAAGTGTGGGCTAAAGTGATTTAAAGTAGTAAGTAAATTAATATGGGTTCAGAAAAGTCTCAGATATATAGGAAAAACATTTTCAAAATGTTACAGGGAAACTCTGCCTAATATAAATTTTAGTTGGCAGTATATTTTAATAGCATTTTAATAGATGCAAAGAAAAGGCTTACTGGATATTTGGTTGGGGCTTGGTTTAAAATGATCAATTTAATGACTTTTGCAGCATAGTTTTAAATAAGACAGGGTTAATTTTAAACATTGAAGCATACTTGGAAACAGAACTTTGTGAAAGAATGAACCAACTTTGAAATATTTGCCTATCTATGACTGCTGCTGCCAACCTACATTTAAAGCACATTTGCATGCCACCCAAAGAATTCTGGGAACTGTAGTTTACAGATCACAGAGCTAGAACATACAGAAGCCTTAATAAATTGCACCTCTCAGGATTGTTGGGATATGTGTGTTTTAAATATAATGTGTACATGGTCTTGGCAGTGGAGATCTATCTATCTACAGTATGTGTGGAGACAGAAGATGCAAGAAGTGTAAGAAGATGGGGAAAACCTGAAAAGTAACCTGAAAAACTGCATGAGCATATTATCACAATATCATATGGAATGCACAATAGGGCAGGTTTTCATAACTTCAGCCTCTGTAACTTGTAAGTAATTTATATTTGCATTTCCAAAGCACAATTCAGTAATACAGAGATAACCCAAAGGACAGAGTAAAAAAAAAAAAAAAGTATTTAATACCTGAGCAAACTGAGAATTCAAATTAAATGTGTTGTTAATGCTATGAATGTTAACCATAAACAATATATGCTGCTATTCTGCAGCTAAGACAGAGCTGGAATATACAAATTCTCTGAAATGTTAGCAAGGTCTATTTCCACCCTATTATTCATAGAATCATAGAATTATAGAGTTGGAAGAGACCACAAGGGCCATTGAGTCCAACCCATAAACTTTATTCCATAAAGGTAAAGACTGGACCATTAGGTCCAGTCGCGGACGACTCTGGGGTTGCGGCGCTCATCTCACTTTACTGGCCAAGGGAGCCGACTTTGTCCACAGACAGTTTTTCCGGGTCATGTGGCCAGCATGACTAAGCCGCTTCTGGCACAATGGAATACTGAAACCAGAGCAGCGCACGGAAACGCCATTTACCTTCCTGCTGGAGCGGTACCTATTTATCTACTTGCACTTTGACGTACTTTCGAACTGCTAGGTTGGCAGGAGCTGGGATTGAACAACGGGAGCTCACCCCGTCACGGGGATTGAACTGCTGACCTTCTGATCGGCGAGCCCTAGGCTCTGTTGTTTAACCCACAGCGCCACCTGCGTCCCCTTAGTTTTCCATAGGCTAGTACAATTTGTGGCTTTACAGTGTGGAGACTCTTTAAAACTATGAGGTGAAGGCAATTTAATTTCTTTCTTGTTAAAATGTCAGGTCTCCTGTAATTTAAAATCAATGTTTAGTCATTTTCTGCAGCCATGACTATTAAACACTTTGTTCTGTCAGGTTCTCTTACATTTTTTCGTGATTATCCTGATCGAAAGGCTGGGTTTTACCATTGGACATGTGTTTCATCTTGGCTTGTAAAACAGAACATTCTAGCCTAAAGGCAGCAATATAAGCTCCTTTTGTTTCATTCCTAATTGTGTTCTGGAAGTCTGACACATAAAGTCTGAGCCTTCCTTTAATTCCTCGACTGGACCTTATTAAAGGGCAAATGAGCTTTGATCTATAGAAAATACGGACTCAGTAAAAGAAAGGCTTTTCTTCTGTTTATCCAAATGTTGCAAGCCAAGCATCTTAAGCTATAGCAAACTACTCATCTGACTGATATTTGTGCTTGTGTCATAGAGGAACTCATGATCATTAGCATTTAAAAGGGATTCCACTGTTGATACCAACTTTTTCAACACAGATTAAAGTTAGTGAGACTGTAATATAGGAAGCTGCTCTGTGCTGATGACAATGAATTAGAAATTTGTTCTTTAGGTTTTTACAAATAGTATTTTCCTCCCAGCTAGGACATACTAATTATGATCATAATGCAGAATTTATATTTCTTAGAGACAAAGTTGCATGATGAAATCTGAGGGCTGCACATGCAATTATTTTTAAAGGAATACCACTTGCATGCAGTAAATTCAGGTGGCTGCCACTGAGTCTGATGAGTCCATTTGTGCCATTCATTCCTGTCTGCAAAAAACCACCTGCAAAGGGAATTGTTCCTAACCCTATTCACTTGGACTGCTCTATGTTTTCCCATACTAGAAGTCAATTTGTTCAAAGTGGCAAATGTGTATTGTTTCTGTATGGTCTTACAAAGCTGCCTTATTAGTTAGAAACAGGGTTATATTATTATTATTATTATTATTATTATTATTATTATTATTATTATTATTTCTTGAATTTATATACCACCATATACCTGCAGGTCTCAGGGTGGTTCACAGAATAAAACGTTCAATGTTTACTCATAATACATACCTTAAAATTAATGGACTTAAGTTAGTCATGATCATTCATTTCAGTGGGTCTTCTCTGAGTAAAAGTTAGTTGAAACCAACTCAAAATGTGTGGCTTCTTTGTGTGTTTCTTTGGTGAGGAAAGATTAAAACAATAGCACACTGAAATTCTGCATAATGCTTTAATATCACATATTCATTTATTAATGCAATAAGAAATTGCTGACAGAAAACAGCTTTTTATCGGCACTTGTTATGTCTCATTATTCCCATTTCCCATTTCCTGAATGCCACACCAATGAAGTCAGTAATTCTGGCATGTCTCCAGCACTAAGTGGGAACAAAATACCACACAAATAGCTGTCATAAGCACACACAAAAAGGTAACATAGTTTAAGTGCAGTTGTCTATGGAACCATATTTAAAAATACTGCAGGAAATGTAGACAGTTCCTTCCTGCAACATAAAGTTGCTCTGCATACCAGCTTGGTGGCCTCAGAATCTAGGGCTATCAAAGGAATGGGCAAATCTGTTAATTTCAGGTTGTCTCTAGTTCTCATTTTCCCAGTCTTAAATTCAATTTTCACATCATTTTGTGACCCCCCCCCCTTGAAAAGTCCTTTTGAAAAATTTACTCCAGTACAGTGGTACCTCGGGTTACATACGCCTCAGGTTACATACACTTCAGGTTACATACTCTGCTAACCCAGAAATAGTGCTTCAGGTTAAGAACTTTGCTTCAGGTTAAGAACAGTTTCAGGTTAAGAACGGACCTCCGGATCGAATTAAGTACTTAACCTGAGGTACCACTGTATATGCATGGAGAACTGCATTGTAAAATTCAGAGAATTTTTTAGGATGCCTGTGTTTCAGTTCAACTGTTGTTTTGGAAATTGTGAATGAATGAGGAAAGTTCGTCTTTAAAAGTGTGCTGAATCACATTTCTCCCTCATCACTAATTGCCAATGGTTATTTCTTTCTTGGTCCCAGGTGGCGCTGTGGGTAAAAGCCTCAGCGCCTAGGACTTGCCGATCGCATGGTTGGCGGTTCGAATCCCCGCGGTGGGGTGCGCTCCCGTCGTTTGGTCCCAGCGCCTGCCAACCTAGCAGTTCGAAAGCACCCCCGGGTGCAAGTAGATAAATAGGGACCGCTTACTAGCGGCAAGGTAAACGGCGTTCCGTGTGCTGCGCTGGCTCGCCAGATGCAGCTTGTCACGCTGGCCATGTGACCCGGAAGTGTCTGCGGACAGCGCTGGCTCCCGGCCTATAGAGTGAGATGAGCGCACAACCCTAGAGTCTGTCAAGACTGGCCCATACGGGCAGGGGTACCTTTACCTTTACTTTACTTATTTCTTTCTTATCCTTCAAGAGTCCTGAGAAAATCCCCCACTTCTTCTTGTGCTTCTGGAATTCCTTCCCATTACATATCAGATGAACACAGTCAGGCCCGTCTTACCCACTGAGGCTAGTGACGTGGGGCGCTGGGGCGCCAAGTTCTGGAGGGCGCCAGGCGAGAGTCCAGGGAATACCAAACACATGCGCTGAGTGAGCGAGGGTGTTTGCACCGCTCCCGCCAAGCATCGGCTTGGTTTTTTCCCTTTTAGCCTGTGGGCGCCGAATTCTGCGGAGCGCCAGAAGGCTAAAAGGGGAAAAACTGAGCCAACGTTTGGCAGGAGCGGCGCAAGCACCCTCGCTTGCTCGGCACAGGCCCGCTCACTCGGTGTGCTGCCTGCCATGGCCACTGCGGCATGAAGCGGCCAGCTGAGCCAGTAGGCGCCACGTCCAGCCTCCACCTCTTCCTTGCCATAGGAGCCATCTCCAGCCACTGCCCGCCTCCTCCAGCCCTAAAAAAAGGTCAGCTCTGGGAATGGTGGGGGCACCGGGGGGGATCTTTGCATCATGGCGCCGGATATGCTTAAGACGGCCCTGAACACAGTCTATTGAGGACATCTCTTTTTTGATGATGTAACTCTGACCTACCATTGTCCATTAGGCCATGACTCACTCCAGTCTCACCAGAGTTATTATACACAGGAGTGTCCCTATGAAATGTCAGAGGACAACATTATTTGCCTCATCCTTTTATATTTTGAGGGAATAATGCGTCTAGGGTCACTTAAAAGAGTTCATTTGAAGTTGATAATCTTTAATAAAGTAGAACTCAGGAAGTTTAGAAGGGATGAATAAGAAAAGGTTTTATAAACTATGTCGCCATTCTTCCTGTAGGGATTATATACAGGATGCTAAAATGTTGCACACAGGAGTTTGTGGTTTTAGTGTCTTTGAACGGGATGAATCATAGTATTATAAACAAAAGGCTTGCCTCTAACCCACCTGCACCCAATAGGACATTTATCTCTGTGTTTCACTAAATTGTTAATTCTGACTTTTATAGCTCTGTGTAAACATGTTCACAACAAACCAAAAATACAGACAATGCATTAAGTGTAAAACAACAGTGAACAGGATATTGTGTTTCTGTGTTCTTTCTTAACAATTGCTTCTGGCTCTTCCACAGATTGACAGAGGTTTGTTGACTGAGTGAATTTCTATTGTTGTCATGTTTTGGGGAAATAATATTCAGGGAAATATTATATACAGGCCAATTTACGCATGTCCAATTGACCCATGCTTGTGACCATGCGCATTGTGGTGACCTGGAAGTGCCTGGAAAGGGGGATAAAACGGGGCTTAATGGGGCGCAGCGGGCTTGTGCGCACTCCACTGCTGTTATGCGTGTTGACCCAGAATGCAACCCCTGTGCAAAGTGGGGGTTGCCTCTTATTATCAAATGCTTCATTGCATAAAGATGCATACAGATATGGTGTTCAAATTTGTAGTTAGGTGTTAATTTTCCATTAGATTATCAAGGCCTGATTTCAGACAACTACATGATTTGTTGGCGTTAGAGAAGGAGGAATGGTGGTTTTACAGTGCAACCCCTATACATGTTTACCTGGAGGTAACTCCAGATGTGGTGAAGCCGGGGTTACTCCTAGGTAAAATATGTTGATTTGTTACAGAAGGTACTCAAATTATCTTCTCATCCCCTTTTTTTCTAATTCACACATGCAATGTTGGGTTTCTTTTGTTCTGAATCCTATCCTGCTTAAATTGCAAAGGGTAAACCACATCTGCAATTTTACATAACATGTGTCTTCACCAATGAACAGCAGCTGCAGCTGCCTTTTGCTGGCTTTGCACTCTGGCATGTGAAGTCCACCTTCTTGCCATCTCTAAATAAGCACACAACGATATTATATTTATGTTAAAAGGTTTGCTTTCTGACACACCATTTACTTTCCTTTTTTAAGTTCGTATGAGGGCTTCTTCTCATGTTACTTTCTTGGGAATCATACACATGCATTCAAATTTGCCTCTTTGTATTCAGAACTATAAGAAATGGATCCGTCTCAGAGAAAAGATGTCCATGGAGCAGGCACATTTTTGTAGAGCGCATGTAAGCATAAACACAGGCTTCCAACCAAATATCTCCAGATGTCCTGGAGTGAGCACTGTATGAAGTGGCTCCTTTCTGGTTAGATAGTATAGTGCAAGAGTTTGTTCTGAGCAGCCATAGGTTCTTAAAATTGGTGCAGTGAAAACATAAACTAATGCTTTTAATTGGGAAGATTGGACATTTGGAATCTTTGCTTCAGTGGCTTGAATTGCCAACACACACACACACACACACACACACACACACACACACACAGACAGACTTGCTTTGCCATTAGTACCATCTAAATGTACGATTCAATTGCAAAGAGGATTTATGGCTAGCCTTGGGACTCATTGGTAATTAATATATCAAACCTGCAGAAACCTCATGGATTGTTCTCTTGATTAAAATAGCTGCCTGGCTTTTACAGCTAACTAAATTGGCAGGAACTGTTCTCAGCCCAACCTTGTGTTGGAATGCTAGCCCATCTTCCTTGTCTCTGGCTGCCCAACAAGCCACTATTGAAGCAAGCAGGTGCTGGCATGCAGGTTCCTATTAGAGAATGCATCTCAACCCTGCTGTACTTCTTCACACAGTTAAACCACGGAATTTGTCTCACAGGAGGCAGTGATTGCCACCAATGTAGATGGCTTTTTCTTTTCAAAAAATAAATTTATTTTTGCATTTAAAATGAGATTGGACAAATTCATGGAGGTAACGGTTATCAGTGACTACCAGTCATGATGACTACTACGCTCTGCCTTCATGGTTGGAGGCTGTATGCTTCTGAATACCAGTTGCTGGAAACTGCAGGAGTGGAGAGTGCAGTGCTTTGGTCCTGTTTGTGGACTTTCTTGTTTCACATGTGTATGAAATTTGCAGGCAAAGGAGTCCCTCCAGAGTGGACTTTAACCTACCAAATTTAAGGCAGAACTGTCCTGGGTTTTTTTTTCATGTAAGGAATTTTTAAAGTTTATCTGGTTTTAAAAAGAAAATGTCTTGAGCTTCTTTTTTCTTTCTGCCAAAACTGGATGCAAATGACAAGGGGGACCGCCCCTTCTAAGGGAGTGAAGCCTCACAAATTTAAGAAAGATAGGCACTGTTGGTCTCCCACAAATTATCTCAAAACCTTTGGAGTAGGAAAATAGAAAGATCTCGCCTCTCCCAAACTCCTTTCTACTTCACACCTCCTTCTGTCTCTGGTTGTTTTTCCAGTCATAATAGTTTAGTTTCTTAGAAAAGAAAAGGGCAGGGAGAGGAAGTGCTTTTGGTTTTATGGAAAAACCATGGAGGCGGAGCTACTTGGAAGGTTGGACCCTCCCTGATCTACCTTGACATGTCCTGTTAATGGTGCAATTTGTTTACTTCAAAGACCACCCTGAAACATCTATAGACCCCATCATTCGCGATACATACAGAGCCACACATCCCTAGCATTTGGCCCCTTTTTATAAGTTTTTGTCCACTTTTATTTCTACTGTTCTCACAGCTGAGCTATTCTATATTTGCTAGTGCAATCCTCCATAATATACCGTAATATACCAGCCCCCTTTTGCAGATGCACATACTTCAAGTTGCTTCTAAGTCCGGTTCCTTCAGATCTCCCACTTGTACTTCTCCATGGGAAATAAACAGAAAGAGAAGAGGAATGTTGGCCTGCAATGCTAGGTGGAACAAAATGGGATATCAAAGTGCCATTCTATTTTTCCACTGCATGGTTCCATTTAATATGTTATGCTTCGCAAAATGTGCACAACTCCACCTAATATTCACAGTTAACAAATCACAGATATACTGAAGATGTGAGGAGATTCATGATGTTTGAACTTAGGCTAGTTTGCAGAAACACAAGCATCTCACATCCAGCGCTCAGACTCAGATGTCACAGAATCAAGTCTATTTTATATTCCATGAGTTTCACATTAAGATGGAATTCCAATTGGAAAAATCATTGGGGTTTTCAGTCTTCCGAGGTTTGTAATGTGGCTATGCTTTAACACCAAGAATGTTTTACTTTAAAGTTGGATATCCACACTTATTCTATTGGTAAACCACTTGGTTGCTGAATTGAGATTTTATTTACCACTGGAACAAATATACTACCAAGGATACACTTACTCAGAAACCACATGAGAGGACCATTCATAGGCAGCATCAGCTGCAGCTAAGCTCTTTGAGATGTGTTTTTCTAAGGATGTGTGTTCAACCTGGAAAAAGTGCCTATTAAAAATGTAAATCAATATCTTATTTCCTTCTGAGTATGTTGCTACTTACAATCCAAGAATCATTACATGGCTCTGACCATCCATTGCCTAATGCATTCTTTACTCAATGTCTACATGAAGGTCTTCATTTAGACTCGCCACTTAACTGTGGTGATATCCCTTTAAGAAACATTGCAATATGCGCAGGGGAAACACGCTAGCTTGGGAAGCAGCAGAGTGGAGCCTCGGACTAGAAGAGAGCAGCAAGGACAAGACTCCTTGACACTATGGAAAACAGGGATGGATGAGGAACTGTGGTCATATATTTGCTGGACTACAAAGCGTGTTCTCCAATAAATGAGAGCACGTGTTGCGGTGTGGGCCACCGGGCCAGGCCTCTTGTTGCCAGGCTGGTTAATAGTTATTGCCTGGCATCTGTGATTGGATAACCGGGTTGCTGGGGCAAATTGTATGTTGCAAATTGAGTGGGTGGGACCTTAGTCTTTAAATATTGGTGCACTCTGGTTTCTCTTTCTCTTTGCAGAGTGCATCGGATCACCCGCCCACCCGCCCTCTTTTCCGGTTGACCTTGCTTTGCCTGTCATGGGGGTCGTCTGCCTTGGCGCAGGGGCCTAGTAGGAATTTTGCCATTTGGTGATTGGCTGTGCCATTTGGTTTTTGCCTACTACTCTGCAATTCGTCACAACTTGTAAGGTTGCGGTTAGGCATTGGTTATAATATGCTGGTGGTGGAGGGGGCTGAACAGGCGGTGCCTGCCCCTCCTATTGCGATGAAGGGAATTCCGTTAAAGGAATCCTGGGGCTTGCCATGATTTCGTCCAATCCCTGTTATGGGACCAGGGCCGCCCAATCCCTGTTATGGGAATCCCTGTTATGGGACCAGGGCCGCCCAATCCCTGTTATGGGAATCCCTGTTATGGGACCAGGGCCGCTCAATCCCTGTTATGGGAATCCTTGTTATAGGACCGGGCAGGCAAGCTTTCGGGGAGCTGCTGGGGAGAGCGGCGTGGGTCCGACGCTTAGCTCAGGTGACCCCCCAGTTTGACTTTCTCTTCTACTGGCTACCGATCGGACCTCGGGATGCCAGTTCTGTCCCAGGCGGGGGGACAGATAGTCATAACCAATGTCTAAACAACCACTCACTGATTTTGTATTTTAATAAAGTTGTGGCCAAAATAGTGCCCAAAAACCAAAACTAAATTACGTGTTATGTGTGAAGTTATTTGAGGGGTGGCCTGGGGACCTACACGCGCAACTTCCATCATTCCTGACCATTGGCTGTGCTGGTTGGGGCTGATGGGAACTGATGTAGAACAACAGCTGAAGGGCCACAAGTTCCCCACGCTGATAGAAAAACTTAGTACAGAGATCCACAAAGCTATATGCATGGTTTTCGAACATTTACAAAAACATGTTCATTCTAGCAGGATGACTGGCATCATCTCTTGTGAATACAGTGTGTTGCATCCCGGCTGCTGGGGAGCAAAACAAGAGGGTATCTTCCTTCCTGTCTTACCTGAAGGTATATAGGAGCTATCTGGTTGATTACTGTGTCAAACAAGATGGTAGGCTAGATTAGGTGGCTCTGTGGTGTGATCCAGTAGAACTCTTTATTTATTTACTTGCAGCATTTTATACTGCCCATTTAACAGTAAGTGCTCTAGAAGCTGTTCAGTTTTTTGTTGCTTTTATATCTATATACATTTAAAAATCATAAAAATAAAAGTGCAATATAAACATAAAATAAATTTATCAGAATAAACCCAGTAGTGTCCAAAGCCTTAAAAGACACAGATATCATTTTAAAACTATAAAGCTTGGGGAAATCAAAAGCTCTTCCTCAGGTGCAGAAAAGATTAGCATGTTAGCACCAGGCAGGACACTCAAGGAGGACCTTCTACAGGTAGGTACCATCACTGAAAAGGCGCTGTCTCCAGTAGCCACCCACCGCACCTCATTTGGCAAGGGCTTCTGAATATGATCTTAGGGTCCAGGCAGGAATACAGGCTCTTATGAACATACTGAAAAATATTCCTACCATTAAAGTTTTAAAGAGGTCTGCTTTGTTTCTTCCCATTTTCAATTCTTCTCAAATTATATCATTTTAAGTTTTGGAGAAAGCGGATGCTGCAGAAATAATTAACCTGCATCTGATCACACAGATATGTTAGTGTACTCAAAACAGACACTTAAACTGAACCTTGAAAAGTTTCGCCCGTAGCAATAAGTTTGACCCTAGCAACAGGGTTGTGCTTAGCAACCGGCTTCTTTATAAGGCAGGTTCTGGAGGAAAGAGACTGGTTGTGTGATATGGCGGCTGCTACTCTGGCCAGAAGGTTGAAGAGCCGTAAGATAGAATGATTCTCTGTATATACAGTGGTACCTCAGGTTACAGACGCTTCAGGTTACAGACTCCGCTAACCCAGAAATAGTGCTTCAGGTTAAGAACTTTGCTTCAGGATGAGAACAGAAATTGTGCTCTGGTGGCGCGGCGGCAGCAGGAGACCCCATTAGCTAAAGTGGTGCTTCAGGTTAAGAACAGTTTCAGGTTAAGAACGGACCTCCAGAACGAATTAAGTACAGTGGTGCCCCGCAAGACGAATGCCTCGCAAGACGGAAAACCCGCTAGAAGAAAGGGTTTTCCGTTTTGGAGGTGCTTCGCAAAACGAATTTCCTATGGGCTTGCTTCGCAAGACGAAAATGTCTTGCAAGTTCCTGCGATTTTTTTCCGCTCCCCACCCCCTTTTTCTAAGGCACTAAACTGCTAATAGCCTTTTAGCAGCTAATCTGCTAATCCCTTAAGCCTTTAATAGCCTTTAATGGCCGCTAAACCGCTAATAGCGCTAATCCGCTAATAGGGTTGCTTCGCAAGACGAAAAAACCGCTAGACGAAGAGACTCGCAGAACGGATTCTTTTCGTCTTGCGAGGCACCACTGTACTTAACCCAAGGTACCACTGTAGTTCTATTTTCCTTAGACCAGTAATAAGTTATATAAACTGCAGTATTAAGTCTACAATAAATACTTTTAGAAGAACTGAAATGGGTGAGCTGTTTATTCCCACTTGGGAGTTCAACAACAGATGAGCTGAACCGAGAAAGGAGATTCTGGAAGACTTTTCTGGGTGACTCTGCTGACTGAAAAAAGGAACCCCAAACGGTTGGCAAAATACACTAATAAGATATGCAGTGGATACATGTACAGGCACAACCCATTGTGGGTTTGTAAAAAGGAAACAGCTGCTCTGCACATGCACTACTACTACTGTGCAATTTGACTTTATGGAAAATAATTTATAATAAAAGGCTATAAGAAAGTGCTTTACAGTCCAGCAAATGTCCACCCTGTCTACCCTGGCTAGCAATGACTTTCCTGGCTCTGTGGCAGGGGTGCAAAGGCAGCCCTGTGTTGGGAAGTTTTTAATGCTTGATGTTTAGTTGGGTTTTTATATTCTATTGGAAGCTGCCCAGAGAAGGAGGAAAGAAAACAAAATACATAAAAAACAGATTTGTTGTTGTTTAGTCGTTTAGTCATGTCCGACTCTTCGTGACCCCATGGACCAGAGCACGCCAGGCACTCCTGCCTTCCACTGCCTCCCGCAGTTTGGTCAAACTCATGCTGGTAGCTTCGAGAACACTATCCAACCATCTCGTCCTCTGTTGCCCCCTTCTCTTTGTGCCCTCCATCTTTCTCAACATCAGGGTCTTTTCCAGGGAGTCTTCTCTTTTCATGAGGTGGCCCAAAGTATTGGAGCCTCAGCTTCAGGATCTGTCCTTCCAGTGAGCACCCAGGCTGATTTCCTTCAGAATGGATAGGTTTGATCTTCTTGCAGTCCACGGGACTCTCAAGAGTCTCCTCCAGCACCATAATTCAAAAGCATCAATTCTTTGGCGATCAGCCTTCTTTATGGCCCAGCTCTCACTTCCATACATCACTACTGGGAAAACCATGGCTTTAACTATATGGACCTTTGTTGGCAAGGTGATGTCTCTGCTTTTTAAGATGCTGTCACAGATACATTAGGAATAACAATAATAACAGTCGTCATCATCATCATCATCACGCTGAGGGGCACATTCCCTTTTAGGCAACCTCCCCAGGGGCCACAGGTCATTGGCTGGAAGGACTAGAGGCAAATGTGGACAGAGCAACAAATGTAAAATTCACCTTTGTATAAAAGGCTAGTTTTTATACACACTCTCTCTTCTCCATCCTGGTAAGCAAGAGGCACTGGTGCCAACTTGAATAAAATATTGTGGGAGCCCAGGTAAGCCCCGCCCTGCAAAATTGATCACATGGTGCAGTGCACACACACCATTTGAATGGGAATGCCCATCACCTTCGTGGGGGCCCAGCTCCCTCAAATATTTTACTATGGGGGCTGAAGCTCCCACGGCCCCTAGGAGTTGGCTCCCATGACAAGAAACATTATCAAGGATACATTCCAGCCAGGCAGCAGATGGTGTCCATTGGGACTGGTAGGGCAGAAGGCAGGGAGTCCAACAGCAGGGGGAGCCAGAGCCAAGGACAGGCTGAGCCAACTGCAATAATGTGCTCCATAGATTTGTTACTTTTTTCTTTATTGCTTGTCTTGTTTATATGCAGTTATTTTAGAAAACTCAATCAACACACACACATATATTTTAAAATCATATTTGCAGTTGTGTGTCTGTGTGCATGCTCCTGGCTTTGGCCCTGCACTTGGATGCCCATCTGCACCTTTGCCCATCTGAGACAGGTGCACCAGATATGGCTATTCCTTTTCATTAAATGTCCAGGGTAGCAAACACACAAGCAAGAAAATGAGTCAGATATCTAAAAAACAATTCCAGTGCAGATCCAGTCTAGGAAAGATCTGTACTTGAAAGCCTTGTTCAAAGAGGAAGGTCTTTGGTGGAGTACAACGACACATGCCTTAAAAGTAAACATCTGCACTGGATTAATGGAGTGTGCTCTGTGTGAGGTTGCCATTGAAAGAACTAAGAGCTGTATTCAACTAAGTTACACAGGCATACCTCAGAGATATTGTGGGTTCGGTCCCAGACCACTGAAATTAAGTGAATAGCGCAAGAAAACAAGTCACACAATATTTTTTGTTTCCCAGTGCATGTAAAAGTACATTGTTTTAAAAAGCAATGTGCATAATTAATTAAAAAAACCACTTAATTGCTAAAAAATGCTAACCATCACCTGAGCGTGGCCAGGACAGGCTCCTGCATCCTCGTCTCCAATTCAGCAGCAGCAGCTCCTCCAGTCATTGGGGGGGGGGGGGGACACAGTATCTGCGATGCACAATACAGCAAAGCTCAATAAGACAAGGCATGCCTGTACTAAGAGTTGTATTCAACTTACACTCAGAGTGGAGCCACATATATAAATTGACCTAACTTAGTCATGTCTGTCCATCTCAATGGCTCTACTGCGAGGAGGTCGTCTGACGCTGATTAAACCCTAAAATTGTTGGAGACTCACCACAATTATATATTATATATAGCACCAGCATTGTGCATATATCTAAAAGTCACGACTGGGGACATAACGAAGTAACAGGAGGGAAGAATGGCCAGGAGTAATCAGAACAGCAAGAAGTGAGCACTTCATTTGCACTTGCTTAGGCTTAGTGCAACTGCATAATCTTTCTTTTCTGTTTTAACTGAGAAATTCATAAAATATCCTTGTTTGCTTTTATTGGCTGTTGCACCTGTCATAATCTCTGTATACAACATATACCTCTCTTCTGCCAAGTTGCCTCATAGTTTACAATGTGGTTAGTAAAAAGCATACATTATGGCATGACTTTATAGAAGAATTAGTCTCTTTGGAGCTAACAAAAATATCTTAATCGTTTAGAGAACCTTATGAAGAACCAGCTAGGCATTGCGATATTGGAAATAGATTGGTGAAGTGTTATAAAAAATGCAATTAATCATTTTGAATCTCCCCCTCCCCTTCTTCAAGTGTTTTTGTTCTGGACAATTAGCTCGCCAGAGTTTGTTTGTGTAAGGTGTGTGTAATAAGTTTATAGAGCATGGCAGCTGACATAATGTAGTTCTTGGCAAGCTTTCACATTCCCTTCCCACAAGTAACATTTTGAAATGATAACACAACATTCATAACTCCCCACCAAGAAAGAAATCGTCAGAACCCACAATCATATTTTAAGTCTGCCTTGTTAAACCCCTTCATTGACATAGCTATATGGAAAATATCATTTATTTTGTCTGAAGTTTAATTCTTCAACCACACGTTGGAAGCCAGAAATAATGCTCCAACATGTTAAAGATAATAATTTAAATAACTAGGAAATAATTGAAGCAAACTGTAAATTAAATGGTATTAAAGTCTGGGAGGTGGGGGCACAGTGGCATACTTTTCAAGGCATGGTCAACATAGCATAATACTGGCTTTGACTTTCTCTATAACTGCAAACACACTTGCAGTTGCAGTCCAGTATTCAAAAGAGGCTATTTACATGAAGAGATTCATTTGTACAGTGCATAGTTTCTGATTCAGTGCTTATTAGCATTCTAAGAAGTTTGATTAATTCAAAACAGTGGGAATGACTTGGAGGTAAATGTGCTCAGTACAGAAGTGTTGGTCAATATAACATTCTGGATGTTTGCTTATTTATCATGCTTTCTTGTTTCATTAAAGCACAGATAAGTAAATTGCTGATGCCCTGCCAAATGTTGCTGTGTAATCTTATTGTCACAGTGCACCCTGATCCAGCAGGTTCATCTTATGCTCTTATGCGGATATATAAATTGCAGAAATGTCAAGAGCTGATTTCAAGATGGGAAAAATAACAGACTTTATTGCCCAGGCAGGCTCATTATGTGACTCGTGAAAGCAGCAAAATAACCAGACTGTGCAATGGTCATTGGATAAAATCAGGCCACCTCTTTATTGACAGCAGCAGGCAGGACAAGGGTTTGCATGGCATTGGGTCCCGGGATCACTTCATCATTCAACAAGCCCCATGTTGATGGAATAGATCCGCTGGGTTTTGTATGACGAGAGTCAGCGAGTGTTGAAACTTGCCGTGGCACAAAACTATCCCTCTGTATGGCAGATAATTCTTCTAAATTTGAAAAAATGGAGAAAACCCATTTTACTGTCCCAGAAAGATTAGCAATGGTAAAAATGATGGTCCTACCAAAACTGCTCCTAATTTGGATCCCATTCCCAATCTAGATCCCACTCCCAGATCCGAAAGTTGAATTTTGGTCCCATTGTAGATGTTGCCTGTTTGCAGATCTTTTAGGTATATTTAATAAAAGTTTGTTGCAGTTTCAGTCCCACAAATTTGTTATCACATCTCCCTTTCAATGGCGTGTGGGTACAGTAGGATTAAAAGCAGAAAGGCAAACCTGAAAGAAAAGAGTCAAATGAATGCAAATGCGGACTGCATTTTAAAGCCCTGGCTGTGCTATGTGTACTCTGTTGGATAAATATTTTGATTAAGCCTTCTAGGCCAGCATCTTTCCTGGCTGAAAGTAAATAAATGAAGCAGCAGAGAGGTGAAGAACTGGGTTAATAATACTGGCTTTCCCCATTTTTTGCCTACTCCTCAGTTTAACAGCTGGCATACAGCATGCCCCATAAACAAAATCATGCCAATATGTATATATACATTTGACTCTGCATATCAGATGGCAAATCATCCATAAAGATGTTTGATTTGGTTTACTACCAAACCATAGACACCTTTCACGTTTGCTGTTTTTGCACATTTTATAGAAGGCCTGAAAACATTAAAACTCTAGAAGGTGTAGTATTTTGCACTCCCCCCGCCCACCCTGTTGTAACATTGCCTTTGCAAAGAGTAAATGTTTGTTTAATTATCTAAATAACATTGGCAAAGTCTCCTCATTTCAAAGATACAAAAAATCAATTGCCTCTTGCTTATTGGACAAGTTTGGCTAAGTCGGTGTTGATGAATTTATCTACCAGCTTTGAAAAAATTAATTTTACATCTGTGCTTTTGAAAAACAGTAAACATCAGTGGATTGAGTCCTGCAGTGAAAGGTAGCTTAGGCTGCAATCCAAACCCACCACGCTCGGGTGGGACAAGGTAGCATGGAGCTTGAGGTCTCCTTGAACAAGACCCAAAACTGCTCCATTGGTCTCTGCTTGTGCAGCGAAGCCAGTATCACACCTCTTGCACACAACTCTCCATTCTACCTGCTGAAAGTGCAAAGCAGAGAGGGGATGGAGTGACCTGGGATCCTGAATTGACCCAACAGCCATGATTTGATGGCACTGGGCTGAATCCGGGCTGTACCAATTTGCCAGTTCCTAAGCCTGGTTCAAGTTTAATAAGAGAGGAATGGAATTTTCTTTAAAAAAAAAAAGTCCAGCGAATCTCCACCGCCCCCTAATTTCCATGTTACGCCTTGATCCTGACAAGAAGCAGGCTATATTTTTTTAAAATTCTCACATATTATGCTCATACATATGCTCATAGGTATATTATACGCATTTGCACTGCAAGTTTCTTAAAATAACCATCACATAAACTGATACCAGTGGCGTAGCGTGAGTTGTCAGCACCTGGGGCAAGGCAAGTAA
The DNA here is from genome assembly GCF_965153285.1 of Podarcis tiliguerta. NCBI lineage: Eukaryota > Metazoa > Chordata > Lepidosauria > Squamata > Lacertidae > Podarcis > Podarcis tiliguerta. The sequence goes on along the minus strand of NC_139540.1, from coordinate 33,287,276 downwards.
TTTGCGCCCCCTAACCCGTGGATTTTAGCAGGGGGCAGAGAGCTGCGAGTGCGAGCGCACCCCCCAGATGTTGCGCCTGGTGCGGGCGGCCCCCCCTGCACCCCTCACGCTACGCCACTGACTGATACATACAAGATTGAACTGTATAAAAATGATAGGGGTGTGCAGTTGCTATGTAATAATGAGCCGAACAGAGGTGATATTACCTCTCCCCCAAAGTAAAACTATAGTGTCAGCTAAGGCAAATCAGATCAGGGATCCCAGAAAGGCAATTGTTCAAAAGATTCCAAAGAGTGTGTTTGTGCAGATAGGCTACTGTTTCAATGGACTATGTGGGGAATGCTGTTGATTACAAACAGCAAATATTATGCAGTGTAATAAATAGGGTAATCTTTGGTAATATGGTGCCACAACATGGATCTTCTCAGTTATGGATCTTCTCAATTTTGCTCCCCCTCAGCTTGGTGTCCTGTGTGGGGAACACAATTCAATTTGGCTATGCAGTGAGATTGTAAAGGAAGCTAATTCCCTGTAAGGGAGCTGTGCTTCACCAACATTGTTTGCCCTCGGTGATGTCATCACATAACAAAATCTCACTGGCTGCTTGGTGACATCACTGTTACTGGGGCGAAAGAGAGCTTACTCACGTGCAGACGTAGGCACACACATGCATGCACTTACTGATCAGGCGAGTGAGCTGCAGTCAACCATTGTTGAAAAGGTCAGGTTGGAGGGTCTTTCAGAACACTTCTCAGCTTTCCTCAAGACCCTTCTTTGTGCCAAAAATGTTCCCTAGAAGACTTGGATCAGCCCCGGCAATAAACTATTTAAGTAACAAATGCTAACTTCAAGGCAGCATACTATATAGTCAGCTGGTTGTAATAAAATCCAGTTTAAATTGATTGAATAATAATTTTATTCCATCCAGTTTTCCCTTTGAAAAACGTTACATCAAATAGGCGGACAGTTGTTCCAGATGGCGATACATTCATTTTAAAACACACACATTCTCATTGATTTTTATATGAGCATATGGCAGATGGATCAATTAATCAGTCATTATCTACCTCCTATTTCCAATCAAAAAGGGCACTGTTGACCAAAATAAAACCCATAGACATTTTATTAACAAACAATAAAATCAATTATATACCTAATTATTCAAAAAATATGATCAAGGTCCAAAAGTTACTTAAACACACACACACACATGTTGAGGCATGACCCATGGGATCTTTTCCTCCTGGGGAAGCAACACCCTCCCCCAGTATAGTCTGCTGTATCACAAACAGATTGTGAGGTGGGAAGAAAAAGAAACGTTATTGGGGGGATGGTGGGAGCACTTGTTGCCTGTTGTAATTGTGTGTGTTCAGAGTGTGTGGCTGTTGCCTGGCTGAGTTTGTGGGTAGGGTTGCTTGAATGTATTTGTGTGTGGGAGCTTTAATTTTTTGGAAAGGTGGATGTGTTTGGCGATACTCCACACACACACACACACACACACGCCGCCACCAATCTTCCTTCTGGGCACCTTGTTGTGCCATGCGGTTTGGCATTTAGGACTCGGACCCAATCTGTGCCTCTTACTCAGTTTCTTGGTCAACTTGTCTTTTGAAACTAGTCAGACCCCCTATAACAGCCATTTCTGGTGGTGACTATGATAGTTTCTCAAATTTTGAGAAATGCCTGCAGGTCCAAAAGGTTTGGGGAGAGCCTTGGATTAGATTCCACTTCATCAGAAGCATGAAGTGCCCTTCTCAATATACAGACTAACACGTTTCACCATCTGTAGCCACACCACATTTTTCTCCCCCATTCTGTAAGTATGGTATATCACATATGGAACTGGGATTAAGGGTCATAGGCTCCAAGAGAGAGGAGCTGTCTAGAATAGCATGTGCAAAAATAATACCATCCCTTTCTTAATAAAAAAATTAGAGCAGATATATTTAATTCTTTTTTGCTGAAAAAACACTTGTCATTATATAAAGTTAAACCCAGCCAAGACTAAATGAAGGCTACAACTTAGACCCTTTTAAGTTATTTCTGTAGCAATTGTGTTTGCTGGTGGTTTTTGCTGTCAAGTTATAAAGTGTGAAGAATACAGACATGTCCAAGTTTACTAAAGGGTTCACACCAAGAAATCTTCCTTGGCTATGATTTGTCAGTGCATATGCACTGCAGATTTGGTGATGTGTGTCTGCTCTTTACAAATTTACTGTAGGGATCACTCGAGTAACAGTTGTGTTGTAGGTCCAGCAAATATAACTGAACCTTAAAATGTGAGGTGGACTTTTTGAGCCAAATCAGGGTGCAACATCAGGCTGTAGGAAATGAACTGAATGCTCCCCTGTGTTTTAGTGCATTCTCCCTGTGTTGTCATATCAGGGACATCAGCTCATACTCCCTGAACAGGAAAATGGTACTTTGACAATAGGGTTCATTTGTGAATAAAAAATTGCTAGATGTTTTTGAATGACCCAGATCTCCCCAGCTGAATAAATTTTCAACTAAGTTGTTGCAAACATGTTTTATTTAGTTAATTATATCTGGTTTCCTTGAAGCCTTCCAAAGGCCTATCCCTGTAAGCCTGCACTCCATCATCTGAACTGGGCATGGTTTCTGGAGACAGTGACCAAGTGGAGCTGTACTAGCAGACAGATGATGTTGCAGCACCTGATAGGACTGGTAGATGCTCCAGATGTGTGCAGTTCCAAAGCCAAAAGAGCCAGGAAAACTCAAGAGGTTGGGACCAAATTGTTAACAAGGTGTTTTTTAGAATAGGGTGGCCCCAGCACCTGCGCAAGTAATTATGCTGCGCATCAGAGGCGCCACTTTCTGCCACCAGTGCACCTAATCTCCCTCCTCCCACTTCTGTTTATGCTGGTGTATCAGCAGTGGAATTGCGGGCGTGCTGAGACTCTCCAAGGCCCCTTACCCAACAATGCCTCACCCTGATGAAGGACTCTCAGAAATGGAAGGCCCTTCCAGAGTGAGGTGCTGGGTGTGAGATGCTGTTGAAAGAGTGCCTGCAGCGCTCTTGCTGCTTTGCTAAACTTCAAACAGTATTTGCTGTGGCAATCTATGAGGCTACCTCAGCAAGAGGCTTTCTAGAATAGGCACTATGCACCTTGCAGACAGCAGGGCATGCAAGCATTGAATCCCTCGCGGAGGAGAGAGGCTAGCTGCCACTAGAAAGCCCTGCAGGAACCCTGGGGACTGTATTGCTGTAACAGGAACACTATGTTGTCTGAGGCAAAACTGTCCATGTAGCTAATAGGCTGCTCCCAAATGGTCCCAAATGTTCTTCTCGTTTAAATATTTGTTCTTCCTCGAGCCCTGTAAAATTTGGAAATATGTGTATTGCCTCCTAAGAACCACGGACTTTATAGTGTCTCATGTGGTAATCAAAATATGCCAAACTCAAGTTTAAGATTCAGCATCAAGGCCAGCGTGGGCTCCTGCTTTTAAGATGCATTCTTCAGTCATTAATGCAACTTCCTATTCATATCTATGTCAGGGACAGGGAAATCGAGCCTGCAGCTAATGTGTAAAATTCACAGAGTGCAGAAGCGTCCTGCCTTCTCTCTCCCTGTCTCTCTCGTCTGCCCTTGCCATTTCTAGAATTTGTTATTCCTGAGAACTGATTTACAGTAGGATCACATTACCCCTTGAGGTTAACAAGCTTAGCCATAAAGTTATAATTCATGTTTTTGACATTTTAATAAGACTTAATAGAACAGTTTAAAAAGTTAGCATAGACGTTGTGTATGATTCCTTGTATGGACTGATCACCCTTTTGGCGCTGAAGCATACAGCAATGCTTAATCATAAGGTACATTTTAAAACCCCAAAGTCCTTTTAAACATGGTATTTTCCCAAGGTTGTTGAACATCTGTAAATGAGCGAAGGACAATTCTGATTGCGATGTTGACAGTGAGCTGCAAAGATACCTCTGTCACATCAACAGAGAGAAGGAATGTAACATAGCAGACTTGTACTGGAAGGCCTGGTTTTAAATTCTTGTTCAGTTATGAAGCTCACAGGCATGAGATGAGGATAAATTTGCTCAGCGTCCTGATTAATACTTGGCAAGCTTCAAATTTGCAACAAACATAAAATCTTTGTTGAGTAACCCACATTATATTAGAGGGAAATGTGTGTATAAATGCACATATTTTGGGAAACAATGTAAATAAAAGGTAAAGGGACCCCTGACCATTAGGTCCAGTCATGGCCGACTCTGGGGTTGAGGCGCTCATCTCGCTTTATTGGCCGAGGGAGCTGGCGTACAGCTTCCGGGTCATGTGGCTAACATGACTAAGCCGCTTCTGGCGAACCAGAGCAGCACACGGAAATGCCGTTTACCTTCCCGCCGCAGTGGTACCTATTTATCTACTTGCACTTTGAGGTGCTTTCGAACTGCTAGGTTGGCAGGAGCAGGGACTGAGCAACGGGAGCTCACCCCATTGTGGGGATTCGAACCACCAACCTTCTGATCAGCAAGTCCTAGGCTCTGTGGTTTAACCCACAGCGCTACCCACGTCCCTAATGTAAATATACCTTGATGCTAATAAAAATGAAGCACTTCCCATTTTCTAAAATGTTTTAGCATGGAGGCTAAACTTATTTGAACTTTATGGTAGTTCATGAAATATCCTTGTCACACTATCAGAAAAAGAGACATTCAAAAATGACATTCTCTGTTTGTCAAATATTGGAAAAGATAAGAATGCAATTGAATTAGTCAACTCACTCAAAATTTGGATCAACACAGCTAGCAAAACAATTTTGACTGTAATCTCCCATCCATAAATCTTTGCATTGGGGCACCATTAGACAGACCTAAACATGCCCTTATGAGTAAGTCAGGTAGAAAGTTGTTAACTTACTGTATCCAACCAGTCCTGTAATCCTTCTAATTTAATTTTTATATTTTAAGTTTCCCCCCCTGTAGTTCCACAGAATTGGTGTGTTTCAATTTCTGTAAGGTTTGCAAACTGAGATAAACCCTTGAAATAATGCAAAATAAGTGAGTTACATCTATGCTGGTTGTGTTTAAAGAAAGAAGCAGACGAAAGCTTCCCCTTCAGAGTTTGTTTACTTGAACTTGTAACCTTTGGAAATCTGAACCTCTGTAGGAGGGAAGAGATGAAACGTAATCACATCAATCCCTCCTCAGCTTCTCCATAGTTTTATTGCACTGCTCCGTATCTCAGAGGCAACTTGGATTTTTTCCCCCTGCAGGGGCACATCACACTTGACTGAGCGACATTGTGTGATGGTGACATAGTAATAATCTGAATTGGCTTCCTGAATAAATGTTGGCTCAGTGCCATATGTATTGCTTGTGCACTGATTTTCAGGAGCTTCTTTTTTTAGATGAAGTTAAGTGATGAAGTAACCTATTGCAGCTGGTCTAAGTGTCAGCATTACTCACGCTGAGGACAGGAAAAGTGCATTCATTTTTCAGATGTGCCATCCCTAGACCTCTCCACTTTCAGAAGAAAATGCATACTATGTGTGCCAGAGATATAGGAGCACTGCCCTGGAAGCATGTTCTTGTAGAATTAAGCATTAAGGAGCATAGCTACCTCAATGCCTTCTAGTAGCTCTGTGACACTGACAGCATTGCAGCCGCAAGGGGCACATTATGAAGCTGTGGCTGACAGCCTCCAAACAAACAGTTTTGTTTATTTTAATAACCCCAAGCCCTCAGTGCCGAAGGTACGTTTAAAAATGCAAGTATAAAATACTGTGTTAATAGTTGATGCTTGAAGTATGGAGATAGTCAGCAATAATGAGGGAATGTTGATAATCCTGTGAGTAATCTGGTGGTTGCATGTTGCCATTTCAGTGCATGTTGCCATTGACAATTAGGTGACAGTCCATATTCATGAAATGCTTGAGAGATTCTCAATAAGATAATTTAACAATATACAGTGGTGCCCCGCAAGACGAATGCCTCGCAAGACGGAAAACCCGTTAGACGAAAGGGTTTTCCGTTTTGGAGGTGCTTCGCAGGACGAATTTGCTATGGGCTTGCTTCGCAAGACGAAAATGTCTTGCGATTCCTGGGGTTTTTTTTTCGCTCCCCACCCCCTTTTTCTAAGGCACTAAGCTGCTAATAGCCTTTTAGCAGCTAATCCGCTAATCCCTTAAGCCTTTAATAGCCGCTAATAGCCGCTAATCGCGCTAATCCGCTAATCTGCTAATGGGCTTGCTTCGCAAGACGAAAAAACCGCTAGACGAAGAGACTCACGAAATGGATTCTTTTCGTCTTGCGAGGCACCACTGTATATATATACTGAGTAAAAATAATCTCGTTGCCTATCCCCAACCCAGGCAAGAAAGTCTTACTTTATAGCTGCTTAGCAATAGTAATAGTTTATTTATTTATTTATTTATTATTTCTAACCAACTCATCTGGCTGGGTTTCCCCAGCCACTCTGGGCAGCTTCCAACAAGAGATTAAAAATACATTAAAACATCAGTCATTAAAAACTTCCCTAAACAGACATGACTTTGACACCAAAATAAGAAGAAGTGACAGTGACTTCTTCCTCCCATTCATCTCCATTTCTGCACTTCCTATTTCCTCTTCATTTGTGTCATTTATTATTTTATTATGTATTAAATTTATATACCACCCTTCATCTGAAAACCACAGGGTGGTTTACAGTATAAAAACACATAAAAACACCCCCGCCCTCCGACACATTAAAAAGCTCATAGATTATTTAATCAGCAAAAAGCCTGCCATGAAGAGAAATGTTTTCACCTGGTGTCAAAAGATATGTCATGAAGGTGCCAGGTGAGTCTCCCAGGATGAGCATCCCTCAAACAGGGAATCACCACAGAAGAGGCCCATTCTCGTGCTGTTACTCTCCGGGCCTCTCATGGAGGGAACACACAAAGAAAGACCTCAAATCATGATTGCAGTGTCTGGTTCAGTTCATATGGGGAGAGGTGGTCCATGACATACTGCAGTCATGAGCCATTTAAGCCTTTATGTGTCAAAACTAGCATTTTGGATTGAGTCTGTAAACTAATTTGGCAGCCAGTGCAGTCAGGCCAGGATCAGTCTTGTATGCTCAAACCATCTTGCCACAGTGAGCAGGGCCATTGCTAGTGGGTAGTAAGTTGGGCCCCTGCCAGGGGCGCAGGCGATGTGGGGGCGCAAAATTGTCTAAAAAATATGTCCATAAATATAAATATCTATTATTGCATCATAAGGAATTGTTTTAAATAGAGGGTGAATTGAATGGGGGGCGGGGTGGAAAGAAGACCTAATTTGTCTGTGGCTAGGGGATGGTTCTGCCAGGGGTGCAAGATCACCTAGCTACGGCTCTGATGGTGAGAAACCTCTGAATTCTGCACCAGCTGAAGTTTCTGAACTGTCTTCAGAGGCAGCCCCATGTATAACATGTTGCAGTAATCTAACCTAGAGATTAGGTGTCTGAAGGCACTGATGTTGCTGTGACCTTTGGAAAATGGTTAGCTTGAGGCTTTGGCATTTTTTCAGCATCAGAAGATGCCACAAGGTATACTCTCTGTGTGCCTTCAGAGATGGTAGTATTGAACTAGAGTTGTGTTGACCTTTGAATGGCAATAGAACATAGAAAGGCTTTCCTAATCTCCAGGTGTTTTGGACTACAACTTCCATCATCCCTGACCATTGGTCATGCTGGCTGGTGCTGATAGGAGTTGTAGTCCAGGACATCAGAAGGAGATCAGGTGTGGGAAGGTTTCTCTGCCACATGCAGATTCAAACTGGCTGAATCACTGGATTAATTAAAATTGAAAGCAAGCAAATGCTTTACGTCTGGTGTCATGTCAAGTCTTGTGGATAATTTAAGGTTAAAATAACAAGGTGGCTAATATTTATTTGGAATAGATTCAGTTTGGTTTTGGAATTTGTACAAGAAATGTGAATTTTAATGAAAAATTTACAACATTACTGTATTTTTTTTTAAGAAAGAGAGAAACAAAAACAAGAAACTCATTTCCTTTAAGTGGTATTGTTCCCAGGCATCAGCAATACAACAGCTAAATGTTTTTGTTCTGCTTTAAAAATATATCAACTTCAATGTATGTCTTTAAGCAAACAGCTTGTGTTCAAGACTTGAAATGTTTAACTGAGATTCGGATATCTGTGCATAATCAGCATAGCCGTTGAAAAGATGTGGGGAGAAATGGAAAAATAAATAAAATGTCACACTACAGATGTTTTCATCACATTTCATTTCAGAGAGTGACAAGAGGATTGAATGGCCATGACAAGCACCAATGGCTGATAAATTTGAATGGTTTAGGTAAGAATCTGCGTAGCTTGAGAGCTGTTTCCTTTCATATTATCCTGCTAGGTGCCAGGAGGTCCTACTCCATATGTTTCATTGGGCTGAAGTGCAGAGAACAGTGCCTTCTTGGTTGTGGTGCCTAGATGAGTTCCAGCAGATTAATTCTTGTGGCGTTCTACTCAGAAATAAGACCCACTGAGCTCAATGGGACCAAGGCAGCATGCAACCCACACACTTAAAGCACATGACTTCCCCCAATGAATCCTGGGAACTGAAGTTTACCCTACATGGTACTACAATTCCTAGCACTCTTAACAAATTGGAGTTCCCAGGATTTATTTTTGGGGGGAGGGATGAGAGTTGTGGGCTTTAAATGTGAGGTGTGTCCCGTATTATGAGAATATCGTAGGAGTTCTGTACTATAAACTTTTTTATTTGTCCATTCAGTAGCTTGAAGCTTTGCACAGCATTGTTTCTGCAAACTGGTGTTCAGGAAAACCATAGAAAGGGGCTGCCGCCTGTCATAGGTGTCAGTTAAGATGTGCTTTCACCAAAGGAATGATGGGAAAAGTTAGCTTACAGTGAAATGTGCAATATGTTCATTCTTCTTTATGGAAGCTGGAGTTTGTTGCCCCTCTGGACACATGCCAGAATAAAGAGAGTGCAGTAGGGAGAAAGCTTTGTAGCCTACTCCTGGTGAAAGAAGCAGACCTTTTATTACTTTACTAGTAAATGTATATATGAATTTTGCATTTTAATACTTTGTTATTGTAATCTGTAATAAGGCCATAAATAAATATGAAGACAAACCTGATAACTGACTCTGGACTTCAGAACACCTGCATCGGAGGGGCCTTTCTGCCACCAGTCATATATTGAGAATTGGCTAGCCCTCTTCGTTTTTACGCATTTAAGACCTTCTAACTTTTATTAATCTATTGTACCATTGAAAAAGGGACTGCCTCTAAGTGTTGCATTTGTGGAATTTGTCATGTCCTGCTATTTCTAACCATTTCAATCAGGAAAATGTGAGTGTGAATGATCTGCCTTACTGTCAGCTTCTTTCTGATATCGATTTTGTTAATCTTTGCATTCTAAAATTTGACTCGGGGTTCACAACAGAGGAAGGGGAGCGAAATGGAAGCAACGGTAAACAGGGGAAGAATATGTATTTACTGTAATTCATTATACCTTCCTGCTTGCCATATGTCAACCTTCCATGTCCTGGAGCGCTGCATATATTTTGAACTACTGCTCCGATCACCCTTGAACATGGGTCATGCTGGCTAGTGATGATGGGAAGTGTAGTCCAACACCACCTAGAGGGTACCTGGTTGGAGAAGGCTAGAAGGATGAGCCAAAGGCTAGGTGGAATTCCAGCCAGGTGGACCATAGTTAAGCGGGGAGGGGCTTTCAGGAACCTGTTTAAATGGATTAGCCTCTCCCCAGAACCCCTACCTTACAATGGGAGGCTTCTGCACACTTGTTGTATTCTAAGGGTTGTGTTGTCCTATAGTTTCCAGGATTCTGTGTGACCCTGAAGGCATAACACAGTTACAAGATGACTTGGCAATACTGTCAATAAATTACACCTAGAAGAGAACATTCAGGAACAAGAAATTAGCTGCATGCTGTGCATTATAATAGAGTTCTGTTTGATTCAGATAAAAACTGATCACTGCATACATAATCATTCATCATAAGTCCTCTGTAGTGGACTCATAACAGAAGAATCCCATCAATGCTTTGTAAAATAGTTTAACAATATGACATCTCTTTGAGAGAGAACTACCTGGAGCATGAGGAGTGCTAGAAGACAGTGTGATGGGATGGGAGAATCTGTCAATTTTGTTCTCTTAGTTTTCCATTTTTCTAATCTTTATCATCATCACTTTGCCATTTTTGTAAATAAATTTCCCTAATGCATCGTTGTATGTTATTTTCAGTAATATATGCATTTTTATGCACACTTTATCTCAGTATATGCATTTGTGTACAAATTATTTGGCTGGCGACTGCTTTGCAAAATTCGGAGAAGTGCAAATGTTGAAGGCTGCCCATATTTTGCTTCACGTATGGTTTTGAAAAGTGAGAATTAGGTAAATTTGCCCTTAAATGCTAGCTAAATCCATTTACTCTCCCATCCCTGGATGTGAAATGCATTTTGAAGGGACGCAAAGAGAAATTTTGTGAGGAGACTGGAAGAATTATGGAGGGGAGTTCTTAAGATTAAGTCATTGTGGGTACAACGTTTTCTTCAGAAAGGCTCAGAATGCTGTGAATGTTTTTGTCACACATCTGGTATCTAGGAGAGGGCCGCATTCGCTGTGCCACAGCTGCCAAATTGCCTTTCTGTGCCTCTGATTTCCTGTTCTTTAATGGGAGATCCTATATCAGCAACACTCTGTCACTTTGGGGGCTTTTTGCCATGAAAAATAATATACAGGCAGGCAAAATATATGAAGCTTTGGTAAGGTTTTGATGGGGGAAAGTTATGCACATGTTTGGATTTTGTATTCAAATGATGACAGTCTGCTCAAGCCAAGTGCTAATGAAACAAATTGCAGATGTTGAGTCATTGCTATTTATGTTAAAATAAATAAACGGAATTGCCATTTAAGAAAACAAATGTTGTCAAAAGCTTCCACTTGGTATTTGCTTGAAGGCTGTAGGTTGTTATGTCCAGTCAGTATACGCATCAGCTCTTTGGGGCCTTCATCTCTCTTTTTCTGTGATTTGCTTTTTTGGTGTTACTACCCTCCCCCAGCATGCACTTTATTATTATTTTGTACATTTACATTTTATTTGATTTTGCTGTGTCCTCAGTGTCTGACACCTTAGGTGCTCTCTAGCCTGTCCCGCTGCACATTTTAGTGCTGGTTTGCACAGGACCATTCATGTTGATGTTGGATTCTGGAATGGATGTCTAGATATGATTTATCTATTCATTTCATGGCAATAGCAGAAAGCTAAATATAAATGTGTTTTTTAAAAGAGAGCAATGAATGTTAAATGGGATATTTACAAGGTGAAAAAGAACACGTATTTTAGGGGCTGGATTTTTTTCCCCCTCTCTCTCTTTCACTCAATGCTGTCTGTCATATTTTAAGAGTTTAAACAAATGCCCCTATTCACATCTGGTCCCTATAGGCTCAAGGGCTGGTTCTGTAACCTGGTGGGGAAAATGGGCTATATCATGCTTTGAAATGCTTATATCAGACCTGACATAAAGTTAAAGTGTTTTGGCACAGTCTGTGATTACTTTATTGGCATATGGGTCAATCAGGTTTTGTTTTAATTCAATAAAAGTGCAGTTATTACCCAGTTGTTACACAGAGTGCCGGTGGTTACTCTCAGGTTTTTGCACTTCTGTTGCAAAGGTATCACCTTTTTTCAGCAGAAAATGAATTGGGTCTGATTCCAGATTTTGGGTGGCCTTGGGCAGGCTCCCTTATACTGCCCCTACCCAAAACAGCACTCCTTCAGCTGCCAGCCTTCCCTTTGCTTGTGAGAGGGGTTACTTGGTGATGTTGTAATGGGTGCGACCTGAGCAGCTGCTTGACCATCACGCTGCTAACACCACGACTGATAGAGGCCTGTGTGCAAGTGAACCAGGAAGGAGGGAGTCTGTGCTGCTGCTCCAAAGCCCAAGTAGCAATTGGTGTTGGTGTGTCCTGCTGGGGTACATGGCTATTGGGAAATGTCCCACCATGCTGGATGCTGATACTGGGCTAGGAATCAACTGTATTTTGTACCAGGGAAAATGCAACGTCTTGTCCATTCCTACTGTGAATGTTGTGTGGAATGTGATTTTTAAGAGTTGGTTAGAGAACCCTGTTCTTCTCAGGGAGCTAGAGTTCTCAGAGTGGTTTAGTCGTTAATCTCTCCTCCCAGGGAAATCTGGCGGAAATTGTAGCTTTCTGAGGGGGAATAGGGGTATCCTGATAATTCTTAGCACAAATCCCCTGATTCCTTGGGAGAATTCATGACTATTTAAAGTGGTAGGATATTGTTTAATTGTATAGTGCAGATTGAGGGTATGTATGTATGTATGTATGTATGTATGTATGACATTTATATCCTGCTTGTTCTTCAAGGGACTCAAAGCCAGCACTGGTTCTGTCAGGCAGAGTAAAGCAAGTGCCTCAGGTGGCAGATGTGAGGAGATGGCAGCAATCACTACCGTTTAAAGCTAACTAGCTCTATACCTCCAAAGCTAGCCAGCTACCCTCAAGTACAGTGGAGGTTGCTTCCTATCACCAATATTGGGGCAGACTTTGTCAAAGCAACATAAAATTACAATAAAAAACCCCAAAGTGTTTTAATCAATGTATGGCACCCTAACAAACATTCTGTGCCTGCTTTCAGATTCACCTGATTCTAGGAGCTCTAATCATGTACACATGCCAGATTATGAGCAAAGCATTACCAACCTATGGTGGTATATTAGCTAGTGGCCAATTCAGAAAGTGCAACAAAGCATTTTACAGGGTTCTGAAAAGACTGTCATTGTGTACCTCAAGGAATCAAGGCAGAGCTTTTGTCTGTCCACTTTTACAAAGACCATAGAATCGCAGAGTTGAAAAGAACTCTGACGGTCATCTGGTTCTGCCCTCTGCTATTCAGGAATCTTTGCCCAACGTGGGACAAACTGCTCAAGTTAGTTTCTGGTTATTAAAAAGATTAAGGGTGATCTCATGGGCCCCAGGAACATCAAAATGAGAAGAGCATATACTTTATAGATACATATCCAAGTTCACTCATTAAGAGTCTCTCTCTCTCTCTCTCTCACGGTTCCTTATTCAGGCACTGACCCAGACATACACCTGCTTAGCTTCAGCAAGGTGCTAGTATCATGTACCTACCAACCATACCCTAATACCACTACTAGAGGAAATATGAACCAGAACCCCGCGCCTCCCACTGAGGGACAGCAGCGTATTTACAATGGGCATACGTCTGTAGAAAATAGCACTACTTCATAGCAATATCCCATACTGAGACATAAGGCCATAGTCAGCATAAATGGAACCAAGTCTCATGGTGTGAGTAATTTAGCTGCATCAGAAGACAAATCAGTGGGTGGCTCACATATATGCCTCAATCTGGAATTGAATTCACAGAAAGAAGGCATTTTCTATGAACGTGGACTCACACTGGCCTGGTTTGCATCTCATGGTAAGCCAGACTGTGAATGAGGCCACTGTGAAATCGCAAGAAATGTGTTTTGCTTTCTATACGATCAGAAATGGACAAAGATCTGAGATGGGGTTTTGGCTGCAAGACCTTATTAAAGGGTGGGGATGGAAAATGTCGTGAGGGTAGTTCAAGGTTAAGCTTTCTTGTACTGATGTAATAATGTTGCCTTTACACTAAATTGCCTCTTGGGGATCCAGCAACACAGTAATAGCCCTTTCACTGCACGTGCAGGTTGTTCTAAATGTGTGTAAAAAATTTCATGGCTATTTTTCAGTGATCAGACCTCAGCAATGTTTACTTTGTGGGCTATAGTTTTCAGATAGACTTCAGTTTTGTGGCCGTTTAACTATTTAAAATTGGGTTATTTATTTTAGCATAGGGTTTATTGCACATTATATAGTTACATTGTAACTACATGACCCAAGGCACCTAGGGAAAGGTTTATTATTATTTTTAAAGAAAGTTGGATTGGACTGAAACTTGGCATGAATCATATCAGAGAAGCACATGAATATAAATTTGTCCCATGTGCCCAAAGAAGCACATCTGGTAAGGGATCCTAAATAAATACCTGAATGAAGCATGGGTTTAACCGATATTAGCAAAGAATGAAATCACAGGTTTTGTAAGAAGAAACAAGCTCCGTGAAGAAAATCAAAAGTTTGTTTTAGGATTTTAAGCGTAATATACCACAAGTTTGTTTGAAAGATGATGGAAAGCAGAGTATACAATGCCAAATAACAAGTTAGCGAATCATTGGCACAGATGCGTGAGTTATTCAAGGATATAAATATGGAACAGCTCGATGTTCTAGTTAGAGCTGTGTGTAAATGGCATCTCAAAATTCGTCAGCCTATCTGTCAGAAATGGGGGGACTGAGGAACCAGTTCACCAAATTTCTCCAGAGAGGAGATACTATCTATTACTTAGGGACAAGGCTTGCCATTAGAAGTGGCAGTACCATAAGCTCTTTCTTTTTTCCTGTGGTTTCCCCTCCACTCCCACCATGAAAATTTTATTTTCCATGTGATATCTGAGAGAATCTATTTTATAATTGTTGGTGCATGAGAGGATGCTCATAAAATTGATTCTCTTCTCCGATCTGAGTGAGCTTCAAGTGTTTTATTTTCTATTAAGAATTATCATTTTAATGAACTCTTGATGCTACTAATTCATCACGCCAATGGCATTATGATTCTCACTTTAATTTTGATGTAGTTCAGGGCAGGTGGCTTATGTTATTTGTTCAGCTCCCAGGGACAATTGATGCTGGCATAATTGCATAATCTAAGATGCTGCATAATTTGGCAACTTCAAATGGTTCAATTCTATAGATATTACCAGACCGCAGTGGAACCTGATCATAGGGAACCTTCCATGGAACTCAGGCAATGTAGGAATCAGGCTCTTTTTATTGACCACATCCTGAAGACCCAATGAAATTTTTTCTCCTGACAGTCTTACCTTGTGACATTTCTTTCAGGGCAGAGGTCTACAGTACAAAAAATATGAAGGAAAAGTTACCTGAGTGTGTCTTTTCTCCATCCAAAAGCAATGTGGAAAGCAGATCAGGGAGAAGCAACTTCATCTACTGCCTCT
This sequence comes from Podarcis tiliguerta, assembly GCF_965153285.1. NCBI lineage: Eukaryota > Metazoa > Chordata > Lepidosauria > Squamata > Lacertidae > Podarcis > Podarcis tiliguerta. The sequence continues at coordinate 33,272,181 of NC_139540.1, read as the reverse complement.
GTCATGATACTCTTCCTATGTAATATGAACTTTAAAATATACTTGGTCAAGTTAAGTGAACTACAGCGAATTGTGGGCTTCATTGCATGCACAGAACTGAATCACTGAAGCAAAGTGGCCAAGGCGATAATATTAAGGATATGTCAGTTCGCCATTTCATGCCTGAATATTGTTGCAAATCCTAGGGAATGTGCCATCATGACAAGATAGTTCACAGTAAATCCAAATGTATTTCATGGGGAAAGTACATTTATTTGTTCATAGGCCACCTTTATCTCCCAAAGATCTCAAGGTGGGGTACATGGTTCTCCTCCTCCCCATTTCATCCTCACAACAGACCTGTGAGGTAGGTTAGACTAAGAGAGTAGACCTATTGAAAGTAATAGCTCCAACTTAGTCATGGTCATTAATTTCAGTGGGTCTATTCTGAGTAATGGGACGCAGGTGGTGCTGTAGGTTAAACCACAGAGCCTAGGACTTGCTGATCAGAAGGTCAGCGGTTCGAATCCCCATGACGGGGTGAGCTCCCGTTGCTTGGTCCCTGCTCCTGCCAACCTAGCAGTTCAAAAGCACGTCAAAGTGCAAGTAGATTAATAGGTACTGCTCCGGCGGGAAGGTAAACGGCGTTTCCGTGCACTGCTCTGGTTCACCAGAAGTAGCTTAGTCATGCTGGCCACATGGCCCGGAAGCTGTACGCCAGCTCCCTCGGCCAATAAAGCGAGATGAGCGCCGCAACCCCAGAGTCGGCCACGATTGGACCTAATGGTCATGGGTCCCTTTACCTTTTATTCTGAGTAAAGCTTAGTTGAATACCACCCTGTGGCTATATGTGTGCAGCCCCAGTTTGTGTGTTTGGCTCTTCATCCAGCTTGTACAAGACCGGTAAGAAAAGCATATTTAGGACACTTTCCATACTTTTGCACAGCACTGCCTTTCTGTATAAACTGTCTTCCTAGGCTGCACAGTTTGCCTCTCAAATACGAAGTTTTTTGTTTTTGTTTCCACTGAATCTTTAGAGATAGCAAAACGTTTAACATGTGTTTGGGGGGGCAGGGGAAGAGAAGGCTTGGGAGAGCTGGTAAATAGCACTTTGTACATCCAGATGCTTGGGCGTGGAGAGGCAATTAGAAGATGAGCAGAGTCCCCGGAGGTTTTGAAGTAAACATTCTAAGAACATTCAAAGATGGAAAAATAGCTGCTTCCTCCCAATGCAAGAGGAAGCATTAATATCCTGCCTATCGGGGGAAATGTCTAATTTTATTTTGAACATATTTTGTAAATTAGAAAATTAGCAAGTTAAATTTAGTGGTTGTTGAAATAGCTGGCAGGTTAATACATTTGAGGGCGGGCGGTGAGACCAGAAGTGGAAACCTTTTATGGTGCTAATTGATTTCTTAAGCTGAACCCACTTTTAATCAAGAGCTTTTATTTTATTTTATTTTTTATTTATATCCCACCTTTCTCCCAGAAATCAAGGAAGCTCACAAAAGTTAAAGCAAATACAGATAAAACACACGTAACTAAAACGTAGAGAATTCTATTGTTAAAAATTAATTAAATTACCTATGGAATCAAAACAGGTGTGTTTTTTTTAAATATAGTATTTACTAAAATGCAGAAGGAGGGGGAAAAACAGTATAGCACACTGTTAAGAGTTCTTTCCTTCAAAGGAGTCGGTTCCTAAAAATCAGTTCTCTCCTATGTCCCCACCAGACGTGACTGTGAAGGTGGTAGGAATGAGAGGAGGGCATTGCCCGAAAAAGCAGTGTAGTTCTTACATGAAGGACATTGTTGGATTGTTGGCATCCGTCTTTCTCGGGAGACATTGGAACAGTGTGCATTTGGTGATGAAGTCAAACCATTGGAGAGTGACAGCACCTGTTGTGGCTGTAGAGACCGATACAGGATAGACATGTTTAGTTGCAGTTCAGGCAGATGAAGGCATCTGGTTTTGCTGCTACAGGTACACCACAGTGCTTCTTCTCTCTGCACTCTTCCTAGTGGCCATTCCTCCTTGGTCACTGCTATGAATACATGACCTGTCTCCAGACATAAAGGACATACAGGTTTTTAAAGCGTGTCTGCATGGGTTGGGATTGGATATTGAAAATATTAAGAATTGTCCATTTATCCCTTTTTATGTTCTCTCAGAATTTTGGATATATTTTAAATTTCCTGCTTACTGTTGAACTGTCAGTGTTATATACTTATTATTATATGTTATGGCATTATGGTAACCGTCCTATTAAATGTAGACTATATTTTCCATGAACTTTTTAGCAGAGATTCATCTGTGGAAAATGTCCTATGATTACAGATTTGGTGACACAAAGTCTTGACTGAACCAAAAATTCATTTTTCTTCAGGCACTCAGAGTCTTAAAATGTCTTCAACACCTATCGCCAGGATAGCCAATGGGGTCACCCTTCATATATTTTTGGACTACAGCTGTCAAGGACTGGCTGGACGATGAGTGGTGGGAGGTGCCAGCCGGGGAACCCCCAAGGGAAATCCCAGAGGAGGAAGTCTCATAGTCCAGGAATTGGTGGTGGGGCACAAAAGAGAGGTCATGGGGGGAAGATTGGGAGGAGGTTCTAGATACTGAATGAACAACAGGGTTTAGTGAGCAGGAAGAACCTGTGACAGGTAGCAGTTCAGACTCTGAGGCTGAAGTAGAGGAGAAGGGTCAAGAGACTGCTGAAGAATCCCTGGAAGAATCTCTGGCTGCGACAAGCTCCTCTCACCCCTGGTCTCCCACAACATGCAGGATAGTGAGGAAAGCCAAACGGAGGCCAGAGGTGTGAAGACACAGTTTGAGGCTACTTGGGAAACTTCCAGGAGAGGAGGAGCCTTAGAAGGGGTGGAAGGCCCTCAGTCCTGGCTACTGATCTATGGGGCATTACCTGCTGGAAAGTGTTGCTGAGTTGCATGTCATTTCCTTGAATAAAGAGTGAACTTCACTGACAACTGACTCTGCTTCTTCATGCCCCCTGCATGCTGGCTGGGACAAATGGAAGTTGTAATTCAACTACCTCTGGAGCGCACCATGTTGGATACCCCAACCTGTATCAAAGAACCTCACTGAACAATAATTCTGTCCTACTTATGAACTTTTTATGTGTGAACAATATGGGAAGAAAGACTGTGCCCTTCCTCCTCATTCCTAACACCCCATGCCTAGTGAATTTGCTGACAATCCAATTTAAAATCAAACCTTTCAGCAATATTAGACCAATAAATGAAATATTAGATCACTTCCTGTTACACTAGGCAGCAGTCTTTCCCAGAGAAGAAAATATTTATATTTCTAGTGGAGGGGGGAGTTTACAATGTTCTCATTTAGTTTCGTAGTAGTACAAAGAACTCCAGACGGACAGATGAGCCCCTGAAATAGCAGCTGCCCACCTACCTTCAGTCATAAACCGAGAAAGCACACACATTAAAAATGCCATCACCTTGCTTTACTTGCCTGACCTGTGAAATTTGTGATTATGTTTAAGCCAGATCAGCCAAACTGGATGATGTCACTCCTCAGAAGGTGAAAACCTAGTGGAATGGCTTCAGAAATCTTTATGACTCTCTTCTAGTCGAGAGTTTTACAGAGTTGTTTCTAGTACTTGGCAATAATGAGGGGGTCTGGTGTATACTGCAATTTAGTACTATATGCAAAACAACTAGGTCTTCCAAGTCCTCATTACAATAATGAAGAGCACAGGTGGGGAGCCTGTATCCTTCACATTCCCATTAGCCTCAGCCAACAAGATCAATGGTAAGGGATGGTGGGAGTTGTAGTGAAACAACATCTGATGCACCACAAGTTCCCATTCCTGAGTTAGAGCAATATACAGTGGTACCTCGGGTTAAGTACTTAATTCGTTCCAGAGGTCCGTTCTTAACCTGAAACTGTTCTTAACCTGAAGCACCACTTTAGCTAATGGGGCCTCCAGCTGCTGCTGCTGTCGCGCCGCCAGAGCACTATTTCTGTTCTCATCCTGAAGCAAAGTTCTTAACCCAAGGTACTATTTATGGGTTAGCAGAGTCTGTAACCTGAAGCGTATGTAACCCGAGATACCACTGTATTTAGAAAACTGGTCTTTGGAAACTGTCCCATGAGCTAGTGGTGGATAAGGTTGGGTAAGATGCAACACCCATGTGGTGGCAGATGGTTAAAGACTCTCTTCCCTCATCCATGACCCCAATTTGAACTGAGGGGAATCACCAGGCAATTGGCACTGTACTGTGTTTATGTTGCATGGAGCTACCACAGTGCTGGTTGTGAAACGGATCACTCCCTGATAACAAGCAAGATCCATTTCCAGCCAAAGAGGGCCCAAAGAACAAAGCAGAAAATGTGACATTGAATCATCACTGCCAGAACAGTCATATCTGAGCTTTGTGAATGCTTCTCCAATTCCATCAAACAAGCTCCACTGAACTGCCCCAGGAGCAGTGTTGAAACTTGTGGAGCTATATCGAAGAGGCAACTTACAACACAGCTATGTCCTCCTTTGACAAAAGAGAGCAACAGATTCCAAATTGATATGAGGCCAGCATAAAGGATGTGGAGCATGTTATCGCAGCTCTTGTGAACTACAAGTGTGCACCTTGTGAAAAGACACTTACTGCACTGAGAAAGGATCATGGAAGAGGATTCCCAAACAATGTGCCAATGACTGCTTGCTAAAGCTGTGTCAGAGCATTCAGCTCGCTGCAATACTAACCAACCAAGATGAAGGTCTACTAGGCTTGTGTGTTGAGCATGCTGCTTTATGGAAGTGAATCATGGCAACTGAAAACCACCAGGAGTGATGCTTCAATACCTTCCATACGTGTTGTGTCAGGGAGATTTTGGGCATCACATGGCAGGACAGTCTGAAACAAATATGTGCTCTTCCGCGCTCACATTCCCAGTAAGTTCACACTCCTGTCTTAACGATGTCTACGCTGGCCTGGTCATGTGTACAGAATGGAAGATAGCAGGATCCCCATCCATGGAGCTTCAGGCACTAGGCTCGTTGACAGACCAACTTTGCATTGCAAAAGTGACACGAAGGCTGCCCTGTGGGAATCCCTTGCGGACGACTGCAGTGCCTGGAGACAGTCAGGTTGTGTATCCACAGCAGTAAGCAGAAGAGAAATGACTGCTGGAAGGAGAGCAGAAGGAAGAAATGCCGTAGTGCAGCTGTAGCAGCACAACAGGATGCCTTCATCTGCTCCAGCTGGAACATGTCTCTCCCATAGGTCTCTATAGCCACAGTAACTGTAACTCCAGCAGTTTGACTTTACTCCCAAAGGTGCTCTCCTCCACTGTCTCCCGAGGCAGACAGATGCTAACAACCCCAGGCAGCTGCTTGGACTCTTGACACTACTTGCTCCTCCAGAGGAGAGAGAGAGCTGGGACTCCTGTCTCAGCACTGGAGCCAGTTGTGTTTGGGGCAAGGGAAGCTCTTCCATCTGCTCCAGTCTCCTCCTCCCATTCCACATCATCTCCTCCCAGAGTTTGGCATCCCGGGCCTGAGCCCAAAGGCACTATGGGAGTCATGACAATTGTAGCCCAACACTATCTGAAGGGTCAAAGGTTTCTCACCACTGCATTAGACAGTGATTCATTTTTAAAAAAATGCAAACTGCACTTAATATGCTTGGAGTGCTCAGCAAACTATATAAGAAGAAACCCTTCTGTGCCTATGCATAAATCCTAAGAACTTCTTAATATTAGTAAGATTTACCTTGCATCTTAAGCCATATTTGAGCAAACTTGTTCACTTGTCTTACTGACACCTCTTTTTTATGCTCTGATTCTAAACTCATCATAACCTGGATTACATATATTAATCTGTTAATTAGTACTTCTGCTTCACCACAGGATTTCTTTTATTAAATCCTCTCCAGCTTTTCAGTAGAATAGTTCTTTTTGGATTTCAGTCATTTTCTTGTTGAATTTCAGGTCTCTCAATCTCCCAGAGCAGCTTCTGGCAGCGTGCAGGGGGCTGCTAGGGGGGAAGAGAGCGGGCAGAGGCCCCATTGAGCCCACTTGTGCTAAATGTCCCCAACAGACATTGAGTCCACTTGTGCTAAATTGCATTTCAACCACTTCTGTAACTTTTATTTATTTCATTCCTCCCAAGAGTTTAAGTCACTTGTTACCTTCACAACACTCCAGTGAGGTAGTTTAGGATGAGATATAGTGACTGGCTCAAGCTCAAACATGGTGCTTCATGGCTGAGTGGGGATTTGTCAGGGAGCCGACAAGGAGAACTGGTCATTCGCTGAGCAGAGAAAGAGAGTGAAGCACTTGGTTTTATAAAGGAAGCAGAACAAAGAACACAAGGAGACTTCTAAGGGTTGCTCCTGTCTAGATGAAGCCCAGACTGACTTGTAACTCCCCCTTCACTTCCTATCCCTCTGTGTCAGGCTCTTCCCTCCATCTATGGTGAGTTCCAAGGCACCCTCTCTGTGTCCACCTGGCTCTTTGCTTGGCAACATGCAATAGACGCCTCGTTCTAAGGGGGAGGGCTCACATGCTGTCAGCAGAGATGCTGTCAGATGGGCTTTGTGGTAGAACTGCCAAGTCTCATTCCTGTCCCTGCCCTGTGCTGGGGCACCTGCCTGTTTCCTCTTCCTCATCATCCTTCAAGCCCCCTGCCTCCAGCACTTCCCAGCTCATCATCTCCTCTGGGCTGTGGCCGGTTTCTCACCACCAGGATTCCGGATCCAAATCTTTTCCCTGGGGGGCTATTTGTCAGGCGGCTTCCACCACTCCAGCCAGTCCCTGACAATATCTGAACCTGGATGCCCAATCCCAGTCTGATACTCTAACCACTATGCACTGTCAGTGTTTGAAAAAGAAAAGGTTCTGACCTCCTTTGCCTGGTCCTCAGACCCTAGTTGGCACAAAGAGTAATTGAGAAAGAGTACTTTGCAGAATGCTGCTTTTATTCTTAAAAAAAAGTCTTCTCCAACCACAACCGACAGCTTTTACACACACCAAACTTAGTCAACGTTCTACCATCCATCCAACCAACCAACCAACCCAACCCCACCCCAATCAATGACCACTCTATATATACGTATATATGTAGGTAAAAGGTTGCGTGAGACATTCAGGCTTTGCCAATTCATTGTAGGCCGCTGACTCATGCTGACTCAGTTCCTTTTGTACAAAAGAAACAGTGGCCAATTTTTAGCCGTGACATACACCTTGCCCTACAGCCATGCTTTTTACAAGTTATCGTGATCTGTTTCAACTGCATTATTGCATGATGTAAAAGCTCTTGCACTAACAATGCAATAATCTTGCTGGGGGAAAAATCTGGCTTGCTAATATTCCTAAATAAGATAAAGAATTGGGATTTTTTAAAAAACAAACAAACCCCAGTGCATATAAATATTATAAAATCCTACACACCAATTTACAATGTTTACTTGAATTTTTAAAAAGTTATTCCTTTCATAGAAAGATCTGGAATTGGTGCTGTGCAATCCGTAGTGTATTCCTATGCCTGCTCTCAAAACATAAGAATACTATTCTTAGGTTTACAGGACGAACCTGAATGTATGGTGGCTATAACCGCTGCAGAATGAACTTCTGCCGTTTGAGGAAATCCCAAGGGCTGCAGCAAGCTGTGCCGGCATGGTAACTGCTGCGCTCATGGAATTACTGACTCTGCCTTGGAAGCACTGAGAGCTGTCAGAGAGGCCAAGCAGTCAATACTGCAGACCACCTTTTAGATGAGTGTTAATAAAAGCAGGAGGATAAGGAACACACATCATTTAAGAAGAACGGGGGGGGAACAAAAATGGCAGGAAGACAAGGAATGTATCCTTCCTGACCCAGTAGATTACTTTCAAATTTGCAACACTGAGGATTGAGTGGGAACTTCTTTTGGGAGGGCTCTCTCCTCTCTCTCTCTCTCTCTCTCTCTCTGTGTGTGTGTGTGTGTGTGTGTAAGAGAGAGAGAGAGAGAGAGAGAGAGAGAGAGAGAGAGAATTACTGTTGCTGGATCAGGGCCTCTGTTTATAACTAATCTTCAGTATCCATGGGCTAAAGCAAGAACTGGCTGACATTTTACAGTAAAATGGGACATCTTTTATCTCTGTGCTTTAATATTTTGGCTCAGATATTGGGAGGAATCCTCCAGGCCTGTTTTCCATCAAACTCTGTTTGGCAGGTAAGGGTTTTAAGGCTGCTGTTCTTTTTGTTTGCTCGAAACTGGGCATATCTTCAGAAAACACATTGTAATTTATTCCATTTAAAGAGCCTCACAGAGCGCAATGTTATGCCAGTTAGCTATTCCTTTTGACATGGCAGTTATTCCATGTGTGCATACGTATGTTGCCCCAGTTTCTATACTTTGGGCTCTTATAGAAATACTTTTTTTGGCATGATGTATTAGCAATAATGGGTTTAGAGTATTTCTCAAAAGGTCAATGGCTATTAGAACAGTGTAAGCAAAGCAACAATATGCTTATTATTTGGGTACAGCTAGCTCCTGTTGGGTAGCACGGATCGTATTAACAAGTAATGTAACTGAAGCATGTAAGGATCATGATGTACCCAAGATTGGCTCCTCAGATGTGTAAGAATGATCAACAGTCCCCTCTAATTGTTGAGGTATTTCATATGACAATCCATAAAGGAACTGCATTCAGTGCTATTAATGCTTGGCTCTGTGCATGGTTTTTATTCAAGACACTTCCGTTCTTTTTCGCCTTGCTTCGTAACTGTTGTAGAATCTCCATTCTTTCTGAAAATTTCACTACTTTTGAACATAGGTTTTCTCATATATACCTGCACAGAGGTCTTCCTGTTATATGACCATCATTTGAACACATTGTCTGAAGTGAATCCATTTCTCAAGTCTCTCCAAAGGAAGACACCAACACATTGGCCAAAACATTAATATCCCCATCCTAAAATGGTTTGCATTTCATTAAAAAACTGTTAGGATTGCAGCCAAAATGTCTAAATCTGCAACCTGCAACCTATTTACTTCTATGTGGTCCCACTGACTTTGTTATTAAATAAGTGTGTTGCGGATTTCATCCTAAACTCATAGTGATGGGTAAATTAGCCATTCAGTTTTGGCAATAAAATGAACAAATGTCTTAATTCTCAGTAACCATTGCTCACTTTAGAAACAAATGTGTGCATGTGAAGCTGTCTTATATGGAGTACACTATTTCATCTGTACTTCCACTACAGCACCTCTCCAGGACCTTTCCCATCACTCTTCCCTGAGATCTTTTAATTAGAAATGCTATGGATTTAATGGTGGGATTTATGCATGCAATACATGAATCCATCCACTGAGCAGTGAGCCCCTCCTGCTCAGCATAAGGGGCAGCCAACATGGTGCCCTGCAGAGGCTCATCATCTTCAGCCAGCATGGCCAACATCAGGGATTATGGGAGCTTGTGCCCATAAATAAGTGGAAGGCACCACATTGGCTACCCCACTCTAAATACATAACATGATGGAGAATTAGCCAGACATAGGGTTTTACTTAAAATTGGTTTAATATGCATGTCAAACAACTGTTTTAGATTTGGTTGGTTATATTAATTGTTTGAAGAAGAAAAAAAGTAATAGTCCAAAAATGCTTTTCTTCTATTTGTTTCAGGAAACTAGTTTACATCATAAAATTCCAGAAAGGTCAACAGATGATAACATAGATCAAACATTTTGTGACTAGCAACATTCCTAAAGTGAGAGTCAACAGAACACTTAATTTAATTATCGGAAGTAGCAAAATGTACTTCTGAAAGAATCATTCCATTGGGCAAGAAAAGTTGTCTCCATCCACCCACCCATCCATCAAAAATAGACTCAGAATATAGGCCAGATGTTAGCATTTTGGTTTAGCCAGAAGAAGGTTTCCAGTAAAGAAGCACACAGGCTAGTTCACAGGCCCATATGTGAAGTAGGAAAAGCACCTCTTAGTCTAGCAAATCTCAGGTCAAAGTAACCTGTGGTTTAGTAGTGCATGGTGGCCTTTCACAAAAACCTTAGGTGAGTGTTGGGGAGAAATGTCATCACATAGTAAACCTTATTTTCCTATGCTTCAACAAATTGTGAGAAGAAGAAGGAAGAATCAGATTCTATCCCCCAAATTATATTATTCTGTACGAAGTGGGGAAGCATATATTGTTTTCCTATAGAAGGACCCAGGTTCACTCCTCAACATCTCAAGGTAAAAGGACTCCTTTCTGAAAGAGGACCACTGCCTGTTGCTGCAGGCAGTTCTGAACTAAGGCAATGTCTAATGTTCCTAAAAGTACACACAGTCTCTTTTCAATATATTTGATCTGATATAGTTTTGTAAACTGCCGGGTTGCAGAACTTTTCAGAAAGAATGAATGTGTCCTTCAGAAAAAGTTACTCACACATCTAGTGAATATGTGCATCTACTTGTCATGCACAACCAGGCTGTCTGACCATGATTTCTGGCAGGATTATAATGATGATGGTGGAAGTAGTAGTAGTAATTTATTATTTATACCCCGCCCATCCAGCTGGATTTCCCCAGCCACTCTGGGCAGCTCCCAACAGATTCAAAATGGAATAAAACATCAAACATTAAAAACTTCCCTCATTGCTAATGTGAAAGCAGCCTACCCATAAGCAGATATAAGATGTGTGCCCATAGGGCTCCTACCCATAAGAGGGAAAGAACCCCAGTTAACTAGGGTTCAACTCAGTGGTGGCTGGTGCCAATTGGGACTGGTAAGGTGGAAGGCAGAGGTGCTAACAACAGGTGGAATCAAACCTAATCAAGCTGGAGACACAGCCAATGACAGGCAGAGCCAACTCAATATAGTATTGTCCCTATCATCTTCCCTGCTGGGTTCCAAAAAAAGCAGCACTAAGAATGAGTAGGAGGAAGGTGATAGCCTGTGCCTGCCATTGGGTTGGATGTAAGATGGCAGGCAGGTGGGGGCTGGTTAAGGGCAGTGCCTCATTTTGCCCTAATGAACCAGCTTCCTCTGGTTCTGTTCATGTGCACCGGCTCTACATACAGAGGCATTTGAATGTACATTGGCCCCTTTCCAGCCACCCTTATTGGGGTGTGTGGCTAGCAAATATTATCCTGCTCCCATATCATGTACTCACTGAACATATGGAGATGGATTTATGAAAGGGGCTATGGGGTTGCATCCAATGCTGTATGAGTGGAGTTGTGTGGTGCAGTGTTACCTTCCTTACCTCCCACCGTGCACCCCCATAATCAGCTCTTGAGGTGCCCCCATCCTTCTGGGGCTGCAAGAAGGGGAGAGGAGGGAAGAGAATTGTAAAGCGGAAGTCTGCTGTGCAGGCAGAAGAGCAGCATTGGATACAACCCCATGGTAAGAATGGAAATGCAGTTTAGCAACTGGAGTAAATTAATATGGACTTAATAAATTTCTGAGTTTACTCAAGTACAAGGTGATCAGAGATGCATTGTTGTGATAATGAATGTGACAGACCAGGAGTGCCAACTTCACCCTGCAATCGTGGGTGCATGGGGTTGTGGGTGCCATGTAGTGTACATGGCCCTGGCACTGAAATTTGCTGGTGCCTGGCCCCTTCATGGGGAATTTTGTGGGTGCTCAAGCACTCAGGACCCTAGGGAGTTGGCACCTATGAGATAGACTTAGCAGGACAATAGATAGTGTTGATGAGATGGCACATGGTTGCTGATCAACTTGTGAAATCAAGAGCGTAATCAAAGCATTGTAGTCCTTTCAGAAAATTACATTGCCGTGCTATCTGAGCACCCACTGGCAATGATGGAAAGCCCTTCTGCATACAGAGCTTGTATGAGAATATTGTGTGTGGAAAATGTAGTTCTATATCCTGAGAACATACTCTGCATAGGGAACTTTTAGGAACAAAACAATGACACATAGCTTTTGCCAATTAATTGCCTATCTATGCACAGAACTGGACTAATAGTATGCTTTCTTTTGCATTCAGCCCTCTGGGTCATGGTTAAGGAGTTATTCCTATACACACAGACAAATAAATTTCTTATCACCAGGCTCTTCACCAATACAAGTGTTAGACTTGCATAATTGATTGAAATTTTGCTAGAGTCTAGAACCTAAAAAAACCTTTTAAAATAGAATGAGAATGTGAGGCATGCTGGTATAATAAGCCTAGTGTGTCATTCTTTCTAATAATAAACCTTGTGTTTCCAGCCAATAATAGCTGATAAAGTATTCTTGGGTTTGCGTTCTCTATTGACCATGCTGGTGACTGTACTAAGGTCTCCTGAGTCGATTCAGGAAATGGCCAAGGGCTTCAAAGCTACTTCAAAACTAAGTAAGAGTGATATATCAAAGTGGTGTTTTTTGTTGCAGTATTGAGGCAATCCACTATCCTTCTGAACATTTGTAATGGATTCTGAGCAGTGAAATTCATCTGGTAGACTTGACACAACATCAAAGCAGATAGTAGTGAGGACAAATGCACAATTCATAAACAATGGCAGACATTGTTAAATTAGAGGCAGATAAAACTGAAATGCTGAGAATGGAGTATTCTACATTATAATAAAGCCTAAGTTCAAAATAGCTCTGTCACTCTAGTCAATTTCTGCACTCTGAGATTTCTGAGATAATGTTGAAACATTGATTAGCCTCCATGGGGGTTAGTATTCTGTGTAATTACACAACCATACCAGAGAAATGTCATGACTAAAATGTACCCCCGGCAGCTGGTGTTGCTTTTGCTGACTGATTTCTAACATAGTAAAAATTCAAGTAACTATCACATGTAACACAAAAGCATGTCATATATTCCCCACAAGTTGCCTTGATCTGCTACAGTTTTAAAGCTTTTGATATTGTTGCTGAAAGTTTTTGGTTTCTTCAGCTAAATGATTTTAGCCACACTGAAAAGCCAATTCCATTGTAATAAATCAATCTTATTCCAAGTAAACAAATTAGGAGAACTGCATGCATATGTACATATTTGTGTCTGAACAGTGAGTAACCATTAGCCCCATTCTGGTAATGTTGTTCAGATCTGATAGTTGCAGTTGCAAATACCTCAACAACTTCTTCACCTCATGTGCCAAGAAAAGTTATTTATTAGATCTAGTGTGAATTCATATCAGATAGATACCCTTTATTTGTGTATACACCAAACAGCTGGAGAAGGAGAAATGAGATGGCACGATGGAAGATCCTGATTGTGTGGAGTTCCTGCTCACATGCAGCTGTATACGTTTAGGCGCTAGAGATTTGCACCGACCACAATATATAGTTCAGGCCCTGATTTGGTGCTTTGGAAAACAGTTTGTCTGGGCCTTAGGCACTTCATAGGCTGAGTAATTCTGCTCAGAGTCTGAAAACAAAGGGTTGTATTCAGCTATGTTTCGCTCAGTAGACCCATTGATATGGATGAAAATGACTAAGTTAGGTACATTGATTTCAGTTGGCCTGCTCTGTTGAGATTTTTTTAAGGATATACAGTGGTACCTCGGGTTACAGATGCTTCAGGTTACAGACTCCGCTAACCCAGAAATAGTACCTCGGGTTAAGAACTTTACTTCAGGATGAGAACAGAAATCGTGTGGCGGCGGTACAGCGGCAGTGGGAGGCCCCATTAGCCCCAGGATTTATCCGAATCCAATGTGCAGCCCTGGTAGATGTTGTCATGCTAAATTCACAAACTTCCAAGTGGCAAGACCAGCAGTGCGTGCAACACCAGGGCACAGCCAGCAGTGTTCTTCCACTCCTCCTCCTCATTTATTACATTTATATATTGCCCTTCATCTGAAGATCACGGGCCAGCGTACAACAACATAAAAACACAACATAAAAACACAGAATACATAACTTGATAGCAAACCCACCCACCCATTGCATGGAGAAGGTCTGAAGATGGCTACATAATCTACCAGTAAATAGCAACCCCAAGGGTAGGCCACATATGTCTATAGGTGCTACCCAACATTCTCCATTTGTTGATGGCGATGGGACTCTGCTGTCAAGTGTGATATTGAAAATTCCGCTGGACTATCCACTTATTGGCAAAGGTGTCTGCATAGGGAAAGCCTGAACATCCTCTCAGTAGCCCATTCTCATCTGCCTTAGGAGTAGAATGCTGCTGAGATTTTTAATTCTGAAAACCACCTCAGTCCTTTGAAGAATCTGCAGTTTGCCAGACATGTTTGAAAATTAGTGTTGTAGATGAAGTAAATTTTAATGGCCTAGCGCTGAGATTAACCACAGGTTAGTGTGCTCAGGACAGCTTAAGAAGAAAAATTGATCTTTTCCATTATACTCATTCTTTTATAGCTCTCTTGTATAACATCCTTTTTGATGTGACTCATAAACCCACACTGCATTAATCTCTATTACAGCAGCCTTCATTAAAACGGTGTCTTCATAACACTTTGGTATCTTAGCTCCAAAGGATGATGATATTGCGAAGCAGAGTGTTTTATCATGGGACTGATGAAATGTTGTTTCCTATGGCAGTTAATATTTTCCAAATTGCATTTGTTCATCATCTTTAATTGCTGCAGTTAACGTTTGTACAGCACTGTGAAAACGTAAAGGTTATTTAACTGTCACTTATTTAATCGTTTTATTTTCCATGTAAAATACAAATACTTGGCAAAATTCAGCCACTGTCTGGGACTCTAGAACTTGAACCAGGAACTTTGCGGGCTGAGGCAGAGGCCAAGCCTGCTGAGCTACTATAAACCATGCATGCCCAGACCTCTGAGCCCTTTTCCATTGTACAACATTGGCTGATGTAGCAGGAACTGCAAGACAAGGTCCTCCATACCAAATACTGTACAGTGGTACCTGTGGATACGAATGGGATCTGTTCCGGAGCCCCATTCACATCCTGAAGTAAACGTAAGACACGACTGTGCGTCTGCGCATGCGCGGGTCGTGTTTCGCGTTTCGCCGCTTCCGTGCATGTATGTGATGTCATTTTGAGCGTCTGCACATGTGCGAGCAGTGAAACCCGGAAGTAACGCGCTCCATTTCTTCCGGGTCACCACGGAGCGCAACCCGAAAATACTTAACTTGAAGCTACTTCAACCTGAGGTATGACTGTATCCTAAAGAGTCCAGGGTTGGTCATGTGGTGTATTCCAGATGTTATGGACTACAATTCCCATCAGCCTCAACCAGCATGGCCAATGGTAGGAGATGCTGAGAGCTGTTGTCCCCAACATCTGGAGAGCATTACATTGCCTACTCGTGCTTAAGACATTAACCCATTTTACTGTCCAAGAGAGAGCGAGGAGAGCAATTATAGACTTTCAACCACAAAAAGGGAAAGCAATAATCATATGTGTCACCACAATCCCAGTTTGTCACCTGCCACGCTCACTGAAAAATGTTAAACAAGACCATCAGCTTAGTTGTAGCTCAGATTGTCTTGGAAGATGAGCAGCTCCTCTTCCACATGCACCCAGTAGAACAAACCAAGGTGGACAAACTCATGGCTTCAGTTTGTTAACCACTCAGTCTCACCAGCCAAGCTCTAGGACTGAGGCAACAAGCCATTAAAAGAGACATTAAAGATTGAAGTATGCCTCCGTTCACTTACTTGTGGCTTTGACTGTTTTCTTTTCCCATGAGCAGGGAAAGGAAATGAATACTCCCCACCCTTTCCCTAGTCACAGCATGATATATTGGGAGCGAGACTTGGCACCACAGTTCCTGCCTACATGTGGCATAACAGTTTCCTGCTTTTTGTATATGTGCAAACTTCAAAGAAAACGTTATCAAATTCTATATCAGTAACACCTCACAGCAAATTGGTGGTGGTGGTGGTGAGGAGATGCTGTCCTAGGTTTACAGACAAATGTTTGAAGCGAAATAATGCTTTTTATTGTGTGAGTTCTACAGATGGGTCCTTCTGTATTTAACTGCACCTAGCTGTGGTCCCTGCCCCTTTCCTCAACTCTCAATGTAATCTCTTTTTCTCTCAAGCATCACTTTCCAGAAACTCCATTCCACCTCTCCTGCCTTTTCCTCGCCATTTTGGTTCAGAGAACAACAAGGGCTTCTAGTTTACTTCAGGATACACAGTGGATCCCACTTGCACTTTCTCATGCCTCTCTCCTGTGACCATGGGTGGCTAATCTGTGACTCCTGATGTTGAGTTCCAGCCGCCATCAGCCTCAGTCAGCATGGCTAATGGTCAGAGATGGTGGGAGCTTTAGGTCCAACGACATCTGGAGCAGACTTCACCAACATAGCTGGGGCTGGTGGAAGTTGTAGCCCCAAACATCTGGAGGGTACCAGGTTGGCAAAGACTGAGCTAGAGCGCCACGTGTTAGCCACCCTGGACTTGTGGCATTCTGGTATGAATTTCTCTAGTTCATGAATCCATCTGATCCATCCTGGGTTTGAAGGATTTCTAATCCTCTTTTTGAGAACGATGGTCTGCAAAGTGGCTTACAATTTATATAAAATACAATCCAAGTCCAAATACTATACAATATAAAACCATGCTCAAATTTTAACAGCCAGCACAAAAACAAACTTAAATATAGTAACAGTAAAAGCTCAGCCAACGTAAAAACCCTATCTATCTGTCTTTTGATTGATTGATTGATTGATTGATCTATCGGGTATGAGGCAGACATAGTTAACCCTACAAAGCCCTGTTGATTTTAATGCAGATGCTTAGCACGTTCTTAACTCTCTTCTTTTGAAACTACTGGGACTTACTTGGCAATCCAATCTATGCTGTTGAATGGGGAACATTTAAATTATTTTCTCATACATGAAGGTTTTGAGCTTAGTGTCCATTTTGGAAGCTAAGGTGAAATCCATTATCTTTATCCATTATCTTTATCCATTATCATTATCCATTATCATTATCCATTATCTTGTTGTTGTTGTTTAGTCGTTTAGTCGTGTCTGACTCTTCGTGACCCCATGGACCAGAGCACGCCAGGCACTCCTGTCTTCCACTGCCTCCCGCAGTTTAGTCAGACTCATGTTTGTAGCTTCGAGAACATTATCCATTATCTAGGTTGTATGACTTTGAAGAGACTCACTCCTATATAATGGAGCTGCTTACCCAAAAGCGTTTCCCTTGCCTAGTCAATTTTTGATCTGAATAGTATATTAAATGTCAAGGAATGTTTGAATACAGATTATCTGGGTGTGTGTGGAATGATTGGCAATTATATACTAGATGTGAAGCTTAATTACTGAGCAAGATCCTATGTCAAACCAGGGGACATGATGTGACTTCCCCTTCTGCCCACTGCAGACCCCTCTGCCCTTTCCAATTTACTCCAGAGCAGGGGGTTGCAGAAGAGAGGAGAAAGCCCTATTATGAAAGTGGAAATCCACTGAACAAGCAGGACCTCACTCTTCCTAAAATCTGTGAAATATCAAAGTTCACTGCAAATAAAACAGAATGAATTGCATTGTAATCTTGCCCCAGGAATGGTGTGATTTTCAAACAGCAAATATAATTGAGTTCAAATTGATGCTAACTGCAATTTGCAATTTCATTTAAGGAATTTCATTGGGTGTGTGGTTTAAAGCAAAATGCACGATCCTGCTCAGGGGTTTTTTTTATTAGATACACATGTGTTGAAGCATCATACTTTGTCATTTTTGTTATTTTGAAGTCTTTCCCAGAGAGATTAGACAAATTTAGATTAGAGAGATTAGACAAATTTACTCACATTAATCTTAATTAAACATACTTCCTTATAATTGACCAAAATACTGAAAGTACCTAATAGCCATAAGTACCTAACAAACTACGGTATCCAGAAACCTATGCACTGTTCTAGAAATACATTAATTTTCTAGTAAATCATGGAGTTTAGAAACAACTCAAAATGCATTAGTTAATACTTTCTGTACACTTTTTGGAAAATGCACAATATCAGTTCTTGCTCCCGTGACGCTATCTAATTTAAGCTGTGGAATATTGCCTGTGGAGGTGAGGGTGGGAAAATAAGATACCAGCTTCCTTTGAAAGGCTCCCAGCCAGAAAACAGAGAGAAAGAGAGTAGATTTCCTTCATGTGGCTTTACTTAGGAGGCTGATGAAACTGGCCAAAAATAAAATGTGATCCCACTGTCCCCAGTCATTCAAATTTCATTGTGAGTAAAATGCAGCTGCTTGCCTTCACTTTGACTCATTATTACACAGCACTCTTTTGGGTCCTCCATCAGCAAGCTCTGTGAAATGCCATGTGTTTAGGTCTCATCTACTGAGAACCATATAATCTGTGTGGCCTGCACTGTGTCATCCTCTGACTGATCGATAAAATACTCCACTATGCCTCACTTTTCTCATATAAAGAAGAGTACCTTCAAACCTTTCTGACAGTTTGCTTTCTATTCTACTAAGTCCCTTTAGAGGTCCTTCCAGGTAGGCTAGCCCCAGGCCCTTTCCAAAAGGTAAACATAATTCTTGAAAGTTCACTGACTCTTAGCATCCAAATTCCACACACACACACAAAGACATTTTTCTAAGTAAGCAGCCTTTAAGGTTTCATCTTAGGCTCCTCTTGGGCATTCCATTACTTTTGGGAACTTCCGTCTAGGAAAGTAGTTCCCCTTGAACTAGATTGACAGCCAAGCCACGTTCATTATGAGCTGTCACTTGCCTGGCTTTGAATAGCTAAACTATCACATAGGCCAAATCTCACCTAGATTACACTACTTCAGATTGCGTAGGGGTTGCTGCATGTTTGAATGTCCTTCCATACCAAACATTCCATATCAAACACCAAGAACAAGCAAAGCAGAGGGGAGGCTAGGAGACCATAAGCAGAATAGATGTGTGCCCAGCCAGGGCCCACATTGTGTAGAAACAAAGAGATAAACAGAATGTTGTCATCATATCTTCTTAGTCTATTGTGAGCCTCCATTGTAATTGGTCAACTTTATGGGTGCAATAGGAATTCAGTATGAACACGATGTTTTCTTTAGCATTCTGTTCATATTAAACTGCCTGTATTTGTTCAATAACTGACACTGAGTGTAACTATGGTAATGTGTATCCGTTGTATGAAAAGGCACAAGCAACTACATTAAAATATTGTTGTAGAATGAACTGACATACCTATTTGATGAACAGAAAAATGTTTTTGGACCCCCCCCCCCCATTCTTATAAACAAACTACATACTCCTGTTAAACTTCACTTTTATCTTATGGCAACAGATTTCATTATTAGCTGATTAGCTGAGAGGCAAATGTTTGCAAAGTCTTGAGAGTGATACAGCATGTTCGTCAGTGCTGAGCTTTTCTACAACTGATGTTTTCACCATCCAGAATTAAAGAGTGCTTTATCTACTTTCTTGATGTTACTACAGTCCATTCTGCTCCTGATCCCCTTGAAGTCTATTAAGAGCCTACATCCTACATCTGTGTATCACTCTGAACCCACTTAATCATCATGGTGACACTGTTTCAGCCAAACCTTTACAGGAAGTACTGGAAATCATGAGAGAAACTGATAATGTGAGATTTCCAGACCTTAGAAGTTTAGATAAGTACATGTGATGCTTGAACCTTTAAACCAATTGAGGTTTTATATCAGGAAATGTAGCTACATGCCCACACAAAATTGATAACTGAATGGAAACAGACCTCTGATGTGGATAATTTGTGCTCTTCTTGCTTCTGAGTCTTCTTGCTTCTGAGTCTTCCTTGATAGTTTTCATGCTAGTTAGAAACTCAGAACAGTAAAGGAGATGTGTTCTGCTTTAGAAACTGCTTCAGATCATCTTGTATTCAGGTTGTTTATTTGACAACTGTGTATCAGACACCAACTAAAATGGTTACACTATTTCAATTAGTGATGAAGTATTCTCCGATATTGTGTTCTTCAAAATACTGCTTTATCACAAATGAAATGGCTCAGTCTGTTCACCATATTCACATTTAGCACATGTAAAATCTCAATAGAGGTTCAGATTTACCATATTACTTTGTTTAGGATTAATCTGAAGGTGATTTAGAATTATCAGAAGTAATTGAGATAGCCTCAGTTTTGTTATTTAGTGGGGGAAAGTTCAGAGATTAGAACACTGGGGTAAAGGGACAGAGGGAAAAGTTCCTGAAGGTATATTCATACATATAGATGAAGAATTGGATATCTGGCACCTAGTTCTTATTTGTCTTCTTATGGAACACATTTCCAAGTATTTATGTTTGGGCTTGCAGGCTGAAAGTACAAAGGTTAAACCAGACTGGAACAAAACAGTCTACAACAAATTAATGATTTGCTAAACCAAATGTTCATAGACATACAATAGGTGGTGCCTGAAAACTTCAGGGAGATCCAACTTTAGCAGATGATAGCAATAAATACATTTGGCAGCAGGTTTAATCAAAAGGTGCTGAAAGTTCAAGGGCTTTGTAAGCTACATGGACGGAGGCTTCAGGTTAACGTCTTGGTTGCTTTCCATTGATATGAATGATAATCAAATCACGTCTCACTAACGTTGAAAGAAACTAGAAGCAAGGGTTTGATGTAATTAGCTGTTGCTGCAAGTCTTTAGAAGAGAGAGAAGGCTTTGAAGTTGGAAGTAAAAGAAATTCTGAGACAGTTTGAAATTTGGCAAATTATAAGCATAATTGACATATGTGCACCTAATTGATAGCAGGTAAGCAATTAATTCCTGCCAACCTAGCAGTTCGAAAGCACGTCAAAGTGCAAGTAGATAAATAGGTACCTACCTCTCTGGCGGGAAGTTAAATGGCGTTTCCCTGTGCTGCTCTGGTTAGCCAGAAGCAGCTTAGTCATGCTGGCCACATGACCCGAAAGCTGTACTCAGGCTCCCTCGGCCAATAAAGCAAGATGAGCGCCACAACCTCGGAGTCAGCCACGACTGGACCTAATGGTCAGGGGTCCCTTTACCTTTACCTTTTAAGCAATTAATGCACAGCTTAGAAAGTAGTGATCCTAAACGCCTTATAGAATATGTGACAGCTGCATGCTAGCCAGCAGGAAGGACCTTCCCTTGGCATATGCCATTCAACAGGAACCATGAATGATTTGAGATGTGGGAGTAGAGATGTCCTCAACACGCTGCTTCAGAGCTGCTGGAATGATAGCCTTTCAGTAAGGAAGAAGTCACAGCATGGGAGGAGTGCATCAGCCATTTGATTTCTCATCTGTTTCCAATGCCCCCGATGAAGTGGCATTTCTTGATGAAAGGCTTCTATTTGAGAAGAAAATCAGATACAGAAAGCAGCCTGCAAAAATTCTACTACTGCATGGCTATATGCATTTGGGAAACAGATGCTTGAGGTTTTCTTGCTCCTTAAAAGGCTGAAATATCTCAGTGGATCATAGACATTCCCCAATTCTATGCCTATGTACAAACCATATGCAAACGTTAGCAATATTATTATCTAAAGCACAGTTTGTAAAACTGTTAAAAATAAAATAAAATGCTGTTCTCTTTCTGTTCCAAGAAAGAGCATAACATCAGCAGGACTTTTTTTTTAACTTAAAATATATCATCACCTCCCTAATGTTTCTGATTCCAGATTCAGAATAAGCAAGTGGTGCCTATTGAAATCAATGGGACTTTAGGAAGCCATAGCTTGAATCATATTCATTTCAATAGGGCTTTAAAACTTCTCTCAACTGTATGCTGACCTTTTGTAGGATATAGATTTCTGCAGTGCTGAAACCAGTAAGACACACAGTCCAGAATTATGTTTCAGAGCCAAATAACTAGCACAAACATGTGTTGAAAGCACAAAAATGGATTACATGCCTAAATCTAAAAGCATTAGCTTGCCAGTACTGGCAAAGCTAGATTTCACTTAAGCGTATAGATGTTAGGTGTCAAAATCCCACTGTTCTAAGGAAAATAGCATTTAATACTCTAAACTTTGTATAAACTCTGCCTTAATAATGGGAACCAACAGAAGAAGATCTAGTAGAATTATTTCCCGTCTCATGTTGTTAGTTTTACTCATATATAAATATGCTTTATCCCCTGCATTTCTTCTTTGCAAATGGAGAAGTTGGACACACAAGTTATTATGTGCTATTTTTCTTTATAAAATCTTCAGCTATTCTTTCTCAGGTTCCGTTCATGCATGGTTTGCACTGTTCCCAGGCAGCCCTAGCGATTGCCTAGGTAGTTGAGAACCATTAGGCTGAACCTTGGGGCAAGGGGAAGTGGAATGAGAAGGAAAGAGGAAAACAGGTAGGGATGCTAGCAGCAAGCGATAGAAAGGGGAACATGCATTGAGCAAAGTAGTCTCCCTTCATCTTGTTTCTCAGTCTGAGTACCACTCTGACAATTTGCTGGATAAGGAGATAAGAAAGCGGGGAGGGCTGTAGCATAGCCTGGACCCATCCTTTCACTCCCATCTTCTGGGACTTCCAGAACTGCCAGGTGAGAGTGGTGGGAGCATATCCAGTGAAGGCAAATAAGGGGAGAAATGAATAATGCAGTAATGGGTGCTGTCCATTAGACCTGGTGGGCTACTAAGATGGCAAGGGGCCATGACCCATGAGAGCTGATTGTGGTGTAGTCAGTGAGAGGTCATGGTGGTCTGGCCAAGTCATTTTGGTTTTCTCCCAATCCTCCCTTGCAAATACATAGTCTGGACATGTAAGCACTGCTGTTTTACAGATAGCGCCTAACATGGGGCAAAGGAGACCCAGGAATGCTACCTTCAGTTCCTTGTAGGAAAGGTGGGGTGGCTATAAATGTTATGCTGATGAATAAGGATCTTCAGATTGTCTATCCCTGATTTTGGATTGCGGGGGGCCAGTTTGGAATCATGGAAAACCCAATCCTAGGAAACAAAGTGATTTGAGACACAACCAAGATATTCAGACCTACATTGTAGGTCCACAGCAAATCCAATATGTAGCTGCCTGCTGGGACAGGCTTGCCTGGGGGTGGGGTGGGAGGCAGCGGTTGTCAATGTGATCCATCCTCCCATACTACGTACACACTTTGCACACTGCATTCTCATCTGAACCATCCTCGGCAGCTTCCAACTTTTTTGTAATAGCATTTTAAATTTGCCCAAGTGTTTTATAGTCTGTTATCCTCACTTCAACCCTATAAAGTAGGTCACTGTACAATTTTAGCAAAGGAACAAAAGGAACAGTACTATCACCTTAAAGACTTTTTAAAAAAAGTATTGTGACATAAGCTTTCTGGGCTAGAGTCCATCTCATCAGATGCATTTGTCTTGGTAATGCCTGAAGCTTATACAATAATACAATATAATACAATAATTGTGCTACTAGACTTTCTGTCTTTTTTTCATTTCTGCTGTAATGGCTAGTTGGCCTACCGCCTTTGAAAGTGTGTACCATTTTAGGGATAAGTACTGAGAGTAAGGGGACGCGGGTGGCGCTGTGGGTAAAAGCCTCAGCGCCTAGGGCTTGCCGATCAAAAGGTCGGCGGTTCAAATCCCCGTGGCGGGGTGCGCTCCCGTCGTTCGGTCCCAGCGCCTGCCAACCTAGCAGTTCGAAAACACTCCCGGGTGCAAGTAGATAAATAGGGACCGCTTACTAGCGGGAAGGTAAACAATGTTTCTGTGTGCTGCGCTGGCTCGCCAGAGCAGCAATGTCATGCTGGCCACGTGACCCGGAAGTGTCTCTGGACAGCGCTGGCCCCCGGCCTCTTGAGTGAGATGGGCGCACAACCCTACAGTCTGTCAAGACTGGCCCGTACGGGCAGGGGTACCTTTTTACTGAGAGTAATGTACCCAATGTCAACATCATAAAATGAGTCTGTGGCAAAGAGGAGGAATTTTAAATTAAGGCCTCAAACCAGTGCTCTACCGTACAGTGAGCTGGTTTTGAAAACGGGGCGTAAAGAAGACAAGGGGCACCCAGAGATGAAGAATATGCAGGCAACAATGTGATGAAGCCTGAGGCCTTTATATTAGCGCCATCAACCACTCCTGGTCACCCACAGCATCCTTGAGCAATAGAACTCAGTGGTGCTGGGCACCCCTTTAATCTGGTGGAGTGGAGGTAGGACCTGTCACAAAATTTCTGACACATACACATAGCCACTTAATGCAGGCACACACGCTAATATCTGGGTCAGCTCTTGCCATGGTTCAAGCTATAAATCAGTGATAATTCACAGGTTCCTGTTGTAAATATGGACTGCCCTTATCTTTTATCTGAGGCTCCGGATGTTGCTGGACTCCAGCTCCCATCATCTCCAGACCAAACAGTCGGTCCAGCGTTAAGAGAGTCATTTTGAGGGCCACAGATTCTTCATGCCTGTTTTAAGTGAGTGGGGTAGTATTTGAACATGCAGGAATTCAGTAAAAGCAGTGGGGTTCCCCATAAGAGTAAAAATGCCTATATGTTTCTATCTTGGCTATTTGATGTTTGTAGCCTTGTCCTTCTCCCATATATTAAAAAGGCAGTGTATATATGAGTCTGATAGTGAGTGTGGATGTGACTGCACTGAACATCAATGTATTCAGCAACCTGCTGCAAGCTCCTCTGCAAAATTAAGGGATGATCCATGCATGATCCAATATCTGTCTTGTCTTAATTCAGCTCCACCAGGTCATGAGTTCATTCCTGGGTCTAGGTTGCCTTTGTAAATGCAGTAAATTTATCAATTAGGGGGGAAGTCAGAATAGGTGTAGGACAGTAGTCAATGCTCTAATCTGTCATGAGGTAAATACAAGCATGTCTCTAGTACATATATTATCAGAACACTAGATATGGTAATAAATGAATTTGATATCCATTGATGCCAGTTTCACCCTAAAACCCAACTATTCCTATCTTCTGAACTGTTGTCTTTAGCCTTTGGATGCATCGCCATGGGCTCTTCCTGATGTTCCCATTTGTGGACTGCTTAAATTTATGAGTCATCTCTCTGAAATAAGCCTAACATTTGTTCCATTTATTATAAACTTCCATTGAAGTTTAGCTTTGCTGTATTTAAAATTTATTCCATTGGAATGGTTGTCTACTTGACTTGCCAATGAGTGATTATCTGCACTGAATCTAAAAGAGTGGCAGTTAGTATAAATTCTTCTTACCATTACATGACTCAGCCTCTACTCCTATGACTTGTGTGGACTGTGCAGGTTAAACCATGGACAGAGCTTGGTTCCATATACTGAACTGTTACTAAAGACGTCTGTCTTCTGTGGTTTTTGGGAAATCAAAGGATTCATTTCCTTCAGTCTCCAGACAACAGAACCCAAACATATCCTCTTTGAAGTCAATGGCAAGCCTCCCATTGGCTTCAATGAAAGCAAAGTCAAAATTTATTTTATGCTGTTGTTATAACTATCTTAGTTATTAATAATTCCCATGCCACATTTAATGTTTTAATTACAGAGATGGAAAGACACTCTTGTGAATATAACAGCATGTCTTGAGGTGTGGAACTGAACCTCAAAGCTTTACAAAGCTTCTAGGTAGAAAGATATTTTCAGTATGGTTTTGATCTACAGAAGTCATGGCTACACAAGCTTTTGTTACTTCTAATGCTTTCTCTGAGAGACTATAGCGGGCTTTGAGAGTTTGGCAAGCTAGAATATCAACTGGGGCTGGTTCCCACTTCAGCTTTAAGTCATGAATATCATCCTTCAAGTCGTAACAAATATTTAAAGATCAGCCCATTCATGAGAAAGATCAAGGATTGCTGATGTGTTCCCGGACCGTTGCTACAATGTCATGCCTCTCCCTCTCTTCTTCCTAAGAGGTATCCTCATCCTCCCCATATCTGTTTGAGGGAAAGCCTGAACCAGCAGGAATGTCTACATATGTGTTTAAAATGGGGTCGCATTCAGGCTAAAGCAGTCCTTAAGGCATCGTGAGTTGCTCAGAGCTTTGTAGGCTAGTACAAGAACACTGAACCTAGTCCATCAGCACCCGGAGGGCACCTCGTGGGCAATTCCTGGCATTGGTGCTATGATGACTGGACGAATAAGTGGATGTTCATTATTTTCTGCCTGAAGCAAATAGAAACAATAAAGACTCAAACCCACCCAGGCCTTGCCTCATAAATGTGTTCCACTCTGAATGGGCTTGTGAGACCCTTGCACTTTCCACATCTGTGGCTCAATAAAACCTCCTTCTCATATATGCTCCTGATCCCCAAAGATGTTGTGTTATTTTCCTGTCACTATTCATTTTTGTTCCGAAAGTTATATTGAACCTAGGGGAGGAGGGGAGAGATTGTACAAGAGAGAACTTCTCTCTTTTCCACATGTCCCTCTCATTCTTCTCCTAGAAGACTTCCCTTTATTTATCACCGTGCCTTTATTTGTCACTATGTTCCTTTTTGTCTTCATTTGCTTCAGGAAATGAATGCACATAATAAGCCAATGGGTGTGCCATGTTTATTCTGCCATTATCACCATTGACTTCCTAAAAGGACTCAAATAGGCAGAACGTGATAGCTAAACTGGGAATGGGTGGAGCTGGCAAGAAAAGCATCTGTCTGTCTTGTATTATGATTCCCCAGGAGTCATGTGCAACTCCTTATTGTTCCAGGAAACTTTTCAAGCATATAGAAAAAGCAGGGTTCTGACAAGTTGGAGCCTCTTGCGTGGACCTATGTTTCAGCATATTATATTTTGTCTACAGCTGGCTTTTCTAATGTTCTGACTTCCATATGGGTGTATAATGTATCCTTGGATTTCACAGGTTAAAAGAAGGGTCAGACTCCAAGTAATAAAAGTGCTAAACCAAGAAAGAAAAAGCAAATGTCATAGAAATGAATGAGATTGGAACAAATGAGACTAGATTAGCAACCATAGGGGAAGTTATGTTTTGTGTTCAAATGGCAACAGAAAGTAAACAGGAATCAGGGTCCTTGGCTCATGGTTGCACTGAACTCTCATGAGTGAAGAGAGCTCTTCAATATTTGGTCCTGGGGAAGGCCGCCTATACTAGTGCTTTGCAGAAATATATCTTCCAATTTCTCAAAAAAAATCTACTCTTTAGAAAGAAGTTCAGGGAGGGCAGTTTTCAGGATACTGTAGAATCTCTTCAGGGTTTTGGTGATTTTAGGTTTTTGAGCTTACCTTGTTGCTGAAAGGTGGCAGAAGTGTGTATGCATGTTGCTTTCCACTAAACATTTTCCAGCATGTTGCAGCCTCCCTGGCTGCCCAAGCTTCCTGACCTGAAGGCCCATGGGAGCAGTCACTTCATGATGACTTCCCTTGTGCTTTAATTGAACTAAGGGTTCCCAGGGAGGCTGCAGAGTTCAGACCACTGATGGAATGATTTGTAGAATGAAAGAGAAGACACCCACAAATATCCTTTGTGTAATTTGAGAACTTAAGAAGATGGCCCTCATTTTGAAAACACTGCCCTCCTGAGTGCCTTCCCCCCATAATAATTTGACTGAGATTTCCCCTTTGATGAGTTTCAAATGCAATTTCTTATTTAATTCATGCACAAAGGATTATAGACAAGAAAACTTCCTAGACATCACTTGCACCAGGCTAGAGGAAAAGCTATTTACCAGCTATTGAAATTTGCAAATAATCACTAATTCTATTTCCTGACTAGACCTTCTTTTAAACACCCAGAGAGCTATTTCAGGTAAAATCTGAAGCCTGAGCAAAGCCTGAACAAAAAATCTGAAGTCCAGACAAAGGCATTATCTGTCCTTAATGATGGCTTTAATGATGCTGCACACATCTTTATAAGGAACAGTCTGATTCATGTACATTCTTATTTCTTCATAGCCCAATATTCATCTGAGTACATATGTGTGTGTTTTTGTCTTGAGTATAATACAAGCTGCTATTAAAGCACTTTATTCAAAAGCTGCCATAACAGTGGCTGTGACTTTGTCTGGCTTCAATTTAATTTAATGGCAGTTATGTCTGGCACTTGAGGAAGACTTCAGCCTTGGAACCTTGCACCATTCTCACTTTCTGACTACAATATTAATTAGGCCTGTCAACCTATTAAGGATTTAGAGATGATTAATCATCCAGCTCGTGAGTGATTAATACATTTACTGTCTAATGGAAACGGACGTCACCATATGCACATGGAGGTGACATTTTGAGGAAAGTTAATGAAAACCTACTTTGTTTCTAAATTAAGTAGATTAGGTTAGTTAGATCCTGTTAGACTCTGTTTGGGGAATCGTAAAAATAATGTGGGAATGTAGAGATGTGCATATGTACATTAAAAGCAATGGCTCAGCACTAGACCCCTCATACCACAGTGGACAATTTCAGAAGATATCTGATTAAGCTTCACATTTATGTTAACATCTAACTAATTTATCGGTTAAATGTGCAAGTAAACTGACTAATGTTCTCATCAGGCCTCTATTGTTTAGTCAGTTAGCAGTTACATTATGTTTATTGACTAATTTAAAAACTACTTAAAAGACTTAAACCTACCAACACATTTAAAGTTATTTTTAATACAAATACAAACACTGCAGATAGTAAGGGTCATCTTCTACAAGGAATATAGAAGAATGTTTCTTTCAAGAGATGGGGACCAAGGGGCGGGGACCAATGTGGTATCCCAGGCCACTCTATCCAGCTCTCTGGCTCTTGTCAGGCTACCATCCCTTTCTCCCAGGGCACAACCTTCATTGGCCCTGTTCAGTGTCCTCCTTGAGTGTTTTCCCCTAACTAGAATGTGTGCTTGAACTGTCTTTGTGCCTCTTGCTTGCCTGGATGAAGGTGTGTCTGTAGGGCTAGATGACCTTTGTGTGGCCAGAAGGTAAGACTCAAATCCCTTGCTCCACCCTATGGCTCTGTCCACCCCTGGCACACACCCCTGGAACATTGTCCATGAGGGAATGCTGCTTTGGGGCTGGGGGGGGGGGGAGAAAATATCCACCACTGTTTTAACCACTTGTTGGCACAATTTTGTGTGTGTGTGTGTGTGTGTGTGTTTAAGCAGGTTGAGTTAGCTTAATTGTTCTGGAATTGCTTTAATGTTGGCATTATTATCTTTTATTGTTGAGAGCCAATGTGGTGTAGTGATTAAGAGCGGTAGACTCATAATCTGGTGAACCAGGTTCGCGTCTCCGCTCCTCCACATGCAGCTGCTGGGTTACCTTGAGCTAGTCACATTTCTCTGAAGTCTCTCAGCCCCACTCACCTCACAGAGTGTTTGTTGTGGGGAAGGAAGGGAAAGGAGAATGTTAGCTGCTTTGAGACTCCTTAGGGTAGTGATAAAGCGGGATATAAAATCCAAACTCTTCTTCTTTTATTGTTGTGCTTTGGATTTTAAACTGCATTACAAAGTGCTGTGGGATAAATGTTTGGGATGGGTGATATATAAATACCTACAACCAACCAACCAATAAATAAATAAATGATGCTTGCAATATAAATCAATATTGCCAGGTGTGAAAAGGCCGTGATTGGGGGCGGGGTGGGAGAAGGACTGAGGCTGTTGAAAAGCCTGGAAAAATTAAAAGGTCTTGGCAAGCTGGCCATCATGTCGATGCAGCTTTTGGAGCTAAGGTTGATATCTTTGCCATTTTGGATAACTTCCAGCCTGTTCTGGTAAAAGCCAGCATTTGCTGTTAAAAGGAATGACAATGAAATTGGGTCAGTGGCTAAAGGCTGTGGATGGTTTGTGAGGTTTACTCATAAATGTCAGATGTGCTTAACAGGATGCTTGGTTTGGACATTTACTTGATTAATTCAACATATACCATTAAGTGATAGAAATATGTATGAACTTTGGTTGTTAACTGGAGAGACTCAAGATAGTGAGAACAATGAAGCAAGGAGAAGCAAATTTCTCATACCTGCCACCCTCCTCCGTAGTCTGCTGCTTACCAGACAGCATTGTTTTCAAGGAGAGGAGAAGAGCAGCAAAAAGGCTAGGTAAAGGTAAATGTCATTACCCTTTAATCCAGACACAGAGTCAGACCCTGTAGAGGCACCAGCTAAGGAGCCAGATCAAATTCAAGGCTCTGTGCTTGACAACAGGAGAACAGGAGACCACTGCACTTTGGGTTGTGGGACATGAGACACCAGAATAACTTTCTGGACCACCAGGACCTGTAAGGCCAGATCCCAGGCATCTTTCCCTGAGCCTGAGATACCTGCTGCCTTCCATCACGCACACCTGGTCCAGTGGTGCAGGGAGCATGCCAGGAGGGAGGAATGGAGAAAGAGTGCCTGTCTTCAGACTAGTTGGATGACCCTTTAAACTGCTTTGAAGTTCTCCACAAGGTGGTGGATCTTGGAAGGCTTCAAATGCTTCTATCTGCTCCCAATGTTGCTCACTTGGAGCTATCTGTGGTCCTGGAGCTCATGACCTTGCTGCATTGTCCATTGTAAACTCATTCCTCTCCATAGATTTCATAGTTTGATCTAAGCTTTTTATTTAAACACACACACACACACAGAGAGAGAGAGAGAGAGAGAGAGAGAGAGAGAGAGAGAGTTTTGAATGCATAGCATTGTGGGGAACAGAACAAATGTTATAAATCGAATATGTCTGATATGGTGATGCCCAGTAGATTTCCCCCATGAGATTTCTGGATCCACAACTTCCAATATTAGTTCACATTTAGAAAAAGGAAGAAAGAAAAACAGGGGAAGTGTTAATTATGTGTCTGTTACACTTTAAAATGAATCATGGTACTGACTGACTTTTTCAGGTTGTTCTTTAAGTCAGTTCAATCCTATGTGGCAGAATTGTTCAGCAAGGCCTATTTCTTTGATGACTGAAGAGGATTTAACAGATGGTGGCCTTTTGCAGATTCCTCATGAGTTTATCAGTGGGGTTGGGTTTACATTCCTTTTGTTAAGAAGAAAAATAGCAAACCCTGCTCACCAGAAATGCCTACAAAGGATAAAGACAAGCATTTTAAAAGCATCATAGATATAGCTTCAAAGACTCACTATTCCTAATGGTGGGTTTGAAGGTACAATCGTGCCATCAAATTATTTATTTTTGATGATGGTTGAATCATGCAACCATTTTTGTGGGCGTTTTAAAGCTATGTATCCCGGATGGATTGAATTTTGTGGGCAGAAATCCACTTTCATGGATAAACCCTTTTTATGCATCCTCCTCCTATGCCACCAGCCTCCCACTAGCACAAAGCACCAGTGTTTGCATATAAAGCTGTGCATGTTTTCAAATATTGCTTCTAGAACAGGAGTCTTGTGTAAATTGTCATGATCTCTATAGCTACATTAAATTTCCTCTGAGGGAAAATTATGAGTCTAACATCTTTAGGGTAACTTGCAGAAAGGGCACACATGTGTTCTTTTTGTAAAATTCACAAACCGGTTCAGTTTAGTTTCTTGCATTTAATATGGTTTGGCTCCAATTCTGAAGCAATTATGTATTTGTAAGTAAGTCATGTTGACCTCCTGACATCTTATACTCCCAAGTAAATGTGCATAGCACTACAGTCATATAAATGGTTGCTCTCTAGTGCTATAGATATACATGTCTCTGTACATTGCTTGGGCAGCTTAAACTGAGCCACAACTGAGCTGGAGTTGGCTCCATTACCTGTTTTAGTTACCAGGCCATAGCCATGGGACTTGTGACAAATAGCTTTAGGCATTTTTTCTTGGTCAGAGTTTTGGATTCCTTGGTCAGAGTGCGTGGTTTCCAGACCCAGCACCTTTCTGTTTTAGAAATTGGCCATGAGTCATTGATCCTCAAAACTGGAAAGGGTCCATGATTAATTAAGTACTGGGAACATTTTCTTGCCTTCCTGCATCCAAAATGCTCAGGGTGATCTTGAAATGAATAAAATCAGGCCTGCATCCAACAAACACATATTTATGGTGCTGTTCTGCTGCAAATGCCAAATGCATTATTTAAACAACACATTGGTGTCACGTGGGATTTACAGAGTAAACCAAGCAAAAGACAGGTCTCTGCCCCAAAAGGCTTCATATAGGAGCAGAGGGAGACCAAGGGCAGATGTGTGCATATGAAGTCATATATACCGTATTTTTTGTGTATAACACACCCCATGTATAAGACAACCCCTATTTAAGGAAATGGGGGGATATTGCCAAGAGTTGTTGAGTTTTTAGGGGGGAGTTGCCGAAAATCACTCACCCGCAGGACCGCCACTGCCAACCACAGAAGAAACCAATCGGCTGCCCGCTCACCACCACCAGCCGCCAATCACATGACAAATTACCGCTGCTGTCGCAGTCTATCGCCAGCAGGCCTTGCCGCAGCAACAAATCACCCACCCAATTGCTGATGACAATCTCCTGCTCGCAGCTGCCACCAATCACGCATCCCTTCTCTGTACTATCAGTGTATAAGACAACCCCCATTTTTTGCATTGTTTTATAATTTTAAAAATCATCTAATACATGGAAAAATACGGTACTTAAGCTTTGTTTTTGTTTTGAATTAAGACCTAGACAGGAAGCCAATGGTTTGATTTAGCTCATGAACCAGGACAGTCTGGATGACTGTTTGCTGTTTTGTAATCTGTGTACATAACACTGCAAGCTATTGGAAAGTTATCACTCCCAAAGTCATGGTAGACATATGGTTGCTAATTGGCCTGGAACGTTATTAACCAAGACTGAAAAACATGAAACTATAAATTCATGCTTGGTGAAACAAAAACTGCTCTCTACTTGATCCAAAATGTCTGGTACCTAAATAGAATATAAATGCACAGAGGAGCAGTAGCAGTAGCAGGACATTACAGTGTTGCTTGTTTCTAGCTTGCTGTTGCCGTTTAGAGTATGAAAACCGCAAGTGTTTAGTAAGATTCTCTCTCTCCGATATCCCAATTTGAGCCAGGATCTACTGCAAGCAAGATCTGGTCTCCATATGAAAGGACTCTTTTTTTATGCCACTGTAGAGGGGTGGGCCGCTCTATCCAGTCCTCAGAACTCTCTTCAGGTCATGCTCCTTTTCGAGTGACATTCCTCACACCATCCTCAAGTTATTTCCCCTTGCTGGAAGTATGATGATCCTTCTTGCTTGGCTTGAGGGAGAGATCTGTGGGTATAAACCAGAGGTAGTCAACCTTTTTATACCTACCACCCACTAATGCATCTTTCTTGATGGTAAAATTTCCTTACTGCCCACCAGTGCTCGATGGAAGGAGGATTCAGCTTGTGCCATAGAACCCCCTACTGCCCACCTAGAATCCTGAAACGCCCACTAGTGGGTGGTAGGGACCAGGTTGACAACCCTGGTATAAACCATACAAAGGTAATACCTATTTCTCTACCTGGCACCCATTTCTCTACCTGGTTTTGTCTCCAGCCCCACCTACAAATGTCATATGGCTTCTGGAATATTCTACACAAGGGAGTGCAGCCCTTGGGCTGAAAATGGATCTCTGTGCCTGCTGTGAGTGGAGAGCACAGAAAATATAATATCTTGTGCAGTTTCCTGTAGAAACTGGCCATAATGTATCTACTGTTCTGTAAACTTAAGGTCAAACTATATATTTGATTTTAAAACTTTAAATACTACCAGGATTGGGGTGGCAGGGTAGGTTTGTTGTTTGTTTGTTTGTTTGTTTGTTTTCTTTCCTCTTCCAACACTGTGGTCCTGATGAAAGGTCCCTTCCTAGTCTGCATTGAATGGGAATCTGCCATTGGGGTCAGTGCAATGTAGCCTCCCCCTCAAAGCAAATAACAGCTTGAAGAGGTGGCCAGTGGGGCTGCAGCGTGGGAATGAAGTGATTAAGAAAGAACCACCACCATCAACTGTGGTCAATATAATGACTACTATTTACAATTAAATAATAATAAACCAGGATCAGACTATTAATTTGGCATCATGAATAGATTGGCACGTAATCTAGCACAGACGCAAACCCTATTCAGATGTTCATGTTCTGTGTTAAATCAACACACGTGTGGCAGAAGAGTGGGGGGAAGTCCTCTAATTCTGCTCCTCTGCTGCAATTCCTGTTAATCTCCATGAGCAGGAGGGTGACCGTCTGGAGGAGAGCCTGCCTGTTGTCTCCCTGTGTGCTATAGGGGAACCCTGAAAAATCAAGATTCTGTGTTTCACAGGTAGCCTCCACAAGTAGACTTCCTGCTGCATATGGTAAGTATCCAACATGTGGGTAGTGGATGGGGGCCAAGAGGTGCTGGAGTGAGAACCCTCACTTTTCTCCCTTGCATGTTGATTTACAATTCAGAAGACTAACACCCAAATAGAGCTACTACAACCTTCTTCCTTCCCAAGCATCCAATCCAGTAGTCCTCTTGTGCTCTTG
Source organism: Podarcis tiliguerta (assembly GCF_965153285.1). Taxonomy (NCBI): domain Eukaryota; kingdom Metazoa; phylum Chordata; class Lepidosauria; order Squamata; family Lacertidae; genus Podarcis; species Podarcis tiliguerta. Next base: position 33,238,039 of record NC_139540.1, on the reverse strand, counting down.
GCTCAGACGTGCCGGCCACAGCAAGCTCTGCTGCCAACAACAGTTGGCTCCCAAGTTAGTGCTTTATTGAGCAAGCCTTCATTCTTGTAGGTTTGCATACAAGCTTTCAAACCTCTCATACCAGAAGCTGTTGATTCTTATACACGCATGAGAATTTTATCAAGTCTAGCAGTTCTAAGCAGTACTAAATTATCAAGAAAAATAAGTCCCTAGGATTGCTACGCTGTGTCTGTTTCATTTTTGTTTTTGATTAAATATTACGCTGTGTCTGCTGTAGTTGTTGCAATCACTTGTGAATGATGGGTTTGTGTTCCACGGAAATGTCAATCCAGTGGGTGTGTTTAGGTTTGTAACCGTAATATTGTTATATGTGATTTATTGGAGACAATATTGAACATTATGAAGAACACGGAATAGTTTACTGTTTAGCCAACCGTGGAGGGAAGCAAATGGCAAATGAGTCAAAGTGCACAATAAGGCTTTTTTTATGCCAGGCATTCATTTGTTTCATTCACACATGTGGGAGAGTGTAGAAGGCACTTAGTTAGGCTATCTATACATCATACATTTAAAGTACAAGACTTCTCCCAAAACACCCGGAGAACTGTAGTTTACCCTTTACAAAACTGCCATTCCTAGCACCCTGAGCAAATTACATTCCCAAGATTCTTTGGGAGAAGTAATGTGTTTTTTTAAGGCCAAATGTATGGCCTTATGAGCTGACCTTGGCTGACTTCAGCTTGTCCATATATTGGTATGACATCTGCACAGCTTCCTTTAAGAAACAGGTGCTTCTGAATTCCAGAAATGTAGAATAGCCTTTTGATGAAGACACTGTGTGAATGCTGCAAAAATCTTTCATGTGCAAACAGCATCAAGTCTTTCATGTGCAAACAGCATCAAGTCTACAATAAATTGGGGAAGAACCCAAAGAGAGAAGGAGAGAAAGCATTTAAGTTGACAGTCTTGCAGTCGCTACAAAAATACCAGGGCAAAAGTGAAATGCCCAAGTCATAAATTGCTGATACTTAATTTTGCTGTGTTCTTGACGTGCGGCTTGAAATAGCTAAAATTGGGAATATTTCAAGTCTTAAGATTGTTTTTAGCATATTTTTGCAAATGGGAATAGTCAGTATTTTAAACTATTAAATACTATTTTAAAAATAGACCAGGGGAAAGGAATGTGCTAGCTAATGAGTGTGTAGACTTTGTCTTCCCTGCAAAGTGACTCAAATCCACATGATGATACTTACTTTATATTTGCATGAAAGTTTCTCCAGTTAGCTGTGAAGATGTGCAAAGTTGCACATAGCAGCACTTCATATGAACTTAGGCAGGGTCTTGTTTGTTTTTACTGCAATTAGAACAGCAATTTTTTCTGTCCTTTCACCGTAGTCCTAAGTAAAGTTAGATGCACTTGCAACGCAGTGAAAAAGCTGCAGAGATTGCTAATAGCATTGCCAGTTCTTTATTTAAAAAAACATTAAAATGTCTACAGTGTATTAAAATGTGCTAAAATATATCCCTTTGTGACAAACAATCCTGTCCTCAGAGCAATCCCATTGGTCTTATCCCTCTAGTACTGGCTAGTTGGGATATTGTTGGGTACATTCTTAAAGTGCTCAACACTTAATTTTTGAGGGCCACAGTGAAAATGAAGATAGGGTGAAGCCATATCTCTTAAAGGCCTACCTTTTGTCAGTTGAGGTTGGTCCATTAGGTTTAATGGGGCACTGCCCCTAACAACTTCAGTATGTCCCCACCTACCTGTCTTGCAACCAGTCCAAACAATTAAACCCCTGTGTTGCAAACAATTATCAGTAATATCCAAGGCAACACGTTGACCAAGTACAACAGTGCGATGACAATATAAACTCTTTATATAATCTATAAATCTCTGAAAATCACAAAATATACACTCTTGATGGATTCTCTTGAAAACATAGAACCAAATAAACATCAGTCTTATAAGTCTCTGAAAGTCTTTGTAGACTATGCAAGTCTCTGAAAGAAGCAATGGGTCAGATTCTTATCTGGTGAAAACAAGCCATAAATCTTTGTTTTATAACGTCCAATGCTGCCGAAGTGGTCCGCAAACAGACATAGTGAACAGTGATTCTGGATATACCACTGTTCCGTATCCTTCAGCACAGCAGAACGATACAGAAATGCTTCATAAACACATCTATATCGTTAATGGAATTGTATTGGTCCCCACTGGGCGCCAGCCACTGTTGCCTTTGGTCATAAGCACAACTCCGTCCAGTTTCCTATTTGGGCTCTATAGCTTGGCACATTGGTGGTCAGCTGGTATTCCTTCAGGGGAAGGGGTTGCAGTTATGGTCCAGGAGCTCTTAGTGGATTTTGCCTAATGAGCGCATCCACCAGTGTGACTGAGACTGTTTCCTTTCCAAAACCCAACTTGAAGCCAGATTGAAATAAAAAGCATCATCCAAACTACCTGGAATTCAGAATCTACCACATTCCAGCAGCTCGCCCAAAACTGTAAGGTTAAAAACTGTTTCCCTGGTTTTTGTTTCTGTTTGCATTTGGGTTCTAAAATGCCTAAATGAATTTCATATTAAATATATAGTTAATTACAGCCCACATTCACCCCATTAGTTCAATGGAAATAATTTAGCGGCATATTTAAATAATTGTGCAGGGCTCCATAAGGATCACATCTGGATATTTACATCAAAAGATAATATGTTATTCATAATAGCATATACAGAATACATATAAGAAGATCAAATGGATTCTCTTCCCATAAAATTCTTTCTCAGCCATCTACAATGAGAAGATACTTGTGAAATGCTCATTAAACATTTGATGCTTAACACGGGAGGAAAGTTTTGCATTATGAATTCCCATGACACAGAATCATGAAACCACTATATTTTATATATTTTTAAAATAATTTTATTGATATACTAAGCTTGATATTTGATTGAACATATGTCTATAATTCAGAGAATAATCACTCCTGTATGGTTATCAATTGGATACAGAATTTGTCCCTTCCTGTTCAGAAGCAGAGTTGTGATATCATAGGGATCTTTCACATCTTACAGAATTTCTGCCCACAAGGCATTTCTGTATAGGAATTAACATGCTGCCTACAAGTAGACCAATCACTATCCAATCCTCAATTTAAGATGCATCCTTAGGGTCAATTTATACAATTAAACAATTTTTAAAAATTATTATTATTTTCATAATTTATGTTCCAACTTTCAACAAGATTGATCTTTAAAAATAAATAAATAAATTATAAGACAGAAGTTTAGAAAGTAGATGTATTTTTAGTTTGTTTTAGTATTTTAGCTTTCGTATGTTTGAAAGTATGGTTGTGATTTTTTATTTTATTGTATTGGTTTATTTTATTTTTTTGTAAACTGCTTTGAAGGTCCCCCCCCCCAATCAAGTGGTGTATATATTTTATGGGGGGGGGGGAATAAAACACAACACACTGTTAAAACTGTTGGCTGTTTGAACAGCTCTCCACTGTCACTGCACACTCTCTATATTACACCTGAAATGCCTAGCAGAAGACAATGCTCTTCAGCTGGTGCCAAAAAATAGATAAACTCAGCACTAGCTGTTCCTTTGTCTGCGCATATGCTAGCTGGTTTGACTATTCCCAAATCACTATGCAAACATGTGCAAATAGCTCTGGTGGCGAAACAAATCCAAATTTTGGTGTCATCAGAGTTCTGGTCACCTGTAAAGAATGGGGAAAATCACTCAGATGATCATCAGGAATGGGAAAGGCGTGAAATTATGGGTTGTCATGTCATGTGCATAGCAGTATGCTGCTGGTGACTTCTGGAGTCTTATGTGAAAATTATGTGAAAAATAACTTTAGCATACACCCAGAAGAAACTGTGGCAGCCTCTGTGAGTTTAAGAATTCCTCTCAAAGTGAGCCAGTCTTTCCCTGAACAGATGGGACAAATGTTAAAACATCTAAATTCCATATCGTATCCACATCCTTCCTTCCAAAATTAAAAGTTTGATAATTGAAAGATGATTGCTTCATTTTTAAAGGTTTAAAATTACACTAGCAGACACCTCTAATCCTGTCTGATAGAGAACTCTTATATACCCCACTGTGAATCTGACTAACACAATTGGGTCAAGTACCTTCCTGATTTATGTTGTAGCTTTCATTCAAGAAGTCTTGTTCAGGGAATGAAAACTTTGAAGAAGGTAATAGAGATATCAGATCTATTTTTGTTGGTCAGTCTAACCTTGTAAAAAGGTTAAGAACAGGAGTTGGGAAATCTTTTTCTTTAGTTAGCATATTTTGAAATTAAGGAGAATGACGGTATATGAGAAGAAAAACATCAACGGTGAAGACTGCATTTTGATATATAAACAATTTTACCAATAAAACGAGTCTGATATGGAAAGAAATCACTAGATAGCACCAATGTACAGTCATTCAAAAATAGTTCTAGCATCTCACTCACCAGAAAAGTAGATTAGCTTGCTGAGTTAGAGAAAAGATGCTGTGAAGTTACTGTGAAGCCATTTTCTTGTGTGTGAGTGGTGATTTATTCAGATGTTGGGACATGTCACACACGAAGTAACCAGAACAGAGTTCCACCAACACCCACATTGTAACAGTATTCTAAGATGTAGAGAGCTGCAGTCTCACTACTTGTTCATCATCGTGTTCAAATGAAAGGTCATTTCTCTGAAATAACAACCCATGGTGGATTTGTCACCTTAGCTGTTGTCTGAATTTGTAGGATTTTAAGAAAAGCTACATATTCAGCAAATTCACAAGGTAGAATCTTTCCTGAAGTATATGACTTCACTTAAGGGTGGAGACAAGTGTTCTGGTGCCCCTTCACTTCACTTCCTGCAAATAGCTAACTAGAGCACTGAGGGGCAAAGGATTCCAAGTCCGTTTCCTGATGCAGTAGCAATTCTTCAACTACAATCTGACGGGTTACAGCCTCAGATATTCTCTACTGTGTGGTTCTGTTGATTGTGTAGGGCAGCTCTTACACACACACACACACAAAATTTTAAATTTTTTTTTTTGTAAACTGCTTAGAGGGTGTGTGTTTTTATAATCAAGTAGTATATACTTTTTGTAAATAGTAATAATAATAATACTTCAGTCGCATTGCGTAGGCCTTTAGATCTTTAACACCACACCACCACCATATTTATGGGTAAGTTACTACTAAGGCAAATTTAAGCAATATAATTTAGTCCAAAAAGTATACATCAGTTTAGTACTACCCATTGTTACTATTGGAAGAAATTACGAGAATTACGAGAATAGAAATGAAGCGTGAAGAATTTGTGGCTCTCCAAATGCTGTTGAATTGCAACTCCCAACATCATTGGCCACTAGCCATGCTGGCTGGGGCTGATGAGAGTTGGAGTTCAACAACATCTGGAGAACCACTAGCTCCCTACCCTTAACACAAATTTATTCCCAGAATAATGCAGTCTAATGAGGTAAACTCTATATTTATGTTTAAACGAGTTTTTAAAATACTTTGTTTATTTGGAATCTCTTTTATGTAAGGTTGAACCATTGTCCCAGGGTTTTCTTCCATGCAGTCAGATGGCAAGTTGCTTAATCATTTGCACTGGTGTAATTGCTTTCCATTGTGGTGCAATTTCATGTTTTGCAGTGTTGTGCTGTCATAGCAATTTGACCACACATTCCATAACCAGCTTGGGCCATAAGAGAGAAATGTAAATATTCTGCACATTGTCCTTTGGCAATAAAATTGTATGATGTCATTTACTGCTTGACATAATGCAATGCATGTATGGATCCGTTTGTGTTCGTTCACCATATAGTTCCAAAATGAAAAGAACGGTTGGGATCTTGAGCACTGGTTTAGAATTTTAAAAACCATCGAGACAATCAAGTTACTTTCAAGCAAAGGTTTTGAGAAGTGAGGTGAAAATCTTTTTCCCCCTTTTGGAAAACAAGCAACTAAATCATTCGTGCAAAGGTTTATTTATTTCTTTAAAAATGACCTATTTTAACCTAGCTCTGTTTGCTATTTATATTAATTTGCGTCTTTCAATCTGTTTTTAGACACTAGCTAATGAATCTACATGATCCCACTGAGAATTGAGGAGGCTGAAATTTTCATAGCTGTCTGTGATTAATGAAGTGTAGTTGTCAAAATATGTAGGCTAAGGAGGAGCGGTAAGACTTCAGGATGGAGGCACTGGGATAATGAGCAGTTATTGCTGTTCTTTTTCTTTTTCAAAACTGGTGTTAAATATGACTTTTCTGTTTGGCTCCTAATTTTTAGGCAGCAACAGATTCTATAGAAACCACAGAGGTGGCTGCATGTATTGCTTGTGAGCCAAAATGGAAGAAGAATCAGACCTGGAGTGGGATTCTCCATGTAGGGATGACTCCCTGACTATAGGGGGAACATAGGAAACTGCCTCATACCAGAGTCAGACTATTGGTCCACCTAGCTCAGAGGTACAACTCTCATCCCTGGCCATTGGCCATGATGCCTTGGACTGATAGGAGTTGGGAACTGAAAAACATCTGGAGGACAGCATGTTAGCTAACCATGGGCCAAGGAAACAGGCATTGAGAAGGAGAGCGTAAAACTTCTTCTTCTTCCTAGGCCACCATCCATTCAGGCACCGAGCAGACCTGCTTAACTTCAGCAAGGTAGTGGCCTTATGTGCCTTCAGGTGATACTTCAAGCCCAATATAATGAAGGAATCTGGCACACCTCACGTGGTAGGACATTCCATAAGGTGGACACCCTGACAGAAAAAAATCCCTAACCCTGGTTGACACCAGCTTCACCCTCAAGAGGTTATACTGTAAACCTACCTGTGATTGTCAGGTGAAGGACAGTAAAGAAATTTAATTTTTTAATGATGATTGTGGTGGTGGTGTCACGAGAGCTGGAGCAGGACCTCAGATTATAATTGGGGCATGTGGAGAGAAACATATGGAAGACAGTGCTTCTTGATGTACCTAGATCACAAGCTATTAAGAGCTTTACAGGTTAGGTTCCTAAATCCTGAGGTCCCAACCAGGCTATCTAAAACTTATACCAACAGCTTGAACGAAACCCAGAATCTACTTGACAGTCTGTGCAAATCACACAAGACTGGTGTGATGGAACCAAATCGCTGTTAGCTCCTTGGGCGCAGCATCCTATATGGTAACAGTAGTCCTTTCTGGAGGTCACTTACTTGTCTGTTTATGGGGGAAATATCAAATGGGGCAGTCTTCCAGAAAGAACTCGCTGTGAAGGTTTTACCTTATCTCTGAGAGTCAGGGCATATTTACAGGCTGGAAGTGATGTTATTGAAAACAGAATATGCTCTATTTGACATTGTGTTAAATACTATTTTTCAGTTCCTTTCCATAATTTTATATTCTCATTCTGTATTTTTCTGTTGTGAACTGCCCTGGGTTGTTTGGATGAAGGGTGGTTTACAAATTTAATTAAGAATAGTAATAACAGAACCACAATTAATGGATGATCTATTAAGGTCCATGCTTCTGCCTTTACTTCCATACTACTAAAACCTTTACTGTCAAGCACATAATACAATCTTCATAACAAAGCCTGTTCTCTTTGTAGTATTGCTAGTAAGAATTAGCTTTGACTATCCTCTGCATTTTCTTTCTCACCTCCTCAAGTAATATGTAATAATGACTTTGGTTCTTTTTAGATGCCTTTCTTTGGGCATCATAAAAGCACCTTCAATTACACTGTTCCAGCTATCCATTGCAGAGAGGCATTATAGATGAGAAGCATTATTCATCCATTACATCCCCTTTGCAAGAGTATTTATTTGCTATTTAATGAAAAATAGACTTGTATAAAACCTTTTGTTTCCCCGTCTGTTATAGGAGGCTCCAGGGATCAGTAGTGGGCTCTTTGCTGGGAACCAGGCCATGGCAAATGCCCAACTAAGTCATCTGCTGGTGCCAACCCTGGTTCTATACATTTTTGCGTCTTTTGTGTGTTGAATAATGATGAACCAGCACTTTGATGCTCAGAGGGCAAGTCAGGTCTTAAGGGTTGGGGTTTTTTTATGCGCTCATTTGCAGTTGCCATATTGTACATCTGTTAGCTCGGGTCTGAGCCTTCTGTGCTACACAGACTGGCTTTCCATGCATGTTTAAGTAATTAGCAGTTTCAAGACCAAAACCAATCGGCCAATGTTTTGGTTCCAGTGCGCCATGCTTTAATGGTGATCTGTCCTGCTACCAGCTTCAAGCAGGACATTGATCCAGCATGGTAATTGAGAGCTGTGTACTTCCATTAGTAGCAATGTTTGAAATACACGCCTTGCCCTCCTGCTGTTCAAGCATTGAAAATTGTCAATTATATGTGACAGACTGATTATAATTTGTCCTTTTAGTGACATAGTAAAGTGTTTTTCTTTACCATGGGAAAAAGACATTCCAGTACATGAATATAGCATTTTAATCCTCTTTAGCTTTGTTTTGGAAAGTGTCAGTCTCTTTTAACAAGTGTCAATGTGTGGCTTCCATTTTTATATATGCTGTAATTGATATAACTATATCTCACAATTAATATAATGTCAGATAAACATTGTTTAGCAATCCCATAACTGTAATGGGGGTTACAGGATTGCCATAAAAAGTCCACTTAGTCACATTGGTCCATAAGAGAAAAAAAATCCAAGATACATATTGGGGCAACAGCTTTATTAGGCTGACCAAAACACCACAAAATAGCATGCAAGCAATGTGTGGGTTTCCTCCATCTCCATGCTCCATCTTAAGACTTTTACCAGATGCAGACAGAGAGAACCTAAGGAACAGCCTTTTCTCTCTCCACCCTCTCCTCCCACTTTGCCTGGGCTTTATCTCACCACACCCAGTTTTGATTCATTCCCAGGAACCTCCCCTCTGACTTGGCAGGAACTGGGTCTTTTCATTCCCTGCACAGATTCCTTTAAGCTAGGTGTGAGTGTCTACTCTAGGTATAGCCAATGTGGTACCCTCCAGATACTGTCAGACTCCAAATCCCAACGCACCCACCCCAACCACATGCCCAGTGGTCAGGGATGCTGGGAGATGTAATCCAGCAACATCTGGGGAACAGAGGTTCCCTATGTACAAAGCTGCTTCTACCATTAAATGGGGATCCCCTTGCAGGTGTACAATGCTGCCTACTCCAGGCTTGGTGCCCTCTAGATGACATTGGACTACAAATCTAATCAGGCCTAGCCAGCATGGCCAATGCTCAAGGATGATGGGAATTGTAGTCCAAAAACACCTGGTCTATTCTGATAGGGAGCAGCTCTCCAGAATCTTTGGCAGAGTTGCTCTCCCCCCATCAACTGCTTACCTGATAGCTTAGGGCTTTAGATAAATATGCCAAGGACTGAACTGAGCTATGGTTCTCCCCAAATTATTGTTTGTTTGTTTGTTTGTTTTAAAAACAACAACATTAAAACCAACTGCAAGCAAACCCAGATCTTATATATATACAGTGATTTATTTACTTTTGACAGTTGGGAAAGGGCTGTAGCTCATTGGTAAAAAGCACGTGTTTTGCATAGAGATGATCCCAGGCTCAGTCGCTGGCATCTTCAGGTAGGGTTGGGGAAAGCTCCTATCTGAAATCCTGGAGATTTTCCTGTATTGTAGATAGCACTGAGCTAGAAGGACCTATTATCTTAGAATCCTAGAACCACAGAACTGTAGAATTGGGAGAGACCATGAGGGCCATCTAGTCCAGCCCTCTGCACTGCAGGAATCTTTTGCCCAACATGGGGCTCAAACCCACAACCCTAAGCGTCTCATGCTTTTGCTACTTTTCATATCAGACACATGGGTTTTCTGAAAGGAACCATCACTATTCCTAGCTTCCCTCTAGAATCATCCGTTTCCTCTTCCCTTGCACACATTCAGGTGACCCAGTTCCACACCAGCTATTTACAAGTCATCACAAGGTGGTGACATTGGTTGTCTGAATGAACTGAGCAAATGAAATAGGAACCAATCCTCAAATCCAGGGATAACAAACAGCTTCTCGTTTACTTCTTATAGCGAATGCAGGACACCGTACCTATTTTAAGCCTTTTTGATACTTCAAAATACACCTATTCAGAGCCACGTTTTAAAATAGCTGACTAAATTAGCTGCAACATATTTTTCCTGACATCGTAATTGGCTAATAATCTCTTAGTTAATGTCTGTAACCTACAGATGTCTGCACACTAAACTCCAGCAACTGTAGCTAATTATATTTCTTTTAATGAATGCTGAGTCACAGTCAAAACCTCACCAGTGCAAATTGGCCTGCGCAGGAGCAATTTGTTTTATGGGATGAAAATAACCAAGCAGGATATTATCAGTGCAGGGGGCTGATTAGCCTAGTCCCTCAAAGTCATGTTTCCTGGTAATATTTTGGTGAAAGAAACGAAATTATCATTTAGTAGAGAAATTCTCTCCCTCTGCATATTTCATAGAAAGCATTGAACATGGATGTTCTGTGTTGACTGATGAAATGAGCTGAACCAGATTGGGGAAGCGGAGCAGCAGTGCGTAGGTAGAAAAGGCTCCCACATCTTCTAACACTAATTAGCATATTTTTAGCACTCATTTGTAACTGGACATGTGGGAACGTTCTAGCACTAGGTGCATTTCCAGTTCTGAATAAAGCAGTAAAAATAGAAGCTTGGCGCACACATTAGTGCTCTCACATTAATGGAGATATAATATGTACATATATTGTAAAGCTAGTTCAAAATATTTTCAAGTGACTACCGGTAATGATAATTTCTCTTTGAGAGCAGCGGGATTTGCTTGTTTAGTGCACTTTGTAGGGAAAGGACAAAAAGGAGATAACAGTATTCCCTCCCCTTCAATTTCATAGAAAATCAGCAGGAATATTAGGCCACTCTCAAACCTAATAATAACACATATATAAGATACTTCCCAGTAGAATTGTTTAAGAAGTACTTCATAATAAAATGAGACAATGACTCAAGTGTTACTTTGATATTCCTTTGATTATTAGCAGTGCTTATTTTTGCAAGGCATGCAAAAGCTGCAAAGTGGTAAAATAATATGGATGAATGGAGAAAGAATCTTCCTGTTTTATGATCACACAAGCAGCTGGGTTAAAGTGAAAGAGAAATGGACACCTTCTGGTGTAGTAATGTGGCACATCGTTCAGCTCACAGATCTTATTTGTAGTCATGAAGATCTACAAAAAAGGGAAGCCATCTTTCTTAGTTAAGTCAAGATTAGCATGGAGTAATAGGCTTGTTATCTGCTTGCTCTGCCTTCATGACACCTGCAGTGCGTTTCAAGGTTGTGATGTTCCCTCTGAGCTCCTGCAAGAAAGATCTGGAAGAAGGATCTGTAAAAGTATGCAAGAAATAAAACTTGCCAAGGAAATGGTACAGGGTGACAGTTATGGTTTTCTTTGATATCTTTTGGATGGCTAGATCCTTTTCTTTTCCTTTTCCTTTGGATGACCTTGTTTAGCACCCATTAATTAGCATTTGTTAGCGAGGTTACAGAGAACCAGGCAGAGGGCCTTCTCGGTAGTGGTGCCTGCCCTCCCATCAGATGTCAAAGAGATAAATAACCATACGACATTCCATAGACACCTGAAGGCACCCCTGTATTGGGAACTTTTTAATGTGTGATGTTCTGTAGTGTCTTTGTATATTTTGTTGAAAGCTGCCCAGGGTAGCTGGAGCTATCCAGTCAGATGGGCAAGGTGCAAAAATAAATTAGTAGTAGTAGTAGTAGTAGTAGTAGTAGTAGTAAAGACTTCCTGGGTCCCCTCTTTGTGTGAGTTGGGGGAGTTAGCTATTGCAGCACATCATTAATAAGGAACTAATCTCTGTGGATGGTTTCTTTTACCTGGTGTACCCAGTGCTTTTTTTTTTAGACAGGGTGTGATTGATGGGTGGAAGTGTCATTGCCAAAACTGTGGGAGTGTCTTCAGAGTTCCTGTGCTGGTGTTCCTTTCTACAGTTGTTTTGTTGCCTTCTGTTTTGTTGATGGGAGTTAACTGGAATGCTCGATTAATAAACAAAAGTATGCAACATCTGAAATCACTCAGGGACATGCTCAGTAGAAATTACCTCTTCAGCCAGCTACTGCTTATAAGGTAATAGCAAAATTAAGAGCACACCATCATTTGGCAATTAACTTTAATTTTCTTTTCCCTAAAGGGGTTACAAATAGTTTTTCCTGCATAAAAAGTTTCATCTAATAGCATTTCCCAGAACTATTGGCTCATTTCCTGCCCAATCAAGAAAGCTATGGTGAAGAACATTCTCCAGACTTAGGCTACTTTTTAAAAAATGACCCTATGAATGACACTGCTCCAGCCATTACTTCTACTCTTGGAGAATCCCACTTCACCAACATCATATGCCTCTACCTAGTGTGTATTCATTGATTCAATATATTTATATACCACTTAATATGACAATCCTTAAGAAGATTGCAAAGTAAAAAAAAATACAATATATATAAAATGATGAAATTGAGAAACTACCAAGATTAAACGAAGCTACAGTGTAATGCTATGCAACAAAGCACCACAGTTCTAAAAAAGGAAAAACATAGCAGCAAATTTTGAAACATTTTAATAAAGTCAGCCTTCCCCTTGCCAAAGCACATCCTGAGTTGCTGGTAATGAGGTTATTCTGACTTCCAGCAGATGGGATTGCACAGTGTCCTTTGGTGTAGAAAGATGGCTGGGCTAATGCCATGAGCACCTATTCACCAACAAATTTGTTTTGCGTTTCTTTCCTAGCTCCCAAGCCTGTTTATTCCATTTTGAAAGTCCTGCTGTTCTCAAATGTATTTTTCCTTTTAAAAAATGCTGCTGCCATTGGGGCCAAGGTGGGCTGGCAGGTGGCTACTGCGAGATGCTGGACTAGATGAGCGATTGACCTGATCCAGCAGGTTCTTATTATTTTCTTAGGTTGCATGGAAGCAAAACATTGATAAAGGTAAAGGTAAAGGTAAAGGTACCCCTGACCGTTAGGTCCAGTCGTGGACGACTCTGGGGTTGCGCGCTCGTCTCGCTCTATAGGCCAAGGGAGCCGGTGTTTGTCTGCAGACATGTGGCCAGCATGACTAAGCCGCTTCTGGCGAACCAGAGCAGTGCACGGATATGCTGTTTACCTTCCTGCCGGAGCGGTACCTATTTATCTACTTCCACTTGATGTGTTTCGGACTGCTAGGTGGGCAGGAGCTGGGACCGAACAATGGGAGCTCACTCCGTCATGGGGATTCGAACCGCTGACCTTCTGATCGGCAAGCCCAAGAGGCTCTGTGGTTTAGACTACAGTGCCACCTGCGTCCCTCTAAAATACTGATAGCTGGAATCAAACAATACTATTTGAGGAGGATCTAATGGACAGCACCAGAGGCAGCACTTTGTGAAATAATTATAAAAGAGCTGCTTGTGTTCCCCCAAGAGTTTTATACCCAAAATGTATTTTCACTAATTTAATTAAACTGTTTCCTAAGGTCCCTCTCCTCTCCATTTTTGTGGGGCTGACCTCCATTTTTCTTCTTCTTCCAGTGATTGATAAAACTAAACAGCCTTACTTTGAAATAAGCAAATAGCTGTGCAGTTTTAACCTCAAGACTAGCCTTGTGGGCTACTCAGCTATGCAAAGTTCTATGTAAATTAGCATTATTTTAGAGGCAGGGATGATTTTTTAAAAATTTATAGTACTGCAGATTGTAAATGTCAATATGTAAATCTGGGTTTTCTGCCGCACACTGAAGTTCTATGGGTGTAGTTTCATTTTATCTAGATAATGAACTCATCTATAGTGAGTGTTCTGTCCTCATAATCACTTCCAAGTAGGATATTTAACTCCATTTAAGTCCCATTTCATTTATTGAAGTGGGACGCTGGTGACGCTGTGGTCTAAACCACTGAGCCTAGGGCTTGCCGATTGGAAGGTTGGCAGTTCAAATTCCCGTGACAGAGTGAGCTCCCATTGCTCGGTCCCTGCTCCTGCCCACCTAGCAGTTCGAAAGCACGTCAAAGTGCAAGTAGATAAATAGGTACCACTCCTGTGGGAAGGTAAACAGCGTTTCTGTGCGCTGCTCTGGTTTTGCCAGAAGCGGCTTAGTCATGCTGGCCACAAGACCTGGAAAAACTGTCTGTGGACAAACGCCGGCTCCCTCGGCCAGTAAAGTGAGATGAGCGCTGCAACCCCAGAATCATTCACGACTGGACGTAACTGTCAGGGGTCCTTTACCTTTTACCTTTTTAAGTCCCGTTTCATTTATTGAGGCAATGGTTGCTCACAAGGGGAAGTAACATCCTCTGAGAGACAGCACTGTCCTCCTCAGAACAGGGATGTTGTATAGCAGGGTCAAGGTTGGGGAGGTCTCCAGGTTAGCACAGTGGTGGACCTGAAGGAGACGTTGACCTGTGGGGCTGCTGCCACCAACGCACAGCTCCCCCAACTTTCACTGCTGCCTCACCCCTCTAGTGCTGAGAGGATGTTGCTGTCTCCACCACCTCAAGATACCCTGCTGTGTAAAGTAGTGTGATGCAGTGGCTTGAACTCTTACTCCCTATTGCAGCTGGGCCGTTCGACTTCCAAAATGTTTGGAAACCAAAGCACAGCTTCTGATTGGCTGCAGGGATCTCCTGCAGCCAATCAGAAGTGGCGGAAGCCTTATCGGACGTTCGGGTTCCAAAAGAACGTTCTCAAACCAGAACAATCACTTCTGGGTTTGCGACATTCAGGAACCAAAACGTCCAAGTTCCAGGGCGTCCAGGATCCAGGGTATGATTTTATATGCATGTTATAAGTAATTACAGGGCCCAGGAGGCTCTCTGCATAGTGCTACTTTCCCAGTGTGGCTGTAGAGTATTGCATCACAGTGCTGCAGCATCCTCCCGGCTGAATGGGTGAAATGGAATGCAGAAATCATACGGTTGTCCTTATGTGAAAAGGCTTCATGTTTGCCTTTGCCAGCCAGGGTGTTAAAAGAAATGAGATGGTTACGTTTGTTTATTATGGTATGAAGGGTTTGTGGCCAGCAGATCAAGGAGAAAGAGTTATTTCCCCTTTTCACAAGAATGTCTGCCAATAATTTCAGCCATTCTATTGCTTTCTCATACAAACTGTTTGGCACTGATGAGGGATGATTCTATGCATTTTTAACTCACAAGAATATAAGGATAGGTTTGGTCACTCCACCATTGAGCAGCTTGTTTTTAACTTTTTGGATTTTAAATTGTTAATTTTTTATTCTTCTGCCCTTCTGGTTTTCTTGTGATTGAGAGCGAAAGATGATGGCAACTAACTTTGCAAGCTGCTAGTTTAAGTGGGAGCCGCCTCCTGGGCGTGAGGCACCGGCCAGGTGAGCCGGAAGAAGCAGGGGCTCCTGCCCCTGCGTGGGCGGGGCTCCCGTCCACAACCACTCCCCTCTCTTCTGGGAGGAGAGTCTTTACCAGAATTTTTTCAAAGAATCTGGGGACACTTTTTTTTTTTTTGAAAAGAGAGTAAAAAGTTATTTTTTAAAAAATCATTTTTTTAAAAAAAATTAAGAAGTAATATCTTCTCTTCTGGGTCTCCTCTGTTGTGTGGCCTTCCTCTGGGCCCTGGCCTGATCTCTTGGAGTGCTATCTGTCATGGAGTTGGCTTGGGTCAGGCCTGGGCTTGGCCACGTGTCCTTGCCCTCCCAGTGCTCTCCTATCTCTTTTCCTTAGCGGCAGCGGCGGCGGCAGCGGCGCAGCAAGATCGGGGCTCCCCTCTTTTTTCTCCTTCCTCTTTCTCTCACTTCCTTCTCCTTCTCCTTTCCTCCTCCTCCCTGCGTTGGCTACAGGGCTTTTACTGGCCCTGGAGCACCGCTGGGCAGTCGGTCTGGTGGCCGGGCACTCTCGCTCCCGATTCAATTTGGGTCATGGGGGGGTCAGCGGTTCCCCCAGTTGATGCGCCAGGAGTCCCCAGTTCCCCCTTGCAGCAGCAGTGGCAGTCTCAGCAGCCCAGAGCCAGCCTGGTAGTGCAGTTGGCTCTGGCTGGCTTCAGGAGCTGCTTGCTGCCGTGGCACCCGCCATTTTGCCTTGCCGGAAGTCCCCATATGATGTGTCTTGTGCTGTTGAACCAATCACACAACATTCGTTCCCTACTAATAAATCTACAACACTTAAAATATAAATCCAGGGACATTAAATGAAATCTGGAGACATTCTGGGGACAAATTTTGTCCAGGGCCAGATTTGTAAATCCGGGGACTGTCCCCAGGAAACGGGGTCATCTGGTAACCATATGCTAGTTTAAACAGCAAATGAATATGTGGAGGAGGCATTGGATCATTCATGCTGACCTCATAACTGTTACATTCCAGGTCAAGAGGATCTGTGAAGGTTACAGATCATGGATAGGGGAACCTACAAGAGTTGCCCATATATATGTGCAAATGACGCCTTAAAGATGTGGAATTCAGACAAGTAAGAAGACACCAAAATCTCCCTCTTACATGATCCACATCCCATGTCCATGAATTCTCCCATTTCACTTATTTGTACTCTTGGGGCGCCTCCAGACTGTTGTCATTTTGTGGCTGGGATTCAAGCAAAAACTAGCAAATTGAGGTTGCACCCAGGGGCGAAGGAAGGCCAACCAGCACCCAGTGCAGGGTGTTGGGGGCTGGACAAACTGCCCAGCAGCAAATGCGCATGCACTGCACATACGACACATGCGTGGTGCCGCTACATATGAGGCACGCGCATGTGCCGTACGTAGCGGCACCGCACATGCACTGCTGGCGGTTTGCCGGTGCCGCTACTTGAGCACCATACGGCTGCAGTGGCAGCAGAGGGATGCTTCACACACCACCACAGCGCAATGGTAGCAGCTCGCGCTGCCATGCTGGTCTCCCACAGGGTGTCTTCTTGTCACCCCCCTCAGAGATGGCACCCGCCCCTTCCTGCGCCACTGGTTGCACCATTAAAGTTAATTTGGCGCTCTTTGCCTCCCAATCCTCCTCTCTGCAGTAAGAAAAGGGATACAAAAATGCACTAGAAAGTGTTGGATAACACTTCACTGACACAGTGTCACACAAGCTCACTGCAAACAAATTGGAATGAATTCTCATTAAATAGATGCTGTTGTATATAACCTTCCCACAAACTTTGTGCAAACAAATTTTCAGTGGACCTGTTGTCTCAAAGTGACCTCTTATCTGCTCAAGTCAAGAACTAAAAAAGTAAAGAAGCAGTGATGTCCTGTTTCAGTCCCCTTCACTGCATGTACTTACCAACGCAGAAGGAGCTTGAAAAGTTTCTACATCTCCCTCCATGACTGATTATATTATTGTTTTATTTCTGTTGGCTTTGGCTCTGTTTGTTTGCCTAGCTGGCAGGATGGTCATTGAAAGCACTGCTGCATGAGCACATGGAGTTATTTTTTCTGGCTGGGGTGAACATTTTTTGGCTTTTTAAAAAATTGGCACTTGGTCACTTGGCAGTTTCTAAACTGGGGTGGGCAGTAGTGCAGCTATGGAGGGATAATATCTCTAGGCCCTTTAATAACTCAGTGTTAATTATTGAAAGACCATTGCTATCTTAGTTGTGCCCTTTTCCCTTAAATTCAAAGTCACCAGCATGTGATTAAATTAAAATATAGCAATACGGAATGGTTAATGCCTGCTTATCTTAATCACTGCATTAGCGTGAAGTGGGTATTGTCCTGTGGGCCCCACCCCTACAATATATATGTTCCTGGGGGTGGTAGGGACAGGATTGCTTTGGGGATTGACCATTTTGCATTAGTCTCTTTCTCCCAAGTTTGTCTGTATACACTTAAGTCCCACCCTCACATATCATATCAGTGATGATCTGATCCATTGAAATACTGTGCACAGATATATTCTGTACCCTAATAAAATGAAATGTTACCAACAACACTTGAATAGGCTTCTCTTTCCAGTTACTACTTCTGGAAAGAAATGCTACCATTTTCATCACAAGCAAAACAGTAAATAATGAATTTCAAGTACAGGTTATTATTGTATGATTAATCTAAAATGATATTCTCCCTCTCTCACCCCCTGCTCACCCCCAAGCAAGCCATATCTTCAAAAGTACCAGAGCAAGACAGCAAACTTGCTGTAATTTATTTAAATAAATGCACCCAGATTTCCAGTTATATTTCTCTACTATTGCTATCACAGAAAGCACATCAGCATTTAAGAGCTTTGTAATGTTCAAAGAATGTGCATGTTAATCCTCAACTAACGGACTTGCTGTGGACCTCAGCAGCTGTTTGAAATGTCTGCAGAGCATTTTAGCAAACTGGAACCCTTTCATACTCAATGAAGTCTTCAACAAATGTACCCCTGAGATGTTTCATCTTCCTCTCTGGCTGTTTCCATGTACAGTGTTATCTTGGGTACCAGACGCTTCAGGTTACAGACTCTGCTAACCCAAAAATAGTACCTCAGGTTAAGAACTTTGCTTCAGGATGAGAACAGAAATCACGCAGCAGCAGTGCAGCGGCGGCGGGAGGCCCCATTAACTAAAGTGGTGCTTCAGGTTAAGAACAGTTTCAGGTTAAGAATGGACCTCCGGAACGAATTAAGTTATTAACCAGAGGTACCACTGTACACAGAGAAGGTGCAGATGTTGTATCCATGTGTATATTGGATAGGCAGGCCAGAGGCGGATTTAGGGGCGCGTGACTGGTTCATTCACACTGGGGGCAGAGCAGAGCCTTGGGGATGCCATAACCATTAGAATGGAGTGCGAAAGGCAGGGGGTGCTGAATTTTTGCACTACACAGAGTGCCACTGAAATTTGAGGCCCCAAGGTCCACCACTGGGGAGGCTACTTATTACCAGAAATATGATACAGGTTCGTATACAATTTGTAAATGCTAACATAGTTGCAAATTTAGACATAATTGCTATACTTAAAACATAAATATACATATTACACATCTCACTGTCATGGGGAGGAAGACAGTGGGCAAGTGACCTGCATGCCTGCCCAGCCTGGGGTCTTCTTAGGTGCTACATGTTAGTGGGCAACTTCAAGACGTCTGCTGCCTCTTCTTATACTTCTTTGCCTTCAGATTGGATTAGGGTTTGGCAACCCTTCAAATAGAGTGCTGTCCTCTGTGCAGGAGCACATAAGGCCACTCTAAATACTGTAAAAATCTTGCAGCCATGTTAATAAAGTAACTGAAATTAGGATATTGCCGATAGCATTTATTAACCACTTTTCAAGTAACCATAAGTCATAATTGGGGGGGGGGGGGATAAGGGCCTATTTGTTCAAAGACTAGATAATTAGAGTGTGGGTTATGGCAAATATGACTGATTTAATTAAAGCCAGAGCAGGCAGACAACTGTATGACCATTTTGTAGAAAGTGGACTGTGTTTATAACATACTGGTATAATAAAGTGCAGGAAAATGTAATTTCACATATTTTATTGGGTATGCATTCCTGTGTGTACTACAAGTTTCCATTGTTATACTGTACTCCCTTTTTGTTCCTTTACTATTGCTCTCTCTGATTCATATTGTGTATTTATGTGCATATATATATATTTATATATATGGAAATTAAGATGCAGAAGTAGATGGTTTGCAGATTGCAGTGCAGGTTGCAAATTCAATCTCAGTTTATAAATATGCCTGGAAGTTATGGCCAAGAAGCATGTGAATAGATGTGCGTTTGGTGAGAGAGAGACACTCTGCATATGCTTAGATGCATTATTTTTTCCAGTCAACTAACTGGCCAGATTAAACGTTCATAATGAAACATTTGTCTAAGTGGCTTAATACAAACTGAAAGCATAGAGAATGCAGAATGAGCTGTGTAATGTTTTGCATACAGCTATATAGCATCAGAGGCTTAGGAGTGATCTGGGCTCTTGATGGATCCCTAAGAAGATCAGTTCACCACATGAACATTCAATCTGGGATGGTTGAAAATGTCAGATTTCATACAAATCAGGCTATGGTTGCTTTATTTTCCACGTGTTGCAGAAGAAGGAAGGTACAATGATTACCATACTTCATGTTCAAAGCTTCATGCAGTACTCATGTATTCCTTTGGCTCTTAGAAGATTCATAATGGACACTGTTTGGAGAAAGAAAAAGAAAGGACTACATTTGCAATCCTATACACACTTGCCAGGGAGTAAACCCCTTTAACTTCTGAGTAAAGATGCATAGAATTATACTGTGTCTAGACCTCATCATTGTTCCTCTACATATCTCTGTACCTTTGTGTGTCAGTGCCCAGTTGAGTCATATCTGATTCTTAATAACCCTTTTAACTTTAAACACATATATCATTATTTTTTGCTGGGGGGTGGGGAGGTGTAAGGCTCAGAGGAATTTGTAGGGTGCATACGCAGCCCTTTTATGATTTGGAATAGCATAACACTTTTGTACAGTATTATTGCAATCATCCGTGGTTTCATTTGATTGCTGCATTATTGCACAAATATTGAAACACATTGCCCCTATCCTTCTCTTAGAAAGACTATAAAGTAAGACATCTGTAGTTCATTTCTCATAGAGATATTTCTTTAGGAAAAATGTTGTGGCAAAGCTATAAAACTGGCTGCGCTTATTTATAAATTCTGCTCTGTCATATTTGTACCTCAGCAGAAGTTGGCTTAGTATGGTGCAACAGATCCTCTTACCCATCATAAACTCACTCCACAAGAAAACTTCTCTTACTAGGAAGTGTCTAGTTATCTACATTTTTATGCCCGTTTTTTGTTCCAAAACCTCTTGGAAAAAGTAAAGTCAGTAATTCCACTGGAGTCTTTCCAAGCCTACTGCTCTCTAATTACGGCTAGCAATTATTAAGGGCCTTTTATCCATTTTATAGCAGGTAGAACAGGCAAAGAGGGAAAAACTACCTTCTTCTTTAAGCAGGAACCCAATATGGTCTCCATATGAAAAAGGTTCTAATTTGGAACACATACTATATTTTGGAGTGCTAAGTATTGTGCGCTTAAAGGGTAGATTACTGGATTATTAGTATCGAGCTTTAGTGCCAGACAGGAAACTTAAGAAGTGAGTGGAAGCATCCCTGAAAGAAGCATATTTCCTCACACACAATCCTTTCATCGTGGAAAACTGGTATTTCCAGCACTGATGCAGATACTGGGTTGATCCCCTTTTGTGATATAGAGTGCAAAGACAATGCAGTGATTAGTTTACTGTGTACTATGGCATTTCTCACTGTGTACTGCAGAATTTAGGAATGCCCATTGAAACTCTTCATTTAGATTAAGGCTGGCCAGCCCGTGGCCTTCTAGAATCTATTGGAGAACAACCCCCACCATCCCTGACTATTGGCCATGCCTGCTGAGGAGCTGATTGGAGTTGGAATGCAACAGCATCTGGAGGGTCATAGTTTAGTGCCCCCTTAGATGTTCCTTATGTTTGTAAGGAGTGGGTGGTGCTGTGGTCTAAGCCACTGAGCCTCTTGGGCTTGCCAATTGGAAGGTTGGCGGTTTGAATCTGTGTGACAAGGTGAGCTCCTGCTGCTCTGTCCTAGCTTCTGCCAACCTAGCCGTTCGAAAGCATACCAGTGCAAGTTGATAAATAGGTACCACTGTGGCAAGAAGGTAAATGGCATTTCTGTGGGCTCTGGCTTCCATCACGGTGTCCTGTTGTGCCAGAAGCAGTTTAGTCATGCTGGCTACATGTCCCAGAAAACGGACTGCGGACAAACGCCGGCTCCTCAGCCTGAAGCAAGATAAGTGCCACAACCCATGGTTGCCTTTGACTGGACTTTACAGTCCTGGGGTCATTTATCTTTACCTTTTACCCATGTTTGTACCACATATTAATTAGGAACAGGCAACTTGTTATGCTACTCAGTTAAGGTGAAGTGTCACAGGAGAACTCATATGTTTCTTGGGCATCATCTTACACAAAGGATTTGGAATCTAAATCCAAATTTGCTTAGTTTCCCATTTCTGTTCCACTCTTTAATACAGAAGGATCCCCTACAAAAAAATACCTACTGAAACTATATCTGCTACAGAGATGGACGAACCACTTCCTGTTGGCAGTGTTGCATCACTTCCTTCTTTGTAGGTTCATAATGTCCAACAGTGCTTTCCCACTCATTATCTTGCAGATTAGTTTTGGCAGCTGAGATGTGCCATTGTCTTGCTTGACAAATATCTCCCTGCAGTCTCTCTGTTGGGGTCTGTTGTGCTAAATGCTATGAATTAAATACTCTACTCCTTCATAGCAATCCTAACCATGTTACTTAAAACTAGCACTGTTTTCAATGGCATTTTCTGTTACGTTTGCTTAGAATTGCAGACTTCATTCCTCTGATCTTAATAGGACTAACTTGGCTTAATCCCAGCTGATACAGTTAAAATGAATTGTGGATCATGTTGTCTGTGAGGTATCCATGGTTCATAAACCCTGTGTTAAATATTTACCCCAGAATATCCAGCTAGTTTCTCTTAGAAAGTATAGAACTTCTTTAACTTGGAATAACAAATGCATACCATGTTGACAATTTCCTCTGAGGAGAAGCTAGAAAGTAGTCAAGTTGGTTTTCTTTTGTTTGAATGTGTTGCCTATGGGCTGCCTTAGCACCTCATAAATCCCCTAATTGTATAGGATGATTTGGCAGCATATGATATTTTCTGCTAGAACACAGTGAAAAGACAATCATGCTGGCATTGAAAACATGGCATTAAGAGATTTATAGGAAGCAAGCCTACTACTGGCAGAAACCCAATGCTTCCTTAGTACTAATAAATTAAAACTCAGCATTGTTTCTGGTAGCAGGGAAATGGCATTAGGTGTGTGTGCCTGTCTGTTTCATTTATTCTTTGTGCCCTTTCAGTAAGATCCGGAATGACACAACTCGACTCCAAGTGAGAATTAACACTTGACAAGAAGTCAAGGTCTCTAGCCTGTCAGAGGAATTCAATATAGTGTTAAGCAGATTGTACCATCAGTGCAAGCATTTCTGTGAGGGGTTTAGAGAGGGCAAGCCCTGTTGAGCTAGCAGAAGCCCTCTTGGTTCCAAGGAGCTGAGTACTTCCAACATTGTCTTGCCAGTCCAGTGACACTAGGCAGGATGCCAATGAGCAAAGGACAAGTGCCCCTCCTCAACCTATAGTGTTGACCCTTTAGGACTCTCTACTGCTCACTGTGGTCTAAACCACAGAGCCTAGGGCTTGCCGATCAAAAGGTCGTGGTTCGAATCCCCTCAACGGGGTGAGCTCCCGTTCCTCGGTCCCTGCTCCTGCCAACCTAGCAATGCGAAAGCACGTCAAGTGCAAGTAGATAAATAGGTACCACTCCAGCGGGAAGGTAAACGGCATTTCCGTGCGCTGCTCTGGTTCGCCAGAAGCAGCTTAGTCATGCTGGCCACATGACCTGGAAGCTGTCTGCGGACAAAATGCCAGCTCCCTCGGCCAGTAAAGTGAGATGAGCGCCCCAACCCCAGAGTTGTCTGTGACTGGACTTAACAGTCAGGGGTCCCTTTACCTTTTTCTGCTCCAACAAAGGAGGCAGGGAGGTGGACTGGAGGCAAGGGCCTAAAAGCCCTCTGTTCGCCTTCAGCCCTCATTGGAGTAAGTCCAGTGTCTTCCACCTTTGGGGGCCTGGAGGCACATTTGGAAGGCTGAGAAGCTGTTTTGTGCACCACAAAATACTTTCAAAGAAGAAAAACTGGCAAAGCTTAGAATTCCTTCCAAAAAAACAAAGACAGGTGAATTGCCTACAAACACACCCCATAGCAGATAATGCAGACAGAAATGGAGGCAACAACTCTAAAAAAATACACAACTCCCTCCAAAAACCCTGAGAGGGGCAGATGGCCTTGGAGGGCAACAAAGGAGTTTCTGATGGTACTGTGGTGCCCATGGCCACTGTGTTGAGATCCCAGGAGTAAGTTGTGATTCTTGCTGTGCCAAGTCCCTTGCCTTGCCCTGGGGCCCCTCCTTGGCATGTAAACCTCATGGCTTTCTACCAATTTTCCATATGGTCAGAGATTATTTCATACCAGGGAATGACTGGCTGTAAAAGTGAGCTGTGCCTTTAGAGGAACTGTTGTTAGTTTGAGTGAAGCTAAATTTGTTGGGAGCAAGGATGTCACAAGACGCAAACCGAAAGCTTCTTATAAACCAGACATTTAGGAAGAAGCAGTTCAATGATCTGTCAATATTGGGGAGCTCGTGTACAGAGAAAGAGGGGAGCAAATGCTTTGTCAGTCATTTTCTACACCCACATATTGCATTTTAATAATCTGGAACAAGTCAATGCTAGTAGGAAACTGAGAGTAATTATCAGCGTAAATTGTAGCTTCAAACTTCCATATCAGAAGTTAAGGTGGAAATTATAGGTGTCTTAAGAAGGTAAGGCACTCAGAGCAAATGGCAGAGAGCTGGTTTTCTTACAGGAACAGATTTTTGGCAAAATGTGCAGCCTTAAATTATATGGTTCCTAAGATTCTTTTGATCTCCTGAGATGTAGAATCCTATAAAATGAAAATTGAAAGCCAGATAAAGAAGCTTGTTTTCTTGGTTTAAGAGAGTAAATTATTTGGGGTGGATACCAGAGAGGCAGGGAAGGGCAGGTTAGAAAATGCAGTTCATTTTTGTTCAATGCATATACAAACAAAGAGTTAGGGCATGTGTAGTGGTGGGGAAATGGTAGAGATCACTTCTTGATCTTGCAGCTAAGACTAAGTGGAAATGCTAGATAGCAGCATGTGGTTTAAGGGAGAGATTCCATTGTGGCCATTAGGGTTACAAGCCTCTAGAATTGCTTTGAATTCTTAAGCCTCTCTCACTCCTTGTGACTAACTCCAAAGCATTCATTTTGCAAATGGACTGGCATTCCCAATGAACTGTCGCTGTCTGTCTGTCTCCTCTTCTGCAATGTTTGCAGCAGGGTAATGTGCTTAACTTTGATCTCATTTCTTATAACTTACTATATGTAAATTAATGTAGGAGAAGAAGCTGAGCCTATCTTTAAAACACTGATATCTTGCAGTTCCTTTCCACTGCTGGATTATATTTCTTGAGATAATGGACACCAGTCATCTGAAAGTATATAAATGATAAACGATTGGTCCAGAGTTTGCCTGGATATTTGAAAGTTTGCAGTCACTGGTCCTTGAAGCCAACATGCATGAGGTGGTGATTTGCTGAGCATGACTTCATATTTCTCTTGGCTTGGTTCTCTGTTCAAATTCTCTGCTTACCATGTCCAAACTCTGTTTCGGGGGCCTAATCCGGCCTGCCGGTCGGTTTAATCCGGGCCATGTGGCAGTTTATTTCCTGGGGTAAAATCCTAAAAAAAAAAACTTTTAAAAGGTCAACAACTTTGGTTGGCCCTTTGGTCGGCCCTCACAGCCCTTCACTTCATCAAATCTGGCCCTCCTTGAAAAAAGTTTGGACACCACTACTCTAGGGCAACCTCAGGCAAAGGGGTTAAGACTCTCCCTAGGCCAGGTCACCTCTAAAAACTACAACTCCTCTCCCTAGGTCACATTTTTGACCAGCCCTGCTCTACACCCTGACAGTTAAGTCCAGTTGCAAACAACGCTGAGGTTGCGGCACTCATCTTGCTTTACTGGCCGAGGGAGCCGACGTTTGTCCACAGACAGTTTTTCCGGGTCATGTGGCCAGCATGACTAAGCTGCTTCATGCAAAACCAGAGCAGCGTACGGAAACGCCGTTTACCTTCCTGCCAGAACGGTACCTATTTATCTACTTGCACTTTGACGTGCTTTCAAACTGCTAGGTTGGCAGGAGCTGGGACTGAGCAACGGGAGCTCACCCTGTCACAGGGATTTGAACTGCGACCTTCCGATCGGCAAGCCCTAGGCTCTGTCGTTTAGACCACAGCGCCACCCGTGTCCCGGTAAGAATTTAATGTAGCGCTACTAATAATATCGTTCCATCAGTGAAAGTATTTCTGCTTGCCCAGCAGAATGATCTCCCCTCTCCTCCCCCTGTGCACTGTTCTGGGAATAGATTTGGACCCTCCAGAGTGGATTTGGGGGAGGTGTGAGGGCACATTGGGGGAAGAGAGGAGGAAAGGCGCATTGTGCCAATGGAAGTCCTTACTCTGTCTTCTGTGAGTGGAATGTATCTGTGGAATCCAGCTTCTAGGTCATGCAGCCAGCATGACTAAGCCGCTTCTGGTGGACCAGAGAAGCACATGGAAATGCCATTTACCCTCCCGTCGGAGCGGTACCTATTTATCTACTTGCACTTTGTCATGCTTTCAAACTGCTAGGTTGGCAGGAGCAGGGACTGAGCAATGGGAGCTTACCCCGTTGCGGGGATTCGAACTGCCAACCTTCTGATCGGCAAGTCCTAGGCTCTGTCCTAGGCCCACAGCGCTACTCACCGAGGTAGAACCCTTCCCCAAATGCCGTTACCTGTCTGCTGTTTAGGGTGCTTGTTTCTCTCTAGCCCAGAATCTACTCGTTTCCCATTTATTCTCTTTGACATTAGATCCTGCCTCCTGTTTTCCTGACTGCTTCTCTCTTTGTGTTCTGAATCCTTTCACATTATGCAAACTCTTTTCTCAGTGCAACTCATCATGCTGACTTTGAGAAGTGTGTTTGAAGTAAGGCAATGACTATTTTGAATTCCTGTCGCTATTGTAAACTAAAATAACAGCCCTTGACTTTTGAGCTTAACTTGCAGCCTTCTGCCTGCCACATCAATAGCATAAAGTAAAAGATAGGGAAAGGGGAAATATTTTTATGTAAATATGGGAAAGGATGTTAATTATGTATTGAATGTGTTGGTAATGATCTCAGTGCAACAAAAGGCTGCGACTCCTTCCCTCTAATGACTGTTTTCCTCTTAACTGGCTGAAATAATGTCAGCCCTGGTGGGAATTTGTAACTTAAAATGCATGTATATCACCACAATTGCCATAAATATGAACTTCTTAACATACTGACTCCATGGTGTCTAGATTTTTTCAATTAAATTGTTCATTTTCATTTTTTACAGTCCTAACTACAACTCATAAACATTTCATTTGTTATTAAGAGGTTTGTTTCCTACTGAGTGCAAAAGTGGGAGATCTTTTACTGTTGTCAAGTCTCAGTACCCAGCAGTTTGTTCCGTTTGAAATAAGAATAACTGGAAAGCATGGAAAACTTGAAACCTTGGTTTTTTACATATAGCAATAAGACTCCTAGGACCTGTTTCAATTATCCCAGTGCACTAGCAGAAGTCAGCAGAAGGATTCCTGCTAGCAAAACAGGACTTTCCTATTTCTCTTCCCCTCTAGTGTGTCTCCCCAGAACTACTCTAAAACAGGGGTAGGCAACCTACGGCCCCGGGGGGTAGGATGCGGCTCAATCGCCTTCTAAATGTGGCCCACGGACGGTCCGTGAATCAGCGTGTTTTTACATGAGTAAAATGTGTCCTTTTATTTAAAATGCATCTCTGGGTTATTTGTGGGGCATAGGAATTTGTTCTTTTTTTCCTCCCCCCCCCCAAAAAAAAATAGTCCGGCCCACCACATGGTCTGAGTGACTGTGGACCAACCCATGGCTGGAAAAGGTTGCTGACCCCTGCTCTAAAGGGTCAGGGGAAAGCCCAGAATAGTACACAGGTGGAGGAGATTCCCCC
The DNA here is from genome assembly GCF_965153285.1 of Podarcis tiliguerta. Classification (NCBI taxonomy): domain Eukaryota; kingdom Metazoa; phylum Chordata; class Lepidosauria; order Squamata; family Lacertidae; genus Podarcis; species Podarcis tiliguerta. The sequence continues at coordinate 33,210,417 of NC_139540.1, read as the reverse complement.
AAAATAGTGACACCTTGGTAGTAGTCCCAGAATATTTGGCAAAATTAGCAATTTCAAAGCCCACAAATAGCGCAGAGAATTTTGAGAGGCCCGTTTTGCCCATCAATGTTGAACAGATAGACCATTCACACTGAGATAGGAATTTGTGTGGGCACCTCTCACAAACCTCAGGAGTTTCGCAAGTCTGTGCTTATAACATTTACTTTTTTCTAGGTAGCTTTTCTTGTGTTTTCATATTTGATTTACAGCTTTAAAAGAATAGACCTTAACAAAATAAAAGCTCCTGTTTATTCAAAGCTTAATGCACAGTAAGTCGTCCCCCAAGTGTAATATCCAAGTGTGATATCTACTTCGTTGGCCAGTTTTTTCTAATGTTTTTAGTTACATTTGCCTTTAAACTTTGGGAATATATGTTGGAAAATTTAGAACCACCAAGGACATGATCCACCGTTAAGCAATCTTAAATGCAGTTGATCTCAACCGAGAGTTAAATATGTGTCTAAGTCTCTTCCTTTGAAATCAACTGGGCTTTAAAGTGCACAATTTTTGTTAGATCATGTCTTATCTATTCCTAACTCTAAGAGATTACGTATGTCGAAACTTATAGAAATAGTCAATGTACACATTTCAAGGTTTCCTTTCTGTTAGATAAATAATCTGTTTCTCTCTAAAATTGCCTGTCTTAAATGAGATGTTACAACCAGTAAAAATTTATGACATTTCCAGATGGGTGTTAATGTTTCCTTGCTTTATAGATTTGTGAATACACACATTTAATTTGTGCACATTCAGACTTGCGCCTTTGGCAAAATAATTCAAAAAAATTAAAAGGTGGCAGGCACCTGGGGAAAAAAGACTTTGGCAATCCAACTTGCCATTGTATCCAATGTGTTTGACGCGATTTTGGCTTTAGGAGAGATTCACCCCAAACATAAGCCGCCTGTGTGTTTATTCATTTTATTGCTGGTGTTTCAATGTAAGATAAATATGCTTTTTATTACAACTGTAGCAAAGTATGGCATGGTTTGAATTTTATAGCTATAAATCAGTTTTCTGTGTTATCCAGAAATAAGCCCCACTGAATTAAATGTAGCTCACTCCTAGTTAAATCTGTATGGGATTGTAGCCTTACAATTGTAAACCTTGTTTGTTTGGTAATTCTGGATTCCATTATAAAGAATTATATGTAGCACAAAACACACTGGGCCTTTTGGGAGCGTGTCTGCTTATATTAAAGTGTGTGTGTGTGTTTGTGTGTGTGTGTGTGTGATCATGCACTTATTTACAGGCCTACTTCAGATATAACAGTTGTGGACCAATGAATTATGGTTTGTAGCACCAGAAACAAGCCATGTCCGAATATGCTCCTTCTTCCCTGTCCCTTCTCTCTCACTTCTATTTCATCCCCAAATTCAGTCCTTTCTGATTTGTAGCTTCCTATGGCTATGGAAACTGTGGCTTAAGTGCTCCGTACAAATCCAAGATAAAACAAATTACAGTATTGATAAATGTACATTGATACCAATGGAGGCTTCCCTTAAAATAAAAGTTTTGAAGATATGGTTTTTGTCAAGAGGGCCATGACAGAGAAAGAGAGTTCAATTCTCCCTCCCGTGGTCCTGAGGCTGTTCAGGCTTCTGCATACCTGCAATTTACTAGTGGCAAGTGTGGGATGCAAGATTCACCCTTGATTTGTATATGTGTTTTTAAAACATTCCAGTCTGTTCATGAGTTGCTTTGCATTCTGTCTACTTCCCTTTGTGATTCAGGTGGTTCAGTACTGTTCTATGTGAAACAAAGCTACGTTTCTCCATTCACTCTTATGGGGAAACTAAAAATGGCTATAGCCCTCCCCCTTTTGGCAGGAACAGATGAAATCTGTAACCACTACAGGATTTGATTTCTAAGCAGAGCAGCGGGTGCTTAAAAAAATAAAAGTTAAGTGAAGTTTTTTTCTTAAAAAAATTTCAGTGGTACCTCGGGTTAAGTACTTAATTCGTTCCTGAGGGCCGTACTTAACCTGAAACTGTTCTTAACCTGAAGCACCACTTTAGCTAATGGAGCCTCCTGCTGCTGCCGCGCCACCGGAGCACAATTTCTGTTCTCATCCTGAAGCAAAGTTCTTAACCCAAGGTAATATTTCTGGGTTAGCGGAGTCTGTAACCTGAAGCATATGTAAGCTGAGGTACCACTGTATCTGCCACTACTTTAACAAGAAAAAGATCACCCAGAGCTCTTTAGTGTTCACAGGTGTAGTTGAGACAGCCTCACTTCTTCAAAAGTCCATGGACCAAGAGGAAAGAAGCACAGAGAAGCATATAGCATATCACAGCTATAAAGTGTACAGGAAAGTAGAGGGGACAGAAAAACAGTGACGTAAGACTACGTGGGGACACTAACCCATTTTAGAACACTTTGCTGATATTGTGGTTCAGTTCAGGAAGAGATAAAATCTTCCCTCGTTATTTGGTCCCAGCACAAAGCACACCCCCTACTAATTTACATAACAAAAATGTGCACATTAATCGTATTCACACAATGTTCTGTATAGGTTGGCCCTAAAAAAGATTTAAGAATGGGCTCTAGTATATAGAACAGGGATGGAAAGAATGTAGCTCTCTATATGTTGTTGAACTCCAACTCCCATCAGCCTCAATTGATCAGGGGCGAACCAGGATGGAGGGACTTTTAGTCCAAAAACAACATGTCAAGGGCCACACAGATTCCACATCCCTGCTATGGAGTCTGGGCACAATGCAAACTAAATAAATATTTTACAGCCTGGTTTAGCATTTGCACCTCTGCAGCTCCTCATTGTTTCACATTTGTGTTCTGCTGAAAGGCTTACCACTAACGAACCTTAAGGGAAGGTTAGAGTCCACAGGATCTAAACATGCTTGTGAAGCCAATCTATTGGAATGTTGGGAAATGATGGAAGGTGGTGTTGAGAGATAGATCACTCACCAGCCTTGGGTAATTGTCATGATGTTTCTGAGGCGGAAGTGCAGTGAAGGATAAGCAAACAATGTGTTTAAATGAGATGGTGCAGCACAGCTTGTAAACATATATAAAAGAACATGAGACAACGTATTTTATTCTTAGGACTGTTTTTAGGAAACGGAACTTAATTTTACTTCACGTAGAATATAAGTTTTCTGACAAAAGGAAGAGCCATGTAGAATCAGATGCACAAATGGCATAATTTTTATCAGAAATATATGAGAACTTTTAAAAAGCAGAATTGAATTTTATTTTCCTTTCACCAATTAGTAAAAAAATAGCAATCAGAAACTTTCTCTGCCTATTAATCCCTCTTTTTTACCAAGAGAGATTCTAATATTATAATGACTTTAGAATGTGTGTGACTTAGATTACTTGGTTGCCTTTCTGTAGTGTTTTGAACCACACAAAACACAGCTCTCATATTTAAGAAATGTAGTTCTAAAATTCTGCTACGTATATGTGTTTAGAAGTCTTGTTCATTGGACAGTGAAGAGAGAAAATGCACATCTAATACAGTAAATAACAGCCTCATTTGGAATTTGAGAACTAAAATAGTGTATTTTCCTTTGGAATATTTGGTTTGTACAGTTCAAGCATATCTCTGTTTTGCAATTTGTCTAAGCCATGCTGCAAATAAAAACAAATAATTGTCACGGCCTCATATAAGATCTAGAAGACAAGATGTGTCAAAAGAAATAATACTTCCTCGTCAATTCCTATCTCCATAGAAACTTCTCAGCTTTGTTTGGTCTACTGTCTATACAGATTAGGTAACTAAGTTTGTTTGATAATAGACACTTAAGCTTGAAGCTCACATTGTCCCTTAACAGTGAAATTCTTATTATAAAATGTTAGTGAATGCTGGTATTTTAGGACTGCTACTATTTTCAGATTTTTGCTACTGCTGTTCCAAGTTAAATGCTCGTATGAAGCAATACAGTTTTGGCAGCTAGAGTGCTCACAACTTTCTGAAGATGCTTTTTGTTCGCTGGTGCAGCACCATTCAAGGACCACTGCACACTGCCAGTTTTACAATTAGTGTCATTTTAAGAAGATGGATAGTCACATGAAGAAGGCTAAGCAAGAAGCAAATGTTTATTTTTGTATTCATGCCTTTCAGCTGCCTATGCCGCAAAATGCAGGAAGAAAAATAGTTTAAGTTATGTCTTTTCTAGAACAATTGTTCCCGTTTGCAAAAAAAATATGAAAATGTACAAGAATGCATGGTGGATTTTGAAATACTGTGATGCTAAGCAGATTTAACACTGGTTGAATGCATTTCTTACAGCACTTGTTTTACTACCTTTTCCCCCAACCACAAATGTTAAAGACATTTCCTTTTTTTCTTTAAGTGAATTTTAAAGATGCCCAGCATAAAATTCTCTGGACCCATTTGCCTGTAACTTGGCCAGCTTTATCCACTCCAAGCGGGCTACTACAAGGCCTGCAAATATCATTCACTTCTATCAAAAAGAAAAGGTTGTTTTGAGCTGGATTCACCTAAGTGGTTGCATTAGTGTGAGCCAGTGTGATGAGTTCTGCTAGTGCAGGCACCCCCAAACTTGGCCCTCCGGCTGTTTTGGGACTACAACTCCCATCATCCCTAGCTAACAGGGCCAGTGGTCAGGGATGATGGGAATTGTAGTCCCAAAACAGCTGGAGGGACGAGTTTGGGGGTGCCTGCGCTAGTGCAACAGAGCTTTCCCCTCTCTCCCCAAATAGGCTCTAGGGAATTGGGAGGGCCCCTCCCCCAGAACAGCATGTGGAGGGAGGGGAGATTATTCAGTCTGGCAAGCAAAAATCCTTGTGCTGGTGGAACAATGGTTCTGTTTTATTTAATTCCCAAAAGTGGATAGGGAGGGGAAATAATGCAGACTTGGGTGGACCTGAGCCAGCTCAGACTGCCTGCAAATCACCTCAGATCAACGTGGCCTTTTTTCAAAAGTGTGTCGGACTGACGTGGGGTCCGAACCAGTGCCTACTCCTAAGAGATACAAGGATACATTTTATAGGTTGGGAGAAAACCATGCAGATTTGTTCCTAATCCATTTTACACCACGAAACAGCAATATTTGTAACAATTTTTGAAAACCTCCAAAGCTTATTCAGATGGAAACTCTTTAACCTGGCAAACAAAGTCCAATGTAGACGTAACTTTTTCCATTGAAGTTTTCACCTCCAGTTTGGCCACCCGGCTCTATTTTTTAAAAAATGCAGTATGAATCACCCATCTATGGGGGAGCATAGCCAAGTCCAGGGAGGTTGTGTCAAAAGGGGAAGCGTTCGTTGTCATTTCATTCTCTATGATTAATTTGTTCCAGTTGCAACAGGAAGTATCTATAACACTTGGCAACCAGTGTTTAGATTGGCAACACAAAAGTACTATAGTGTGTATTTGCTTCATTTAAAATGCCCTTTGGAAAGTCATCCTGTAATTTCATAAACCCAAGGGAGTTACCAATTTTAAATAGTTTACTTTGAAATTTTCTATGGTAATGCAAGGGAGAAAAGAGTTTGTAATCGAGCCAAACTTTTACATTGTGTTCTGGCTTTTTTTTAAAAAAAAAAAAAAACATATTTCTGAAAATGTAAATAGATGAATCATCCTTCATGTTTGGATAATAAGTACATCCAACAGGTGTATAAACTTTATATGTAATGCATCAGCTGCAATCACTGTTACAACTTTCAGCATGAAGCTGCTTTTCAGCCATCCCAGCATTCAATTTAAATATACTTTGAATACAATTATAGTCCACAGTTTGGAGAACAGTCAATCATGTCTTTAAAAGTTGTACAAAGAGGCTTCTGCTAGTGGTCAGAAAAGTGTCCCTCTTGAATTTCTTAGCGTTGTATTCCATTTCAGTTGGGCAGCAAACTACCACTGAAATTGTCACCTCTTTCTATATGATTGGGGAAATTCCACATCTATACACTTGGAACTCCCACTGGCTTATCTAGTATGGCCCTGGGTATAACAAAATCTTCACTGAGAAAGAGCCGTAAGACAAATATGCTGATCTCCCCTGAAGTCAGGACTTAAGAACATAAGAAGAACCTACTGGATCAGGCCAATGGCCTACCTAGTCCAGTATCCCATTCCCCCAGTGGCCAAACAGCTGCCTGTGCGACACAAGCAAGTGCAGCACTTGATAATGTCCATACAGCACTTAATCTGGGGAACCGGGTTCGCATCTCTGCTCCTCCACAAGCAGCTGCTCGGTGACCTTGGGCCAGTCACACTTCTTTGAAGTCTCTCAGCCCCACTCACCTCACAGAGTGTTTGTTGTGGGGGAGGAAGGGAAAGGAGAATGTTAGCCGCTTTGAGACTCCTTGGGGTAGTGATAAAGCAGGATATCAAATCCAAACTCCTCCTCTTCTTCTTGACACCCATGTTCATGCTTTCTGTATGTGAGAGCTTCATGCAGTCTCACTTGTACACTTTCTTCATTTCTTTGCTAATTCCTTTGTTCTTATCTACATCAAGCATGGCGAATGCTTTCCCATTGCACCATCTTCCCTGTTGCATTTCCTGCATTCGCCACAGCATTCCCTTTCACCCTTGGCAAAAAAGCACTCTCCCAAAGACAGGTCTCTTTATGGTTCTGTGATTCCCCTGTTCTCGTCTCTCCCCAGTTGACTGCAGCCAGCACATGGCCATTAGCACCCTACCAATTCCAAGTACAGGATAAAAATCTTAATCAGGTGCAGTTCGCTTTGCCCAGCATAAGCCCTGCTAGCCTAGAAGAAATCAAAATGTTAAAGCATCAGGGAAATGGAACGATCTTCCTATGGATCTGAAAAGGTAAGGGGGCTTGGTCCTGGTATAGTGATCTTCTGCTACCCAGTGAGGCACAGAGAGAGAATCTGAGGAAGAAGCCCACCATGTAATCCAAATGCAGCATTACCCTGCAAAATAATTTATGTGTAACAAAATCCCTTTTCATTTACAGCATTATTAGTTAAAAAAAAATTGGACAAAACTTACAAACTTTGTTCATGGGAATGTTAATGGGATTGATTTCCTCTGGGTAGATTCCTCTCTTTGGCAGGTGGAGAGCTATGCAACTTGACATTTCCGTGGCTTGATTATGATTCATGTGCTTTGTTTGATGTTTCCCCTTTTGGTTTGGATGTGATTTTTAAAGTTTTCCAAAGTATTTCTTACCACACCTCTACCGTGCCAAGAAAGTTTCTTTCCTTATTGAGGGACCTCATGTCAAAAGAGCATCCAGTTTTATTAATTTGATGGTTTAAGATGTCTTTTATTTCTTGATGGGTTGCATTGCTCAGGACTCATTTGAGCGAGGAGAGGGGCTGTGTCATGTTACTTTTCTCCTACTTGAATTTTGTTGCCCACTACTATTACAAACAAACAAAATTGAACCGAATTTTAGACTCCTTTATAACGAGGACTCCCTTTATTATACATGCCCATAAAGCGTGTTCTCCTTCAGGGAGAGCACGTGTTGCGGTGGGGTCTACTGAGCCACCCCTCTGTTACCAGGCAAGGTCTCTAAAGATGGCCTGGGGCAGTGATTGGTTCACTGGGTTGCTGGGGTAAAAGTTATGTTGCAATTTTGGTGGGAGGGGTAAAAAGGTTTAAATACTCTGCACGCAGCCTTGTACTTTCTCTTTTGCTGCGTGCAACGGATCACCCGCCCACCCGCCCTAGAGTAAGGGGTTGTTGCGTTGACCTTGCTATGCCTGTCATGGGGGTCGTCTGCCTTTGAGCAGGGGCCTGGTAGGAATTTTTCCACCTGGCAAATTGGCTGGCTGGGTGGTTTTTGCCTACTGCGTAGCAAATCGTCACAACTTGTAAGGTTGTGGTTAGGCATTGGTTATAAATCTGGTGGAGGAGGGGTAAGGATGGGCTGTGCCTGCCCCTCCATGGTTGCTGCGGAAAGGGAATTCCGTTAAAGGAATCCTGGGGCTTGCCATCTTTTCGTCCAATCCCTGGAATGGGACTAGGGCCGGCAAGCCTTCGGGGAGCAGGCGGATGAGAATTGAGGGTCTGTGACTCAGCTCCAATGCCTCCCCGACTTGCTTTCCCCCGCACAGTCTTTCGGTGGTGCCCGGAAGTCAGTTCTGTCCCCAGGCGGGGGGACAGATAGTCTTAACCAATGCCTAAACAACCACTCACGGTTTGTATTTGAATAAAGTTGTGGCCAAAATCATGCCAAAAATCTTAAACAAAAATTACGTGTCTGTTGTGAGTTATTTGGGGGGTGGATTGGGGACCTCGACACGCAAAAGCCAAGAGAAGATATAGCTCCAACCACAGAACAGAAGGACAGTGTTCTCTGGTCTCAGGACACTATGCTCTGGCTGGTTGGATGTTGACTGGACAGAGGTGTCCCTCCACGCTGTCTGACAGCTTCCATTAACCTCCGGCTTGCCACTGTGCAGAGTGATGCCAGTGTCACTCTACTGACACAGAGCTCCTCTTCCACCTGGTGAAGAAGTGAACAGGCAGAAGTGTCACTGGCAAGATTCCCCAGATTCAATAGTCAGTAAAGTTAAAGGGACCCCTGACCATTAGGTCCAGTCATGGCAGACTCTGGGGTTGCGGCGCTCATCTCGCTTTATTGGCCAAGGGAGCCAGCGTACAGCAGTGCACGGAACGCCATTTTTCTTCCTGCCGGAGCGGTACCTATTTATCTACTTGCACTTCGTGCTTTCAAACTGCTAGGTTGGCAGGAGCAGAGACCAAGCAACGGGAGCTCACCCCGTCGCGGGGATTTGAACCGCCGACCTTCTGATCGGCAAGCCCTAGGCACTGTGGTTTAACCCACAGTGCCACCCACATCCCTTTCAATAGTCAGTAGAAGCCCCCAAATGGAGCTTTCCAGGAAGAAGTGGGGTAGTTCAGGGCTGAGCTGAACTGGTCAAGAATCCATTGAATCCCAGCCTGAATCCTTTTTTTAATGAAATTTTATTAAGACTTTTCATAACACAATAAAAATAAGAAACTAATCTAAACAAAGCAAAACAAAAAACAAAAAAGAGAAAGAAGAATGCAAAGTCCTCTCTCGCATGTATAACTAAACTTTTATCCCAGACAGAAAAAGGTGTATGCACCCACAGTCACCATATTGTAAGTAAAACAGTATATTAAAAATGGAGGAATATAAATCTGTCATTTACTGAGTCAGACAGCTAGTCTATCTACCTTGGCACCTTTGACAGGCAGCAGTTCTCCAGGGGCCCAGTCAGGGGTCTTCCCCAGTCCTGCTACCTGAGAGCCTTTAAATGGAGATGTCAGGATTGAAGCTGTGATTCTAAGCATGCGTTGCAAATGCTAAACCACTAACTTTAGTGGGTTTGAATAGCCTGGGTTCAGATGTGGGGGCGGGGGAGAGTTATTCTGCCCTGGAAGCTTGTAAAAAGATTCTTAGATAACAATCAGTCTCAGGAACTGAAATGTGGTGATTCTGAGCATGTAACACGTAAGCTAATCACACTTACAAAAACTTGTCAAATTTTTGAAAAAAGGATGCCTCTGTTCCACAATGTGAATGAACAGCCTTAAGTAAATATTGCACTACAAGTTTCCTTTCAAACAGCTCTCTGCCTCTCTGGAGCCTTATCTGATCAAGTGGCATTAAATCGTTCTTCATGGTACCATAAATGTAATAAGTGCATTGTGTTTGCCTCTCACGTTTAGCTAATGAATCTAGCCATGGATATACTGAAACAACATTTGATAAAAATGTTAAGTGATGCCTATTTTTATTGGACTGAAGTAACATTTAACCATCAGTAATATAGATGATAAACTTGCAGCACTGGCTAACTTGAAATCACATGGGACCAGATGTGTGCCAATGGAAATAGTTTTATTAAATGCACCTGATTTTCAGCTACCTTTCAGTGCTCCCATTTAACACATTTAATGAGAACCAGTTTTAGCAGGGTTTTTTTTCTGTTTTGGAATTCAGCAAGCTACACATCTGAGGAGGTAGACCTCTTCATACATAAAGCCTTGAGGAAAACTCTCCATTTGAAGAATGCCATTAATGTAAACAAATATACTAATATATGAAGCTTCTGTTCTAACATTATTTTCACACTCTTTGGAGGAAACCTGAAGCAGAAGCTATCAAAGCTTCCTTGAGACCTTTTAAAATGGAGGCAGTGTGGTGTGCATTTAAAAGAGCTCGGGCTGTTGACTACTACAAGGACCCTAGAATTACCAAAGGAAGAATGGTACCTAGCAGTGACAATTCTTCCCTTAACATCTGCAGCCATTGAAATAGCTACTTGGTCCTGGAGGCAGGGGAGCAGCCCTATTATCAGCATGTTGCAGTGTCCTCTTTCAGCTGCCATTTCACTGAAGTGCCAGGTGCAAAAAAAGAAGAAGGGGGAGGGAGATGCCTTTTAAAGGAGACTAAAGCGAAGAGAGTAAAGCTCACAGTGATTGCAAACTGGTAATTGCTCACTATGCGTTTCCTCATTAGAAGCAACTGGCTGTTTCAAGAATGCTTTTCTCGTTCTTTATTGCCTCAAGTGACTGTGGCCAAAGTTGGGGGTGGGGAAATGCTTTTCTGCTTTATACCTTTGAACCCTTTCTCCAAACCCTGGCCTTGCAGCATGCAACTTATTTCTAGTGTGTGTGTGATTAAAAGCAAGTAACTGTCTGAGCTATGGAAACTATCACTCTCCATATATTAACTGTAGTTGTTGGAGACGTTCGCATTCTTTTTATGAGCTTCCTGGATTTCTTCATGTCCTTATTTGGGGAAGGGAGAGATTGAATTCTGGATCATTCTGGTAACCACTGTGGATTTGATTTCTACTTTTGAATATACAGGGAGAAACTGGGGTGGCATAGTTGGCAGAGCCTGTCGATGAAGTTAATGTTGCTGCTGTTTTTGTGTAGGATCAAATAGTAGAGCTTCTTCTATTAGTAAAGCGGTTGTCCTGCATGTGAACACACTGGAAACAAAACCATTAAAAATATACAGGGGGAAAGTATGGATTCAGATAATGGATTTATAAGTCCTTGCAACCTTCATTTACTGAAATACTTTTCAGGCCCACCTATATTTTGAAATGTTTTTCAGGCACTGTACTCAGTACATTACAAGGGGCATTGATTGTGCACATTTTGCAGTAAAACTAGATGATGTCTAACCATGGCCCAGCTCAGGTGTAACACTAAACTGTGGTTTAATGTCACGAGAACAAGCCATGGTTGAAGCTTTTGTGCTTGAGTGGGGAGCAAATTGGTACAGTAGTTTCCACTTCCAGTTTTGAATAAGCTGCAGTTCCCATTACATGTGAAGTTGGGAAAAGGTTTCTTCAGAAATCATAGTCTGGTTTTGGTTAATTTGAACTGCAAGTAGAATAAACTATTGTTTTCCAGCTTTACATGTAGTAAGTTGTTTGTTCAAGAGAGAGAGTGGAAGTTTCCAATCTCCTCTCTGCTTATGCTAAGGAGAAAGTGAAGGCAAGGTACTGTAAGTCAAGCTAAGGCTAGTTGTGACTGTCATAACACTAACTTATAATTTAGCATTACATCTGAGCCAGACAATTATAATGAAATAGCAATGTACATTAATTCAAGATTATAGTTGAATGTGATTTACATTACAAATCTCATACTGCAGTCAGGCTTCCTGCCCATATGCCAATGGAACCTTTAATTTATGTTTACTTAATGTTAATTTTAATGAAAGACAATGGGTTGTATCAGATACAGCCCAGTGGTAATTCTTGAAATGCAATCTTAATCAGACTAAACCTATGTAACATACATTAATAAATTACACCTTATTGGTATTGTGTAAAGGGTGATATCAAACTGTTTGAATGATAGTATTTGCAAATTGTATCTTTAAAACACCAATAAAAATTGTAGTAGTAAAAAATCCACAATTTTTGACAATGGAATAGCAAATTGTTTTTATACAAAATGATGAAGAGCTGGCTTTAGGAACAGCACAAATAAGAATCAAAGCATTTTAGCATTGGGGCATCTAGTCCAACCCCTGCAATTCAGGAATCCTGCCCAAAGCTGTCCTTGGGTGGGCTTGAACCACCAACCTTTGGTTAACAGCCAGTGGTACTGACTCATTGTGCCACTTGAGGGAATTAACATGAGTCAATGTTAATATTAGTCAAGATTCATCAACAAAATACTCCTAATAAATAAATCTTGGAAATATAAATTCCACAAAATTGGTTCCAACTATTGGAGAAGAAATAGTACAAGTGTCTGAACTATAACACAGAACCGTCTATGAAAGCAAAACAAAATCTAGAACAATCGAATATAATTGAGGAAATCATTCATGCAGATTCCAATGATAGTAAAGCATATGCATATTTTTGGGTGCACCAAGGGAGATGGAAAACATTTTGTTTATCTATAATACATATTATCTGTACAAGAAGTGAAATGTATTGCTGAAATTTCAAATAGAAGTAAAAGGAGGAAGAACTGTACACAATAAATTTCTTATTTTCTCTTATGAGATGCAAAAACATACTGATGGTATCTGACTAAATCATATTCTTAATAGACAGACTGAAATCAGTGGGCTTCAATTAGTCAAGACTAACTCGAGTCTTTTTATTTCAGTGTATCTGCTTTGTGTATGACTTAAGTAGATAACACCTGATGAGTTGAATCCAATGGTTGCAAGAGAGGAAAGCAACCTGTGCAACTGATCTTTCCCTTCCTCTCACACAAGGTTCCTCCACTAAATTTTGGACAATTCAGCCATCTCTCAGTAGCCTCCTTCAATGCAGCCCACAATGTTCAACCATTTGGAATGTTTTTTGGGCAGGGGAATGCAGGGAGAAGGGAAAGATTGGTTGTCCGTCTGCCTTCTGTTTGCACAACGTTTGAATATAATCTAGTATCTTTCAACACCAACAGTGATGAAGCAAAAAGAGATACAAAAAGGAAGAATCAATGACTTTAGAAAGTGTTCTCTGGCCACTGATACAGGTTTCCCCCAAATGTAATGAAATCATCTATTTCTTTTGCAGAAAAAGCTTGTATGCAATGCAGATTTCCAGAAACTATCATCAGGTACCCTATTTCTTCAGTCAGGCAACAAAGAAAAGCAGCACACTTTGGCCAGTTTTAGGTAAGTAAAATATGAAAGTCAATTAAAACAGAAAGTTTGCCAAATGTATTTGGAGATGGATCTATACCTATCAATATCAACTGCTGCAGTATAAGTACCTGCAACATATTTCACATCTGATATAGTATTGTCCATGTTTATAGCAGAATTCTCAGTAAATTCCGTTCTGCGGGTGCAGAATGCTGCAGCAAGGCTCCTCACGGGGTCCTTGCCATGGGAGCATATTTACCCAGTGCTCGACCAGCTGCACTGGCTCCCGGTGGAGTACAGGGTCAGGTTTAAGGTGCTGGTTTTGACCTTTAAAGCCCTATGTGGCCTAGGACCCTCGTACTTATGGGACCGCCTCTCCTGGTATGTGTTAGGATATTTCCGTTCCACCTTAAGAAGGGAGCAGGTTGATGTGTCACAGCCTGCGTATTTCCTGTTCACAGGATGTTTCTGTTTTTGTATATAGCTTTTGTTTCCTCTCTCTGCGCCTGGACATCGAAGCAGGCAGTCATGTTTTTTCTTTGTTCTGACCAACGCTGAATAAAGTTGTAAATAATGCTGTCCTGGGTGCATCTTTCGTTGTGCAAACTCTGCAAAGGGCGTGCACACGTCCTTGGAATGTGGGAGCTGTTTCTGAGGCTTGTGTCGCTAATTGACTGATACTGCGTTTCTACAGGAGATTGATGGATCGTCCGGAGACGGCATGGGGGCATGATGGCCTTTGTCTCCCTGGCAGTATCCCAACAGTATGTCCCGCAGAGGACCCTAAGGTCCATGAATAATAATAGCTTGAAGGTCCCAGGCCCTAAGGAAGCCAGACTATCCTCCACCAGGGCTAGGGCTGGTGGAATGCTCTGTCCCACGAGACTAGGGCCCTGCAGGACTTGATCTTCTTCCGCAGCTCCTGTAAGACAGAGCTATTCTGCCTGGCCTTCAATTTGAATTAGCCTGATCCTCGATTCTCTATTCCCTTTTCCCTTTCCTCTTCTATGAAGAAACCCTTTCTGGGACCCCACATTTAAATTCTTATTCACACACCTCTTTGCTGGCCCTAGTAGGGCCAACTTGGCCAGTTAGCCCTGGTGATCATTTGATGTCTACTATCTGGGCCCCCCCCCCCCAAAAAATACCCCTGAATTTTTGAAATTTACTGATATTGATGCTGCATTTTATGTTGTACTCTATGCTGTTTTATGCTGTTTTTAAGTCACATTTTAATCAGTGTTTTATATTTGATGTTAGCTGCCCTGAGCCCGGTTTTTAAACCGGGAAGGGCGGGGTATAAATAAATTATTTCATTCATTCATTCATTCATTCATTCATTCCACATGGAGTCTAGTTAATAAGGGCTAATAGGCACTGCCCCACCAACCACAATCTGCCCTCAGCCAGTCCCCACCTGCCCACCTTCTTACTTACAACCAGCTTTTCATTGGCTCCGGCTTTGCCTCTTGTTAATCTTCCTACCTTCTGCCCCACCAGTCAGAATGGGCACCAGCCACTGCTGCACATTCCATGTTGGATATCCTGGCTTCCAAAAATACAAGAGAATCCTGTTACTCATCTGACCAAACTGTAGTAGATGGTGATGAGCAAAAGCAATACTGAACAGAACATTTCTATACTTGAAGATTAACTCCACTTAATCCCATATTGAGAAAGGGCTTGAATGTGATACCACTTAAGGAACAAGCACCCGCCCACCCTGCAAATTGCTTAATAAGCAGAACCTATCTGCATGGTTTGAAAACATGTTCAAGAGCCGTTTGGATCTCAATATTATAACAGAAGGCACAGCGGCTAACCTAGCATGACTATTTCAATAGACTTAAATCCTACCTTTTCATTTCAAACTGCAAAGAAGGCAATTTGCAATAATACTTGCTGTTGCCATGATAATAAACAAAAAGTCAAGGGCAAACAATTCTGATGGATTACATCTTCTTAAATCAGTTGTGATTTATGGAGAACTAAGTAAGATTTTCTCAATTAAAAAGTTTGAAGATTTTTCCCCCAAGAAGGAAAACATGAATATAATTTATTGTGCCTTCTTTGCTACAAAAAATAAGTTTGCTGGCAAAAAGGATTATTACAACAGTGACAGTTAAACAAAGGAAGCAAAAAAACAAAAACAAAAAACCAGTCACTGATTAATCATGCAGTGTCTGAAGAGTAGGAGAAATAAAACTGTAAGGAAATAATAGGGCCCCATTTCCAGGTGTACACAAAGCAAACCCTAGAGTATGGAATCAAAATTATTTTGAAACCTTTGTAATGGAATGGGACACTTCAGAATGTATGTGGAATTATCAGCTTTATAAGCATGGGGGATAAACAGGGCTTCTTTCAGAGCCAAACTACCATATTTTTGCTCTATAAGACTCACTTTTTCCCTCCTAAAAAGTAAGGGGAAATGTGTGTGCGTCTTATGGAGTGAATGCAGGCTGCGCAGCTATCCCAGAAGCCAGAACAGCAAGAGGGAATGCTGCTTTCACTGTGCAGCGATCCCTTTTGCTGTTCTGGCTTCTGAGATTCAGCAATAGAGCAAAAAATACGGTATATGACACAGTCCCTCCCCCCACAAAAAAATGATACATATTGAAGGACCCAATGTCTGCTTTTTTCACAAATATAAGATACGTCTCCAAATGCAGACAGAACTCATGCTGATCTTGCACTTTGTTTACTACTTTCCTTGAGAGTCTAACCAGGGTTGAACACGTTGGCAAAGTATGTTCAATGGCTTCAGTCCTCTCCAGATATTCAAAGAACATGTGTGGATGAAGAGGTATGGGGTCGCCCAAGCCAGCCTTGCCAGGGTTCTATCACCTCAGATCGATTTCTGAAGAGGGATTTTCCATGTGTTCAATTGAATATGCTTAGAAACCTCCCTGTGATCAGAAATCCTGACACTGCAGAGTTACTGATCACAAGGAAGGTTCTCTAAGCATATCCAGTTGGACACACCAAGAATCCACCTTCATACCTTCATGGGAAGCATGGGAAGAGAGAGGTGGAAATGGTTGCATTGGCTAAATGATATCATGTGATCATAATGGGAATTTGTATTCAAAGTAAATAGCTTCCTTGTGATGAGTCAGATCACTGGTCCATCTAGCCCAGTACTGTCTATGCTGACTGGCAGTGGCTCTGCAGGATCTCAGACAAGTGACATTCAATGTAATGCAGATGTTTTACTACTGAGTTATGGCCCTTCTCTTTTTAATCATTTCCAACAGTGATCGAGCAAATTGTTTCAGATAATTCTAAATTGTGCTTCTGAAAATTTCTCACATGAATCCCACAATGCATATTTTATACACATTGTGGGCTATTCAAGTGAGAGAAAATTAATTTCCGACAGGAAGTTTGGAAGACCAGTGGATATTTTATTTAGCTTCCAAGTTCTATAGATTCAGTTTCTTGGATTTTGGCCGACATAGATCCCTTGGCATGGATTACTCAAAGCTCTCAGGCATTTTGGACAGATACTGAAAGAGTAAACAATATGTCTTAATGAAAGGGTTAAGGGAAACAAAACCTGAGAGTCTCTTTTTCCAGAAAGGAGGAAAGAGAATGATTTGGAGAGGCCAATTATGCTAGAAGAGATCAAGATAGCATTAAAGATCTATTAGAAAGGGCACTCTGCCAGATGATGACAGATTATCATATGAATTACATCTTTGCTTGAAGAAACAATTCCCTGGCCGCAACAGAAGATTTACATTATTATTTAAATTTTAAAGAAGCTACCCTCTTATTTGTGAATAAACCTTCAATAATATTGTTTAAAGAAATCAAGCACCACCTCTGTGATGTGAATTGATGTTGCAGACTATGGTACCTGTTCTCTTTTCTTTTGGATACAGAAAGCTTAAGGATACAGAATTGTAACATTTGAGCATGTGGCGCTGTGGTCTAAACCTCAGAGCCTAGGGCTTGCCGTTCAGAAGGTT
Source organism: Podarcis tiliguerta (assembly GCF_965153285.1). Classification (NCBI taxonomy): domain Eukaryota; kingdom Metazoa; phylum Chordata; class Lepidosauria; order Squamata; family Lacertidae; genus Podarcis; species Podarcis tiliguerta. The sequence goes on along the minus strand of NC_139540.1, from coordinate 33,193,370 downwards.
GGCGGTTCGAATCCCCGCAACGGGGTGAGCTCCCGTTGTTCGGTCCCAGCTCCTGCCAACCTTGCAGTGCAAAGGCATGTCAAAGTGCAGGTAGATAAATAGGTACTGCTCCAGCAGGAAGGTAAACAGCGTTTCTGTGCGCTGCCCTGGTTCACCAGAAATGGCTTAGTCATGCTGGCCACATGACCCGGAAGCTGTCTGGACAAACGCCAGCTCCCTCGGCCAGTAAAGTGAGATGAGCGCCGCAACCCCAGAGTCATCCGCGACTGGACTTAATGGTCAGGGGTCCCTTTACATTTACCTTTAGAAACACCATAAACTCATTTTGTGTTGTTGTTAAAGTTTCCTAATTGGAACTTTAAACACATGATTTCAGAATTTAGTTGCTAGAGTCGTTTCAACAACAATGTCAGTTTTTGGCCATTTCTGTATTCTTGGTGGAAATACCAAACAAGAGATTTAAGAAATCTAGGTAATTGGTGTAAAAGTCTATTTACATACACTTCCTTAAAAGAAGAAGAAGAAGCTAAGAGAAAGACAATAGTTTCCAAGTGTTTCTTAGCATTTTATTATTATTATTTGCCTTTCATGGAACAATATATAAAGTGCTTTTGATGACATACGTAGATTCCTGCTTATTAGGTGACTGGGCATATAAGACGACCCCCCAAATTGGCAGTGCCAATTTGGGGTTTCGTCTTATAAGCCCAGTCTTATATGCTAGGCAGGAGGAAGCCACCCGGCGCACGGCAGTGCAGAGCCCGCTGCTCGCTGCGGCGGCGGCGGCAACTTCAGCAGCCTCCGAAGCAGCAGCCGGCGGCGGGCTCCGTGCCAGGAGGAAGCCACCCGGCATCCACTGCTGCCTCGGAGGTAGTACCTGGCGAATAAGCCGACCCTCAACTTTTTAACCTCTTTTCTGGGGTTAAAAAGTCATCTTATACGCTGGAATCTATGGTAGTATTATGGTGGTATTATAGGAGTAAAAATAGGGGTAGCCATCATGTCCTTCACATATTGCTGGATTACAACTCCCATCATCCTTATCCATTGGGTATCTTTTATAGGCCTGGTGGGAGTTGGAGTCCAACAATATCCGGAGGGCATCATATTGACTGTCCCTGGAGTTGTGCTTTTAAGGTGCTACGTATTCTGTTTCTTACAGTTCTTTAATAAAGTGCATTCAAACAACCATTTCTTTAGTAAGCAATGATTCCTGAACTGATTTTGGCTGAACATTAGGAGAATCTTCCTAATGATAAGAGCTGTTCAACCATGGAACGGACTGCCTCAAGGGGTGATAGGCACTCTTTTGCTGGAGGTTTTTAAGCAAAAGCTGAACAGGCATATGTCAGAGGTTCTGTAGTTTATTCATTCATTCATTCATTTTCTAATTAATATACTACTCATTTTCAATAGATCACAAGGTAGTTTACAACAGTTATAGAAATGCAATTCATAATAATTGCATAATATATAATATACAATACATAATATATAATAAATACATACTAGGCAGCAGCATCAATTTATACACCATGTTATCCCAGCAATACATGACATAACCGCTGTAAAAAAACAGAGCCTAATAACACAAGTTATTATGAACTGATCATGGGTGGAGCCATAAAATTATGAAACATAATTGAATCCTGCAGGGATCCTGCATCCTGGACAGGGAGGTTAGATCAGATGACCTCCTGGATCGCTTCCAAACCTGTTTCTCTTACAACTCTTGGTTATACTTCTGAAGCTTCAGTGGGAATATCCAGTGTAGTCAAAATGCTGTGAAAATATTGGAAATAGACCAGAACTTTATCACTTGCTCAATCTGTTTACTGGCTTCAGCCCTCATTCAGGTGCATGACCATGCAACCAAACATTTAGCCCTGAAGCTCTGATGTTGGGTGGTAACTAGCCATAGAGCAGAATCAGCCTATTTCTGGTCTGTGTTACTTTTGCACACATTCACTTAGGGCTGTTCCATTCCATTTCTACATTACTATGTAGTTTTTAAAAGAAAGAATATATCCACAAGAATATACACATTTTGATATGCAGCTCCCCACCCACCACAGCCTCTCAGTAAATAGCAGCTCCAGGTGGGTGATTTTCACTGGGAAAACAGCATGGGGAAAATGTTGATCCTCCCTTCTCCCTGGCATTATGGTCCCAATCCTGATCAAATGAACAGCAACTAAACGTCTGGAAGGGCCCTTAGTGCTTTGACGCACGGCTGATCGGCAGTCAGGCTAAATAAATAAATAAATAAAAATGGAACAAGCTACCAGCAGTTGCTCCCATTTGAATTAACAAGATAAAGGATTCAAAGAGAAGTTTTCTTGAATCCATTCAATACGAACACTTGGAATGCTTTTGAAAATTTCTTCATTTTATCTTCTGAGTTTTTATCCCCCAGCATAAGCACTCTCTCTGTGTCTCTAGCTAAACCGTAGATGAAACTTGGCCGTATGTAATAGCCCTGCCTGTATATTCATATTGGCAAATCTCTGTTTGTCCCAATTCCTGCTTTCATTTCGACTAATTGGGCTAACATCATGGAACAATGGAAGGTTAGCCTCTTCAAGCTCTGCATCTTTTGGTCTGCAACAATGATCCCCTAATCCAATTCTGGCTCTCTGTCAAAGTGAAAAGCAAAATGCCAAAGTTATGCACAATAAGGTAGTAAACTTTATGTGCAGAGAGAACTTTAATTTTTTTATAAAAAAAGAAAAGGAAAGAAAGAAAGTATAGAAATACACTAAAACCCCTTAGGATATTTTCCATTTAAATTCCTAGCCTTTGGAAATAAGGAAATGCACACTTTTTTGTCTAGAAGCCAGGGTTTTATAGTAGTTGAAGAGGCCATTTGATGCTGAAAAGTGAGTTTCCAGAGCTAAAATTATATAGCCTTTGTTCTTTCTCTTTCTCTTTGGTATGGAAAGATAGGGACAATATTGCCTTCATGGAACTTTAAGCTGCAATATTTTTTCCTGATTGTTCCTGCCATCAACAGGAACAACAACAGCAGCAACACTATGGTTACTGTTGAGTGCCTGGAATTGTCAAACGTGATGCCTTAATCAGTGCAAAGATCTTGCAGCTCTCCTCCAGGACTTGAACACCAAAATGAGAAAAGTTATGCTGACCCAGAAATATGACTGAACCACTGCTGATCTACCCATTGTTCAAGATAAATTAGTACTCTCTTGGTGGGTTATTATGTTACTCTGGTGGCATGGGGATTGCTGTAGTGCTGTTGGGTAACATGAGAAAACCAAGAACCTGTAGGGGGAAATCATTCTGTGGTTTCTCTTCTTCCACTGCCAGCCATTCATCCAGTTTCTGCTGGGTTAATGCTGGAAACAGGTTGGGCCATATCTTCTCTCTCACTTCTCAGAATATTGTGATGGTTCAGAGAGAAGCAGCATCTACTGTATATTTCTAGCTAGTTCTCTATGCCTTTTCGACACCCCTTTTGACATCGTTCATGGTGGTTCCTGAGATCAAGGAGCAGGTGTCTGTCTATGTTTGGATATGTTTTTATTCAAGATGGCCGACTGACGCTTTCAAAACTGCCATGATTTTCCGGTTTGTTAAAACTCCTGAGGAACAGCACGTTCAAGGTTACTCACTGCAGATTTTTCCACAGCAAAGAAGTAATGAAAGAACCCAATCTGAAGTGGATACATTCTGGAGTGTGCACCACTTTATAAAGTCGTACATGTTATTGGTTCATCGTATTAAAAGCTCCCTGTAGTAAACTTGCACACCAGAGAAAGAACTTCTTTATAACCTTGATGTGCTGGTTTGCTTCTTGCGAGGAACATGGGAGAGCATTTTTAAAAGTGACCCTCTCTGCAGACTGAAGTGGTGCAGCTCAGATTCTACCACATCATTCTCTGTTTTGTATTGAATAGTTCTGAGAGAAATATGACCGAGGCTGCAATTATATGTGCTGTTTGTTGGAAGTAAGCTTTACAAAGTTCAGTGAAGCTTATTTTTGGGTAAACGTGCATAGAATAGGAGTATGGATGAATAATTTGCTATGCTTACATTGGATGGAACAATGAATGAGGTTGTTGTTGCTTTCCATCAGCAATGTTTGAAGACGGTCCAACATCCCCAAGGTTGATTCTGAACAGATGATATTCCCTTGTTTTGCCTGGGCTGTTGGGCTATTGGCATTCAGGGTGGTGAGTGCTTTTTTGAGATGCCGAAGACAGGTGGTGATACTTGCATTGCTATCTGAGCATTAACATGCCCAGTAATGTTAAAATTGCTGAAGTGTCTTCTGCGATGGTGTGCACAGCATATATAGCCAGGATGGAAGAAATGGTTATTGCATTAAGCTGTGGCACAGCTTATTAGTGCCCAACCAAATTTCATAAATCTTGTCAGTAGAATTTTGAATAACCAGCTGCAGAAAATCTGAAGCTGGCCAAGCGCCAGGGAAATTCACTCCATGAGCCTAAGGTTGGATTTTGTTTTTCTTGTGACCTCATAGCAAACTGATTTTCAAATGGAGGGTTTTTTAAAAATTAAAATTAAAAAACAGTTGTTATATGGCATGAGAGGGCAGTCAGCTCTTCAAAGAAGATGAAGTTCAAAATGCCACTAGGATAGGGTAAACCCTTTACATAAGTTTAAATAGCATTGCATTTCCTTATTAGTAATGCTTCTAGAACATGTGCTGCTGTTATTGTTGTCATGGTTGTTAATAATATAAATTAAGTTAGTCATGACTAACCTAAGTCTATTTCAGTGGTTCTGCTATGCTTATGATTTAGATACCACCCAACAATGATAATAGTTTACCAAACATTAAGACAAAAATCAGTTCATTGGAATTCCAACAGAAAAATAAGTTATGTGACTTTCAGCTGAAGAATAACAACTTTCTTCTATATTTATGTATTGGTTGCAAGCATATATATTAGCAGGTTTCATAATAAAGATACCTGGCACACTTTCCATTTGTCATCTAAGAGACATATACAGTGGTGCCTCGCAAGACGAAAAGAATCCGTTCCGCGAGTCTCTTCGTCTAGCGGTTTTTTCGTCTTGCGAAGTAACCCGATTAGCGGATTAGCACTATTAGCAGTTTAGCGGCTATTAGCAGCTATTAAAGGCTTAAGGGATTAGCGGATTAGCTGCTAAAAGGCTATTAGCAGCTTAGTGTCTTAGAAAAAGGGGGTGGGGAGCGAAAAAAAATCGCAGGAACTCGCAAGACATTTTCGTCTTGCGAAGCAAGCCCATAGGAAATTCGTTCTGCGAAGCACCTCCAAAACAGAAAACCCTTTTGTCTTGCGGGTTTTCCGTCTTGCGAGGCATTCGTATTGCGGGGCACCACTGTACAGTAAAGTGAAGCTGTAATCCTAAGCCCATTGACCTGGCGAAAAGCCCAATTGAATTCAGCAGGACTTATTTCTCAGTAGACATGGTTAGGGTTGCACTGTGAAACAATTTAGTCTGTTATCAGAGTAGCCAGGCTACATACAGATGAATAACAAAATTCCTCTCCATCACTAAGCACATTGACTTTCAGTTGGAAGCATCATTTCCAGCGAATATGGTACCTTAGTTTTATGAACCATCTGCCTGATTCATCAGACCAATTGGTTTAACACACTGCAATTAAAAATACAATAGTTTAAAGTTTCCAGTATTTCATAGGTTTTGCTTTGCTTTTCTGCACTTGGGGCCCATCGTCATTAAGATAACCAAGCTTTACAGATGAACAGAATACAAAAAATGCATCAATTCTTTTTTTAAAAAAATATCCCTAAAACATTTTATATTGGTTCCTTTGTTAAAAAGAGAGTTACAAATACAGAACATATGCGGCTGTGGGTAGAGAGGGGATATAACATTTTTACTAGCAGTCATTTGTGATGCCCTGCACTTTACAATCTGTGATTTATTAGTTTATAAATCTCTGCGTTGTTTTACTTGTATTGTTCCAGATGCTTTGATAGCAGGCTGATGTGGACAAAGAAACTCTTAATGTTAGAACGTTTATGCCACATCACATTACAGCATGTAGATGCATTGCAATATTATAGTGTGCTATATTTATATCTTTGTAGGTGAAAGGGAAGTCCAGATGATTCCAATTATCAATTTCTCTTGACCATTTGAGCTACTGATTTCTATTGTCCAGGCATTTAAGCCATAATTGTAGAGTATATCTGTGTATTTCTAACATGTGTGACCCACACTCATAAGATGTATGTTATTTTAAATTTGATTGTGGTGTGTGTGTGGAGGCAACGTGGGCAGTATCCGCATCTTGTACGGATGGTTGTGATCCATTGATAAGGAGGACCTATGCCATTTGCCCCACCCATGTGGTTATAAGAATGTAAACTCAACAGCAGCACCATGGGACTAAGCTACACAAAAACCATTCCCACCATGACTGCAACATCTAAAAGGCAGCCATGTTCACAATGCATATGGGTTAGGTAAAGTGAAGGTAAAGGACCCCTGGGCGGTTAAGTCCAGTCAAAGGCGACTATGGGGTTGCAGTGCTCATCACGCTTTCAGGCCAAGGGAGCTGGCGTTTGTCCACAGACAGCTTTCTAGGTCATGTGGCCAGCATGTCTAAACCGCTTCTGGCGCAATGGAACACCGTGAGGGAAACCAGAGAGCACGGCAACACCGCTTACCTTCCCACCACAGCGGTACCTGTTTACCTACTTGCACTGGCGTGCTTTTGAGCTGCTAGGTTGGCAGAAGCTGGGACAGAGCAGCGGGAGCTCACCCCATCGCAGGGATTTGAACCGCCAACCTTCTGATTGGCAAGCCCAAGAGGCTCAGTGGTTTAGACCACAGCGCCAACCCCATGTATGGGTTACTGTAATATGGATATCAGGAACCTGCCAACAACAAACTGCCACATAACTATGGATATTTTCACCGCTCCTCTGTTGTTTAATGGGGAGAAGAAAGGACTGTGGGCTTGTGAGTCAAATCACTGGAGATCAAATATGCATTGCTTGGCCTCCATAGCAGCTTCCCTTTCTAAGAAAGCTATTTAGCTGCCATGCTGAGCATGACATTTCTGTTGCCTGTTAATTGCTCATAACTCTTGTTAGTAGTATCAGGCTTTTGGTCTTAGGTCACCTTCATAGTTTGCATCAACTTTCAAGCCAAAGATCCTGGAGTGCATAATTTTTCCATGCATAGGGATGTTTCCATAGGAGGAGTGGTTCTCCCTTCAATAGCTTCCATTCACACTATAGATGTATTATGTATTAGAAGTAATTAAATAAGCACAGGAATTCCATCCTCCACTACCTAAGTTCCTATGAGAATCCACATATTTTCAGGTTAATGTGAGATGCAATATCATGAAGAATATATTGGAGCACAATGCACCAATTTAGATAAAGCCAGCTAAGGTGGTAATTTGTGAGATTAAAAATTACTTTAACCAGTCTTCCCCCATTGGCAAATACTCCTTCCACATGTCTGTGACAGATTAGTTGTGATACTTACACCCTATAACTGAGCTATAATGAGTTTATTGGCAATTATTATATAGTAAACGTGGTTGTGTGAGTTGTCCCAAAAACACCCATTTCATTGCTGCTACTTTAGTCAAGATTATTACGGATTGAAATTTGAAGTATGCTTAAGTACAGAATAATAAGCTACCAGAATTTATGGCCCAAGGGAAATCCCTAACTGGTGCATATTATCCTAGCTCTAGTAAAGCTAATGGATCTGCCCTATTATTTTTATGACCTATTCTTTGCTTTAATTCATATAAAGCTGGATTAGCAATTATTATATTGCTTCTCCATGCTGTTAAACATAGCTGGAATTTCAGCCACCCAATTACATTTTATGTAGTGCAATTGAGTAGTAGAATCAATTCAATTAACAGATACATAAAACTGATGACACATAATCATTAAAACGATGGGATGGTCTTTGATAAATATTTTATATGAATATAAAAGACCCAATGACTAGATCTATGTTACTTATCTGTGTTTTATGTTTAAATTGCACCGTGTTGATAAAACTAAAGGGTCTTTATGTTTTGGGCTCAGATGGTAGCACAGTAGTGGTTTTTGACTTATGGGTAGATAATTACTGTACCAAAATTAGGAATGTTTGGAAATGGTCTATAGTAGATAAAAATGTAGACACTGACGGGGTCTGAACTGGTGGTGACTGTCTAGAAAAGGGATATTTGGATCTTGGTGGATAGCTCATTGAAAATGTTGACCCGGCGTATAGCAGCTGTGAAAAAGGTGAATTCTGTGTTATGAATCATTAGGAAGGAATGAGAGGGAAATCTGCCAGTAGCGTAATGGCTTGATACAAATCTATGGCGTGACTTCAGTTAGAATACAGTGTACAGTTCTGGTTTCTACATCTCACAAAGGATATTTCCGAGCTCCAAAAGGGGCAGAAGAGGTAACCAAAATGATCAGGGGGCTGGAACAACTCTTTTACTTAGAAAGGTTACAGAGTTTTGGGCTTTGGGATTTTTATTTTTTAAAAAAAGCTGAGTAAGGGCGGACATGGTAGGGGAAATTATTCATAATATCAGAACCTGGGGTCGTTCACTGAAGCTGAGTGGTAGAAATTTGTGTCAGACCACAGGAAGTGCTTCTTCCCACATCACATATTTAAACTGTGGTATTCATCACTAAGAGGGACGTGGGTGGCACTGTGGGTTAAAACACAGTGCCTAGGACTTGCTGATCAGAAGGTCGGCGGTTTGAATCCCCATGATGGGGTGAGCTCCCGTTGCTCGGTCCCTGCTCCTGACAACCTAGCAGTTCGAAAGGACCTCAAAGTGCAAGTAGATAAATAGGTACCACTCTGGGTGGAAGGTAAAATGCTCTGGTTCGCCAGAAGCGTCTTAGTCATGCTGGCCACATGACCGGGAAGCTGTACGCCGGCTCCCTCAGCCAGTAAAGCAAGATGAGCGCCGCAACCCCAGAGTCGGTCACGACTGGACCTAATGGTCAGGGGTCCCTTTACCTTTACCTATGCACCACTAAGATGAGAAGATAGCCACAAAACAAGATGGCTTTAAAAGAGGATTCCACAAATTTGTGGAGGGTAAGGCTGTCCATAACTACTACTTACAATGGCTGTACACTTCTCCAGGATATGAGGCAACATGTCTTTAAACAGATGCCAGTCACTGGGGAGATGGCTATTGTGTACATGCTCTGCTTGTGGGCTTCCCATAGGCATCTGGTTGGTCACAGATGCCCAACTAAACAGGCTTTTGGTCTGAGCCAGGAGGGCTGCTCTTTAGTTAGGTGCCGGGAATATGTGACCCTCCAGATGTTGTCGAACTCCAGCTCTCAACATCTCCAGCCAACAAGGTCAGGGATGATGGAAGTTGTAGTCTAGCAACATCTGGATGGGCATGGGTTCCCCACCCCTGTCTTAGACAGCCCATCTCTTATTATCTGCTTTATGGGTCACTGCACTGATCATTCAGCATGTGGTGTAGATTCATGGTTGGCGACAATGTATGGATACTTTACTCACAACAAACAAAGCCATTCCTAGTGCCGGTTTCATGTGTCACCAGAAATGGAGCCAAGAAGTTAACACTATCACGTGCTTTCTTATACTGATAGTGACTATACTTGGACAAGAAGCAGGAAGGAAGTAAAGCCTAAAAAGAAGTGATCTATTTTACCAACAAGTAGTTAATAAAAGAGAAGAAACTCTCCAACTCCCATCAGCCCCAAACAAAATGGCTAATGATCATGGAAGATTGGAGCTGTAGTCCAACTAAATCTGAAGGACTACAGATTCCCCGTTCCTTTTCTAAATGAAATATTATAGGTATGGCCCATGCAGAGGTGGCAGGGGGAAGCAAGGTAGCCTTGTCCCAGGTCTTGGAGGGCTAAACTGGTCATGGAGACCCCAACAAGGAAAGGCTGCTTTTTTGTTTGGGTTTATAACTTTCTTCTAACAAGATTCCTGCCCTGGGCCTCAGAGAAGCTCAGCATGGACCTGGTGGTAACTACTTACACTAGCTTCTTCTTTTTAAAAAAAATCCTTCTCCATTTCCTTTAGGCTAAATATGGCAACCAACTGAAAGAAGAAGGAAAATTCATATTCCTCTAAAAATCTTTCATTAAGGTAAGTTGAATTTGGAAATAAAACCATTTTTATATAAATCTTCAAAGCATTTTCTGCAAAGATATACTACCTTTGAAAAATATACTGTATGAAAGATATTGCTATACGTATTATTGAAGCCAAGATTTTCACATGTGATTGATTTTGAACATTTGTTACATTCTGGTTGTTCTCTGGAGAAGGTAAGCCTCTGAAAAACTTGTCTACATAGAAATGTCTTCTTCTTCTTCTTCTTCTTCTTCTTCTTCTTCGCCTCTCTTATAAACACACAGCAATGCTGCAGACCACCGTTAGGACTGCACTCTGTTTGGAAAATAATGTAAGAACATAGGTTTAAGTTTATAGGTTCATTAATTTGTGTATTCCTTCCCTCTAAGAAGTCTCAAAGAGATATATAAGCAAGAAAAAAATGCAATAAAATTACAGATATGTACTAAAAGCAGATTTAACAATGCAGTATAATATCATTGGGGACGTGGGTGGCACTGTGGGTTAAACCACAGAGCCTAGGACTTGCTGATCAGATGGTTGGAGGTTCGAATCCCCACAATGGGGTGAGCTCCTGTTGCTCGGTCCCTACGCCTGCCAACCTAGCAGTTCAAAAGCACGTCAAAGTGCAAGTAGATAAATAGGTACCGCTCCAGCGGGAAGGTAAACGGCGTTTCCGTGCGCTGCTCTGGTTCGCCAGAAGCGGCTTAGTCATGCTGGCCACATGACCCGGAAGCTGTATGCCGGCTCCCTCGGCCAATAAAAGCGAGATGAGCACCGCAACCCCAGAGTCGGTCATGACTGGACCTAATGGTCAGGAGTCCCTTTACCTTTATAATATCATTGGTGCTGCCCATATTTGCTTGGTGCTGAAATGATGAAAAGGTTGGTGTCAGGTGGGCCTCCGTATGGAGAACATGCCATAATTGCGCTGGGGGGGGGGGGGCTGGCTACTACAGAGAAGGCCCATTCTCTTGTCAGCACCCACCAGACTACCCTTGGAGGTGGCACATAGGGAGAGGGCCATTTCAGTGGTGGCCCCTGAACTATGGAATTCTTCCCCTTGTTAGTTTGCCTGGTGCCAAACTTGATGATTTGAGGTGCAAGGTATGCACTGAGTGGTGAAGTTTTTATGTTGGGTTTTAGTTAGTATTTTGCTGTAGTACTGGAAAATGCTGTTTTTTGCATGCACGACTATTTTTATTGGTGTTTTTAAGGTATGTTTTAAAACACCCTGAAAATATTTTATTGACATGTGGGATAAACATGTTTTAAACAAAGAAAAAAAGTTCACTATTATTCAGCTATTTTGGAGCTAAGGCCTGATGAGTTGCCGTTCAAATGAAAGGATGGTGGGGGAATTCAATTTCTGATGAGATCTGACTTGATCCTGGACTAATGTGTGAACTGGAACCTAATTATCCTTTCGATTCCGCACATCTCTGAATTTTGCAATGCAGTTTTCAGTTCAAAATAAATGTACCAAAATGCATAAACATGTGTGTTTAGTAATTTGTAATAAAATATGTATTTTAAAACATATTTAAGCATGGGTTTTGTGTGCATATTTTGTTTTTAAATAACAGATTCACGTTGAAATGGAATGGAGCAGGCTTATGAATGAACACATGCAAAAATAGCCTCAATAAAAAAATATACTGATCTGTTCCATCCAGCTCATGAAGCTCTGCAGTGAAACACATGGGTTCAGTGAAGAACCATTCACTGGAACGATGTGCTACTTTTATGCTCACATAGACAGAGCTTTGATTTTTATAGCTTTTGCCCAAACGAACTAGGCATGCAAATCTCTCTGTAAATGTTGAGAATTTGCTTTGCTCTTATAAGTGAGTATCGACGGTTGTCTCTGACGGCAAGCGATGTCCACCACCGTAGGCAAAAACCCCCCTCCTTTCTGCTCCTCCTCAATCCTCAATTTAAATCATAATGCTGAATATGTGACGTCACTCTCAATCATTTCCACATGGTTGCACTTCTGGGATCAAAAAGAAGGTGAAGCTCTCGTGTCAGAAGGTTGACAGAAAAGCCATTCCCAGGGAACTGCGAGGAGCTACCCGGAAACTATTGGTGATGTAGAGTGCTTTTTTGTTGTTGTTGCAATATTATTTTTCCATCAGATATGTCATTCTAGAAAGACCCAGTTTTTAAAAAGTTGTGGTGCTAAGTGGCTTTTGGTTCCACCTGGCAGAGAGGGTTGAGTTGCAAAGTTTTCTGCACTCCTTCAAAGCTGACAAAAAGCACTCCAGATAAAAAAAAAAGGTTTTAGTTAGAAGCAAAATGAACTGGAGAGGGGCATCTCGGCATTCGCATGCTTCCATCGGCACATACTTCCATTCTCTCTGGTACATTAGTTTTCTAAAGGTAGCATTTTGGCTCTGGTCAGCCGAAAGGGCAAAGGTTACAGCATGTGAGGATGTGGGAGCTGGAAGAGCGAAGGGCTCTTACAATGGTGGGGAAATGTGGGCCACCACTTTTGAATGTCAGGGAGATGTGTTAAATTGACAAGGAGAAAGGAGGTGTCATTTTAAAGGGGCAGGAAACAAATTCTCTGTGCAAATGGTGGCTGTAAACTTTGTAGGTAGTTCTTGTTTCTACAGCCAGATATAGTGAAGTCAGTTTTTTTTGTTATGGCACACTTGGGGGGGTGTGCATGTATATGGAATGCTTTAATTAGACTTTAATACAATAGTCAACATCTTATTTCATTCATGAAAATTTTAACCGGTAGGCAAGTTCTTCTAGAAACTAGTGGACATTTTTAGTCTTGTTTGCATTGATTAAACTGGACATTCACATCCAAACTGATTAGAATGACTTTTTAGTGTGATCAGTATTTAGCTCTGTGACTTTCAGAGCTAGCGATACTAATAGTAATCCTGAATTTCTGCTTCTCTGTTCTGCTACTGAAGCTATTCTTGCTGTTTTGACATGCCTACTTCCTCGAAGAAACCATTTCCAAGCCAATTCCCAGGTTTTCCTTATACGTAATTGGCATCCTCATTGAACAGTTTGAAGTAGTGTTGCTACAGTTGTTCCATAATATAAGACAAATACAAAAGACAAATATTGGCCTGTGCTCTGTTGGCTGAAGTTTGTGAGGCTTAGCAATGGGCATTAATTAGAAGACTGAGAGCCACTGTGATATAGTGTGAGGGTTCTATCTAGGGGTGCAGAGAAGACTTGGCCAGAGCCATCGCAAGTTGTTGGGGGGGGGAGCGTCAGGGTAAGAGCAGCCTCAGTTTTCCCTACCTGTGAAATTGGACCAGGTGGGCAACTGTGCGTCACCCTACTCCAACAAAAAGGCAGCAGCAAAGGGAGAAGATTATTATGACTTTATTGAATTATATCAATTCTTTTTTTAAATGAATTTGTAGTTGTCGTTTGCTTTATTTATAGGCTGTGATTGAAATGTTTGTTGTTTTTAAATGCTTTTTTGTGATTATTTTTGATTTTTGTGAAATGCTTTGAGCCCAGCATCCAGTCCAAGATTTCTAGTGTTATGAGAGAAGGAGCAAAACTTTTACCCTAACCACTTTCTCTATGCCGTGCATAATTTTAGAAACTTATCACTTCCTACTCACCTTTTCTCTAAACTAAGAAGTCCCAAATGTTGCAACCTTTCCTTTTGGGAATGATATGTTGTATGAAAATGTTGCATCCATTAGTAATACTTAAGAGCCGAATTTGACATGACACTAAATCTGTCACTTCCTGTGGTTTGGGGGGGTTTGTGGGGCTTGTGGGGGCTTGCCTCCAGTATGATTCAATCCCTTCTCACATAAGGCCTGCAATTAGTTTTATTTTTATTTTTATTTTTTAAAAATCATCATATGTAGTTTGGCCCTTAGTTTCTATTCAAGAGCATTAAATTAAACATTTTGCCTTCCGAGGTGAATTATGCAAAACATTGAATGTGGTGCTCAAACATGGGTTTGGAAACCCAATATAGAAATTTTGCTGTTAGAATAAGTGGAAAGTGATTACATGTGTTAAATAAGGATCTTCAGTTAATTATGTACAAGTATATTTAAATGCCCAATTACTATAGTTTTTCTTTGATTAAGTTATTTAGTAATCAGAAAAAGACAGGTGTGCAGGCTTTTCCTTATCTGTTCAGGCAGAAGGCAGGGAACAATTAAGAGAAGCTTTTAAATATGGGTGAGAAGCCTGGAAGAGATTAAATCAATATGTAGATTGGACAATTTCACATTTTACCCTCCTGAATTTGCTCCCATTCATTTTGGGGGCAGCTTCCAAAAATATTTTTTTCCTATTTGGATCTTAAGTATAAGAGGAAAACTGATCAACATCTTTGTAATATCTCAATCATAGACAACGAGTTTTCTGTAAGCATGTAGTAGTAGTAGTAGTAGTAGTAGTAGTAGTAGCAGAAGAAGAAGAAGAAGAAGAAGAAGAAGAAGAAGAAGGGGTACCCCTCCCCCTTTCGCCTCACAACTATAATGTGAAGCAGAATAGGCTGAGAGATAGTCACTTGCCTAAAGTCACCAGCTTGGTGAATGTAGAAGGATTAGAGGCTAGGTTTTCCTAGTCAATGTCCAGCATTCTGTTTGCTTCATTGCACTGTGAAGTTGATAGGAAACCAACTTGTGGTTGGAAACAGGCTCTTTTGAAGTCAGCGGTTGCATCCAATGTCTCAAAGATGTGTGAGTTAGATTTATTTTATCCTCCAGTTCCCAATTTCCTTACTTCTTTAAGAAATCAATAGGTTTCAGATGCAACCTAGGAGATTGATGGAGTTCATCTCACTGAGTTCAACTGAACTGACTCCTAAGTGTGCATAGGACTGCAGTTTAGTGCTGAGTGTGTTAGACATTTACCGTATTTTTTGCTCTATAAGACTCACTTTTTCCCTCCTAAAAAGTAAGGGGAAATGTGTGTGCGTCTTATGGAGCGAATGCAGGCTGCGCAGCTATCCCAGAAGCCAGAACAGCAAGAGGGACTGCTGCTTTCACTGCGCAGCGATCCCTCTTGCTGTTCTGGCTTCTGAGATTCAGAATTTTTTTTTCTTGTTTTCCTTCTCCAAAAACTAGGTGCGTCTTATGGTCTGGTGCGTCTTACAGGGCGAAAAATATGATACCTAACACCACCTAGTGAACCTGTGATTGAACCTATATTACATTCAAGACAGCATTTAGAGGACATATCTAAATGGTAGACTCGAGTGGATTTATGATGTTCAGGGCCTTCTCTACCATTAGGCATAGTGAGGCAGCTGTCTCTGGTGGAAGATGCTGGGAGCAGTGGCAAGGGAGAATAAAGCTGCATGTGCCATAGAGCCTGCCCTGAACCTCTCTAAGCTAGCCTGCTGTCCTCAGGTGCAGTAGAAGACACTGACCCATTATCAGTAGTGACATAAGATTCAACTGATAGTCCAGTTGACTTTCATACATAGAATAGACAAGGATGCCACATTGTTCTTTACCTCATGCCACAAAATGTCCTAGGCCAGCCCTGATATTAATAAGAATACAGTGGACGCTCAGGTTGTGAACGTGATCCGTGCGGGATGCATGTTCGCAACCCGCAGTGGCACGTCTGCGCACACGCAAGTTACTATTCGGTGCTTCTGCACATGCGCAAAGCGTGAGTTAGCACTTCTGCGCATGCGCGGCCACCGAAACCCGGAAGTAACCCGTTCCGGTACTTCCAGTTTTCGGTGGTCTACAACCCGAAAAAATGCAACCTGAAGCGTCTGTAACCCAAGGTATGGACTGTATATGTTTTCAACATTCCCCTCAGCTTGGGGAAACTGTATTCATTCAAAGTGCTTCCATCTCACCTTTCAATATAAAAATACCCAATAAAATAAAAACCACCCATATCAAAACACTAACAGCAAATTCTGCTTTAGAATCATGGTGTTTTATGCTCTTGTGTCCCCCTTGACTACTACCTTTTCGGTCTCTATTTTCTAATTCCCCAGTTTCCTTGAGTCCTTCATGTGTGTGTATTAAATTAGCCGTCATTACTGGAGGATTTTAATTGGAGCACTGATTACACAATGAATATATATCACCAAATACTCATCATAAGAGGGTGATTAAACTATATTATCCTCCTCAAATAAACAATTTTACACTATCCCCAGAGTTCAGTTATGAGAGGCAGCGATTAACAAGCAAAGCTGAGAATGACAGATGCTTTTTGATATTTAAAGTTAAAACTGAATTTTGACAGAAGGTTATCTATTTGGGACACATTTCCAGCCCCTTTTCAGGAATAATCTCATGTAAGGCAAATCAGGAAAAGCACTAGTTCTAAACACTTGGCTACACATATAGGCATGTACCGTTCAGTACTGTGTCTTCCTATATGGTTTTACAACCAGGACCAGCCCAAGACATTTTGGCAGCTAAGGAGAACCACAAAATGGCAGCATCCAACCTACCCTGCCTGGGAAGAAGGGGTGAATGAACATCTTATTGAGGAACAAGGGGGGAATACATTGGGAACAAGAGGGGAAAGTGAGCAGCAGTGCCTCCTATTCACCAAGAGGCCGATGTAGAGGTAAGGTAAAGGGACCCCTGACCATTAGGTCCAGTCGCGGATGACTCTGGGGTTGCGGTGCTCATAGCATTGGTGTAATCCAGCTTCAAAGGAGCACACCGCAGTTGTTGCTGCCCCTGTGGATCCTGCCACCCAAGGCAGTCACCACACCTTGCCTCATATTTGGCCAAACAACAGCAAAGCAAAATGTGAGTTATGATTTTTAGATATATATTTTTTGCCACAATTCACTTACAAAGATTTGTGGGAGGGGGAGGGGAATAAATGATGAGAGAATAAAGACTATTGCTTTGTTTTGTTTTGATGCAAATCTTACCCTTCCTCATTAATTTATAATCTTTTTTGAAACAGATCAAATTTACGCCATTTACTCCTGCAATCCAGTCATTTTTAAGCACCGAGGCTTGGATCTCAATATGAAAAACTCTTTTTGCCCACATTTGAAGGCACATGTTTATCTGAGGCATTCCATTCCCCCTCGCCCAGATATTCACATGAGCAAAATACAGATGATAAGAAGGCTATGACTTTGTTTCAAGTTTGATTTCTCAAACCACAGACTGCTGTGTTACTCTTCTTTAAACTGCTTTGAAGAGCTTGCTCATTATAACTGCATTTAGGCTGTTTTCAAAACCCACTGCAAAACAGTCATTGAGTATGAGAACCCTCTGGGGTGTGTGTGTGTGTGTGTGTGTGTTTTAAAGTCCATGGCTTTGATATTATAATTGCTGCAAGTGGATGCAATTAAATCTTTATTTGGAAACCTGCACTGATGCAAGTTATTCAGAGCAAGCCACTGACTCTGTATTTTCATGTGTATTTACTCTTATAATCAAAGCTTTTGTTCCCTTAAACTAACAAGGACTCTTTAGCATAAGAAAGAGTTTCTTCTAGCCACTTTAGGCTGTGCTTTCCAAAAGAGGGTCTGAGTCTGGAAGCATCTACAGTCCTCCTTTCTTTGCAAACAGCACCAACTAACAACATTTAATAGATGGACATTCTGTTGATTTTTAAATGCTTCAAACAGAGGTTCATACTTTTAATTGAGGTATATACTAATAAATATCCCTAAGGGTAAAAGTAGATGTTGTAAGAGACACACAATTATAAGGGTATTAAAAGAGGCAGTGCCCACTACATTATCAACCCTGCAACAGTCTAATGCAAATAATGTGGGATGCATCTTCCCATTGACAGATGGACAATTCAAGAGTCGTATTACACATTTTTGTATTTGACATTATGATTGAAACAAGGAAAGAGGCTTGAGGTGGGATCCCACTAAATCATGGGCAGAGAAGGTGCATTGAAATGGACAAGGTGATTGTGACTAATATAAGTCCATTGATTTCAAGGGCTCCACTCTGACTATGGGGTTCCTCAGGCCTTCAGCCCCTGGGAGTCTTCTCAGGCCAAACCTCCTAGATTACTTTTGCCTGGGAGGAATGCTTGCCTGGAGGTGTGTGTGTGAGGAAACCTCTGATTTTTACATGGCTGGAATGCAATCTATTGTAGAAAGGTAAGAGTCACACCCATTTGCCTTGTCCATTTTTACATGTGGACTCACCCTTCACTGTCATGCGGTTCCCATTAGGAAATGCAACCCTCAGGGCTCAAAAGGGACTGTGACTGGATATCACCCATGGAATGGCATCAGCTTCAAATCTTTTATAATGCAGAGTTTGGCCCAAATTCAGATAAGGAATGTATTTTATGACCAGTTTGTCTTCCTTTATCAGCCACGTGGGATAGCTAAGTAGCACAGTTGCCTTCCTTTTTCAATATACAGTTTAATCCTATGGTTGGGACAAGATGGCTGCATGGCATTTGAACCTAGGCCTACTTTAATCCTTGGCCCAGTGTATGGCACACACAATTTAGGCATAACTCCCCTCCCCGCATAGGCTGTGCCAAGTACAGGATTGAGCAATTGTACAATCTTACGTCCACCTTTTTGGGAGTAAACCTCATGGAATTCAATGGAACTAACGTCTGAGTAGACATGTATAGACTTACACTGCCCATTGCTAGTGGAAGGTTTGAAGAGTTGTTGATACAGGACTACTAAATGCCTTGCGTTAAGACGATATAACGGTTGATGTGGGATGGCTAATCTGTTGGTGCTTTTGCTCACTAGCCTTACTGCCACTGCTGCTAAGGCATTTGCTAGCATTCTTGTTCACAGAATATTATAATTTCCCATGTTGTGGGTAGGGACTTTGTAAGGCGTTTTTGTCACACAATGTGACAAAACACTTGTCACCAGAACGTGCCACCGGGTTTAAATGAATTAAACTGAAAGGTTGTGTTCTGGAAAAGATAGTTTCCATTCGTAGCAATGGGGGCTGGAGTGGGGCATGGAGACATGATGGTCCTACAACACAGTCTCTAAGAAGACCAGACTATCCCAAACAGGATTGTACACCAAGAAAGTTGGCAACCACCAAAGTCTGCATGCGGCGTGTGCTCAGGAAGACTTCGTGCTGTTCGCCCTAAAGTTCTTAAGAGGTTGTCAAAAACAAAGAAGCATGTTAGCAGATCCTATGGTGGTTCCATGTGTGCTAAATGCATTCGTGACAGAATCAAAAAACATTCCTTTTTGGGGAGCAGTTTATTGTTTTCAAGGTGCTGAAGGCACAAGCGCAGAGTCAGAAATCAGAGTGATAATTTGTGTTGTCTGCCTAATAAATTATGATTTAACTTCAAAAAAGAGAGAGAGAAGAAAAGAAAAGATACAAAACTTTGGTAGAGTTCCCCATAGCTAATATTTTTTGAATTTACCAACCTGAATCAATACATTATAAAATTGGCTTCTTGATTTTGAATAGGAGAGATGTGGTGCAGTCGAGGAGGGAAGGCAGAGACATTGGTTTTTATTTATTGAAAAACATTTCTAAGCTGCTTAATATTTGAAAATTTTTAAGCAGTATACAAAAAAAAAAAAAAAAAAGGCACCACAAAAGTCATAAAACAGTCTCATAAGAATAAAGAGGCATCATAAAATGAGTAAAGCAATTATTTTAAAAAAATAATAATAAAAGGATCCAAGTTTATGGGTCAAGGAAAGTTTGGACAAAAAGATTCACCACCCCCAGAACAATAACACCCTACCCACCTACCTAGGAAATGCTGGCTCCTCAAATGCATTGGTGCAACCAGGTTGTTTTAGACCTTGGACTTAAAGGTCTTAGGGAAGGAATAGATCTTGAGATGGCCATGTGTATTACTTCAGTTGTGGAGCATACAATTAACATTTAAGGTAAAGGTAAAGGGACCCCTGACCATTAGGTCCAGTCGTGGCCGACTCTGGGGTTGCGGCGCTCATCTCGCTTTATTGGCTGAGGGAGCCGGCGTACAGCTTCCAGGTCATGTGGCCAGCATGACTAAGCTGCTTCTGGTGAACCAGAGCAGCGCATGGAAATGCTGTTTACCTTCCCACTGGAGCGGTACCTATTTATCTACTTGCACTTTGGCGTGTTTTTGAACTGCTAGGTTGGCAGGAGCAGGGACCGAGCAATGGGAGCTCACCCCGTCGCAGGGATTCAAACCGCCGACCTTCTGATCAGCAAGTCCTAGGCTCTGTGGTTTAACCCACAGTGCCACCCGCTTCCCACACAATTAACATTTATCATACTGTATTTCCTTTCTCCCCACCACTCCATACTTTAAAACTGCTTCTACATTCTTTGTGTAATAGGGCAAGATTATTTGTCAGTCCTGATAAAAAAAATAAATACTCAGTTTGAACACGTGCATTTTCACATTTTAAACACGTTTAATATCAGTGTTATCTTGACTACAGAAATGAAATGGAGGAGGAGGCGGCAAAAGGCTGCTGTTGTAGTCAAGGCAAATGAATAAGGAGGAGGGGGAGCAGTTCTAGGACCCAGCAACTTGACACTACTGTGTTTTCTGCATACTGGGCATTGGGACCAGAACCAGGCAGTGGAGGCTGAGCTGAGGCAAGGTAGAGAGTAAAGAATAAACTTAGTCCTGAAATGTGATCTTCGAGATCTTCATGAATTATTCCTTTTAGTGCAGTGGGGGATCCCTTTTGAATTTAACTTTTTCACCTTAAAAGAGACTTTGGGGCTCCCTGCACAGGGAAGACTTCTGCCTGGTGCACCAGTCACCAATCACTGCAGCAATTTGATGGGAAAAGCCAAAGTTTGGGCTCTTCCCATGAAAATCATTCAGCATGATCTTGTGAGTGGAGCTACTTCTTTCTAGAACCCGTGGGGACTTTCACACCCTGGCAAAGGCACTTGGGGCCCCACTCCAGAACTGGCTCTATGCTAGCCTTCGCCCACCTGGCTCCTTCCAGATGTTTGGGACTATAACCACCAGAATCTCCACCCACCATATCCACCCAGCATGCATTGGAGCCTGTAGAACCTGCATAAAATCACTATAAATTTCTACACTTTTAAGTGGAGAAAGTGAGGGTATCCCAGCCTCCAGCCACCGGAGAAATAATGCTGGCAGTGAGTTGATTTTCATTTTTTAAAGAAAAGTCTTTGACTTGTCAAAATTCTTTCTTCAGTTCACTGAAGTTATACTTGCCAACATTTTTTAAATATATATAAAACAGTTTCCACGCTCATCAGAAGTCTTCTGTATACTTAAAAGAACCCCCCCACCCCCAATCATTTTATTAAGAAAGCATATTTAACATTGTTTTAACAGAGTTACTGGATCAGTGAGTGCATTCATGCGGCTGCTTCCCATCTGCTTCTCGCAGATCTTTCATTTGGAGATGCATTGCAATAGAGCCGTGTGTAGTAGTGGCATTGTGCTACTTTTGCCCACAAAGAATGGACAGTTCAAAGGGTCAGCCTTAGCACGTTTGCCCCTAGCAGGGCCTAGATTTCAGAAAATGCTTTGGGAAAGCTGTTTGCAGTGTTTTGTGTCTCAGGCTAAAATCATCAAGAGGTGCAAAATTACTCTACATCTGATACAGGGTTTTTTTTTCTTTCTTACCTTGATAGTTCTATTTGGCCCAGAATTCTGGGCAAAAGCCCTCTGTGTGGATTTCACTGTTAGGTGACTTTAAAAATCCACCCTGTTGTAGACGTAGAAACCACAATTAAGGCTTCCTTTTTGCTTATATTGGCAGACGGTTGTGTAGAAATGTAGGCTACCTTGGAGTATATAACATTGAATTCAATGAGGTTTACCTCTGACTAGACATGTATGGGATTTTTGCTTTCAGTGGCCTAAAACGTCCACTAAATTTCTCTCCCGAGGTGCTCTTAAGGTACTGGAAAAAGATAGCAACACTATTATGTAGTGATGGAAAAGCCATTGTGTAAATCCACTGCATCCTTCTATCTTTTAAGCAATGACTAAAAATGCTTGAATAGCAGCCTAATACGTGGTCATGTCTTGTGGGAAGGCATTGCTGATTTAAAATCTCTGTGTGGAATATAGGTTTCATATGTATCTGGGGGACAGGAAACAATTCATTTCAAGAACCTCATTGTCTGTCAGAATTATGTCAAGCTTAATGCCTTTGACACAGTCAAAAAACAGGACCAGAATAATAAGAATATGTTGCCAAAAGAAGAAAAACAGCCCTATCCAAGGTTACAATCCTATATATGGGAATAAATTCCACTGATTTCAGAGGTTTAGCATGAGCAGAATCAGGCCCCAATGAGACTAAACCCAGTGCTGTGTAGTGATTAGATTGTTGGACTATGAGCTGGGAGACTTGGGTTCAGTCGTCACTCAGCCATGAAGCTCAGTGGGTGACCTTGCCTTCCTGCCCGACTGTCAGCTATTCACAGCTGCCTCACTGGCCACTGTCAGTTTGATCTGCGGCAGCAGACTTTTCTTATGTTCACTTACCCTGTCTTCACAGACAAATTGGAAAGTTCATACATCTAATGCTTTTAGTTAGTGCGCTGGCAGAATTAGAGAAGCTACACTACTGTGTCATGTTACTATGCATCAGTAGGGCTTCTTCCCAGGTAAATGCATACAAGGATTACACCATTGCAGTGCACAATGCTGTATAATGGTTAGTCAGAAGTAAGTCCTACTGTGTTCAGCAGGGCTTGGTACCAGGTTAGCTTCTTCCTAGAAGCAAGTTCTTTTATAGGTTTATTCCAGAGGAGACATGCATAAAAGAATGCCGTTAATCACACATCGTCTTTTGCTTATATGTGAGGTTCTCTTTCCTTGCTTTATATCATTTTGCACAAGGCTTAGCTGGGGGGGATGGGGACAGCTGCCCCCCCAAAATCATGTAAATAAAAATACTTGACTAACTGACCAATTGTTTCACAGATAACTTGGTTCTGCTCCCCCCCCCCAAAACATAAAGCCTGCCCCTCCCAAAATAAATCCTGGCTACACCCATGCACACGGTGGGGGGAGGAGTGAGGAGCGCAAGCACGCAACCACCCACCATGTACATTTCCACCCCCCTCCTTAAAAAAAAAAAATAATAA
Source organism: Podarcis tiliguerta (assembly GCF_965153285.1). Lineage (NCBI taxonomy): Eukaryota > Metazoa > Chordata > Lepidosauria > Squamata > Lacertidae > Podarcis > Podarcis tiliguerta. The sequence continues at coordinate 33,170,250 of NC_139540.1, read as the reverse complement.
TAGGAAAACCATGATTGCAATCTCCCATTTAAAACAGAAACAAAGGAGCAGTCCTATGGGGCTGTTTGAAGACCAGGGAAATGGCAGTTTGAGAGAGGATGTTTAATCTGTCCCTCCCTTTCCCTGGTTTGAATCATATTTCTCCCTCCCTCCTGAAGCCACACAGATAATTTAAATCAGAGCAAAGAAGGACATTATTTAAAGCCTTCTCCCAAAGCACCACTTTCCCAGCATGCAAAGCAGCTGCCCCTCGGGCTGTCAGTTGATTAAAACAAGCAAACATGGGATATCCAGACACTTCTGCACAGGGTATAGATTTCCAGTTGGCCATTATGCCCCATATGATGGGTTATCACAGATGGCACTTGGAGAGCTAAGCTAGACATGCACTTGAATGTTTAGCAAGCAGCTGCTGTGCCTTGTTTTCCCCTAACTAATTACAGGGGTGGGAGAGCCCATTTTTCACTCTGAAGGCAGCCGGAAGGAGAGGCTTATCTCTTCATTCCTCCACCAAGATTTGGAATGGAGATTGGGGACCCCTTGCCTGGCTTAGCCTTGGGTAGGTTGGGAAGTCCCTTACTGGTGCCAGTGGAGACTTTCTACCCTAAGGCGCCTAGTTATGATAGGTGGGTGGAAAAGACTGGTTTCCATTCCAATCTTGCTTGGGGAGCAAAGAGATAAGCCTCCTTTGCAGGTTGCCTTAACAGTGAGAACTCTGCTGCTCCACCCTTCTAATTAGTTAAGGATAAACAAGGTGCACAACATTTTAGTGCATGCCTGGTTGGGTCCTACGGCTGCAATTCTAAGCACACTTACTTGGGAGGAAGCTCTGTGGCCGTAAACCGGATTGCATTACTTGTATCACCTTCCTAAACTGTTGCAGAATTTAAGCGATCAGTTGTCATCATGAATAGTGTTCATTTCCTCTCACTGCTATTGGATGAAGAGGGAAATGAGCTGGTATATTAAACTCTGTGCATTCCCACGCTCTCTGTCCAGAGACATGTTGCCCTTGTTACTGTTTTCTTAGGAAAGTGGTACCTCAGCTCCATGTAATAATAGAAACGAGCTCAAGGGGAAAATGTTGAAGCTGAATGTTGATAAGAGAAATTTATGTGGAGGTTTGTGGATTTCTCATATCTCTCTGTTCCAGTTCAGAGCCAGGTTTGTGTCAGGCTGAGCTGGGAAGGAATGAAGATGGCGAGATCTGGCTAAAGGAAGCGATTTAATTCCGATCAGTTGCTTTTAGTTTGTTCACATTTAACACTCTTAAAATGACTGTTCTACAGAGCACATGTTTTGTCATATTTTGTATGGCTTACTCCCAGATTTTTAGCTTGAATAAAGTTAACTTCATACTTAGAAACTAGAAAACGGGCAGGCAGGGGATCCTTGAAAATCTGAAACTTGGTGCACTAAGGGGAAAATACATATTATACGAGCACAATGTTTACTCAGAAATAAATCATAATTTTATTCATTGGGGCATATTCCAGTGTGGTGTAGTGGTTTGGCCTAAGACTGGCAAACCAAGGTTCAAATCTCCACTTAGCCATGAAGCCCACAGAATGGCTTTAGGCCAGTCACTATCTCTTAGCCTGACCTAAGAGGAGGAAAGGTGGAACATAAATGTAAAAAACACATAAAGGTATGTGTGCTTAGGACTGCAGCCTAAGTCTAGTGTAGCTTGATATAGGGAAAGCCCCCCCCCCCTTCAGTCAAGTATTTGGGCCTCAAATGCTTTAGGGCTCCATGCTTACATGGAATGGAGTCATATGGGTCAAGGGTCAAGTATACAGGTGGTTGACTGAAACCCTTCCAATGTATATCCCCACATCCTCACTGAAATTTATCCGAAGCAGTATGACTAGACAGTGCTCTGGACATCTTCACGGAAACTGTATTAACACCACAGAACAAGTATGAACCACTTTACTGGTAAAACACGCGGCAAAGGTCTTTTATCAGTATTCTATCACCTCCAGCCTTTTTGTTTGATTTAAGTAATCATTTAGCTTTGCTGGAGGGTTACCTGTGGACACATGGCAGCAGAAAAATGTGATGGCTTTGTCATCTTCACTGCCACAAAGTAGGGCTAATAATTTGCTCTTATGCGTTTTTCATAGAACACTACATTTACTTGTGTTCTAGCTGTTCTGCCTGTTTCACAGTACCTGTACACCATAAGGAAAGTAGACCACCTAGGAGAAGAATTCTCACCCTAAATCTTGGCTGCCTTGTGGCCATGCTCCTTCATGAGAAAGGCATCGGGAGTAAACCCCAAGGAAAAATCCAAACCTAAGAGAAAGCCCCACTGAATTCCATAGGACCTACTTCTGAGTAGACTTTATTAGGATTGCAGCCCAAAGTACTAAGCCCCAAGGCATACAGTGGGACTTACCTCTGAGTAAACATGTATAGTACTACGCTCTGGAAGGCTGAAATCCTGTATACATCAATGTGGGAGTAAGCCCCAATGAATGCAGTGGTGCTTACTTCTGAGTAGCCATGTACAGAACAAGCTTGTTATTTGACACTTCATATTCTTACCTGACACTTCAGCACTTTCTCTTGGAAGCGGGAGACAAAATTCCTGTTCGTTTTGGATTGCATAGGCATACTAAGAAGCGAACTTATTTGCTATATTCATATCCAACCGTTTACTTCGAGGACCTCGAAGCAGTGTACAAAGAGTTGCAAATGGTGTGTCTGATTCAGACAGTGCTGTGGCTTACACCTGCTTAGTTGCTGTGTCCTGCGCCTTCAGACATTCCCCTGGGCCCTGAACCACTACAAGCAATTCCCTATGCAAGGCAGAAAGCTTGAAGCAACTTAAAAACCCATGTGTTGTTGATAGATGATGCTTAAGACGAAAGACAAAAATAGGATTGACAACCATTGCAGTTCCCCTTTAACCTTCTCGCCAGGCTGTATGTAGCTGGAAACAGTGATATCTAAAGGATTGTGGTCAATGCCATTTATTATGACCTGTTGACCTCCTCACTTGTTTTTATTCTGAGACTTGTTTCAACATTGTAGACCTCAGCACCATTTGCAGCTGTGGGTCATAGGACATATTTATTAATAAGGAAAACTAAAGGAAGAATAGCTAAATAGATAGATTTGAAACTGCGTCTGCATAGTTCTTCCAACGTTGGTGCAAGGAAGAGGAGGGGAAAGTAGGAAATTCCTTTTAGATCGAGGGCACATCCAGACAGTTGGTATTTTGTGGTTAGGATTCTATGGTATACCTGAAGGAGCGTCTCCACCCCCATCGTTCTGCCCGGATGCTGAGGTCCAGCGCCGAGGGCCTTCTGGCGGTTCCCTCATTGCGAGAAGCAAAGATACAGGGAACAGGCAGAGGGCCTTCTCGGTAGTGGCGCCCGCCCTGTGGAACGCCCTCCCATCAGATGTCAAAGCAATAAATAACTACCTGACATTCAGAAGACATCTTAAGGCAGCCCTGTTCAGGGAAGTTTTTAATGTGTGATATTTTAGTGTATTTTTGGGTTCTATGGAAGCCGCCCAGAGTGGCTGGGGAAACCCAGCCAGATGGGCGGGGTACAAATAAATAATAATAATAATAATAATAATAATAATAATTAGTAGTAGTAGTAGTAGTAGTAGTAGTAGTATGGCAAATTCAGGTTCCACAATGAAAGTCAATCTTGCTGCTCTTCTGCAACAAGCCAACTTTATGTAACTCCTATAATGTCCCAGTAAACAAATCAGAGTGAATGCTCAGTAAATAGTGGATTCAGTATAGCTTCCCTCGAACTTTGTGCAAACTAATCAGAATACAGATCTGGAAGTGAACCAAGATGAGGGACGCTTAACACACTTCCTTACAAAGACCCGTTGGTTACTGTAAGATGTTAACTGTGGGAACGAGAATAAAAGTGAGCATTTTAGAACACTGAATTTGCCAACAATGAATCTTGCATGTCTGATTTTCTTTTCAGCAGGACATTATTTATTTGGTTCTAAATCTTATCTCAACAAGGTCATTCTGACCTAGCTAGGATTTCCATTTTCCTTTTAACATTTATGGTGGGTAGTTTGAGCAGAGCAGACTGCTAAAACAATTCCTCATATGAGCTTCACAGGAGAAAACCCAACCTTCGTTGGGATACAATGTGCAAATATGTGTTGAGAGATCAAACAACCTTTCAAGATTCTCAGAGCTCTTTTTCAGGCCTAGAAAGCTGAGTCATGTTCCATACAGGGTCGCCCTGAGACAATGGTTCTCAAAACTTTTCACTCTCGGCCATATTTTCAGAATAAAAATTTGCTTACACCATACCAAACTTTTTACTGATAAGAAATGCACTGGAAAACAAACAGAAAAGATTTTGAAAAGATATATATCCATATTTTGCAAATAAATAAAACAATATTAATACTATACTATATTACACTGAAATGTTTAATATTTCCTTGAATGCCCTTGAAATCTCCTGGCACACCAGTGTGGCATGTCACATCCTTTGAGAACCACTGTCCTAAGACTTTGGGCTACCTTAGGTGAACTCTGTGGTCTAAATTCTCACCATCACTCATCACCTTGCAGCCTTTCCCACCCGAGGCAACTGCTTTACTCTGTCTAATGGTAGGGGCAATCCTGGTTCTATAGTAAATGCAAGGGCATGCAAAGATGCAGTATTCACACACAATCAACAATGGAAGGACTCCATTTAAACTGATTTAAATGGATCCATGACTCTTCCTAAATTTAAGGGGAACTGACACTTTTTCTCATGCTTTAGTTGATTACTGAACTCAAGTTGGAGTTTAGTAATCAACTAAAGCATGAGAGGAATGGGCAAGAAGTCAGCAAACAGGCAGTGGGATGGGGTTATTACAGATTGTAAGAAATGTGTAGTTTTTTTAAAAAAAAATACACAACAGCACCTGGGAAATAGAAATTCTCCTAAATTCTCCCAAAATTCATTAGAACAGCTTAAATGTTACAGGAAGCCTTTCCTTTGTGGAACTGAATGTTTCTAATTTAATTCTTAAGAAAATAGCATTCTTTCTTTAAAAAAACCCAAACAGATTTACAAAATTGTGTGTATATCAGCTTTCCCATCCATATAATATAGGGCCTTGTTTACTGAAGTGCCTTCAGGGGGTGTGTTATAAATAAGAGAACTGAATAAACAGAGAATATAAGAGAATGCTGAACGTAGAAGAAGTGATTGATTTAATTACAGATAGGTGACCACTGAGCCTAGGGCTTGCTAGGACTTGCCGATCAGAAGGTTGGCGGTTCGAATCCCCGCAACAAGGTGAGCTCCTGTTGCTCGGTCCCTGCTCCTGCCAACCTAGCAGTTCAAAAACACGCCAAAGTGCAAGTAGATAAATAGGTATCGCTCCGGCAGGAAGGTGAACGGCGTTTTCGTGTGCTGCTCTGGTTCACCAGAAGCTGCTTAGTCATGCTGGCCACATGACCCGGAAGCTGTACGCCGGCTCCCTCGGCCAGTAAAGCAAGATGAGCGCCGCAACCCCAGAGTCGTCCACTACTGGACCTAACGGTCAGGGGTCCCTTTACCTTTAGGTAGCCATGTTGGTCTGAAGTATCTGTAGAAGTGTGCATGCACACGAAAGCTCATACCAATAACAAACTTAGTTGGTCTTTAAGGTGCTATTGGGGGACGCGGGTGGCGCTGTGGGTAAAACCTCAGTGCCTAGGACTTGCTGATCGCATGGTCGGCAGTTCGAATCCCCGCGTCGGGGTGCACTCCCGTCGTTCGGTCCCAGCGCCTGCCAACCTAGCAGTTCGAAAGCACCCACGGGTGCAAGTAGATAAATAGGGACCGCTTAACAGCGGGAAGGTAAACAGCGTTCCGTGTGCTGCGCTAGCTTGCCAGTTGCAGCTTCTCACGCTGGCCACATGACCCGGAAGTGTCTGCGGACAGCGCTGGCTCCTGGCCTATAGAGTGAGATGAGCGCACAACCCTAGAGTCTGTCAAGACTGGCCCGTACGGGCAGGGGTACCTTTGTTGTTGTTTGTGTAAGGTGCTACTGGAACGAATTTTTTTATTTTGTGATTGATTTAGATCACTGGGACTTGAGGATTATCTATCAATGATCTAGAGATATGCACACATATCTTCTAAAATCTCTCTTACGTACAAAGAGAAGTTCCATTGTGCTGGGTAGATGTGTTCCTGCTGCTCCGACCTTCATGAAAGATCCTTGAACTTCCTGGAAATGTGTTTTCTCTTCCCTTTCCCAGTTAGGACTTGCATCTGAATATATGAATAGATTCTGCTGAAAATATTGGGGAGACTTGGGAGGAAGTTGTGGGACTAGTGTGGAGGAAGAGGGCAGTGTATGAAGAAAAATGCTGTATCCAATGCAGTGCAGCATAAAATAATCACCTTGACCAATATTAAGGGTCACAGGCAGCCAACATGGTGGTGAAGAATAGGACCACTTATTATGCACGGTCTCATTCATTCCTAAAGCACATACCCATATTCACTGCTACCCTTCGACGGTCAGCTTGCTAGTACAGTATTTCATTAATGCTTGCATGGACATGTTTGAATTTATATTGCCATTAAAAACTAACAAAATTAGGGACTCCTTGGGTCTAGCAAGGGAAAATCAGCATTAATTGGGGGGGGGGGAGGACTTAAACATAGTGTGTACGTGCCATAGCAAATTTAGAAACAATTTATTTCCACTTTACTAATATTACCATTTAATTGTATTTACATCATCACTGTTTATATTACACCCTATCCCTTGGCTGCGGACAACTCACAACAATTTCATTTCTCTGTCCTCAAACTGCTGACCATCTGTTCGTAAAAAACATATTTGAAGGGCTTTCAGTATGCAAAGCAACAGTAAACTTTTTTCACCTGTTCTGTCTCTGTCGCTTAATTCAGTACTGGCTATCTTTTCTAACAGCTGTTTGCAATATTTTGGATTTCCTATGTCTCCAAATAGTATGCACTTCTGATGTGGTGTCACTGAAACGGTAGGGGTGAAACTGTTACGTCTGTCCTTTTGCAGCTTCTTAGGTTTTACTTGGTACTCAGAGAACAGTCGGAGAGAATGTAAAACAAACTAGCTCTCAGAATGCCTCCAGGGAATTCCAAATGGACAAGGTTATCCAGAGACTTTCAAGACCACAGTCTGGTAGGGAAAGAAATAAAGGGGGTGGGAAGAGAGAGAGGAAACAAAGTTTGCCCTGTAACATTAATTGGCACTATTTAAATTCTTATGATACCCAAGGGATAATAGGTTTAGCTGGCCTTGCCACTTACCATCATTGAAAATATTGTCCTGCTCCTTGTTTACCTGGATTGAGAAGATTAGGGAATTGTATTGTGGTGAATACCAGCATCTGTGAAAGCGGTTGCAGTCTAATAGGCTGAAACAGACACCATATAATCACTTCTAGAACTTGAAGCAAATGAAACGAGGAACTATTTATTTTCCCCATTTACCAACTGGGCACAAAAATATACCTCTCTTAATTAATGTTTTATTATGAAATGTGGGTCTAACATATCTTCCATTAACATGTATTGATTTCAAAAATGAAGCAAACCGAATAAGTGTTTCTGGGCTTTCAGATCATTTTCTTGTAACTCATCGCTTAAAACAGATCATATTTGCAAGTCTTTCTACAGTTTAGAGCTTTGCACTTTTAATGACAGTTCTCTTTTTAGAATTTCCTTTCCCAGTTCAAAGAAATCCAACATCTGTCCTCATGTGAAATGCAGATTTAACGAAGTGTCAAGTCAGACACTTTAGAATGAATCTTTAAAGACTCAAAAGACTTCTCTCCCTTCTTCTTTCCACACTTGCTTATTTGACAGAACATGCAAATAAGGATTTTGGTTTTTTTTATTAGTTACAGAATGTATTTCCTTTGCCTTGGTATCACCCTCCTAATAATTAGGTCCGCTTTACAAACAAGACAGATGTCACAGAGGTAGGAAAGCTCAGACAGATGTAAAATCTGTGTTGATAAAAGCCACTCCTAAATGGAAAATTACCTCTGCTAAATCATCTCTTTAATTCAGAGAGATTTTCTGACCTGATCAAGAGCGAGGGGAATCATACAAGATACCTTATTTGGCCAGTTGTGTGTTGCTGTTGTTTAAATGAGATAACTTAAGTGAAGCATGAACTCTTGCATGTTTACTTGTGAATAACTTTGCACACTTTTACGGGAGTGTTAAATCCTATTGAATTCAATGGGGCTTCCGAATAGGCTGGTTCTGCATCGGACTGCACTCTCAGTTCCACTGAGCTCAGTAGGCTGGGGCTTCCTGGGCATAAACTGCCCCATGGGAATGTGGGCATTTACACAGATGCGTCGCTCTGATAGGATCCCTTCTGCTGGCGCCCAGCTTTGCCCCTCGGTCACTGCTGCGCCTTGGCTTGAAAGACAATCCACTTGTTTGCACAGGCAGCGGACCCAGACATGCAGAGATCCGCGCTGGAGAAATGCCTGCAGCTCAGCGGATCTACACCCGCGTAAAGAGGACAAAGCCTCCCTTAGCATAAGAAAGAGCCCGGCTCTTCTCGCAGTCTCTCTCCCCCCCCCCCTCCAGACCATCCCGAGAAGGTGGCGTTAGGATTTCAAGATGCGAATGGCTCCGTTTCGGCGCAAACGACCCGCACATTAGCACTTGCTCAGGTTCTCCAGCGGGAGCTTTTGATCTCTTCCTCTAGCTGAGGAGGAAGGCTTTTTTATTTGGAGATTCCCAACAGCCTTGCCATGTGCTTTTCTTTGGTAACACCCCCCCCCCCAGCAATACTCTCCCGTGCGTCTCACAGCGGAAGGTCCTTTGAGAATGCAAGGAGTTGGGAGGCGCGCTAAAGACCGCCCCCCCCCGCCTGAAAAGCCACCCTCTCTCTCCCCCCCCCAGCCAGAATAGGGGGCGGAGGCGAAGAGGCCTCCCTCCCCTCCCCTCTACCTTCCCCGCTGACCCCGCCCCTCGCCTCCTGCTCCTGCGGCTGCTGGATTTCTTAATAGCCGCCCTTTTTCTGTCGGCAACTCTCAGGTTACCGGGCTTAAGTGCGCGCTCCGACCTGGAGCCTCGCGTCGTCGCCGTCTTCGTCGCTGCTGCCTCGCCGGCGCTTCCTCCGGAGCCACCCCGCGCCGGCGATTGGCTCGGGCAGCCCCCGCGGTCTTGACACAGCGGCGCGCCGAGGGCTTGAGGACGTGTTTCAACAGATGGTTGGGGTTAGTGTGTGTCATCGCGTTCGAGTGGGGATTAGGCGAGCCGAGGGCGGCCCGGGCGGAGCGGGGTGGTCTCCTTGGGCTGCGCAAAGGAAGCAGCCAGAGAGGTGGCGCCTTGGCGCGCGGGCGCGCTCTTTCCCGGGGGGGGGGCAGCGCAGAAGAGGGTCACTTTTTACGCAGGAAGCGGCAGATCGCCCAGGTAAAAGGGACAAAAGTCAGCGGAGGATTCCCTTTCTCTTCCCAGCCACCATTCTCTTCCTCTCTCTCTCCCTCTCCTCTGCTTTTGAATGGAATGCTAGCCCGGCGCACTTGGTCCAAGCCGGTCGCGGCCGTCCTATCAATGCTCCTATTGTATAGCTGACAGATAACAGCGGGCAGAGCTTGATGCCTGCCTTCCCTCGCAGACCTGACACTCTGGATGCACTTTAAGGTCACGCTCGAGAAGGTGTTGCAGCAGCAGCAGCCTCTGGTCGGCGGGGAAGGTGGGGTGGGGGACGGGATGGACTGCGGCGGGGGAGTGTCTTTTACGCACCCACGTGCACGCTTTCGACTCCCCTCCCTAGATTTCTGATGCTAAAGAAGCTTTAGTTGCGCCCTAGAGCGATGCCAGGCTCTAACATCTCTCCCCACCACCACTGCCAGTAGTAGTAGATCATTCAAGTACCAAAAAAAACCGAAACAAAAAAGTTTGGCCGGGTTCTCCTTGGAAAGCGCCCGCACGCAACTCTGCTATCTTCGGGAACCGGGTGCCAAGAAAGACAGCGGGGCGGAATTTGTGCTTTGGCCGGTTCAGAGAGGCAAGTCAGGTTCTTCTTTTGGAGAGGTATCCGGTGTAGTTTGTTTTTGTTTTCCCCGGGACGGGCTCCTTTCTGGCAAATGCAGGGCTGGGCTGGGCTGGGGTATGTCGATGACTTGGCAAAGCTGCCTGCTGGATTTCCAGGGTGGTGATGGTGGGAGGAGGGCGAGCAGCAGCAGCAGCAGCAGCAGCAGCAGCAGCAGCAGCAAGCTGAGAGCAGCAGCCCAGCGCTGTGGAGATGAGGAGCTGCCCTCGCAGCTGCGCGGAGCAGATGGATGTAATTCATTTGCAGGTCTGTTTGTGAAAGTTTTACGACTCGCTGAAAACTAAGTAGCATCACCATAACGGATCATTAAAGTCTAGCTGTATTTATTTATAGATTCTAAACAGCCTCTCCGAAGTGTTAATTAAATTGAAAGGGGCTTTTCTTTTTTCCCTTCTTTAAACAAATCTGCAGGGAAGGAACAAGATGCAGAGACTTGGGCAAATAAATGATCCTTAATCTGCGTTTAATGCGAAGACTTTCAGGGCTGCCCCTCGAAGCTGATTTCGCCAACATGCCTCCTACCCCCACATGTGGGGATTGCTGCTTAGAAGGATTCCCGGCTTTAAAGCGGTTATGCCCCTTGCTTTGGGAGTAAACCCATTGAACTCTATGGGATTTCCTTGGTAAATGGAGGATCGGGACCTGTAACTGCTCTCCAGGCTCCTATGGTGCACGTTACTTGCCAACTTAAGTAGAATGTGCAGTTTGTTGGTTAGATATGATTGGCTCTCTGTTTCTTATATATTTTGAGGCATCCGGTTTTGTTTTGTTTGTGTTAATCTGTGACCAAATAACAACATTTAGCCTTGAAATAAATAAATATGCATAGGCAATAACTCTTGCATCCCTTGTTGGAATGTAAGAATTGCGAGAAGTTATTCTCTCCCATGGGTGGGTGGCTGTGAGGGGAGTTTTGCTATGCTCTCAACCTTTACAGGTGAGAGATTCTCTAAGTGATACTGTGCCTAATCCTTTCTGGAATAAGATCTGAGGAATGTAGGGGGGTTATGATGGAGGATGCGTGCTTCGGATAACATCACCCCTAAAACTTTTCAAGTTAAATGCATACATTTAGCATTCCCCTGTCTGCTTGGCTGGCTTACAGATTATACACCCTCTCCAAGAAAGCATAGTTTTTTCCTAAATAACCCCTCCAGCAGTATCAAATAAGGGTATTGGCAAACTGCTAATTAGTTAAATGAAATGACTAAAATGGGAGTGTTTTGATTCTCTCTCTCTCTCCACCCCCTTCCACGCAAAGCTCCTAAGGAGAGGTGGAAACTTTCCCAGATATTTTTAAAGGCAGAAAAAGAGAACGCTTGCAAATGGGGGTTAAAACTTCCATGGGCTGAACAGCTCCAGCTGCCCTTTCATATCTGGAGAAATGTGGCTGGCGAGGCTTGTTCTGTAAGCCACCTTGTCTCCACAAAGATATACAATATGGTACAAGGCAAGGTGCAGCGGTGTGGTGTCAAGAATATAAACACGCAAAGCGATGTCAGTCTAATTGCTTCCTGCTGTGGAGCTGCATTTTAGGTAACTGACCTACCACCTGATTCTGTGCATATTTACTCCAGAAGTAAGTCCCACTGAGTTGGATAGAATTTGTGAGGAAGGATTGCAAGCTTAGTGACATTAATGTCCTTGAAAACTTCTGGGTGCCAAGAGGTGGAGGGAGAGAAACTGAGCAGGGATCTAAATTCTGTTCTCGCATCACTTGACCTGACGGGGGACTATCTTTAAAAAGAAAAGACAATGCCCTCCGGCTAGTCCAAGCTCTCTGTCGAAGCAGAATCTACTGTTCCAGATGGTAAATGTTCAAAGGAATATTTATGGCTACTGCTGCATACCTCAGGTTGACATTTGGTTTCTTCCTGACAGCACTTGTGCTGGGTACACACAGATGAAGTTCCCATTAGCGACTCGACAGCTGTAAAACTGTTCAGAGTTTAGGATGTTGCACAGGGAGATTATCTGAAGAACAAGGGGGAGAGAGAAAAAGTTCCTGGGGGGTGTGGCGAAGCCCTGCGGCTGACAGGTCTGCCGCTATGCAGGACAATCTTCCAATTTGGGTGGAATAGGCATTTTTGCCTCCATTCTCTCTCTGTGTGTGTTTGTGTCTTCTTTATGGAATGCAGAACATACCAGACGAGTCACAAGCCAATGTGGTGTAATGGGTAGAGTGTTAGACTTGGAACAGGACTCACTGCTCAGCTATGAAGACCACTAAGTAGCTCTGGCCAAGTTGTTACTTGTCAAGCTAACCTAGAATTATAGTTTATAGCAGCCTGCCTTGTACCGAGTCAGAAAGTTTGGTTGCTCTGGCTCAGTCCTGCGTGAAAGCAGCTTTCCAGGGTTTCAGACAGGGTCTTTCCCAACCTTACCTGGAGATGCCTCGCAAGGTTGTTGTGAGAAGTGGTGTAGTGGAGCTGGAAAAGGAGAGCAGGCAAGTGTAGCTTCTAGGATGATTTCAGAGGAGGAGCAAAATGCCAGTCTTGCTGGAACACCTTGCTCTGGCATGTGGATGAGGTGATAATGAGGCTTTCAAGTTTTGTTGTTGTTGTTTAGTCGTGTCGGACTCTTCGTGACCCCATGGACCAGAGCACGCCAGGCACTCCTGTCTTCCACTGCCTCCCGCAGTTTGGTCAGATTCATGTTTGTAGCTTCGAACTGTCTAACCATCTCGTCCTCTGTCGTCCCCTTCTCCTTGTGCCCTCCATCTTTCCCAACATCAGGGTCTTTTCCAGTGAGTCTTCTCTTCTCATGAGGTGGCCAAAGTATTGGAGCCTCAGCTTCACGATCTGTCCTTCCAGTGAGCACTCGGGGCTGATTTCCTTAAGAATAGATGCGTTTGATCTTCTTGCAGTCCATGGGACTCTCAAGAGTTTCCTCCAGCACCATAATTCAAAAGCGTCAATTCTTCGGCGATCAGCCTTCTTTATGGTCCATTTCAAGTTTTAGTTGGTCACAAATTAACATATAGAGGGAAAGGTGGTGGTGCCCCCGGCCATTCCTTTCCTTCTGAGCCTGCTTGCTTTATGGTACCATTATTAATATAGCTGTTGGCTTCCGGAGGCGGCGCGACCGGTAATGGCTGCCTTCTCCGAGTAAGGAGAAGGGAGCTCCGCTGTAAACGGGTCGTCCGCTACGGCGAAGCGGAGACCCATTCAGGAAAACCACAGGTGGCAGAAGCCTGTGGTCTCGGGACCCGGCGGGCGCCAGAAGCAGCCCCCAAAACGTTGAAGGGACCCCGTAAGGGGCTCCGGATCGCGGAGGGGGTAGCGGCGCTGTGGGTCGTTGCGCAAACAGCGAAGTGAAGCCGCGTTGCTGTTGCCGGTCAGCGCTGTCCTTTCTTCCTGCAACTTTTCTGAATTTTGGAAACTACAACCCGTGAGTAAATTTGGACATTGAAAACTCTCTGAAACTTTTGTCAACTTTCTGAAACTTTTTGAGAACTTTCTGAAACTTTTAAAACTTTTTTAAAAAAGTTGAAATTTGGCTGAAAACGGAGTGAGGATAAGCAGGAAGCCCATCTCCCGCTATACTGAACTTTAAGCAAAGAGCAGGAGGAGTGGAGACAAAAAGTTATGCGTTAACTAAATGCTGGCACCCTGTTAAAGCAGTTTTCTGAGTGAAAGACTTTGAGCTATTGACTTTTGCTGGTCATATTGGGAGTGCATTGATACTCTTCTTCTGTGGAACCAGTGGATTACAAAATAAATAAGAATCTCTGGTGCTGGAGCTGCCTGGAAGAGCACCAGTTTGCAACTTTGGATACATTGAATTCAGGTTTTGAAACATTCTGAGTTGGAACTGGATACTTTGAAACTGTTGCAGTCAAGGCACTGTAAGAAACACTGTTTTGCTTTAAGTTTTACTCTGCTAAAAATAATACATTGTGGAGGCGATGGACATGGATTTAAATTTACAAGTTTAACTTGGATTTGATCTTTTCCCTGAAGACGTACTAAGCTCCCTCTAGAGGATTTTGGATTTACAGCAGTGACTTTGTCCTACTTTCCCTTTCCCGGCCTCTGTTTGACTATTGTATCTGGGACTCTGCTTTCTCATGGGAACAACTTGGATTGACCTTGGATTACAGATAACTTTGGAATGAGTGGCGCAAGGAGAAGAGGAAGGACTAAACAAACAACTCTAACTTTATCTGCAGCCTCACAGCGCAGATCTTCTGTGCCGGCCTTGCCTTCCACTTTGCCTCCAGACATAGAGGCGGCCTCCCTAATACAGGCAGGGGAGGGAGAGACAGAGGAGCTGCACCTGGGAGATATGGCTTCAGGGACAAGTAGCTCTGTCTTGGAGAAAATTTTGGAGAAACTGGAGGCTCTGGACAAGAAGGCTGATTTGCATACAGCTAAAATTGAACAGAACACAGAAAGCTTGAATAAGCTGACTGGACAAGTTGCACGGAATGCCCAGTCTATTGGAGAATTAAAGGAGGCTGTAGGTGAAAATCGTAAACTGGCTGAAGATACTAGTCAAAGACTGGAAGAACTTGAGAAAGAAGTAAGACCACTCAGCAAACAAGTTGGAGAACATCAGATTTACTTTTCGATGACAGAACTGCGAAACAGGGAGACCAACTTGAGGATACGGTCAATACCAGAGGTGGAAGAAGATAATTTTATTGAATTTCTAACTAAGGAATTTGCCAAGTTTTGGAAGCTAGAGGAAAAAGACTTCAAAATCGTATCTGCTTTCAGGCTTGGCAGAGTCAGAAGGACAGAGAAGCCCAGAGACTGTTTGATAACACTGAGATCAAAGGAGGAAAGGGACAAGATTTTGGGCCTGCACTACGAAAAGTCACTAGACATTTTGGGCAAGAGAATTGAAATCTACAAGGACATTCCTAAGCAGTTGCTGGACCTTAGATCTAACTACACGGAATTGGCAAGACTGTTGAGAAGCAACGCAATTATCTTCAGGTGGGAGTTCCCACAAGGATTATCCTTTACCTACAGAGGGAGAAAGATCAAAATCAAAACAGTGGAAGATAGAGACAAGTTTTTGGGAGCACACGGAGAAGACCTCCACAAAGGACTTGGATTGCCAGCGCCAGAACTTCCAGGGGAGCCCGCCCCCTCGGATCCTCAAGGACCGGAGAACAAGGTACCACCCCAGAAAGAATAACCAGACCTATCCAGGATGTCTCTGCAGCTTTTGAGCTGGAACATAAATGGCTGTAACAGTCCCGAAAAAAGGTCTAAAATTTTTCATATTTTAAAAAAGGAACAATTGGACATTATATGCTTACAAGAAACACATGTGATTAGGCTCCATAGAAAGGTGTTAATAAATAAAAGGTTTGGTCAAGAATTTATATCATCGGATACAGTTAAAAAGAGAGGTGTGGTGATCTATGCAAAAGAGAGCCTTTCACCAAAATTTCTCTTTAAAGATGAAAGTGGAAGAATCCTCGCAATAGAAGTACAGTATCAAGGAGAAAAAATTTTGATATTAGGAATTTATGCTCCAAATGAAGGAAAATCGGATTTTTATAAGAAGTTGCACGAGACCATGCTGGATTATCTGGATTACAACAACGTCATCATGATGGGGGACATGAACGGGGTGGTATCAACAAATATGGATAAGTCACAGAACCAGAACATTACTAAAGAGGGAAGACTACCTAAGACCTTTTTTGAAATGACTGACAATATGGACTGGGTTGACATCTGGAGAGTTAGAAACCCCTTGGGAAGAGAAGGAACATTCTTTTCTGAAGCTCAACTGACTTGGACACGAATCGACCAAATATGGATAACTAGAAGTCTGGCACCTAAGGTGAGGAAGGTGAAAATCTGCCCTAAAACATGCTCCGACCATAACGCCTTGAGAATGGATATGACATTGATCCCAACCGGCTCCTTTAGATGGAAGATGAATGATGGCCTGTTTAGAGACCAAAGAATTGTAAAGAAGGCCCAAAAAACTTTAAAGGACTATTTTGAGATTAACTTGAACACTACGGTGGAAAAAAGAACTATCTGGGATGCAAGTAAAGCTGTGATGAGAGGGTTCTTGATTCAACAGAATTCCTTAAAGAAAAGACTGCAAAATGAAAAGAAAGATAAAATTCTGGAAAGTATCAAAGAGTTGGAGAAGAAGTTAAGATCTAACCCGAAGTCCCAACCGATTCTGAGAGAAATTAAACTTTATCAGGCACAATATTCCAAACTGATAAATCAGGAAATAGAATGGAAGATTAAAACAATGAAACAAAAAACTTTTGAATCGGCAAATAAATGTGGGAAACTGCTAGCCTGGCAGCTGAAAAGGAGACAAAGATTAAATACAGTAACAAACTTAGAGGTTGAAGGAAGGAACATTCAGAACCCGGGAGAGATTAGAAAGTGCTTCCAGAGGTATTTTAAAAAGCTATACACTCAAGGGCCACAAGATGAAATAGAGATTACACAATTTTTGGAGAGAAATGGATTAGCAAAGCTGTCAGAAGAAAATAGAACAATTTTGAATGGCAAAATAACACGACAAGAGATTGAACAGGCCATCCAGAGTCTGAAACAGGGCAAATCACCAGGGCCAGACGGACTGACCTCTAACTACTATAAGACATTGAAGGATTATTTGATACAACCTTTGTTGGAGGTCAGTAATGAAATAATGGAGGGGAAGAAGGCGCCTGAATCGTGGAAAGAAGCATTTATCACATTGATTCCAAAGTCAGAAACTGAAAAGACACAACTCAAGAACTACCGTCCCATCTCCCTTTTAAATGTGGATTACAAAATATTTGCAGATGTTTTGGCACGAAGATTTAAGAAAGTTTTAAGTGAGATAATCCATAAAGACCAGGCAGGCTTTCTCCCGGGCAGACATATGTTTACTAACACAAGGAACATCATAGACATATTGGAACTTTTACAAACAAATATAAACACTAAAGCAGTTTTAATTTTTATAGACGCGGAGAAAGCCTTCGACAACATATCTTGGAAATTTATGAAGGGGAATTTAAAAGAAATGGGAGTGGGACGGGGGTTTGAGAACGGGATTGAGGCAATATATTCAGAACAAAAGGCTAAACTGATAGTTAACAATGTGGTTACAGAAGAGTTTAAAATTGAAAAAGGTACACGACAAGGCTGCCCGATTTCCCCATTACTGTTTATTTCGGTTCTGGAAGTGCTCCTGAATATGATTAGGGGGGACAGGTTGGTGGAAGGGATTCAGGTCGGAGCGAAACAATATAAACTTAAAGCTTTTGCAGATGACCTAGTTCTAACATTACAGGAGCCGGAGTCTAGTTTGAAAAGAGTACTACAACTGATTCAAAACTTTGGTCGAGTGGCAGGATTTAAGTTAAACAAGCAAAAAACTAAAGTTTTGGGGAAAAACTTGACAGATACTGAGTTGGAACAGCTTCAGAAAGAGACAGAACTAAATGTGGTTAAAAAAGTTAAATACCTAGGGGTAAACATAACAGCAAAAAATCTGAGTTTATTTAAAGATAATTATGAAAAATGTTGGTCAGAGATTAAGAGAGACTTGGATAGTTGGTCAAGACTAAAACTTTCTTTGTTGGGCCGAATAGCTGCCATCAAGATGAATGTATTGCCAAAAATGTTATTTTTGTTTCAGACACTGCAGATTGTAGACAAGACAGAGTGCTTCCGGAAGTGGCAGAAAGATATTTCTAAATTTGTCTGGCAGGGCAAAAAGCCCAGAATCAAATTTAAAATATTAACAGATGCGAAAGAAAGAGGGGGCTTTGCCCTGCCAGATTTAAAGTTGTATTATGAAGCTGCAGCTTTCTGCTGGTTAAAAGATTGGTTACTTCTTGAAGATACGGATGTCTTGGATTTGGAAGGTTTCAATAACGCGTTTGGATGGCATGCATATTTATGGTATGATAAAGCTAAGATAAATAAGGCCTTCAAGAACCATATTGTCAGAAAATCAGTTTTTAATGTCTGGACAAAATATAAAGACTTACTGGAGAATAAAACTCCGAGGTGGCTGTCACCCCTGGAGGCTAAGGCTCGGAAAAGAGCCAATATGGAGGCCAACTGGCCAAAATATTGGGAGATAATAGAAAAGGATGGTGACAACTGGAAATTGCAGAGTTTAGAAAAGATGAGAGACAAAGTGCGAGACTGGTTACAATATGCTCAGATTAAAGAAGTGTTTAAAAATGACAAAAAGCTAGGATTCCAAGTGGAAAAGTCAAAGTTAGAAACTGAACTGTTAGAACCTAAGACTAAGGTACTTTCAAGAATGTATAACTTGCTGCTGAAATGGAACACACATGACGAAATGGTAAAATCAACAATGATAAAATGGGCGCAGGACATTGGGTATAATATTATGTTTGAAGATTGGGAAAGGTTGTGGACCTCTGGGCTGAACTTCACTGCATGTAATGCGTTGAAGGAAAATGTGATGAAAATGATGTATAGATGGTACATGACCCCTGTTAAACTGGCTAAAATATACCATTCGTCTGATAGCAAATGTTGGAAATGTAAGGAAAATGAAGGAACATTTTTTCACCTCTGGTGGACCTGCCCTAGAGTGAAGGCCTTTTGGGAGAAGATATATAATGAATTAAAAAAGGTGTTTAAATACACCTTTACTAAGAAACCAGAGGCCTTTCTCCTGGGTATTGTAGGCCAGAGTGTGTTAAAAAAGGACAGAACATTCTTTATGTACGCAACAACAGCAGCAAGAATATTAATTGCCAAGAATTGGAAAACTCAGGAGCTACCCACTGTGGAAGAATGGCAGATGCAACTGATGGACTATATGCAATTAGCCGAGATGACCGGCAGAATTCGAGACCAGGGAGAAGAAAGGATGGAAGAAGACTGGAGGGAATTTAAGATTTATTTACAAAAATATTGTAATTTGGCTGAGTGTTGAATTGGATGCCAGTGCAGATAATTGTCTACCATTAAATTAGATTTAAGGCTGAATTATATGTCAAACCAAATTAAGATTATTAATTAAGATGAGTTAAATGATAATTTGTTTGAAATAAATTTAATAATGATGTAAGTGTATGCGGGAGGTGTGGGGGAGTCCCATGTAATAATTGAGAGATGTTAAATGGACAATGATAAGTTGTGCTTATCTAATATATGCTTTATTTGAAAACTTCAATAAATATATATTAAAAAAAAAAAAAAATATTAATATAGCTGTTGACATCTTTGCTCGAACCTATGCACTTGGGCAGGGGTAGGCAACCTAAGGCCTGTGGGCCGGATGCAGCCCAATTACTTTCTCAATCTGGCCAATGGACGGTCTGGGAATCAGCGTGTTTTTACATGAGTAGAATCGTCCTTTTATTTAAAATGCATCTCTGGATTATTTGTGGGGCCTGCCTGGTGTTTTTACATGAGTAGAATGTGTGCTTTTCTTTAAAATGCATCTCGGGGTTATCTGTGGGGCATAGGAAGTCGTTTATACTTTATTTCAAAATATAGTCCGGCCCACCACATGGTCTGAGGGACGGTGGACCAGCCCACAGCTGAAAAAGGTTGCTGACCCCTGCACTTGGGGGTAACTTCCTCTGAGTTCAAGGGAGTTTACTCCTGCATAACTATGCACAAGAGTGCCATCATGCCGCATGCCTCATCCGGGTTGTCAGTGTAGTTGTTCTCTGTGAATCAACACAGCTGCCTGCATTTTTGGACTCTCCTTGTGAGTGCGGCTATGAACTGTCCTTGGAGACTTTCCTGTTGAGTTTCTGCAGCTCAGCATTAACCTCTGGAACACAGAAAGCTGCCTTGAACGCAGTCAGACAGTTGGTCCCACCTAGCTCAGTGATGTCTAAACTGGCTGGCAGCATTTCTGAAGGGCTTCAGGCAGGGAAACTCTCCCAGCCCTTGCCTGGAGAGGCCAGGGGTTGAACCCAAGACCTGCTGCCTGCAAGGCTCGAACCTCTGAGCTACAGGGCTTCCCTGGGGACAAATCCCTTAAGAGAAAGAGTTGGGATATAAATGTGTGATGGTGGCAGGCATCACCATTGTGGTCAGAGAGAGCAGAACTAAAGGATCAAAGGTTGGGTTTTACTTGTGTGCCTGGGATGCCTTTGTCACCTGCACTCAAGAGACAGAAATGTAATTTCACTGAACTGTGCAACATTATTTGCTTTAACCCAGTTCATTTTTATTCTGGCAAGGAATGCAGTGACTTGGTAGAGGCTGAACATGCTTTGATGTAGATTGGCTTAATTGTGTGTTAGTTTATTACTTGGCAGGGGGTTACTCTTTCTGGCAATTCATAGTCCAGGTAAGGTGAGCCGCCTCAGCTCTGCAGCATTTTGATTTGAGCTGTGGCTGGTTTATGTAAATCTTGCTAACAATGTATAACTGTGCATCTTTCAAAACAGCATGGAATATATCTGAATAGGTAAATAGAGAAAAGGAGCAGATTTTGTGATTGTCGCAGAACGTCGTCTTTTCTTATTACGCTTGTTGCCGTGCTCATCCTGGGAAAACTTGAGAGAAAATGGGCTTGCATCTCTCCGTACTTTGAAATAGTAGCAGATATCGGGATCCCAGTTAAAGAACTTCGTGGGTTTTCATTCTGGGCAAGGACTCATGAAAACAGATTGTGAAACATGCTGAGATGGTGCGGGACAGCATTTCCAAATATGGAAGGCATTATAAACCACCACTCTTACAGGAAGTTAGGCATCTATGGAAAGAATGATTTTTGAATGATTTTCAAATACTCTTCTGGCTAGGTCATCTATTGCAAAGGATTTTGGATGGTTTATTATCAAGGCTTTGAGCCTTGATAATACAGAATCATAGAGCTGCCTAGGCGTATCAAGTTTTTTTTTTTAATTTAAAAAAATGATACAGTGTTTATGTGTATAGGTATGGCTTATTACAACCATATGAAGCTGGAGTTCTGGTTGTGAGTTTGAAAATATAAGGAAGACCCTTTGACATCCAAGGATTTTTCCATTTGAAGATGGATGGGTTTATACTTCTTACAGGGCTACAGACCTGATTGCCTGGTGATTTGTGAGGCTCTTAACACAAAAAGGCAGTTCCTGTGTTGCCACAAGTTTTTACATGCAATATCCAAACTAAGGATACTCCTGTGATGGTTGGGGGCTATATCACAGCATCTTAGAATTTTGCAGCAACAATGTCATATTAATTGGGGGGGGGGGGGAATGGGCACTAATGCTGAATGGCTTCTGCTGTTCAGAGCCAGCCCTACCATTTGACTGTGGCAGCCACCTGATGCAGCTGATTTTGGCTGTCTCAGCCTAATGGTAGACATCAATAAAATGGTACGCAAGTTTTTATAAATTGCTTTGTAAAAAAACAACCACCCCTAAATCAAATGGTGTGTAAATTTTATGAAATAAGATGTTGGTTATTTAATTTATTATTGATTTTATTTTTACTTCCAGGGAGCAGAAGAGCTTTTCTGTCTCAAGTGCTAAAATAACTGGAAAGACTTTGGGTACCATGACCAGTATGGAGTACTTTGGGGAGAGAGGATGCTATTTACCGCTCTGCGTTAGGCACCAAAATGTCTTAGGTCTGCACTGCTGCTATTTTAATCTGAATACTACGATCTTCTTCAAAGGAATCCTTGATGATGTCACGTTAATGTTCAGAGAATATCAGGGGTTACCACCATCTCTTCTTCATATGCTGGTTCCTCTTATTAGTATAACAGAGAGAAAGGTCCTAGCAGTAATATGTGTAAATGCATGGGAGAAATGAAAACACATCAGCCAGTAAGTGCTTTCAGGGTCAAATTTCAGTTGGTTTCTATAGGACTTGTGTCTGCGTGAATATGTTTGAGGTTTGATTTGGACACAATAAGTTTGGGTGTTAAGATAAAGCCAGTCTTTTTGTTTTTTTAAAGAGTCTTTGCTCATTCTTCCACAGCTTGTTTGACATCCACTTGCGTCCAGGAGCTATTTTTTTATTTACACCAATGTTAGCTGCTGCTCTGCAGGAAGGAAATGACTTTGTTTCCCAGCAGTATATCTGCAGGTGGTTTCAAATCTCTATTCTTTATAGGGCTGAATGATTACTCTTTTCTTATCTTCAGCATTTTTGTATGGGATCATGGATTATTGGAGCTATTTAAGAGATGACTAATTCAGAACTGTCAGTCATACTTTTTTTTTTTTACCTAGTCATGGAAATCAAGGCTGTATAAGCTTGGCTGACATGTTTGGCCTCCATAGAGCCATTAAGTGCAAAATACAGTAAGCACAAAGTGAACTGTCCCTTACATGTTTTATGCTTACTTGGAAGTAATCCCTAGTGAGTTCAGCAAGATTATAACCCCCAAATACATGTGTATAGGATTGTATCCTTAATGTGTGATCACCCTGTGGGGTTCCTTCACCCCAAATTAAAAATAAATGAGGAATGCCTGATATTAGAGTGGAATTAAAGCCTGGGATACTGATCAAGATAGAAGTCCAACTTTCCAAAACACAATTAGCTCCTCTTCCAGCATTGACACCTCTCCTAGTTGACTAGAGAACTTGGAGACAAGTCAGTCCCAAACTGGAGGACAGTGATGTCACAAAAAAGAAAAATGTGGATTTCTGCTTCCAATGGCCATGAAAAGCAAATTGTTAAGATGCAACCATGAAGATTTCAATGGAATTTATTTAGGTATAACAAGGCACAGAGTTCTTGGAGGCTTTAAAAAAATCTATTTTATATTTTTCCAGTTGCGGATTTGTGTCTTTAGTATGCTGTTGCAGCCATCTTCACAGTTTCATAGAATTGTAGAGCTGGAAGAGACCACAAAGGCCATCTAGACTAATTTCCTGCAAATGCAGGAATCTTTTGCCCAATGTGGGGCTCAAACTCATAACCCTGAGATTAAGTGTCTCATGCTCTGCTGGTTGAGTATGTGAAGGAAGCTTCACAGAATGAAGAGGAAATGGGATTGTATCACAGGCCCAGCTCCTAACATTAGGAACTCCCAATGCCTCACCCCAACCGTAACCATGCATGAAGTGAGGAAGCCTACATGCATAGACTTTCCGTCTTCAGACGTTCCCCTTAATCATGTGGAGCCTTCTTCATAATGTGTGAAAAAGGCTTAAGTCTCTCTTACAGGGATGGGAAACCTGTGGTCCTCCAGATGTTGGTGGACTATAGATCCTATTATCCCTGACCTTTGGCTGTGGTGGCTGGAGCTGATGGGAGTTGGAGTTCACCAATATCTGGTGGGCCGCAGATTCTCCACCCATGCTCTCCAGTTTCTGAAAATCCTGTGTATTGTTGCAATTCCCATCCAGGCCACTCAGGGTGGGAGCAGGAATGGAAAAACAGAGGGTGGAGGAAACCACACCCAACAAATCTTACACTGCATTGGCACTATGACGATCTCTGACCACATAATCGTCTCCATCTGTCTGTTTAGTTGCTTGTATGGTGGCTACTCAAGTGGTTCAGGTCAGCTATAACAATGCCAAAGACACATCCTTAAAATGAAAGGGGGCAGCTTTAACGTGACAGAACCATTCCAGCACCAATCATCCAAGCACGTAACACTGGAGGGAGGTTCCCACAAGTCTTGGAAATCACACAGTAGCCGTGCTGCCAGCATCTATGTGTGATGATTCCCAGCCATTTTTCAGAAATGAGAAGGGGACAGTGACTTCCAGATGATGCCATGTGTCGCCAAAGTTGCACAGAGTGTTCTAGGAAGTGCACACAAGATTTACTTAATTGGTTCAATGTCCCAGCAAAACTTGGGCTTTGAAGCCTTTCTTCCGAGTGAGATTATTTGGTTAAATGGATTTTAATACACACATAGCATTCATTAGGCACCATGGTCTTTTGTGTAGCTATGTTTATTACATTCCCCCAACCCGGAAGAATCTAAAATGGATACTTCATTGGGTCCATAAATCTTACGTGTGCCTTCCTAGAACCTTTATTGCTCTGGGGCTATTTCCCTCCTTTGTTGTCAATGGTCATCATAGTTCTGCAACTGGTTGTTTTAGATCAGGCTTAGGCAAACTCTGCCCTCCAGATGTTTTTGGCCTACAGCTCCCATGATCCCTAGCTAACAGGACTAGTGGTCAGGGATGATGGGAATTGTAGTCCCAAAACATCTGGAGGGCCAAGTTTGTCTATGCCTGTTTTAGATTGTGCATGGTGAATTTTTTAAAGTACCAAATGTACATTATGAAAACAGTGTTGTCACTCCTATGACTATGCTGGCTAGGACTGATGGGGTTTGTAGTCCAAAACATCTGGCAGGCACCTGGTTGGTGAAGGCTGAAGTAGATGGTCTAAGCAAGATCACATAGTTGGAAGGACATCTATGCAGGTTTCTCAGGAAAGCACCTATGCCAGTCTATTCAAGAATAAGTCCCATTGAGTTCAGTGGCACTCTTAGGTAAATGTACGTAGGATTGCAACTGACATCTTTGCTCATGATTTCTCAGCCTAAAAAAACTATGGCCAATTCTGACAATTGCTTTTTGAATAGTAGGTCTGGGTCATGTCGTTCTGGCTGTTGTATCACTCCTGGTTAGATCTAGGTTGGACTACTGCAGTGCACTCTGTTTGGGGCTGTCCTTGAAGAGTGTTACAAAGAGCTATTAAAAATGTAGCATCTAGTGTAGTTTTGGTGTTCACTGCTTAGGATGCATATCAGTTCTTTTTCATTAGCTCTGGTTCCGATTAATTTCAGTTCACAGTTCAAAGTGGTGTTTGATACTTAAAGAGTCCTAAATGGCTTTGGGGCCAGGCTTTCTGAAACACCCTCTCTTCCCGCATGGATCTGTATATTCACTGTACAGTATTAAGCATCTGAAGATCTGTTCCATGTTCCACCATCTTCACTGATGTGCTTGGTTGGGGGACATTAGAACAGCACCAGATTGTCCAGCTCCTTTTCAAAAGAGGTTTTATTTTCCCCATTTCTTTGGATGGCATAAATGTTCTTTTAATTTGCCTTCAACTCCTGTTGTGAAGAGGGTTTAAAAACACGCACACACACAAAAACACACCTGACCCTAACAGCCCTACTGAATACTGATTGAGATACTGTATTTCTTTTATCTCAATATTTTAATTTTATTCTAGTGTTTTTTCATCTGGAACCAGCCTTTCGGGGCAAAAAGTGAGGTAGAAATTATTTTAAATAATAATAAAAAAATCAAGCAAAGATTAAAGGGGTTTGGAAAGTTTTGTTGTTGTTTTCTTTGGTAGATGTGAAAAAAACTAGAGCTCTTGTGCTGTGTGGTCCTCTTGCATTATTCTGACCTGTGGAATAACGTCTCTTCATCCAATAGGCTCTCAGTCAAACTTTTATACCAAATTCAAAGTCATTAAATCATTTATTCCCTTAAAAGCTTTGACTTCTCTGTTATAAAGATCTTATCTCAAGGCACTCCCAAACTCCCCTTCTTGTTATGCTCCATACTAAGTTATACTTGGCTCATTTCCTAGAAACTTTCTCTGAAAGATTTCTAAGCATACCAGATACTTACAATGAAACAATATGTGATAAGGCTTCTGCATAATATCTAGACATTTATCATCATTTTACTTAACCTGCCTATTTAGCCTAAATAGGAGCCACTCAAATTCCAACTAGCCTCACATTTCTGCAGTCTGGATTTTATGGCCAAATATTTCATAATTGTTCTATAAATCTCTAGTCCTTTTTCGTAGTCAAAAGCACCTCACAGTAAATATGTTAATGTTATCTATGTGCTTCTTGCTTTGATGTGCCACATTGGAGTAAAAAGGTCCAATTGAGAATATTTTGTGACTGAGCTTTGTTGCAAATGCAAGATTTCAATTCCTTTATACTTTTTCATTGGGAGGGCATGACATTATTCCTGCCAATCTGCAAGCCTTGTGCCTTAACAAATGCTGTCCATAACAGCTTGCGAGGGCTAAATGCCATGACTGTCCCACTGGGTTTTTAAAAGAAGAAATACTCTGATTTGGTCAGCATGTCGCTACTATAATTCTGTGGTAAGCATTATGCAGATGCCATGATGTAGCTTGGCATGCACTTTGATGATGGTCAAGATCTGGTGCAGGGTTGCAGTTTCGGCAGCACAGTGACTGAGCAACTGTTTTACATGCAGGAGAAGTCAGGTTGAATTCCTGATATCTCCGGGTAGGACTGGGAAATGCACCTGTCTGAGGCTCACCACTTAAGAAATTTATTTATTTTAAAATATATATTAAGTGGTTTATGATTGCTTTAAAATACATGGCTGATAGACATCTAATGAGTTCATGCATAAGGTGGACATTGACCCTGACTTCCCATGTTCACATCCCAGCATTCTCTCTGTCTTGTATTGCAAATGTTTCCATACCCTTTTATGTTTAAATAATTTAATGTTCAAATAAATAAAGCTGTCCTATAATGCTTTAAAAAGTGGAGTTAAAAAACATTTTTTAAAAGATCAGATATTTACTCACTGTTAACTTTGCTTCTCCCAACAGCTGGGCATCCACATCTGGACTCATGTTTTACAGTTCCTTTCTTTCCAACTGCAGACAAGGTAAGCAAATCAGTTTTTTCAAGAGACTAACCAGAGACAATTTGGATTCCAATGCAAGCTAAATGGAGGGAAAGCAAGAAGTTGAGAATTGGCTTTCTCCTTAGTTTCCACGATGCCATCATTTTTGCAGTGCATCTTGACCCTGGGAGCAGGCAGCAACCTACAGGGTGGGTGATGAAGTCTTCCCTAAAAATGGGACGTATGCAAGGACACAGATTCTACATTCAGGTTTTTACTTCTACACAACTAGAGAGGGGTGTGTGCGAGTGTGATGTATGTGATGTATGCTTCTAACGTGCAACCCTAACCATGCCTACTCAAAAGGATGTCTATTGAATTCCATGGGACTTTGAGATAAGCAGACTTGGTAAGTGTAAAAATATACAAAGATAACAGTGTGTACCGCAGAATGTGTGTGCACGAGAACTGGGGACAGGAGTCTTACTTGTGGCTTAACAAGAGACAATAACATTTTGAAGGATGGGAAACCCCTTTTCTCTCAAAATACACTTTTAAATAACACACGCACACACAAAAACTTCCAAGAACCATGGTGCAATACTCGACAAAATGCAAAATCTCATGGATAGCTAAGTTCTGATCTTCACATTAGAGATGGGGATCAAGTCCTTTTGTATAGGACAGGAGGGAGGGAGTCATGGATATTAGAGAAAAATAGATTAGCTCTGATCTCCGATGTCTCTGCTTTAGTGGTTCAAACATAATTTCACTTAGTTTAAAATAATCTTTGCAAATTCATGTTGCTTATATAGCCTGCCTGGTAATATTTGCTTTATAATTGGATTGCTATATTCACTCTGATATTAAGCTTTCTCTCTCTCTCTCTGTCCCCCTCCTTTTCTGCTAGCTGTTTCCTCATAGCTCAGTGTTTTCTAATTATTATTTTACTTACTGGCTCATCTGCATTTTAGTTGCTTTATTGCTGTCTGTCTCCAGAAGAGTCTTTTTGAGGGGGAGGAACTTTGGTTAAGCTAGTATTGTTAACTTT
Organism: Podarcis tiliguerta; assembly: GCF_965153285.1. Lineage (NCBI taxonomy): Eukaryota > Metazoa > Chordata > Lepidosauria > Squamata > Lacertidae > Podarcis > Podarcis tiliguerta. The sequence goes on along the minus strand of NC_139540.1, from coordinate 33,142,660 downwards.
GTTGGCTAACATGAGAAGATGAACATGTAGTGAAAACATTTTGGCAGCTTCAAAGCAGTTATACTATCAGGGGTCACAGGTAGGGAATTTAAACCTGACCTAAAGTCAATTGTTTTGTATTGAGCCTTAGTGGAAACTCACTGTTTATGAAATACTGACATGTAGATGATGAAATAGCTCATTATTTAGGAGTGATGATCCAAGCTATTGTTAAAAAAAATATTATTGACTTGTATGAGTATAAATATTTAGAAGTAATTCAGAAAAAAATAAGGAGGCCTTTAACACATTGACTCCTTATCATCTTAGCTTGTTCCCTTCTCCTTTGGGACAAAGTCAGAGAAATAATTTTGATAAGAACGGATAGCTCCTTAAGAATCCTTAGATAGCTTTGAAAATGTGGTTTTGCTTATTGCAACTCTCGGTACTGAGTTTTTTGCATATGTTCTGTGCTCTCATAGCATATCTTGTTATATAAATATTGCTTGATATTTTAAAAGTAAACTAAGGCTGAAATCCTAATCCCACTTATCTGGACATAAACTGAATTCAATCAGACTTGTTTCTGAGTAGACAAGGCTAGTGTTGCACTGTAAGGTTGTTTTTTTAATGAATTTCTCTCAAATAATTAGATTCCTATTATCCACACAACACCTGTCTGGTTATCAGTTGCATCCCACTAACTTTTACTCACTAACTTGCAATTCAGGTTATCTGTTGCATCCCACTAACTTTTACTCAGAGTAGACCAACTTAAATTAATGGACCAAAGTTAGCTATGTTTGCTCTGTGTATGTCTAGCACTGGTTACAACCCTATGTTCCTGATGGGTAATCTCACAGATTTTGTAACTCAAAGTTTGCTTAGCTACCGGAGTGAGACCTTACCTGTGAAAAGCATATGGTAACAGGGGAACCTGAGTGGCCTTTCAGGTGTCAATGGACTCCCAACTCCCATATGCCCCAGTCAGAATTGTTGGTTGTCAGAGATTATGGGAGTTGTAGTTCACTAACATCTCGAGGGCCATAGGTTTGCCATCCTTTGGTGTTTCCAAAGACTGAGTTCCTCAAGTATCCTTACAGTATTGTTGCATGTTAAACTAAGAAAAGGTAATAGGTTCTACATTTCTTAGGAATTTGTGTAATTATGAAGAATAATTAGAACAACATAGCTGAGTGGTCTTCGGGGGGGAAAAGACTGCTACTAGTCTGCAAACTGCTTGTCCATCTTTGAAGAATAAGGGAAAGAACACAATGTCTTTAAACATCCTCAGTCTTGGGTGGCCTAAGATGCCACTCAGGGTGTGTGTTGTGTGTGTGTGTGTGTGTTTTAAGTAATCCATTTCTTCCTGTTAGGTAAAACATTCCACAGTAAAACAGTGGCAACCGATAATTGTGGTTTGCTAATGGAATGTTATCATAGTGTAAGTAAAATGCATTTGTCCCAACTTGGAATACTTCTGTATTGTATTCCTTTTTATGATAGCTTCAGTATCTGTAAAAGTTTAAACAATGCTTGGAAAAAAGCCTATGCTTATGCTTGGAGACGTATTTGTGGTGCAGTTCATTAAATTAAAACTCCTAAACATGTCTCTAATTACCCTCTTAAGCCACTTATTCAACACTAAATAGCAACTGTTTATTAAGAAATTTGCTTAAGGCTACCACCACCATTGCATTAATTTGTATCTAACTGTTTAGAAATACATTGCAAATGTTCCACTATTATTGCGCGAACATAAAAGCTGCAGTCTTAATTAATATAAATGAATACAAACTGAAGGAAGCATGTTTTCAATTTTGGAAGAAAGTTTAAAGCCTCATTGGAAAAATAAAAGAACATCTACATTTTTTTATTTAAAAAATGCAATCCAAAACAAGTCGTTTAGCATTCCCGAAGCACTGTGTGTTTCAGTGCTCTTGCATACATACTTTAACACAGCAGTAGCCAATGTGGCAGTCTTCAAGACATTCCAAAGGTTCTAAACGTTGGAGATTTTAGCAAAATGTATTAAAAACCCTATGAAGTATAACACAAACGTCTGAGACTAGTAAAAAGAGTTGTGGGCAACTTACAACTGCCAGGAACGATGCCTCAACGCCTTCCACATGCACTTCATCGCGATAATTTGGGGTACAGGAGGATTTGGGGCACAGGACAGAATTCCAAACAAAGATGTGCTCTCCCAAGCCCAACATTTCCAGCATGTTCGCACTCCTGCCTCAGTGACATCAACGCTGGCTTGGTCATGTCCACAGAATGGAAGATGGCAGGATCCCCAAGGACCTGCTCTGGCACCACAGGCCAGCTGCGTGTTACAAATATGTCTGCAAACATGACACGAAGGCTGACAACATCAACCCCACCATGTGGGAATCCCTTGCAGACGACCACAGTGCCTGGAGGCAGGCGGTCAAGTTGTGTATCCATAGCAGTGACCAGAGGAGAAATGACTGCTGGGAGAAAGTGCATCTACAGCAGCACAACTGGATGCCTTCGTCTGCCCCAGCTGTAACAAAACATGTCTCTCCCGTATCGGTCTCCACAGCCACAGCAGGCGCTGCAACATCCCAACCTCATCCCCAAAGGTGCACTTCTCCATTGTCTCCTGAGACAGAAAGCCTAAGAACATGTACTGAGTTCATGGCAAAACCAGGAGCTTCACGATTTGTACTTCATTATTAGCCACTCCACTCCACCTGCTGCTCATAAGGGCTAGCTTTTTGGACAGCGGTTTTCTTGTTGAATTGTTCCTTATCCTGCTTTTTGAAAATACTATTTTTTTATCTGGCTGTGAGTCGAGATTCTATGTTTAGAGTGCAGGTGGTGACTATGAAGTCGCCAGTTTGCAAGTTGCATTGTGTGTATGCATGCTTCTGGGAAGATTTGATAATGTAGATTTCAAGTATTTTTAGCCATAAACTTAAACCATCATTAGTTAGCATCCTTTTCTAACTCTGAGACCACAACTTGCCTGCTTGGTGGAGAAAACAACTAATTTTCCAGAAATACAAGGCAGTCACTGAGAGAAATACTGATAGCGTTGTGCAGAGGAAGATGCAATTTTGAGCTCATTACCCTCCATCAGTTCATACTGAGAAAGTGACACCACTTCCTTCCTGGGTGTCTCAGTTTTGTATGTTGTTTTCATAAAGTTAATGAAGGGAGAGATCTACAGTAATGAACAAATGGCTCTTTAAATGCTAGCTGTACCCCCCACCCTAATGTACACACATATAAAGCACACACATCTCCAAAAATGCAACATTGCACAATGGAAATTATGCAGGAAATGGTTTCTCTTTGGATCAACAGTTCAAAGATAAGTGCCTTGACGGTTGCAACCTTTTTGTGGAGGGAGAGGTGTGAAGTTATATTCTGCAGGTATATTTCAGCTACGCTTGTTTTTATAATAATTTATGAGCTGATTCACATGGGATCTGTTGTGTCCTCACAGACAAGTTTTATCTTCTTGACTCTGCTGCTAATGGACTTCCTCCTAGGTAGTACCATACTCTCTAAGACAGTAGGTCTCCATCATGAATTAGCCATGTAAATCAGTGGCCTTACTGTACCTTGCAAGAGAGCCTTAAGTAGAACTTGGGGAGGTCAGAATGCCTGGATCGAGAGTGAACACAGAGATCTAGAGCTGTCAACCTCTGAAGCACAAAACCCTACTAACTGGACAGCCGCTAAGCCTATGAGGCCTAGGTAGTGGTGGGGCCAGAGTCCATGCTCTAGGGAGCAGAACTGCAACCCTGTTTTGTGCATTTTTTTCATGTAGGGCACTCACGGTTTCAAGCTGCACTTTGGCTGCCAAATGTATACAGTGGTACCTCGGGTTAAGTACTTAATTCGTTCCGGAGGTCCCTTCTTAACCTGAAACTGTTCTTAACCTGAAGCACCACTTTAGCTATTGGGGCCTCCTGCTGCTGCCTCGCCGCTAGAGCACAATTTCTGTTCTCATCCTGAAGCAAAGTTCTTAACCTGAAGCACTATTTCTGGGTTAGCGGAGTCTGTAACCTGAAGCGTATGTAACCTGAAGCATATGTAACCCAAGGGTACCACTGTACATAAGATCAGTATCAGTATATAGCAAGGATGTGGGACCTCTGACTTGAGGCCAACTATGTCTTCTCCAAGTCTCTCCATTTGGCCCTTGACTCTCCAGGCCACACTTTCTCCCAAGGAAACAACCCTTCCTAGCCCTGCTCTTCACTCTCTCCAAGTGCTTTTGCTTTGTTGGGAAGTGTCCTTGAGCTGTGCTCATTCTTCTTGTTTGTCTGGATAGAGGATGAAAAAAGTGGCTTGGCAAGGCTGGAGAAAATCCTGCCTTCTCTGTGCCTGGAATATGTGTATAATGGAAGGGTTCACATCCATTACTCTGACTCCTTTTGCCTCTGGCCCTGTCTAGCACCTCTAAAAGGTTGGCCCCGAGGGAACACTTCCTTCTGTCTGAAAAAGTTTATTCACTCCTCATATAAATGTTGGTGTGTGTCTACCCCAGATGTGTAGCTTCAGGAAATCTGTGGTCTTGTTCTTCAGTAGAGATGCTGATAATGAAATGCACGCTTTTGGCAATCCATTATAGCCAATAAATAAATAAATAAATCTTCCAAGACATCTGACTTCCAGCTATCTCTGGCTTCGTTCTATATATCTCCTGGGACTGCCGACTCACCACTTATTGGAGTGGCTGAGCTTTCTTTTTACTAGTCTCAGACTTGCTTTAAGTAACGTTTCCGTTATACTTCATAAGCTTTTTAATACGTTTTGCTAAAATCTCCAAGGTCTTGAACTTCTGAAATGTTCTGGCGGAAGATGAGAATATACATGCATGAAGTCATCATGCTGAAATGTGAAGTAGCAGAATAAGTGGGCAAATTCATGAAATTTATCCTACAGACGATTTTTGTTTAAGATTTTTCCTGAAGCATAACCCAGCTGTTTATGGAACATCAACTTCATATCTGATGAACAGCTTTTGTTTGTATGGATGGTTTACTCGTTTTTAGAGTTCGTTGAACTGATTTTGTTGTTTAGAGCTTGCATTTGTGTGTTTTCTTCTGTTTTTATTGTGTACACTGCTTCGATGGCTTTATGTTGTGAACCAGTTTATAAATCTGAAAAAATAATATTGAGGAGGAAGAGGAGATTAGGGCAAGGATGGGGACTGTTGCATCCCATATTTGTTTATGCTGCATTTAATCAAAATAAAATTTTTATTTGCTGCTTAAAGGTGGGTGTAAACATGGCTTCTTCTCCATCTTGGGAACACCAGAATCCCCTTGAAAATTGCTTCTTATTGATGAGATCCACCATCACCACTCTTAGGGTCAATATATTTTTTGGTATCTTTGTAAATTCTGGTTTATGTTAATAAAGGTAAAGGTAAAGGTACCCCTGCCCGTACGGGCCAGTCTTGCCAGACTCTAGGGTTGTACGCTCATCTCACTCTAGAGGCCGGGAGCCAGCGCTGTCCGCAGACACTTCCGGGTCACGTGGCCAGCGTGACAAGCTGCATCTGGCGAGCCAGCGCAGCACACGGAACGCCGTTTACCTTCCCGCTGGTAAGCGGTCCCTATTTATCTACTTGCACCCTGAGGTGCTTTCGAACTGCTAGGTTGGCAGGCGCTGGGACCGAACGACGGGAGCGCACCCCGCCGCGGGGATTCGAACCGCCGACCATGCGATCGGCAAGTCCTAGGCGCTGAGGTTTTACCCACAGCGCCATCCGCCTCCCCTGATTTATGTTAATAGATTTATGTTTATGTTAATAGATTTTATGTTTATGTTAATAGATATGTTTATGTTAATAGATACTTGCAAAACTCAGATCCTGTTTAAAATAACTCTCAGGCAGCTTAGCCAGAATTCTTAATTTCCATTGTCACTGATGCTACTGCCTCACTGTGTTCTTTCTTATGACCTTATACCCTATGTGAGGAGCCCGTCCTGGGGGGATTGCTGAGGCTGGAGCAGATCTGGCATGAGGAAAAGCTCTAGTGTTGGTTCTTCCATGCTCAGGCTTTTAGTATGACATTGGTGGCAGGGGAAATAGCAATGCCACTAAAGTTTCAACACCATTAGTGTCATGACACCAGTGTGGGCTGAAATCTGAATGGTAGGAAATACTCCCCATGCCACTCAAAGCTGTCTTGTGGATTACTATGACTGCAATCCTATACATGCTTATGTGAGAATAAGTCACATTATGAGTAGACATGTATGGCTAAAACAGCAAAGAGAGCTATGCTTTCATAGACATCTGATTATGAACTCCATCATGAGATTTGAGGCACTTGGTAGAAAGTTCTGGAACATCTCCATTAGCCTGGTTTCCAATGCACTTATTGTTTCCTAAAATAATTTTTATATCAAGGACCACTTTTTTCCTCAATAAAAATGGGGCTTATAGGGTTTTCAGATGAATGCTGTCTTAATTTGCGCTGGACATTCTACAGCAAAGGGCTTCAAGATGTTTAGCTTTTCATCACTGGAACATATGGAACAAAAGGCAATTATGAGGGGAAATATTTGCAAGTGATTGGGTCACTTAAAAAAAAAAGTTATTAGGATATGTAGAACATCTTGGCAAGGGACAAGAGCCTCATCTTTATCAATTGTTTTTGAAGGAAACAAGATGTGAAGACGTTTTACGTTAAAAAGATGGGAAGCGCTACTTGATCTAGGCCAAATTACTGGCCATTATTTATAGAACTCCTAATAGCTTGTTCTATGTCTTAATGTTAAACAGATCTTTTTCTAAAGAAAATTTAATTTGTTCGCCTTTGCCTCCTATAAAATTTGCTCATACATATGAAATGGTCTGTGTTGGAAAGGATTCAGGTATAAAGTTCCACCTTTTGGAGCTGCTCTAGTGTTTAGGGGGGAAATGGTTAATGCTCTGTTAATAAAATGATGCAAATAGTTATTTGTTCTTACACAAAGTTGATCCAAAATTTATTAACTGCAGTGTGCTTGGCAGTAGTACAGTGGTGGAAAAATATGAACTCCCAGCAGAGTTTGATTGGATACAATTTTTTAAAATATATAATCACTATGAGCAAATTCTTGCAACAGCAGGGTGAGGGATCACAGGCACCTTCCATGTGCCACATGCCTGTTTTACAGTGGGCATTTTAATATGCTTCTGGAAGGAGAACCACTGGTTTGGAACAAGCATAAAAATTATAAAGCCAAAATTTCTTACTCTCTATATCAGAATAATAGCTTCAGTAACTGAGTTATCTCATCTGGGAAGAAGCCCATTGAACTCAGTGAGACTTAATCTCAGACATGTATAGGATTGCACTGTTAATCAGTATTGAGTGATGACATGAAATTGTCAATAGGGAAAGGGTTGGTTTTTATAATGTTGGTTGTATACTGTAAATATTTAAAGCACCCTGATTCTGCGAAGGAGGTGCATAGACCCAAGCAGGCTTCTGTATACATATGATTGCTGGATTAGGAACTTCAGGAGTAAATTGGATATGTATTGGAATAAACATCCAGAAGTAGATGTTGTATGCCCATAGTAAATTCCTTTCAGTCAGATACACATAAAATTGTCCCACGTTCTCGTGAATGTATGTATATAAGCCATTTTTGCTCATCACTGCAATGAGAGCTGTGGTGGAAGTATGTAGCACCATCTCAAATGGCTGCCTTCCAGATTTTTGGACTACAGTGTCCGTGGTCACTGGCTATTGCCGATGCTGGATGGGGTTTATGAGAGATGTAAGTATCTGGTAGAAGCTAGGCTGGTGAAGGTTGATATATGGTGTATAAATTGCCGTACAGTAGAAACTCTTCCTGCCTCCCTTTTGCTGATCACATCACATAACTGACTTTATTTCAATGCTGTGAAAATTTGCAGACATGTTGGCTGCAGCAAACCTTCAAAGGGCACCAAAGTCAAACATTACACAGGTTAATTAATTAGACCAAAAACGGGGGTGGGGGAAACACAATTGGCATGATCTGCATCACCTGACAGTTAATAATTAGACATGAGAAGATTTACTATTGTTTATTTCCATCCTGTCAAACATTAAGTACTTCTTATTCAACTAAGGAATCAGTGTACTGTGGTGAATCAGTAAATGGGAATATAAACATCTAAACTAGCTAAATGATTTTCACAAACTTGGCACACTCTGAACTCCTGTGTTGGGTTGTGGCCAAACCATCTTTTTGCAGGGTTAGACCTGCAGGGACCCACACAGACAGGATGAAGTGCAGTCCCAAATACAATACTTAAAGAAGTTGTTGAAAGGATGACTCTATTAAAGAGATTAAAATGTGTGGTTTAATGAAAAGTGTTTGGTGTGATGTGTTTATATATTTAATACTCAGATACCTAAATCCTTGAAAGAAACATGAATCCAAATATATAAATCACATAATTGAGAAACTTAATAAAAATGAACATGCCATCACATGCTTCTTTGAATCAGCAGGTCATCTTATAGCATGGTGACTTGGTGGTTGAACCTCTTTTTTAATCCTTCTGTCTAGTTTCTCTTCAACTAATGCCTCAGGTACTTATTTCTAGAAAACCAAAGGTAAATGCAGTGGCGTCGCAGCTGATGCTGGATGGGGGGGGGCGGTGTGCCCTGGGTGCCATGTCTGGGGGGGGTTGACAAGAAGGCACCCGCGGGGGCTCACTGCGCAATCAGCCATTGCGCCACCACAGCCGCATGTGGAGGATCCTCTGTCCATGGTTGTAGTAGCGATGGAGGGATCCTGGCACCGTCTGTACGGCGCTGGAGCAGCGCCACCGGCAAACTGCTATGTACAGCGTATGTGCGGCATCACTATGTACAGCGCATGCGTCGTACGTAGCGACGCCCCTCCCCGGGTGTCAAGACGCCTTCATTCGCCCCTGGGTAAAAGTCTGGTGTGGGGAACTTTTGACCCTCCATATGTTGCTAGACTCCCATAATCCTTGGCCATGCTTGCTGGGGCTGATTGGAGCTGTAGTTCAGCAATATCTGGAGAATCTTTGGCTCTCCAGATATTGCTGGTATATGCTTTCTGACAATCTTCTGGGTAATTAGAATAAAGTGCTCTTGTTCACTCAAGGTGCTAGTGCAGGCACAGTGTGTCTGCTACATCCCGCAAAAGCCTCACCCAGTCTATCTGAAAGGAACATATCTTAAATCACCAAGACAGCAGATATTCCATGTACAGCTGTTTAATGAAATATTTTTCAAGTGTTTAGAGGTTTAGTGGGCAAGCTGGCAAAACACTTCACTCTTTCTTTGAAGTAGGATGAGCAAACAGGTCGATTTTGATTTCTCTCAGTTACTCGTTTTTCCTATCTACTTCTCCACATTTCCTCATCAGTTTGCAAAGTTTTTTTTTAAGGGCTCATGAAAATTCATCGTTATTTCAATGTGGATTGCTACTAATTATACACATTTTTGAAATATTTTGTTTTCAAATAGAATGCATCTTAATGCTTTCACCCAATAACGTTACAATGTTATTTTATGCACATTACATATACACATTATATGGATGGGAAACTGCATTGAAAAATTCTGACAAATGTTAGTTTCAGTATTGTTCTGCAAAGTGCAAATTAAGTATTAAAAGTGAAACCAAACTGAATTTAGATATTTAGACCAATTCAAGGAGAATAGGAAGGGCTTACTAGTAGCCTTGATGGCATAGCCTTGAAGGCTATGTTCTATATCCGCTGTCAGAGGCAATACAGGCAACAGTCAATTTTGATGCAGGATTGCGCATGCACGCATAGCGCTGAACCCGGAAGTGACGCTAAAACTTCACTAAAAGGGTGGGATGGGGACAGAGCATTTACACGGGCTCTTGCTGATGTGCGTACGGGTCTGGAACGTATCCCCCGCACAAAACGAGGATTGCCTGTATGTATTTGAACGCCAGGTGTTGAGAATCGCAAATGGAAAGAGTGCTGCTGTTCTCACCTCTTGCTCCTAGGCTTCCCATAGGCATCTGCTTGGCCACTGTGAGAACAGAATACTGGAATAGATGGATCTTTGCTCTTGTATGACCTGAAAGTAAACTGATTTGGTGAAACTCCCCCTAGCCATAATGAAGAAGTATCTGTAAATGATACCCGCATTGCCTCTCAGCAAGTAAATCTAAGTATTAGATTCTTGGAAGCATTCCGAAAACCTCTTCTAGTATTTAGGTTGCTGGTTCCATATTACCAGAATCTCTTTCTGTGGTTCGGCCTGTATCAGTTGTCTTATTGTGCTTTAATGGTGAATTGCTGTGGTTACCTAACAGTTAGATACCCAGATGTTTCAAACAATGTTTTTTCCAGAATGCTCCTTTTAAAACTTATTTTGCAAGGTGGTCAAGGTGTTTTTCCTCCCTGAATACTTGAATCTGTGATCAAGAAGAATGTATTTTCAGTCTGCTGCATTCTTCTCCTGCCAGTAACGTGATCTCAACGTGGACTGTTGTATTTCAAGCTGTCTTAATATGAAGCGAACCCTATAGTATCATTAGGATTACAGCCTTGTATTTGGGACATGGAAAAAATCCTGAGAATGAAATCCCTTTCCTGGCTCAAACCCAGAATGAAACTAATCAACCACATCGGTATCAAACCTAACAATGCAGCCCTACACTGGCAACTTGGTGATGCTTGGAACTTAAAAGTCCAGAATGCAAATAATGTTGATTATTGCAAAGTGGATGTAGAGGATTAAATGTTCACATGCTAAAGTTTCTGCATAGAGTACATTTGATGGAATGGGGCTCCATTTCAGGCTGCTGCATAATCAAGCAGATAAAGACTTAGTACTTTGTGTCTCACTCCTATTGGTGATTAAAAGTGCCTTTCTAAATAGATTAATTTGCCTGCATTTTTATTATAATTGCAAGTTTGAAGCATCCCGAGCATTTTAGAAGACATCAGAAGTTTTAAATGTTTGAAGTTTTATTTTGCTTTTAATGTTCTATTGAAAGCCGCCCAGAGTGGCAGGGTAGAAATAATAAATTATCATCATCATCATCATTATTATTTTATTTTATTTTATTATTTTATTTTCACACTCAAATTCTGCAACAAGTTCACTGTCCTGATGTGTAAGAATAATGGAACAAAATGACTGGAAGTGTCCTTAAATTTTCCTGCTGGATCCCATCTGCAACATTTCAGTTTTTGAATTTTGGGCACCAATTGTGTGTTTAGTGGAGGGGAAGGCATCCATAATGCATTGGGGAAAGGAGGGCAAGAGATGTGTAGGGCCACTGAAAAGAGTCTCTCTGCTCAAAGAAGGAACAGCCAGAGGGCCCACCTCTGATTGTATGTATTCTGCGCAGCCCAGTAGGTGCTGTTTCCACATTTTATTTGCCACCATGAAGTTGCAGGGAAACACCATTATTTTTATATATGCACGAGAGCAGAATTTATTTGTTGGTATTTGATGGCTAGAAGCAGAGTTGGCAATACCATAGCCCTCAACTGTTCCGGGACATCACAGAATTACAGAAGCCATCCCAGCTTGACTGGATGTCCTGTTTTGGCTCCCACAAAAGTGCTGTGCTGCCTGTTTTTTTGGGGGGGGGGGCATGCTCTCATACAACTCACCTGGCTCCTGCGAGAGCACAGCCCTGCAATACACCCAGGGCTCCAGGTTCTCATGTGGCTCACATGGGAGCATGGCCCCAAAACACAAGAACTCAAATTTTCCTCTGCGGCATGTTGGAGAGTATGATGCTAAGCACATGCTCCCCAATGGCAAATTAGATTAGATAGCCACACAAATAGTGCATTGCTTTAATCTTTAAATCATTTGGAAACTGCAGCAGTGCAAATATGGCAGACAGGTTGCTGTCCAGCATATGGCTTTTAGACCTCATTTATCCAGTCTAACATCAGTTGCACTGCCTTCCTATTTATTTCCAGACTCAGTTCCGGAGGCTGATGCTTACCTATAAATGGTACCTGAAAAGGCCCCCTGCTTCCTTATGAATCTGCCCAGAAGATATCAACACCATTAAATAAATACAGTACCACCACTAAAGGGTTTGATTGGTGGAAACCCAAGACAGAACCTTTTCTTTGACAGTCGTCCCCCTCCCCTCTCCTCCCCCTCCCCCCGCTCAAAGTGCAGTCCCCTTCCAAAGGTAGAGTATCACTTATGCATCATCATCATCAAAAAAGAACACAGGTTTACATGATAGGTCAAGGTGTAATTACTGAATTATATAAAAGCCTTAAACAATTTGCAGTTTCTTCTCTTTCTCTTAAAATAATATTAAAATGTGTCTTCTATGAACTGTCTGGAGTTACAACGAAAAGGTTATGTGGTTCTGCTAAATTCACAAGCTATAGATTAATGGCAGTGTCAAAATGCATCTGAAGGAAGCTCATTTAACGTGCCTCTGGGCTAGATAGCATTATTCAACAGCAGCAAAGGTTACATGTTTTCAGGTATTAGAAGGTGCAAGTAAGGACAGGCTGCTTCTGTGTCTGAGTGGGTGAGGGTCCTCTTTAGCATGCATTCAGTGAAGCTGGCATGCTGCAGTGTCTGCCTGAGAAGAGAGGCTGTGTGCCTCTTAAGTTTGCAGCTGAGGGAATTACGAAACCTCTACTAGAGTGCAGTCTATAGCTTCATTGAGCTGGGACACCCCCCCTGGAATTCATGTACCTTTTACTAGACAGTCTGGAATATTGAACTTATTTTAACTGCCTAAGTAGTCTGCTCCTTATTGATCATAAAATGTAAAGAGAGGTGATTTTGTGTCTGTGCAGAAGAGTGAACTCTTTTCATTAAAATTCAGAATTTTCTGTAAAATTAGTGGGATGATTCAGTAAAATTAAGTGGTTTGGTGTTTCCAATAAAATGTTTAAAATTTGTATATCATATCTCCATCGAGTACTGGACTTCCCTGACTGGTAGCAAAATGAGCAGCACAATCCTACAGCTGGAAGTAAAATCCCATTGAGTTCAGTAGGCTTGCTCCTTAGGTAAATAGATGTAGGACTGCAGCCTATATTCTTTTTCTTGAATGCTGCGGTTTTTCAAAGATCCCTAGCTTATCCCATTCCAGCATAGTTTGGTGAGGAAATCTGTCAAAAGCTTTTTGAAGCACCCAAGTATCCACTATCTACGAGATCACCCCACCCACATGCCTATTAATGCTCAAAAAGTTTAGTGTGACAGGACTTACTTTGATGTTGATTAAGTAGAGACTTATTCTATAATATAGAAGAATATATACTTGATAATTTATCTTTAATGTTGCCTTTGACCAACTTCAACTGAAAAAAAAAAACCTTTAAACTAACTCACTTGTAATTTCCTGCAATACCACTTGGATTTCTTCTTAAAAAATTGTTGTTACATTGGCAGCTTTCCAGCCATCAGGTGTGGAAGCTGATTTTAGGGGCAAGTTACACATTTTTGTTATGAAGATCAGCACTTCACATTTGAGGTTGTTCAAGATCACCTGGCAATTTGTTTATTTTTAATTTGTTGATGAGGCCTTAAGAGTTCATCTCTCATCATTATGTTTTGCCTCAGTTGTTCAAACTCCCTTCCTGAAAAGGTTACGGCTGCGGTCTACTTGCATACTTAGTTAATGTAGCTCTCTGTTTCAAAAAATAACTTTGCAGTTTTGCATTTCTTGATTCACAAAGTTGCATAAGTGTAGTTGGTCATGTGATCCAAATCATGCCTGTAGTCAAGGTGGTTTTAAGGAACTGCTCCTTCTAGTCCCATAAGCAAACTCTCCCATTCTTCCGAAGTGTTATTTCTGAATCATAAATATCCAAGGCTTGTTGTATGTTCCATGATTACAGTAATTCTTTTAAGATTCCTGTTGAAAAGAACCGGGAGTTTCCTGCTGTTTTTCAATGGGGGCAGAATGGGGCTCATGTGTTTATAATTTAACACTTTCTTCTGGGAGGGTTGAGGGGAAAGGGGATTATGGGTCTTAAAATGCTCAGACTGGAGCTGTTGCACAGCATGATTAAACGGCTATTCTTTTATTTTCCCTTTATAAACAAAACAGCGGTGGAGAAACCTTTTTGATGTTTAGCATAGTGCATCACAGGAAAACTCGGGGAGGTCTCATAAGCTGATTAAATAAAACCAACACGAGTCACAGGAAGGGGAGAAAATGGTTGTGGCCTGACTTGCGCAGAGTTTGAAGCAGCCAATACCGGGCTGAGGTTTGGTGTTTGAGTTGCCAAGTGACCTTTGAGAGGATAATTGCTGATTTCTTTTTCCCAGGATTCTGAAAGAGAGGTTTACACACAAAAGGGCATGGCATTCAGGAGGAGGGGGAGAAATACGTATATATTCATTTATTCTAGTGCAATATAACCTGCTTGTATCACAATACAGAAATGCATTGCATATTGATATTTAGAGTCACCAGCTACTCAAATTTCCTCTTGTTTTGGAGAAAGAATCATGTGCTGTGTTCCCTTGCTTTTTTTTTCTAAACTGGTGTTTCACCTTTTTTACGTTTCAATGGATATGTTAACTGTTTTCCATATGTATGGCTGATCATGTGTACAACTCTTTACAAAAGAATTAATATGTTATTGTTTGCTCATATAGAAACTATATACTTCCCTCCCCCTAAATAAAGTTAGATGTAGATTCATTAACATCATGGTATACACTTAGCCATATTTCAGCTCTGTGCCATCATGAGACTGTCTCTGTTCTCCTAAAATTTGGGGTTGTTTTGCCTGTAAAAATTAAACCATTCAAGTTATGCAAAGGGGTGGTTTCTAAACAGACCTATTTAACAGGGTTAAGTTCTACAAAACAAACCTGAATCAGGCCTTTTTTTTATAGGAAGCCTGGAGGCAGGGATGTCCACAGTGAATTCCTTGCTACTGAATATGACACAGGGATGCCAGCTCCTAAACGTTATTTGCTTATTTTATAATATTTCTTATGCACTCTCTATCCCGCAACAGTAGAATATACAGGTATAAAAACAGGTTTTAACATTACAATTATTGCATCAGTCATTCACCATAAAAATAGCAATTTTGCATTCTGAGCTAAATACTATTTCTGACAAATAATAGTTCCAAGCTCCAATAATGTGGAGATCATCTCTCCCCCCCCCCTACTTAATTTATCATTTCTAAAGTTTTATATCAGCATGCTCAATCTTTTTGGCTGCAAGGTACTTACAGTAATGCCATGAAAGCTGGCAAGGGTATAAGGTTTCCCCTTGCTTCTAATAAAAAAGGTAGTCTTCATTACAGGTTTGCTATCAGAAGAGAAGCATACACAGTCCTTATTCATAAGCTTTTACTCATAGTGTCAGACCAATAGGTAAAGGTAAAGGGACCCCTGACCATTAGGTCCAGTCATGACCGACTCTGGGGTTGTGGCACTCATTTTGCTTTATTGGCCAAGGGAGCCGGCGTACAGCTTCCGGGTCATGTGGCCAGCATGACTAAGCCGCTTCTGGCGAACCAGAGCAGCGCACGGAAACGCCGTTTATCTTTCCACCGGAGCGGTACCTATTTATCTACTTGCACTTTGACGTGCTTTGGAATGCTAGGTTGGCAGGAGCAGGGACTGAGCAACAGGAGCTCACCCCATCGCGGGGATTCGAACCGCCAACCTTCTGATCGGCAAGCCCTAGGCTCTGTGATTTAACCCACAGCACCACCTGCGTCCCTTGTCAGACCAATACATAGGTGGAAAGCAGGGCAGTGCGAAGTAGCGAAACCCCTTTGGTTGTGCATGCTGACTGGTGCCTGCAACCGCAGCTGGAATGACTGCAGAGAGGTGGCATTTGCATGTTCGGCTGTATATGTAAAGGCCCGCACCTGATCTGGAACCCTAACCAATAGGGGGTTCCAGATTGCATGGAGGCTTTCACACACAAAGCTGTGTGTGTGCAAAAGTCGCATCCTTGCAGATACTTGCATTGTACACAGGACAGGAGGAGAAGGAGCTGGTTGGAAAACCTGACATCAGAGTCACGGCTACTTTGTGCAGCCTCAAAATGTGTGTAAAAACAACGGAATAGTGCTTATGGTTTTTAAAGGTGCCATGATGGATGAGAAGAAGTGTTGTACTAGTGTTTCACATGCACTACGGTGTTGTGTCAATGGAGCCTCAGTTCACATTGCTACTGTGTCGGCTACAACCACTGTTGATGGGTGTTGTTCGGCAGTGTCTATTTACGCAAACTGTTTCATGCTAACCTGTTGCATAGTATGTATAGAATTTGGCAGAAAAGGAGGAAGGTAAAATGCGCACACTAAGGATGACTATCATCTTTGCAGCTTCCTGAAGGTATTTTGAGCATCACACAATATGTCTGAAAAGTGCTAGAATGTTGTAGCAAATGGCAGCCAGTGTAGCAAAATGGAAGCTATCTTTATTGTCAAGACAAACATAGTTGCTGCAGAGTAGCAGAATCCACTCTGTGTACCACTGTGCCTTCTTCCATCTACAGGATAAAAACATTAGTTTGAATGTTAATCATTGAGACTAAATTTGCATTCCTCTCAAGCACTTTTTAAGTACTACAGCATTCTAAAAATCGTTTCACTATGTAGAGTTCTTGATCTGGGTTAAAAATGAAGCCCAACTTTTCATGGATTAACTATTGTGCTTCAGATAATGTTTTGTAAAGTTAATTACAATTTAAGGTGTTTTAGCCTCCTTACCGAAGACAGTATCTCAGAGGACAATTTCCTATTTTTGCTTACAGCAACTAGAAATGCTTAATTTCCTCCAGTGATACTGGGGATATGAAGTGCTTGACACCTGAACTTGTAGCACACAGTTAGCGTAGCTAAATCATTCTTAGAAATAAAATCTTGGTGTATAGGGGATTTCTGTTGCTGGCTTTATCAGCCAGAACGTGACTAATTGTCTATCTGAAAGACACCTACTTATAGCAGGAGGTTAAACATCAAAGACATTAAGTGAAGACCAAAAACCACTGGACAACTAGATTGCTTCCTTCCTAATCCTGCAATTATTTTTACTACATCAGCAGCAAGGGACAAAGGAAAGCAATTTCACATATAGGAAGCTGGCCTTATTGCCTTGGCAGTAGAGATCATGAGCTGAGGAGGCTGCAAGGGACATTCAGTTGTTAAAAGTGCTCTTCTTATTGCAGAAGGATTCGGGGTGCTGCTGTAATGTCCTCTTGTTGGAAGAAGGAAGCAGGGTGGTATGAAATGTTTAATTGCTCTGAGTACCTTGCATTAAAATGCCTTGATCTCATTATGAAAGCACAAGCTGGACTATTTATAAATATAATTAGCTGTCAAAGTCCTTGGTAAAAGATCAATTCGGGAGCCAAAATGAATGGGTAGTGATTAGAAGAGGAATCCATTCCCATACAATTGGGTGAGACACTGAGAGGGATTCAGGGAAGTTTCAGGAAATGGTTATGTTGTGAAAGCGTACAAAAGCTGATAACCAGGCAGGAAGAGTCAAGGAAAGGGGCATCGTGGTTTTTAGGGTGTGTGAGAAAGAGAGAGGGAATGTGATTTGTAAGCCTATGGGTATGGTCTCTGTGGTGCTTTTATAAATATCTTAGCGCACACTGCCAAATCAATGAACTGCAGAAGTTCATTCCTACCTCTTCCTCCACCTTTAGAGTCAAGTCATGCATCCCATTAGCTCTCTAAAAACAATATTTCAGAGGACCACCAATAGGTAAGTGGAGTGGTCTATTTCTCTCCCTCTCATAACACACACACACACCTACACACCTTGTATAATTGGAATGCTAGTGCTTCCACACAGTGTTGTCATATGGGCAGGACTTTGAGACAGATACCCAGGCTTCCAGTCAGCAGAATGAACAGGTTCCCCAAGCCCAGCAGCTGAGCTAACTCAGTACTGGCTACATTATGCAGTAGTAGTAGTACATTATGTAAAAAAATTTTATACCTCCACCCTCCATAAGAGCATTAAGTCACAAGCAGGGAGAATGCCACTGTCAGGCTTCCCATAGGCATCTGGTTGGGCACTGTGAAAACAGAATGCTGGACCAGATGGACCTGATCCAGCTGGCTCTTTATCGGTTCTTAAGTCTAAAATTACCCAACTGCATCATTGCTGAGACATATGCTTCTATCTCTCTCATTCATTCATTCATTCATTCATGCACACACACACACACACACACACACACACACACACACACACACACCCTGCCATAGACATAAGATGCTGATAATTTGTATAGTGCAATCATTTAAATGCACAATGAATTGTTTAGTCTTGATCATGTTTGTTTTCACAGCAACCCCATGAATAAGTTCATTGTTACCTTTAGGGCTGCAGTGTTTACTTGATTGATCTAATGAATTAACAGCATTTTGCTTGACTATCTACAAAAGTGGCCTCCATTAATCAGGCAACAGCAGATGTTTTAACTTCTAATATAATTTTTAATAGAACTTTTTATAGAAACTGCAGGTGGTATAATTATTGCTGTGATACCAGATGTATTTTTAAAATTACTGCTGTATTTCTTTCTTAAATGCAGATTTAATTGCTTAATTGTAGGAGTTCCAGCTTATCTTAACTGGTAATAGCCCTGCCTATTTTCCAGTTTGTAGTTGGGATTTGAGGTTGAGAAGAGGAGGGAGGCATAGAGCTTATCCTCTTAAGGAACATGTGTCTAGAAGTGTTTTAAGAATATGACAAGAACCTGCTGGACCAGGCCAATGGCCCATCTATTTTACTGTACTGTATATTTTGTTTTTAATATGCTGTTTACCTATTACTGTGCCTTTGGGCCAAAAGCATAAAAAAAAATGAATCACAATGATGCCAGAGTCTATAGAATTTGACCTCTTGTGTCACTAGCTCAGCAAATGCAGTACCTTTTTCAACCAGCTGAATTGGTGGTGCCCAAGTGCAGCAGACTTCCTCTTCTGGCAAACAGTAGTAGGGATGCTTTAGTCTCATTCCCACTCCATGATTTGAGAACCCACTACCACCAGCCCTTTACAGTCTAAAGCAAAATAAAGAAACTCTGACAGTTGTTGCCTCTTTTCTTTCATACAGACTGGCCCTCTGCTCCAGAATAGGCCTCCTGGAAGACCAGCCAAAATGGAAATGCCATGTTACATGGCTTTTGTCTTTTTAAGAAAATGAGGTCACTGTTGTAGGACTACCACAAATCAGCTATTTTAATTACCTTGCCCAAGAGTGACAAGGAAGCACAGGGCAATATCCCATAGATGCTTTGCATCAGAGCACGAATTGACACTTGTTCAATGACAGTTTCTTCTCTCTCTCTCTCCTGGTGTCCCCCTAATCAGTTATAGGTGTTTCCCTGACCCTCCAGAGAAGATTTGGGGAAAGTGTGGGGCACATGGGGGGAGGGAGGTTCAATTGTTCAAGTGCAGATCCTTTCACCGACAGCACACATGCCATCCACTTTACCAAAGCCGAAGAATCTAAGGAGATATGGCGAGCCCATTACTATGAGGGAAGCAGGTGAGGCTAAATTGTAGATCATGTCTGGAAGATATCTATGTGAAGCAATATCGAAAGGGAAGAGGCTCTGTGTTAATAAGTTTGCACCTGATACAGAGGAATGATGCTTGGACACTGACCGTGTCTGTGTATTTAATGTGGCATCATGCTGGCTTGCATTATATACTTTTAAATGTTCATGCTCACACACTCGTGGAAGTGTTGCACTCACGGGATTTCTGTGGCTCAGGTGCTACATCACTCTGTAACAGAAAAAAGGCAACAAGTGCTGATAATGCTTATTTTCCAGACTGCCAATGTACCATGGCACAGTAAAATGCATGCCAACCAAGTCATTCTAATTGCATTCAAATGATGGGGGTATCGTTTTGAATGAAAATGGCTGCTTCTCATTATCGTCTGTGCCATATTCAAAAGCCCCTTTAAAAAGGTTGTTAGACAAAATGCATTCATCACTCTTGAAAGCAGCCTTAGAAACTCTTCTTGTCAGACAGCATCTTTTGGCTTGGCCTGTATCTGTTCTATATCAGTGACTGACAGGTGGAAAATGATGGTGGAGCGTTTACATGCCAACCGAGTCCTGTTGTTTTGGAGTGACGAAGAGTCTTTTTCCATGAGAATTTGTTTTCCTTTCAGAGAGACCGAGAATAAAGAGCCAGAGCAGTAATAAAAGCTAAATACCATTTCAGCAATCTGATATCCAAGCCTGATTGTAAAATTAATTCAGCCTTTCAGAGGTCAGTGTGTAATACTTTCAAAAATTGATGTCATGCATAATTAGCAAGCAGTGTACTGTGCGATAGACCACATTGCTTCTGTAGTCACTCATATTAAAATACTTCATAGAGCATAATAATAAATACCATGGCTTAGTCAGATGGGCAAGATGTTTCGTTTCCCTTCCATCTATCTTAAAAGAAGTCAGATCTTAAGTTTATGGTCATTACGTGAAGTATGTGCATTTAAAAGCCTGCGATAATGGCAAATGTGACCACATAAACAAAACATTTTTGAAGTGCATAAGCCAGTTCATGTATTGAATTAGGAACAAAGGAAATGGGTTCGAAACATGGCAGCAAGCCATGAGCATTTTGGGCGCTGGGATTTGAGAACTTTCAGTGCGTGCTGTGGGCATGATGTTCATTTTAGAGGCAGCAGGGGTGGGGAATACATCTGCTGCTGTGATAGTGCACTAAGTCTTAACATAAAATGCTAGGAGGCAGTCTAATGTGCTGAATCTTTAATGTCATTATAGCAGGTAAACATATATAAGAAGCTGTCTAATGTAGGGGTAGGCAACCTAAGGCCCAATCGCCTTCTAAATCTGGCCTGCAGACAGCCTAGGAATCTCTGTGTTTTTACATGAGTAGAATGTGTCCTTTTATTTAAAATGCATCTCTGGGTTATTTGTGGGGCCTGCCTGGTGTTTTTACATGAGTAGAATGTGTGCTTTTCTTTAAAATGCATCTCTGGGTTATTTGTAGGGCATAGGAATTTGTTCATTTTCTTTTTTCAAAATATAGTCTGGCCTACCACATGGTCTGAGGGACGGTGGACCGGCCCACGGCTGAAAAAGGTTGCTGACCCCTGGTCTAATGCTTAGACTGGTGATCTGAGCAAGCCAGTGCTGGCTGTCTTGATTGGCCATCAGCTTTGAGCAGTGTTAGAAACTCAGATATATAAGCTAATTGCCAAATGGCACCTTAAACCTAGGATACAGTTGCCACAACGGAATGTCTAGGCATTTTTTGTGGTGGGATTAGTAGTAGTAGTAGTAGTACTTATTAATAATAATTTCAGTTCTATACTGCTTTATATTTTAAAGGGGGCGAAATCTCTAAGCAGTTTACAACACATTAAAACATCAAATAAAACAATCCAGAATTAAACAAATTCAAGCTTCCAATCCCCCACGCCCAGTGCTAAAACAGTTTTCCAATCCATATTATAGAAAAATTGGGCCTGGAAATCAATATCATAGAGAACCCTTAACAGCCTGAGCTTCAATAGATGTATATGGTAGAGAACAAAAACTATTGGGTTAAGTCATACGTTTAAATGTTCTGTTTTTATTCTGTTTTGGTTTATAACATATTTATTAGTAAGCCACCCTGAGCACTTACTTGCTTGAAGGTTGAAGGGGTAGACAGACGTTTTACAAATGTAAATTAATAAAATGTAACCATTAGGGACGCGGATGGTGCTGTGGTCTAAACCACAGAGCCTAGGGCTTGCTGATCAGAAGGTCGGCGGTTCGAATCCCCGCGACGGGGTGAGCTCCCATTGCTTGGTCCCTGCTCCTGCCAACCTAGCAGTTCGAAAGCACATCAAAGTGCAAGTAGATAAATAGGTACCGCTCGGGTGGGAAGGTAAACGGCGTTTCCATGCGCTGCTCTGGTTCGCCAGAAGCGGCTTAGTCATGCTGGCCACATGAACTGAAACTGTACGCCAGCTCCCTCGGCCAATAAAGCGAGATGAGCACCGCAACCCCAGAGTCGTCCACGACTGGACCTAATGGTCAGGGGTCCCTTTAACTTTACCTAACCATTAGCTTAGTTCAGTGGTAAAGCATCTCTACCTTGCTTGCAGAGGGTCCTTGTCACCACCTTTTAAAATGGATCTCCAGTGACTGGGATGGGAAAGACTTCTACCTAAAATTCAGCAGAGTTAAAAATGTTAGAATTAGGATGAGTCATGTACACACACACACACACACACACACACACACACACACACCATATTTGAAATATATAGTTTGTGCATGTAATTCTTTTTTATGCTTGAAGATTATAGATTGGCACTCTGATCCCAACTATTTGTGCTGGCAGCGCTGGCATAATCTATTGAAGCTGGAAGGGCATGGTTTCCATCCTAATCATTTATTTCCAGCCCCCAAAAGCCTTAGGATCAAGAACTTACATGCTCTGACAAACTGCTTAAATTGAAACAGGTGTGTAGCTGTGATCTCTCTGGGCAGGCTAATGATCTTAGGTGGTTGTTTGTCTAAGTTCTTGCAGGATCAGACCCAAATGTAAGTTAAGCTGCACCTGTATTTACAAGCTGTATCTATTGAAGCATTTTAAATGACCAACATGATGTTTTTTCACCTGGTCTGATTATTCTGGTATGCAGATTCTGGAATGCTGCTATTTCTCCTGGCACAGGATCACGAGCATTGTGGAGGCAGCATTCTTGGGTTTGTTGTACCAGGTCAATTACAGGTCACAAAAATGTTCTTCCAAGAATTTGATGGACCATTAGGGTCCGTCAAAGATCCAAGAGAGTTTTAAAATAATATATAGAGGTATAGAAAATGGGACTGTTCTTTTGGAGACTTACAAACTATTCTGGGGACAAATGGATAAAAAAAAAAGGATAACAACATTTTATAATGTCTTAAGATTCTGGTTCAAATATAAAAATGATGTCTATGTTTCTTGACGCTTTGATAATCCAGACTTTGAGACACTCTCCTGAGTCATTGAATTCTAGATAGGTTAATTTTTATGGTCCATTTTTAAATGATGTATTACACAGCTGAGCAGAGGCCCAGCAAAACTATGCAGTTTATAAAGAGGATGTGAAAATAGCCTAAATTCCAGTAAACACAAAGGTCATTGTTTATGGCTGGGAAAGATCTGAAAAGTTTTATCATGAATTTCCTGGTAGCTGCTAAAATTGGGCCAAGACTAACTTCTTTTTCCAAAACGTTGAAAGTTAGAATCCTGCGTTACTTTTCCTAATGAGTTAACAAGAACTCACTGGATATATCATGACACATCTCCATTTTAATAAGCATATCCATAACTGATATTTTAGCTCTGAAGGACAATAGACACTGAATTCAATCACGAGCACACTGCCTTAATAATCTCCAATATAACATCAGGTTTTAATAAGCCTCCTGTTTGCAAGCACACATGTGCTTAAGACTGCCTGGAAACCAAATCAGCAGAGAGAAGGGATTACTTTAGATTACCCTGAAATATGCATTGTTTGAAATGGCCTCTGGTGACCAGCTTTCATGAATGGCTGATTTTACTTGTGGGGCACGTCATCTGGCTTAATTATATCAACATCCTTTTGTGTGGCAAGTGCAATTCTCAGCGAGTTGAAATATGAACCTCTAAAACAAAGCAAATTGGACAGCGAGAAAACAAAGTTAGGAAAAGTGTGTTAAAAGCTCACATCAGAGTTGTTTGTAAAAGCTCTCCTTTCTGCTGAAAGATGTATTAGAACTTTCTCTTGGATTATTTCATGTCACATATGGTTAATATAAACCTAAAGCTTGTTACACTTAAACTCTTGATGAGGCCTATAAACTAACTGGCACAGAAAAGTGGCCTTAATCCAGCCGCTTTGAATATTTCTTTGCTCCCATGCAGAAATAAGGTACAGTCCAGATTTGATTTTTAGGTGTAATTTTAGTCATCATGGTTGAAAATTATGTACTTCTAGGTCTTTTGGAAATTTGGAGATCACGTGCAATAATCTTAACAACACTTAAACACTTTAAAAAAAAAAAGAAACCCTTGCCTTACAGTAATTTTTATTATCTCCAGCTCCAGTCATACCTACTCTTGGGCAGTGATGTGTGGGGCAATTTTCCCCAATATCCCCCCCCCCCCATTTTGTAAGGTCATTAGTAACAATGCATGAAAGCCAAACTGCAAATATGATATTATGCAAGCTTGGCTGTTTTAAATTTGTAGCTTTGTTCACTAAATGCAAATAAACATGCTAAATTAGATCACTTTCTAGGCCATTTCGGGGGGGGGGGGACCTGATGCAAACTAAAAATTATTGCAATTTTCCCAGGGGGGAAATCCAGAAAATATTCCTATTCTAAAATTCTTAAGGAAATCTACATCACTGCCATTTGTCAGAGTGAAGTGGACACTTTGAGTGCCATGAAAGGGCAGCAAATGGTTGGTCATATAATTTATTATTGTTGTGTTTTTACTGCCACTCACAGGGAGGGGTGCTTGTGAGATCGTCAGAGGAGGGTCCAGGAGGGCCAATTGACCTGGTTCCACTCAAACAAAGCAGATTGGAGGTCCAGATAAGCATAGTCAGGCAATACAGAGTCCAGCAAGGCAAATAAGCAAAGTGGGCAGGACCCTGGATAGCTCTGAGTAGAGTGTAGGCTGGAAGACAAGGCAGGTTTACATGCTGCTATAAAGGTAATGGTAAAGGTACCCCTGCCCGTACAGGCCAGTTGTGACCGACTCTAGGGTTGCGCGCTCATCTCGCTCAAGAGGCCGGGAGCCGGCGCCCTCTGAAGACACTTCCGGGTCACATGGCCAGCGTGACGAAGCTGCTCTGGCAAGCCTGCACCAGCACCGCACATGGAAACGCTGTTTACCTTCCCGCTATAAAGCGGTACCTATTTATCTACTTGCACTTAGGGTGCTTTCGAACTGCTAGGTGGGCAGGAGCTGGGACTGAATGACGGGAGCTCACCCCGCCACGGGGATTCGAACCGCCGACCTTACGATCAGCAAGTCCTAGGCACTGAGGTTTTACCCACAGCGCCACCCCGCTACATGCTGCTGTAGCAACCAGCAAACTTAGACTGAGCCTGTGCTTCTATCTTGCCTCCACTCCATTGTCTCTGGAAGTCTTCAGGCTAGAGATTTACTGACATCATGGGCTCTTTTCGTGAGGGAACACCCAATGAGGCATAGAAATTGATGGCTGATTCTGAGGGCCAATCTGTCTCCCAGTCCATTAAGGCCTCTGTATTTATGGCCTCTTCTCCTGAGAGTGAGGAGTCAGAGCCCTGGTTCATGACACCACGTGAGGAGGAGAATGCCTGCGGCAATTCCCATGATCACAGTGATCAGCAAAAGAATTTCTGTCGCCGTGGAAATTACGCCTTGCTTAAACTGTGGCTGCCACCTTCACATTTATGTGGACTTAATCTGGAGGTACGTGCCCTTCTGTTAGTAGAAAGGCTCTCTTTTTCATGGAAGCACTGTTTCCAAGTGGAAGATGTTGTGTGAGGAAAAGCATTCCAAATCTAGAGGAAGCTCCCTGTTTGTGCAAAGTCCTTTGTAAGACATTGTAAGAGCTTATTTTCAAGTCCAATAAGCTTCAAGTCCAATGGCAGGCCGCAATTTCCTTATTTGGTTTCCTATACTGTAATGCAGCCCCTACTGTCTTTTAGTTGCTGGGCCCATGGAACAACACTAATTCATTTTCTCCTTCCGTTCATGGTTCTTTGGATCCGAGCCTAAATTTGTGAGTAAGTAATTTCTTTACTCCTATGAATATTTCCCAGGAGCTGGTTGGGAATGAAGACATGGGCAAAACCAGCCCAATGGAATGAACAATTTTAAAACAATTGGCAGTTTTTGACTAGTTTAAGTTGCTGCTTAGCATATACACAACTGTTACGGTGGATTAAAACGTGTGTTACATTTTTGTGCTTATGCGGGAATGTATGCTTGCATAAAAGTTTATGCAGAAATCCCCTGATTGTACTTTGTTTGTTAAATTACAACGTACTTTTTATGAGGTTACAAATCCCTATGCCTGCAGTTAGACTAAATTATAGTTGGTGGGTATGATAATTTATCCCCCAGCATGGGTTAAACATCATAATTGCAGGCAGATTATATTTAGAGGTGAGCAAATAATTCTGATTGACTGATAAATATGTTGTAGATCAGACAGATAAATGCTAGGCCTAGATATTTAATGGCATTCTTTATATTCAGTATAAATCCAGTGCTTTACAACTAAGATTAATGGATTAACCTTTAAGAGGAGGCAGTAGATCCTGCTGTTCTCGGCTTGCTGTACTGTAAATGCATTTTCCACGCTGAGAGGCTTGCTTTCCCATAGGAAACTGGACTGCTAGCCCTGATTTTCTGAAATGATTGTTATGCTTGTTTTCCTGCAATATAAGTGCAGCGTTTGAAAAATATCGTTGCCTGCTTTTAAACCCTTTTTTCAGGGACTCTAATAAAACCCTGACATTGAGTATGTATGAAAACTAGCATTTTTCAACTGTCATATGCTTTTAGAAGAAAAATTCACCTTAACTTTTAATTTGTTTTTCACCAAAATTCTACAGTAAATTTCATGTGACAACTTCTTATATATCTTACCAGGGCCAGCCTGGATAGCTCCGTTGGTTAGAGCCTGGTGCTGATAATGCCATGGTTGCAGGTTCAATCCCTATGCAGCTGAATATTCCTGCATAGGCAATCCTCGGGATCCCTTCCACCTCTAGACCAGCCTTTCTCAAGCTGTGGGTCCCCAGATGTTGTTGAACTACAACTCCCATCACCCCTAGCTAGCAAGGCCAGAACTCAGGAGTGATGGGAGTTGTAGTCCAACAACATCTGGGGACCCACAGGTTGAGAACCGCTGGACTAGACGATCCTCAGGATCCCTTCCAGCTCTATGATTCTAGGGTGACAAAAAAGATGATAAAGCAGGATGCAGATTTAGTGATAACAATGAGCAAATGCTAATGTTTAGAATATATGCATGTTTAGAAATGATCCCTGCAATTTCAAATAGAATTTATTTATTTATTTACTGAATTAATATACCGCCCTATACCCGGGGGTCTCAGTGCAATGTATCTCACCATAATAAGGAACTCTGTGACAAAGTGAACTCTTTTGTCTTTCTATTTAAACTTGGACTGAGACTGGATAATCATTCAAAAAGCCCACTCTTTCAGATACATAACACAGGGCATATGGTCACCCTAAAACTTACATTTCCAGGACTGCTAATTAAATGGGCTACCCAAACTCAAAAGCACACCTGTTCAAATGCAGTGGCATTTCATTCTCTCTCTGATACATATACTGAAGATCAGTGGAAACGATGTGTGTGAATTGAGCAGGATAAATCAGAATTTCACCACCACCACATGCACACCAATCCTGAAGCTTCTGTATTTGTAACTCACCAACATTTTCAACATAAGGAATGTCATAATTGTTCATTGGCAATTATTAGGTCGGTACACTAGTCATCTAAAGATGGATTGGTTGATTAACTAGTGGGAGCTAATTTTAATCTCTAAATTGAAGGTATGGGGTTTCCGTGTCTTCTTACTATTTTGGTTCTGATGGAAAAATTCTCTTTCAAGAAAGGGTTTGTTATATTAATCTGTAAGTTGCTTTGCATTTCTTTCCATATTTTAAGGCACTTAAGACTCAAGTTAATGCCAAAAAGGGAGTGGCCTGATCTTTGTTTAATTCTTGCTAGTTTATGGTCAGTTTGGAAGTGCATTATTCCACTTCTGCAGGCAGATCACAGCCAACTTGTAAGGAAACATTATCAAAAAATGCTTGTCATATTCACCTTTTGCATAAGTCTGATGGTGTTGATTTTGTTATGGCTTTCCAATGAACAATAGATAGGTGGTTGCTGTACAGTGGTACCTCGGGTTACATATGCTTCAGGTTACAGACTCCACTAACCCAGAAACAGTACCGCGGGTTAAGAACTTTGCTTCAGGATGAGAACAGAAATCGTGCTCTGGTGGCGCAGCAGCAGCAGCAGGAGGCCCCACTAGCTAAAGTGGTGCTTCAGGTTAAGAACAGTTTCAGGTTACCACAGGTACCACTGTATTTGCAATTTGTGAGTTGTGTCCTACTCCATCAGGTTTGCACTTTTCATAGTTCCTCTAGAAGAGTTTGAGTCTTTGGTGACATCTGTGGTCAAAAGTGGCTTTTTCCAGGTTCGCTGGGTGCACAAACTACAGCTTCTCTTAACCTATGGGGATTGGGATTTGGGGATACATGGTCCAATAACTTCCACATTCAAATACTGCAGTATGCTCTATAGTGTTGGTGCCTGAAAAGTGTTTAAAACTTGCAGCTGAGGATTCTCACGAGTAGCTGGGCATCTCAGCCTCTGCTTAAAAGCTTGGTGGATAGGTGGGGAAACTTGTTGGAACAACTTTGCAGCTCCTGTGGAGTCTTGCAATGCTTGCTCCTGATCTTCAACTTGTGAACCCTGGCCCTGCTTCCTAGATTGGACTTGTTCCTGCTAGCCCTTAGCCTTGTAAGAGCTCTGTACTGTTTTGGTCTCTTTCCATGTCTGTACAGTTAATGGGCTTTAATAAAGCATCACTTCATCACTTAGAAGTCAGTGCACCTGCTGTCATGTTTTGGGACACTTTGGACTAAATGGCACCACAGCATTTTAACTCCACATACGCTATGAATTGGAAGGGTCAGAAGTGTGGTGCAAGAAGTGAAGTTTGTCTTTTTCTTAGTGTGTTCCAGATTTTTGTTTTTTAATCACTTATGCCAAAAGCTTCTATTTGTATTGGAAGGGAAACTCCCATGGGCTTTCAGCCCAGCTTGAGGCGGGGATTTTTGACAAGATTGTGGTGGAGAAAGTGTTATTTCTCTCCACCTGCTGACATCTTGGTGCTGCTTCGTGGCTATTTACATTTTGGAGGAACATACACATCAGTTGTTGACATGCATCTAATGTCATAGCCATGTCTACATTGGTCCTTAGAGTTGTTGCGTTGTCAATGGATTGTACTAGAGCACAAATTTCCCTGTGTGCTTCGCTAGGGGAATGAAAGCAGTCCAAAGGTCTCAGACAATGCTGCTTCCAAAGTAAAGCACTTCAGAGAGTAGTGTGTCCAGATCCAAAGGCGGTACATGAAGGGAGGTTGTAACGATGTTATTTGGAGAGACAGATGTAACACCCAAGCTAAAGACTTTGGTCATCACTGGCCTAGACCAATCATGCCCACGTGCATACCTATTGAATAAAGTGCAATCTTTTGCATGTGGTGTAAAAACCGGAAACACTGTAAACACGATACACACTGTAATGGATCACAGAATGTCAAGCAGGCTGAGCAGTCTCTTTGTGCAGTTTTCCTTTGATAAATGGGATTTGCAGTTTTATAGCTCCATGTAACTTTTGCTGTAAAGTTTATTTCTTGTAGGATCAGAATATATATGGAAAAGGGGTACATTTGAAATGCACCTCCTCTGATTCCATCTAGGAGACCTGATTACATGCCTGTCTGTACAAAAATATATTTATACCTTCTCCAAGTAGCTTATTTTTCACTTGCAGTCAATATGCTTTCATTTACCTTATGGAAGAAAGGCAACTTGTAGTCTCTTCTTGATCCTTGGACACTGCACAATGCCTTACGTTCACTCGCCATGTGCGAAGAACAAGGCCTCTCTTTAATTTTTCTTGCTTTTGACTGTTTCTCAAAGACAAATTGCAGTGTCTCTGAGGACACTTGTAGACTAGAGCAAAGTAGCCAACACAAACACTACAGTACGTTCTTGTATCCCCAACTGAAGCCCTAGATTTTGCAGGGGTGTTTCGTTGCTTCATTTCCTTCAGGAGCTAGAAGCCGGGCAGTGAGAGGATGGCAGCTTTTAAAAAGGTTGCCTTTGAATAAATAAGTGCTTGTGCAAGGGGGACCTGGTAATGCACGTAGTGAGTAGTTGGGATTGCTGAGCCTTCCAAGCCCTTTTCAGATAACTAATAGGGAAATGAATGCACAAGGGCATAGGGAAGTACACATGATATATGATACCTGGGCATTGCTCTGCATCATCAGGAGCCATACCTATTCAGGTTCCCTGGTTGCACAAGAGGTGTCTAATCATGTAGAATATATTTAGAGCAGGAGCAGCCTGCCACCATGATTCTTCCCCCCTCACACAGATGTATTACATTTATATCATATTAACATAGGAGGCTGCCTT
The DNA here is from genome assembly GCF_965153285.1 of Podarcis tiliguerta. Taxonomy (NCBI): domain Eukaryota; kingdom Metazoa; phylum Chordata; class Lepidosauria; order Squamata; family Lacertidae; genus Podarcis; species Podarcis tiliguerta. Next base: position 33,112,470 of record NC_139540.1, on the reverse strand, counting down.
AACTTAAATAAGGCCAAAGGGCCATTTAGCTCTGTTCACACCTGCAGTGGCTTTCCAAGGTGTCATTCAGGGGACATTCTCGCCTCTACCTGGAGATGCTAGGGAGTGTACCTGGGACTTCCTAAATGCAAGGTGGATACTCTTCTACTGAGCTGCTGTTCTTCCCCATCTTTTCTCCAGAGAAATAAAGGTGGCTTGATTGCCACCTTGCTTATCCCATTTTATTCCCGTAACAGTGTTAACGTAAATTGGAATAGAGTATAGGGATTGGGTCACCCAATGATTTTAATGGTATGATTGGTTTTTTAACCTAGGTCTTGACAGGTTTCCCAAGTCCTACTCCAACACTCTAACCCCTGCTTTATACTGGCTGACGCCACACTTGGGGGGCCCTATATTTATTTATTTTTCAGCCCAACAGTCCATGTGGTCTGGGCAGCTGCCATCTAAATTGCACACAATATTTCAGAGCAATGCTGTTTTGTGGGGGCATTGTGGAAAATTAAAAGGCAGGCTAGATCCAGCTTGCTGCAACCGTCAAATAAATCCTGGCGAACTTTGCTGATAGACAAGGGGACTCACCAGAGCACACCTTGCCCCGGGCTGTAGAAAACCTAGGTCTGTTTGGGTACAACGCTATTTGGAAAAATTATCTAGGCAGTGCATCTGATCCAGGAAATGCTACACATTTGTTCTTTCCTACTCCCACATGCTCCTCTCTTGACTTTATGTGAGAGGAGTCTGAGGTCTGCACTTGAAAGAGGATCCCCAGGAGAAATTTCTGTTTAGCTTTTGCACCATGTGTAAGTGGCATTGCTGTTATCAGGCAGAAAAAATACTTTAATGGTCAATAATCCTGTACTCCAGTTGGAGCAAATGGTTGAAAACCAAAATATTTTTAAGGGGAGAGAGAGCATGCTCAGACTATGTTATGTAGTCAGGGCGATAGCATTTAACTTAGCATGCAGAATCCTCCAGCATACTGCCTTTATGCTGTGGTGTCAATCAGAGATTGGAATGTTTATGCACAGACAATGGAGCCCGGATTTCTTTGCTTACAGATGCTTGGAGGGGTTTTTTGTTTCATTCTTTTTTTAAAAAAAAACAACAACATCCACACTCTCCTGGTGCAATTATCTCCCGAGGAGTGAGATGCATGACACTGTTTATAGGATATGTTGTGAAGTTTCAAGTAATAAGTGGGTGTGAAAAGAAAGAAAAAAATCCAGCATTTAAACGATATACGTTTATTGCTGGTGGTCTGTGTCAAATTTCTCCCTAAGGAATTGCATCCCTCCTTTGTGTTTTGAAATGAGTGATGGGACCACCCCCACCCCCTTTTGCCTTCTCTGCTATGCTATGCTTCCATTTAATTAGTTCTGCTGATTTATCCCCTACTAGTTAATGTTGCATGCCTAAATATGAAGTCTCAGGTGTGGGAGGACGGATTGTCTGATGAGTTGTGTTCCATTCTCATTAAGGCTGGTGTCGCCTCTTTTCCAAGCAGACTTTCCCATGGAGGATGCCTCCTTGCACTTCGTCTGCCTTCAAGCCCTGCCTGTGTTTTAAAATAAAAATATATGGCCAATTAAGTTTCATGTTCAGTTAGTATTATCACGAGTTTCCATCGCTTGGTGGAGCCTCTGCCAATGGGGCAGAGAATGCTGGAGTGTAAGTGACTAACCTTTTTAGTCACAAGGCCCATCAATCATTTTCTGTTGTGGGTTTAAGTCTGCCACAGCAAGGAGACCCCTCCTGAGGTTGCATTAGAGCTTACAATAGTGGGGCTGCTTGACTGACAGCCATTGAGAAAGGGGTTCTGATAGGCTCAGTGAGCCGAATCTGGAAATGGAGAATTGGGGACAAATGCTTGCTTCAAGTTGTCGTGCATTATAGATGATGTGCTCAGTCCCACTGCTGATTGATGAGGGACAGGGATACGGCCTTTCATGGTGCTGGGTAGGATCATCTGGACTGTCACTTAATACGAGCTCTCTGTTAAGTTACAAACAGAAACAGAGCAGCGTCAAATAATGTTAGAGATTAGGGCCGGCAGCCATGTCTTTATCTCTGCTTCAGAAGTGCAGGTGAGTTGGACTAAAACAGGCCTGCTGTTCTGTGCCTTGGGACGGGACCTCTCTTGAACGGAAAGGAGATGAAAGAAACGTAGTAATGTTTATTGAAGGGAAGAAAGCAAGCCGATTAGCTTTGCTGATTTTCTGAAGAAAACCTGGGCCTTTCCAACCATTAGGGCATGTACTCACCGAAACCCCGTATATAAGGAGAGATGGATTTAAGCGACGTCTCTCTTTAAATGCTCCCAGGAAAGGATATCTGCCATACTTCACAAGAGACATACTGCTGAACAGGGAATGAAGAAGTTATGGATTTGAACACCCCTTTTAGAGGGCTTCTTCTAAAGAGGTTCAAAATGCTTTTTTTCTGGATCAATTGTTTGGTTGTAAGTCATAGAATAATAGATTTGTAGAGTTGGAAGGGACCACAAGCGTCATCTAGTATAACCCAAGTCACTTTGGGTTGCCCTGAGCAAGATAAAGTGGAATAATAATAATAATAATAATAATAATAGAAGAAGAAAATAATGAGCTGTAAAGAAAACAGAAGCATCTCTGGAAGATGGCTGTGCAGCAAACCATAAAATACAGCTAGCACTAAATCTTGGAGAAGGAAAACCAAGCGCATTGCCATTGAAAAATATCGGTATCATTTTCAAAAAGCAACATCCAGCTATAAGAACAGTTTTCTGTTCTGTCTTATGTATATTTAATCAAATGCAAGCTGAGCTTTAAACTAGGTTTCTCTCTCTCTCTCTCTCTCTCATTCTTTCCTCTCCCCACCCCCCTTTTTTATCCCTTTCATTATCCAGAGCTTGAAAATTAAGGAACAGAAGCATTTGCACGAGGTTTTAACTGCAGTATTGGACAGATACAATGAATCATTATTGCATTGCATTTATATGGACTGTGCTTGGCACTGAGCTGTTAAGGAGCCACTGTACTACTGTCAAATCCCCAAGGTTCAGAGGACGTGTACAGCAGGAGCGGAAAAATATCAGGCCAAACATTATCCTTGTACTCACAGATGACCAAGACGTGGAGCTGGGTAAGTCTGTTGAAATTTACTGCATAATTTCACTCAGTCCTCTTTGGTTGTTTTTTAAAGATCACTTTCTGCTCTGTAAATGATCCTTAGCATATTTGCCTTTCCTGCACATTATTATACTTACTTGACAGATTTGTAAATCGTGCTCCAAGGGGGGAGGGGAATCAATTTTCTCACTGCATTTGATAATTGATTCCCATTTTGTTGAGAAGTACATTGCAGAATCAATATATGTTAATACTTCAGCAACCTCTGATTAAATGAAACACTTTCTGTTATTGCGTGCGGCAAGTCATGTTTGGAAAAGAAGGAAGCTGCCTGTCAACAGCAGCTAATTTTGCTAATAATGGTCCATTTTCCAACAGCATTTAAGCATTTGAAGTACTGTATCATGGAAGCATAGAGGAGAAGCCACTTAGGAAACGAGACAAGAACTGTTACTGATTTTATCCAATGAGAACAACCATAGGAAACCCCTGACTCCACCCAAATATGATTATATCAAGTGCCACCTAGTGAATAAACTATATAATGCACAACGTCCATACATAGTGTGTATTCAACATTCTATTACTTTTACACTACTAATTTCGTACAATTTGCGCACATCTTTATAATAAGCTGGACAATGATACTATACAGGCTATTACTGAAGTTTATCTTTCATGCAGCATGTTACGTATTATTGCTGCAACAGAAGACCTCTCAGGAATGCAGTTGCATGCTACTTTATTTGTACAGTGTTCTGGAGAATAGGTTGTACTTACTTGGGGCAAACTTTCTCAAGGCAAATCTAAAAAAAAATGTGGTATAAACACTGACAATTGGGAAACACTGGCCTGCGAGAGCTCCATTTGGAGAACAGCCTTTACCAAAGGTGTCATAGATTTCGAAGATGCTCAAACTCAGGATGAAAGGGAGAAACGTGCTAAGAGGAAGGTACATTTGGCAAACTCCCACCTTGCTCAACTCCTGCCTGGAAACCTCTGTCCCTACTGTGGAAGGATGTGTGGATCCAGAACTGGCCTCCACAGTCGCTTACGGAGTCACTGTTAAGACTTTGTTCATGGAAGACAACCTTACTTGGCTACGAGTAATTGCCAAAGAAGAAGAAGAAATCCTAGGATCAGAGGCACCAGCTTGCAAGAGTGATGGGAGGGGGGTAAGGTTCTCATAAAGGATGCTATTTTAGCAAGAATTCCCTTGCCCTCCAATAGGTATAGCCAGTACTGGCATAGGGATGTCTACTGTCAGAGGTGCCAGCTTGCAAGGGCGATGGAGAGGATAACATCACTCATGTGATGTCCCAGTGTTGTGAGGAGCTGGGGGCCACCCTACTCCTACAATTTCCTCCAAGGGGAAGAAACAACTCTTAGTTCAAACCAGCAGTCATGGCTTCCTTCTTTCCAAGCAAACCATGAGTGTTGATTTGCTCACAAAGCTAAGCCAACCCTGATGTATGTTCTTTTCCAGCTGGGAAAAGGGAGGAGCAAAGAGGTTATGATTGAGAAGAACTGTATGTATTAATAAGCTGCTTGTTCGCAGTAAGCCATAGCTTATTTTTAACTACGGCTTTCCACAATGCGTGAACCAATTCTGTGTATCTTCCAGGAGACTAAAATCTTGTTTTCATAAAATAAAACTTTAACCTCTGTGAACAAACCGTCTCTTCAACCACAGCTTGCACCCTTGTAGCGGCAAATATCTTTGGTGAAGTAAAACATTTAATTTAGTTGAAAATAGAACTTGGCAAATTTATAGACGAATGATCCACATGGCTGTATGGCTCTTGAAGGTAATGCCACGTGTGTGAACCCACTGCAGGAGTACTAACTGGGTTTGTTGATATCCAATAAGCTATAGCTCCTGATACAGCTCTTTTTTGTTTTTTAGGTTCTTTGCAAGTGATGAATAAAACCAGGAAGATAATGGAAAATGGAGGTGCCACTTTTGTCAATGCATTTGTCACGACCCCAATGTGCTGTCCATCTCGTTCCTCGATGTTGACAGGAAAATATGTTCACAACCACAATGTTTATACCAACAATGAAAATTGTTCTTCTCCTTCCTGGCAAGCAACACATGAACCACGTACCTTTGCAGTGTATCTGAACAACACTGGGTATAGGACTGGTAAGTTTCCACACATACACCCCTTCAAAATCTTTGATTAAAAAATAACCTTGCTTTTTTATGTTCTTTAAAATGCCATCAGGGTTATTGTTGGAAGGCATGTGTCACAGCAACCTTGCTTGAAACAAGAGCTGGGTCTTGTTGCTGCCTAAATGGGAAACCAGAGAGAACCTATGCATAGCAGTTTGAGTTAAAATAATAGAATCATAGAGTTGCAGAGTTGCAGGAGACCTCTAGGGTCATCTAGTCCAATCCCCTGCAACGCTGGAATCTCAACTAAAGCATACAGAACAGATGGTCATCCACCTCTGCTTAAAAGCCTCCAATGAAGGAGACTCTCCACCACCTTCCAAGTAGTCCATTTCACGGTCGAACAGCTCTTAACCATCAGAAAGTTATTCCTGATGTTATGTCAGAATCTTCTTTCTTGTAACTTGAATCCATTGGTTCAGGTCCTACGCTTGAGACAGGAGAAAGCAAGCTTGTTCCACCTTGCATGTGACAGCCCTTTCAATATTTGAAGATGGCAGTGCTTGAGAGAGACCTAAACCAGGGATGTGGAAGCCGTGGCTCTCCACATATTGTTGAAATACACCTCCCATCACCCCTGACTATTGGGCATGCTGATTGTGGCTTATGGGCGTTGAAGTCCAACTACATCTAGAGGGCCACAGGTTCCCCATCCCTGCTATCAGCCTGCCATGGCAGGCAGATAAAGGTTTGTGTTCAGGGGCAGGATACCTCTGAGGGCTGCTGCGTTTATGGATTGCTGGAAGCTTTTAAAAGCATATGGCTGGTCATTGTCGGAAATGAACTACTAGTCTATATCAACCTTTTGGTCTGATCTTTCAAGGTACCTCTTATGTTCTTAAGGCAGTAACAAACAACAGTGGAAAGATGTGAACAGGTCAGGCAGAACAGATTTCTTTGGACGGCAGTGTCTGATTCCCTTTCTGAAATTGACTTGTTTAAGTCTCAGCCGCAAAATGTGCTAACTTGAAAGTTTAAGAAGGGTTCTCCTGTACAATGGTACCTCGGGTTACATACGGTTCAGGTTACAGACTCCGCTAACCCAGAAATAGTACCTCGGGTTAAGAACTTTGCTTCAGGATGAGAACAGAAATCGTGCTCCTGCGGCATGGCAGTAGCAGGAGGCCCCATTAGCTAAAGTGGTGCTTCAGGTTAAGAACAGTTTCACGTTAAGAACAGACCTCCAGAACAAATTAAGTACTTAACCCGAGGTACCACTGTACTGACTTTGCCAGTGGAATTTCTGTGAAGTGTTGAGCCGGGGGTGGGGATGAAGCTGTCCACACACCACTACTGCTGCTGCTGCTGCTGCTGCTGCTGCTGCTGCTGCTGCTGCTTCTTCTTCTTCTTCTTCTTCTTCTTCTTCCTCTTCTTCTTCTTCCATGCTTTTCCTACCTGCGACAAGGAGTTTAATACTTTTCCAAGGCAGATCTGAATAACTGTTGACAAACGTTGCATGGAGCCTTTCTTATTTTATAACACGTATAATGATAGAAAAACTTCACTTTGTACTGGAGATCTGTTTCATGCATTATGCTGTCTTCATGGCTGTCACTGAGGAGAAAAAATACCATACAGATGCCTTCTATGTGGGAAGCCCTTTGCAAATCGGCTCCAATGTGGCTCAAGCCAATTGTAAACACATTAGCAAAAGTCTTATGTTGGCTGAAAGACATTTTGCTTGTATGGGTTAAACTGGCCTGAGTGTTATGGGATCTTCATATGATGTCCTGTGTGGAAGAATACTTATTAATATAGCAGATTGCTTCCATTATAAAACAAACAAACAAACTACATATTAATATAACAGATTGTTCCCATTGTAACTTATGAAGCAGGCCAACTTATGCAGGGGACTACTTACTAGAACACTATTGGATTTTAGTTTGGTTTTGTCCTCACTGCCATAACTTTTGTTGAGAAAATATTTGTATACTTAAAAGCACAGGGGGTGGACCTGTGGCTTCCATATTGTGTTGGACTACTTTATTTGTTATTTCATTATTAAGCTGTTTTTCATTTTTTGAAAAAGTCACAGAGCTGTTTATTGAAAGAGCAATACTATTAAAATCTCCGGAACGAGGTTATCAGCTCCAAACAGCAGTGACATAATACAGCTAATCATCTGTCCAATAGATTAGAAGTCTCAAGGGACTGTGTAAAACAGCATCAAAGACCCATAACTAGCAAAACTGCATGCTCCATGCATCCTCCATGCAGAGTGCTATTGCAGTAATCAAGATGTAAAATTTCTAGGGCATAGAACACTGTAGTAAGGCTATTTTGGTCCAGGAATGGCCATAGCTTACCAGAAAGTCGTAGCTGGACATAGGTGTTCCTATCAGCTCCAGCCAGCCAGAACAGCCAATGGCACTGCCAGCATCTGGAGGGTAGCCATTGGCTACCTCTCAACCAGGCATACAGCTGTATATACACAGATGATCATGGATAATTGCTTTTACTTAACTGAAACACTAAAATAGCTTGTATTGACCAAAGTTGTTGTAGTCTACTCAAGCATCATTTACAGTCACAGACCAGGATATCGTACTTAAAAGAGTTCAAAATGCTTAGCAAACCCAACCATGGAAAGGTTGCAGGTGGGCAACTGAGATAGAGTGACTTGCCTAAGGCCAGCTACTGAATTCATGGCAGAAGAGAGAGTCAAACCAGAGACTTGTAGCTCAGTCTCTTAGCCGATATTCTACAAGCACCAACTCCTCTCCACTGCCCAGTCTTCCTGCATCTCTTTCTCTATTATACTCTTTCCCTCCCAACTCACATTATTCAACTTAACATACACTCAACAGCTACATTCAGTTGCTATGCTATATAAACTCCACTTGGCATAAATAGTCTCTCAAGTACTGAATGCCTCTTCCTTGAAGGACGTTGGCATTTGTTCTGTTCTGTTGGTATGCTCTGTTTTCTCCGTTACCTGGTTGCTGGGAATCACAAGAGGGGAGAGCACTGCTGTGGACATAGGAACGTAAAAAGAACCCTGCTGGATAAGGCCAGTGGCTCACCTAGTCCAGAATCCTGTTCTCCTGGTGGCCAACCAGATCCTGTAGGAAACCCACAACAGGTCCCCATGGACATGTTTTGATCCAGAGCCCATTGTGTTTATGTGGTCTTATGTCAAGAACTCCATTGAAATTAGTCGGGCAGTTCCTGGGGAGAGGAATCCCCCAGTGTTATGCCCCTACAAATAGCTGGAGCAAGCCAAACTTGGGGAGTTTGGGGGGCATGGAGTGGCTTCTACAAGTCACTTTTAAAAAAGAAACACACAAGCACTTGTTTCAAAGGAGTATGCCTGTGATTGAAGCAATTATGAGAACTGCGGGCCGGTGTTTAGGAGTGTTGCAATTAAAGGGTCTCCTGGGGAATCAGACACATTATCACAGACGGCTTGTGTGTGCAGACACTGGAATGACATTGGAAAGTCTGATTTCGTTTGAAACACACTACGTGGAAAAGCAACCACGACCCATTAGCGGCTAAAAAAAAAAAGTCTAAAAACTCTAGGATTGTAGCCAACTAAATTCCACTCAGAGTAGACCCTGCCTCCACCTAGTTCCAGATACAGGCATTGCCCAAACTTGCAGTTCAGTCTTTCAGCATTGGTGCCGGAACAGCATCATCCACCACATATCATGACGTCAGGCTAGCTTAGGGAGCACAGTGCAGGCTGCAAGGCACACTGCTCTGTCCTCAAACACCTCACCACCAGTTATCACCACTTGGCCCCTGTCACCTGATGTACCTTCCTAATGATAGGCACAGCCCTGCTAAACGTAGGATATTACTGAGCTATGCCATTTTATTTTATGCTTTCCTTTGAGACTCCTCAATCAGCTGCTTAGGAAAACGTAAGCAGAGCAAGTTTAAGGAAGCGCAGTGTAATTCTTCCTTGACCAATTCCTCATTTGTCACCAAATGCTTCTTATTTGTCTGGGTATCAAGTATAATAATTGTTCACCTTGAGAAGGATTGCTGTTTACACAAGCTCAATTAGGCATAGTCAAAGAGACTGCCATTATTCTGAGCTGGCAAAGTATGTTACATGTGCTTAAACAATGGCACTGTGTCCTGGGAACAGTTAGCAAAACTGCCAGTATTGCAGATAAAATCTGTCTCATTAAAATGCAAAAATCTACATTTATCTTTGCTATTATCCCTGTGGGCACCATTAGATACAATAATGAAAAGATGTTCCCTGAAATGGTATTACTTTTTAATGAGACATTTTATTCACTCAGCTGTACTTCGTATTTTATTAATTATACAAACAGAAATGGCTTCCTAATTCTCATTGCTTCTGTTTCTAAATATGTATGTTGCCTGTGGCTATCATGAATAGATTTCAGACATGAGCAAGGAAAAAAGCTTCACAGTTGCAACCGGTTGGAGCATGTAGATAGGGTTTTGTTTGTTTTAATGAGCCAAGTGTAAAAGAAGAAGAAAAACAAAAGAGAATACTATACTACAAATGTGGAAAATTTCAAAGCCCAATGCAGGATGCTGGTTAGGCCTATTGCTCACAAGACGCTCGTACACTGTCCTGTGCATTATTACCTGTTTTTAAGCTATCTAGTGGGAAAGTGACTTTCTTTTTCATTTACGTAAGTAAAAGGATGGCTGTCTTTACATCATCATTGATTTGGTGTACAGCATTTATTTATTTGTGAAAATATTTACAGATCACCCTCGTATGGATGGATCAGTTCCACTCTGCCCCAACCTGGCTGCCACTTTCTCCCACTCCAGCCATGTTTCAATATGTGGCACCAATGCCTGTCCTGGGAGGGCAGCTGCAAAGCCTCCACAGTGCTTGCTCCTTGGCTGCATAGCCTCCACAGTGCTGGCCACTCTTGCAGTATAGTAGGAATAAGAGATTCTTATTGGACTGGATATGATGAGAATAAAGAAAGAAATCAAAGTGGTTTGTGCAGTGGAATTTGCTGCCAAGGAGTGTGGTGGAGTCTCCTTCTTTGGAGGTCTTTAAGCAGAGGCTTGACAACCATATGTCAGGAGTGCTCTGATGGTGTTTCCTGCTTGGCAGGGGGTTGGACTCGATGGCCCTTGTGGGTCTCTTCCAACTCTATGATTCTATGATTCAGTACAAAAGGGCTAGAGAAATAATCAGGAATTTAAAGAACAGAGGTGTTTTGTCCTGACAATTAAGTACTTGGCATTTTGTTTTAGTTCAAAAAATTATTTATATTGGTAACCCCATCACATCATGATGATGATTTTGTTTTGATGCTAGGGTCAGTTTTTCTCCACTTGTCCTGATTTCAGTCCACAACAAATCCAACCTCTCCTGAAGGGAGCATGTATTTTTGTCCCATCAGGGCAGTGAACGTGGTCCACTCCTTTATCTTCAGCTATAAGGTAAATTTTTGTAGGGATGGAGGAGAGGACTATCAGTGGCTGCTAGCCAGGAAGGCTATGCACTATTTCCACAATTGGAGACAGCTTCTGATGGAAACCGTGGGAGGGGTGAATGCTCTTGTGCTCATGTTTGGCTCACTGGTTTCTCACAGGCATCTGGTTGTCCACTGTGAGAACAGGATGCTGGACTAGGATGCTGGACTAGGATGCTGGACTAGGATGCTGGACTAGGATGCTGGACTAGATCTAGCAGGCTGTTCTTATGATCTTCCAGTTTTGAACCTGGATTTCCCCAGGCTAATCTGGTACCTGCTATTTGGAAGGAAAATGTCCCCATGTTTTCTTAGCTCTGGAAGAATATGGCTCATTGAATTAACACCAGATTAATGGCTGTTTGAAAAGGCGAGGTGGTTTTATTTCATTTCCCTCCATCTGGTAATTAAAGCTACAGCCACTTAGGCAAATCAGGAAGTGGATGAAATCTGAGAATCACTGTGTCTGCGCATGGAAAGTCATTTAGAAGAGCAGCGCTATGAGGAATTCCTGTCTCAGTACTCTGGTAGTAGCTGAACTCTCTTTCTGCTCTTAAACACTTCTGAGCTGGGAAACCTGTAGCAGTAACTTTGGAAAGTTCCAGTTAGCTCTATAAAAGTCTGGACCATGTTACCTAAATATTAAGTTTTGAGGCCACCTGCTCACCTACCTGTCTGACAATGAATTATGTTAATAGGGACTTATATTGGCAGTGGAGAATCTTTTTCATCCGGAAGGGCAATCTACCGAAGGCCACATGCCTGTGGTGGGCGGAGCTAGAGGCAAAAGTGGGCGGAGCAATGAACATTATTTTTACCTTTGTATAGTGGGCTAGTTTCTACGTAGACTTATGTAATCATCTCTGTCCTCCATCTAGGCAAACAAGAAGCATTGTCAGAATTCAATGATATATTCCAGGCAGGCACACAAGGAAGGTACAAAGTAGGGCTACTAAGGATTGAGGCCTAAAGAGAGGGGACTGTTTTGGGTGCCAAGTAGAGACGCAGTGTGGCGTAACGGTTAGAGTGTTGGACTAGGACCTGGGAGGTGTGGATTCAAATCCCCACTCCACCATCAAGCTCGCTGGGTGACCTTGGGCCAGGCACCATCCCTTAGCCCAGGCGTGCCCAAACTTTTTTCAAAGAGTGCCAGTTTTGATGAAGTGAACGTGTGTGAGGATGAAATGGGGAGGAAGAAAGATCCATGTGTACCCCCTTGAGATCCTTGGAAGATAAAGGTGGTATAAAAATGTAATAAAGAAATATAAAATAAATAGAGAGGCCTGAAGGGTCCCATTTGGTCCCTGGGCCTGAGGTTCCCCATCACTTACTTAAATTAACAAAGGTGTAGTTAAAGATAAAATACTTCAAACATATGGTTTCTAGCTGTGTCTAAACTGTGGGCTTTGAAAAAACAACAGTTGTTTGCTGTAAATTAATCAACGTATTCTGCCAATCTACTGCACTTCCTGGTATTTCTACTGTACTTCTGTTTGTAAACTGCTTTGAAAAATAAATGAATAAATACAAATGTCTATTTATCCATGAATTTTGGGTGTGACCCAGACCAAGGATCAATGCCCAGGAGTGCGACCAAACCTACATTTCCTCTTTCTCTTTTCACAGCTTTTTTCGGGAAATACCTCAATGAATACAATGGCAGCTACATTCCTCCTGGCTGGCGAGAGTGGGTTGGATTAATCAAGAACTCTCGTTTCTATAACTATACTATTTGCCGCAATGGCCTCAAAGAGAAGCACGGCTTTGATTATGCAAAGGTATTGCACAGACATGTTTCCATAGTATTAGGTGTTATCTGTAAAACTCCCCTTTTTTTCATCATGCTAGAAGAATTAATGTTATGTTCAAGATCTCTCGTTTTCTGCCCACCCATGGCCTTAAATCTTGTGTTCTGATCTGTAGGGTTAGAACTCCTTTGAAATGTAACTGCGTTCACAGAACGGAAAAGCCCATTCAGCGCTGCTGTGAATTTGTAATGGATCCCACCCCCCCTCAAATTAAATGTGATTTAATTAGGATTTGTGTTCTCTGATACTCTTCAGAGTTTTTTTCTATAGAAAAGAAGTACATGCATTTATTAAATACTTTAAGGATATTATTGTATTTTTAAAACACCCTTGAACTCAAAAAGCTGGTTGAGCTTTAGGTGGGAGAAGAAGTTACCTGGAAATCGGGGTAGAATACTTTCAGTGAATTCCCCCTTTATCGCTCCTGTATTGCTACTCCTCAACCATATTTTGAACTTATAGGAGTTTGAGGAGTTATTTGGGGAGTTCCGTGGGGTCAGTTAATTTGTAGGTTCTTCGTGTTGTAAAACTTATCACAGCTGTTCAGGTTGCCCCAACAGTGTTGTGCAAAATGCACTCGGCCTCCTTTCAGTGTTTGCTTTTGCAGCTGTTCAGGAATTTGTATCCACATTGTTTGATTGATTAGTCGTGCCTGGAAGTGTTTGAATCTGCACACATTGTCTTGGAACTCTTCCTTGGAGCTCACACCCATTCGTTGGGCCAAAAATGGAATGCTTAGAGTTGGCAGGTGGCTTAATTATTGAGTTTCCGTCTTTACATTTTTTGTTCCTTCCTCTTTCTTGCAGATTTTCACTTTACTACCTTGGTTCTCCATTAAGCTAGGGGTGTTGTTGTTGGTTGGGGGTTGGCAAGGGGCTACTTTGACAATAGCAGCTGCACTGCTGCTCTAAACTATGCAATTTAAAAAGAAGACTCCCTGATGGTTAGATGTGTTCGTGCACATTTTAAAAGTTATTTAAAATATTTTATAAGTTGCTCTTCGTCTGATTCTAGGGCAGCATGGAAACACTGTGTGTGTGTGTGTGTGTGTGTGTGTGTGTGTAAGTAAGTAAGTAAACAAATAAGCAATTAAAACCATTATGTATGAGATGGCTTAGACAATGTTAAATGGCAGTATGAATTAAAATGTTTTAACCTTGCACCAAAATGATTGCAGTGTGGTTGCCAGGCAAGCCTTTCTAAGAGGGCATTCTAAAGTCAAGGTGTCAATACTGAAAGAGCCATCTCCTGTGGCCAAATAATGCTCTTCTGCCAGAGAAGGCAATTGGAGGAGAACTTCAACAGCTCTTAAGAAATGAGCAGGATGATTCTTATTGTAACAAGAACACAGATAGCATGACTTGTGAATCTGAGCTATGATCTAGGTCAGGCTTCCTCAAACTCGGACCCCCAGATGTTTTTGGCCTACAACTCCCATGATCCCTAGCTAGCAGGAGCAGTGGTCAGGGATGATGGGAATTGTAGTTTCAAAACATCTGGAGGGCCAAGGTTGAGGAAGCCTGATCTAGGTGGATATTCCTGGTTCAGATCTCACTTTCATAAACTCATTATGTTGCCATAGCGTGGTTTGCCATTTTCAGTGACAGCTTTCAGCCAGTGGTTGCATTTGGGCAGTTCCACAAAATCACTGTTTATTGTGTTGAGAGCAATATTCTGCAAGCCTTGGTCTCATGCACTTCCCCAATTCCTTTCTGTGGTGCAGTTGTCAATAATAATAATAATAATAATAATAATAATAATAATAATAATAATACACCGCCCATCTGACCGGGTTTCTGGCTGGAAAGAGGCATTTTCTCTTTCCCATTAAACACAGCTTGTTATGCAGATCAGCAGACTTGTTTACTGTTAGCTATGGGTTGTGTCCAATGCTAGTCCAACTCAGAGTAAGTCCATTGAAATGAAGTGAATCTTAAGTTAGTCATGTTCATTTACTTCAGTGAGTCTACTCTGACTATGGCTAGCATTTGTTTAAACAGCTGTGCCTAACAATCACTGTATGTCAGTTTGGACAAACTAAGCTATGGTAAATGGGAAACTCCTTGCAGCTGCACCAAAGGAAGGGGGAGTGTATGAGTCACTGTGGCTTGTTCTTGTCACACTAAACTATGGCTACATCTGAACTAGGCCATTTTGAAAAGGGCAAGTAATAACCTTAAAAAAAAATTGTATATAAAATAGACAAAGTGTATTCCGTTTGTGCATTATTGCAGTACCGAATCATTGTATTGTGGTTGGGTCAGAAAGACCTGTGTTCAGTTCCTTCCTCATCTCTGAATTTACTGTCTTAAGCCACCCTTTCCTCTGTTCTTGCTTTGCCTTGACACCTTTTGCCTCCGTTCTCCCTTGCTATCCTGTTTGTTAATCCTTCCCAGAACACAGCTGTTCATCTGGGCACAGACTTGACTTTGGAACGGAATTGTAATTCTGGTCTTTGGGAATTGTGTCTGTGTCTTTAGCCCAGCTTTTGAAACTGGAGCCTGAGAGAAACCGTGTTTGTTTCATAGCTCACCCTAGCAGAATGAAACACTGTGATATGGTCTGGTATAAGCGATGCACTTGGCAATTCTTGTTTTTGTGTTGAATGTTTGTTTCAGGACTATTTCACAGATTTGATCACTAACGACAGCATTAATTATTTCAAAATGTCTAAGAGGATGTATCCCCATAGACCTATAATGATGGTGATCAGCCACGCGGCTCCCCATGGCCCTGAAGACTCTGCACCACAGTTCTCTGAGCTCTATCCAAATGCTTCCCAGCACATGTAAGTTAAACATTGCACCATGACTATGCTGATGATTTGACTGCTGCTTAAATGCCCCTGCATAAAACATGACATCGGAGGGGCTTTTTCTTAATTGTGTATCATGCCGCTAGATGTCAGGATGACAGCTCATGATTTTCTTTGCAGAGGTTGTATCTGTTGGAGGTCTCTGCCTCTTTGGTGACTATAGGAGAACCTCGGAGGCTTCTGTGTAGGGTGATATGTACCAGATGTTTCCGCTATTTTGCAGGTTCTCTTCCTATTTTTCTGCCCTGGTCCGTCAGATAGATGGGCTGCTAACTTACGCACACTTCTGGAGTAAGCACCATTGCACTCTATTATAATAATCTTATAATCTAAGAATATGTGTACAGTAGTACCTTGGTTCCCAAATGCCTTAGTTGTCGAACAAACTGGCTCCTGAATGCCGCAAACTTGGAAAGAAGTGTTCCAGTTTGCAAACATTTTCCAGAAGCTAAACATCCGACGTGGCTTCTGTGGCTTCTGATTAAGTGCAGAAAACTCCTGCAGCCGATCGGAAGCTGCGCCTTGGTTTTCGAACGGTTTCGGGAGTTGAACAGACTCCAGGAACAGATTAAGTTCAAGAACCAAGGCACCACTGTGTAGGATTATAGATGTTTAAATGAATGGTGGGTGCCTTTTGTCTCTAGGGTAAATGCACGTGCAGATCCACAGTATATATTTAAAGCATACTTAAAACTCATGGTTTCCTGGGAACTGTAGTTTGTTAAGGGTGCTGGGGTTATGGTTTCCAGGATTCTGTGGATGAAGTCATGTGCTTTATCAGCGTGCATTGAATATGCTTCAAATGGATAGTGTGAGTCTGCCCCCAAGGCACTATGCAATTGTACAGATGGCCATTTCACATGCTGCAGCTCCTGGGAGTCTGCATGTTTGTGCATTGCTTTACAGCTCAGAAGACAGTGGCCGATACGTTATCATCTGGCTGGAAACTAGTGTCCAGGTTCCTTTCCCAGCCTGATAAAAGTTTCTGTGACCTTGGTGTCACAGGTGCAGAGCGGGAAGGCTTCCCTTTCCTTGTGCATCAGATTATTATTGTATGTTCTTTCTTAGGGACATAGGATGCTGCATTTATACCAGGGCTGCTTATTTGTCAATCTAGGCCAGGGCTGTCTAATCTGACTAGCAGAAGATGCTATCCAGGGTCTCAGGGAAATGTCTCCCACCAACCGCTCGCTACCTGAGCCTTTTAACAGGAGTTGCCAGGGATTGAAGAACATACGACTTTCTGCATGTGTGTAAGGGGGTGGTATCAGAGGCTTTTAAGCTTCCTATATGATGTTCAACAGAAGTTACCCTTTGGCATTTAATCCTACTGTACATTTGAATGTGTGACGACTGATTTTAGCAAGAATGAGGAAGCATTTGCTGCTGGGCACCATCCGATCTGCCGTTAACTTTCAATAGTGATACCACCTGAGGTGGAAGAATGGATTGTATAGTTTTAGGTTGTAGCTGTGAATCACTTTTTAAAATGCTAATTACATTTTGAAATCTCCCTGCCCGTGGAAACTGGCACAACAAGAGAGCGGGTTGATAATTTATCTTTGATGTTATAGGGGTTTTTCCACTTTGTAGGAAGCTCTTTTTTTAAAAAAAAAAAAGATTTCAGAATTGCACACTCATGTAGTTTGAAGTGGTACAGTTCACTTTATCGCTTCAGAATTCTGCGCCCTCATCATACTTCATGCGTAGGTTTATCCTGGAGGTGAATGCAAACCAGAGTTTAACCTGTGGTTAGAAAGCAAGTTTCCTACAGTGACCTGAGGCAAGACACTGTGAGCATTAAACATGACACACACATAACTGTAACCACCCTGAATGCTGCAAAAGAAAAGAGAGAGGAATTTGAGCAGGAGAAAGCAGGATAACACAAAGGGACACTTCTGATCATAGGCTTAGGAGAGTTACAAATATTTGGTCTCCACTGAGCCTTGTGTTAAGGAGGTTTGTGTCTGGCAGCTCTGGAAACATGTTTTGTCCTGAATGCCGAGACAAATTGGACTCGCCCCCCCCCCCCCCCCGCCCAAGCAAAGCAACTTGTGCTTAACTTTTGTGATGTTGGGATATTATGGGAATGTCAAAACGGTGAGGGATTAGGAGGCTCCCACCACAGAGCAGGGCCATGGTGCTGCCTGAGGGCATGCCAGTATTGCAAGTCATAGCAAACATAAATTATTTCTCTTGGAAACAATACATACCTACCAGGTATCAACATAGCAGTGTAAACAACAACAACACTTTTTGTGTCTCTTCTTCAAGAAGTGACTGTCATTTTCTCCTTTAAAGATCTCACTGAAGGAAAGGTGCTTGATTTGCTCCTTCTCATATTTAGGTGTGCAGGTTGAATGTAAAATTTAGCTCCTCAAGTGACACTGGTCTCCTTTTTTGAGGGTGGATAGGGGGATTCAAAAAAATTGTATGCATTCTCCGTGTTAGGAAGTTGCCGTGTTAGGAATGTTATGTATGAGAAATATTTAGTTTTATGTGTATTTAGACTAAAAAAAAGCTTCACAAAGATTTTATCAGTGTGTATAACGTGCAAATACATCTAGTTATGTAAGGTGCAGCTGATTTTTCAAAGGCAACCAAGTGAAAACATGCAACATACATTAAACTGTAAGAACAAGTATGAGGCAAAGCAATAGGAAAAACCACCGAAGAATTGTTATTCAATGTAATGTATGTTCTGGCTGTAATCCTAAGTGAAGTTTCTGTTGGCACAGCTCTGATTAAGTCAGTGGGGCTCTGCCAGAACAAGTGGATTTCAGCATAGAATCCCATTCTTAAATTGTCTGCAGAAGGCAAGATCAAGGCCTACAGTCTATTTTGAGAATTGCCATTGGCTAGGGAAATATACCCTGAAATTGTTTGAAAAGGGATGTGTGGGTGTGTAATGGTGTCATAAGTGCCTAAATCAAGTGTGCGAGTCTAATAAAGAATGTGACTGTTATTGCTCTTTCTTCCCTTGGGGATCACCCTTAGATCCACGATACAGCAGGTACTTGCTAATTATTCTGTTTCCCTCTTAAACTGAACATGTATTTGTGTTGAGAGAGGCCTCTGCATATGTGTCTCTGGAGAATCACTGCCGATTCCGGTGTGCTGTATTGGTTAAGCTATTTGGTCTGAAGCAGATTCTTACATCTAGTTTAACATTATTTGACAGGGCTTAATCATGGAGAGAAACTTATTGTGTCTTTTGCCTCTAGTGGAATATTTAAATGTGTGCTTGCTGTAATGGAAACCTCTTGGACTAATCACTTTCAGTTTTGGTCCCTTGATGTTTCTGGAAATGCTGTGAAATCATACCGTTGGCTGTATTTCTGATCCTAAGAGACCATTCTTAGGGTGTTTTCACTCATGACACTAGGCTAGGAGTGCTTCTTAATCTAGAATGAATCATTTCTCAAAGCTGCTAATAGAAAGTGGAATGTGATGTTTGGACAATCAAGTGTACATTTTAGCCCTCGTAGGATGTTTATGGGATATGCATCCCAGTTTAGAATCACTTCATTTAGACTTCAGTCCTATACTACCGACTGATCTCAGTGGAACTTGCTTCTAAGTAGAAATGTACAGGATTGCACTGAACAGGTAACTTACAAACCAGTTTCAGACCTTTCTGGTGGTGCTAATGATTTTTAGCTTGATGCTGGGTATGATCCTATGCATGAGTCCCAGGTCAATGAAATCCTGCTTAGGTCAATTTGGTCTCTAGAGGGGTGTCTTGAAATCCATTACTAGCTCCAGATGCCCCATTAAGCTTTGTGGGTGTCTGAACTACAGCGTCTCCCTCAACCTCCCCATGCTGCATGGCAAACTGCTTTTGAAATCTGGGATGCAACAGTGTTGTGTGGGTTTGCTCTTCGGTGAAAAATAAGGACAACATCCTGCTGAGCTCATGCAGAACTTCCGTTCTTTTCCTTTTCATGTGGAACTTTCAATGTCTCTAAAGTATTTCTCTGGATTTTAAACATAGAAGGCTTAATGAAGGGAGCAGATGAGTTTATTAAAGGCTGGGGAAGCAATTATAAGAGTAATGTCGTAGTAAAGAATCTGGCTTTCTTTCTGCATGTGCAAACACTTCTTTTTGGATCACAGATGGAGCCTGGACCCTGGGTAGTAGCTCCTTCACAGAGAGTACAATCACATCCAGCATAGGCAGTTGCACTGGTGGAGGAAGAGGAGTGCAGGAGGAGCGCACTGCCCCCAGCAGTGCGATACCGGCAGCGTGCCATCGCGGCTGCCCCTGCCTGCGCTGGGCCCCCCACCCCTGCAGGTGGCATGCCACGCCCCCAGGATGCATGCCACGTCCTTGTGGGTGGTGCGTCCCACCCCCAGGGTGTACACCAGCCCCGCTCCCGCCTTCTCTCCGCTCCCTGTTCTGGATCATGAAGCTCCGCCACTGGGCAGTTGATCTGTCTCCCACCGCAAGAACCACCCACCCCTCAGGCCTCTGTCTTTCCAAGATTCGAGATCATTTCGATCTGGGGGCTCTCCTGCCTCAGATTTAATGTAGAAATGAATAAATAAATATGTTGTAGGAGCAAAGCAGGTAAAGATACTACAGGGAATTGACGAAATCTGTCTATGTAAAGGAAATGGTGGTGGTGTACAAGCAAAAGTTTTCTGTTCAAAAATACTGTGTCGTGTTGTAATGTAAACACATTCAATGCTATTCAGCATTGGACTACATTTTTTCTCTGCAGAAGGAAAAAACCAGGAACAATAGTCACATAGATGTGAGGAGCACAATTACGTATGTTATAGGATATGACACCGTCTTCTAATCATGTTAAAAGAAAATGAAAATTTGTGTGATCTGGGTATTCTTTCCCAGACACCTGCTTATTGTGATGAAGGGCTTCAGAAACATCTCAGAGTTAATGCATAGAATACTGGAGTTGTAACTGGGTCAGATCCCAGATCTGCAGTGTGTACAGCTGGATTTGCTTAGTTGCTATTGCTTAATCTTACCTCTTGATTTATGAAAATGTATTTTCTTTTATCACATTTTTTTTCAAAGATCCTGTTATGCTAAGCTTGCAAATCAGGCATCTTACGGGCAAAGGGTGCAGGTATTAACAAGAGAAATGAACTTTTGGAAGCTTCTAAACTATCATCTCTCTCTTTTTTTTAGAACTCCCAGTTACAACTATGCACCAAATATGGATAAGCATTGGATCATGCAATATACAGGTCCCATGCTTCCTATCCACATGGAATTCACGAATACCTTGCAGCGCAAACGACTTCAAACTTTGCTGTCAGTTGATGACTCCATGGAAAGGGTGAGCAAAATGAAAATCCTGAAAACAATTTTTTAGCCTTCCACTCTCTTTAATCCTGCTGCTGTCATGAGCCCCTTAGTAATTTTGTGTTCATGGAAGGCAATCTTACTTGGCTACGAGTGATCGCCAAAGGAGAAAGAAGAAGTTAGCAGAATAATGAATCCCTGTCCCAGAATACAGTATTTCCCACATTGGTGTTAACCCCAAAGAGGCACTTCCCCCTCTTTCTTTCCCTGGTTCATACTTCTCTGTTGAAAGGGGGAGGAACAAAGGGGGTGAGGAAGAGATAGGTCTTTCCCATCATAAAGGAGATGTCTGCCCAGAATTCTGCAGCTCTTTGTACGAGGGGAAATGGCATAGAATGATGTGGTATTATTTATAACACTAACAAGCAATTCTGAAGAAGCAACCGTATCCAGGAAATCTTTCAGCAGTTTGGCAGAGTTAGACTGCGTTTTAATTTGTGTTCTGTAGTTTATTTTCTTAACTTGACTATGACCTTTTCTCAAAAGGAGATTTACTCCTCTGGAATGGTGAGAAGGCGGCTTTGGATACAGATATTACTTGCCTTAGAGTTCCCTGGACAAATATCTGAATTGCACATCTATAACCATGCACGACTGCCATAAGAAGTCCTTTTCTATTTTTAAATGTGGCAAAAAGTAATTCCATTTTTGATAGGAAAAGACTGAATTGGATTTAGCAAATGGAGAGAATATAAAGATATATACCATGTGGTTGAGCTCATTCGTTTGGATCCAGAGGAGCTATATCTATTGGCAGATGCGTCCACAAATCCAACCCACTGGCTTGAATCTTCTGGAGCAATTCATTCCGCAGGCACCATTTCTGTGAAATGCTGACAATAATGTTGCGCTGTCTTTTTGGTACAGCACATGGTAGGCAGGTAGAAGGTTCCCTGGCATCTTCATGGATAGGAAATCTCTAATGGAAGGTCTGGGAAAGATCTTCACTTGAGGCCTTGATCAGCTACCTCTCATCTAGAGTAGAGGATACTTGGTGTTCTTAGAAGGAATAATGGTCTAAGACATATCCATGTGGCTCCATAACCACACGAGAGGAAGACTTTTCAGTAGCAAATGATTTACAACTGCCTTTGTCCATCCTCTGCTATTGAGACAGATACAGTTACAACAGTGGTCACTCACTGTACAGGACATTTGCAGTGGACATATATTGTGTGAAACCCACAAGCTCTCTCAAAAACCCTAATAAACTACAATATGAAAAGTTGCTGACTTGGTGGTTTTGGTTCAACACCGAAATGCAACCGTATTAGATCGTTTGTATATAATCGCTTGCATATGCCTGCTGTGTGCGTGATAGATTTGACTTAGCATTATTTCCATATTTACTTTTCTATTTATTCTGTTTCAGTTATATCACATGCTAGTGGAGACTGGCGAACTGGAGAATACCTACATTATTTACACTGCTGACCATGGTTACCATATTGGGCAGTTTGGACTGGTCAAAGGGAAGTCAATGCCATATGACTTTGACATCCGCGTCCCTTTCTTTATTCGTGGTCCAAGTGTAGAGCCGGGATCAGTGTACGTTCTTCTATGTCTGCAGCACAGCTGTTGTACCTAATGTAAAATATTTGTAAGCACATTTGATTGTCATTCTTAAGTGGCTGGTTTTTATTTCAACAAGATTATTGCAAAGCATTGGCTATGAAGATCAAACCTACCCCCCTCCCTTTTACATATATATAGAGAGAGAGAAAGCACGCTTGCTAAAAGGTATAATGGAGCTCCTTCATTGTTTTATTATAGCCCTGTGCAGTTCTTCTTTTGTGGCTTGCTGCTAAAGAGTTATTAGGGTCATGTGAAGATATATTGTACTCATGGTGGCGTCTCAGGCTACATAAATATAGATTTTGTGATGAGTCTACTGGCAAGAGAAGAATCTCTGCTTCATATCATTGCTTAACTTAGACTCATATTTAAAAAATGTCTTGATACAGTATTAGCATGTTCCTGCTAATTGCACAGTTCTGGAAGGGGAACTTTGAGATTTCACTCCTATTATATATAGTTTGACATCAAAGTGCTACACTGGAAGTAATTGCCGTTCAAATTCTACAAGGATGTGAAAGGTTGCTTCCAACGTGCCTAATATAACTCTGACCTTTTCTTGTAATTTTGCAGAATATCTCAGTTAGTACTGAATATTGACCTTGCTCCAACAGTTTTGGATATTGCAGGACTTGACACGCCTCCTGATATGGATGGCAAATCTATTCTAAAACTGCTGGACCTTGAAAAAGCAGGAAACAGGTGAGTTAAAGCTCTTTCTTGAAGGCTGTCTGGTAGCGAATGCCTGAGTAAATCAATAAGCAGATAGAAAATGAGCTGTGGTAAAACTAGTGGAGTCGGCCCCTGCTTTCCCAGCTTAAAACTATTTTAAAGAACACATTTCTAAAACTGTGGGAACATGTGGGCAGCTAGTTGGTTTGGAGGGAAAATAAATAGTTCACCTTTAATTGCCTAGACAAACATAGTCATAGAGGCCAACAGTAAATATTATTATTTTGATTTCAGGTTTCGAACAAACAAGAAAACCAAAGTTTGGCGTGATACGTTCCTAGTGGAAAGAGGGTAATTATTGGGGCTGAGAGAGTTCTGGGAAAATCTTCCTGGTGGGCAACTGCACTTTTTTTTAATCGGCAGCAAAGCAATAAATGTTAGGTGCAAACGCACAGATCTAGCTTCCTTCTTTCTGGTAGCTTGGCCCATTTGTTTGCTGCCATTGACACTGCAGTCTATGAAGCTCATTCCTTACCTCAAAGCAGCTTCATCCAGCAATTTTCCAGATCCCATTGTTTTTCTTTCCTTCAGCTTGTCTGTTAATTGCTGCTCTTAGCTGTTTGTCCAATGCCAAGAGGTCTTTGCAAGATCCATAGTCCTGCAGCAACAGCCTCTGACTCATGGTTCATTTTTGATGCCTGAGGTCAACCCCGAAATAATACAAAGCAGTAATAAAAACAGTTGTGCGTCTGAGCACATCCAGAGAACCTCCCTCTCACTGATGAGTTGCCTTAAGCAGCCTGCTCTTCTTGGTAATAGGGAGAGGAGCATCTGCAGTGTGTGTGTGTGTGTGTTGTGTGTGTGTGCGCGCGCATTGTTCCTTTTTGGACATTAAAACGTACATGGGAGCAATAGGCTGCAGCCCTTGACCTATGCACGTTTATTAGAATGCATGAAGGCTCCTTCATAACTCTGGTCAGGCATCCTCCCCTTAGTTGTGTCAGAGTGTGGCCAGAGTGTGGCCAGAGTGTGGTTCTGCTTCCTGAACTCTTTGCATCCCCTTCACTCTCCCATTCCCACAGTGAGTGTGGGGTTGGGGAGGAGTCTGAAGAAGGGCGTTTCAACTGTGCAAGTACAGTAGTGCCTCTGGTTGCGAACGGGATCCATTCCAGAGCCCTGTTTGCAAGCCGTGCAGAATGCAACCTGCGTCTGCGCATGTGCGCGGGTCACGATTCTCCACTTCTGCGCATGCACGTGATGTCATTTTGAGCGTCCACACATGCGTGAGCAGTGAAACCCGGAAGTAACCCGTTCCGTTACTTCCGGGTTGCCGTGGGACGCAACCTGAAAACGCTCAACTTGAAGCGTCTTTAACCCGAGGTATGACTGTATCTCCCATCTCCCGTGATGCAGAATCTTTCACAGGAAAAGGGCTTGTGTGCATGGCAGTCTGTGTAGGGACTCTGCTCAGGTGTTCTAATGAGCATGCATCATTTCAGGGGTGGCATCTTCAGTGCTGCCCTCCCTACTTATATTCTTTTGAGGTGTGTTATATCTGGAAAGGGCTTACCCGGGGCTTCTACACATCTTCTTAATAGTAGAAGGTCTTATGAAAGGGGATAACTTTGGCTGAAACAGAGAAATCCCCAAAGATACAGATGAAAGCCATTTCCAGGTTTTTACCCTGGGCCTGATGAACATCATTCATCACAAGGCACATAGCTCACATAGTTCTCAAAGGTTATCGGACTACCATTCTCATCATCCCTGAACATTTCCCATGCTGGGTGGGGCTGGTGGGAGTTGCAGTACAACAATATCTGGAAAGGTACCACATTGGCTTTTTCTTGTCTTTTTCTTATTTGCTACTGCTACGGGGAAAGCTGGCCTTATTTATTTCACGACATTTTCTGTATTGCTTTATCGTCAGGATACCTGTAAGCAATTTATTCATGTGTGCTGCTTATAAATGCATTAGTGTGCTGCTTCTTTTCTTTTCTTTTATAAAAAAAGTAAATTTCTGCGCAAGAAGGAAGAAGCGAGCAAAAATACCCAGCAATCGAATCACTTGCCCAAATATGAGAGAGTAAAGGAGCTGTGTCAGCAAGCAAGATACCAAACAGCTTGTGAGCAGCCTGGTCAGGTAAGCAAGAGACTATCCCTCCGTTTTTCATTATGTCTCTACTGTGTGTGCCTTCTTGAGAGATTAGGTGAGCACGCAATTTATTAATTTTTTGCAATTACTTTTATATCCTACCTTTCTCCCAAGGAGCTCAAGGCAGTGCGCATATGGTTCTTCCTCTCCATACGAGCCAAATGAAACTTCCAGGTTCTGGCCTCTTAGATCCTGGGAAGCAAATCATATTGAAAATATTGTAGAGTTGGAAGGGACTTCAAAGAGTTATCTAGTCCAATGCAGGAATCACAGCTAAAGAACCCCAGACAGATGGCCACCCAACCTCTGTTTAAAAACCTCCAGTGAAGGAGAGTTCACCATCTTCCAAGGTAGTCCGTTCCTCTGCCAAACAGTTAAAACAAGTGGGAGAGGACTGGTGTCTTCATGTAGATCTGGCACCAGAAGTTGGCACCAGTGGGCAGTTGCCAATAGCCGGAGCCCTCAGGAGGGCCTGTCAACAAACAGACTGCTACCTAAAGCTTCCTGGGCCTGAGGCTTCTCCCAGTGCCAGACACTTGCTGGCTTTTGGCCTGGCTGGCATCCACCCAGAGCAACTCTACATCAGCTCCTCGGAGATTGTGGGAGGAATTCTTTTCAGTGTTAGGTGCCAACAGTAGCCCTGGCTGTCTAGATTGCTGCGTTTGCTGCTGCTACACCTTTCTGCTACCATTGCCGCTGCTGAGGTGCTGAAAGTAAAAAGACCCAAACTGTCACATTCCAGCTGCTGCCACAGGGAGAAACAAGGGGAGACTTGGGATGGTGTCAAGGGCACTGCCAGATGTAACACTGGTGCTGCCTTTAGGCTCAGCTTGTGAATATTTTGGAGATATCTGGTAAGTTGATGCTGGAAACAGGGTGTTAGATGAGATGGGTTCCATTCTCTATAATCAACTGGACAAGGCCTCCTCTCACCCAGCTCCAGAGGAGCCCATTGCTAAATACAGGAAGGCTGTAGAAATCAAATGTATGCCAGTCCTTTTCAGTTTTATGTGAATTCCAAGCTATGGAAAGTATCACTGTGTGGTCTAAAGAGGAGTATTGCCTGAGTCCACACTTAGAACAGCTAAAGGGGTTTCCTTAGATGTTTGGCATTAGCTTTGGAAAAAGCTAGCAATAGTTTTATGTCACTGTTGTTAACGCATTTACTGTTTCTCAAAGCAGCTTTTATGTTAATGACAGATTTCATGTCTATTTTGTTGCTTTGTCCCAAAAGTCGCACAGAGAACCATGAGTTGTACAGTTTTGTACAGATTGCTGCTTTTACTCGAGGAGCATTTAATACTTTAGAGGAAGTTTAGGATGCCGTTTAATGCAGAGTCTCATTTGACGCGCTCTCTGTGCTCCCAAAATAAATAAGTTTTCATTCATATACTGGTAAAGTTCACCTTTATGGGTAGCAATAGAGTACAGTTAAAACACATCAGCAGGTAAAAGCTGGGTTGAAGTATCAAGTGGTTAGCCAGACAGACAGTCCCAAGAATCCACTAAAAGCATTTCATATTATGACACTGTGTATAAACATGACTTTGCTGACATTATTGATTTTTGAAACAACCTTGTAGCATTTACAAAAGCAATTATGGTGCACAGGAAACTTTAATTTAAGTAGGATAATCAAACAAAAGCCCAGACTCTAGGTTGTCTGTGTGTGTATGTAAGTAAATGTAAGGGACAGTGTTTGGGTACAAGGTTGCACATTCTTCCACTATCATTCACAGGACACATGAAATGGTAAGTTGTCTAGTCCATAGAATGAGAGGCAAGTTTAAGGGTGGAAAAAACCCTCTCGTGCTTGCACATCATTTGAGCCTTGGGGAATAACTGGGTTTCTCCTAGGGATTGAGAAGAAATTTAGTCCAGAACACATTTAAAGGTGAAATTATCTAACTTGCACTGCACAAAACAATATATGAACCGAAACACAGCCATACTTCAAAATTCACACTTCTCCAAATTTTGCTGTGTGGTTCTCCATCCAAGTTATGTGTACAAAATAACATAAAGATGCATTCTGTTAGTTAAAATTGCTTTGCAATACTGTGACTATTAGGAGAAATTGCATACAGAAATCTGAAGGGTAGGAGAAATTCACACAAAAATGGCAACACACTTTCAGCTTTGTAAAAAATTGCAAACTGATGTGAAAATGTGCAGAATTAAGATTGGAAAAATGAGGAAGTGAGAGAAATAGAATTTGACAGTCACCCATTTGTCCTTAATTGCCTCACCGAGGCTGAAATTGAGTTGAAAGAGTTGTGCGTATCCAAAATTGGTGTTGGCTTTGGGTTATCTTTAGTCCAGTATACATTAGGCTTTATGTGCGCGCGCGCTTGATTCTGTTGCTTGCTTAGAATCATAGAACTGTAGAGTTGAAACAGACCCTGTGGATCAATTAGTCCAGCCCCCTGCAATTCAGAAATATGCAGCTGGCCCATATGGGGATCAAACTGCTACTTTGGCACTATCAGCACCATACTCTAACCAACTGAGCTTGCCTGCAAGTCACAACACATTTGCCAGACTGCAGTTATTCTGCTTCTTCTGCCCCTTTGTTCTGGGTATTTCAGACTCATCTTATGGCAGCTTTTAAAATTATTGCAACACTGATCTTCAGTGCGACTCAACCATGCACTATTATCAATAGGAGTGGCTTCAATCCTGCAGAATCAGTTTGGCATCTACCCCACCATCACCTTAGAATCATAGAATCATAGAGTTGGAAGAGACCACAAGGGCCATCGAGTCCAACCCCCTGCCAAGCAGGAAACACCATCAGAGCACTCCTGACATGTGGTTGTCAAGCCTCTGCTTAAAGACCTCCAAAGAAGGAGACTCCACCACACTCCTTGGCAGCAAATTCCACTGTCGAACGGCTCTTACTGTCAGGAAGTTCTTCCTAATGTTTAGGTGGAATCTTCTTTCTTGTAGTTTGGATCCATTGCTCTGTGTCCGCTTCTCTGGAGCAGCAGAAAACAACCTTTCTCCCTTCTCTATATGACATCCTTTTATATATTTGAACATGGCTATCATATCACCCCTTAACCTCCTCTTCTCCAGGCTAAACATGCCCTTCCTCCGCCATTATATTTTAATGTGTATTTAAGATTATATTTTTATGTGGTTATGTGCTGTTCTATGTATGCCTGTATATTGATAATAATATCAATGTCTTTCAGCATGAAACTACACATTCCTTATAAATGTCTTTGAAATTTTCGATAATGTTTGCACTGATAAGTACAGTATGCTGGCAAGGATAGCCACAAGCTCTTATAGATATTAAAGAATATATACTCATGATATTACATTATCAATATAATGCACTCATTATATTAAAGAATATAATAAGTGCAGAATAATACTTGCCCCAAGCAGTTTCTATGAAGAATTTCCTCCCTGTAAATGTGTTTTCCCCCCTCAATTGACTAGGAAATAGAAAATTTAATGGGGAAACTGGCATGTAAATGTTATGCCTTCCACCTTGTTCTCAGTTATTTTATGCTACCTTGTAAGTTGATGCATTCCAGTTACCTTTAATGTGACTTAATTAGCTAAAGGTAAACTCTTTCAACTATGCCATCTGGGCATTTGTCCAGCGTTCTGCAGGGGTCATTAGGGATATTTTGGGGACATTCAATGAAAATAAATTGCTTCCCAAAGCAAGAACACACAAAACAAACCATTGTTAGGGAAATTATTTTTAAATGTAGCCCTTGAATCAAGAACATGTTTTACAGTGGTAGCATTTGCAGACCGTTTTTGCACACAAGATATTTTATTTGAGCTAAATCCCTTCATTGTAAATTGGTGATTAAGCTAGAAGCTGGTTTGCTTCTTTATTATTTGTTACATTTCATCTTTCTATTATGTGCTATAATTCTGAAAAGAACACCTAAGTCTGTGATGCCAAACTTGAGCCTTACGCTTCCTTTTGCAGATAAATCTTTGCATTTTTTATTTTTACTAGACCGAATTAAGATTTGATTTGCCTATTATTATTATTATTATTATTATTAAGCCAGCTTCATAGGGTCTGCTTTAAATGTAGCCATATAGGTGCAGGATCCATATGGCGACCTGGTTGAGTGCTGCAAGTATCTTCCCCCACAGTTCTTGTTTTAAACTCCCCCTTATCAAGGCAGCTCGCAACAATAATTAAAAACCCAATGAAAGAATATTGTTGCTTAAAACAGCAACAGCCAGCTATATAAAGCAATAAGATTTCATTCAAGAATGTTTAGAAAAAGTAGGTTTCATACCCAAGCTTGAAGAAAGCTTGTTCCTCCCTCTATATTAATAAATGGCCATTTACACTTCTGTTCCACCCCCCACCCCTCATCTGTACGCAGAATCTTCTTTGTACTGGGTACCTTAGTACTAAGCTGTCATTGATCAAGATCAATATGAATAGTAGCTCCCATTTTCTTTCTCTCACACACACCACACACACACCATTCACTCAAAAATTGGATAAAAGCTGTGAGGAACATTTCACCCTCCAGATGTTGCTGAACTACAACTCCCATCTTTCCCGGCCGTTGGCCATGCTTGCTGGGGCTGATGGGAGTTGTTGTTGAGCAGCATCCAGAAGGTCAACGGAACCTGGCTTATAAGATTCCTTCAAATGTAAAATACATACAGTGGTACCTCGGGTTACAGACGCTTCAGGTTACAGACTCCGCTAACCCAGAAATAGTACCTTGGGTTAAGAACTTTGCTTCAGGATCAGAACAGAAATCGCGCCGAGGTGGTATGAAGTGGTGTCTCAGGTTAAGAACAGTTTCAGGTTAAGAACGGACCTCCAGAACGAATTAAGTACGTAACCAGAGGTACCACTGTATATTCCTACCAAATTCATAGAAACACCTGTCTGAACACGCAGGTTTTTACATGGCTTAAAAATACATATGACGTGGGGGCGGGCATTCCATATCTGGTGCACCAAGTTAGAGAAAGCAGGATCAGAGTTTTTCCTCCGATCTCTGAGCTATTGCAGCACTAAAACCTAGTTTTTCAAGACTTAGGGTGCAACAAAGCCAAAGCTTTGCAAACTTAAATTTCCACTGAAATCCAGTGAATGAGTTCTTCACTCTGGACCGTATTTTTTATGCCTTGGTGATCAACCTTTCCAACATTCTTAAAGCCTAAATTGTCAGCTGCCAGAGTTTCCATAACCTCTAAGCATGCCTACTGTTGAGGCATCTTTTGTAGACTCTGTAATTAATTTCCTCATTACATGAAAGGCTTTAATGGCTGTCTAAAGCTGTCACAGCATATTAAGTAAACAGTGTTCATTTTAAATACTTAAGTGGGACATTTATTGCACTTTAACAACGTTGAATGTAAATCTATATTAATACACATAAAACCAATAAGTGGAGGGCGCCATAATCTGCCTCTTGGGATTTATTGAAAAGTCTTTCCAGAATGGTGTGTGTCGCTGCCAGTTTTCTTGGCAGTTCCTTGAAAAGACTGTCCAGATTCCTTTCAGGTGACTAGATTTGTGGGAATAACTTTTCAGGCATGAATGGAGGAGGCGGCAAATGGAAGGAAGGACCTGGGACAGGGACTTTTTAATTTCTTGCTCCAGGAACTTCAAGTTGGGGACTTCTATTTCCCCATGGAATGGACTTTCCACAGTGATAGCAGTAAGGCATAGCAGGAACGGAGGCTTCTGACTTAAGTTCCTTCCTAGAGGATTGTGGGGAACTAGATAGGTTTGCAGAAGGAAAAGGAAAAACTGAAATGTTGGCTCCACTGTTAGGAATACATTGAGGATGAAACTGTACCCAGCATCAAGTCTTGTTTCCAAAGGCTGCTGTTCTAATCACTTCAGTTGTGGAGTCATCTCGGCTTTGATGTTCCCTGATGACAAGCTGCTTTGGTTTCACTGGCTGAGTCATGTATATGCTGCTATAGCTCTAGTGGCACAAACCTTGGGTTGTATCATGGTTGCAAAAAATGGTCTACATGACCAGGATGCTGAGAGGGGTTTTTGTCAGGACTGCAGAGGAGTAATGTGTATGTGTTTGCCCTTTTACATAATTCCCAAAACTATGTCAAATCTGTAAGAGGGGCTACTTTTGGATTTGCCAGTTCAGTTTTGGATTTTCTGTTCAGCTCATCTCAACATTTATTAAGCTGGATTGAGCTGTTACTGTGCTGTGATTCATAATCAATACTGGAAAATCCTCCAAGGAGCTTAAATTATATTCAGTCTCTATCATCAGGTAGCTTGGATGGCAGACAACATATATTAAATACTTTTGCCTGGTGTTGGGCCACGGAGAGACTTCAGAGATTTCCTCAGTACCAATCATCCCTTTGCCTAGCCAATCCCTGTCTGAGCTGATGGAAGCGGTCTCAGACTTGGAAACAGCTCAGAGCTTTGTAGGTCACCATGACAACCATTGGGCTATCTTAATATGCAACAGGCCCAAGACGTGTCAAGGCAGATTTGGTATTCTGTAACAAATAGGCAGTAGGTGCCCCTGTGCCATTAACTACAATGAACCTGTGGGTGGGCATATATTAGTTATTATCATGGACTGGTTATTGTTGTTGTTGTTGTTGTTGTTTATTAGATTCACAGAGTAGTTCACAGAGTAAAATAGAGGACAGAAACATGAAAATAAGTAAAACAAAACAGCAAAACAATAACTCCCCTTTCCACAGACACATTTAAAAGGCAGCAAAATATAAATCAGCCCAAGGCCTGGTTGAAGAGGAACATTTTTGCCTGGCCCCAGAAATATATAATGAAGGCGCCAGGCGAATCTCCCTGGGGAGAGCATCTCACAAATGGGGAGCCACTACAGAGAAGGCCCATTCTCATGTTATCACCCTCCGTGCCTCATGTGAAGGAGGCACACAAAGAAGTGCCTCAGATGATGACGGTTTATATGGGGAGAGGCAGTCCTTCAGGTACAGTGGTACCTCGGGTTAAGTACTTAATTCGTTCCGTAGGTCCGTTCTTAACCTGAAACTGTTCTTAACCTGAAGCACCACTTTAGCTAATAGGGCCTCCTGCTGCCGCCACGCCGCCAGAGCACGATTTCGGTTCTTATTCTGAAGCAAAGTTCTTAACCTGAGGTACTATTTCTGGGTTATCGGGAGTCTGTAACCTGAAGCGTATGTAGCCTGAAGCGTATGTAACCTGAGGTACCACTGTATTGTGGTCCTGAGCCATTTAAGGCATTATAGGTCAAAACCAACACTTTGAATTGGGCCCGGAAACTGATTGGCAGCCAGTACAGACAGGCTAGGATCGCTGTCTGGTGGATGTGGACATTACTGTGGCAGAGGATGAATTATTTTTACACCGGTAAGTGCAACCACATCAATGCTGAACAGAAGAGGGGACTTGTATAAATATCAAGGAATTAAATTGTGGCCAAAGACCCTTTGGGTAACAGGAGAGAAATCAGTGGCAATTTTCTCAGGTGAAATCTATTTCCCTGGGCCAGGTGTGGGGAACCTGTGGCCCTCCATATGTTGTTGACTTACAATTCCCATCAGCTCCAGCAAGCCCATGGCCAGTGGCAGAGATTATTGGAATTGTAGCTCAGCAACATCTGGTGGGCCAAAGGTTCCCTAGGTGGACATCATTACATTTCCCTTCCAAAACATTCCAAGCATTTTTCCTGCTTCAGGACTGTGTTTTGAAGCTTAGGGCATAACGGATGTTAAACAAGTGGGAGGGTTTTTCATAATCCTGAAAGCTATGACTGGTTCAAAGAAATGAGGATGGTCAAGGATTTCTCTCAGCTGGCAACAGGTGACTGGCTAGCTGTGTCTGTGAAGAAGAGCCATCAGGGTTAGTGATCAAAGAACCCACAGCAGTAAAGGCAGGAAGCGAAGCTGATCTGTATAATCACCTAAAGGAGAAGCACACAGCAACGAGGGCAGGAAGCACTGGTGACTGATGCAGCTATCATTTTGGGAAGCTTCCTAACTTGAGAAAAAATGGTGGCTCAAAGAGACATGGTGAGGCATTGCCCTCTGATACAACCCCCTCCCTGTCCCATCAATGTTGATAAAGTGTGGCACCCTGTGCTCAGCCACACAGTACCTTGTTTTTAACCAGGTCTCATTCGTGCTTATTAGTGATGGAATCTTTTGCCTTGAGTCGAGGGTAAACCATATCATCCCTTGCTTTTAGTAATTTTCCATTTCTGGTTATATCCATTTAGGCTGCAGTCCTATACTCACTTATTTGGGAGTTTACCCTGTTGGATGCAGTGGGACATAACGTCTGAGTAGACATGGAAAGCACTTCACGCTTTAATCTGTTTTGGCATCTAGCACGCCCATGTTTAAGTGAAACCCTCTGCAGTTGGCTGGGCGACATAGATAGGTCAGTTGTAAACATAGCAAACTGTCTGTTGTAGCTTACTGATCTCTGTAGATCGAGCCTATGCTTATCCAGAAGTAGCCGATCCAACAGATTGCATGCTAGTACTCTTCTTGTCTTCCTCTGTCACCACCCCTGGTCTGTATGCGATGTGTGTGTGGCTTTGCTCCAGCTGCATATGGGATCAAACGGAGGACCCTGATATTGCAGGTCACCTGAATGGGCTTTTAACTTCCATTAGGAGCAATTAGCAGCTGTTCTTGATATTCTGTGATCTAGCAAGGAAAGCTGGACTTCAGCAGACGTGGAAGTGCTCCAGATCTATTTCCACTCACAAACTATTGTTTTCAGTGCATGAAAAGTGCTGTTTTATGCAACAGCAGATCAGGCTTAACTACTACTTTGTGGCTTTTTGGAAAACTTCCTTCTCGAGGACTGCATTATCTTTCTTCATTAGCCCATTGGGAAACTTGCAGTTTGTGGTAGATTAGCTGGGATGTTTTAAAGCCTGCACATTCATAAAAATTAAAAGCAGTAATAATTTTTCAGAGCGTGAGCCCAAAAGTCAGATTATCTAAGGTCTTCAGTCATATGCAACTTCCATTTAACCTGTCCACATAGTGCAGCAAGTAATAGGAAAAAAGAGAACCATATAAGTGCAGAAAAGAAGGGGCTTGTGCCTGTCCTTGAGGAGTTGTGCAGACTCTGACTAGAGGAGAAGTTGCAATGATGTGCTCTGATTGGTTGCACAGTGCATGGGATTGCAGAGAGAAACCTTAGTGCAACTTCTTGTTGCCCTGCACCAGTGTGCTTCTGAAAGGGAGTCCTCTGAAGGTTTCTTGGCTGTGTCAGTGAGTGAAAATACGAGTTGAGTGTAATGGGAGACACTGGATGGAACAGTTCAGACACAGCTGGCATGGTGGGTGGTGGGATATGGAGCCACCGTCCTAATGGTGGGATCAGTTAACTGGGATGGTGTGGGGTAGGGGCAGCAGTGAGGTTGAGGCTGCAGGGCCATACCAGTGACCATCACTGGCCCCCATTATTCCCCGTCACCACACCATCCAAGTGAGAAGCAGAGGCTGCTTTTTTTGCCCAGCTACTCCTAGTATAGTTGATCTGTATGGTTTATATATTTCCCATTGCTGCAGTGGTGTAATTCAGGGGTCAGCAAACTTTTTCAGCAGGGGGGCGGTCCACTGTCCCTCAGACCTTGTAGGGGGCTGGACTATATTTCTTTGGGGGCGGGGAGAACGAATTCCTATGCCCCACAAATAACCCAGAGATGCATTTTAAATAAAAGGGCACATTCTACTCATGTAAAAACACGCTGATTCCTGGACCGTCTGCGGGCTGGATTTAGAAGGCGATTGGGCCAGATCCGGCCCCCGGGCCTTAGTTTGCCTACCCATGGTGTAATTCATTTGCATGTTATGCAAACACAGGTTTACCTGGAGTGTAAGGTAATATTTTGCAAGAATGCAAAAATAAACTATTGACCACAAGGAAGGCATTGCCTGTTGTACTTCTCAAAATAAAAATGGAGGTTTGGAGAGATAAATTTAAGCAGCCCGTTCGTTGTCTTTTCCCTGCAGAAGTGGCAGTGCATCGAAGATGCGTCTGGCAAACTCCGCATTCACAAATGCAAAGCGTCCAGTGACATCCTTGCTATCAGAAAGAGAACGCGAAGCATTCACTCCCGGGGATACAGCAGCAAAGAAAATGACTGCGACTGCGGAGAAGCTGATTACCGGAGCAGTAGGACTCAAAGAAAAAATCAAAGAGCTTTTATGAGAAACCCCGGAATACAAAGTAGGTGACAGTATATTGAAGGCTTTCAGAAAGGTCAGAGACTTTAATTTGCTCCAGGTTTAGGCACCACACATCTTCCATCTGGGGAAACAAATCCTGCAAGTTCACTGTGGACTGAAAAAAATTATGCCACTTAATATAAATCACTGTGGGCGGCATCTGGTAGAGTACATTGCATTCAAAAAGTATGCGCATTGACTTTGGTAGTGTGCTCTAAGTATGACTTAGTCAGATATCACCTTGTGTGATTATTTGATCTAATAAACTAATAACTGTAAGTATTAGTC
This sequence comes from Podarcis tiliguerta, assembly GCF_965153285.1. Lineage (NCBI taxonomy): Eukaryota > Metazoa > Chordata > Lepidosauria > Squamata > Lacertidae > Podarcis > Podarcis tiliguerta. The sequence continues at coordinate 33,076,925 of NC_139540.1, read as the reverse complement.
ACAAACTTCATTCAGCTCTGGCAGGGCCAGCCCTACCACTAGACACAGTGAGGTGGTCACCTCAGGCAATAGATGCTGTGTGACGTCCGCATCAGATCCCCCTGGCCGCTTGTACAGAGCTATTCCCACCTTCCTCATCCAGTGCACTGGTGGAACGGCTTCTCACTGGCCTGGACTGCCTGTCCATCTTTCCTAATTGCCTTCTTCCAGTGTTTCACAGACTGTGCTATTGAGAGAGGGCCCTGGCAGATCAAGCAGGTTCAGACGCAACCAGTCACGCAACAGGCACAATTTGTTGCTTTGCTCAAGAGACATGTGCTGGTACCTCTGCTTCTGACTTTCAGCATTCGTTAAAGCAGGCAGTGAGTAGGAGACAGGCGGAGCAGTAAGCAACCAATGACACGGGGTTGGAGCTATAGTCTGCCACATATATTGCTCTGAGCCCTCTGAGTCTAGAAAGTTGGTGCCATTATACTTCGGGAATTCTAAGAAAATTTGTAATCGGCTTCCATCACTGCCGAAGGCTTCCAGTGAACAACAGGGCTTCCAGTAAGGCTGCATTTAGATGTGCATTGTTTTGGCAGTGAGCTTGATGTGGAAACCTACCATAATTCTGGCAACCCTACAGTCTTCACCTCCGGTTTGGGAGGGCAGGGTGCGTTAGAGTAGGAGGTGAATTTTTACAGCACTTACTGGCTGGCTCTTTCATCGGTCACAAAACCACCCACCCCTTCAGAGAAGATTTTGAAGTGTGGTAAAGAAATAATAAGATAATAAGATTGGATTCACTATGCAAGGTGGCTCAGGTGGGGCAAACAAGGCCGCTCACCTGAAGCATAAATTAGGAAGGGGCAACTAATCAGCTTTCAGGCCAAAGCCAACCAGGTAAGCAAGTTAAACCATAGAAGTAAATGTGGAGAAAGTACTATTTATCCCAAAGAGATTCCCACTCCCATCAGCTCATGACTACAAACATTTTTTTCTTGAATTATTGCATTTGTAAGTGCTGTACATGGTTCTCCCTGCCGCCCGCCATTTATCCTCACCTTGACCTACCTCACTACCCCATTTGTGAGGTAGGTCAAGGTGAGAGTTGGTGTCTATCTCAGGAATCTTCATAGTCAAGTGAGCTTTAGGTCTCCAAATCCTAATCCAACTCTAACCACCACACTACTACGAATTCTGTCTGCTCTCAGTTTAATGGAGCTTTGTGTTTCTAGACTATTTTAAACAACATCGGTGAGCTTAGCCAGGTTTAAATAGTACTTAAATATTTGTATCTGAAGAAAAAGTTATTAGTGTAGCTCAAATTAGTGTAGTTCTAGTACATTTCTATAAAGGCTAGACAATCTTGTGAAATATACCCAAATAGATGTTCTGTATTCTTGTCCTACTGAGCAGCGATTTCTCATCTAGATGTATATATTTACTGAATGCATCCTTAATCCAAACTGCCTGCTGTCTTACACTTTTTTTTACAAGATAAAAAGCTATGCTTTCTGCTGGGCAGAAAACATCTAGAACAAACTATTTAGATCAACCTGGCAATGACAGTATTATCACTCAGCTCATCACTTTTTCCCAGCCCTAAATGCAGTTTAAATTGTTCAGCCATCTGTACACAAATTATTTGTCCCTGTTGTACTTTAATGCATCCAGATTCCTGTTAAAGCGAAATTCCTAGCTAGCTAGTTTCCAACACATGTTTCTGCAGTGCCCTCCAGTGGACTCCAATGTGAACTACTTATCAAGTTGAATCTAGTGCACATTTCTTATATTGGGGAGACAGACAAGGTACTATTTCCAGTAATCTACAAAGTGGCAATTCACTATGGTGGCTATGTAACCAACCAGAAAACCTGTATTTTCCTACCAGGTGGAGTAGAGCATTTCTCAACATAGCTACACTTGATGTGGGGTGGGCCAAGGAAGCGGCAGAGGGGTGGCAAAATGAAAACCTCACCTGACCAGAACATCACAGGCCTTGCTCACAATTACAGTGACCTCCATGTGAACATCTCATAAATCAGAGAAAGATAACCTGTTGTCCTATGAGTGTTGTTGAGCTCTACTGCCCCCCTGCCATCATCCCTGACCATTGATCATGCTGGCTGCAGCTAATGGGAGCTGGAGTCCAGCAACACCTGGTGGGTTTCAGGTTTCCCATCGCTGTCTTAAAAGGACAATTTTTGTGCAAGATTATGCTGGTAATCCTCCCCGCTCCTAGGGACTTCTCTTGTCTGACTCTGACAAATGGAACAGAATGAGAATGCAAATTGGGCTGTAGCAGTTCAGATTTTGGGAGAGGAAATGACATTGCCCTAATGCTTCTCGATTAAAATTAAAATCTCTCCAAGAATAGTGTCACAGTCCATTGTGCTGTGTAGAGCAGACCCGGGCAGAGCAATTTTTGAAAATTGCCTTGGGAAGGTTTTTTTGCCCTGGAAAGTTAGGTCCCATTTTATTTAAAGAAATGGAGTGTTCAGTGCAGGGCTAGGTAGGGTCATGTCTGTTGCATTGATTGTTTGGACCAAAGAGCTTTGTAGTGAAAATCATAATGAATGTACAATTCCCCTCTCCCCAGTTACTCTGTATCAGTCCCCGGGTTTTGGTTCCTTCCCCTCTTTATAAAGAGTGCACCGTGAGTAGTTGTCTAATTGACACTTCTGTGTTCTTTTACCAATGTAGAATACAAACCACGGTTTGTTCACACACGCCAGACTCGTTCCCTGTCTGTGGAATTTGAAGGGGAAATATATGATATAAACCTTGAGGAGGAAGAACTGCATATCCTCCAACCCAAAAGCATTGTTAAGCGGCATGGAGGTTACAGTGAAGAGGAGGAGGGTCAATCGGAAGATACCGCTGGTGGTGACAAAGCGATGTTAGCCGATGGAACCAACGCAGTCGGCCAGCCAGACTCTGTCCGAGTGACTCATAAGTAAGAATGCTTTTGCCACAGCTGACTACGGTGAAGTCAGAGGAGCCACGTACATGAGCAGAGATACATTGGGACTGATGGATGGATAAGGGAGATAGTGGGTTAAGGGTAGTGAGTCTAGGAGCGGATGCTAGACTGGTGACTGGGAGTGGCCACCGAGACCATATAACAACAGTCCTGAAAGACCTACATTGGCTCCCAGTACTTTTCCGAGCACAATTCAAAGTGTTGGTGCTGACCTTTAAAGCCCTAAACGGCCTCGGTCCAGTATACCTGAAGGAGCGTCTCCACCCCCATCATTCAGCCCAGACACTGAGGTCCAGCTCTGAGGGCCTTCTGGCAGTTTCCTTACTGCGATAAGTGAAGTTGCAGGGAACCAGGCAGAGGGGCTTCTTGGTAGTGGCGCCCGCCCTGTGAACGCCCTCCCATGAGATGTCAAGGAAATAAACAACTATCTGACTTTTAGAAGACATCTGAAGGCAGCCCTGTTTAGGGAAGTTTTTAATGTTTGATGTTTTATCATGTTTTTAATATTTTGTTGGGAGCCACCCAGAGTGGCTGGGGAAATCCAGCTAGATGGGTGGGGTATAAATTATCATCATCATTATCATTATTATAAAGGTAAGGGCAAGGAAGTTGTGATTAATGTGGAAACTAGTCTGATTATTATTTATTAAATCCTATTGGGGAGAGCATTCCTCAGACGCTGAGCCAACACAGAATAGGCCCATTCTCCAAAGCTGTTGCCACCCTCCAAACCTCTCAATAATACCTGAAGATGTAAAAAGGTCTTTAGTAACTGGCAAACAGAGCCAGGCAGGAAGGAATCAGCTACACTTCACAGTGGAAGCTGTTCCATCATGTGCCTGTAGCCATTGAGGAGGATCCAACCAAGCTGTGTCCTTCCGCCCTGGGGAGGAAGCAGAGCAAGTACTTGCCCACTTTGATTCTTACGAGATGCTGGAGCTACCGTAGTAAAAATAATTTATAGTATTTTCTTTACTCTGTGGATTCAGAGGATTTAGGCTGCATGTACCCAAGATCTCTCTCCCCCAAACATCACCCCTATTTTCTTTTATCCATTTTTCCACTTAAAGGTGTTTTATTCTTCCGAATGACTCTATTCACTGTGAGAGGGAACTATACCAATCAGCCAGAGCCTGGAAAGACCACAAAGCCTACATTGACAAAGAGGTTTGAAGTCATTTTCCTTTATTAACCACCTGTGCTGGTATCTTACCAAAATGCAAATCTCACAAAATATACCAGTGGGTGAAGGATCGCAATCAGAACTGGGCGATTTAGGTTCAAATCTCTGCTTGGCCACAAACATGGGGTGGCTGTGTTTGGCATAATGCTAAACCACAGTTTAGTGCTAAACCACAGTTTAGCATTACACGAATGAGCCTCCTCTTCTGAGATCTTCCCCCATGGCTGGCAACCATGAGAAAATCAGAAGCAATTGCTTCTGTTTTCAAATAACCACGGTTAATGTGAACCTGGACAAACTGTGATTAGTCTCAACTATGGTTTTAAGGCAGAAATAGCTGGTGTGATGCCTTCCAGATGTTGGATTACAACTCCCATCATCCATGACCATTAGCCATGCTGGCTGGGACTGATGGGAGGAGTGAGCCACCAAATTATGGAAAGTAGCATGTTGACTCCTACTTTAGGGAAACATGCCATCTTTAAACCATGGTATCTGATTCTGGCTCATGTCTCTAAACCACAGTTAAGATGAGCCACAATTCTAGGTTTGCACACAGCAGCAAGCTTTGTGACTCCTTCAGGGGATGAGGAGAGGAATGTGTGTGAGGCTGACATGGGCACAGAAAACCAAACCCTAGTTCACTATGATATTAGCATAATATCACTATGTGGACTTGAACAAATAATTATTTCTTGGTGTCAGTTCACCAAGTGGTAAAAAGCGGCTATCATTGTAGATGCAATGTGTGAGATTTATCAAACGATGAATAGTAAAATAGTAATAAGACCACTGGCAATACTCAGTGTCTGTTAGTAGCAATGTTTTGCTGCACTGATAAGTATTGAATGAAATTCTTACAAAACCTGCAACTAACTTTGCAGATTGAGGCTCTCCAAGATAAAATTAAGAATTTAAGAGAAGTGAGAGGACATCTAAAAAGACGAAAACCTGAGGACTGTGATTGTAGCAAAAAAAGGTAAGGGCATTTCTTTTTCTCATCTGCATAATTCCAGGTGGAAAATCAATGTATATGGGGGAACAGATAATAACTCCCAAGGTTTAGTTTTCTGGTTAAAATGGGATAAAGCATAAAGAAAGCAGTCATACATTTTGGCCAAACTTCAGGCATGTTTTCATCTAGTTCTTCTTGAAATGCTTCTTCTATGGAGTGCCACACAGAACAGTAATGTGCATTTCTGAAATAAATTTTAAATAAGTGAACCTACTGGAGTTTTTGAAGCAAAATTTTGGACTATATAGTAGCTGAGTATTTCGTTTGGTTAAGGTTAAAATTGATTGTTTCATGGCCTTTGGGTAAAGAATACACTGCAATCTTTTACATTATATATAAAGATATAAAGAGTTTGAACATTTTTTTACCAACAGTTATATTTATTTAAAAGCTGGTGGGGTAATCTCTGTACAAATATTTAAGGAATGAAACTAATAGCCACACTTCCATTTTTAAGTGCTGGTTTTCAGCGAAGCCTCATTTTGTCATAATATTTCCTTACAGCTATTACAATAAAGAAAAGGGGGTTAAAGGTCAAGAAAAGCTTAAGACAAGTCACCTTCATCCATTCAAGTAAGCCCCTCTTTCTTTTTTTATTGATATGAAGCTATGTATTATTGTTTGTTAATATTATTTATATTTGTGTACATCATTGGCTGTTTGGCTATAAGATTGCCTGTGCAAAGTCATTTTTAGCTGTATGGTACAGATATGTAATTTCTTGACCATATAAACTCCCGCTTTGCACAGCCCTGATACAAATAACTCTGGTGTGTGCTATCTGCATGTAAATTAGTGCATGTAGCAAGAACATTTAAGCATTACTCTCTGCCATATGAGTCACAGCTCAGGGAAGAGGATTTCGGCAGCAAGCACAGGTGGGAGGTGACCTTTGAAATCAGTCCTGAAACAATCCACTTCTTCCCTCCAGCTGCTAAGCATGTTGATTTGCTTATAGGAGAACTCCAATCTATTGTAGGTGCTTGATGAAAACTGTTAGCATTAAGCCTTGGTTTATGAAATATTCTTGAATCTGACTAGGGAAGCTGCCCAAGAGGTAGATGGTAAACTTCAGCTCTTCAAAGAGAACCGGAGGAGAAGGAAAGAAAGGAAAGGGAAAAAGCGCCAGAAAAAAGGAGACGAGTGCAGCCTTCCTGGACTCACTTGTTTTACGCATGATAACAACCATTGGCAGACTGCACCATTCTGGAACTGTGAGAACCACTTTCATTTCTGGGGTTCGGGGGTCGGTGTGAGCTCTTGCAGCATTGGGAGATTTATATATACTCTTGTGTTTTTTGGATTATTTATTTTAAATACAACTGGAATTGAATTTAAATTGTATTTAAAACTGGGTTTTAACGAGTTTAATATTTTTAAAGGGGTTTTCCCTTAAATTAATGCCAAAAATGAAATAGAAATTGGAATACAGGCACATTCAAATTTCTGATGAGGTTATGGGACCACAGAGCATGCACAATAGTTGTTGTTATTATAGGATTCTGGTGTCCTGGAGATACCACTTTCTGTCTCATCTGAATCATTCATTGAGCCCACCTGGGTGATAGCTTACACCACTTTTAAGTTGTTTACCTTACCTGCTTGTGTTCCGTAATTCGACTTGTTCTCACATTATGAACCTGCCCAGTAGAATCGCTCCTGAATGGTTCTAGGTGTAGCCAGACCAATTCTCTGATAACTTACTCAAGAAGTCCTTTAATCTGGCCAATGGGGAGCAGTCTAAATGGATCGAGGGACCTATATATACCTATGCATGTGACCCAGAGCTTCCTCTTTCGGCTTGTGCATCAGAACACCCGCCCACCTCTCCCTATATTTAGGGCATTTTGCGATTGAGCTTGCTATGCCGTCATGTGTTGTTTGTCGTTGGGACAGGGGCACGGCAGGAATTTTGCCCACTTGGCTGATTGGCTGGTGCCATTTGGGTTTCGCCTGCTGTGTAGCAAATTGTCACAACTTGCAAGGTTGCGGATAGGGATGGGAGAACGGTCTCGCCATCCCTATGTGAAGGGTATTCCGTTAAAGGAATCCAGGTACTCAACTTGGTTTGGTCAACCCCTAAGAGGGGGTTGTGCCCGTGCCTGAGTCCAGGGGAGCATCTGGGGAGTGAACACAGTCTGCTCCCGGGCTTTCCACCTACCTCAGGTGTTCACCCTTGGCTGACCTATGATAGAGCTCTGAGTCAGTGCTATCTGCAAGGGTGCAGGGAGCTAGTCGAACCAGAGCCTATGCAACCACTCACTTTCTGTAATCAATAAAGTTGTGGCCTAAATTCTGCCAAAAACCAAAACTAAAATTTGAGTCAAATGTGTGTTTATTTAGGGGGAGGTCTCTGGGTCCATTTTCCTTTAACGCATGAAAGACTGCATCCAGAGAGATGGTATGCACCTTGCACTAGGCATAATTTTGTTGTTGGCATCCATCTGTCTCGGGAGACAATGGAGGAGTGCGCCTTTGGGGCTGAAGTCAAGCTGTTGGAAGGTTGCAGCATCTGCTGTGGCTGTAGAGACCAATCCGGGAGCGATGTGTTTTGTTGCAGCTGGGGCAGATGAAGGCGTCTGGTTGGGTTGCTTCAGGTGTACCATGGCGTTTTCTTCTCTCTCTGCTCCTCCCAGCAGTCATTCCTCCTCTGGTCACTGCTAATTGCCTTTCCTGGATTGAATATGTGCTTCCTTAATACTGATTAAGGTTTTTTTCCCCCCTTTCCCCAACAGTGGGATCGTTTTGTGCTTGTACAAGCTCAAACAACAACACTTACTGGTGCTTACGAACACTAAATGAAACACATAACTTCCTCTTCTGTGAGTTTGCTACAGGATTCCTGGAGTATTTTGACATGAACACAGACCCCTACCAGGTAAATGTGTGTTTAATGTCTGCCCCTCCCATTACGCTTCATTTAAGCTCCATCTTTGTTGTCTTTTCGGCACCTCTTTAAAGGCCTTCAATTCTCAGCAAGCCTTTTAAGTGGAGATCCTTATCCCAGTTTCCATCTGTAGTGGATTAAAAAGTCGTTTTTATTGTTAATTACTTTGGGATGTTTCATGGGAAAATGAAACTCTCCCAGCCCTATCTAGAGATGCTGGGGTTTGAATCTGGGACCTGCTGCGTGCAAAGCTGCATGCTTTTACCACTGAGCTATGGTGGTTCCCTAAAGCTCGGCTTACATGTAGGCGTATAGACTTCAGTCATTTGAGTATTGCACCCTTTGCAGTTGCAGACACTCATAACATTTCTTTTCCCCCTTTCCCCTCCCACCTGTGTCTAGCTGACAAATACAGTACACACTGTAGAAAGAGGCACCTTGAACCAGCTACACATACAGCTAATGGAGCTACGAAGTTGTCAAGGTTATAAGCAGTGCAATCCAAGACCCAAGGGGCTTGACACAGGTAATAACAAATGATGCTTAACTCTGGGTTGTTAATGTTGTTTCTGTCCCTGCACCCTTAATGACTACAAGGAATGGTTAAAGTGGTCTGTGAAACGCCTAGAGAAAGAATGATTTTAAGCATAATCAGAATGGGGTATTTACAATATGTTTAGCCATTTAGACATGATTTGCAGCTGAAGAATATATGACACCTCGCTGTACACAGATATTACAGGAAAACTGCATAATAATTACAAAAGCAGGCAGAGTTAATTGCATTATTTACCATGCTGCATGTATACATGATTTCTTCTTCTTGTAAGCCTGACATCTCCCCTGCCCCCTCAATGCAAGGAGCCAGCCTGGGAAATGTGAAGCAATAATGAAGAAGGCATTGCCTTTGAACATTGCAAACTTACTCCCTCTTCTCTGAATAACTCCACTTGCCCTCCAAAACACATCTGGAAAAGTTTATTCTATGCAGCCTTGTGCTCAAATACTTCTTTTCACTGTACCAATTAACTGCTGTATTAGGACATGAAGTTTTGAGTCCTTAAAGGGTGTGTGTGTGTTCATTTTATGCATCTTCTCCATTGTCACTCAAAATATTAGTAGAAACCAATCTTACAGCCCTCTTTTCACCAGGTATTCCCTTGGGCCTGAGAGAAGGCCTGAGGTCACCATCTGCTTTTATATCTACTTGTCCAATACTTATATTGGGTTGCCAATAGAACAAATGAGAATTTGTCCTGGGATTGGGCCCACCAAGGGGCATCAAACCCCACTGAGAAAGTACATAGCTGTGTCCCCTGTGTTTAGCTCTCCAGTTTCCCTGGAAAAATAAGGAATTATATTACTCTTCTGTAATCTGAAGCCTGTAAAGTGATTAGGGGTTGTGGGCCGTGTTCCAGGGAAATCTTTCTCTAAAATTTTGCAAAAATAATAATAATTCCTGTTACCAATATGCGGTTCCTCAGGGTTCAGTTTAATCCTCTATGCTGTTTAACATCTACATGAAACAGCTGAGTGCGGTTATCTGGAGTTTTGGAGTATGTTGTCAGCAATATCCCAATGACACACAGCTCTACTTCTCCTTTACATCTGCAGGTAAGGCCAGTAGATGTGCTGGACCATTGTCTTGCCTCAGTAATGGACTGGACGAGAGCCAACAAACTGAAGCTCAGTCCAGTTACTAAGGCACTGTTAAGTGGGTGGTTTTCTAGACTGGGTGGATGAGAGGTTGCCTGCTCTTAATGGGGTTACACTCCCTCTGAATGAGCAGGTATGTAGCTTGGGGGTACTCCTGGATCCTTTGCTGTCACTTTGAGGCTCAGGTGGCCTCAGTGGCACAGAATGCCTTCCGTCAGCTCAGCTGTGCCCCTGTCTAGACAGGGATTGCTTATGTCGTCTATGCACTGGTAACCTCTAGGTTAGGTTATTGCAACACATTATACGCAGGGCTGCCTCTGAAGACAGTTCAGATGGTACAGAATTCAGCAGTTAGGTTGCTCACCGGGGCAAGACAGTTTGAACATATTGCACCAATCCTGACCTGACTGCACTGGCTGCCAATTACTTTCCAAATGTTGGTTTTGAAGTATAAATCATTAAATCGCTCAGGATTGCAATACCTCAAGGACTGCCTCTCTCCATATGAACCCACCCGGACTCTGCAATTATCACCTGAGACACTTCTTTGTGTGCCTCCTCCACAAGAGGTCTGGAGGGTGGCAACGTGAGAATGGGTTTTTTCTTTGGTGGCTTCCCATTTGTGGAACGTTTCTCTATAACCAGGCCTTTGGCTGATTAAAATTCTATGGCCTTTTAAATGTGTTTGTGGGAGTGGGTTATTGCTTTGTTATTGCTTTATTATGCATTTTGTGTTCTCATTTTGTATTTTTGTTGTTGTGAACCGCCCTTTTATCTTCAGAAGAATGGCGACATAAAAATTTAATTAATAAAATAATAATAATATGTAACATTTCCCTTTTCTTACAATTTTATCACTTTTTCTATTTTTTGATTTATTTAGTACACTCCCTACCAGGTATCTTTGTTGGACTGTCGCTTTACCTAATTATAACACGATAAATTTCTTTTTAGGAGGTAGATGCTGTGCATGGAAAGCTACATTATGAATGATTTTTACCAAATCTAAACACTAACAAAAGTTACTCTTGTATTTTCCTATATCAGGAAATAAAGATGGAGGAAGCTATGATCCACACAGGTATCCACACTTTATTATTCTCCTCAGCAGCTTCTTTCCAAATAATTGCATGACCTGGTCCATTTCGACTAATGCCTGTATCCCGCACATTGCGTAGCTTTTGCTGCATGCAAGCGCTAATGATGTTCTGCACCTGGCCACTGGTTTTTACATCTTCCACTGCACATTTAACTTTGCTCACACTGAGACTTCATGCGGCTCATTTTACATTAGTCCTGCTTTAGGAAATTCACTCATCATCCTTGTACGGGGGGCTGGGGGTGAGTGGAAGGCACGGCATAGTTCTCTGGAAGTACTGTATGTTGTTTCATGTGACAATAGCATCGCTCGTGTTCATAGATGCACATGGGGGGAATGAGACTGCACCCACTGGTCCCACAACATCTACATATTTAGCAAACGTATGGAAGGCATTTCATGCATGTGCAGACATATCTGCAGAAGGCGTCTTCATGCAATTAGGAACCTTGGGACAAGGAGTCTCACCTATACATAAGTGTCAGGCCCAGAGTCAGGCAAAAGCTGGGGCCGCCAGGAATGGCAGCAGTTGCTGGCATCACTTTACACCATTAAGCAAATTGCATACAGCCACTCACCACTTCTGTCCCAAGAATACGGTGCTTGAGTATAAATATATATATATATATAAGTAAAAAGGAACCCCTCACTGCTGCCTGGCACACTTACTTGGGGACACCCCCAGGGTGGTGGTCTGGAGGTCAGTGACCACCAGAATATTTCACCTGCCATCAGCCTTGTGCATGAATGCTGAACACATGGACACCAAGGGCACAACCAGTGGGTGCAATCTTGCCCCCTCTCAAGCCATTCGGTTTATACAAAGGGGAGTTCATTCAAATCTTTTGTCACTTTTTTAAAATCTATGCCATTCAAATCTTGATTGTTTATAATGACTGAACTGGAAGTAGAAGAGAAAAAGCAAAGTGGGATTCAAAAGCGATGTTTATTGATCCAACAAGTTTTGGATATCATAGGGTAAGAAAAGAAGAAACAGCACATCTAAATGTTGGATATTTGTTTCTCTAAATTTCCATGAAGATGGTCCAAATACATTGGGTCAATATTTTATCTCTTTTGATTATGCCAGTAACTTTTTGCTTCTACTTGCCATTCTTTCTTGAGGTTCCCATTTCTGATGCATTTTTCAATGATGGAAGCATTTTTGTTGTTGTTATTTTGGTCTTTTCAGAATGTTTCATTATAAATACACTTATCTTCTTGCTATCGTCAGCAGCAACGAAGCTGATACGGCAATTAAAAATACTTCAGCTCTGCATGTCATATCCCGTACAATTGCATAATTGTTGACTTTTAACTCCCCTTATGAATTGGTATTTTGTAAAGTTATGAGTATGTAGGTACTGGCTTTCAAGATTTGGACCTTGATCAGGATGTTCAGACACTTAGGGCATTTTCACAAGTGATACGAAAAATGTGTTTTTGCATTTCCTGAATCTGTAACCCAAGTGAAAAGTTGCATTGTCACGTATGTAGTCTGAAAGCACCTCATACCGTAGCATTGTTGAAGCCATGGAGATTTGGACATAATCAGAGCCTGGCTAGAAGACCTGTTGGGTAATATGTACTTGAGTGAATCTTCAGAGATGAGGAACCCTGAGAATACTCAAGACTGTTAGAAAAACTTCAGGAAGACATTGGGCCTTATTACATTTGTTTTGAACCAGTAAACTTGAATAATTGTTAATTTACCTGGGGTAGAGTAAAAGATGGCAACAGAAGAGACCTTTGGTGCATGGATACCTTACTCTTGTTCTTCTGTAGCCTCTCATTGGCTGCATAGCCCTCATAATTCTGTAGTTGACTTTGCCATTATTGTATAGGACAAACATTTGTTTCCCTTTTGTTATCTGTATGTTGATTCCCTGGGTATCCTCAATGAAGTGTTCTCAGTAATATTTCTACTGTCTAAATCCACAGGCTTACTTGTGATATACTAGAAGCACCAGTGTTTTCTTATATTGCATTATAGCACCCCCCCCTTTTCTGATACCACATCGTTGCCATCTTTTTAAAGATGAAAATGTACAGTAACTTGGCTATGCACAACAGTTTAGTAACAGTAGTAGGTCATGGAGCATCTTATTGGAACCACAATTACTTTCTTTATTATTGTTGATAGAGTTGGAAAACAAGCAAGGTTCATTGATCCCATATGTGCACATTGGATGGTATTCAATGCTGGTCCTACTCAGAGTAGACCCATTGAAGATAGTAAACACAACTAACATAAATTCATTCATTTCAGTGGGTCTGCTGTCCATAGAACTTAGTTGAATACCACTCCTGCTTTGATTGTGGGCTGCTTTTGACTCCTTTTCTCAATTATTGCTACTTGGATCAAAGTGCCTTTTCCCCATCTATAAGTAAAATATGGGGTGTTTCACTGTGGGTGTCCCCACACTTTCGTTAAAAGAAAAAATGTGTGATCTTTATCTTTTTCCATAACCATTCGACATGCTGCAGTTATGAAAAAAAAGGAGCTACTGAACTGAGTCAGGACAGTGATAGCAAACACAATCAATACTGAACTTTAGTGTAACTACAGTTTCATTTCTTCTCTTTTAGCAGAGGACAGTTATGGCATGGATGGGAAGGCTAAGTTGCCAATCTTCATGGAAAATGTCAACTGGCAAGGACTGGAAGATTTGTACAGTGTGAATGAAAGTTTATATGAAGCCAGAAATGACTACAGACTTAGTCCTAACGACTGGACAAATTACTTGAAGGATGTAGATAGAATCTTTGCACTGCTGAACAGTTACTCTGAGCAAAATGGAAGAGCAAAGACTCAGGCTACTTATGCCAGTGGGTACTTGGATGAATCATCCACACCATTTGCCGTGCTAGATATGAGCTCTGCTGAATCAGACGAAGGTTCAAGTTGGTTGACAGCCCAAGAGGCCCAGCCTATTATGCCTACAGATTTGGGGACACTGGCTTTGAGTGCTATTATGTTAAGCCAGGAGAGCAAACCTGAATTAAGCAATGATATTCCTGCAAACGTGAGTCCAAACCTACCACACTGGAATAGTTACCAAGCCGACGCGCGGCTGGAGACCAAAGAACCAGTTCGTATTGAAATGGATTTCAGTGGGAATGACTTGACAGAGCTTGAGTCTAGCCATAGCTTCACCTTACAACCCAGTAACATTCTTCAGAAAGACTCAGCCCAAGACAGTGACTCTGCAGAGGATATTTTTGAAGAGCAGATCTATCTTCCCATGAATGCAGGGGGAATCCACCAGTTCATCATGGAGCATAAAACCGAGAGGGCGTTGAAAAAAAGGGAACATTTTCCAAATTCTTCTCAGCGTCTAAGTGTAGAAGGCAGTGCCTCATCTCCACTCTCCTCAGATTAGATTGTGGTAAACCACACATTCTTTCTTCTTTATTAATTAGTTGGCAAATAGTAGTAGTTATGACAACTGACATTCCAAATTTTGCTACTGTAAACTTTTTTTAGCAAAATGAGACCATGATATGTGCTCTGCATACACATACACAAACTCTTAAAGTGTAACTGAAGGAGCCAGAGTTCCAGTGTTAAAAAGAAAGTCACATTGCAGTGATACCCTGATTTTCTGCAGTATAAAGGCATCTGCAAATTAGTCTTTTGAGTCATTTGTCTTCTTGTTCCGCAAATGGCTCACCACAAATGAATGTTTCTGTCCACTTAAGCTCCCTGAATCATGTTTTTTTTAATTAACCACTGAAATTTCATACTGATAAGAGTAAAATTATATTGCACTTTTATAATCTGTGTGCCATAGCCTTTATTAATCTGGTACATGTTCTTAGTTTTGCTAAATAGTGTGTAATTGCAACAAAATAAAGTAGGTTGGTAGCAAAAGCAATATGCAGCATGGATTATGAAAACCAATTATCTGAGCATTGAGCAGAAAGCAATGTTTGGTTTTAAGCCTCTATGCTCAAATTGATTTTATGGTAATTTTTCTCAGAAAGAAGCAGCTAACAAAAGATGTAATAGAGAAGGTGTTATATTTTCAGATTTCAATGTATAAGGAAACTAATAAGTAATGAAGGTTTTCAAATTTTCGATTTCTTTTGCTTGAAAGGAAGCTTAATTTTCATTAGGCAAAGACAAGCCTTGATGTGCTCGGAAACTACTCAGATAAGTTTTAGAGTTTAGAACGGGGGAGGCTAATCTGTGGTCTGTCATATGTTACTGGACTCTAACTCTCATCAGTCCCAGCCAACATGGCCAAGGGCCAGAGATGTTGTGTGGTGAAGTCCAAATCTGGAGGCCATGGGTCAGCTACCTCTGTTTGTAACTGAACTCTCATCCAAAGAAGGGGACTGGTGTATGTAAAAATGTGCCTATACAAATATACCATTGGCAGTGTTTCATACCAGCATGTTCAGTAAGCATTTTTTAGGAAGGGTATAGTGGAGAGTCACTCAGATTTTTACTCATCCCAATGGGAGATTACACAACTGTGAGGCCTTCTCTCTATGTAGTCATATGAATGCTGGATTATAGCCATACATCTTAATGCAGAGGCTTCTCAAACACAGGAAATCTCCAAGGTGCCTGTGGAATAGACAAGGGCTTCTCCAGTGACTTCAAAAAGACGGAAAAGCACCATCTCCCATACGACCCACATTACTTAATGGATTGGACTGCTTTAGAACAAAACAGTTGAATGCAAAAATTGGTAAACATAGATTTAGAAGACGCGGAAGGTACGTAACTGCAGACAAACTCTTGAGTATAAGTTCATTGCTTGATTTTGCCAAACAGTTTTAGAGGTTCTTTTGAACCACAACATTTGAATTATAAAATAGAGCAAAGTGGTATTTCTGTGTTATCTGATCTATAGGAGAGTACATGTCTTTATGTGTGGTAATGGAAATAGGGTTTAAAAACTATTTTTTTTAAATAACACAGGTTAAAATTGACAATTGCGTGTTCCTGGTTCTCAGTAGGCTTTTTAATAGTTTTCAGGAAAAGTTTGTGATGGACTCTGTAAAGTTGTTGACATTAACTAGGTGTTTAATCATGTGTGTGTCACGAGCGGAATGACCGAACAAACGTATTTATGGGCATGAATGATGCTGTTTGTATATAGAGTGTCCATTATTAGACTTTAAACTGTGTTCTTGTAAAAAAAATTATATATTCTGCAATACTTTTATAGAACAATTCTGACTTCGGTGAAGTCTAGAAGCAATATTTCTTGAAATAAAGAGTTCCTGTACCTGTTTCATAGTAAAAAAAAAAGAGTGAAACCAAAGATTTATAAGGCTAACGTAGCAAATGTTTCAATACTTTCAAACGTCAGTTACTGAAGACAAAGTATTAAGTAAACTTTACATTGGTGTTGAGGTAAGCTAATGGTGAAGACCACTCACTATGCTCAGTTGTGAGTTGGACACTTTTACTATATGTTTATGGGCAATAGTTACACAGTAATAGTATAATTTGTAGATTGCCAATTTAGTTAAAGTATTATGAAATCTCTAAAAACATCTACTGATGACAAGGTAGGTTCAGAATTGGGATTCCGTCTTATATTCTAGCACAGCCGACCAAAATCTTTAAATTTGATAATAGGTTTATGCAGATTTGAGTTAATTCTATGTGGGCCTTCTAAATAACCATTTTAAATAACCGTTCAATGCTTCTGTAGAATCCTAGTTGGATAGAACAATTAAAAACAACTAGTTTCGATTGTGGTAGAAAAGTCTGTCACTATTTAGGACTGGAATAAACTCAGTAGTGTGAGACAGGCTAGCAACAAAGACATCAATTATTTCAATTTTCACTCTTACAGCTACTAAATAGGACACTTGTGTCACATGCCTCAGAAGGCAGAAAATTGTTTGCTGTTCCTTACCAGCCATTGGATGTCACTGTGACACTACTGAACAGCCTGCTCTGCTGCAATAGACACACAGCCTCTGCAAATATGTGGGCATCTTTCCTAATATTTTTAAATAGTCAAAACCACCAGCATAATGAAGTCTGGTGGCCCAGATCTCTGCATTTTATAAACTAGTAGGTGGTTGTTGTTGTTGTTGTTTTTGTCATTTAGGTAACAGTTCCACATTGCACCTACTGATGACAGAAATTTATGTGGAGTTTAATCACTCAGCAAAGGGGGGGGGGCTCGTTAAAATTGAGTTTCACATTTTGTAATGCATCAGTTCCTAAACAAACACAATTCCCAAAAACATTTACATCCTGTTACAGAGGAGACTTCTGCACCAATCAACTTCACTAGATGAGAGCACATAGCTATAATTTAGATGGGCAGATGAAAGCAATGCGGTGGGGAGTGGCATCTGTACTCATTTGGCAACAATTAATGATACATAATTCCATGTGGCAAGGGGCTGGAGGAGGAACTCCCCCGCCCCTCAAAAAATAGAGCCTTTATAATAGCTAGAAATTTTCATCACTAACCCCTTACTGTTCTGTATATGCTTAGACTTTGCCATTCTAGAGAAGGGGGTAGGGAACCTGTGATTCACCACATGTCGTGCCTCCCATCTGCCCCATCAGTCTCAGTGGGCACCAGCCAGCCACCTACGGCTCCATCCTGCGACTGAGATCCACAAACCCACACATTCAAGGTTCAGAATGTACAGCAACAAAACACGCTGAGAAGCCATTTTTATTTCAAAATGTTGAAGTATCCAAGGGGTTCACTTGCAAAGAGATGTTTACAACAAATTTTGCCCATAATGTTTATTTTACAGGAACTTGCACATAGGTTTGGAAAACTCTTATTTGTTCCATGGACGTCTTAGTAAAAATCTTCACTAAAAAGAAACCTACTGTAA
The DNA here is from genome assembly GCF_965153285.1 of Podarcis tiliguerta. Lineage (NCBI taxonomy): Eukaryota > Metazoa > Chordata > Lepidosauria > Squamata > Lacertidae > Podarcis > Podarcis tiliguerta. The sequence continues at coordinate 33,059,286 of NC_139540.1, read as the reverse complement.
CCATCAAATTGCATTTTTGTTACCACAGGCACAGTAGCTAAACACTTTCCCGTTGGACACATTAAAAAAAACACCATTTATGCAGTATAATCTTTTTAACTAGCTTGCTCCCTTGATTAATACCATATATTTCTTTTCAGGAACACGGTTTAGCACTACGGAAATGGGTCTCAATGAGTCCAAGTGAAGCTTATTGCCCCTTCCCCATGTTTCATTTTTAAAGAGTTTTGATTTAGCATTACAATTTAGTTTAAGCCAGGAATCTTGGGTTTAAAGCATCATAATCCATGGTTTGTAGTCAGCTTATGATGAAACTTTGCAGAATTTAAAAATGAAACAAGGGGAGGAGAGGGGCACACTATTTGCATGCAAGTACAACCAGTGGCAATGTCCCTTTTGCCTGGAAGAGAGAGAAGTAGCCAAGTATTTAAAAAGCTAACAGCGATTGAAAATTGCATATTTTTGAAGTATTTCTAGTTAAGTTAATCCCTGCAATTTTCCTCTCAGGTAGAAGTACTGCATATTTCCAGTAAGCCTCAAACATATGTGGTTACTGCACAGCTTTGCTAACTGCTCTGTTCTGCAGCTGAGTACTACCTTTTATAAAGTTCAGAAGCCAAAAGGCATAGTTTGACCGTCTCCACTGACAGTATCACCATGTTCATTCAGTATTAACCTGACCAAATGATTGTGGCGGCTATTTAGAAGGAATATCAAGTGACCAATATATGTGTTTTATGTCTGCCACAGAAACCTTGAAAACTTGCCTATCACATCTGTTTAGCAAAACTGAAGCACAGTGTCTTTACTATCCTTTTCCTGAATGTTACATTTTCAGATCAACAGAGAATGAGTAAACAGTCCATTCCTCATGCCTAAAGTACCTAAAGATATTGGTTTAAATTTTGTACTACTTCAGGCAAGCAGCCAACATGTGGAGCAGAAGTGTGTGCCCAACCTACCAATAATTATGTGCACTTTTGTAGACAACAATGAGAATTTCAGAAGGCAAGCACATGCAGCTATTTAAACTTGTATGAAATATTCTCATGCCAGATAAAGAATTACTTCATCACATTAGCACCAGGGCAGGATGTATCTAGTTCAAAAGGTAATCCAGTTGCATCTTTCATTATTTTCTCTACTAAAAGGGGGTGGGGAGCTTTGGAAGTGTTCAGTCACAGCACTCCTAGAACAAGTCCTGGCCTTACACCCTGTGTTTTATGACAATGTATTGCAGGATACAAGAGTAGTAACACACACTATAAATACATAAATGACACAATGATCTGAAATAAATAAGCTCAGACTAATGCAGTACATTGGAGGCAACTTTGGATAACATTTCAGATTTCAAGGGTGTAAAACCAACAATGATAATTGTAGATAGAAGAAGAACTTGAAGATTTTGAGGCAATATTAGGTTTGTATAAATATGCTTAATGCTACAACTATAAACATGTATTTACATTAATATTTATGGCTGTCTACTTCCATTTACACTATATACAATGTTATCAAAATATTTAGAACTTAAAACACTGTTGGGGGGCATTCAATGTAATTGAAGTATTACATTGCTCCCCTAAAAGAGTTGTCCCCCTTCTTCCACATCTGAAAGGGGTAGCATCAAAGAAGACCAGTAAAAGAACAGCAATGTGAAGCAATTAAGCAATTAAGTTGTATGACCAGACCTCCTGCTACCGCTTTCAACAATCACAGTGACAGTGAAGGTCTCTTGAGCATGATTCTTCACAGACATGCACACCACTTGGAAAATGCTGACTGAAGGGCAATTTACCCTTTGACTTAAAACCTGCGTTTTCAACACATTTCCTTGAAATACAGGGCTACTGCTAGTTCATATGCAACCTTGGCTCCTTGCAAACCACAAAATCAGGCGCCAGCTTCATGAACATGAGTGCTTCCTTCTCAACTTTCCAGAACCACAGTGCCTCTGACAATCCATTGCCAGCACTAACGATGCTTCCACGTTATATGTTCATCAACGCAAACTGGGTTTTGAAGATCTGCACTGCATATGCACACTGCCATAGCAACCAATAGCATCATTTATATGCGCATTACCTCACATGCTTCTCACTTTCTCTCACAGTATTTCCCTTACTGCTTTCTTCTGCTAGAAATGTGGCCTGAAACATTTGTCCTTTTCATCTTTCCTCTTCGTAATGCCTAGAACCTCTGACAACTGCATCCGCAAAGTGGGATTACGACATCCCACTGCATGCACAGAATTCCCTGTACAGCTCTTTAACTGCAAGAAGGAAAACCATCACAACAGCAATCCTTCATGACTTCAAATACCTTGATACAATACACAGCACAGCCTTGTAGTACTTCCAAGACATAAACAACAATCTCAGTGAACACTCAGAAGCCTTTTTCATCTCACTGGGAATATACTACATAGACTATCTGGGAATTACAGCCCCACAAAAACGAATGCATAACGAAAGAAATTTGATAAATTTAAATCGAACAAAACAAGAAAACCTGGAACTTTGGATCAAACTATATACAACACTTAGCTGTGTGATTTTTTTCCATCAACAGTTTAAAAATATATAAAGTAAAAAAATAACCAAGTTAAATGGAGGAAGAGCAGGCACAGCTGCTCAACTCTTCCTTCTTGCTATATGCCCACTCAGAAATCCACTGCCCTTCCAAGCTATTGTCCCACCTATCAGGAAAAGACAAGAGGGAGAACAGCATGAGAGAAGCTGAAGGGTGTAATCTTTGAGTAAAGATGGGAAAGCATTAAGCATCTTGTCCAAGTGACAGTGCTCTACTCTAGACTACCTCTGGTTGGTTGGCACACAAAAAACCACCCAACTGTAAGATGGAAGAATCACTTAACTATTATATATGTAGCTTTTGAATCTCTGTTTCTCCATACCTTGGAACCTATGTACACATGTATCCTCTAATACTGCAGCAAGGGGAGATCAGCTCTGGCTGTCCTACAGCCAAGCATCACTTGCCCAACAATTCACCCTTGGGGAATTGGAAAGAATTCAGTGCGCGTTACAGCAGGCCACATGGCAAAACAGGCTTTTAATTGCACTATCACATACTCAGAATGACACTTAGTGCATGATGAGATATGTGAATGGTGATCTGTTCATTTGACAAAATAAGCAAACCACTATGCAATTCCAACAGCTTTAATTAACGTGAGATTCTTCTCAAATTGCCACAACCCCAAAAGGTCATCCTTTTTGTGTGTGTCCATTCATTCTAAGATAGCTTGGGTGTGGAATTGGTGAAAGCAGTATTAAGGGTATCTGTGGCAGATTATCTCCTTGTTGCAAGAATATACAAATACCGAGCTGCTCTTTATGCACATATTTAAAACGCTTTAATATTACTACGGTTTAATACTAAAATTACTGGTGGTTATAATTCTCTGCGCTAAACTAAAAAATACTACATCATCATGCTAGAATTAAATGAATTGAACAGGTTTAAACTATTATGCCTTAGAATTTCAGACCATACCCAGTGTATTTAACTGTTCTATGGTTTCAAGTACTCTTTATTTAAAATATAACAAAAATGCCCTCTTTTCTAATTCAGATGATTTGAGAAATTTTGAGGGAAAATAGATACACAGAACAAAAAAGTTATCCAATCCAAGTTGCATAGCTGAGACTGGTTTTAGTTGTGCTTTGAAACTGAAGTCAAAATAAATACTTACTCCTCCCCAGTCCAGGAGTTGTGGATGCATTTCCTTATTTGTTTTGTAACTTTGGATATTCATTTCTGTCAATCTTGAGTTCTGCCTTTTTTAACACTTGCCTGGAACTTGGGGATTGAACAGACACAGCTGAAATACTTACAAACATGTTTTAAAACTCCCTTCCCCAAAAGGGAAGAAAGAGCTACCTGGGTTGTTTTGAGGTTTCCAGCCCTCGGATAGGTCATGGCTCTGTGCATTAAGCTTTGTTGGTTTGTTATCTGTTGCAGATCAGGTTAAGAAAAAGAAGGCACGGGTGTTTCCAAAGGCCCCATACTTAAAAACTGACCAACAAACCAAATTTGAGGTTACCAAAGGGCTCTATATCTCAGGAGTGGGTACTTCTGAAACCTTTTCATCTGGGGCATTTATTGCTTCTGTAAGGGGGCCAGGATAGGTCTGCGCTATGTAATGCATCCCTAGTGACGGACCAGCATCTTCAGTATGTTCGCCTTGAGAGCTAAAAGTGGGGCAGGATCTAGTCCGTGCATAGTTTTGCTGAGCTCCGGTGCTCCCCACCACCTCACTCACTGTGTTGATAGATGAGCCCCTCCACATCTGCCTTTGCAGCTTCTCTTCTTTGTACTTAATGGAGTACCAGGCAAGGAAAATGAACAGGAATCCAACACATTTTAGGCCAGCAGCCAGACCAAAGTAGACGAAACGAAACGACGTCACATCGTATTCCCAACATGAGCCTTGCACACCACACTCCTGTTGCCACAGCATGCAGGTTGTGTCAATGACAGCTCCAAAATAAATTGGAGTGGGAATGTATGCTGAAATAAACAGGAAGATTAAGATTAATTGACTCCCAGATGAAAACAGTTAATATACGATTGCATAATAAAACCGGTTTGGTTTGCGAAGGCCAAAATACTTTGCAAACAACTACACATACCTAAAGTTTAAGAAGGGGCAAAAGATCTTGTGGGTGATATTTACCAATAGGTGGGTTCAAATGTAGCAAAGCAACTTACTCAACTGGGTTCCAAGCCAAAACTAGTGTCTCAAATTTAACTCCATCCAATTACGTATTTTTGCAATAATTTTCCTAAATAATATGATCTGAAGCAATAAGTTACCCCTACATGACTACACTTACCAAGGGTTCTTAATAAAACAAATTGCATCCCAAGTGCAAAAGGCCTCTCACCATCTTCCACAGACCTAAAAAAGACACATGGTATTTTAAAGCCTTAAACTGCAAGGTAATACCTTCAATTTCTCTTAATAATAATAAAAAATCCTTATTGAGAAGAAGTTGAGAGTGTGAGTCCACTTATTAGTATACAAAAAAAGCATTCACAGAGTTAAGTGCAAACAAGGCAGTTAATAGACTCAAATCCAAAGGTTCACATAAAGTAATTTAAGTGAAGAAGCAAACTAAAAAGCTTTGCATCCTGATTGAATCAACTCTTTTATCGGGCTTTGTTTTCTATCCCCATTAAATTGCTTCTCCACCCTACTTTGGAGAGCTCAGGGCATACAGGAATTTGGAAGCCAAAGGCAGCAAAGGACTCCCTTTGGTTTCCTCTGTGATATCTGTATTCCTTTTATGATTTTTATTCTGTTTCTACTAAATTGTATCATTTGATGAATGTAATAAATGGACTGATTTTATCCAGAAAGAAAAGTAGCTTCCATGCTACATCTGGGACCTAGGTCATCTTAGAAGTATTGTGTCAAGCCAGCTGAGAAGATCACAGATCATCTTCACCACTTCTTCAACCCATTAAAATCTTTTTTTAAAAAAAGGAGTTCACCATATACATTCTGAACTAGTGAGGTCAAATAAAGCAGCGGATCCACATCTTCCCGACTGAATCCCCTCCTAGATTGTTTATTAAGTGGTTTCATCTGCAATGGCCCACTCCTACTGTGTCCCTCTCTCACACTTTATCTTCAAGTGCCTCTGTGAACTGGGTGCATATAACTAAAATATATCAAAGGGGTCACCTCGATATCTATTATCAGATAAATGAGGATAAGGCATATCCTGTTGAAGATGACACAGACCCCCAGAACCTTGTAACAGCATACTATCCCTCTAATAAAACTGTAATAATTCAGGCACCTCTCACCTGAGTGTTACTATGATTGCTGATGGCTGGGCACATGCTGTGATGAGCGTAACAATGAAGAGAAAAATGAGGAATGGAATGAGTGTATTGCAGGTTCGATTACACTTCCCAGACACAGCATAACCATTCTCATTGAGATATGTTTTGACGATCACCACTCTCAGCTGACTGCGCTGTCCAACTGTCGGTGGTGTAATAACTTGTCTGCTTTGGACACAGGCACATTCTGTATAATTTCTTATCTGTGGAACATCAAAGACAAGGAGCATCAAATGCTAAGGTTTCTTGTTTGTATTTTATGCTTCCATTGAATTGGCACAATGCGCTAGCTAGGGGGAAGGTGAAAGTGACTTATTGATCTTATGTTGTCTTATAACGCTAAGGAAGGGGCCAGGTATTTATAGGAAAGAATCAGTGCAAATGATTAAGCACTCCCCCCTTCCACCTCCTATTCTCTCCTAAAAAACACCTGCACACACCTGTTGCCTACACAAATGCAGGTTTGGAACATGTGCTTGCAGAGGTAAATTGGAGTTCCATCCTATATAATCATGCAGTTCCTTGTGGGCTAGAACAAGGTTCCCAAACTGGTCTGTGGACCACACATGATCAGCAAACTTCATTTGTGTGGTCTGTGGCATGCCTGCATTAAATATTCATTTTGATTTTTAACTGTATTTTTACAGCTCTTATTGCTTATATGGAATTCAAATTGTAATGCAATGAAATAAAATCCAATAAATAAAAGGAGCAATAAAAATGCAGGCAGCATCCAGCACAGCCCATTACAATTGGCACAACAAGCAGAAAAACCATTGAGTGGTAGGTCCTCCAAGACCCTCAACATTTTTTAAGAGCTCCATGAGGGGCAAAGTTTGGGAAATTCTGGGCTAGAAGTAATGAGATGCTAAAGACTTTAGAGTCTAAGAGAAGTCAGTGCAGAAATCAAGGCAAAAGAAGTTAGTTCTTTAAACACACTATGGTGGGTCTGGCAGGAGAGGTTAGGATGAAGTAGAGTTATGTAATATTAGAGCTGGGCAGACAAGCGGGAAATCAGGCAAGGAGTAGAGCTGGACAACCGAGTAGGATAGGCAAACAAGGATATAGCATTGAGGAACTCTGGGGGAGTAGCAGATTACACAACCATTTAGCTAGAACAACCTTCTCCAACCTTACTTCCCCCCAGATGTTGTTGGGACTACAACCCCAACCATCCCTGGCCATTGGCCATGTGAGCTGGGAATGATGGGGGTTGTAGCCCAGTAACATCTAGGAGGAACCAGGGTTGGAGAAGACTGAGTTACAGCTAGTGATTGGCTAGTTGGGGGCAGGCTAACAGCTTCCCTGAAAAAGATTGGCTGGTGGGTGTTTAATCAGTATAGCTCGCAAAATCCAAATGTACCGCCTCCCTGAGTGGAAACACCCACCCTTTCTGTGTGTTCTAAAAAGAACACTAACACATCTTCAGTTAGTTATGGAAGGAAGGAGACCCTCTCCTTTTAGAAGAACAGGCTCTTAAGGCAGAAAGACTATAATAGCAATTGGAATTAAAGAATGCCTGAGGTTAGATCATTTGAAGAACAGAAGCTCTCCTAGGCTGTGAAAGCACAAAAAGGTTTTGCAAAACTTGTAAGCTGAATATTACTTCTGAAGGAGAAGGTCTCCTATTTCAGTCTAAGATATTTTTCCATGCTTAAGGCTGGGGATTTCATTCAGTAGAGGAGCAACTGTCATTTTCTGTTAAGCTATATGTCAGTATCTTTAGGAACTTGCCTTATGTCAAGTCAGATCATTGGTCTATCTAGATTAGTAATGTCTGCACTAACTAGCAATGGCTCTTTGGGGTTTCAGCATATACCAGGGGGTTAATCTGGGACTTTCTGCCAGAAAAGCATGTGCTCTGCCACTGAGCTAATGCCTGTCTCATAAGTGAGTGGTTTGGGGATGGGTAGCATTGAAAATGGAAGAAAGGGGTAATGACCTTACTTGCTTAAGTGTTTTTCTGCATGGCATGAGAAGTACAGTTTGTGTACTTGTGGATATCCTTACCCCTGTGCTATGATTTCCACTGCTGATGCAACCAGCCAGACAAGGGTTGAAATATGTGATTCCATCTGACCCACACACAGGTTCATATTCATGGATTTTGCAGCCACAGTTGACGTTACAGCTCCCAGTGAGATTCCTATGTGCCATGGTGAGTGTAGGACTACAGAAAAAGGAGATTACAGTACGCATTAGGTGAAGAAAATGTTAAACAGTTATAGCTGTAAGACCAGGGGAACCACCCTGAGACCTGCGTGTGTACGGCAGCATATAAAATAATAATAAGAATACTACCAACATTTGTCAAACGAAAAGTGTCTTGTGAGATGTGCCCTGCCCCATTTTCACTAGAAGTCCTGCCTCCTTTTAGGACAGGTTTAGGATTCCCCACAAATGTGATATTTTGGAGTGCTGCATTACACCATTTAAGATCAGACTTGCCTGCCTCTTGTATCAGCAACAGCAAGTATTAGAACTTAACAATATTTCTCAAACAGAAATATTGATTGCACTTTTGTGTTCTTTGTGTTTATTGGTTGGGGCTCCGAAGATTTTGGGGTCATATGGGGACGATGACTTGAAACACAATCCATTGGGTCACGAGCAACAAGACAAGCATCCAAATGGATCACAACCCACTCCAAAAACAATGTTTAGGATGACAAAATAGCACTTTGAGGGGGCAGGAATCCTACAAGAGGCAGGATATCGAATAAAGGAGGTTGGGCACCTGTCATTTTTAGTTTGTTCCTTTATTCTGAAATATTCCCGCATTGGCACAGATACTTTAGAAATTGTTTTCTCCAGTCATACAATTACTAATATATGATATGGCCATTAATTCTTATGTAGGTGGATCCACATTTTATGTGGCACTGCAGGGACACTAGAGTTCACTGCACTTACACAGCAGTTATACGAAGGGAAGACATGGGGCCCCAAACAACCAAAGATACATGGACTGAAATTCTCTGTCCACTGTGTATTTGGACATGTGCATCTTCACACTTTGCTTTTACACAGCATCACATTGGTGCTTGATGCAATAAGATGCAAATGAGCTCTTAGTTACTGTTGCTAGAGGAGAAGAGCTCATGCTTTTACCCTTGAACAAAAGGGGTCTGGTGGCCGTCCATCTAGATTGAGTTTAGACCATTTTCAATATGCCAAATCTTGACTAAGATCATTTCTGATTCCAGAACCATTCAGATACACATCTTGCTTAAACTGACTAAATAATAAAAGTTCCTAACTATATAGTTGTTGTTTCAGTTTTGTTGCCTGCATATAACCATGCAAATTACTTGAATTATTATTATTATTATTATTTAGTATTTATACCCCATCCATCCAGCTGGGTTTCCCCAGCCACTCTGGGCAGCTCCCAACAGAATATTAAAAACCACATCTGTCCCTCAAAAACATCTGTTTAGTAAGCATACATACCTGCATAGCAGAAAATGAAAATTCCAGTCATCTATTATTGCATAAGTTAGTAGGAAAGTACCATAAATATCAATAAAAAGGATACAGCACAGGTTTCCATAGAAACCTGGACTTGGCCCAGCAAGACAGCTTATAAATATTTAAATAAAATGAATAAATAAGACTTGTAAGAGTCTGAGTCTCTGCCTTTTAAAATGATCTTTAATCATTGTAGTTATATTGTGCCCCAGTGAGCTAATATTACTCTTAGGTATAATGCTACCTTCTATAGGTTTTTCTACCCAATGTATTTATGGACTTTTAAATTATCTGATTTTAAAAAATACATTTTATTAAAGGTATTCTTCAGCTATCACTGCATTTTCTAATTACTGTATTTATAGTACTGGGCTAAAGTATTCGCTTCAGTCAATTATACCAGAGGCAAGACTAAGTTTTGCAGTAGAAGAAAACAAAAAGGGTGCTTCTTTTGTCTGCAGCAGAAATTCTATTGAATATTCATGACCAACACTGAAAAGACATCACTGACCAAAGCTCACTGAGAAGCTCTCAACAAACAAATAACATTCTGCAAAACATAAAAGCTTTTTGAAAGCTGATTATATTTACACATGTCTTTTATGAACAGTTCGATACTGTTTAAATAAATAAGCAGTGAACTCAAATAAGAACAGAGCACTGAGAAACTTTTGAGTCATCATTTTATTTTATGGTGAGCACTGGATTTTGAAGCATTACTTAGCTCTCATTTGGGGAAGGGGGACCAAAAAGGTGAATTAGATTTCTAAACAAAGTGTTGTTCACCTTCAGTGTTACTCAGGAATTTGAAAAACAGCTCTACGTTTTAAGCAGTGACAGTGAACGCAACTGCCACATAAGGAGTGGGGAAACCCTTAGGGTTATTTCAAAGATGGTGTGATTTTATTTTTCAAAATAGGATGAAAAGAATGAAAAGCAAGAGTAGCCTTTATCCAATCAAGTGTGTGACCAAAAGATGCTCACACAAGGTGAACTCCTTTTTCCTCCTCTCCACACAGCCCTCTTGACACCCCCCCCCACAAAAAAAAACCCACATTCCTGAAGGTTGGGGGATTCTCCAGAGGCTAGAGTAGAAGTGGGGAATTTGGGGTGGGGGGATAGGCCAAGCATTACTCATAGAAGCCTCCCTCTACCTGATTTTCCCCAATTCCCTTCTCCAGTTTCAGCTCTTCTGGTACTTATTCCAGGCCTTTCCTGAGAGTCCGCAGCAATTTGGGAGACCTCTGGGGGTAAACGAAGAGAGCTTTCCATTGCATCATAAGCACAAGGGGGTATAGGCCTATATTTGGGGAAATGGACCCCCAAGAGTGATGAGTACGACTATGCCTAATACATTGCAAGCATGCAATTCATAGAAGGAAGCTCCTTAAGCAGCGATTAGCTACAACTCCCTATGGAGTGTATCCTCTGAAGCAAACCTGGATTTGCAAAATGTACGAAATGGTCCCAAGTGCTTTGAGGAGATGCCGTCCCTCAAAAGCACAGTTGCCCAGCGTACGTAGTGAAAAATGTGGGAACCCGCCAACTGTCTGCAGCGCGCCAGACATGGCTCCTCTCTCTGGCAGAAAGCATGCTGCCACAGATGGTCAGAGAAAAAGAGGGAGCCACAAGATCGCAATCCTGCTTGGACGAGGAGGGCAGGGAAATGTGACTCCAAGGAGCTGCTGGGGTTGTTAGTTGAGGGAAACTGCCCCCCCCCACAAGCTCTGAGAGAGAAAGAGAAACAACATTCCTGCTCTCTGAGGAGACACAGTGCCAAGCTCCTGACCCTATCACTCTAAAATGAACTGCACCAGAATCCCAAAAGCCCAACTGCAAACGCCGCAACACCAGCACTACCTCCTCATCCACAATCGGGACGAAGGGAGACAAACGAGTACAAACACCCTCACACACAGGCAAAAAACTAATTACAATCACCCAGAAAAAAGTCAGAGGAGAGGAACACTGAAGGCTAGAATAAGGAAATTCCCCTCAAAGTCCCAAATGTTAATACATTTAATTTGCTGTGCCCTAAAGGAGCCTACATAACAAAGGAGGCACAAAAAACTGAATTGTTGCTGTGACTGATCTTTGCTTCAAATTACTGATCAAGGTGAAGAGAGAAGGCATTGAAGCTGTTGAGCCTGGCACTTTAAGAAGTGGAGTAATGACTGATTTCTGGCTGCTATTTGGAACATTTTGTGAACTCCTTCAGGCTTGTCATATAGCAGTCAGATACAGCTGCAGCCAACATAAACAACAACATGAATGTATCCGGCTTGTAAACAACAGACCCCTCACTAATGAATTTACTCGTGAACAACTCACTGTTGTCACTGCTCTTTTTATTTTTCCATTTATACTCAATGCAATGAAGACTAGCTTGTTTGTCTGATATAAGGAGGATCCTTTTGGATCAAAGGAAGGGACACTAGCTCCAGCATCCTATTCCAAAAGTGTCAGGGGTTTGGGGAATCCTGCAAACAGGACTCAAAATCTTCTTGGGCTCTTCTATCCCCATCTTCCTCATTGTAGAAAAATATTCTTACTTGGCTTTCAATGCTAATGCATGTTTTAATCCCCCATCTTTCTTTAATTACTTGTATTTCTCATTTGAACATAGGTTTTAATACTCTGCATTTGAATACTCAAGCACTTTATCTTGATTTATAATTTATTGTACCTTTTGTGCTTCAGTTATTAACAATCATGCATTAAAAACTGAATAAAAATACTTTTAGATCAATGAAGGGCAACAAAGGATTGCCATTGTCTGTCCCACACACATGCACACACCAGGAACTGAAATTCAGAGGCACTGGAACCTGAATGTTCCATTTGACTATCATAACCAATGTTCACTTTCTCCACAGCACAGATAATACAGTGGAACCTCAGGTTAAGTTTTGGAGGTCCATACTTAACCTGAAACTGTACTTAACCTGAAGCACCACTTTAGCTAATGGGGCCTCCTGCTGCCGCCACGCCGCCGGAGCACGATTTCTGTTCTCATCCTGAGTTCTTAACCTGAAGCACTATTTCTGGGTTAGCGGAGTCTGTAACCTGAAGTGTATGTAACCTGAAGCGTATGTAACCTGAGGTACCACTGTATTATAAACCTCTAACTACGCCCCTGCTTAGCTGTCAAAAAAACAACCTTTAGACAATGGTCGAGCGGCCAATATCGATCCTAAGATATAATACACAGAAAGCCCTGGAGTTTTCAGATGATAATGGGAAATTATGGCAAATCAGCATAGGACTGAGTGTGTCAACATAAATTTACGGAATATCCTTTCAGTCTTTCGGTAGTTTCCCAACTTTTGCAACCAAGTGCAAAATCTAAGAGTAAGAAACACAAAGGAATATTAATGTTTCTCCCAAACTGAAAGCTGTGTTTTTACACTGAACCACCAAAACCGTAGTTACCCTTCCTACTACACTGGCATCATAGTTTTAGGATACATACATCTGCCGAAAAGCAAATCTTTTTGCAGCATTTGTTTATGTCACAAGGTTTTAAAGAGAAGGTTCTGCTTTTGGTCCTGTGCATAAGAAATAAATCCATTTACTAGAATTTATAGAGCACCTACAGCTTTGTTACAGCTATGAAAGGAGAAACAAGACCCTTCTCTTAAGAGTTTAAAACCTAAAACAGAGGATTAAAAAGGATATGATAGGCAAATGTGAAAACATGCGGATATGAGAACGTAAGAGCGCTGCTGGAGCAGACCATCCAGCCCAGTACGCTGCTTCCAACTGTGGCTAGACAGATTCTTCAAGGAAGCCCACAAGCAGGACATGAAGGTCACAGCATCATTTCTCTGACTCCAGGACTAACTTGTGGCACAGCCCCCTTCTCTCTCCAGCATCCCCTATTTGAATGGCTGGGTGCAGGGAATTGGGGAACTGGTTGGTGTCCTTTTAGTCCCCTTTAAGCTCCTTATCTTCCTAGCTGCCTGATTTATATTTATACCCAGGCATGGCACTGTGGCAATACATTAATTATACATGAGTGACAAATGCCCTTTAAACATTTTCCCTGTACCAGGGATTAGGATCGGTTTCCAGTCTGGAGACCATAGGCCTGAATAAATTCTTTCTTCACATATGCTTTGGGACCTGTAAATCCGAACAGCAGCACTCACTCCCAATGTCCCTGGGATCTCAATGTCACTGATTATTATGGTGTTTATATTTCCTGCTCCCTGTTGTGCCTGTTGCTAGTCGCATGCTACACCCTGATGGCTCCTCCAGGTGCCTCAGAATTGGAAAAGCCTGCAGGAACTCAGGAGCTGTGGCATTAGTTAGCAGCTCTCTTGACAATGAAGGCGTCAGAAGGTTGCAGGCTTCTGTCCCTCCACTTACCCTCCTCTCTCTGTGTGTCCTAGTGCCTGCGGAATTTTGCTGAACACTTCTGTTTTCACACTGTTTCTAATTTGGCGGAACCTACCGTACAAGACCTGGATGTCAGTGGCTGCCTGGTCTCCAACATTCCAAAGTCTGAGAATCAAAGATGGGGCCTAGTGATGTCACGAGGTGGCTAACTCCTGAGTGGGGGGAAAGGCCGGCAAAGGGGCAGCCAGATAAGTGAAGGAGATGAAAATTAGCAATAAACTATACAAGATGTCCCTGCGTTTTGCTGTAGGGTGCTTTGGCCTCTTGGAACGGCTATCTTGTTCCTCTGTGCTTATATTGCCTAGCTCTGCCTTACCATCATGTGGACAGTCATAAATATGTTCATCCCTTAAAGGTAAAGATAAAGGGACCCCTGACAGTTAAGTCCAGTCGCGAACAACTCTGGGGTTGTTGTGCTCATTTCGCTTTACAGGCTGAGGGAGCCGGCGTTTGTCTGCTTTTGCAGACAGTTTTTCCAGGTCATGTGGCCAGCATGACTAAGCCACTTCTGGTGAAGCCAGAGCAGCACACGGAAACGCCGTTTACCTTCCCACCGGAGTGGTACCTATTTATCTACTTGCACTGCATGCTTTTGAACTGCTAGATTGGCAGAAGCTAGGACTGAACAACAAGAGCTCACCCCGTAGCAGAGCCTCGAACCGCCGACCTTCCAATTGGCAAGTTCAAGAGACACAGTGGTTTAAACCACAGCGCCACCCACGCCCCATGTTCATCTCTTAGGAATGATTAATTTGAAACCAGATGATCCTGAGTTCCTGTTGACTTTACCCCCTGGTATCAGTTTAAAAGCTGCTCCACTACCTTTTTAAAATGTTGTTTGGTTGCACTCTGGTGCAAGTGGAGTCCATCTTTTTTATACAGGCCTGGTTTGTCCCAAAATGTTATTCAAATCCAAACCCCTTCTCCTGACACGATCATCTCATCTCATCTACTCATTGACGCTCCTCACCTCTGCCTATCTAGCTACCCAGTATGTGGAGCAGGCAGCATTTAAGGAAGAAATAACTTGATGGTGCTGACTTTCGACCTTCTTACCTAACAATCTACATTTAGCTTCCAGGACCACAGAAGTACATTTCCCACTTCAATGGTGTCAACATGCACCACAAAATCCTGTAGACTGGCATCTCTAACAACTCATGCGAACAAGACAGCCCCCACAGATAGAAATAGGGACAATGATTTACCAGGGAACTGGTACCATAAAACAAGGATGGTTGGAGCATATGCTAAAGATGCAACACATGATGTTGGAAAAGTACTTCAAAAGTTGCAGAACACAGAGCATCTTCAGGCATTTGGTCCAAACTAAGAGGTCTGCCAAGCTTATTGCTCCTGCAGCATGGTGGCAATGCCTGTGTATAACACGGCTCTGGCTCCTCTTGCTTGTCACTTCTCTCAAACTGCGCCATTTTCTGCATCAAGTGAAATAAACTGATAGACATTCAAAAATACACACAATTAAGGAACAAGGAATGTGAAAGCATTAAAAAGCTTGTTTTAATTCAATTTAAATCCTTCCATTTATGCTACTATTTTCTAGGAATATTATTTACTAATATATATAACTAGACCAAATAATTATGGGTTCAAGTTGGCTATTTTTGCTACACTTGACACTTTAGTTTGCTTCTATGCATAGTTTACTCAGAAGCAATTCCCACCAAGTTCAATGGGACTAAGCTCACTCCCCAATTAAGTGCACATAGGGCTGCATCTTTATATTCAATTAGCATCTACATAGTCAATTAGCAAAACACATTTCAGTTTAACATGTTGTGTAAAGGGCTTTCTATGTTTACTCAAGCCCCAAAATTCTGTGAAATTACATTAATGCCATGTTCTTAACAGACGTTATATAGGCAATATTGATAGAGTATTGTATCTTATCCTGTAGCTAGTTCCAGCTTCACTACTGCCATGGCTATGAGTGGCAGAGCTGTAGACCTAGTCCCAGATTGTTCTGTGTACTGAAATAGACACATGGAATCTATGCAACCAATACCATTCACACAGAATGATAGAGCTGGAACCAAAGACTTTTTTTTTTCAACAAAACTGATTACCTTTTGAGAAAGCTATGCCTATAATTCTCTCATCAGGCAAACTTGAAATGGAAAATGTGAAACACAATTTTAAAAGGAAAAAAAATATTCTCACTAATGATTTCTTATAAATATCACACGTCATTTAGAAGGGCAAGAATTCACAAGCAACTTTAGACTAATTTATTAAGTGAAATAAGAGTTGCCAACTTTTATTGGCTACTGATGCTTTTTTGCCAGTACAATTGGTTTACTGGGTGACATTAGCAGGGGTACGCATAGGTCCCCATGGCCTAATATCACACCAGTTGATTTCTACACACTGTATGGTTGTTAAAGATCAAAGGCTGGCCCAGCTGGGGGTTTTCAGGTCAACTGGAAAGCCTTGCATTTAAAGGCTACAATGGAAAGAGAGGAAATACAGCAGATAAATCACACACAAGTACCCTAAATCTCCTTTTCTACTTTTTTTCCTGAAGGTTCTTCTGTGCCTTAAAAATCTGCCTGTTGAAAATTCAACCCCATGCCTCTCAAACTATTTTTTACTTATCTCCTGGGTTTCTTCTCCTTATCCCTTTTCGATGTAATTTCTAATCCCTTGCCTTACCTCAGGGGTCTGCAACCCGCGGCTCCGGAGCCGCATGTGGCTCTTTTACACCTTTGCCGCGGCTCCGGGGCGGATACTAGCGAGGGGAGGAAGCACATTGTGCGCCCCGACACTCCCCACTGTGCAGGCGCTGTACTGGCTGTGACGTCGCATGGGGGCGGTGCGTGCGTTAGTCACCTTCCCGCCCGCTGTCAGACTGGAGGGCAGCGGTGCGCATGCTTTAAATGTCGCAATGGTTTTGCAGCTCCCAGTTGTTTTTTCTTCGGAAACGGGTCCAAGTGGCTCTTTTTGTCTTAAAGGTTGCAGACCCCTGCCTTACCTGAACTGTAAACCCTTCAATAATGTGGCTGTCTGTGAGAATCCTGCTTAGCAACTACATGCTTCTTTACTTCCAGAAATAATAAACAAGTCCATTGACTAATATTGGCCACAAAAATGCCTTTTTAATGAAACTACCATTAGAGGAAGGCACATACTAGACTTTCCCCTTGACCTAACACAACAAGCCATTTCTCAAAAGATGCAGTAGAAATTGAGAAATCTTTCTAGGGGGGAAAACATTTCAGCACAGCCTTTGAAAGAAAAACACACATAACAGCTGTCAACATGCCAGAGTCAAGCTTCAAATCAGTTTATTGAACCATTTTATAACTATAAGCCATAAAACCTTATTTCCCATAATTTCTCATTATTATAGCAGAATGTGTTCCAGCCAACTCACCATTAACACATAGGCACAATTATGGCCTCATAATGCAAATGATATACATTAAGATATATTACTGAGGATAAAGTCTGAATATCCAAATTTATTGCTAGTCATAGAATTATAGAGTTGGAGGAGATCTTGCGCAGCCTATCTAATAAAACTCCCTGCTTGGTACAGGAAATCCAAAATCAGAGTATCCCCAAGAAAAGGCTATCCAGTCTCTGCTTAAAGGCCTCAAGCAAAAGTGAGTTTACTATCCCTCTAGGTCAGGGGTCCTCAAACTTTTCAAACAGCGGGCCAGTTCACTGTCCCTCAGACACTGTTGGTGGCCGGGCTATAGTTTGAAAAAAATATGAACAAATTCCTATGCACACTGCACATATTGTATTTGTGGTGCACAAAAAACAGGAAAAACAAAACAATATTTACAATATACTTTAAAGGCATTAAACATGGTGACATCATGGGCACTAACCAATTTGCTCTGTTCTGCCAGAAATGTAAGAATCTCCTTCTGCAGAACGTGAACCTTTTCAACAAGATATATTTGGATTAAATGCAGTGCAGTTGCTCTAAGGGTGAAGACACTGGAAGAGACAGCATAGGCAGAGCATAGCCATCACGACTAGTAGCTGTTGATAGTCCAATCCAGCAACTTCCACAGTTTAACTTGGTGCAGTGTGCATGTGGTTTCTGTGGGCTTAGAAGTATGTGACAATGGGGGGGGGGGCACTTGTGTTACACACAGGTCTTTGGAGAATAAATTCTGATTGCAAGAAATGGTCAAAGGAGGAAGAAAGAAGGGGAGGGCGGATGAGAGGTGTGTGTAAGGGGGCAGGAGAGGAATGACAGGGTCCACTTAAAGGGAGAGGCTCTTGGAGATTTCTGAAACCCCAACTGTTGGGAGGCAAGGGAAGTGACCGGGGAAGGGGACCTCCCTGCCACTTGGCCACAGGCGAAGGCGAAGTCTGAAAGCACTGCTGACCAGAAGGAGAAGCTACAATGGAAGTAGCAGCCCTCGCTGGGGTCCCACAGAGAATCCGTGGCATCGGCGTGAGCACTGGCTGTGCAGTCCAGCGTCTCCATTTATATATAGTTTGTATAGTACAGTAGCTGTAGTGAATAAAAGAATATATTCTTCAGCGCTGTCATCCGAGTGATTTATGCTCTGCTGTACTCTGCTGTGAACGACTGTCTTCTGGAAGTGAGTTTGGTGCTCACAGCTCTGAGTTGTGAGTCCACAGCACTTAGACCTGTTCCTGCAGAAGAAGGTCTCTGGAAGTGCTACCCCAGCTCGCCTGGCCCAGTCGGGGCTGAAGTGGTTGAGCCCAGTCGGTGGCACTGGCTCAAAGGCGAAGCTGACACTCCAGGTAATCTTAACTCTCTTAAGGCAGGCTGTAAATGCACAGGAAAGCGTGACGGCATAATGACTCCCCTTCTCTCCCGTTCCCTGCAATTTGACGTGGAACGGGAGAATGAAAAGCAAAATGTGGCGCTCAAAACAAATGACTGTCGAGGGAGGGAATAGTTGAGTAAGTAATTGCCTTTGCGCAAGAAAGACGAAGGAAAGGAAACCGGGGAAAGAAAAGGAAGCGAGAGGAGCGGCTTTTCGGTTGAAACTGCCAGGAAGCAAAGTGGGGAGGGCGGGAAGTGCCAAGCGAACCAGGGAAAAGAGGCCGCTTAGTAAGGCAGTGGGAAGAAAGGAGCATGGAATGAGAGAAAACCTCAGGGTTCAGTCCACAACAGCCTCTCAGCTCCTGGGGCTCCTCTGTACCTTGTCAAGCTAAAGCAGCCTCTCTCCCGACCGATGAGGCCTCGCCTTCCCCAGCCCTCTGGACCCGCGTGTTCCCTGGCACCGCCCACCATGTTCCTGTACCGCTAAAGTTTTGGGCCAAGACCTATTAGACAGTGGCGGGTTCTGCAATTGCTGGGCGGGCAGGATACAGGACCCTGGCAGGCTGGATGTGGCCCGCAAACCATAATTTGAGGATCCCTGCTCTAGGTAATTGGTTCGGTTGTCATACTGGTTTTTCCACTGTCAAACTGCTCTTCTTAAGATGCTTCCCCTAATGTTCAAGCAGTTTCTATTCTCTGGCCCAGAGGTTAGGTCTTGGGTGTTTGTCCCAAATATCTAGCATTCTGAGTCAGATCTGTCTTATTTAATATAAGACAGGGTTACTCACTTTGTAAGCCCAGAACAAGAGGCTATTTCTCCATTTTTCTGCCTTTGCTGAACATCTGCATGCACTTTGCATGCACATACAGTCCACAAGGAATTGTAGGACCTCAGGCTGAAACAGGTTCTCCACACCTACACAAAAGCTTCAAATTGTGGTTATCTCTCTCCCTCTCCCCCCCCCCCTTTGATTGCCACATTTAATGTCCTTATGAAATAAGGCAAGTTTACTACCATTATATAAGCAGGCTAGCTTTGATGAAGGCATGAATTATTTAGAAAGCCAAAAGATACTTACCCAGTAGTATATGGTATGTTTATCCCCCCTAGATTAATGCTTTCGCATCCAACAATGAACAGTGTTGAAAAGCAGAGCAAAGACACACCACTGCAGATCATTGCCAGCTTTGCAGACTCTCTTGCACTGAGCTTGAGTTTTTTTATAATGTAGCCCCCTAAGACAATACCAACACCAGCACTTGGAACAATGATCACACCTGATTAAAAGGAAAGAAAAGGGTAAAATTAAAACACTTTCTATGTTACAAAGAATGAAAGAATAAAAGGGGGCGGGAAGAGAAAAACCTTCCCTACCAGTGTGGCTGTGAAATTTCTACACTTTTTTTATGATAAAACATTAAATATCCCATCCTTAAATTCAAGCAGAACTCTAAGGATGTCATGCAAAGACAAAACAGTATGACCCCATTGCCTAAGGCTGGTTCTCACACAAGCAGATGAGGCGATAATTGGGCAATTTCATGATTGCCCTGCACACATTGAATCTGCTTAAGATCGGCCTCAGAGGTCCTGTCTGTGGACTCACCATCCAGATCCATCAAAGTGGTCAGAACTAGAGACAGGTCATTTTGGTGGTGGCCCCCATATTTGTGGAATGCCCTCCCTAAAAAGGCACACACACACACATATCGTACTGGATTTTATGCAGACCTTTCAAGCAGTTTTTAATGAAAATGTGTGCTGCTGTGCATGGTCTTAACCACTACTGCTTTAATGTATTCAGATTGATTTTATTAGTGCTTGAAGTATAGGATAAATTCTATAGTGATTTTTATTAGCATATGAAGCATATAATAAATTCTATTGTTGTATTTTGTGTACCAGAAGGGGGGGGGCAATATACAAATTCTGAAGTAATAGTCTTCCATACAAAATTAAAAATCAGTGCATATGAAAAACACACACCTAGATATGAAGGAGAAGGAATCTAACTAGCCTAAGCCTTCTCTGTGACATGCTACTTTTCTGGCAGGGTTTTTCTTCTTCATGGAGGAGCATTTAATCATATGTTCATCACCTTAAGTGAAAAGTAGTGCAGCCCAAAACGCAACTTAACCGTCACAGCAATTCTTCATGAGAACTTCACCACAGCAAAAAAGTGTCAGAATTTTCACTGCCCTTCAGTTATGTCAAAGGATTAATAAAAGCTTCCTTATGATTTTTCCAGAAGCAGCAGAAACAGAATAAATAGAGCTATTGTTAAATACAAGCAGAAATATTGCTTTGTTTTCATGCTAGGCTGGGAAGGGAACCAGCTCCAAGTGTTGTTGGAAAATACATGAAATTCAAGAGAATTAAATTAAGTTTCTAATTGGGTGATAATTCTTTATTTAGATACAAACGTGGTATAGATTGTAATTCATTTCCTTTTAGATGGGATTTCATGACTAAGGATTATTTTATGGAACTGTCTTCCTGATGCTAGATCTAGTTTTTGAAAAGTCTCAACAGAGAGAGAGAGAAAAAAAATAGGAAAAAAAATGCATCACGGCCTAAAATATTTATATCTATCTATTTATTGCAAGTGGCAAAGCAAAGTCAAAGTAAACACATGGAAGGATGGTAAATTAACTGGATCTGCAAATCAATTACTTCACAGTAAGAAATTCTGTACTAGCAAGGTGTGGACTATATGGGAAACAAGTAAGAGCCTGAGAAACCAAAGGGCCTACTTTTGGCCTGTTGTTGCATCTCTACAAAATCTCCTCAGAATTTGGGAGCTCCTTTCCCTTTGATCTCTTCCCTTCTACCAACTGCTTCCTTGACATTTGAACTCACAGTTATCCCTGCACATGGAGTTCCTTCTAGTTTAAACAAATATTTCATTATTTCTCATGGCAATCAAGAATAAGAAACACTGTAGTTATTATGCAAAACTATAAACCAAATGTGCTAAACTCATTTGCTTTGTTTTCCTTTTGAGAATCTAGGTGATATTTGTTTATGCTCCCTATATAGGCCCTTCTATTAATGAGCAACTGAACCACTAGAAATAAGTGGTAAACAATTTATAGACTCCAAGAAGCAGATTAAAATCAAACTGACAAAACGGACTTTGTAAAGGCCACACGGGAAACAACACATATTCTTTTTGACTATGTACTGTATATGAAATGCAAAGCAATGCATTCTGAAAAGAGCACTCAGTTATGCCATGATTTGCTCAAAGGAGATTCCAAAGTTAAGCATGTGCTAAGCAAGAGTGTCACATGTCATTTTCAAATCTAGTATCTGATTGCTTGCTACTGTGTCACACATAAGTTACTTTCCAAAGACAGCTAAGAATGGATTCTGAATGTGTCAAAGATGCTACTGTATTAACTGCCCCAAACCAAGAATAGTTTTGAGTCAGCAATATCCAGTTTCTGTCCTTGAGTTGGCGTCAAAAGGTTGCAACAAAAAGTTTTCCAACACTGGAGAAAATAATAATATACAAATACCTATTGTATGGTTTTCACAAGTGGTACTAGGCAATCTTAAACAAGGAAATAGACCCCACTGAGTAGAGTGAGGCTTAAATGTGAAGAAAAAATGGACAGAATTGGGCTGTGAGAAAGACCGTTTTCAAAAATCTAAGTTGATCCAAAAGTATGCATCAACTAACCAGTTTCTGTCTCTCTCATTCTTGGGTTGGACATTAGCAATTTCTCATATCAAGCTTAAGGCTTGGTTTACCCTGACTTTATGAGTACACATCTAATACTAGGCAATGATACAATTAAGGCCCTTGGGTATGCCATAAAACACAGAAGCAACATTCATTAAGAGCCTGAGTAGCTTCTGTACTAATCACATGGAATTACAAGACTGTCAATCAAAATAGCCTTTACTGTATTTTATGTTATAGAATGAACAACTTCCATACGCTGTGGAGGTGTCCATACAGGATTGTCTGCGCCAATTTTCTTTATTTCACCATTTGTACAAAACGTCTCTTGGCTACTCCCCTTATAAAAATTTATTAAAATATGGAACGTTTCAACTAAGTTTCTCCTGCCCCTATAGGAATTCCATGTCAAGGTGCTTCCATTACTTCTCTTCATCTCTTCTAACTACACAGTTTTAACTACCCTTCCTAGACCTCTTCTTTGGCAGTAAATAGAAAGTGTTTTCCCATTCAAGGACTCTAGAGCAGTGAAGTCTTGCCAAGATGCAATTTACATCAGGCTATTTTAGTTTAGCTAAATGGGTCCTTTCTAAGTACATTTATAAACCTTGATAATTATGTTAGCTGGCTTTTTAAAGGAGGCTAAACTATTTCATATAGGATGATCTTGGGAAAGGGTTTAGTGTTTGCAGGTTGATTTTATGGTGCCACCTTTTAAAAAATGAATTGTTTTAACTATGTTTTATGCTGTCTCAACAATAATGTTGGTTTTAATATTTAATGTATTTTGTAATCTGTTTTGAGTATGTGGCCAAAAGATGGGAGGGTATATAAGGCATATTATGATCGCCACCACTGGAACCCCCAAATTCAGAGCAACATCCATTTGATTCTCAGGTGCTGGAAGCAAACATTATGGAATAGCCTTGTTTCCAATTAACTCAGAGGCCTGCAAATAGTCACTGCTGGGAGAAAATAGATGGACCTTTGGGTTGATTCAGCTTGGTAATTGTGATGTTTTAATGCCTTTACATGGAAATTCATACAAGAGCTATATAGATTTAAATAACCAGAGTAATAGTTTCAGTTATTGCTGAGATGAAAAATGAGTAAAGATATGGACAGGCCATTTGACCAATGAATGACCTGCAAGCAAGAGAGTGAGACATGCTGAAAGAGCAGTAAAGTTCGCTCTTAAGCAATCAGTAGCAATCTAACAGGTCAGGACAACATTTCGATGGTGCTGGCATTGCCAGAGCAATTTTATTTCTGCATGAGAAAACATTATCACACTACAGGCATGGCAAATTGCTCATATATAAGCAATGGGTACCTATAAGGCCGAATAATTGCAAACTGTAAAACAAACAATTAAAAAGAGCATTGCTGAAACTTTTCTAATAGTTTTCTTTTGCCAGTCACAGAAGAATAATTCTTACAGGTTTCCTTACTGATGGCAATGCCTTACCAGTGTAGATGCTGGCATTAGAAGCTGGGATGCCAAACTGTGACTCGATGAACTTGGGGATGAAGGTAATAAAAGCAGTAACAATGGCACTCTCGGCTGTGTATGACAAACTCACAAAAAGGAATGTCATGTTGCTTAAGATCCTGACAGCTGCTCTTGGAAGTTCTACAAATGACACAAAAATAAAAATAGAAGTATGACACATGAACTTTATATATACATAATGAATGGAAAACAAAAAGAAAATCAGCCTGCTTTGAACTGGATTTGAAGGAATGGTTACCATCCAAGACCTCTTCCTGGGGGTTCCACAATGTGAATACAAAATAATATTAGCATTTGTTAGTGCCTTTCCAACATTCCCAAGTGTGTTTCCACAAGTAGAAGTCTTAGGAGTAAATAACTCAGTGACAGACGACCTGCCTTACATGTAAAAGACCCCAGGTCCAATCTTTGGCATCTCATCCTAAACAGATCAGGTAGATGGTGATGGGAAAAATCTCTGGCAAAAATCCTGGAGAGCCAGTGACAGTCAGAGTAGACAATACTGGACTAGACTGTCTCAGCATAAGCTAGGATCAGATGTCCAAGTCCCAGGAACTGTAATTGTAGAACTAAATACACAATCCCGTTTGGCAGGCCTTGGTTATAATGAACAGCAGGGTACAGCCCAACATTATATGGATTTCAAAAGTTCCTTTTGATGTGACACTGGTTGTACAGAAGCTACTGCAGTATGGCTCCTTCATGTGCGGGTCAGGAAATGGTTATAAATGAGCCCATGCTGCAGCTCATTCCTATCTGGACACTACTCCTGGAAATGGGGACAAAGTTAGCCTACGGTAGAGGCAGGATGTGTGTTCATCATATTATCCAAGTGACATGGGAAGGGGTTCTGCTACTGTAGTTCCCATGCCACCATGAAAAAAGGAACTGAGTGTAGAGACAGGAAGAGCATAGTGAGGACTGCTCAGTGTGTCTTATCAGAAATTCTCTACTGCCTCCAGTCCTCAACCTCATAGGGACATTTTGCGGGGCTGATGTTTCAGCAACTGTCTTACATTTAAAAGTGCCAAGAAGAAAGAGACTGGCCAAGCAGACTATAAATGAGCAACACAGAACACAAGAGACGATAGGGGGAAACTACAACAGCAAACACTCTTCTCTGCAACCTCTACTACTTCTCTCTTCTCCACAAACACAATGATATCCCTAACTTTTCATATCACTGCAATGGACATAATTTTTGTAAGCATTTCAATTTGCCAGAGAGAACAATCCTCTTCCTGAACACTGTTCTACCAGCCCCCGACCCCTGAGCCGCTTGTGGGGACACAGAGGGAGGAGAGGGGAGATCATTCCACTTTGCAGCATAGCCTGACCATTTTCAGGTCAACTTGGCCAAACAGCCAATAAGGGTGATTTCTCCCCCAACGTTTGTAATGAATACTTTTAATGGGGGCCAAGGAGAAGCATTACGGCAAGCCCTGGGGAATTACAGTGGAGGTGGATGCAGCAATTTTTCATTTAAAATAATGAAGACATATAGCAGTCACTGCAAAAATTCAGCAGAATGCTACTCTGCAACTTTTCCTGACACACAGTCATTTAGAGGACAATGCTGAAAGTCTTATTTCCAGAAGACTTGCTCAGATTTGAACTACGCAAAAGAGAATGGTTGAGGAACTGCATCACAAAGTTTAGATGTGAAGAAAGCCAAAACTAAAAAATGGCATGAAGCACATTTTCTTATAGCCAATTAAATCTGCTGAATTGCTAACTGAGCAATTATGACACTGCAATGTCAAAGAAAAAGAAAAAGGTGACATTTTCAAAGGTGAATATGAAACTGTACCGATATGCCAAGAAATGATGGTGCAGTTTTATGACAATGCCACAACTAGGTCACCAAATGGTGCTAGAATTATATTACAGGCCACAAAAGGTTTGGGGGGGGGAGTCACTCAGTCACATTGGAAAGCAACTATAAAGCAAGCCCAGATTTTAAAACAACTTCAAACCAACCATGGTTGAAAATCCTGGTTTCTTTGGATTTCCCTGCTCAAAGACTAGTTATTTAATGACTTCCTGATTTAATTCTGACTCATACAAAAGGAAGGAGTGAAGAGGTTGTATGCACTGGCAAAAAGCTTATGCATACATTGTTGAGCCACTATTGGATGACCCTAAATCAGCCTCTATGTACCCCTTTGTGTCTTATTTTCTGCCCCATGTGCTTATGGGCTTTGAATGCCCAATAAGAGTAGTTTAAATAGGATATTATATATATTATTTCTGTTACTAGTACCACCAACTATAATATATTACTTTTGCAGTGTCTTAAAACAGAAATTGTTTCAATTACGTTAATGTATAGACAGAAATAAACTGGAGAAAAATGAAGGCAATTGTACATTTGCCCAATAACAGATAACATATAACTCCTTTGCTTTCCCAATTTGTATAACAATGACTAAATCTTTACATACAGGGCAAGCTGGTTCTGTTCTCTGCTCTGGATGTTATGATATTTCTACTGACAGCTATCTGAACACATTGAGTTGGATCCAGACTCACTAAAATCAATGGGACTTAAGTTGGTTTTGGCAAACAGTGGCTGACACAGCACAAGCCTAACATATCTACTCAGAAGTAAGCTCTACTGAATTCAAAGAGAGTTACCTACTCCCTAGGTAAACAGGATTAGGATTTCAGCCTTAGTCTGAATTCAACCCATTGTATCAATTGCTTGGTGAGATAGCAGTAATTTGCAGCCAAACCTATACATGCCCACTCAAAAGTAAGTAAAGGTAAAGGGACCCCTGACAATTAAGTCCAATCACAAACAACTCTGGGGTTGCGGTGTTCATCCCGCTTTAAAGGCCAAGGGAGCCGGCATTTGTCCGCTTCTGCAGTCAGTTTTTCCGGGTCATGTGGCCAGCATGACTAAGCCGCTTCTGGCGAAACCAGAGCAGCACACGGAAACACCGTTTACCTTCCCGCCCGAGCAGTACCTATTTATCTACTTGCACTGCGTGCTTTCGAACTGCTAGGTTGGTAGGAGCTGGGACCGAACAACGGGAGCTCACCCTGTTGCGGGAATTCGAACCGCCGACCTTCCAATCGGCAAGCCCAAGCAGCACAGTGGTTTAACCCACAGCGCCACCCGCATCCCGAAAAGTAAGTACAGTGGTACCTCTGGTTACGTACTTAATTCGTTCCGGAGGTCCCTTCTTAACCTGAAACTGTTCTTAACCTGAAGCAACACTTTAGCTAATGGGGCCTCCCGCTGCTGCCGCGCGATTTCTGTTCTCATCCTGAAGCAAAGTTCTTAATCCGAGGTACTATTTCTTAGTTAGCGGAGTCTGTAACCTGAAGTGTATGTAACCTGAAGCGCATGTAACCCGAGGTACCACTGTACCAATGCGTTAAAAGGGACTTAACCCCTGGTAACTACACATATAATTGTAACTTCTGGCTACTAAACTTTATACTTTTTTCATCACAAGTTATTAGAATAACCAGCATTGCTCTGCAATTCCAGTTGGAAGGCACTTTCAGTTTCAGAATTTCCAGTGTCCAGACAATAGTTGTGAATGTAACTAACCCACACCTCATTTGAATATCTGCTTCCTATATTTACCTAAGCACCCGCCAGTTCTCATTTTTAGACAGATGCCGGCATGGAGACCATCTACATGATGAGGAACTAGGAAATCGTGACTGGTGCTATTCCTTGTGGTGATGACAAAAGCTACCATGCAGAGGCTGTTTCCAGCTTATCTAAGGCAGTAACAAAAACTGTTGATCATATTCTTACATTCTTCCACAGCTACATAATCCATATGAGGCCACAGGATTGCGGGACAGGGGAGAGAATGTGGCCACATTATGATTTATGAAGCTGTGGAGGAACATGACAAATGTCTTGAAAGATCCTGACATGCTTAGCACGGACTGCATGTACCAGGATGTTGTGATTTACCCAACACCAACTGTGGATTGGCCAGAGATTACAGTTGGTCCTGAGATAGAATACCATATGCTACAAAACACTGGTTACTCTCCCATTTCCCAAGTGCACTATTATTGCCTATTGGCTTTCATTATCAATTTTCAGCAGAAACTAACAGTAATGGTATGATTTTAAACCTCACCCCAATCTGATATTTTAAAAACATATATTACCTCTAACATTCTTTCCAAATCCCATTGAAGCAGGGACTTCATGGTCTACCTGACTTTTGCTGTTTGCTTTTTCTTTTACAATATCATCATCACTTGAAACATCATCAGCATGCATCTTCTTTTTCTTCTTTTTCTTGTGTCGAGGTGGAAGCTTTTTGGGGAAAGTAAACATTGGAAGTATGACAAAAAGCATCGCAGTGGCACAAAGGAGGAACCCACTCCACCTGAAGTTGAGAGATAAAAAAGAACAATTGCAGCTGAGCTATATGTGTACTGCAACCAGAAACAAAAACTAGTGACTGAGACTGTACAAAGATTCTCTGCATCTTGTAAAACAGAAAACATCCAATGTACTTCTAATTATTTCATAAAATATTTCTTTACATGGCGACTAAAATTAAAAAATTGACATACAAGAGTCACAACTAGAATCACAAAGACTCAAACAGCCTGGTCTGCACATAACATTAAAGTGCAGTTTATTAATTAACTATGGTTGATTAACTATGGTTGATTAAGCTATGTGTGAACCCAACCAAGCAGCTTAACTAGGATTTTTTTACTGCCAAATCATGAACTGGCTTCTAAGAGACTGACAAAGCTTGGTTTGCTTTAACTATAATTTGGCATTAAGTGTGAATCCAGCACTCTTTTTTAACCACAGCTCGTTTGGCCATCCCATCACAGATGCTCACCAAAGTGTAAAGCCATGAGGCAAGAGCAGCTAGAAAGCAAACCAAATAAGCCATGGTTTATTTGATTGTCTATGGGAGAACTTGTGGTTTGTTTGTTTGTTTGTTTGTTTGTTTGTTTAAAAAACCATAGCTTAAAGTTTAATCCATAAACAAACCAAGGCTTCATATAATGTGCGAATCAAGCCAATATATGATACAAAATGAATTTCTATTAAATCAACAAAAACTAGGTGACAGAATATCAATCAAGTAGGCAAATAGCACTTGCAGTACAAACCAAAATAAGTTTGAAATGAATGTTAAGGCAGACAGCAGGTGTCTATTTCAGCAGCGAATTAAGCATGTCCTCCTCAGCATTTAGTAGGAAACTAAAGTTATGTGGCCACTGGTGCTACTTTTTCCCTCATCTCTTTTGTCTCTAGTTACTAAGCTAAATTTGGCTCTCAAACTTCAGTTGCATTCCAGTTCAGTCAGAGTTTTCTTTTTACCTGTACGGTTGATGTGTAGCAACCAAACAGCCAATCTGAAAGAAAATATTTTCTGGAGGAAAAACATTGCAGAACTGGATGCTGACATGGACTCGGTATTATTCCGTCCTAATATTCTATTCTGTGTGTGGTTCACATGGGTTACCTTACTCTACCTGTGTTAGATTTTCCAGAATGAATATATACCGGTAGAGAGAGATGGAGACCTCCCACATTCCGAGGTCACCAGCTGCTGGCCATTAAGTAGCTGAGTGTACCATCTGCAGAACACCAATTAAGGAGCATCTGGTAGAAATAAGAAGCCATAGGCTTTATGGCTACTCAGTGCCTTGTAAATGTGCCTAATTATAGCACAGCACCCAGTTATTTCTGGCAGATGTTTGGCACTGAATGTCTGGAAAATCTAAGGCCATATTTCTTCAAATTAAGATCACCACTATTATTGTCATGGTTAGATTGTTCATGGTTAGATTGTTAACTCCCTTCACTGCGACTCTTATATAATTATTGCTGCTCCTTTAATGTCGTCGCAGCTGTTTCTAACCCACTTGCTGCTAAAACTAAACAGTGCTTTGTCAACTTGGCTATCTCAGCGAACAGCAAGAAGAAATTAGGGTGCTAAAGTTGTTAACACTAATCAGATATCATCATGGTCAGTACCTGGATGGAAGGATGTTTGATACATCTATAGGAAGCTACTCTGTGCTCCCAACAGAAGGGGAATGTGATTAATTGAGATTAATTAATCTGAAAATGCACTTATGCAGCATGGGCTGCTTGGCAAGCAAAACACAACAAGTAAGAATTGTCCTGTTGGTTCTAACCAAAAGGTCTATCTACTCCAGCATCTCTGGGAAACTCACAAGCAGGGCATAAAGGTGATGCCCATCTCTGTTGTTGGTGCCTGGCAACTTATGTTTAAAGTCCATTCAGCTATCTTGCCCACAAATCTGCATAAATCTTTTATTGTGACAACCCCTCTGTTGCTCAAGTAGACATGTTAGAGCATCATAATTTGTGCCAGTACAATGTCTCACAACAGTAAGCTATAAAATGAGAATGCATGACTAATTATGCAAATTGAATTATTCTCACATATTAACTCCTATATAGTTGGAAGTGCAGAAGTGTAGCTGGATATTGGCATAGAAACACACACACATACTCCAGGAAGGGAATCTAAAGGCTTTGCTGCAAATGCTAAAGTACTTGGTTTTTAAAAACCTTTTTAACTTTGAATATTTATTCATAGTTCTACATGTACAACTAGCAAACAACAGAAAAAAATAAGTGACAAAACAGCAATCAATCTGGTTAAACAATCCACAGATGCATCACGCACTGCAGTTACTCTAAACTCAGAACTGCCAAGGACACGGTCAAATGTTAAGCTGCTTTAACCACCTTCAAAAAGATGTTATTAGCTGGATCATGAATCCAATGTCAATGGTCATTCTCATGCATGACAGACATACGGCTGCAACTTACCAGTTACCGATGAAACGAGGGTCACTCTGGTCAATATAAACAGTACTTCTAGGATCCACATAAAACCCAATAAGAACTCCGCCTAATAAATATCCTGCTGCTGGACCAAGTGCTCCCATTACATACATGATGGCTGAAAAAAGAAAAGCAAAAGCCAACCCAGGACATGTCAAAATATACCATATTACAGACATTACAATATTAAAGCAGAATGCTAAAGTAATAAAAGTTTTCACAGATAGAAAAGGAAGATGAGTGCTTTCCTATGATTTTGCACATTCTAAGAGTAGCCACTCCTGCCTTTTTCTACAGTTCCTATTGTTTCTCCACCCCCTTGCAACCACACACAGGATTGCCTTCTAAAAAGCAAGTTCCATTCCTGCTGCATGCTAATGAATGGTAACATCATACCTTTTTGACACTTCTAAATTTAAGGGGCTACATATTTCAGGGTATTTTTTCATTCCTTATTTTCAGAGTAAGGAAAAACTATTTGCAGTGTCTGATTATTGACATATAAGCAAGTGGAGTAGGTAGACAACAGGGGAGGGGACAGACTGTGCTGGGGGGGAGTGTCCTTTTACATGAGGCTTGGGCTTTTTTCTGGCAAGGGTCCTTGGGAAGGCGAAAGATAGAGCCAGAATTCCAGGCAGGGGCCACATGGGACAGAACCACCTTGGCAGACTGGGGTAGAGGCATGGGGATGGCATGCAGAATGCACTGTACTGTGTGGAACAAGCCCCTCTTGAACTCTTTCCAGAGTAGACCCAGGTATAAATATGCATATATTTTGGGGAATACATGATTTGCACCCAAATCATCTGCATTTACCAATGGAATGTGCAGCAGCTATTTAGTCTAAACAGACATTACAGGGCATTTATTTAGTAATGCTGAAGACAAGTTTCACAGTTAGCAGAAATACTGTACTGTATTACAAAGATAAAAATAACAAACGCAGGCTATATTCCATTAGAGATAGGAATGCTGCCTAAAACTTTAAAATTATTATGAAGATACTGTATGCGGTCCTCCGTTTCTGTAAATATATCTTACTGGCAATATAAATATTAAACACCCTGACCCTTAAAATAATGTACTTAACTCTTCAGTGCATAAATGGAAATTAGGAAGTGGTCCCCTCCATTAACAAGTTACCAATCCCCACTGCGGTGAAATGTGATCCTGAATAGTCAGGCAATTGTGGTAAGATATGGAAAGTGAAACTAAAACTAGGACTGAAGCACAAGTAAGGTGGGCTGTTCTAGTCACTTTTAGACAATAAAAATGCCTGCCATTCATTAAGTACCCACTATGAAATTTTAAGTAGCTAATGAAGAATTCCTAGCCTAAAACTTATTTACAATTCTATATAGGAATATATATTTGCCTATTAATATAGAACTAGTGTGGAATGTCAGGAGCTACCCATGATTTTTTAGAAAGCAACAAAAAATGGTTTCTCCCCCCTTAATTAATAGTGTAATTTGTGAGTTTGGACCTATCACACCAAAAAATGACTGAAGTCATGCGCCAAAGTCATATTTCAGTCCATGATTTCATCCTTACAATTTATGAGGCTGGAAGATAGAGACTGGTCCAAGTTCAGCCAATGAGGATCATAGCCTAGTATGCAGTTGAACCCCAATCTCCTTGATCCTAGTCTGACACTTTAACCACTGCACCATACTGGTCTGTGGGATTGTAAAGAATCTCAAATGCCGTACCATAATTAGTTTGAATTAATGAGGAAGGAAGTTGGGCAGAGCAGTCCAAAACCATGATTTCTAGGGGGTTTGGTTGAAGTGGGGGTGTCCACTGGCCCACTGATTAGGAGCACTTGAATGTCCCTGCCTAAATAGCAAGTGGACAGACACTACCATTGGTAGGCATGCCACTGGTGGTAGTTTCAGTGCACCAGCCTGGTCCTGGGAGCTAGTGCAAAAAGAGACATTCTGTCCCCCCCCCCCCCCCGCCTCACCTTCTGCCCTACTGGGTTCAAGTGGTGGTGCTCTGACCATGTCACTCTATCAAGTCCTATGGGAACAATGACCATTGGGTAAGTTTTAGCGTCCTACCTAACTCAACTTTTATTTTTTTTTACAATTAATATAGCGGATATTGTCTTTAAAACTTCTTAAGTGAAGCACCATTCCTATGTTATAAATTAATCATAGTTCCTGTCTTGTGGTAACAGTGCTATTTTTGAAGCTTCAGACTTACATTAGTATAACTGAAGAGTGCTTCCAAAGGAGGTGGCTGCTTTTAAAAGCAACAACTAGGGAAACAAACTTGGATTCACTTTCTGTTGTCTTGCCAAACTTAATTCACCCAGACCTTATGGAGTCTGCATAGATCTCACTCAAAATCACAATTAAAGCTCTCCAAAGATTAGCAATGTCTAGGAAGCAGTCGGATTATTCCCCCAATGCAGAATAAATTATATATTGTACTGTGTATCATTTATAACAACTGAAGTATCTCCTACAATACAAAAAAGGATGCTACTTTTTCCAATACTAAGAAAATAAGCACAAATTATCATCAATAGAGGTGTCTGGCAGAAGGTTAAGGACACACAAGAAAAAAATACCTGTGAAATTCACTGTCACATACAGGGTTGATCAG
This sequence comes from Podarcis tiliguerta, assembly GCF_965153285.1. Lineage (NCBI taxonomy): Eukaryota > Metazoa > Chordata > Lepidosauria > Squamata > Lacertidae > Podarcis > Podarcis tiliguerta. The sequence goes on along the minus strand of NC_139540.1, from coordinate 33,026,113 downwards.
CAGCTTAAACAAGCTTTAGAAAAGGATCAGACTCAAGTCTTCTTCAGCCATTCTTAATTTGTATCCATGGAGGAGGTTGGGACAACATGCACTGACCCAGCACTCCTGACTTTTCCCCATTAAGTGGTAATGTCTGAAACGGGGTTGTTAGTGCATTTGACCAAATGTACTTAAACAGTTTTCCCCAGTCAAAAACCCTGAAGAATCAGAATTCCCAACACACTGAGGGTTTACAGTTTAGCTGAACAAACCAGCTTTAGGTCAGCAACCTGCCCTTAAGAGAAAGTTGGACAGCGCAGGAGCAGTGCATGTGATCCCTCCACAACCCCCATGGAAAACAATTAAGAGTGTCTGATGGTTACAAGTACAGTAATGGAGAACAGGTCTACCAGAAGCTATTATGTGTGATAACCTAGTGGAATTTCTAGGTTCAAAAACAACACATCTCTGCATTCCAGATGCTTGGGACAAACAACAGAGAAGGCCATCATGCTTGTGAGTTTGCAGGGGGATATGGCTGGTTGCTATTAGAAAGAAAGAATGGGTTTTCACATGTACCTTACTTATTTTCATATGGCAAGATTCATATCAACCACATTATGGAAAACACTGACTTCTGAACATTTTCCAGCACATTAATCTTACCACATGGAATGGATAAAGACCTTTTAAACAGCAGCGCAAAGCAGACCTTTTCCACGCCAAAATACCTAGAATAATAATCATCAGTATTTAGACTCACTTTTTTTTTCTTGCTGTGTTCCTTACAACAATCCTGTAAGATAAGTCCCTACCGATTGGGGAGTGGAAGGAGGGAGACAGAGAGGCATGCCATGGCATCTGGTGAGTTTATGATAGCGGTGGTATTGGAACCATTGTTCTTGTTTTTATTATGCATTTTGCTATTGTATATTGTGATTAAAGTAATAATAATAAAAGACAGCAAAAAATATTCCTTGCACAGATGCCACATGAAATAGTTCAACACTCTAGATTTAAGATACAGTTTTAAAAACTAATTAAATAAAAAGGTATTTACATGGCCCTGGAAAAGATAATAAAGATGCCACCAGGAGCCTCTTCAGGAAGGCTTTTCCTTAGTTGAGGTGCCACTACCAAGATTTTGGTAAGCCATTGACTGATCAGGCCAAAGGCAGAAATAGCAGAGTTCATATTCTTGTGCTCGCCTATTGTTGCTCCCCACAAACTTCTCAAGATGTCCACTAATGGATATTCAATCTAAAATCCATGTCAGAACTATAATCGGCAAACAAAAATGTTACAAGATAATTTTGGTTGGACTAATAAAGATATAACCCTAACACGGATTTTGTATTTTTCTTATGAGCCCAACACTGCTACTTTTCCTTTTTTGTGAGATACTCACTGTTTTCTTTCCTTCACTTTCATATTGTAGGCGTGTGGACAAAGTCTGTTTTTAGTTTTTGCATAGCACCTTATGGTTTTAGGTGTGGAATAACAATAGTCTATAGATAAAATGTTATAGAATTTTTGTAAGTAATTCAAATGCACACTCACGTAAAAGGATTCTTGATGTAGAGGAGGGGTGCATGGACTGTGTTCACAGTCCTTATTCTCACTTTCTACACATACTGTATTCTGCATAACTTCTGCCTGTGTATGTGCAAACAGGAATTCTGCCTCTTCTTGAGTTCCAAATGTGCCAACAATGTCTATGTACAAAACACCTTGTACACATGTAGTTATTTCAAAAGTGTTGTTAAAAGCCAATTATTTTTTAAGCCAACTAGAAAATAGGGTTTTCTTAAAGTTTTCTCTGCAACCAAATATACGCATGTCTATTATGAAAAAAAATTTGATATTTATAAATTAAATATAATTATCCCCTAATAACAATGTCACATTCCAGATAACAATGTACAGCTAATTTAAAAGGCATCTTTGTAACTGTCCTTAAAGAAGCAAAAAACCCCAAGAGTACTAAGCAATACTATAGAAAATATTTGCTAATACTCAGCTCACAGTAATTTGATAAGACAACCATGTTGGTTCCTTTTTTAGGGATATGATCAAAATCTCCTTAAGCTACATGATGAGTTGCTTACAACTTAGTACATGGAGCTGTGCTCAAGATGTTGCATTTAGAAGCAGCTACCACCACACAAGTAGTCAAACGTATGAATCAGACCTAAGATCTAATATCATAAGACAGTATGAAACTTAGGCCAGATCTCCATCTCTAGCATGTTGGAAGGGACTATTGGGACTATTCTAAATATTAATTAAGAACAGCATATAGAATCTTTGCTCCTAAAAGACTTCAATAATATGTCGTGGTGTTTCCTCTCAACCAAAATTAATCTCATTCAGAATAATGAAGGAAAATAAATGTTACAACAGCAATTAAAACCTAAAAACCCTCTAGCATTGCTGGTTTCCCAACACATTTTCTATAAACATTCCCAAAATGTCAATATAAATGTAAAAAATATGCACATGTACATAATTTAAAGTCACCAAGTAAGCTCCAGGGAGCTTTCAACAAAGCAATAATGATTTTATTTTTCAGCTGAATACTGTGAATCCATCTAACAGCCCTAATGTCCTATTTCTCTTATTAATTATAATTATACATTTTTAACAAAATGTTTTTGCCTCTAGAAATAGATCAGATTTTGTCACATGCTTTTTTAAATCTTCAGTTCGCATGAATTAAGTGCAGTAAATTAAATTATCCTGGGTCACAGAAGTATAGCCAGTTGAAAAGTGCATTTGGAATGTGTGTTTCCTGACATAAAGCCATAATGTGGGACTAATTAGAAAATAAACTGAAGATCTGTTATCAGATAAATCACCACTGCATTTCGCATCACGTTTAGTTTGGTTCTAAGAACTGGTTCACAGGATCCATTCTTGCCTATTTGATTCCTTCTCCCCTTTGTCTTCTCTCTGGCTGTCAGCTCTAGTAAGAACGTAAGATGAACTTGCTTGATCAACTCAATGACCCATCTAGTCCAGCAGACTGTTCTCATAGCGGCCAAAAGCAGGACCCCACTAGCAGTTGATATATACTAAAAATGGTATGAATCTTCACTTGCCTAATACAGTGGTGTGGGATGTAGCACAGGATTCATGGAAGATATGTGAATCGTAATTTTAATGGTATGAAGGCAAAAACACCCAAAAAAATTCTAGCTGCAAGTTCTCCATATATACCTCTAATCATGTTCACCGTAAAATTCGATTTGCTGCAAGAACAGTTTGCCAAAGTATGAAGAAAGTAACCTCCATTCCCAAATTTTTTATCGCTGTTTGCCAAGTGAAATTTACTTGGAATTTCTAAGGAGTGGACAGAGGTATTTTGAGAACTGCAGTTCCGTGTACTGAATTACACTGATAGGAAGGTGAACATATTTTAAAAATAGATTCATGCTTTGAACATCCTGGTTTCAGTAATTTCAGGAAATGTTTCTATTGGTGTTTCCTGTAGGGGGCGACACTGGTTGGGGTTGTTAGAGGCCAATGAAAATCTGTTTGAAATTGTTTTAACAATTGATGATTTTAACAATGACTGACAGCACTATCTCCATCCATGCTATGATCCTTAACTAAATCTTCATATCGGAGTTGATAAACTGACCACAAAACAAATGCCATCAAGTCATTTTTAAGAAAAAGGCAATGACAGGCGCTGGGAGGGAAAGTGAAGTAATTTCTTGGGCCCAAGGCAAAATCTAAAGAGAAACAACAAAAAGCCCTGTGGGACCTTACTTAACAAGGAACAGTATTTTTCATTGCATAAGCATTTGCGGGCAACAGACCCCTTTATCAAATGAATGAAGCATTTAAGAAGGTATATTATATATATGTACAGCCAAGGAAGGCTAGTTGTAAGCACTTAAGGCTAAAGACCAGAGAAAATTAAATAGAAGACTATGATAGGTACTGGAGATAGGTCGTGGGAGTGTCCCAGTACTGCTGTCCGTGTAGCTACAAAGCAAAGACTGCACCTACTCACACCAACTAGTGTTCAGCTTCCATAGTTAGAAACAGCAACAACACAATTGTTTTCTCTCATGTAAAAAACATTAATCAGTATCTCTATTAGTCCACGGAAAGCATAATCAAACAACATCAACATCACATATTAAGAACAGCTTATCCCAGAACATCTTGACACATTTTACCCAGCTTTTAGATGTAAACATCAACCTCTTTACATAGAACTAGTTGGTATATTGCTTTCATACAATAAGAAAATAATTTCAATAATATTTAGTAATATAACAAAAAAAATACCATGCAATATCAGATATACTTAAAGTAATGAATCAGGTTTCAGCATTATCTTGCTGAGCAACAAAATATAGTATTGGATACAGACAAAGGTAGTTGCACTTAGCTGCCATTAAAATTTGACATTTTGGAGCAAGGTGTCATCAGTACTCTGGCAGCATAAAGCTTTATTTCTCTATAACATATGAATCAGGAGAGGCTGTGAAAGATCTGGATCAGTGTCTGAATGCAGTGCTGAACTGAATTAGGAACAATACACTGTGCTTTAATCCTGGGAAGATCAGCAAGTTACCTGTTCCTGATGGGGTCACACTCCATCTGAAGGACCAGGTGAGTAGCTTGGGGCACATTTGGATATATATTTGACACTAAATGCCCAAGTGTCCTCTGTGGCTGGGAGTGCCTCTGACCAGTTCTGCCTGGTTCACCAGCTATGGGTGTCCCTTGACAGGAAGAGCCTGACCAGTGTAATCTATCCTTGAGGCTAGATTACTGCAATGCACTCTATGTGGAGCTGCCTTCTGGCCCAGTTGTATCCCAGCTCAATAACTGAGATTATCTGCAGGAGTGCAGCTGGTTTTGCTTTTTATGGTTTTACACTCGTTGTATTGCTATTGTTTCTAATGGAGGTTTGATCTTATTTTGCATTTTATCAATTCATACTTTTTGTAAACTGCCCAGAGGAGTTTGCTGATGAGCAGTATCAAATTCTAATAAATAAATATTGTACAGTGGTACCTCAGGTTACATACGCTTCAGGTTACATACGCTTCAGGTTACAGACTCTGCTAACCCAGAAATAGTGCTTCAGGTAAAGAACTTTGCTTCAGGATAGGAACAGAAATCGGGCTCCGGTGGCACGGCAGCAGCAAGAGGCCCCATTAGCTAAAGTTATGTTTCAGGTTAAGAACAGTTTCAGGTTAAGAACGGACCTCCGGAACGAATGAAGTACTTAACCCGAGGTACCACTGTATACATTTGGCAGCCAAAGTCCATTGTGATGGGAAGATTGACGCTAGCATGCTTGCCCTCCCAGGGATCCAAACCAACCATCCACTGCACCAGGTATCAGTAACTGCTACCAAAAACAGACAAATCGAAGTTAGTAACATCCTCAACCACTTAAATCATACTTTGGCAGCAATCCTAAAATGACTTACTAGGGAGCAAGCATCACTGAACATAGTGGGATTTATCAGTATGCACAGCTCTAAGAAACATTTTTCCAGCAGGTCTAGGCTGAACAGCTCATGGACATCTGGAAATGGTATTGCTGTTGTTGTTATTTAATACTTCAAAGATACTATCAAGTTGTGCTTGCCTGAAGTAAAAGAGAAACCATGCAATTCAAAGAGATTAGATGGAAAAGAAAACTACAGGATATGCCAATTGGGGCCACATACAGGGGTCACATACATGAAGAACATAATCCATTTAGAACACTTTTGAACACCTAGGTATCGCTTTTATATGTCAAGGACCAGGTTTCTACGAATTGTTTCCATCTGACTGTATTCTCAGACCCATTAACTTGTCTCACACTGAGGCAAACCTGGAGAGCCACTGCCAGTAAGTAGATAGTACTTAGCTGGATTGACCAATGGTCTGACTTGGTGTAAGGCAGCTTCCTATGGCCCTATTAAAAATCAAACTCCTACTTCCAGCTACCATTGAAGGTGGAAGCTGAGCCTAAGTCTATGGCTTATTTATTGTTCATCTCCACTTCACCAATCACTTACACTCTTAGCATGATCAGCTTATGCATGGTACGCTAGACTGGCATACGCTTTTACAAAATCAGATTCAAATACGCAAGTCTGTGTAAAATGCTGCTGAACTAATTATGTCTGCTACATTTGCAAACTCTGCATTGCCAATATTTTGCTCATTACTTCTGCAAAATGCCTTTGAGATATTTTGAGCTGGAAAGATGCATAACGTGCTGCATTCTGTTTTTGGTGAATCGGGTTAATTAAAGTCACCATCTGCTGAACTGAAGAAATTGTTAAAGGCAAAATTCTATTTTAACTTTGATGTTCTCTTTTACATAAATGGATGACAGAGGAGATCAAAGTCCTGCTGCAGAATATTATTGTACATGCCTGATAGAAGAAACCAGATATTTCCCCTCTATATTCACACTTTAAAATTGCCTAATGTACATTTTTACATATCTTCAGCAACCGCTAAAGCAGTCTATTAATTAAAATGGCCTGCAAAGCTATTCCTATCACAGAATTATAGTCAGAAGGGGCCTCAAAGAACAGCTTCTTATATTCCTTCATTGTTCCTCGGATTACACTTCTAAGTCCACTGAAATTCCCAATGATTACACCACTACTTGTGTCAGGAATCTGGAAGCGACATTTCTAAATAGTGGGATGCTACAGACCTGCATAAGCAAATGTGAGCTTTATTATTTATTTACTTGCCTATTTTTATTTCAACAATTTGGATACCACTTAATTACAGCTGTTTGGGTACGTGTTGTACCAAACCTCAATTTGCATGTTATTCAGGCCACCTTATTAGGGCCAAAGGCAGACCCTTGTGGTTGCAGCCTAGAGATGGGGAACCTGTGGCCCTTCTGATGTTGTCAGACTCCGGCTTCCATCAAGCCCAGCCAGGAAGGCTAATGATCAGGGATGAAGGGAGTTGTAGTCCAACAACATCTGGAGGACCACAGGTCCCACATCCCTCGCGAATGAAGTCCTTCAAATAATCTACCCCAAATCATATAGGGCATAAAGAGTAGAACTAGCACTTTACACTGACCCCCCCCCCAACTGCTGCTGATGCAAAACTGGTATAATATGATTAAGCATCGTTCTTGAGGCTTCTTCTCTGCCTTTCCCTGAGGACATGAGTTAGCAGAAACTTATTTTTGTTGACACATAGGAAGTAGATCATGTTCAACGGCCAAAAAATTGTACTAGCATTAACATCAACCACAACAATTATTATTATTTTCTGGAAACATCCTTATTTAAATTATTTTTATCCCACATTTCAAAACAGCCTTCCAAATGTAAGTCTTTAAAGTGTAAAGTGCTACAAGACTCTGTGCTGGTTTTCTACAAGACCATTGGAACTGAAATTCTAAGGGTGCTTTGCAAAAGCTATTGCCTCCAGTTCACGAACATTATGAGCCATTAGGGATACAAAAAATGCAGTGATACTTGAAGAGCTCCAATTAAAGAGAGAAATAAGTTATTAAGTTTAAGAAGTGATAATCTGTGAGAGAAAATGCCACAGATGATGTATAAAATATGAAGTATTCCAATATGTATTTTTATTTGTGGTCTATATTAGTATGTTGCACTTCATATTTTATCTTTTGTTCTAATTTTTGCAACCTTGCAATCAATTTTGAAGCAAATTTTGAAGCAGCAGAAATACTTTAAAATAAATATGTAACATTTCCATTCTCTTTTAAAAAAAGAACTCTGAACTCTTAGCACTTATTTGTGCTCTGTTTCTGCTTGCCTCACAGAGAGGATTAGCTTGGCAGCATGCATAAGACAAATCAGTGCAAACCATGCAATAGATGACAGCTGACATAGAACACCAGACTGTGACACCATAGCCACCATCTGTTCCTTCAGTCACATTATGTATGCTGTGCTCACATTTTGTATTTTTATGTTGTGAACTGCCCTGTGATCTTTGGATGAAGGGCAATATACAAATTTAATAAATAATAATAATTTTCATATCAGTGATGCTAAAACATCAAATTGTACATTGTACTTGGAATTCTGTTCTACTATTTTTTACCATCACCACCATGATACATAACACATCCTAAAATTTATGGAACCTTCCAGTTCTGACTTGTTTTTAAAATTTCTGTATGCATCTCTCACTATACAAAATTACCTTAGTATTCCAGGATAAAAGTCAAAAAGAAGAACTCTTCTGTGAATCATTCACATTTACTTACGTAACATTGTAAAAAGTTATGATTCATTACAATTTAAAAATCATTTTTTTCTTTTCATAACAGTTAACTGACTTGTTTCTGTAAGTCACATATGAGAGCTGTTGATGATTAAGGTATATTTGTTCCAACAACAAAAATGTTGACAGGAAAATGTTACTTGAATAAAGCTGATGCTTTGAAAATATTTAACCAGTATTTGGCTGGCCAAAAAGAGATCGTCAAATGGCTAATCAACTGAACCATCCTGTATCAAACCAAGGAATATATAAATACTTTACTTGATTAGCAGGCAAATGAATATGCCGTTTCAGTTTTTAAAGGGTGGTAATATCCCATAGCTCAGTTACCAAGTATCAGTTTCTTAAAATAACCACCCTTCTTGCTAAGCCCGTTGGACAATCCATCTCAACCAGGCAGAAGCAATGCGTGGCACAGCCCTTCTCAATCTGTATCACTTCGGACTGCCAGTAGGGAACCACATGTCTGAGTACTTCCACCATTATAAAAACATACTAAGCTGTATTATACCAAGACAGACTATTTTGTCAACACAAACTGGCAATGGCTCTCCAGGGTTTCAGATAGGAGTCTCTCTAAACCCTACTTGGAAACACCAAGGATTTAACCTGTGGCCATTTGCTCGCAAAGTCTGTGCTCTGCCAGTGAGTTCCAGCCCTTCCCCAAGCTAGCATATTTTATTTGCAGGCAAAAATACAACATGAAAAATGTAAATTTTCCATTTTTTGAATAAGATTCATCATCTTATTCTATGCATTCCCACCTTGCTGTTTATTCCAGTCAGGCTGGAAATGGAGGCCAAAAGCTCCTAATATATACTCATTTCCTCACAGATGTCCTGCTTGCCTTTTCATCACTGTCAAACCCTAAAATTACTGTTTTCATAAGGGAGCCAACAGGGCCAGATGACATTGCTGATGGCCTTGAACTGCTATGTACTGGGCATACATCCATTAAATGCTAGCCAGTCCTTGGCTGTACTACTGCCAACATTTTAAAGCTTCCTCAGGTCCCTCAGCGCAGTATTATTCAAATACCTCCCAAAATGGGCTACACAAAAGCAGTGTGTGTGCATGTGCAATTGCCCCACTGCACAGCCCAGAGTGGCTCTCCAGTTACACAATGCAGGAAGCCACCAGGTCCTCCACACCCATTTAAAAGTTCTGGCCTACATCTATCTTCACTCAGAAGCACACACAAAACCCATAGGCGTCATTCATGGAATACTGGAGCACTTGGGTCTCCTTAACCTGAGAAACCTGAATTCAGTGCCACCTTCAGCAATTAATGGCTTGAGTAAGTTCCTAACTCCTCCTCAGTCCCATCAAAAAAATGGGAGTAATTTTATTTATGTGTTTATATACCTTTATCCACATTTCTACTTAATGGGCCTAAAAAGCAACTCAAAAGAATAAAAGTGAGCTAGTTAGTTTCCAACGTTCTGCCACACCTTTGCATAATCAAAAAACAGAACCAAACAAGAGGCTGGGTAGAGAGAGGTTGGCTTGATTATCCATGCCTGTGGTCATTGGAGAGAGGATGTAAATTTAATTCCAGCCCAAATAATAGTCCAAGTGGATCATTTACTTTCTCTTATGTAAGTCAACAGCATCAATTCCTACTGGGGAAAATAAAATTCTGCAGGGGGTGGGGGTGTAAAAGAGGAGCCAGAAGAATAGTGGAGAGGGGAAAGGAAAAGAGTTGTGGGCTATTTCTGCAGCTTAATTGTGGCCTTGCAGATCCAACTACCTAATGCTCATCACATTTATGATAGGATTTGGTATCTCCTTCTAAACTGCAGAACAGACACACTGCACCAAGGGCACATTTGACACTACAAGGCTTACAATCAGAATGAGATATATTGGTACATCTTTCTTATTTATTACATGTATACTCTGTTATTGTGGCTCATATATGGTCCTCAGGCAGCTTCTCATCCAGGCAATTTAACAGGACTAGACTTGCTTATCATCACCAGCACAACTGTACCATGTGATTTTAAACAATTCTCTGAATCTCCACTAATGGAACAATATCCATATCGAAGATACAGATCTTATCTCTGTGATCAGAGTTCACTGAAGTAGTCAGAACTGTGAACAAGTTCCATGCATCAGACATTACATTATTTATCAGGGATTGAAGTTCTCTGAGATTTTAAATTGTGCCATTCTTTTCTGTAAATAAAGTCCAAAGCATTCCTTCTCTCACTAATGCTACTTATATCGGGGCATTTTTAAAATTGCTACTGTGTCAAGCAATAAGGGGATTGACTCATTCACGGTCTTTACAATCCACAAGGAAGCCCACTGCAAAAACCGCAGGACTTTGCAGGCTTATCTTGCTAAACGTATAATTGCTTGGCACCTTACCCTGACTAAAAAAGACACTTTACCTTGTAAATTGGCACAGTGCCATCCTGACAGATGGACTGGGATGCAGACAGCCAAGAGATTATGTATAAGCATCAAATGCACTTTCTAAGAGCAAGACACCCAGTCAGGAATGTCAAAACAGCTGTCCCGCCTGAGCTTGCATGCCTGCACTTAAGAGGATATGACGTTGCCACTCAACCCACTGAGCTGGATTAACATGGAAAATAAATAAAATAGCTCCCACATCTATATAAGGTGAGTTTTGTAAAATCAGGATTACTACTGTGTAGTAACAGGCAGCTCTTAAAGCATTCTGGGGGACTACAGTGATGCAAAACTTTCAAGTGACTACTGTATGTATCAAAGCATGTTTTTTCAAAGAAAAGGAGTTGGGAAGTTCAGGGGAAATGGTCTAGAGAAATAAGTTTATATTCTGCGATTTAAGTACAAAATGCAAAAGTCTTCACTAGAAATACATTGCAAAAACTCTGTGCTAACCCATTAAAAAACTGAGTTATATTTTTATTTTTGAATCAGCCAGGAAGTCTATTCCTTTCTGCCTACAGGTACAGGACCACAAAGTCAGACACATAATCCATGTAACTTTTGAGGGCATTTCTGACTTGCATCTTCAATTTTGGTCATGCGAGTCCTACAGCCTTGCCCTCACACATGTATGTTAGAGGATGGGACCCGTACCGATACCACCAACCTCTTAGCAATTTGAAAAATAAGGCAGCATGGCATATAAGATAAGGGAACATCTATGTGACTGAACAGCACAGCCACGTGATGAATGCCATTTATCATGTGCCCTTGGCTGCCTCACCTGCCCTCTGCTCATTTGACTAATCCATTTAGAGCAGAGATTATTCTCACGTTCCAACTGCCTGAGCAGCTTTCAACTTTGAGGCCTGTTGAAATCAATCTGCCAGATAGAGGTGTTTTTCAAGTATGAGGAAGGTTGAAGGGAAGAGAAGGGATAACAAATCCTAGTCCTTAATTATGAAATTTCAAGGCCCTAAAGATTAATCATATACATATTCCAAGCACTGAATTTTACAGGATTTCAGACCTTACACTCTCCAAATAGTGAAGTTTCTAGATCTTACACTGCCACAAAGAGGTGGAATTCCTTTTCTCTGGAGAGTTACCAAACTCAATACCTCTGAGAAATACGGAAATACTTTTTTCTTTTTTTATTAAGCTGGATTTCAGTGCCTGAGAAGTAGCAGTGATTCATAAGTTGTTGTGCATTATTTTATTTTAATCTGATCTTTACTGGATACTAGGGAAATGCCCATGAGGCTGACTGGATGATCACATTTCCTTGCATGCTTCTCCAGAGGAGGAAAAAGGGCTGGGCTTGGTTCCCTAGGTGTAGCATCTCTTGTGAACAGTTTTACACTATGCTTTCTCAACTTGGTGAACTCAAGCCGATTCAATTTCAAAAATACATTTCTGCTTGATTGATAGCTATAGGAAGGTGCTAATCTGCTTCTCAAATGAATTTTTCAGATCACATGATGAAATACCAGCCCCAGATCCTCTGGCTCCAAAAAGCACTGCAATCACATGCAGCCTCAATCACATATAATGATTCTGTGTGATTCTGTGTGGCCACCAAACCGCTGGAACAGAAGTTGGTTTAGGCTGCAATCATAACTGCACTTATTTGGAAATAAGACCCACTGAATTCAAAATGACTTCCTTTTGAGTAGATATGGCAGAGCTGTATCTAGGAGGGATCTGCCAAGGTTTCTGCCGTGGGTGAAGCCTCCAGAGGGGCACCATTAGGCTCCCAGCCTCCCTGGGCTTCAGCCTATTTTTTGTCCTTTACGAATAAATGTGTTGAGGGTGTTTTTGTGTGTGTATGCAAACACAAATCTGAGGGGGGGGGCTGCCAAACTGGGTCTTTGACCCAGGTGACAGAGAGCCTAGTTTCAGCCCTGGATATGGTTAGGGTTGCACTGATGGCCTCAGTGGGTTTCCTTTCAAGTCTATCTATATTTCTAGCAGCCAAGTGACCTTCCCTCTTCTTTGCACATTTTCTACGGCTGCTCTGCTCCCTTCTACTTAATGTCAGTAAACCCCCCTGCTCCCCCCCCCAACTTCTTACATTGCCACACAAAATCTCATTTAACAAGTAATTTCAAACAAACCATGAGTGGCCAGCCAAGATCAAACCTAGGTTATAGGTCATTGTTTGGAGCAAGACAAACCACAAACCTGGATTAGTATGTAACGCTAAGCCAAACTATGGCCTAGTTCTCAGTAGAACAGCAGCAGCAAGACCATGAGAGCAAAGCAGTCATGATTTTCCAGATGGGCTTCCTTGTTCACGCTAAGCCAAATGTTGACTTAATATGTGAACCAGAGGATGCGTTTCAATCTGGTTTTAGGCTCAGTTTCTGCACAGAAACTGCATTGATCATCCAGGTGGGTGGTTTGGAGTTTTTTGTGTGTGTGTTTTGCCAGGCTCTCTGGACTTGGAGCTAGAAGCATGGCGATCCCACTCATATCCAAAAAGCCAATTCCAGAAGGTGGTACTGAGAGACTCCAATAGGATTCCATCTTGTCTCTTAGGATATTTAATAGCTACATGAAACCACTGAATGAGAATACCCACTGTTTTCCAGTTTTGTATCATCAATACACATATTAAATTCAGTTCTACCATTCCTTTCTACCATTCTGTTACATCTGATTCAGGTGAGGCAATTAAAGTGCTGAATCAATGCTTGGAATCAGTAATGGACTGGATATAGGCCAAGCGAATAAAGATCAGTACTGACAAAATGGAGGTACTTTATAATAGGCGATTTCTCTGTCCAGGGAAGTGATATTCGACCTGTTCTGAAGGGCACTGCATTTCTGCTGAAGAATGAGGCTCACAGTCTGGGGATTCTCATTGATCCAGCCTGGTTGTTGGAAGCCCACATAGTTTCAGTGGCACACCCTTTCACTAGCTGAGGCAGATACATCAGCTGCAAGCCCTCTTAGAGGTAATTTGATCATGGCTGTCCATGCTCTGGTAAATTTTGGCCTAGGCTACTTCAATGCGGGCTGTCTTTAAAAACTGGTCACAAATTTCAGGTAGCTCAAAATGCAGCCACAAACCAAGACTGGTCATTAGAAATACATCTCACGAGTGCTTACCAAATCAATTTCTAAGCATAATTCAGACTGCTGGTACATAAAGTCCTACCCAGCTTAGGACGTGAATGGTTATCTTCTCCCACACCAACCTGCCCATGCACAGAGATCTTTCAAAGCCCTCTTTGAGGTAATGAGGCAGGAGATAACTAGAGAAGGGCTTCTCTGTTGTGGTACTGTATTCTGCTTAGGAAATTCTCTCTCTCTCTCTCTCTCACACACACACACACACACACACACACAGGCTTGCCTGGCATTCACACTAATGTAAATTATTTTTTATTTCCCCAAGCTGTTCAAATTGGATGGATTTCTAAACTTGATGGAAACGTTTTAATGCTGCTTTTTGATCTGTTATTGTCTTGATTATTTCTATTAAATGTTTATAACGTTTTTATATTGCTATTCTAAAATGCTTTTACTGATGAGCAGCATTGCAATTCCTAAAAGGAAACAAATAAGCTTAAAACCTCTAAGAAACTGGATGCAATAAACAAACCACCTCTTTGTTTTGAAAATCCATTGGGAAAGTGTACTTAGGACACACACTTTGGCACGGGCCACATTCTACCATGCTGAATCAACTGCCTAGTGGTGAAAAAACCCACAGAACTTTGAGCAATGCTTCTTCCAAACGAGCAAGGAAGTAGATTCATTGGGGTGGGGGGAGAGAACTTGCTGATACAGTTGCAGTTCTCAAGTCTGTGGAAGGTTAGGACCGGTTTATTTATTTTTCTACCCTTCCTTTCCATAAAAATAATCAATTACAAACAATATATTTGATCTGGGCTTGAACATTAGTGCTATTGCTGCAGTACTGGTTTCATGTGCTATTAGTGCCATCTGGAAGAAGACAGGTTGCAGCAACCTGCACCAGCTGCATCTTCAAATGGCTGTCCCTGGTAGAGCACTCAATTCTGAGTGTTTTATGAGCACAGGTCACAGTAGGGTGTCCTGATGCAAAAGAGAACAGGGCTTCTGCATCTTTGCTATGCAGCAGAGGGGATTTCAGTAGGTGCAGCTTGCATGTCCAGCTACACCTGCTGAATTTTTCTCTTCTGTGAATTTACTGAAAGTGCAGACCCCTTTCTTCTGTTGCATCTGGACACCCTGGATTACAGTGACAAAATTCTTGTTTTCAAGGAAACCATATGGTGCTTTGGACAGAGCTGACAAAATAAATTCTTCCCACGACAACTGAGTTTCTTTAGTAGTAATCTGGGTCTAGAACCAACCTAAGACAACAAGGCTTCACCAATACAGCAAATAAGAACCCATCTAGAATAGCAAAACTGGAAATGCCTGTATTTCCTATCAAAATCACTTGTATCTTATCAGGATTTTGCTTCAGGCTACTGATTCTCTTTCAGTTAACATTCTTAAAGAAGAACAAGTATAATCAACAAATCTGTGACACTTCCCTTTATAGATAAGTAGTTTCATTGCCTAAGGCTGCAATCCTAGCCTCACTTACCAGCTAATAAGTCACATTACTTCCAAGTAGATATGTCACGGACTGCACTATTAAATGCTCAATAATAACATCTCCCAAAACAGTAAACACTCTTAAAATCAATTATTATTTTATTCTCCTGTGGAACAACTGCTGGAAAGCAAAAATGACTAAACAATGGTTGGGAGGCAATAATATTTATACAGTGGTACCTTGGGTTAAGTACTTAATTTGTTCTGGAGGTCCATTCTTAACCTGAAACTGTTCTTAACCTGAAGCACCACTTTGGCTAATGGGGCCTCCTGCTGCTGCCGTGCTGCCGGAGCACGATTTCTGTTCTCACCCTGAAGCAAAGTTCTTAACCCGAGGTACTATTTCTGGTTTAGCGGAGTCTGTAACCTGAAGCGTATGTAACCTGAAGCATATGTAACCCGAGGTACCACTGTATAATTATTATTTTCACATTAAAACACTGATTTTGCATTGTAATTTAGTACCAGTAATTTTCTCTGTGGCTGCAATCTTGTGCACCCCATGCACATCTAGTAAGAATCAATGGGAGTTACATACTGCAGGACAGTATTGAGTTTGTGTAATTTTCTCTGAAAATAGTGAAGTGATGTTAACCATAAGCTTTTCATATTTCAAAATTCAATTTCTTTCTCATGGGAAGCATATCTGTGAAGCTCGCAAGAGTACAATGTCATAATATTTAACCAATACATTCTAGGAAAAAGGCTACTAGTTCTACTAGACCAGGAATGGTGTGCCGGTGGCACTTCAAATGTTGTTGGATTCCAGCACATCAGCCCCAGCCAGGACGACCAATTGACAAGGATGGTGGGAGTGTAGTCCAACAAAAATGTTGGAACCAACAATGAGGAACTAGGGAAGGGCTATCTAGAAAAAGGAGGAGAAAACACAGTCCACCTTCTATTCACTGCCACTTGACTGTAACAAAATATGAGGAACTTACAGATAATGAATGTTCCTTTGCCAGCAAAAGGACAATATTAAGATATTTAAAAAGACCCATAGGGGTACGGCATTTTTTCATTTATATGGTGCAAACAATTTTTTTAGAAATTGTAATATGCATGCATTGCCAATCTCTTCAAGAATTTCTGCTCTCTTTAAAATTACATAAAACGATTTGCTTTCTTACGCTTTTTAAAAAATATGAAGACATACCACCTTCACCAATGATATTTTTTGAAAATAGGCAAAAGAATCAGGGAACCTAGCTGTAACATGGAAAAGACTGAACTGCTGCCAGTATTTTTGAACTGACTTTATAACTTACAGAAAAGTGAACTCTAATCAGACTAAGCAGAAGAACCTGGAAGCATCAACTTGTACTAAAATCAGTTAATTGTAGTAGAGTGAGCTATTACAAGCACAGTAGAGTCTGTAGGACCCAGTATGACAAAGAGTAAGAAAATTTAGTGGTTTAGCGTGCAAATATATTGCCCATGCATACATTAGTACCATAGTGGTACTGTTAAAAACGGACAACTAAATTGTAGTTTCAGGTAATTATAAATGATTTCACCGATATAATCCACCATGCATACTTAAATGAATTCAAAGTACATCAAGTTACAAGGAGAAATAATCAACTCCCTAATTTTAAGAAGAAAAATACTGCATTAAGATATCAAAAAACCCAAGTCATAAAATCTAAATTTCAACACTTGATCTCTGATTTAGTTTTCAGTTTGGAGAATGAATTTCAGCCTTGTGTCAGCCTTCAAATGTTGCTGATACAATCTGATTTTCAGTCAAAAAAGTATTTTGAAATTTAAGTATCTTATTAACTTTCCCTAGGAAGTACATTTGTATCATTACAGATCATTACACAGCCAAAGGTCTATTTTTGGTGAAATGCTGGCTGAGGTAAGTAAGCATAATGTCATGTATGCACAGAATAACTAGTTTCTGTAACCTCCAGCCATTTTCAGCTCTCTGAGCTGATGGCACTGAGGCACCCTTGTTTCTGCTGGAAATTGGTATATACTGTATAATGGGACTTCATCATCATTGCTTTCAATAATCTTTAGTATCCTGGGCCCCAACATCATTCCTGTGGATGTTGGGTCCCTAGATATTGTTGGACTACAACTCCCATCATCCCTCACCATCCGCTAAGATGGCTGAAAATGATGTGTGTATTTAGGTTGAAAAACACCAACCTAAGTGGACTGAACTATTTATCAGGCATTATAAAAAGCAACTCAAGACACCGTAACACCTGGTCACTGAGGGAAGAATTCAAGGTTACTCTCTTCTAGTCGATCCATCAGCGCAAACATTTCTGCTTGGCAGATGAAACAATTCCCCCTATCTTCCCTTGCGTGCTGTTCTGGGGGGCTCTACTGACCTTCCAGAATGGCTTTGGGGGAGGCAGAAAGGGAAAGCCCTGGTGTGCTAACGGGAGCCTTACACTGGCTTCCACTAGTGTGCTATGTTTGTTGAATCTGGACCTATATTTTTAAAAATCACATGTAAAGAAGAAACATTGGTACATCTGCATCAGCACAACCGGACACCTTCATCTGCCCCAGGTGCAACCAAGCATGTTCTCATGTATTGGTCTCTACAGTCACAGCAGGCGCTTTAACTCGCCAATGGTTCGGTTTCACCCACAAAGGCACACTCTTCCATTGTCTTCCGAGACAGACAAGTGCTAGCCAATCAATCCACTGAAACTGAAGCATGTTCACATACCTCAGATTTCAACTGAAAAATCAAGTACCTAATTAAATCTCCCCCAATCACTACTTGAAAAGATACTTCATTGTGGATGAAAATACAAACCATGAGCCAATGAAGCAAAGTTCTCAGAAGAGCTGGTAACAGCTGCCAAAGTCTGAGTTCTTATGAAACATTAAATGCAACATTTACACTACATAAATGCTAGTAAATTTAAATGCAGAGCCAATACCACTGCTGACTATCTTCTGGGGCTTTTTTTTTTAATGTGGGAGGTAATCCCCTTCAACGCACATCTGTTTTTACACACAGCCATCTTACCTAGGTAGAGTGATGAGTTTTCTTTCTTGACATTGTCATCCAAGTAGGTTGGTCCCAAGGTGTAGATGGGTGTGGAGCCCATGCCAATGAGAATTTGGGCACAAATAAATAAAGCTACATAGAGTGAGTGGTCCTTTCCACCTGAATCCCTGAAACACTCTGGCGACTCCGCATGGTCTTTGGAGTTATTGCCAGTCATGCACAAGCCGTCATTAGAGACAGAAGAGTTCAATTCCTGGATCTGATATGGTGGAGAGATGAAATGAGGTAAAGAAAACATGGCAGCCCCAAGTGCAATAAATAATCCACCGACAGCAAGCCACAGAGGCCTTCGTCCTCGTCCCCCAAAGTAACTGATGAAAACCACTACCACCAGGCTGCCAATATCAAAACAGCTGACCAGCAGCCCAGACTCAGAACTTTTCAGACTGTACCTCCTTTCAATGGTGGTGATAACACTGCTCAGATAGCCAGAGACCATAAGGGACTGGATGAAAGTCAGGAAGCACATGCACACCAAAAAGAACCTAGAATCTATCAATACTACGTTGAGAAATTTTCTACCTGGGATTGCCAGCAGCGTAGAAGCTGGTGAAACCCCTTTACTAATGCTGGCAGAGTTATTGCAGCCTGTTCTTTCAGCAAAACTCCCAATTCTTGAAAAACTGGAAGCTGTAAAAGAGAACATAGTCCTGGAAGAAGCAGTAGCAGCAGCAGCAACATTGCTGCGATGTGCTAATGTGTCAGGGTCAAGGCCACATCTCTGATCAGAACCCCCCTGGAAGCTCTGTAAGTTCCTTTTGGCTGTAATGAGAGCACTTTGTGAGGTGTTAATCGGTGGAACAGATCCATTCAGAACCGGCAAGCTCTTGGACCTGAAGCTCTCATCCGGCTTTTCGGGCTGCTGTCCCCCAAGAGAATTTGGGCGCTGGTGATTCTGCTGCTTTGTTATCCCTGACAAAAGCATGCTGATCACAAGCCCAGTTTGGACTGAGAGTTACCACTTTCCAATCAGATGCATAATCTCGTTGAAAATCAATGCTGTCTTTTCATCCCATGAGCACACAAGCATGCACTGTGGCTTTCAACATCAGCCACAGCCACTCTGGAATAAGGGAGTCTACAATCCAACACTGTCAAATCAGTGCATCAGAGCACGTGCCCAGCAGATTCTTTTGTGGCTCCATCCTTCTTAGTACTGCTTAAGGACCTGTTCCCCCCTGCCAGCAGCTGAGCTATAAACGGATCGGACTGGGCCTCTCCCCTTCTGCAAGCACATTCCCACGTGGATTAATTGGACACGTTTAGCAGTGAAGAAGTGCCAGAGCTCTTAGAGAAGCCTAGCAGCTCTGGGAAAGAGTCCTTGAATGCCTGCATCATCGGCCACCAGGATATGGATTTGAAGGATGTCCTCTCTCTGTCTCCAGTTTAAAGACTCCTGGTGGTAAATCTGCCAATCTGTAAGGCAGAGAGAGAGAGAGAGAGAGAGAGAGAGAGATCAAGTAAAGAAGGTCAGTATGCTGCTTTTGTCCTGCTTCACCCAGCAGTAGTTCCCAGCTGCTGCTCCCTGGGGCTAGAAAAGGACACAGCAATCTCTATTATCAGGCACTCTCCCCTGAACAATAAAAGCAGGATGGCTGGAATCTTCTTACCCTCCACTACAATCAAAAGCAGTAACAGCCTATTGATATGACATTCATTTTAATAAATGAGAAGTAGTTACAGCATCAACGCAACAAAAAATTATCCCTCAAAAATATATGAAGGCAAAATCAGGTTCATTTCAGCAATTTCTTTCCCCACCTCACCAGCCTACCCTTTGTAAAAAGAGATATTTATAAAAGAATCACATGCATAACACATAAGTGTCCTTATGCAGACACTATAGCCCCTTTTATTAACTCCGATGCAATAGCAAATGTCAACATACTAACTCCTTTATTTTCATGGCTAAAAATAAATATACTGGAATAAATATTCAATTACAAATAGCAAGGCATCAGAGACTGTCTGCACCTCATCCATTTTGCTTCCTTGGGCTCCTGATAACAAGGACTGGAGTTTCACAGGAGGCTCTCCGAAAGACAAGGAAAATAATAGGCACAGGAAATAAAGAAAATCTCAATACATATCTGACAGACATGTGCCATCCCAAAATCAACATACAAGACAAGCATTATTTGTATGTCACTGGTACACAGTAACGGCAAGCAAGTGCAATTTCATGCACATATCTTCATGATCAAAACACCCTCACACAGGGAGTCTTGGGGCACAGAATGATCTACACAGCCACATGCATCAGTGTATTTGGCCAGAAAAAAGTGCCCATCTGCATCTCCATCTGGAAGAGTAACATTTATAAAGCTCCGTGCTTGGCTTTGTGAGCGTTTGCCTGGGCTTTGTGCTAAAATATAAAGGCACCGCTACATACTGGGGGGGGGGGTCGAAATTAAAAGGCAGGGGAAGGCGCAGGGAATCCGTTTAACTAGACAGCTGCCGCTGCCATGCAGCAGCCTGCACAATAAGTTCCATGCACGCGGCATGCACACTGCCTTCCCAAAGAGCTAGAAACCAGTTCGCACATGCCAGCCTCTCTGTAACATATTTTAATCTCTGAAACTCCAGGACTTTCGGACCAATTCTAAACCCGCACCCTCGGAAGCAAGTCCCGCTGAGTTCATCGGCAGTTAAACGTGCATAGGACTGTCACCTTAGATGACTCCCTATTTCCACAAGTTCTCCCTACTACATCCCACACATTAATACCCCATCCCTGTGCACCTACTTCACAGATTTCCCCTACGGAAACAAAGCTGGTCACTTAGTGGTGGTGCCCAGGTGGAAGAGATGCCTCTGTGTCCGCCCCCAGCCTCTCCCACCCGCTTTTGTCTCCTTTCCAGCTGTGGGGGCTCGCTCCGTGCAGCGCCGAGTCCCAAAAGTTTAAGCCTCGAGGAAGCTTACAGGGAAGGCAGACCTGGAAGAAGTTAAAGGGAACCCGCAAAGGAACAGGGGAAGGGGGAGGAATCAAGCGGGGGGGGGGGAGGGAGAGAAGCGCGAAGGGATTATAATGCAAGGCATCCCTCCCCGCCATCCAAGAGCACCCTTCCGAGATGAAGAAACAGCCTATTACTCACACAGCTCGCTGGCTCGTATCCGTGGGAAGCCGGGAGGGAAAGCGGTGGGGGGGAATGGAAAGGCGAGAGAGGCAGGAGGAAGGGCAGAAAGCCAGCCGCCCCAGCTCTAGCTTGGGTTGCTCCCGCCTGTAGGTAGCGACTCCCGAGTGTCTCCCCTTGAACTCCCTTCCTCACCCGGCCTGACACTCAATGCGGAGTTTCCCCCCCCCCCCGCGCCGTCTCTAGGAGCGAGGCCGCGTGGAGCGCGCAGGCGCACTCCGTCCCCTCCCCTCTCCTTTGTGAGGAGAAACGTCTCCCCGCGGCTGTGTCGATCCACCTGCTCCTGCCTTTCCAAGAGGGACGCAGATTGGCTTCCCCTGGAGTCAAGAGAGGGAGCCGCGGGGCTGGCGAAGAACCGCCGCCGAGAGGAACTCCCGCCGGAAGGGGCAAAAGGAGAGAGAGTCCTCCCCATAGAAGATTCCATGGCGAGCATACACGATACACCAGCGTTCTCCTCCGAGCCGAAATCCCCTCGCCGCCCTTCGGTTGAAGTGGGCTTGTTCCAGTGATAATAAAATTAACAATCCATCCCAGAAATGCAGTCCTATATGCAAGCTAAGGGGGAAACCCGTCGAATGGAGCGGGAGTCCCTTCAAAGTAAACTCGCTAAGGGTAGAGCGGTTCTGTTTTACAGTTAGTAGGAGTAGCCGTAATAATAATTAATATGTTAAGTAGACAGCGAAATCAAATAATAATTAATATGTTAAGTAGACAGCACACCAGGATAAGGCCACAAAGATATTTTTAAAAAGCGTTTTAAAGGGTGTGGGAACAATGCACCAACAGCAGATTTCCCTTAAAAGCACCAGGAGAATGAAAAAAAAAAGTCTTCACTGACCCTTTACCTGCGAGGAACCAAAAAAGGTCCCGAGGGAACAGATTATGACACAACAAAAGAGCTAATTTGTTTAGCTATCTTAACTGACAAGATTACCTATCAGTGACAAGATTACCTATCAATATGAGTTATCTAAATGCTGAAAGCTCTCAAGCCATAACTTTCCTTTGAGCCATAGCATATTTTATTTATTACAATTAAAGCTTGCCTTTCATTCAGGGAGCACAAGGGGGCATACATGGGTTTCTCAGAGAGTTTCCCATCCTGGCATGGGAAAGATGCCGACTGTTGCTTCAGTAAAGTTGGTTTGTTGTGCACCTGCAGACCATTTCCACTCAAGGCTATAAATGCTAATCCAAATAGAATTGACTGTCACTTTAGCAGGGCCATTCCTACCATTTAGGCAAAGTGAGACCGCCACCTCAGGTACACTGTCTCACTGCCAGTGTTGGATTAAGATTCAACTGCCAAATCAGTCAGCTTCTTTCTATACAAGAAATGCATAAGGGAAATCAATCTTGTCTTTCGCATCAGACAACAAATTGTCTTGTGCCTGCCATGCAACATTAGTCATGCAATTTCAGACTAAAATTGCCATCAAAAACCTGAACCATGTGCACACCTCTACACACATTTAGCCATAAATTGTATTTGTTTAGATTTTGACCCCATTCCACTCCAACAGCTTTCTAATTGCATATCATACCAAGAGTTGTGCTCACAACTTCTACAACATTTCAGAACATCCAGGTGGGCACTGCTATATGTATAATAAATGCAAAATAATACAAACTTAAATGAGACAGCAAACACTGAGGACAGTACATTCTATCATATATTAACAAAAGGCATATTACAATTTCTCTTTTTTATATTTACCTAGGAAAAAAATAATTATAAATTTAAAAAATAAATAAACTTTTGTGAGTTCTTTGATGTACTCTGTATACCAGAGGGCCAAGTTATTACTCACATGTGTCCTGTGTGGCAACTCATATCAGTAGCACTGCCTCCTGCTGTTCTGAGGATCTTACTGTCCCCATATATTGTGGCTCTTGTTCCTCCCTCTGGGAGAAGTAGAGCAGGTGACAGCGTTTTCAGTAACCAACCACAATCATGCAATGTTAACTCTAGCCTTCATGTGTTACTTCAGTTCCCTAAATTGGTCAAATCAACACATATGCACACATCCCCATTTGGCTTGCCAGTGATAACCATTGGATCTCCATTTCAATTATGTATTCTGGCTTTTTAAAAACATGTTGATGTGTGGAATTTACACTAGTCTGGCAATATAGATGGGGGTATGGGGTATGGTTTCAGTTTATTTCGTATGGTGTCTTCCTCTGGTCCACAACCTGGACAAATGCAAAGTCTGCCTGTCAATTAACTGCTGGCTTAATTTTTAATGCCACTTATGCCAGGCATTTAGTCAGTTCCAGGGCCTCACAAGTCCAAAATATAGGTTTTCTTAATCCCTTTATCACAGGAACAATTTCTGATTTTTTAATCCAATTTCAGTGCATGATTGCTTTGAATCTTCCACTGCACCTAAATATTGTTGCAACCCACTCCCAAGTGGTGCAAAATTCTGGGGCTTCTCGGCGTTTTGAGTAAGTTCCCGTTTTGTTTTGGGAATGAGGTCCAACAGAGGCTGTGGTGTCATTATGATAGATGGTATATTTAGATATATTTACAACCTAAGTCTACAATGGAGGAGTTCACAGCATTAACACCCCAAAAAGTCCCATTTGATTCAAACAGAAATCAAATGTAGCTCTCAAATGTTGCTCCAGCTTGCTGCTTTCTTTCTAGGTCACATCACTGCCCACTCTGCTCCCAACTCTGGCCTTTTTTGTTGAGGGAGGGGTCCCCAACAATTTGCCATCTTGCACTGAGCCCCTCAATCCCCCGTCACCTCTTAAATTGAATGAGGGGGATGCAGATTTTATAGTCATATTTTCAGGGGTAGACCACATGACCCTTGGTCAATTCTGTTATTCTGTGGGGGGGTCATACTGATGTATATTTTGCTTTAGGAGGCTTAGTTTGATTAGAACTGAATATACACAAAATGCAAAATCTATTACTTTTGCTAAATGAGCCACCATACCCTAGGGTTGCCATACAACTGGAATTTGCCAGACATAGACAGGATTTGGCCATGTGTAACGACATCCAGGCGGAAATTGCTTAAATGTCTGGGGAAATCCTGATGTATGGCAACCCATGTCAGCAGTGTAGATTTTGGCAACAACTTTCACTTTTTGAAATATGGCAACCATAGCTGCTAGAGGGCCGTGACAATTTGTGTCCCAGACTTTTTAGACTACCCATGTAGTATCTCAAACCAAAGAGGCGCATTGGTTGCTATAAGTGAAATATATTGGCATTTTTCTCAGCTCTCCATCCTATTACTTGGCTATTTCCTGCAATTGGAAGACTTGATTAGATTTTAACACTTGATGGATCCTGGGATTAGAGGGGTCATCCCTCTCCCAACCTCATAACAATATTCTTCTGATAATCACTTCGGGTTCTTCTCTGACTTTTGAAGGCTCTCTTTTGCATGGACTCTAAATACAGGTAGTGTGGGATAGGTATGATATCAGCCCAAAATCTAGCAAGGATTTTACTGGGTGCATGTCTATCTTGATTTATGCAACCCGTATTCTCTCTGTCAAAGATCTCAGAAAGCCAGCTGGGTTAGTAGCGATTTGTCTTACCCTTCCTCCTCTCTTTTTAAGCTCCATGCCCACTCTCTGAACCAGGAACTTCCCTCACAGGCTGAGTGGGTGAGGCCTGGACATTTTCTTTCTGAGATTTCAGAAGGAGTTTCTTGTGATTCTGGAGAGGGTGGCTCAGTTGAAGATTTCGGAGAGGAAAGAGACTAAGATAGGGTTGCCATATGTCTGGAATTTCCTGGACATATTTGGAGTACTGGATCCGAAAGCAGTGTCTGGGTGCAAAACTGGTTAAATGTCCAGGAAAACCTGGATGTATGGCATCAGATTTTGGCAGTGTTGATTTTGCCAATTTTCCTTTTTTAAAAAAATGCTCAATTTCTTTGTGATTTTGCAAAAACAAACAAACTGCCAAGTTCCCTTTTTTTTAAAAATGCTCAACTACTTTGGCCGCCCCCCTAAAAACAACTCAACAACTTTTCCGTCTGGAAAAGCAAACGTCACAGCACCACAACCAGTGAGTGAGACTGAGGCCTACACATGTATTCAAGCCTAGGACTGTGTAACAAAAGATAGGCCTGAAATCATTCACCTGTGGATAACTGATTTATTAGACTCCATTTTCCTCCATTTTTGTTTACTGATTTACAATAAAAGTTGTGTCTGAGTTGTTCCTTTTGCTCCTTCCCTTTTTCTCTCATTGTTAAATACATCTTAGCTCCTATTCCTTTATCCCCACTTGAAACATAAACCTGCTTGGCCTAGGGGCTCCACACGCTATTTTGAGGCCTTGCCAGTCTTCAATCCTTTTATAGTTTTGAACCCAGGTCCCTTAGTTTGACCACAACAAAAGATTGCCAGTGGTAAAAGAAATTTTGTACCTACCTGCTCAGGGCAGAACCTGTTGCGACCTTGATTCAGTCAATTCAGTAGCTGGTTAGAAGGGAGGCCTGTATAACCACAGTGCTCTCCAGTATTTCAGCCCATTTGAATGAATGCGTCTGAGCTGGTTGTTTTAAGATCAGCTGGAGATAGGACTGTTGTAATTACAGTTACTGCATCACAGAGCAGGGTGAAAGCAGGATCCAATCAGGAAACAAAGTTCCTCATTGCTTATGATGAAACATTGCAAGCCAATTATTTAGTTTCTTAGGCTGCAATCTTATGAACTCAGTAGACAAGCAGAAAGCTGCACTTTTAAATACTTCAGCACATTAAACCAGACTTTCCCAACCTGGTGCCCACCAGATGTTTTCCAGAACAACAATAATATTCACTGGGCTTTTGAGTCTTGCTTGATTGGTGCCACTTCAATTCTCTCATGTTGCTAGTCCAATACAATACATTCTTCCACTTGTAGTCACACTGGATCAGGGACAACATAAACAAATCCCATCTCTTTGTATTAAACTAATATCCCTGTGCTTCAAATAACCCAGTAAATATAAATAAATCAGACAGTAGTGGCATCAGAAAGAACTCAGCGGATCAGTTGTTTTCTTCTGAGTTGAAATTCTGCAGACACTCCACATTTCTATGTATATTCATAGGATTACAGTCAGACATCCCTCTCCCATCACTGGCTGTACCTATTGAGGTGCAAGGAATGTCTTGCTAAAATAGCATCCTGCATGAAGCAAGGGGGACCCAGAGGAACCCGGTGCAGAAGACAAAGGTGCTGCTTGTAATGATGGGGTGGTGGTTCTGCAAGGCTCTCTGATGGTACAGATATGGTTGGACACTGTGAAAACAGGATGATGGACTAGATGGGCCTTTCATCTGATCCAGCAAGGCTCATATTATTTTATGTACTGTTCTAGAGTTTTGTTACAAATGGGAAGAGGGGGCTTCTGATCAACTCCATCAGCTGGCTATAGAGTGGGGGTTGGGAGCCTCCATGTGTTGTTTCTATCGTCCCTGGCCATGAGTCATGGTGCCTGGGGCAGATGGAAGTTGAAGCCCAACAACACCTGGAGAGTTGTAGGTTCCCCATTGCTGGTGTAGAAAGAGGAAGAGTAATATGCTGTCACTACTTGCCCATCATTTGACCAACCGAGATAGATCTGAAAGAAAAGGGCAGTTTCTGCCCTTTGTGGATTTATCCCATAGATGGTTGGTGGAGTTGATTTCACAGCTGTTACTTCATCTGTTACTCTCACACATATTGTGGTCCACCACTGAAAAGAACTGAGAACAACAGAACGTAGAAAGTATATGCGTATTTTTGATATTAAACAGTAAGCGTTTGACATATAGATCAAACACTTTATGCCTTTAGCTTCTGTTCAGCTAATGTTGACAATAGGTGACAATAATACGGGAACAGAGTAATATTTTCACCATTAACCATGGAAGTGGGCTGGAACACTGTTGTACCAAAACTCTAGAAAAAGCACAATATTACATTTAAAAATAACATCAACCCTGTCAAGCTTTTACAAATTTTCGGCATCCCACACAGTGGTTTATTCCGAATAGATCTAAGTCAACAGGACACTTTTGAATATTTTACCCCTAATTCACATTACAAATGCTAATGTTCTACTGTGCCAGCCTTAAATGTCAAGGCCATTCATGACTAAAAGTTTAGCTATTTTATGTAAAAGAGTTCCTGCTGTTTCCATGGTTTCACCTGAAATGTACCCTGGGCTTTTGTTGTTGAAGATCCTTGAAACTCACTCCAACCAGAGAGAGAAAAAGCAGCTTTTAAATAGTCTGCTTGGCTTTGTCTCTAACAAATGGTTGTATAAAGTTCTGCATCATAAACACAAAAATAGCTCTTTGGATTATACCGCCCTTCTAAACCTATTCCTGGATGTATTGCATTTACTCTAAATTTTATCATGCAAAGATGTGATGTTCTTTCTCTAGAAATGTTACCTTTTTAAGAGTACTAAAGTGCATTTAAGATGGCATCCATTCCGACCCAAATGAGGAAGGAGCAAAAGAGCTATACCTTTCAGGAACTGATTTTAAAAGTATTAATTGGCATAATGATTTTATGAGCAAGAACTATAACTGTTCTTATAAGCCCACCACCTCCACCATCAATCTCAGCTTGGTGTGAGTTAGGGAAAATGTTTTATTCGTTTGGTTGTATCCAACTGTAGTTAGCGACTACAGCTGGCAGCTTTCAATGGCAAATGCCCAGATAATGCAGTAGCCAATATAGCTCCACAGTCTTGAGTACTAGGGTAAAGGTAAAGGGACCCCTGACCATTAGGTCCAGTCATGGCTGACTGGGGTTGCGGCGCTCATCTTGCTTTACTGGCCGAGGGAGCCGGCGTACAGCTTCCGGGTCATGTGGCCAGAGGACAGGGCTCCTGCACCTTTAACAGCTGTGTAAAAGAGGTAGTTTCAGCATCTACTTTCCCATCCCTCTTCTTCACAACTGTTAAAGATACAGGAACCCTGTCCACTTTTGCATCTGGCCACCACATAGCAGAAATGGGCAGGTTACAGGTTAATGTGGTGTACTTTGGGTTTTACTAGAACCCTGAAGATCTGCTAACCAGTGCTGAATGAAACCCTGTGGAGGCCCCTAGGCCAGGGGTCAGCAACCTTTTTCGGTCGTGGGCCGGTCCACCATCCCTCAGACCATGTGGTGGGCTGGACTATATTTTTTTTTTGGGGGGGGGGGAATGAACAAATTCCTATGCCCCACAAATATCCCAGAGATGCATTTTAAATAAAAGCACACATTCTACTCATGTAAAAATACGCTGATTCCCGGAGTGAGCTGGATTAAGAAGGCGATTGGGCCGGATCTGGCCCCCAGGCCTTAGGTTGCCTACCCCTGTGCTAGACAGTCAAAATATCGGGGACCCCCACTCTAGTGGGATAACATTGAACTAAGAAAACTTGACTGTAATTTTCTTTCAAGGTAAAATCAATATTATTTTGATCCATTGTCACGTGGCCCCTAAAAGGCATGGAGTCCATAGGCCGGTGTCTACTCAGCCTATTTAGTAATCTGGCACTGCCACTAACCAGGCACAGAGTAGTAGGGGGAGCAGCAACGTAATTTTAGGATTAAAGAACAGGATACTCATGCGCATACCAGGAATTTGTTTTCAGTCCTTGAAACGGGTTCACAGTTCTACCACACACATAAATCCACTTCTGTCAATCTGCCAGTGAAGATGCCAACACTAAGGACTATTACATGAGAACCCATGACTCTTTGTAATAAAGACAATATCACATCACACAAACAGAAACGCCCACAATCCTCCTTTAAGCAACACACTTCTTATTTACCTTTGTAGATTGTTTACATCTGATATCCTGTTAAGAGGGCTAGAATACATAGAACAAATGATTAGAGTCACCAGTTTTGACTGTGTCATTAGCAAGGATCCCTTCAGATTGCATTGATATGAGAGAACTAATTTGATTCTCTGATTTTTTATAACTCTGATCTGAGGCCTGACCTCAGTTATGCCACTCAGTTTTCATGGACCAGTGTACATGGAAAGGAGTGTGATGGATGAAGATTCCCATAAAATAAAGTCGGCTAGCAAAGAGATTAACCCATTTACAAATACACTTTGCTCAATGCTGAGTGTGCAGAATTTATTTTGTTTTATGAACATCAGCCTAAATACATATACACAAACTTCTGAAAACAAATCAAAGGGTAACATTCAAAAATAGGTCACCAAATTCCATTGTATTTTCATGGGAGGGCGGACACTGTTGCACTGATTTAATCAATATGATGCCATTTTTTAGTGCAGTTTCAACCCAGAAACAAACTTCAAAGGGTTTAGGCTTATATAATTTTCATTTTGAGAGAGGAAAATAAGAAATCCTAAACTTGCTAGTTTTTGTATGCTAAGGGGGCAAACTATTCTTAATGCTTTGCAGGCTCCCCACCCCCCACCCCCAACCCAAGCACTTCCTTTAAAATAAAATTCAAACCATCAGCTTTCCATCACTAAATATGCAGACTTTCACCCATTTAATTAACTCAGGGCTAAATCTAGATTGTTATATTGTTGGGTGGGGGAAAAAGAAACAATATAGTTTAATCCCATCAAGGACGTTTTCTGCATCTCCCTATAAGTCTTACACTGAAATATCAAGAGGCTTTTTATATAAAATGTTACATTTTCAGTCAATGCCTAGCGAGCCGCATGCCATCCAGTGACAATAACAAGATTTGTGAATAGTACTTGCTGCACACACTGCTTGTAGAACCCTTGTATTCATGAGATCTCTTTGTATCTTGTCATCTACCATGTGACATATGTGCTAACAGGCAGATGTAAGAGCCAGATGGAGTTTGAGCAAGCCAGTCAAACCTCAGGACTGAATCTCTCACACTCACTCACTCACTCTCGCTTCCCTTTCATTTCTGAAAAGAAGGAAGCCAAGGACAATGGAAAGAATGTTTCAGAGAGCATTCTGATTCCAAGCATAGAACAAATAATCTGCTGAAAGAAAACGAGCAATTATTTCTTATTTACTGCAGTTGCATTTATATTGTGCCCCTTCATTTAGGGTACATCATTTTAAAACAATTTAAAGCAATACAATAAGTTTAGAGTTCTTTTCTAGAAAGTGTCATAGCAAAAATAATCCCAGTGTAAAATGCCCCCAAGTAAACAAAAATATCTAACCTCCCATGTCAAGAAGATACTAAGAGCTACATCCAACATTATCTGCTAGAGCACATTTTCGCCTTCCCTCTGCTTACTGGCCAAGATTTCAGAATGATTCTGCACACTTCCTATAAAGTACACAGGTGCTGTGGCTTTTTCTGTTGGCACGTTCACTCAATGTTTATTGCAAAGATGCTCTGTTTGACTCCTCTTTTGCTGCACGTGATCTAAAAGGCAAAATTGAGGGGCACAGAAATAAACAGGGCAGGGGCACTGCCAGCTACTTAAAAAGCCGCAACCCCAAGTGCCCATATGCATAACATCTGCATATGTTAGATTCTATATAGAGATGCTACTGGACAAATGAAGACAGCAGGTAGCTGGGGTCTCAACAGCAATACACTTTGCAATATGACAGCCTGTTAGCAAAGTAAAAAAAAAAAATTTGGAAAATGTTTAAATCAAGAGAGGGAAGGGACCAGGAGATCCTGGACCTTGCACAAAAGACCCGCCACTCAGGCCAGAAAACCAGGCCACCCCATAATAATTAAGAAGCTAACACTTCTTTTCTTTTCTTTTTACATGAATGAGAAGAGAGCAGTTATTCCTTATTTTATTCCTTCACTACGTGACCTCTTTTTGTGGATTCGTTCTTGTGGACTGTTTTCTAAAATGCAGCCATCAGCGGAATGACTAACAGGATGAATAGGATAGGGATTCGCAATTTTACTCCAATGCCAGAATTGCTTGAGGCATCGTGTGTATTTTTAAACGCTTCTGTGCCAGAATGGGCAAATGTATAGTGGGTGACTAATTCTAATGCTTGGAGTATGTACATATTTGCTTCCCTTAATTTGTCATCTGCAATTTTCAGCCGTTTACTCAGGAGACCTCCTAAATGTTTAGTTATAGGGGTCATATCTGAGCACATTGTGCAGCATCCTCATTTCACACATGCAGGCACATGTATCTTGCTTTATGTTCTGCTTTCACATATAAAGCACAATACCATCAGCAGTTGCAGACCAGTATGTGTTATTCCAGCAGTAGCCAAATGGCACCAGCGAGCATATCAGGGATTGTAGGAGTCAGGGATTGTGGGAGCTGTAACTCAACAGCATGGAAGGCATCAATATTATTTGATTTGATTTCCCTGTTCTATTTCCAATACTGCAGTGACATAGTCAACCAATGGCAATTTTTCATAAAAGCATCTATCGTACAACATTTGCAGAGCAACGCGTTGTGATTATTTTCATACATTGGGGTATTGATATTGCACATGTGGTGCCATCAGGGCAAGACTTTGAGGAAGAAATTCAGGGCCCTACTTTAAAAACTTTTTTAAAAAAGTTTTAATATTTAACACCATCTTCTTCCAAACTGGCTGCAGAATAATTCTTGGAACAGGGAAGCACTGGGGTCTTTTACAGATTTTCACAGGAGAGGCCAGAGAGATTTTCTGCTCTATTTCAAAAAGCCACAGTGTGCATTTTATCCTGGTACTGCTGAGTGGTAAAAAATCATGACAACCCCTTTTAAAAAGAAGTACAAAGTGGTGGGAATCCCATTAAAGCACTTTTCTATTCCCATCTAGCCAGAGTGCTTGCAAGCCTTGCATCTGACTCAGAGTTCTTGAATAGAGCGGAGGATAGTGGCATATGATGGGCAAGTTATCTGCCTGACTTTGCTATTTGTGAAAATATTTTCAGCTGTCAGGCATTTCCCTATGTAGAGCATAAACTGTTACTCTCCTTCTGTTCTTCCAGAGCCTTTGAATGCCTTAGAGATTAAAAAGTTAAAGGAGACTTGTCATCATGGGTGGGGAAGGTTTTTGGCCCAGCAGGGCAAATTTTTATCTCCCCACTCCCACCCTAGGGGCTAACTTTCAATTAATCTGATGTAATGACAGTGTCACATGGCTGATAGGCAGGCAGTCCCACCCAGGGGGGAGTCAGGGGCTGCACATTCCTCTCAGGGAGTACACTGACAAAGCAGTACCCAGCTGTACAAACCCATTGTAAAAGGCAATCCAAACTCCATAAAGTCCGATCTTAAAAGTTTATAATATGCATTTACTGTATTTATTCTTTAAGTTTTTAATGTAAAATACCATGGTATTTTACCACAGTAACTACATTGTTTGTTTGTTTGTTTGTTTGTTTGTTTGTTTGTTTGTAACAAGCTGCACCAAACAAGGTCACAAAACATAAAACCAAAACAAACTATTAAAAAGTACAAGCTTGAAGTTCATTACACAATACAATGATTCTAGCATTACTACGGCTACTACTACTGCTACTCCTCCTAGCAGTTGTACTGTTAATAGCATGTTCTTGCTGAAACTTAATTTCAGAATTTCATGATGCACTCTCCCTAATTCTTAGACTCCATGAGCCTTAACAGTAGTAGATTCTTGCAGGATCTGTTTCTCTAAGTAGAGATCTTCATACATATTTCGAGACAGGATATTTTCATGACTTCTATTTATAGATGGTTATATAAGGGGTGGAGATGCAGAGTGTTGTTCACTTTGATGATAAAACTGTTTTTCCTTGATAGGCAGATAAAAGCCCAACTAAATATAGCAATCATCTGGTTATAGAATCATACCCCAAAGGAGGCAAAACCTTTTGAAAAGAAGCAGGCAAAAGTGGCAGGCAGAAATTCTGCAACAACTATTTGGTGCTCTTATGCACACAATATATGTGTAAAAAAAGACATACCCTCTCATTAGGAGGATGATAATAAAGATGATGACATACTACCTAGCATTTGTAAAGTGTTCCAAGCACTGCACGTTTATTCTTATTACAGCAGCCCTGTGAAGTAAGCCTTTATTATTGTCCCCCATACTGCAGAAGGGGTGACTGAGGCTGAAAGAGAGAGTAACGTAGTTAAGGCCATCTAGTTAATTCATAGTTGAGGCAAGATTCAAAAAAATTCTGCTCTGTATCTCAGCCTCTTAGACGCTATGCTACACCAGCTCTTCAAACGCACATCCACCACCACTCTACAATTCAGGTATGCTCTTCACATTCAGCAGAAAGAAAAATGTGCAGGTTTTCAGGACAGTGCTTTGAGTCAAGAGAAAGTAATGTGTGAAGGAGCTCTCGGTAACACTTGCCTATCTTTTGCAAACAAGAGAGTGACACTCAGGAGTCCATAAATAGAACAAATATGTTTGCTTCTCCTGATTCATCTGGCCATATGCAGTCCTCTGTGTTTTTTCATGAAGTCTTTATTTCTTCATGCTGCAAACTCCTGTTTAACGGACGAAGCACTCACAAGACACCTCCTGGGCCATACCTGACTCTATAGAACCGAAGAAGGTAAGGCTAGCTACAATTTAAATGTCACAGTTCAAATCTAAGCAGCTAGGCTTTTAAAAATAAGCCAGAGACACACACATGTTTCTGAGTCACAAAAGCCATTTTATAATTTGTCCAGAAGAGGGCATTGTTACTTTATTGCTTTAAAATGCTGGTTTTAAATAGGAAATGTTGGTCTGGTAAAGAATCAGCTTACAGCCGAAGGGAAAGGCCAAAGCCAATTATTTGAATGTCACATTTGTTGTCTCTGCACAATCCCACTTCATAAACAGCCAACCATTTTTTACAGTGCAATATATAAAAGATTCAATAATACACAGCACACTGTAAAGGTAATAGGTTGTTTCCTTGAGTGTGTGTACACACAAAGAAATATGCCTTCAGAATTCATAATTCAGAAATGCCTGGCAACCAAATTACCAGTTTTAAGTGAAAATGGGCCCAAAACTTTGCTTATTCATAGTGCCCTTTCTGACTGTTAACATTTAATGGCGTGGGCTGTGGAATCCGCTGCATGCAGCTGCAATTTCTACCCACACTGCTTGGTAGTATTAGAAAATCTTACTTGCTTGTGAGACCATGCTCTATACAGCTTTTCCCCAGTACTGTGCAGTTCTCAGGAGGGGCAATGCTATGGTGAAGGACTCTCTCTCATTCAATCCACTCTTACATTGCAACCCAAGGCGACTGAGGTCATTAATGAACACTTGACTGCAAATAAGCTGTAAATCCAGACAAAACAGAGATGGTGAGTAGACCGAGTAGTCTGGGAACAGCCAAGTCTTGGGTGGTTCTGTACAGTGGTACCTCGGGTTAAGTACTTAATTCGTTCCAGGGGTCCATTCTTAACCTGAAACTGTTCTTAACCTGAAGCACTACTTTAGCTAATCGGGCCTCCTGCTGCCGCTGCACCGCCAGAGCACAATTTCTGTTCTCATCCTGAAGCAAAGTTCTTAACCTGAAGCACGATTTCTGGGTTAGCGGAGTCTGTAACCTGAAGCGTATGTAACCTGAGGTACCACTGTACTCCCCTTGAAGACTCAGTTCCACAGCCTTGCTATTATTTCCCATAAGAGGTGATAGAAGATAAATGTTTTAAATAAAAATAAAATAAAATAAATACTGTGGGGTGGAAGCAGGGAGAGACTATTTTTCCATGCTGTTTACATGACATATGTCCATGGTTCTAAAATTAGAAGCGGGAGCTCTCTAAGGCAAAAACAGGTTCGTTGGGGTGTGAATTCTTCTCTTCTCCAAACTATTTTTGTGAGTAGTAAAATAGACTACTATTTTAGTCTATTTAGGGACGCGGGTGGCGCTGTGGGTAAAAGCCTCAGCACCTAGGGCTTGCCGATGGAAAGGTCAGCGGTTCGAATCCCCGCGGCGGGGTGCGCTCCCGTTGCTCGGTCCCAGCGCCTGCCAACCTAGCAGTTCGAAAGCACTCCTGGGTGCAAGTAGATAAATAGGGACCGCTTACTAGCGGGAAGGTAAACGGCGTTTCCGTGTGCGGCTCTGGCTCGCCAGAGCAGCGATGTCACGCTGGCCACGTGACCCGGAAGTGTCTCCGGACAGCGCTGGCCCCCGGCCTCTTTGAGTGAGATGGGCGCACAACCCTAGAGTCTGGCAAGACTGGTCTGTACGGGCAGGGGTATCTTTACCTTTTACCTAAAATAGACTGGTTGGGTCTAGAGTGTGATTAATGCTTCGCTGTGTTGAGGGGTTGGACCCAGCTGCATTGAAAGAGGCAGTGGTGTGGCCGCTGCTAAAGAAACCAGCTCTGAACCCTTTGAGTTGGACAGTGGCGTAGCATGGGTTGTCAGCACCCGGTGCAAGGCAAGTAATTTGCACCCCCTAACCCGTGAGCCAGGTAGGGGCAGAGAGCTGCGAGTGCAAGCGCACACCCCCCAGATGTTGTGCCCGGTGCGGCCGGGCCCCCCCTGCACCCCTCACGCTACGCCACTGGGGTTGGAACGTATATTGGCCAGTTGCCAATACCCGCTTTTGGGGGAAGGTGGTGGAGAGGGCTATGGTGGGGCAGCTGCAGGAATTCTTGGAGGGCACAGATTATTGATCCTGCCCAATCTGGGTTCAGACCTGGCCACGGAACTGAGTTGCCCTTGGCTGTGCCACAGACAACAGGACATGGAGAATGCAATCTTGCTCCTGCTTCTTGATATCTCATTGGCATTTGATACCATTGACCACGGTATCCCTCAGGACTGGCTCTGGAAAATGGGAATTAGGGGTGCTGTATTATGGTGGTTCCAATCCTACCTTTGGGACCGAGTTTAGAGAGTAGCATTAAGAGAGTGATCCCTAGTGGCTACTTAATATCTGCAGGCAACTCATAATAGATATTTCCATAATGGTTAATTTCTGATTTTAACTTTGTAATATGCTTTTATGTTATGGCTTTATGTAAAATTGTGGTAAACCACTCTGGTGTTTTTTTAATGAATTGTGATATATAAATATTTTAATAAATAATAAATAAAATATTTTATAAATAATAAATAAAATATTGCTGTCTGATAGGTCATTACTCATACCCCTATTGTTTACCTTATTTGTTCTGTTAAAATCGTTGGCGTGCACTGTGTAATGTGAAATTTTCAATAAAATTACATTAAAAAAGAAGAGCTAGTTTCTTTTGAGATGAAAATAAGCACTTCAAGCTGAGACACAGTAATTTTTGAAAACCCCAAAATATGTCAAAGAGAGCCAAGGCCAATATAAGGCTGTTTCCAAACTTGACGGACTGCCTTGTCTAGTATATCTCTGCCTGGCAAGCACACCTCTCCAAAGAGCAGGGCTATGCGTATCACATGTCCCAGGGGTGCGTTAACTATGCTCTAGAGACCAGGCTTGTGGTGTTGCATCATCCAGTTCTCTGGAATCAGTTACCAACTGAAATCAGGCAAGTGCCTAATGTTTGGACAGTTGGGCACCTATTGAAGGTGGTTTTTTTTTAAGGAGGCTTCCTCTGAAATGTGACCCTGTCATTTTAAATGAATAATAACTGTGTAATTGTAGAAATGGGCCAGTTGCTTTTATTCTATGGAGTTTGTAACCATTTGCATTTTAACTTACATTTTAATATTTACAGTGGTACCTTGGGTTAAGAACTTATTTCGTTCTGGAGGTCCGTTCTTAACCTGAAACTGTTCTTAACCTGAGGTACCACTTTAGCTAATGGGGCCTCCCGTTGCCGCCGTGCGATTTCTGTTCTCATCCTGAAGCAAAGTTCTTAACCAGAGATACTATTTCTGGGTTAGCGGAGTCTGTAACCTGAAGCGTCTGTAACCTGAAGCGCCTGTAACCTGAGGTACCACTGTATTGTACACTGATTCAGTAACTTTTTCCTGTGAAGAAGTTGATAAATCTGCAAACAAACAAATAAGGGGGGGGACTTAAGGTCAAATAGAGAAGGCCCCCAAAGTGCACATTTGGTCTATCGGTCAACAGTCCCCCATCCTTTGAGCTGGAGGTGTCAGATCTATGGAACTTCTCCAGCTACCAGCATTTTCCAAAGCCCTCACTTCTCTTGGTTTCCTTATTGATGCTCCTGCTTTTTCTCTCCTTGCAGCTGTGCAGTAGGAGAAGGAAACAGAGCAGCAACTGTTACAATTGCTAAGTTTGGTGGAAGTCGTAAATAAAGAAACCACTATAATTGCCAAACTTTTCATGGTGTGTGTGACAGATAGAATAACCATCACAAAGCAGACTCCTTGGCTGTGTTGCTCAGGCTTGCTCCTGAGGTAAAACCTGACTCTTAACATCTTTCAGAGAAGTGTGCCACAACCACATATCAGAGGGGAAATATTATCATCACATATTTCCCCATCAGTGAATGTACATCAGTGACTGCAATGTATGTTAAACTGCCTTTTTATTAGTCATTTTTCTTTTGTCCTGCAGGTGGCACCCATGCATCATTTTTATGAGGTGGCATGTAGGCTAGCAATCAACCCTATAAACAGAAACTGTTCCTAGGAATGATAACAAGGGGGAATCACAGAAACAGTCTAAAAGTGAGCATGCCTACAGATTTGACAACAGCCCTAACATTTGAAAACTTTAAATTCACCTTAGTGCAAGGTTTTTGAGATGAGCTTGACCTTGAATCTCATTCTTTCTATAAAAACCCCTTTAAAAACACATTTTAATTTGTGAAGACAAAGCTATTCTCCTCTTTCACTGTTTCTTTGTTATTTCTGCAAAAACTGCAAAAGCCAGAGCTTCCAGAAGACCATATATTTGTACTCTCTGTGCAACCAGCACATGTCCTTCTCTGGTTTCCAGTTTCCTAAAGTGTTATTCAGAATCCAGCGCAAGGAAACTTCTCCATTTCCGACAGCCTTTTAAATCCATGAAGTTTTATAAAATCAGTATTAGCTTTCTTTGGATATGAGCTTGTGATGGCACCTTGTCTTTTATCTAGATCATTTTATGGTCCATTAATTGAATAGATAATGTTTCTCTGCAAGGGCTGAAGGGTCATTTAACATTTTCAACAGGATTGCATGTCAGAAGTACACCTTACTGAGTTCAAGGGGGCTTACTCCAAGGTAAGTGGGTATAAGATTGCAGTCTTAATGCATATATGCACCCTTGGAGGGCTGGATCCACTCTTCCTGTGAAACAGTTCTGAGCCATTGATTTCAATGGAGAGGCAAACATGTGCTAAATCTCTCTCACCAAAATTAGCAGGACTTAAAACTGCTGAACTGTGGCTGGATCACCTCTTCTATTATTATCTGCATTTAATTTAAAAATTAAAAATGCACAATTTATAGAAAAGGGGGTGGTGGGGAAAATAATTTGATAAATCCCCTCCCATTCCTCATTTGAAGAGCCTAAAGGTAAAGGTAAAGGTACCCCTGCCCATACGGGCCAGTCTTGACAGACTCTAGGGTTGTGCGCCCATCTCACTCAAGAGGCCGGGGGCCAGCGCTGTCCGAAGACACTTCCGGGTCACGTGGCCAGCGTGACATCGCTGCTCTGGCAAGCCAGAGCCGCACACAGAAACGCGGTTTACCGACCCGCTAGTAAGCGGTCCCTATTTATCTACTTGCACCCAGGGGTGCTTTCAAACTGCTAGGTTGGCAGGCGCTGGGACCGAACAACGGGAGCACACCCCGCCGCGGGGATTCGAACCGCCGACCTTTCGATCGGCAAGCCCTAGGCGCTGAGGCTTTTACCCACAGCGCCACCCGCGTCCCTTGAAGAGCCTAGATACACACTGATAGCATTGTTGTGGCTCTATGTATGTGCTTGTAAAAGTCCCATTAGTGAGGAGAAGTGCCTCCGTATGTAGCAGGTCTGATACCAATAGTTGCCCTGTCAAGGTGCAAAATCCAAATCCAGATAGGTTATTTACAGTGGTGAACAGTGGGGTGGGGTGGTGGCAATTCCCTGACCTCTGAACAGCTGAGTAGCTGTTGTTTATGGGGAGAATGGGAGAGGCAAGGTAGCAGGGTGTGAGGCAAAGGCAGCAGTCCATGCAGTCCAACTCTCCTGCTGGTGCATTTGCACTGTGCTGACCTCCTCACCACATTTCTCCTACACTTTTCTTTTGTTAAATAAATTTTTATTGTTTTCCACAAATTAACTCCACATTAACACTACCCCCCCCCAATCCCCATGTGTAGCAATATCTTTTCAAAACCTTTTAATCAAGATTCCAAGAATCTCCACTCTTCCCTCCATCCCCTCTTCTGGTTCTTTATATAAACAAAATTCTCTTACATTTCCATATCTATTTACCCAGTTCTCTAATAATTACACAAAGTTAATCAAAACTTGATAACACTTCAAATCATTTACCATTATTTAACACAGATATCGTTTAAGCATCTAGAAAATCTTTTAACACAACTTTCTGCATTCTGCATCTGTTCTTAACTATTATTTACTCAATTTTCTAATAATTACCCATAATTAATCAAAACTTACTAACACTACAAATCATTTACCATTATTTAACACATATGTCATTTAAGCATCTAGAATATCATTTAACACAACTACACTTTTCACTTCTAAGTAAGCAGCTACTACTCAGCTCAGCACCAACACCACACCAACAGGCACCAAGCTGTCCACTACTGGCTGCTAAGGAAGGAAAATGAAGAAGTACTCTTTTCTGTCCTTAGAAGTGAAGCTAGAGGCAACACACAGACTGTTGTCATTGGTGCCTAGAGCAGCCCAAAGGAGACCACAGCCATTCATTCATTGTCCAGAGGAGCCTAGAGGATATGGAGAGCTGATGTCTGGAAAGTGATGGCCTTCAGGTAGTTGCTAAAAGGAAAGCAACACTTTTGGGCGATCCTTTGAGAGTTGTTTTTAATACTCTCAATACAGTATTGAATATGTGGTTTTAGTGTTGTTTTTCATCGCAAATGACTTTAAGTATTATTTGAACAGAAAAATACAGTATAAATGTTAACTCTAGTTTAATCTAATAATAAATTATCTAACATTCATTTGCTGCCTGATCACAACACCCGAAAATCCAGCTACCTCACTCTACCTAATGCTTAGGGCTGACCCTGAGGAAGCATGCTGCAGAAATGTAGCAGAACCAGTCATTCTGATTCTGTCCAATGTGAGGTTATTTGGTATCTGAAAGGGGCTTTTGTCATTCGTATAATTAGGGTTGCAGATTACCACACAAATTTGCAGTTCAAGCAGATGAGAGCACATTTCCTCATCCTCTTCCTCATCAGGAAGAAAGATTACTTTGTGGTGATGGGCATGTAAGGCCTCCTAATAATAAAGCACAAAATATTTGAGTAGGATTATTTCTCCTGGCATGCTATGGCAAGATTATTTTCCATGGGTGTTTGTTGTATCTATGTATCTATGCTGTTGTTTTTTAAAGTGCTTAAAATTGTCATGTTCATTTGGCAATACGCTGGAACTGCAATACACTGGATTCCAAACCAGATTGCCCTCTCAATTTAGTTTGAGACCCTTTGCAAATTATACTGGCACAGCACGCAAGACTCTGAGAAAAGTCCTGAAAAGACCTACTTCGGTTCCCAGTACGTTTCCAAGCAGAATACAAGGTGGTGCAGACCTTTAAAGCCCTAAATGGCCTCAGCCCAGTATACCTGAAGGAGCGTCTTCACCCCCATTGTTCAGCCCAGACACTGAGATCCAGCTCTGAGGGCCTTCTGGCAGTTCCCTCACTGTGAGGTTACAGGAAACCAGGCAGAGGGCCTTCTCGGTAGTGGCATCCACCCTGTAGAACACCCTCCCATCAGATGTCAAGGAGGTAAGTAACTATTCAATCTTTAGAAGACATCTGAAGGCAGCCCTGTATAGGGAAGTTTTTAATGTTTAATGTTTTACTATGTTATTGTATATGCTGAAAGCCATCCAGAGTGGCTGGGGCAACACAGTCAGATGAGCAGGGTATTATTATTAATTATTATTATTATTATTATTACAGACTGCAACCTTCCCTCTAATTTACTAATCATTAATGACTACAGCCACATTTTTTTTTGTTTGATCAACTGGGGCAGCAGATGCTTAACGGAGTGTCCAATTTAAAAGGAGTGTCTGTCTGTCTGTCCCTATCTCCTCCATGTTTTGGGGTCCCTGGA
Source organism: Podarcis tiliguerta (assembly GCF_965153285.1). Classification (NCBI taxonomy): domain Eukaryota; kingdom Metazoa; phylum Chordata; class Lepidosauria; order Squamata; family Lacertidae; genus Podarcis; species Podarcis tiliguerta. The sequence continues at coordinate 32,984,605 of NC_139540.1, read as the reverse complement.
CATAAGAATAAATATATATCAAGGTCTGCTATCCAGCTGCTATTTGGAAACTGCTGAGCCTAAGATGATCTCCTCGTTGCCATCACCGCTTATTAGAGGGGTTTTTTCTTCTGGTGGCAGAGGGCAGAACCACGAGACCAGTGTAAAACACTCAAACAAAGGTTTTATTCCAGCTATACAAAACAACAAACACAAAGCATGTGGGAGTTCTCTCTCTGCAGGCAAATTCAGACTGCAACTCCTCCTCCTTTTGTACTCATCACCAGCTGTACCTAATCAGCCTAGAAAACCACTCACAGAAACAGTTCTTAAAGTTAAAATCATCTTTTCTGTTTCTCTGCAGAATGACTCCTAACACCGCTCCCTCATCCAATTGCATTCTTCCAAGGGAACACCCCAGGCCTGATCCACAGCACATACTGCCTAGAACAGGAATGGAGAACCCATGGCAGTGGCGTAGCGTGGGTTGTCAGAACCCGGGGCAAGGCAAGTAATTTGCACCCCCTCCGCTGCACTGTCCCTCTCCCAGATAGTCCCTCGCTCTCTCTCCTCACCGCACCGCATGCCTGGCACCCTCCCCTCCACAGTGGGCGGCGACCCAGCAGCTCGGATCGGATTCGTACAGCCAGCACTGCAGTGAGAAAGAGTGAGTCAGCCAGGTAGGGGCAGAGAGCTGCGAGTGCGAGCGTGCCCCCCCCAGATGTTGCGCCCGGTGCAGCAGGCCCCCCTGCACCCCCACGCTACGCCACTGACCCATGGGCCCCCCAGGTGGTGCTGGACTCTAATTCCCAACAGCCCCAGCTAGGATGGAGTCTAACTCGAGTCTATCATCATCTGGAAGGCTCCGCATCCTTGCTTTAGATCATTTTCATGGTTGCAAGCTTGCATCTTGCAGCTGAAGATCTAATTCCCCCATGGGTTTGTGCCAGAAATTCTAGCTGTTCTTTTCATTTCGTTATAAATTGGTAAATAAATATGCTGTCCTTTGGGTTTCCTCCAAAAGCAGAAGAGCTCCCTCGTTTGCTTAGGAGGAGATAAAGACCTTCAAAGATTTCTGTGTGGGAAAGGAAGGGGAGAGTGCTGTGTAAGAGAACAGAAGGATTTAATGATTGGAGGGGTTGGGAACAGGGGGAGAGTGTCTATAACACTTTGGGAAGTGGAGAAAGGTAATCCCCAGGCTGGGAAAGGTAGAGAAGATGCAGGGGAGGAAGGAGATGAAGGTGCAGATTCCCCAAAAGGGAGAGAGAAGGAGGGGTCTCTAAAGAAAAAAACAAGGAGTCAAATAAATGCATAAATTAGGATTTGGCCACAACTTGCTAGGGAAAAATTACTTGGAGGTGGAAGCAAGTAATTTTGAGTGCAATTTTGATATAGTTATACACGTGAATTCATCACATACAACTTTTGAAGCTCCTGTAAACCAGGTCAGACTTTCCCCCCAATTAACTCACTCTTGTTTATTCTGCTACTTGATGCTTTTCATTGGAGGTGCAAAGAAAGAAACCTAGCAGTCTGTATGCAAAGCATTGAGCTGTGGTTCCCGGTGCCCTGTTCATATAATTGGCTGCCCATGACCCTCCAAAGCGCAATTCACCTTCTAATACATTTAAAGTGTCGTTTTGATCACACACACACAGGTTTTGACATTTTTCTTAGGCCTGACAACCACCTCCACACAGCATCCATCACGGCACTGTTGGAAAACATAAGCGCTCTCTTTCATTGTGAATGGAATTGTTTTGAAGGGGGTGTGCATTGTTTTTTTGCAGAAAGGGTAGGATAAAAACCAAATAAATAGTACTAGAAGAACTGGTAGGTAGAATTGGGGGGGGGGAATGGCCTATAAGGAGTACATAATTTAAAGGGAGTAAAATATATGGGAAAGGAAGACAGAAGTACAATCCACAAGGAAGACTCTCAATACAGCTTAGCACTGGCAATGAAGGGAAAAAAGTATTTGATCCCCTGCTAAACCTTCTGGGTTTCTGGGGGTTTTCCTGCGGTTATTCTGTCTCTCGCAGCTACAATAAACCTACCATTAAAATTATGGACTGGTCATTTCTTTGTCAGGGGGCAAACGGGCAAATTTAGCAGGGGATCAAATACTCCCCCCCCCTCACTATAGCTATCAAAGATTTTAACAGTATTTTGTAGGAATCAAAACTGCAAAAATGGGGGGGGGGGTACTATACATACACTGTATATACATTGTAATGAAATGATTATGGGCTTCTTTATATTCCTCTATTTACCTAACAAAAGGTCTGATGGAGGCTTTTTAGACCTCCTTTGCATAGATCCATCAAATGATGACATACCTCGAAGCAGGATGAAATCAGACAATGTCTCAGCAGGTTAAGGTAATATCTACTGTTTTGTCAGAAAGGTCTGATAGGTATGTAGCCTTTTGACTAAATAGAAACCTTATGAGTTAAAGCTAATCCCCAATTCATGCAAACCCTTTGGAAGAATTAAAGCTTATGAGGGGGTCTTAAAGCTCCAAAACTGAAATGTAAAAAGAACTTACTCTGTTGAATTCCCAACAAGTTATTTTATATACTCATTTTAACCGTATGAACACCTATTTATTTATTCATTTAAATTGTATATTGCGATTTTACAAAACAAATAGCAAAACAGTCTACAATGTTTTTCACTGAGCACACTGCACTCAAGCATAGGCATGTTTACACCAAATAAGTCCTTTGCACAAGTAAAAATCAAGGAAGGACATTTGTATGTTGCCCAGCTAAATCTTCCAAAACAAAGGAGAAAAGTACCATAAGTGGGGGGGGGGGGGAGGAAATCACACAAACTCTCTAAACAATGAAAATTGTACAAAATGTTATTTAAAAGTAGGCAAAACAAGACTGCATGCAAGATGAATAATATACATAAATAACTGGGATGAGATCTCCTTGACTACATCCTGTTTCATGCTTCAGAAAAACAAAATGGCATAGCCTCATTTGATTTTTCAAAACTGTGTTGATCTATGTTCATTTTAAATAGTGTAATACAAGAAAATACCCATTTGAATGCCCAGGGTATCTCCTCATAGTAGGAAAGGATTTGAGGTGTTTGGAGAAATAGTTGTAATCGCTATACCACAGTGGTTAAGACTCATATTTTAATATCTGTTCATTCTGCATGCAGTGTTACCTAGTTATAATCCACTTTTTTATGCCCAGAGAACTCTTTTCACTGGGCACCTTTTAAAATAATGAACAAATGAATGAATGAAGGCTGTAATGGTATGCATGTTTACCCAGCTGAATTCAGTGGGACTTACTTCTGAAAAGACATCCATATGATTACACTGTAAATTACTTTATACCAAATTAAGAGTCATTCTGTTTAGGATTTCAGTCTATATTCTTATCTTGTTTCCACATGCTGTGTATTTTTTGTTCTCTCTGAGCAAAGCTGGGCTTGCCAGAGGAATTATAGGCAGCACACTCTGAGAACCAGATTTATTAATGGAGTTGTAGGTCATAGCAGGGGCTAGGTCTCAGGAGACATTTCTCAAGGAATAAATGAAGATCAGTCATCCAGTTAACAGAATGACTTATATCCCAGTACTAAGCACATTTACACAGAAGTAGTTTTCATTTATCTCAATGAGTGTGCACCCTAAAACAGAAACGAGCTTACCAATACCAGGATATCTGTTCTGTCTATGACTGTTTCCTGTTCTTTGGTTCTTTGCCCCACTATAGGTGTTACCGGTAATACAATCATCTCAGCATGGCTAATTAAATGATCACCCATCTGCTACTGTAAAAGGTGTGCCTATCTAACATACATTTAAGTTCTCGTTATTCATTCTTAAATCATGCTTTCTTTTGTTTTTAGAAGCATCATAAACCATGTCATTCAAGAAGGGAACTAACAAAAAGAAGAGAGAGAGAGAGAGAGAGAGAGAGAGAGAGAGAGGGAGAGGGAGAGAGAGAGAGGAGGGAAAGGGGCGAAAGAACAATGGGAGAAAATAGGGCAGTAGTACACTTTCCCGGTAGTGATGTATGGAAGTGAGAGCTGGACCATAAAGAAGGCTGATCGCCGAAGAATTGACGCTTTTGAATTATGGTGCTGGAGGAGACTCTTGAGAGTCCCATGGACTGCAAGAAGATCAAACCTCTCCATTCTGAAGGAAATCAGCCCTGAGTGCTCACTGGAAGGACAGATCCTGAAGCTGAGGCTCCAATATTTTGGCCACCTCATGAGAAGAGAAGACTCCCTGGAATAGACCCTGATGTTGGGAAAGATGGAGGGCACAAGGAGAAGGGGACGACAGAGGACGAGATGGCTGGACAGTGTTCTCGAAGCTACGAAGATGAGTTTGACCAAGCTGCAGGAGGCCATGAAAGACAGGAGTGCCTGGCGTGCTCTGGTCCATGGGGTCACGAAGAGTCGAACACGACTAAATGACTAAACAACAACAGTACACTTAAAGTGCATTCCCAGACATATTTCTTCTAGTCCAACCCCCGGCATTGCAGGAATCTCCCAACCTCTACTTAAAAACCTCCAAGGAAGGAGAGTGCACAACCTTCCTGAGGGGAGACTGTTCCACTGTCGAACAGCTCTTACTGTCAGAAAGTTTTTCCTGATGTTTAGCCAGAATCTCCTTTCTTGTACAGTAACTTGAAGCCATCTCTGATCAGTTTGTGCGTCTCCTATTAAAGGTCTAATTATTGGCTATAATTTTTGCGTCTCATTATTCAACTCTCACCTTTTGATTTTCTCCATTACATTATCTGCCATGAAAGCTTATGCTCTAATAAACTGTTTATTTTTAAGGTGCCACAAACCTCTTGGTTGCTTTATTCCGAGAGAACTAATATTATGTTATAGATCTAATTCCTGTGACTGTGTGTTAGGGATTATTCAAATACTCAAAATGTGCAAACCAGTCTAAATTCACAGATAGGGTTGCTGATTTCCCCCGTCTGATCTGCTTTCTTGCTCAACCCTCTTTTATAACTCAGGGAACTTTTCATGTAATGTGCAAAAGGTTGCTGCTTAGAATTATTTAAAGTCTGAGAAGCAAGTCATTCAGAGTTTTCTCTGCTGGGCAAGCTGCTGCAACTGTAGCATATTTAATTGTTTTTATAAGTAGAAGCTCTGTCTACACTAGGAAAATGTGTTATAGAAAAATAATCCCCAAGCACTACAGTTGTTTCAGCTGTGCCTTTGGGAGCCCAACTTGAGACCTCAATTAGCTTTGATGTTGTTTATTAAATGTCCTAATGAAAATGGAAGGTTCACCACAAAACCACTTTGGAGAAGAACAAAAGTAGTCACAGTCCTCTAAGGTTCATCTTGATGTTACAAGAATGACCTTGGCTGCAATACTATGCTGTATCTTTAACACCCATTTCGGGGGTTTTCTTTATTTGAAAAGCAAAAGCAAATAAACTATCGACATGTGTAACTACTTAAAGCAATACTGCTTTAATTTCTTATCTTATTTTCTATGGCTTTAATTTCTGTTCCTTGACCTGGTATGGATTAACCATTATGCTAAGTACACTATAGCATAGAGCGCCAGCAAAAATTTGGTACTGTTGTGATATGAGTTTCTCCATCATGCAAGCAAAATCTCACCTCTGCTCTTCAGCTTATTACATGATAGGGGTAGACAGACTACACCACTGAAATGCTCCTTACTGCAGGGAGAAATCTCACATTTGAAATGTTCATCCTTCCTGATTTTGCATCCCTGTTCCTAAGCCTCTTAGTAGTTCAACAAGCATGCGAGACTTGGATAAAATGTATGCTGTCCCTCACAGTTCAGAACACTGATAAAAATGCTACTGCATTTGTGAAAAATTACTATGCTTTGCAATGTCACTACAAGCCAATAATGGATGTCTTCCAGAAACACTGTGAGTCCTAGACTGTTGTTAGTCACTGACTAAAATTCAAACCACAATATGCTATTTTATTTTACACCATGTTAAGCATTGTTATTATCTCTGCCAACCGTGACAAAGAGGTAGAGTGAGAATTCGTTAAAGGAATAAATGAGACCTAATGGACATATGAAAATAATGTGCAAGTACTTTGATAGAATAATCAGAAAGCACTACCTACAGTGGATCACTGTCCCTTCACAGCCTATGAATGGTTTTTAATAGCCTTCCTCTGGAATTTAAATAATGTTCGCATAAGCAAGAGAAAGAGAGAGAGTGTAAGAGAGAGATCATTATATTTTATTATTTCCTGTTTCTAACTTGTGCATTTATAGAATCAGTATAGGCTACAATAAAACTTAGTTAATTAGAAGTCTGTGATGGTAAATTAACACCCTCTTGTAGCCAGAAGGAGACTCAAAAATTAGAAGGTAATGAGTTTTATCAGCACTCATAATGTCTTCAAAGCAGAGTTGCCTTGAAGTATTGGATCATTTAGGTACTTACTCCCCAAAGAGCTCCCTATAGGACCAAATGGATCAATGGCAAATTGATCTATTTGTTTCCAATCTGTGACTCAAGCGATAACTACCAGCTGATAAGATACTGCTGCCTCTGATCTGGTTGGTCTGATTTGTAATGTAGTGAATTTGGGTGTTTCTGATAACACCTGTACAAGAAGTCAAGACATGTCTGAATGGGGGTAAGAGGATATGAATTGTTGACATGATCTTATAGTGAGGACAAAAACCTAACCATTCTTATCACAACTCATCCTAGCAGAAATCCTAGGATTCCCCCAGAACTGCTTCCTTCCATGCACCCATTCTTGGAACACTTCGGTTAATGGGGTGGGGAACAGAGGTATGAACAGAAGATATGCCATCTTCTGTTCAGTGACCAGAGAATGAATCAATTTTATTAGCTGATTCAATTTTATCAGACCAACAAACTAGCATCATATCAAAAAAGTCACCAAAATGGTACAAACATTTTGCAGACAAACAAAACCCAGGACTTGGCTATACAGTTGCAAATAAAACGTTTTAAATGTGTTGTAAAATACAATATACAAATCTGACACTAGATGGTGAAAGTGAGCTACGCCAAATTCAATGTATTTTTCAAAACTTTTTTAAAAAAAGCATTTTCACAGCATTTTTTATACGTGTGTAGATTCCACCCCAGTCTGAACACCAGCCCAGAAAAGGAAGTAGTTTTAACTGTAATTTTCCTGCCAGAACTCAGAAATCAACAAGTACACTATCTGATTAGCACCTGGTTCTAGACCTTGGATCCATCCATCTGATCTACATGACAGGAGGCAACAGCAAGGCCCACACGTGCTTCAGTTCTTGGCCCTGAGCATATCCAGGTCGAGAAGGGGCTAACATGCTCTCTGCAAGAATCGCCAGTTCCTGGCTGTTCAGTGTTAGTGCAACAGCTCCACGACAAAGATCCATTCCATTGCTACATATGCCAGACTAAAGCAACAACAACAGGTGTCTAAATTTGTGGCCCCCTTTGAGCTTGAAGCCCAGGCCAAATGGCCCTCCTGCCCTCCCCCCATTAGCCCTTTGCTCAAACACACACACCTAGATCATGTACATAGCAAAGAAGGTGCAGGATTTATGGTCAGATCCCTCTGATTTCTGCCCCCCCTCCCCAACTCACTATGATGGACGTTGACCTTTCGCCAGAAGAGTTCAAAGGACTGACACATCTTCCAACCTTTCACATTTGGGAAGCTTCAACATCTCCTTTAGACCAGTGATTATTTTGAAAGGTGGACTTGTTTTGTTGAAATGGATAGAGAACCAGGTTAGAGGCTATGACAATAAATAATATATGAATGACAGCTCAAGAGCACAATTAGACCAAGGTTAATAGGCATTAATTCCAGAGGGCAGAGGCTTTCTCCTTAAAAGTAACCACCATATAATAAATGTGCCTTACTCATTGGCTGTAATACCTGCTTGATATATCAATGAATATAGGAAAAACCAAGAAAAGATCTGCAAATTGGTCTTTGACGTATCAGGCCGCAAATTGTTTGCCATCAATCAATCAGAATCATAGCAGTGGTTATCTTATGTGGGCATACCAAAATCTGAAAATAATGTGTGCACTCAATTGATTTCAATGAGAAAGAGGAGTGCAAGTGTTTAATGCTCCAGCTAAAATCAATGCAACTTAAACAGAATTAACTTTGGATAGATCATGACGTTTTTCCTCATTACCGCTTTTATTTCTTCTGTCAAGTCACATCCACACCATACATCTAAAGCACTATTATACCACTTAAATAATCATGGCTTCCTTCAAAGACTCTTGGGAACCACAATTTGTTAAGGGTGCAGAGAGTTGTTAAGAGACCACCATCTTCCTGGGGAATTCTGGGAACTGTGGTTTTATTATTATTATTTATTTATTTATTTATTTATTTTAAGGCCAGGTTCCAAAGGTCTGCAAAACTAACTCCAGGTGCTCAAAGGGAGTTTTGAGCCAGTTTTCTGTAATGCAACCGTATGTTGCTAGGCAAATCGAGCGAAGTTTCAATGGCAGTTTGGTATATTGCAAGGGTGAAGGAGCCGCTTTCGGCCAGAGGACTAGTTCCAAAAGTGTGTAACCCTCCGCAAGCCATTTGGACAGGTGAGGCAGGGCCATCAAGCTGTAAATCACCTGACGTTGCATAATGTCATACATTTCTGGAGCTTCAGCTGTAAAGGAAGATTCATCCTCTGCACCTGAAGATTGAACTTGGGTTTTTTTAAAATTCAAGCCATAGCTACAAGCCATTACACCCACAACTCAAACTTTACTGCTCTGGATGTCATATGATGCCAGATGTCATAAACAGTGGCGTAGCGTGGGGGGTGCAGGGGGGGCCGGCCGCACCGGGCGCAACATCTGGGGGTTAGGGTTAGGGGGCGCAAATCCATGGGTTAGGGGGCGCAAATCCACGGGTTAGGGGGCGCAAATTACTTGCCTTGCCCCGGGTGCTGACAACCCACGCTACGCCACTGGTCATAAAGGTGAGCACAGTTTGCCCAAAATGACCTCGTGGGTCAAATCCAAAGGCTCAGCAAGTCTAATTAAGGCCACAGGCTAGAAGTTCCCTTCCAGTGGCATTTATGGCATTGTGACTGACATTGGGATCAAATGCAGAAAGAAGGATCCTTTGAGGTAGACTACAGGAGGGTTTGAGATCTTGGTCAGCTATAATAATAATAATAATAATAATAATTCTATCATTTCTATACCACCCATCTGGCTGGGTTTCTCCAGCCACTCTGGGCGGCTCTCAACAGAATATTAAAAACACAATAAAACATCAAACATTAAAAACTTCCCGAAACAGGGCCGCTTTCAGATGTCTTTTAAAAGTCAAATGGTTGTTTATGTCCTTGACATCTGGTGCGAGAGCTTTCCACAGGGCTGGTGCAACTACAGTGGTACCTCAGGTTACAAACGCTTCAGGTTACAAACTCCGCTAACCTGGAAGAGTTACCTCAAGTTGAGAACTTTGCCCCAGGATGAGAACGAAAATCATGTGCTGGTGGCGCAGCGGCAGCAAGAGGCCCCATTAGCGAAAGCACGCCTCTAGTTAAGAACAGTTTCAGGTTAAGAACGGATTAATAAAAACTTTTATAAAAAAGGGGGGGCGGGAAAGAACGGATCTCCGGAACGAATTAAGTTCGTAACTAGAGGTACCACTGTACCAAGAAGGCCCTCTTTTATTATTTGAGATACACAACTAAGTATATTAGCCCACAAAAAGAATATTTCAAGACGTTGGAAAGTGGCAGATTTAGGTTAAATGTTAAGAGAAAGATGACCAGCTGCCTGCAAGGAATTCTTGGAGATGGGTGGTATAAATGGAGGAAAGACCATATGTTGGTTGTAGTGCGCATACATTGCATACGAAAGATCCCATATTTGATCCCTGAAATCTCCAGGTGGAGCTGGGAAATGTTCCCTTCTCAAACCCTGGAGAGCCACCACCAGTCAATGAAGACAATACTGAGCTCAATAGACCAACCATCTGACTCTGTATAAAGCAGTGTCCTATGCCAAATCCTCTACCGCTCTTCTTCCATTCTCACTACCTGGCTCAGATTCTCTTCTCTTTCCCCCCACTGCACACACCATCTCCCTTCTCCTGTTTCCTTTGGGGTTGGGCTGGGCTGAACGGAGGAAACCTAGTCTTGCTAATTGTACTATTTCCGTATGGTTGGGACACCATCATAATGACCTCAATTCTTGTGTGCCAAAGACGAATCCCCATAGATAATACCCAAAGAGACTTATTAGCCGCTCTGGTCTCTCGTGTATAATTTCCACCTCTGAAGGAATAAACGACATGGAGCTTGCTTGGATGGTCATTATCACTTGGTTTCAGAATGAATCAAGGCACACAGTTGCCTTAAGGAACTGGTGTTATTTGTGTTAAAAAGAAAGAAGGATGTTCATATCCTTTTAACTTCTTCTAATCAGGAAGAAATTTGGTCCATTGTCAGCCCTAAATATATTGCACATGCTGGACCAAATTGTCCTTTTTATTTAGCTTGGATTCTAACACAGAAGACATGTTTTTAGGAGTGAGCAGCCAAACTTGAATGTTATTTCATAGCAAAAAATTACAGATGCAAGAATACATATTCTTATAACCTCCTACTAAAATGAAATAATGTCCGAAGCACTAACACATGGATGTGCACAGTTTTACACATACGGAATGGACACAGCCTCCAAAGTCAGAATATTTTTCAGGGACCCCTTAAGAAAGAGTTAGAAGTTAGAAGAAGGAATGTGAGTCTTCCTCCTGCACTCTTCTGAATCAACTCATCATGCCATGCCTGACTGAAAGAGCAAAGCTGTGGTAATTATCAATGATCCCTGTGATAAACCCATCATTATCTATAAAACATGTCAGATTCTTCTGAATGCTAATGTATCACTTAGGTGAACATATTGCACATGTCAAACCCCGATGATGATTGAATTCATGATTTACAGGCTCTGCATTTACGCCACTATTGACCAATAAATGCAAAATCTCTTACCATTGTTAGAAGAACCCATATTCATCACACTAATTATAACATTTGGAGAAAACACTAATGACATTCACAGTGACAATATTAATGACTTGCCTTCTCGGGGGAATGTCAGCACTCCAATGGATTGCTCATTCAACTTTTTGGTTATTGCCAATGAGTTGGGACTCCTGCCTGTGTAGAAAGTTAATACGGGAAGGAGGGAGGGCAGGTTGCGTGAAATACACACAGGACACTTCCTGCCACATCCTCTCCCAAACACACTGTATAGTGAAAGACCTACACTGGCTCCCAGTACATTTCCGAGCACAATTCAAAGTGTTGGTGCTGACCTTTAAGGCCCTAAACGGCCTCGGTCCAGTATACCTGAAGAAGCATCTCCACCCCATCGTTCTGCCCGGACACTGAGGTCCAGCGCCGAGGGCCTTCTGGCGGTTCCCTTGCTGCGAGAAGCCAAGTTACAGGGAACCAGGCAGAGGGCCTTCTCGGTAGTGGCACCTGCCCTGTGGAATGCCCTCCCGCCAGATGTCAAAGAGAAAAATAACTACCAAACTTTTAGAAGACATCTGAAGCTAGCCCTGTTTAGGGAAGCTTTTAATGTTTAATGGGTTATTGTATTTTAGTGTTTTGTTGGAAGCCGCCCAGAGTGGCTGGGGAAACCCAGCCAGATGGGTGGGGTATAAATAATAAATTATTATTATTATTATTATTATTATTATTATTATTATTATTATTACAGTGTGTGACTTTCCTAACATTACACACTGTTACCATACCAGGTCCCGTTTGCAGGCTCCCCTTAACAGCTGGTTGGCCTGCATGAGAACAGGATGCTTGACCAGATGGGCTTGGGTCTGATACAGCAGGGCTCTTCTCATGTTCTCATGCTTGCTGGGACACATGCTCTGAAATCTACATTTTCATATTTGGGGAACCAGCCCTTCTGCAACACAAATGTCTGGGGGGAAGTTAGCACTAATGCTAGGGAAACCTCTTCTTATTTTTGTCCCCAGTTCTGTTCTGCTGAAGGCCAGGCTATGATCAGTCCAGCAGAGCTGGCCCAGAAACATGCCTAGAAGCCCCCTTCATACCCTTCTACCCAGGGCAGGAAGACTAGGGGAGAATAAGGTGCAAGTGTATTGGGAGTGGGCCAGTATGAACAACTCCACACCCCCTAAATGTGTTGCAATTACCTCTTCACACCAAACACTTGAACAGGGCTTGTGTCACTGCCTAAACACCTATGGAGAACCCTGAGTTTTCCAGTGTCCTCACAAGAAGTCTTGTCAAGTACCCTATTCCTCTCCTTTTGTAGGAAAACACAATCATATTTCTTTCATTATTCAGCTGGACCATCTGAGCCTGCTGTGTCTTTTCTTATACTACAGCTGGATTTAAACATAAAACTCAGTGAAATCCTAGCAAGACTCCACAAGAACACGTAAGCAGCGTAACTCACTTTAAGCTCAGGACTCTGCTTGACTGGTTTTTGCAACTAGGTGCCCCTTCTAGCATCACTGAACCCCTAATACTGGTTTTTGTTTTTAATAACCTTTATTTTTGCAGTTTCATGTATAACAAAAGTACAGTATATAAAACTCTGCATACTTGACTGAATTTTCACACTGACTTTTAATGTTTTTATTGATCTATTGTATATATTATATTTCTACTGTATATTCATTCTGCAATATAGTATATTAATGCTGTTTATCACCTTGGGGGCCTTTGAACCAAAATACAATTTGTAAATAAACTATATCACACCAAAGTTACGCATTTAGGTACATGCAGCTCACAACTTCAGAGAGGTGTCCTAAGTACATTTAACTGAGCATGCTTAGAACTCCCCTTCAGACCTTCACATTGAATGGGATGGGGACAGATTAGCACATGCAACTCCATGACTCCTGCTGACCTCTGCTAGTGTTGCAATTTACCGTATTTTTTGCACCATAACACTCACTTTTTTCCTCCTAGAAAGTAAGGGGAAATGTCTGTGCGTGTTATGGAGCGAATGCCTGTGGGTGGCGGGGGGGATCTGCTGCAGTCGTGAGCAGAGGATCCATGGTTCCCCTTCCTTCCTTCCTCCGTGGTTACAAAGCATGGATCCACATGGATCCTCAGGAATTTTGCATTGGCCTACTCCAAACTCACTGTCAGATCACATGTCTGTGGCCACAGCATGAACCACAAAAATCATATATCTACTATTTCGTTTAGAATATTTTTTTTCTTGTTTTCCTCTTCTAAAAACTACGTGCGTGTTATGGTCTGGTGCGTGTTATAGAGCGAAAAATACGATACTTTTTGGCACAACACCTTCATTGCTAGGGCACAATGCCTACAGTACTGAAGTGGATAAATTGACAGAAGAGATTAGCATGTCACATGTTGCTGTACAGAAGGCAGACCATTCCCATTTCATAGACTGTGCCAGAAAAAACTGTGAAGGGATTTTGTCCTCGCTTGAATAAAACTATCTGTAAATCTCCTCATATGTCCCGCCTAGTTCTCTCTGGTATATGACTTCAGACTAAGAGGGGCAGGGCAGGGAGTGACTGAATTCTCCCCATCTACTTTTCTCTGTGATGAAACCCCTAAGCTACAATTCCCAGAGTTCCCAAGGAAAGGGGGTTGATGGTTAGTTAAACTACCCTGACAACTGCAACGTTGTGTCTACATTGCATGAGCACTGTTTTTTCTTAATAGATCAAACTGTGCTTATAGATTACGTCAAAATGCATAGCTCATTCTAAGGAGAAATGAATATTAACTGAGAGAAAAATAAGACAGAGCTTGAACTAACTCACAGAGAAGTATAGTGTATATTGTTCTTAAATTTGTATGACATTAGTTGTAAAAAAACCCAGCTACTTTAAGTAGTGAAGGGCAGATTTTTCATATTATTGCAAAGAACCTGTGTACAACATAGCTTCTCTTAATATTAATTGAATCTGTTATCAACACCCTTTTTTGGAAATATATTAGACGTGTTTTGAATTATTAGCCTGTCTTCCATGTAGTCCTCTTTGCTAACAACCAGCCAGTGTGATTGTAAAAATCACAGCAATTAGTTGCGAAATACAACCTCAGGGACTATAAACTTGTCTCCTAATGAAACTGCAAAAGATGTCTGATGCCTTTCTATTTGCTTTCAGTGGGGTGAGGTGAAACAGAAAACTTTATATTTATTTTCCTGTATTGAATTCCATGGCATGAGTCTTGCAGTAAACTATAACATTGTCCCAGTGTGCTAATCGATCTATTGTCTTAACAAATAAACTTTCTTGATTAGGTTTGTAAGCCCAAGATCAGTAAATCAAATTACCTTGGGGTAAACAGGCACAAGCAGAAGTAGCTTCTGCTGAAGGACCCAATAGCGCCAAAATAAATCTATTTCAAATAAACATCACTTCATTGTCAATTCAATAAGCTGGACTAAATGACTTCTGTGGACTGATTTATACATTTGTCCAGCATCATTTGCCGATAGGAAGCTGGAAACTGTACCTTGGTCATTGGGCTGATTTATTCCAGAAAAGTGTACAAAAGAAAATGGAGGTTCTCTATCTTGCTCTTGTCCTTTCCTAGACTCCTGTTACTATATAACTGGCATCCTTTTTCTTTAATTACCTTCTCCATGGCTTGAGAGTTTTGATGACTTGATTAAGCCTTGCAGTGCAGTTCCAGTCCCTACCCATCTGATTAATTAGCCAGAAGCTTATTAACTTCCTAATTCCAATCAATAAAGCACCGATGCTTAGCAGTACAAGGGCAAACTAAGGATAGTACTTTTATTTCAATATATGGAGCTTCAAGTGTTGCTTTCTCATTTACTTTTATTTTATTTCCATTTTCCCCAGGAGTGTTTAAAAAGAAGATAGTCTGTTGTAGTATGCAGTCCAACTTATAAGCACTTGATAGACTCATTACAAAAAAACTGAGGAGGCGCATGTTTGGAGAAAAGCTTGTTTTGGTGAGTAAATATTGCATATTTCTGCCCCTTGACACTTCTGTGAATGCAGGTTAGCCATTAGATCCCAACAGCTGTACTGGAGCTAAAGACAAAATATGTAAATTAGAAAATCAGGCTAGAAGGCTTGTGGTTGTCATTAGCTACCAACATTATCTACTTTAATTCAAAACGGTGAACTTTTCCTAATCTGTACAGGTAAAATAATGGAGGGAAAAGAGATGGACATTAATGCTGTGAGCCCCTCCATCATAAGCTTGTATGTTTGTGTAAATAAACCATCTATCATTAAGACACCACAGTCTCTGCTGTCCCTCGTTCTGAGTGTGGGAATGTTCAGGGGTGCAGGAGAGGATATATTGACTAATTATATCCTTATCCAACTTGTGCTAACAAGTTCCCAAAATATCAGCAGAGTTTATAGACATTCCCCTTTAAGTTCGCAACGGTAACGTCTGCACAGGTTCGCTAGAACCTCTATAATAATTACTCTGGTAATTTCCCCTTTGTTCCCTCTTAAAATTCAAGACAAGACACAGTCTTTATAAAAGTATAAAAGAGTTTACTCACGTTCTGTTCACCGTATGATCCCAGAAGGCAGACAGCTTAAAAAAGGTTACATACACTTAGAATCTATCTTGTAGCAAGATAGTCCTTATCTCCTCTCTTGGCTGAAAGCCAAGAGGGCATGCTTAGATGTTTCCTCATCGAAGGAAGATGGCAGAGAGAGAGAATGGCTGGCTGCCCTGTGCTTTTATCATTTACCTGTACAGGTGAAGCCACACCCACCTCTGGTCACATGTGGAGGAAGTCCGTCCCCAGGAAGTTTACCTGCTTGCTGGACTGACATCCCTCCCCATGTTCTAACATGTACACTCTAGGAATGTTGTCATTGACTGCTCCTGTGTTTACATCCCACACTGAGCAAACCAAACCCTGAGCAGGGACAGACTTGTGGTCTTTCAAATTTCAGTGTGAGGCCAAATTTTGTTCCCTACCACCACCTCTTGCCTTCTGCGCATGCACTACGTCATATTTCCAGAGCCCTGTAGTACCCCTCCTCAGCTCTACAGTCCAGGAGAACCAGTCGTGCTACCCTAAATCTGCCTCTGGCTTTGGTAAGTACCTGGAACCCCTGAAATCTTGAACTGCACAAAGATTGGGTGGTACAACAATATCACATCCTGGGTTGTAGAGTTATTATATGCAGCACTGCAGTTAGATAAAAAGGTTTTACAGATGTTTTCCCCACTCAACTTTTATTGATCCAGTGAGCTTACTTTGTGAAGAGTGTGTGTGTGTGTGTTCCTGATGAAGACTGTAATCAAAACCTATCGGGCTGAAGGAATCTTAGTTTACTGGAGAGCCTTCCCCAACCGGACACTTCAGACGGGAATGTTTGTTACTTCACTTACTTCAAAACGTGGTAAGCCATCTCTGCTGCACATTCAGCTGAGTGGGGCCCTGAACTTCTGCCCCCAGGATCAACTCTGATGGCATTGCTTATACAGTGGTACCTCGGGTTACATACACTTCAGGTTACGTACACTTCAGGTTACAGACTCCGCTAACCCAGAAATAGTACCTCGGGTTAAGAACTTTACTTCAGGATGAGAACAGAAATCGTGCTCCGGCAGTGCGGCAGCAGCGGGAGGCCCCATTAGCTAAAGTGGTGCTTCAGGTTAAGAACAGTTTCAGGTGAAGAACGGACCTCCGGAATGAATTAAGTTCTTAAGCCGAGGTACCACTGTATATATTAAAAAGACCTAAAAGTTTTGGATCATCTGGTCTCAGGTGAAAGAGACAGAAAAGGGTTCATCTGCACCCAGTCTAGTTATGCCCTTCTCCTCCCCAGTACATCGGTATAATAACAAAAAAAAGGATTAGTGCTCTTATGGTATGGGTCTATTGCCCAGGCTCTCAAAGCACAAGCTGTTTCTCTGCCCCACATCACTTGACTCATCAGACCTATTATACTACTGAATGGTGCTGGTGAATGATTGCTGGGTCAGCAGCTGGCCAATTCAGTAATCTAGTTATACTGGTCAAACTCACTCTTTTTGGCCAGGCAGTGAGGTTTTCTTGGTAATCTTATTGCTAACAGGTTCATTCATTCATTCATTCATTCATTCATTCATTCCATTTCTATCCTGCCCTTCTTTCCAAAGGAGCCCAGGGCAGCAAACACATCATTAAAACAATCTCACAGACAACTCTCTAAAACACTTTAAAAAATAACTTTCTCTTGACCAATGGTTTCAGGGTTGCCAGGAACAGTATCTTTCAGCCATCAAAATGTCTGGGTAAACAGGAATGCTTTAAAATCCTTCCTGAAAGCCAATAATGGGGGAGACAGATGCACTTCACCAGGACGGAATTCCACAAATATGGAACCACCCCTGAGAAGGCCCTGTCATGAGTCAACACCAAGCAAGCAGCCCTCAGTGAGCTTACTCCCACATAAGTAGCAGGATTACAGCCTGACAATGTAGGCCTGGACATGTCTACTCAGAAAGTGCATAGGGTTCAATAGGCCTTGCTCCCAATTAACTGTGTATAGGATTACAGCCTTAGTGTTTAAAGGCAGGAGTTAGTCACCAACCTTTTGGACCAGTGGGCACATTTTGGAGGAATGCTGGGGGCATGAGTCACATAAATGGCATACTCTCCAACATTTATCAAATCAGAAACTGAGATGTCTTCTCTAAATCAGGGATGCCCTTGTAAAATAGGGACTCTTGGAGGGTCTGAAATGACTGCCATGGAGAGTGTGGTATTACAAAAATTTAGAGAGAGAATCACCCCTGACAGCAGAGGTGGATTTAGGAGAACCTGACTGATTTGGTTGCAGTGAGTGCGGAGCCTTGGGGGATGCCACAACTATGCTTTAGAATGGAGAGCAAGAGGCAGGAGCATCAAATTTTGCAGTCACACAGGGTGCCACTGAGATTTGAGACCCTTCGTTCTGCCATAGGAATCCAGACATATCCTGGTTGTGTAGAGCACACAAAACAGACTGCACACACTGATGCTGTCTGATAACAACATGAAACATTATTCAGTAGCAGGAAAAATATGCAAAGTGGCCTCACCACACTCACTCTTGTTTTGCAGAAATCACTTAGAAGGCACCTTCACATTTTGTCCCATAACCTTATTTCTGGGCTGCCTAGAGACTCTGAGTTTTCATTTAAAGATGAAGTCAGTGTAAGGCACCTGCCCAGGAACACCAATGAAAGCCTATGCTGCCAGCGTGGCCCCCTCAAGCACTGGGTTGACGCCCCCTGGTTTAAGGTAACACAAAAGTCCTTACAGCCCAGTTAAATTTCCATGCATGTGGGTTAGAGATAGTTTGGGTCTATTATCAATTCTTCTAAGATACAACAGAGGGGAAAGTAGAGATGCTGAGAACATCAGAAAAAACTTCAGTGTGAATCAAACCCAATGTACCACTTTGCTTTACAAACTGATCCTTGCTTTCTGCTAGCTATCTTTTATATTCCAATTATAAGTCATTTCTTTAATAATAAAGGTTGCCCTCAAAATCCATGGAACCGGAGAATCAAACAGATAAGTATGAAAGCAAAGCTATCCTATACGGACTATTTCACCCCACCAAGGAATTCAATAACTGCATGCTATTTTCCATTACACTTAGCATATGTTTTAACAAATGGATTTTTGTGTCCAGAGGACAGTAAAATTCCTTTATCCCTCACATACCCCATGGGGACTTGGCTGTAGCTTTCACTTGAGGACATTAATGGAAGCTTCCTAACCAGTGTGAGTTTTCTAAGACAATGACAACTCAAGGTCATCCCTCTTAAAAATGAAACATGTTCAATATCATAGCTGGAAAAGGCACAGATACAGCACACAGACATACTTGAAGATGTCAATCAGATTTGTTGCTACTTCTTCAAATCTGAAATTTAATGGGGGCATTTATGCTAAAAGGCATTAACCAAATCAAGAAATCAATTTCTAGTAAGAAGCATTCAGT
Source organism: Podarcis tiliguerta (assembly GCF_965153285.1). Taxonomy (NCBI): domain Eukaryota; kingdom Metazoa; phylum Chordata; class Lepidosauria; order Squamata; family Lacertidae; genus Podarcis; species Podarcis tiliguerta. The sequence continues at coordinate 32,965,651 of NC_139540.1, read as the reverse complement.
ATAAAGAACAGCAAATGTTCTTCCCATCTCTCTCCCCCTTTTTTTGTCTTACAGACATTGCAGGAATGCAGAAGGAGATTTGCACCAGGTTATTGATGAAAACTGGCCAAGGACATCTGTATTCTTGGAAGCTAACACCAAGATGAATTCCAGAGAGCTGCCCAGTGAAAGAGGATTTTAAGTTAACAATATCAGCACAATTCAGAAGCAGAGGCACCAATGAAAACAGAGATAAATAATCCAGCAAGTACTACAGATATATCACATGGAGCTTGCAGGAGGAAGAGAAATCTACAAATTGAAGCAAATATTGTGATGTATCTGTAAGAACCTAGCCAAAACCAAGTAATGGATGGTGAATGGGAATCCTCCTCATTCATTTCTGCTAGATTTCCAGTACAGTCTTTCCCCCTAACTGTGTGTGTATCGACTTTAGCCCCATAGCATACTTACTAGATAATAAATCTAATTGAAATCAACCAATCTTACTTCTAAAGTAAACATTCTTAAGACTTCAGGATTAAAACCCTGCCTGCATTAGGCTTTCTGCCAAGTCTGCCTACCAATAGAGGCAATAGAGAACAATTAAGATGCATTTGCATATCAATTCTTCTACCCAGAATGGATTAGGGTCAAAGAGGGTCGATTTGTCAAGGAAAGTTAAACTCCTGAAGTTGGAGATAATATCACTGCAGGTGGGGAGGGAAGTGGCATCCTTTGCCCTTTGCTCCACTCATCTTCCAGGAGCCAACCCTGATCACAGTCATTGTCATGATTATCAGGAAAATGTAGTGCTCCTCCTTCAGCTGAAAAAAGATGCAGTACTCCTACCAGCTTGGTTAATTCTGAGTGACATTTATTGATAAGGTCAAGGTAAAGGACCCGTGGATGGTTGCATTCAGCCAAAGGTGACTATGGGGTGCTATGCTCATCTCGCTTTCAGGCCAAGGAAGCCTGCATTTATCCACAGACAGTTTTCCGTGTCATGTGGCCAGCATGACTAAACTGCTTCTGGCACAATGGGACACTATTTATCTACTTGCACTGGTATGCTTTTGAACTGCTAGGTTGGCAGAAGATGGGACAGAGCAATGGGGGACGCGGGTGGTGCTGTGGTCTAAACCACTTAGCCCCTTGGGTTTGCCCATCAGAAGGGACGGGGTGAGCTCCCGTGCAGTTTATCACCCCGTTGTCAATCAAACAAGCACTCCCCTGCCAGACCTTTACTGCATGGCCAAAACTGGGCCATAAGAACCTTTGCCAACCTGATGTCCTTCAGATGTTTTGGATTACAACACTCATCAGTCCTAGTCAGCACAAAACATCAAGCCCCTCTCACCTCCCATGCCCATGGGATTTTGAGGGTTAGCCTAGTTCTGTCCTGCTGTTTCAGAAACTCAAACACCATCAAAAACCAATATGGTTCTTCAGTTTTATGACATTTTGTTGGCATTTGATGTGAACTTATATTGTTGTGACACCAGATTCCCTTATCGGAATTTCACAGTAATGCATCAATCCAAGATAACCGGTCAAAAAAGTAGTGCAATGGCCTCAGGTAAAATGCATCTAAAGGAAAGGAAATAAACATTCTCTTTTAAAAATGTACATATTCAAACACTTAAATCCCACACATTTAAATCTCACTGAAATCAATGAGATTAAAGCATGACAGAAGTATCCTCAGTTGTGGCCAAGATGTTAAGAAAAGAAATAACAATTTCCTTATCTGTGTGAATCATATTGCAAAACATCAGGAAACAAAAGTTCTATAACTAAAACGATCTGTTCCATAAATATTCTAGATTGGGATTTAAAAACAAAACAAAACAGGGGTGGGGAAACATGTGGTCATCCAAACACTGTTAGACTCCAACTCACACACACACACACACACCCAGACAGCATGAGCAATGGTCAGGAAGGATGGGAACTGGAATCCAACAACATCTGGAAGGCCACAAGTTTTCCATCCCTGCCTTAAAGACTTGACAAGATTTTGAGGATAGAAGTTGTAGCCAATCAAGACAGGTAGGAGGAACAGAGAAAGTTACCGCTGGGATGACTGGCTCAAAGTCAGCCAGTGACCTTCATGGCTGCCTTTATTAGCCACAAACTAATTCAGGGGTCATCAGCCTTTTAGAGCCCTGGGCCACATCTGGAAATGTAAATGCTGTGAACACCATAAAACGGGCAGCCATGTTTAATAATGGCTGCCAAGGGGACCTTCCTTGTCACAAAAGTCAAATAACTTCCAAAGAAACTGAGTTCAAGACAAAGATTGAGGCTGAGCCCCAAATACCAAACCTCACAAAGAGCAACAATAACAACAAACCAAACCCATTTCACAGAAGGAAAACTGCTCTGAGAAGAAAATAAACAAGTTTGCTCTTCTATATTGAAACTAACAGTATCTACTTTGGCAGGATCTTCTCCTAGATTCAGGAAATCAGAAGGGTCCAAATACATTTCAAAGGATTCTGGAAAATGTTGACTTTAAGATAAATTTTCTTAAATCATTTGCTTAATCTAAGGTTACAACCTCGCCGCCGCCACCCCCCACCCTCCAGTAAAAGCCCTATGCGTTAACATCTGCATGACAAAGTTCAACAAGAGCAGCATTTCTAGCATTGACATTTAGCAATAGGAAAAGAGGCTCCCTGTTGGATTTTTGTCTGCCATGCAGCTGTGAAATGCATAGAGCCTCATTCAGGAAAATAATGCTGTGGCAACCCTAGTTTAATCCCATGAAGATTGCCTTGAGCTAGATGAAGTATTTGCATTTTTAAAATCTACATACACAGGACAAAAATAAGATTTGTTGAAGTTTTTTGTTTGTGTTTATAATGTGAAATTCCTGGAGATATATTCTCTCTGTCTCTCTCATTTCCTCTTACCTACTTATCACATTGTTAGTATTCATTCAATTATCCTTATAAGTCACATAAAAGATTGGCAGAGAAGAAAGTAATCGCATCACCACAAGCATCTGAGTTGTTTCACTGTACAATTCAAAAACAGGCCAGATCCTTTCCTGCGCTACTTCTTAAAGAAGAAAGCTGCCAAGTTTGAATTTGAGAGGAATAATAAATTTATTCCACCAGCAATTAAAATTAGGTTGAAAGAACAGAGTGGAATGCAGGACTCACTGTGTTATTGGCCATGTTGACTTGAAACTATTTCAGGATAATTGTCATATCCCACGGATTTAATCCGTCATTTAATCTACTGTGATTTGTTTTTAATGACTGTACACATTCACCTTTGACCTCAAGTTTAGCGCTATTTACCCATTGACCTTTGTCTTGTCTCCTTGTAGAAATCTCTGAAACTACAGCTGAAAGTCTTTGTGTGATCAATACTAATATGTTAAACTAATGCATTAATGAGTCTTCCTTATAGACCACCAATTATTTTACTCTGTTCTTGCAATCAGCCCTACAAGACAGGAATACAGTAATTCAGGGAGACCCTTCCATTCAACATTTCGCTATAGCATGGACATTATTTCACAAAGACAGCAATAGAAGCTTAGTCCATGTCAGGCAACAGCTTTCAAGGGGGATTCACTTTAAGCCACAACTCCTTGGTGATCAAGAAGAAGACTGCCCTAATCAGCAGTCCCCCCAAGAAGGATGCTCACCATCTGCCATTGTTGTAAAGTCATCTGCTCTGCAGCCTTTCAAGCCTGGTATGTAAATAAAGCGAAGGCACTAAAGCACCTGTTTCCCACTCTGCAGCAAACAGTAAAAGTGAAATGTCAAGGCAACAAGACTGCACTCACTTTTTAATTCACAGCTCCATCCAATGCTGTTGTTTTTGCTATTGGGCCAGGACATAATCAGAAACTTTGGCTGTGACCACTGAAGCACCAGCCTATTCAAATTCCAAGAAACTTCGCTTTGCTTTAATAACTCCATAATTCTTCCCTCCCTTGTGCCTTGGATTGGCTAGACCATGGGTAGGCAAACTAAGGCCAGGGGGCCAGATCCGGCCCAATCGCCTTCTCAATCCGGCCCGCAGATGGTATGGGAATCAGCATGTTTTTACATGAGTAAAATGTGTCCTTTTATTTAAAATGCATCTCTTGGTTATTTGTGGGGCATAGGAATTCGTTCATTATTATTCGTTCATTTCCCCCCCCCCTTCAAAATATAGTCCGGCCCCCCACAAGGTCTGAGGGACAGTGGACCGGCCCCCTGCTGAAAAAGTTTGCTGACCTCTGGGCTAGACTGTTATGGTTGTGGTACATAGAGCAAGCCAAACTTCTGGCAGGCAGCACTGGGGCTTAATGGAGCAGCAGAGCCATGGGCATATGCAGAGCGCTGCCACTCATGCTGGCCAAGGTGGATGATTGGCAGGGGAAAGGAGCCCTCAATATCTTTGCTGCATCAACTCCAGACTCATGCAGCAGTGGGGCCCAGATCATGCCCTGAGTGGCAACTTGCCAGAAGCTGAACCATATTTGAATCCAGACTGTCCTTAGCCAGCCAAGCTCCACCTCCTCCCTTCCCACTCCCATCCCTGAAAACACCCCGGGCGGGGGGGTTAGCTACTGTCAATTCATAGTTTAGGTGGGCACAGCTGTTCTGCATCAGCAGAGGTGAGTGGAGAGACATCTCCACCCCACCCAAACGCCCTCCAGTACAGCAGATGTCGTGTCTGGTTGGGTGTTGGGTTCCTAACTACCAAAATGAGCTCAGATACTACACAAGAGAGCCTTGCGGCTTTCATTTGCTCCAGTCAAGGTCATTGTCCACAACGCAAATTGTCCATGGCTGTCCTCAAAGGAGATCTGCTGGAACAAAGAGAACCTCAAAGCCAAACTAGGCCTAATGCTGATCATGTCACTGGAAAACACATCAGCTGGAAAGAAAAGGAAGGATAAGACCGCACGGGTGGGGCAGGGTGGAGAATAACTACACAGAGATAGGTTTAACCTTTTCTCAGCACTGGAGCCCAGATAATGATTATCCTCTGGTGCCTGTTCTTAGCCTCCATTGGTAATCCTGGGAGTTACCCTTCTGGAGTAAGAGTAGGCATTGAGGCTGGGGATGATTTTTCTCAGGGCCATAGAAGGCAGTCTTGATGAACACTAACCCCCTATGCCTATTAATATCCCCACCCCCAACCCAAAAACCCCTCTGATGTGGCTCCCAAAAGTGTTGTGCCTAGTTTGGCACTCAGTTTAGATTTTACAGCATTTAGAGACACACATGTGATGATGATGATGATGATGATGATGATGATAATATATAATATAATATAATATAATATAATATAATATAATAATATAATATAATATAATATAATATAATATAATATAATATAATAATAATTTATTATTTATACCCCGCCCATCTGGCTGGGTTTCCCCAGCCACTCTGGGTGGCTTCCAGCCGAATATTAAAAACAGTACAGCATAAAACATAAAAAAAACTTCCCTAAACAGGGCCGCCTTCAGTTGTCCAGGAATCTGTTTGTGCACAATACATTTCTAAACATGGTGGGCGGGCAGTGCCTAATAAACATGATCAGCAGAAGTCCTGTGCAAGGGCTTCCACTTGTGCAAAGGATCTTTCCTCCTCCTCCTGCACACACCCAAAAATTGGCTTGGGGGTTTGAGAGAACCCCTATAAAAGTGGGGGAGGAAAGGTGGATCATTTCATCTGGCAAGCTGATACGTTTGGCAGATGGAACATTCAACATATTGTGTGACACTGAACTCCATAGTCTTACATTAAATCTGGTAGTTCCCACCGACATCCTGAAAACTGAATTTTAATTTTTAGAAAAGATGCCATATATAGATAGAGATATAATGTCTAGCCTGCACGGCTTGGATAATAAAAAATAAAAAAAGTTAAATGGGTGTGTTACTAATCCAGAATCTGATAGTTGAGATGACTTAGTATTGCTTCCCAACACTGCAATGAGAATGGGATCATTTTATTAATATTTTTACAGGGCATTGTACTTGCATCATTTCCGACCACCAGAACAATGATTATTTTAAGGTTGCATGTTGTTGTTGTTTTTTCCAGGAGACATATATGCACCTGCCCTGTTACTGTTAGCTGCAAGTAAACGCTGGCTAAAACAACTTAATTATTTTTTCTTAGTGGATATGGTCTTAGGTACACAGGACAACTATGAACTATATTACGGCCCTGAGATAAAAAAGAACGTGCTTTTCATTAAAGGAATCCCTTGAAAAAAACATTGCTGAAACTGATACCACAGCCATAACCTTCCTCCAGCTCTGCCTCGGTGCTTTATAATGGCCTTTGCATTAGGCAGCCTGCTGCGGAGCCCACTGATGTCCATTTACTTTGGTAAAGATTGTTATTGAATGGACCCTTTAATGGGAGGCGTTTATGATCCTACTCGGCTAAGAGCTCCAAGCCCTGTCTTAGAATAGTCTCTCTCTCTCCACCTTGACAGCTATTAGAGAATCAATACAGGTAATATGTCAGGCAGTGGTCAGCACTCATGTAAACAGTAAGGTAAGGCTGAAATGGAAACTGACAGGTAGCCACTTAGAGAGAGTCTGTGGGTCAAACACGTTGAAAAGTGAAGCTCCTCGAGGGAGCGCCAGCAGCAGCCTGCCCCAGGATTGGATAGATGGCACAAAGGCCAGACACCTATAAAACCCCACTGTATTTTCCCCTTGAACACTGGGGGCAGTGGAGGGGAATGGCCTTAAGTCCAAGGAGCTACTGGGGACTCGTCATGTAACATGGATTTTAGAAGGGTTTTTAGAATGCATTTGGGCTGATTCCAGTTCAAGAGACGTAATCTGAAATAGTTGGGGAAATTATCCTGTGTCTTGTTACTTAATTTTAATCTTAGTGCATGATCTTTTGAGGTTGCTGCTTCTGGCTATACCTTTGCTATCACTTTTGATTAGCTGCTTTGCTATCACACAGGGTAGGCCACTTATTATCCCCACTTAGAAGTCAGGGATAGGAGACTTAGCAAAGTGATGGAGCCATGGCTAAGATAGGACTCAAACTTAGATCTTCCAGATTCAAGTTGAGCAGCTCTGTCAGCATCCAAGCTAAAGCCCCCTTCACAAACACAGTGTGTGTGTGGGGGTCACTTCCATGTGGTGCAATCCCAAGCTGCTGGGGAGCTTTTATATTCAATGCTAAAGTGTAATAAGAGACTAGAACACAGCCTTAGTGACACATATGCATAGCACCTGGGAGATGTTTGCCTGCTACATATGAAATCCTGCTCTTCCTCCAAGCAGCACAGGGCATTTTGTCCTCATGACCCCACTTAAGTTAATAAGAGACACAAAGAATGACTTGCACGAGGCAGTGCAACCAGTTCCTCTGCACTCATCACTGAGCCTAGGGGGCGCCGCAGGGCATTGCTACTATGACATAGTGAATTGAGCAGAACAAAAGGCAAGAAGTGGAGGGGCGCCAGATTATTGCCTCACACAGGGTGCTGCTGAAAGGCCAAACTCCGTCCCTGCACAAGGAGAGCTCCATAGCTAAGCAGGCAATAGAAATGGAGCCACCTACTCCGAAGTAAAACTCTAGCCATTGTACTGTATTGGCTTTCTGGCAAGAAGACTGCTAAGAACCTGGCTTTCAACTTTATGCCAGCAGAGCAGGGACTTGCAACTTAAAAACAGCCACCAAGGAATCATTTTTCAGAATAATGGACTGTGAGAAGCGTCCATACTAAGGGGGAAATAGCTGTGCCTAGTAAGTGGAATTTGTATTTGCCATTGTACTACTTGCATTAGTAGTTAATTGATTTTTTTAAATTTATTTATTTTTGCAAATTTAACAAGGAAAAAGAGAGAAAGGAAAAAACATGGGGGGATTAAAGGAAAGTAAAAAAGAAAGAGAAAAAAAATGATACACAAAGAATACTAATATCAACAGTAAAAAAAAGCCACCATCGGTATACGTTGTAGATACAGTGACCATCAGTCACTTATCAGTCATTTATTCTAAAAAATAAAATTCACCTCCAAACTTCTCCATTGCTACCTCACAGTTCAGTGTTATGCTTGGAGCATAGTGCTCCTAATGTGAAAGCCTTGGGCTCACCAGGCATCAATAGAAGCCTGTGCGTTGTCCTTCCTTTTCTTTTCTAATAGGCTCTAGCCATAGCTCAGTAGGAAAGCTTTGCATGAAGAAGGCTGCAGGTTCAATTCCTGGCATCTGCAGGTAGGACTGGGAAAGACCCCTTTAAGAAAGAGCAATGGCCAGTCAGCGTAGAGACTAATGGTCCAACTCAGCCTAAGACAGCTTTCTATGAGTCAGCGTAAACTGCAAGGTGGCCAGTTATGCATCACCAAAAGACATACACAGAAAAGAGGACAAAAACTGCCCTGTGGGAAGAATTCTGAAAGAGAGGGCTGGAGGTGAAGACCACCTCTCAGGGATTGGTCCAGCTGCACTCTCCTTCCCACAGGGTGATCTTCCACCAACTGTCCTGTGGGAATGATTCCAATGAGTTTTTAAGAGGTTACCGTAATATTGTTTATTATGCTTACAAACTATGTAATTGAATGTTACTGGTAAGCTCCCTTGGTAGCGTTTACATCATGAAAGGCAGGATCTAACTAACTGTAATAATAAAAGACAGATTTGCATATGTTAATTTCTTTGATTAACCCATTTATAAATCTTCTAAATAAGTGCATAGGTGCAAATTCAGGAATAATTTATTATAATTTCAACAGAAACGCAATGCATCCTGCCATAGTGGAGAAGACCAAAACCTGGTGACCTGCATGCCTGCTCAGTCTGTTGCCCAGCTGATGAAGGAATCGTAAGTGGCCCATCTGTGTTTTATCTTTAAACCTTGGGCTAGACATCTCAGGCTCTTTCAAGCACAGGACTGCCCTCTAAAGTTGGTATCTTTTTTATGTAACATGAGGCAGGTTTGCTACAGCCCTTCAAAAGGAGACACACGGTAACCCTGGGGACTAGGAGGACTATGCAGAGACTGTGGCACATAGTCCTACAGTTTAGACCACACTTTTTCCTCCATTTGCCGCGTTCATGGAAATGTCTGCACCTTCTTGTGCCTCATTCAAATTAGTATTTCCTCAAACAGCCCCATAAATGGGGGCAGGGAAGAGAATGACTCCTCTCCCTATGTCCAACCAGCCCTTCATCATCCACCATCTGAGAATACTGGTCTCTTCCAACACCAGAGTTGGGAGGCACACTGGGTAGAATGATTTTCCTGGTTTAATGAACAGTTTGGTTTAATCAATATTTGCTTGCTGCATTATCTGTAGCTCACTAATCTCTTGGCTGCTTTCTGCCGTTCCATGGGGAGAAGCAACTCTCCTCCTTTTATTCTCTTCTCCACCCCACCCCATTTAGTACAGTAGAACAAGAGCTATTGGCGGGAGGGGGGCAGGGAAAGAGGATGAAAACATCTGAACATTTGGTGTCATGCTGGACTCAGCTAAAGGGCAGCAGATGTCACTGGGGTGGCTTTTGTTGTGCTGCAAGTGGCCAGCCTGAGCTTTAAGGGCCATATTACTGTTTTAGCTGCTCTATTGTCATTCATGTTTCAGGAAGACAATCCCCATCCCATCCCTGTTTAAGATCCCAACAAAACATCTGAGATTGCCAGAAGCCTCTGCAGCTTGTGCTTAGATCACTTCTTGTTTTACATTTAAAATACTCTTGTGGGTAGAATGCAAAACAGTTAAGTGCTTTTTCTACAGGTTTGTTTAGGAAGCTTCCCTTGCTGTGTAACCCAACCATTTATAGGATATCAATCTTATATCTGATGACAGGTTTCATGGTTTTTGGAGTTTGCATGCATGGCATTATTTCTTTATAAAGTTTGTTGTTTTGATTTTATTTTTCTTAAAGAGTTTTGTTTTGTTTTTACCTGTAAGCTGCTTCAGTGGTCTTTATACACCAGGAAGAAGTCTATAAATTTGTATAATGGTAATTGGAATAGTTTCACTGTGTTGACTTTCTCCTGGAACTTGTGCAGTACTTTTCTTCAATGGATCAACAGATCGAAGAAAGATATTCAACACCTCAAATTGAGAATGATGTGGAAATATGCCTACATTCAGGTTTTCCAGAGATAAATCAATGATAAATGTGTGCTATCCAGCATTTTATTACAATCTATTCTCCTCTGGGCCTTTGGAGCATCTAATATTTGCAAGCTGGCAAACAAAAAGAGTGGCTTCAAATGTGAGCTACCTCTGAGTCAGTGCTGAACTGTACACTAATGGGTGACTGACCAACAACATCTGTTGGGGGGGAGGAGAATCAGCTGCAAGGATACTTGTGCACCAAATGAAAGCAGAAAAGTGAGAACAGACATCTGAGCTAACCACAGACTCAGCCATTATTACTACACTTAATTTTTGGTCCCCTCCTGACTTTCCCATAGAATGTTCTTTGAATTATGGAGGAAGTGGTAAACAGGCCCTTTATGAAATCTTTCTTAGACAGGAGTTTGATAATTAAGGTGTAGACAATGCTGCTCACTGGGCTGCTGTCAGGGCAAACTGGTTTTAAATGTGTTTTGAGGTATTTTAATTATTGTTTGCAACTAGTTTGGTTTATTACTTTATTTATTGTGCTGTTTTTAAATACTATAAGCCACCTTGAATCCCAATTTGGGGAAAAGGAGCGATATAAATCTATTAAATTTAAAAATTAATTAAGTGCAACCCTGATATCTCCCAGTTTAACTCAACTAATTGCACACACAAACACTCCTCCTTTAAAGATGTAGCTAAAGAGGCCATCACTACTCTGAGGCTGTTGTTTTTTTGACAATCAAACAGTATAAATTCTATGAAATAAATAAAATAGACAGGGTCCCCTCCTGCTTCCTTATATAGTGTCCATTTCTGCAGCTGCTTCTTTCCATTTGACCCAATGCAATTCCCTGCTCTGCTTTAGGGTTGTTTGGATACTGCTTGAACAAAAGAAAAATTGAAAACCATCTTGTCTAATACAGCTAGATATATCTCACATATACACACTTTACAAGAGTTTATACATACGCACCTTAGTTTCAGTATACTGTACAAAATGGGTACTGAATGGGCATGAATCAAAAGCTACCTTTTTAAAAGGTTAATGTGTTTCTGTCAAAAAGTACGGTAAGAAAATTAATTTAAGGAGGAACATCTAAAACACACACTTGGAGCAAGTCCCCTGGACTGTGAAAGGACAGGTGCTTCTGAATTACCTATAAATTTAACTATAAGCTGTTAAATTCAAAGAAGAATCCCAATCCTTTGAGGAAAATACAAGAGGAATGGGCTTACCATAAGTTACTCTTTTTCCTGTTATGAATATTCTGTCTCCAATAGAACAAGCAGCATTTCCTAATAGTAAATTCTTAAAATGGTAATTTACAGTGACCCTTAGAGATCAAGCCAGTTTAAAGCAAAAACAGTAAGAATGCATGCAACACACATCTATCTTGTACAAACAGTAATTAAAGTTTATACATGGGGAGTTGACTACGATTGTCATTTTTTTCTTCCCAGTCTCCTCATTTCAACAGAGTACACACATTCTTTTGAATTATGGTGCTGGAGGAGACTCTTGAGAGTCCCATGGACTGCAAGAAGATCAAACCTCTCCATTCTGAAGGAAATCAGCCCTGAGTGCTCACTGGAAGGACAGATCGTGAAGCTGAGGCTCCAATACTTTGGCCACCTCATGAGAAGAGAAGACTCCCTGGAAAAGACCCTGATGTTGGGAAAGATGGAGGGCACAAGGAGAAGGGGACGACAGAGGACGAGATGGTTAGACAGTGTTCTCGAAGCTACAAACATGAATCTGACCAAACTGCGGGTGGCAGTGGAAGACAGGAGTGCCTGGCGTGCTCTGGTCCATGGGGTCACGAAGAGTCGGACACGACTGAACAACTAAACAACAACAACACACACATTCTATTTTAAATTCTGCTTAAATCAAAAACATTGTTGGAAGAGGCCTCTTTAACTGAAGAGACTTCTCACACTGAAGAATACCGAGAGAGCTGTTGTCGGCCCATGGAGCTGTCCAGGGTACTTGTTTCAGTCCTGAACTAATGTCATAATTGTTCATGATGCCTAATAATTGGTCAATGTGTTTTAGGGGTTTCAAGTTATTTCTGCAGTCTGGTTCTAGGGAAAATGTATGTCATGATTCTGGGCCTATTGATAGCAAATAAAAGACTAGTTAGCTAATTAGTTTTTAAATAAAATTTATTTTTATCCCACTCTTCTACATCAAGCATTCAGGACATTTCACAAGTAAAAAACACAAATCAAACATGAAAATTAGAACAGAAGCAACACACAAAAACTAGAACAGAATAGTGTCAGAACAAAACATTGAACAGATGGGCTATATGCCAGAATGTGGAGACGCCCAAGACAGATTCAGTGATCATGCAGACTGGTTGGAAAGGAGACAGAACAAGTAGTACGTGGGTCTAGGATTGGGCAGATTTCAGGTTTCTTGGAACTACTTTGTTTTTTAGTAGAACCCCAAAATTTACTAGCAAGAGCCAGACTAAACCTTACAAGTAAAAAAGAGAGGGAGGGTGCTTCTGAATACATTCTGAGCCTAGGAAAAAATTTTCAGTACCAGAACTGAACTTTATTCATCGTCTTCACATTATGTGTAGCTCTCTTTATTTGGTAGCCTAATTCAGGTGGGGAAGGTCATTTTGTTAGTGGTGCCAATGTTCAAACAAATTGGGAGTCAGAAATCCTTGCAGATCTACTGAAAAACATCAATCAGATGATCCAGAACTATCTTCAGCTTACACCAAACCATGTAGGGGAAGTTGAAAGGAAAGTACAAATTGAGCTCAGTTGGAAACATTTGAGCACTAGCAAGCTATGACCCCCAATGCCAGGTCCCAATCAGCAGCCCTGCAACTGTGCTCTGAACCAACTACAGTATCAAAATTCAAAACCTTTTCCAAGGGCTGCACCACATACAGCAGTTCATTACATCTGAGGTCCCCAAGGATCTTAATGCCACAGCTTACATCACATCTGTTCAAATATTACAAAACATAGACAAACATGCAAAAGGAAAGAAACAAAGCTAAAACACAACTCTAGCCATTCAGTCTTCCACATACTCTACAAATCTTAACATTCATGTAAAGAATTTTTATGTATATTTTATGCTTACAGGATTTCATTTTACCCACCAAAACAAGACAGACATCATTTTGAGCAGCAATAATAAATAGATCAGTGCAAGTCACTAACATTTGTATACCCAAATGTAAAATTACATTTAACTTCCAACAGCAACACACAGTCACACCGTATTTAAAGAGTAAGGCAACTCTCAAACCATAATCACAAACATTCCAGCCCATATTTCTTACACTTATGCGCAAAGCCTATATAAAGTACAATTTGCTGTAGATTATGTTTGAACAATACTTCATAAACTTTGTATTTCCTTCCCCACTTCAAGAGTGCCAATAAGCTATTGTTTAAAAGTGTTGCCTCAGTATTAAGCACGGGATGAATTTTGAGATTTGTTAAAGAAAATTGTGCACATTTTCAAAAATTAAATAGTGTAATTTTAAAAACAAATATACCTGCTGATGTGTTGCCACTCTGTTCTCCAGCAATGAGCTGGTGAATGCCCTAGGTGAGAAATGGGCTGGCACACTGGACAGGAAGGGAGGTAGGCAATAGCTTAGAGCCCAAAGGAGAGCATCCTTGACATAGAGCCAACAAGTGTCCAAGCAGACAGGTAAGGGGCAGCAAGTTAACAGATGAGTGAATGGCTGGCAGCTAGTAACACCACAACTAGCCTTTTTGTGGGTAACTGTAATAAGAATAGAACAGGGTTGGAAGTGATTTTAGCAATTCTCCCTCCCTATGCCACCACCCCATTTGCTCCAGTGAAGATTTGGGGGGTGTGCAGAGAGCAGGGAAAATTGCTGAAAACTGCTTCCTTCCCTGTTCTGCTGACAGAAGGCTTAACATCCACTGAGCAACACCACTGAATACAACCCAATATCCCTAAGCAACACATTCACAAACCTTTCAAATTCTAGCAGCACAAAAACATAGAAATGAGCCAGCAAAAATTACATACATTCTCTTTTTTTAAAATTGACAGCAAATACAATGTATTGGAAGTGCAGAAATATTTGCCATAATTAAACATTGTGTTTTAATTTGGCATCGGTGGTTACTAAAATGTCTTTGGCATCTCAGGATCAAATTTTCTGGATTCTTCTGGGTAATCTCCATCTCAGTAGTTTTTTGCCCTAGCACTCCCCTGAAACAAGGCCCTCTCCTCAGGTGATCAGGAGAACCTGGTTTTCATTTCCACCTTTCACAATGCAGGTAAAAACAAAGTTCTCCCCACCCCTTAAGCCAAAGTGAGTGGAAGGTCATTTTCACACCACCACATCTTATAGGATTCAATCAACTGATGGGCCATCTCCCATTGCAATGTGTTGGGAAGGGTGTGCAAGTGTGTTGAAAAACCTCCCTTCCTAACACACTGTGATTGGGTTGAAACCTGCTGCTTCCTGAGCTGATTATGGTGGGATCAGTCAAGGAATGGCTGATTTTCATCCCCACTGCAATGTTAAGAGTGTTGTCTAAAGCCCTCATTCCATCCACTCAAAGATTTATGCTTGAACAATGGAAATTTCCCCTTCTCTTCCTCCCCAGTTTGTTCAAGAATTAGGAGAACCCCCATAAAAGATTGGGGGGCATGAGAAGGGAAGAGGGGAGAGTTCTGTTGCACAAGCAGAAATTTTGCACTAAGGGAATGAATGACTTAGCACTGCTCAGCTGTTTTGCACAAATCAGCTGAAAGGGTGGGGGATGAGATCGGGGGAGTGATTGGTGTGTGTGTTTTGAGCAGGGCTCAAATAGTGTGGCACCACTTTGGCCCTCAGAGCATGGGGATAGGTTCCTCATGCCTGTACTAATGGGTGAAGATCACATCCTGAGCAGCTGTATGTAGTTGTATCTCTCATTATCTCTATTGGGTGGGTAGCGCTACATTAAAACCAACACATTACAGAAAATGCCACACAGATGTCCAAATGGTTTGTATCCTATTCGTTAGCTTTCTGGCTAATGGCCTGTGTGAAACTTCATATGGAAGCGGAATTCTTCTACCTCTGAAAAGGTCTTGCCACACAAAGTACAGGTGCGGCAGTTGTCTTTAGCACCGTGTGTGCGCCGCACATGGCTGTCATGGGCAGCATGGGAAGCAAATGCTCTGCCACAATGTCTGCATTTAAAAGGCTTCTCTCCTGAATGCTGGCGGATGTGGGTGCGCAGGATGCTGGAGGCGGTGAATGCCTATGGAGATGGTGAACAAAATGATTTCAGGTGGCATAAAAAGCTTTTACACACAAACACAAACACACACACACACACACACACACACACACACACAGAGAGAGAGAGAGAGCATTCAGACACAAAGCTACAAGTGACAAACAAGATGAAAGGAATCACATGCTCACAAAATTGTAATTAAGTTACAATGCATGTTTCTACAGCAGGAGAACCAATTGGGCTTTTGCTGGGTCTTATATATGGCAGATAAAATCCCAGCCTCATATGTTCACAGCCAGTGAAGGAGGGATGTGGGAAACTATGTGCAAATCACAGCCAAGCTATGGCATTCTGTAAATAGCCTTGAGCAAGTCATCATTATCTCTCAGACAAGCATAGTTCACAAGATTGTAGTGGAAATAAAAAGGGGACTCGCTCCATATACATTTCCACAAGCTCCCCTAAAGGGCAGGCAGGCAACACATGTGACAAATCAACTTACAAGTCAGTCACAGCAACTATCAAAAGGTGATATTTTGTTTTGCAGTCTGTGATGCTGTTAAGGGAGGACTTTGAGGAAGAAATCCAAGGTCCCACTCAGCAAAACCAACCCCCTCCCCCGCCAGTGGGGAGGAACCTAGCAGGGCTGCCTTGCCACTTTATTTATCACCTAAGTGGAAGAGGGCTGCAAGAAGGTTAAATCCAGAGCCTAAAATTCCATCAACTACACCACTGTTTTATAACAGTCTGTTCAGGTGTGGGACCCAGGAATAAAAGCTTGGCTCAGATAGCCTTACATTCACCTAAGGAGGCTGAGACTCCAGTTCATTGCAAATAGAAAACATTGTATTTCCATGCCTTCCCAGATGCAGTAATAACAAATGCATATGTTGGGAGACCTGCCGTGTGTCTTCTGCATTACATCTAATATAGTTGGGGCTCAATGTTAAATTCAGAATTAAAACAGATTAAACTGAGCATGCCAGAGAACATAATGTCCTACAAGCAACTAAAACCTCAAGGGAACTGCAAAGGGCATGGTTGTCCTCACCTTGTTGCAATACACACATTTATAGGGCCTTTCTCCAGAGTGTACTCTCATGTGCTTGTTTAGACTGGAAGACTGAGAGAAGCTTTTGGCACATATAGAACACTGAAAAGAGAGAACACATAGGACCGTTTTGTGACTGCAGCGACAGTTACAGACGTTTTTGCTGGCATGCAACACGTATGCACATTTAGATAACAATACAAGACAAGAGATTTAGATAGGAATACAGACAAGACAGACAAGGCAAACATAACTGATAATGTGCTTTTTTACATATAAAAAATAATGCATGTAGAATGTAGAAATATACAAGGTTTCAACCTATATGTATGAATCATGCCAAGAAGATTATTCTAGCCACAGCCCCTCTCTGCCTGTACTATGTGCCTTTGCTGTGTAGGCTTGATGCCTACACACTGATTTGCAGATTGCCCTATAAAGATGCTCTGATCAATTTGTGGGCACTTGAGTGCACAGTGATAACAAGGCCTGAGAGTCTGATTCCCCCCGTCCCCCACAAAACACTCTGGCATAAGCCTGTAGTCTTGTCCAATACTGGAGTATCGGTGTCTACTATATAGTTTCGCGCATTTTCCAAGCATTGATATGTGAAAACAGAGGCTGATTACACACATACACACACACATATACAGGTGTTCTGGGCCTTCGCAGGCATAAGTGAAATTGTGTAAAGCGGAGAGCAGCTAACTTTAATAAGGAGGGCATGCAGGGAGGGAGGGAGAGACTCATTATCTGGGGCAGCTGCCTAGCCTGAACTGAGCCTGTGCAGCAGCAGTGGCTGGCTGGCCACAGAGGGCAGGGGCAGAGAAGGGCGCCCAACGTAACTGGTACCAGGATGGGTTCATGGACATGCAATGGAGGTGAGGAGAAGCCGCTAGTCAATCAAAGGCCACCTTCCCTCGCTGAGGCAGCAACTTCTGGGCAGCAGCCCCAAACAAGGAGAAGATATCTATCTATCTATCTATCTATCTATCTATCTATCTATCTATCATCTATTATAAGGTCTCTGAGTGGGATGCATGTAAGGGGATGTGCACTTGTAGTTTGTAACTATTTTACAAAACTATTTTAACATTGTTTATTGTCTGAGACTTCTTAATTGCTTCCACTTAATTGCTACCAAGCTGAGGCTCTTTCTGTCCCTGTAACAAGGGATGAAAATGAAGGAAGATGTCTCACTTTTTCCTCCCGCTTAATCAGATTTCAAGGATAGGGAATGAGACAACTGAGTTGAAGTTGTGTTTATATGGCCAGCTGGGCTTGAAGAAAGTGTAATGCTAGTTCGTGAGAGGATGTTAGTGAACAGCCCTCAGTTCAGAAGTCATGGTTGGATGCTAAGTTAATGTGCTAGCTCCTCCCTCCTCCCATTCCTGTCACCCTTTGTGGAGAACAAAGCACCCGAGAGAGGTTCTACATCTGGGGTGTTCTCTGCAGGTTTTACGGCAGAGTGGCACAAATCAAGAAAAAAACTAAAATGTTGTAAAGCTGTCCTAAGTCTGTTGGACTGAAGTTAAAGAAAGTATTTAAAAATACTTTTGTTAAAAAACCAGAAGCCTTTTTTTTTGGATATAGTGGGTGAAGGGAAGATAAAACAACTGTTTATGTATGCAACCACTGTGGCAAAAATTATTTTAGCTCAAAAATGGAAACAACAAGAAGTACCAATGAAAGAAGAGTGGCAGATGAAGATGATGGACTTTGCAGAATTGGCGAAGCTGACGGGAAAAATCCGAAACAAGCACCATCAAGTATTCCAAAAGGACTGGAGTGAATTTATTCAATATCTGAAAGATTATTGTAAGCAATTAACATCACTAGCAGGGTTATCTGAAGACTTGTAATGAGAAGTTTATTTATTTACATTTTGAACTATTTTGTAATGAGTGTGATTAGAAGTGGGAAACATACAGGATGCAATGATATAAAGGTTAATTTTGAAAGCCATGAGGTGGGAGGGATGGAAGTTGATAGACTCTAAAGAGCCAGGGTGGTAAAGTGGATAATAATGATGTGAATGTATATTATTAAATGGAAGATAGTACTCAGCTATTGTCTGGAATAGCAATCAAGTCAAGTGACACCTTTTCAGAGCACATTCCCAAGACTATCTACTTAGAAGTAAGCCCCGGTTAATTTAATCAGACATATGCCTAGGTAAGTATAGGATTGCAGCCTCAGGCTGCAATCTATAGATACATATAGATACATAAAGGCTGGGCTGTCAGTTACTTCTAAGTAAAAGTGGGTGAGATCAGTTTCTCACTATGAAACGAGAGTTCTTTCCCCTCCCCCTGCCAGGAGCTCTAACACAATTCAAGTAAGGAGCTGCTCTTTAAAATATGGCACTTATGGGAATTCCCCTTTGCCTAGTTCATCTTTAATTATTCCAGCCAACCGAAGATACTGGAGAGGCTAAAAGACATTTCAGTGCCGTGGAATCCTTGGGTATAGCAGGGCAGAGGAGAGACAGAAAGCACACTTATCTATATTTAAAAGTTCCATAACCTTTCCATTTTGTAATACTGTTTCCAAAAGTGTAGTGCAATTGCAACTAAATGCAACACCACGCTTCTAAATTTCACAACAGGTGAACTATCCAGAACCATTACCTTGAGGAACTCAGGAATTCGCTCCATCCGATTTCATTGCTAGGGGTTTTGTGTGAAGATCACAAGCAAACCTCATTGGCTTTGAATGAACTGGGTCTGCTTTCAGACAAGTGCGCTCCAGGGTTGAGGCCGAACATTTGCTCCAATAAACCGCAAGTAATCATAGTTTTAAAAAAGGAAGAAAAAAGGGGGGGCAGCAACAAAACAAGAGGGAAAAAAAGATTTCAGAGGCGGCGCGTTTTGCAATGGTGGTTTTCCTGGAGCTGCAATCACTCCCTGCAGTGAAGCAGGAGAGTAGCTTGAACTCTCTGCGTTGTTTTTTCCCGAGAGGGGGCACAATCACGACCCCTTCCCGGAAGTGTCACCATGGTTTTCCTTCACCCCCTCAGCGGTTCTCAGACTGTTTTATTTGGGCCACGCTTTCAGAAGTAAAATTTGCAGGCGCCACACCGATATTTTTTTTTATCGGTAAGAAATACATTGGAAAAGGAAAAGAAGCAACTCCTAGCAGTGCCTGACTTGTAACTCAGAACACAGCTGCTTTATAATATGATCATGGGACACCCAGGGGGGAAAATGCAGCCACATAATAACACATAATATTGATTGTATTTGAATCCTCCCGCCACCGTCTCCTGCCACACCCTTTGAGAACCACTGTTTTAACTAGACCGCAAAGAAAACGTACTCTTAATAGATAACTACTACTGCATTGAGTCTCTGCCTCAGCCTACTTATGCGGAGCTTAAACGAAATCGGCAAGTGCCAACGGAGAACAACCTATCACAGTCCATTAGGCTCCTCCGCATTCACACACACAAATGCAACACGTAACAGCTGCAGAGACTTTCAAGGGCATCCTTTGTGACACACCGTATTTAAGCCCGATGCCATACAAAGCAATGCTTACTCGGAAGTCAAATTCCATTGCTTTCCATGGGACTTACTCCCAAGTAAGGCTACACGCACGGAGCCCTTTATGAAAACGACCAAAAGACCTTTTTAAAATTAAAAACAGGATAGTAAAGTGCCCGTTGGATGAAACCACAATCACGCAAAAGCAAGTCACAGAACACACACAGAGATACACGGACCGTTCAACTTGCCCACGATTCAAGGCTAATTGAATCGTCCTATTGAGGACGATTCCCTTTGGCAATCCTGAATCTACCGCCTGAGATGTCCCTGCCCAACAATGCTCCGCACACATTCCCCCCCATTCCCCGAGGCTTGCTTCCATTCCTGAGAAGCGTGTTGGGGGCGGGTGGCACTCTGTACTCTTTGAAACACTTATTTCCTGCTGCTCCAGCTGCGGCGCCAGTTGGCGATCCCTTACTTTGTGAGGCCTGTGCTTCTCGTGCACGTGCAGGACGTGGATCCTCAGCCGGTCCCTTTTCTCAAAAGATCGCTTGCAAAGCTGGCACGGGAATTTCCTGTCCCCTTGGTCCACGCACCGGGTGTACTTCAGGTGCTTGTCGCGGTAGTATTTGTAGGCGAACACCTTGCCGCAGCGCTCGCACTTATAGCCCTCCAGAGACTCTGAGGGTGAGAAAGGGAAGGAAAAAGCCACCGTCAGGGGTGGTGGGTTGTTTTACAGCCACCTAGTTTCAGAAGCAGGCGCGCGCACAAAAAGTGAAAGAGGGAGGAGGAATAAATGCAATGAACAGGGAGTTTTATAAGTGGACAACCAGACTATAAAGTGAAGCGTTTAACTTATTTTGAACTTACAAGCAGTATTTGGGGGTTGGGGGGAGAGAGCCAATGTGCAAACAGAGCAGACCGTTCAGATTCCCGGCTGCAACAGCTCTGAGCGCGACTCTTACGGAGCCTTGGAAGGTTGCCAACTGACCTTCACTGTGCGCCTGGACAGGCTTCCCTTCCGCCGTTCCCTTCAGGCTGATAGGGATGCCCAAGAACTGCAAGTAGCAATCCCCGTACCAGACCAACAGTTCCTGGCCGGGCGTGACCTCTTTGCAGCTCTCGTAGAATATCTGCCCCTGGCACTGCAGGGCCGTCAAGTTCTGCTCCTCGGGGAAGCGGGCGCAGTTCACTAAGGACATCCAGTTGCCGGAGGAGCCCCTGCCGTCGATGAAGTGGCTCAAGCGGCCGTTCTCGAAAATCTGTTGGGATGGACACACAAACTTTACACACGGTTGCTCGCCCCGCTTATAGCGAGAGCAGCAACCCAGGAAGACAACGCCGCTTCTGGCAAGGAGAGGGGTGGGTGGGAATCTAAACGCCCCTTCCTGTTCCCTCGCCCCACTCACGTTGAAAGCAAGGGGTTTGGAGTTCAGCTAAACTGCAATCCTCATGGACACGCTTAGTTAGGAGTTAGCAGTGGGGATTGCTTCTAAATCAATCCGCGCAGGATCTTTTCATAGCCAAGCCACCTATTCCTCTAGACAGCGGTGGAGGAACTTCTGGACTTCCAGATGGGACTAAAACACTCATCTTACATAACCACTGGCCGTGCAGCCTGGGGTTGATGCGAGTCCAGCATCATACGCCCTTTGTTTATTTTTTTGCACCTTCCCTACAAGGAAGCTCAAGGCGGCATTCACGGCCCTCTTCCTCCCCATTTTATCTTCAGAACAACCCTGTGAGGTAGGTTAGGCTGAGAGACTGATTGACCCTACGAGTTTCATGGCTCAGCGGAAATTTGAACCCTAGTCCAACACTCTACCATTACTCCACACTGCTTTCTTCCTAAAACACCCAGCTGAGGAGCGAAATGCGCTATCTCCCTTAGAAAGCTGGACGCGCGTGCGCATTTACTGGGAGTAAGACCCCTTGGAACCAGAGAAACTGGTTTCCCAAGTACTGTAAGTGCGGTGATGATCAGCTATGCAGAGGCGTGGCTTGAGGCATCCAGCCCCCCCCCCCGCACCTCCCCTCGGAGAAAAGAAAGCGACAGTACATCAGCGAATTGTACCTCCCACATCAGGGAATTGTCATCGTAAGTCTTGATCTCGCTGATGTTGACAACTTTGCCCTGGAAAGGGCCGAAGCGGACGCCGACGGGGATGGTCTCGGTGCAGAAGACTCCCAGCTGCGGACTGTCCTCGTAGACGGTCTGCAACACCGTCAGCCCTACAGAGAGGAAACGGGAGTGGGGGAGAGAGAGGAAGAAGGGAGAAGGATTAGTCTTTAGGTTGAAGAAAACGAGGAGAACTCAAAAGGATCAGCCTTGACCCCTCTTCCCCAACCACCCCTTTGACAAAAGCCAAACCAAACAAACGCAGCTACCTTCCGGGAGTTGCAGAGAAGACCTGTCTAGGAGCGGCGGCTGACCGTCAGCTGCGCCTAACGGGAAAGCAAAGGAGAACTAGTACTGCACTCAGACAACTGGGAGTAACAGCGCAATCCCAACCATGCCTACTCAGAAGTAAATCCCACCGAATTAAATAGGCGATTCCCATGAAAGTAGAGCGAGGATTGCAGTTACACCGGGTCTACGGACCCTGCAATAAAACAGGCTGGAATCAATATTTGCCTCATTGGAATTTGAATAGAAATGCATAGGATTCGTGCCTTTACAAAACTTAAACCCTGTTACACCGGAGTAATACATCCGAAATAAACTACCCCACCCTTCAGTGCCAACAAGATAAGCTTAGGAAAGTACTGCGCGCGGGCACAGACACATCTAAAGGTCCCCACTCTGTCCCCAGTTTAACCACTTCTCTGAAGCATATGGGATGGATGGTTACAGTGGGGGTGAGCGGGTAATTTATTCCATAGCCCTGCTGTTAAAGTGCAGGATTTCCTGACTCTTATCTGGCAAAGGCGTTGGAGCATGATCAGCATGATCAGGGTCTTCTCTCGCAAGAGGAGCCCTTCTGAGAAAAAATTGGATTCTCTTATTTGGGGGTGGATTAAAGGTAACAAAAAGGGGAGTCAAGAGAGACTCTCCAGAAGCATTCAGAGTTTCTCCTTCCACAGAAACATTTTTGCTTTGAAAACGTATTTAACCAATACATGGAAGATAATAAAATAATTACACCAGTTCCTCACCCAATGCTTTTTAAAAATCACTGATAGATACAATAGTTTTCATCAGTTTAAGCAATAAACTGTTGGGTTAAAATAAAATAGAGAAATTGACTCCAGCTGTGCCATTATCTAGTTTTTCCACAGAACTGCTCCGATTTCTTAAAACCCAGTTTAATTTTGCCTGCAATTAATGGTTGAACTTCTACTTCACTCTTTCCTCCCACCCCCATCCTATTCCAGTCATTGGGGGTTTTTATATAAAAAGGGGGGTGTACTTTTCTTTGCAAAATTTGGACAGAAGTTGACCACGGCTGCACCAGACTCCTTCTAGGATATTGCCATCTGCCCAAGAAAATCAGCCCGCAAATTCCAGCCACTTTTCTTTCTGTGTGTGCACCAAGAACCCAGAATTCAAAGTATTAGAAGGGTTCTTTTTGCCCCTGTTATTTAACCCCGGGGGCAAAAGTTTCCTAACGATCTTAAATCTGGGAGCAGATTTAATGGGGTGGGGGAAAGTGCCATTTTCATTTGACGCCACGCTTTACTTTTATTTGAGGAAACGTTCCTATCCAAGGAGCCTCGCGTTGGGGCAGTGAGACGTCCCGGCAAAAAAAGCTTTTGTGCAAACTTGGTCGTCCTAGTCGAAGTTTCTTCCTATGAAGCAGCCACCCTCTCACCCCAAGCCCGCCTTCTTCCTGCCCTCCACCCTCCGCCCTCTAGGCTGTGGGGAAACCCCGCGCGGGTGCCTTCCTTACCCGGGCTGCGAGGAGGGTGCCCGGCTCCCGCCATGGCGCCCTGCTGCCTCCCTCCTGGCCCGGCCCCGTAGAGGACGGCGTGCAGCTCCTGGGCGGTGAAGCGGTAGGTGGGCGCGCGCTGCTCGGCGGCGTCCGGAGCTCCGTCGGGGCTCTTCTTCTTGGGCGACGCTCCCTCGGAGACGCGCCGGCGAGGCGACTCGCCCTTCCGAGCCAAGGGCGAAGGGAAGACCACCGGCAGCGGCTGGGGCCTGGACAGAGGAGGACCGGGCGGCGGCGGCAGCAGCTGAGGAGGCAGGAAGGCGGCGGCAGGCAGGCGCGAGAAGGGGAAGGGCGCCAGGCGAGGCGAACCGGGACTCAGTCCTGCTCCCAGGGGCGCCTGGAAGGGGCAGGCGGAAGGCTGCGCCTCGAAGAAGCGCGGCGCTGGCAGGACCGGGCCGAAGGGGGAGGCGACGCCGGGCCCGGGCTGGCAGCCCCTCAGGAGCATCAGCAAAGACTCGTTGCTGCCTTCGCCTCGGCTAGGCTCGGCGGAGAAGGAGGAGGAGGAGGCCATTGAGGAGCGCGGCGAGGCGGAAAGCGCGGGAACCTGTGGGGAGAAATAATAAGGCAGGGCGGGTGTGAGAGGCAGCGCGCGCCTCGGGGAGGGCAGGGAGGGGGAGGGGGCTACCTGCTGGAGGAAAAGGTGCTCATGGAGACTCGTCATGGGGTGCATTGTGGCCAGAGAGCTGAGGGAACGGAGGAAGGGCAACTTTTCCTCAGGCGCAGTGGAGCTGAGGTTACCTCAGCTACTGTCAGTTCCCGTCCCCGGAGGCTTATATAAGGCCACCGGATTACTTCCCCGTCAGGGAAACGCTCTCCGCCCTATTGTCCCGAGACCCTTCATAAGTCCCCACCCACCGAGGACTCTCCCGGAGGGTCGTCATCTGTGGGGTGTGGCGGGAACACCCAAAGCGAACACGAGGGGCTAATGCGAGGCAAATGGACACGAAACAGCAGGAGCCCCAGCTGTGACAAGTCCAGGAACGCTTCCTGCACCGAGGAAGGGAGCGCCAGTTATCGACAGAATACAGATAAAAGACTATATCTTAATCCTAAGCATGGCTTGTCAAAAAGTCTGCTTAGAAGTAAGCCTCGCCGAGTTCAATGGCCCTTACTCCCAGGTCAGCTTATATCGGGGTCGCGACCTTCTTCCCGCCATCTCCCCTCGAGCTTCCTTTTTTGGCGGGCTTCTTCTGGGCTGTCACTCTCTTTGCTCGCAGCTTGGATCTTTCCTCAGGTGTCCAAGTGGATTCGCGAACCTACCGATTCTACATGAGAATGTGGGGTGCTTGGGGGGGAGCCCCATCCCCATGGATTAGGGAGACTTTCTTCCGAGGGGACCAGAGAGCAATATTAACCTTCGTGCGAAAAACGGGCTTGAAATCCATCCCGGGACACCTTTCATCATCCACAAAAGCAGACCCGCCACACCGTCCTCTTAATGATTGCCATCTGCAGGGTGGTTTAAAACCCCTTTCCTAAATTCCAGCCCTTCACCATTTACAGTGCTTGGGAGCCGGAAACATTCAAAATAAATCACTGGGGGGAGGGGATGTATTTAACCCCAAGTAATAAAAAAATCTCCCCATGCTGCTTTTCATGGGGTAAGAATAAGTAAGGGGAGGAAACGCCTGTCAGCGTTCATTTTTTAGTTTCCCATATCATGCTAGGTTTATTTCTGGGTAAAGCTGCCTAAGATGAGGCTGTAAACGCATCTTGGAAGGATAAGCTCCTTTGAACTCGGATGGAGCTACTCGTGAGCAAACACTCCTAGGGACGGCACTGGAAGGGATCTGTGACTTTGGGAAAGCTCTGGTCCAGGGAAGCGGCGCTTCGTGGTGTTGCTCCCGCAGGTCTCGTCGCCCTGACGGCGCTCCCTTTCCGCCAAACCTCGAGGAGCACCTCCGCAAGCAGCTCTCGCAGAGGCGGCGCTGCCCACCATAGCTGTCAAGGATTCCTCGCAAGAAAAGGGAAAAGTTGACAGCTATGCTCGGGGGCTCCTCCTGCACCTTCCAGGGCTGGCCAGGACCAGCTGAAATGCCCCCTTCTGCAGCGGACCCAAAAGAGATGCAGCCGCCCAACCTCCTGAAATACGTCGGGTTGCGCACAGAGGAGGCCCTCCTGCGCTACGATCCTGAAAACCCTTTCTTCTCTGGGAGATAAGTCCCATTGAGCTCCAGGGCAGGGGCGCCCTTCTGGGAATGAATAAGCCAAACAGAGACACTAAAAAGCGAGGGATGCTATTCAGAATCCATGCGGGGAAAGTTATCTCTGCCTATGAAATAAAAATGACTCCAGGGACCAGCGGTGGGTTAAAGACTCCTTGATGCTCCCTACTTAACCATCAGCCAGATCTTTACAGGGACTTGTGGTCCACGTCTGGGATCTGGCCCACTGCGGTAGCAGGGCTTGCTGTCGTCCCAGAACCTCCTAGAGACCCAGGACCAGTGTCGCCTCGGGGAGGCTGGCGTGGCCAGGCCAGCCACCTCCTCTTCCGGAGTGAGGGCACCAGAACCAGTCCTACCCGTCAGATCTGGCTCTCCAGCGCTGGCAAGGGACAGAGGGGGCCGAGCGCTTACTACTTCGGAGAGTTCCCCTCCGCTTAAGCAAGGGGCACCTCCCGAGGGCAGAGGCGGGCCCTCGCAGGGCAGATCTGCCCCGGCTGGCCGGCGGGCTCGAGTGGGAGGCAGGCGAGACGCCTTGGACTAAGGATCGGTCCTGGCGCCGCAGCTAAAGTCGAAATACTCTTCCCAAACACCTGCAGAAAGCAGCATCCCTTTCTCTCCTAGTTATTCTGCTGGCAAAAGTGATCTGGCGCTCGCTCTAGAACCGGAGTCACTCCGGTTTTCTTTGGGAGGCATCTACACTAGCAGGTGTTTGGCATAGCTGTCAACTTTCCCCTTTTCTTGCGAGGAATCCTATTCGGAATAAGGGAATTTCCCTTAAAAAAAGGAAAACGTTGACAGCTATGGTGTTTGGACGCCTCCCGCTCCCCGGCAACGTCAGAGGCTCCCGGGATGGATGGCAGCCAGGCAAAGAAGGGAAGTTTGCTGCCCGCAGCTGCTACTCACTCCGGAGTTGCTCAACTTGCTCCGCGACGGTTCTTCTGGCCGCCCCTCTACGCTGCGCCTACCAGAAGCGGCCTCTTAAGGAAGACCCACGTGTGCCTTGCGGGCAGATGGTGCTCCAAGGATGCTCGCCGGAAGGAGGCGAGCGGAGAGATGCAAGTCTCTCTCCGACCACCACCTTCGCCCGCCTCCTTAGACGGCACCAGCTATTGGTCAAAGACCGGCTTGCTTAGAGGGGAGGAGGAGGAGGAGGAGGAGGAGGAGGAGGAGAAAGGTGGAGAGCCTTCGCTCCGCATCACATCTCAGCAATGACTGCCCAAGATGCAATCGGCACTGGAGGTCAGTTTTGTTTCCAACTCTCTTCCGCTCTCCCTACCTTAACAGCGTTTACTACATGAAGTGCTCAAAAAGAGAAATAAAAAACGAAGTCTTGTCAACATTACAGTACTGTGAAAACATCCATAGTCCTACCTTCACCAGGGAAGGTTAAAATAAACCAAAGGAAAAGGAGCGTTCCTCCGAGATCGCTCAAAGATGAGGAGTTCCTTAGCATCCCATTCTACCCAACCTATTCTCTCAGCCAAGGACCACTCATCAATAGCTGGGGGGGGGGGCTGGGAAAGCGGGGGGGCCGTTGCGGCACAAAATGGCACCAAACTTTGGCACTGATTTGGAGTCAATGGGACAAGGATGGATTTTTGACATTAACTTGTGACTCCGATTTGTTTTGTCAATTACTCGGTTTGGGGAGTCGCACAAAACGCGGGGTTCGCAGCACAAAACTTTGGCATTAGTTGGGGTGGGGGCGATCCTGAAATTCGGAATCACAGATTAATAAGCCTTATCTGGAGGCTGATGGGAGAAGCGGGAACAATGGTAAAGAACGATCAACTAGCTGTAAATTACAGTACAGTGTGCCTCATTCCGTTTATGTGACATGTCAGGAGATAGGTTACTTATGCGACTGTCACTTGCTCGTTCGTACTTTCCGCATAGTATCCTTCTGACTTCACCGTTTACACCCCCTCCCCGCAACAGCATATGGAAGCATATTATACTTTCATCACAGGAAAACATTTCATGCATCTGAATGGTCCACGATATCTTATGCCGGAATAAATCTGATAGCCTTCAAAGTGCCTCAGGATTATGCATACCCCCCCCCCCCCGCCAATAAAATAAACTAATACGGTAATCTTATCGGGAAATGCAAGAAACCATGCGACATGATCGCATCCAGTTTCGCCCAGCACACTTCCCAGCGGATCCTCTGCGAACATATTCCTGGGAATAAACCAATTAAACACGGTGGGGCTCCTTATTGAGCAGTTTTGTATAAGATTGTGCTGCATGAGGCGTTTTCTGGGCAAACATTGTTTCCTAAGAGTAGAACCTCCCAAAGGGGAGGCGAAGGACAAAGGCATTGCCTGGGAATAAAGACGGCGGCCAAAATAAATAAAAATAATAATACATATTTGGAACAGAGGAAGATAGAACTACTTGACTGTAAGTCCCAAGCGCGTTCTGTCCCCCTTAATTCCCCCGCACCCGCCTCCAACTTGTCTGATCTACTTTTAATGTTGCAAAAGGGGCTTTATTGAATAGGAGGAGCTGCCGGGAGATTCTCCAAAGGAAGGTGGCCGTGGAAGCGCTTCTTGTTTTCTCCCTTTTCTCCCTACGAACATCTGAGTTTGAGAAAACGCACAGATACCTACCAGCAGCTGCTAGTGTAGCCAGATGGAAGAAAGGAGGCGGAGCTGTAGAAGACGGGATTTTATTAGAGATAGTTTGCCACGTGACCTACTACACCTGCTGAAATTAACACAACTGTTAATTGTGTTCCTCCCCATTTTCCTTAGCCTTCCTCCCGGTAGCACAAGCACTCACGTGTGAATCAGGTTGAGGTAATAAGAACACCCCCCCCCCCCAATTTACATCCCTCCCTTTCAGAATTATATAACTGGAGGGTAGGCTGGAATCATAGATCAGTTTGCCCAGGATAAAATATTGGAGGCTTTTTTCTTAAAGAGAAAGAACACGCGCGCATTTTTAAGCGTTTTACGAACTGTCAAGAGAATTCCCCGACTTTTAATGTGCTTTGCGACCATTTACAGCCTACGTTTTCCCTATTGTTCCTTAAAGGGTCCAGGAAGTCTTTGTCCATTTCATCTTGGCTCATCTCTGGTTTCAACCGAAAATGACAGAGCGACAGGAAGCCCTATCAATTTAATAAAAAACACCAACGGCCTCCAAATTTCGCAGCCCTCTGGCGAAACTTGCAAAGGTAAGAGAACCTTTGATGATGTAACTGATGTCGGTTATAACGTGAATGAAACTAAGGGACAAGGGAGATAAAGCGAAAAGGTTTTCTTTTGCATTGTAATTTTCACCCCCAACTTGAATAAAACATTGGGGCGGGGTGCAGATAAGCCGCACCACGCATAACTGATCACAAGATGTGGCGCACGTGCATCATTTTAATGGCAATGCCCATCAGCTTTGGGTGTGTTCACAGTCATGGAAAAATTAGGAGAAATCACGTTAGGGAGCGTTGCCCATTAAGAACAGAAACTCTTCTACACATACAAATGTGTTAGGGCGGCAGCTGTGAGCAATGGCGTGTGATAGTCTCAAAATGCGGCTCAGAAACTTTGGACTAGGGAGGCCAGCCACTTTTTCCACAATGAGACAAAGACGCAGGAAGGTTGGCATCAAAAAATCAACCCCCCCCCCCCGCATTGCCATCAATCAAACAAAGATGTGATACAAGAGCATTTAAAGACTAAGGAGTTGTATTTAGGTCATATTAAGAGTAGAAATAAATGTGGACTAAAATCCATTGAATCCAGTAGGTTTACTCCGAGTATGATGTCAGCTACAACCCGGCCTAAGTTACTTTCACAAGGGCACACCAACAGCGGGAAAGAGTTTCCAAAGAGCTATTAGTGGCACGCCCGAAATGTTTGCTATAAACTTTGGGTGTTTTGAAAGCCAATGTCAATTTCTTACCCCCATTTTCCCACTGCCCTTTAGAGCAGCACTCCATGAGATGCACTGAGATTTTTTAAATGTTGTTTTTCTGTCGAAACCCGTCCTTTTAAGAACTGTTTAGATCCCCTATTCAACTTCTTTTCATAGTACTCTCAAATCATGCAGTCAAAAAACATTGATCAGGCTGCTCTGCTTTTGGAAATGTAGTTGTTTGAATAATTTTTTTTTAATGTATCCTGGAGATCTCTCTGTGGAGAAGAGATTTCTGTACACTACCAAGTCGCTGAAATATTTATTACTATCCATGGTATACTATGCACCGCCCGTTTCCATGTACGCTTACTTGGAGGGAGCCAATTACATGCATTTTAATAGCTAGAATGAATTTAATTTTTAAAAAAACCACACACATGCACAATGCTTGCTATCAACAATGAATTATTCTCTTGCCGGTAGGCTATATTTTAGCGACACGTTCACTTGTGATAACATTATTACAAACGGGGGGGGGGGGGGAGAGAAACTGAAGGAAAGGCAGGGCCCCAATGAATGTCCATGGGACATCCAACTAGCGCTGTCAGGACTCCTCCAGAATCGTCAACTTAGATTAATTTCTGCAGGAGCAGCTCGCGCACCAAGCTGTCTCCACGGAAGCCTCCCTCTTATTCTACGCAATTCTCAAAAGTGCGGGTGCCTGGTCCTCTTTTGCAACTGGCCACCCTGCTCCAAGTATTGCGCTTCGCACCTTCGACGTGCAATATAATAAATACAACTTTTTTTAAAAAGTGGGGAGGAGGAAGCGAAGAGCACAGCTCCTCCGTTCAGGGGATCTTCTATGTAAGATCTGTTAAGGAAGGCTTGGTCTCCGGGATAAGACAAACCGGAGAGAAGAGAGAAGAAAGAAAGAAAGCCAGCATCCGCGGAGGCGGAGCATCGCTTCCAACTCACCGCAACGGTTTATACAACCCTGAAAGGGCAGCAACCCTTTAAACGTGCTTTAAAGTCTGCACTGCGGTCAAGGAATGGGCAAGGGCTACCAGAGTCCTATAGCCAATCTGACTTTGGTTTCAAAGAGATCAACCGAAGGGGTGTAAGCGTCGGCTGCGTGTGCCCGGCTGTGTATGCCTGCTAGTAGCTTGCAATTGGGCAGAGAAAAGAGAC
The DNA here is from genome assembly GCF_965153285.1 of Podarcis tiliguerta. Classification (NCBI taxonomy): domain Eukaryota; kingdom Metazoa; phylum Chordata; class Lepidosauria; order Squamata; family Lacertidae; genus Podarcis; species Podarcis tiliguerta. The sequence goes on along the minus strand of NC_139540.1, from coordinate 32,934,668 downwards.
TGGCGCTTTGGGTTTCGCTCTGGAAAAAGGACCCCCGTGCAGGATGCAGCCAGGGCTCCAGCGGCAAAGAGAAACGAAGGGGAGCAAGCGAAGGCGCACAGCTTGCCTGCGCTCCCACATTCCCTGCTGAACTTCCGGAGCTGCGAAAATTCTGGTCTCCTAGTTTTTTCTTCGCCGCGACGCCTGTTCGGTTTCTTCATGCAGCCCCCTCCAAAGCTATCTCTCCGGCAGATCTCAACAAAGTTTTCGAGGGAGAGTGAAAGGGACAGAAAGAAGGGGAAACAAAGGAAAAGGGACTTGCTGCCCAAAGCAAGGTGGAACAGAGTGCAAAGATAGTCCAGAAGTGGATGTTGGTCGTGAGCTGGCGGCAGGCTGCAACCCAGGTTCGCCCAAGCATGCGCTGGGGGCAGATTCTTCCCCCACATACGTGCATTACTCATCATGCCAGAATCAGTATCGGATCCCTCGGGTCTTCGGGTAAGTGCGAAATGTTTAATAGGACAAGAACTGTGGTCAAGGCGGTACCTGGTGCTGCTGCAACGCTCTTGGGGTGCCTGAGCAGCGATAGTTGTTTCTTATACAGTCAGGAGACGGTTGACTTAACTTTGTCTGAAATATTGCCTTGCGTGCAAATATATTCCACTGACACTAGAGGGAGCTATTTGCAGCTGCATGTCTTTAGGATGAACATGGTCTCCTCGGTTAGTTCTTGATAATTGGCAATGTTTTCCCCGACAACAAAGCCTGGGAGGAAGGTGCGCCGTTCTTTACTTTGATTTCCTTAGGCACTATACATTTAAAGCAGCAACACAGTACTTTAAACTAGCATGGCTTTCCCCAAAGAATCCTGGGAACCTATTCATCTCAGAGCTACAATTACCAGTGTTTCATGGGAAGTGGTTTACAAAGGAGTAAGCCCCACTGGACAAAGTGGGAAGGTGATATATATATATATATATATATATATATATATATATATATATATAAAATACACACACACACACACACACACATGCATGCATGCATGCATGGATAAAAGTGCATTGCATATGCAGAACTAAGATCAGCTCCTGGTGGAGACCACAAAGGGGATCTTCCCATTATTCACATCCTTCACCAATGGAGAAAAAAACCCCCTGCCCAAGCTGTATCCCAAGAAATAGCAGTTCCCCTTTCAAGCACAGTCTGTTTAGCACCCAGAAGGTTGACTTTGCAGGCCAAACCATCCTTTCAGTATATGAGACCACTGAGCTCCAAAGGTTGTGCAAGGTTTCAATTCTGACCATGCTGAGTAGTTCCTATTGATGGACAACCACTTTAATCACTCTGTCAGAAAGAAAGAATTTCAAGTAAAAAACTGAATCTAGATGCTAGATAACCTGCACCCAAGTCTTTTTTCCAGTTGGCAATAAAACATTAGTGTGAGCTTATTTGGTGTTATTTGTACTTTCAGACACACCTGCTACAGAATGCCATCTAGATAGTGATAGATGTGAATGCCATTCCTGTGGCTTACTTTCCATTCCCACTGATGGAGAAAGCGAAAGGCTGAAAGTGCTCAGTGGGTCATCTGAAGCTGCTCTCTGACACCACCTTTGTCTTTGTGGTTTTGTTCTGCAGTGGTTTCCCTGCTCCTTACCCCCAATTTTGCTTTGTGTGGTTAGTCCCACCTCTTGGGGTTAAGTAGCAGTTTTCCTCAGAATTTTTAAAATTGATTTGTCATCAGGTAGGGAGCTTCATTCCTTTCCAGTGGGGTTTGATGATGTAGCCTTGGCTTTCTGGTGCATGTGGTACTTAGAATAGTTGCCAGACTAGCAATACTTGGGACTTGCCATTTTGGTTCTTCCCGTTTGGCTTGAAACCTAGGATAAGTACAAAGCTGAAAGCAGGTCAACAAAATGACTGTGCATTGCCAAAGAATGAGGCTATAGATATATTATAGCCTGAAGTGCCTCCCGTGCAGAGTGATCAGTGTCTGATAAGTTTCCTTTCAGAGCAATCATAGTTGGGAACAGTTTGGAATGAATTTTGAAAACAGGAGCAATGCCCTGTTAGATATCAATGTGTTTACTCTACTTACTTCAAGATATGGAAAACTAGCCCTTTTGAATTTGGAGGCCCTCCTTCGATTTTTGCTGAAGGCTGCCTGCCCCAATGACACCAGTGACCACTTAAGAGGAGGCTTCAAAAGGATATTAGAAATAACTTCCATTAGCCCCCAAATGTAGTCGACTGAGAGGTAAAAGCACCTGCCGAAGAAAAACCAACTTGCTACTGAGGTACAGAACAAGTGGGAGAATCAGTCAAAGGTGGTGGTGGTCTCTCCTGATATGCTCCACTGTTCAGAATGATAGGCAGCATGTAACTCAGGTCTATGTAGCAGCACAGCAGATAGCCCAGAAAATTCAGTATACTCTTCAGTGAGCATATAGCTAATGAAACCCAGAATAAAATTATTTTCAATCTGCCAAAAATCGAAATATCAACCCTTGCACTTAAATCTGTCCGTCAATTTCACTGGGTGACACAAAGAAATGTAGTAAGGTGTGGTGGTGCCGAAAAGATGGGGAGGTCTTTATTTAGGAAAGGATCCTGTGCGCAGTAGCCCAGCACCTGGCTTTGTATGCAGGAGTTTCCAGGTTCAATCCCTGGCATCTCCTGCTATCTAGTTGGCAGCTAGATAGCTCTGTTGGTCAGAGTATGGTGTTGGTTATGCCAAAGTTGCAGCCATGATCCCCATAAGGGACAGCTGCATATCCCTGTATTGCAGAGGGTTGGACTAGAGGATCCTAAGGGTCCCTTCCAACCTTTATGATTCTATGATTCTGGGAACCCTTCTCTTCTACAAATCTGGAGAGCTACAGTCAGTGTAGACAATGCTGAGCTAAACGAAGCAGAGGTCTGACTTGGTATAAAGCAACTTCCTGTGTCTCAAAGAAAAAGCAAATGAGAATAGAGTCTATTCTGCAACAAAGTTTAAGCAGCGCTATTTGGCTGCAATACCTCCCCAGAAATGTGTATCTGTTTGTATGCCACACAGAAGAGTTATTTCCCACCACTTAACAATCCTTTCTGTGTCATAGTTTTCCTCAGCAAAAGATATAGTACCATTGGGGGCCCTGATATGCTGGGCTTGTGTGTAGGAGTGGTTCTTACGGCGCTATAATGCTATGCTATAATCCATAGAAGTTGTTGGGGTTTTCCAAGTGTTTCTTGCAACCAGTTTACATTATACAGGCTCTTTAAGATGGCTCAGGTAGCAACTGAGAAACTAATGTTAAAATAGTAATGGAAAAAGGGCTTGCATAGTGGGTCAAGTTCTTCTATAGCCTCTTTTTTTTTAAGCCCTGCATTTATTGAAAGTTGTGTCTCTCTTCCACCACCCACCCACCCTACTCCAATGCAGCACTCAAAGCCAGTGCAATCCTCTTAGCTGTAGTTGTCCTCAAAGGAATAGTGGGGGGAATGCATGGGCTCACCCCTCACTGCTTTTTAATAGCCCAGAAGTGATAGGCAAGTTCACACATACACATTCCCCTCAGTTTTTGCTGCTCATCCTGTACTGCATGAGACCACAGGTGAGAGGGAACACTGGTTAGTAGGATCATTTATCAAGCAAACGGTCAGATTTTGCCCACAGGTTTCCAAGGTATACACATTTAGTATGGCTGGCTGTGCTAATTGCACTTGAACCCAGGCATTAAAGAGTCCATTACTGGAATGACTTAAGCATGCCAGCTCTAGAGACAGTACATTGAGAGGACCAATGAAGAAGCCTGCTGTCTTAATTCAACTCAGAGCCATCTACCAACTGGGATGCTGTGACTCTGCTGGCACAACTTTTTGCACGCACAAATGGCACAACAGAAGAAATGTTGCTATGTCTAAAGCCATGTAAAACCCGAAGGCATTAAAATTTATTAAATGATGCAATAACAGAATTCTTTATTTACAATAGCATTATTTAACATCAAATAAGCAAATAGCATCAGCAAAGCAATATTAACTTGCATAAATGTATTTAAAATTTCTCTGAATATATCTACCTTTGCATAAACTGCTCACACTAGAAATACAAACATCAATGCAGGTGAACAAAGTGATGTTCAGAGTCAACTCAGTCTTGAAAATAAATCACAACCTGAAAACACTGTAAGCTTTCTCCTGAAGAACCATAGTTTATATATTGCTTAGTTTTACCCTCGTATAATCTTTTCATATACACACACTCATACACATCTCAGATGCAACTTCATGAGGAACTGTACAAATAAAACCCACAAATGACAAAAGAAAAAAAATAAGAATCAATGCTTGAAGAAATGTGTCCATCATCTCTATTCAACGACTGAAAGCTAAGTGATGATGCGCTTATTTCAAAATTGTACACAATTCACTATACAAATATAATACATCAGACAGCTATGTAGGAATATACAAGACTTAAAAACAGATCTAAGGCATTATGCTAGATTTTAGCATTTTGAGGTTCTTGCACATAGCTTTACCTGTAGAAAGAAACTAAAAAGATTTTGTTTTAGTCTACAAAGAAACACCAGGGAGAAAATTCTAATTAAAAACCAAAGCCACTACAGTAATTTTTCTTTTGTGCAGAGAATGCTTTTGCTCTTAGGTAGCAATACTACCATACAAATACTAGAAAACTTTAAATTCACACCAACAATTAATGGCTTAAGTTGCATTTCAAAACTGATTGTGTATCTTTGGGTTTTGCAAGTAGAGCTGAACCACCTTTTTCTTGTGTTAAGCCCATATGAACTCCTTTTTGTAAAAAAAGAAAGAAAACCCACATAGATTAAAAATGCTTTATATAAATGGCAAAAACATTGCTTTCAGTTAATATAGACTAATGGACGGGTGGGGCCCCCATTTTTAAAAAATCTTTGATTGACTGTTAGATGTTGAAAAATATCAACTTCACTGATAGCACTTTACCTGAATTTGGTTGAATGGAGCTTTCATATAATTGTAGAGTTGGGGGGGGGGGACCATCAAGGGACATCTAGTCCAACCCCCTATGCCATGTGGTTATATATGTGTATTTTTTTAAAAAAATTAAGACCTCTTAAGTCCTTCACACTTATTATAAGAGAACACTGATTATGTTCCAGCATAAAATCCAATTGCTATCGCTATCAATTTTACTGTGTATGGAATTAGAAACACTGATTATAAAAAAGAAATTAATTTGGCATGGTTACCTTTGTCTCTAGCATGATTAACATAACCAGAAAATGCCTACTCATTGTTTTCAGTTCATTGACCCCAATAAATTTTCTGATGGATATAACCACTTATTTTAAAATTCAACTAAATATGGGCAAGCGAAGAAATATTCTGAACTGGCTCAAGTTAAAAATTACTTATTTGCCTACTTTTTAAAATTAAAAATGTTTTGAGAGAGAATATTTCAAAGGTAAAATATTTAATCCAAAACCTAGAGGTTAAAAATGATCAAATTTTAATCCAGACATAATTTTACTATTAATATTAAAAAACTTTTCTTAATGTTATGGAGCTCAGGGCTGACATATCATAGATTTCCACCAGATGGCTCAGTTGTCTGAATAGCTACTTTTGAGTTTAACCGACAAAGTGGTGGGTGACTGCTCAGAAGTGCAGTTTCTCCCAGTGTAACAGGAGAGCCACTCAACAGGAAACAAATGGTTTGAAATGAATTCTATATATTCCTTAACTTATTTTTTGTCTTAGCACTCTATGAAAGTCAGATTCTTTGTATATTTTAACCCTCATCACAAGCAAACAAGATTTCAAGGTTAACAAACCTTCTCCCAAATACATGAATGATGATTGAGATAATATAAAATGCATTGCATTTTAAGTAACATCCAAAATTTTGAGTCCAGGTATGAAAGTGTGTGGATTGTGGGGAAGAGAGAAACAGGAGGTCGAAAACAACCAGCTTCCTGGTATTTTAAGTCCACAGAAACTGATGCCAGCTTATACTAAAACATTACTGGAACCATAGCAGGTAAGAGTAAAACCACCTTAAGCAGTGGCCTGCTGAACAACAGTTTTTCTAAGATTCATTAAGAAAGAATATAAACATACAAAAAAGTCAAGAATTGGCTCCTACAGTGGCTGCATATAATATAAGGTTAGATAAATGACTTTATGAGCAGAATCGCAAGGTTTAGAAAATGAAGTTTCAAGCCTACAAATTAGGTCTAATCAAGGCATTGTGATCCTTTACAAAACACTTTTTTCCCCAGGAGACACACATAGCTATGAAGATATCTAATTTAATACTGAAGTACCTCATTTGGAAATCAACTCCACAACATGTATACCTCACAAAATTATACAATTAAAACACTAAAGTCTTCAACTTAAATTATTGCTTGTTTACATAGAAACTGGTTTTTATGTACCTTACAAAATGTCCTCAGTCCCCGCTGCTTCAAAATAATTAGAACACATGATGGTTAACTCTGTAGTGATATCTGCCATAGCTTAAGTCATTATTTTCCCCAGTTGTGGAGATGGGGGAAAAATTAAGTTTTATCATTTACATCAGATGCCTTTAAGTTCTGATTTTTTTATGCCTCAATCCTGCCACTTCCATCACCAAAAGATGCACCCTTATTTAAAATGATTATTCAGCAACTAGTTACCGGCAACCTAGAACTCAGGTAACAAACCTAGGGATACAATGAGGGTTATTCATTTCTCCATCCTGTAAGAAAAGAAACAGAGAAAGGGCAACTGAAGGCAGGAGAAAAGGGATGCTAACTTTAGTTAATTTTTTAGGATGCTGAAATCAATTGAATGGGAACTTAAATTGGTTTGACTCATGATTTCGTTCAAAGTAACCAAAAGAACTTTAAAAACAGCCCTCTCACAGGATATTTTAACCTGTTTACAAATGTAAACCTATTCAAAATGGACTGGTTTTGTTTTCTAGCATGGGATGTCTAGTCAATTAGATACCTTTCCCCCAAAACAGTTAGATGTCTGTTCTCCACATTTTGTCATTTAGCACTATGAGAGTCGTAATCCAGCTAACGCCCCACCTCCTAAAGTGGAGGTTTTAATATTAACCCACTTATTTCCAGATGGAACTGAATCCTTTGCACCAGACTGTGTAGCGAAGGAAAACAGAAAGAGATAAAGATCTAAATCTACAAACAGAACAGAATGAGAGCATGGTTGGTTTTCCTTAAATACATACATTTAAATACATTCAATCTGACACGGTTTATGAAAACTGGCTATCAACATTTACTTTGCAGGAGAGATCTAAGTTGCACTAAGGTGAATGCAGTGAACAGACTGAGCAACTGTCTGTACGCTAGCTTCAGACTGTCAAAGAAGAGGCTGCTCCTCCACCAACAATGGTTTTGATTCCACTCAAGTGGCGTTGTTCCGTTTGCAGCACTAAACTCTACTTTCTCCAGCAGAACCGACTGGCAGAACAGTTGGGGCAAAACCAAACATATGCAGCTCTTCAAACTGGTAAGAAGTCTGGGCTGGGGAACCCAGTCAGTTGAAGAAATTAGCAATCTTCAGGGTCAGCAATATTTCTAGAAGACCAAAAAGGAAAAAGAAGCATTAATAGCAATGCTTAACTGAGCATGTACTGTTTTTGGGGGACAGGGAGCGGGCAGGTGTGGAGGACTCCCTGGTCCTGAATGGGGTAACTGTGCCTCTGAAGGACCAGGTGCACAGCCTGGGAGTCATTTTGGACTCACAGCTGTCCATGGAGGCGCAAGTCAATTCTGTGTCCAGGGCAGCTGTCTACCAGCTCCATCTGGTAGGCAGGCTGAGACCCTACGTGCCCATGGACTGTCTTGCCAGAGTGGTGCATATTATCTCCCGCTTGGACTACTGCAATGTGCTCTACGTGGGGCTACCTTTGAAGGTGACCCGGAAACTACAACTAGTCCAGAATGCGGCAGCTAGACTGGTGACTGGGAGTGGCCGCTGACACCACATAACACCGGTCCTGAAAGACCTACATTGGCTCCCAGTACATTTCTGAGCACAATTCAAAGTGTTGGTGCTGACATTTAAAGCCCTAAACTGCCTCAGCCCAGTATACCCGAAGGAGCGTCTCCACCCCCATCTTTCTGCCCAGACACTGAGGTCCAGCTCCGAGGGCCTTCTGGCTGTTCCCTCATTGCGAGAAGCATAGTTACAGGGAACCAGACAGAGGGCCTTCTCAGTAGTGGCGCCCGCCCTGTGGAACGCCCTCCCATCAGATGTCAAAGAAATAAACAACTATCTGACTTTTAGAAGACATCTGAAGGCAGCCCTGCTTAGGGAAGTTTTTAATATTTGATGAAATATTGTGTTTTAATCTTTTGTTGGAAGCTGCCCAGAGTGGCCGGGGAAACCCAGCCAGATGGGCAGGGTATAAATAAATAATAACAATAATTTATTTATTTAACTCTTCTGGGTACTTCAAACAAGAGCAAACAAGAGAACTTTCAGGTCAATATATGACATAAGGTACTTTGAAAGAAGAATGATTAAAAAGGAGTCAAACATAAACACAGATTGCTAAAGAAATGGTAGACTTTTGCCTGCTTTTGGACACTTCTGTCTTTAAGCGTTTTGCTGAGCTGGTGTTAAATGCATGATTGTTGGTGGAATCCAGTGTTGCCTGTGTGGAATCCCACTTGCACAACACAATGTCACCTTCTCTTTCCCCTTGCAGCTGCCCTGAAATGTGCTCCAAAAGGTCTAAACCTCCAGAGCAAATTCTGAAGGGGTGTGGGGAGGCTGTAGGGGCAGGGAAAGGGAGTATGCTCAACTTGCACAGGGACAGCTTTGGAGAGAAGCCTCAGCACATGTATGTGCGCCATACAAGAGGCTCATTCGACTAGTTTTGAGAATGAACTTGCCAGAATAGTTTTCTAAGAAGTCCACTTAGGAAGAATCATATTACTTGCAACTGGATAAAATTGCATCTATTCCTTAAAAGATTCAAGGCAAAATGTGAACCGTTTCTTACCCGTGATGCATCTCCCTCCTGCTTTATCATATCCATTCCAGGTAGCTGGTTTGGAAAAAGATTGCCTCCTCTCATAGCAGGATCATTAACCTACGGCAGGGAGAAGACTCGTTTGTAAGTCACTGGGGGAAATAGAAAGCATCTTTGAATAAACCACAACACTGCATGCATACATGCAGAGACACACACACCTTTCTAGCCAAAAAAATAACAAAATAAGAGAGCAGACTGAATGAGGAGGCACATGTCATACAAGGTGTTGTGTCATGTGCTCACCTCCACTTCTCTCCCTTCTTTACACTGTCATTCTTAGACACATTTTGCTCTTGCCCTATTTTGAGTTGGTTACTGTGAGAGGGGGAGTGTCTCCAGGGCAAATGTTAAAATTGGTAGTTTATGTTGGAGAAAGCTGTATTAAATCAACTACTGGTTACAAATTTCACTAGGCAGAGAATTCTCACCTGCTCAGGACCCATGGAGGACAACCCTGATGTAGGCACAGAGGTTGCTGAGGTCATGCTGATCTGTCCTGTCATCTGGTTCATGTTGTTCATACCGCTTGTGTTGGTCACCATGGATACATTGATGTTCATGTTGTTATTGTACATGCTGGTGTTTGCTTGCTGCCCAAAGTGTGGTGGAGATTGTTGTGAAAACATGCTGCGGGATGAAATACATACCAGCACGTCAGAATCAAGATGTTCATCCTTTGGGCCTTGAACATTCCTGAACACCTCAGAGGGTTAGTGCATGTGGGGACGCCTTCAATAAATGGAGTCTGATTATCAGTGCACAAAGCATGCATTTCTTTCTCAGCTTGTGATGATTAGGTCTGCAAAAATTCTCCCCACAATTTGCCAAAATAATATATGCGTTAAATAGATCTATAGCATCTTTAAAAGAGTAATAAATTGGAAAAGAAACTTTTCCTACTTATCTTTTAGCATCAAGATGCAAAGACACTTAAAATATTCTGAGCTAACCTTAGGGCCATCTAAACATAGTTGTCGTGCTCATTCAAGAGAAACCAATGCAGTGGCCTAGATGTGTGTGTGTATATATCTATCTATCTAATTATCTGTCAGCAGGCAGAAAATTTAAAGCCCTGCAAGACTAAGTAGTTTAGTTGTCCACTGTCTTTGTAACAGACAAGATCCTAGAAAACTGAAGAAAAAGCAGTCTAGGGTGATTTCAAGTCATAATTTACAAATAAATAATTATAATTTCAAAAATTTTGCTTCACTCCTATGCACGACTACCTGGAAATAAGTCCCAATGAATTTAATAGGACTGACTTCTGATTGGATATACAAGGATTGAACGGTGATTTTTATTTTTAGCCCATGGCTGATAAATACACATCACATATATTTTATTAAGGATTGGTTTTACAAACATGCAGAATAAAACTCTAATCAGAAATTCGCATGTTTTTGTAGTTACTTGATCTTTTTGAAAACTGGGTGACATGGAAATTCCTACTTAGTAATGAGAGACCCCATAAGAAAAAAGTGTAAACTAGTCATAGTTGTTCTGCAGGGTGGACAGAAAGGGAAAATCCCATTGCATAAGTGGTCTAGAGGGGGCCAATGCAAGAACGGGCCTTTTCTGCAATGGCTCCCTGTTGGTAGAATGCTCTCCCCAAGGAGTTTCGGCTGACGTCTTCATGATATACCTTTAGGTGCCAGGCAATAATATTTCTCTCCAACCAGGCCTTGGGCTGATTGACATCTGATGCCCTTTTAAATGTGTTGTGGGAAGGAGGATTATTGGTTTGTTGCCCTTATTTTCACTATGTATTTTGTGGTTTTTATATTGTAATTTTATGTTGTGAACTGCCCTGAGATTTGCGGGTGAAGGACAGTATACAAGTTTAATAACAACTACTGCTACTACTATGCAGTGCTGGATATGTCCCTATAGCTCCATAAGAGAATGTACAATTCATAAGACATGTATAAAATTCACATGTTATATTTCACTCTCTTTTCCCAATAATGGTTCTGGTGTCAGTCTGCAGCACTGCTGTGCTCTGTGAGTGGCCAGGTTCAACAGGATGATTGCTGAAACAATGCATGAATGAGCTATGTGACAAGGGCCAAAATGGACATACTGTGAGTCATACCCCAGTTGCAAACCTACCTGTTTCCACCCATATTCCCTTGTGCCCATCCATTCATCTCCGTAGAGGATTGGTAGGCAGGATTGGCCTGAGACTGCTGTATCATGGGACTCTGGGTATGAGCCATTCTTGGGGACATCAGCGGACTTTGGGGAGTGGTAGCTCCAGTGAAGCCTGGATCGGCCTGCTGATTTATTCCTGGAAAACACAACAGGATTCTTACTCATGCTGCACACTACAATTCAGCCAGAAGTATGTAATGGCTTGGAATGGCCTTCACTAGGAGCACAGTGGTAATGGAATCTATTTTGAGGGGACATTTTCGGACAAGGATAAAACAAGGCTACCATAAACTACAGTGAAAAAAATCCTGTTGAAGACTAATATCATAATCTTTTCTTGAGGTACTGAAGAAATGGGATAAAGTTCACAGTTTACTTTGTTTTGTGATATACGACTTTTTAGCAAAACTAATGGGGGGTTTTTTTGGTAGTTTTGTAATAAACCAGAAACATACTGTATTGCATTTTGAGAATCCCAACAAGTTCAAATGCTACCATCACCCCCCCCAACCCAATTCCCAGTATCTCCAGATTCCAGATGGTGTGTCTCATCTGGAAGCCATATAAAGAACTGTAGGAAAGGAGCTGTGATCCAGGAGTTGAGACTATTGTGATGGATGAAAGGTGTTGAAATAAGTGCAATACCATAGTTTGGAGGAAATGGAAATTGCTGGGCATTTGCCTGGGGAATCCGCGGGTTGCTCATTGTTGCTGGTATGCCACCGGAGGCCACCATACTCGGCGTCATATTCATACTCTGTCCTCGCATCATCAGCGTTCGCTGCTGCACTTGCTGCTGCATCTGCCTATGCCTCAGGTGCTGGCTCAGTATCTCCCTCTGCCTCTGGGCTAGCATCTGGGAATTGATGGGTCCCTGCAGGGAAAAACAAAAAAACTGCATCAACACATATGATTAGCAAGGCATTTCCATCAGCCTGGCTACTAAAAAAAAAAAACCCTTGCAACTTTACAATAATCGGGTGAAGAGCTACCTTTCTGGCATGCAACAAATGAAGTTGTTTAATACCAGGCCAGACAGATTATTTATCTACCTAGCTCACTACTCTCTACTTGGAGTAGGGCTCAGGCACAGTTTTAACTAGAAATGCCATGGATTGAAGCGGCAACTTTTGCATGCGGCATATAAATGTGCTCTTCAGCTGGCCTATGATCTCTCATTATGGGGTGATAAATTCTAAGACAGATACACAGATTACCATAGGTGACTGATATGAATTCCTAGAATAAGGCACTTTTTCTAAGTGATGTCTAAATTCGGTGTTGCCGAAGGCCCGAATTTTGAGCAGAAGTCCAGCTTGTACATAGCAGAGTGAGCAGGAAAGCCCCTGAAACCGCAGGGCAGGATTGCTACATTTTGTAGTACGTAGAGTAAAACATTACCATCAAAAAATCATGAACCCTGTAATACAATTAATTCCAGAATCTAAATTTACTCATCCACACTACAGTCTAAAATCAGAGTGTGCACTTCTCACATCCGTAAATTGAATAAAGCAAGCTATGCTGATTTGAATAAAATTAAAAATAGCTCTCATGCTTTCTTTCTCAAGTTAAAAATATTCATAAGCGGCACCTTTCTGACAAAAAGCATAAAACCTCTCGCAAGATCTTGAAAGCTTTCCACCATTTCAAGCTGTTTCAGATATGATGGAACAGGTTTTAAAACTCAGAGAAAACGATGTCATCCCTGCTTAGAATATTTGGATTCATTTAAAGATGTCTAGCCCAACAATACCTGGAGGGAACCACATTGGCCACCTCTTATTCTTTAGGATAAATTAATATGCAACAAGAGTTGTAGGTTTCACTGCATGGTCTGTGGTCAGTTTGCGTATGGCCTGCTTAGGGAACACAGAGAAATTCTCTGCCTCTCCAGAAGCATACACATACAGCTTCTGGTACAGCATGAAAGAGCTTCACAATTTCCTGCTCCACAGATTAAACTGCGACTATAATATTCTTCGAGATGGAATTAGTCATTTCACCAAAAGCAAGGAAACAGAGCTGCACAACGGCAATGTGTACAGTGACAGAGACTGCAACATCAGTAACATCAGTATAATATAGTGAAAATCATGGACTACTAAGTTTTATAGAACATTTTATTTATTTATTAAATTCATTTCCTGCCCTTCCTCTTAAAAGGAGCACACAAGTGACAGAACAATTAAAGTAGATAAACACAGAGGCAGACTGTGAAAGATCTCGTCTTTAAAAGGCTTCTTGAATGAGGTAGGCAGCAAAAAGACAAAAAAAGATGGTTCCTAATATTTCATGGGAGGGAATCCAAAGGCCTTATTTTAAACTGTCCTCTGATCTTTGAATGAAGGACAGTATAGAAATGTTGTTGTAGTAGTAGTAGTAGTAGTAGTAGTAATAATAATAATAATAATAATAATAATAATAATAATAATAATAATACCAATGTTGTACAGAAGGGACCTGCTGATGATAAGTACAGGGATCAATTGGGTACGACAGAATAGAAACATTTTCAATACCTGTTCCCTCACCTGTGTAGGTACTCCAGGTCTCAGAGACAGATTCATATTGGAAACATTGCTGATCTGATTCATGAGTGGCTGGCGATTCTAGGGCAAGGGGAAAAACAGAATAATGAAATCAGTAATATAAGGCAATGTAAGAAAAATTCTGCTTTGATGGCAAGCTTTAGTTTTATGATACTGTGCTTCTTGAGGAAGAACTTTCTTATGGTAAGAGCTGTTCGAGATTGTTCTCCCCCAAAAGTGGTGGACTCCCCTTCACTGGAGGTTTTTAAGCAGAGGCTGGATGGCCATCTGTCACGGATGCTTTAAGCTGAGATTCCTGCATTGTAGGGGGTTGGACTAGATGACCCTTGGGGAACCTTTGAACTCTACAATTCTATGATTCTATGCATGCTGGTAAAAGCATCAACAGAGAGCATAAAAGCATGAAATACCTGCTGTGCTTGAAGTCTATGCTGCAGCTGTAGCCTTAGCTGATTTGGCTGGTTTTGCACTATGCCAGCAGGCCTCAGGGCAGCCCTAGGCTGCATTCGCAGTGATGCATAGCCTGGTCGCTGTGCCATTGGGTGAAAGTTTGGGTCCTGCATTGGTGTGTAGTTGCCTTGGGCCATTTGAGCCTGAGATGCATACTGCTGTGTGAAAATGGGTGCCTTTTGTTCAAGGATGATGTTTGATTCCTGGCTTGAGAATGGCTCTGGTTCCACAGCTTGGCTCTGCTGAAACAAACATCAAGATGTACATGAACATAGAATGCTTAAACATTTATTGAGAATTTTATGTTTTTATAAAGCAGAATAAACAGGTATGAAGCTGAGCAGCATAAATTAATATTTGCTTTAACCCATTCTATGCTTCTATTACTATTTATTAGTACTTGTGACTCATTCAGAACTACAGTTGTACCTTGGTTCTCGAACGGAATCCGTTCTGGAAGTCCATTTGACTTCCGAAAACACTTGAAAACCAAGGTGGGGCTTCCAATTGGCTGCAGCTTCCTGCATTCAATTGGAAGCCGCAGAAGCCACGCCAGACATTCGGCTTCCAAAGAATGTTCGCAAACCGGAACATGTACTTCTAAGTTTGCGATGTTCAGGAGCCAAACCGTACGTGTACCAAGGCGTTCGAGAACCAGGGTATGACTGTAATTGAGGAAAAAAACTATGTGATAAACAGAGTCCTGGTTCAGATGCAAACAGGAAACTATTCTTGATGAAACTTGATGAACCTGGGGGCTTGGCACACTCCCCTCCTCTCTTCATTTTGTGCTCATGGAGATCAGAAGAAACCACAGTTTGATCCTGGTTTCCTCACAAGTGTAAGCAGTTTCCAAAGTTCAGATGCCACGGCAAAGTACATCTTGTATAAAAACTGAAGCCAAACCTTCTGATACCCTCCTTGCAAGTGCGAGGACAGGGGGGACTGTGTGAAGCTGAGGTTCATCGTTGCTCATTCACATGGTAAAGGTAAAGGTAAAGGTACCCCTGCCCGTACGGGCCAGTCTTGACAGACTCTAGGGTTGTGCACTCATCTCACTCTAGAGGCCGGGAGCCAGCGCTGTCCGCAGACACTTCCGGGTCACGTGGCCAGCGTGACAAGCTGCATCTGGCGAGCCAGCGCAGCGCACGGAACGCCGTTTACCTTCCCGCTATAAAGCGGTACCTATTTATCTACTTGCACTTAAGGGTGCTTTCGAACTGCTAGGTTGGCAGGCGCTGGGACCGAGCGACGGGAGCGCACTCCGCTGTGGGGATTAGAACCGCCGACCTTTCGATCGGCAAATCCTAGGCGCTGAGGCTTTTACCCACAGCGCCACCCGCATCCCTACCATTCACATGGTAGGAAATTACTATTTCCTGTCATGTTTGAGCTGGTTCAATACATGAGGCCCCTGCTCTAAACCATTCATATATTTTCTCTCGTTTAATTTTGCCATTAAAAAATTGAAGTGGTGAACCAGGGTTGAACTGCTACAAGAAATACCCAATCAGCCCTACAAACATTTTCATTTTTCTATTTTAAGGAAGTTGTGGAGTGCTCCAACTCTGATCAGAAGCTGGTGAAGAATTCCAGCAAGCAGAGTGATGGTACTCTGAGAGAGGAGTGCTTAACTCACCCTCCTCTCCACACACACTCCAGAACCATTTTCCCCATTTAAATGAGCCGGTAGTTTCTTTTGCTGGAGGTAAAACAAGAAAATAAGTTCTTCTATGGTTCTTAGCAGGGCTAGAATCAGCTTTGGAGGAGAAGGATTTCGATTTAGAAGGAAAACCTTACAGAAGAAATGGTTAAAAAGAAAGTTACTTAAGAGTCCCTCTCACCTCACAGGTGCTTTTAAATTTAAATAAAATCTTTGGGAGGTCAGATCCCCTAAAATGCATTTGGAGGGTTCTTAAGAATGAAGAAAGCATCATGACCATAATACTCCAGATCATCTCTGTTGATGAACGTGACAAAAGAACTTGTAGGAGCTGTTGAAATATAACCTGAGGCATCCTGGGGTGTGGTGCAGTATAATATTGCTCCCAGGATCCCAAGTGACATTGCTAAAAGATGGCCCAGGAGTCCTTACCTCATCCATACTCTAATATATGATGTTTTTGTCATTGGAATGACACTGAAGAGGGTGGTAGATTAGAGGGTGCCCCCATGAATGGACAGACAAGGCTTCGGCCTGGCAAACCGGCAGCTTACCAGTTGCTTTACAAAAGACTTCCAAAAGTAATACGGTCTGGAATACCTTGTATCACTGCTGACCCACCCCAGGTTATATTTCAAGGTGAGAACTCCTGGGCCATCTTTTACCAATGTCACTTGGGATCCTGGGAGCAGTATTATACTGCAATACACCCCAGGAAGTCCTTTCTTTTGCCTGACAAAGCAGGAGGTAAGTGACGCAGGTTAACATTCTACCACTGCATCAAGTGGTATTTGCTTGCAGGCTCTTGAGTCCAAACTTCCTTCCTGCTCCCTCCATTGTGTAGCAAAAGGCATGCTGTTCCCATACATATAGGGCAGGACCAGATGCCAGGCTATAATTAAGACCTAAACTAACTCCTCCATCTCTCTGAGGCAGTTTGCCTAGGGATGGGAGTAGGAGTGAGATTACATGCAGAAGCTTCTCAAATTAAAGGGAAACATTGCATTATCAATGAAATACTGTAATTCCCATAATGTTAATATGTGGAGGGATATTTATAATTATTACATCTGGTCAGCATTTGAAGTCCGTTTGAAAAAAGAAATCTCACTACTGAGATACCTTAGCTACATATATTTTCAGAAATGCTTAACAGCAGCACAATACCTGGCTGACTAGTTCTGGGATCCCAAGAGCTCTGTCAATTTCTTCCAGACCGTCAAAATTTCTTAGTGCCAAGTAAAGCTGGTCAAGGAGGGTCCCTTCATCGTTTGGAGACTCTGATGCAGGGTGTTGACACAGCAAGTCATCCGGAGAGTTCCCAAATTGTTGCCTGAAAAAAGAAACAAGCAACTTGAAAGCAACTCAAGCAAGAACTCTCACCACCCAGAAGGCCCAAATTCGTTTAGGGAATTTAATACACACATTTTTATGTGTGTCAGCTCTGCAATGCTAACTGCACTCAACTTAAGTCTTTCTAAATTTTAGGCTTGAAAGCATCTTTGGGGAACCCAAGAATCCCCAAATGTTGCTGGATTATAATTCCCATAATCCTTGGCAATTGACCATGTTGGCTGGGACTAATGGGAGCAGGAATCAAATGCCATCTGCCTGGTCACAGGGGCCCTACCCCTGTCCTAAAGTTTGCTTAGAAACAGGATGCCATTTTCTGTAGTAATCACTTTTAGCCTGATCAAAGAGCAACCTTAAGAACAAAACCAAACCATGTATTTCCAAGTTTCCCTCAGTCATAAACCTAGGATTTCACAGATTTATTCCAAAGCTATGGCAAAGAAGCCATTTCTCTTTTCCAGCCTTTAGCTCATGATTGGCCTACTTGCCAAACTCAATCAATCAGGGAAACGGCAGTGCCTAAGCCACGATACTGATTTACACCAATACATTCTGTTCTTATTCATGACCATCTATTCTATTCTGACAGCTTAATTTTGTAAAAAGCTATATGACTAATGATAACCCTAATCAGATCATTTAAATCAGACAACACAGAAGCTGATGGTTTCTTTCCTTATTCTGTACCATATAAAGATCACTGCTTGTTCCTGATAACATACCCACAAAAGATAGTGAAATTTAATGTGTTTTGTCCTCAAAGGTGATGAAATCAAACCACCCATGTGAAAACAGAGTGGTAAATAATAAATCCCAATGCGGTAATCACATGAACAGAATATTTAGGTTTTGTAAAAAAATTAATTAGAATAACAAAATTAAAGGAAACAAGCAGCACTAAATGCATCACACATGTGATGCAAAATTCAGTTAGTATTATATAATGATGAAATGGAGCAATAAAGCTCACTGGTATAATGTGCCACTGTAATTGTGAAATGCCTATTTTCCATTCACTTATGAAGGCACAAAGCAGAACTGTATCAGTTGGGGCCTCTTATGTTATGGAACAGGACCACACATTCAGCAACAGACCAAGCAGCCACAAAGCAAAATGAATGAGAACACAATCTGGAGCAGAGAAGGAAGGCAAGAGAGAAAAACAGATTTCCCCCTGCTTGCTGTTTTTCCCTTGCAACCCTCTTCAGCTGCTTTTCTTCCAATGACGCAGCAAACGGGTCTGCAGGAAGGAAGGGAAGATAAAAGTGGCAAGCACAGGGAAAGTGAAGATTCCTTCTCCCACCTGCCACTTTTCTGTTGCAAACTGCACTCTCCCTCCGCAGTTATTCAGAAAGGACTTGGGTTCTCAGAGTCTTGACTTTCAATCTCGAGTTAAGTGCCCACTGTTCACCAAGGCTTTCACTTAATTTTTTCATTAGTCTGGTGCTATTTTTGTGTTGTTTATATGGATGAATTTTATTATTAAAATTTGGTATTGTTTTGATACTAAATTTGATAGGAAGCTTGTATGGTCCCCTTCAGAAAATCTTCTTTAGGGAGCATGCACACAACTGCAACCAAAACTACAGATTATTTGTATTATTTTCTTGCTATACAAAAGTTATTTTAAGGTACATCTTATGTCTTGAATTAATCAGACTCGCATTACTTATTCTACTCTATTAAAATTTTAGTTACATATTGCCTTACTCAAGTTCCATTTTATATTGATTTCATTATCAAAATTCCATTTTACTTTTAAACTGGTAATGTAAGAATTTTAGAAGTTCTGAACAGTTATTAATATATATTAATCTTACGTTTATTATACGTTTGCTACAGATAAATACACTGCTCTTTTTTCTTTTTAGAGAAAAAGGTACCGGTACTCACCATGAAGTTGTTACATACAGTAAGTACCACACTTTTAACATTTGGGGGGGGGGGGGGTCAGGTACTGGCTAAATTAAAAACAAAACAAAACACCACTACAGCTTCAGGTAGACTTCAACTTTTTAACACCACCTGGAATTCCTAGTTAAGCTGAAAGGGGAAAATTCATACAGCTAATCCCAAAAGCAGTGCCTACATCCATCCACTTTCACTATTCTGATTCAGTGAAGTAAGGCTAGGCAAGGATGGCCAAGACACAATAAGCAAATGTATTCAATATGCACTTGCAAATGTGAAACTGTAAACTTTCCACCTGGATACAGTATATAAATTGAAAGATGTACCAAAGACAACCATTAAATAAAAGACTTACCGGTTCTGATTGCCAAAAGATGTCTGATCTATGGGCAAGATACTGTCTGGCCATGGGGCAGTCTGATTTGGAGGAGCCTGCTGCTGGGTATACTGGGGTCCTCCCATATTCATCTCTAGTTCAGAAGCCCCTGAAGAAAGGAAATCAATGATATATCACATCTCACTGGAACTGGTAATAACTCTTTTAAGAACAATAGCATTGTAAAGTTCACCATGCATACCATCTTTTTCTTAAAACACTATTTACACTTTAAACCCTTAAGGGATCTCTTGTTGCTTGTGGACACTGTGCTCGTGGCAGGACTTGATGGAGCCCAACATTGCAGTTCAGATGACACACAACTCTACAACTCCTAAAGGAAATATAAATCTGTTCCACTGTGTTTACAGAAGTATAAAAAAAAATCATAGCACAAGGTATTCTCAAGTTCCCAATTCCTAAACAGCATCTAATTACACTTAGCTACTGTGGTCCTTAACGATGTCATCATGCAAAATCTATTAAAAGCAGAACAGACTACAACCACACTCCAGCTTACCCATATTCATGACTTGAGATTGAAGCATCTGCCTTGGACCAGGTTGACTATTAGGTCTCATGGGTAGGCTGGATGTTGGGTTACGTATCATGCCTCCTTGGATTGGCCTGTTCATGGCACTCGTTGTTGGAGCACAGGTCACCCTCACAGCAGCACCTTGGGTTCCCCAATCTCCTGATGGCATGGTAGGCCGAGGAGCATTACTACCCATCATCCCTACTAGAATAAACACAGAAAAGGTTAAATCAAGTATTGAGAGATGTACTAAACTAAGTTTTGATTGTTCTTTGGAAACTATTTTAGAAATTAGCATACTAAATCAGATAGCATTTCAAATGCAACGCCTTCCTCCAAACCTCCTCCTCCTCTCCAACACAGTCTTTTGATTATGGCAACTCTGTAGGTTATATTTTTGACCTGAGCTAAGTCTGATAAGAGTAGACACACCCATTATCTGATTCCATGTAACAGGTCCTTGTATTGACACAACTGTAATTTGCATGAACCGTTTATGATGGCAAAAGAATATGCTCTTTCAAAACTATTCCCAATAATCTATGGTTCTTTAATGATAAATCAAATGGCAGACATTATGTTTCAGAGATCTCTATAATAAAAATAAATCTATGAGACATAAAGAACTTTCACATCTTTTGGAGAAAAATACTGGTTTAATCTCATAGAAGGTAATGGAACTTGTTTCCAAGTAAACAGGATTGCATTTTAAGAAAGGAATCCTATGTACAATTTACATGGAACAAATCCTTCTGAACTCAGTAAAACTTTCTTCCAAGCAAATATGCACAGGACTGGGTTCTCAATCCCCAACTCTCAATGACTGTAGCAGTCCCAAATTTCATTTACTGATGGGGTGAGAGGTATCAGAGCCAGGTGCAATCACTATTCCTGCTCTTTTCTGTAGAGATCTATCCATCCAAGGAATGATTTTATGCATTTGGATGATCTTGCTTCCCACAAGAAGTACAAACCTTTTGCTCTAATCAAGCCAATAATAAAGTTCTCAAGATGGACTGGTGAGAAGGGGCATGGCAAGCTTCTGGCCTCCCAGCAGTAGTATTGCTGCTGCTTACTGGGAGGGAGAGGGGGTGAGGAGGCGAGTCCTGTGGCAATCCAATGCTCCTGCTGTGGTGCAGTCGCATAACACTAGCCTCCCCTCTCCGGTAAGTGACAATAATGCCATTGCTGGGAGTCCAGTGATGCCGCTCCCCACTAGTCACTCCTGCAGATTCCAGTCCATGTGAAACATCACACAAAAAGGGAGTATTTAAGTTACCTGGGCTACTATTCCCAAGATTTCCTTGATTTCCCATCATTCCTTGACTGCCCATCATTCCGGGCTGAGGTATGACTGAATATGGACTGTTGTTTCTTATGGGTGGGAAAGCTCCAGCACCTGGTGGGTTTTGCAACGCGATGTCAAGTTGTAAATTCTGGTTTGGTAACATCCTTCCCAACTGAGCTTGCCTTGCATTGGTAAAAGCTAAAAAGATGAAAAATAGTTGAGAGACTGGAAGTATAATTTATTTTTATTTTTTATTTTAAAATTGAGGTGAAATATTGTATACAATATTTCAAAAAGCAACTTGCAGAAACACACACCAGTGTAGAAGAGTGAAGAGGCTTATGAATGGCTCATAATATTTTGTCTTATTTCTGAGAGATTAACCCAAGAATGTCATGGTTAGAAATATATATTCCCCCCACACACACACTTTCAAAAGATATATTACTCTTTTTGCATATGTGGATATTTACACAGGGCAATATTCAGTTTAAAAAATAAATGAAGAATACTTCTGCTTAACACTATTTTACTGAAATAGATCAACACCTATATATTGGAGGCATCTGTGGCTAGCTGAAAGGTAAATATTTAAACAAAGTATTTTAAGAAAGATTTCCCTGCAATTTTTTGGGACCTGCTTATTTTTAGAAATTGGTTTTCACGCACAAAACTTTGCCTAACAGGATATTAACCTTGTTATTTACTCACTTCATTTAAAACTACTGCTTTTTAAAAAATTCCCTATTTTTTATAGCTGAAAGCACATTCACTTGCTTGGATTCAACTAGGAACAGTGATTTACAGGCAGATGTAGGTTTCTATGCAGAGATCTGTTGTAGCAGGTGTACTGGGGGGGGGGGGGAATCCTCCGTGAGTAAACCTGGAGATGCAGATGGGGTTGTGTGGTTCAGAAACAGAAAAACACACACACATTATGTTGAAACATGAGAACAGTCGGTGATTTGGAAAGCTGGGTGGGCAGTTAAAAGTCCTAATAGCTCACACTATGAAAAACGTCTGAGTAAAGGTTCTCATCACAGCAACACTTGCCTGTTAAGTTAAGCAAGAAACAGCCCAAACTGTCTGGTGCTGACTTTTTCATTCATTTAAGTTGGTTTGGGAGACCTTTGGACTTCTAGTTATTGCTGAACTATGGCTCCCATCACCCCTGCCTATAGGTCATGCATGTAGGGCTGATGGGAGCTGTAGTTCAGCAACACCTGGAGGACCAGTGGTTCCCCACACGTGACTCAGGTGATAAGTCACACATATTTTGAGAGGCTTCATTTCAAGTCTGGGGGTGGGAAGTACCTCCTATATGCATCCCATCATACATTGCTCACAGGAAGGACTCTGAAAAGCTTTTACATTCCACGATCAAGTGCTCTCTGTGAAAACCATGATCACAGGCGTGCACTTACCTAGTGACCTCATGGTTTTGTGAAGTACGTCTATTTTACTGTAAAACATCAACTCCTTTACACGGTGTAATATTTCATGTCAATAATGTGTGGCAATTTATGCATTAATGATAGAAATAAAGTAAAAAAATTCTCAGCAAGAAGTACATATTTTAAATCGAGAGTGACTTAGACTTCCTAAGCAGTGCAATATCATGGTTTCAGGAGATGCTACATCTATTTCAAAATGTTGATCCTATGGATTAGAACAGCAGGTGGTGCTGTTTGATTACTGCAGGGGGTTTTTAAAGGCGCAGACAATCTGAAAGACCCAGATGCACTGTTGCAAAGCCTACATTTTTCTTATCACAACGATTTCAGCAACAACTCAGACTCACTGCTTTGAGAGATCCGCATTTGGGGTTTCTGGGCTCCAACAGGTGTGCCGGGGCTGTTTTCACCTGTGATCTGCATGAGGTCATTGATGATGGCTTGTTTGTCAACTGATCCTGCTGAAGTACCTGGCCGGGTATCTGGGAAAAGCTGCGACAACTGGCTATTCTGCAGATCATCTAGAATCTCCTCCAAATTATCTAGCTCGCTGGCAGGCTTTGATGAAACAGAAACAAGAAAACATTCATTTTTCATAGTTTGGACAAGCTCTCTGGCAGTCAAAGTACAAGATAAGAATATGAGCACTTGTATCTTCTGTCAATTGGGTAGTCTGATATTTACTCCTAACAAAGCAAAATCTAGTGTGGCCTAGTCTGACATATAGAAAAGGCTGACTGTATGTCTGCACCCAAAGGCCTCAAGCTTCCCCACCACTGTGCTTTCTGTTAGCACAAAGCAGACCAATTAAAGTTCTCTCCTTAAAGCAAATTGCTAATATTCTTTCCCCAGAGCCCAACCATGAATTGGCAAAGAGATATCTCCAAGGGCTGTAGCTTTCCATGGACGAAACAAAGAATCTTTGTTCAGCAAAAATCAGCATTCTGCCACTATTGTAATTCTGCTCGTTTATGACAGGGCTAAAAAACGTTCTATAGAACAGTTACTTCCACATGGCTAAAAATGCTTTACATCTTGCATAGGTTTTTCATTGGTGGCAGAAAAGTAGAGCATAGTTTAAAAACATACACAGGTTATCTCCATGTAGTGAGAAATCGCCTACACAGCCGGAATCTTAGTTTGACGGAATGTAAAATTTCCCAATTTACAGGAAATTACTGGTTTGAGAATCAGGGAAATTTACCAACGTACATGCGCAGGATGCAAAAAAATCTTATGGGGTGAGGAAAGTTTAATTGACTCAAAAATTCTTAAGAAAATTAAAGCTGACCAGGTGAACGAACAGCTCAAAAAAGCTTATAATGAATGCAAATATTTTTGTACATGGAACAGCCATAAAATCCTCTCTACAGAATGAATAGGCAACAATTCAACCAACTGGCAACATGTTAACTACTCCAGATTATTCTATAATCTTCCATACTGCCTCTGGATAGTTGTGGGAATTTATCTTAAAATGGTCCATGGAGCACTGCCGTGCAAAATGCAGAGTGCATCCCCACCCTCCACAAATACAATTTCAGTCTTTGCAGCACTGATAAATCTTTCTATGAAACATGACAACTATAGAACAGACACACAAAATTCAAAAATGAATGCCACGCCTAACTTTGTTAGTAACTGAGACTCATTTACTATAATAGAACATCAGACAAAAAATGCTAAAGCCCAAGTGTTGAGTTAATTGTAAGCTAATTTTTTAATTAAACAGACTGACAAAAAAATGCAAAGTGTTAAAGATTGCTAAAATTTCCTTTTTTCAGTCAAGATACTTATACACTGCAGAGGTCAGAACTTATTACATCATTAATTATATTTGATGAGTGCTCACTTTGATAGTACTATGTATTTTATATGAACTTTTCTTGTTCAGTTCCTTATCATTTGTACTTTTACCATTTATTTTGTATATTTGATGTTGTGAATGACCCTGATGAAGGGCGGTATAAATAATAATAATAAATAATTTATGTATATGTTACTATACCAAATTAACAAAAGATGTATCAATGTTTTAAAAAGTTTTATGCAAGTATTTACTTGAAAAATACCGGTAAGTACCGTATTTTTCGCTCTATAACACGCACCCGACCATAACACGCGCGTAGTTTTTAGAGGAGGAAAATCCGTAGGCATGCCACCCGTAGGCATTCCCTCCATAACACGCACAGACATTTCCCCTTACTTTTTAGGAGGAAAAAAGTGAGTGTTATGGTGCAAAAAATACGGTATTTCAATATGCAACAGGCATATACAGAAGCAACTTGAACTATTTTGGATAACTATCTGTCTATCTGTAAATATATGCATATTTCTCCTAACTAATGTGCATCACTTTGCACTTGCAGGCACTGAATCCCACCTTCCATTCTTTGGCCTAGTGAGTCAGACTGCAATGACTGGGTGAAATTCAACATCATGCTATAGTGAACACCCGTCCCATCAGTGCAAGCACTGCGGCTTGCCGGACACAACAATCTCTCTTTTCTTCTCCTGCACACTGTTTTGGGGGGTTCTCCCAAATCTGCAGGGCTTGTCCTTATGGGACTGAGTAGATGAATCATGTTCATTCTAGACAACCCACTGACAGCTAGGGATTTTACCACCCTGAATAATATTGAGGAGTACTAGATGAAACACTCTGCCTGGAAGTGCTACCAAAATACAGCAGTCCTGTGTTGTCCCCTACCACTTCTACAATATTTGGGCAAATTCATGTGTTTCTCAGCATTTCACCACCATCACCACCACCGCCACTCCAAGTAGCAGATAATGATGGGGAACAAAGGCAATTAACCACATGCTACATACAGTCTGGTTAAATGTGATTAGATCCAGGGCAGCCATTTTCAGGCCCCGTTACTTTGGGATCCCATCTTCCAGTTACTTTTTTATTGAAGGCTGAGGGAGGCATGATTTGGCTAAAATTAGGCAATTTAAGGTCTGGGGCTGTTAGATTTCACTAAGGCCCCTAATCTTTCCTCCCATAATATGAGCATCAGCTCCAGGACATTCAAGGTAGGATTTAGAGCTGAACCCTGGGCTAAAATTGTCCTGTATAAATGAGAAGCTGCCTGATCTTTCAATGAGTACAGACCATCTAGACTACCACCTCCATCCTCTTTTTTTTGTAATTGTATTTAGGGGGACAGCACAGTGTGGTCACCATTCTAAGAGACATCTGCTGGCGAATGACTTGTAGGTAGGGGGAAATATTTAATACAAAATTTAAAAATTGAAACTATAAAACATGCCAGAAGCATTCAACACTTAAATTTGCCCCAACGCTCTACCTGCTTCTCTGCAGTTTTCCACGTAGCAAACTCAAATGTGAATGCTTCCAAAGCCACCATTTCAATATAGGACCATTCCTATATATAGCTGAATGTGTGGTTCAAATTTGGCAGGGACCTCATGTGTTCTGTGCTTTTCAAGGGTGAATGTGAGTTAGGGTTCAACGTCCATATTTAAACTGAGGGGGAAAATGACATCAGCACCAGTAAACTGGGTCTACCCTTCTGCTCCTTCCAGCTGCTTTTGCCTATTCCATGCAGCATAAATTGTATTCCCCAACTAATATCCTTGCCACCTGCCTTTTGTCCTTCCATAGCTTGGGTGAGGGAAGGAGGAAAAAGCTCGATTTATAGAGTCATGTTTATCCAAAAGTTTTACTCATGATTTCTTTGGAACTATCATTTGTATTTAAAGCTTTGTTGTTTTTAGAATATATTTAAGCATGAAAATCTACTACACTCTCTGCTAATAACTTTGGAAAAAAGGGACACATATTGACAAAGTTGGGGGACAGTAATTTTTACCTAAGTTAGAGGACTGCTGTGTAAACACGACACAAATTTATAATTTGACACCAGAACAGGTCTGAGCTACAGGGGCCAGAAATGCTTAGATAACATGACCATTATTACCTCCTATACAAAAACTGATGGTGTACATATAATAAACAAGTACTTTTAGAATGTATGTTTGACCAAAATCTAGTAGCTAGGTGTAATAAAACTCAGAAACATAAAAAGGGGTAGAGTTGTTTAGAAATGAGTTTGATAGAAAAAAAATTCTGAAATATTCAAATCTGTATGCTGAGAAGATGACTATTTAAATAAGCTACCTGGAATAATGCTATTTTTGGTGTTATAGCATGCTTCAAAGAATTTCCTGTTCAGAAAAAGTTACACTAGAAAGGAAAATGTTATTATTTTTTTCCATCAAATTCCTCCTCATAAAATATTTACTCTACTATGACCATGCCATATTTACAATAAAAACGATACATACAAATTAGCCATTATTTTAAACAGATAGCACTTCAAAAGTAAAACATCAACAATTCTACCCAGTAGGTATTGCAAAAACATTACCGCTTTTGTTCTAGAAAGGAGAAAAGGATGAGAAGAAGACTCAAGAGGACAGCGGAACAATTTATAATATTCTCTGTTCTATCATTACAACAAATGGGTTAAGCTTTGATCTATATTTAGATTATACTTCCTGTAAGTTTATCCTGCACCAGCTATGATTCTTTCACTTTCTCACTCTAGAGTGAGTTTTTGCTGTGTGCTTTTTTTTCTTTCTTTTTTTGCACAGAAGTATCTATGTCATTTTAGGACACTTTTGTGCAGTTTGCACAATGAACCATTTCGCCCTTCCTCTGTGGAATGCTTTTTTCAAACAGCTCAATGTACTAGCTTTGCATCCCACTACCTCTGAAGTTCCCTTTCGGCACCCTCCTCACAGAAAGCCAATGTCAGGCACTGAATGTTGCAGGCCTTCTCTAAATAATAATAATAATAATAATAATTTATTATTTATACCCCGCCCATCTGGCTGGGTTTCCCCAGCCACTCTGGGCGGCTTCCAAAAGAATATTAAAATACTGTGATACATCAAACATTAAAAGCTTCCCTAAACAGGGCTGCCTTCAGATGTCTTCTAAAAGTCTGGTAGTTGTTGTTCTCTTTGACATCTGGTGGGAGGGCGTTCCACAGGGAGGGCGCCACTACCGAGAAGGCCCTCTGCCTGGTTCCCTGTAACTTGGCTTCTCGCAGTGAGGGAACCGCCAGAAGGCCCTCGGTGCTGGACCTCAGTGTCCGGGTAGAGCGATGGGGGTGGAGACGCTCCTTCAGGTATACTGGACCGAGGCCGTTGCTTCTTCTAAAAATTGTTGCTTCTTCACGCCTACATTTCCTCCCCAACACCCAGTTGATGTTCTACCAAGAACCACACTGCTACTAACTGGCAAGGTCTAGATTGGACCTTTCAGCCAGCCAGGTCTTGGCAATACAAGCAAGGCAACTGCCTCCAATCACAAACATAATCAACCACCCTAGCCAAAACAAAACAAAAAACAACTCACAACCCTGTATAAAAGGAAGACATTGAAGCAAATGAGTAAGGATCATTTCCACGACAAATTTCCTGAATGAACAATAACAAGAAAGAGTCTCTTACCTGTTCATTCGGCTCAAAGCGCATCTCTTCTTTTTCTGTCTTTATAGTTACTGGCTTTGTGCTACTGGAAGGGTCTGTCTTACTGTCCGACCGTTCCAGCTTGGGGGTAATGTCCGGTAAACCAATATCTTTAGTATCATCTTTATCTAGCAAGTAGCGAAGTAGTGCATTTTCTTTCTTCTTGGGACTCACCGGTTCCTGTTTTGTAGTCACCTCTGAACCAGGAGCTGTGCTACTGGTCTCCTGGCTCGGTTCTTTCCCTGTGGCCTCTGCTGTGAGCTTGGCTAAGTCTACAGGAGAACTACTGTCCTGCAAGAGCCTGTGCAAAATTTTATGCTTCTCCTTGAGCGAGGTTCCATGCGTTGAACCAGAACCAGATAAACCTCCCGCGGAGTCCTTGTTAGCATCTCCCATAGCGTTAGACAAAGGTGAAGGCTCCATCTGATCAGATTTGGTGGTCAGCAGCTGTAAGAGCTTTGTCTGGCTTTTGCCATCGTGAAGTCTGTTCTGTCCATCAGGCCTCTCACCAACACCCTGGGGCATGCCATCATTACTTTCTTTCAGTTCTCCTGAATGGCAGACACTCTCGGCTTGTCCAGCTGTACCTTCCGATTGCTCCCCATGAAGTCCAAAGCCATCTTTAGAGTCCAGGCTTCCCATTTTGCTTAGCTGAGGAGGATTCATACTTACAGGGGAATTTTGCAAATTACCCATTTTTACGTCAGGTGAAGCCAAGGATGACCCCAGAGAGACTCCATGCCCCTCGCTGAGAGCCTGAAGTGCATTGAGGGAACTGTTGGTATAACTATGGCTATTTCCTGTGCTGCTGCAAACCCCAACAGGTGAATGCAAGCTTCCTGCAGGGGAAAACTGACTGGGTGGGATCCGAGGACTGCCTGCCACTCCCGGACTCATACGGTGCCGTGGGGATAGCATAGAGTTTGGCTGACCTGGTGTCATGCCAGGGCTGTTTTGAGAGGGACTATTCATTTTTAGTGCATAGTTACTACCCTGAGGAGTGGATGCTTGTATACTTGACACATGGTTCATCCCGCCTGAACCACCAAACCTGCTTGCTGGCATGCCCATTTGTTCCTTCGGGCCATTTATGGCAAAATTCATATTGCTACTGATGGTCATATCCTGACCTGGATTCCCACTGCACATGGCCTGATGGGCAGGACTGCTGGAGCTAATTGGGTTCAATGGCTTTCCCATTGCTTGTCCAGTTAAATCCTGGTTCATTCCACAAACATTCTGTTCCCTGAAACAGTAAAAAAGAACAAAAACATTATTAAAATGTACATTTTAAATATGATTGATAAAAGACACAATTGATAAAATAAAGATTTGACAATCCCAAACGCAAAGATGGACATAGCATTTGTTTTATCTTGATGTATTCCTAAGCCCGGGGCCTCTACTAACATTTCTTTATCTTGTTCGTAATGAAAGATAGAGAAAAGAAACAAACAGAAGCAATTACCTTTTTGACAAAGATCATTGCTTTTTCTATTTTACAGATGAACAAAGACAATTTGCTGGAGGTTGCTGAGATCCACTGCATGAGGGAGTCAGACCCTAAGGCCCTGAGGTAATGTGGAGACCTATAGTGGATGCAACTAGACACTCAGTAGCCACACACCTGCACAGGACTGAGTTATAAGCCCCTCCAGTTAAGAATGCTGGTCCTCTCCTCCATGCAACAACACTCAACAGGAGATAGTGGTAACTGTCATGACTTGAGCCTTTTTCAGAGGATGAGCTTGTGGATTCAGAAGCACCTAACCAACTGGAAGTGCTTCTGCAGGAAGAATCCTTGGTGCCAGCATCCCTCTGGCCAAGGACATCATGTCCCTTGAGAACTCCACCTCAAAACTCCTACAGCAACCACAGCCTTCTCTGCTCTTCAGAGAAATTAACTGCTAAAGCAGCCTGGGCCCCTATAAATTAAGTTTCTTCTCAACAACAGAGAAATAGCTGCAGCTCCTACTTAAGGCTCAATCTGAAGAGGCCTGCTGCTGAAGCAACATCTGAGCTCTGCTCTCATGAAATATTGAGGCTAAGCACTGCACAGACCTATCCAGGCAACCCTTGCTTCACCTAACAACAGAACCATCGTCTCAACAAACCATCTCACTGAGTCACCACTGACTGTGGAAATATATTTATTTTGGCAAGGAACCCAAATGAGTTAACAGCTGGAAATGGATTCCATGAGTCTTGGGTTCATTTCTGTCTTAACAGATATCTTAATATCACATAAGAGAGAAAGTTCCAATTACATATCTACAAGTTTGCTCTGATAGCAAATAAAGTTTTCACTATTTTGATTATATAAGAGAGAATCAGACAAATCCACTTCTGAAAAAAGAAAGCAGAAAGAGGATAGGCATTTGTTGACAATCTGAAAGTAAACGAACAGGCCTTTTACAGCCTTGAAACTGCTGCCTCATTTGCCAACAAGAGTTACAGTAAAAAGCAAGTTTTAAAAGTCATCTCAAAGTACAGCCAAAAAAAATTACAACACTGCTTTAAGTATGGAAGCCAAAAAAACTACAGTACAGCAAACAAGTTCAGAATGAGATCAGCATAGTTAGAGAAAGATTTTGTGGGTACATGCAAGCTAAAGAATGTGCATGAAGGACGGGGGGGGGGGAGGTTTTTCCAGATGACTAAAGTGTGCTCCAACCAAATATTATCCCTTGTAGAATAATCCCACAGGTAAACAGCATGTTATTCCACATGTATGCAATAAATGACTTGGAGTGAGAAGAGGGGGAGAATGTATTACCAGCCCAAAACTATTTGTTTAAAAACAAAAGGTTGTTAAATGTACACTGCAGCATGAACATTGGTACCACAAATCTTCCAATCCAAATATTCTGTGAAGTGGGGAACTCGGACTATTCTAGTGGCTTCTGGCAGTGGAGAAGAGAGATATCAGGCAATTAGCAGGGAAGCTTTGGGGAAAGATCTCTACCCACTACTTTAGGAAACCACTGGACAAGCAGTGATGGCGGCTGTGTGGAGACTGCAGATTAAATCTCCTCTGTGCAGCAGCATATCTCTAATCAAGTTTATAAGAAACAGAGAGACATGTCCCCATATCTTCTACCATTTGGGCTTTTCAGTGTGTGCAGGTATGAGAAACCGAGCGAGTCCTATTTGGGGATGCCTTAAATCTCATGCAGGGGAGCCTACCATAGGAACATGGAGAAAGAAGATTTGCCTTGAGATCCACTGCTTAAAATCTCAGGGTAAGTTTTCTTCCAACACTTTCTTGAATTGAATTCCCTACATGAGCATCTAAAGAAGCAAACTAGCTTCCTTGCACTGCCTCTCTCATCACTTCCCCATGCTGAGAGCAGCAGCATACAGGTGAACCACATTCTACACAGTAGCACTATCTAGAGAAGAATCACATTTTTCAGGAACAAGATATTGCTGTTTGAAAATACATTTCTTGAGCAAAGATATGTGCATGAAATCTCTTTGAAGACTATCCAAGTTTAGTTTTCTTTGCAGATTTTCTTTTGCACATAAGGTTTTTGTTCTGTTATAAATTTACACTGAATAACATCTGTAGTCAGTTCCTCTCTCCAGACTTAAAAAATGGGAGCTATCGATGGTCGTCCCCCCCAAAGACAAAGTTTCTTAAAAATTACAAGTTTGCTAAATTACTGAAAGAACACTGAAGGAAAACTGCTTTATGAACTAACTATATTTAATAGAGTTTTGGCACTGGTTTAAACATTCCTTTGCAGGGTTTGCACTGAAAGCTCTACAGCAGAAACATTTAAACTTTGCCCTGCTAGTGGCATGAGAACTAGAAAGAAAAGCTGAGGAGGAAGAGAAACTGTCCAGTCAATTCTTGTTAGCATGAGATGACTAAAATGAAAGGGGAAACTTTGTTTAAAAATGCACAAAACTCCCAGCGGTTCATGTTAATCTACTGTTTCTCAGATTGCATTATAAACTAGAAAAACTTAACTTTCTTGTAAGTATGTGCCCTGTAGCCTGGCAGTTTTTATTTAGCTTGCTGCCTCATCAGCCACCTTCAAAATATAAAAAGGTCCCCTTAACTCCAACAAAAACAGTTCTGAATTGTTTAAACAGCAATGTTCAGAGGGTATAGTCAAAGTCAGTAAAGTCTTTTTTTGTACAAGGTTCAGCAGCTAACAGATAAGCAACAACGAAAGATAATTCTTATTAAAACTTATGCATAGTTCATAATTGAGTCTGGCACAAATATGCAATTGCTTCTCATAACCAAGCACTGAACTTTTCATATTTAATGCATAGGAACTGCAGATTCTGGAGAAAAAACTGTCATTTCCCTTTGTCTACATTCTTCAATTTTTTTATCCCATAATGATCTCTCTTGGAAGAGTGAAGGAGATGTTGAACTGGAACAATGGTGAATATTTACATGCAAGGATGTGTTGTCCAAACAGTTCTCTTAAGTGCTTAAGTTTCTTACAAAACAATATCATTAGTGCATACAAGAAAATTGTTCAGATTTCCCAATAGCGAAACCCTTCAAACCCCAGAATGAGCCTGAGTTGAGAATGCAACCGGTCCTGCAAGGATTTCCATGCCTGTACACAAAGTGAGGGGCTCAACATACCAAATGTACTACATGAAGTATTATGATTTTATCTTATGAGGAACGTTAAAATTAAGTGTGGTCAAAGTAGATGTGGATTTCAAAGTGATAAAACAGCTTTTAAACACCAATCTGTATCTTCAACTGAAGTCCCAAATTCATGTGGTTGGTTGGAAGCACTATTTAAATAATTGGTATTTACTTACAAACAAGTGGACTAGGATGTTTTCTTTACAAAACAGGTACCATTACAATCAAAACTATACTTTATTTTACTGTCATGCTACACCCAATATAGCTAAAGGGGGCTACTGAAATAATGCATGATAAATTATGTAGTCTTGCTGCAGCTGTTCTTAGGAAGTGAGGTTGAAGATTTTTCAAGGCAGCAAAAATTGTATAAATTACCTGTGAAGCATATGCAAGGATATTACAAGCTGAGGTTCACCAGTAGTCTGAGAACGGATGAGCTTGCTCTTCGTTTGGGCAGCAACTATGTTGCCGTCAGACAAGGAAAATCGATAAACAGGACTGAAAGCTAGTCCCTGCCTCAGCACTGTAAACAAGGAGAAACAAGAAAAAAGGAGTAAGAAATCCAGGCTGCAGGATAATCCACATGAAAATGTGGACTCTGTTTTCATTGCCTTCTTTAGAAAGCTAGAAAAAAATCTGCATTTTCTTTTGCAAAATCAGCAAGGCTGTGTTAAAGGAAAAGCTAATGTTTTGCAGATTAAGACCAAAGTGCAACTGCAGTAAAGTATTAACCGAAAGAGTGAGTTAGAGACGGTGCCAGCATTGCAAAAACAGTGCACTTACCTGCAAATTTTCTCTTCATGGAGAATAATCTAAAATAAGAATGATTTCCACCTGTTCCAACCAGAGGAGACAGTGACTCACAACTGAAATTAACTTGCCAGGGACAAAGCTAGTCGCAGCTAGCTTCCTGACATGTCTCCAGATAATTATTACAAAGCATTCTAGCCCATTCTGCTTTAGACAAACTAGCAAAGTACACTGACTGGGATAAATTTGTTAACCAGGAGCATACCTTAGAATGATACAATATACGGAATAGCATCCCAAGGGATGGAAAATTCTCCCCGAACATATGCCAACTTGAGCCATGACATAACTAGGAAGGGGAAAATAGTTTGTCTACAACTTAATCAGGCCTTCCTGCAATTAGCTGGAGATGGCAGAAAAATGAGCAGTGTGGCAGTGAGGTAACCTGGAGCAAAACCTGGGGCTAGCCTCCTACATCTGTCCCCCAAATGCTCTCAGTAGAAAACACAGCCTATTTAAGTAAAGGGAGGAATATCAACATAATATATATATTATATAGTTTATAGTATGTTCTGTAGCTAGGCAAACCTACTTTAATGGAAAATGTTCATTTCACATTCCAACATGAGGATATCACAGAACATCATGGTTTCTAGAAACATCATTTACAATTGCTAAACTGGAACAAAAATGCTCAACCAATTGCCTAATACAGACAAAAAGTCATTTATTACAATAGACAGGTAATCTACTTGAATGACATCTTCCTTGCTTTCATTTTGGCAAGATTATCAAGTAAATTGACAAAAGAGATTTGGTAGCAAGCTTACTTTGTGCTGAGAGCTTAGCAGTGCCCCTTTCTTGCCCTGTGGGAGATCACAGGTGATCCTCAACAAAATTCACTTAAGGTGTGCTCACCTAATGCAACCAATATGCAGATGCATTCTTTGGGTAGCGTGTATTTCTGGGGGGGAAATTCCAAGTCTTTGGCATAAATTTAGTGTGAAATGGAATAGGATTGGAATTCCAACTGAAAAAAGGTAGGCCCTAGTCTAGGGGTGAGCAAACTTTTTCAGCAGGGGGTCGGTCCACTGTCCCTCAGACCCTGTGTGGGGTCGGACTATATTGGGGGGGGGGGGGGAGAAAAAAAGAACAAATTCCTATGCCTCACAAATAACCCAGAGACGCATTTTAAATAAAAGCACACATTCTACTCATGTAAAAACATGCTGATTCACGGACTATCTGTGGGCCGTATTTAGAAGGTGATTGGGCCGGATCCGGCCCCCAGGCCTTAGTTTGCCTACCCATGCCCTAGTCCCACAGACTCTGGCCCCATATGCTCTCCTGTAAATTTCTATCATCCAAGTCTTTTGAAGAAGAAATATTGCCTAGTGCCAAACCTTTTTACTTTCATGAGTCTACATATAATTTTATTAAATAATTTTACTTAGTTCAACAAAAATGGGATTTTTCTTGCACATGCCTCCCCTAAATCTGTCTTTCAGGATTTGAACACTGACACAAGACACTTTTAAGTTGCACTGCAAAAAAGATGTGCTTTTCCAGATCTGGAATTTCAATTTTGCCCCATCTTTAAATGAAAACAATGAATTACCAGCTGGTTTATTTTAATGTTTTCTTCACTGTGAAACCTGATAAACTAGTTTCAATTTTTGATTTTCCTGAACTGGCTCAAAACTCCTTCATACTTGTGTTTATGCCTATCCTATGAAATTATATTTATGCCTCTCCCTTAATCATCTCCACATTTTGAACACATAATGCTGAAAAACAAGAGTTAAGGTTTAAAATATTTATCTTTGACAACATCTTTGTGTCAATCACGTAGTAGATCAAGTAACATTCAGACTCTGACAATGCTAGACAAGTTTTTCCCCTCCCCCAGTCTTGCAACACTGGTATGGTAAGATTTTCCCCTGTTCCTGCCTCAAAGTTTTCTATCGTGCTACTACATTTTAAATTATTATTTTGGCACAGGAAAACAGGAAACACAAGTTAAACAGCCAGAAGAGTTTATGTAGAGTAGGAATGCAAAGAAAAACAAAGCCTGTTAACTGTGGCATACTGTAAAGTAAAATTTCACACTGAAGGTATGTCATTGTTTCAGTCTAACCTTTGGGCAGAACTCTCAGCAGCAGCAGTGCTTTTAGTTCAGAGCAGGAAATTCCAACACTCCCTTGTCAACAACTCTGATGTTAAAAACGCTGAAGTTAATCCATTTTTAAAACTGGGTGTGTGTATTCAAATCCACAGCTACAGATTTTGTTTAGGATTTTTTTTTTAAAAAGATGTCATGTGACAAATTACTTCCAATTACAGTTACAGCTTGCCAAATGAAAAAAAGAGACATACGCTCTGGGCAGCTTAAACCAATACAGTAAAACAAAATAAAGCATTTTGATTTAGTTTCGTGTAACATGGAATTAGCAGGACATTTTGCATTGAATTTGGGGTGTACAGAAAAGCACGTTAGCTGTCCTATTTATGAATGAAAGTAGCTTCTTGTTAAAACCAAGGGGGAAAATACTCAATGTGATTCTCAGGACTTTGCTTGACACTCTTCACTTAGTCAAATTTCAGAAGGCACCTCAAAGTGTTTTCTGGCACTGACCCAGGGTTAGTGCATGTTATCTTCCCAACATACAAAGCTAGAGTCATAATGACTGTCCTAATGCTTCATCTGTTGGTTCAACAGAACATGGGTATAAACCCGATGGGTTGAGAGTTCACGGCACTGGAGCTCAAAGCAATTTCATGTGCACACAACATTAAGAGGTAGAGCGATACATCCTTCTAAAGTGATGACAAAGCTGCAACATGTATGCTAAATTAGCTTCTTAAGAGTATGCAGCCTACTGTAGCAGAAGAGGTTCTAATAAGATGGAAAATAATTAAATTTCCTCCAAACTTTAAGTCACAATCCAGTATATAGACAGGGCTTTCATCTTTTCTCCCCAGCAAGCAGCCCCTCATGGTGTGGCAAGTGGAGATTCTAAAGCACAGGAAAGTGCAACTTCAGGAAAGAAGATGCTCAAGAGCATTCACCAGACAACCTCATGTTTTCAGGCCTTAATGTTGAATTTAACCCTATTCTCCATAGAAGACACATGAACTAACTAATGACTTAATTCTTGACACTTTCTTTCAGTGCAGCCTTTCAGAAATGAGTAGTGCTTTCAAGATGGATTTATTGAGGACTGAAGATCCCGTCTTTATTACACTTTAAATCAGCATGGCAGCATTTCTTTCTTTCTTTTCTATATAATTTGTGCCTTGTTTAGCAGTTATCACATTTTACCCCAGATGATAATAGGAGTAGCACAATGAATGAACCAAACTGTTTCAAAAGACCACTATGGAAGCACAGAACATTAAAATAACCCAACAGAGAAGGGGACAGATTTAAAGGAGAGATGGGGAACCAGCAAAATCTTTGTGGAAACTGCAGCTTGGGTGGGAAAAGACCAAATATAAAAAAGGCTTTGTTCAACCTCAACTGCTTTCTTTTTTGGAGGCAGGAGGAGGGAATGGAAATCTATGTGCTATGCGTATGGGTGGCATAAGTGGGGGGTGGCCATGACCAGTTTGTGCATTTCCACACTTGTTATGGCCCAGCCTATCACTGGCATGCAGTCCTCAGAGAGTTGGCCAAAAGGGAATGCAACCTTGAACTGAAAAAGGTTTCTCACCCCGCTTTACTGGAACCTTTAATTAGGATAAATTAATACATTTGCATTTTTCAAACATCTCCAGGGAAAGTGTCACATGCCATTTCATTAGTCACTGCATGACACACAAAGTACTTTCTTATTAAATGTATTGCACAAAACAGCTCTCTTGTCCAAATTGTGCCGTCGCCTAATCCAAGTAATTCCTCAGGAGTAAAAAGACATTGATGGGAAAGATACATCATTTCGTGGTTCAAAATTTACATAAGCTCTCTAGATTCATATTTGGGTCAGTCAGATCCCGTTTGATCACATTCCCTTCTTCCTCAGTTGTCTATTCTATTTAAAGTATTTTCATCTATTTAAAGTGTTTTCATCAACAACAGTGCTTAGATGTATTCTGAAAAGAATCAAGCAGGCCAATCTACAGCTCATGGGGTTTTCAATATACCTAGGACAGACTTCTTCATCCACTGAAATGCTGATTTTAATTGGTTTGCTGATTTAGATTTATATTTGTAGTCCATCTAGAGTATAATTTATCATGGACAACTGAGATATAAATGTCCAGATAAATAAAAAATATATAAAATGTAGACAGTTCTACCGACACATGAAGCAGTTTCTGATATTGCAGCTAATGGGGAAGGCTTTGCACTTCTTAGCACTCCATGTCTGCATTGCATTGGAGCTGCTGTATGATTTCTGGATCATGACTTGCCAAAAGTTTGTGCTTTTCTTTCTGTTGTAAACATTCTTGAAGAAACAATGGATCCTTACCCTCCTGATGATGCCTCTTGGCAAAAGACATATCTCCCTCATGCTGTGCATAGAATCTCTGGATGCACCTTCTCACCACATCTTCCCAGCCAGGTTTCATCGCTGCTCGCATGGTACTAGTGTCAAGTGAAGTTATCTTGCCTGAAGGTATATAAAGCTGTTATTAGAAACTACATCTGTTTTTTGTTGTTTTAATAAAAGAAGATTTGACTTGCACTTTCACGGTACCTTGCAGATCTTGACGAGTGCTAAATGTCTCTGATGAGGGCAGAAGTGGCCTTTCCTTCATTGGAACTCTTCTTGCCACACAAATCAAGCAAGACTGAAGATCTTAAATGGGACAAAATTATTTTTAATTGGAGGAAAAGGTTTGCTAAATCTATGCTGGACCATATAATTTTTTAAGAAAACTTACACTAAAACAACAAAGATAAAAATATGACTCGCAGAACTGATTATTTCCTTATTGTACCTTCATCCGACAGACCCCTTAAGAATATGTAAATGGATTTTCAGTCTGCTCACTTTGCTTGCTACACTACATTCAAAACACAACAATGAAAGATCTAAATGTATGTGGGAGATAAAACCCAAGTGTTAAAAAACTTACTGTAATCCTTTTGTGACACCTCTTATCTCACACCACCCATTCCTTCTCCACTAGGATGGCAATCCAAATCTCTTCTCAAGCTCATAGGGCATAGCAATAACCAAACCGGTTCCTTAGACCCAACATTCTATCACTTTGAAACATGATAGCATCACATGAGGATCCCAGCAATTCCTGCCGCCTCGCCCCCCCCCCCCCGGACTTCTCCAAATAAGAAAAAATGCCTCCCAAATATTTTGTCCTTCCTCTCATGCCATCTTACTCATGCTTAGCTTCATATAAACAGCCTCACATTCAGACATCCCCAATTCAATCCCCAGAACTCCCAACCAAAAGATGAGTAATAACCACACCACAATAACTGCTGTCATACATTTGATAGCTAGTGCTCCTGCTTACTTCCATGAATTACAAACAGGAAATTTTAAAACACCTACAATGCCAAATGTATAGATGTCTAACAAGCAGCTCTCAAGCACACCCTGAACAACCCCAAAGCATTAAAACCTAAGGGGTCCTTGTCTGGCAGCTGCCCAACAGCCAAATGGATGTTTGAGTAGATCAGAGAAAAGCAGAAAATGGTCTGCACACCAGTAAAAGCCACTCCAGTTCTTGGCTGATGGCTAAAGCATTCTGACTTGGGTCATTCATACTCCAACCACAATAACATTAAAGTGTAGATTAGTTTCAGTGTGTTGGAAAGACCATTATAAAAAATAAGCAGCTGCATTTATTTTCTCTCTCACCTGGGTACTGCATACATCTGGAATGCTGCAGTTTCAATATTTCATTCAAAACACATGCCATGTGTGAAGACACTTTGGGAATATTTATAAACTTGAAACATTTCAAAGCTGCAGTACCTCAAAAGTGCATCTCATATTTCAAGATAAGCCAAAAGAAAAGAATAAGCAATTTAGTAGACAGTAAAACCGTAATTTCGGGAAACTAAAAGAAGGGGAAGTGCAGCGTTTCCAAAGAAAAAAAAATCAGTGGGCCAGTTCTGCTTATGCTTTATTCACTGCAGGAAATCCCACCACAATTTCTCCCCTAATTTCTATGCACACCTATTTTGGAGGGAGTGCCAATGAAAAGAGTAGGACCCTGTTTAAGGTCACACCAAAATGGTTTAGATGCATTAACTTCCAAAATGTGCTTATGATATGCAAGAACAAACTATATGTATGCATATCTACACATAATGCTCCCAGTGTTTATGTAGTTCCAAAAAAGAGAAGGCTCATCTACTGTACTTGTTAATTAGATACTTTGCAAAGGGTCAGAAAAAATACACATTTCCACCTAAACAATGCGTGCCTGTCACAGAGACAAAGACAACAATGTAAGTACCATTAATTTAGGTTAAAGAAGCCTCAATCAGGGAGGGTTAAAGGAAAGACTGAACATAAAACAATCTCATAAAATATGTTCTGATTACCTTCACCTTCTTCTTTGATGGACTTTGGTTGAGAAACAGCAAAGCACTGCATAGTTTCATATTTCTGATGTGCTTCCTGGTTATCATGGCCTTCTTCTTCAGAATCAGTTAAAGGTTTTACCAACATTCGGCAGTTAAAGGTATGGCTGTTGCGTCTAGGAGCTTCACCAGACCAAGGTCCTCCATTCACTAAGAAAAAGAAATATAATACAGAATGACTAGGTGCTGGGCAAGATATTCTGTTTGACCATCTTTAAAATATTAAAGGTGAACTAGCTCTTGGGAACAGGAGGGGTGAAAATCCTGTAAACAGTATTAACAATAACCAACAAGGGGGATAAACTAACAAGGCTGATGACTTATAGAGCTCCTTCAAATGTTTTTGTTGCACAGCATACACTTCTTGACCTATGTACTTGCCACATAATAAACAAACACTCACTCCATACTTCAAAAGTGCCAGTGCATGCGTTTTCCACATGTCAAGATTATCTCCCCGTAGGGAGAAAAAAAAACAGTTGAAGCAGCTTTCTGAAAGCAAGGGGGAGAAAGTGGAATGCCAGGATTTGTTATGTTAATAGCTGTAAAAAAATAAAATTTTGGAGTTGGAAAGCCCACAACAACCTTTGGAGACAAAAATAAAAATAAAAAAGTTACCGGTACGTTTCCTACAGCCTTTCAACCTTCTATCATAAGAAAGTTGATTTTATTAGAAAGTGGATACTGGAAAATTGCTAAAATGAGATTGAATGAAAATCAGTTAGGAAGGACTTGAGGAAGTCATTTAATAATGGAAATTAACTTGGATTTTTACCTGTAAGAAGTATTGAATGTATGTTTTTCTTTTTTATATGTTTTGTTATTTGTTTGTCATTTTGTGTTTTATTTGTTACAAATTTGGAAAACCAATAAATAAATTTTGAAGAAAAGAAAGTTGATTCTAGACACAATCTGGACCTAACTTCTCTAAGATTTAAAAGAGGAAAAATAGCATGAGAAATCTTGACTACTGAGGTCATAGCAGGGATGGCTAACCTTTTTTAGGCCAACGGTTACAGTAACCCATGGTCAACCATCTGAGGCTGTGTGGCAAAGGACGTTTTAGGAACTTGGAGCACACATAAAACCTTTTGGCATTACACTGGGGTATCTGTGGGAGAATTATTATTTTTTTAAGCCCCACAAAAACGTTTTGGCATCATAGAATCATAGCAGGGGACTCATAAAAACACTCATTTTTTTTCAAATTAAATAAAAATTATGAATGGGGGGCTAGGGAAGTCACAGAAAACTTCAGGTGGTGGGACTTGTGGCCTGTGAGCTAGTTGGCTTATAGCGAGATGAATGATGCAGCTGTCAGTTATTACATGAAGTGATGCATAAAGTCCAAGACAAAAGTAATAAATTACAATGTCATTTGAGAAGATGATTTAGAGGCCAGAATAGAAGAGGGGGAAACATCTCAGAACGGAACAGAGGTAATGTACACATTAGGATATTATGTTACATCAAACTTAAACACTAGCTTATGGCAGAGAGAAGGGAACCACTAAAATTTATAGGTTGATGGAGAACTGTACCTAAAGATTTTGGCAGCAGGTTTCTGACAAATTCATTGTGGTCCCCTACATGCAGGATGCTGTACACACTTGTGTTCATCAGCTCTTCTTGGTTGTACCTCAGGTACTGTGTCACATTCTCCGATACAAACACCACATTACCTTCCAGGTTCACTACGAAGAAGAACCCGTCGAGGGCCTGAAAGGTTAGAAAACAACACATTTTCATTCACTGTCGAGAATCTGCACCAAGATAAAAGCTAAGCTATTATCATCTTCCTTAACTCTGAATCATTGCAGAGAGGAAAACAGACTTCATTTGTTAACTATCCTGTTAAGCCTTCAAGTAGCATACTATCTTTAGTTTCTCTCTTGACTGGGGGTGGGGAGGTGAGAAAGTAGTTCAGCCTCATTAGAATATATCTGAAAATCAATATGAAGTTTTCATAGAAAAAATGCAGTTGTGTTGCTTAGCAACACCTGCTATACTGATGCAAGCATGACTGAGCGGAAATGCCTAGGAATAACTCAGAACTTTCCTTTTATTTAATATTATACAGTATAAAAGACAGCAAAAACATGGACTATGCCTGCTTTCTTTAGCTTTACTCTCTAATATAAAATGGTGGAGGAACAACATACATTTACTCTAAGAAAGCAGATTGCTCCAACAATGCATCATAAAAGTGGCAATGAATGGACAAAAAGGCTTTGTGCACAATCTTTGTTTGACAATCTTATGTGGAGTTGAAATGTGTTTTGTTTTCATTTAGCCAAATCTCATCAGAATAGCTGCTCATTCTAAAGGTTAAAAAAACTTCATAACACTTCACCTCAAGCATCATTGGTCCAAGTGCATCCTTGTCAATGACGCTCTGACCTGTTGATGATACATCAGCTTTCTGCACTTCATCTTCATTGGCTGCCGCTGCTTTTTCTGCACATAGAAAGGGAGGGGGGACACAGTCACACTATGAACCGAATAACATAGCAGAGCGGCTTAAGAAGATTATACTTGCCACTTATTATAGCAAAGAGGCATGGCAAGCCAAGATGGAACTAGTCACAATTGTCAGACCTGTTCAAATGCAACAGTTGCAATTCTTTAACCACGGAAAAGGATATCAGAAGCAAGCTGCAGGTTTGTTGTTCTGTCCCTCAAGGACATTCCTTCCCACAGACAAATCTTTCCCTGAAGGCTTCATCATAGATAAGGGTTATGGTGGCATGGATGTTAACCATGCATAATTTCACAGATATTCACTCGTATCCAGGATTTAAAACCAGTTCTTTGTGTTAGGTTTTTTTGTTTGTTTGTTCTGAGACATGTAACAAGGACCAGGAAAAGCTCAACATGCCTACTGGGTATGGAACTAAATTATAGGACCTTCATATATAATGACTGCTGTGCGGAGGACATAAGGAAGAAATGCCATGGTACGCTTGCATCAGCACAACCAGACGCCTTCATCTGCAACAAAACTGGTCTCTCCAGTCTCAGTCTCTACAGGCACAGTAGGTGCTGTAACTCTCCAATGGTTTGAATTCACCTTGAAGGTGGGCGCACTCTTCCATTACCTCCCAGGACAGATGTCAACCAACCAACATACAACTGCAATTACTATCTTTGTACATCTTTCCTACAATAACAGTACTGAAAAAAATAGACATTGCTCATGTTTAAAGCCAACATTCTTGCAAGCAAACATTGTCATTTATTTATGATTCGCCATGGAGCATAGTTGCTGAACCATTACATTTTAAATGAAATTCTGAAGAGAGATCTGAATTGTAGTCTATTGAATACATTAATACTTGTAATTTGCTAGATGAAAGACTGGTGTATCTTTCTTAAAATATTAGTTTTTTGGCCCAGCGTCTACCAGGTATATTATTAGTTTACTGT
This sequence comes from Podarcis tiliguerta, assembly GCF_965153285.1. Classification (NCBI taxonomy): domain Eukaryota; kingdom Metazoa; phylum Chordata; class Lepidosauria; order Squamata; family Lacertidae; genus Podarcis; species Podarcis tiliguerta. The sequence goes on along the minus strand of NC_139540.1, from coordinate 32,891,040 downwards.
TAAAAATCAAATAACTCATTAAAGCAATGATAAAATACCCGATGAGTATTAAAGAGAACCACTTTAAGAAACAGTCCAAAATTCAGAAGCAAGGCAACAGAATGAAACTCCCCGGGAGAATTTTCCACTGCTTTGTATCACCACCAAAAAGACAATATTCTGCTTTAGCCATTCACAGGAGCCTTGACAGTTGAAGAAACTAACTGAGAAGGAAAGGTTCATATGTGAGAAGGTGATATGCCCAGGCAAGGAACAATAGAAACTCACCTATAGCTGCTCAGATCTTCTGAGACGAGAAGGGATTTCTGAAAGAGTGGTCTTACTGGCCCGAACAGCCATCCCCTCTCGGCCTGATTTTACCAGACCCAGGAGAAATGACTTCAAAAGAAGCAAATCCATCCCATGCAGAAATCTCATGGGAAGTTGGCTGGGACGCATAAATTCTATATTTGCTATTTTGATTTAAGTGAACAGAACAAGATGAAGTGGTAAATCCTAAAACATCTCGTAATACTGAAATTCTAAAAGGCTGTTTTTATTGCTATTTTGATAAGGCCTAAATAAAGGAGTTTAAAAACAAGTTCTTTCTATGAAAAGCAAACTACAGCTGCTTAAAATAGATGTGAGATCCCACACACCATTTTAAGAATAACTGACAAATCAAAGCTTATTAAGACTGTTTTACACTTCCTACATCTGTGGACAACCAGAAGTCCCACACTGATGATAATTACTGAATCACATATGTAGCTCAGCTCACACTTGTATAACAACTGTTGCTTAGGAAATGAAATGTTCATTATGAAACTATGCTATGCCACACAATATATCTTTAGTATATTTCACTAAGTAGATTATGTTTGAATTATGAAAACCTACATCCAAGAGAGCAGAACAGCATATAGCACAATCCTTTGTTACTGCACCACAGAATACCCAGCAATTTCTATAGCGTGGACGCCATCAGGCCTACCAGTGAAGGTGGAAGAGAAAGATGTTCACCGTTTCTCCAGTATGCCACTAATTTAATCAGAAACTCGACTCAGGGGAGAACGAAGGCATTGTGACACCCGGGGCGGCAAACTGCTATGTACAGCACATGTGCGGCGTCACGATGTACAGCGCATGTGCTGTACGCAGCGATGCCGCACATGAACCGTACATAGCAGTTTGCTGGCAGCGGTGCTCCAGGGATGTACAGAGGGTGCTGGGATCCAGAGGATCCTCCGTTCACAGCTGTAGCGGCAACGGAGGGATCCCACCACTGTCCATACGGTGCTTGAGCGGTGCTGGCAGCAAACCGCTATGTACAGCGCATGTGCAGTGGTGTTACATACAGTGCATGTGTGCAACGCTGCACATGCGCTATACATAATGGTTTGCCACCGGCACCGGGATCCTTGCCTTCTTGTCACCCCCCCAGACACGGCACTCGGGGTGCACCGCCCACCCACCCCCGCCCCGACGCCACTGACTCAACTACAAAAGCATCCTGCTACTTCGTAGGCTATTTTTAATGAATGCAAGACAGCAAAGAAATAATATTGGCCCTAGGAGTCCTCATAAGGGAGCTGTGCCTGGTGGAAGAAGTGAGGGGAGAGACTCTACCAGGCAAGGCCTCCTTCCACCTGCCTTGCCCCACTCTCTGCTTCTCAATGTCTATTGTATTGTTTTATGTACTGTGGCTTGCTATTGTTTTATTGATTATAGTTTAGATATTATTGTAACTGTTGAGTGGATTTCTGTTTAACTTTTATATGTTCATATTATTATTTTGTACTATTCTAATGATTGCTGAATGTTACTTTGTTGATGGAGGTTGCCTATTTTAAAGTTATGTTTTATTATCACATTTTTGTATTGCATTAGATTGTTATAAGATGTACATTTTTTGTTTCTTCAGCTTGTAAACCATCTTGAGTATTGTAAGATAGAAAGGCGGTATACAAATTAAAAATGATGATATGACTGGAAGACATCAGAGTTAAATAAAAAAAGTAGGCACAAATCTATTTAGTTTTATGCCTGTTATTGTATATACCCAGTAGCTCTGCTTTTAGCCTGGGTCAGGGGTCTGCAACCTGCAGCTCCGGAGCCACATGTGGCTCTTTTACACCTTTGCCGCGGCTCCGGGGCGGATACTAGCGAGGGGAGGAGGCACATTGTGCGCCCCAACACTCCCCACTGTGGCGGGCGCTGTACTGGCTGTGACGTTGCATGGGGGCGGTGCGTGCGTTAGTAACGCACCATCCCAACGTCACCTTCCCGCCCACCCGCTACATTGTAAGGGGCATGTACGCTGGTCACTGCATTGAAAGGGGGCATGTACGCTGGTCACTGTTTTGAAGGGGAGTGAAGAACACACACACAGAAAAAGGTAACTTGTTAATTTAATGTTTATTTCTATGAGGAGGAGTAATTCTGAGGGGTCAAACCAAGAAATAATAATAAAAAAGTGACAAAAAAGTTATTTTTATAATGATGAGTTTTGCGGCTCCCAGTTTTTTTTCCTTCGGAAATGGGTCCAAGTGGCTCTTTTTATCTTAAAGGTTGCAGACCCCTGGCCTGGGTGGAAGGAAAAAGCAGGGCCAATTACAGTGATATTGGCATCCATGGCAAATCTGTTAAATCTATACCTAGTTTGCATGGGTAGCCTAAAGCAGTATTGGAACCGTAAAGCAAGGAAAAATAAGAGGCACAGATCATTTAAAATATGTAATGTTGGGGATTTTTGCAGAAACAGTTCCTGGAATTACTTGAAATTTACTTTAGACAGGCGTCAGTTTTGTAACATTACATATTCTTAAGTAGTCACAGTACCAGCTGAAAAAAACCAAAATGGCACCCGAAACAGCATAGTTTCAAATTTGCAAGCATTTTAATAAACCAGTGTTCTGGCAATAAAACAGGAGTTTCAGAAAGATAGCAAGCTATAAACATGCCATATGCTGGACCAGCGTAGTGAAGTGTTTAAAAGTTGCTCCTACCCTTTGTTAACTTTTGGGAAGGTTCTTTTAGTTTTATTATTCAAAGCCCAGACTCTGAAATCTGTGAAGCTCTCATGGACTGTAATCACATTTCACTATTTCAGTCAGCAGGAAACTGTCAGTTACTCTTTCAAGATTTCACCAGTTTTTCAAAAGAATATATAAAATTAACTAGCATTCCAATTTTAAGGCTCAGCAGGAAGGCTGTGCCATCCGTAGCCATGTTTGCCTTTTATTCAGAAAAGTAAGAGAGAAAATATCAAGTTCAGGCTGCATTTTACAACAGAGCGGAGGATACATTAGAGCAACAGGCACATTTACTGCTAAAAACCAAGATATTACAGGAAAACATTCATATCACCACAGAAAGGTTTTAGGAGGTAAAACAAGGGAGAATTATGCATCTGCACTGAACTAAAATTAGAAAAGCTGCCATATGGCTTTGTGAGCCAGCAGCACATTCTTATTCATTAGGAAGCATTCTGCCAACATAAAAACACAAGGCCCTTCCTGCACTCTCAAAATGTGTTTATCTTTTCAACATTAATGCGTGATATATCATCAGCTTGCTGAAATCTCCTGCAGTGCATATTTAAAGAGCACAGCTGCACTATTTCCCAGCTTGTTTACTCACTGAGATCAGCCCTAACAGTGAAGAGATTGCTTCATTCCTCCTCCTAACACACAGCCCCCTTGTCAGCAAATGAGAGCTTTTCACAATCTGTGGGGAGTGACAGCCATATTAACCAATCCCCTACTACCAATGACATCACATTTCCAGCCCTCCCCGCCTTCTTCTCTCCATTTGATGGCTGAGAACAGAAAGCAGACCGTCTTACTTTTATCAGTAGGGATGCCGAATGGTGTGAAGTAGTACAGTACACCAACAGATTAATCTAAAATATTCCTAAAAGCTGAAAGTTTTTTTACCCTAAAACTATGACACTGTCCATGTTTCAAATGCCACATTATATGCTTTGCAGAATGTGTCAGAAAAGTTGTTTTCTGCTGTTACAACTGCATGTGTCATATAATATTATACAAAGGAAATGAAAGAATAATAGAATTTGTGGTTTTATAATTTGCTGGCAGCTGTCCAGACTGGCTGGGGCAGCCCAGTCACATGTCCAGCATATTATTATTATTATTATTATTATTATTATTATTAAGTTCTTCTGGCAGGCATTTAAATTCAGTACAAATGATAGTGAGCATTATTTGAAACGTCTCATTCGATTACATAAAATTCATTGGTTTAAAACATTGTTTCACTCAGTTTGTCAAGTCAGGGTTTCTATGATAGCTCAGTTGGTTAGAGCATGGTACTGATAACACCAAGATTGCAGGTTCGATCCCCGTACGGGACAGCTGCACATTCTTGCATAGCACAGGGTTGGACTAGATGATCCTTACAGTCCCTTCGAACTCTACAGTTCTGTGAAATGTTGAATTTAACTGTGAATAAGAATGGGGGCCCTCGTTACCATCAACTATGGTTAGCATCAGTGAAGATATAATACCAAGCCATGGTTGAAGGTGAAAAGAAAAAGGAGGGAGCACACATTCTGTGGCTGGCTCCAAATTTGCAAACCATAGGTTGCAGGCAACCATTGTTAGAACTGTATGAAACCACTAATCCTCAGATCAGATCTCTAAATAGTTTTAGAAACTGAAGGCATTAATACAAATGTTCCACAGCTAATTAAATATGATTTTTTTTCCTCAACATGAACCACAATATCATTAGACTATATATGCTGTTTAGTCACATCGTGCATCATGTGTAGTTTTAAAAATATTTCTTTCTTTAGCCTTCAGTCCCTACAAAGTGGAAGAAGTGTGTTTTATTATTAATTTGCCTAAGGCTACATTTTGGGGTGCTAAGTACAAGGGGAATTTTTTTTTTGAGTATGTGACCATGAAGTATCTCACATTTTTAAAATCTCAACTGATGGCCATTTGTCACTCAAGTATGCATGCATGCAAGTATGCAACTCAATGATAAATCACATGTTTTGCAAGCAGAAGGTCTTATGGTACAACACATTTATTTCTTGTTTCTCCAGGAATTAAAAAAAAGCACCCTGAAATGAATGCAACCAAGTTGGGACTGGTTTCTACTATGCCATTTCTCTATAATAGGATGTGACATTTCTTAAAATCAAAAACGTCGATTTTCTACAACATAGCATACTTCCATTTTCATAGATGGCCCTCAATCATATCAGCCCATATAGAACTCAAAATATTTGAGGTGGGTGATTCTCCTAGAAATGGTTGAAAAGTAACTTGCTAAAATAAAATTTACTCTTGATATTTTCTTGTGCAAAGTGATAGGTGAACTGTCTAGTTTCCGGCATCACTGCAATGGCAGAACCTTTTAAGAATAAACAGAACGTAAGCTGAATAGAGAAGCTCTTTTAAAACCCAATTCTGTAGGGTTTTTCTTCACTTTGCCTCAGAATGCCTGAGTTGTTTTGAAATGAACACCACACCATCAAACAGAAAGCTATGAAAATGTTATTTTAGTCACCGATGACTAGGGTTCATGGTGCTTAAATGACTGGTATAAGCTCAGAGTCATTAAGATTATGTCCCTTTTACTTTGGCTTCACGGGAAGACTTGCTATTCCTTTTACAAAAAGCACAGAAATGCAAGAACAAAAGGAAAGCAACAATACTGTATGCAGCAGAGCCAACAGAAATAAACACAAGGGAGTCGGACTGAACAGAGTACATAGCATCTTTTGTCAGGCAGCAAAAGGAAGGTCTCGTAGGCTCTGCCTTCAAGTGTAGCACTGCCTGTACAACAGGGAAGCACTGTCAGTGACAGCTACTATGAACATTTTTATTGCTCAGCACTTTGCTACATGTTGAACAAAGGCAACCGTCCAGAGCATCCTTGTGAACAGAGACTAAGGAGCCAGTTGTCTGCCCTTGCCAGTGCTTGCTCCCTTATCCCTCCTTCTCTTACAGTTTTTACTTCTCTGTGCTACCAGTGCTCATGAGAGACCACAGGGTCTTCTGTGCCTACAGCAAGCAATAGCAACAAATAGTACTCTGCACACCTCTTCCCACATCCAGAGCCCTGTGCAGGGACTATCTGCAGTTTGTCTTGGACTCTGCAAGCTCAGAGGCCCAAAGAAAATGACAGCCACTGTACAAGGGCTCCTCTCACTCCAGGGTTGTGTCACAAACGGATCTTTAAGATACAAGGGAGAGATGCAGTTGTGTACGCAGTCCATGCGTTCCATTTATGAATTCAACAGTCCTGCTCATCAGGATGCAATTACTGTACTACATGCTAGTGGCAACCAACAAACTGAGGCTGAACTGGATTTGTAACCGATTTTCATGCATTACAGTAAAGTCAGGATGAAGTCAGCATTGAAAGGCTGACCTCATCCTGACTTTGGGTTGCTTCTACAAGGATTAGAACCATGCACAGAGAGAGCTCTAGTTCACACGGAGACCTCACATGGGTCCAAGAGGTTTCCAGGTGGCTCTGAGGGATTTTCCAGCTGATATGACTGGTGCTCCTGTTAAAAGCCCTAGCGAGCCTCTGGAACATTTGAATGGTTTGGACTGTTGACACAATTGCCGCTGAACACCCTTTCCCACTTCATGTAGTCTGCTTGGCTCCCTGGTATACAGACAACTCCCCATTTACATGGGAGTTGCGTTCTGAACCCAGCTGATGTGGGGGGAAGAAGCTCAAAATCTGCAAACCATAGCTTGTAGGCAGCCATTGTTACAGCTGTATGGAATCACAAATCCAAATATTTGGCCTACAGAGATGCCATAATCAACATGGAAGAAACTGAACCTTCTCCATTCTTGAGGGACAGCAAAGGGACTTGTTAAGCAGCAAATCAATAGGTCCCTTGGATATAGAAACAAAGCTACATTTATCCTAAACTCCGAGATTGCTTCTAACAAAGGAATCCAGGTATCCAACAAGAGTCCAAGTTATACAACTCCACCAATATTAGTAAAGCCACTTATAATTTCACACTTACAACAGCAACATTTCATTTTACCAGTTCCAGAAGAAAAACAGAAAATGTGTATTACCGAAATGCAGTTTACATGGTTATGAAATTAGCAACTTCCAAGGCAAGGAAGCTGTAAAGTCAACCTAACTAGGTATTTGACACAAAACCTTTAGCACAATTTTCTCTCAAAATCACAATTGAGAACTAAAATAAAAAGCCAATCAACCTGAAAGTAGAAAACAAAACCACACTCTCGTATTCAAACATGGTTTTCTTTCATTATTTTTTTCTCATGACTGAAGCCCTGAAACTATTTATTTAAAGCAATTACAATCCATTAAAGCCACTTCACGTATGTGCACATTAAGCATCTGTTCAACATGATATAATAAAATGGACCTAAGTTCTACATACACCAGGTTTGGCAAGATGAGGGCAATTTATGCATTACGTTTTAAACAGTTCCATCCTAAGCATCCATCCCATCGCTTGCTAGCTTGCGATAAGTCCTATTAAACTCACTAGGCTTTACCTCAGAGTAAATATGTTTCATATTGCACTTAGTCACTCCAGCAAAAGCTCCTGATAAATACTAAAAGCCCCAGGAAAGGTTGACATGTCTAGTTCTAAGAAACAACAGCACGCTAAAACATGTTAGGTCCTTTGCATTCTGGCTCAAAAGCAGACACACAAGTCTTCCCTACATTACATTTTAAGATGGAGAAACACTTCAGTTATACAAGAAGTAGAATAACTGTGCTTCAAAGAAAAGGAGATAAACAACTCATGTAGTTAAGAATTATGAACATGGTTGTTGATCCCATAATTTGGTGAGGCACAGAAACTTCACAGACTCAGAAAGGGGGGGGGGGGTTGAAGGAGGGGAAATAAACACATTAGCAATTTTTATGTTAGTACCAAAGACATTGCAACTTATAACATTGTCCTTATCTCCATATAAGAGAATGAAGTAGCCTGCTGTTTCAAAACTCTGCCAGGATGTAAGACATTGCGCAAAGGCATGCATATATGAAATTCCACAAAGAATATGTAACTTAAAAAATACCAGACGTAATCCTAGATATTTTGCTCCTTATAAATCTCAAATTCCGCCTGATAAAGCTGATCAACCCAATATCAAAGTGCTGGTGATGGAGGGACTGAGAAGCTAATAGGGGTGAGTGGGTTAAGATCAATACAAAGGGCACCACTGCCCTGCGAAGTTACTCCGTTGCACAACTTGTTATTTTCTGCAGCACCCTTAAGTTTATTCTGCATGAAGAAAATATTCTCCCAAATAAGCTATACAGCTGCAAATAAAACATTTTAAGTGTGTTGTAAAGTGCAATATACAAATATGACACTAGATGGAGACAGTGAGCTATGGGAAATTCAATATATTTTTCAAAACTGTTTTTAAAAAGCATTTTCACAGCATCTTTTATATATGTGTAGATTCCACCTAAGTCTCTGGTATCCAGGAATGGTTTGTGAAATCCTTAGAACCACCAGCACAGCCAAGGGGCATGCTTTGACTACTAAGCATTTTTTAGAATTGTGCAAAGCAATAATTTCTTGCAATTAATGCTCATCTTCTTTTCTTTGTCAAGTTCATATACATCATTAGCACAATGGTTAACATAATTCAGTGCTTGATGTATAAGCCTATTTTGAAAATGAAAGCTGACAGTTGTAATGTGAGCATTAACAGCTAGATTGTTCATCATCACCCTCTTGATAACCAGGCAGTACCCTGCTGCATGTTTAACATGCTGATCATTGATCCTCATCAGCAGACTTGGAATTAGTAGGAAAGCAATGGAGTCTGTGACATTTAAAAGTCAGGGAGGCTAGAACGACAAGTAAACTTGCATTTACAGAGTATGGAGCAGATGATGTACATCTTTCATGGCCTGAGTCAAAACAACACAAGTAAATACAGAAAATGTATTATTAATTTTCCAGGCCAGAATTACACGCTGTGATTATAACTGCAACACCAGAGACCTTACTATGCTGTACAGACATGTTTATTCATATTTGTGATGCTTCCAATCTATGTCAAGCACACAGCATGATAATAAAGAATGGGGGAGCTACAGGGCAATCACAATGTACACTGTCTTTGCTTACTTGACTGCAGATTTATACGGACCACCATTAATTAATTAATTAAACGAACAGAAAGGGAGTGGGGGGACCCTTGCTTACCAGGCTCTGGAGGCTCTTGCATGGGAGCCTCATGCAATTGTTCCAGAACCTGGCAAGAAAGGCGGAGTGCTTAAATAAAAAGCTTCTGTGAAGGGAAACAGTAGGAACGGCCTTCGGCGGATCCAGTGTTATTCTGCCTAGTGGCTCCTTGCACCAGCTAAGGCAAAGGAAGTGTTCTCAATTCCCCTCAGCCAACAATTTTCTCCCATGAACTAGCACTGTGCACTTTCCCTCACTACCAGGATTACACTTTGGGGGGGGGGGGGAGCAAAGGAAATATTCATGAGCAATTGACTCATGTAGTGCATTTGAGGGATAATTCTGATTCTTCATTAGGTTTCATTATACATTTAGATTATCCGCAAGCACTAGACTTTTATACCTATTCTTATAAATAGGGGTGGGAACAGAGTAAAAACAGGCTCTCCTCCCCCCTCGGTAGCGGGTGCGGTTATGAGATTAGAGGTCGGCTGCCAAGCTCTACGGTACGTGGCCTTGAAGACGAAGCTCTGGCTATGGCTCAAGCTTTGTTTTAAACCAGTGGGTATTGCCCCCTTGATATTGAGGGACGATTTCCAATCATCGTGGGAAAGGGAGGTCATTAATGAGGTTCAATCCTGCGGATTGTCTCACCTTTACCTTGAGTCTATGACGTACAATCAAGCTAGAGCTGTGATTTCCCGGAGACTGAGTGACATTGCTAGGCAAGAGGACATAGCCCAGGTAAAACCAGGGATGATCCTAGGGGACCAGATTTACCGGACCATACCAGCCCCCTACCTTGCAGAAATCTACCATGTGGAATACTGCAGACTTTTTACAGTGGCTAGATTAAATGTCCTTGACTCTGCGATATTGTGGGGAAGGTACAGGGGAGTACCATACGCCCAGAGAACCTGTCATTGTGCCATGGGTGTGGTTGAGTCCACCGAACACATTCTCTTGACTTGCCCTTCTTATGCAGAGCTTAGACAAAATTTTATAGCCCCACTTCTACGTCAATTTAGCTTCCTACCCGGAGAAAACCAGGTTTTACACTTGCTAAATAATGTCACTAGAGCTACACCTTCCTTGGTGGCCAAATTTCTTTTTTTAGCTTTTAAGCATCACAAGACTATAATTGACTGTATTGATACAGGGCTATCTGTTTAACCCATTTTAGTGTTGGTTAAGTTTTAAAACCTTTTTCAGTGTTTTTAACTGTGTACTGACAAATGTTTCTTTTTCTGACTGATGGTCGAATAAAAGGTTGTTGATGATGAAATAGGCTCTCCACTGATTTATAAGAATAGGTATAAAAGTCTAGTGCTTGCGGATAATCTAAATGTATAATGAATAGACACAAGGCACTAAGCAGCAAGGCCTATTTTCTAAGACCCCGGGTTCTAGAAGGCAAAGGCCAACTCCTACAGTTCCTAAAACGCAGAACAAAACACATAGGAGAAAGAAGTTATTGGACAGCCATGAATTCTCTTAAAGGATATTTGATTACTAAAGAGGTAGTGGCTGCTTTTTAAAATACACAGGATTGAGCACAATGACCCCCATCGCAGTACAGCCTGGGCAGAAAGTGCTGCCAACAACCATCATTGTCATGTAGCTTTGCAGTGACAGCACTAAGATGACTGGTTTAGCAGCCCGCACAAGTTTCACAAGCTTCTACTGTATGGACTAAAGAGCGTTATCATAAATAAAGGAGCACAGGCAAGCACCCCTGTTGCAGCAATAGGTTATTTCCTCACACGCTTGGCAAAAGAAAGAAAGAAAAAAGAAGGAACAGGGAATGACTATTAGTGGAGGAGACCTGTCTCCAAATAACTCTGCCTTTTGAATTCCACTCCCAGTAACCTACATCATTGTTTTTGTTTGCTACTATGTTGTGTATTTTTGTGTTTTAAATATTGTAACCCACACTGTGATCCTTGGATGAAGGGCAGTATAGAAATTTAACAACAACAACAACATTCCTGAACTTATTGTTGCGTATGTGGAAGAAAACATTTATTTGTCCCACAACATGCATTATATGGTACTTTCAGCTACTTTGAAGCTATTCCTCTGCAAACCATATCTGTCAGTTGGGTTCAGATTTTTAAATGAAATATAAAGCACTAGTTGCTACACAGATTCTTGTGACATGCCTGAGTTTTCACCTTTGCAATAGCTTCAACCTTCTACGGAAGTCTTCATACATATATGGGTTGTTAATTCCAAATTTCATTGACAGCAAAGGAAAACCATTTTGGACCCAAACTATCCATATAGAGCCTACTTCTTTGCCCTTAGTTTGCACTAATATGCCTTAGTTGGGACATGCGCATCTACCTACAAACATAAAAATAAATAAATAATGGGCCCAAAAGGTCTTGAAATACAAGGGGTAGCAGAGTGGTGACAATTCTATGCAGAGCATCATATTCATACCAATGAATCATTGTCACGGTAACCGTAAAAGGTAAAGGGACCCCTGACCATTAGGTCCAGTCACGGACGACTCTGGGGTTGCGGCGCTCATCTCACTTTACAGGACAAGGGAGCCAATGTTTGTCCACAGTTTTTTCAGGTCATGTGGCCAGCATGACTAAGCTGCTTCTGGTAAAACCAGAGCAGCGCACAGAAACGCCGTTTACCTTCCCGCCGGAGCAACACTTATTTATTTACTTGCACTTTGTGCTTTCGAACTGCTAAGTTGGCAGGTGCTGGGAATGAACAACGGGAGTTCACCCCGTCACAGGGATTCGAATCGCCGACCTTCTGATCGGCAAGCCCTAGGCTCTGTGGTTTAATCCGCAGCACCACCCGCGTCCCCACTGTAACCGTAGTATCTAGCTATTACAGTGGTGCCCCGCAAGACGAATGCCTCGCAAGACGGAAAACCCGCAAGACGAAAGGGTTTTCCGTTTTCAGAGGTGCTTCGCAGGACGAATTTCTCTATGGGCTTGCTTCGCAAGACGAAAATGTCTTGCGATTCTTGAGGGGTTTTTTCGCTCCCCAACCCCTTTTTCTAAAGCGCTAAGCTGCTAATAGCCTTTTAGCAGCTAATCCGCTAATCCCTTAAGCCTTTAATAGCCGTTAATAGCCCTTAAACTGCTAATAGCGCTAATCCGCTAATGGGCTTGCTTCGCAAGACGAAAAAACCGCAAGACGAAGAGACTCGCGGAAAGGATTCTTTTCGTCTTGCGAGGCACCACTGTACTACTAATTAGCACAGGGCAGTTAGACGGAGTGTTATCACAATGACTGTTGTTGTGAATGGGTCACTCTGATTTTATTTTATATACATTTTGTTTCTGCACACAAATGTCACAGACATACTGTTATCCCTTTTGTCCACTTCATGTGTTTATAAAAGCAGACACTTGAAAACACTCTTCTTACCTTGTTCTTTTATTTGACGAATCTGCTTCACAGTTTCTTTCAAGATTGCACATTTGTCAGGTTTGAAGTTAAAATTGTCAATATCATTAAAATTAGCAAAGATCAGCTCTGCAAGCTCTTCTATGTATTTATTCTCTTGTTCGCGATTACGTTTTTCAGTGCTTCTTTTAGGACTGTAAATAAAAAAAGGTCAAACTTCTTAAAATTGGCACCTTTTTTAAACGTGGAAAACATACTTTTTATTTTAAAGTGGCAAAAAGCAGAAAAACAACCAACTCCCATTTCTCAAATAGATATATTTCATTTTAGAGCACACTTTCAAATATGAAAAAGGGAAAGAATTAACCACACATCCATGCTACTCAAAAGTTTTACTTCTTAGCACATATACAGCTTTTAAGGGTAGTTAAATTATGGAATAATGTTCAACATCACTGTAAAGTTGTCCAAGCCCCTTTACTGCTTGTCCAGCTGACAGGTTTATATATAGTGATTCTGGAGTCCCCAAAGATAATCCCCTCTTCACACCATCACCTGAAGAATTCACAAACAATCCACCAAATATCAGGGACAGAAGGTAGCTCTAAATGTGTTGATTCTTGAATCCACTACTTACAATCAAATTGGGGTTGGAGATGATTTAAACTAGAATACCCAAGATCATATTTCAATTGCAAATTGGGAATATTAAACCATTGTACAATATTACATATACTTCTAAGGCAAGGCTACAATTCCACAACCATATCACTCAAGCACATGATTCAGTACTGGGTGAAAAATATGGTGTTCCCAGTACCTTAGCTTTCATTAAAAGCAAAACAAAAAACTGCTAGCCATCATAGCTGCAAAGAATTTAGAATCTGCAAGCAATGATAGGGACAAAAATCAAAAGTAGTGGTGGAATCCGAATCCCAGTAGCTGCAGGGTGAAGAGTTCAAAGTGGCTCTCTTTTTTTATTTACTCAAGACTTGCAGATTATGCAGGATAAAGGTATCATAACTTGCTTGATTGACACAACTTACATGCACCTGAGAATTTAGCTTTTCTAGACACAGATTTTATCCGGGGGGGGGGGGGCATACACACAGTGTTGCTTGCAGGGAAAGAAAAGATGTAAGAACAAAAGATTTGGCCACCTGTCTCACACACAATCTCTCTCTCTCTCTCACTGTGCAGCAAGGTGCACAGTGCCAAAGCTGACTACAAAATAGATCACTCATTTCCTAGAGTTACTGTGAGTTAAGTCACATGATGCTGATGAAAGCAAAGATCTCCAGGATCATTAGCTAATCTGGTCTTAACTCTTTATTTACAAGTGGAACCAGCAACAAAATACTGCAGAGTGCACTGCTCTTGTTCATTTCAATATTCCATCCACTTATCCTTGCCTTCTTTCAAGATATTCCACTCTACCCTTGATTCTCCGTTCCTGCCCACAGCAAGCACTCTCCATTCCGTGGCCAATCATCAACCATTTAGTCTTCAAGGGCTATTTAAGAGTAAAATAAAATTAAAAACCCAGTCTCCCATCTTCCTGCTCAGGGTTCCAGCCAGCCACAACCTTTTCCATGTTACTCCCACTCTCTGCCCCTGACCTCATTTCCCCCCTAAACAGACACACAGTGCTGGGTGCCCACTGAACACGCTCAGAATTCCATTCAGCTTGTTTTGGTGCTTCTTCTCTCTTAAGTTCTCCACCCACAAAGTTTGTATATCTGCAAACCTTTGAGCTCTCCCCTTGCTCTTCTACATAAAGGCAGATACCACTTGGGAAAATGAGTTTGCTGTAACTATTAGATGTTTTATTGCCATTTACACACATGGTGTTTTACGGAGATTATTTTCTGAGCCTGGGACAAACTTGTGACAGCCCCGTTATCCCATTTTGAAAAACTGGGTGCACTGATTAGTGTACTTTAGCTTATTTAGTTCCTTTTCTCTAAGCTTCATACCTTTCTGGCTGCATTATTTGTATTTACATTCAGACAAGGCTGTACAGCAGGTGCATATATTTATTATATGCAAGTGACAAAATGTCCTTTAGACACTGTTTCTTGATCCTGGGACCTACCATCAGTTCCTCTATTATTCATTGTTTTCTTTATGTATGCCCTGGCTTTAAATATGTTTTTCCCTAAGGAGCCAAGAAGCCTAAGCCATTTACTCACATATGTTCTGATGCCTGTAAATACTATGAGAGCAGCTGTGCTTCCACTGACCCAGCAACCTGAACATTCCTCTCTCTTGCTGCCAGCCCATTATTACACCCTCATCACAAGAGGTGCCTCCTCACAGAAAAGGCCAGTAAGAACTAAGCACCTCTGGGATTTGCAGTTTTTGACATGAGTATGTTGCATAGGGAGACATGCTTCCTTCCTGGTCCTGAAACTACATGTACGTCCGACAGAATTTTTTAATTGAGAGACAAGTTTATTCTAACACCCCATTATCTAGCTTACGATGACAAAAATATGGGCTGTATGCAGTGTGTATAAAGGTAAAGGTAAAGGACCCCTGACAGTTAAGTCCAGTTGCGAACGACTCTGGGGTTGTGGTGCTCATCTCGCTTTACTGGCCGAGGGAGCCGATGTTTGTCCACAGACAGTTTTTCCGGGTCATGTGGTCAGCATGACTAAGCCACTTCTGGCGAAACCAGAGCAGTGCACGGAAACACCGTTTACCTTCCCGCCAGAGCGGTACCTATTTATCTACTTGCACTTTGACGTGCTTTCGAACGGGAGCTCACCTGTCACAGGGATTTGGACCGCCAACCTTACGATTGGCAAGCCCTAGGCTTTGTGGTTTAGACCACAGCGCCGCCCGCGCTTGGCCCACATGCAGCATTGCTCTTTATATGCAAACATCTTGTGACATATATCACACCACAAAAGTTTGTCAATTTGACCATGTAACTTCTAAAGACTTTCCAAGACTTCATGGTGAAAGATGTGCATTATTTTTCAATTGACACCTGCTAAACATTTAAGATTATGTGTGCTTAGAAAGTAATATTAAATAGTCGATGGACAATGGATTGAATAAAAGAGTTGGGCACTAGTTAGTAACTTCAAATAGCTTTGCAATTTTATAGAAACTGAAAGACCAAACCCTGCAACTGAAGGTTCAACTGACTTAATACATCCTCAGCAGGAAGATGATGACTCAAAACTGTTTTTTTCTTTCCCCAGAAACAAAATTCAAATAATAAATGGTATAATAATTTGAAATGACATTAAAATTAAATAACTTGTCATCTATAATAAGTGACTTAAAAGAGTGGTAAGGCAAAGTGAATATATGCACCCAACCAATCAAATAATATATTTTTCTGTAAATCCTTTAGCTCCCGGGGTTCTAGAAAGCATTCTAACTAACCTGGGTCCAAGTTGATCAGGACATTCCTTGCGTTTTCTTGACTCTGCCCGGGCTGGGTCAGAGGAATTTTCACCAATCCCACTCATCTTAAACACATATCAGCAACTGAAAGAAACAAAGCATAATAAAACAGTTAGAATAAAGAAACAGTATTCCATAAGTCTCATAGTACTTGAGCGTTCGATAGTCTTTGTACCCCACCACTTTTATAATCCGGTTGTTTCAATAAACAACGTACATTTTCCCCTTAAATTTCCATTAAACTTCCAGAGGTGTTCTATCAGAAAACAATTAATGAACAGTTTTTCTTTCTCTCTGATAAAATTAAAGCAATTTGGTAACCAGGATCTCATTATACACTGTTTCTGAACCTTGAAAAATCTTCTAAGCTATTTCTCCTAGGATGTAACAGTTTATAAATAAGTAAATACGGGACCAACTAGTGTGGTCTTTCAGCTGCTTATATATTTACCTGAATCTTGGGACCTGCCTTAACTGAAATCAGCTATTCTAAGGTCTTCTACACACATTATATGTTTACAAGCTCTTATCCTTGTAGTACTAACCATACAGCAAAGCTTCAAAAAATAAGGGAGGGACACTTCCATTGCTTTAGTGCCCCCAGGGAGTTAAAGAGATACACTCTCTGGTCAAAAGAAAGCAATCTTTCCACCTGACTCTAATAAGCTAGTTTAAAACAAATATCTGCAGTCTACTGATTGGGGTGATGTACATCTGTGTAAGTTTTATACACTATGGAAATACGTGAATCTAAATTACACCAGAAAGATATGCACACATTGCCATTTTTACAAGGGAATGACTTAAATCTATACAAAATACCAACACTTGCAGGTTTTAGGAAGAACTAAAGCACAATGGTTTGTAGCAAATATAAATCATTCTTAGTCATTTCTTTATAGCCTTCCATGTGTTCTAAATCGTGGGAGGGATGGAGGAGGTGCGTGTGTGTTAGAGAGAGAGAGAGAGAGAGAGAGAGAGAAAGAGGGAATGAATGAATCATACAGTCTCAATCACACACACACACACACACACACACACACACACACACCCAAAGATAGGAAGCTCTCTTAGTAGTCCTAAGAATCATTTAGCAACCTAAATAGAAAAAGGTCTATCCAACGTCATAGTTGAGCTGAGGAAGCAACCAACTGTGTTATATATAACAAAGTCTACAATAAACTGCATCCTAGTTAGCAGGCTTATTTAATATTAAACCAATCTTTCTAAGGAATCTCCAATGGTTTGATTTCACCCCAAAGACGCATTTCTCCATTGTTTCTAGAGACAGACGGATGATGCCAACAACAACAGCAGCCTTCTAAAGCAAGACTACTTATGACCCAACATGAAATTTGTGCACAGTTGTAAATTGAATTGCTTACAGTAGAGTTTTTCTCTAAAACTCTCCTCCTCCTTAAAACTTCCCAGAAGAGGCATTTTGTTTTCCGTTTAGTTCTGCATAACAATCCTACAGTCTACTGTGAAAAATTCACATTGCTGTTATAACTAATTATCACATTATCCTTCATGTAGGAGTGTCCACAGCCTGGATTTTCAGTGTATGTGGCACAGGTGGGCAGTTTCATCCTTCAGTGGTACCTTAGCTCTGAAGACTTTTGGGATATTCTACCATCTGCTATAAAATGAGGCAGACTCTTTCTTCTTCTTCTTAAATTCCCAAATGCTGGAGTTATTGTTTCATTTTCCTTTCAGAACACATATGATCTTTCAAAAACACAACACAGTTCTTTTTCCAAATCATATTACCTCCTAGAGAGCATGTCACGAAGAAGGCTTATCAGTCTGACATTTTTAATGAGTTAAATATTCTCAACCAAAAAGCTTGGCATTAAATGACAGATTAAAAATGGGAAAATAAATAAAAAAGAACAATCTACAAATCCAATTACATAGAACTACTGAAAGTTTACAGTGATGCAACATTCAATACATACGTTCACATCATTTAGTAGCTAGCCAACAATTTTTGTCTAAAATAATATTTAAATATAGGATTGGAGATTACTGAACATTAAACAACTAACTTCAAGCTCTTCAAGATACCTGAATATATTTTTCAAAATACTATTGTATAAAAGCACTTGTTGAACGTTCTGAGAAAATATTTCCTTATGTCTGTTTGAGTAACCAAAATTCAGGGTATGCTCCAAACAGTAGCTTTTAACGGTGATAATAGCATGAAAGCTGTTGCCAAATAGGTGTAGTGTATAACTGATCCCATGACCTGATTTTGGACTCACTGACCTGATTAAGACTGCAACTCTGCCATGATCAGATTTTCTCGGTTTATGGTTTTCTTTTAAGTTAAAGAGTCCTGGGGATGGTGAAATAGATGATGACAATGGTTCTAGGGGAAGTAGTATTTAACCCTTTCTCCTATGCCCTTTTCCAGATCGGAATTTTAAGGGAGAGGCTTATATTCAGGTATTGTCTTTTTTCTCCCCCCCCCCTTGAATTTTAAAGGTGCAGCTTATATTTGGGTGCGGCTTTTATTCCGTACTTTGGACCTGAACTCTAGCTTTCTCCCTTTCAAGCTACTGTCCACCCCACTGCCCTTTGAAATATTTGTTAAAGCTGATTTTCTTTGTGCACAAACACACATGCTTGCTATTTTCTTTTGCTAATTTTTCAGTTGGTAACCTTGGGTGGGAAAGTTGCTCTCTCTCAGTCTAGCCAACATCACATAGTTGTTCTGAGGCTAAAACATGAGCCATCGAGCAACATGGAGGACAGTAAGATACAACTGGTATCTGAAGAAGTGTGCATGCACACAAAAGCTCATACCAATAACAAACTTAGTGGGTCTCTAAGGTGCTACTGGAATGATTTTTTTTATTTTGTTTTGAGTAAGATACAAAGCAGTGTTAGAAACTGATATATGAAAGCTATGAGCTAAATGGCACCTTAAACCTTGGTTATGGGCGCAACAACGGAATGTCTAGGTGCACTTTTTTATAACAAGAATACAAAGCTGAAAATGAATGAACTGCAGCTAAAATCTTATGTTCATTTTTCACATGATCTAGTCGTCATTCGAAGACTGCAGAAAACAAAGCCATGCTTCCCCTGCCCACACCCCTAATATTCTTAAGAGAATCTCATCTCTAGTCTTCAGAGAGTGACTGGAAGTGGGGAGGCAGAAAAAGGTCCTCCTTTCCTTCCACTCTGTAGTTTTAATATGAAATCTTCGGTGCAGTACTGCGCCCAGACATCAGAAACTGCTTGTGCTAATGAAATTCCCTGTCGCAAAATGTGCCTAGAACAATGGGAGTTTTGAACGCTGAGACAAAGATATATAGATCAGTATGCATCTGACCAAGTATAAAGCTCCTTAAAGAGCTACTGAAAATGTCATTTGCTAAATTATTGAATGTGCAGTTATCACCTAACACCTTAGACCATCTTAGCTTCCCATAAGGTGGTCATTTTATTTACATTTCTAGCCTGTTCCAAGGGCATAAGAAAGGTAGCAACAATGAAGGCCAAGTGTGGCTGCATAAGAAGCTTACAGATGAGCTAAGTAGTACTGGACAATATATCAATATATCACTCAGGACCGGTATGAGCAGCAGACCGCAATGTTGGCTTCACTTATCTCTGGTGAAATCGCCACCACTCCTGAGTCTGGCGGCTAGAGTTCCTTCCTCCAGCAGACATTGCTAGCAGAGGGACTCAGGAGTGGCCGCGGTTTCACCAGCAATATATCGCTGAGTGAAACCGCCATCCCACTTTGCCCTCATACAACACAGAGAATTCATGGAGAACAGATGAGGTCCCAGTAGAGTGGAATCAGGCAAATGTTGTCCCCCTCTACTGGCAACTTTAGATAAATGAATGAGCACGGAAACAAATAAATAAATATGTTAGTTATTGAGATTTTTCCTTACTGAAACGTTGTATACAAATATTCTAGAATAATTCAATACTGATTCCAACCATGGAACAGTAATTCATTATCAAATTTTCAACAAAATAAAACTAACATAGTAATTAATCTATAGCTCTGTTCTCCAAAATTCATCTAGGGTCTCTTCCAGTAGCTGTATTGCTACTAGACATTATCTTGCTTTACACCCCCAGTTGTTCTATGCTGATCAATCTCCCCCCAAACACATAGTGATTTATTTAGAAGCAGTGTATATTAGCATCTTCAACTAAAATTTGACAATTGGCTGTTAAGGCTCACTGTACAATTTAATGTAACACCTAAAGTTCAGGATTATTTAAACAAACAAAAAAAATGACATATTGCATTAATTGCAGAAATGAAAACAGCAGGGAGTGTAGCAGAGTGGTGACAATTCTATGCAGAGCATCATATTCATACCAATGAATCATTGTCACCGTAACCGTAAAAGGTAAAGGTACCCCTGACCATTAGGTCCAGTCGCAGACGACTCTTGGGTTGCAGAGCTCATCTCGCTTTATAGGATGAGGGAGCTGGGGTTTGTCCGCAGATAGCTTCTGGGTCATGTGGCCAGCATGACTAAGCCGCTTCTGGTGAACCAGAGCAGTGCACAGAAAAGTCATTTACCTTCCCTCCGGAGCAGTACCTATTTATCTACTTGCACTCTGACATGCCAGATTTTTTTGGGACCAGAACTCCCATCATCCCTAGCTAACAGGACCAGTGGTCAGGGATGGTGGGAATTGTAGTACCAAAACATCTAGAGGGCTGAGTTTGGGGATGCCTGGCCTAAGGTTACAATCCTGTGGTGGTTCCCCACACTCATTAGGTTCAGGTGACCTTCACTAGGGCTAGTAATTGTAGCAGGCTGTGCCTTGTGGATCACCCTACTAGTAGATGCTCAGCAGGAAGTATCCCTCCCTTATTTCAGACATCTTCTGAAAACTCTATGTTTTAGTCAGGCCTCTGCAATTTGAATTTTCTCTTTTTAATCAAATAAGTATTTGCTGAAGTTTTCTGGATTTCATTTTTATATGCTGTATACTGCCTTGATATATTTTTTGTGAAAGTGTGGATAACAACTATATAAATAAATTATTCAAATAAACAAATAAGAGGATGGTCTGATAACATATAACCACAGTAGCCTTTGCACTTGAAATATTTTAATTTTCTGTTGATCTAAGATTCAATGAGGCATTCAAGGAGCATATCCAATTAAGTACCCCTTCCAAGCTTTTTATATGCTGTTTACCCGCAAACAGAAGCAGACAGTAGAAATTATTAGCTAAATAATGGTATGAAGATAGGATTTAAGGCTATGTAGACTGGCACCAAAGAAAATAACCCTAATACATTTAACACCTTTCTACTATTTCACACACCTTTTTCTCAAAAACAGAGCTTAGAAAAGCATTTCAGCGGAGCTTTTAACCGATGACTGAAGTTTTCCGATGCACAAGTTTTTTTTTTTGTTTTTTTTTTAAAGTAATGCCTCTTTTTTCTTTGAATGTTAAAATGGGAACCATAACACAAACGTTTTCTGAGTAAATTTTCTGGATGTAATTACAATTATTGAGAACACTCTGGTTTCTACCAGATGTTGTGTAAAAGAACAGAGCAAGAAAACTGTTTCCATTTTCTCTTGTTATCAGTATCAAAACAATAGTTTCTGTTTTCATTGTGACAAGCAAACCCTTATTCACATCCTCTACGCTGCAGAACAGTATAACAGAAGAGGCCTGAACCTAAGTATGTAATAGAAGCAATGGTAATCTTGCAGATTATCTTCCATTTTTAAGTGCATAAAATGCAAGGAAATAAATAATCACACACACATGAAAAAGCAGAATGGATCAATGATACAAATATAGCATTCTACTACTCTCTCATCTTTAGTACCCCTGCTAGAAGTTTGTACAGGCAACTCCCCATTTACACACATTCTATTTGTGTGTGACCACACATACAGTGCCAGGAACCCAGAAATGGATCCCAGAAATGGAAAGCACCCTGGAGAGTCTTCCTGGCTCATGAGGAGACCCTCCCCAGAGCCCAAAGAGGACGCCCTCTTTGGGTTCTGTGAAGGGTCTCCTCACAAGCTGGAAGCACAAGCAGGGATTTGCAGAGGCCTCCTGTCTAACAGCTGACATGGGGGTAGTGTAGCAGTCGCTTTCCTGCATATCAGCCGTGTGAGCCGGAGGGACAACGTGGCTTGCTCAGCTGATGTGCGGGAAAGCTGGCCTATGAAAGGGAAATATGTATTATGCTGAAGGTACTATCTGTGTACCTTTTGCTATCTCTATGGCTGAACTGGTTAAAGAGAGGTAATTGGAAATTCATTGGCTAAAGGAAAGGCCTTGAAAAAATGAGTTTATACATTGTAAATTAAATGACACAAAAATGTTCAGAAAGCATCCTCATGGACAGGAGAAAATACTCTTGTACCTAAAAGTTAATTGACCACAACAGTTTCAACTATGCAATTCCTGCTCTGAGCATACTTTTATAATAAAACCTTTATGATAAGAATTCCCTAGCAATAAATAGTTCATCCATATGCACAGCAACAACCGGACTGGACTGAAAGCACAACCTGTGACTTTAAAGTTACAAATAATATATACTGGTGCTAACTAGTAGTCTCATACCTCCTTCTCCTCCCTTCCCTTCTAAAAAAGGTAAGTCCAGTTGTGAACGACTTTGGGGTTGCGGTGCTCTTCTCACTTTACTTGCCGAGGGAGCCAATGTTTGTCCGCAGACAGTTTTTCTGGGTCATATGGCCAGCATGACTAAGCCGCTTCTCGCAAAACCAGAGCAGTACATGGAAATGCTGTTTACCTTCCCGCCAGAGTGGTACCTATTTATCTACTTGCACTTTGATGTACTTTCGAACTGCTAGGTTGGCAGGAGCTGGAACCGAGCAATGGGAGCTCACCCCGTCGTGGGGATTCGAACCGCCGACCTTCTGATCGGCAAGCCCTAGGCTCAGTGGTTTAGACCACAGCGCCACCCACGTCCCTTCTAGAAAGGAAATAAAACAAAGCACATGATGTCATCACATTGATGAGTGCCTCACTTCTGCAAGCCACATCCAATTAAGGTGGGAAGGTGGGATTCTCAACACAATGATATCACATCAGAGTTTCTCTTTCGCTCTCTCTAGACATTACCAGCAGAGAGAATATTAGGAGACACATCTTTGAATGCCAGGTTCTGCCCACAACTGCACAATTTTATACAAATCAGTGCGGCAAGATTTAATATCTGTTGAGTTACAAAAATAGATAAAGCCAAAACAAGCCACTGTTATGGCCAAGTGAATAAAGTAAAATAAAACAAAACAATCCAACTGCTACATTACTAAAACTTTACATAAAATAAGAGACTTGGCTTTGCTAAGTGTGTCTTTCTATGCACAACTGTATTATACAAATCTCACCATACCGAATTCCTTTCTACTATCTATGGCAACAGTAAATGAATGCCAGTTAAGTTGAATTCTCCAATTTGAGATGTAATCCTGCCAATATAAGCATAATATCCGAATGCAAAGTTACTAGAATTTCCCTTCATATCCCAGGATGATTATTTAATGTTTCATAAAGAACAGTCTATGAATTTCCTGAAAACTTTACTGTTTTTGCAACATCTGTAACTACTCAAAGCCTCCAGACTCTACACAATCATCACTATTCATTGAATGAAATAAAGGTTCATTGGTAACAGATATATAAGTACACAAAGCCTACTGTACCCTGCATTGAAAGTAAAAAGTTTAATACGAAAGTCAGAGCATAAATTTATTAAATGATTAGGTACCTCTGAAGAGACGCAGCTATAGACAGACAGACACTCTATCACAGTTGATAAATTAAGGCTGTGCATTTACTAAAGGTTGCTGAACAAATGCAAGCATACAAATAATAAAGAGGTTGGGTAAGTAAATAATACAATCTAGGTATATTTTGACAACTGTATCTAGGCCCAAAAGAGCCAACACTGGCTTTGGGCTACATCGTTCCACCAAAGAAATGTTTGTTATACAGTGGTACCTCAGGTTATGAACAGCCTAGTTAACGAACATTTTGGATTATAACCACTTCAAACCCGGAAATGAGTGTTTCGGGTTGCGGTTGTGCTTTTTTGTATATGGACCGACATTCAGGGGTACTGCCACATTTTCCCATCCTCCAAGGATTCTCTCTCCTTCCTCCATGAGCCTGGGCAGCCCCCTGAGTTGCTGGTTCTTCGCCAGTGGCGGTGGGGGAAAAGCAGTGGGCAGTGGGTCAGGCATGGAAGGCGGAGAAGGAGGGCCGAGAGCGGCGGCGGCAGAGCTGCCACTGCACAAAGGCACTTTGTTCTGCTTCAATAGGCAACGCAATGCCTCCCTTCCCATTGGAGCAGCCCCAATCCCATTCCTACTTGCATGCAAGCAGGAGGGAGCAGGGATCCCTCAACTGGGAAGGGAGGCTTCACACTGCCTGAGAGATCCCTGCCCCCTCCTGCTTGCACGCAAGTAGGAGTTGGGATCGGGGCTGCTCCGATAGGCAGCACGAAGCCTCTCTTCACAGCTGAGAGATGCTTATTCTTATGTCAGCACCCATGAGAGTTACTTAACCCACAGGGTTAAGCATGGGAATGCAGCAATTTGCATACATTTGGATAATGTTGTCTTCTCTCCCAGTGTTCCTTCTTTCTTTTTCACTCTGCCTTGGCCCAGCCCCACTCTCACAAAAACAAAGCAGCAACCAAAAACGAAATCCCATTGCAGAGGCAGAAGTAAGGTATGGCATTTACTGAGCATGCTAGAGCAATTTATTTTCATCAGATGAAAATGAAATGCCAATGTTTCAATTTGAGAAATGATCCAATTGGTTCTTCATTTATATAGAAAGGCACTATTTAATTCAATGTATCTGGTAGGGGCACTGATTCTGTTTAGCGCAGGGGTCAGCAAACTTTTCCAGCAGGGGGCCGGTCCACTGTCCCTCAGACCTTGTGGGGGGCTGGACTATTTTTTTTGGGGGGGGGGGAGAACGAATTCCTATGCCCCACAAATAACCCAGAGATGCATTTTAAATGAAAGGACACATTCTACTCATGTAAAAACAAGCTGATTCCTGGACCATCTGCGGACTGGATTAGAAGGCGACTGGGCCGGATCCGGCCCCTGGGCCTTACTTTGCCTACCCATGGTTTAGTGATTAACTGTATGGTAAACAGGTTTATGTAAAATTAACCTAGTTGTTACTTACAATAAACCTTTTTTACAATAAAGATTTTTTTTAAAAAAAAAATACAATTTGCCAGGAAACAAGTCATCCCCCACAAGAATACAAAAGTTACCCAAATCTGATTTACACTGAATTAGACCCTAGCCTGCTTTTTGTTATCGATCATACACCAGTCACCTCCTATCTGAACTACAACAATATGTTGTACATAGGACAGTCTTTAAATATAGCGTGGAAGTTTCAGTTAGTTCAGAACACAGCTGCAAGATTGCTAAATGGGACAGGAAGGTATATCTCACTAAACCTGTACAAGCTTCATAGGCTCCTAGTCTTTTTCCGATTCACATTGTTTTTTTGGTTTTTTTACTTTTAAATCCATTCAGAGCTTGAAACGAAGCTATGTTGAAGGATCGATTGCCACCATATGTACTTATCCAGACCTTGAAGATCTTCTCAGGCCCTTCCTTGGATGCTCCACCAATTGAGGTGCAGCAGGCATCTACAGAAGGAAAGCCCTTCACAGAGCTTGCATCCCCACTACAGATTGCCCTCCCCAGAGCAGACTGTCTGGTACCCACCCACTCTTCATTTCAGAGTCGTGCGTTTGAGGCCCACATTGGACAAAGGATTCCTGCATTGCAGGGGATGGACTAGACGACTCACATGGTCTCCTCCAACTCTACAATTCTATGATTTCACAATGCCATGTAAATATATTTTTAACTTATCAGGCAAGATGGGCCCAACTTTTTAAAATTACATATTATTTTTATTATACTTAAGTATCTCAGTTCTAAATACCCTCATTTTCCTTTCCTTTCTTCATAAGTCTTGCCCCTCCTCTGACCAAAAGATGGCCATAGCATGACCTTCCCCAGGAAAAGTTGTGAGTGATCAGCGATCGAATGCTGTAAAAGACAGCAAAATGTTAAAGATTCGCTTCAATTCACTATACTTCTCTCACACTGATTTTTATATAAACAACCTTAAAGCAATGTATTAGAAAAGGGAATGTGCCTTCCGCTGTATGACTAAAAGCCAATAATGCTCATGAATTTTTTAGCTATCACACAGATGCCACTGGGAAGACAATGTAATAAACACATTAGGCAGCAAATGGGCAGCAGGAGCTCTTTACCACATATTGTAACCATCAGATACATGACTAAGATTCATGATCATGATTACTGGTACTTAAAAGCACATGCCTTAGCATCTCTGTCTCTAAAATAAAAGGCTTCCTTTCAAATACTGAGAACTTCAGCTCTGGCAAATCCAAATATCGTTTTTCTACTTTAAGCTATAACTACAACCAGGAAAAAAATTAGCTAGTCTGACATCAACACAAAATGGCTTCTAGTATCTGTATTCCCATACACTAAGGTTCTTAATATAGCTGTTCACTGAGCTGCTTACATATTAGACTACGTCAGCCACCTCTAATAAGCCCCTCTAATAAGCCCCAAAATAGCAGGAGAAGGTTTTAACACCACAACAGAAAAGAAAGTTGCATTCTTTGAGTAATGTACAGGAATTTTGATTCAGTCTTCACTCATTCTGCAACTGATGCAAGGCATTTTGCTTGATCAAAAATCACAGCAAAAAGCCTGAATGCTTTTAAAAAGAAAAGTGAGGTCTGAGGAAGGGACCAACACAATCAATCTTAAGTCACATAACTTCTTTTTAAAAAATCTACTGCTATTGCTGACAGCCATTTCAGATACTCGTTTTACAAAATGACAATAAACAACAGCTGAATTTTCACAAGTCTTCCACTGAGAAGCCAGGAGCACTACGGAGATTATTGTGAGAACAAAATCCTGTTTCTTAACCACATTATAAACATGTACACTGTATTAATACGTCAAGACTACTGAAAGAAAGAAAGAAAGAAAGAAAGAAAGAAAGAAAGAAATCCATAGGGTTAGGAGGAAAAGGGGATATAAGTACTGTTAACTGATGTGTTATTTCATCTAGGTTTTGCTGAGCATGAAAATGAGATAAAATGCAATATGCTACAAAATATGCAATATGCTACAAACTATAAGTAGAATCAAGTTCTCTATGGCCATCAACTTCAAGTAGCATTTGACTGAAGTAATACTGAAGTGTTTTCAGGACAGTTGTTGCTTTAAATATACAACTCAGCCTACCCCAATTGCTATACAAAATATAGACCCGTCACAGAGAAATTTGAATTATGAAGAGGAAATCCTTAATGCTGAACATATAAAAATGCTGCATGCAGAAGTATAATATCATCTGGCTAAAAAGTTCTCTTCAGAAATCCAATAAAAATAATAAATTAATCAGTTGTAATTCATGAGCTATGGCGCTTGCTAAACATCTTTTCAATGTGATATTTTGTATTTCTTTTGCAAACAAACAGGAGACATTCATTCTAGTCTGCAAACTGCCAGGATGTGGAGAGCAGGAAAACAGCACACCCCTACACTTTGCGGAGTCAAGTTAGGACGCAATCTGTACACATTAAAAACTGGAGTCTTGTTACAATTTTGCCCAAATGTTACCCAAGGTAGTAGCAAGGTAGAAACATATTCTGCAGCGTCCAAAACAAATCCAAAATGTCACTGCGATGTACTTTATGTGGGGCTACCCTTTGGTCTGAACCATTAACTTCAGTTGCAGCAGTTCAGCTGCTGATGGGAGTAACTTTATGACAGTATGTAACACCTGTAATGTCTATATAGGTTCAAATTTTTGATACAAAAATTGTTCAAAGATTTGTATTCAAAGCAATGTTGAGTAGCTCCTTTTGTGAGCAGAACAACCTGTTTACGCAACAGGACTCCCCCCACCCCAACTGTTTTGGGGTTTCTTAACAACTTCCCATCAGCTACTCAATGGGCACAGAATGAAATCACAGCATGATTTACAAAATGGAACTTAAGCTACAAATCTGTTACGATTAAACCTTTCTTGGTGCAGATACCGATTTGTAACAGAGCAAGTCCAAATATCATCCATAAAGTACACAAAACCTTTTGCAACAAAACCACAACCAATGAATTTCAGCTGAGATGGAGGCTAACAAATTATATGATTTTCATTTTGTTTTATGTCTCTTCATGAATTGGATTAAAATTGAACAGAGATGAAGCTCAACACAATGTACATTTGTATTTGTTTTACATAACACAGACAAAAATACTATATTTTTGTGACATTACCATTCTGTATGTGCTGGTAGAGAACCTTATGTCATACAGTCGTACCTCCTGTTGCGTTAGGTTCATGTTGCGTCTTTTCGGCTTGCGAACATGGTGTATTCTTCCGGGTTTTGCTGAATGCGCGATAGTGTTCTGCGTGCTTTGCACATGCACAGAAGCACTCTATTGCGCTCCGTGTTTGTGCAGAAGCACCGCTCTAGTTGCAGGCTTTTTGGGGTGCGAACGGCACCCCGGAATAAATCATGTCCACCACTAGAGGTACCACTGTATTTTTGAATAAAATGTGGAATACACTGTATCATCTTAAAACTAAAATCAGAAACATACCATAGTTCTTAATAGAGAGATAAGATACAAATTTATCAGAGCCTGAACTTCTAAAAATTGGGGCAAAGCTGTACTTTCACTGCAAGCATTGTTATTCAGATTTTACATGTAGCCTAGCACGCTTTAGGAAATTTACTGGTACATAGAAAACAAAAATCATTGAGCACTGTCATGCAGGCTTACAAAGCAATCTAATAAGACATCCCTAACCACATAATCATGTGCCACATTTTTAGAGTAAAAAAGCAAAGAAGGTTCATCAAACACAGCCTGCAGAGGCAAAAATGAAAGTGCAGCCACATGTCATATGGTATAATGAAAGGGGAAAATGTAAATTAAGAAGTCTATAGGATCACCATTCTGTCACTCCTGGGAAAATGTATTTCTAACCACTAATGGAAAATCAGCTAGATCCAAGTACATGAGTTCTTTGACACTGAACTGATAAGACTCCTGTCTCATAGAAAAACTTCTTGGCAATTGTAAGGAGCAAAAGAAAGATAAACCCTCCACCATCCATGGAAGCTAATAAAATGTCTATGGACTTCAAATTGCATATCATTGTTTGGAATCAAGATGTGATAAGCATTAAATCTGTCAAGCCCCTTTGGGGAGGGGAAAATAGCACTAGCTCTTTTTAATCTCCTAATAAAGGGGTTTGTAAATAAGTTACCATGACTCTTAAGCATGCTGTCAAGCTTCTTAAAGATATAGAACCTATAAAATATTGCTAAATTTAGCTCTAGGCTGTAAATTGTCTTTTCAAAATTACTATTTGCTATATTACATTTCCACAATCCCTGAAAAATGCATGATGTGAAAATAGGAATTAGGGAACTTCTGTTATCAGTATACCCGCAGAACTGACAAAAAAATTCTAAAATTCTGGAAGCCTTCTCCATTACATCCAGTTAGGAGGGCCAGTGAAGCTGACCCTTCAGAGAGAGTACAATCCTATCCAAACAGGCTATGTTTCAAATCCTGAATCAATATGTCCACTGACCACTAGCCTGAATTAAGTCTATCCTGTTTGAATTAAGTCCAGCTGGTTATCCCACATCCAATCTATGAGTGTTATGAACATATGACTGACACCCAACTCTGGATGATCTCTCTCAACGGTGTCATATACATACATGTGATAAATTACATCACTCACTAGATGCAAACTGAAAAGTGTCCAGTGCAAATCCCCAAACTAAAATGTTCAGGAAGATTTTCCAATTTACATTGTTTTAATAACCTCCAAGTATCATCCTCTAGATCACCCAACTATATAGGACAGAGTATCACCCAACTATATAGGACAGAATCCACTGCAAAATACTGCCCTCTCCCAAGGGCACTATTGGCCTATATCCCAAAAAGTGTAGTGGCAGAATAGATTCTGAAGTAGCAAGCACTAGGTTCCACCATTGCAGATTCAAGATCTCTCATGATAAGCAATTTAAAACAAACAAACAAACAAAACAAAAGCCATGTCTGTTTCTCCCCACCCCCATCTACACCAATTTCCCCTTCATTTCGGGGCGGGGGGGGGGGGACTTAACCTAACATTGCCAGAAGAGCCCTAAAAGAATATGCACATTTATTATGGAGCTGCAGAGGCTACTGATAATACTACATATATCAGAAGCCTCTGCAACTCCATGGGGAACATTGCTCCAAATCTGGCTAACTAGGTGAACCACCTGGCTTGGCTCACTTAAGATCCTAGCACTAGCCTTTGTTGCAATTGTAGTTGTTTCCCAGCTCTTAATGACATATCTTACCCCTTTATCTTTAAGATAAATGCCCAAGCACTGACCCACACAGCAACAATATTGGCATATACTCTTCCTCAACCATGATAAGGCTTTTTATCTTTAGTCCACTGAATGACTAGGGTTGCAGTTCTAGCCTGCTGCCTATTTATTGTTTCCCACTCTTGATAGGCTTTAAAGCTATCTGAGTCTAATCTCAAATAAAAGTGGAAGAATGCATAAACCACTGTATAAAATACTTTTAGAAATGCCTCTTTTTTGGGTAGAATATAGCTGAAATCTTGGGATACAATAGTAATCTGATACAAAACAGAACTTATAAGAATAAACAACCTGATCATAAGCCTGTTTGACTCAGTAGGACCCCCAAGTAATGGAACCTTTCAATAAGTGTACTCAGAACCAGAGCCTTTGACTCACATACCATCTAAGAACGGAATAGTACCAGGCCTCAAAATATATGGGCAAAGAAGGAGGCCAGTCACAGAACTTGGAGTGTGTGGGGGTGTATTTCTAAAGGCCAGAGGTTTCATTCATTCTTAATCATAAGTAATATGTTTATTATAAGGGACTGCAACTGAAGACATTACAGTGGACACTCGGGTTGCGAACATGATCCATGGGGGGTGGGGCACGTTTGCAACCCACAGCGTTCTCAACCCACAGTGCCGCGTCTGCACAGGTCGCGATTCGGCGCTTCTGCGCATGTGCAAAGCGCGATTTAGTGCTTTTGCACATGCGTGAGCACCGAAAACCGGAAGTAACCCGTTCCGGTACTTCCAGGTTTTGGCGCGTCCATAACCCGAAAACGTACAACCTGAAGCATCTGTAACCTGAGGTGTGACTGTAACTTGTATCCCTCTAAGTCTGTGGTTTTCTTAAGATCTCTAAGGATAAGGTCCATGAACAACTAGACCAGCATAGACCAGAATCAGTTTTAAAATTGATGCTACTTTGCAGTCCACAACCCAATCATCTATATAACATACAGACCTCACAGCTACTGAAAGTATGTTGAGAAGTATCATGATCATTGTCTGGCTTGCAAGTTTGACATACGGAGAAGCAATCATATGATGGCTTGATTTCTTAAAAGTGAACTCTAAATGATTATTTGATAGAGTGAAAT
Source organism: Podarcis tiliguerta (assembly GCF_965153285.1). NCBI lineage: Eukaryota > Metazoa > Chordata > Lepidosauria > Squamata > Lacertidae > Podarcis > Podarcis tiliguerta. The sequence continues at coordinate 32,859,492 of NC_139540.1, read as the reverse complement.
TTATCCTACATTTGCATGTACCATTTATCTACACTAACAATACTTAATTGTACCTTACCTTTATTACATAAATGTAACATGTTATAATATATATTCTAATAGGCATGGAAGGAAGAAAGCTCAAGATTCTTGCACAGGAGAAATGCAAACAATGTTAACATATATAAAGCTAGGAATGCATGGTAAATCACATTATCCTTCAGAATCCCATGACTAAATCTTCAAGGAGCACTTCACAATGCAGTGAAACCAGTAGGTAGAGAATTACACCAGACATTTTAGCAAAGGTGCTGAATAGAGTACAACCTTTCAAGTAAGTCCAGGGCAGTTATTACCTCACAACATTTTTAGTAGTCAGCCTGGAAGGTGATGATGGAGGGAAGAACCATGTTTGATCAACCTTCTCTGCCTGATCACCTAGATGCAACCCTGAATGACCCTCTGTGCATGTCATGCCTATAGCCTCTGACTCCCCTTCTTCAGGGAATGAGTCCAAGGGCTTGGAATGGAGAGGAAATTGCCCTCAGGGACAGATCCAGATGTACATAACTAACCTGAAGCACTTGTGCAAGAGGAGCCTGTTGTTCCAGTACCTTTCTGGCTGGAGGATGTCCTGTCATCTGCCTCTGACTCACGAAGATTCCAGCTCAGAAGCCTTAGTGGAACCATAGTCTCCCCTACTACATCGGATTGCTAGAGCAGTTGCCCCTTTTAAAGCAAGAGTCTCCTCTCAATGAAAGTAGAAGTAGCAACCAATACTGAATCTTAAAAAGGAACTGCAGCTCCATCTAAGCATGACTGTCACGGAAGCAACATCTGATCTCTGCTCTAATGGGACTTTTCAATCTGATCTCTTCATGGAAACCTTGCCTTGCCTATGTACTGTTAAAGACATTGCACTAAGCAGTGCACACCTGCTATTACACAAGACCTCCCATATATTCACCCAGCTTTGTGCTGCCTTCTGGAGTGGTCAAGCAGCCAATACTCAAACCCACTATAAACTGTGGGAGGCATGCATGGGCCTCCCATTTTGTGTAATGGCCACTATGTGTAGACACTGGGTGAGTGGTGCAGCAAAGAGGGCAGAGTCCCAGATCTATCATTTACCATGCACACAGAAAAGCCTGTGACTAGTCCTAACACTATTTTGTTCATTGTTTATTTGCAAAAATATTCTGCAATATGAAATGAGAAATGTCAGAACACAATACAACTTAAATAAATATAACTAGATAAGCTTAAGTTTTCAAGCAAAACATCTAAGGAAATTGATCTGGCCATAGTGACATTTTAAGGGGAAAATGATTAACTTCAAGGTTCATAAATTAATATCTTTCTTAATTGTGAACTCTTCAGAGGCATGCTTTTTTAAAGTAAGAAATAGTGTATATACTTCAGCTCTGCCCTAAACCCTGGGAATACAGTAATATGTAAAGCTAATAAAATATCTTGCTTTTAGTCCCAAAGGGAAAAACCTTTAATATTAGATGAGTTAATTACCATGTGGAAACCAACCAACATTTTCCAAAAACATTGGCTAGATCTAGACACATCAAAGTAGCATTGCAAACTTTGTATGAGAAATCAAGTCAGCAAAAACAGAACTCCACAGCACCAACTGGTGTCACAGTGTTAGAATGCATAAACAATGCATACAAAAGTGCTTTTTCTTTGCCAATGTAGCTGAGTCCATTAACAAGGTATGCTGAATATAAACTACATGTCCTGTCACAAAAACAAGAAAACAGCCCACTCAACAAGCATAATACAATTTTCATTGTTCTGAGGCATTGTATTTGTTGTGTGGCCCAGATCTATGGGCCTATGCAAATAAAACATTCAGGTTCAAGACACACCAACCAGCATCCAATAATTATTTTCTGCCAATTCAAAATATAATAACTTCCAATGTGCACTATATTAATGTTTCAATCATTATTTCTCAACTTTCTCAGATTTACAAGAGAATACACACACACACACACACACACACACACACACTCAAACCCACACCCCACACCAAAGTCTTAACATAATAAAAGCATTTCCTGCCTCTATGAAAATGAATTATTAAGGAGCTGCTAAGCATTAGAGCTACTATCTTCATCTAAATCTATACCCAGGATAACCCACAATGTGCCTATTGCACTACAGTAACAGCTAAGTCCCCGCCCTTAACTTAAAAGGGCAGGGGCGGAGATTGCATAAGTTAGGTTTAGTTGTATTTGAAAGTATTGATCACATTCATGAGTACAATGCTATAGGAAAGATTGTTGTTGTATACATTTTCCCCTTAAACAATAGTAACAGTGTTCAGCAGCAGAAAATGCCAACTTGACAACGCCCACCTTCAAACATTTACAAGGAAGGAAAAGGGTAAAGAATACAATTTTCACAGTTACAGATATATTGGATTAAATAACAGAGGAAGCCTATCGATATGTATCAAGCTGAGAATTCTAAGTGTTTCTCCCTTCAAGGTTAAGAGAAAGGTAACAATAGCCAACACAGTTAAATGCATCAAAATGTGCAACATCAGACAAATACACAAGATGAAGTTTAAGTGCATGTCCTTGTACAAAGAGAACTAGACAGACTTAAGCTCTAAGTATTAGAAAATGAAGTTATCAGGTGTAATTGTGTTCACCACTATAGTATTTGACCTATTTTAAGCACTAGGCTAGCAAGCACAAAAACCAAGAGAGTGCACCTTCCTTTTCCCTTAGATTTGTAATTAGTAGGCTTTTTAATTTTCTTTTTTTTAAGAGCCTCACTAGATACTGCATTGTAATTACAGCATTGCAAGAACAATGCATACCCCCCTGAGCTCTTCCTCCTCCTGAAAATAGAGCATATATATTGCTTAGATTATTTTGCTGTGCTTCACAAAATTCTTAGTGTTCGACATTTTCTACTACACACTATGTATGCGCATATATATATATATATATATATTTCAATATAACTGTTACAAGGCAACTGCAAGGTTATCAGTAGTCACTTTCAAAAAGGAGGGGAATAAGAATATGCTTGAAATCCTCACTCTATCTGCTAAGGAATGCTGTTGCTCAATTGTCATGCTCTGCATCTTTCACATTACACAGAAAACATGAACATACCAAATATGAAGTCATTGCACTTCTGAAACACACCTTGCAATCTTCCACAGACTCTGCAGTTCAATGTAAAATCTCATCAGTTCTTCTTTTATCTTCAGCCTGTAATATAAATAAAACCCACACCCTGCATACTGGCTTCATTTTTACGAAAGCAAGCAGCAATGAGCAGAGATAACATATTAGAATATCTGCTCTGCGTTAACTTAAACCAACATTGCCTTGATGTAAACCAAAACACATGCTGAGTGAGGATGTGCGCACATAGCAGCTTATCTCCTCTCTCATCTGCTTCTAATGACAGCTGATAAACTAGCCACAACTAATCCTTTTCTAGCTGGTGATCAAATAGACAATCCAGTATGGTGGAGCACTCGAAAATTCCTCCGGCTTCTGTTCTACTGCTGCTCTAAAAAGCAGTTTCCTTTTCATTGAGATAATAGCCTTTTCTGCAGTCACATGACTCAGAACCTACATTAGCACAGCGTTATGATAATAGACCTCACCCCCCCCCCCTTTCTACTGCTATTAAGGAGGGCATCTATTCTAAAAACCCACTTAAAACATTTTGCAGAGTGAAGTGCCAACATTGTATATCTCCTTGGGAAAAAACACACACAATGAAAGCATTCTGATGCTATGTCTTCTCAATAATGCATACACCATGACTATAAACACTTAATACAGACTGAAAACAAATATTACGCATGATGTTTATTAGGCATAAGTAATTATTTAGTTTATGAACTCTAGATTTCCAGCCTTGATTTAAGTTTAACCATATTTATTTTTTCCTCTGTAACACTTAACACATAAACCCTTTGTAAATTTGCTCCTATACGCACACTGTAAAAACAATAAATATGTTTTCAGTTCTGCACTAGCCGTGATATTTCTTCAGTTCCCCTCCCCTTACGGCGGTGAAAGTTTTGCAAACCTAACTAACTTCCCAGTTGAAATCCAGATCACTGAGGCAGTTTGCTTCAAATTCAAGAGTACAGTGGTACCTCGGGTTAAGAACTTAATTCGTTCTGGAGGTCTGTTCTTAACCTGAAACTGTTCTTAACCTGAGGCACCACTTTAGCTAATGGGGTCTCCTGCTGCTGCCGCGCCACCAGAGTACAATTTCTGTTCTCATCCTGAAGCAAAGTTCTTAACCTGAAGCAATATTTTTGGGTTAGCAGAGTCTGTAACCTGAAGCGTCTGTAACCCGAGGTACCACTGTATGCATTTTCCTACAAAAGTGAGGATTTGGAAGGTTATTCTACTCAATTTTTAATTACTGCATTTATATCCCACCTTTTTCAGCTTTTTCTCAAGTTACATGGTTCTCTGCCTCCCTGTTTAATCCCCACAACTCCCTGAAGTAGGTTAGGCTGATGCCGTGAGTGGGCCGAGGTCACCCATGAACTTAAAGGATTTGAACCCTGGTCTCCTAGGTCCTAGTCAGACTCTCTAACTACTCAATAAACAACTCCCCCAAAATACAGATGATTTTTGAAGTCTTGTAGTATCAGAAAGTCATGTGTATTGAAAGCATTGTGCAAATTTCATCTTTTAGGAGTTTTTTTGTTGTCACACTGCTACAAAGAAACAGTGTGAAGGAATCTTGGCTTGAGAATAAGATGGGCCAGAATACAGAATAATATAGCCAATACCTATGTATGTAAATATTTTGTAATATGTATGTAATATTTTGTAAACCATTTAAAACATGAAATTCTATTTATGTGCACAGACTAGAAGTGTGAAAACTTTGCAGTACATTTCTTCAAAACAGTGTTATCAGGGGAAAAGATAGTTTATATAATTTTACTAAATATAAATATGAAGTGGCCATAGTAATGATATTACTCTTAATATTCAGCCACGGTACAGACAAGATTCCTAAGAGGGAACATTACCAATTGTAGTTTAGACTCTCATCCACTATACTTCACCAGCTCTAGGGCCAGGTTTGAAAAATGGCTTTAATTCTCAGGTACCAACCTTGTTCAGAGCTGGAAAATATTTAAAATTGCTAGGTATTGACATGTTTTGGCTTTCTGAAGTTCTGGTTTAAGATACCTTCTTGCAGGAGAGCATATAATCAGACTCCTTAAACACCCTATGCCTTCAATAAATTAAAAATTAAATTGTTTTCCCTTATGTTGTACTAAAATTTGCAGTACGTATTTTATATTTAAAGGTGAGAGTGCCATGCATGATACCCCTACAATCCTGAAGAATAAAGGTCTAATGGATGGGATGCATAGCAATATTAGCTGTCACATTTCTTTTATCCATGCAGATCACTTGCTGTAGAGCCCCCCACCCCCCTTTAATTTCTTTTCCAGAGAAAAGGGTGGCAAGCACTCTGATTAAATTTGCAGATGATATGAACATGGGAGGAATAGTGAGCACTGCTGAGGCAGATCTAATATTCAAGAACAGAAAGGCAGTGAAAAATAAAATGAGCTTCTACAAGGATAAATGCAAAGTAACCCGCTTGGGAAGTTAAAATTAAAGGAGCATGTACAAAATGAGAGCATGTTGGCTAGACAGTGGTACTGAACTGCAGACAGATGTTGAGTTAACAGCGGCTGTAGATCTAAGGCAGACACTACAATACAGTGGTAAAAGGCATACTGGCAGTATTGCAATGAAAAATAAAGGGAGCAGAAATACCGTAAATAAAAAGAAAGCCCTAAATGCCAATAGAACATAAAATAAAGAGCCTTCAACAATGCACAGCTGATAGAATAACAGCAAACAGGACTGGGGGAATGCAGATGCAGAAGAAATTACTAACCCATATCAACATTTGGTGAAGTTGCCACATGAATATAGAACCCCTCAGTGTTCCAGCGATGTCATATTTAGTGTCTCAGTGAACAACCAGTAGCAGTGAATATGGTTTTCATCAGCTCAGTGACAATGACTATAGGATACTGGGGTCCATCACTCTAGTTGATGTAGCCTAAGAAGCAGCAATTTTGGCTCAAAAGCAAAAGCTGCAGTTAAGGAGAACACTGGGACCATTCAGTCACAATTTCAAACCATGGTTTGGTGTTATGTGACCAAGCCATGTGACTGAGTCCTGGGCAGACTCAGGTTTGCACAAAACCTCTTTTGACGTCTGCTCAGCTTCTGATTCTTACTTCCTAGTTGGTTCGAACAAGCAAAGTATGGTTTGCTACATACAAGGATAAGAAGTTTGGAAATGTGGGGTGTGAATTTAGGAGAGAGGAAATGGAACCATGCAAGTCTAAGGCCCCCTGAGTGTTTCTTCTGTTCATATCAAACTATAGTCTGCCACTGCCTCTGAAGGGGCCTGCTATTAGTGATAGAATAAGGCATTTATGGGAATATAGTAATTGAGGAACCATAATCTAGGCCCAAGATAATCCACATTCAGGTGCAGTATCAAAAACTCAAAAGAGTTTTTGATGTCAGAGAGAGGTAGAAGACAAACTAACACAGTTTACAAGAGAACCTAAATCAAACCATAGCACAGTGCAGATCGGGTATTATTATATTTTCTTATTTATAGCTGCCCTTCCTCCCAAAATAGCCCAGGGCCAGGTAGTGTCATTTCTACACTGAGACACCCCCAGTTTGTGCATGTATGTGTATAGGATAAAGATGTCATGAGATGCAACAACTGGTTGGACTAGATAACCTTTGAGGTTTCTTCCAAATCTACATTTTTAACGATTGGCACAGACCAGTGAATACCATGGTCAGAACTGACCAAAATACACTCAAAGCATGGTTCTATACAGAATAGAATCATAGAATTGTACAGTTGGTACAAGGTTCATCTTGTCCAATCCCCTACAATGCAAGAATCTTTCGCCCAAGACCACAACTCTGAGATTAGGAGTCTCATGCTCTACCGACTAAACTATCCTTCATGGGCATGTAATAATTAGAGGGCACTCTGTAAGCAAACAAACAAATCCTATTCCATTCATTCATTTACCGTTCTGTTCCATACATCAAACCACTATGACAAAGTCTTGATTACCCATTTCCTCCCATAAGGGTTTAATATCCTGTGTTACTGCAATGTCAATGCCTGGCTAAAAAAGCATTTCTAAAACCATACAGCAGATTCTTCTCTTAGATATGTGCAGGATATGTATGAAGGAACTGAGCTAGTTACTGCATTGCTTGTAATGGAAATGTGTCTTGCCTGTATGCCTTGTTACAACTTGTATGTGGATTATTATAAGGTTAACCTGGAGTCTTACCAGATGCCCTGAGGTTCATTAGGCATTTGTCATTGCTGATGTGTCTAACAGCACATCTCTCTCCTAGGGTGGGAAATTTAAAAGCTTTGAGTAGGTACCTCAATGGGAACAGCATATGACTGACTAGAGGGGTCTATCAAAAGAGAGAGTCAGGAGGTGGGTAGAGCAAGAATATATCGTGTTTTGGGGTGTCTGAGAGAAGGGCATGAAGGGGAAAAAAAGTCTACTTGTGAGTAAGGAACACTAGTAAAACTACAATCTGTTGTTAACACTAGCCTAATAAGCCGCCAAAATGTTGTAGAATAGGCTACAGGATTACATTTATCCAATTTTGGTTGGGTTTTGCTGCAAAGGCAGTATGTTGGGTTTCAGTAATTTTGGGGTATCGTTTTCTCTCTCTTTTTCACATTTATATGTCTGTTGTTCTCTCAGCTTATTCCAAACACTCCCATGCCTTTAGATTTAACCTCACACTATCTAAGGAGGCTCCAGAGATACTCTAGGGAACTTTGGGATGTTGTTTGCTATGGGGCTGCTTGGCAAATAATTATTCTCTTACAGTGGTACCTCGGGTTACGTACTTAATTTGTTCTGGAGGTCCGTTCTTAACCTGAAACTGTACTTAACCTGAAGCACCACTTTAGCTAATGGGGCCTCCCGCTGCTGCTGCGCTGCCAGAGCACGATTTCTGTTCTCATCCTGAAGCAAAGTTCTTAACCCGAGGTATTATTTCTGGGTTAGCGGAGTCTGTAACCTGAAGCGTATGTAACCTGAAGCGTATGTAACCTGAAGCGTATGTAACCCGAGGTACCACAGTATTTGGTAGTGCAGATTACCTCAATTGAGAGTACAGGAGAGGGTACACTCTGTTGTTACCAGGTCTCCTTTCCCAGGCAGTATGGGACCCAGGGTGGCTGGGATGTGTCCATCACAATATACATCTGTAAAATGCATATTTGAAGCGTGTAATACAACCATACATCTCAATGCTCCAAAGAGATGGAATAGTTAATAGTTTCATTTTAGCTCACTATGTAGGCCAACACTAAGCAAAAATATCATGCATAGTAAAAAAAAGGGGGGGGGGAGATAAATGCAGCACAGGCAAACTTTGCTACACAGTGCCAATGGTATTCGGATCTTACTGTTATTTTTACACAAATAAGATAATGGGGGTGGTGGTGAGAAATAATGTATACATAGTTCCACTTGAAAATGGAAACTGTTTTATATTGACACAGAATATTGAAAAGGGCTTTTAAATTCATCCGCAAATTATTTTTAAACTAACAATTTAAAGTGACTACAATGAATATAAACTTTGCACCTGACTCTGTAAATATTCAGCTTCTGGAAAAATCTACAGTCTTGGATAAATCAGGTTCTTCCCCCTTCTGAGAATTTGATTTTATTAGCAATCAGAAAGGATATTTAATAAATATTTATCTGTAAGTTTGAGTTGCACCTAGAATCTAAAAATGAAGGTAAAAATGCTAGAAACTTGTCTTACAGTCACTTTTACATCTAGCAAAGACATGCACTACAAAAGAAGTTCATACACTATCAAAACATGGAACCACCATTTTTTTAACCTTTATTCCATAACATGGGAGTTCTTTGCCATTAAATTTACACTAGAGAGCCAATGTCAAGTTCAAGCTTATAAGTATATATCATTTGAGCCTGCTAGTCACACAAATCTTAGAATGCCCAACATTTGCAACCTGAGTAACGCAGCAGTGGAAGTGCAGAAATGTGGCTATCGTAAGTTGAAATGGAGTATCTGCCCTCACTAGTCAAAAGATACTTTAAAAAAATTGGTGGTGACATGAGTATTTTAAACAAGCCCAATAATGAGATGACATTGAGGAGCTGTAGTGACGTGTTCAACAGGGAGGTTTTTCTGCCTTCACATGGTCCCATCAAATAGTCCCTAATACTAATCAACAGTTGCAAGAAGATGCTTCTGTCAAGGAACAACTGCATTCAGCCACTTGATATATTAAAACAAAAAGTCGTTTCAAGTATCTGCTAACATCAGACAATTGCTTGAACATTACTCACTCTATATTTAAAAGCAACTAAATAGTTAACAAAAATTTGCACAGACACGTCCCTAGTGGACTTTGTGCTTTGTTTTCCCTAAGTTCAGAAGGTCTGTTTACTATGTTTTGAGTGGGTGGGAGTGTTTCTGGTGTTGTAATTCTCTCTAGTTATGACAAGACTACTTCTGCAAAAAAGAAGCAGCGTTAGTTGTTAGGAACGATCCGAGTCAAACTCAGATCTGTATTTGACTTGAAATCCTTTCGCAGGAATCCTTTGACTCTTTAGAGCTTGGCAAAGGATACTGTACATAGTTGACAATAATTTGCAGACTACAAAAGGAGATGGAACTACTAGCTTGGAAACGCCATGGATTGTTCCCTTTGCTAGCAAGAAACAGATTAGATAGCATAATAATAGCAACAGATAGCATAATGATAAAATAATCATAATAGCATACACACACACCGCAGCTATTTGTAAGATTTATCCCATTGATCTGTTTTAACATTTGGTTTTTAATTTTAAAAAATTAATTGATAGGTTTTCTGTTTTTACTAATGTATTTCTTTGTAATTGTTTAAAGTTTCTTCTTCTTTTTTTACTGTGCTTTATGTAAGCTGCTTTTGTGTTTTCCATGGTTTATAAATATAATCATAACCATAATGTGCTGCTTTAGATTCTATTGCTGTTGTTTTATAGTATATGTTTTGAAACTGCTACTTGTATTTTGGATGAGGAACAAGAGGGACAGAGGGATGCATTTATAGGAAAACTAGTAGGATACTGGAATCTGTATATGTAGCTAGATAGTCACATGCTTTCTTTCCCTCATTATGCCCCTACAATCTAATGCCATAATCACCACTTGTGCTTAAGCAGTACAAGTCCCATTGAAATGATTTGGCCTTACACCTGAGAAACTATTGAAATTAGTATAATTAGAGAAAGTCTAAACCTGGTACTGAACAGTTTTGTTCCCTTTTTAGCTGTATCATATAAATACATACTTGAGCTGCTTTCCAAGTGTAAATTAATTCTAAACACTAATTAGTATTCATTGGTTTAGGTAGGTAGCCCTCTTGGTCTGCTGCAGTCAAAATAAATTTTAAAAATTAAAAAATTGTCCAGTAGCACCTTAGAGACCAACTAAGTTTGTTCTGGGTATAAGCTTCAGTGTGCATGCAGACTTCTTCAGATAGTGTTCCTTTGTGTAAGTCAGGTCTTCTAGTCAAAAATAAAATAAAATGAGCGTTTGTCTCATCAAAATTCCCCTTACAGACTGCAGAGGAGCTGTCAAGCTATTGAAATATATACTGAACTACTAAAATATTCAAGTGTAATGAACAGAGCAAGTAACACTTCTCAGAAGAGCTCAGACTTTGATAATCATATGGATGGAGTGTGTAAACATGCAATATCAGCATGACACACCAGCACAAACAGAAACATATGCATCAAGGAACTTCAGCATGCTTTTCAAGACTTTCTGTCATTAGACATGAGGAACATTTGCCCAACCTTTAACGCAAAACTGCTGCAAGCTAAAGTACCGCCACACAATTTTCCATTACTTTCGCTATATGTTTTAAGGAAATACTAGTACATTATTACATTATTATTAAAGATGATTATTAAAGGTGAGGCGCCACCAATGAAAAGAGCCAATATTATGTTGCCACCCTCCAATGGAGGAGGAGCATGAAGTAGGGCCTCAGATGATAATTGACGGCTTCAGGTTGATTCTTGTGAACTTTCAAGACTGATAGAAAGCAAAAGATATGCTGTCCTACATGCCTGGATTACTACAAAAATCTGAAAATCAAATACTTTTTATTTTCTACCTCGCACTAAGAATATGGCATTTGCCGTACGTTAACACTGAGCAAGCCATGGACTAGAATGCTAGGTTAAAGAAGTGTAATGTTATGTATGTTTATTCAGCAGTAATTACTACTGTGTCTATTTGGAATAAGTGTATTCCTTTGGACTACAGTCTGAGGCTAATCTTTTACACACTTACTAGATGGTAGCTCAGTTGAATAGGGTTTACTTTTGAATAAACATGCATAGTATTGCATGCATGTAACCTAGAAACATATGCCTTGGCTTGCTCTGGAAATGGGGAGAACAGGGATTTATTGTTACAGATACACACACACACACACACGTACATATACACACACATGCTTAAAGAATATAGGTACTGTCTCAGGAAAATCCACAAAATCTATAGGGAATTAGATAGGTTGCTGCACTCTGCACCAATAGCTATTCTAAAAACTTCTCAAATAGGAATACTACAGTAGTCAACTGAAGAGTTGTGAGGTGCAGGTGACTGACACTAAACCCATTCTCTCCAGATGAAGCCACAATCATATTATCAGAGGAAGAAAATAAAATGCAGGCCTGGTTGCAGCTTATTAACAGCGCATTCAGAAGTAGTCTTGAGATGCAAAAACCTGCGAAAACCACATCAGCAATCATCAGCTGACTATACTTCTGAAGCTGGATTTCCCAACCCTATTACTTCTGTTTTGCCTGAAACTAACACTGTCCCCAACAAGATCTTCCAGGCACTGCTTAAGAACCAAAGTTGCTGTTCCCATATATGATCTTCACTGAAAACCAGAATTCTCATTATCATGCCACATTTAAAAACTCCACTGAGTCTTTCACAAGGCTTCAGATTGATCTTAGAAAGTAAGGAAAGAACAGAACCAGTATTATAAAATGTATGCCTGTGAATACAAGTTTCTGGAGAACCTGAAGAAGAGTGCTATTGTACTCATGTGCTGCTTATGGGCTCCTCTATCTACTTGCTTGGCCAGTGTGAGAAAAAGGTGCTGGACTAGATGAGCCTTTGGTCATCATCATCATCATTTTTAATTTGTATACCATCTTTCTGTCTTACAATACTCAAGGCGGTTTAGAAGCTGAAGAAACAAAAAATGTACATCTTATAACAATCTAATGCAATACAAAAATGTGATAATAAAACATAACTTTAAAATAAGCAACCTACATCAAAAAAGTAACATTCAACAATAATTAGAACAGTATAAAATAATAATATCAGCATATAAAAGTTAAACAGAAATTCACCCTTAACAGTTACAATAAATAATTTCTAAACTACAGTGGTGCCTCGCAAGACGAAAAGAATCCGTTCCGTGAGTCTCTTCGTCTAGCGGTTTTTTTTGTCTTGCGAAGCAAGCCCATTAGCGGATTAGCGCTATTAGTGGTTTAGCGGCTATTAGCGGCTATTAAAGGCTTAAGGGATTAGCGGATTAGCTGCTAAAAGGCTATTAGCAGCTTAGTGCCTTAGAAAAAGGGGGTGGGGAGCGGAAAAAAAACCCCAGGAATCGCAAGACATTTTCGTCTTGCGAAGCAAGCCCATAGAGAAATTCGTCCTGCGAAGCACCTCCAAAACGGAAAACCCTTTCGTTTAGCGGGTTTTCCGTCTTGCGAGGCATTCGTCTTGCGGGGCACCACTGTATAATCAATAAAATAATGGCAAGCCACAGTACATAAAATAATACAATAGAAATTGAGAAGCAGATACTAGAGGTTGGAGCAAGGCAGGTGGAAGAAAGCCTTGCAGCCTATACGATACAAGCCATTATTTTGAGCTCATAATCCTACAGCACGAGTTTTATACAATTAGAAAAGAACAGAGCCAACACTCACACACTACAGTGGTGCCTCGCAAGACGAAATTAATTCGTTCTGCGAGTTTTTTCGTTCTACGAGTTTTTTCGTCTTGCGAAGCACCGCTGTGTATTGATGGTTTCCCATAGGAATGCATTGGCAGCTTAAAAAAAAAAAGGCGCAAGACATTCCGTCTTGCGAAGCAAGCCCATAGGGAAATCCGTCTTGCGAAGCAACTCAGAAAACGGAAAACTATTTCGTCTTGCGAGTTTTTCGTCTTCCGAGGCATTCGTCTTGCGAGGTACCACTGTACTTTAAACCACAATTAAGAACCCAGGCTTGTGGTTTACCTCTCTGCAAAACAGGTCATGAGCTTTAAGCAATGGTTGTACTCTAGCAGCAGAACAGTCCTGTACTTCTCTACTCAGAAGCAAGACCCGCTGAGTTCAATAGGACTTGTTCCCAAGTAAGTGCATACAGCAGTGGTTCTCAAAGAAGAGGCATGCCACATGGATGTGGCAAGGGAGGTTGGCAAGTGTGGCGGCAAGACTCAAGGACAATCAATATTATATTTTGGGATTGATTCGTGTTCATATGTACCTTCATTATTTTATACTTTTGGGGGATCCCATGATCATATTATAAAGTAGCTGTGTTCTATGTTATAAATCAAGCACTGCTGGGAGTTATTTTTGTTTTGTACTGTTATTTCTTATAAAAAAAAAAAATTCAGTGTTGAATGAGCATTTTTTTTATTCTGATACTGTGGCCCAGATAAAAAAAGTTTGAGAACCAGTGGCATACAGGATGGCATCCTTAAAGGTTTCTCAGCATGAACCATTTTGACTACAGAACTACAACATTTTCAATTTCTCCAAACACTGTACCTGCAACTTCCCAAATCAATACACACAAACCGGTTCAATGCACATATTCAGAGCAACTGCTACAGATGGGCTACATATGCATAGGAAGGACATTAACAATGCTTCACTACTAAACTTCACTTTCAAGGATTTCAAAGATTCATTTTCCATCTTGTGACTAATTACTTAATCCCTCAGAGAATTTCCAATTTTCATGAAATTTCTAAAAAATAATTTTGTTAACCTTCCCCTGCTTTCATTGTACTAAGCTGCATTACACACTTAAATCCTAGTTCCATATATATATGGGGGGGGTATGTATCGCTCGTTTATGTATCGTTTATGTATCGCTCGTACTATATTCCGCATTTGCATAGGTCTGTAACATGTTTCTTATGGGAAAATAACAATAAAGATCCTTAAAATTATTATGTAGAAGTTTGTCAGCAAAATCATTATCAGTAATTTCTGTTTAAGCCTCCATCTCATCTGTTTCCCTCCATTTTTGTAGTGTACAGAAGAATGCAGAATACTTTTGAGACTGTACTCATGTTCCTATGATAAGCCTTTAAGGCAACTGCCTGAAAGCTTTCAGCAGCAACTTTCTGGGACAGGTACAAACATGGCCAAAAAGCAGTGATTTGTCTCAGGAGACGTGTTTACAGGAATTAAATTAATCTTAGTACAGGCTTCAGCATGATTTTTTTTCAAAAAAATAAAAAAAACCCATTGGTGTGTGAAATGAGGCCCATTCTGAGGCTAAAACAGAACTTCCAGTAGAAATTACAACTACAGATGTAATTAGCCACCAGTCAATACATTCCCCCCCACTTCTGATTACAACGCAGTTGGGAGAGTGACGGTGAAACTAGCTGACTCATAAACAGAACAGAACACATGACCAGACTAGTCAAGGTAATTAAAAATGTGTGGGCATCCCTTAAAAAAAAAAAAGCTTGCATGGGAGAAGGACAATTATTGCAATATTTTCTCTCCTATGCATTAACAGCCTAATAAATACATGAAGATAAAATGCAGAACATGTACATTACTAGTCACATTGCCAAATATATAATTAACTTACTCAAACACTTTAGCATGGTTTGTCTTTTCAGATGGTCCCAACATTACACCAAGAAGCACCCACTAATGATAGTAACATCTAGATGCCAGACACATTTATAAAAGAAGAAGTCTTCTGGAAGAAAATGCACTTGAAATCCACAATTTGCTTAAAATTTTGGCTGTAGAATTGGTTGTGTGTTATTTTTAGCAGCTGTCTTGCACGTATACACGCTCCTACAATGGTCTATTCATGCGAACAGTGTAACAGTGGAAGAAAGTCACAGCTCAGCTTCTATGAGTACTGATTTCTGGTTTCACCTATTGCTCAAAGAAACCACCCTAGATCTTTCACAAGTGTTCTCCTACAACAGTTACATGAGCAGGTGAAAGCAAGGTTATTAACCAGCTGTAAGTAAGGCACAGTAATTTCTCAGATCTCTTGATAAAAGAGAATCAAAACAACTCCTGGACTTGCAAATCACTAGGATTAGAGAAGACTACCGATGTTTTCAAATCATAGAATCAGAGTTGGAATACAGTATACAGTAAATGTCAGTTGTCCATTCATTCAGTTCAGAATGATCTTCTGTTCAAAGGTTAGCTTGGCAAAGTGGCCAGGAAATAATTCATTCTACAGAAGTGTAGGTTTTTTGCTTGTTTGCTAAACCTCTTAATGGTCAGACAAAAATTAAAACATCCTACTTGAAAATGCATGCCTACTTGAAACTGATGTCTCCTGAGCACATGGTGTAATATAATCATAATAGTTTTGAAAGGGTGAGAGGCCGGTGGTATGTTAAATCATGCCATCTGTAGGTGCTTTATATAGTTCCATTTGCTAATATCAAGCCATACTTTTACAGTACTGCTCCTATCATAACCAAGCCGGGGGGTGTTGTGTTACTATGTTTAATATTTTACCAATGCTCAAAGCATTTTTTTTGTTAAGAGTCGGATTGTTATGCAGAAAAATCCCACACAGTTTAATAATACATACCTTGTGAGTTAGTAGTAGTTGTCTTTTTATGTTGTATTTCCATGTCCAATCACCGGACTGACTTTACATTCCAAGAGAGTGAACTGGGTGGAACAATGGAGAAACTACTTGTCATCCTCTCCCCTTAACATACTAGGAGCTTAAGTAGCTCCATATGTTTGCTGTTTAGTGATGTATATAGTTGAGCAGAGCAATTCAAATCAGAAAAATACGGTAAATCCTGTCTCGCAAAGTTCCTCTCATGATCTCCCCTTTTGTACAGGTGGGTCCCTGAAGCCTTAACTGCTAATAGGAGACTAGTGGCAATCAGAAATGGGCATCTGATCCATTTTCTACATACTCCAGTGTTATGCTACATTGAGAGCATTATAGCAAATGTAAAGGGTGGATCAGATCAGTGGCGTAGCGTGGGGGGTGCAGGGGGGGCTGGCCGCACCGGGCGCAACATCTGGGGGGGGGGGGCGCTCGCACTCGCTGCTCTCTGCCCTACCTGGCTCCCTCACTCTCCCTCACTGCAGTGCTGGCTGTGCGAATCCGATCCGAGCCTCCGGGTCGCCGCCCACTGTGGAGGGGGGGTGCCAGGCGTGCGGTGCGGTGCGGAGAGAGAGCGAGGGACTATCTGGGGGAGGGACAGTGCAGCGGGGGGGAGGGCGCAAATTACTTGCCTTGCCCTGGGTTAGGGGGCGCAAATTACTTGCCTTGCCCCGGGTGCTGACAACCCACGCTACGCCACTGGATCAGATCCAGC
Source organism: Podarcis tiliguerta (assembly GCF_965153285.1). Classification (NCBI taxonomy): domain Eukaryota; kingdom Metazoa; phylum Chordata; class Lepidosauria; order Squamata; family Lacertidae; genus Podarcis; species Podarcis tiliguerta. Next base: position 32,842,768 of record NC_139540.1, on the reverse strand, counting down.
CACCCAGTGCATGGGGCCAGAATGGGGCCAGCTCGTACTTTGGGATCCCAGAACCTGCCCAAGGGGGTTTTGTGCTGATGCTGGGCCTGAAGCTGCATGAGGGAAATGATGGATTAACAAATATGTGTCTGTGTCAGGTACAGTTTAGAACAGATCTTTGTAAAAATTACTTGCTCTGCTTTCTTTAAAAACAATTGTTAACTCAGTTATATTCTCACAAACTGAAAGGTCTTTGGAATGGCAATATTGTTTCCAGGTAAATGATCCTTTATGAGGTTGGGGGGGGGGGGAAGAATCCCTGCTCACTGCAGATGCGTCTTCAATGCAAGCAGCCACCAACAAGCCAACTTCATTTGGGTATGATGAATCTTTTATTTTCTAAATCAATGATGGTCTATGTTTATGAACCAGGGGGTAAAACTAAGTGTTGTGTACAAAACACAGGACTGTGCCAAAAACCTACATACATCCTGACATTATTACACTGCACCTTTTTCCACTCCTGTCTGCAACAGCCAATGTCACAAATAAATGTCATAAGAATCCAAATGACAAAGGGACTACAACTGTTTTAAAACAAATCATCTATTTCCACAGAATATCACAGGTGGTAGTGAACACCACTCTCACTAGTAAGTTGTGTGGATGTATTAATGATCATAAGAATGTGAGCAACTACATGCATTCTCCTTGCAGATAATTACTCAATCCAAGTTAACTCCCATGATCCTCTATGTATCTGTGGCACACAGTACAGGAACCCCAAGTAACTGGTGTGCCATTCTCTACCAGACAATCTACTGACTGTGCACAAAGTTCCTAAATCGTCATGGAATACTTGCAGTGCCCCCAAATTCATCTATGTGCTCATCCAGGCAAACATTCACAATTAAATGGGTCATGTAGAGCACTGCCACAAAACTACTGATGTCAGGGCCAGCATGCCTCTGAATATCAGTTGTTGGAAATCCCAGTTGGAGAGAGTGCTGTTCACATTATATCTGAATGAATTCTAAGAGTCATTTGTACCACAATGGATTGATAAAATAATATTGGTATTGTTTTCGAACAGCTCCTTAAAGACCTCTCCAGAATATATTCTAAAGGAAAAAAACTGAACTGTTGAAGTACACAACCTGGAGAAGAGTACTAATGAACACATTGTATATCTCAGCATTACCATATTGCATGCTGATCCAAGTAAAATTTACAAATTAAAAGAAAACATATTACTGCAAAAAATAATAACATAAAAATAGAACACGCCGCACAGGAAAGGAATGCATATGGATTCAAACATTTAGGAATGCTCATACTATGTAAATATTCTGAAGTACATAAGACCCATGCTGAAATGTCAGCTTTCAGATCTTCCTCAGTTTTTTGACTCTTTGCTTTTGCAGAGTTCATGGTACCTATATGTTCATCTTCAAATGTAAGCCAGCAAAACCCCACAAAGTAAAAATGCTGTCAACACTCTCTATGCATTTGATGGGCTCAGTGAAATCTCCGTGTGATAGAAAAGAGCTAAAGAAACGGCTAGAGAGTTCCCAATTCAGGTCATAGTAATTAGCATGGTTTGTTCAGATATTCATAATGTAATATATAATAGCCAGTGATTAAGTCACATGATATTGTTCACTACTTTCTAAAGTAGGGCAAGTACTCTACACCAGTATTGCGGGGGGGGGGGGGGGCATCATGGCAGTTGGCAACCTCAGAATTTGGCAGCATAGTTTAACCATCAGCACTAGCCAGTGTCTCACCCAGCCCAAATTCTTCCCCTCCGTCTTAGCAACACTTATTCTCTGCTCCATCTTTAAAGGGACAAAGAAATGAACACATATAGAATTCTCTAGTATATGCATTTATATTGCTTATTATCACAATAATAGAGGGGGGGTACCAATACACCCCAGGATTATGTACTCAATTATGCAGACTGTGTTGTATTTATGTTAAGGAAAGTAAAATCAGAATATCATTTTCACTTGTTAGGTCTACTGGGACCAGAGGCAGGCTGGGCGTCAAAACCTGTCCTGTAAATTCCGATACCAACAACCTTGTGTAGGCGGACTATGTAGAAATAGCTTGCAATCTGTTAGCAGCAGCACCTTAGCATGAAGCCTATTTTTTCAGAGAACTACAAAGGGAACTGTACAATCAACCACTAGAAAAAAACCCCAATGCCTACGTCAACACCAAGTTGAAGTTGAAGAAGCCATTGATTTATATTATCTCAAATTCACTTTTGCATCTTTAGAGGTTACTAGATTAAAGGTCAACATGTGGGTAATCATGCTAGAAGCATTTTCAGTTTTGTTTTGAACCACAAAGTATAGCATTGAACAAGTTCATGTTTTATTGCCCCATTCAAGATGTAGAGTGTATGGAACTTGCAACCAGCAACATGATAGAGCACAAATGGTATTTTTGCCACTAGGGAAAGGTTAAACAAAACACTTCTCAAAGGAAAAACAGTTGACAGGAAATGTGATCTGCATATCCACATACCCAACAGTACTAAAAAAAACTGAACAGCTAACAAGAATTGCCTTGCAGCTTGACAGGAAAACTCACTGGTCAGGAAGCACTGAAAGTATTAATAAGAGACAAAACTGCATATCTGATGATGTCACGTTTCACATCAAAAAGCTGATGCTTGACCCAGATAAACATTTACTATAAATATTTCATTTTCAATAGTGAAGCTATTTTTGCTTACTTCAAACCACAACTGAATCTAAAAACAATTCCACAGTGACACTTTTCACAATAACTTCATGATTCCATTATATTCCTGAAACAACCCAGTACTCCTCACTTTGCTCTCTATACTTTCACATAACTTTTGAAGCAAGAGAACTTGTGCACCAGTTTTGTTTGCCTAAGAACAGAAAAACATTTCAGGAGACCAGACTTTGTATAAGCAAAAAAGCAGTCGTCATTTTCCTGACCTAGTTCAAACTTAGATCCAACTTTGAAGATATTTACTATAGAACAAAAAGGTAACAAACAGGTTTAAACTCACCTCTGGGAATAAATTGTGTGCCACTTGTTTTAGTTTTTGGAGGAAAAAGCATGAATATTAAACCACTACACTTACGAAAGAAAAAGAAAAACGTTCAAGTCAAAAGCAAACACAGATCTGCATGACCTCTCTCTCTTTTCCCGGGGTTAGGAAATCTATGAAGAAAGAAGAGAAATGAAGCTGTAGTGCAGGGCACATTGGCCTGGAAAATTGCTCATCACTTCCAGGTCCAGAACATGGTTGTGCAGAATCAAAACTAGGCACAATCAAAATCTTAAAACCTTTTATTTACACAATCAAGGAGGAAAACAAGACAAATGTTTTAAGAATTAAAGAAAACAGTGTTAAGCAGTCAACTGGGGAGGGGTGAGAGCCATGATGTAAAAAGATGCTTCGATCAAGCTAATGAAAAATTCAAATAGGTGGAATTTGCTCGGTTGATAACGCTGCACTGATATTTGAATAGCCAGCTCCCCTCGGAGTCCAGGTTGTAACAGAATTCAGGCCAAATTATTACTAAGAACTGGGACACTGTGGGAGGGGATACAGCTCTAAGGAGAAATGCAAGTTGAAGAAAAAGACTCAGGGAGTCCTTCTCTGGAACCAGAGAATGCTGTCCAACAAGATTGAGTATAACAACATTTCTCTCACCCCACCCAAAGCAGCAAACAGCAACAATTATAGGCTAGAGCCACTACCCTGAAACTAGGACGCAAGGGCATTTTGCAATTAGACAGGGATGCAACATAAATAAATCCTAATAAAATTTGAACCATATTCACAATCCGTATCACCTGAGCATGAATATAAATGAAAATAAAATGGAAGGAAAAAGTTCAAGATACAGTGGATTCTATTTCCCTCTTGTCTGATTATTACATTTCCAGAATAGACATACATACAGAAAATACTCCATTCTTTCTTTCTTGGTACACTGGGCAGGAATTAACATATAGATTCCTGTTAGAAACTATTCTTACGCTAAAAATGTCCCAGGTAAAGGAATAAAGAGAAGCTGGGTTATGAATTGTGGACACAGGTAGCAGAGATCTACTGCTGCTGGACAAGCTACATTCATTTCAATTAACTGTTAATTAAGTAAAAGCTGGCTATTATTAATGTATTTATTTATTATTTAGAAACTGCCCTTTATCCAAAGATCCCAGGGAAGTGTACAACATTAAGAACATACTTTACGCAGCATAATAATAAAAACAAAATACACAGCATAATAAAATGATGATTATAACAGTCTCTCTCCGCCCCCGCCCCCCAATTTAACAGGCTATATGTTATGTAATGGCAGAAGGCCTGGGTAAAGAGGAATGCTTTCACCTGGCACCTATATGTAATGATGGTGCCAGGCAAGCTTCTCTCTTTTTATATATGATATTTTTTAAATTACTAGGCAAGCTTCTCTGGTGAGAGAATTCCACAGACAGGGAGCCACAACAGAAAGGGCCTGTTCTTGTATTGTCACCCCAGGATCCTCCTCAGGGAGAGGAAACATCTGAAGGCAGTCCTGTTTAGGGATGTTTTTAATGTCTGGTGCTTTGTTGTGTTTTTAATATTCTGTTGGGAGCTGCCCAGAGTGGCTGGGGAAACCCAGTCACATGGGTGGCATACAAATTTATATTACTGATTATTATTAATAATTATTATCATTAACGTGGAGAAGGGCCTTGGATGACAAGCACAGGTTCCAGGTCAGTTCGTATGGCAGGGGCAGTTCTTAAGGTATTAATGTCCTGATTAGTGTAAGCCTTTATAGATCAGCACCAGCACTTTGAACTGGGCCCATAAATTAATTGGCAGCTTGTGTAGTCGGGCCAGGATCGGTGTTATATGCTCAAACCATCATGCTCTGGTGAGCAACTTGGCCATCAAATTTTGTACCAGCTGAAGTTACCAAATGGTCTTCAGAGGCAGCTCCTCTGCAACTTTGCAGTAATCCAACTTAGAGGTTACCAGAGCATGGGCCACAGAGGTTTGGCTATCCCTGTCCAGATTGGAAGCTTCTGCAGCCAATCGGAAGCCATGGAAGCCCCATCAGACTTTCAGGTTCCAAAGAAAATTCGCAAACTGGAACACTAACTTCTAGATAACTTTGATGTTGTATCCCTAGTTGAAAAGTTACTATCTTCACTGATTTAGTAAATGGGGAACATGTAGCTCTTGAGGTGTTGATGGACTCCCTGCTGCAGAAGCTCCTGCAAGCATGGCTAATGGTGAGGGATGATTTTAGCTGGAGCTAAACAGCATCCAGAAGGCCAGGGGTTCCCCATTACTGAAATATACCACCAAATTCATTAGGCACCACAACACGAATACAGTGGTACCTCAGGTTAAGTACTTAATTCGTTCCGGAGATCCGTTCTTAACCTGAAACTGTTCTTAACCTGAAGCACCACTTTAGCTAATGGGGCCTCCTGCTGTCACCGCGCCACCAGAGCACAATTTCTGTTCTCAACCTGAAGCAAAGTTCTTAACCCGAGGTACTATTTCTGGGTTAGCAGAGTTTGTAACCAGAAGCGTATGTAACCTGAAGCGTATGTAACTCGAGGTACCACTGTATAAATTATGAGGTAGACACTGATTGAAAACCACTGTATGCTGTTGTTAAAATTTGTATACCACCCTTCACCCAAAGATCATAGGGTGGTTCACAACATAAAAATACAAAATGAGAACACAACACATTCTGAAACACTGGCCAAAAACCACAAGGTTTTTCCTGGGGGACAGGTAGGAGGGATAAATTATACCTTAATGCACAAGTTTTAGAGTAAGCCACCATCAAACTACCTCATGTGATTATTCTAATTTCCATAAAGTCAGCTGTCTGAAGAAAGGACTATATGACAGGAGTTGCCTTGTCCTCCCCGTCTGGACTTTGTCATCTGCTTTGGCTGTGGATCTGATGTGTTGAGTGGGGTAAGGACTACTTCAGGGGACAGACTGCTCTTTGTCAAGGGCAAGACACCCAGAACCACCAAAGACATTGTATGGAACTGTAATAAATGAAACTTTAAGAAATTGTGCTTGAGCTTGCTTTTCTCTCCTCTCTCCCATCCCTTTTTTCTAGTATGTCCTATCTTTTTAGATTGTGGGTCGGAGAGCAGGGACAGTCTTAGGACTGATTTTCTGTAAGCTACTCTGACAGCCTTTTTACCCAAAGGGCAGGAGGTATAAATGCTGCAAATAAATAAAGCACATTAAACAGCTCAAAAAAAAACAAAAACAAAAAACAAATTCATCATAGTGAGCCAGAAAGCTATGAACACACTTATCCTTTCTGACTCAGAGACAATTAATGAATCTTTTCACATCACTAAGTATGTATAAATTGGATTTTAACCAATTTCAATAGTCACTGAGCCTTGCTTTGGGAGAAATGCCACCCTCAGGCTAAAGCTTGACTATCAGATTCCTGAGTGGTATATGAGGCAGCTGTCAAAAGAGTATTTTGCCCAAGTTGTAACCAAAACAGGAGTACTCCATTTCTGCTTAGATAGTATTGCTTTAGCTCAGATAAATGGAGGAAACCCAAACACAGAGGGGTATTCTTGGGCTGATTTTTTTTTTTTGAGTGTGCAGTTATCTGCCAAAGCAGCCTCATGAGTAGGCAAAAGGCATTCTGTGCAGCGCCATAATCCTGGATGACCTCCCTCATATTTGGCAGCAAGCCACAGCCATATAGCCAGCACAACCATGTCTCACCACACTACAGGCAAGAATTGCTGAGAATAGTAGGTATGATAGGGAGTTACTTTATGCTCAGTTTATGTACATAAATTCAGCCACTAAACACACTAAACACATGCTGATTGCAGCTAAAATTGCTGAATGTAATAAGAACACACCAATAATAATTTCTTATCCTACAAAAGCAGTGGTGTCAAAAGCCCACTCAGCCTTAAACCTAACAGGAGGACCTTGGGATGAGAACTCTGTGCCTAACCTACCTGTTCTGAAAATGAAGTGGAACGCCATTGTATGCTGCCTTAAGCTCTGCCCAAATAAGACAAAATGTAAAACTAATATAGAAACTAAGGCTGCAATCTTGACTTCACTTACTGGGGAGTAAGTCACATTGAATTCAATGGGATTTACTTTTCAGCAGACATGGTTAGGGTTGCAGCAACTGCTTGAATACTTCACAATACAATTTCCACAAATGAAGTTTAAAACATACGAAGTTTCCCTCAGCGAAAGGAACTAATAAGCAGACTCAGTTACTAAACTCATGATTCAAATTTCAGCCAACCAGGTTCATCATGTGAAAAACTGATGGTCATCGGAATCCATCCTAGTTTGTACAAATAGAAATACAAGACAAGAAATAATAACAACAACAAAACAACAACATTGGGTCTATGTAAGCAACTACTGACTTCTAACACTAAAGAACCTGTGCAGGACATACAGTTTAATGTACCACTCCCAGTAAGGTTAGCAGGACATCTCATTTTCAGAGCAATTTATATTTCTTTGTATTTTAAATTAGCAGCTAACTTAAAAGATAAAATGAGTAGAGAAAAAGGACTTTGCCAGCTGCTTGCTTCTATATATGGTGAAAGGGCATCTTCAAGCAACTGAGTCAGCTCATGAGTATCATTACTTACATAAATCCAGACAAGGAAAAGTATGGGCAATCCTAGAAATTTTGTGCCTAATCATTCTTTAAAAAAGTTAAAATTAAAATTGGGCTGAATTTTAAGAAGCCCCATGTTCTCTTTCAAACAATCCAACTTTAATTTTTAATTTTTTAAAAAAAGAGCATTCACTTGTTTTTCCCCGCTTAGCAAGTCTTCAAAGTTCTAGGAATGTAATTCATTTTGGAGTGTATCCCCAAAACATACAACAAAAATGCAGTGCTAGTCGCTTATCAGTAACTTTAGAAGATACTGTTTCCAATGAGTGTCATTTGCATTAGTGGGAAGGTCCGAAAGGGTAAACATGACAATGAAGACTGCCACAAGTTCCCACTCATTCTGTTTCGTGAATATCCTTATAAAGAAAACAAAAGAAGGCACGTACAGAAGACTTTGGCAGTACGCATGACTCTTTATAAACCCAAAGTACAGTACAGCTTTATTTCTTGGCTGTAATTTGATACACATTCCATGTATCAAGGAAATGGGTCCCCTGCTGGTGTAGGAGGAGCACCTCTCTATTGATGGCAGAGGCAATCTATCTGCAGAAGCCAAGGGCTGCAAGCTCAGATGGTAGTGCTGATAACACCAAGGTTGCAGGTTCGATCCTGATTTGGGGCAGCTGCACATTCCCATATTGCAGATGATGCTCAGGGTCGCTTCCAATTCTACAATTTTATTATTCCAGGGAATGTTGGCACTACAGGAGCAACACACAGGTGTAAGCCTCAAGAATTAAACAGTAAGCAGATGTGTGTGGAGACATACAGAACCGCCAAATATTTTGTTGTAGAATTTTGTTGCACATCTCTTGCATTTGAGTGAAAGTGTGATTCACAAATGCTTGTAATAATAAAATTAACCAATCAATCTAATCCTGACAGGGGTTTCCCAAGGTCTCAAGTCATAGTCACCCCCAGCACTATTATCAGTGAGCCTTTTGCCTAAAGACTCCAGGGGCTATACTTGGAACAGTTGCATGCTGTTTTATCCAGCATATGTAGATTACAAATTAGAGGTCTGAACTACTTGTGCAAGCTTTGTGCAAATGCACTGTCAAACCATCTTATGACAGCCAACTTGCACATCCTGGCCACCAGTTACATGGCTAGCCAGCTACAGAACTGCAAGGGGCGGGGAACTTGCCTTTTCTTTCTTATCTAAACTAGTCCACCCTCATTCCTACTTCTGCCTCCTTTCAAGTAGTACTCTTGACTTCACACACACCTGTTCAGACTTCTTGATTAGAATTTTCACTTTGCAATTCCCATTCTGCTCCTCCACGACCCAAAGTATTGGTTGGTTTGCACAATGCACCCTGCACTGGGTGTATGATGGTAGTAGATAGGGCATGTCTGTGCATGTCTCCAATATCTCCCCCCCCCCCCCCCCGGGCTTGTATTTCTGCTTAGTCGAGGAACACAATTGTGGATCAGAACACCACAGCACAGTCCCCACATTCTGTCAAATTCCAATATGATGAAGGCACAAACAGGACTTCCTGCAAAGGCCTGGTATATTGCTTGAAGACTCTCTGTTAATGCAAGGGGAGTGGAGAGAACAGGGCAACTATGCCCTATAATTAATCCTCCATACACAGATGCTACACCTGTGGAAGACTGGAGCAAGCATCTGTTATTTTAAAAATACTTATATCAGTGGAAAGTGGGACTCTCTTATGATGGTTGCAGGCCTTCCTCAGGAGCCTCTTTCAAAACATGATGTTATTCCTTGGTCATCGATGTGTGGTCCTCCATAGTGGAGGTCAATGATGTCCCCCATAGTGTTTAACATCTACATGGTACTTCTGGGAGAGATCATCCAGGGATTTGGAGTATCTTATCATTATACAAGCAGCTCATTTCTTCTTTTTATCCAATACCAAGGAAGCTGTTGATGTTTTCAATCAGTTCCTGGAGGCAGGAATGGGCTTGATGATGAAAGCTAATAAACTGAAGCTTAATCAAAAGAAAGCAAAGGTGCTCCTGCTCAGGAAGGAGGCGCGGCTCTTACGGGCTTTTCCCCAAGAGGGAGAAGGGACTGACTGGCCGCGTCAGGCTCTTCTCCCTCCTCATAGAAAAGCCATCAAAAGCTGCGCACCCTTTAGAGAGCGTGCAGCTTTTGATGGCTTTTGTGGGAGGTGGGGGAAGGGACAGAGGGCAGCCCCTCAGTCCCTTCCCCCACCTCCCGGAAAAGTCCCCAAGAGCCGCACTCCCTTTCACTAGCCATGTGGAGCATGTGTGCGGTTCTTGGGGGCTTTTCCCCCCGAGGAGGGAGAAGGGCAGCCTGTGAGTGATGGGCTGCCCTTCTCCCTCCTGGGGAAAAGCCTGCAAGAACCACACACATGCTCCACATGGCTAGTGAAAGGGAGCGCTGAGCAGAGCCTGGGATGCATACAGGCACTGCTCAGCGCTCCCTTAAAAAAATTTTTTTTTTTTCATTTGCATTCCCCTTCTAAAAACTAGGTGCGTCTAATGGTCAGGTGCATCATGTGGTGCATTGGATTGTATACCTTGCAGTATGGTTATTCAATTGGTGGCCAGGAGTGCTTTTGCCCAGTTTAGGATAGTGCAGCAGTTAATCTCCTAAGGAGGTAAGATGTAGTTAAAGAGCACAAGTCTTCAGTTGATCCAGAATGCAATAGCAAGGATATTAGTAGGTTCTCACTCATGGGCAATATGACACCTATTCTGTCTTGGCACGGGTTGCCATGTCTCCAGGCACAATTTAGTGTTTATGATTGCCTTTAAAATCCTAAATAGCTGGGATCCAAGATCCTGTAACCACATCCTGTAAAAACTTGCTCACTCATGAAGATCAAGTGAAGAGGCCCTTTCTGTGCCCCATTGATGGTGGAAGCATAGTAGCTTGGAACAAGAGAAGGCCTTCTGAGTGGATTCCTCAGTATTATGGAACACTGCACCCCATGAAGCATAGTTGGCTTACTCTTTGGAAGTTTTCCACCAGTTAGTGAAGACTTGTTAAATTATTCTGGCAAGCTTCTAGCCTATCACAAAGCTAATATTTTACCTTTGCTTACAACTCATAGTTTGTTGGGAAGAAGGGAACCACAAGGCCGGGTTCAGAAGCATGGCAAGCCACACTCTGGCATGTTTCATGCAAAGTTACAGCTACAGCAGCAGAAGAAAATGGATGCCTTTAAGCAGCATGAACCAAAGTGGAAACATTTAAGCAGCATGAACACTGCTTGTTCACAAACCACTGTTTCTTCTAAACTAGAGTTCAATCTGACAAACAAAATTGACTACTGAGTACCCAACATCTACTGACTGCTTGTCCTAATGGTATTGGGGGGGGGGGATTGCAACAAACTGGAGGATGGAAACATGCGGACACTAAAAATGATTATATTTTCACATGCACTTTGCTTCTGATGAGTGTGCATTTTTCAGTTTCATAACAGCTGAATGGGAATTATATAGAGGAAGGAGAAACAGAAACATCTGACTTTCTTGCAAACTATATACGACCTTTGCTAAAAGCTAAACAAACTATGAAACTGCTTTGACTAGAGTGTAAAATGAATCTTCTAATTGGCTTAGGAAGCTAATTAGTAAGAGAAGCTTTAGCTCTTAAAAACTAATGTAAACTCTCAGAGCTTTTCAAGAGCTGTAAAGGGTTTCATTAATGATTAATAAGAGCAAACGAAATAATTCCAGTTTTGAGAGCTACAAGCAATGTAGTTCAAAGGTCATTAATTGAACCTACATTGGGAAAGTGGGAAAGTTTATTAAACAATTACCACTGTACAAGGGCCACAATAAAACCTCACAGGAATTACATGTATATGCAGTTAGCAAAAAATATTGGGTGGTATCCACCATTAAGTCATATTCAGAAAAGACAAAATGAACATCAGTGGACTCAAGTAACTTAAGTCCACTGATTTCAATAAAGTCACTCTGAATTTTACTAATGATGGACATCACCTACAGCTGTGTTTTTTCTTCTATTTGGGGATAGAATTAAATCTTGCAACTAAATTGGATATGTATCTGGAAAATGGTTAGTCAGAAACAAGTCCAACTGTATTCAGTGAGGCTTACTGTCAGTTAATTGCGCAGAAGACTGAAACTGTAACCATTACTTTTCTTGGCAATCAAAATAATTTTAAAATCAGCTAGATTTAAATCAATCCATCCTGCTAATATATATATCTGCCACAAAGCTAAACTTACCATACTGACTGCTTACAGCTGATTGATATTCTCACCGGCAAAACCTGCAAGTGAAAATCTGCAACACATACCGAAACAAGATTAAGCAGACAGCAGCAAAGCAAGCCATTTTTGCAAAAGAACTTGCTAAATGTTGCCTGCATAGGAATCAAGATGAGTGTGCGCCTCCATTTTTAGCTTATCTCAATTCACAGTACAGTGACAGGCTGCCTGTGAGTGCTTTGGAGCCGCCTTAGAGCAGGCTTTGGCCTGTCGCTGTACTGTGCACTGGAAACTTGTCTTTCAACTTCATACTCAAATAAAGATCACAGGGACATCACAAGCTCTACTGCGTCTGCACTACCTCCACTCATTCCAAATATGACTAACATCAGAATACCCACACATGCCCCCACTGAAAATGAACACACAGTAACAATGCACTATGAGGCTGTATCAAAATTCATCAACTGCAAGGAAATGAAGTAAAGAGCAGAAGCTTATATAATGGTTTCAATTGGCTAAATTCAGGTATACAACGAAGGAACAGAACCTGGTTAATTCAGTGTTTACAGTGTTACCCCAACAAGTTCTCATAGAATTCGTGCGATTTTTAGGAGCTCCATCTATAAACATCAAATTTAACACCAAAATTTCTGCATGCATGAATATATTCCCTTTACTTCAGAAAGACCAGTGAGTGGGAGTGGGATCAGAACTAATAAATATGGGATTAGTAATATTTGAGGTTTCCTTGTTTTTTTTCTTATCTGGACATGATATTTCAAACATGAGCAGAGTGACCATAGGCAAAGGAATCTCCAGACTTTAGGGATAGCCAATATAATGCCATCCACGTAATGTTGGAGTTCAACCCACATCAGTCCCAGTCAGCATGGCAAATGGTTAGGGATCAAAGTAGTCTAACAAATTGTGGAGGGCACCATGTTGGCTATCCTTGCCATAGGGCTTAGCAACCCCATTTCTCCCCTTCTCCAATATGTGCCTGTGTGCAGGCAACATAGCTGAGTACCGTATTTTTCGCTCTATAGGACACACTTTTCCCCCTCCAAAAACGAAGGGGAAATGTGTGTGCGTACTATGGAGCGAATGCAGGCTTTCGCTGAAGCCTGGAGAGCGAGAGGGCTTCAGGCAGCTATCCGCAAGCCTTCTGAGTGCGGCGGGAGTTCCCGCTGAGCTCGGAAGGCTTGCGGATAGCTGCCTGTTCTGGGGGTAGGGGTCGGGGGAAGCACGGGCTTCCCTGCCCCCAGCCCCGCAAGCGGCGGCAAGGTTGCACGCAATCTTGCTGCTGCTCCTAGAGCTGTTCTGGGGGCTGGGGTTGGGAGAAGCTCGGGCTTCCCCCGACCCCAGCTCCGCAAGCTCCGGGAGCGGCGACGAGGTTGCACACAATCTTGCCGTCGCTCCTGGACCTGTTCTGGGGGCTGTGGTTGGGGGAAGCTCGGGCTTCCCCCGTCCCTAGCCCCGCAAGCTCCAGGAGCGATGAGAAATAATTTTTTCCCCTTTATTCCCCCCCCCTACAAACTAGGTGTGCCCTATGGTCCGGTGCGCCCCATGGAGCAAAAAATACAGTAGCTTAGGGAATTAGAGGTCTATGTATCGTGGCGTTATGAGATGGGGATACCTGTTCCATATTATTAACTGCATGTTGTGTTACTCACATGCATGCTGGAAGCAGAGGGGCAGGGCAGAATCAGGGCTCTGTTAGGGATTACGGCGATCCCTTCAAGGTTGAGCATTGCACCTGTACTAGGACACATTGTATTCTCACAATCCTACCCTGATAGAGACTTGAGATAAAATAAGAGAAACTATGTTCAGGATGCTTACATAACTCCCTTGTTGTTTAGAATACACATCAAGGCGTGCATCTCCGGAAGTTCTTTATATGTAATACCTGGAAATGGGGCGATTAAAAAAAACAAAAAACACCACCCACCGACTAACGATCAGGAAAAATGCTTTGTTTCTTTATGGGGAGAAACCAATTTAGTTCAAACTCCATGATTAATTTTCTACTGCTTAAGGAAACAGTGTTTAACACACAGAGCACTCATACATTTAAACTTAACAGGTGTTAAGTTGTGTTAAGCTAAACCAGGCCAACCGCTTTAGAAAACGATGTAACATCTTATGGAAGCTAGTTTCTTGAACAGGCAGACCTACTACTGTTGTTGCAGCTGGTAATTAAATTACTGCACCTGACAGCATTGACAGGCCTACAGTCAATGCTTGACACCTCTAATGCAGTGTACAAGACCAGGAATAGCAAAACTGGTTTCGGAAATTCTAACAGGGCTTCAAGTCTGAGGCACAACTAGGAAGATTGATGAAGTATGACTGGCTGTTAAAACAGTACTATCTTTTAAAAAAGCAGTTTTAAAATCAAGTGTAAATGTAATATATTGTACAGTACATCAATGAAATATATTGTGCAAAGGAACTGGCAAAAATGAATATACTAGCACTGGTTAAATATAGTAGTTGTGTAGGCAAAGATGCCTCTTTTTCCTTTTCATTGCCAGTTGCATCTTTTTACAGAACTCTCGTTGTGGTTCATATTAATCTTAAATACAGAAGCAGATAAAATATTCATCCACAGAAATCTTACTTATGGATTGTCAAACACAGTACACCTTCATCATCCACATAGATCCCCTTCCCACCACTGCTCATCAGGGCAGGTACTATTTAAAGAAGCTGATTTTGACCTATGGCACTAAATTTGTTATCCTTCCTCCTTGCAGCCCACAACATTTGCTACATTCCTGCAAGAATGGAAAGGCAAACCAGCTGCTCTGAGAGCTGGCCAAAGTCTGAGCCTGGACATCTTAGATTTTTAATTTAAGCCGACTTTCTGTTGCTATGATCAAATGTGTATATAGTATAGTTTTCATATGTACTTTAACCCAAGAGACAGGCTGGTTTCAACATATGTTTCAAAAACACAACTTCTAGATAAAACTTTGAGCTTTCGTTCTGTTATGAAAGAACACATTTTGTTAGACTGAGAGATTCTTATTCTTTTTAGAAGAAGGCAGCAGTATTCAAAAGCGGATTTGCTTCCACTGAAGCCTGTCCCCAATACACTCCAGGGCTAAAACAGAGCTGGAGTTCCAATAATTAACATACCACTTTGCAGCCCAATAACAAATCAGGATGGAGTAACTATGAATACACATTTTCAGTCTTAACTGTCTAACAATGAGCTCTGGGGATCTGGGGAAAGCATCAATTATTAGATTAGAATCATTAGGAAATAGTTAGCTGGGGGGGGGGGAATCATAAAAAACCAAGTATATCTGACCATTAAAAAGTAGAGTCTTCACCCATACTCATTACTAGCTAAATGGCTATGCTCACTACATTTTATCTCAACTTACCACAAAGAAACAATGGAACCACATTACAGCAGATAACTGTCTAGAACACTTAAAAAGGAGGTATCTGAACCAATCCGGACCCTGCTATCAGCATCTGGGGGCCCCTCATATGTCTCATTGAGAGGGCTGGAGGGCAGCAACACAAGGGCCTTTCCTGCAGTGGCTCCCCGTTTGTGGAATGCTCTCCCCAGAGAGTCTCACCTGGCACCTTCACCTTTAGGTGCCAGGTGAAAACGTTTCTCTATAACAAGGCTTTTGGTTGATTGAACATTCTGTATTGGGAGGTGGTGGTGTTATTGATTTGTTATTGTTTTATTATGTATGTTGTATTCTCATTTTGTATTTTTATGTTGTGAACAATCTCTCACTAATGTATATTAGAGTGGCTGGGGGAACCCAGTCAGATGGGTCGGGTACAAATTATTATTATTACTATTAATATCTGATTTATTTAAAACATTTTTATCCTACTCTTTGGCCAAAAAAGGCTCACAGAACACAAATGTCAAACGATTCTTACAATATAAAATACATGGCACAAAAAGGAAAAGGGATAGGGGAGGAGGAAAATGGATAACTTAGGTACTTTTTATTAGCTACAGAGTTTATGTAGCAATCAGCTGGAATTGAAAGATTTCAGGGAGATGAGAAGCCAAAAGCTGCTGCTCTTTCAGCAGAGCTGATGAAAAGCCCCTGCACTCCCATCTCTCTCCCCCTCCTATAGATTGATGGAATAACTGTGGTTGATAGTTGAGGGAGGAGCCCGATATTTTAAAAATGCAGACACAATTTGCATCAAAACAGGTCTACATACCTATTCAAGTTTGAACAGAACATTTTACTGGCCTCAGTAAAATAAAATAAAAAACAAGGACCAAACATTTTTCTGCAGAAGTTATGAAAAGGCCTATATGCTACAAATACCAAGATGTCACTCTCATTAAGTATGATTAAAAGGTGTCTGGCACAGAATCCAGTTTTCACAACATCAGTTAGCTGTCAAGCCATAGCAATGTGTGGTAGAAAACAACATAACAACAATGATTGTGCTGAGGCTATGAATCCTGCCCTGTAATCAAACTATATACTTTAAAAGTTGATAATATAGAATAAGACAAAAAAAAATATTCTTGCACTGAACTAGACATGTTAAGACTTTTATATTTAAAAGGAAAATTACTGTCCTTAAAAAAGTCTAGTATAACTATGCCACAACTCCAAAAATTTGCTTTTGGAAAGCGTTCAACATATTTTGGATGAAAGAAAGCATAGTGAAAGGAGAAATAAGTTGTTTTGTGTTTAACTATGAAACTTGAAATAATTTAAAATACTGTACACTAAGTGTTCACACAGATACATTGTTGCAGTCCTATGTATCAATGCATCCATAGTATTACGAATACCATATTTTTCGATCTATAAGACGCACCAGACCATAAGGCGCACCTAGTTTTTGGAGGAGGAAAACAAGAAAAAAAATTATGAATCCCAGAAGCCAGAACAACAAGAGGGATCTGGCTTCTGAGATAGCCCCTTGCTGTTCTGGCTTCTGGGATAGCCGTGCAAAACCTCTTCTGGGCTTTTCTGGGAGGTGGGGGAAGGGACAGAGCCGCGTGCTCTCATAAATGATTACTTTCCTTGATATAACCCTGGACAATTACAAAACAACTTTATTGTTTTATAACCTAGAAGAAATACACTGCTTGCAATTTATTTCTGATGTTTTCATTTCATCATTTTATAACAGGCCTCACCTTTAAGTGTAGAAAATACAGTGTGATCCTATACCTATCTATTCAGAAGTAAGCCTTACTGAGTTCAGTGGGACTTACTTCCAGGTAAATGGATACAGGATTCCTCCCCAAGTCATACAAAATTATGTGAGTTATTAAGAACTGCTACACAAGACTGGCACAAGGCAAGTCAAACTGGTTGGCTACTGATTCTAGACATTTTGATTAATGTGTATTTCAAGGGGTATTTTTACACCCTTCTTAACTGAGTTGCTGTATTAAATCAGAACATGACTAAATCTAAAGCACATTTACTTAAAGGTAAAGGTAAAGGTACCCCTGCCCGTATGGGCCAGTCGTGTCCGACTCTAGGGTTGTACACCCACCTCACTTAAGAGGCCGGGGGCCAGCGCTGTCCGGAGACACTTCCGGGTCACGTGGCCAGCATGACGAAGCTGCTCTGGTGAGCCAGCACCAGCGCAGCACACAGACACGCCATTTACCTTCCTGCTATAAAGCGGTACCTATTTATCTACTTGCACTTAGGGGTGCTTTCGAACTGCTAGGTGGGCAGGAGCTGGGACCGAGTTAAGTTTACTTGGAAGAATTTTAGTGCAATAAACAAATAAGTTAAGGATTAGCTGACTCAGTATTATAGACTGATGTGTGTTCTTATATTCTCATTTGTACCACTCTCCCAATTATTGGGAGAGGCTGACAATAGGCAACTTGGCACCACAGAGATGCAGACTTAGCAGCTTTCACTGACTGGGGAAGAAGGAAGGGAAGGAGGCCTCTGTACAGGTTCCCCTGTCCACCATCAGACACAGCAAGATAGGACAGAGGCATGGGCCCAGATATTTGAAATTATACTCCCACTAGTGTCAGCGTCTAGGACATGGGGCTCATCAGAGCATTCTAGTGCACACAGGTACTGAAGGCTTCAATAACAGCTCTCATCCAACAGTTCTAACTGTTGATCAGTATGTACAGTACTCGTAGGTCACATATCACTTACCAGCTTTATTTTCTTTTTAAATTCTATAGTAGTACCTTTATCAGCATTTAAATGATTAGTTTTCAAAAACAGCTTCAGGCCTATTGATCACACTGAAATATTTCCTTTTACTAGTGTTTTTTGGGGGGATTCAAATGAACTAAACAGTATGATTGCAATAAAAAATGCAATTCAACACACAAACCCCTACAAGGTGGTTAGTATTTACCAAACCAAAGAAACAGATAGTAAAGAGTATTTGTGGGATAAAATGTCTGCTATAAAACACTATCATATGCCTAACTACTCATAAAGAAGCTCCACTAAATTTAGTGGGACTACTTCACAGAGCCTAGGGCTTGCCGATCAGAAGGTCAGCAGTTCAAATCCCTGCAACGGGGTGAGCTCCCGTTGCTCGGTCCCAGTTCCTGCCCACCTAGCAGTTCGAAAGCACGTCAAAGTGCAAGTAGATAAATAGGTACCACTCCAATGAGAAGGTAAATGGCGTTTCTGTGTGCTGCTCTGGTTCTCCAGAAGCTGCTTAGTCATGCTGGCCACATGACCTGGAAGTTGTACGCCGGCTCCCTCGGCCAATAAAGCGAGATGAGTGCCACAACCCCAGAGTCGTCTGCGACTGGACCTAACAGTCAGGGGTCTCTTTACCTTTACCTTTACTTCCAGAAAAGTACATAGGATTGCAGCCTATATCTTTTGTGTTTGAAAATACTGAAACAGTTTGAAATAGTGTCAATACAGATAAAACCATGATGATGATGGATATTTTAAGCCTATTTTTAAAAAGGACAAAACCAGACACAATAACATTCTAGTCCCAACAACCTAAACTAATATGCGAAAAGCACTTCATCTTTAACAGTTGCTAAATAAGTTCTCTTTTACAAGACTTGTGACAAAACAGATTTCATTTTCTTTTTTATAGCTACACTAATTCAGAGTTAAGAATCAGCATGCCCCTTCATTTTCTGAGGACTAAACACTCCGGGTGATATTGAAAGGTAGTTTATACACAGAACAGAACCACTCTAAGCAATGGACTTATCTTGTAAACTACAATCTATGATGAAACTACAATGAAGCAGAAATCATAAGAATTTACAACAGTAGTTGCTTTATGTGTTAGCCAAGTATCTAATGAGGCAAGGGTGAATTTTACCAAGTGAAAACACAAAACAAACTGGTTTTACTGTTTTATTTAAGGCATGATGCCTCCTTACACTTATTTTAATTTACGACTTCAATCTGTGGTTACAAGGCAATAAACTGAGATAAACTTGTGTTTGAACAAGTACTATATATTCACAATACTGAAATCAGAATGTGGTTTTCTAAATCAGAATGTACAGAGTTATATCACTATGTAGAAAAATGAAAACAGCAATGCAAGAACTAAGGCTAAAATACTAAGCAGTCAAACACGCATGCTGTGATGCTCTCCCCAGCAATGTTCACCTGGTGCCTACTTTGTTACCTCTTCAGTGCCAGACAAAACCCTTTTTAATCTCCCTTTTTTATCTCCCATAAAATTGTAATTAGTAATTTTTAATCCATGACAGAATAAGTTTTATGCTGGTTTTATTCAAGTCTTTAAAAAATATGTTGTTGTTCCATTGTATTAACTGTATTTTGTTTTTGTGCATCTGTGACGCTCCAGGGGTGTGCGGAGGGAATTCAAACGATAGGATAAAAATCCCTAAAAGAATGACAGCACTGACTCCACAGTGTTCCACTAACTCCACAAACACTACTGCAGCCAAATGGTCCAGATATAATTAAGGAACCAGAGTAACCCTAAAGTTGCAAACCTCAGAAACGATGAAAAACAGCAACAATGACCTGTGTCCCAAGTGTCTCTGGGATACAGATCCTTCTGCCTTCATATTACAATATAACCATAAATATCTGTCAGATTCTGCAGCTGTGTCACTATTTCCTCATAATCCCTTGCTTGTTTCTATTATCCCCTGAAGCATCTTCCCTGTGCCAGTATGCAATCCAAAACCTATCCACTCTTAACTGGTCCTTCTATCTACACCTATGGTTCTTGAGGCAGAAAGATTAGTAAGACCCAAATCATGCCAAATATGAGCAATTTTTGTCTGTTAAGCAGGACAAGTCAGTAGATTCTGCAAAATGGCTGCACTGATCATCCTCATAGTTCTTGGAAGCAGACAGCACCACACATTTGCATTACCACAAATATGACTTCAAGAAGGGCCACTCTTCCATTCTCTAAAATGCCAGCCATGTGGAGCTGCTTACTCGTCTCCTTCCCAACAATAAGCAAAAGCTAATAAATGTCCTCTATTGCTTCTCTATAAATTCAGCACATGCAAAATGAGCTATTCTGTTAGGAATGCTGCAAACACTAAAAAAGTTTCCTGACGCTGCATTTTAGACGTCCATCTGTTCTGTAGTGCAAACAGGAAGTTTAATACTTAAAAAAAAAATAGGGGGGAAGGGGCCCAATGAAAGGTTTTAAGTACACTCTCCATTTCCCCCCTTTCTTGGGGCAGGGGCAGGAAATGTTTATCTTCAACAATAGGTCACATTCTCCTCACTATTACAGCTATATTGATGCAATGGAAATAACCCAGAACACAAATTTTAACCGAGGGTATACACTGAGCGAATAACCGCAAAATTTACAACTAAACAGACTGCAGCAGTACCCTATGACTTATACTCTGGCAAACTGCCACCTGCATAAAGCAGCCTGCTAGAAGGATTTGCACTGGCTGCCAATCTGCTACTGGGCCAAGTTCAAGATGTTGGTACTAACATATAAGGCCCTATGCAGCTAAGAACCAGGTTACTTGAGAGACCACGTAATTCTTTATACACATTGTAGATCACTGTGGTCTGTGACTGTGAGAGTTTCTTCCGCAAGTTCCAAAGATCTTAGAAGTCCACTCTGTAGTAACTTGGAGCATGGATTTTAGTGTGGCCACCATCTGCTCTCTAGGAGCCTGCACATTGGCTCATTTGTGCTGTGTCATAGTTCAGCATAGCACTGCATGCAAACCAGGCCACAAGCTAGCATTTATTAAGCTACACAACAGTCCGCTCAGTTTTATTTCCAGTTCAGTAATAAAAAAATCTCAAGAACTGTTATATGTTATCCAATGCCTTAGAAAAAGTGTAAGTAGCAACTTTTTGCAGCAATGCTTGATTCGGCTCTCTCATATCGCTTACACTGTCTTCTCGTATGCAATGCCAACAACACAACAAGACTTGTTTTTTGGGGGGCATCTTTTCAACATGTGAATTAGTGCTGAAGCTACAATGATACTGGTAGCTTGTGTCTCACAGATGCAAACACCCACCAACCACTAACCACAAATGGTAGCAAAGTGCTTATTTGCCTTATGTAGCCCAACTGGAAATTTGGGTGGGGAATTATTTGGGAGAGGCATAGTCGAAGTTATTCCTAGCCCCAAATCTGTCGCCCTTCATAAAATAAGCTTGCAATTTACTTGAAAGAAAGGAGAAGCAATACAGAAGTTTTTGCTTTGCTGGTCCTCTGCTACAATGTGGCATGACTCTTTGGGATTCAAATAGTGTACTGCTGTGCCTGTTACATAAATTTACTTGAAAAGGAAGAGTAGCACATTGCCTGAATCTGAAAGCATTTCATTCATTCCACAGGGACATAGCAAGTGAAGCTCTTTGGGGATTAAGGTGAGATTTGTGTGCACTTCCTTCTAAGCAAGCGTACTTGAGGAGCAACAACGTCACACTGTTGGCAGAAGTAGTGTTCACAAAACTGCAGCAGCAACAGGACCCTTATGCCCCCCCCCCCAATGAACATACACACACTGTGTGGTGTGCTGATTAAAAATTACACCTCTAAATAACTGAACTTCACTGCCAGAGGAAGAAGATGCTACAACTGCATGTAGGGCTTTAACATCCCTTCTCAGCTTTGCTATGGAACTGATCTCCATGAATCCCCCATTAGCAATCCTTTACTGGGTCTGATATTTTTATCAATTATTTCAAGAGATCTACTATGCTGTAATAATAACTTTCTAATATTTTCTGAAAGTAAAGAAGCTGAAGCTCATGCCACCATCAGTACAAGAAGAACAGCCAAGTTTTGATGCAACTACATGTGAAAAATCATAGCAATAACTGCTTTGTATGCCTCTGTGGCATGGCTGCTACCTTTCACCCATTGCTAGTGTGGAAGTAACCATTATCAGCAGCTCAAAACTGCAGTTCTGGACACTGCCACCAAATCTTGGGATTCCAGCCTTGCAGAAACAGCAGGGGTACATACCAAGCCTTGGTGACAGAAATAAAAAGGTCAAAATGCATATTTTAAGCTATACAAAGAAACTGCAAGAGACATTCTTGTTTGAACATACCATTTCACTTGCTTGCTAGTCGTAACCTTCTGGCTGCAACTGAGAGAAATACTGGGCACAAACCAGAGCATCAATACTTACGAATCATCAAACACTTACAAATCTGAACTACAACAATCATTTTAACACAACACCAAGTGAGTTAAGTATTTGCATATATTTTTACTACTAGAATAAAAAACAAATGGGACCTATAACAACATGTTGCCAGATGAAGTACACTCAATTCCATTCCACCTCCCCTTTTTTTATCTGCCAACCCAACTGTCAGTCAGCACTGCATAGCTACTGAGCATACTCATCATTCCTAGAAGCCCCCCCCCCCCATTTACTGTACTTACACAAACTTTACACACCCAAGTCTGTAAGGACGTGCCTTTTGTGGGGGGGTAGTGCCATTTCAGTTACATAAGCACTCACAGTCTGAGCATCAGAAACTGAGAAAATAACAATGCAAAAGCTGTTTCCAGCAGAAGCTTAAAACAGCAAAGTCAGCTGCATCATCACACTGAAGTGTCCTTAGATCTTTTAACAAGCTGGTAGATAAACAGAGCTAGAAAATTAAATTTTCTGAAAACCAAGACAAATCTACTGGCCTTCATCCAAGAATCAGTGTCATTGTCAGGCCCTGTATTTAATTAGCACTATTTACTGTCAAGCACTCACTTGGGTAGATCTTTTACCATCCTCAGTAAGGCTTATAGCAAATACTTGGGGGGTTGGGGAAGGATCTGGCTTCAAATATGCACCAGGTCATCTCTGAAGAGGTAAGAGTTCAGTTGTCCTGTTTGTGGCCACAAAATTAAAATCTTACACGTTCTTCACAAATTAAAGTGACATTTCTCTCATCTGCAAATCTGCAACACATCTTCTCTACCTGAACTTAAGATTTAATTTAGAAAAACAATTTTCTATTACACAACTATTATTTTAAACTGAAAATCCAGATTTAGAATAAGCAACATAAAACACTATTTTTTCTAACATTCCTATTCTTTGAATCCATTTCTAGACAAACCACACACTTCCATAAAGAATACTTGACATGCAAATTATCTGCCATGAAGGTCTGATTTTGAAACCATTTTATTTCATTCAACAAGCTATATTAAATTATAACATGTGTCATCCATGCAGCTTATATTAAATTATAACATGTGTCATCCATGCAGCTGAAGCATAGGGTTGCACCCAGTGCTGCTATTCTACACTCACAAGAGAACTTCCCCCTCCTCTCACTTGCACCCTCTGCATAAATGGAATACATGACCATCTATGATTCTGCGATTGTCCTCCTCACCCTGCTTTCACCCTAAGGTCCCAGGGTGAGTTACAACAATTAAAGCACAATCTGCTTGATGCAACCAGGTTAGTGGGCCGAATCAGTGCACAGGTGTGCACTTCTCTCTCTCCACCTATGTTAAATAGCTCCTGGTGTTTCAATATCTGAAGCAGAGGGGCAAGAGCTGTAACTAGTCTACCTACACCTTTTATGCAAGATCCAGGAATATTTTTTTAACAATATTTTTAAATCACAGCACTACATACAAGCTGGTATCTGTGCCTAAAACCAAGAACATATAGTCCTCTAACACTAAAAAAGGAAGTGGATATAAGAGATGGGTGCAATATGGAGCAAAGTTATGACTGTCCATTCTTAATTTCTGTTTACATCAGGGGTCAGCAATTTTTTTCAGCAGGGGGCCGGTCCACTGTCCCTCAGATTTTGTGGGGGGCCAGACTATATTTGGGGGGGGGGAATTAACTAATTCCTATGCCCCACAAATAACACGGGCCTTAGTTTGCCTACCCATGGTTTACATGGCCAGCTCAGAACAAGATGACCATTGTAACTCAAATCCTGGTGCTTGTGACAGCCAGGACAAAAGACTACGGCTGGAGTGTTCTCATAGTTCACTGTGCCAGTTCCAGAATGGTGTAGCTCAGGGCCCCCAAATCAGGCCCCTTGGGGATCTGTCAGACTTTGGATCCCACAAAAGCAAAGCTTCCACCGCAGGTCTACCTCAAAACACCTGATTTCAAGACTTGCCATTGGTTACTGAAAGCACCTTTCTTGCCACTTGGGCAACCTCCATACACCACCTGCGGTGCTCTCTTTGCCAGTGGAGGCCAGCACTTAACACTATGCATCAAAATGGTTGCAGTAAATGGCATCAGGTAGCTCTTGTGAGACCATGAAAAAAGAAATGATTTATTCATCTGCTAAGGAATAAATCTCTCTGATCAATCCCATTTACGGTTCAATCAAAAATGTATGTTACAAAAATGAGCTCCTCAGCTGAAACATGCCCAAGAATGATACCAATAAAACATCACATGATACATTGTTGTGGGCTAGAACCTGCTTTGTCAGTGTATGTCACAATAAAAGTATTAACCACAATCTAGAGAAAGTTAGTCACATGAAATCGTGCAGAACTCAAGATGACAAATTAATCAGTCATTACTAGGTCTCACTGATTTCAACATGAATACATTATACTATCTGTCTCTGGATCAGAGATTTTGTTCAGTGGTACCTTAAACAATCTGTTGTAGTAGGAAAAATATGAGTAAAACAGCTACCCTCCTCTGACATTTTGGTAATACTTTTGTATATGCTTTTTCTTCGGCATCAACATATTATGTGAGCATATGCTGATATTATATCTAACTGAAGTTTATGCCAAATATCAAATGTGCAGCATATTGAAGCCAAATTGCTATCTCTATGGAATAACACAATTTCACGCACATTACTTTATTAAAATCTATACTCACCTACCAAGTCAATGGATTAAACATAAAAGGTCCATTAAGGGAGAAGTATTTTCTTTCATGTTACAGACAATTTGGGGCGTATTGGGTAGGGAGCAGAATCTAAGAACACTTTACATCTTCAGGAATATTGTATTCTATTACTTAAGCCTGAACCATCACTTACATAAGATTTTGCACTTACATAAGATTTTGTACTATACCTCCTTTTTGAAATCTACAGGTCAAATCACACTAAGGCTGTTTTTATCTCTGGGTGCTTAAGAAGTTTCCTCTCCAGTATTTGTACATCCCTGTGGGACTAACATTACTGGCTACAGTTCTCAGGATATCATTCAGAGGCATCTTGACAATGAAATATTAAACCTACTATCCAGGTTTTTCAGCCTGCAGTACATTCAAAGTATCAAATTTAATCTAGACAACAAGTCTCTTCTATAACCAATCCAAGATAGAGCACTAGTCTACTATGCAATTAGCCTGGCCTTTCTAGATTATGTCTGCGTCAGCAATACTTCTAAAATTTGTCTACAAAAGATACAGACTGTATCTAGACATAACAAACTATTATTTATCTATTACATGAGCAAGTCCTGGGTTTGTGTACCCCCCCCCGCCCCTGTATCCTCCAGCAGTTGTGAGAAGATTGGAAGCCTAGCATTATGCCCAAACCCTAAACTGTGGTTTATTTTATTATGATTTAATTAAGACATCTTCATAAATTATGGTTTGAACTTAACTTGTTTCAACAAACCATACAGTTTGTCTGGGTATGGACACTACATTAACTTTTGGTTAGTTAAAAATGAAGCAAAAGCTTCTAATTGTATCCTCACAGCCATTATGGTGGAGGAGGGAAGCAGGAGCTGATGGGCCCAATAAATGATAGTCCACACGCAGGCACTACGAGGATGTCATCACAAAAATCACTGATAACTCATCACTAAATAATCTAAATATCACTTTTCAATCCTCATACTTCTTGACCTTTGTCTCTGGTATGGTTGATCACTCTCTCTTACTAACTTATTAAACAGGTTTAACTTAGTCACGATCATTCATCTCAATGGGTCTGCTCTGGGTAAAACTTAGTTGAATACCACACAAGGAGGATATTTGTTCATTCCAACTAAATTGTGTCTTTCACATACAACAACCTCAACTTCCTCTCTGATGGCTAGATGCTCATTACACCAAGCACAACCCATGACTTCTGTCTAGCAGGTAAACCATTTTGTGTGGAACATTCTGTACAATACACTGAATAGCCCCCACACCTATGGCTTCCTATTTGAAACCAATTATTATTTATTGAGCTTCTTTACTATGGAATTTGGGATCTGTTAGGAGGAGTGTAGTCTGCCTAAGCTTCACCCTGCTGGCTCACTCACATTATATTGTCACTTTGTTATCTGGGGCTTCCCTCTTGCTTGTAAAGTGAGCTCCCTCCAAGCTCCCTTGCTAAGGTTATAGTCCTGGCTAGCTTCTCCCAGCTGTCACAACTCCAGCCAATGAAATCAGGAGTTTCTCCTTTGAAAAACAGAGTTGTGGCTCAAATACTGGGCTAAAAGAAATTCCAATGAACAAAAATTTGAAATGGGAGATTCAGGTCAATTTAGCCACCTTATAATGGTACAATATTTCACAGGAATAGAAAATAGGTAACGATTTCATCAAATTTAAGATGAGAATATAGGCAGTTGAAGACCCCCTTGGAATGCAAGGGTCTGATTGATTGAATATATAAGTGAGTACAAAAGATTGATTGTGTGAAAATATGTCCATGGACCAAGAAATGGTTGGCAACCCTGACCTTAACGTCTCAGATATCAAAATTATATATATATATCACACGCACATATATACATATGAATAACTGCCTGATTTAACAAGCCTGAATTTCTAAGGCCAGTTCAGATGCAATGAACAAGGCACTGTGTTTATTTGCTCTCACTTCTTGCATGCTCAGCTTTCCTTCCTCACCTTCCAATTTACTATCACATAATGGTTTGTCTACAAATGAGAATTTTAGATCATTGTTTAAACTGGTTTTACAATTCTGCTTTGCCCAGTTAGGATGCTAACAGCAAACGAAGGTCTGAAACTAAACTGGGAGTGAGGGAGGAGAATGCGTGCAAGTGCAGAGCTCATTTACATAGCATAAAATCATGGTTAGGAGTTACAGCTGGACCAACTAAGTGTGTGTGACCATACAAGAGGATTTCCATTACCCCAGACAGTTATAGGTGTGATCAAAGTGGATACAATCTTTCCCTCACCTTCTTATGGTGCTCTGACCTCTGATTAAATGTTTAGTGCATTTTAATCCAACAAATTTTCATGTACGAGGCCAAAATTTCAGCAATAAATAAATAAATAAAAACAGTAGCAGCTTTCTCAAAGAACAAAATGGATAGTTTATGGATACAATTACATAAAATTACATTTTCATTCATAAAATATCTATTTTAATATGCATTATTTAAAGACAACTTACCAAGACTCAATGAGGCAGTCAAATCAATAGCACAGGTTATGTGTCTGAAAGGTTCAATATTCAGATACATCTCAAGCATGCTATAAAACAAAAACAAACAAACTGTAAATATTCTCTATTTGCCACTGATTATGTCATTCATGCTAAAACAAAATCACTAGAGTATTTGGCATTCCCAGCTATTACAATTCCCTCAAGCATTTCTAAATAATTCTACTGTAACAATGTGGCTGTGTCCAGGCATCACACTAAAAAGTGTTTCAGCATTATGTGACTAAGCCTAGCCCTCCAAGTTGTACATTCCCCTTCTGCTGTCTTCCTCCTGCACCACTCAGAGGTGTAGTTCAGAAGCTTTCACTTCTACTTGCAGTTAACCGTGACTTGTCATGTTGTCCAAACTGCGAATTGTGGTTAATTTAAAATATTCTTGGTTTCAACAAGGCAGTTTATCTTAAAAAAACAAACCTTGAAAATTAACCATAGTTAGTTTTAATCACACCAGATAACACAAACTGCAGTTAAAAGAATGTGAAAGCAAAATGTTAACAACTACTAATCCTGGCTGTGCAAAAAGGGGAAGGAAGCCTGTACAACATCCGAACAAGACCCAAATGTTTGTTTAATGTACTCTATTTGCAGATCAGATGATCTAACCACAGAATTCTGCTGCTTGAAAATAGGGTTCAAGATACTCAACAATCTCCCCCCTCATTCTATCACACAGCTATACTGAATACAGTAAGCAAATGACTGAATATGCCACCCAAACCCTAGATATGTGTACTTAGACACACGTTCTACTGATGAAGTGAGTGAGCACGCACAGGATTGCAGGCCTGCCTCTGCTCAGAACATCTGAGTGACTCACCAAAACACAATGTTATTTATTCTGAAAAAGATAGAGACATCCTCCAGAATTCTGCAGGATTCAAATGCACACAGAGTTCTCACACAAGTAGGAATACAGTAGGATGCAAGGACTACTGAACAGTCTCTACCTCCATAAGCTCACTAGGCTGGGACATCTGCACTGATGTAAATTAAAGTAAGCTTTAGAGCAGAGATGGGGAAGCTACTGCCCGCCAAGTGTTGCTGGTCTACAATTTCAACCACCCCTGACCATTTGGTCATGCTGGATGGAGTTGACACGGCTTAGAATCCAACAACATCTGGACAATCACAAGTTCCCCCCATCTCTGCTTTAAAGAAAAAGCTAGCAGTCTTACTGTATCATTTTACAGCCACTAAATAGATCAAAATCCCAGCCCCCACCAAAACCTAGGCACAATCTTCACCATTACAGGACCAATTTACAACTTCACAAGCACAGTATGAAGTTTCAGAGTTAGAGTCGAACATATTCACTTTTTAAGTTCTTGCAAATTCTCACACTAACTTTTTGTGAATAACTTCACAAATTAAACATAGAATTCCAAGCCTTCTTCCCAAGAAAGGGTGTTACATTTCTTCAGTTTATGTAAACATCACATTTTCTACAAATTTATACTATATTTATGCTATAGTGTATACATATTTTACACACACACACACACACACACACACACACCCAAGTCAGTCCACCAACTCATTCTACACTGAAAGTTGAAAGGAGTAAGATGCAAGTATACTATTAGAAAAAGATTTAGACCTTTGACAAGTTGCTAAGTTGGACCATGAATATGTAGAATATATATTCCTACAAACTCCCAAATCCACACAAGAGATGGTTCTTCAGGGTAGGACTGTGAAGAATGAAATGTTTCTTTTTCAACCTCAATATCAAGTTTTAAAGCACTAGCATGTGCATGGATAGGTTGGGGAAGAGAATTACAAAGATTTTAAGCACTTTTATTGAACACCTTGGGATTTTCCTACCCCTGGCAAAAGGTCTTCCTGCACAGCTTGATTTCTACATGTCATTTTCACCCACCACTGAAATGGTTTTTACTCAGACCTAAACTAGGCACTGTGAGGACCAGTCATGTATACTATTACACCCTCCATTCTAACCATCACCATCCTGCATAAACAGGGAAATAAAATACTATTTTATTTCACAGCATTTATATGCTACCTGATTGTAATAAAACCTCAAAAAGGATATCTAGTATGGAACAGCAGGAAACAATTCTCTAGCACAGAACTGTCTATGAAAAAACACAGGAGAGCTAATAGATACAGAGGTAGATGGAGGCAACATGAACATCCTTAAGGATTTTACACCCAAAAGGTATCAATACCACAGACTGGAAACTCTTGACATAAGCTTCAAAGTAGAATGTCTGCATCCATGTGCTGTATGCGTGCTTACATTTGAAGACAAATCCAAGGGGTTCAGTTAGTGCGGAATGCAGCTGCCAGTTCAGCTGGATGGAATCACAAAACACCAATTCTAAAGGACTTACACTGACTGCATGTTCACTTCTAGGCCAAATTCAAGGTGATGGCCTATGAAGGAATGCCTTTCCCAGAACCAACCTGCCCTTGCCCCAATATCTTCAGAAGCAGCTCTTCTCTGCATACTACTGGTGGTGGTGGGTGCATATTACATTGTGATGCAAAAAAAAAAAAAGAAGCAACAGATTTATTTGTGGTGGCCCTGGTATTGGAATGCCCTTGCTCTAGTTCTAGTAGTATGCTTGGCACTGACACTATTATCATTTTGGTGCCAAATACAGACTCACCCGTTTGCCTGAGCATTTGCAATGTACAGTGGTACCCCGGGTTAAGAACTTAATTCGTTCTGGATGTCCGTTCTTAACCTGAAACTGTTCTTAACCTGAGGTACCACTTTAGCTAATGGGGCCTCCCGCTGCCGCCACACTGCTGCTGCGCGATTTCTGTTCTCATCCTGAAGCAAAGTTCTTAACCCGAGGTACTATTTCTGGGTTAGCGGAGTCTGTAACCTGAAGCTTCTGTAACCTGAAGCATCTGTAACCCGAGGTACCCCTGTATTGGTATATTTATTGTCCCAGGGTGAGGCGCCTGCTCCATAGTGGTAGTCAGCTAAGTTTTACTCAGTGCAAACACACTGAAATGAATGAACACAACTAAGCACAACAGGATTACTCTGGGTAAAATTTGGTTTAATATGTTTTTAAACTGCTATTGTTATTTACAGTTTATCATTTTATTTCAATATCAAGTTTGCTGTTTTTAGTTGACTTTTGGTTGTAAACTGTATGTTGCACTCCACCCTGGATAGGGCTTTGTACACCAAAGCCAGCACCTTGAATCTAGCCTGATAGCTAATTGGCAGCCAGTGCAATTCTTCAGCACCAATGTAATATGATGTGACTATTCCATCCCAGTGAGCACTCAAGCCTCTGCATTTTGCACCAGCTGCAGTTTCCAGGGCAACCCCAAGGACAGTCCCACATAGAGCACATTGCAGTAATCCAATCTGGAAGTTACCAGCACCTGGACAACAGGCTATCCTGATCACGAAACGGCCTCAGCTGTCTTATTAAGTCTGGTAAAAAGCACTACTAGATACTGAGGCCTAGAGAGATGGATCCAGGAGCACCAAGACTGCTATGGAAGTGAGTGACTTTGCCCTCAAAGTGCCTTGCAAACAAACAGCAACAGTCTTCCAAAAGATCTAAAATAGCCCTCAGAAAATACAAAAAGGTTCAACTGGACGACTTGAAGATGCAACAGAATCAAAGAATTGGGCCTTCTTCGTTGCCCTTATTGGCATGCAGAAAGACTCATGCAATAAATAAATAATTACAAGGATGGGGAACCTTTTCAAGCCTAAGGGCCACATTCCCTTCTGAACAACCTTCTGGGAGTCAATTGCCATTAGTGGACAGAGCCAAAGGCAAAAGTAAAGTGAATCCAAATTTTCCATATGTACAGTAGCTTAGTTTTTCCAAACATCCCTTCTCTATCCTCCATCCAGGCAAACAAGAAACATAATTCAAGGACACATTCCAGCCACACAAAAACATTCAAGGGTGGTGTGGAGCAGGGTCATATGAGCCGTGTTAGTAATGCAGATATATAAGCTAATCACTAAATGGCACCTTACTTAGGTTATGGGCACCACAATGGAATGTCTAAGCATCTTTTTTGTGGTGAATTTGCTTGGAAATAAGCCCCGTTGTGTCCAGTGGGGCTTTCTTATCCTCAAGTAAGTGCACCTAGGATTGCAGCTCATGTGGCAGCACAGACGCCAAGTCTGCTGCCATGTGAGCCAGCTAATTCACACGGCAGTGAGGAAGCACAAGCTACATATCTTTTGTTGTGGTGCTGCCACATGCAGCACCGCAGCACTAGCCAGCTAGATGGAGAGGTCAGTCATCAACCTGGTATCCAGAGATCTCCATGATTGCAAATGCACCTGGAACATTGGGAATTTTGAACACTGAGTATGCGGTGTGGCCGGGAAGGGGGTGTGGGCCAGGGACAGTCTTAAGGGACAGATAGAGAGGATTATAGAGCCAAATTGCGCTCCACCCCGAGTTCCTCACCACTGAACTATTGCTCTGCAGATAAACCATCGTTCCATTAGAGCAGCGATGGCCAAACTTGGCCCTCCAGCTGTTTTGGGACTACAACTCCCATCATCCCTAGCTAACAGGACCAGTGGTCAGGGATGGTGGGAACTGTAGTCCCAAAACCAAGTTACTGCATTAGAGGAAATGAAATCCCATCAAGAAAAGACTATCTTCTCAACTTCTGGATACAAGAATCACCTGCCAACAGGACCCATGTCACATCAAGATTCACCTTTAGCTTACTGGCCTCATGCCCTCATTCAACCCATTATTGCTTCCAGTCAGCAATGGAATTACACCGCTATCTTTCTCTTGCCTGGATACTTCATCAAAATAGTATCTGGTGGCCCTCTCACAAACTATGTGGTCAACACAGCAACAGCAACAGCTTCCTCCAAATAATCAGCAGTGGTTTTCACAGAGGAAGATGTATATTCAGTCCTCTACAGGAAACAGTTATTGCTGTTGTACAGGTGCACATCCTCCTTCATGCTGCTTGGTACAAAACTGTCCGTCCCCCCATCCCCCAGTAGTTCTAGACCTCAGTTCATTCTGTGTCTTCCTCTGAAAAAACAACCTTCTTTTCTACAAGTCCCACTTAAGAGTCAGGAGACCATGACTAGTAACCAATAGTGATCACAGTTGAAGAAACATATTAAAGAGCATACCCCTAACATTCAAATTAATCAGAGTTTTGCCATTGGCTTTGTTCTATGTTTTTATTTTGTTCATAGCCTCTTTATATCACCCATTAACAGAAAATTATCTAGGAAGTGCAATTTTTAAAAACCCCTCATAAGGTTTAAAAATGCAATACGAACATAAAAGCGAGTTCAAAAACCAGGGAAAAAATCAGAATAAAACAAGCCACAATGAAAAAGCAGTCTAAACCATTAAAGGCAATCAACTGAAAATCAAATGTATTCAAATGTTGCTGAAAGGACCACAATGTAGTATTGGACCTCTTTGGGCAGCTCCTCTTTGATGGGGTCATTCCACAATGAGGAACCACCATGCAAAAGGCCCTCTCCTTAGAAGCCACCTGCCTCAGCCTTATTTGGCAACAGCATCTACAGAAAGGCTGCCGAAGGTGATCTGAGGGTCCAGGTAGTACTTTGTTTATATTCACTAGATTTAATTATACGTAACAACATTACATTGTTGCCTTCAAGAGCAGCTTTTGCAGAATTATTTTAGGGGAACGAAGTTATCCAGAAAGGAGCAGAGCAAAAGCCATGCTGTATGTAAGTGAATCTCTACAGCAAAGTTCATATTAAGTCCTAAGTGTTTATGTACTAAAACTTTCCAGGTTACATTCAAAGATTTTTTTTTAATAGAAAACAAGCACTGCACTAAACAATGCCTGCAGGTTTGTATTTTCAGTAAATACCGTATTTTTCGCCCTATAGGACGCACTTTTTCCCCTCCAAAAATGAAGGGGAAATCTGGGTGCGTCCTATGGGGCGAATGCAGGCTTCGCGGACCTCTCCGCAAACAGCAGGAGCGCTCCCGCTGCTGGCGGAGAGGTGCCTGCATGCTGAAGCCTGCGCGCGCTGAGCTCAGCGCGCCCAGGCTTCGCGGACCTCTCCGCTAGCAGCGGGAGCGCTCCCGCTGCTGGCGGAGACGTGCCTGCATGCCGAAGCCTGCGCGCGCTGAGCTCAGCGCGCCCAGGCTTCGCGGACCTCTCCGCTAGCAGCGGGAGCGCTCCCGCTGCTGGCGGAGACGTGCCTGCATGCCGAAGCCTGCGCGCGCTGAGCTCAGCGCGCCCAGGCTTCGCGGACCTCTCCGCTAGCAGCGGGAGCGCTCCCGCTGCTGGCGGAGAGGTGCCTGCATGCCGAAGCCTGCGCGCGCTGAGCTCAGCGCGCCCAGGCTTCGCGGACCTCTCCGCTAGCAGCGGGAACGCTCCCGCTGCTGGCGGAGAGGTGCCTGCATGCCGAAGCCTGCGCGCGCTGAGCTCAGCGCGCCCAGGCTTCGCGGACCTCTCCGCTAGCAGCGGGAACGCTCCCGCTGCTGGCGGAGAGGTGCCTGCATGCCGAAACCTGCGCGCGCTGAGCTCAGCGCGCCCAGGCTTCGCGGACCTCTCCGCTAGCAGCGGGAGCGCTCCCGCTGCTGGCGGAGACGTGCCTGCATGCCGAAGCCTGCGCGCGCTGAGCTCAGCGCGCCCAGGCTTCGCGGACCTCTCCGCTAGCAGCGGGAACGCTCCCGCTGCTGGCGGAGAGGTGCCTGCATGCGGAAGCCTGCGCGCGCTGAGCTCAGCGCGCCCAGGCTTCGCGGACCTCTCCGCTAGCAGCGGGAGCGCTCCCGCTGCTGGCGGAGAGGTGCCTGCATGCCGAAGCCTCTGCGCGCTGAGCTCAGCGCGCCCAGGCTTCGCGGACCTCTCCGCTAGCAGCGGGAACGCTCCCGCTGCTGGCGGAGAGGTGCCTGCATGCGGAAGCCTGCGCGCGCTGAGCTCAGCGCGCCCAGGCTTCGCGGACCTCTCCGCTAGCAGCGGGAGCGCTCCCGCTGCTGCCGGAGAGGTGCCTGCATGCCGAAGCCTGCGCGCGCTGAGCTCAGCGCGTCCAGGCTTCGCGGACCTCTCCGCTAGCAGCGGGAGCCAGCACTGGGCTCCCACGGCTTGCAGAGAGCTGCCTGTTTGGGGGCTGGGGTCGGGGGAAGCTTGGGCTTCCCCAACCCCGCGCCTGGGGGGGAAATAATTTTTTTCCTTTATTTCCCCCCAAAAAAACTAGGTGCGCCTTATGGGACGGTGCGTCCTATAGGGCGAAAAATACGGTAAATACTAATCTTATTTTGTTTTTGAAAATGTGAAACAAATTGACAGTATCACACCTGTTTTTACTCCCTATTCACATTCCCAGTTATATGTTTCAAAGTTCACCATGTGATTTAATACACAAAGCGACTGACCCTCTAAGCTCAAGGAATGTTTGCATAATGTATACACTACTAACAAACAATTAATGATATAACTACTATACAGATAAGACAAAGCCAATATGAATCAGCCTATTTCCCACGTAGTCAGCATATGATACTACTAAGAACTTCACTTACATTACCTCACTGAAGGAGGAATGTTGTTTTAGAAGAATCAACACTGCACACACACCCTTACTAGCTTGCTACTTTAAGCTTCATTGTCCTTGCATCTTAAAGTCAAAGAACTCCTCTGTCAGATCAAAATCCCCAGGAGGAAAGAGAGCTCCATGCCCATCTGAAAGCGCACAATAGAGCCACAGCTGACAATGCGCATCTTTCTGCATATCTGCATATGTACAAGAGGTCCTTGCCTACCCCCATCACATTCCCTCTCACATTATAGAACTTGCTACTATCCAATATCATCAAACAGCATTTTTCATGGAATGAATAAAGAAAGGTGCAGTGGTGTGCTGCCTTTTAAGCAGTGTGTTGTGTAACTGCAACAATGTCTAATTAAAATGCATGGTGTGGATCAGATCAGGGTAGTTTTTAATAACGTATGAACACATATATGCAATGCATGCACATACAGAACAAAAATGTTCTCTGTTTTCCCCGTTTAATACCCAGGAAGTAGTAAATGTGTCTTTGAAGATTAAAATCTGGATTTGCTACAGGTCATACACACACCATGAAGTCAGTTTATTACTATTACTAGTGCTTTCCTTTAAAATAAGCAAAAACAATGAAATGAAAAGAACTTGCTACATACAAAATTAGATTTTAGGGTTTTGTTATGCTAAGTTGTCTTGAACACTATATGAAATAAAATTCACAAGCACAATCTCACACCAATTTACCGTATTTTTTGCACCATAACACTCACTTTTTTCCTCCTAAAAAGTAAGGGGAAATGTCTGTGCGTGTTATGGAGGGAATGCCTACGGATTTTCCTCCTCTAAAAACTACATGCGTGTTATGGTCGAGTGCGTGTTATAGAGCAAAAAATACAGTATTCAGTACACAAACTATTATTTAGAAATTAGTTCAGAACTTTTCAACTTTCCTTGCGGAATCTTCACAGCTCAGCTTTTAAAAATCTGAGTTATGTAGCCTCCCTGCCTGAGTTTCATTTTTGCATAGAACGTCAGCTTATGCCAACATGTCAGTGACATCATCAAGAAAAGGACAGAGAGCAGAAGACTGTGGGCATTGTAGTAGCAGCTGTCTTTCTAAAGAACTTTGCTATTTCTATGGAGCAACCTGTACTTTTTTTCTTTTTTTTTTACAGATGGGTATGCTTACTATCATTTTGAAATGTGGAAGCCAACTGGGGCAGTTTAAATCTAACAAAAAAATCTCAAACTTTTAAACAGTGTTCAAGATGAACCCACTTTAAATTTATTGTATAAATTCAATTTAGTAAACTTGTCAGAGATACTGCCTTTAAAAATTCTTTCCAGCCAAACATGATTAGCTCACCATGCTTTCAAGCATTATGTCTCTTAACTATTCAAAATTTAAAATGATTGAGTAATGATTACAGTAAGTTCTAAAATATATTAATAGAAGCAGAAAAAGATAACCACTCATGTATCTAATCTCTTAAATACAGTATACAGAGGGGAACATAATTTAATAGGATTTTTAAAGAATTACAAAAAATATTTATGATTCTGAAATTCTGTGATT
This sequence comes from Podarcis tiliguerta, assembly GCF_965153285.1. NCBI lineage: Eukaryota > Metazoa > Chordata > Lepidosauria > Squamata > Lacertidae > Podarcis > Podarcis tiliguerta. The sequence goes on along the minus strand of NC_139540.1, from coordinate 32,805,997 downwards.
TAAGATCTGTGCCTGAAACATTCTGACTTGTTATATAGAGCACTACCTTTGAAAGCAAAGTGTACATAAGGGGCTAGTAAACCCAACAAAGAGTTTTGAGGCACCTTAAACACTAACAAATTATTCTAACAGAAGTAACAGAATCCATTTCATGAGATGTATGTAGTACCTTCCTTTGGCAGGTTATATTTGCAGGGACTCGGTGGAAGAAAAATGGTAAAAGGTGGCATTATGGTAACAAAAAAGTCTGTGATAATTCAATTACAGCCAAAACTTATTTAAAACAAGAACAATGACTTCACAAATGTAGCAATCTCTGATAACACAGCCATCTTAGTATTGCTATGTAAATTAACATCAGAGGGACAAAAATCCATTGTCTCTATTCAGGCCCAAATGAACAAAACCTAACTTCCTTATAAATTATAATACAGCTGATTAATACTTGTCTCTTTTGAAAATAATAGAGCCATGTAGCTAATACACAAGCATCTTACCTACAATCACCCACCCAACAAGGTCAGTAATCTGTTGAAGGCTCCTCAACTGGGCAAAGGGAAATCTATCCTTGCCTTTGACTTCAATCCATGTATGTTAACTCAGAAGTCCCTAGAATTTCAGTGCAATTTACTTCCTGATAAAAGTTCATAGCATTGCAGTATAACAGTGGTACTAAGAAGCCCTGTTGAATTCAATGTGACTCCCATGTAAGTAAAGTTAGGACTGCAGCCTTGATCTACAAAGACACAGCTGGTAAGGGATAAGCTGAATTCAGTATAGTGATACTCATTATAATCAATACAACTGCATTTAAAACGAGCTGAACAAGAATATCGCCACCTGATTAAGTTTCTCTCTATTGAGTGATATTTTTTCAATTTTTCTATTATGAATTCTGCAACTGTGTTAAAAAAACATTGTGTAAGATACAAGCAGTGATTATTGTCTTCTACTAATTTATCAATAGTCTCATATGCTATATGGGATTTTACCACTGACCAAATCTGAGGTGTTACATCTGATGTCCAACATAAATATTCAGTAAGAGGACCATGAATAGTTTTATCCTACTGAAATTATAAATGAGTGTCTAAAACCATACTTATTTAACCTATATATCCTTCCTTTTATTTGAAAATCTAAATGCAACTAAACCAAAATTATAAGATCTATATTATGTAATTATATTGCAATGTTAGTCCTACTAAGAGTAGAACAAATGAAATTAAAGAATGCAACTTAATCATGCCCACTAACTTCAATAGGCTTACTGTGGTACCTCGGGATGCGAACAGGATCCGTTCCGGAGCCCCGTTCGCATCCTGAACAGAACATAAGACGCGACAGCGCATCTGCACATGCTGAGTTTCACTGCTTCTGCGCATGAAGTAATTTTGACCGTCTGTGCATGCACGAGCGGCGAAACCCGGAAGTAACGTGCTCTGTTACTTCCAGGTCCCCGCAGAGTGCAACCCGAAAATACTTATCCTGAAGTGTATTTATCCTGAGGTATGACTGTATATTGAGTAGCACTGGATACAACCCATAATCCTGCAAAAGAACTGTAATTTGAGTGTTAAAATTTGAGAAATGGCTGTTAACAAATTGGTTTGTCTATGGTGTAGATATGTCTGAAGGGTCTTTTTTTATTATTATTAAATTTTTAAACTGTCCTTCATCCAAAGATCACAGGACAGTTCACAACCCAGCAGTTCTGTATGAAAAAAGTCATGTCGAAAAGGAACATCTCTGAAGTGGACAGCTGAGAAACCAGTGCTTCCCAAGACTCTAGCTATCAAAACATTTCTTATGGAAAGGACCTGTTATGTGATTAACAGGCAAAGAAGCCAGGTACATTTCCTTTTATTTTTCTTGCCACCTTGCACACACATTTCATGCATATTTCATACATCAGTATCAGCTCCGAATGAGCGCCGGGTTGATTACAGAACATATCAAGTATGGTGCAGAAGAAAACACAGATGACACGGGAAGAAAAGTCAAAGTTGCCAAGACAACCAATAACCCTGGATACCTTTGCAACAGTACTGTTGTGAGCAGGAGCCACGACTACAAGAGCTTCTGCTCCTAAAGAAAAGAAAAGAAAAGAAAACGCCATTACTGTGCAAGAGATGAAATCTCTGGCGTCGCCAGACTGAACCTCGCCAGTTAAAAAGCTGGGGCAGGATTCTCGGGGAAGGTGGAGAAGACATGTGGGGGGAGAAATAAGAGCATGCTGCCTGCGTCGGATACACACTCGCAGCCTCCCCTTACACAAGGGTAGCAGCTCAGGGAGCAGGTGGAGAGGGGATTAGACGCACACCCTCCGCGCTACACGGCGGAGGAAGGGGGAGGGAGGAGGACAAGGCCATTCTCCATGTACAAAGCGGGAGGGGGAGAAGCAGAAATGCGCGCCTCTCTCCCAGCCCCACATTCAACAACAAGAAGAGTCCTCGCAGAAAGGAAGGGGGAGAGGCCCGTCGCCCCCCCACCGCCACCCTCCCATTCATAGCCACACACTCGGCGGCGTCAGGCTGCGACGCTGGGTCCCCGGGGACCGAGGCGCGTAGCAACCCCAACACCCAGAAGCCCGCGACTAGGCCTCCGCCCTGAGAGGCCGGCACCAGCCGAGCGAGTCCCGCACGAGCACCAAGGCGCCGCTGGGGCCGCCGCCGCCAGGGTCCCCTCCCCCCACCCAGCCAGGCGCACGGCAGCGGCAATGCGGCTCCCTAGGCTGCGCTCTCACCCAGCAGCGGGCGGGCGGGCGGGCAGGCAGGGCCTAGTCGGGTCCCCCGGGAAGGGGGGACTTCGAGGGCCGCGCGCGCACACAAAAGTTGGGAGAAGTTAAAAGCCCGTCGCTAGCGGCCGCGGAGGAGGGAGAGAGAGAGGAGGCGACACCGCCGTCCCGTCACTCCACCCACCCACCCCAAATCTCGATTCCTTCCGAGGCGATTGTCAGGCAGGCGCTCCGCGCAACTCACTCGGTCGGAGCAATCGTTTTTCTCCACAGAAAAAACGACTGGGTCTTGCCACACGGTTCTCCCCCCGCTCCGAAGAAGAAGCCACACGGCATTCTCGCCTGGAGAACAGGAGAGACAGTCCCTCTCCCGTCTCTCCCCCCCCCCCGCCACCCCCATTGTCAGCCACGCAGCTGCCACCCCTTCATCAGTCCTTTCTATCGAGGAACGACCCTCCTCCATGCCGAGGAGAGAGGAGGGGGAAGCAAGTCCGCCTTCTCCATTAACACCCCCTTCCACTTCGCTGCCAGCACCCCGCTTTCCCCTTTTAGACAGCTCTGCTCTTCTCCCACCCATTTAACCAAGGCGCCCCCTTTCCTTCACAAGAAATCGGGGGGGGGGTCGGGGGATGTGGGTGGAAATCCCCAACTTCAAATGCATTATTACCCCCCCTTTTTTTACTTTCACCTCCATGCAGATTTCGGGGTGCGACAGAAAACAGGAGGTGTAGCCACACACCCGCCGCCGACACCACTCATAAAAGAACACCAGACACCCAGGCTGACACCTCTCTCGCTTTTCGTCTCGGGAGAGAATAAAACCTCCACAACTTGCCTTTTTTTTGCGGGGAGGGGGGTGATGGGGGGCAAGAAAAGTCTCGCGGACACCCCCCTTTTTTTTCTCCCTCGCCCCCGAAGTTCTCAAGGCAGCGGCTCCAGACGCTAAGCAGCCATCCCCAGCAGCGCGCCACACAACCAGGGTTATTATACAACACACACACACACAACCGGGGAGGGACCCCCTCGGCCAGCCCCTTCCCCAGCCTCTCCCGCCGCGAAAGGGACCCCGCGGCGAGGGGCGCGAGGGTGGCTTCCCTTACCGAGGTCAGCAATGTCTCCGGCTGCCGTCGCCCAGGCTGCTGCCAGCGCTGACCTTCGCTTTGTAAGAGGAAGCTGGAGCTGCTGAGTCCTCCGCGGCCGCCATGTTCCCGTTTTAATCACTGGCTGCTTGTTTATTTCAATGGGGACCCTCCCACAGCTCACTCTCCTCCTCCTCCTCCTCCTCTCCGCAAAGCTACCCAGAGAGAGGAGGGACTGGGAGGGCCGAGGAGACGGAGAGGGAGAGCAGGGCCGCCGCCGCCGCCGCCGCCGCCGCCACTCCCTTCCCTTCACCAGGCGCAAAAGTGGCCTCGGAGGCGAGTCCTTTCGCTCGGCAGGGAGGCAGGGCGCGCACACACCAAGGCACGCTCCCGCACCACTGCTTACTACCGGTGTGCGGGAGCGGAGAGGAAACTTCCTTCGCCGCCTGCGAGGCTGCGTTCTCGCCCTGCAGCCGAAGACAAATGAGCTCGGCCGAGCGTCAGCTTGCAAAGGGGGTGGGGTGGCGGCTGGGGGAAGCAGCCTTGCTAACCCAGCGCAGGATTTGGGAATGTTGCCATTGTGCCATTAACAGAGAGGGAAGAAGGAATCGCTCGAATCTGATTTCTTTTCTTTTGTTGTCGAAAAGAAAGGAAGCGAGGAAGCATCCGTGCGCCACCTACGCTGGCGATTATTAATATTAGTAGTAGTAGTAGTGTAGTAGTATTAATGTAGGTCTGACGATGGAATGCTTTGGCAGCTATAGAACAACGGGGAACATCGTACAAATCTGTAAAAACTCACGAGTAAAATGCCCAGTTATGTAAACCTGAAAAGTCATATATTAAACGTCTGAGAATAAATCTGTGTTCATTTTCGAGTACAGTACAGACAACAATGATGGCTTTGAACATCGGCCTTTGCTTTTTAGACTAGTCTCTTACACACCTCTTTTAAGTTCTGGGTGTTCCTACAATGTTTACAAGGCTCATGTAGTGACATGCAAAGTCTGCAGGTCCTTGTCTGCTCAAATCCCCTATATGGTCTCTTGTAATTTTAATTTCTTCTTGACACTTTTGGCCCAAGATTTTCTGTTTACCCCCTTGATATGGTGGTGTGCCCTCAATCTGATTGGTTGTAAAGGTATGTGTACATTGGTAAACAATATGTCATGTGCTGCAGCAGAAAGGCAATATAAACAGCTGAACTTAGTAAAACACACACACAACTATCAGGATGTTTAGGGAGCCTAGGACTGTAGAGCCCATTCTCTGCTCTTGGTATTATTATTTTTGTATCTATAAAAGCAATCACATTGTGGTAGGTAATAAAGTTGCTCGCCTTTGTAATGGGCTATCGTCTGTTTAGAAGTATTGTGCATGATCATTTAAACCTGTGTATTACTTTACAGGTTTTTTTTGTTTTTGAAGACAACACTTTTTGCATTGCTCTGCAGTTCATGTAAACTAAGTGAGTTACGTGAGTTTATTAACACTCAGTACAGTACTGAAACAATGTAAGTGCAGCAATACAGCTATAAAAAGTGAACAGAAGGGATTTGTTTGCTTAAATACATTTCTATAACCACTCTGCAACTCTGAAATCAATATACAAAATGAAACCACAATGGAAAACTGACAATGAAATAGTTTAAAACTCAGAACAGTGTGGAAGAACAAGAAAGCTTTTGCTTATTACCCCAAAGCAGATGCCAGGTGCGCCTCTCTGAAAAGAGCTCCACAGGCAGGAAGTCAATGATGAAAACAGCACCTCCCCATTTGGCACATAACTTTAACTGGCAGAGGCATCAGGAGAAGACCACTGATAACGTCAGCTAACTGGAATGAATTAATTCACTTTTGTTATCGTGTGTAATAAGTTCACAGAGAATACTGAACAATAAACAATAGCAACTTATTAAAACATAAAAGCAGTATTGTAGCACCTTAAAGACTAATAAATACATTACAGCTTCCACACCATGGATTTAAAGTGTATCACTTCCTGCAAAGACGACAGGGAATTATAGTTTACCCCTCATGTAACTGCAACTCCCAGCAGCCTTAACAAACTACAGTTTCCAGGATAATTTTGGGGAAAGCAATGCGCTTCAAAAGTATTGCGTGATTTAATCAGATGCATGAAGTGCTCTCCTAATTTACAGGTATCTACGGTATATACATGTGGGTGGGTATGTTTGTAAACAGTGAGGTCAGAGGAAAATGAAATGTCGAAAGTACAGAGATTGTGATAGTTACATAATTAAAAGCAGTAATTCACAAAACAGTTGTAGCTGATAACACAAACATCATTGCATTGGTAAGAAAATTAATAAATGCAGTGTGATAAAAATCAGTTGTCCGGATTCAGTCCAGAAGTCATAGCACTGACTCTCTTGATTAACTATAATACCATAAAACTTCAAAGGGGGACTGCAACATGAAACTGCTAAATTAGAATTAATCAAGAGGTTTGTGTGCTATTACTTGTAGATAGAACTGGGGCAATGGATTTCTGTCACATCACATATGTCATTGGTTTACCATTTAACATGTCATGCATCTGATGAAGTAGACTGTAGTCCATGAAAGTTAATTCAATTAGAAAGCTGATAATCTTTTAGATGCTGCAATACTCTCTGTTAATTTTGCTTCAACAGGCTAACTCAGCTACCCCCCCCCCCCGGGAAGTTATTGGAATGTGTTTTCTTCTATAAACAAACTTCCTAGAGAAAGTTAACATTCACAGGGTGTCACAATATTAAATTTCTCATGTGTGGAGGGGCTGAATAAATTCTGTAACTGCCATTGGCCCAGTACACACATAACATTCAACCATGTTTATTGAACCATGGTTTAGCACAGATTTGAGGAAGTGGATGTGATCAGTGAGCTGGATCCTGGGTCCCCATACCCTCAGGGGGCCATTTTTAGGGTGGGGTCTGTTCACCTCTCAATCACCTTACATGATTGTGAGGCCAGAGGACCCATTTTTCATTTCTAGCCCAGCTTGAAAAATCCAAGATGCTTGAAATTACTGTAGCAGAGCCATTCCCAGCTTGCTTGCTCTCACCACCAAATCACAAACCTCCCTTGTCGATGTACAATTGGGGGTCACAGTTCAAGGTTCCTAAAAGTACATTGGCAGCTGTGTCTCCACTTGCTAGGGGTTCCTCACCTCTGGCTTAAATGATCATCTGCCAAACGGGACCTACGGTACTCCCAATCAAGTATTCACAGGTTCTTAGTGAGCCAATATTGCTTTAAACTGGGTAGTATGTTTTTTACAAACCTGTCCTAAAATGCAATGCTGCAATGTATTTTCTTCTCTACAAGAAATGCTTTGCTTCAGAGTTCCAGCAGGCCATTTCCTACAAGGGGACACACACACACACACACACACACACACAGCCCTAGCATTTCAGATACTTCCCTCTTGTTTCTCAATGGCCTTGTTTTCATTACAGTCCCGATCCACCTGAGTTTGCTATTAGAAGGAAGGAACAAAATATTACAGGGTATCCTTACTGTGCATGTGTTACCTGAGCCTGTGGCTAATGGGGGATGAAAACGATAGTTCATATCAAATGCAGGAGTCCCTGCTCTTGGGTTTTACGTCATGTGTGAAGGGAAGCAGTTGGCTAACACTGGCATCAGCCCAACTGGAAATGTGCATGGTCAGGCCCAAAGGGATGTGTCATGGTGACTGGCCGCCCAACACACTCACACTGTCTGTGGCTGAACAAAGAGTGGGAGGGAGGGAGAAGACAGCAGCATAGCAGGTGCTTGGAAACCTCTTCTTTCTCAATGGAAGAAAAGCCAAGGAACTTTAGGCAGATGAGAAGCAGAACTGAGGGAAACCTGGGACTTCACTCCCAAAGGCAAACCTGAATGTGGAAGCAAAAAGAGGTTTCTGCTTCTTGGAGGGCAGTCACAGCAGATCCATGGTAGCTGATATAAAGGGGGTAGGAAATGATTTGTTGGGTCTATGGCTGTCTGGGAAGGTCACGATGAGCTGAGTACCTGAACTCCACTCTGAGAACCAAGGAACTTACTAGTTCTCCTCTGAAGTAAAAGGTAAGGCTCAGGGATTTTCACTTCTGGGATCCCCAGATATCTGGCATGCAATTTTTAAAAAATCTATTGAATATGCAAGCAAGTGAATAGGTTTAAAAGGGCCACCAGTATGCACTGGAAGTCATTGGCCTGGTTTGCAAGGCCATACAAACATGCCCAAGAATTGCGTGCTGGGGTTGCATAGTGGCGGCTTCCGGCCAAATCACGTGGAACTCTCATGAGATCTTGCCAGAAGCCACTATCACATGACTCCCAGCAGTTGTGGCAGGAGCGGGGCACCTTCGCACAGAATCCCGCCCCCCAAGTTCTGCCTCATGGGCAGGCCAGCCCTGACGGAAGTGAAGGTTTGTTCTTGGATACAGCTCATGCTTCCTGAGTTGAGATTTCAGCCATGCACCCTGGTTCAGAAAACACTAAGCCAGTAGGTCCCAAACATTTCCCCTGCCACTGTGGACCGGTCAGCCAGCATTTAATGACCACTGACATGCTCAGTCCTTGTTTGGCTGTTCAGTGGGGCGTCCCCTGCTTGTGCCTCCCTCTTCCTAAACATCTTCTGTACTTCTGCAAAAAAGGGGGGGTCACCAAGGCTGCCAATACTTCTGTGTGAATTTGGCCATTTTGGCTTCATAAGCATTATCACCTGAAGACCAGGAAAAAAACTATCAGGCCTTTAATGCACATTCTCCTACACAAGAACCCTGGGAACCGTTTTTTAGCCTTCTCAGAGCTACCATTCCCAGCACCCTTAACAAACTAGCGTTTCCAGGATGGTAATGGTGATTATTATTTTGGAGTAGGGAATGTGCTTTAAAATATTTAAAATGTATAGTGTGTAGACAGATGTTACACTACTTATAAAATGGGATTCACATAGCTACTTGGATGCACTCAAGGGCTTGCTTAATTCAGGTTGTTTTGAAATGCTTGCACACACCCTCCCATTTTACAATCTCCTTTTGAAATTCCTCCCAGTTTCAAAGGCAGTTCACCATGCAGAGCTGAGGGGGTGGTTGCAGTGCTTTTCAAGAAACACAGGTTCAAAGTCTTTGGGTACAAACTGGCCAGTTCTTTGGATCCTAGCCATAGCATTTACCTGAGTTATTTTTTAAATACATTATTACAGGTATTGCAGGTATTTCTTGTACATCACCTTGAGCATTTTTTGGAAAGGCAGCAAAAAAAGAAAACCCTAACACTGTATTGTGTGTGGGGGGGGGGGGGTGTGATAATCCATAGCAGGCTGAGACCCTGCCTGCCTGCGGACTGTCTTGCCAGAGTGGCACATGCTTTAGTTATCTCCCGCTTGGACTACTGCAATGTGCTCTACGTGGGGCTACCTTTGAAGGTGACCCGGAAACTGCAATTAATCCAGAATGCAGCAGCTAGACTGGTGACTGGGAGTGGCCGCCGGAACCGCATAACACCGGTCCTAAGAGATCTGCATTGGCTCCCAGTACGTTTCCAAGCACAATTCAAAGTGTTGGTGCTGACCTTTAAAGCCCTAAACAGCCTCGGTCCTGTATACCTGAAGGAGCGTCTCCACCCCCATCGTTCAGCCTGGACACTGAGATCCGGCGCCGAGGGCCTTCTGGCGGTTCCCTCATTGCGAGAAGTGAGGTTACAGGAAACCAGGCAGAGGGCCTTCTCAGTAGTGGCGCCCATCCTGTGGAATGCCCTCCCTTCAGATGTGAAGGAAATAAGCAGCTATCTTATCTTTAAGAGACATCTGAAGGCAGCCCTGTTTAGGGAAGTTTTTAATATTTAATGCTGTATTGTTTCTAACACTTGATTGGAAGCCGCCCAGAGTGGCTGGAGAAACTCAGCCAGATGGACGGGGTATAAATAATAAATTATTATTATTATAGCAGAGTAACTACCATGTCTAAAGCCCTGCTGGTTAGCTATGGGCAGGGTAGGAGGTGGGAAGAAATTGATTACCCACAAAATGATTGAAAGTAGGTTTTCAAAGTGCCCTCTGAAGTTCACTGTGGTTGTATACACCCAATGCGTGTGAAAAAACTTTTTCTTCTTCAGAGGCAATTTTTGCTGTTGGAACAATGGGAAAAAATAATGTTGAGACTTCTATTTTGACATTATGGTGATTACAATGGCAATAAATATTTTGGAACAGATTTCTCTTATTTTCTCGCATTAAGTGTCTTCCATTCTTCTTTTTGGTTTTTTAAAAATTAATTACGCCAGGGCTTGTGTAGTTTTTGGAGTCTGCTTGAGGGAGTGGTGGGAGCATGCAGAAATGGGGCTTAGGATCCCATGTGGATTTGTGGCCTCCTCTGACACCCCACCCAAACACCCCATTTCAACCCCACAGCTGGTGTGCACTGCCGGCTGGACACCAATGCCAGCAGAGTTTTCCACAGGTAAAACCGAAGGGTCTCTGGCAGTGTTTGTACTGTTGTGCTGGCACTTACACTGCTTTCAATGGTCCTTCAAAAATCCCTAGGCCGCCTTCTTCCGGTCAAAGCTTTCAAGGTAAAAGTTTATGATTTGTCATAACAGCAACAGCAATTTTGCATAGTTCCAGAAATCAAGGAATTGCCTTGGGTTTTTCCTTGTCCTAATCCCAATTTAAACAGCTGGACTGTCTGCATCCCTGAGTGAAATGTTTGGGCTTTGAATATACAGTTGTACCTTGATTTTTGAACAGCTTAGTTCCCACACATTTTGGCTCCCGAACATTGCAACCCAGGAAGTGACTGTTCTGGTTTGCGAACTATTTTTGGAAGCCGAACATCTGACGGGGCTTCCACGACTTCCGATTGGCTGCAGGACCTTCAATTTGGTTTTTAAATGTTTTGAAGCCAAACAAACTTCCAGAATGGATTCCGTTTTACTTCCAAGGTACGACTGTCCTGACCAAAGAAGTTCTTAGGATGGAGTCCACTAGCAGCCATAATTCATAATCCCAAAAAAGTACATATACCACCAGCAACTTTTACAATCAGGATTTCAGTTTTGGACTTAAAGCTAGTTAGCCCATGAGACACTGAACTGTTCCTCTCCAGCTGATTATTTTTTACTTTTTCACTGTGAGGCAGATTTTAATTTAGAAAGAAATGCATTCAGTAGAATGATTTCCTATCATTTTCAAATATCATCATGTTCCTTATGTCCATATCCTTGCCCCAGTACTTTCTTTCAACTGATTCTGTGTAAGCAGAAAGTATAGATTTAGATTACCTTTTTAATAGTCTACAAAATTGTTTTGGTCTTTCAGAAACAGGATGTTCTACTGTTTCCTGTTGTAGGATATCAGCTCAAATATGCACTGAATCAAGATATTAAATATATTTCACAGAATAGTCACTGTCAGTTTTATCCTTATGTCCAAATCCTAAACACACTACTAGCAGAATTCAAAGGTTGGATATATATATATATATATATATATATATATATATATACACACACACACACACACACACATATATATATATTAGAATTTTGATCACAGAATTCACTGCAGTGCAATGCAAATCATGGTGCATTTTAGTTGTGCATTTGAAAAGTGCAAATTACAGCAGTAAAATGCAAAGTCTCTCTTATATATTCATATCCTTGATTTATATCCTATTCATTATTTGGAAGTAAGAGCCAGTGGTAGATTGGACAGAACACTGAACCTTGGATCAGGATGACCCAGATTTGTATTTCTGCTCCGCTGCAAAATTTACAATGTGGTCTTGGCCAATTTACTCTTAAGTGAAACCTATCAAACAGAGTTATGAGCATAAAATAAGAAAACCACACGGATGTCACCCTGAACTATTTGAAGACATATAATTAACTTCTGAATACTGAAATCAGTTGGAGATAAAAGTACTTAGCTTTGGCTGGGTTGTACACTGAAGTTTTAAGGAAATGATTGTAAATGTAGTAAATCTACCTAGGATTGGAACTAGAGGTTTTTTCATATAGATTTACCTCCTTGCAGTCATTATTTGGGTCCCTTAAATACGCAGTCATTGTTCCAAAGTTACCACAGCACCACTTTTCCAAGGTTTTTTTTTTCATTTAAATTAAGGCTTCGGAGCTAAGTCTTTCTAGAAGTTAGTCATTTTGAATTCAATGGGGTTTACTCCCAGGTAAATGAGATTAGGATTGCAGTGCACCAAAATTGTAATTTCAAAGGAAACACAATGTTTTTTGAGCAGATCCCATACTGGTTCAGGTATAGACATTGCCCCCAGCCATGTGAAAGATACTCTTGAATAAGTGGCCCCAATGTTTAAAGGACATTAATAGCATGGGTGGTGCTGCTACATCAGCAATAGTCATTCTAGCCTCAGGTACAAACACTGCCCCCAGCCAAATGGGATCTGCTCATGAATCAGCTCCTATGCACCTGGTTATGTTCAAAGGACAATGCTTCAACATTAGCAGTAGCCATTCTTGCCAATAACAGGCAATCCAGAAACCATTGTTCTTTCCACAGTGCATTTAATTAAAATAACACATGGTTTTGAGAATTATCTATATCAGGGGTCAGCAACCTTTTTCAGCCCTGGGTGGGTCCACCGTCCCTCAAACCATGTGGTGGGCCAGACTATATGGGGGGGGGGGTGAACGAATTCCTATGCCCCACAAATAACCCAGAGATGCATTTTAAATAAAAGGACACATTCTACTCATGTAAAAACATGCTGATTCCCGGACTGTCCACGGGCCGGATTGAGAAGGCGATTGGGCCACATCCGGCCCCCGGGCCTTAGGTTGCCTACCCCTGATCTATATGATTTACCACTCTGTTCATTTAGGAAAGCCTTTCTGGCTTTGTGTTTTCAGATTATGCCATCACAATATATAGAAGGATGCTATAGGAAAATTGCAGCGGAATAGCATCGTTGTATATGTGGTACCCAAGCAAAAGATCTATACCATTACGTTCTCTGTATTCTGAACTGAGAACTAAGTTTATCCCTGATTTGTTATGTAAGATACCTGATGCAGATGACCAAGTGAAAATCACACAGCTGTTGTCTGGTTTTGACAAAGTTGCAAAATTGGCAGTTACTTCTCCAAAATTGAGGAGAACGAAAATAACATGGTGGACTGTAAAAATTTAATTAGGAATGAAATATAAAAACCTATTTATATCTTGTGTGTGTGTCTGTCTATCTATCTATATATTGTATAGAACGTACTTTTTTCAGTGGTTGCTATGACCACAGTAGTTGAAACAACAACAACAAACAAACATTCTTGCCAATAACAGTTCAGACAAAGCTGTTGTTGCAGGATTTGACCTTCATGGTACCCAAAAGGTATTTTTCCCATCACAGAGCCAGCAAAATTAGCCTCCTGGTAACATTTGTGCTGAAATCTGAAGCTTGCTAGAAATTAAGCCCCACTGAACACAGTGGTCCCACCTCCTATTCCCTGATTTACCGGTATTTAAAGGCTGTTTTTTTACATGCTATACTTTCATTGTTTTATCGTTGATTTGTTGTTATATTTCTGTTCTGCTTTATCTTCTAGGGCACAAACCTAAACAGAAGGTTCACCAGCTGAGGGCCTACTGAATGTGGAAGAGTGTTTTATGTGGTGTTAATCCACTTCAATCACAGCACATTACCATTAGTTTTTATAATATACCGTGAAGCTACAACTTATTGTAGGGTGCACTGCAGGAAGCTAGAACTCTCCAGCCCCATCTAGGGCACACTTTGAGCACCACAAATGCTGGAGGTGTTTTTGTATGCTAAAAGCACACAGGATACAGCATGTATTCCCATATATAACATTCTGTTGATATTTTTTCCCGGTTGGGTTTGTTTTAGAACTCAAAAGTAGATTATTATAATAAATAATCATATTCAAATGCATGCCACAATGTAGCTTGCTGCAGAATCTGCATAGTCTGCTGGCCGAATATGACAAAAGTCTGTTCTTTCTGACCAATACTTTTCACAATAAAATTCAGTAAGCGGTAATATTTCTGGCTCTACTTTATTTATGGTTATACATGCAGCTCATTGTCCAGCTGTCAGGGATCTAGTCTTAGAGCAGAATGCAGAAAAATAAATAATACAGTGGTACCTCGCAAGACGAATGCCTCGGAAGACGAAAAACTCGCAAGACGAAAGAGTTTTTCGTTTTCTGAGTTGCTTCGCAAGACAGATTTCCCTATGGGCTTGCTTCGCAAGACAAAACGTCTTTTAAAAAACCGCCAATGCATTCCTACGGGAAACCGTCAATACGCAGTGGTGCTTCGCAAGACGAAAAAACTCGTAGAACGAAAAAACTCGCAGAACGAATTAATTTCGTCTTGCAAGGCACCACTGTACGTTTTTCAGGTGGTTGGGAGAAAAAGTTTTCTCATCTACATCTATCACATCCACATATATACATGTACTGTACTTAATGTACCATGTTCAATATTACAGATACCTACTTGCTTCCTTGCTATCTGTCAGGGAACTGCCATCGGAGCAGGAGGAGGTGGAGAGGGTCCCAGTAGGAGGAGGGATAGCCCATATGCGGGGGAAGGAAATCAGCGCAACACCAGTGGAGAAGGGGAGGAGATAGAGGAAGCGGAGGAGTGGCTCCAGGACTCTTCGCAGGAGACAAGCGGAGAGGGGACAAGTGCTCCTTTGCCCACACCCACCTTGCGTAAAAAGCTTTTGCGCAGGCAACGGGGGAGGAGACTGGGCGTCAAGCAGCTTTTATGTTGGAAGCAGTTTAAGAAACGCCCACTGACGGATTCTGCCAGCGACTGAGGCAGCCACAAGATAGAGGCTGTCCTGTCAGGAAGGGTTCAACCATGCAAGCTAGCCATGAGTAAAGGCAACTTACGCACAAGCAATCCCTAGAACCATTACACTATCAAACCAAGAAAAGTAGAGGGAGGTGGGACTGGCAAACTTATTTGACCCAAGAGTCACATTCATCCTTGGACAACCTTTTAGAGAAGACATGCCAGTCTGATAGCCAGGGAAGAGACAATTTGCATCCCTGTCCGGCACTGGACTGGGCAGCTGGGAGCTGCTCTGGGGAAAGCGAAGGAGAAATCTCAAAGTATGTATGAAGATATTTTTACACATGCACACTCTGTTCTTCTGGTTTGTGTTGCATGTGCATTTTCTTTCACTGATCATTGGGCTTGTTCCTCATTAATCCTGAGCTATGTTTCATATTGATTTCTTTTTATTGAATTTGCATTCTAATATAATCCTTCTAGGCACTGAATTAGTCTTTGGTGCTGCAAATATTACTGTAAATAGTACTTACTTGTTAGAGGACAAAGGCCAACCAACCACTGAGTTTACTACCCAACAAGAAAGATAAAGTACAATGGTGCCTTGACTCAAGGAAGAAGAAGAAGAGTTTGGATTTTATATCCTGCTTTATCACTACTCGAAGGAGTCTCAAAGCAGCTAACATTCTCCTTTCCCTTCCTCCCCCACAGCAAACACTCTGTGAGGCGAGTGGGGCTGAGAGACTTCAAAGGAGTGTGACTAGCTGAAGGTCACCCAGCAGCTGCATGTGGAGGAGTGGAGATGCGAACCCAGTTCTCCAGATTACAAATCTACTGCTCTTAACCACTACACCACACTGTAATCCTGTGCACAGTTAGGCTATCTAATTCCCATCTGCTCCAATGGGTCAAGCAGTCTGCCTGTGTACACAATGGTTTACAGTAGCCAAAAACAGAGGCAATGGCATTTCAGAATGCCCAGGTTTTGGGGGTGGAAAGGAAGGATCATTTGTGTTGATGCAGCAGACAAACAACAGTTGGTTTCCTGCTTTCAGACTTAAGTCTTGGACACAGTGGAGTAGTGCTTTATATTTAAATAGGCTGTTCTCCACTTATGGGCATACTCTAATTATCTCCACTAGATGCCGTCTCCAAAGGCTCCTTAATTACCAGTAGTATATGTGCTCAGCCTTGTACTCTGTGTAGACAGAGGGGTTCTCCCTTATTGTTTTTGTTTGGTATGGATCCCAGCTTGAGACAAGTCTAAACACAGATGAGATAAAAGGACTAAGGATGAAAGGGGTATTGGTTAAATTGGCAGCTTATGTGGATATTGTTTTGCCTTGCCTTGCCAGACATTATTTCTCAAAACGTTTTGAAGTGAAAGCAAAATTTAAAGCTAATCTAACTCTTACAAAGCCAATGTCCATTACAGATAAGTGCTTCACAAAAATAAGAGAACAGTGGGGAAGGCCTACAGATTCTGAAATGATGGAGGGGATGTGTTGACTATATTAGAAACAAAGGCTAGGATCCAAAGAACCATTCTGTGATCTCCTACAGTCCAAATGAACTTTGGATTTGCTCTTGGAAAATCAGTTCTCTTTGGCACACTGGTTTCAAGGAAGTTTCAAGTGCTGCATATGACATGATATGTGTGATCTTCCACTGAGAGATATGGTAAATATTTTAGAGAATTAAATGGGAGAGCCCTGAATAGCTTTTTGTTTGTGCTGGCTTTCAGTTGCTGAAGTCAAGCCATTAGAGGATTTGTGTCCATAATCATTTTTTGATGGAAGTGTTTGCCGCCCAGCGGCCCGGGATTCCTTTGCAAGTAAGGGCAGGGTCTAAATTTAATAAATAAATAATGAATTAAGCAAGTGGAAATCATGAAGGAAGAATATAAACAAGTAGCCAAAATTTGCACAGAGAAGCTCAGGCAGGCAAAAACTCAGAACAAGCTGGAGCTCAGCCTTTTCTTTCTTGTTGCAATCGTTTGCAGTTGTGCCTTCAGTATCTCACCATTAAATGATAAAAAGGGCATCTAAAGAATCCAATGTGTCCCGCATAAGGAGCTTACAGATTTAAAATGGGCATATTGGGTAAAAAGTCAATCAAAGCCAAACTACACCGTGGTTGGGGGCATGTACCTCCCCTCCAGAGTAAAATGCCACCAGATGGGATAAAGAATTTCCTCCAGTTTCAAGATTCTACTTCTCGATGGCAGAAACCATTAGGGAATAATCCTATTCATGCCTATGCAAAAATAAGTCCCATTGAGTTCAACGGATCTTGCTCCCAGTAAGCAAGGGTAGGATTTCAGCCCAAGGTTGAGATAATACAAACCCAATTAATCCTTCACACAGTTACCTGTGAGCAAGTTCCAATTAATATAGTTGGACTTACTTTGAAATAGATCTTAAATACCCAAGAAGAGGAAGCTCAGGCTGAAAGTCACACGTGCTTAAATCACAAGAAAGCCAGGCTATCAAATTAGAGTGCCCCTCCCCCCAAAAAGTCTTCTAAAATATTTCTTAAATATCATTTTTATTTATGGAAGAGTTTTTCAGGATATGATGTTTACTGTATTCCTTCTGGTCCCAGGATTTTACCTCAGCACTCCCCTTGCTCTGAGCTTCTCTTTAGCCAGTCAAACTTGAGTTTAAATTCCACTGCTCAGTAACTTAACAGTTATGTTTAAAAATAAATAGGAAAAGTGCTATATTCAGTGTAACAACAGAAAATAGCACAGAAAAGCGTAAGCATTGGTTCTATTTCAGCAAGCTCAGGGCTTTCTTTTTAAAACACTAACCTGCAATCTGCAGCGTATTCAGCCCTACTTTCATTTCCTCCCTAGAACAATCTGGAAATTGACTTTGCAGTTTATTTTAATATTTCCTACCATCAAATTACATGGATAAGAAATCCTTTACATTCAAGCCATAGTCCCATTTCCAACAGCAAAAAAGTATATATGGGCTGGCAGCAGAATATTGTCACACCAGCTAATCAGTGTCTTTGCGTTTTAGACTGCCCAGACTCAGAAATCTATTCATGTTACCAGGATCCCCCCCCCCTCCCACCCAATAAAATTGTTGGTAGAGGAACACAGGAACTTCTACTTGAAAAAAAATATGAGATACTATCTTTAAAAGATGACCAAAATAATTGATTGTGAAGTTGCCATATGGCATGAGTTCTCTTAAAATTCCATTAAGAAATGAAGAACAGCACTGTAACCATTGCAGAAAAACAACATCACACAAATTAGATTTTTCTTAAACAGCATTGAGACTGGATACGTATTTTGCAATGGAACAAACAAAACTCCATGTATCAGAAAAACAAACCCCCAATAGATAAATGACTTTCTTTCTGCTTTTATGTAGCACATTGGGTTTTTCCTCTGACAACATGCTAAGATACGAAATAATCATAAAAATAAATTTAGTTTCTTAGAGAAAGTATTTTGAGCATGCACTTCTGCAGCATGAACTAACCTGCTATGACTGAATTCAGCAGAAGAGCTGCAAAATTACAGCTGTAAACACACCATACATTTAAAGGGCATTGTTTCCCCCAAAGAATCACGGGGACCGTAGTTTACCAGTAACAGAGCTACCATTACCAGCACCCTTTACAAACTCCAACTCCCAGGATTCTGTGAGAAAACATGTGCTTTAAATATGCTTTAATGGTGTGTATGCAGTTTAGGAAGCAGAGAGACAAAACAGGCAGTGAGGAAGAGGAGCTTCACATGGCCATTTTCCATTGCAAAGGAAAAAGGGCAATATGAAAATTCATCTGTAAAAAATGGATTACATTTTGTATCACTTTAAGTCAGGCAAGAGTTTAAAAAAAAATTCTTGGAAAAGCAAATACGCACATTTGTCACTCTTCCCAGTTTCCTAAACAGACAATCTCACTGAGGTCAGAAAAGAAAGCAACAAATGATAACCTTATTTTAATTGCCAAACTGCAATCTGTTTGAGCAACTTCACAGTTGCTCTTCATTATCTTCATGCAAGTAGACCCAACCACCTCTAGTATGCATGTTGGGAGAATCTCAGGTATGAAAGAACACATGAATTTCCACAGCCAGGGACGTAGCACTGACAATAGACTGTTCTTTCATTTGTGTTATCATGAATGCTCTTGTGGGCAAATACTGAAAAGACAGGTGAGATGCTTGTAACAGTTCTTGTTTTTATTTCATTTCGCAATCTATACTAAACAACTTTTTAACAAAATTCATTGATTTCTAGAGATGGGGCTGCTACTACTAAAGTTGTGTACACATTATACCTTTAAAGCAGGTTCAGAACAAATTCTTTCCCTCAAATAGTTAAGGTCACAGTAGTTTGCTGAATACTCTTCCAAAGGTATAGTGTGCAGACAGCCTCAAGGCACAAGAACAATCAACTTCCGGCTCTGCAGTTCTGTCATCAAGCCTTCTCCAAAGCTCAGCACTCCAGGCAGGGTAGAGTGGCTGCAAGGACTGCCAGCAGAGGCGTCAATTAGAAAAAGGATGTTCAAAGAAAGCTGATGTAGAAGACCCAAGCAAACAGGTATCCAGTGGTGGTCAACAAGCAGAGAACCAAGCAGGCTGAGTGCAAGTGATGAGTTAGATAAAGGTAAAGGTAAAGGACCCCTGACAGTTAAGTCTAGCCGTGAACGACTCTGGGGTTGCGGCGCTCATCTTGCTTTATAGGCCGAGGGAGCCAGCATTTGTCCACTGACAGTTTTTCCAGGTCATGTGGCCAGCATAGCTAAGCCACTTCAGGCAAAACCAGAGCAGCGCACGAAAACACCATTTACCTTCCCGCCAGAGTGGTACCTATTTATCTACTTGCACTTTTTGGCGTGCTTTCAAACTGCGAGGTTGACAGGAGCTGGGACTGAGCAACGGGAGCTCACCCTGTCGTGGGGATTCCAACCACCAACCTTCTGATCGGCAAGTCCAAGAGGCTCAGTGGTTTAGACCACAGTGCCATTCGCGTCCCCCAATGAGTTAGCTAAACTTTTGCTAGCCTGGCCTGGCAACATGTTTAGCTACGGCACATCAGAGGAAACCAATGAGCTCTATGAATGGTGGAGCTATGCCAGACCCTGAAGTTTCAGCAAATGGGGTGCTAGAATAAGGGGTCAATGGAACACAGGGGGTTACTAGAATACAGGCTGAACCTCTTGGGTTATACAGAGCAGCCATTTGGGATAGAGAAGCCTGACCAGCATGTCTGGCCACAGACATTTAAAAAGCAGCACTTTTCTGCCTGAGGGCCACGTTGCCTCATGGAAAACCTTCTGAAGGGGCCGCATGCCACTGGTGGGTGTGGGCAAAGGAAAAGGTTGGCAGAGCAACCAATGCGAGACTTACCTTTGTACAGTAGGCTGCATTCCACCCTCACAAAAGTTAAGAGGTTTCTACACACCCATCTCACCCTCCTCCAGGAAGTTTAATACAAGGATTTAAGAGGCGGCGCTGTGGGTTAAACCACAGAGCCTAGGGCCTGCCGATCAGAAGGTCGGCAGTTCAAATCCCTGCGAAGGGGTGAGCTCCCGTTGCTCAGTCCCTGCTCCTGCCAACCTAGCAGTTCAAAAGCACGTCAGAGTGCAAGTAGATAAATAGGTACTGCTCTGGCGGGAAGGTAAAAGGCGTTTCCATGCACTGCGCTGGTTCGCCAGAAGCGGCTTAGTCATGCTGGCCACATGACCCGGAAGCTGTACGCTGGCTCCCTTGGCCAATAAAGCGAGATGAGCGCCGCAACCCCAGAGTCGGCCATGACTAGACCTAATGGTCAGGGGTCCTTTAATTCATTACTACAATGCAATTACTTTTTCTGAATAGCCACTATACATTGTATCAACATGCATATTATTAATTTGCAGAGAAGTGAGAATGAAATGTCAGTAATGCCTATCACTTTACATTTAGTAAATGATCTCTGAGGTGTGTTACTCCCCTGCTCAACCCCGTCACTCCCTGCACAATATAAAAATGACACAGTAAATTTAAAATATTAATGTTAACCTTCTCTCCTCCTTTTCTGCTTGTTTTAAACCAGAAAAAAATGTATAGAAAAACAGATCACAAACAGATTGCTTGTCCACTCAGTTCTGAAATCAAAGACAGCACACAGAAAACACGTGTATGGCATATTTAATTTTGCACCAACAAAAATCACATCTATTTTTATATACAGTTCTACCAGGCATATTGTATGTTTCTAAAAATGTAGGATTTGAGGAGAAGCAGAAATAGAAATGGAGGGGTGGGGACAGCTTGCTAAGAAGAGCTTTTTGTCTGGCAACACGGTGGGTAAAGATAATCTTTGTTTATCTTGTATGTTTAACTAGTATCTAGTATATCCAAGGTGTTGGAAAAAATGTGGAATTAGAACTGAGTGAGTGAACACACCCATAATAGAGGGTATAATTTCTAGTCATGCTGAAGGCAAGGAAAAACAAACTCAGCAGTTATTATGGCATATTATTTTCTCTGTAATCTCTCCAAGACTTCTAGTAGGATAATTTAACAACTAAAATATACTCGGGCTGGCAATTTTACATCATGAAAGAAAATTATGCTGCATTACTCATGCAGGCTTCCATACTTGAAATGCATCTTCACTACAGTTTGATTCTGAAACAATTTAATGATAAAAGTTCAAGAGAGAAGGAGAGGGGGAACCCGGTAGGGCTTATAGCTGCAGAAAACCGAGAAGAATTTAAGCATTTAGAGCCAGCCAATCACTGCAATATGATTAATGCAGCTTGAGGAAAACTCTGCTTTTTCTTCTTCTAATAACAAAGCAGGCTGGGAGCTGGGAAAGACATATTGAGCTTTTAAATGAAAAAAGGCAGCAAAATTCTACAAAGCTAAAGCACAAGTTATAACACAATTGCTTATTTTCCTCAGTGTGATTATAGCCTCCCATTTCCCTCATTACAGGCTAGATATTATTGAAGTAAAGCCAACAGCAAGTTAGCAAGCCAGCAGGAGAGCAAATTGATTATACAGTTAGCAGTGGAAAAACTGAGGGATTTTTTTTATTAAGGGAAAATGAAATACAGTCAATTTATGCTTCATCTCAGCCCTTTCCACACTGCACTTGCTTAGTTGACTCTTTAAAGACTTTTCCAGATGGTAGGTTCCTCCATGTAGAGTTTCATGCCATAGTACTAAACCAGAAAGGGGGAGATGAATGTACCATAAAAGCAGGTACCATGTAACACAAGGTTTTTGGAATGTGATGCTACTCACATGGATCCTACCCAGACTAGAAGGAACCAGCACAAGGAATTGGCACAGGTTCACACAGCTTGCACATGTCAAAGTGCCTGCCACTCTGAATCTTAGTTCTGAATATATCTACTTGAATCCACAACGAAAGAGCTAATATTTAAACATTGGGCCAGAACTTCCACTCTCTAAATCCCTGGTCAGCAACTAATTTTCCTGAAGCGACGCTTAGAAAATGGAGTGAAGGTAGGCGAACTAGTATCTCAACAGGCTTCCTGGAAGCAATCAGCAAAGTAAACACAAAATAACCCAAAGCAAATCCCAGCAGAATCAGCAAAGCCATCAACATCACCCAAACGCTGCCTGAATAACTGTGTTTTAATCAGGCATAAGAAAGGAAACAAACTTAAGTCCTGGCAAGCTTCCCTGAGGGCAATTCATAGTATTTGTGTCACAACTGAAAAGGCACTGCTCTTTGTCCTCACTTGTCAAAAAAGCAAATGTTGACCAAAGTACCCATATATATGGAGACGGTCATTTCAATACTGTGGTTTGAAGCTGTTTAGGACTTTAAATGTGAGAACCAGCACCTTGAATTAAGTCCAAAAATGAATAAGTAATCAATGAAGGCAATATAGTACAGTGGTACCTCGGTTTTCGAACGTAATCTGTTCCAGAAGACCGTTCGACTTCCGAAATGTTTGAAAACCAAAACATTTACTTCTGGAAAACTCAATATGGAAGCCGTGTGGCACGTTCGACTTCTGAAAAGCGTTCGAAAACTGAAGCAGCTACTTCCGGGTTTTCGGCATTCGAAAACCGAAACGTTCAACTTCTAAGATTTTTGAAAACTGAGATACCACTGTACTGAAAATAATATGCTCCAGCCAGACAACCCCAAACAAAAAAAACCAAAAAAAAAAATAACAAAAAAAAAATGGTAGCAGCTTTTGGCATGGGCATAGCCAGGATTTTTGTTAGGGAGGACAGAACCTCAAATTTCTATTGATTTGTATGCCCACCCATGGCTTTTGGATGCTGTATATAAGCAGTCCCAAGCAGAGTAAATAAAGACTACTATAAAGCATGAATAACTGTGACCAGTCTTCTCCAGGAAACAATGTGGCAATTCTGGCTATTACCACCATCTAACCAAACACTTACAGTGCCTTTGGCAGGTGATTTGTAGAAATACGAGGTTAAAGTTGCAAGTCCTGATTTTCAGCATCACCTTCATGACTCACAAATATCAAGGCATCTTAAATTTACTGGGTAATTGGGTAAAAATATGATTCAGGATCTACAATTACTACTTATGCCTGGCTTCTACATACAAAGTGCTTACAAATTGTATCCAAGTCCCTCCTTCTGAGGCAGGTGGCTATCATACAATGCAAGCCCAAGGCCTAATGTGTCAGGAAATAGGCGCTCATAATTAGGCGTAATCACTACTTTGGCAGTGTAACATCACACAGTCTGTTGTGCCGGTACTTTGATTCAATAGTGGTACATGTATACTTAACAGCATGTCCATGTCAGCTGTACCTCCCTCTGATTCAAAGGCTAGTTCCAACACTAGCGCTTGAATAGGAGGGAGGGATTGTTCAGGAAAGCATGCCTTATTTCTGTACTGTTCATACACATCAAAACTTTCCTTCTGAACATATTCTTTTTCACAAGGGCTCATAAGGTACCATTCTCCATAAAGATATTGACCTCAGCTCTTTTCTAGGAAGAGGAGTGGATCACACTTTTGTGTGAACAAACAGTTCAGTAGTAGATGAGCATGCTGGTCTTTAAATAGAAGCCCATAACTTGATTCATCCTCACTTCTTCCCTCACTGGGGTAATTTCTGGTGCTGAAAGCATCACACCAGTTTCATGCTAGAAGGAATTTCCTAAATTCCGAGGGCTTAGCTGTACCTCCTTCACTCAGCTAAGACTCCCCCCAGTCTCCAGTCACCATGCCATAGGACCAAAAAAGCATAAAGAGAACCCTGCTGGAATAGAGCCAGGGAACATCAAGTCCAGCATCTTGCTTCCCACAGCAGCAAACTGGATGCCTCCACAAACAAGACAAGAAGGTGTCTGTGTTGCATGCAGAAGGTCCCAGGTGCATTCACCAGCAGCTCCAGGTAGGGCAGGGAAATACTCCTGCCTGAAACCATGGGATGCCGCTGCCAGCTGATCTAGGCAATGCTGAGCAAGGTGGACCTTTGTCCAGACTGGAGCTGGAAGGCCTAATTTAGAGGCATAAGGCCTATCCCTGAGCTATCGTGCCTAATCTTGGTTGATAGGCCTATCCTCTGTTATGAATGTATCTGATGGGCCTTTAAAGCCATCCAAGACAGTAGTCACTACCGTATCTCATGACAGATGTTTCTGTCTGTATGTATCCATCCACATGGAGTGCATGAAATGTTAGGGGAAGGGCAGGCGACATGTCATTTCAGTGGGTGTTCCTAGTTTCTAGAAGGGGAAAACTTCTCTCTGTTCACTTTCATCAAAGCATTGGTGTCTTCTGCCTTCCCATGACAGAAATGTCTTGCTTCCCTCTGCGCTGCCAAAATCTTGCACCTGAGGCAGTTCCTTTCCTTTACATTTAATAAGGCTACTTCTGGGGATTGCTTACAAAATCATGGGCTTATCTCCCCTGTCAGAGAGAAAACTAGCCCTCAATGACAGTAGAACAGAAATTAAAATATGTTAAAGATTTGTTAAATAGAAGTACTCACCATTCCTGTAGATGAAGCCCAAGCCTTGCCTTTTTCCTGCAACAAAACGATCATGAAACTCTCTGTCCAAGCTTATCAAAACAAGACTTGCTCGTCTCCTTTGTCAGAAACCAGTAAGTTGCATGTCGGCTAAATTTAAATCTAGGAAATAGCATTGCATAATAAAGTTTAAATGATAGGTATGACAAGCTGAAAAGTTTAAGTAAATACTGTGCACACAAGTAAAGCTTTTGTTCACTGTCTCAGCTGAGCACTGAATAGAAGTTTATTAGTGCAGCTCCGAGAGCGGCTACAGGGGTGGGGGTGGGGGGTGGGGATATGTCATTTTAGAGGAGCACAAAGCTGCACTGAAACTGTTGTATAATGCAAGCCCTGGGT
The DNA here is from genome assembly GCF_965153285.1 of Podarcis tiliguerta. Lineage (NCBI taxonomy): Eukaryota > Metazoa > Chordata > Lepidosauria > Squamata > Lacertidae > Podarcis > Podarcis tiliguerta. The sequence continues at coordinate 32,781,036 of NC_139540.1, read as the reverse complement.
GCTTGCTTTCTGACACACAGGGAGTTGTCTACACAAGGAGTCACTGCAAGGTACACAAGGCTGAGTAATGAGGAAGGGCCTCAGATGCAAAGCTGATCAGGTTTCCTAAAGGGAATACAGGAAATTCTACAAAAACAGGTATGTAGCAGTAGTAATACATCTGAAACAGCATGATTTCACACCCAGTGGTTTTAGTGCTGGGATGCAAACAAGGGAGCTCTCCTTTCGCCTCCCCCTTCCCATTGTTTTCTTTGGGGTTTTTTTAATAAAAAAAAAAATTAAGCTGTTCTCTGTTTGCTAGACAGTGATTCTCCCATCTGCACCTGTCTTTGTTTGTAAGGTAATACTCCAGAGGCACAGTGCGGTCCAGATGAATAGGTGCCATGAATCTTTGGACGGGAGAAATTTGACATTTTGTATCTTCCAAAGAGTTGGTTGGAAGAGCAGATTCCACATCAATGATACCCTGCCAGTCACATACAAAACCAGCATCCCATTACTTTACCTTGCTGCCTGGAATTAAAAAAGCTTGCCACCTGCAACCTCACCTACTAGAGACAATTGCTGTAGTTAATTGCCTCTTCCTGCAGCATTCCCTGCCTATGCAAGTCCCCCTCATTGATCAATTATGCTTCTAACTGTCAGTCACTATCGCCCCAATTAAACAGCATAAAATATGGCATCTTGCCCATATATGTTGTCACTCATCTTTTAGCTACCTCCAGAAGCTACCAGCTGCATTAAGTGAATTGGTGGCTGAGTAGGAGTGAAAAACAACAGTTAGCATCAAATAAAAGAATTCCTGTTCTAACTAGGGTCTTACGTCAGGTGTTTAGTTTTTGAACGTTTAACGGTGCAACAATCTGCAAACAAGTCAATGGATAATGAGGCTCCTGCACACAGCTGAGTGCTTGATTTGGCCTGGGAGGAGGCACTGAGGAGGCAATTTAAGTAAATTGATCTTTGTTGCAATCTGAGATGTATGAATGATTTTTGACTGCAAATCCAAACCAGCCTCACCTCTGACTTGCAATATTGCCAGTGGGCTGTATTGCAAGGATGCTGGATGTTACTGTCTCACAGCACAGACCTCCAGCTTACAATACTGTAGTGGTATAACAGCCAACCACTCTGCAGGACTGTTGTAGTTTCTGTTATTGAAGCCTGAAGGCATGGAGAAGGTTCTTGGCTGGGTTTGTGCAACCACTTGTGTCTTGGGCCCTTGCCTCTTGTGGCTTGTACAATCTTGCAGCTGGACGGGCTAGGAAGATAATCAACACCTCACTTCAAGAAGGAGAGATCCCAGGCAGTGGTACTATGACTGTTTCTAAACAAACCTTCTTTGGACCCAGAATATCTTAGCAATTATAGACCAGATGCAGATGTCCACTTTATGGGCAAATTTACTGAGAGGGCCATTGCCAACCACATCCAGGTACTCTTGGAGGATACAGATTTTATAGATCCATTTCAACTGGGATTCAGACCTGCTTTTGGTATGAAAAGTGCCTTGAGCTCCTTGTATAATGATTTCCCTGTTTTGGGAGAGAGATGAGGGGATGTGACTCTGACAGTAGAGGTAGAACATATCCATTGTGGCTAGTAGACATTGATAGCCTTGTAATCTTATTGGTGACTGGAAAACAGTGAAGCCGTTGGACAGATGATAATCACAGTTCAAGTAGGCAGCACAATCAGACAGTTTAGGTCAGTTTTAGGATGTTTGAAATTGTAACTGGCTGTTAAATCCATGCGATGTATTAGCTTTAAACAAGACAGTCAGGCACACACATGTATAAGATTGCTCTGGATTTACAGTGCAGTTCTACACATGTCTACTCAAAGGTATATGCCACTTAGGCCAGTGGGACAGGAAACTAGGTACAGGATTGAAGTCTTAGAAAATAATTGGCACCTCTTCCAGGGGACGGTAGGGACAGGAAGAGGCACCCTTCATTTTAACATGTTATTGTACACTGACTCATCATTGCCTAATGTTGATTGGACAAAATGTAAAAACCAAATGGTAGTTGGGTCAGTTTAAGAAGTTTAGAATGATTCACCTGCCAGAATTAAAAACATTTCCTGCATGTCACCAAAGAAATGAATGTCATGTTGCAAAACTAGCTAGATGTTATGCTGCCTTGCCTCCATGAAGAAAAGCTAATGAAAACAGACTAAAATAAACTCTGGGCACATGCATAAACATTTGTTCTTTTGCAGTTTTGTTCACTTGCAAACCACAGTTCAGAGCCAGTATCATTGGTTCTTATAACCTAATGGCTACTGGTTTTAATGTCCAGAGTTCCTGTTCTCTGATTGTAATGACTGCACTTCCTGGGAGAAAAGGAATTAAGAAAAAAACATGTAAGAAGAGGAAAAGGCCAGTAACTACAGAAAGGCGTTGACACAATAAAATGTATTGAATTAGTGAAGGGTACAATCTAGCAAAAAAATACCATTTTAGACAGCAGTGCTATATAGTGGTACCTCGGGATACGAACGGGATTCGTTCTGGAGCCCTGTTCGCATCCTGAACGGAACATAAGACGCGAACGTAAGTTGTGCTCCACCACTTCCACACATGCGTGTGATGTCATTTTGAGTATCTGCGCATGCGTGAGCAGCAAAACATGAACGTGCTCAACCTGAAGCACATTCAACTCGAGGTATGATTGTATTGACATACCTTTGGGTAGGTTCCATTTACCGGTAACTCAGTGGGACTTATTTCTGAGTAGGCCTGTTTAGGATTGGGCTGCTAAGGCTATAATCTTAAACTATAGAGTAAATCCCATTAAACTAAATAAGGCTTCTGAATAAGCATGTGGGTGATCAACCCACATATGTCAATGGGAGAGATTTAAATCAGTGGTACCCAAGTGCTTAACTGCATCATGCCCAAAGCTTCGTGCTTTAATCGTGGTCAATACACCATCCTTGTCAGAATCAGGTTACAAAAACTAATTGCAATCCAGCCACAGTTTATGCATTTTTTAAAACCTACTGATTTTAACGATGCTGCCAAACACAAGCATTATTGGAATTCAGTAGACCAGGTGATCAAAGCCAACTAACTTTGTATGTGTATGCACAGAAACTCTTTGATACTAAACCCTTCTCAATGAAACAGTGGCTGCTGTGAAGCAAACAGCCTTTTACTTCATAAGTAAGCTATTTAAAAACCAATTCTTGCAGTTGTTACTTAAAATCCTCTGAGGGGCTTGTTTTCCCGTTCAAATCAGAAACCCTCTCTTGTCCCCAGGTGTGTTTGTTTTGGGGGCAATATGACAAGGTGTATGGATGCTGCGCCATCAGCATGCATGAACCCCATTATGAGCTGGGAGAGAACCCTGGGAAAACAGACAAGCTTTTTCTGAATGCTTGCCAAGGAAGCTTGTAAATACTGAGATGGTTCCAAATTGAGCTGAGGGGAGTTCGCCCATCACTAATTGATTTCAGTGGGAGAAGTTCATCAGGTAATTAAGCAGGCCATAAAAGTTGCCTTTTTGTCTAAAAAGCTAACTTGGAACATCATGCTCATGTGTTAATGTGGGAACGGCAAAAGTCCAGTCTGGACTTAGGTCTGTATCAAGGAAAATGGAAGAAGATAGCTAAAGTAATAGGTTTTTGGAGCTGGCTGTTGTTCTCTTGGATCTTAGGTGCTGGGGTTACCTGGAGACTACTGCCATCGGCCCCTGTCCCTAGTTGCTTGCATGTACCAGCTCAACTTGCATATCTGTAAACAAATTGATAATATGACAGAACTATAAATCTCCACTGTGCCCTTCTCCCAAAAAGCTTTTCCAGAATTGCCTACCTGGGAAAATGGGAATAAAGATGTATGCAAAATCACAGGAAACCAAGACTAATATTTCCCGAAGGGGATTCTTCATGCTCATTCAGCCTGCAGCAAAACACACTAAAACAGGAAAGCCTATTGTAGCCCATTCATATTTTCATTTCTAAATAGTCTCTCATTTGGGGTGTTAGAGGAGGGGTAGTACATCTAGTGGGGGAGACACATTGTGCTACTTCTGGAATAGTTTGTCCACCTCTGATCCCCACCCTGCACTCAGCTCTCACCTGTGGCTCCTACAAGCTGTCAGCATGTGACAGCAGCCACCAGTGGTGGAGGAAGGGGTGTGTGGTTGCCCCAGGTGTCATTACCGGGGAGTGGGGGGAGGTGTGACAAAATGAGTTTTTAAAAAATGGGCTCACGAAACTTTTGAGGAGTGACATGGTGGCTTAGGCGCCTGCAGGTTCTGCGCTGCCTGAAACGGCAGCATGGGACTTGCCTTTGCCTACTGCCTCTCCCTAAGCTGCCCTACAGCTGAGGGGGAGGTATAGGTCAGGCTCACCCTGCCCCCATGGGCAGCTCACCCTGCCTTCATGGGCGGATTGCACCGCCCCCATGGCTGTGGATCCCCCCGCCCCCATGGGCTGATTGCCCCACCCCTGGCTGCAGGACACGCCCCTGCACCAGGCATCCGAGCGGCTAGCTATGCCGCTGGCAGACACACTGCAGAAATGGCTTTGACTGTCTGGCTAAACCAGGTGAGGGTAGTCAATGGGTCTCAAGCCCTCAGTGAGTTAGGGACTTCCCCTGCATATGAAGACAAGCTCCAGCGGATTGAGTGGATGAGACCAATAGTGGGCCCAATGGTCCAGAAGGCAGTTTCTCCATGTGCTGTAGAGGAAAGTGAGGGACAAGTGGGACTCGTCAACCTGGGAAGGTAGCCAATGGCAGTTTCCCATTTGTTCCTCCTCCTGTGTCAGAACCTGCCAATCCAAAATTGGTCCTAACAGTGCTGAGGGGCTCATGGCAGCTACATAATCAACAGTGTTGCTACCCTGCAATACAGAAGATGTCATGAAGCACACATGAAGGTCACTTGGGACTAGTCCTTTGAAAACCCAAGGTGGTTGGGTAAAATTGATAGCAATCCTTTACTTATCCACACCTATTTTGCCTGATAGACAATCGAGGTAGGGAACTTCACTGAATACCCCCTTTCCCTGCCAACAATATCTCATATATTTCTCTGCCAACACTCTGAATTTTTTTTTTAACACTATGCAGTATCTACACCATCTACTCTTATATTAAAATTATTAGCTCTAGAACTCAGTTTTTGTCACTGTTTAGGTTTGAGAGAATATAAAGAGGAGGTATTTAAAAATAAACCATTTAAGGGGCAAAATCAATCAAAATCTACAACTCCAAATGCAAAATCAATTTTAGCAGCTTGATTTTCCAACTAAAATTACTAGCTGAAATATTTTGTATTCTCTCTTCCAAAATGGGACGTGGGTGGCACTGTGGGTTAAATCACAGAGCCTAGGACTTGCTGATCAGAAGGTCGGCGGTTCGAATCCCTGCAATGGGGTGAGCTCCCGATGCTCAGTCCCAGTTCCTGCCCACCTAGCAGTTTGAAAGCACGTCAAAGTGCAAGTAGATAAATAGGAACCACTCTGGCGGGAAGGTAAACAGCGTTTCCGTGCGCTGCTCTGGTTCGCCAGAAGTGGCTTAGTCATGCTGGCCACATGACCCGGAAGCTGTACACCAGCTCCCTCGGCCAGTAAAGTGAGATGAGCGCCACAACCCCAGAGTCGGTCACGACTGGACCTAATGGTCAGGGGTCCCGTTACCTCTTCCAAAATAGTCAACTTGACCAGTGTTTGCTAAATTTCCCCCCACCCAAAGAATCTAAAGTGCAAACATAATTGCTTTTACAAGTTTCTTTTAACATAAAAATACTGTAATGGTTCTAGGGATTGCTCGTGCGTAAGTTGCCGTTACTCCTGGCTAGGTTGCCTGGTTGAACCCTTTCTGTCTGGACAGCCTCAAGTTCCGTGGCTGCCTCAGTCGCTGGCAGAATCCATCAGTGGGCGTTTCTTAAACCTCTTCCAGCATAGAAGCTGTTTGACGCCCAGTCTCCTCCCCCTTTGCCTGCGCGGAAGTTTTCTGCGCAAAGTGGGTGTGGGCAGCGGAGTACTCGTCCCCTCTCCGCTGGTCTCCTGCGAAGAGTCCTGGAGCCACCTCTCCGATTCCCCCATCTGCCCCCCTTCTCCACTGGTGTTACGCTGATTTCCTTCCCCAGCAGATGGGCTACCTCTCCCCCTACTGGGACCCTCTCCACCATCGTCCTGGAGCCTCCTCTCCGCCTCCCGCTCAGATGGCAGTTCCCTGACAAATACCTATCTGTCTAAAGCAGGGATGGGGAACCTGTGCCCCTCCAGATGTTGCTGGATTACAAGTTGTTTGTTTGTTTGTTTGTTTGTTTAATTAAAGTTATATCCCTCCCTTCATCATAAGATCTCAGGACAGTCTGATGACACTGGAACATGCTGTGTGTTTGCAACTGCTGCATTCCCACTAAATTTATGTAATCCACACCCTCAGTCAACACCAGTCTCAATGCTTTCCCCCTATAAACTTACCCTATATGGGGATAATCCAATAAATTCAGGAAAATTGGGCTCCAAACCATTCCACTGTGGGTTCCTGGTGATTTGTTTGTTTTTGGAGGGATGGATCAGTGTTCACTTTCTGATACTCCCCTTTCCACACCCACTACTTCTTCAGTGTTTTCATTTCTTTTCCTGCCATGCTCATAACTATATCTGGCGCACTCCTGAACGGAGCATAGCCTCAAATTTATACATTTCACTTGATTCCTCAGATCTGCACAAAACCAGAAACCTGCCCAAACCACATTGAAAACTGTGTGCTGAGAATTTACAGTTGTCTGAGTGCTTCTGCATACTTCCTGGGTGCTGTTATTGTGTTTAAACATGGTGCGTGTGCCCTGTCAGTGCTTAATTGGGCATAATAGAGCCAACAAACTAGGAGGTGTCAATAAACACACAAAAATAATGCTTACTGGTATATATGTTCCTCATATATAAATTAAAATATATGTGGGTGTGAACTACAGTACTCTGGTTTCATTCAAGTGGGGCAAAGGAGTGGATTAGCAACCAAATAAGGCTGCATCCCTGCTTCACCTTGGAGCTCACTGAGTGACCTTGGGGCCATCATCAGTTCTCAGCATTACCTACCAAGGTGAGATATAAATGTGATAAGAATGAATTAATACACCAATTATTCTTTCAGCAACAGCTGCTTCTCCCCACAATGGTTTAAAAGAGCTTTCCCTCACTGAGGGCCATCTCCCTGTCAGTCAAGTGGAAGGCTTGAAAATATATTCCCCAGACAACAAAAACAGCATCAGTTCACAATCCCAACCACTTTATATACACCTCATACTTACTTTTATAATACACATATAAACAACCCACAGTTCCTTTGGCCCCAGAGGTGGCAAACCTTTTTTCGAGACTATAGCACTTTATACTTCAGACGGGGGGCTTATGTAACAGGAATGGGCCTCTAAACTAGGGGTGAGCATGGAAGTATATGAAGAGAGGATGTGCTGCCCTCTAGATGTCCACTCACCACATTCCTGTTTGTATATATCTAATCCTCTGCAGGGCCAAGAGCAGGGAAAACCAGCTCTACCAGTCCTGAAGCAGCCACAACTGGCTGTGCACAACACTGTTTAGCTGGTATTGTGAAGCAACAAAACCCCTCATCACTCCCCCACCAACCTGTTTTGAAGTTGTTGTATTTTAAATATACTTTTAAAAAAATTAAAAGAAGACATTGATTTGATTGTTTCAACATACGTTTTTCGGAGTTGAGGGTGGCTTACTTAGTTTTCCTCCTCTCCTTTTTATCCTCATAACAACCCTGTGAGGTAGGCTAGGCTGAGAGCGAGTGACTGGCCAAAGATTTCCCAGTGGGCTTTGTGGCCTGGATAGCTCAGTTTGTCAGAGCATGATGCTGATAACACCAAGGTTGCAGGTTCAATCCCCGTATGGGACAGCTGCGTATTCCTGCATTACTGAGAGCCAGTGTGGTATAGTGGTTAAGAGCGGTAGACTCGTAATCTGGTGAACTGGGTCTCCACTCCTCCACGTGCAGCTGCTGGGTGACCTTGGGCTAGTCACACTTCTCTGAAGTCTCTCAGCCCCACTCACCTCACAGAGTGTTTGTTGTGGGGGAGGAAGGGAAAGGAGAATCTTAGCTGCTTTGAGACTCCTTCGGGTAGCGATAAAGCGGGATATCAAAGCCAAACTCCTCTTACAGGAGTAGATGATCCTCAGGGTACCTTCCAACTCTACAATTCTATGATTCTATGAGATTTGAACCACTTAGGCCTCCCAGATCTTGGTCCAAAACTTTAACCACTATACAACACTGTCATTTGTTGTTGGATTTTTTTATATCACACTCTCAGTTTGAAGAATAAAGAAAGGGAGGAAGCTTCATTGAAGTGGGCAGGCTGTAGCTGTGGTGGGGTGAAATAGTGAAGCGATCGATGGCAAGTACTTCCCCCCCAATGTCTTATGGAGGTGGGGGAAGCTGAGCTCACTAGAGGGCAGGACAAAACCGCAGAATAAGTATGAGACTCTTAATCTCAGGGTTGTAAGCCCCATGTTGGGCAAAAGATCCCTGCATTGCAGATGTTGGACAAGAAGACCTTTGTGGCCCCTTCTAACTCTACAAGTCTAAGTACTGTTTGGAGTTAGGTCTATAACAGGGGTCCCCAACCTGTGGGCCATGGGCCGGAAATGGCCCACGGAGGCCATTTAACTGGCCCCCGAGCTGCCCCCAAACCAAGCTGCCCGCTCGGCAAGTCCCTGCGCGCTGTGCTAAACCAGCGCAGCGTGGCATGGGGACTCTTTTCCGTGGCTCTGGAAATCACTTCTGTGCATGCCCAGATGCCGGAAATCACATCTGCGCATGTCTGCAGCACCGGAAATCGCTTCTACGCATGCCCAGATGCCAAAAATCGCTTTTGCGCAGGCACGATTTTGGGCATCTGGGCATGTGCAGAAGCTATTGCCAGCGTCGCACTGTGCCGGCCTGGCCCACAGAGGATTGCGGGAGTGATCCGGCCCATGCTATAATATACTCTATCTATAATATACTCAATATCAGAGGTGGGAAATATGGAACCTTCCAGTGTTGCTGGACTACTATATCATCCAAGCTGGCTGGGGTTGATGAGAGTTCTATATGCATCCTAGACATTAAGGACAAATGTCATAGATTAGCTGCCAGACCTGAAATATGATTGCCAACAGTGCTTTATTTCTGTGAAAAAAGGTGCCGGTATTCACCAGCCCCCCCCCCCATCCCACCAATGTTTGCCTGCTTGCATCGCCTGCCACCATCCTGCCTCTGTCACTAACCCGCCTGCCCACCCGCTTGCTCCACCCTCCCACCTTTGCCTGCCGCTGCCTCCTCCTCCTCATCTGCTGCTTCCCATGGCAGCAGGCACAGCCTTCTGGAGTCGCTTTAGAGCAACCCTTTTACTTCCTTCCTTCCAGGAATTTTCCTGATGACCATAAAAGGGTCGTTCCAAAGCGCCTCTGCACTGGCACAACCTTTTTAAGATCAGCCAGGACCTTCCTGGAAGGTGCTTTGGTGATAATAAAAGGGTTGTGCCAAAGCACTCCGAGGCTGTGCAGTGGCGGTGGCAGGCAAGGAAAAAAGAATTGGTGGGACAGTGTAGTGGCATGTACCGCCTCAAGAAAAAGCGTTGGTTGTCGACATAGTTCAGCAACAACAAGAATAAAATTTCAGAGTGAGACTCCAACCTGAAACCAATGAGTTTCATTAGCAAATCTGAAACTTGGACTGGGAGAGGCCAGCTCCTTACAAAAAGTAATCTCCCTCTTTAGATGCTTATTTACACTAATATATTCATGTTGCTTTTCTAATTCATAATCAGCAGCTTCTTGATGGGACTGGATCACACCCACACTGACTGAATGCTTCTGCCATTTGGTTGGATCTTGTCTTAAGTTGTGCTCTTCAGAATAATGCAGCGTGTCTGCTGTTCCTTGCAAACTCCTTAGAAAAAGAAGAGCCCATGTTTTCCTAACATTTCCCCACCTAGTAAAGTGGCTTCTGCCACAATTAATGTGTTAGTTTTAAAGGTTCAACAAGACTCTTGGTGCTTTTGCTGCAACAGATTGACACGGCTGTTCTCTGCATATTGTGTTCTGCCGCATCTCCACCCAATTACTATGATGAATTCAAAATGCAGGTTTGGAGGTGCTGCTCTCCTGTGTCTAGGTTCAATCAGCATTCTTGTTTGCAACCTCCTTGCTTTAGTTTCACAAACCATCTGCACACTGTATCAGCAGTCTTGAGGGGAAACCCAAGGTTTGCAGAAGTACAGTGGTACCTCTGGTTACAAACTCTTCTGGTTACGAACGCTTCAGGTTATGAGCTCCGCTAACCCGGAAGTAGTTGCGAACTCTGCCCCAGGATGCGAATAGAAATCGGCACCAGATGCACGCATGCAGAGGGAGGCCCCATTAGCGAAAGTGCGCCTCAGGATAAGAATGGTTTCAGCTTAAGAATGGACCTCCGGAATGAATTAAGTTCATCACAAGAGGCACCAGTTGTGGCGTTCACACAGGGTCCCCCGGTCGTCTCATGGACTATTCACCCGTACACCACTAATCCGCTGCCACCAACCAGGTCCTCCCTGGTAAAATCACTTCAGTCTCAGTCAGGTTCTCAATTAATAAAGAAGCGTGTATTTTATTTCAGACACAAACAAACTTTTACGGCATTCCAAACGTTGTTGCTCTTTACTTTCTTAGTCTTGTTTTCCTCTCTCTATCTCTTCTACCTCCCCACACTCAAGGACCAAGTGCCCTAACTGTCTCTCTATTACCAACTGCCTTTCCCAACCAGCCAACCCACTAAAACCAACCAACTACCCACCAACAACTCCCAACCAACTCCTCCCAGAACTGGTTTTATAGTCCCACTGACTCCACCCCCTGGGTCCTGTCTGTGCAACCTATTTATTTATTTCCCGTCCAGCACTCTCTCATATATGTTAACGTCACACCACCGTATAACAAAATATTTTTTTAAAAAGAGGCAAAACCCTGAAAACAGCCTGAAGAGAATTGAACATGGACTCATAGAATTGTAGAGCCAGAAGGGACCCACAAGAGTTCAACCTACTGAAATGCAGGAATTATTTGCCCAACATGGAGCTCAAACCCATGACTCTGAGACATGGGCGTAGCCAGGATTTTTGTTAGGGAGGGCAGGCCTTTTGGTGAGGGAGGGGTAGAACCTCTGTTTGCTATGTATTTTTATTGATTTGGGGGGCAGCTGCACCCCGCACTACACCCATGCCCTGAGATTAATAGTCTCATGCTCTACCGACTGCGCTACCATACTGCAGTGTGACCAGTGGCGTAGCGCGGGGGGTGCAGGGGGGGCCGGCCGCACCGGGCGCAACATCTGGGGGTTAGGGTTAGGGGGCACAAATCCACAGGTTAGGGGGCGCAAATCCACGGGTTAGGGGGCGCAAATTACTTGCCTTGCCCTGGGTGCTGACAACCCACGCTACGCCACTGAGTGTGACTGCTGGAGATGGGTGGGGGGGAAACCAGGAAGTACAAGGGAATGAAGTGGCTAAAATTCTGAATTAGAAGCAATCCACACTGCACCATTTTAGTGCAGTGGCCCAACTTGTCCTGGTTAATAGACATTGATAGGCTTGTCTGGTTTCTTTGGATGACTGAAATTCTGGTGTTATGAGCAGGAGGGAAATCAAATTTATCTTCCCCCACTTTCTTCACACCCTGCATTATTTTATAGGTCGTGTGTGTGTGTGTGTGTGTGTGAGAGAGAGAGAGAGAGAGAGATATTGCAGATTCACTTTTAATCCTGAAATGATAACTTTACACTGCTTCATAATAAGCTGATCACCTACATTCCCCCTGGAACTAAACTCCTGACCCCCCTCTAGTGTTAAAAAATTGAACTGTAATATCTATATATGGAACCTGCTACTAGATTATGGCTTGATTTAACAAAATACTCAAAACAAAACCCATCCTGCATAAGTACAGCACAATAGTACTTTTGATGCATATTTCTATCATCTGTATTGTTCTAGGGGAAAAAAATCTAGCTCGTAATTCACTCACAATGAATATTATGAAGCAGATATGTACCCATTCTTTTTATGTATGCAGCTTTAAAAATTATCCACATTTCCCCAAAATGTTGCAAAGTCCCATTCCACAGACATACTGAAACAAAAACCAATTTCTGCTGGTTTGCTGTGTCTTTCAAAATTCCAAGTAAGTGATAGAATGAACTTTTAATGACATCTGTTGAATGAGGAACAGCTGCTAGCATGAAACAGATAAGTTTCTGCACACACAGCCAGTAAGTGGGATAAAGCAGTGCATATGCTTAGTAAAATAATAGACATGTCACTTTGACAGGCAATTTCAAACAGAATAATGTCAATATGTCATAAAATATGCTACGCAAGCAGACAGAACGATGTTGCATTAATGTAGCTCGGTGTAATTATTATCACATAAGCAGCATTTCAATGGGAAGGATGATTATTCAAGTCCTTTCTTATTTTATTCAAGTTCACAACAGCTTTGCAAGGTAGTAACTTTTCCAAGGCCACCCTAGGAAACCAGAGCAGATGCAAGTCTGCCAATTGCTTGACCATGGTTAAGCAAGCAAGAGTGGACCATAGGATCAAGCTGTCCCCCCTTTCATTCCTTCTGGAACAAAGTAAGAGTGAACTGTAATTATTGGCAGCAGGTTAGGACTAATCAGAGTTCCTGCTTAATCCAGAATCTGAAACCAATTCAAACTATCTCAGGAGTGGTTTGATCAACTGTGATCAAATAAGAATGAGGTACCATATGCTTAAATGTCACCAGGCCCTGTTCAGATAAAGCCTGGGTTATTATCTGTTTATTAACAAGAGTGCTTAATCTTGTGTTGGATTGATTTCTTTCCACCAAAATGACAGGTTAATATCGAGCATTTGGGACTAGAGATTCGGAAAGACATGTTAAAATAGTAAACCAGCAACTCAACGGGGACACATTTTTGTGTTTCAGAAAAGATAGACGGACAGAGCATAAAGTGAAAGGACACTGCCTGGACAAAGAAAATAAATAGTTTCCTCACAACCCTAATTGTCCAAGGGAATAACTTCGTTTGAAAGCTACGAACAACATTTTTTATTTGTTCAGGCTGACTTTAAGTACATTTTGTGCAATACTGTCAAATATGAGATCAAATATGAGATCTCCACTGAGGACAGAATTTTCACAAGCGCTCAAGGACAAAGCCCTGGCTTGGCTTCGAAAACATTTGTTCATAAACAGCTGCAGCTCAAGGTAGAATACATTATTTGTATGCAGAAGGTCCCATGGTCAATTGTTGGCATTGGGGTCGGCTCACCCATGAGGCAAGGTGAGGCTTCTGCCTCAGGTGGCAGGATCCACAGGGGCAGCAGATCCCAATGTAGATATTTATTCCCCCCTTTCTTGATGTAGAATAGATCTTCAATCATCATCACTTCTTCCCAGCAGGGAGAAGGGAGGCCATTTTGTATCAGGTGTCTTGGGCTGGCCCTGTCTGGCATCACCAGGTAGGGCTTTAAAAAGGTTGCACAAAGGCCCCTACCTGAAATCCTAATCTAGGGTAGATATTATTGAGTTAGATGGACCAATGGTCTGACTTGGTATAAGTCAAATATACTTATACTTGGTATAAGTATATTCCTACAGCTGTAACATCCAAGTGGTGACCATTTTAGGTGTGCCCAATTGATCACCAACACATGGATTCCTTTTGGACCCTGAAGAGGGCAGAACAGGGGCATAATGGGGCCAGGCTGGGCTCCTAGTACATTTCTGAGCACAATTCAAAGTGTTGGTGCTGACCTTTAAAGCCCTAAACGGCCTCGGTCCAGTATACCTGAAGGAGCGTCTCCACCCCCATCATTCAGCCCGAACATCGAGGTCCAGCGCTGAGGGCCTTCTGGCAGTTCCCTCACTACGAGAAGCCAAGTTACAGGGAACCAGGCAGAGGGCCTTCTCAGTAGTGGCGTCCACCCTGTGGAACGCCCTCCCACCAGATGTCAAAGAGAATAACAACTACCAGACTTATAGAAGACATCGGAAGGCAGCCCTGTTTAAGGAAGCTTTTAATGTTTGATGTATTACGGTATTTTAATATTTTTTTGGAAGCTGCCCAGAGTGGCTGGGGAAGTCCAGCCAGATGGGCAGGGCATTTATTATTATTATTATTATTATTATTATTATTATTATTATTAGGTGCACTTATGCCCGCTCCACCGATGCGTGCAGGGGCCAGGAACCTAACCACCACATGAAATGGTCATCACCTGATCTTTTTTTATTGTAACAATTACAGCACTAAATTGTATCAAGATTTTACTCTAAGTGATTTATAAAAATTTGAAGTTGGGGGAACCTTAGGAAATACAGAGTACTGGCTATGTTATGTGGCTTGAGGAGAAAGAGACAATCCCCGGAATAAAGATCAATTAGGAGGTAAAAGCTAACACTGGTTTTCAGTGCAGGTGGTGAGCAACACTATAAATATTTTACAATAAGCTTATTGCAAGCATATCAGGTAACTACTGGAAAGGCATACTGTACTCCACATATGCAGTGTCCACAGCACAAACTGTATACACGTACGAATAACCGGGGGGGGGGGGGACGAAGACTAACTGATGAGAGGCTCATTTTCAATTGGAAGAATTACTATTGATCTGAGATTGATCTGTGATTTGTAGGGGGGCATTATTCAAACAAAAGCTCCTCAAACATTCTAGGAGGCGTAATATGACCAACATAGATTCAGTGAGCTTAGAAGAAGAAGAAGAAGAGTTTGGATTTGATATCCCGCCTTTCATTCCCTTTAAGGAGTCTCAAAGCGGCTAACATTCTCCTTTCCCTTCCTCCCCCACAACAAACACTCTGTGGGGTGAGTGGGGCTGAGAGACATCAAAGAAGTGTGACTAGCCCAAGGTCACCCACCAGCTGCATGTGGAGGAGCGGAGACACGAACCCGGTTCCCCAGATTAGGAGTCTACCGCTCTTAACCACTACACCACACTGGCTCTCTTAGTTCTCTTCCCATTAAAAATTTCCAGTCAGCCAAGAATGCACAGTATAAAAACATCTATGAGGACTAGTGTGGATTTTTCACAGCATCTGCTTGGCCAATCTTCAATCATTTCTTACAGAAAGTCCTTTGCTGCCAGCTAGTAGAATATACTACTAGCTGGCAGCAAGGTCTGCGGTTTGGCTCCCTGTGATGGGGTGAGCTCCCGTTGCTCGGTCCCTGCTCCTACCCACCTAACAGTTCGAAAGCACGTCAAAGTGCAAGTAGATAAATAGGTACCGCTCTGGCGGGAAGGTAAACGGCATTTCCGTGTGCTCCTCTGGTTCTCCAGAGGCGGCTTAGTCATGCTGGCCACATGACCCAGAAGCTGTATGCAGGCTCCCTCGGCCAATAAAGCGAGATGAGTGCCGCAACCCCAGAGTCCGCCACGACTGGACCTAATGGTCAGGGGTCCCTTTACCTTTACCTTAGTAGAATGTAAGGAAAGTGCATATCTTAGTGCCTTTGGGAACTCATCATCCTGCTTATTTCAGTTTATTTTTACTTTGTTAAACATTTAATAGAGCAAAATTGCCCAAGAAAATACACAAAGTAGTATTAATTACAAACCTATTAAAATAAAACAATAACTTTTATATTTATGTCTAAATTTTTTAAGAAAGCAAAACAGGTTGACAAATCTCCAACAGGGCCCGTTTCTCTTCCTTGTTCTTATAGGAGCACTTAGCAATTTATTCATGTATTTGAAATATATTTGTCAACCAGGCATTCTAAATGGATGCGTATGGCTTCTGCACTCTGTAGTTTTATAAATATTTTTACTGCCATATGGTTTATATTTTTATTTTTTTTAATAAATGTTACTTAGGTTTTTAAAAAAATAATTAGTATTTGTCTCGAACATTTGGATAAGTGGCATAAATTTTTTCAAGCAAGTTATCACCCAATAGTCATTGATCCTTATCGGTTTGATGTAAGGTTAGTTGAGCTACTCAAGAAGAATATTTCCTAATAGGAATGCTAACTAGGCTAAATTGGTATGGCATCTGAGTGCAATGTAAATTAAGCAGAGCTCAGCAAGCTGAAGATAGTCACATTTTTGAAGGTGTGAATTTGAATGCCCAAGGGGGATTTTGCTGAACTCTTAGATTTCAGTGTCAGCTGCATAATTGCTTCAATTACTTACTTAGTAGCTGGAGGAACAAGAATGCTGCTGTAACACTTTTAAAGAAAATAACGTTTGCATGGAAATGGGAGACTGAAAATACAACTCCATTTGCTGACATGATTATAATAGCACTGGTCTGTTTCTCTCATTATTGCTTATCAGTATAAGGGCCAAAATTTTGTCAGGCCTTCTGATACTGAACTTTCTGTGTGTGGAAGTCAAGGGGAAGGAGCGTTTTTAGTATCTTTCCTGTGACGCAATGGGTCAGTGTGTCTGGCTGTTAACCAAAGGTTGGTGGTTCGAGCCCACACAGAACTGCAGGGGGTTAGACTATATCACCCTCAGGGTTCCTGCCAACTCTAGTTCTATGATTCTATGAGTGAAATTCCAGCCATCTTTAACATACCCTTTTCCACCCTGTATACTAAGAGAAATCTCACTGCTCCATGTACCAGTCTTTAAATAGCCAAAATGGCAGCACCCAGACAGAACGTCAACATGCTTGTGTGAATGTTCAGGTCTGCAGAATTGCTGCACATCTCAAGGAAAATAACTCTATGAAGACAAACAGCCTGAGCATGTTCAGGAGACATGGAATACCGACTGTGGGAAGAAAAACAAAAAACTGGATGGGGAATCGAATGAAGTGCCTGTGTTCTGAACCCCTGGCCTACCTGGTAGCAAGTCAGTAATGTCAAGTCCACTGTCCAGGGGTCAAGCCACACAAGCAAAGTTCAGAGTCCAAGAAACACAGTCCAGGGTCAATCCAATTAGCCAAGTCTGAAGTCTAGTGGTCAGAATACAGTCCAGAGTCAAACCCGAAGCACAGTCCCATAGAGGTCCAGGAGCATCCAAGCCAAGGCCCATCTGTTGTGGAGGATGGGGGCAATTAAAAAAAAATCAATCCTCTGGTCCAGTTGGAAATATCTCCTCATTCATGTAGTTTAGGATATTCCACCATTCTTCAGCAGAGTTTTCTTTTCTTTCAGCAAAGTAAGCGGCTCACGTATATGTCAAACAAAGCTTTAATAATAAAGAAGATCATAACAAAATAACATACCGTCTGAGAGAAACTATAACAACTTTAGGCAAGAAAGAGGCAAAAAGCAAGAATGACAGTTGGTATCTAACTGAACTTAACTGAACACCCAAAGGAAGGGGCCGATTCTGGAGCACAACACAAAAGCTCCGCCCACCAGATGTCAGACATTCTACTATTAAAATTAGGCCCCAGTGTTTTCCTAACACCATGAACATGGGCAGTTGAGCAGACACAGCACCTCAGCTCTGCTTCCCTTTTGTACTTTGCATATTGATGGCAACATCTGGGCTTGATGAGGCCGATGACCCTCACCTGTTCTAAGTCTACTGAGGAATCACACACCTCCTCCCAGAACTAGCAAGCCCCACCTGACCAGCTGGGCTGTGGGCCCTTGCCTGCCTCAGCCTCTTAAAGCACCCCTCCCACTGCCCCCTACAACTCAGAGCCTGCCATGTTTATGGGGACAGGGCCCCCTCTAGCTCTGGTGATGGGTTCAGCTGCTCTGGGTCCCATGTATTGACCTCCATCTCCTCACCATCCTTGGTCACCCTGTGAGTACTTCCTTCACCATCCCCCACATGCCCCAGTGTGTCCCAGCCCCAGCTACACCTCCCAGTGGGATCCTCTTCCTCCTTCCTGACCTGCCAGTTCACGACAGCCCTGATGCTGATATTGTTTGCTGTGCATTTAAAAATATGTAACTGATTTTTACTTTTAAGCTGCCTTGGTAGGATTTGTAACCTGAAATGTGGAATGTTCATAATTGTAGTAAATCTAATATGTAATTTGGAAAAAAACCCCAAGGCTATTGGTTTGTTTCACATCAGCTACAGCATAGCCATTTCTGCTTTGAGTGTTAAAAGAGATGAGCTGTGCAGTACATTTCCACATAAAACGTAGCCAGAAGTTCTGCAGACATTCTGAGACATTCGGACAAGATCACAGTTCCTCCTTCCCTCCCCTCTCAATTTCTGCTGAGATGCTATGTTTCTCTGTTCCTTCCCCTTCCAAGAAAAATTACCGGCTAAGCAGAGAGGGGCTGTAGGACAGAGAAAGGTGGCTAATGGCTCTTAGCTATTGTGTAATTGCCCACAGGATATCCCAGTCATCTCCAGGGGAAGTTTCCGCATTCTCAAGAGTGAGAGCTTGCTTACATGTGACTCCTTGTCAACTGGCAGATATAACATGTCACCAAGTGTTGAAGCCCCTATTGAACACTCAAATGTACATTCCAAAAGACGTCCTTTCCCCACATCACACTCCCAACATATGCCGCTGCTCATTTGTAGCCAAGGCTGTGCCAAGGCAATCACAACACAAAGGGATAAAGGGGTGAATTTGCCCAAGGGAAGGATCAAAACTCTGTTTTGGCACTTTCTGAAGCCTGCAATCAGATCAGGCTCTCCCTGCATTTCTTGCTACAAAAAGAGTTTCCCTGAAGACATGAGCCATTCAAGGACACTGCTGGAGTCTGCAGCTCTTCACCCATCATTCAGAGAAATGGAAGTGACAGTTGTTGATGTTAATACCAGTTCCACTCCCTTGGCAAACAAGCACCTGCCATCCAGTTGTGCAACACGTTATCAGAGCCGACTTATAACACAAAACTGATTTAAAACTCGCTTCTCCTTTGACACATTTTCTTGCCTTAAAGATGGAAACTTGCCAGGTTCTGCCAAATACATGAAGGCAGAAACTGAAAGAAGGCATGCTCTTTAAGTGTTTATTATATATTTATATTTCCAAAGCAGCAATAGCATACCCAATCCATCTTGCAATAGCAATAACTTGTTCCCAATCCATCTTGAAAATCTCTTCCAGGAGCTTCATCTGCTATGATCTCCATTTTGTAATATTACGCCTTTTTTTGGAACTTGTGATGGATGGACCTTGGGTCAGCCTCCTGGGGATCCAGAAACCAATCAGGGCTAGGTAGAGTGTTATCCAACCAGGAGAGAGTGGGTAGTTAGATTCTGACTTAAACTGTCAGTTAAATAGGCTTAGCTACAGCCTGGATAAGGCTTAACTGTCAGATAGGCCTCAGATTACAGCTGGGAAAGGTCTTGGTTAGTGGTTACCTAGGCAGGGAAACCCAGTTTCTCTCTCTGAGGGGAAGATCCTTGAAGAGGCTGGGAGTTTTACACAGTAAAGTGAGTGTGTTAAGTGTAGAGAGTTTTGATTGAAACAAAGTGTTGTGCCTCATCAGAGTAGCCATTAAGCCATAGCCCACATTGTGTTTAAATACAATTCCAGTTTTGTTTACAAAGTGCCTCATCATTACTTTAATTTTCTGATTGAGGGATAAGTGGTCACAGATTTTTGTTCATATTGTTAGAAATCCTTGCTACTGGATATGAGGAAACATTACCACATACAGATAATATCAGACCTCTCAAGTGTTACTGATAGGGAGGACCTAAATTTTAAAGCACCCAAATCTGGTCATGTTACCTCACTCCCATCTTTATTGAGGGAGGTTGCCAGAGAAACATTTTCCCACGTGAGAATATTTGAATCTTTACAATGCTCCACTTTAGGCAGAAAAGGAAATCTTAAAGCAATTAAAATTTAAGCTTCCAGGCAACAAAAATTAGTAAAGTAATCCAATTACTCCAGGTAAGGAAATATTCAGCAAAGACTACTAATTCCAATTGTAATGAAGTGCTATCTTAGGAGCACCCTGGTCGCAAGGGAAACAGACCTGGTACATATGCGGGATGGGTCTTGGATGGGCAAGATGAGGAGCAAAATGCATGGGACTCACATCTTGCATGCATAAGATGCTTGGGAAGGTGGACATTCCAGAAAAAGGAGCCAGTCATTCTATGGGAAGGAGGATTGATATGCATGATTTGCACTAGTACCAGATCATGTTCAAGATCTTGTCATAGTAATAATAATAATAATTTGTTATTTATACCCCACCCATCTGACTGGGTTTCCCCAGCCACTCTGGGCGGCTTCCAACAAAATATTAAAATACAATAGTCTATTAAACATTAAAAGCTTCCCTAAACAGGGCTGCCTTCAGATGTTTTCTAAAGTCTGGTACTTGTTGTTCTCTTTGACATCTGGTGGGAGGGCGTACCACAGGGCGGGTGCCACTACTGAGAAGGCCCTCTGCCTGGTTCCCTGTACTTGGCTTCTCACAGCAGGAGAACCGCCAGAAGGCCCTCGGAGCTGGACCTCAGTGTCCGGGCAGAACGATGGGGGTGGAGACGTTCCTTCAGGTATATTGGACTGAGGCTTTAAAGGTCAGCACCAACACTTTGAATTGTGTTTGGAAACGTACTGGGAGCCAGTGTAGGTCTTTCAGT
Organism: Podarcis tiliguerta; assembly: GCF_965153285.1. Classification (NCBI taxonomy): domain Eukaryota; kingdom Metazoa; phylum Chordata; class Lepidosauria; order Squamata; family Lacertidae; genus Podarcis; species Podarcis tiliguerta. The sequence continues at coordinate 32,760,481 of NC_139540.1, read as the reverse complement.
ATATAGGTCTTTCAATATATAAAACCCTAAACAACTAGGATCCAGGTAACCTGAAAGACCCTCCTGCCCCTGTATTGACTTGTAAGACCAGTTGGATCATCTGGAGAAAATGTATTCATGGCACTGCACTCTACATAATATCATAGGGCGATGACCTATGCTCTTGCCTGTTTTCTGTGGAATGTCCTCCCCTCTGCCATTCAGGAAGCAGCAACCACCAGCTGCTTCAGATGTCTTGCAAAGACTTCCTTTTTGGTCAGGCTTTCCCTGACCCATATGACTGGACCCCAATTTATGTACATGAATCTCCTGAACTTGTTTCACTTGCTTTTATATTGTTTTAAGGTTGTATTTTTCTTTTAATGGATAGTGTGTTTACGTTGCACATAGTGGACACCATTTATGAGAATTTAAAAATATTAAATAGCTTAGAAATAGTTTTAAATAAATAAACCAATGATCTGTAGCAAGCGACGAAGCAATAAAACCATAGAAGAGAATGCAAGAGTCAACAGCACTCTTTGGAATATTTAGCATTTTGACTGCTGGCGGTTCTTTCGTAGAGCCCAGTACACTCCGTATTTGGGAGATTTCTTGGATACTGTTTCAATTGCATGTGGCTTGCTAGATGACTTGACCCTTATTATCAACACAGCTTTAAAGACCTGAGTGTTCTTCTAAGTAAAACTGAAAGACAGCTGTGGTGAGAGGACAGGACTTGTTCCTTAACCAAAGGAGCAACGCTGGAAGCTACTCTAATGATGCACTCCTAGCCAACTTCCAATGGTAGGGTCACTCCCAGGACCCTATGTCTAGCCTATCCTTCTCCAATTGTAACCAGGATGCTGCTGTTGTTCTCTTTCTTACTATGTACTCAAGCATCTCTGCTCAAACAGTGATCTTCCAGGGTGGCAGCTGTTCCTCTGGTTTGACCACTGTGCTTTCAAAGTTACACCAGGTCACTGAATATAGCCACTACAATGCGCCTTTCTGAAGAGTCAATACTGGCTCTTTTGAGCACCATGCTAGCTACCACCTGCCCTATTCCATACTTATAACCGGTCCAAAATGCAGTGACCAGGCTCCACTTAATGAATATAATCCTTGTTTTAAAATAGTTGCACTGGCTGTCAAGTTGTTTCCAAGCCCAATTCAAGGTGCTTACTTACACTGATGCTTAGGGCTTTAAACAACTTAGGCCCTGTCTTCGTTCTTATAGATCCTCTTGGGCATTCTTTTAGTTCCATCACTAAGAATTGGGGGGGAGGAAATGGCAGCCTGGGAAAGGGTTGTCTCCATGTCAGCCCCAAATTGTGGAATTCCCTCCCTACAGAGGTGCATCTAGCTCCATCGTTATTCAGCTTCTGACTTATACCAATGATGCATATATTTACCTGGACCTTTAACAGTTTTGGCATTTCCTGCCTTCTGACATTCCACCCAAAGATCTGAGGCTGCAGCTGGTGGAGATGGGAGACCGGTGTGACTGGGGCTAGTAGTGTGTGATGCTCGCTCCTGTCTCAGCATGCTTTCAGGTGCACACTTGAATGTGGCTTGGCAGAACAAGATCCGATGCCCTGGTTGGTGTGTAGGCACCAGGAAAAGGGTGTTGTAGCTGCTTTGCTGGTGTGTTTGGCTTAGTGCAATGTCCAAACCCAGTCTTGTGGTTTAGCTTCTCCCTGACAAACCACAAGCCATAAAACAAACTTGTGGTTTGTCAGGAAAGAGATAAACCATGAGTGTGGATTTGGATGAGACAAGAAACCAAACTATGACTTAGCTCACCACAGCACAGCAGAAAAACCCCCAAGGAAGAGGAGCAAAGCAGCTGTGGTATCTTCACAGGGAGCCTTCAAATTCAGGAATTTGTGAAGGTAAACCGGGAGGATGCCACATGAGCTGTTCAGCAGCAATCAATATGTACTCGCAGTGTTTTGTCACTGGCTATCCAGACATGCTGACGGAAGTTCTGATGGCAACAAAACTCACAGTATACTTGACAATATACATACACAGCAACATTTCAATCAGTTCAACTGTGTTTTAATAAGGGAATTTCTTGAATCATGGTAGAGATTGTCTACAAAGTAACAAGGATTATTTTGGTAGTTTACAAATTCTGTTCGGAACTGTAAAATCAAAATATACACCTAAGTGTTAAGAGAATATCTAAATAAAAATATGGCATTACTATTTTACTTAAATGTTCAATTTCTCCTTAAACAAGAATTTCATATTGTCTTTTTTTGGAATGGACTAGATTCATCACTATAAAGCTGGAAGGAATGGCAGATTGTATCACTGATTTTTGGCAAGTGGATTCCAATTAACACTCACAACATTTTCAAAGATACTAAAAAAATAATGTGGCCCCCTTTCTCAGTTTAAAAAGCTGCACAAACGTTATGGTAGCAATAACAAAAAAGTATTAATTTTATTTTTTTTGTTAACCATAGGAACTTGGGTGCTGAAGGACTTTCCAAAGTAAAAAGCAGTTCTCTTTGGGGATATTAGTCAATTAACTTAATAAAGTTCTGTTTTAAGAGGATTTTTCTTTCCTGCTGCGAGGCGAGTCTGCTCCATTTGAGGTTAATGTTCCATTTATTCCATTTTCTAAAAATAAGACAATATACACTGTTAAGCTCTTTTCTAGAAAGCATTAAAAAAGTGTATTATTCATTTAGCAGAAAGCCAAACTTAAAACAATACAAGTCCTGCTGAATCAGACCAAAGGTGGGTTTTGTTTAGCATCCCATTATCCCACAGCAGCTTTAGAAGAAATGGTAAAATTCTGTCCAGACAACTTTATATTACAACCAGATTTTCAAAAATAACATTCACCATACAAGTTAGGTGTGGGGAACCTTTGACTCACCATATATTTTTGGACTACACATCCCATCATCCCTAGTCATTAGTATTGCTTGTTGGGGCTGATGGGACTTGACAGTCCAGCAACATCTGGTAGGCCAAAGTTTCCTCACACCCGATATAGATATATGTTAATAGTGCCCAGAGTGGCTTAGGACAAATAGCTACAATAGTATTCTATGCTTGGCAGAAAGGCCACACTATCTGAAAAACACCACTGAGGGCTGCCGCCAAGAATTAGAGAATTGGCCTAGAAGTGGGTAGACTTGGAGAAGTGTTTCCCAAACTTGAGTGTCCAGTTGTTTTTGGACTACAATTCCCACAACCCCTGACACTGGTTCTGCTAGCTAGGGATGATGGGTTTTGAAGTCCAAAAACAGCTGGAGATCCAAGTTTGGGAAGCAGTGACTTAGAGGCTCGAATCCTCAGTCAGTCATGAAGCTTGCTGTGTGATCTCGGGCCTGTCACCAACTCTCACCATATCCTACTTCACAATTGTGAAGAGGAAAGGAACTGGATCCCTGCACACTACCTTATATTTCCTTGTAGAAAAGGGGAAATAATTTTAAAAATCTAGATTTCCAAATAGGTAAAGCCCTGTAATTTATGTCATTGACAGAAGATCCAGCAGGCAATGAATGCCTAGGGGGGCACTTGGTTACCCCTTTCCTGCCCTTCTTAACTTTTCATCCTAGGTCAGCTTACAATGCAACTAAAAACCCCAAACAGTAAAATGCACCAGTAACAAAAATATACATAATAAATTTCAAGAGTCAACGAGTGAAACTAGGTAATGACTCCATATGTCTAATTTTCAGCACTTTCATGACTGCATGCAACCCAAGAATCTAAAAATAACAAAAAAATGAATTGGGGCTTGAGCAGTTGAGTGCTATTGAACGAGTGCCAACCATTCTGTGATCCACCCTGAGATCTTACGACGAAGGGCAGGAATCCAGTAAATAAATAACTTAGCCAGAATTCTGACATTAGAAACTTCTTGCTTTATTTGCAGAGACCTCTCGTCCTTTATGCGCCGCTAGAAGGTGCAGTAAATTAAGATCACCACTCAAGCCTGTGGATTGTCTACACTCTGCAGTTGTGATCACTAACCCAGGGCAAGAAGATAAATGAAAAGAGACAAGAGCTCCTTCCAGAGACAGAATACTATGAAAGATGCTATGTGTGACACACCCACACATTACATTTAAAGCATTCTTTCACTGACTTTTCACAGTCATGGCTTCCCCCAAGGAACCATGGGAGCCACAGTTTTGCAAAGGGTGCTGAGAGTTGTTAGGAGAACATTAACAAATGAAAGTTCCCAGGATTCTTTGTGGGAAACCAATTTTATCTCCCAATGAATCTGTCTCGCCAATATTTGGTTATGTAAGAAATTAGTGCCGCTGCCCTTGAATTCAGGGAACGTAGCATTGGCTTAAGCGTCACTGGTAACGAGGTTCCTCAATGCCTTGTGGAACTTGTTTCATTTCCCCCTCCACCAAAACTGTACAGGGTAAAGGACTGAAATACAAACCTCTTTCTTTTTTGGAAGGCTTGCTTTTAGTTGTTGCAAACTTCTTTTTCACTGGTTGGGGAGGTGAAGAATGTTCTCTCCACCTTCTCAGCTGGAAATTGATGAACTTCCACATCATAAAGGCCTGTGTGAAACAGATAGATGCCAGTACGCTGATTCTACAAAGAGAAGACAGATTACTGTACTAGGATTCCTGAAGATCCGGAAATGAGAAGCATCAGGAAAACTGTTCCCACTGGGCAGGATGTTTCTTGGCCATTTATCAAGCCTTTTATTTCCTTGTTATCTAGGAAAGTACATAAAAAGCCCAGAGAGATTAGGTTTAATGGAAGCATAGCAAAGCTTCAGGAATTTAACAAGGTAATAACACAATAGGAATGCATAGACTGAAAAGCATGTTCTGAAATTGGCAAATTCTCTCGTTCCCATGCAATAACTAAACTACACTTGGCTGTGAGTCCTGGAAGACCTGCTCCCTGCCTTGCAGGCCTTTTCCCACTTGACCTGGGAAGGCAAGGCCCTGACTGACTCCAGCTACAAAAGCTGAGGCTGCTGAACAGACTCTTGGTCTCAGGTATTGTCTGTGGGGTTTAGTTGTGTGCTGCCCGGAGCATGGTTTGAACTGTGGAAAGGCAACATACAAATAAAATTTATGGAATATGACAAAGAAGATAACATCCAATTCTCTAACCAGGAGGGCGACACTTTTTTGTACTTTGATCTAGATGAAGATATTTCACACTTCGTTATTAGTGACATACACTATGTGGCTAGATAAACAGCAGCCCATGATCTGCAGCTCACTGAAACAACATCCTTCCAGGAACTATAAATATAGTCACGGTGCTGTGTAACTAGAAGCTGAAATTCATACTGAAACTGAGCCAAAATTCTTTGTGGAATGGTTTCAACACTTTCTGGAGTCATCACAGATAGACCCTAAACATCTACCCTCAACGTGAAGGAGTGGCACCAACAACATCAGGTGGTCAACATGCTCAAGTGTTTAAATTTAAGGATTTATGCTTGAACTACAAAAAGAAACGTTTCCTGAAAAGACAGGCAGTGCACACCACACATTTTTAACAGCATGTTTTACATCACATTTTATTCTGCAAAACATGTACACAAGGAAAGTTCTTATTTACTATTTTTACAGTTCTACATCTCAGCTAATTCACCCTTAACGTACCCTAATCCTGCATAGAGAGAGGTAATTTTCATCTGTTTTACTATTTTAACTTTCGTATGTGTCAGGGGTTCAGGAGCAGAGTCACTGGAGAGGGAAGAAACAGAGAGCGAGGGGGAGGAGTCGGAAGGAAATGTCAGCGGCGACAGTAGTCCAAGATCTCTGAGTCTCTCCAGTGACTCGGAGGATTCACAGAAAGGGGCCCCCATGGTCAGGGCAAGGGGAGTGCCCAGGGGGACACCTCGGGAAGAAGGGGACTCAGAGAGTAGCAGCTGGAAATCCGGACCAGCGTCCCCCCCAGGGTGCAGTAGGGGGGAGGAGTCCAAGGCATCGGGATCAGGGAGCGCGCAGGCAGAGGGAGAACGTGAGGCAGGAGTGGCCACACCCTCGTCAGGGAGCGAGGAAACGGTCATCCGGAAAGTAAAACGCGCGCGCGCGCCAAGTTCAAATGTACAGGAGGGCGGCAAGGTGGGCAGCCCGGGTAAGGAGCCAGGTCCTAAAGCCCGCCGAAGAGAGGGGGAGGAGTCAGAGGGGTCTAGCTCCGCGTCGGAAGAGTCCAGGAGGAATGAGACCCCGGGGGGTAGTAAGACCCAGAGGAAGAGAGAGAGAAGGAAGAGGTGGAGTAAGATTAGAGTCTTGAACTGGTGCACGGGGGGTGGAGATCCAGACAGAGCTTCGCCGGTCTAAAGTCCAGACGTAGGGCTGGGACGCTGAGACTTGTAAATGGAGACTATTCTTCAATAAAGACTTTGATACTGTACTATCGGCTAGCGTTGGTCCTTGGTGAGCTGGGACCCGGAGCCAGCCCTGACAGTAAGCTCTGTCTCCTATTTTAAAGTTTTGGCACCAAGAACCTCGCCACGTGAGTCGGCGCAGCGAGGACAGAGGAGGGGTGCTTACAGAGCTCACAAAACTCAGGCAAGATGACGACGGAAGAGCAGATAAAAGCCCTGCAAGAAGCGGTGACACAACTCAGCACTGAGGTAATTGCATCCAGGAAGAGAGAGGAGGAGATGGTTACCTCCTGCCGGGACCTCCAGGCCAGGTTGGACGTGCTTTCCAAAGAGGGGCAAACGGGAGCCAAGGCAGAAGGCATAGGTTTGGGGAGAAGGGGAGGAAGCCTTGTATCGCATTTCGACGGGAGTTTGCAGCAGTACCCCAACTTCAGAGCAGACCTGCTGTTTGCGCTGGATTTACTTGACAAAGACTTTAGAGATGAGAGAGAGAGAGTGGGGTTTATCTTGTCCCATTTGCATGGGGAAGCCAAAACGTGGCTGCGGAATCTATGGAGGGACAATGATCCAGCGCTCCAAGATGCGAAGGCTTTTATTAAAGCAATGGACTCCTGCTTTTTATCAAAGGTAGACGTCGATATTGCCAGGAGGGACATACATGGACTTAAACAAGGCAAAGCCAGCGTGCGGCAGTACCATACTCGATTTTTCGGACTGGTTCATGCCCTGGGGTGGGAAAAAGATTCTGCGCCAGTCAGAGACCTCTTTTGGGAGGGGTTGAATGCAGATGTAAAAGCGGAGATTGGAAGAGGGGAGAGACCAAGGAGCACCCAGCAGGTAGTCCAGAGGGCTCTGGAGATCGGGGTGCATCTGGAAGAACGTCCTTGCAACAGGGAAGAAGGGCGTTGGGGAAGGGCACCAGCCAGAGCACCTCCCTTCTTTCCCAGAGAAGCAGCGCGTGCGCACTCCACACCCTCGCAGGGAGGGGGAGAAGAGCCGATGGAGATAGGAGGTGCCAGGGCTCAGTCAGCTAACAGAGCCCTAACACCGGGAGCAGCCAAAACGAAGCCTCCTAGAGGGAACAGGAAGTGCTACATCTGCGACAGTGCTCAACACATGGCGAAAGAGTGTCCCCAGAGGCTCCACAAGCACACTGCAGCCTCCGCAACAGTCGCTGAAGCAGCTCAATTGAAAACGCAGCAACAGTTAAACGACAGAGTCTGGCTGGAGGAAGAGGCACTGGGGTCCAGTCAGACAAGTCAATGAAACAATCCCCAGCACTTTTGCAACCCACAGACCCCCTCCCACCCAAACCAGTGGTGCAGCTTACAGCGTCTCTCCAACTGCCCAATGGACGCACTCTGGAGGTGCCGATCACCATTGACTCCGGCAGCAACGCTGACTTTATAGGACTGGAATTCATTCAGCAGCACAATATACCACTGCTACCAGCCACGCTGCCCCTGAACGTTGTCACGGTGGATGGCAGAGACTTGTTAGGGGAGCAGGTGGTGCAACAAACGCAACCAATGGTGATGCGGATTGGAAATCACCGAGAAGTCATCAGCTTTAATGTCACACACCTGTCGGACACGCCTGTAGTCCTCGGCATGAGTTGGCTGCACAGGCACAGCCCAGCATTGGCGTGGTACCAACGCCAACTGACCTTCGGCTCCTCCTATTGCGCGGAACATTGCATCCTTCCTAGCCCGGAAGAAGGAGGGGACGACCCGCAGCTACAATTAGGCACGCTGCAAGCAGTGCCTCGCAAGTATGCAGCGTTTTTGGAGGTTTTCTGCGAGAAGGAAGCGGACAAGCTGCCCCCCCACAGGCCCTATGACTGCAAGATTGACCTCCTGCCAGGAGCGACGCTGCCAGCCGGGAAACTGTATTCCATGTCTGAGGATGAGCTGCAGGAGCTCAAGGAGTTCATAGACCTCAACTTGAAGCGCGGTTTCATCCGGGAGTCGAAGGCAGCGGGGGGCAGTCCTGTATTCTTTGTGAAGAAGAGGGACACGCCCCAAAAAAGACTTGTGGTAGACTTCAGAATTTTAAATTCCAGAACCAAGCCCGCGGCCTTTCCCATGCCCAAGATAGATGACCTGCTGGCGACGGCGAGGAAAGGACGCGTTTTTACAAAGTTGGATCTGCGAGGGGCGTACAACCTGATTCGCATACGGGAAGGAGACGAGTGGAAGACTGCCATGTTCACGCCCCTGGGCACATATGAATACAGAGTTATGCCCTTCGGTTTACAAAATGGCGCCCACTGTTTTCAAGCTTTCATGCATCACGTCCTGGCGGGTCTCCTCTACAAGACATGCGTCTGCTTCTTGGACGACATCCTGATATTCTCAGAATCTGAGGAGGCCCACGAAGGTGACGTCAAGGAAGTTCTGCAGAGACTGCAGGAGCATCGGCTGTATGCCAAGCTGGAGAAGTGCCAGTTCGACAGGACGGAGGTGGATTTCCTAGGCTACAAGCTGTCGGACAAGGGGCTTGCCATGGACAGCGCCAAGGTTCGCGCAGTGTTGGACTGGAAGAGCCCGCGCAATCGGAAGGAGGTCCAGCGGTTTGTGGGGTTCGCCAACTTTTACCGCAAGTTCATCAAGGGGTTCGCGATGCAGACGGCGGCCATTACTGACACGCTCAGCTCTAAGAAGAAGAAGTTCATCTGGACGGAGCAAGCGGAGCAGTCCTTTCAGAACCTTAAGCGTCTCTTCTCGTCCGAAGGGCAGCTACTGCATGTGAATCCCAGCAAACCGATGAGGGTTGAAACAGACGCCTCAGACAGAGCCGTGGGCGCCGTACTGTTGCAGGAGGACCCGCATGGGGACTGGAGACCGTGTGCCTTCTACTCTAGGAAGCTCAGCAAGTCGGAGCAAAACTACACCATCTGGGACAGGGAGTTGCTGGCCATTCATGCAGCATTCAAGGCGTGGCGACACTTCCTCGTCGGGGCCAAGCACACCGTGCAGGTCCGCACGGATCATAAGAACCTGGAGTACTGGCGCACGGCAAGATTCCTAAACCAGCGGCACATCAGATGGGCGGAATTTTTCGCGGATTTCGACTTCAGGATAGAATACATCCCAGGCGACAACAACATCATGGCGGATGCACTGTCCAGGAAGCCGCAATACCTCGAAGAGGCGGCACCAGCAGCGGCCAAGCACATTTTCGCTCCGAAAGCGTGGGCGTGCGCTGCAGCAACCGTGGACTTGGAGGCGGTCCGTCGAGCACTGCAGAGGGACCCCTTTGCACAAGCCAAGATGGAGGAGGTGCACAAGGGCACGGTGAAGGACGACGAGTTCCAAGTACGAGACGGATTGCTCATCCGCAGAGGGGCCCTCTACGTACCGGGAGACGACCTCCGGGCGAAAGTACTGCAGCAGTTACACGACGCACCCACCGCCGGGCACTTTGGCAAGGAGAAGACGGCAGAACTCGTTGCCAGAGATTTTTGGTGGCCCAAGATGCGGGGGGAAGTCGCGGAGTACGTCTCGAGGTGCGACACCTGCCAAAGGGCCAAGTCAGTCCACAAACCTCCGGCGGGACTGCTCGAACCGCTGCAGACTCCGAGCGAACCGTGGGAGAGGGTGGCCCTGGACTTTGTCACGGATTTACCCAGCTCAAGGGGTAAAACGGCAGTGCTAGTGGTGGTGGACATGTTCACTAAAATGGCCCACTTCATTCCGTGCGCGAAGGTCGCCACGGCAGAACAGACCGCCAAACTGTTCATAGACCACGTCTTCAGAGTGCATGGACTGCCACGGTCTATCTTGTCCGACAGGGGGCGCCAGTTCATTTCGAGCTTCTGGCAGAAGCTGATGGGTTTCCTGAACGTCAAGATCAACCTAGCGTCGGCGAGACACCCGCAGACCAATGGACAAGCGGAACGCGTCAACGCCGTCATGCAGCAGTACCTGAGATGCTACGCAAATCAACAGCCGACGACATGGGTGGACTACCTGCCGCTCGCTGAGTTCGCTTACAACAACACGAAGCACGTGTCCACAGGGGTGACACCGTTCTTCGCCAACAACGGGAGGCATCCCAGAACCTTCCCGGGATTAGAGAGACTGGGGGAGGGGGAGCCACAGGCAGCGGAAGTCTTGGCGGCGGAATTGCAGGAAGTCCACGAGCAGCTTAGGAGGCAGTTAGAGCTGGCAAAGCACGCATACAAACTGCAGGCTGACAAGCACAGGAGGGTTGGTGAAGACATACAGGTGGGAGACTGGGTGTGGTTAGCGGCCCACGCAGTGCCGACCAGATCCTTAGCTAAGAAGAAACTCGGACATAAGCAGCTAGGACCTTACCTAGTTGAGGCACAGATCAATCCGGTGGCCTTCCGGTTGACACTTCCGGAAGGATCCAGAATGCACCCAGTATTCCATAGGTCGGTGCTCACGCCCTACAAAGCACCTCACCGATTTCAGGCGCAGGGCACGGCACCAGACCAGTATGAGGAGATCCCCCCAAGGAGGGAGTCGCCAAGAAGGGAACCCATCAACCAGGTCACAGAGATTTTGGACTCGAGATGGGGGGAAGAGGGAGTAGAATATTTTCTCGCAAGGGAAGGTACCCCGGCCAGCGCCAACAGTTGGGTGCCGGACTATGCCCTGGACGAGCCTCTCCTCAAAGAGGAGTTTCATGCCTTGTTCCCACACAGGCCCATGCCAGCCGAGTATTTCGACGACTGGCTTTTCACACCCACGCTTTCTACCAGCACGTTCCAGGGATTCACCTCGGACGAAGAACCACCATTAGACACACGTTCACCGGAGGGCTCGCCCTCGGGGTTTGCCTCAGACCGCTCATTTTGGTGGGACAATCGAGGAGAGGAGAGGTGGCTGAGGGGCCCTTGGCAGGCAACGGACCCAGAGGGGAACGAGGGTGAGAGGGACATGGACGTGATGGGGGAGGACGTTGGGTTCGAGCATGGCGGCACGGAGATGGAAGCAGAGGAGAACGAGGTCGGCGAAGACATGGAGGACGAGCCGGATTTCTCTAACTGGATGCACGCCACGGGGGACGAACTGTATCCACCATTCACCCCCACAACGACGGAGCACCCAGCACCCCCGCCGGAGGAAGGGGAGGGGGGAAGGGGGGGCTTCGAGGGGGGGATGGATGTCAGGGGTTCAGGAGCAGAGTCACTGGAGAGGGAAGAAACAGAGAGCGAGGGGGAGGAGTCGGAAGGAAATGTCAGCGGCGACAGTAGTCCAAGATCTCTGAGTCTCTCCAGTGACTCGGAGGATTCACAGAAAGGGGCCCCCATGGTCAGGGCAAGGGGAGTGCCCAGGGGGACACCTCGGGAAGAAGGGGACTCAGAGAGTAGCAGCTGGAAATCCGGACCAGCGTCCCCCCCAGGGTGCAGTAGGGGGGAGGAGTCCAAGGCATCGGGATCAGGGAGCGCGCAGGCAGAGGGAGAACGTGAGGCAGGAGTGGCCACACCCTCGTCAGGGAGCGAGGAAACGGTCATCCGGAAAGTAAAACGCGCGCGCGCGCCAAGTTCAAATGTACAGGAGGGCGGCAAGGTGGGCAGCCCGGGTAAGGAGCCAGGTCCTAAAGCCCGCCGAAGAGAGGGGGAGGAGTCAGAGGGGTCTAGCTCCGCGTCGGAAGAGTCCAGGAGGAATGAGACCCCGGGGGGTAGTAAGACCCAGAGGAAGAGAGAGAGAAGGAAGAGGTGGAGTAAGATTAGAGTCTTGAACTGGTGCACGGGGGGTGGAGATCCAGACAGAGCTTCGCCGGTCTAAAGTCCAGACGTAGGGCTGGGACGCTGAGACTTGTAAATGGAGACTATTCTTCAATAAAGACTTTGATACTGTACTATCGGCTAGCATTGGTCCTTGGTGAGCTGGGACCCGGAGCCAGCCCTGACAGTATGTTTTAAAAGTATGGTTGTGATTTTTTCTTGATTTTAATGTTTTATCTTTTTTTGTAAAATACTTTGAGGTTTTTTTATAACAAAGCTTAATTATAATAATAATTATACTATAAGTTCATGAAATAAATTAAAAATAATTTTTTGACAGGAGCCAAATATGACCCTCCAGACCTCTGTACCCTGTCTTTGGGATACTCCTCCATCCCTCACCAACAACACTGCCCTGTGTCGTCTTCATTTTTGCCTGGCTGGCATGTGTCTCTTACCTACAAAAACAATTCTTGCTTGCCTTGACAGAGGGTGAGAGATGAGGCAGATGGGGTGTAGAACACACAAATTAAGAGCCTCAGCCATGGCTCCACCCACTTGTGGCTCTAGTCCCACCCACTTTTTGACTTTCGCCCTGCCCACCAATGGAATGCAGCTTCTGGAAGGCTTCCCATCCCGCCTTCCCCTGCTTTATGCAAATGCTGATTAACTGGGAATTGTACAAGTTCTAGGTAAAGCCAGTTCATACAAAAGCAGAGTACTCAAACAAGTCTCATTCACATGAAGGTATGACTTTAAAGCACCACAGAAGAAAGAAGCCTGCCAGCTGTTCATCTGATGCTGCCTCTTCTTTCAAACAGAAGCCCACCAGATGCTTTTAGGAAAGTGGTCGCCAAACAACTCATGAAGTTTCACTGCCTCTAACTATGAAGCTGTGCCTGTCGTCTCATACCTGATGGGCAGCACATTGAAGTTTCCGGTACTAAAATCCAATGTTTGATCCTCTGCTCTGGCAAGGCCAAATCCAACAGTAAGGACGGAAAGAATCAGGGTCAGAAGTCTTCCCAAAACAAAAAGGACGGCCCAGATTGAAAACCTAGAGGGAAGAGACCAGGTATGAACATATTACCTGCACCTCAGTAGAATTCCATCCATTCATTGTACTACTTACAGCAATTATTTCAGAGGCAGGTATGATGAACATACGTGTTGAATATTAAGGTGTCATGGGCCAAAAGTACTTGACTTCACACATACATTTTAGAACACCGTTAAGCCAGAACACTGTCCCTTCTCACACATCCAGGAAGGCATTCTAGAGGATACAATGTGGTGGGCTCTTCTGTCATACTTCTTCCATCTCTGAGGGCTCAGAAAATGTGTGAAGCCATCTAAGCTTCAAATAGCTTCTACATTAAGGAATTGTTCAATGTGGATATATATATATCTTCTAAAAACAGGCTGGTCAAGTCCTTTCTTCAAAACTAGTGAAGCTATTCCAGGTGGGGGGAGTTTTTGTATGTGCATCTGAATGCACACCAATCTCAAGAAGTAATTGGTAACTGTTTTGTGCGTAGGAATTCTGTGGTTGTACTGAAGGTAATGAAGGCTTTGTAACTGAACAGCAAGTTGTCTTTATGCCAGAGGGGAAAGGAAGGAATATATCTGGCTAAGCTGCACTGATCCTTGAGGGCAGGAGGTGGCAAGATCAAGGGAGTGAGAAGTGCCTGGAACATGGTGTCAGAAGTGAAGAAAATGTAGGAGAAAGAGGTGAGGGGTGCACCTGACCAAGAGATACACAGGTAAGTCAGGCCAAAGTCTGTGTACCCGAAGTAATCAGCCAGATATTTGCTTGCAGACTTCAATTTATATCTTAAACAGAGAACTTAACAAAACTATCTCTATTATTATTATTATTATTATTATTATTATATGTTCTTTTAATGTACAGAAGAACAGGGATCATTTGCTGAAGCAGCCCAATGTTAACTGTACACGTTCAAGCATTAATTAGAAGTTGTATTTCCAGACATATTTTTAAAGGTTGGAAGTTACTGTAAAGTACTTACCCTTTCTGATATTTTTCATCACTGAAGTAAAACAGTCTGGAGATGTGGAACAGAAACTCCACAAAGTAATGTAGCACAAGAAGAACAAGGCCAAGGTGGGTCAAACTAAGAACAAAAATGAAAGGAAATAAGTTTCTAGTTGGGAGAGGGACACAAAGTCTTTGATTAAACCCACTCATTTGGCATTGCATTAATTAAATTTGGCACAGGAATTCAGAGCTCAATGACAGCTTCCTATGTCCACTTTCAAACAGGCCCAGGAATATACAAACACGTTCTGCAGCAGTATAGATCCCTCAGTGATGCAGATCATCAGAATGAAAATCTGATGCATGCATTTTGGTTCCCTAGCCATCCAAGTTGTGAAAGATAGGTGTGAAGGATGGGTTCGCTCAGTTGTGGTGCCAGTTACAGAACACCTTCCTGATGGAAGCCCACCCGGCTCTGCCTTTATCACCCTTCTGCCAAACAATGAGAACATAACTCTTTCCTAGAACAGTTCAGGGCAGGTGTCCTTGGATGGCAACTGTTATGAATTCTCCTGGTTTTTGCACTTTGACTGCTTTATTGATTTTAATGTTTTATTGGAGATTTTAAATTGAATATCTGCTGAAGCAACACTGGATATAAATAAAAATACATACATATATATATATATATATATATATATATATGCATCCACACACACAAAACTTGATGTTTCTAAATTTAAACACAAACTTTTCTAGGGGACAAGAAAATTTGTAAAAATACACTGCCATCAGACATTCAACTTGAAAACTGAGCATTCAAAGTAAAACATGGGCTTACTGCATCATTGCAGTGAAAGTGAAGTTCAAGCAACTGCTTGACCCCCATGCTCAATTTCAAAGGCAGGGGAGAAATGCAATATATATATATATATATATATATATATAGTAATTTGCTTTGGATATTGAAATAAAGCTGCTGTGTGCATTCAAGATAAATTCAACAGTTCAGGTACGATCTTGTCTCCTGCGGTCTGGTCAGGAAAAGATGGAATAAATGAGTTATTGCCGAAAAAAACTTTTCCCTTTGAGGGAAACACCTGATTGCTAAACACCTAGTGGACTTCTACAGTCATTTTACAGGGTACAATGTAATGTATGTTGGATTGCAGTATCTGAACACTTGATACTGTGTTTCACTATCAAATTAGTTATTTATTATTGAATTTAACCGCGCCCCCATCCTCTCTAAGGGGGTTCGGTATGGCAGTAAAACAAGTAAGTCACTTACTTTAACAGATAAGCTCCAGCGATATGGAAAAGATAGAGTCCAATGTAAACAAGCTGGCGAGGAATGTCTTCCTATGAAAAAGCCACAGCTTTATCAATTCTGCAGGGAGTTCCCATAACTTAAATACATTCACCAGTTTCTGGACATTACCCAATCCGGACAACCATTTCTTGTCTTATACTATTCTGTTTCTAATAGCTGATCCTGGAGTTTGTTAGTACCCTGAAATCTTACTCAAATCTTTAAAATAAATGTTCTGCTTGATTTATTTCACAAATGCTTAAAAGACATACAAACATGTTTCTATGTGTGCAAAAATAAGAATAAATGTAGAAGATTTGCATGGTACTAAGATTTCTACAATATTCAATCCTCAGTTTCCCACGTCTAGGTTTCAAATTGCAACAGGCCAGAAACTTTGCCACCTAAGAATAATAAATGTACTGCCCCAACTATTCACTGGATGTTGCAACACTAATCTTGGATAAATGGTAAAAACCACACACTGATATACTGTGGTCATACAAGACCATATTCACTATTTGCTAACCTGCCATCTTTCAGAACATAATGACCAAATTACTCTTATTATTATTCAAACCATGAACTGTTCAACCAAGCAGAAAATTAATTTTTGTTAGCAGGAAATGAGAAAGATCTCACTGTATTTGCCCTGGTAGCTGCTAATAAGGCTGATTACAATGCTGAAAGTTGTAAACGTTTATACCAAGCAGCTGTTCTGCATCGAGATCATCATAAACCAGAGCTGACAGCCACTGCAATATGCCAAGAGGGGGAAATGACTGCGGTTACTTTAAAAAAGGAAATGAAAGCTTCATGACTATGCTGGAGGATGGGTGTGTGTGCTGCTGCTGTTGCCCATACAGGCTAAACCTTGGTTCTGTGCTGGGTCTCACCCTCCCCATTTTGGAGCTTAGCAAGGCAGCGACACAGCCTTCAGAGGTTTGCAGTTCAGCAACTAACCGTATTTTTCAGTGTATAAGATGCACCCATGTATAAGACACCCCCTACTTTTGGGGACCCCAAATCTAGAAAATGGGGATATGCACTATCCGTGTATAAGACCCTCCCAGATTTTTAACCTTAATTTTAAAGCAAAAAACCCTAGTCTTATACATGGAAAAGTATGGTAGGTTTCCCAGGTGCAGTTTAGTGTTCCTAACTAACAAAAGACTCCTAGGCATGTCTATTCACTTGTTCCACTAAGTTCACTGGCACTTAATTCCTAGATAAATGTGTATAGCAGTAAGGAAACTTTGGTTCTCCAGATGCTGCTGAACTCCCATTAGCCCTAGCAAACATGGCCAAAGGTTTTCAACACCTGCTGCATGGGGTTCCAGCCTAATCATTAGAAATACAGGGTGATACATAATGAAGTATGCAGTTTCCATTTGCTATAAATGGAAACTGTATACTTCATTGTGAATCAACCTGTATATCCAGGTAAAAGCAAAGTCCCTTGGAAAAGTAACTCACAGAAATCTTCCCTACCTCTCAGAAGACCCAAGTACAGTGTGGGAGAATGCTACAAATGTTGACAGTAAGATATACAGAACTAGGCAACAACCTTGCTTAAAGCATTGCCATGAGCAAAGAGTTTGCTTTTAGAAGAATTTACTTTTCTTTCCTACCAGCTAATTAAGTCTTTAAAATATATACAGTGGTACCTCGGGTTACATATGCTTCAGGTTACAGACTCCACTAACCCAGAAATAGTACCTCGGGTTAAGAACTTTGCTTCAGGATGAGAACAGAAATTGTGCTCCAGCGGCGCGACAGGCCCCATTAGCTAAAGTGGTGCCTCAGGTTAAGAACAGTTTCAGGTTAAGTACGGACCTCCAGAACGAATTAAGTTCTTAACCCGAGGTACCACTGTACACATATTTTTAGAGGCTTCTGAACATGAAACTAAAGGTGGACTTACTTTTTTTGTCTTCTGGAAATAGAGTTCTGGAAAAGCATGCAACCAGTATGCCAGTTGGGAGATGTAAAAAAATTTCATTTGGAACCTACAATACAGCATGGAAAAGGTCAAAGATATTGAAATAGCTCTCGAATAAGACCTTGTTTAAATTAGGTGTTACAATGGAGTCATATCTGTTTCCTACAGAGATTAAGAACTAATAGTAGGATGGAAACTACCAGTCACACATTTATGAAAGAACAACATGCTTGGAATTGACAACAGAAGACCAGGAGAGCAGGCTTTTGTTTGAAGAAAAGAACTTGAAATACCTGCAAGCAAGTTGTTGGTTGATTTAACACCCTGGGACAAGTTAAAGAAACTATATGACACATGCCCCACCCCGCAACTCTGATAAACTCACGGCAATGATGTATGTGGATAGTCCCGCCAGAGTGATGTTGGGTCAGCTACATAATTCTCCTGAAAATAAGAAATAAACATGTCAAATACCCTTTATGGTTAAGACTAAACTAACTTCAGGTCTATGGAGAAGTTGGTCCCATTTGAGATCAATGGGGCTCATTCCTACTAAGTGATACAGAATTGCAGCTTGAGTATGTACAAATGAGATACTCACAGAGACAAGAATGCTTGTTCCCCAAACACAGGAGAAAAGGTAGAACGCACTGAGTTGCCCAGATTCATTGAACTTGCTGTGCTTTGTTTTGGAAAAGTGCATCTTCCTGTTAATTTTCTAAAAGAAAAGGAATCTGTGTTATTGATCTGAGTAACAGCTTTCATACGAAGTTATCTGTCATGCTTTTTAACATCTTTATGCGCCCCCTCGCCCAGCTTGTCCGGAGTTTTGGGCTGGGCTGCCATCAGTATGCTGATGACACCCAACTCTATCTGTTGATGGATGGCCATCCTGACTCGGCCCCAGACACACTGATCAGATGCTTGGAAGCTGTGGCTGGATGGTTACGTGGGAGCCGGTTGAAGTTAAATCCTTCGAAGACAGAGGTCCTCTGGCTGGGACGGGACGATATGGGATTGAGGGGGCAACTCCCATCTCTAGCGGGGGTGCAATTAGTGCCAGCACCGTCCGTTAAGAGTTTGGGTGTAATCTTCGACACCTCCCTCTCCATGGAGGCGCAGATTGCAGCTATAACAAAGGCGGCATTTTTTCATCTCCGCCAAGCTAAGCAGTTGGCTCCTTACCTCTCTCGCCCTGACCTAGCCACTGTGATCCATGCGACGGTCACCTCCAGACTGGATTATTGTAACTCGCTCTACGTGGGGCTGCCCTTGAGACTGACCCAGAAACTCCAGAGGGTGCAGAATGCCGCAGCGAGACTCCTTACAGGGTCTTCACTGCGAGATCACATTCATCCGGTGCTATACCAGCTGCACTGGCTCCCGGTGGAGTACAGGATCAGGTTTAAGGTGCTGGTTTTAACCTTTAAAGCCCTATACGGCCTAGGACCCTCGTACCTACGGGACCGCCTCTCCTGGTATGCCCCACAGAGAAACCTACGCTCGTCAAATAAAAACACCCTGAAGGTCCCAGGCCTCAGAGAGGTTAGGCTGGCCTCAACTAGAGCCAGGGCTTTCTCGGCTGCGGCTCCAATCTGGTGGAACGCTCTGTCACAAGAGACTAGGGCCCTGCGGGACCTGACATCTTTCCGCAGAGCCTGCAAGACAGAGTCGTTCCACCAGGCCTTTGGTCAGGGCCCAGCCTGACCCCCTCCTCTGGCAACCTGCACAGAATTTTGCTCAACGGTTGCCATTAATTTGACTTTAATTAATTTTTATAATGGAATGTTTTTAGAATGTTTGATTATTTGATTGTTTGATTATTTAATTGTTGTTAGCCGCCCTGAGCCCGGCTTCGGCTGGGGAGGGCGGGATATAAATAAAATTTATTATTATTATTATTATTATTATGCGAAGCCAAATCCAAGACTCATGTTGACAACACATCCATACACTCAATCAAATACCACTGTAGCAATACTCAATATTGTCCTGACAATACTTACATCTAACACATATTCTTGAATGATAGCATGTATGATTATTGCAACCAGCATGTAGAAGAAAACCGTAGCCAAATCTTTGATGCCGTAGTGATACAATGTGACTGTTTCTGTAGATTGTTTCTCTAAGAGAAGAAAAGACAGCATTAAATATACACTTATTTTACCAACCCGCTCCTAATCTGAAATTGGCACTGAAGAAATTAAAGAGTTATTTCAAGTTTAATGAAGACTCCAAGGGCTAGTTTGTTATTTACTTCTCCACTAACACAGCATTAGTTAATGCAAGTAAAAGTCTAAATTACAATATATGCAGTATGCTAAAATGTTGGAACAAATCATGCCTTTATTATTTCAGTCACCAGATTCAAAATCTTATTTATCTTTAAGAGCAGCACAGCAAGGAAAACTTAGTTTCCACCCAGAGCTAAGCTCATATTGACAATAGGCAGGGTAAGACAATGCAAAACTGTGGTTTGGTGCTAGAGTAACAAGAGAAGCAGGACCGTTGCATTTGTGTGCCCCTTTTCCTCCGGCATTCATGATTCCCTCCCTGGGTTTGTGGTTTCTGATCCATTGTTTCTGATTCTTGTTTGCAGGGAGTAAGTGTAAACCATGTTGCTGGAGGAAAGACAAACTATGATTTGCTGCAAATCAGGAAAGAAGGGATGAAATAATGATATGTGATGAGTGGGGAAGGGAGGGGAAATTCTACAGCCTTTCAAGACTCATACATGTTGCACCAAGCCATGGCTTGGTGATACATTCAAACTAGCCTATAGGTCACAAAGCAAACATCGTTACTGGTGAACTGACATGGAAAAATTGTGCTGATGTTTCTCATTCTTCAGCTGTTCCACTAGTACAGTGTTTGTTAGTGTAGCATGTTTTAGGACTAGCCTATTAGATGATATGGTAATATATTAAGCAGTGAGTCAGTATTCCTTTTCTATCTAGGACAAATGCTTAAATATTTTTTAGAGCTTTACCTGTGGCAGGGATGGTAACATTGTACTGAAGTGTAACAAAGACAACAGCTGCTTTTGCTGTAACCTGAAATGAAACAAAACCCAATTAAATAAAATTATTTCTACAAAGAACACACCAAGGATGAAATTCTAAACATACTAACAGCACAACCCTAACCATGCCTACTCAGAAGCAAGGAAAATAACATTATTATTACAATTACTATTTATTTGTGTAGCTGAAGCCATTACAAAAGAAATGGCATCAAACTAGGACAATGGGTCACAGAAGACTGGTTATTTCCACAATTCTTTACTATTTCAACAAATATACCCAGTAACTCAAGATTACCTATAAAACCCACAGATATTTCAGTCCCCTAGCCCAATCTTCTTGCCAATACATTCCTATTGTTGGCTGTTATCTATATGCATGCCTAACTAGGCTTGCCACAGTGGCCCAGATGAGTGGCTACTTATAAGCTTGTGGCTGTCCAAATAACGCAAGCAAATGCACTGCTGAGAACACATAACTGCTCATGCCACTTTTAAAACAGCTGTTCCCAACAAAAATTGCCTCAGGACATCACTTATGGGCAAGCTGGCATAGAAAGAACATAAACTGCTGCAATCTTTAGCTTCAAGAAAGAAAAATGCTAGACACATTACTTTTTACCAATGTACTGCATGGAAAACCAAGGACAACTATTTTAGAATGGCATTTGCATACATGCTTATAAAAGTGCATATGCTCCTCAGGCTACTTTCCTCCAAAGTGTCATCAGAACTTGGGGCAGCAGCTACTGAAGCAGGTTTTCAACAGAGCCTTAAAGTTATAGCGCTCAAATACTTTACAAAGAAGCACTACCATTTAAAACTGCTCTGGCGCAAGTCACTCAACTGCTTAAGTCTTCCATACCCTCATTAAACTCTGGGGCTAATAAGCTCAGTTTCATGTTTTATTGCTTTCATATGTTTTTTTTTAAAATGATATAGCAGTATATAAATATTTTTATAAGTCAGTTATTTAACTATTTCAAGGACATCTTCCCCTTCCCAGGTTCTAATCCAGAGCCATGGCAGGCACACACCTTGACACGTGTCGCATCCCCTATCTGGAGGGGCGCCAGGCAACCCCATCTGGCTGCGACCAACGACTGCAAGCGACCGCCACGCTCGGAAGGCGGGCGGTGGGGCTCGCTCTATGTACACGTCACCGTCCAGCTCACCTTCCCTGGAGCCGAGAGGAGGGGAGGAGCCGCTTCCCGCAGCGCCTCATGGGGCTTGTAGTTCTGCCCGTTGCACACAAAGGACTGCGCGCCCTCTCCCCTCCCCTTAGCCCAGGCAACGGGAGCCAAATCTCTCTCTGCGCGCTCCCCGCTTCGCACACCCTGCCAGCACCTCCCGTCTCCAAAAACGTCGAGTCTCCCCGCCCTCCCCATAGTGCTCCAGCTCCGAGTGCCACGTAACCTTGACGAGACCAGGAACTACTCAGCAGGCAGCCAGGCAAGCAAGCAAGCGCACAACCCGGTCAGAGAGGCGTGCACGGCGGAGGCTCTTTCGCCACACACTCCGAAAACCCCGTTTACACTGCGGCGGTTGCTCCGCTTCGGAAACCCTGGAGGCAGCAAAGGCGACGGGGGCTGTACCTACTTCCCCTCTCCGACAGCGGGATGCTATGTGCAGGCTTACTCAGGAGTAAGCCCCACTACTGTGCTCCGTGTGGCTTACTCCCTGGTTAGGATGCTCAGCGCTGCAGGTCTGCATTTCGGCAAGACGGAGCTGAAGTGGGTGTGGAGCACACCCGGCTCCCCCAAAGGAGAAACGAGTGTGTATATGGGGGCGGGGGGGGTGTCATGAGAGACAGATGTCAGGCCCAGCAGACTTTGACTGAGGACGGAGGCAGCCACATCTGCCGGGGTAGGGCGGCTGCTCCTGCTCGCAGGATGATGCACCGCTCGGGCTACCTACCAGCTGCTCCTCCGCGCAAACCCACAACAGCAACTGCTGACGCGGACACAACAAGGCGCATCCGCCTGCCTCCCTCGTGCCCCCCCTTGACACAAGGACCTGCTGACTTCCCACCACCCCACACTCTCCGTCTGCCAAGGCGAACGGCTCGACGAAGGACCAAAAAGCCTGCCAGATGTTTCCCGGGGCGGGGTGGGTGGAGGAAGCCGCTGCCTTAATCACCCAACTCCGTGTCCTCTCCCCCTCCACCACCCACGCCACGCAGGATCCTTTCTAAGACCCACACAGGTTTGCGGCCAGGGAGGAACTCCAGCTCCCCACGACCATGTTGCTGGCAGCATTTGGACGGCGATGAATGGGTTTGTGGATACACTTAGTATACACGCAATCGCCACACCACTCCCCTCCTCTCTTTACACACACTAGAAGGGAAAGAGGAAGCGGGAGGGACGGCGACGGCAGGGACTAGAAGCTTGTCCCCGTTGGAAACCAGTCTCTTCCCCACGCCGCGCTGGCTGAGGCCGGGGAGAAGCGGACCTCGCTCCCTAACGAGGCGCCTGCTTGACCGTAGGAAGGAGCCCGCTCCCCTCCGCCTCCCCCCATCCCTCCTGGGCGCCCTGGTCCTCCTTCCTCACCTCGAACATGAGCCCCAGCAGGAAGACCATGGCCATGCAGGAGACAATGTCCGCGTGGTTCTGCACGACGAACTCATGGCTGAGCACGGGCGGGTTCTTGCTGCTCTTCTTGCGGATCGCCATGGCGGGCAGAGCGCAGCGCGGCCACCAGCCCTTCCTTCCTCGGCCCCTGCTCCAGCCGCCGCCGCTGCCGCCGCTAGCCTATAGCCCAGCCCAGCCCCGCTCGCGCTCTCTGCGGCGGGGCCCCGAGGAAGGGGAGGACGCCCAGGCAGCCGCTCCGCCCAACTTCGCCTCCTCCTCCTGCTAGCCTCCCTGCCCCTCCCCCCTTCCGAGTCTCCAGCAGCCCAGCATTCGAAACCGCGACTCGTCGCTTCTTATCTCTCCGCCCGCAGAGAAGGCTCCATATCGGCAGGCGTTGGGAACTTGCGAGAGCGCCACCTTCCGCTCCGGAGGCCCCAGTTCCGGAACTGGACGTGGATTGGGTTAACGAGAGGGCGAAGCGGGAGGTTGGGCCCCTCCCCGCCCCTTTTAGGAAGGGCGCTCGGCCAATCACAGAGGCCGGCTCAGAGTCCTAGAGGTACGAAGGGGGAAAGAGAGAGAAGAAAAGTCTATGGTGAATAAAATCAGGGGTCGCGTGTGAGAAAGGTGAGCATGCGCGTAGGAGTTGCTTGGGTTACCTGTTACTGAAAGAGCACAGGTTGTCTGCAGCAGCCCTCGAGAACTATATGTGTGAGAGAGGACGGTCTTTGTGCCCTTTTTAGATCTGTACGTTCTGCTTCTTAAGTACAAATGTGTGGGTTTCTGTATCCCAAAATTCTATATCTCAACTGAATCGGGCAAGGCAGGGTCGTCACTCAGTAAAGGGAACACCAGGTTTTGAATGCACAAGGTCCAAGTTCAGTCTCTGGGAAAGTCTCCAGTCTGAAACCCTGTTTCAGATATCTAGATTTTGACTCTCTACATGTCTGCGTCCCATTTACTTTCTTAAGATTTTTCAGCTAAGAAACTTACGGCTTGCTTACCTCCAGCGGCATATCCGGAACAGACAAGCTGCTCAGTGCATCTGATTCCTCCTGTGTACAAAAGCAGGTGTTCCAACCCACCTGCACCCTCTCCATCACTTCACATGGCTGATATGAAGCTTGCACACCTGGACTAGTCCCCATCAAGCTTTCCCCAAACCAACACTACATGTATTCAACTGAGTTTGAAATGATACGGAACCATTACCACCATGTTACCTGCTAGCTTTTATGCATCTTTGTACAACCCTATATTCAGGGCCAGCCCACCTGTGAGGCAAGGTGAGGCAAGCCTCTCAAGCAGCAGGATCCACAGAGCCAGCAGATCTGGCCTCCAAGGACTACACTGTCTATTGCCTCTGCCACAGTAGTAGCAACAGCTGCAACATGCTTCTTAGAGGTCAGATTTGCCACCTCCTTGGCAGCCCCCACAATGCCGCCTCTACAGCAGTTTCTTGGTGAAAAGGAAGCACTGCTGGTCTCCATCTACCCTTCTTCCTGTTGCATATCTTCACAACCCACTTTGGCACCCACCTTGTGCTTCGTGTCAGGTGTCAAAATGTATTGGGCCAGCCCTGTCTAGTATGCAGTGTGTACTTTACCCCCTCAAATGCTTAACATTCTTTAAAAGTGGCGTGCTTAAATATTTATTTAAAGAATTTATTACCTCAATCGAAGAGATATACAACAATTTTTAAAAGAAAAAATCACCACAAATAAAAATAATTTACAATAGTTCTGCTGTTCCACAAAATAAGACTGTAGACATGCCATTATTTAGACAGGAAGGCCTGTATAATTAAGAAATTCTAGTTAAGAAAACACACAATAATTTATATGTGAATAATTGCACTTTATTCATTTTGCTGAAAAACAGAATTAAGTAACTTGGTCAAATTTTATGAATTTACTCTCGCTATGCTGAAGTACTCAAAATATCTTTTGCCAAGAAAAAAAATATTGTGTTGACAATTTGGTGCTTCTTTAGAGGGAGGGCACAAGAACATCAGCCTCACACTTATTTTTGTGTTTTGTCTATAAACTGCTTTTCCATCTGAAGCTGGGAGACTTTTCACTTGCTGCAAAAGAAGAAGAAAATATTAAATAAGCTGGTATCTGAAAACATTACCATTTAAAACAAAAGTTTTTTGATGCAAGACGTTAAGCAGAAAGTGATTTACAAGCACAACTTTAATCTCAATTTTTTTCTGTTAGTATATTGCATCTTTCAAAGATTATCAATTTGGGAATATGATTTTTTTAAAAAAAACAGTAATCTGAATATATTTTTTAAAGCCCATTAAAACTATTTGAATATTAGTGAGGCATTTAAGTATTTTGACAAGTTATCCTCTATTAAAGTTCCAAAATGCTGTTTTTCTAAATAGCAGGAAGCTTAACATTTACAGTTCAGAGATGTTCTATAACTATTTATGATCCAGTGAATTCTCTTGGGCTTTGTTTTGATGCAGTATGCCCATAACCTAGGACTGAGTTGCCAATGAAGGCAGCGGAGATGAAAAAGTAAAGGCAGCATTTCCCCCATTCCATTGCTGGGGCGAGGATGCCTTTGTAAGCACCCTTTTCCTTACTTGGGAGAGGAAGAGTGCTGGGTTTTTTTGTGCACAAACGTGTGTGTGTGTGTGTGTGTATATATATATATATATATATATATATATATATATATATATGAATGACTGCATGTGTGTGTGTGTTTGAAACAGAGTGCAGTGTGCCAGCATGTGCGGTGAGGATGTGTGTGAATGCTGGGGAGCGGGGAAGTGTGCTTGTGCCATCTGTATGGGTGGAGTGTGTATGTGTGCATGTGAGAAAACACTGAGCACACCCACTACTGGCATATATCCCTCAGGAAGGTGACTGACAGTCATTGTAACCCTTGGGCTGAATACAGTTAGCCACCCCTGATTTAAATAAATAAAATATGTGTGTCCGCAGTGTAGAACTATTCAAAAGGCTCTGTGCAGATCTGGGTCTCTGAATTCAAGCAAAAAAAAAATAAATCATTTGGGAACAAAGAATTGTTGCATTAAAAACGCCTTATTGGCATGATGGACAGCTATAGTATACAGTGGTACCTCTGGTTATGTACTTAATTTGTTCCAGAGAAACTGTTCTTAACCTGAGGTACCACTTTAGCTAATGGGGTCTCCTGCTGCTGCTGCTCTGCTGGAGCACGATTTCTGTTCTCACCCTGAAGCAAAGTTCTTAACCCGAAATATTATTTCTGGGTTAGTGGAGTCTGTAACCTGAAGCGTATGTAACCTGAAGCGTCTGTAACCCGAGGTACCACTGTATAAGCATCCAATAGTACATTCTAGATCTACCCTCTGCCCACCCCTGGGCTTAGACACAGAAAAATTCTGGAAAACTGGATCATAAACATGCTGCTGGAATACAACAGATGTGGGTTAAAGACAAAGCCACTTACACACTTTCCCTTCTTTTTCTAGTTTCTTCAAGTGATGGCTGAGGTTAACCTCTGCAGCTCTATGCAAGTGTTCAGGTGTGTCCTAGAGAAAAAATAATTAAAAACGCATGAACCACACGTTTAGGAA
Source organism: Podarcis tiliguerta (assembly GCF_965153285.1). Classification (NCBI taxonomy): domain Eukaryota; kingdom Metazoa; phylum Chordata; class Lepidosauria; order Squamata; family Lacertidae; genus Podarcis; species Podarcis tiliguerta. Next base: position 32,734,024 of record NC_139540.1, on the reverse strand, counting down.
GCAGTCTTATATACACTATCTGTGAGGAAGTTCAACTGGGATAAAAAAAAAAAGAGTCTTATTTCTGAGTTGAGATGTATAAGGTTGAACTGTTAAATGGCAACACTATTAAAATGGCATCTTGGTAATTTCATTTCAGTCAGGATTTTAAAAAGTCACACAAGCACACTAATGCCAAGTTAAAGAACAGAACAGAGCAAAATGTTGAACTAATTAAAGCACTCTTGGGGGTTTCCATCTTCTTGACAAACAGATAAAGGAAAGAAGTGGTATGATTGCAGTACCTATTCATATATTTATTAGCAGGGAAATAAAGAACTGCTTAGGCTCACACAAGAAGCTTGTGTTAGCCCAATGTAATTTTTGACATTTATTATTATTATTTAATATATATTCATACTCCGCCTTTTCCCCTGACAAGGCAGCTTCCAGGAAAAAAACAAGAACCGCTAAAAACACAAGAAAAATCCATAATTAAAATACAACAGAATTAAAATTATATACAAATATAAAATATGTTTAAAACATACCAATAATTATAATAAAAACAGCACGACCACAGCCCTTTGATTAAAAGCAGTCAATTCCCAAAGGCCTGTTGAAAGAAATACTTCACCTGCCAACATGGACAGCAAGGAGGGAGCCAGGCTAGCTTCTTTAGGGAGGGAGTTCCAAAGTCTGGGAGCAGCCACTGAGAAGGCCATTTTTTATATCCCTACCAAATGTGCTTGTGAGGGTGGTAAGACCAAGAGATGGGCCTCCCTGTAATGTTTCAAAACCTAGGCAGGTTTGTATGAGAGAATACGGTCTTTCAGATAGCTTGGACCTCAGCTGCGTAGGGCTTTATAGGTCATTTCCAATGTTTTGAATTGTGCCTGGAAACAGACCAGTAGCCAGTGAAGCTGTTGTATCAAGGGAGTCATATGCTGCCTACAACCAGCCCCAGTCAACAATCTGGCTGCAGCTCTTTGACTCCATTGAAGTTCTGAGCACTTTTCAAAGCCAGCCCCACAAAGAGCACGTTAACAGTAATCCAAACAGGATATAGCTAAGGCATGTGTCACTGTGGCCAAATCAGACATATTTTCTCCGAATAACTCCTCCCCACACCAGATTACGAACTGCTATTTAAATATTTCCCTCAGTTTCAGAAGCAGTGAGCGATCAAGCACTGGGGAGATGGGCAGATATAAAGAACCAAACACAAACCTGAAGCCTCCTTGGACTCACAGAATAAATTACACCATTATTTGGATTTGGGCTATTGTCATTATATTTATACTCCAGCTTCCCCCGCAATATCTGGTAATCACATGTATTATTATTATTTTATTTTACAGACTTGTGTGTGTTCATAGTATTAAGCACATGAGTGTGCTTTTGAATTATGGTGCTGGAGGAGACTCTGGAGAGTCCCATGGACTGCAAGAAGATCAAACCTATCCATTCTTAAGGAAATCAGCCCTGAGTGCTCACTGGAAGGACAGATCGTGAAGCTGAGGCTCCAATACTTTGGCCACCTCATGAGAAGAGAAGATTCCCTGGAAAAGACCCTGATGTTGGGAGAGATGGAGGGCACAAGGAGAAGGGGACAACAGAGGACGAGATGGTTGGACAGTGTTCTCGAAGCTACAAACATGAGTCTGACCAAACTGCGGGAGGCAGTGGAAGACAGGAGTGCCTGGCATGCTCTGATCCATGGGGTCACGAAGAGTCGGACACGACTAAACAACAGCAAGTTCATATGCTTTGTATGTGGAAAGTCCAGGTTGAACCCCTGGAATCTCCAGTTAGGATTGAGAAAAAACCCTGCCTGAAGGTCTTGAATACCATTGTTGCTCCGTGTAGACAACCCTGAGCTAGATGGACCAACAATCTTAACTAGAGATGAGGCAGCTTCTGTGTCCCTAATATTTTTGCTGGTGTATCAGCTTAGGAAGCCTTGATCACATAGCAGTAATACCAGCATATTGTACAAACTGCATTTCCATGCTGCATCTTATATGCTTTTGCATATGTGACATATTCTTTATCGTTTAGCATTTTGTATGTTTAAAATGCAAGAGTTTGAAGATCTGCTTTTCCTGAAGAGGGTCTGCCAAAATAATTTTAGTTCTGGGGGGGAAAAGGAAATTGATGAAATTCTTAATGACCCAACGAAAACAAGAAAGTTTAGATACAGGACAGCTTCCAATTTGCCTTGCTACAGTGAACACATACACATGTCACTTTTCCCTTGTCATAGAAACTACGATGTTTGTGAACCATTCATTTTATTGTGACTGCTTCTACTAGCGAAATTAAACATCTTATTCCTAATTCAAAAGTAAGAGTCAGCTAGACAGCTACCTTGTATACCATTTTCACAAGTTCCTCTCTTGTAAAAGCTTTCTCAGCATTCTCTTTCAAGACATTGAGGATTTGCTGTTCCCGTGCATTTCGGTGAGAAATGTACTCTTGAATTTTAGCTCTTGCCCCTTTTATTACTGGGCCATGTCCTGTAAGGGGAAAAAAGGGGTTAATATAGAAAAACTACAACAACAATACACATTTACAATCTCTACTTCTGCTGCAGTATTTGTTATTATGATGTTCAAAGCAAGTAGAATAGGTGTTATGTATGGTTCCAGTATCTTCGATTTTGCTGCATGTCTGCACCAGTAAGTTTAGAGGTATTATTACTTTCTCACCCTAGTAGTTGCATTAGATCACCACAACACTAAAATTTTGAAACAAACAAACAAACAAACAAAAAACAGTTTAAGAGCAAAGCCTTTACGTTAATATTACTATGATTTCCAGTTTAGGTTGGCATCAGACAAAGACGTATTCAGAGCAGACTCACTGAAACCATGCCCATTGATCTCAACAGGCCCACTTCCGAGTTCATCAGATACCACCCCATATCTTTAACATCTCTTCTATAGTCACTTTTAAGAACTGAACTCTGAATACAGTTAGGTCAAATGTGAAGAAAAATGTTGGCCCTCTAGTGGCCAAAGGACTTTTCACAACTCAGACCATTAGTACACACCTACCCTAGGAAATGGTCATGTGCTATCTATGTATGTGGCAATTTGCAAAGAACAGGTATAGCCAATTCCTACCTTAATGGATTTATCAAGTAAAATAAACACTGAGAGACAAAAGAAGAAGCGAGGGGGTAGCAGAGGTATCAGTAGGTTGAGGAATAGTATGTGATTACTTAAATTGCACATATTTTGGCTTAGTTATGTAGTGTGAGGCTTCCTGCAACAGGTGAGTCTCAAGGAGGGACTTAAGGGAAGTGATTGCACAAAGGCATCTTGGGAGGCAGTTCTAGTCATAAGGGGCATCAAAGGAAAAGGACAAAGTAGTTGCAGAGATCAGGAGCAATCTAGACAGCTGAAGGTATCAGGCATCTGGTTGGCCACTAAGAGAACAGGATGCTTGGCCTGATCCAGCAGGCTCTTCTTTCGTTCAGTATGACATTTTGTCATCAGTAGTTTGAGCACTGCAGAGATTCCAAAGGTAGGTATTAGCCAACAAAAAAGTTATCAAAACACACCGAATCAGTCTGTGTCCATGTGTTTCATTCAACAAGGATTCACAGAGAGATGGCACCAGTGGCGTAGCGTGGGGGGTGCAGGGGGGGCCAGCCGCACCGGGCACAACATCTGGGGGTTAGGGTTAGGGGGCGCAAATCCACGGGTTAGGGGGCGCAAATTACTTGCCTTGCCCCGGGTGCTGACAACCCACGCTACGCCACTGGATGGCACCACAGTGCATCTTCTCCTTTTGGCAGTTATATTTTATGTATCCTCTCAATAATTTTCAATAGATTTTAGGAAACTATGGGCGGTATCCAACAAAGTAGTTCTGATAGCACAAGGGTTTCCATTTGCCAAGAGTGTTGGGGAGAAACCCAGAACAAATTTAGGGAATGAGAGGAGAGGGAATGCACAGCTGGAAGCCCTTGTGCTAATGGGACTATTTCACTGCATACTGCCCTAAATGATTGCAATAAGGCCCATAAATCAAGGATGCACTCTGGCAACATACAAGGCTTTTTAAAAAATCAAATGTAGTACAAGTTCAGGCTGCAATTTCAGCTTATTATGAATAGGAAGGCTAAAGCATCACAAAACACATTGTAAACAGGATTCAAGAGACACAGGAGACCTTCTCTATGCTTGCTGTAACCTGCCATGAAAGGACAACAATCAACAGAAGGATCAGAGGGCTCTGGTGATAAAGAGCAAGGCATTAGGGATTTTGAACAGCAGTTCTAGTCATAAGAACTGTACCAGAGGAGGTCAAGAAGTGATGTGTTCTGAATTCAGGTCAAATGTGGAACTAACCAGGGTAAATTAAGTCAGCTTTCACTTCTAGTAGCTTTTCCAACGATTTCATGTAATCATAAAGGTCTTCAAACACTGCTGTTCCTTCTCCTAAAATGCAGTCACCAGAAAATATAGCATTTTCTTCTAGGAGATGTAAAGCCATGTGGTCATCTGTATGTCCAGGGGTATATAATACCCTGCAGATTGACAAAAGAAGATTATTAAACTCATATCTGACCTTTCCACAACAGAGCCCTCAAGGCATCCGACAACAAATACAAATACATATAAAAAGCATGAAACATATGAAGTGTTAAGAATCTGTGGTAGAGTTAAAACCACTTGAATAAGGCAAAGTCCTGTCTAAACATGAATTTTCATTTGTCTGTGGAAGATTAACAGAGACAGGCTTGTGTTCCTGCTAAAGGCACTTGTGATGTCTGTGGGACTTGGAAAAGCAGCCTTCCTGAAGATCCAAGAACCCAGACAGGTTTGGGGCCAATCCAAACCCACAGATACACACAATTTTCCAAAATATATAGTAGATAATACCATAATAAAATACATAATTGCGCCAATATTAAAAATCTTGCACATGAAAGAGAAAATCTTCATACAGTGGTCAATGTGCAGAAGTTAGCAGTTACCTCAGAGTAGCTCCCTCTGTCTTTAAAAGATCTCCATCTCTAAGGTATGTATACTTTTGCTTTCCTTCTCCTATTATTTCTTCAGAGTGTAGGTTACGTGGAAGTTTGCTTATGCAGTACTCAGAAGCTAGTTTTGAAAAGAAATGTGGCATTAAATATGTTTTAGAAGCAGCTTAGTCACACATTATTTAAAATTTCCTGAAAAATCACAGTATCTTAGTTTTTGAACACAAAAATAAAAAAAGCAGCATTACTTTATTTTACATGTTGTAACATTGCTCCCAAAAGTGCATGCTGACATTGTTTTACAGACATTTGTCATATAAATTGCTCTTAAGACATGAATGAAAAGATTCTGGAGTGAAATAAGGATAAAGTGTGCCCTAGCAAATGCTTAAAGGAGGAGAGGCAAATGATTCATAGGACCTGGGCTAACATTAGCACAAGGCAATGGGCTGATCCAGGTATGAAACATGACTGCTTTTGTTTACATGCTTGGGCCAATAACCCAGAGTCCGGTGTGTTTAGGAGACTCTTGCTCTCTTTAATGGAAAGGCAGACTGCTTCATCTCCCGATGGTGCATGTTCTGTAGCTTCCTGCTGAAATCCTGTAACTTTTCATATCACTCAGGCCTCTTCACACTGGGGCTGGTTTTTGCAGGTGTATTCTTTAACACGTCATTGACTCAGTCATAGTGCATCAGTGATGGATTTACACTGGATCAGCCACACATCATTCCAATTTGCTAGTTGTTCTGCAATGCTTCCCTGACACATAATTGCTGTCTGTAGGGGCACTCTTGCACGACAGCACAACAAACACTAGAATAGGATTTTGGCAGGAATCTACAGGATATACACCGATTCCAAGTGAAGCAGTTTGACCACCTCAGAACTTTTGCAGAAGCAAACAGTACTGAAAGCAGGATTGCATACAATTATCCTGGTACCATCATGAACGTAGATCAGGAATGCACAACAGAAAGAGCATCTGGAGAGACCCCAAATGTTCCCCACAGATGGCAATAATGCAGTAATGCTTGGGAACCATTGAAGAACTACTAATGAAATTATGTGTGGACTAATGCACTATGACTTTGTCAATGACATATTGCAAAAAGACACCTGTGAAAAACTCCACCAATCTGGAAGGGCCCTTGCCTTCCATGCACCCACACTGTCTCTTAGTTTTTCTTCTTCTTCTGCAGGTTAGGGGTAATGTTAAAACTAATGGCAACTTGGCGGCCATAACGACCAAGCAATGCCCTGTCAACAAGCTGCCCTATACACTTTACATTTGGGTTGAAAAGAATGGCATACATTTGGTAGTGATGGGTTGACAGATAAAGGATGTAGACGCACACACACTTAGTTGCCCAGGGCAACTTTCTATACCATTATGATGCTAACAAGAGAAACAGTTTTCATGAGTAAGCATGCAAAAAAATGGCTTTGCAAGAGGTCTGGCCAATTTAAAATGCGCAAGTTAAATTTCCTGACTTTATAAGCATAGCAAAGCAGTCTTGTTTTCACTTCATGAGCTGTTTCCCATGAAACGTACTGAAACAATTAACAATAAAACATTAACAATAAACACATACAGTTAAACCTCAGAACTCGAACGACTCCATTGCCCGAATGCCAAAAACCCGGAAGTAAGTGTTCCGGTTTTCAAACAATCCTCGGAATTCGAATGTCCAAAGCGGCTTCCGTTTGAGTGCAAGAAGCTATTGCAACCAATCAGAAGCTGCACCTTGGAACTCAAATGTTTCAGAAGTCGAACGGTCTTCTGGAACAGATTACATTTGAGTTCTGAGGTTTGACTGTATAAAAAAAACAATTACAAATAGCTACATAGACTAATGTACTTTATAATGCAAAAACAGTTACCTTGCTGGTTTTACTTATAGCCTCTGAAGTAAACAATCAACTATGTAGAAGTTAGTTGCCAGCATTCAGTGTTTACCAGCAATAATTTTATTAGACACTGGTATACAAGCCTTCAAATGTTCTTCCTACTTTATCTTTCTGCTATTTAACAGTATTTAATGTCAGATTAAATACAGACAGAATACAGACATTTTAGACAACAACAAAAATAATGAAACTGCTTACTAGTGGGAAAGTTTTTACAAATATCAGATATGCCTCCTGTGTGATCTTGGTGCCAGTGTGTTACTAAGATTTCCTGGATTGAGATGCTGAATTCGTTGAACGCTTGTTTCAAACAGCCAATATATTCAGGGACAGCTGGTTCTCCTGTATCAATAAGGATCCTTCTGTATTAAAGACAGAATCGCACCCCCCCCCAAAAAAGACACCATAACTGGAAAAGTCAAAGCACAATTAATAGAAAAGTAAGGTTGGATCCTAGTACAAAATGTCTGTGACATGGAAAGCAACATTTTCTTACTCCAGAACATCACTGCATCCTTACACAAGTGGGAATCCTGATTCCCTCTTCTCACTTGGCAAGTCTTCTGCCTTTTTCACAACACCTGCAGCTGCTTTACATCTAATGACACCCTTTATCTCAGTCCTCAGCGCATCTTGGCTGCAAGTCCTGAAATACCTGCTCCTTGCCCTGTAGGCCTTTTCTTACCTGGCCTGGGAAGGCAGGGCCCAGACTGACTCCAGCTACCAAAGATGAGGCTGCTGACCAGACTCTTGGGCTGCGATGTTGTTTGGGGTTTTTTGTTGCGGGGTGTGTGTGCGCACGTGCTGTTACTGGTTTTTTTGGTATAGTATCTTTATTTGAGATCTTGTCCTGGTTTATGTGGTAACTCTTCAGTTTGGTGGAATATTTTTTATTGTTTTGTTTGTTTATGACCACTTTTGTTATGTTGCAGTCATGCATTCTTTTCATGTTGAAAGCCACCACCTTGATAATGGTTTGAACAGTGGAAAGGCAGCATACAAATAAAACGATGCCTGTCAGTAATCACTGACTGGCAGCAGCAGCAGAGATCTCATTGTGGATCTTTCCTAATCCTACCTGGAGATGCCTGAGGTTTGAACCTTGGACCTTCTGCAGGCAGTGCATGCGCCATACCAACTGAACTCGTGAAACATGGGGGGCTCACTACATAAATGTGTGTGTGTGTGTATTTATGCGCTCACAAAGGTATGTATGCGTGGCTGGTGCTGTGGTGTAAACAACTGAGCCTCTTGGGCTTGCCGATCAGAAGGTCGGCAGTTCGAATCCCGCAACAGGTGAGCTCCCGTTGTTCTGCCCCAGCTCCTGCCAACCTATCAGTTCAAAAGCACATCAGTGCAAGTAGATAAATAAGTACCGCTGCAGTAGGAAGGTAAACTGTGTTTTTGTGTGGTTTCTGTCACGGTATTCCGTTGCGCCAGAAGCAGTTTGGTCACGCTGGCCACACGACCCAGAAAGCTGTCTGTGGACAAACGCCGGCTCCCTCGGCCTGAAGTGAGATGAGTGCTGCACCCCATAGTTGCCTTTGACTGGACTTAACCGTCCAGGGGTCCTTTACCTTTACCTTTTTACCTTATGTGCTCACACAGACACAAACACACATGTATATGTACAGATACACACACACGCCTACTCTGGTGAGGAAGAATCCCCACCTGTTGAATTTCTGCCTGCCTATGCAGCTATTACGGGCAAAGGAAGCCCTGCCCATGAAACAGTTATCCGAAGCCAGCTCCAAATCGCTACTTTAGCACCAGGGTAAAAGGGAACTATAAGCCACTCTCTTCCGCTGGTCCCTCCTGGGGAGGTCGGCGGGGGCTGCTACGTACCTGGGGCCGGTCCCTACCAGGTAGGTGTTGGTGCCCTGCAAGGTCATCGGCCCCGGGTTGCAGCCCAGCACGCGGACCACCCGCGACGACAGCCTCTCCACCCGCGGCAGCACAGACACCATCTTCGCGGCGGGGCTTCTTCCAGCGGCTGAGCGGCCGAAACGTAGAGATAGGAATTTTCCAGAGGTGCTACCGCTAAAGAAACAGCTTCCTGGTTACCTCTGACACTCCTTCCCACCCGCCTCCCTGGGCAGGAGTGAGAGCTTATAAGAAACCCCTGGGTTTGAGGGTAGATGTGATGGGTGTGTGTGTCTAACGCCCAGAAAGAAAGAAAAAGCAGCTGCATGTTCATGCACTTTCAAAACGCAGGCTTTCTTACGAACCTTGTTTTCCTCCCAAAGCGTTTGAGCGCTTTAGAGATTGCAGCTAATATCGCCATATACTTGGAGAACGGGGAGATGTGGCGGAGATAAAGCGGCTTTTGACAGCCCCTGCAGTGTAGGCCAGCATATATTGTAGGTTAGAGGTGGGGCTGGTTTGGATTTCCCATCCAAAAGTCGCTGACACAAAACTCTTCTCAGAGCGCAGGAAAGATCAGGCGAGCAACGTCCCGCGCGGAATAAGAAGACCTAAGTTGGAGCACGAATCCTATCTTCTTTGCTGTTTTCATTCGTGAGGGGGAGGAGGGAAGGGAGAGGATGGCAGGTACCGCTAAAATCCTAATTTTTCTGTCACTTCAGCTCTGACGGTGAACGAAAATGGCGTCGAAAACTAACCCGGAAGCTGGCCACTCCGTGTGAGTGTAGCCTCGAGTCCCGGCACAAACACAAACCGCTTCTCCCAGCGGGGTTTGTTTACAGTCACACGCTTGACAGAACGGGGCGTTCTAATTAACGCACTGGATTTAACTGCGTGCAGTTAGCGTGGGTATTTATTTTTGCCCATTTCCTTAAATGTGCCTCTCTTCCTCCCCTCTCCTCTCCCAAGAGCAATACATAACGCTGCTCCACTGAACCGGGAAAGCAAGGAAAATTACGATTACGCTTAAATTACTCCAGAATTAATTTCTGGAGATTTAGCTGTAGCAAAACAGCAAGGAGTCTGGTGGCACCTCAAAGACTTAAGACTCGTTGTTTTTCCATTGTTGTAGATTGCAGGTTTTGCCCTGGGAATGTTTCTGAATCTAGGAACAAATTAACTTTTCCAGAGTGAACAACGGACTTTGCTAACAACGAATGCTTAGGAAAGGGTTGAAAGCTGCTTTAATATTAACAGAAATGTATTTCACTAATGAGATGCTGGAAAAGGCCACACATTTTGTTTTGTGAACCGATGCTGCTCTTGATGACACCGACAAAATAAGACTAAACAAGTCCCAGCAGGGTCAGTCAGTGTCTGGATGGGTGAGCATCTGAAGCCACATTTATGCTGCCTTATCTTCCACAATGGAAGATAAGTTGTGGGTGAATATATCAGATGACACAGCAATTTTTCAAACAGCTCTTGTTTATTCACAGGCCAGAAAAGAACTGAACAGAAAGGTTCAGCCAGCCTGCTTATATAGAGCTCCACTACAACGCAACAGTAACCACTTTCTGTAACTATCCAATCACTGAACGTCACTTTCAATCCCTTATTTGCATATGTGGACCTGAGTGAAAACTACAGTAACCCCCTGCTGGCCCAGGGTGAGAACTTCAGTACATAACATGGACTATAAATGTAATAAACAAACCAACCAACTAGCCAGCCAACAAACAACCTCCTAGGGGCCCAAGTCAGATAGCAACAATGAAGAAAACCCATTTGGCTGTTATAAAGAAAGCAACACAAAGTGCATGTGGTGAGCTGCTTGCTGCCATTGACAAAAGTAATGAATAATGCTACCGGCCAACATCGAGAGTAGCCCCATTATCTTCACTAACAGGGAATGATGTATTCAGGCTGTCACCACTGACAAAGCCTTGTCTCTTGTGTAGATTTATCTGAGTGGGTGGAACAGAGAACAAACCGTCTGCTGCTGATCTTAAAGTCCAGGCAGGTTCATGAGCCAATACAAGATTAGATATGAGAAGGCAGGAAGATTCTGTCTCCTGAATGAGGGTTGCCTTCCTTCCATTACCCTCTCACTTTATGATTTTCAGGCAGCCTATGCTAACTTCTGCTTCGGCTGTGTGCACACTATACATTTAAAGCAAATGGCTTCCCCCGAAGAATCCTAGGAGCTGGAGCTTGCTGATCTCACAGAGCTCCAGTTCCCAGCATCAGTAACAAATTACAGCTTCCAGGATTCTTTGAGTGGGGAGAGACATGTTCTCTGAATGTGCTCTGAATGGTGTATACACAGACATGGACTGAAGCACTTGTGTACATGCTGATGGCAGGTGTGAACTTAGCTTGAATCAGCTTTTGGAATGCCACTGCTGAGTTGTTGAGCATTGCTTTCCAAGGACTTGATGGAGACATGCAATGATCTGGACCAGGTTGACGATTGTGCATGCCAGCAGCCTTCATATAACCCCCTTATTGTTCAATCACATGACTAGAAATTAGCACAGGCTAACTGGAAATCACAATTGTTCTCGGCCTTCCCCCACCACCAGCCCCACAAGCTCGGGGAGCAGCGGAAAGGCTGTGTGCAGCCTTTCCGCTGCTCCCCGACCTGCTCTTTGGGTCAAGTAGCTCTGGGGTAGCCCAGGAAGCCTCCGCAGGGCAGCGGGGAGCCTTCATCCCGCTGCCCTGGGGAGGCTTCGCGCGGCTATCCCTGGCTTTTGCGGGAGGTGGGGGAAGGGACAGAGCGAGGCTCTCTCACTTCCCCCACCTCCCACAAAAGCCCCCCAAAGCCACATTTTTTTTCTCTTTAATTCCCCCCCCCCAAAAAAAAGTAGGTGCGCCTTATGGTCAGGTGCGCCTTATGGCATGAAAAATATGGTAAATAAATGTTCATAGAGCTACAAGGCAAACACAAACATAAGTATATAAACCATGTGTCTGAAATACAGGAGTACAGAAGAACAATCCTGAAGCCATTTTGACTCTCCCAAATTGACCTCAAATATTTCTCTGCAAGGAGGAAGGTAATGGAAATTGCTTTCCAATTGTCTTTGGACGGTAGAGGCTTACACCTCCCTGCAAATACAGTCTGGCAAGTATCTATTAAGCTGAGCACACTACTGATATGCACAACAGATTCAGGAACTAAGCATTTACCATCTCAAAGCAATGGCCAGGCTACCCAGATAAGGCAATCAGATAAGGCATTATCAGATATCCTGGCAGACAGGAGAGAAGCAACATGCTCAAATTTCTGCTGGGGACCACCTCTTTCTGTGATGTATGCATGATGTTTTGGGGGGTGGTCTTGAGCTATAGGTGAGGCAATTTCAAAAGTCTATATAAGAGCTTGCACACCAATGTTCTGGCTTCCTCTCCTCCCTCCTTGTGTGTGGGGAGTGGGGGACCCTGTTGCAACAGTTTAATAAAGATCATGCTTACTAGCTGCTTTGTTTCTCATTATTCTCTGGCTGGCCTCTGTTATTTTCTCCTACCAATAGAGAACTTACATAAGGACTCTATACGGGCTCTTAGATACCCCATAAGGGAAAGGGAGCAGCTTTTTTCTTATAACACCAGGTAACTCTGAAAATTGTAGCTCTGGGAGTATTGGGGTATATTGATTCACAAAAGGGGCTTGTAATAGCCCAGTTGTATTTTTGGCACATCCACACACCGTGTCTTAAACACAGAGCATGGGGAATAAATTGTATTGTCCAGCGATTGTCAGTGCTGGACTGATTTTAGGCAATCCTCCCCCCAAAAAGCTCAACAACTCAGTCTTTTGGGAGTTGGATGTGTCTATTGTAGACTTTTTTTGAAAAGGCTGCTAAGTCATATTTGGTCTGTAGATGGCAGTACCAACACCATCTGAAGTAAATTACAAGTTCTGTCATAACAAAATTGGTGCAGAATGATGATGTAGCTAATATGGTGTGTTCTCAAAACAGGGTGCAGCCTTCAGAGCTTATTTACACATACAATTCTGAGCAAAGTTATGTTATTCAACTCCCATTGAGATTGAGAGGACTGAAGCATCCTTTTAACTATGCAGTGGATTGTAGTAATTTGTTTTAAGACACGTTGAACACTTCTCCCGCCTTTGCATGCAAACAGTTGTCAGCTGAAACCCTGGAGATATTTCTGAAGTGTTAGCAATTTTGTCAGCTCAGCTAGAGTGGTTAAAGTCAAATTCCTTTCCCCCGATTTTTTCGCTTAAAGCACAGTTCTGTATTTTTATTCAAAACATACTGAAGATGGTTTACTTTGGGGATAAATTGACGTATGTGAGAAAAATGAACGAGAGACCCCCAAGAAGTAATATGTTAGCTTTTCTTAGACTGCACAGCAGCAGAGCTTTCTCCCACTACCACAGGGAAAAATCCAGTGTGGCTAGATTTCTTTTTGTGTGTTGATTTGCTTTGACTCCCAACACCCAGTGATGCTCAGACAGTAGTAACTGGGTAACTGGTGCCCCCAAATGCTGGTGCTGTGCAGAAGGCCTCCTAACCAATCTCTCCTCGAGGTCTGCCTAGTAGCAGCCTGCAGGACAGGACAGGGCCAAGGTGGAGGAAAGTGAAGGTGGAGGACAAAGGCTGGAGGCTGGCATTTGCTATACATATGTACACACTTGCGCAATAATGTTGCCTAAGGCTCCTGCTCAATATGTATAAGGCTCAATATATGTTCTATCTGCACATACAGGTGGGCATGTTTACGAAGCAGTGTGCATCAATGTTCTCAACTCCCCTCCCCTCAATCAGTCTATGCACTGGCAGAACTGATGTGAAATCTTCCCTTCTCCACTTAATTTTTTTCCCTGTGTCTTTTTTGATATACCAGAAGTCTGATAGGAGAGGGCGAGTGGCACAGCCCTGCAACTTCACTAAGTCAATAGGAGGTGACCTAAGAAAACATTATCTATGTACACATGGCAACAGCAAGCACCTGAGAAGTGTATTCTCAGCACAAAATAGATTAAAACTGTTCCTGCAGAATATGCTTTAGATTAACTAATAGTGTGGGACAGGGATAACATGGGGATGACACTGTGTGTACAGCACCTCCAAATGCTCCTGCATCTAGACCTGAACACACATTATCATTTAGTGCAGGCTTCCTCAAATTCTGCCCTCCAGATGTTTTTGGCTTATGACTCCCATGATCCCTAGCTAGCAGGACCAGTGGTCAGGGATGATGGGAATTGTCATCTCAAAACATCTGGAGGGCCGAGTTTGAGGAAGCCTGATTTAGTGTGGTTGGGAAAATGGGAAAGGAGCATTCCATATTGCAACATTTTGTTGCAGGACTCTTTTATTCCCTCTGTCTCTGATGTTCAGGTTATGAGCTCTGTTGATTATGTATGTGGACCACCAATGCACAAGTGGGAAGACTGAGCAGGAACCCCGAGGTTTGCAGAAGTACAAAAGAAAAATTATAAATGAAAAACTCTTAAGCAGGAGTGGGCGGGGAACCCAAAACTGTCCAGTCAGGAGAATTAAGCATGCTCAGTAGTTATGGGATGCTGATCTACTCTTGGAGTGGGGGATATGGGGAAGGGAAATGGAATGGAGTGACCAGAATCCTGAAGAGAGAGGATTCCACATAGCAACACTTTGTTGCAGGTACAACTTGTCATCACCATTAAATACACAGAGCTTGTTATTTAAGCATGTGGAACAAAGCAGCCAAACAAAGGATTCGTTTTTATATCTTGCAGGGATTTAGGAAAGTGGTCACAGATGATTTTTAATAAATGATTTATTTATTTTTTAAAAAGGTTGACTCAGTCAAAGCAATGACAGTCCACGTAGCTAGAGTATTATTAATCGAATCACATGGCCCGGAGGAGACGGGCGTTTCAGTTTTCATTTTATCCCACACCCTTTACCTTTTCCTGGTTGCAGATTGCAAAGTATCACAGTTCAACAGTGTAAACCATCCAGACTTTCAAGGCAACTCTCTGACTATGGATTTGCTACTGGGATATTTATTTATCTGGAAAGTTTTAAGGTAAGTCTTCTTTATGAGAGGAGTGTTGCCTGTAGTTAAAAAATCTAGGTGATCATATTCTACATCATCTATATATAGTCTTAGAATGACAATCCGGAATCCAACCAAAGTAGATGTGTACTGTTTACTTTAGTGGTTATAAGGCAGGGAAACAAACAAGTATTACTGTGGATTCCAGAGCTGTTCTGTTATGGTTAACTCATGCTGTCAAGAAGTCTATCAAAGGATGTATGTTTCCCTAGATCTTGGAAGAAAAATTAGAGGGATTTTTTTGGGTATGGAATAATAAGGGATATGTTTCTTCATGTTGATTCTCAGTAAATGCTCTCCATGTTATTGAAGATGTTATTGTAGGTGGGAGATGAAAAATTGACACTGAAGGCATTTTCAGTTTGTTTCATTCTCTGCATTTCTGTCATGCTTATGTCAAACGTACATTGGGTAGAAATAAAACACATTCAGTTTCGAAATTCCCAATTCCCACTTTCTGTTCCACATAAACAAACACACACACACACACACACACACACACACACACACACTTGTGGGTCGCTTTCAAAATGCCCTAGGGTCAAATTGCCCATCTGATAAGGTTGCAATCATAACCCCACTTATCTGGGAGTAAGGCTCCTAGAATTATATTAGGCTTACTTCTGAGTAGAAAAGGTTAGCACTGCACAAGTGCCTGAAGGAACTGGCTATGTCTCTTTGAAGTGATTAAACAACAATTGTTTGCCCCTGAACCACACAGACAGCAATTGTCTGCAGGGGTGTGACTATTGTTTATCAGTATCCACAGCACTAATCTAAATTGCTGGGATACTGGGATTCTTGCCTAAGCACAAACAATTAACATTTAGCTGTGTGGATGGCAGTTGTACTAATGCCATAGGTGACTGTCAGACGCCACGGACACTATGATGCAATTGCAAGCACCATTAACTGTCTACCTGTAGCATTTTAAATGGCTTGTTAAATTGTTCTTCTTTTGGGACTTCTCCCTTCTTTTTTCCTCAGTGACCACGCTCTCTAGCCACAAACATCTTACCATCTCTTGTGCCTTCCCACAACGCCAGCCTTTCATCCTTTTAAAATGTAATGGGTATTGCTCTGTATGGCTGTCACTACCAATGAGCCATAAAAACAGCACATTGCTGCGCAGGAAAGGATTTCCCCCTGGAAAGGGTCTCAGAGTTAAATTAAGCGAAATGCTTCGGAAAAGAGCGGCCAATCGTTCTGACAAATGTGCCAAAGATCAAGTGCAAAGTACAAGGCAAACATGCCATGGAAGCATGAAGGGGGAGGAGAGGAGGTAGAAGTCCTTTTACACCAGCAGAACTCTGCCGGCACAGCATTGGATATAATAGTATGTTTTCAGATGTGTTTTCTTCCATTCCAATCCCCTGAGAGAGAAGAGGGAGTGTCTGTCCTGAAATGCTGCCTTTCATCTTTACTTTTTGACATACCTATATTAAAAACAAGCCACTTAAAAAACAACAAATGTGTTCCCTATTAATTTCTTTTGTAAAGGCTTTTATGGATTAATCTATCTGATTAGTAGTTTAGGGCTCCAATCCTATGCACAGTTATCTGGGAGTAAGCTCACTGAACACAGCAAAACATGCACAGGATTGCATTGCATTTGTTGCTGCTGTAATCATTATTTAAGCTGCTGTTAAGAGGTTTTTACACTCTTCTGATCCAGCTAGTCACCTATCCATTTATTCTTTTCAGGACTTATCAGGAGGAATCAGCTTCACCAGTACCATTCAATGTGCATATGGATATGTACGCAAATGAATCCTTAGTACTGAAGCAGAGCTAATCTATCCGAGTATCTGTGGTTTTGATTCAATTTGCTACTTCAACAAATACACACCCCAATTTCCCCAAGGAGAAATACGCTCACATATTTTCTTAGTATGTGATGCACTGAGAAATGACATATTTTGCTTCTGACCTGAGATGAAATGATCCATCAAGACAATGAGATATACAAAGCAAGAGTTTGCTACGATGGTTCTTGGAATTGTGGTTTATGTCGCGGATATTGGAGCAGATCTCTGGGTAGCAAACAAATATTTTCATGAGGGACAGTATCTCTGGTGTGCCTTGACATTGGCCACAGGGCTTCTTTCATCACTAGTTGTCCAGTATTTCAGTTACACTTGGTTTAAAGATGATGGCACTCACAAGCTGAGTTGGATTTCTTCAGTACATCTCTTACAAGCTGGAATATTTACAAGGTAAATATAAAACATAGAACATACAACTAGCTATGCTTGTAATGTCCTAGATGACTTTTAATGGGGAAGAAGATGATGGTGACTGGTTAAACTTTCAAAATTTCAAATGTGTGCAGGGGTGTGAGGCACAGGAGCCAACTCCTAGGGGTCTTCACCCCCCCATTAAAATATTTGAGGGGGCCAGCCTTCCCCAAGTTGATGGTCACTGCCATTCAAATGGTGTGCATGCACTGCGTCATGTGATTATGCGGGGCAGGGCTTACCTGCCCTCCTCCATGTTTTATTCATTTGACACCCCTGGTGTAAGATAAGTAGAATGGGTTGCCTAGCTGCCGTTTTCTGACTTGCTTTATCCTAAAGAGTGACAGTTAGGAAGGAGAAGCAGGGATCTGGAGTGATGTACACATGAATTTGCTGGTACGTGATCAAACCCCACCCCAAAACAGCAACAGTTTGGAAACTACCAAAATTCCTGTTGTTCTTTTAATTTTGTTTAATATTCTTTCACCCCCCCCCCAATAAGTAAGGGTGTCAAACTCTGACAAAGGAGCATCTATGTACATTGCATCCAAGTGACTGTGTAGCAGTTGCTTTGCCAAGATTCCTTTAATCTTGTCATGAGAACTTGCGTGATTTAAAATGTTCTTAACTAATTACGTTCCTCACAGTCATTTTAGCCAAAGGAACTATTAGACAAATTAACTTTTCCTCTGTTCCAGGCTGTGGATGTTGGAAGTGCTAAGGATGCTTGCTTTCTGTACTTGCCACTAAAACATTTCTTCGTCATCTTAAGAAGGCAACTAGAACAAAAGAACCATACATTTTCTATCTTTCCCACTATATGCTCCATCAAGATGAGCGCAGTTTGTACAAGTGGCAAGCAAGTGAGCACTATGGAAATGGAATGTGCAATATCAAACAACCTATTAATAATAATAACAACAACTCGGTAGGGGATGATGTGGTGCCGCCACTCACCTGACCTCTGGTTGGTTGCATTGCTGTTGCATACCAGGAGAGAGATGGAGAAGGGCAAGGCAGTGGCAAGGGTGGTGCACTGCTAATGCACCAGCAGAGCCAATCTAACCCTCCTACTGGCGCATTTGCACCATGCCAACCTCCCTGCCCACTTTCTACCTTTCAGTAAGCAGGTCAGGGTGAGCAGTAGTACTGAGTACTGAGTAGAGCCAGTGTGGTGTAGTGGTGTAGTGGTTAAGAGCGGTAGTCTCATAATCTGGGGAACCGGGTTCGCGTCTCCGCTCCTCCGCATGCAGCTGCTGGGTGACCTTGGGCCAGTCACACTTCTCTGAAGTCTCTCAGCCCCACTCACCTCAAAGAGTGTTTGTTGTGGGGGAGGAAGGGAAAGGAGAATGTTAGCCGCTTTGAGACTCCTTAAAGGGAGTGAAAGGCGGGATATCAAATCCAAATTCTCCTTCTTCTTCTTCTTCTTCTTCTTCTTCTTCTTCTTCTTCTTCTTCTTCTTCTTCAAATTCCTAACATGTTTGTTGGATGGTGGTGGCGGCAAAGGAGAGAATGATACTCTTTTATCATTTGCGATGTAAAAAGCATTGTGGAGCAAACAGTATAACAGGCCAGGCATTTGTACAATACTTTTCCTTCCATAACATTGTGTCTTTCAGATCTTCAAAATAATGTGCTATTTGTAGAATATGAAGCATTTTTTTTTTAAAAAATTGCTCTTTATTTCTATTTAATATTTTCCCCATCCAATCCAAACATATATTAGTAAAACTTTTTTTTAAAAAAAGCGGTTAATGTATTTAATTTGGCATTAATACAAGGCCCAAGAGCAGGTCATATGTCTGTCAAGAAGCAGAAGCTAAACATAACCCAACAATTTCTCCCTAGGTAAATGCCAAGTGATATTCAGTAAGCACTTTACTTTGTGAGAATCCTTGCCAGGCGTCCAAAGGTCACCTCACACCTTATCAAGCTTCTCAGTTGTGAACTGGGGAGGTTTCACATAAAGCTGCGAGCTTGCCCCAACACACAGCTTGGACAACCACAAGCTTAGGTGTATGAGTGTGTGTGTGAGGAACAGATTGATTTACTCAAGCAGGTTTTCTGGAAAATACTGGACTACACAGATGCCTCAGTCTAGGATACAAGAACCAGATGTTTGCGTTTCTGATTGTTTTATAAACTGAGAATACTGCAGGGCTTTTGTCATTCAGAAATATAAATGTGTGTCATCAGCACCACACAAGAAAGCAGCTCTGTATAGAAATTTTGTTCCTTGTTTTTACATATTAAACTCAAAGACATGAATGGGATCCCTACAGTTTCTGTCAGTGCTGCAGGCATTCCTGAAGGAACAGGGAGCAGGTCTTGGATTTTTAGTTTGTTATTCCACAACTGCTCATGTATCTTAAGGGCAGCAATGAACTTCCATGAAAGGAATATGCACCCTTCTTTAGAGGGCAACATCCCTGAAAGGAATGCATATCCTCCTTTAGAGAAAAATGGCACCATCATCTAATGTATTACAGGTAACCTGCTCAAGGGCCTATGCCCAGCCATTTGCCCACCCAAAGTACTTTTGCTACCCAGTTCAAGAGTTCTTAGCAATGCCTCAGAAAGAACAGGAAGGGAGTCCTTGCATCTGTGCATAGTTATTAAATCCTATGGTTCATAGAATAGAATCATAGAGTTGGAAGAGACCACAAGGGCCATTGAGTCCAACCCCCTGCCAAGCAGGAAACACCATCAGAGCACTCCTGACATATGGTTGTCAAGCCTCTGCTTAAAGGTTCAACCCTCCAGATACAATTTAACTTCCATCTGCCTCAGCCAGCATGATTAACGATAAGGGAAAATGGGTGTTGTAGTCTATTAATTATTATTATTTATTAAATTTGTATTCTGCCCTATACCTGCAGGTCTCGGGGCAGTTCACAACATAGTGTCACAATATGAAAAACACAAAATACATAATAAAAACAAGAACAAGGTGTAGTCTAGCAACATTTGGAGGACCACAGATTTTTATTTCTTTGGGGGGGGGGTAGATATAGATCACCCATGTGGGATAATCAATAAAAGACTGGCTGGATCCCTAGATCCAAAGTGCAGAGTTAAACATATTATCCAGTAAGAGACAGCTCCCAGCAGAATTTTCAAGTCACAAAAGAAAGCAGCAGAATAGCATGCCAACAAAGGTCTGTATAGTAAAGGCTATGGTTTTCCCAGTAGTGATGTATGGAAGTGAGAGCTGGACCATAAAGAAGGCTGATTGCCGAAGAATTGATGCTTTTGAATTATGGTGCTGGAGGCAACTCTTGAGAGTCCCATGGACTGCAAGAAGATCAAACCTCTCCATTCTTAAGGAAATCAGCCCTGAGTGCTCACTGGAAGGACAGATCGTGAAGCTGAGGCTCCAGTACTTTGGTCACCTCATGAGAAGAGAAGACTCCCTGGAAAAGACCCTGATGTTGGGAAAGATGGAGGGCACAAGGAGAAGGCGATGACAGAGGACGAGATGGTTAGACAGTGTTCTTGAAGCTACCAGCATGAGTTTGACTAAACTGCCGGAGGCAGTGGAAGACAGAAGTGCCTGGCGTGCTGAGGTCCAGGGGGTCACGAAGAGTCGGACATGACTAAACGACTAAACAACAACATAGGCAGTCAAACCTTTTAAATGTATCCTGTCCTGAGTAAGTTTTAAAATGCTTTACAGTGGTACCTCAGGTTACAGATGCTTCAGGTTACAGACTCCGCTAACCCAGAAATAGTACCTTGGGTTAAGAACTTTGCTTCAGGATGAGGACAGAAATTGTGCAGCGGGAGGCCCCATTAGCTAAAGTGGTACCTCAGGTTAAGAACAGTTTCAGGTTAAGAACGGACCTCCAGAACGAATTAAATTCTTAACCCGAGGTACCACTGTACTTACAAAGTTCAAAAGGTCAAGTTCATGCATTTATCCATGCAGCAGCAAGTAGACACAGGCAATAATCTTAGGATAAAAAATAGCTCATGGTCTAAGCTCCTAGTGAGCAAACTCAGGCACGTCCTATTTTGATGAGGTCACATGGTGATAGAGAACTAAAAAAGGAGGAAACTAAAAAAGGAGGAAACTGTCCCTGCTGTCTTGCCCTTCACCTCTAAGCAACTGGCAGTGATGTGTGGCTTTGGGAAGTTAGGTCAGTATTGCAACTCTGCCCACACCACCAGCTGCTACTGCTTCTAGGGGCTGGAAGGTGGGGCAAGGCAGTCATTGATGACATCCCCTGATCACAAACACAGGGTGTCTCTGCCCTGTGGACTACATAAGCATGCATACAGTAAGGCAGGGGTCGGCAAGGTTTACCTCATCTGGACCAGTTCACTCCAGTGGAGATCCCTCCGTGGACCGGATCCTGCGTGCGTCCATGATTTCCGGCATCTGCGTCTGCGTAGAAATGATTTCTGGTGTCTGCATCTGCGCAGACACAATTTCCAGCACCGTGGAAGCGAGTCCCTGTACCGGTTTAGCACAGCACATGGGGGCTCGCTGAGTGAGTGGCTTGGTTCAGGGGTGGCTCATGGGCTGGTTAAATGACCTCCATGGGCCGCTTGTGGCTCATGGGCCTTAGTTTGCCGACCCCTGCAGTAAGGTTTCATTAAACATCCAGTGCAATTGTCAAATATTTTAAGCCATTCAGGCACACTGTGCATGGAACTTCTACCCCTGGGTTAACCTTTGCTATAATTATCAGAATAATGAGGACATTCTGACACCCCAAAATCTATTTTAAGGGGTGAAAGTTGTTTTCAAAAGCATTGTGAGGTGAGCCACAGGGATGGAGGCCACTATTGCTGTTCTGTAGGAAGATATTTATGTATAAATTTACCCAAGATTTCTGCAGGGTACATTGGAGCTTGCCACAAAACTGCCAGCATGTGAACTTCAAAACATTATTCAGAAGTTCCCACAGGGGCAATCGGTACTTCTTGGGATATGTTCTTGTAAGCAGAGCTTTTAAAAACAACAAACTGAAGAGGAGCGAGTAAGTGCCCTGTCATTTTGAGAAACAGCAGAAAATGAGGTTGGTTAAAATACGTTTTAAGAGGGGTTTTCTATCTTCCTTTTATCTCTGCTTGCAGTTGCTTCTTTGTGAAACATTTGAGATGCAGAGCAAACACACCTCTGCATCTGCTCAAAAATGTGCCTTGTGCTCAAATGAGAAGACACCTCTGTTTCGAAAACAAGCGTCCAAATCAGCAACTTGGGTATTGGGTTAAGGTAATTCTTGTGGAAACCAAGGACTCAGCTATACAGCTGCAAATAAAATGTTTGAAGTGCAATATACAATGTGACACTGGATGGTGATGGTGAGCCTTATGGAAAATTCAATTTATTTTTTTAAAAAACCACTTTTTAAAAAAGCATTTTCATACCTTTTTTTAAATACAGTGGTATCTTGGGTTACAGACGCTTTAGGTTACAGAAGCTTCAGGTTACAGACTCCGCTAACCCAGAAATAGTACCTCGGGTTAAGAACTTTGCTTCATGATGAGAACAGAAATCTCGCAGTGGCGGTGTGGCGGCAGAGGGAGGCCCCATTAGCTAAAGTGGTACCTCAGATTAAGAACAGTTTCAGGTTAAGAACGGACCTCCGGTACAAATTAAGTTCTTAACCTGAGATACCACTGTATGTGTATGGATTCCACCCAAGAGTGTTTCTCATCTTTTCTTCACTTATGTACGTGTTCCTTGCCAGAGGATGTATGCTGTGATTTGATAGTGGGAATAAAAACTGCATCTCCCAAAAGAAAATAGAAATATTTTGAGAAGCGAACGTTCTTCATGAGGCAATGAATTAACCCCCCCTGAAATGTTTAGTGTGTTTTCCATCTATGTTTTATTTTATAGGAAATTACTTCATAGCCTTAAGGACACATTATTCGGTGTATGGCTGTGGGAGTTGAGATATAATGCAGTAGTAAACATTAGCGTGCATTAGCCCCTCATTTTCCACTGTCTACCAATGAAATGCATGTCACCACAAGAAATTCATGTGCCCTAAGAATTACAATAGAATTTGCATGTCTATTTATACTGAGCAGCAGGTGCCTTCTGTTACAACCTTCAAATGTCTACCGAAAACATTTCAGTTCCTCCAGGCTTCTGCAAGCAGTTAAGAATACATCTTTCCATAATAGTTAGCTGATCTCTGATTGTAAATTTTTATGTGGATTTATGCATCACTGTTGTAAATAGCTCTGATATCCATTTTATGAATTGTGGTATATAAATAGGGTTCTTAAAACCAACCAACCAACCAACCAACCAACCAACCAACAAACATGCCTGCTCAAAAGTAGGTCCCGTTGAATTCAATGGAGTTTACTTTCAGGTAAGCAAATTGAAGACTCAAGCCGCCTTTGGCATTCCTTGTAAGGATAGCACAGGAATTCAAGGCTTTACTATATATATAAAAGTGGCTTTACTATATATATAAAAGAAAAGCACAGGTGGAATGTGCTGTTACCAATAGGATTGTAGAAGCAGGGACTGAACATACAATTTTATGATATAAGTTTTAAACTCCCAAATACCATTACTTTAATATTATTGCAAGCTATATTGGATTTTTTTCTTTAAAATGGAAAGCAGGCAATAAACAGATAAGGGTTTGTTTCCACAGGGGAGGGGGGACACACAGCTTTTTATAGAGCTCTGAAAAGTCCTCAGCAAGTCATTTATCTTATCTAGGATGGCGCTCTTGTTATAGGAAATAAAGTTGCCATCAGCGGAGAAAAGCTTAGCATGTGCATCATGGGCCCTGTCTGCATTATATATTGAAAGCAGTATCATACCACTCTAAACAGTCATGGCTTTCTCCAAGGAATCCTAGGAACTGTAGTTTGTTCAAGATGCTGAGACTCCTGTTCTCCTCCCAGAGCTATAATTCTCAGAGTGGTTTTACAACCAATCCTTATTCCCCAAGAACTCTGGTAAAGCAGCTAGCCCATTTGCAAAAGCTAAGCAGGGTCCGGTATGGTTTCACATTGCGCTGGGTTACCTTGCATTTCCTGCATTGCAGGGGGTTGGATTACGTGACCCTCTGGGTCCCTTCCAGCTCTACACGTCTATGATTCTCACCACCTTTAACAAACTACAGTTCCCAGGATTCTCTGGGGCGAAGCCATGGCCATTTAAAGTGATACGATACTGCTTTAAATGTATAGTGCAGATGGGGCCACATTCTCCCATGTTTTGATTTAAGTTGGGGGGGGGGAGAGACTCTGAAAAAAGAGGGAAAATAAAATGGAAAGAGGGAAGTGGGAGCAATAGTTTCTATGGGATCTGTCACCATGCCAACATTCTCTTTCCTTTAAAATTTCAGAACTTCCCCGCTAATTTTGTGTTTCATTTACCGTATTTTTCGCTCTAGAAGACGCACTTTTTCCCTCCTAAAAAGTAAGGGGAAATGTGTGTGCGTCTTATGGAGCGAATGCAGGCTGCACAGCTATCACAGAAGCCAGAAGAGCAAGAGGGATTGCTGCTTTCACTGTGCAGCGATCCCTCTTGCTCTTCTGGCTTCTGGGATTCAGAATACTTTTTTTCTTGTTTTCCTCCTCCAAAAACTAGGTGCATCTTATGGTCTGGTGCATGTTATAGAGCGAAAAATACAGTAGATGCTTCTTAGAGGTTGAGTTTCTTGCACTCCCTTTGTGTGAATGGGTCTGAATGTGAAGGAAAGGGATGATAAGCCAATTGTGCTCATGGCATGATGTGTTTCACGCTCCCACTGTGAAATTCAAAGGGGAGCAGAAGAATGGCTGGAAGAGACAGAGTTAAGCAACCCTCTCCCTTTCCGGTCCTCCGTTGCTGCTTTTCATTTGAAGAAACAAACTCCATGAGATTGTTAACCATGTTACTCATGTTTACTTTGGCCCTAAATCTTACAAAATGCCCGCCTGTGCCTTTCTCCATTGCAGGTACTGGGCTGCACTGAAATGTGGCTACCAGGCAGCATTTAAAGCGAACAACTCGGAAGATGGATTGATTGATGGTTGCACCAGCCCCATTCACAAGAGCGCCATTTGTGCAATGACTGATATAAGTATGCTCAGACTATTTAGGGCATTTCTGGAGAGCACGCCCCAGCTCATTCTTCAGATCTACATCCTGATGACATCTGACAGTTCTACCCCCAGTCAGTGTAAGTCTGCTTGTGGTGATGGAAGCCATTTCCTAACAGTGTGTGGAACATGTGATGGCGCAGAATGTTCACAAACATTTAAACTGCTCAGAGAACTGCTTCAGTACATATGAAATGCACCTTCTGTGCCTTAAGACAGAGATCAGTCACCACCAGTTCATTCCTCACTGATGTTTATGTGGCATTTGATTATTGTTTTTTGTCTCAATGTGCATTACTTTAGACTCACATTAAATAATGTTTGCCATGCTGTTGCCCATTCACCCAACTTCATGGTTGGAGTGTCTTTAAATCTATGTCTCCATATTTCTTCCATTTCCCCTCTAGATCACTCATTGCTTCCTCTCTTTTCTGCTTCTTAGTCCATTGCCCCCGGCTCTACTTTCTTTAGCCACTTTGTTTCTTGTCTTCCCTTGTACATCTCCCTCTCTCTTTCCCTTCCTCCACCACCCATTCATAGTAGAAAATCTTTCATACCTCAGTACAGTCATACTTTGGGTTACAGACACTTCAGGTTGCGTTTTTTTCGGGTTATGGACCTGCCGAAACCCGGAAATACCAGAATGGTCGCGCATGCACAGTAGGGCTAAATTGTGGTTTGCGCATGTGCAGAACCTGCGTGTGTGCAGACGCGCCACTGCGGGTTGCGAATGCTGCAGGCTGTGAACGTGCATCCCGCATAGATCAAGTTCTCAACCCGAGCAACCACTGTACTCTCTTATTTACACCTTTCCCAGGCCATACCAATCACTGGCCCTCCCTCAAATCATCCTCCCATTCTTTATTTTCTAATTTTTTGACTGTCTAGGATGTTTCTTTGGACTATAATAAAGGCTCCTGCTTGCCTGGATAGAAAGAGGGGTGCATAGAAGATATGCCTCCCGCTTGGCCCTTTGATGGATGGACTTCTAACCTATTGCACAAGGTTAACAGTCACACCCATTGTGCCACCTAGTGTTGTCATGTGGCCCCTGGAAGGTTGCCCACTAGGCAAGAATGCCTCCTGAGATAGGCCTTTGGTCTGATCCAGCAGTGATCTTCTGATGCTCTCAAAGAAGGAGCTAAGGAAAAAGGAGGACTTTGGTAAAACCTCATGAAGAGCCTGGAGGCCAAAGTGGCTGTCTGCATTCATTAGGGAGGGAATAATCAGGCAAAGTAGTTGGGACAGTGGGTAGAGAGCCAAGGGGCCATTTTGTCTACTGCTGAGAACCTGCCAGGTCAACTGCACCTTCGTGAACTGCATAGAAGAGATATTCTCCCACTCAGTGTTATTTTTCTAGAAAAGGAGGTGCCGGAACTCTCCATGAACGCCTCCCTTGTTCTCTTATAATGGCAAAGGTGCCCACCTGAGAGGTGCCAGAACTGAGTTCAGGTGAGTTCTGGATGAAAAAAAAGCCCTGCATCGTACTTGTGATTTCTGTTGACATCTTTCCTCTGGGATCTGGCAGCTTTTGTAGGGTAGTGAAGGAAAACAAGTTACGGGATGGGACAGGCTGAATGGATATGAATTCACCACCAGCCAGTTATTTGACCGAAAGCTTCCCAGTAGTTAGTACAGTCATACCTCAGGTTACAGATGCTCCAGGTTGCGTTTTTTCAGGTTATGGACCGCCGAAACCTGGAAGTACTGGAACAGGTTACTTCTGGGTTTCAGCAGTTGCGCATGCACAGAAGTGCCAAATCGCAACCCGTGCATGTGCAGATGTGCAGCTGTGGGTTGCGAACGCTGCGGGTTGTGAATGTGCATCCTGCACAGATCACGTTCACAACCCGAGCATCCACTGTATATTTAATTTCCATAGCTTCTAAGAGTATGTCTGTCTGTCTATCTAGTTCAGACTGTTGTGCCATTTTTGTATGAATATTATTGAATAGAAAAAACTCTTCTTTTTCTAACAGGGCTAACAACTTTTATTTCCTTTTATTTAGATGTAACCATTGCAATGTCTTTCTGTGGCATCTCCTGTGCAACTGTGGACTATCAGATAGCGTTACGAAAATCCCTGCCTGAGAAAAAAAACTTTCCAGGGATATTTTCCAAATTAATATATCTTTTCTATAAACTGTTGACTTTGACTTCTTGGATACTCTGCATCGCTTTGGTCACCGTACTAAGTATAACGTCTCTCGTTCTACTTGTGTTTCTTTGGCTTTTGAGTATATGTTGGGTCCTGAAGCAACACACAACATTTTGTACATCTAAAGGACCAGAAATTGTCTACAGGACTATTGTGGGAATCATTCTTATTTTTACCTTTTTTAATGTCAAGGGAGAAAAGACCAAAATACCTCTGATTGTTTATTATACTGCTCGGGGGTTTATATCTGCAATAATAGTGTATGTTTGCATGTCCTGCAAATCAGTGTTTAATGGGAAAATATATTTGTTATCTGTAATCATGGTGGTCATTATCACCCTAATATTGGGCATTATTTTTCTTATTTCATATTATGCATATTTTCATCCTGGGAATTTTTACACACAAGATGTAGTTGATGGACCAGGAATTTATTACACACAAGAGGTGATTGATGAACCAGGAAGTGAAAGAACAGAAAACTGTAGAATGAGGGGATTCCTGATGCAATAAATCTCATGACAATTATCTGTTGCAGCTGCTATGCTTCTTTTTATTTAATAAGATATGATAGCCATCTTCAAATATCTAAAGGGCTGCCACATGGAGGATGGAGCAAGCTTGTTTTCTCCAGTTCCAGAGGCTAGGATCTGAACCAGTGGCTTCAAGTTACAAGAATGGAAATTCTGACTAAACATCAGGAATGATTTCCTGACAGTAAGAGCTGTTTGACAGTGGAACAGACTCCCATGAGAGGAGGTGGTCTCTCCTTCCTTGGAGGTTTTTAAATAGAGGTTGGATGGCCATTTCATATGTGTGATCTAGTTGAGATTCCTGAATTGCAAGGGGGTGAACTAGATTACCCTTGGGATATCTTCCAGTTCTATGATTCTATGATTCCCTCAGTGCAAAAATCCACTGATGCAGTAATAGTGCATTGGAGGGCAATTTATACTGGGCCATCCTGTTTTATTTTCCCAGTAGTGATGTATGGAAGTGAGAGCTGGACCATAAAGAAGGCTGATCACCAAAGAATTGATACTTTTGAATTATGGTGCTGGAGGAGACTCTTGAGAGTCCCATGGACTGCAAGAAGATCAAACCTATCCATTCTTAAGGAAATCAGCCCTGAGCGCTCACTGGAAGGACAGATCATGAAGCTGAGGCTCCAATACTTTGGCCACCTCATGAGAAGAAAAGACTCCCTGGAAAAGACCCTGATGTTGGGAAAGATGGAGGGCACAAGGAGAAGGGGGCGGCAGAGGACGAGATGGTTGGACAGTGTTCTCGAAGCTACCAGCTTGAGTTTGACCAAACTGCAGGAGGCCGTGGAAGACAGGAGTGCTTGGCGTGCTCTGGTCCAGGGGGTCACAAAGAGTCGGACACGACGAAACGACTAAACAACAACAACATGATGCTTCCCCAATGTTTCCACATTATTTCTGTCTGGGTGAGTGCTGTTGCATATAATACAACATCAGTTGAAAGATAACCCAGAACAATTGTGGCATATGAAAAATTAGAGGATTTCAGCAGGAAGCTGCAGGACATGCGCTATTGGAAACAAAGGGCCCTGGAACTTTGGCAGAATTGAAAGTGTGATCACATACAACTAGTACGCCAATATCATAATGAGCCCAAATCAAGAATGAACAATAAAATACATTTGGAAGGCTCCCGAGTTTATTAGACTTGCAGGCTTGCTTTGCTCCTTGTCATTCAGGTAGGAACTATAACTAAATCCTTTCAGTAACTTCATCTGGAGGGGAAAATGCAACCTTTCTTTCAGTTTGGTCTTGACAACTTCATTCATGCCTTTTAATGCCAAGACTTGATTGCAGGAATGTTTTCTACAGTGTGTTTCACCTGAAGATTGCAGCTGATGCAGAATGATCTGGACAGTGCATTAGTAATCCAGGATGTTCAATGGTTTCTTATGCCCTTATAATACATCACAATTTGTGATGCTAGTTTTGATCTGTGAATATGTGAACAGCTTGAGCCTTCCATGACTTTTCTGTGAAATGTCATGTTCATGGCAGGCTGGCATTTCCTGGCTGGAATTATTGTGTTTACAAAGCAATTTTCAATTATGGTATAATGAGCCTTTGTATTTACAGTATATCATTTTATTTTATTTTATGTGTTGTATTTGGTTTGGCTTTCTGTTTTGTTATTTTGGGGTGACTTTCTATATACTCTTTACAGGGAAATGTCCTACTCAAGATACATTTCTCTGCAATTCCTTCGATATGCATCTTATAAGCATGTGAAACTGACGAAAGGCTACGTTAGTTCAGCAAATGGAATTCACATGCTCACATGTGATGTTTGACTTTCACCCCACTGGAAAGAAAAAGCCACAGGTGCTATGAACGGTATGTTATACAAAAAAGGCGGAATGCTTTATACAGCTTGACCAGGAAGCTCTTTGTAAGGGCAAAATCCAAAGGGCTGTTCCACTTATTGTTTTGATTCATGACAGAACCACAGAATCAGGAAGTATCTCTTAAGGAGGTACTTCTTGTTGGAAGGATTAAGAGCTACCATAACTGTTGTTATACAAGAGTAGCTCTGTCTCTATGCTGTTTCTGCTAGGCAGGGACTAAGTCTGCATACCTTAAACTGTATAACTTCTCCAAATAATCCTAGGAAGTGTAGTTTGTTAACGGTGCAGGGAATTGTAGCTCTGTGAGGGGTAAGCTAGGATTCTTTGTGGTAAGTCGTGCTTAAAATGTTTGCTGCCTATGCAGCCAGGGACTGCTGCTGCCATGAGCTTGTGGTTAGTGGGTGATTAGTTTTCTGCTTCAGGTGCCAATTGTCTGCAAAGTGCTTTGTGTGGAAATGCCCTCAGTAATACTATTGGCATCTGACAATAGCCGGTGGTAGGTTTTAGAGCAGCAGTAGCCCACTTTGTGTCCTCCAGATGTTGTACTGCACCTTCCAGCAGGCCCAGCCAACCTGGCAAAGGTCAGGATCCGACAACATATAGAAGGCACTGTATTTGCTGGCCTTATTTCAAAGAGAATGGAAGTTATGGAGTGAACTGGCCCCAGCACAACATTTATAAAGATATGGCTATCCTTTTTCGCACATGCCACATAATGCACCATTGAACCTCTCTCCTGTTCTTGTGTTTATGTGAAAAATAGTAATGCAGCTCAAAATAATCTTGTATCAGGCTTTTTAATCCATTAATAGTGGCAATGAAAGGTAGAGTTGCATCATAACCTTCTTGCACTTTCTGTTACCTGTGAACAGCTGTGGTCTGTTCGAAGCACATTTTTTATCTTCCACTCACCATTTTCCTGCAGCTTTTCCTATAACACCATCTCCCTGTTTGCAAGTGTTGTTATTGACTGGCATGCCCTCCTTATCAAATTCCTCTTCCTTTCCTACAAATCTGGCCTTCTACAGTATGACCGTTCTCTTCACTCTTTGTTCTTCCATGAAGCTTACAAGGTAAGAGAAAATCACTGCTGCAATTGTTTTCTTCATTAACACGTCAGCAGCTCGGGTACAACCAGCAGCTGTGACAATGACAATCTTTTTACCGAATCAGTTTCATGGAGAAGTGGGAATAGTAGCAACGCTAATTAACTGTTGCAGTGGAGATTCCTGAACGTTGATTAAAGTACTTAAAAATGCATGCATGATTTCAGTCTCTCTCTCCGCCCATCTTGCAGGACAGTCCTTCCGTCATGTTATATCTTGATTTCACCACATGAGGGCTTCTTTGTAAGAAACAGGAACGAGTAACTACAGAATTACAGCAAAATGTAATGATAGCGTGTCCTGTAAACATTGCCTAGAATAAACCCTAAGGCTATAAAACTCGAATGACTCAGATGTGCTTAAGCCTCGTGTCAACTGAATGTGTCTAAATCAGTACCAGTGTATCTGAGGTCAGGCAGAAACATGTAAATGTGCTTATCATTAAGGGTGATATTTCAAATTAAAAATGGCCACCTCGAAAATAAAATGGTAAAGGCCTCTTTGGATTTCAATCTATTACAGATGCTCACACACACTTCCGCTTTCTATTCTGCGCAGCCCTTAAAATCCAGCTGCCAGTCAGACCGTGGATTGTGCTTGACCTTGTCATTTTAATCTAACTGCAAATTGAAAGCAAATGTTACCCGCCACATCCACCCCCACCCCCCCAGTACGGCCATGACATCTTGCAACAAGTATTTTAATAAGTTAAATGAAAGATAATAAACAATTTCTTCCTGTTTTGACTACTGTCAGTGCTGTGGATGAGGGGGCAGGATCCACCAAATTATTTTAATTACCCTGCTAGTCTCAGCTGCGGCATCTGGTGGCAATGGCAAGCTTGCCTGATGTGCCACAGAGAGTCCTGATTTATGAAGCTGTAATTGGCTTTCCAATAAACATTTGTCAAAATAATGTACTCATTCAAACCAAAGCCTGCTTTATATGTTCATATAAAAGAGCACTTAACTTTCAGCAAAGAATTGTCTGCCATCAAAAACACTCTATAAATGGGGAAAATTTATGAAGACTAAGTACTTGAGGGTGATCACTGGAGGACTAAAGTTCACTTTCAACCTTTGGCGTGTTGAGTTCTGCTGTATGCTGGTTACTGATACTATATGTATCTCTCCCCCTCTCTTATACTGACTTATACTGAAAATCCAGGGTGGCCCCCCCCCCCACTCTGCCATGAAAATATAAATCTATCTTTTCAACATAAATTATTTACTGAGCAATCTGTAGGTAAGTAGGAACATAAGACATAAAAGATAAATGTAATTAACTGGAAGGAGATTTCACCTGAGTTTATTTAAATAGATGCATATCCCATTGTTTGCAAGGACCTGCTAATATTTCTATTTAGAACTAAATGGCTGATGTGGCTGTTTTTTTATGTTACTGGCTAGCTACAGTTATTGCACAAGACTATTGATAATGTGTTGCAGAGGAAGGAGCACCTGTTTCGAAATGAAGCTCCTTCTCTGGACTTGGGCCAAACATCATCGCTGTTACAAGCCTGTACTGAAATAACAGAAATATTACTATAATATCAGAAATGGAACAACTTTGTGGATAATTCAGTCTTAGCCCAAGAGGCGAGATGTTCTATGTATGCCTAGAGAAGTGGTGAGGCATCCCCATGGACTACAATTCCCATCATCCCAGATCATTGGGGCTGATGGGAGTTGGAATCCAACTTCTGGAGGCCCAATGCTCCCCTATCCTTGGTCAACTCTAGAGCTTCCTTGAACACTTCTGAAAAACTGCTGAAGGAGAGATAGTAAACTCTCAGGTCAGCATCTTCTCTTAGTAAATTTTTTTGATAGCCAGGAAGGAAGGAACTGACTTCCCGTGATTTAGACCCTAATGCTTCTTGTGTTGGTGCAGAGATGTATGCATGAACAGGAGGACCAGGAAGATCCATGTTCAAATGCCCACTTGGCTATAAAGTTCCCTGATGACCTTGGGCCAGTCACTACCCACAGCCTCTCCAACCAGCTCACAGAGTTGTTGTGAGGAAAAAATGAATTGAGGGTGGGTGGGAGGAGAACCATGTACACTGCCTTGAGGTCCTTGGAGGAAATCCAGGATATAGGTAAAGGGACCCCTGACCATTAGGTCCAGTTGTGACCGACTCTGGGGTTGTGGCACTCATCTCACTTTATTGGCCGAGGGAGCCGGCATACAGCTTCTGGGTCATGTGGCCGGCATGACTAAGCCGCTTCTGGCAAACCAGAGCAGCGCACGGAAACGCCGTTTACCTTCCCGCTGGAGCGGTACCTATTTATCTACTTGCACTTTGATATAAGTGCTTTCAAACTGCTAGGTTGGCAGGAGCAGGGACTGAGCAACGGGAGCTCACCCTGTTGCAGGGATTTGAACCGCCAACCTTCTGATTGGCAAGTCCTAGGCTCTGTGGTTTAACCCACAGCACTAAATAAGTAATCGGTACAGCTCCTAAATTGCATTGCTTTCTGACCACCCTGCTATTGCACAGGAACATAGGAAGCTGCCTTATGAGACAGACCATTGATCCATCTAGCACAGCCTTGTATACACTGATTGGCAGCATCTCTATTGCAGTTATTAATATTGCACATATGGAAGCAATAGGATGAATAAAAGCTGACTCTTCCTGAAATAAAATTGTCCAGATCAAAAACATGGTTCCAAAGCTTTTCTAACAGAACTTGTTCCAAAACAGACTTTCAACAATAATGGTGCATCCATACAGTTGTGTAAAATCATGTACTTGTCCAAGCACGGGTTTAGCACCTTAAAAATATGAAATTACTTCAAACAGAAATCGAAAACCTTTCTCTCCACACAGACTCCATTCTAGCCTGAGGCATTCCAGGAGAGACATCATTAGCACACCCTTTGTATATTCTGTGGCTTGAGAACAAAGACCAGCTCACACAAAATGGAGATTTGCAATTGAATACCCCTCCCATGTGATCTAAGTTAAACACCACGGGAAAGCTAGCAGAGACACATTCTTAGTTAATTATGAACCTATTAGGCACTCAGAGAGCCTCACTTAGTTTCAGTGGTGTTTAGCAAGACACATCCAGAGTCATTTTCCGTTTCAAGGTACAATTAGACAATTATACTTAACAAGCTCTCCAGGGTTTCATACAGGGGTTTCTCCCAGTCCTACCTGCAGTTGCTGGGGAATGAACCTGGGGCCTTCTGTATGCTCTACCCCTGAGCTACAGCCCTTCTCCACCACAGTGCTCCAAAGCCTGGATCAGCAGCCTGAAGGGGTAGAGGAGGACATAATTCAGATAAGGATTAGATCAAGGTGTTCTCCATTTACAGGGGTACTTGGGTTAAGAACTTAATTTGTTCTGGAGGTCCGTTCTTAACCTGAAACTGTTCTTAACCTGGGGTACCACTTTAGTTAATGGGGCCTCCTGCTGCTGCCGCGCAGCTGCTGCCCGATTTCTGTTCTCATCCTGAAGCAAAGTTCTTAACCCGAGGTACTATTTCTGGGTTAGCGGAGTGTGTAACCTGAAGCGTCTGTAACCCGAGGGATTTGCAGTTCTGGTTAGATCTTGTTAATGAGGTCCAGTATTTCTGGCCCTGGTCTGAAGTTGTGATATGGGGCCCTAGAACAGAATTCACCTAGACTGCAGGAGAATTATTATTTCCAAAGCAAACTAAATATTTAACTGGATGTATACAAACCAGTTATTAACATTTACAGAAGACGCTGCCATAAGGTCAATCTCGCTTGTTCCCTATTGCAACATTAATGTTTACCCGGACTGCTTCTGGAATTGACCTCACTTTCATGCTTGCTCGAATCGTTATATAACACTGGGCAGAACAGTCAGTTGGGGCACAGTGTGTGAAAAACAATTCCCCGAATAACATGTAGAACATTGTTTGGGTTGGCCTTTTCAAACCTGCAGCCACAATATATGGCTTTGGTTTGAGCATATGCAGCAGTGTGATGTTTTGTATCTATTGCATTTTCTGCTAAGTGCATTTATTCACTTAAAATAAGAACAGTTAGTAAAACACACAGGAATATTGAGGGGAAATGTCTGGTTTTCATGATTAGACCATTCAATGAAGCAATACAGAATTGCTGTTATGTATTGGTGCCCTTCTATCATGTATGTGCATTTCATTCCAGTCCTAAGTAAATATAACTGAAGTCAATGGAATAGGTGTGATTCAGATTGCATGCTTTGTCAAGTCCTTTGTTATAATGATTGATATCATTTATTTGCTGAATACAAAGGCTATTTGTGTTTCCTATGTATCTTGCTATGCCAACACAGAACCTGCTTTGGAAGGTAATCATATCTTTTTAAAAAGGAAATAAAATTACTTTTTATTAAAGTGATCATATCTGACACTTTTGATAGGACTTGCACAGGCAGCCCCTAGGGTTGGATGCAAAGTGGCCTTGGAAGCCTCTAATCTTCCCACCAGAAAAAGGCTCTTGCTGCAGATCATGCCCAATTAATTAGGATCAGCATTCTGCAACCCCATGCATACTTATCTGGGAATAACTCAAACTTCTGCCCGCAGTTAGTAAAGCATATTGAGCTAAAGATCTTCAGCCAGCTGAAATGCAAACTTTAGCTGTTAAATGAGAAATGCAAGCAATTTTGTAAAGAAGTGTTACAATTTAAATTGCTAGCAGGAAGCTGGAACCCTATCAAAGAACAGGAAAGTCGTATTCAGCCTCTGCTTGATCATTTCTCTCATTCTCTGATTTCCTCTATGCTGTTCTGTCACAAGCAAACCTCATTTACTTGCCAGAGCAACGCCATTCTGTCATTTATCCTGGCACTCTGATAGATGGCACTCTTGCTTGTTTAAAAAACCCCTGTGTTTTCAATCAAAATTGGAGGACTGCCAGAGAAACTTTAAAATATATTTGAAAAGTTGTGTCATGGCTGTCCCACTTCACAATGCTTTTGGCCCTAAGAATGCAGCTTTGTTTGTGTGTGTATGTAGGCACATTTTTGATGTTATGGTTACCCTCTGTTTATTTAAAAGCAGAAAGAAATTCATTGTGGTACATGTCAAAAGCTTATTATTTATTTAGCAAAATGTATATACTGCTTGATTGTGAGAAAACCTTTAAGTGGTTTACAAGAAATATTGCAGTTACTAATAAAAAACATTTTAAAAATGATTAAAATTAACAATAGAAGAGATTAAAACGCATCAACATCTGTCTGCAGAGGCTTGCCTAAAACAAAAATGTTTTAAGTAGGCAATGAAAAAAGTTCAGTTTACGCAAATACGGTTCTGAACATACATGTAATGGTTCTAGGGGTTGCTCGTGCGTAAGTTGCCGTTACTCCTGGCTAGGTTGCCTGGTTGAACCCTTTCTGTCTGGACAGCCTCAAGTTCCGTGGCTGCCTCAGTCGCTGGCAGAATCCGTCAGTGGGCGTTTCTTAAACCTCTTCCAGCATAGAAGCTGTTTGACGCCCTGTCTCCTCCCCCTTTGCCTGCGCGGAAGTTTTCTGCGCAAAGTGGGTGTGGGCAGCTGAGTACTCGTCCCCTCTCTGCTGGTCTCCTGCGAAGAGTCCTGGAGCCATCTCTCCAATTCCCCCATCTGCCCCCCTTCTCCACTGGTGTTACGCTGATTTCCTTCCCCAGCGGATGGGCTACCTCTCTCCCTACTGGGACCCTCTCCACCATCCCTCTGGAGCCTCCTCTCCACCTCCCACTCCGATGGCAGTTCCCTGACAATACGGAACCATCTCCAAAAGCTTTCTTTAAAAGGGAATGTGATTTCTTCAGGACTGTTGTGTTTTTAGTAGCTATGCTATACAGAATTGCTAAGAGCTGGTGTGCAACCTGTAGACTGTCTCTGCTGAGATTGGCCACTTGTCAGCCTTTCTGAGTAGCTTTGGTGACCAACAGTAAACAAAAGTCGTTTCCTGTCCCTTCCAGTTATAGCCCAATGTCATCATCCTGAACCGATCAAAATCATTTAGCTCTTCAGATCAGCTGTCGTCATAATATCATGTGATTACATATAATCATTTTTCAGCTCCTTTCTTTATTAAGACTTTCAATTAATTTTTCCTATCCATTAAATGTCTCCCAAGTCCCTCTTTCATCTGTCAACGAAACAATTCAAGATTAATCACAATCTCCATATCTAGCCGATTCTCTTTTAATGCATACAGAGTTTCATGCATTTTAGCAGTTTATTCTTTTAAGTGTTCTAGAATTAACATCCGTTACACAACGGACCTGAAAACAGCGAGTTCTCTATTATAAAAGGTAAGCACAGGTCTCACCAATTTAGGCTCAAAATAAAATGGAACCATCAAAACAATGCAGCTTTTATGAAATGATAATTTTCTCCATTGCTTTCATTTCAGAGATCAGGGATGCTCTTGCAATGCTCCCAATTCTAGCCTCCCTCACTGTGCAATTCTCCGTGGACCAGCCTAACTTTCAGAAACCAATGAAGCACAAGAGTTGAGTACACAGCCCTTGCAGCTTATTGCCTAGGAGTGTCCTGGAGAAAGAGTTTCTTGGCATTCTTGCTTATGCACCCCACACAGAGGTAGCCGATGTGATGCTCTTCAGATATTGTACAGGCATGACATGCCTGTTTACACTCCAGCACAGCTTGCTGGGAACTTCCATTTTGTGTATAGCTATTGCTTATGCTGCTTGCTTGACATGAAAGGGAGAAGACATGTTTTTCCTTTCGTCCTGATGTACGCTGAATAAACTGCTTGTAAATATGCTGACACAGCCTCTCCTGCCTCTTCTGTTACGTAGCATTTACTCTGCTGATTAGAGCGTGCTCTAGCTTCTGAAGGCTTCTGAGGCTGTGGGTTGCTGTTTCATGCTGAGCCAAGGACTGGAGATCACCCAGCTTACCGGCCGATGGGCTGGGGCCAGCTGGGGGCTTGCAAATTGCCCCTGTTTCCTTGGCTGCATACCAACAGCCAGACAGATCCCATCAGCCCCAGCCAGCATGGCCATTGGTCAGGGACAATGGGAGCTGGAGACCTGCAACATCTGCAGGGTACCACATTGCTTGCTTGCTTTGAGACAATGGCAAGAGGGTAGAGCGTTGCCAAATATCTACAGAATCACTCAAGAGTCTCATTTGAACTTTCTGCTCAATGAACACTCACAGCAGAGTGTAGCCTATCAGCAAGTCAAGTATAAGAGCAGGAGCCTCTTAATTTCAGGTTCGTGGGTTCGATCCCTGTGTTGGGCAAAAGATTCTTGCATTGCAGGGGGCTGGGCTAGATGACCCTTGTAGTCCCTTACAACTCTGCAATTCTATAAACTAAAGGCAACAGACTTCTATTGACCATAAGAGCCTGCATCAGGTCTGGGAGTGGTTAAACCTGGGTTCAAGGCTCGTTTCCAGTCTTTGAGGATACCAGATGACTATCACCATCTATGAAATTAGGGAGGGGGAGGAACCATTATGAAAATATAATTAACGCCCCCATGGTAATTGGCTTCAAAGGGAAATTGGATGTTGTTCATTTTTGACCTAGCTGGATTTATTATGAAAACTGGTTTCTATGTATATCTGTCTATATCCATATTGATGAAACTAACATGCTGACAGAGATTTCTTGTAACATTAAATTCCCCATTTTTTTCTTTTTTTAAAAAGGCTTGATGCATGGAGGGGGGCACAATGATTTATTCATTTATTGAGTGGTTAGCAATGACCAGAACATCAAAGAAGCCTTGTTATTGTAAATAAGTACTCCTTGCCAAAAAGATGACTAAAAGTTTAGTTGTAACCAAACACTTACTGGAAATCTCTTGCTTGCACACGCATGCCTAAAATAAGAACTCTGATCAGAATTTGTATGACAAAAAGTATGCATTAGGAAATCATCAGTTTCAGATTTCTGTTTTTAGACAAATGCCCACTGAAATGAATGAGGGCTAAGGGAGAGGATACATTAGCTCTGTATCTGTGCCCTTAAGTGCAGTGATATTTGATTTTTTAAAAAAGGGCAAATTGCTACTTCAGGGCCCTAAATCTGGATGAAGACCTTTTGTGGGGCACTGTGGCAATCACACAGGGTCCCCGGACGTTTAACGCTCTATTGATCCCTGTGCCACCACTGTGCTCGCTTCCCCGCTGCCACCAACCCATTACTCTTGGGTAAAACTCTGAGTCCAGACATTGTTAAAAGTGAACCAAAAAAACCAAGTTTATTTTACAAACATTAACAAGTTTATGGTTTCTCAGATAATATTCATGTCAGTATCTTAACTTTAGTTTATTTACCGGCCTATAACTTCCTAATACCTTCTGACTGATTATTTCAATTATTTGACTGACTCCTCTTAACAAATTCTCTCACTCTCTCACACCAGACTAGCCCAACGCACAGACTTTTCTTCTCTGTCTCTTCTAACTCCAGACTGTCTTCTCAACCACCCTAACTCTAACACTCTAAAAATACACCCCTGTGCTTAAACCTTATACACAGTTAACTCTGTCCCATAGCTGTCAATTTACAGATTTGAAAATAAGGGACCAGCAGCCTTGAAAATAAGGGACCAGCAGCCAAAATAAGGGACCTGCAGCCTCACCTGTTCCAGGCACTCCAGTCTTCTTGTCCTCCTGCAGTCTAGTCAAACTCATGCTGGTAGCTTCGAGAACAATGTCCAACCAACTTTGTAACTAGAGGTTCAACTGAATAGAATCTGAATCACATGCACCACAAGGCCTATGCAGCCTCAACTTAAGATGGCTCCCTGGCCTGGCTTTGCACTGCGAAGTTTGCAGCAGCACGTGCAACAAAATGGCGTCCAGCATTCAAAAAACCCCTCAGCTTGCATTAACTAGCCACACACAAGGCATGCAAGCTCCACCCCCCAGTCATTCTTAGACTTCTTACTGGGTGAGCAACACAGCCAAGCAACACAGTTGGAGCTTCCCTCCTCCCTGGCCGGCAGGGAGGGAGGGAGATGAGCTGCTTCCTTTGAAATTTAAGGGACATCATTTAAGGGACATTTAAGAGACATCCATCAATAAGGGACAGCAGCGGGACATGGCGCTGGAATAAGGGACTATCCCTTCAAATAAGGGACACTTGACAGCTATGCTCTGTCCCCTGAGTTCCCATTGGTTAGTCATCTTACAATTAGTTAACCCTTTCCCTATGAACCCAGTATGATGTCACACACATAGGAGGGCAAACGCCACAGGCGCCTTTAACTTTTTGACTGCCACTATGATGCTGATTTGGATTGAGGGGTAGGGGGAATTGCAATTTGCAAAGGAAAAATACCCCTCTCATTTGCTTCATTGGGAACTGTTTTCCTTATGTGTAACTGCTCTGGGAGCAGGTCTGCTCTGGAAGGAAGCCGTTTGGTTGAGGATGAAGGAAAATACATTTTCCAATATGGCTCCTAGATTTTTGGAATACATTGTCTGGGGTGAGCAGAATTAGCTGCCTCTGCTCCCGTTCCAACTAAACACCAGGAAGAACTTTCTGACAGAAAGCGCTGTTCAACAGCCAAATGGACTCCCTTGTGCTCCCTTCCAGCTCTGTGATTCTATGATTTAATGTTTTTAACTGGGCATTGAGAACTGTATTAGCACAGTGGACATTTTAATATGCATCATCGCCAATAATATTAATATATACTGCTTAATATGCAAAATCGTGAAGTGGTTTACATAAAACACAGTAAGATAATAAAGAAAAAGAAAGCTGTATATACAACATTTAAAACCAAAAATACCAAGAAATACATCAGTAAAAACCAGAGAAGCCATTAATAAAACATTCAGTTAAGTATCAATAAATAATAGAGCAATGTGATGAATCTTGTGAGTCTGGGAATACCTTCTTAAATAGATGGTTTTTTAGGTGGTGTTTAAAGTTTGTCACTGTTTCTGCCTCATGAACAGCACATGGGAGCAGATTTGGAGTGCTTGTCCCCATAGTCCACTCTCATGCGTTAAATTGATCCAGAATCTGCATACCTGAAGAGGGCTTAGGCCTGTGCCATTGCTTCCTGGGAGGAAAGCTGCACACCCTTGCTCTGGTACTGCTGCCATTCAGGAATTGTTTTCTCACGGGAATGTGGTTTCTCTATAACCAGGCCTTGGGCTGTTCGAACATTCTGTCAAAGGTAGATCTAGGGCAGCGAGACCGATTTGGTCGCACCGGGTGGGGAGCTTCTGGGATGCTGCAGCAGACACCACAGCGACATCCAACAGAAGGTGGCGGGAGAGGCACCAAATTTTGGCATCGCACAGGGTGCCACTGAAATATGAGGTGTCAAGGTCTGCCACTGATTCTATGGCCTTTTAAATGTATTTATGGGAGGGGGGATTATTGGTTTGTGTTTGTTCTGGTTTTATTATGCATTTTGTGTTCTCATTTTGTATTTTTATGTTGTGAATCACCCTGTGATCTTTGGATGATATACACATGTAATAAATAATAGTAGTAATAAAATAAATAATGAGAATCAGACCCTCATGTTTCTCTTAGAGGCTCTGCCTATCCACAAACGATATCTTTGGATGATATACACATGTAATAAATAATAGTAGTAATAATAATAATAATAATGGGAATCAGACCCTCATGTTTCTCTTAGAGGCTCTGCCTATCCACAAACAATTAATTCTTCACTTGAAAGCTGTTTCCCTGGAAAACAGTTCCCTGGAAAAGCAAAACTCAACATCACATGCTCCTTTGCTGTTATATGCAACTTCCTTAATTACTCCCAACTTTTAAAAGCTTGTCAGAATGAAAGCAGTACTAATCTGATTAGTAACTGTGATAGAGTAAATCTACTGTAAAAATGGATCATACCCCAGGTTTTGAACATGATATCATTCAAGTCACTTGAGACTTGCCACTGTGAAACAAAAGTCTCTTTGATGGAATATTTATTTCAGGATATATCTTTTTTTTAAAGCATAAGAAACATTATTGTTTTGTGTTCCTCGACAAAAAAGCTGCTTGTAAAAGTTTATTAGCAAAGGAGGAAATATTACAAACATGAATGAATACACTGTACAATGCTATAAGACGGAGAGGAACCGTCAGCAAAATAGAAATTCAAGCACTTTACTAATTTACTTGTTGCATTTACATACCTCCTTTCTGCCAAAGCAGTTTATGATTTTTTATTAATCCAAATGGCAAATAGCCATTTGCAAGTAAACCATTGTTTACAAAAATAAATGTCTTTCAAGAGCCTTACATTGGCGTAATTACACTCCAGTAATTGATAAAACAAGTCCTTCTTTCTATAAACTAATCAATCCAAAAATTTCCATCTCCATTTGTCCATCTCTGCCGTCTCTATAGACGTTTCAGTACCCACTCCCTTATAGGAGTGCTATTAACATAATTGGCATCAAGAAGTTCAAGTTGTTACACGTGTTTTCCTCAATCACATTAATCAAGACAAGAGAATTTCAACAAAAATGGAAATGGAAATTGCCAATGTTTGCATATTTGTCCCATGCCCAGAATAGTAATCAATCCAGAAAATATTGATTGATTGTATTTAGTCTGCAAAGATACGTAACTAATGACACCTAACCCACCCCATTTAATTGCGTGCCCTCTTCACTTAAATGTATAGAACAATGACATCATTAATTATATTAAATCTGTAACTAACATAAAATTATGCACATCATTCTATTAAATCGACAGCAAGAAGAATGGTGTAATATTCAGTGGAATCTGAACTGCAGCAGAATGGAAACAGCACTGACTGAGATGAAGACAAGATGGAAGAGAATTTACTCGTTTCCTACATCCCTAACTAAGACTAGCACTGGAGTGTATCTTCATTTGCAACCTACCATTTTCACTATAGTTCTGACTATTTTCCTCCCCAAATCATAAACCTTCTGACAATCCCGCTGCACATGTGACAAAGGCGCATTTATAGCTGGGAACTTCCAATGCTTAAATTGTGCGTCTGAATGAATTTTATTCAGCTTAGCTGGAGTGAAATACCAATGTAATATCAGCATAATTTAAAATATTAACACAAACAAATGGTATAAAATATTTCCATGCTGACTTCAGGAACAGACGACACTGGCTGCAGGGGTTGGGCTTCTCCTCTTCTGCCTTCGCTCAGGGCACACAGGACTTAATCAACCCCAGGAAAAGTGGAGCTGGGGCTGCCCCATAAGTTCGGGAGTTGTTGAGTATGTGCTCTCTGGCCCCAGGTGTCTTCTCCTAAGAGCATTCCGCTGCCCCAATTTCTTGGCAGCATCAGCTGCACTGAAGTTAAAAGGGGGAAATACTTTGGACTCTGTGTTTGTTAAGTGGAAAAATCAGCACATTTCCTTACGTGGAACTTGGAAACTCTCTGTGCCTCCATCCCCTTCTGTTTCTGCATGTCATTCTGGCACTCGCAGCTACTCATTTTAAAGCAGCGAAGGCTCTTCATTCCTCATCATGTGTCATATGCAACTCCTATTAGATTTATTATAAAATGACAAAAACTCTCTGGCAGCTGCAGTTGGGGCCAGAGATATGTCAGCATCGATGATGAATGGGCTCCCTGAGAGGAAATGGAGAAAGGCCTGAGTAGCAAAATGTAGCTCCGGACCTACGTGTTGAAAGCCCCAATCTGGTGCTTTATTTTGGACAACTGAAGGCACAGGCATCGGTTTCTACATTTGGTCACTATTCTGTTTTTCTGGTGTTGCTACTTTTGCTTTTTAAAATGCTTTCCTGGAAATTTGCAGAATTGCAAAGGCAGAAGGGACCAGGCAGTCCCGCAGTCCAACTCCAGTAGCCCAGGCTCACATCTTAGCTCAAGAAGGACACCCATGAGTAAGTAGGACAGGTGGCCTGGGAAAGCAAGGATGAGCATTTTCTCCTCATCGTCTTCCATGAACTGGAGGCAGACTGTCTGCAGCTCTACTAGTGTAGAACCTCTATGTGATGCAAGACCATGGGAAATCGACACGATACAGGGAGCCTCCATTAGTATAAGAGTCTCTCTGCTGCAGACAGTCACCTGCTAACTTGTGGAAGGAGATGGAGATGGCAACAAGGTGGTAGAGTTAGTACGCTTGTCTCCACTCATCTCACTTGCATGTTTTACTTGCTCATGAGGATAATGCCTCAATACTGCTATAGTATCAGGGACTGGACAGAGGAGGAATGGTGGAGACTGCTTCCCCATCCTGACCCTTCCAGGGAGGAGGAAGACAGTCTAGATTTACAACAGGAGTTTGAGGGAGGTAGCAGCTCAGAGGCAGATGAAGGAGAAAGCGGGGAAATCATGGAAGAGCCAGAACAACACCCAGTTGACGTGTTGTCATTAGAAAGCATTCCAGATCCTCCATCTCCCAGAACCTAGCGAGCCT
The DNA here is from genome assembly GCF_965153285.1 of Podarcis tiliguerta. Lineage (NCBI taxonomy): Eukaryota > Metazoa > Chordata > Lepidosauria > Squamata > Lacertidae > Podarcis > Podarcis tiliguerta. The sequence continues at coordinate 32,689,889 of NC_139540.1, read as the reverse complement.
TAAAAGTAGGAGAGCAAAGAGTTCAAAGACAGAGAGCATGTAGCAGAACCCATGGAGGAGATGATGAGAATGATGAACGAGGAAGTGGGAGAGACAGCGGGTGGAGATTCACTAGGGACAACACCATTATCTAAGAGGCTGGATTCTATAGCCTCTCTCTGTAAAGACTGAAATAAAAAAGGGTGGTAAGAAACTTTTCCTTGTCTTTATACTTTCCTGCGCAACCAGCTGGGAGCTGCTGAAAGCATTCTGACACATAGGCAGGAGCTCCAACTTTATGGGGCCAGGTGTCTCGAGCTCCCTCAATATCTGTTGGGGGGGGGCTGGGCCCCCTCAATGCTGAGGGCATGGAGGAGACTGAGCATGGAGCTGAGTGTGGCACGGCTTCAGTGGCCAGCTCCTCCTGAGCACAAGAGAGGAGGAGCCACCAGTTATTGAAGCAGCACCATGCTGGGCTCGAGGCTCAGCCTCCCCTGAATTTTAAGAAAAGCATAAAACATACTTAGAATTTTGAATCTCCATGACAAGACATAGCTCTGTCTCTTAAATATGTCCTCTTCACATCAGTTATGATGCAAATAGAAAACATGCAATTGATGCTGTCAGGCAACCTCATTGGCTAAGGAGCAACTGGGAGCTCATGTTAAGGAAAGGCAGAATTGGGAGCTTGCTTTGTAGTCAGGTGTGACAGGTATGTGTTGTTTGGAGGAAATGGGTTCATGGGCCAAATTGAGATCCATGCTAGGCCTGATTCAGCCTACTGGTCAGAGGTTTCCCACCCTGATTCAAGGATACATTCCAGGCAGGTAAAAGCAACCACAGAGAGTGCAGACTGTGGCCTTGAGAGTCCTGATGGGGAGACAGATCTGGAGATCAACATTCTTAAAAAAAATAATTCTATTTTTTATTAGCGTTTTGAATTTACATTTCAAAATAAACATTTTACAAGATTTAAAATACCCAATGACTTCCCTTTTTCCATATATTCAATAAATATTTTCCACTCTTCTTTAAATATACATTATTCTTTCTCTCTTATTCTCTGTGTTAAACATGCAAGTTCTGCATATTCTAACATCCAATCCTCTTTACATGGGACCTTGCTCACTTTCCATTTTTGGGCTAACAGAACACTGGCCACTGTTGTTGCACACATAAATAAACTTTTCTGGAACCTAGGGATTTCTTTCTGGGTTATTCCCAATAGAAAAGGCTCTGGTCTATTTGGGAAGGTAATTTTAAGCATCCCCCCTCCCCCAACTCGTTATAAATCATTTCCCAATGTTCTTTTACCTTTTTACATGTCCACCACATATGAAAAAAGTTCCCTCCATTTTTTTACAATTCCAGTGCATATCTGATTCTACTTTATACATCTTAACCAACCTACTTGGAGTTAAATACCAACTATGAATCATTTTCAAATAATTCTCTTTCAACGAATAACATGCAGTAAATTTCAAGTAACTTTTCCAGAGTTTCTCCCAGAGGTTTAAGTCTATACTGCGTTCTAAATCTATTGCCCAGTATGTCATTGAAGTTTTGACTACCTCGTCTTTTGTTACCCATTCTAATAAAAAATTATACATTTAAGGCAAAAGTTTATCCTTATTTTGTAACAGTTCTTTTTCAAATTGTGAGCTTTGGTCCCAACATACCTGCTGGAAGTTCGCTGCCCCTGTCCTAAAGTAAAGTAGCAGCTTAAAATCTCTTGAACAGGTGAAACCGATGAAGCTGCCCTATAGGTCTCTCTAAGGTTGCCAACAGGGATCTTTCCTCAGCTTTGCTACCTAAGAACCAGGACTGGCCCACTCATGAGGCAAGATGAGGTGGCTGCTTCAGGCAGCAGGATCCACAGGGGCAGCAGATCCCATCTCCCAGGAATGCATCACCTGCTGCCATGCTCTTCTTGGAGGTCAAATGGTCTTCTCCTCAGCAGCCCCCCCATGCCACCTCTGGCAACTAGGAGGTGGTATTGGTCTTCTACGGAGGAAATGGCAGGTGCTGCCCTCTGGGGTCTGTACCTGCCTTCAGGGATGGTTAAGGGTGATTTGAAGTCTTTGTGGCAGAGGCAGAGCTTTGTTTCCAGCTCTGAATAGAAGAAAATCATATTTCTAAGATGCTGTACCTGTGCTTGGACAAACACGTGATATTATGCAACTGTTTGGATATAACATTATTGTTTTGAGTGTTTGAATCATATTTTTGGACTGGACAATTTTTATTTCCAGAAGTTTTTATTCACTCTGTTGCTTCCATATACACAATAACCGCAATAGACCCAGAGAGCCAATGATAGGTGGAGCTAGAGTCCATGACCTGCAGAGGCAACTAATTCTAGTTGTGTCCCCATTGTTTCCCCTGCTGGGTTCTACAAGAGGCAACACTGAGACTAAGGAGGAAGAAGTTGACAGCCACTGCAAGGCCCTGGATGCAGGTGGAGGCCAATTGAGTTTGGTGGGCCAGTGTCTAATCTGCCCGAATGGATTAGCCTTCACTAGATGACATCGATTGGACTAGTGTACATGCCACCTGGGTGGAAAAAAAAGTGAAGACCTGAGCCTGTTTTCTTCACCAACTTTGCATCTTCTTCTGCAGCTAAGCTGTTTGTACCAAGCCAACAACAAGAATGATGTTAATTTCCTGGATATATAAATCTCTGCATTTGTGTTTTTCCATACCAATTGTGCCTGGAATAACAACGATGCAATTTGCCAAAAAGTGCACATGAGGGTATGCACACATCACTGTGTGTGGCTTGATGCACAGACTAGATAGCCAGACATCCAAGGACCTCGCGTCTGGGTTTATGACAAACTGCCCGAAACTTTGCAGTGATAAAAGGAAAGACTGAGTTAAGGCAACTTTTATAAAAAAGAAATTCAGCAGCAAATTCATTTCCCAGAGAGCTACAGTCCAACTTTGGCTTGAATCAAATGTTCTGTGGTTAACATTTTTATTTCACTGCCAACCATCCGTATGTGATGAGAACAGCAAAATGTTATATAAATCATGATTGGGACTGCCCCCCCCCCATTGTGGTCCTGTTATTAAGATGTATATCAATGGATGCAAAGCTCATTTTATTGGCAATGTAGGCTTAAATTTAGATCCAGTACAATAGTAGCTACAATGGAAAGAGAGAAGACAGGTGAGGGGCCTCTTACTGTGCACAAAGAGTACTATCCCACCTAGATGTAGTTAGTATGGGGACCTAGGAAGCAGCTGTACCCCCAAGTCAAACCATTGGTCCATCAAGCTGAGTAGACTGGTATGGAGTATCTTCCAGTCTTGGAGATACTGGAGATTGAACCTGGGATCATTGGTATACAAAGCAAATGCTCTACGACTAAGGCATAGCCCTTCGCCATTGGGCCACGTGACATTTTCTCAGGAAAAGCAGTAGGAGTTGGCACCCCTGAGTGAGACTGGAATTAGCCGTGCCACATTTCTGAACCCACGGAGGTTCCAGACCAGCTGACCTTTAAGGTCATCCAAGAAAAGAACAGAAGAATGGCATTTACCTTATTTTCCTTTGTTAGAGAATCAATACAGCAAGCGGAGGCCTAGCTTTAAAGCAGGGGTAGGCAACCTAAGGCCCGGGGGGTGGATACGGCCCAATCGCCTTCTCAATCCGGCCCACAGGTGGTCCGGGAATCAGTGTTTTTTTACATGAGTAGAATGTGTGCTTTTATTTAAAATGCATCTCTGGGTTATTTGTGGTGTATAGGAATTCATTCATCCCCCCCCCCAAAAAAAATATAGTCCAGCCCACCACATGGTCTGAGGGACAATAGACTGACCCACGGCAAAAAGGGTTGCTGACCCCTGCTTTAAAGGAAGACCCAGAGCAGGAACTACAACCAGCCTTCTGGTTGGAGCTTACTGTTAATAAGAGCATCACCTCCTTTCCACAGCATGCTGCATCTCCTGCAGAGCAGCAGATTAAATTCGTAGCCTCAGCTTGCCATTGTCCTTAAGATAGGGATGAGGGATCGGGGTGCTTCCAGAGGCTCCTAGAAGGGTGGGACAGAAGGCAGGAGGACTGATGGTATGTGGAGATGGAGCCAATGACGGACAGAGTCAGCTGATTCTAGTTTTGTCCCCATCGTCTTCCCTACTGAGTTACCAATGGGCAACACAGGCTAAGGAGGGGAAGCTATTAGGCAGTGTTTATTTCTTAGTCTAGCTCTAGCAGACAGGGAACTGGCTGACTGCAGACTGAAGCTGGTGAGGCCGCACCCCATTTGCCCGAGTGGACCAGCCTCCATTGGTTGTTGGACCACACTCGACATCAATCACAGGTTTCCCATCCTTGGCTCAAGGCTTAGCTACCACAGCTGACGGGGATGGCAGAGTCTTTAAGGGACCTTCAGCATGCAGACATACATGAAACAGAAGCAAATGACAGAATTGCAGTTGCAAGGGATCTTGAGGATCATCTAGTCCAACCCCCTGCAATGCAGGAATATGAAACTGTCCCATACTGGGGATTGAACCTTCAACCATGGCATTATCAGCACCACGCTCTAACCAACCAAGCTATCCAGATATTGTTTGTTCTTGTGGGTAAGCTAGGTTTTCTTCCACCTTTGCTGTTCAAATGATACATATATTTGCCTCTGTAATAAATGTGGATTTCCTTGTACAGTGGTTCCTCGGGTTACAGACACTTCAGGTTACAGACACTTCAGGTTACAGACGCTTCAGGTTACAGACTCCGCTAACCCAGAAATAGTACCTCAGGGTAAGAACTTTGCTTCAGGATGAGAACAGAAATCGCGCGGCGGCAGCAGGAGGCCCCATTAGCTGAAGTGGTACCTCAGGTTAAGAACAGTTTCAGGTTACGAATGGACCCCCAAAATGAATTAAGTTCTTAACCCAAGGTACCACTATATGGACACACACATACAGGTTGTGTGTGTGTGTGTGTGTGTGTGTGTGTGTAAAAAAACGAGGTGTTGGTGCTCATGTCTTGATAAAAGTGTCATGGATGCCAATGGAAAATGGCTACCATGGAGATCAAAACAATATGTGACGGTACTCCTTATCTGTGAGTACTGTCACCAAAAAGCACTGTTATTCTTATTCTTATTACCCCACTTACTAATTACCTTCAACACATCATCTGGAGACTGTCCTTCCTTTACTTTCCCCCAGTGAACGAACCTCCTTGCCTTTTCCCCACTTTTATTCAGTGTGCAAGGAGGTGCTGGCACTTCAGGCAGGTGACCACCCATACTGTAATCAGTCTACGGAAAGAGCAGACATCTTCTGTCTGGGATTCCCCTAGTCTCCCAGAAGTATTCTACCAGAAAGAGGAGAAGGAGAAATAGAAGAGTGCTACTGCCTGTGAAACACTCTCACAAGAGTGCTATTTTTCTAGAAAAGAGGTGCCAGAACTCACCATGAACACCTCTCTCTCCCAATGGCAATGGTGCCCACCTGAGAAGTGCTGGAACTGAGTTCTGCCTGAAAAAAGCCCTGCACACAACCTCCAAAAAACCCCAGCTTCAGCATAAATGTTTGTTGCTGGCTACTAAAGTCTAGTTATACTTTAGTACAAAAATATATGAAATCTATCTGTAGTGAAATAAGCAACTCATCACATTGAAGCTGCCAGTGGAACAGGCAATCCTGATTTTTTTGCATTAAAAATTTCCCCACAGATACATTGCTGTCGATAGCTATTGATTATCTGCAACTGAATTAATATCGAATGAGAACACACTAACTAACTTAGTTTGCAATTATCATTTAAAATGGTCGGGGTTTTTTTGCTGCATATATATTTGATAATTCTTATTGTATATAATTTCAAATGTTTCTGTTAACAACCATTCACATCAAAATGCTATTTATATATCTTGTTTGGACTACTACTACTTCAGGGAAGGGAAATGGATTTTGGGGTGGTTTGTGGGGTGGCGAAGCATCATGTAGGGAAAGTGTAAAATTTTCCTGCAAGTTTTGCATTCAAATCACTACTACCATAGCTAACTTTACTTTAGAAAAAGCAACCACTGTGAGTTCATTACACATATTTGTGTGAGACGCATACTTGGACTCTCATGCAACCCCATTTCACTCACAGGCTTATACTATGTGGCAATACAAAGTGTTGATTTTATGCCCCTTTGGTTACATGGTTTTTACAATCCTTACACAAAATGAAAACAAAGAAGCTCAGTCCTGCAGCAGATGTGGTCTTCTTCCCCCTCTACCTCGGAAATGAATTCCACATTTCAACTAAAGAATGAACAGGATGCGGAAAACGAAGATTCTGATACAGAAAAGCCTGGCATTCATAGATAAATGCACCACCGTCAAAATGCAAAGCTACGGTCAGGCTGTGCTCCTGTCCTTCAGGAGACTGCCAGCAGATGGCACTAGTCCTGCGTGCATCATCTCATGTCCTCATCCTCAAAACAAACACCAGTGAGCACAAAAGAAACTGATAGCCTAGTGAGGTCACATGCCACTTCAAAGAAACCTGATAGTTTTAGCATACTGGGAACCCATTTAACATTATCTTTCTGACTATTATCTCATCTCTATATTTTATCTGACAGTTTTCTAACTCAGCATTTTATATACATGCACTGTGCCATCCTAAAGGTCAAACATTGCTATGTGCATTCTGAGCTTTCTTTACAATATGCCAAGTCGAACAAACCACGTCAGCTTTTAGCAGTAGGTTATTATTTAGTGCTTTCTGCAGTGACCTTGGCAAGAAAAGGTTGCATTTACCCTGTTTTTTTGGTGTTTATCATTTGGTCTCATTGTTCATCCAAACCCATTCTCACGTTCAATTAACCTAAATTTGAAAATGCAGGCAGCAGGCATTGTGTAGTGTTTTTAACAATGTATTTATTATTATAAGGAGCTAAATTCAGAGAACATCAGCCTAAATCCTAGCTTGATGGGACAAGCACTGGCTCAGATCCCTTTTGATCTTTAAGTACCCGAATAAAGCAAGCGAAGGAGTACACACCATACCAAATGAGCCATGCTATATAGACAATAATGCTGTGAGTGAGGTTTGTTTTCCAGTGTTTAAGGGACAGATAACAAACACATGAAAATTAACAGACTGGATCAGACTAGTGTTCTGTCTAGTTGGCTATAAATAACCACCACTTCAAGGAAGGTTCATCAACGTTGTGACAGGCTCGGGTGCTCTAAACAAATACAGTTTGCAGTGAAATGGAGGCTGAAATGGAAAATCACACTTCAGACCGAAATTATCTTGTGGAAGATATACAATTGTGCCACGTCAAGAGGCAAAGAAGTACCTTAACTTGCACTGTCTGTATGCCACACTTGCTCTTTACTGAAAAACAAGAGTTAAACCCGCAGCTTTCCCCATAAAAATAAGAATAATATGAGATCGATTGCTGTGCCCATGAGATCCAAATTTTTGCACTGGGGAGAACAATTCGCAAATTAGGAAATTCTGACACAAACACAAACAAACAAACAAACAAACAAACACTATGCGATCTGCAAACAGTATGACTGAAAATGGAGGGGTTTTCTTTCTTTTTTTGCATGCAGTGGAACTAGCTTATTGGTGTATAAGGGAATGATATATGTAAGATATTGTTAGGCCACAGAAGCGCCATGATTGGCATGATGCCTTCGTGAGGTTGCACAAAAGGTTTGCCAAATAAAAAGGCCTGGGCAAAGAGGTCTCAGTTCCCCACAACCTTTCCCTTTTCAAAGCCCTGAGCAGGAATTGTACATGTGCTTTCAGGTTTTCTATGGAACGATGAGGGTAGCAATTTACTTTAAAAGAACAGACCATTGCATTCCAAATTATCTGATGTTGCTAAAGAAGCATGGACCGGAGTCCAAATGTTGCATTGTGATGATGATAATTGCTGCTCGCGTACATTCCCCGGTAATCCAAGCTCAGATGTCCACGTCCTGTTTAGGCTCACCATATACACAGCCATTTAAACTTGGCTCAGGCCACAGGCTGCCCTTCTTTCACCAGAATGCAAGTGCTAATCGCACATTCCTCTGTGAGGTTTCATGACTCTTACCTTATTTTGAGTATGTTCATACCACCCTTCAAACATCACAATGCACATGTGTTCCCCTTCACAAAGATTATTCCCACTCATATAGAAAAGAATGTCTTAAGTGCGTTATTGATTAGTAATGCATTAAGAGCAAGGATGGCCCATGAGACGGTTGGCTCAGGGTTACCACTCTCTGTCTGGCAATGAGGGGCAAACAAGATAAGATGTTAAATGTGCCTGCATTTAATGTGCATTTTTAAAGAAGCAAATAGCAGCCAAGGTGTGATAATTATTGGGGTCTAAACAGTTTGGAAAGGGAGTTTTCCCCTTGGCTACAATCCTGACTCAAAAAATTGCTCTTTTGAAGCTGCTATTTGCATTGGAAGGAAAACCCCCTCTGGCACCCATAGCAGCTTTCCTCGGAGTGCAAACAGCAGCTTCAGAGGAGCAGTTTTCATCAGCATTGAAGCATGGGAGGAAAAGGTTAAACTGCCATCCTTATTGCTGTGAGACTGCTGTGATCCTGTGGATATCCTGCTATCATCCCAGCACACCAGCGACTGCTATTTACAGAGGGGGAAAAAACATTAAAAGCAAAGAATCATTAAACATCTGCATGTGTTACTGCATGATGTGGAGAGCAGTGCTGTTGCTGGAGGGCATCTCAAGACGGTAGAAGAGGCAGAGGGACTGTTAACCTGACACTATGAAACTGTGCATGTGTTGAGTGGGGAGCAGTGACCAGCAGTGACCATGCTGGTGGCTGCCAGCTGCTCAAAAGTTGCCGACTAGCAATGCAAAAACACCTTGGGTCTGAATATCCAGAACTGTTACACTAAACTTTGGGACTTCCCAGTAATGGAGAAACTAGAATCCCAACCACCACAACATAGAACTGTAGTGTTGGAAGGGACCATGAGTTTCATCTAGTCCAACCATATTTCTTTTATGAATTGTGAGGATGGTGAGACACGTATATCAGCCAGGTAAAGCATGACTATGGGACCTGTAGGAGTGTAACTTTCTAGGACAAAGCCTTAAATGCACATGGAATTTGATGCTATCACGGCTATAATATCTAGGCTTAATGTCGCATAAATTGCTTTTTTCAGTTTGTTTTTTTTAAAATTAAAGGATGAGAATTTGCATGGTGCTGGCAGTAAAGCAGCATTGCTCCCTAGTTGGAAACAGGGAAGATAGCTGGATGGTGAATGACTTTTAGTCTTGCTATTGTCACTCAGAATCCTAACCTGCACAGTCCTGGCTCCTGTATTCTGTGATCAGCCTACATCAGAGTTGTGAGAAAATGTCACTCGTTTACTGAAATGGCATAACCACCCCAGCTTATTGCACCATCTTTAATTTTTTGGCTGCGATAGCTGTTTTGTAGGGAGTAAGATAACAGAAGCACTAGGAAAACCGGGCATGTGGGTCAGAGAAAAGAAATTGTGGCACTGAGAAAGTGCAGAGTCCAGAAATGCCATCTCCCAACACAGGAAACTCTGTACAAACCTCTTTGAGATTTCTGCTCTCCTCCAATGGTGGCAAGCAAGTCTCACCTGTTCATTCCAGTAAAGTGGGGCAATTCTGTGAGTACAAAGGGATGTTTATTTAGAACTGGGCCTTCTTTAGAAATGACTAGGGCAGTCTGCTCCCCCAGAAACTCTATGCACACATTGAAATAAACATAAAGGTTTTGGTCGGGGGCTCTTATTATATACTTTCTCTTACTTTGTCATTTATAGCCTGTCTTTTAGAAAGTCTTATCACAAGGCAGTTTGCAAAAAAAGCCCAAGTTATTGTTTAGCAGATGATGCACAGTCAAGAACTCCACTTTCATGAGGGTTAAATGCTTGTTTTCTTTGAATAATAACTGAGATGGAGCTTAAGCCAGGTAGATCTCGACCCCTTTATGTTAAAAGGATAGCAGGGATGTGTGCATTGGTAGGAAAAGCTGTGGAGCATTTGCTTTGCATGCAGAAGAGCCCTGGCATCTCCAGGTATGAAAAAAGACCCTGCCTGAAACCCTCAAGGGGTCGCTGCTGCCGATCAGTGTTGGTAGCCTGACCTTGATGGACCAATGAACTGAGCCAGTGTAAGGAAGGTTCTTATAAAAGGGGTAGGGGAGGAATGTTGCTTTGCCACAAGTATAGTTTTTATTGTTTTGTGAAAATTTCTTGTCTGGCAATTTATTCCGAGCTACTATGATCATTCAGATCATACCTAACAAATTGGAAGCGCTGCCATTTTCACAATGCGAGGCCCCGCTGCCTTATGTTTTATAGAGACTGCAATTTTACGCCTTTGCCTTTTGGATTGCTTTGTTCAGCGAGAGCTCCTTTGGAGCATCTTGACCTGTAACTTCCACGCTACTGTTCCACTGTCAGTCGAGCCCCATAACTCACCCAAGGAGACTGACAACTTCACCTATAAAATTATGTCTTCACCTCGCCCGAGTTTTCTGGATTAGTCTCCCTGCAAATGCTAACAAAAGCAAAGAGTATCAGATCACTGCTCAGGACACCAGCGGTGATGTTTGTGGAACCGCGCACTGTCTCAGAGCTAATCTCCGGGATAATTTAGATTAACCTTTCTGGTCGCTGCAAACCACATTGCCTTTTCCCCTGACCGTGATGTGCTACTCGGACTTATAATAACCATTTTGGATCATAGCAGTGGAACCAAAGCTGGCACTGAGCTGGCCTTCTGCTAAACTTTCAAACGGAACCAAATTAGAAACATCACAGTTTGGGCTTATTTCACCTTTCTGTCTAAATAATAACAACATTAACAATTTTTGAAGTGCCCTGACAGAAAACCTAGTATTGACTGTGAATAATTCTCCCCTCCCAAATAATTTTTATTTGATCTTACAAGTGCAAATTTATAACAATACCAAATATATATCCATATTCAGAGATTTCTCCGAATCTCCAGACTTGTCACCATCCCCTCCATGGGTCATATTGTCAACGTTTTCAACTGCATATTATTTCATCATCCATATTTATATCTCTCCATATTTTCCATAGTATTTGTTGCACAACAAGTGTTACTAGAATCCTGCCAATGTTTTCATCTGCTTACAGTGGTCTCCTAAATAAATTATATTTTTTCCCATTCTTTCTTAAAGTTTTGACTGTGAATAATTCTAACCAGAAATGTGCAGGGCGTCTTGATGTCCTCTTGTGTTTACTTTTTTCACAAGACAGATAACTGTGGCAAATAGAGGCTATGTATCAAAGACCTGTCCCTTCTCAGGTTTGGTAGGTTTATACGTTGAGCTGCTGGGTGACTGCGGGAGGGTGTGCTTTGTCAGGGTGGCAGATGTATCCTCAGAGATCCTCAAGAGAGGATAGCCCAGAGGGGAGGGGAAGGCAAAATCGATCTCTTTCAGTTGCTGAGCTATTCTTCCATTTGTCCCTGCTTTTCATGACTGTAATTCCTGCTGCTCACAGCTATAATTAGAACTTTTAAATTTATAGCACATGCCTAAAGGCCTCGAGATGCTTGGGGGGAAATTTAACTGAATCCATGATTTCTTCAGCAGGGACAGCTGCTACTGTGGTAGGAACGATTCTGAACCGAGAGGTCAACAGAAGATTCTGTGAAATGCTAAACGCCAAAAGAAGTAAGGAGTAAAAAAGAGACAAAAATGAAGACTTAATAACTTTATCACTTATGGTTGTTATCAGGCATTGAAAAGCCACCCTGCACTGCACCCAAAATTAAAATTAGACTAGACAGGTCCAATAGCAGAATGATGAGATGGCCCCCAACTTGGAAGACTTTAAAAGAGGATTAGACAAACGTACGAAGGAAAAAACTTTCATGCGCTAGTCATGATGCTGGTTATGTTCTACTTCCAATGTCAGAGGTATTATGCCTCTGAGTACCAGTTTCTGGGGAAACAAGTTCATACCCTCTAACACCTTGAAGCCAAAATTTGAGACGCCATCTTCCTGGATGCCATCTTTTTTTTTTTTTTTTTTTGCGAGAGCACAAAGTTGATTTCGCACCACAGTCCCTCCCTAAAAGCGCCTTTTCAGACACACGCCCCAAAATGTGTGTTTTGAGGCACTGTGTGAGATCGCAGCCCCCCAAAAGTGCTTCCCCTGGGAGAAATCATACCCCCAAATTGCATGAGATTGTGACAACCAATATGGCCACTGTTCTCTCACGATAAAAAATGGGATGGTTTTTCTGGGACACTTGTGAAGCATGTAAGTTGGGAGAGTACTGTTGCGCTCATGTCTAGTTCGCAAGCTTCTCAGAGGCATCTTGTTGGTCTCTGAGAACAGAATGTTAAACTAGCTGGGCCTTTTTGTGTTATAGGATCTTTTTGTGTTATAACGGCTTACAGGAAGAAAAGAGGGGAGGGGAGGCACTTGAGGATCATTGCGAATCTGCTGTGCATGCAGAAAGTTTAGGTCCTGGAAGGTTTAGGCCCTAGCATCTTCAGGTATAGCTGGAAGAGACCCTTGTCTGAATCCCTGCAGCACTGCTACCAGGCAGTTCAGATGATACTGAGATAGATGGACCAGTGTTCTGACTCAATTTAAGGCAAATTCCTGTGTTCCTTGCTCTGTTCAATTTACAGAAAGACCAGGTGGAATGGCCACTGATGGAGCAAATTCTAGGAGGAAGAAGCTGAGCGGTCCCAGCCAGACTATGATTATCAGCCACTTTTAGAACCAATGCACACTTTTTCCAGGCATGGAATCATGCCCATGAGAGATGGCCACACCTCAATAGGGACAGAGTAAAATGTAGAAATTGCTGCCGGGTGATCACACAGAATTCCAGAAACCTGCCTGCAGTTCATGCCATGTCTTTATTACCTGCACACACATGCAAAAAGAGTAGACTACCATGTCTCACCTTAGCAAGTTGCTTTTGAAATTCCCCATCAGTTCCCCCGTGATCTGCCATGAGGCATGGATGGTTCCTCTCTGTGAAATACAAACCCAACAGCTCACAGAATTTGGCAGAAGTTCTCCTGCATTGCCCCCCATTATTCTTCATCAATTACCAAGAGCAGTAATTACATTTGAACATGATCAAAAGGGAGAGAAAAAATTGGAGAAATTATTGTGGAAAGGGTGGAGGTTATTTTGCTGCACTTAGCTGACTTCTGAGGTGGCCAAGGGATGTTTGTGTGCCTCCTTTCTTTCAGTCTTCAAATCTGCACTCTGCAGCCTCCCTGGGTGCCTTCACTTCCTGAAAACCCCATGACATCCTCAGCTGGGCTTTTATGTATGTGCAGAGGGAAACCACACTGCCTATTGCGTACCTGGCCACTGTTCATTATTTTCAAGAGAGAAGCATTTTTATTTTTGAAAGAAATCAGTGCAGAAAGCTTTTTAAAAAAATAAATAAATGGTAAAATGAAACCTAGTAAAATAAAGCAAGGTTATGCTTAAAATTCTACAAGGCAGGCTTAAGCAGTATGTGGACCGAGAACTCCCAGAAGTGCAAGCTGGATTTCGAAGGGGCAGAGGAACCAGAGACCAAATTGCAAACATGCGCTGAATGATGGAGAAAGCTAGAGAGTTCCAGAAAGACATCTACTTCTGCTTCATTGACTATGCAAAAGCCTTTGACTGTGTCGACCACAAGAAACTATGGCAAGTTCTTAAAGAAATGGGAGTGCCCGATCACCTCATCTGTCTCCTGAGAAATCTCTATGTGGGACAAGAAGCTACAGTTAGAACTGGATATGGAACAACTGATTGGTTCAAAATTGGGAAAGGAGTACGGCAAGGCTGTATATTGTCTCCCTGGTTATTTAACTTATATGCAGAATTCATCATGCGAAAGGCTGGACTGGATGAATCCCAAGCCGGAATTAAGATCGCCGGAAGAAATATCAACAACCTCAGATATGCAGATGACACAACCTTGATGGCAGAAAGTGAGGAGGAATTAAAGAACCTTTTAATGAGGGTGAAAGAGGAGAGCACAAAATATGGTCTGAAACTCAACATCAAAAAAATGAAGATCATGGCCACTGGTCCCATCACCTCCTGGCAAATAGAAGGGGAAGAAATGGAGGCAGTGAGAGATTTTACTTTTTTGGGCTCCATGATCACTGCAGATGGTGACAGCAGTCACGAAATTAAAAGACGCCTGCTCCTTGGGAGAAAGGCGATGGCAAACCTAGACAGTATCTTAAAAAGCAGAGACATCACCTTGCCAATAAAGGTCCGTATAGTTAAAGCCATGGTTTTCCCAGTAGTGATGTATGGAAGTGAGAGCTGGACCATCAAGAAGGCTGATCGCCGAAGAATTGATGCTTTTGAATTATGGTGCTGGAGAAGACTCTTGAGAGTTCCATGGACTGCAAGAAGATCAAACGCATCCATTCTTAAGGAAATCAGCCCTGAGTGCTCACTGGAAGGACAGATCGTGAAGTTGAGGCTCCAATACTTTGGCCACCTCATGAGAAGAGAAGACTCCCTGGAAAAGACCCTGATGTTGGGAAAGATGGAGGGCACAAGGAGAAGGGGACGACAGAGGACGAGATGGTTGGACAGTGTTCTCGAAGCTACAAACATGAGTCTGACCAAACTGCGGGAGGCGGTGGAAGACAGGAGTGCCTGGCGTGCTCTGGTCCATGGGGTCACGAAGAGTCGGACACGACTAAACGACTAAACAACAACAAAAATGAAACCTTATCTTAAAAACAAAGTCAGGGAGCACATCAGATGCTCAGTAGTCACCTTTTCAACTTCTCACACTTCATTTAAAATGAGGCAATTCCTCCCACAGGGTTTCTGGTTTTTTTTTAGATCCAGAGACATAGGCAGCAGGGGAGGCTGCAGAGTATTTAATGGGAATAAAAGAACATGTACCACCCACAGCTGCTTCACAATGATATATTAAGTTCAATCCTGCACCCATTGAAAAGATAAAGAAATTCTAAAGCACCCTGAAAAAGAGACAGAAAAACTGAAGTCGTGGGAGAAATTAGTGGTTGGGTGTATACAGAACTAGTTCATAGTTTGTTAGAACCCGGCTGTTGATTTCTAGAATGGAGAGGGGTGTTACATTTTTTAAAAAAGTGTTATATGAATTATACAGCTGGGGGTGGAGCTGACTGAGTGAAATGGATCTGAGTCTTGCGATTTATGAACTTATGCACTCTACGAGATGGAATGGTTGCCACTTGCTGTTATTTCCCGCCCCCTTAATCCATTTCCACACCCCATGAGTGGAAATATAATGGACAGGACTAAGCTTCTTACAGCACAATCAATGCATGTTGATTCAGAAGTAAGTTCCATCAGCAATAGATGGAAAGGCTGCATAACGATTTCTTTATCCACACAGAGATTCTCAAGCTAACTGAGTTATGATGGATGCTTGCTGGAGCACATGGCTTGCGTGGCATGTGGCAAACAGTAGTGGCTAGTGAGTTATTAGCAGTTATTGACATTTGTCAGCTTTCCGTGTTCTGTAGCAGGAAAACAGAAATGGCAGCAATCATGTCTAATTTAGCCTGCTATGATGTCAGGGCTTTGCGGACTCCCACTCATGTCAAGAAGCACCTAGAAAAGGTTTACAGATGTGTAGGAGGCAGTCAACTATGGCAGTGATGTTGCCAATGTTGCACATGGATCAACTAACGATTAAGCTATCAAAAGCAATCACTGGAGCTTACTGACAGCTGGCTCAATTGTTTGCACCTGTTCTCCCCTCCCCACATTACACATATGTCTGGAATGGATTACCCTGGCTTGTGCTGGACACATTTCACCTTTCCCTATCATGATGTGCCAGAACAACATCTTTATGAAACCTGGGACTCAGAAAGGCAATAGGTATAGTACATTGTGTGCACCTCCTTATGGGAAGGACTCACTCGCAGAGATACCAGGAAAAAAACCCCAACTGGACTCATCCCTTGACTCCAGCTCTGCTTCATAACCCCTCTGGATCTACCTATAATCTGATCCAGAAAACAGTGTCTAAAACAAGGCCTGAGATTGGATCCCAACTCAGAGAAGGTCCCCACCCCCTTCTTTTTGCCAAGACTAGTGTAATATAAGACCATTTGTACTTCAGTAGAATTAGATCCATTTTGACCAATAAAAGCTAGGACCTTGTTTCTGATTGGTTGGCCATGCAGTATACAGAGAAGAGTACTAGTATTTCCTAGGAAAGGGAGATCTTCTTGAGCAAGCAAAAGCTCTCTGGCTCAAAACCCAAATGTTAAATGGCTACTTAATAACAGGAGACATAAAACCCCCAACAGTCTCTTTCTCTCCAAGACAATTGTTCTTTTGCAGGTGGGGTTCAAGCATATACCAGTAGATTCAGGTTGCACAATTAAAGTGGGTTTAGTGCTCAGGTGCAAAATACTCCCTCCCTTCCCCCTCTCTCCACACACACCCACACCCTTGCAGTAAGGAAAGTGATGTGGAAATGTGCTGGAAAATGTAGGATAACCATTACTTGACCAACCACTCAACCAGCTGGTGGTCTGGCTAGCCACTGTGAGAACAGAATGCTGGATTAGATGGGCCTTTGGTCTGATCCAGCAGAACTCCTCTTCAGTGCTTATGTCATTGTATAACTTCCCTGCAGACAAATGCTCAGTAAGCAGTTGGGGTTACAAACTTTACCTCCCAACAAACTTTGTGCAAACAAATCACGATGAATGCTCAACATACAGGTTGTGGCATCTTTCCCTCTCTCAGATGCACCCCTTTGGGATGTATTTTCCTTCCTTAATGAGAAGGCAAGAAACGGTTTCTCTCCCACACACTCTCGCCCTTCCCTTTGGGATGCCCTTATCCTTCTTGATCACGAGACAAGGAATAGTTTCAGCAAAGGGCCCCCACTCAGCCATTGGGGATTCTTACATTGGTTGCCAGCTTGCTTCTAAGTTCCTTTCTTCCATTTTTGAACTCAGTGCTCTGTTGTTTTTAGGAAATACTCAATGCCCTGCCAATACTTCTGGAGAACAGCTACATTACAATTGTACCTTGGTTCTCAAACGCTGAAAACCTGGAAGTAAATGTTCCTTTTTTTGGAAGCCGAATGTCCGATGCGGCTTCCTCTTGAGTGAAGGAAGCTCCTGCAGCCAATCAGAAGCCGCGTCTTGGTTTTTGAATGTTTTCGGGAGTCGAACGGACTTCCAGAACAGATTACATTTGAGAACCAAGGTACCACTGTATTTGATGTTCTTTCTCTCTGCTGAAAGGTTCTTTATGTGAGCCAGTGTGGTGTAGTGGTTAAGAGCGGTGGTCTCGTAATCTGGTGAACCGGGTTCGTGTCTCTGCTCCTCCACATGCAGCTGCTGGGTGACCTTGGGCTAGTCACACTTCTCTGGAGTCTCTCAGCATCACTCACCTCACAGAGTGTTTGTTGTGGGGGAGGAAGGGAAAGGAGAATGTGAGCCGCTTTGAGACTCCTTCAGGTAGTGATAAAGCGGGATATCAAATCCAAACTCCTCTTCTTCTTTGAACATGACGAGGACATCATGTTCACCACCTGTCTGATGTAGAAAATCCCTAACCCCACACCATCGAGTGCACTCTGTTGTGGTAAATGGTATATGCATGAAGTTAGTCCCAATCAATAGCTATCTTGTATCTATCCTGTTGTTTCTAATGAAATACTGCGTTTTGATGTGTCCCCCCCCCCCAAACCAGCTTTGATCCAAACTGAGAAAAAGAAAAAAAGAACAGCTTAGCTGCATTTTAAAGCTGTTTGCACAACCAAGGTCACTGCCAAACAGCTTCTACCGTCAAGACTTTTCTCCTGATGTTCTGTTGAAATCTACCCTTCTGCTACTTCAGCCCATTTGACACAGGGCTTATCCATACTTCCTCTTGTCGCGCTGCTTTCCCCCGGGGAAAACTATTCTGTAGTGCTCAAGCTACAGGTTTTCTCCAAACTGACATTTGCTCTGATTTAGCACTAAAGAGTGGGTTTTCCCTGAGAAAGGAGCGGGGAAGGGGAAAACTGCTCAGACCTGTGGTTTCTAGGCATGGGGCTAGCGGTAGGGGGGTGGGTCCCTAGGTCTGCCCTCTAGGGCAGCACAGAAAAAGTCTTCTATGGTGAGTTCATGCAAGATCAGGCTACACACAATTCTGAAACAAAGCCTTTCATTTCATTCGATTTTTGTGTTGCTGCTAAACAATGAATGGCTTTGACAGCAAAATCCTTTGCATGTCTACCTGAGAAGTAATTTTTGTTAAGTTCAATGAGGCTTGCTCCTAAGTAAGTGTGTAAGGAGTTGTAGCCTTAACCTGTTTATTTTCGTTAGGGTGGATTTTTCCCCACCCAACAATGAGATCCAGGCCTGTCTGAAATACAGCAGCTGAAGTTTGCCAATGGTTTTCAAGAAAGCCAAACATGTGTTCAAAGCTCGATGGCTCTTGGCAGACACTTATGTTTTAAAGAAGCCCTGATGCCTTCTAGAAAACACAAAAAGACAGTCTGTTTGGAAATAATCTGCTTGTGTCACATTGAGTGAAATCTTAGCTCCTGTGAAGGCAAAGGAAAGTTTGTCATTCACTTTAATGGGGGCAGGCAGGACTCATTGCCCAGGCACATTTATTCTCATGGAGAGGACGTTCACACTTTGAAAACATCTTTTGCTTATTTAGCCCATTTATTTCCTTGTTCTATAGCAGTCTATTTAACTATATACAAAATTAAAATGAATTAACAGCAGCACATTCCTATCCATGTCTACTCAGAAGTAAGTCTAAACTGAATAAAGGTGCCTAAGATTGTACTGTATAATCTTTCCCTCATAAAACCCAAACATACAAGGCTGTAATCTTCTACTCATTCACCTGAAAGGAAGTCCTGTTGATCTCACCTGGACTTACTTCTGAGCAGACACATATCCGCTTGTCTTTCCAGGCTCTAGCTGTCACCCAGTGTCTCTCTTTCCCTGAAACAAATGAGTTGTACAGGGTCTTCCTTTTGTAGATCTTGACAGGTGACTGTTGCTCATGGATATTATTATTTTAGAAATGTGACAGGGTCTTAATGAAATGTCTACATCAGCAAATATAGGCTTTCAAAAGCTATTACAACAAATGTTTCATGTGTTAAAGGTATGCTGAATCTCCTGAGGATCACACCCAAAGATTTAGGAGGTGAGAGTCCGGGAGCTCTGGGTACTTCTTGATATGTTGAGGCCAGATCTGGTGACTCCTCTTCAATCAGGCGATGAAGCTTCGTGCTGCTGGATTGGCCAAAACCATTCACATTTAGTGAATCAAGAGGCTAAGTTGCTGGGCTCTGGTTGTAGGTCAGTGTATGGGATCATAGAAAAGCTCTAATTTCACTTGCTGTAATATTCATAATATATTTTTGGAGATGGCTGGGAATGGACCCAAGCAGAAATAACCGGCTCCCTGACCTCCTCTTGGAAATCTGAAAATGCAGGCTTAAAATCTTGAGACCGGAGAAATGCAGAATGGTTGTGCCAGAGAAAGTAAGACAAAACTTGTTTCATCCATGACTAGTGATGGGAGGGAAATTTGATTCGGTTTGCATTTAATAGCAAACTTACCTCATTTGCACCTTCCAAAACAATATGAGAACTGTGACACAGTCATCCTTTGAAATTTGCACTGCTCTGAATTTTGCAATGGCATGTGTACAAAATGTATCTACTAGGGTAAAGTGTTCGTATAAGCGCATACCTTAGTGAATATAACTTAAAAAATGCATTATGTTAGGCATAGACACTGACTGTGCGGGGCCCTAGGTGCCCGAGCACCCACAAATCATAAATGAAGGGGCTGGCGCCCCCCAAAAATTGCACTTAGCCACGTTGGCACCCCCCAACATGTGTTGAGTGATGTCAGCATGCTGCTGGTGTGCCAATGTCACACGCACACTCCCCGAGCACCCACTGTTGCAGGGGCAAGGCAGTGTGGCTGATGCATAACTATTAGGCAAAACTGCATACTAAAATGTGTATATCGCAAGAAGTTTGCACTAAGATAAACAAATCACAAACCGATGTGGAAATGTGATGAACTGATTTTAAGACTGGAAAAATGAGAAACTGAGAAAAACTGAAATTGAAATACTCACCCATCCCTGCTCATGACTCCACTGTTCTTATGAACACGCAATCCCTGGTTCCTTTTGGATGCCTATAGACTCAGTTTCAATAATCAACTTGCATCCCTTGGGCTTTTTCTCTCAGTTTAATATTCATCTCAAGGAAGCATATTTATTTGCCTTGCAGAGGCCCAACGTGTGCAACTGAGCCAATGGCAGACGTCTCTCTCTCTCCTGCATTTCCCAATATTGGCAGAAGCGATCAGACCTCGTTCTGCTGGCCCTGCTTTGGAACTGTGGCCGCTGCTCCTAAGCTGGCCTGGAGCCTCAGCTTCCTGTATTGCAGTATTAGAACCAAGAAAGTAGCAGCTTTCCACCCCACCAGGGACTGGGGAGTGAGCCCAGTTAAAACTGCCATGGGAGGAAAATGGAGTCAGGCAGTGAGCTGTGCTTGAACCACACAAAGCTATGGGGTGCCAACGAGGGCCCAGCACAGATGGTGGCAGCTGCAGGAATGAACGCTGCCTTTCTGGACTCACTGTACTCTTCCATGCTGCACAAAACCAAGCCTGCTTTGTTTGCTCTCTTGGGCAAGTGAGGTTGGACTTTGCTGTTTGTCTGTTGGAGCCCTGATGGTGTTTTAGGCAAGGGTTCAATCAGCTCTACAGAAAGGGAGGGGACCAGGGCCTGCAAAAACGGATTTTCAGGAGAGTTAGCAGAGCATAAAGGCTCATAAATGCTTCTCAAATCCTATACTTTCTCTCACTATATTGTGCTCACCCACATATTGGAGTACTGAGATACTCCAGGGGGTGCAGCACATGTTTCCTTGGGATGGGAGGTCACTGGAGGCTTAATTGGTATTTTGTGGTACCTGCATTTGTTTACAAATATACAGGCTGGGCTAAGGTGGAGCTGTAACTCGAATACTCCAGAGGTGGCTAAATCTAGTGGCTCACATTAGATCTCGAGAGAGAGGCAGCTCTTACAATGCTCACAGAGCCTACAACTCAGCTCTTTTCCTTGTCCTCTGTATGGCCTCCAGGTTTCCTTCCAACTTGGTAATTTTACGATTCTACAAGCAGTTTACTCACGGGTGAATTTCTACATGTTCATATGCCTTATACAACTCCAGATTGTCCAAGACTGAGGCCAGGGCTTTATTCACGCCATACATCAGGGGAACTGCAGTTTGGTGAGGGTGCTGAGAATTTTGTTCCCCTCTCAGAGTTACAATTTTCAGAGTGGTTGAACAATCAACCATCTTCCTGGGGAACTGAGAATTGTAGCTTTGGGAGGGGAGTAGGGGTCTCCTAAAAACTCTCAGCACCCTTAACCAGTGGTGGCCATTGGGGTCTCAAATTTCAGCGGTGCCCTGTGTGATGCTGAAATTCGACAGCACCCGCTTCTCGCCTTTTGGACTACTTCAGAGCCAGTGTGGTGTAGTAGTTAAGAGTGGTAGTCTCATAATCTGGTGAACCGGGTTCGCTTCCCCGCTCCTCCACATGCAGCTGCCGGGTGATCTTGGGCTAGTCACACTTCTCTGAAGTCTCTCAGCCCCACTCACCTCACAGAGTGTTTGTTGTGGGGGCAGGAAGGGAAAGGAGAATGTTAGCTGCTTTGAGACTCCTTCGGGTAGTGATAAAACAGGATATCAAATCCAAACTCCTCCTCCTCCTCCTTCTCCTCCTCCTCCTCTTCTTCATAGCTGCAATGCCCCTGTGGCGGCCCCAAGGCTCCACACCCAGTGTGACCACACTGGTTGTGCTCCCCCAAATCTGACTCTGCCTTAACAAGCTATACTTCCCAGGATTCTTTGAGGGAAGCCATGACTATTCAAAGAGGTATCATGGTGCTTCAAATGAATGGTGTGCATGTGGCCCTGGAAAACAGGTTTCAAGGGCTGACTCACAGTTGAAATGAATTAGTAATGATATATCACCATGTAGAGAGGATACCAAGAACATGCTCTAAGAAAGAAGGGGGTGACATCAGACATAGAAAAAGAAATGAAAGTGTCATTTAAGAATGTTCCTTGCAAACACAACAGTCGAAACTTATTTTTAATAAAAGTGCAACAAAGAGTAGCATTACTTATATTTATACATTTGTATGAAAAGATCAGAGCGGTTTCCATTGAAAACATATGCTAAATGCACGAAATGTTTCTACACTTGTAACCACTGTGGGAAATGATATACTATAATGGTTGCAAATGTGGAATAAAAACATAAGATTGCTTTTTTTTGAAAGCAGTTTGTTTTATGTCTCTTTGTTGATATGGCTGAGGGCTAGAATTTTAACCAAGCTCTTTTTTTTTAATAAAACAGAAGGTTTTGTGACAAGGCCTATCATTTGGCATGTCAAAAGCATGAAATATTTTTACAGTTGACACATAAATCAGTCCTTACCATGGAAATGCAATGTACTTTAAAAAATTTCCAGACATAGGTAAATGTTATGCTATATAGCTAAATAAGTAAATAAATAGTCACAAACAGCAATGACTGTGCAAAAACAAAAACAAAAAAACCATTGGGCAAAGTGTCTCTACTATCCTATATTAGCAAACTTTTAATGTTCATTAAATGCCTGTGTGTCGTGGTCTGTGGGGCAAAGCTCCTGGGAAGTGATTGGGTTCTAGAAAATACCCTATAAAGAGAGTCTCCCAGCACTGTAGTCCTGATCCAGATTGGGTGGCCCAGCGGCTGCATTTTCAGAAAACAAGGGAGATTTGATCCCTGATACCATACACCTAATTTGGCCTCCAAAGCACATCATTCTAGGTAAGTTATTACAACTGTATGCTTGCTAGAATCTTTCATTGCATCCCTTCTTGGCCCAAACGTTGCAACACACATGTAAACATCAAGAACATCACAAGCTGCTTATACTGAGTCAGTCCATTGGTCCATGTAGATTAGTTGTGTTTGCATGGTCTGGCAGCTGCTCTCCTGTGGTTTCAGGCAGGGGTCTTTCCTGGCCCTACCTGGACCAGGGGTTGAACCTGAGGCCTTCTGCATTCAAAGTAGATGCTCCACCACTGAGCTACTCCCTGAAGCTATGGTCTCTGATGTTACATCTGGTATGATCTCCGACAGGATTATGATCTTGCATGTTTACCCTGTGACCTGAACCAACTGGATTATCTCCACCTCCAGTTTCCCATGTCGTCTTTGCCTCCCATTCGAGTAAGCAAACTGCACAGACGAGTTCCTTTCATACTCCTGTTGGATTTGGAGCAGGCCGGCCACAAGAGCGAGAACAATAGCAAGAGAATGAGCTGGTTCTTGTGATGTGGCTGTTGTTTCCCTCCCGCTCTTCCCTTCCTTGTTTAGTGACAGGTGGCATTTTTCTAAGCCTCTCGTGGGCAGCTGGTGGATGGTTGACTCCAGCTGGCCAGCTTCTCTCCATTTAGCCCCTGCCACACCTGCTTTGCACAGCAAACAAGAGCCTTTTAAAAGATGGGCAGCAACTAGCAAGGGAGCAGGACCCTCTCTGCACACACGAGGAGGGAAATCTGGGGTCAAACACATCTTCACATTTCTCCCGCTTGCAGATTCTGACCTGCTTTCTCAGCCCAGAAAGAAAGAATCCAAGGTGTCTTTCTCCCTTTCCCTTCTTCCCAGTGCTTTGTTATTTTCTTCTCTTTAACACAGCCATCTCTCTCTCTCTCTCTCTCTCTCTCTCTCTCTCTCTCTCTCTCTCGTTTGATCAGATTTGTGTCCCCCCCCAAACTTCCTTTCCCTTGAAGCACACAGTGACAGGAGAATGCTTGCCCCTCGGAGCCTTTTTTTATTGTTCGGAATTAAGAAATGGCAGAATGGGCTCATGAAAGATTAATGACTTCCTGTAAGCATCTTTGTACCTGAGGACAAGCAATTACAAAAATATGTCCAAAAGGCCGGGGGGGGGGGTGAGGGCTGGGGGTGAAGGGGAAGGGGGAAGAAAACCAAACAAGAAAGGATGTTAAGGGTAGACTGGCCAGGTATTTCCTGACAGCAGACGGAAAACTGAGCTTTGCTTCGCTGTGGCTTCACTGAGCGAGCAAATCTCGTTTCCCGGGTGAAACATCAACTTGTACCTAAAGTTGTCAAGGGACGCCCTTTATTCAACTCTTGCATGTCTCGGTGTAAGAGAATTGCTGTCCCTGAGCAGCTCTTTGAAAGGTAGCCAGCTTGGGGTTTCTCAGTGCCACAGGAGGAGAGATGAGGGAATTCATGGCTGTCGTCCAATAGGGTAGCCCCCAAAATAAAATCCACATCCTGAAAAGAGGACAGAAAAGAGGTGTGAAAGTTACATCTGCTAACTTGCAGGTATAGATTTATTTTTATTTATTAATTACATTTCTTCCAAGAAACTCAACGTGGTGCATATGATTCTCCCCTCACCATTTTATCCTCACAACAACCCTGTGAGGGAGGACTGTGAGACAGTGACTGGCCCAAGAAAGCTTCATAGCAGAACATGGATTTGAGCCCTGGTATCCCATGTCAAACTCCACATTGGCTCTAGATGCCGATTTTGAGACTTTGGGTTGTATGCAAAGCAGTAGCAGCCGAGTTCTGCTGCCACAGAAGCACTTCTGTTTTGTTTCCTTTCTTCTCTACAGATCTACAGTGGTACCTCGGGTTAAGTACCGGTACTTAATTCGTTCTTAACCTGAGGTACCACTGTAAATATAAATGTAATGCTGGCTTACAATATTTAGCTTTTTTCATGCCCCCTCCCTCCCCGGAGTCCTGTGTTCTTGTAAAGGTTCATTTTCTGCTTGATTTCCTAGCATTTGCTTTGGGTTCACAGAGAGAGTCAAGGTAAGAGCCTGAGAAGAAACCCTATATACCGAGTACTTTAAAGTGAACATTCATCATTCAACTTGCTTTCTGTCACTGCCTTTGAGGGAGACGAGGGAACTAAAAACAATCTCCTGTTTCTCTCCAAAAAGCATCAACACTGCAGATAGACACAACTGACTGGAACTCATTTATATTCAAAGGAAGCATACATCTATTATTCAATTAAGTAACAAAAAAAGCCCAACTGATGTCAAAATATCACAGCATGAGAACAGAATCTAACTTAAGAAAATGACACAAAAATATTGCTTCACTCATCATAAGTAGTGTGCAAAATGCAAATGGATGTACTATAAGTAAGCAGACAGAAGCACTGTTTTTTTGTAGTCTTTCAGAGCACACACACACACACACACACACACACACAAAGAAGTATGTTCCACAAGTGTTTGACCATCTGGTTAGTGTGCATAGGATTACAACCTCAGTTCTTCATTAATTAATTCTAAATTACGGGGCTTTGTATGCAGCTGGTGAAGGAAGAGTTATCTGCAGTGCATATTTGCTTAGACATGGACATGATCCAGTCAAAAATAACATCACACATTTGTCTTGCTCTTTTTGTTGTAACATTGACTCCAAGCTACATGCCCTGTGTCTCACCTGAGTTGGCCTAAGAATTGATTCTGAAACTATTCCCTAACAACAACACCGCATGGAATAGCCTTTCAGTTAGGTCTTTGTTGAAGACTGTCACCACTCTTTAACATGTGATTAAAAATAATGGTTACAACTTCATGAAACTTCAGGACAGAACTTCCACTTAAGTGGTTCTTCAGATGCAGAAACCCTGTTGAGCACGCTCGTTCCATTTGTGTGT
The DNA here is from genome assembly GCF_965153285.1 of Podarcis tiliguerta. Lineage (NCBI taxonomy): Eukaryota > Metazoa > Chordata > Lepidosauria > Squamata > Lacertidae > Podarcis > Podarcis tiliguerta. Next base: position 32,664,147 of record NC_139540.1, on the reverse strand, counting down.
TTGAGATGAATGTGTGCTGGTTTAAAGTACAGTGGTACCTCAGGTTACAGATGCTTCAGGTTACAGACGCTTCAGATTACAGACTCCAATAACCCAGAAATAGTACCTCGGGTTAAGAACTTTGCTTCAGGATAAGAACAGAAATTACGTGGCGGCAGCAGGAGGCCCCATTAGCTAAAGTGGTACCTCAGGTTAAGAACCGTTTCAGGTTAAGAACGGACCTCCAGAACGAATTAAGTTCTTAACCCGAAGTACCACTGTACAAGCAGGGGAACATGCACAAACCTTGCTATCAGCATGCTCCAGGTCCACTGCAAACCTTCCTGCTTTTAGCACAAAGATCTGAAAGGCAATTCTAAGGGTGATTCTAATTGTGTCCCCAAATATCAGGGGGTTCCTGACACAGGAAGGCTTCTAAGTACCTTCTGAACACATTCCAGCCCATGCATGTCCCCCTCATAATGTTTTTAATTGTAACTGCTTTCAGATGGTTTCAACTGCAATTGTTTTCCTAATGTTTTAACTGTTTGCTTTTTGTTTTCGAATTGTGGATGTGTTTGCCATCCTGGGCAGGATATCAATTCAATCAATAAATGAACATATCAAAATTAACAGGGTTTCTGTCTGTTCTGCAAAATGGATCTAGGTTTCAGAGCAGGACTGCTGGTCCTAGTGCCGGATTTCCCAAAGTGTGGTAAGCATATCTCTGGGGGTATGTGAAAGGCTTTGAATAGATAAAATAGTATTATTGGAACTACCCCAAAATTATCTTCGTCCAAAAGGGGTGCACTGGTAAGACTCAACTCTCAGGGGTATGTAAATATTGTAAATTTCGGAAACACTGTCCCAGTATATGCTGGCCATTATCTTCTAAATAAGGCACTCTAGTTCTCCCAACAAAAAACAGCGATCCAGAAGCAGAGAAAGTTCAGCAACCATCCCACTGAAATTAATGGGCGCTATTAGTTGCAACTGGCTTGTATTGATTTCAAGGGGATGTGTGCCTTGAAGAGGGTTAATGATTTTGTTGGACTCCCAAGGCTTCAGGTGATAGGACACTTTCTACAAGGCAGTTCCATAGCCTGTAATGCAATGACCACGCTGGAATAGGTCCCCTATTCTTCACATAAGGCAATAGTCATATCAAAGGGCTCAGTATATGAACAGCTCATCCTTGCGGAGCACACCTCAGAAACCCTCCACTTAGGTTTTATGTGGCAACTGCATCCTAAGAGTGTCCTGATCACAAGTGTGCTATTTCACCAAGGCAAGCTCAGCTTCCTTCTCCTGACTTGTCTGTGCTATGCCCAATAAGGCCGTTACGTAAGTGTGAAGAAAATAATAAATCTGTGTTTTACAAGTAAGTGATACCCCATCTCACATTGTTAAATATGATCACTGGCCCAAAGGGAGAAACACATGGCTTAGCCTAAAGAATACTGGCTGGTGCCAAAAGTTGAAGACCTGGAGAATTCAAACTGAATAAATGAGATCCTTCTTGGAATCTTAATGACACAAAGTTATGGAGTGGAGGGTGGAGGAACACACACACCAAGGGTGGTGGAGATAAGTGTGTGCTACTACTTTTGCTATCTAGAGCAAGATTAAAATACGGTAGCTGGCCTTAATCATGACTGATAACCATGGTAATTGTAGGACTCAGTGTTGGTCTACCTGAGGCATTGAGGCTTATTCCCACACCAGCCCTTATTTTGCAGCATGAATCTTCATGTGTACAAAGTGAATATAGGGAGGCCTCGTGTCAGCAGTCCTCACAGTGAGGCAAATCCTGGGTCCCTTGAGCTCTGGAAAGCTCACCAAGGGCTGTCAGTCATTCCTTTTTTAAAATTTAGAAATTAGCTTCCTCTCTCAGCTCAGCAAATGCTCAGAGAAGCACCGAGCAAAGCAACATCTACCATCTTTATTAGCCCAGAATGCCCCTGGAAGCCAGCAGAGGGCTGTAGCTCAGTATTACAACTACTTTGCAGGCAGGGAATTCAATCCCCGACATTTCTAGGTTCATATTGTATTGTATGTCTAAGTAAGCACCAATAATTCTAGATTCAAGTAGGTAGCCGTGTTGGTCTGACGCAGTCGAAATAAATAAAATAATAGAAAATTGTCCAGTAGCACCTTAGAGACCAACTAAGTTTGTTCTGGGTATAAGCTTTGGTATCTGAAGAAGTGTGCATGCACATGAAAGCTTATACCCAGAGCAAACTTAGTTGGTCTCTAAGGTGCTACTGGACAATTTTTTAAATTTATTTAAGCACCCATAGCCAGTGTTTTCTGGATAGAGGTGACATTGGGGAGCTATGGGGTGCAGGAAGGATGGAAGCAGAGTCAAGGGAGACACTTGTGTGGTGAGGAACCACAATAGGAACTGGAAGCACTGAGGCACAAAGGACTGCTAGGATTGAACCTGTGCCCTTCTGTATGCAGAGCATGCGCTCTTGACACTGAGCCACAACCCTTCATAATGGACTAAAGGTTAGTCTGACATTCTGCGAGATGGAAACAGATTGATATGGGAAATTCGTAATGATTAGTACTGGAAGGGGGAGGAAAAAAGAGTGAAATGGAATGGAACGAGAATAGTGGTCTGAATACAGAATACAGGGCAACAGCAGCTTTCCATATACTTATAGTCAGTGTGTAATAATCTGTTAGTGTGCACTGGAAACGTTCAGGGGAGTCTGTTTGGAAAAGATGGAGCTTTTCTCTTCAGGCAGGAGTGTGCCAAGGAAACTGGGAAAGTAGGGAGCCATCAATTGTTTTAGGCAACATGATGCTGTCTACAAAAATAACACAAAATATAATATGAACTAGCAGCCTGTTTATTACGATCAGGGCAACAAAATATTTCCTAAACTCTCTACTCATGTCTCTTTCCCCCACTATTGCAGCACTTCGTGAGTAATTTTTGTCCTAGTGGATCGTTCTGTTTGGGCATTAAAAATGCACCAATAATTAACTTAACGTAAATTACCTGCTTGCATTAAGCCTTGGCTTAGGGCATGTAGGTCTTTCAACAATGAGACTTAACATTCTGACCTAACATTTAATGCATTAATACTAATTTTATCCTGGCACTAAGACTCTGTGCTGCATTAAATCAATCCAGGTTAATTCAGAATTATGTCTCTCCCCACCCAGAATCAATAGAGGTACTGTTGGTTTTCCCCAGAGCTGACCACCCACTTTCCTGAGAATCTGCAGTGAATTAGGAAATCTGTCATTGCAGGAGAAGCCGGACAGCTAGGATATGGCTTGTCATTCCACCTATACAATACTCGCTCTTTGTCTGCTATCTCTTAAACTAACCTGACATAGCCTAGCCTCCCTGGTCAATGGCAGCTTTATTCTCTTGGAAGGAATGCAGCACTCACCGGCATTATTAAGAAATTTCTGGACAATGTTTTGTAGCTGAGCAATAATCCAAGCTTCTATTAAAAAGCCATCTGGGTAATTAATAGCACATTTGTTCTCAGCCTCCTCCCAATTTGTCCATTAGTGGAATAAAAGCACAGGACAAAGGGTAATGTGGTTAAGTTATATTTTACAAGAATTCTTCAGGAAGTTAAAAACACATGATAGTTTTCCAAAGATGCATAAGTTTATGAGCACTCTGTGAGATCAGCAACATAGCGAGCCCCAGAGGCTTTTAATCAGCCTTTTCCACTGTCAATAGCTGATGAGCAGACATGCAGGGCAGGCTATACCCGCCCTTGCGTTGACAAGGTTCAACATGAGAGGAAGAGGAGGAGGAGGAGGAGGAGGAGGAGGCAGCGGTGGCGGCATGTGAATCACTGGTACAATCTCCATTATTAAATCAGAAGCGATTCCAAGACTCACGTCAAGGCTCCACATCAAAAGCGACACAGATAACTTTTATACCCTCTCACCTGATAGCTGAAGACTTTGTCGAGGTTTCTCTTTAATGTCTCCTCTTGAAAGTGGGATTCCAGCCTCAGGCTGCACAAATTGTCTCTCTTTTATTTTCCTTGGGGTTTCCCCCTCTCCCTCCCCTCGCAAGCTCCTGCCTCTTTCTCTTTTCAAAGCACCTCGAGAGATTTGAGAAATTTGTGGTTAAAGTTAAGAAGCAAGATTCAAAGGGGTTTGGGCCGGCCTCCCACTCGTCCTCAGGCAGATAAAGAAGGTCCTTCTTCAGAACATGTTGCTTCTTTGAAGCTACTGTATAAAATCCAGCGAGAAGCCATCTTTGGCTAAATACCTAGTTTGGGGTGTGTGCTGGAAAAACCATTGCCCCACACTTTTCAAGCACAGTTCCATTCTTTCCCTGTCTATGTCAGGGCACTTTCTGTTTTACCCTACCACTTTCCCCAGGAAAATAATGATCTTCCATTGAATTGGAGCAAAAGGCAGTCTGGGTTTTCTGTGGATTACTGTCTGCTCCAATTTAGCAGTAAAAAGCAGACTTCCGTGTGCTGGAAGATGATTTGCGCAAGTGAAGTGAAATGGTTATGGCTGATCTTCTAATAGGTCAAGCACGTGCCCCATGGTTGGGACATCTTGGAGGGGTGTTCAGGTATGTAGCTCACATCATGCCATTCTTTTTATATGGAATGGTCTTGTAGTGGATATTTGAAGCATGGGCATGCAGCAAAATGTTGCAGTGTTGCTAGGCAGTCAGCCAAACACACATGTCTTCTTTCAGGCCCTCTCTAGCAACCTGACAGCAATCTGTACTTTCTGAGAGTCTGCTCAGTCCTCACTGCCCTGTTTTGGCCTCATATACCATTCAATTTGGTGAGCTGCTGTCTGTGGATGCTTTCAAGTTACAGTTTCAAGCCCAGTCCTAAACATATTTACAGTCGTACCTTGGTTGTTGAACACCTTGGTACGCGTATGTTTCGACTCCCGAACAATCGAAACCCAGAAGTGAGTGTTCCGGTTTTCAAACGTTCTTTCAGAAGCTCAACGTTTGGCACAGCATCCGTGGCTTCCGATTGGCTGCTGGACGCTCCTGCAGCCAATCAGAAGCCACACCTTTGTTTCCATATTTTGGAAGTTGAACCGACTTCCGGAACACATTCTGTTCGAAAACCAAGGTATGACTGTACTTAGAAAGGTGTTCAGTGGTGTTCACAATGCTCTCAAATAAAGATGGTCCTATTTCACCCTACAGTGGAACGTCATGTTACATACCATCCTCCTTATGAATACTTCAGGTTATGAGCTCCACTAACCCAGAAGTAGATGCCCCTAGTTGCGAACTTTGCCATGGGATGTGAGTGGAAGTTGCATGCCAGCAGCGCGACAGCAGTGGGAGGCGCCATTAGTAAAAGTGCGCCTCATGTTAAGAACAGTTTCGGGTTACAAACAGACCTCCGGAACAAATTAAGTTCGTAACTGGAGGTACCACTGTACCTCTGTCAACTGCACTGGCTTCTAGTCCATTTCCAGGCCCAGTTCAAAGTGCAGCTTTTAACATTTAAAGCCCTGAATGACTTGGGCCTAGGTTACTTAAGAATCACCTTTCCCCTTATATACCTGCCCAGACCTTGACATCTGCATTGGAGTGTACAGTATAGCACTTTGCTGAGTCACTGAGAAGAGGGCCTTTTCCGTGGTAGCACCACAACTCTGGAATGCCCTGCTCAAAGAAATCTATGCACCTATGAAGCCAATGGTGCTTTTTAGGTGCCAGATGAATACATTCTTGTTTTCTCAGGCCTTTTATTTTTATTAGTTTAACAGGATTTATATCCCACTAAATTATCCAAACTTCTAATAGAGCAATCATCCTCTTGCAATTTTTGTTTTAAATTGCTGCTTGGCTTCTGCTATTTTTGCTAGCTGCTTTTACTGCTGTTATTTATTTTGGTTTAAGTGTTTTATTTTGTAAGTTGGAAACTGTATTGTTCCACCCCCTCCCGTAAACCAGCCAGAGAACTTGGTTGTATAGGTGATATCCAAACGTAACAGCAACATCTATGATTATGCATTTCACAGCAGCCTCATAATAATATTCTGTGATTAAATTGAAACGGTGTGTGTTCAATCCAAGTTTATTTCTTTATTTCATAAAGTTTATGATCGTAAAAAGGAAGAAACCCTCTAAGTGGTTATTCCCAAGTAAGTGTACACAAGATTGCAGCTGAACTGATTTGAGTGGACTGACTTCCAAGTAAGGATTGTAGTTTTCGCCTCATTTTTGTCACACAGGTGTTAATGCACCTTTATTAGTTGTATGGTTTCTTAACAAATAGTTTTATTATTGTCAAGGAAATATAGCAAATGTTCAAGTAGCTGTTCTATTATTTTGCATTTGAATGTATAAAATACACTGCAACTTTTCTTTCAGAATATAATGGAGGCCTTAAAGGTAAAGGGACCCCTGACCATTAGGTCCAGTTGTGGCCGACTCTGGGGTTGCGGCACTCATCTCGCTTTATTGGCCGAGGGAGCCGGCATACAGCTTCCAGGTCATGTGGCCAGCATGACTAAGCTGCTTCTGGCAAACCAGAGCAGTGCATGGAAACACCGTTTACCTTCCCGCCGGAGTGGTACCTATTTATCTACTTGCACTTTGACGTGCTTTCGAACTGCTAGGTTGGCAGGAGCAGGGACCGAGCAATGGGACCTCACCCCGTCGCAGGGATTCGAACCGCCAACCTTGTGATTGGCAAGTCCTAGGCTCTGTGGTTTAACCCACAGCGCCACCCGCGTCCCTTCAATGGAGGCCTTCCTTTCTGTCTAAGCCCTCCTTCCTTCATGCAGGTCCCTTCAGAAGGCCAATAGGGAATATAACCTGCAAGAGAGTCAGCCTTGATGCACATATAAGTTCAAGTGTGTGTCTGTGAATTTATTGCATGGTTTTACATGCTGCGGGTAAATATATGCATGCCTTGAAAAACATATATTTCCATTTATGTTTCAGTTTAATAGAGCATGCTGGGACTTCAGGCTGGACTGCAGCCAAATCACATCATGTGTGGAGCAGAGGGACAATTTGGGATGCCCAGTGGGACACTGGGAACAAGGTTTGAGTTTCCCCCTCCTCCTGCATTCCTATCTTTTCACCAAATTTATGTGCATCATCGGACCCTTTTCCATAAACATAAAAATTATTTGTTGGACGTTTACAGCCTGTAAGCACACTACAGTAACCAAGATAACAGTTCTGTTAAATACTCAGAGCAAATTTAGCCAAGTGTAATGTAGCTATATATATGAATGTACAGTTTGACTGCATACTGCAGAATCATATAATTCCTGTAACTTTACTGAGCTGGGATTATCTGCCAAAGCATCTACAACAGTACAGTGGTACCTCGGGTTAAGTACTTAATTCGTTCCGGAGGTCCGTACTTAACCTGAAACTGTTCTTAACCTGAAGCACCACTTTAGCTAATGGGGCCTCCCGCTGCCGCCACGCTGCCCGAGCACGATTTCTGTTCTCATCCTGAAGCAAAGTTCTTAACCTGAAGCACTATTTCTGGGTTAGCGGAGTCTGTAACCTGAAGCGTATGTAACCTGAAGCGTATGTAACCCGAGGTACCACTGTACTGTTATTGCAGTCTTGAATCTTAACACTTCAGATAATGAAGTTATTAACGTTACAGTATGTATTGGGGAAAGCCCTTAATTATGAAATGAATCAATTGTAGCTTTTTAGTTGCCTCACTGGAATTTCTGATAGTTCCAATGAAGCGTTAGGCCTCTGAGCAGTGATTGTAATGATTGAGGGGCAGGAATTCACAGATAAAATATATAGTTTGCCCCCCTCCCCCAATGGGAAGAAGATAGCCAGCCTAACACAAAAGGCTTTGGGTTCAGGCTCCCATGTCTCCCCCTAATAACACCTGGATGGTACAGCCTGATCTGCCTTCTGCCCACTCCTGGTGAAAGGAATTTAGCAGCAATCTTAACATTGCATAGCTCGTGCAATTTTTTTTTTTTTATAAATGGTTTCACAGTTAGTCTGTCTGCTTCACATCCTAGGTCCAATCTGCACTTTACATTTAAAGTGTTATGATAGCATTTTAAACAGCCATGGCTAAGAATAATGGGAATTGTAGGAAGCATTCTTTCCTGGTGAACCATGTGCATCATTGCAGATGGCTTCTGTCACTTTCTACACCTCACTTACAAAGCTCCTATTTGTAGTTAGTGTATACAGGTTTTATTTAATGCATCTCAATAAAGCTCCAGGCAATTGTACACAGTGCTGTGAAGATACTTTTTTTCCCAAATTGGACCAATGTCCTAAAACTGTTGCTTGACATCCCATAAAGCACAAACCATCCTTTAACTCAATTTCCTCCTTTTTCTCTTCAAGAAATATAATAGCATGATGGTCATGAAATGTTGCCTATAAGGCTCCCAAAGCCAGAATATTATTTCAAAGCAGAAAGATTTGAACTGAAAATGTCCTGTGTATCTGACTATCCTTGTCTTCTTTAAATCAGCTATATTATAGCAGTCACCTGTATGTCTAAAAAAAATAGTAGACCACTTTAAATCTGTTTCAGTAAGAATCCAGGAAAATACACCCAGTTCATTTCATGTGAGAACTAGAATTGACAGATCCATCCATTGCTAGTCAAGAGAGACTGTTCTGGTGTATATCTGTATCTATACCAGTGTAGATACAGTGTGGTGTAGTGGTTAAGAGTGGTATTCTCGTAATCTGGTGAACCGGGTTCGCGTCTCCGCTCCTCCACATGCAGCTGCTGGGTGACCTTGGGCCAGTCACACTTCTCTGAAGTCTCTCAGCCCCACTCACCTCACAGACTGTTTGTTGTGGGGGAGGAAGGGAAAGGAGAATGTTAGCCGCTTTGAGACTCCTTAAAGGGAGTGAAAGGCGGGATATCAAATCCAAACTCTTCTTCTTCTTCTTCTAACAGTTACAAACTTTTTAATTTCTAGACAGTTTGTATCCATATGTTTTGTGCTTATATTTTTGTTTAATGTAAAGAAACGGAGCGAGAGGAGAGAGAAGAGAGAGAGAGAGAGAAAGAGAAAGAGAAAGAGAAAGAGAAAGAGAAAGAGAGAGAACTTCCTTGGTTGAGGTTCAAGAGATGAACCTCAACAGATGAAAGAAATCAGAATTTTGCAGAACTCTGTGGAAATATTCTGCAAAGAAAATTAAAGGCATATTATGTCAACACTCTACTATTGTTTATTTATTTATTTGAAACATTATTTATCTGAAATAAAAATGACCAACTAATATACATAATAAAGCATAATAATTGAGCATAAATTGATATGGCCCATTATAAACATTTTGTGACCAGAATCCATAGCACTTCCTCAAAAGAGGCCTTGTCTGAACACCATCATTCCACACAGCTTGAAAGTGTGTGAGGTGACCAGTCATGGATCTACTATGAAACTAATTAAGCTTAAGCTGGGGGCCCCCAGAAGCAACTTTACTTCACATTGCTCAAAATTTTGGGGTCTAGTAGACCCAATTCCATCATTCTATGCATGTATACAACAGTTCCCTAATTTTCATCCCATAACTCGAAAACTATAAGGCACAGAAAAAGGTTATTCATACCAAGGGACTTTGACATGTGAGATAATCCAGTACAGAAATTTGAATCACAATCTGAGATGTAGTAGTTAAAATTTTTTTAAAGTGGTGATCTGTTGTGGAACAACCCCATTGAAGACAGTAACAGTAGTTACCCAGATCTCGCTGCTGGTTGCGAAGGAGCCCCCATATACAGCCCCCCCCCAAATGTAGTTCCACCACTGGGTGTTTTGAACTCTGGTGACCATGCTGGTCCTGTGAGCCTTAGGTTTTCCATTTGGGCACAGAGATTATCACACACCAGTGTGGCTTTCAGGTGTCCCAAGCAAGGGTTTCTATGCATCTTAGAACTCCTCTTGCTTAAAGTTCCCCACTATGTTAGTCTGCAGAACAGTCACAGCACTTTATATTTGAGGCAAGTGGGACATCATCTGTTTTTGCCTCGTTTGCTAATGGTGGCCTAGATCTCCCTCTTTTTTGTGTCTGTTTAGGATCATTAGTAGGTCTGGCTGTACTTGGGTGAACTGGTGGAGAACAGAGGCTAGGAATGTGTTGGTAAACTGAGACCTCGGAAGTCCCCAGTTCAAATATCACTTCAGAAACAAAGGCTCTTGGCCTTCTCAGGACAGTGCTAGATAGAAGATATATGGATCTGCCTGCCTCCCATGTCTCTCTTCTTTGTACTGTGTGTACTACAAACACATGTGTAAAATGGTGGCACTGCACTGTGTGTTTCCCTGCTAGCCATTTATGTAAAGCAAGGAGCAGGTAGGTGCCCAGTGTAATGAAGTCACGGCATGTATTGTCCTGTAGTATGTGGTGCAAGGAGAAGAAAAGTGGGCAGCACTTTATTGTCTAATGCTGCTTTAAGACTATAGCTTCCAGATGTACCTTCAACTGCAAAATGAAGATTTCTTGAATAATTGATTCTGCCAACCAATCAATGCAATTAGCAGAATAATAAAGTGTTTTGTCCTCTCTCTCTTTGTCTTGCAATAGGCTCTTGTTTGTTCTTGGCCTTTTTCTGTTTCATAAAAACTGACAAATTTTCATCTGGCAAATGGGGGTAATTATTGCTATTGTTAATGACTGTGTGATGCAAATGAACAATTTGTACACTTGGAAGATACTGAGTGCTGCTCTGTCCTCTTATATTCTTAAATACATAATTTTTTAAAGCAATGTGCCAAGGAAATCTAAATTCTGCACTCAGAAAAGCTGGATTCTGTAAGCTGCATAAGTTATGCATTTGCTTGCTGTACATAATTTATTGTGCCAGTCATGGCAGATTGGTATTTTGGGATTGAAACCCACTTACCTGAATATCATAAATGATGGCATCTAAGATTTTACACATTTTATCTTCATACTATGAAGATTGAATGTAGTTAGGGTTAGGACCCCCCCCAATCCCCAAATTTGCACTCATGTCTGCTTATATGTATGCTTTTTGCATTGCAGCTGATCATAATAATAATAATAATAATAATTTATTATTTATACCCCGCCCATCTGGCTGGGTTTCCCCAGCCACTCTGGGCGGCTTTCAAAAGAATATTAAAATACTGTGATACATCAAACATTAAAAGCTCCCCTAAACAGGGCTGCCTTCAGATGTCTTCTAAAAGTCTGGTAGTTGTTGTTCTCTTTGACATCTGGTGGGAGGGCGTTCCACAGGGAGGGCGCCACTACCGAGAAGGCAAGTGATCAAACAAGTGTTCCTGCATTCTTTTTCTGTTTAAAAACGGTTCCGTTTTTCAGAGGTAGAAAAGGGTGTGTTTTAAAGGCAAGTACAATTCTTTATCTTTTCTGTTTTCTCTAAAAGCAAACTGCATGGTAATTTTGGTCTATACCAGCACCACCACAGGTAGAACAATCCTGAAGCTGGCTTAATTCCTACGAACCTCGGATGTCCTATCACAAGTGATCACAAGTGTCACCTACTCCAGCTGGGGAGGCCTGTGTCCCGCTAGCCTAATTTGGCCCACATGGCTATTCCCCCCTAACCATGGCCATGTTCTTTTACTCAGAAAGAAAAGGAAAAGCTGTTTGATCCTGAGGGAGAAATTGAAGATTTATAAATATCCACAGCTCAACTTCATTGTTACGGAATGATTTGCCAGCAAAGGGATGTTGAGTGTATTCTCTGGCATTTCATAAAATGTCCGAAATGTCTCCAAGCCATTCTTCAAAATCTTTCTGTTCTGAGCCGTACAAGTCACTGATAAAAGGCAGCAGAAGTCATGGCAATGCCAAGTTTCAGTGTCAGATACAGCTGTGTTTAGCTGAGTCTGCTAAACTTTGCAGAACTTGCAAGATCAAACAGGCACCTGTAGATTCTGGATTGCAGTATTCCAGCGACATGAAGCAACCAAGATATGCAAAACATCCCTGGTCATTCAATGTGTTTTCCAGAAAGTCACAAGAGAAGTAAAGGGATTCCATCGGCAGTTTCATTTGGAATTTTGGTTTACAGCCAGGACTGGTGAAGACCAAAGGAATTCATACCAGCCTCAAAGTGCTGCAAAACCACAGTCATTTGTAACCCCGAGGGGCTCATAAAGAGAGTGCCAACATGCAGGACTGGATTAACCATTATGCTATTCCAATGGTGCTCTGCAAGCCTCAACGATCTCTTCGTCAGTGCTTGCACAGCCCTAGTAATCAGTGGATTGTTGGGGCCTGCACAATGATGTACCTTCAGCTGCACAATTTGATTTCAAACTGCATGGGTAAAAATGAGTCACCTGACATCATTGTGATGTCAGATAAATGACAGCACTCCACCCATGCCTAACTGTCCATTTTGGCCCATGAAGGGTGGATCCAGTTCACCCCCTCTTTTTTTCTAAACTGCACAATGCCTTTTCTCTCCATGGGTGGGAACTGCTGTGGGTCCCTTGTTCACGCATGAATGACTTCTTTAGGTTTCAGTCTATTGCTCTGGATTGCAAATAAAGTTACAGCAGTAATTCCAGAGCTGCAGTATCTTTCTTAGGCTGCCTTGGCTCTCTTGCAGAGTGATATGTTGCTGTACAAAACAGATGCTGCTTGTCTTTAGAAGTTTGAAACAGCAACAAAAGGAAACCCTTCAGAATCAAATAAATTAGGAAAAAGGAGGCTGTGCAATTACTATAAAGACTGTGTCCAATTGTGTTTGAACAGTACCATCTGGGATGCTTCAGACTATATTGCTACAGAAATCTCCTTGTGAATCAACCATAGGCTGTAAGAACAGTGGAGCCTGACAGTGGTTTAATGGAGAGAAAAATCACTCCTACTTTTTAAAAAACTGATTTGCATTTTGTTGGCGTGGTAGTAAACAAACAAACCCCAAATGTGTTATCACCATTTTCCTCCCAAATTTTCCGTGTGCATGCAGTTGTCAATAAGAACTCACATTCTCCTTTCAAGATTTTTGCTAAACTGATAGAGGGAAGTCAGGCAATTATTTGATCCTTGATTGCCTTGCGGGGTTTCCAAAGCCACTGAAATAAATGCAGTCCTACAAACTTTCTACCAATTCTTCACAAATCTATGTGGGATCATGATTCTTGACTGCAGATCTACAACAGTCATTTAACACACTTTAAACAGCTTGTTTTAAACACAATTTAATATTTTAAATATGATTATAATTATGACACAAGGAAATGCTATTTTGGGGTCTACAGTATTGTGAAATGCTGTAAAAAGATGGAAGAGGACCAGCCTGAGGTCTTTAGCAAGAGAAGATGATGTTTTCCCTACACCTCTTGTTCATTTCTGCCTAGTTTATAAGAGATGCTCCTTCGCAATCCCCACAACCTGAGGCTTGCTGGCCTACAATTTCCACTCCATTATTATGCAATAACGACAGTAGCTGGAATGCCTGTTAATATATTTTATTGGTCCAACATAAAAGGGAATTTACACGAGCAATTGGGGCAGCCTGGCTTCCCCCGTGCTCCAGGTGTGAAATGCGAATGCAAAGCATATGAGCCTTTTTACAGCCATAGCAAGCCTGCTACACAATGTCTTCCTTTGTTGCAAAGGCAAGCCAGAATTATTGGATCCTGAAAATCCGCCATCTATATGATCTTAATCAAACCAGCAGATGTTAATCAGCTGCCAGCGCTTTGTTCATTCCGTGTGTTATGTTTTGCTTCTGTGGAAAAGGATTTAGAGGGGAAAGCTGAATGCAGATGTCTGTAGCTTAAGATCCGCCCCCCCTCCCCAATACCAGATGATGAACTAAGTATGCGCTGCTTCTGTGTCACTTTACAAATCTTTCAGAGCTGAATGTGTTTCTGTTCTGCTCTTTATTGTCAGCCATGTTGCTGGTGTGCTGTTATCCCCATAGCCCAATCTGGCCCAAAGCCTCCTTTCTTCAAATGTGGTTTCCATTTTCACCTGCAGAACTACTGCCAGCATAAATCTGCAGAGCTCTTGTGGAGGCCATAAATACTTTGCTTATCAAATCAACAGGGTTAGGTTGAGTGGGTGACTAGGCCATTGCATTAATATAATGCTGGCATAAAAAGAAGCAGCAGCAGCAGAAAACCCATATGCACTAATTAGAGTTGCCATCTTGGAATAATAATGACAAAAGGGAGGAAATAAAGTGTTCTACACCAGCTGCATATAGAGCAGTGATTCTGGAGGACATTGTCGGTTCCATGTGTTGGAAGGTCCTCAAGATGTCCTCAGTAGAATCCTCCTCCTTCCCACTGTGGCTGTCCACCACCTCAAACTTGACTCTTACTCTGCACTACCTCCCAGATGGAGGCGACAAGGTATGTTAGTATTACTGCTCCTTCTTCTCACTCAGCTGGAAAAGGCAGGTGAACAAGAAGCGTGGAGGAAGTGGCCAGGATCAGGAGCTTCCATAAATTGCCAGCAGGCTCCCTATTAAAGCACAGATCTCAATAGGTACACTAGGAGTATGTACACATTACTGTTTACTTTGGAGTCAGTGTGTTCCGACCACTTTGAATCCATGTACACCTGACCCATGATCCACAAGCTTCTTGTAATTTCTTCTGAAATACTGTGTTTTGCTGAGGTTTTCCCCAAGCCAGTTTCTCTCCGACTTGACAACTTTAAGCTTAGGATCAAGGCCTTGGGATCAGGGTCACCAATTGGCCTCTTTTGGCCACCCTGGAAGCAAGCCTGGAAGCAGCTGGGAAATGAATCCACCTCTTAGCCAATAATGTCCAAGTGTAGGTACCTAAAATAGATGTATTTGTTATGGCATAGGTATCAAACCAGAAAAGCATTTTCCACCCACTAGTGTGGACATGCAGCGAGAGAGTTTGACACATAACAGTTCATGCTGATGTGAACTGTGGTGTGCTAATATGGTTTGAAACACAGCAAGAGAAAAATAAGAACTTGTTATGTTTTAAGCTGCGTACACAGCCTTAGTGATGCCATGCACGATTGCCAGCCCTGCTGGGGAATGCCAGAGAAAAGAAAGCTAGATTCGGCAACCATTTTATTTCTCTGTAAGAGCTTCCCAGTCCAAGTTAAGTTCCTCTGTTGCACGCTCCAGTCACTTACTTGCATCACTTACAATTTTTGCAGCCACCAATTATCACACCTCTTTCAGTGTGGCAAATCATGGACAGTTCAGCAGTTCATACATCAGTGGAACTAAACACAGAGCATCATGTTTGGTCACACAATTCTGTTTTCACCCACCCGCTCCATCCCAAAGATGGACACTCTCCAAAAGGAACAATTGCTAAAAACTATGAATGGGTGACCACCCCAATTTGCAGACTTGGTTCATGAGGTTTGAGGCATTTCAACAGCTAGAGTCCAGTATTCGGTAATACATGCCAACTTTTGCAGCCAAAACGAAAACACAAATTCTACGCATTCGGAACGAATTATGCACACTACGCTGCAGTACTTAATGTACTTAACCCTCTAATTCAATCCTGATGTACAACCTGAGGTTTAGAAAAATAAAGAAAAGATTCTTGGTGGACATTAGTATGTCATGGAACATGGAATGGCCAGGATGGGAGAGGTTATGTGAGAATAGATAGGAGAGCAAGTGTCTCATCTCCAACCTGGGGGCCTGTTTTGGGGATTTTGAGGGTGTATCAGCAATAAAAAAATATCTCAGTTTTAACTTATGACTTTTCATATTTATCTATTTGTTATGGAACTTTTACCTTGCCTTTCTACTCCCAACAGAAGTAGTCAAGTCTGCTTACAATATTAAAAAACACACACTAAAATATACACACTAAAATAATAACAATCCTTTATAATAATGTGATAATTTGATTGGGCTAGTCCTTCCATGATCAGCCCATGCTCCCACATGGCTGCCATTTTAACATTCGGTCCAAAGTAGCACGGAGTGGCCCCCCCCCAGTGAAACTGTTCCCATGTGGCTATGTGTGCAAAGAATCATACAGAGGAATAAGGTAGCTCAATATTCTGCCGTGTTACCTTGATACTCAAAGGACCTGTCCCTTTCCTTGAAAATCTACCTTGCTCATCCTAGGCAGCTTCAGATCTACACTATCGGAATTAATCCTCAAACCAAGTAACACATTTAGGAAAACAGCTATTTCTTTGATTCCAGCAGGCAATGATGCTTTTGAGCTTGAAGCATAATTTCAACTTCTGACAGCTGGCAGTGAGGCCCAGTGGCGCTTGCCTCTCTGGCATCCAGTTGTGTGGCTAGGCTCCTCATGGCTTCTTCCATCTCTTAGTTGCCACACGCAGGTACCAGGTTCCACCCAACACTGGGAATGCCCAGCACGTGTGCGTGATGTCATGCGCACGGTGCGCATGTGTGTCATCACATGGTGAGAAGAGGCCGTGAGGCTTGCCAGGGAGGCCCAACAGGGCCCACTGCAGCTGTGGGGAGGCCCAGTAGGGCTTGTTACAGCTGCAGATAAGCCCAGAGAGGCCAGTCACAGCCGTGGGGAGGCCCTTTGAGGCCTGCCATAGGCCATGAAATATTGAGGGGCCCTGGACCCCTTCTTGAAAATTTTAGTAGGGAGGTTTGGCCCCTCGGTCCTCCCTTGATGGCACCCCTGGTGCCACAGCACTCTCACTGCTATAGTTCCTGGTAACTGATATTCAGAAGCCTACTGGCTCCATCCATTCTGCCACAACTAAGCCAATCTGAGTGAAAATATCTAGCAAATTGCAGTGACTTAGAGCCTGGTCTTACAGCGCAAGAGCATAGGGACAATACAAGTCAAATGACATTTCTCAAGAGCTATACTCTCTCCAAAAAAATAAAAATAAATAAATAAAATAGGGGTGGAGGAAAGGCTGCTCTCGGCCCTTGGCAGAATCATTTGCCTTTTTACCTCCTTAATTTTCATATTTAAGCTTGAAAAGCACAGGACTAAAACAATCAGCAACAGATGTTCTTTTCAATCTGCACGGTGTATGAGTTCAGTTAGCATGCAAATTGTCATCCTTCGACTCATAATTCAAGCAAACTCCTGGGAGGGGGGGGGAAAGTGCTTCTGCTTTGAGCGCACAAACACATGTAGACACAAGTATACCACCCCTACACACACACACACACACACACAAAAGCTTTAGATAATGAGTGTGGTTTAAATGTCTGGATCCAATCATATATTTAATTGCTACAATCCTTTTCTTTTCCTCAGCTCAAATGACTGATAGGTATTATGACAAAAATATTGAGAATGTACATGAAGGATAGTGGCACTATGGAGGCTGATAGGTGGTCTGTGTTTGATCAGCGTGATCAAAGCCCTACATCAGCCTTGCGCTCCCTACAATGCAATTGGCCTTCCATGTACAAAATGCAATTTGTGTAGCAAAATACTTTCAGAGAGAGAGAGTGCTCACACACTGTATATAGATATTGGGCTGGTTGGTTGGGTTGGGTTTTTTTTTGGTACAGAGCAAACTTATAGATGCAATATCAATGTATCCATCGATCAGACCATTTTCAAATTTTGACACAGTTTTGCATAACCAAGAACTCAAATCTGCTCAGTGCAGAACTAGGCTCAGGTAGGGAAGAGATGGTGCAGACAGAATCTGACTTGATACTCAATGGCTGAGGTCACCAGCAGCATACAGTATGTTTAGTCCCACTTCTGCCCACACCAATCGTAGTCTTAACATTCCCACCTTACTTCTTCTCTTGTACACAAGAATGGTTACCATTCACCCCATGGAGAAAAGCAAAGCACTGCCCCACATAATTGCTGCAGGCAGTAAGATTTCTGAAGCTTCAGTTTATGTAGTAACTCACACGAAGCTGCCTGTTAACCACACCATACTAATTGCCTGTCTACCCAAAACTGTGACCACACTGGGCCAGATACACTGATTGCCAGGGTCTCCAGGGTCTCAAGCAGAGAACACCAATTTCATAGAATTGTAAAGTTGGAAGGGATCCCAAGGGTCTTCTACTCCAACCCCCTGCAATGCAAGAATCTCAACTACAACATAGATAACATTATGTTGATGCAGCCTAGAAGAACATTTGCTTTCAGCAACCCCTCCTGGTAGTGGTGGAGCAAGCCAATCGGGAGCCTGAGATGGCATGGGGCAGGGCGAGCCGGGGCAGAACACTCCATGGGGTGTCTGAGGAGTCTGCCTGCCTACTCCCACTGAGCCCCCTACAGCTGGGGGGGAGGCAGTGGGTGGACCGTTTGGGGCAGTGTGGAGAGATGTGTGGCTCGGGCATGCTGCACGCCCCACAGTGAGTGCCACCCGGCATTTTGTCATCCCCTCAGTGGTGACACCTGGGGGGGGAACCATCCCCACCCCCTTCCTCTGCCCCTGCCCGCCCCCCCCCCCAGTTATGGTGTGTTTGACACCTATTACCTGCTCTTTCAAATTGAAGATGCCCAAAATTGAACCTGGCACTATTTTGCATGCAAAGCCATTACAGTGGTACCTGGGGTTAAGAACTTAATTCATTCTGGAGGTCTGTTTTTAACCTGAAACTATTCTTAACCTGAGGTACCACTTTCTTAATGGGGCCTCCCACTGCCACTGTGCCGCTGCTGTAAACTCAAGTCCTCTTGTCCAAATACAAATACACCTTCAGTTCTGATGAGAATTCAGCTGCTATTTTGTTTGAAAACCTTTCTGCATTCTGAACACTAGCATGTCAGGGAAAACAGTTCTAGCTTAGTTCTCACTCCAGCTTCTTCTATGAGTGGAGGGTTTTAAATTGGTATTATTATATTTGTAATGTGAGGGAGTATTCATACTCACCCACAAGCTCATTCACACAGAGAATCTGCAGTGAGAGATTTGCCACAGAATTGTACTCCATGATGATTCCAAATGGGCATGTATGTTCTGACACTGCCCATTCCCAAATGAAAAAAACACACAACATCAAAGGAGATGCATGGGGCAGGGCGAGCCGGGGCAGAACGCTCCATGGGGTGTCTGAGGAGTCTGCCTGCCTACTCCCACTGAGCCCCCTACATCAAAGGAGATCTGAGCCTAGATGTCTCGGACCTTGGAAACAGATGCCTGCATTGCCATGCCAGGGTGGTTACATTTTAAGGGGATCGGCAGGGGCGTACCTAAAGGTTCCAGGGAGCACAAAAACCACATCTCTCCAATCTGCCCAGATCCCACCCACCCTCATGCTCCCAAGGCTGCTCCTCCACTGCTCATAGGCTGAAAGCAGCAAGCAGAGGGAGGGAGGGAAGAAGAAGAGTTTGGATTTGATATCCCACTTTATCACTACCCTAAGGAGTCTCAAAGCGGCTAACAATCTCCTTTCCCTTCCTCCCCCACAACAAACACTCTGTGATGTGAGTGGGGCTGAGAGACTTCAGAGAAGTGTGACTAGCCCAAGGTCACCCAGCAGCTACATGTGGAGGAGCAGGGAAGCGAGCCCAGTTCACCAGATTACGAGTCTTAAGAAGGCAGGCAGCCTGAGAGACTGACGGATGAGAAGGAGGAGGAGGAGGAGGAGAGGAAGGGAGGCAGAGCAGAGCAGACCCCAAGGTGCATGGCCCCTGGAGTCACTGATAGAGTGTGAAAGGTGATGAAAAGCAAACTTTTCGAGTTTCTGGTCATGTTCTCTCCTGGCTTTGGAGGTGCTGAGATAACTCCTTGCCGGGGGGGGGGGGGGGACAAAGGAGCCTCTGAGTATCGGTTGTATATGTGTCTGTTGTGAGAAATGGATCACTGGTACCTTAAGGCTGTAATTCTGTGCCCCCTTTTCCTGGGAGAAAGCCACACAAGAGTCTCCCTGAGTAGAGATACTGTAAGACTGCAGAGAAGGCAGCTAACTGAATAAATGTTAGTTTGAACGAGAGCTTCATGGAAGCAATGCTTTGAGTTCCTTTCCCCAAATCCTTTATGTTGGCAATAGGATGTATATTTGTTCTACTTTGCAGTGAGGAGCTGAAGGCAATGAAATGAAAGAACATGGAGAGCATCCCAAAGAAGACGGAACCCGCCAGCGGGTTTGCTGCAATTAGTATATTTTCACATTCTGTCCTGATTAAAGCTTAATTGACGAAAATGCTGATCCCACAGACTGCCTGTCTGCTAGGAATACAAATATTTAAAGTACACTATTCTTGAAAAAGGGTTCTGTGCATGGCTACCACCAGCCTTAATATAGAAACAACAAAGGAACAGAATAAAAACACAAATCATTTCCTCAATCCAAAAATAGAACTCTAGCAAATCTGAGGTTACCTTTACCAGAAGGTGTACAAACCTCTTTGCCTTATATGCCTTTATTTAGATTTTTAAACTGTCCTACCTTGAAAACATGGAGACGGTTACAGTAATTCCAATATATGTAAATACAGAAATATCTGGTTAAAATTCCCAGAAGGAGCCACCCCTCCTCAACATTAGCACTCTCTGGTGGTTACTTTCTTTCCCAGCTCCACAGTATCTATCATCTCTCAATGTCTTCCTCCTAGGGAAGCCATCTTTGTGCCCAAGCCCATCTCACCATCTCAAGTCCATGTTCTCTAAAAAGTTTTTTTTTTGGGGGGGGGGATTGTGAAAGAAGGAAAGTGGTGGAAATTGAGCAGTTAAATCCCCTAGTTCTTCAGAGTCATCAACAGTATCATCAACATTAAATCCATTTAAACTCATGAAAAGTTTCTTGCCACGCCCACCATTCTGCCATTCATAGGCCCTTTCCTTTCTACAGCAACACCTTGTACTCTCTGGTCTCACTAGCTGAGGCATCCAAACACATGCTCAATCTTTCCCACCTGATAACTGCTGATGTATGAGCTCCACTTCTTCCAAGTCACTAATTATGAGCCAACACAGGGCCTGCCAGCCTGGCACCTTTGGGTGCCAAAGTTCCTGCCAGTACCTTGTATAGCACCCATGAAAGGTCTCAGCAAATATCACCTCAGAAATCCACAATTCATAAGACACTGTTTGCTTGGCTTCTTCTACACTGAACATGTCCCCTTAAACATCATTCTTATTGGGTTCCAGTATACCCACCCTCCCATTCTGAACAGAGAAGTACAAAGAATCTTTCTCTGTGACAGTGGCAGTGGCTAAGCTAAGTGCCCTTTCCTCATTAATGGAAGGGCATGTTTGCACCATTTTGATCTCCTGTTTCCTGCCCCTGCTCTTTTAAATGAGGCAGCCATTTTGTGTTATGCCACAAACCCCACAGCAGCCATTTTGTGACTGGCCTCCACAAAACTTCCTCAAAATTCCAAATATGCCCATTGGTCCAAAAAGGCTGCTCACCCCTGGGAAACAAAATTATCTTGACTTTCTTCTCCTCCAGTTATTTGTGGCAACAGCCCAGGGGTGTCGAAATACATTTTTTCTGCCTGAAGGGGAGCAGCAAACAGAAAAAAAGTTTGCAGTACCTGTTTTGCAGAGGCAAAAATGGAAGGTATGAAATTCAGGGCTGCCTCAAGACATTTTGGTGCCAGAAGGAGAAAATGGCACCCCCTACTTTGCCCACTCCAAAGCACATAGCATCTAAGGCTGGTCGAGTTATTTTGACACCCATGACAGAAAGATCCACAAGGGCTTCCCTATCCTTGGCAATAAAAAGCAACAATTAAATAATCCACAGTTTTCTGTGCTTTCACAGTACTCTCTCCCACATCAGCTGCCTTAGGTGGTTGGATCATTCTTTCTAATGATTAGTACTAGCCTTGCAACAGCCAATCCAAGATGATGCCCTCCCAATGTTGTGGGACTCCAACTCCCATCAGCCCCAGACGGCCTGGCTACAGGTCAGGGATGAATTGAACTGGACTCTAACAACATCCAGAGGGTGCCAGATTGAAGAAAGCTTCTGTAGATTTTATAATGAGAGAATATATAAATACCCCAAATGGTGAGTACTATTGTTATGTACTGAGCTGAATCCTAGAACAATAGGATCCAGAATGCAGCCATCTGATTGGTCCGCAGGAGCCACCCAATCCAGCTCCAGGTGAAAGTGAATCAGCGACCTGATTGGCCTGTAGGAGTAGCCAATCAGGCTCCTGCATGAAGTGAATCAGCAACCTGATTGGCCTGCAGGAGCAGCCAATCAGGCTTCTGGAGGAGGTGAATCCACAACCTGATTGGCCTATAGGAGCAGCCCGGAATTAGCCAATCATGCATCATGTAAATGATGTATATATAGATAGACGTTTTGCTACTATGAGCTGAATAAAGAGCATGAAATTCACACTCGACTCCAAGTATATTTCAACTATCGAGCTAGAAGAACATCAACCTCGATATAACTAAGAGGGGGGAAACGGAAGCTGAGTTTCTTTGCCATCTCCATTGCTCTCCATGTGTTGGAGCCCCTTCTAAAGTGGGGAGTTTCCTGCACTTGTGAAAGCACCCTGAACAATGTAGACTTCTAAATCCCACGGGTACAGGAGGCTCCCTGCTTCAGAAGCATTAGAGTACACTTGTCCTCATTTGCCTGTTGCTTCTATATGCAAATATGATGCCTGAATGGGGCTAAAGGGAATTGCATTTCTATAATCATGAAAGGTTGTGTACGCTTAAAGCAAGGACCACACCAGCTCCCTCTGCTACACTCTTCTACTTCTGACATGTATATTGTATAAAGGCTTGGAAGAATACTTTGATACACACTCTCACAAAGCCAACAGCCCATTTTCAAAGCTCTTAGGTTTTAAAGGCATTTTAATATGGCCTCATTACTCGTAATGGTATTTATGCAAGTATCTTTTCATCTTTTTAAATGTTAGCCCTAACTCTGTCTGTAGACAGGAACTTTCTGTTAAAGTAATACTTCACAACTAGTGAAACCACTTTTGGTCACATGCAGCCATCTGTTTACGAGATCAAGAATACAAAAGTCTGATTTTTATTTTATTTTGTGTGTGTGTATGAGTGTGTTTTACTGGAAGAATTTCTCTTTTAACAAGGGAGCCAGAAGAGCTCCCATATACATACCCTGTCCCAAAACAGTTTGCTAAACACCCCTTCTAGTATTGCAACAGGACTCAGTTCTTCAGGGATGGGCTTTTAGAATCCTACTGTCTGTGATAATTTCTAATGAGCACGACAGTAAGGGGGAAAACAAGGCATTATGTTCATATCAACATTAAGGGATGCCTCTTGCAATTAAAAGATCAGGCAGAAAGCAGCATGCTTTGTAGGAGTTTAACCTTATATATGTAATCTTGTCCAGGTGTTGCTTTCAGAGGTATGGAAAAGCCTTCACCACCAGACAGACCAAGGCATCCACACCTGGACATGAACGCCACATCTGGAGCCACTTTGGCCTCCTCAGTCATGGCCTTCAAATTGTCCCTCACCAAATGGCTGTTTAAACAGGCACGGCACCGGAGATTTGTAAATCCTAGACTCCCTGCCAAATCCAGTTTGATATTAAACACACTCTTCTTTTAGGACAAAATGCCGTTCTCCTGATTATCATACCCCAGTAATACATTTCAGTTAAGAAAACCTCCAATAATTTACTGAGGTCCTTTCAACTAATGGTTCTATGTTTTGTAATTTTGGAAGCAGAGCTTCCAGGACTTTTAAAACATGTTGCTGGAAAGTATACAATGTTGCAGAAAACGTGCTTCATCACTGATGATATTTGCCTGTGGATTGCGGCTACTTGCTGTGATTGCAGATACTTGCTGATAAATTTTGTATATACAAGCCAAAAGAATAGATGCTTTTAAAGGAAGAAGAAGAAGAAGAAGAAGAAGAAGAAGAAGAAGAAGAAGAAGAAGATATGCCACCTATCTGACTGGGTTGCGCCAGCCACTCTGGTCAGTTTCCGACAAATTAAAACATCTTACATTAAAAACAACTATTCCTGCTGCATGGCAAATGACAACTAGCTATGAAGTTCTTCTAATTTAAGTCCTGGATGAAGCATCCTGTGAAAATGATAGAAAATTATGTAGGGAGCTACATTTCCTTCTGAAGTAAAGGAAGGGAACTTAGATTCATGTAGTTGAAACCCAGTGACTGCTCTCAGTATGTGAAATAAACTCTGCTGATATATGTCATGGGGTTGCGGTTAGACTAAATGACTCTCAGGATGCCCTCCAACCCTGCAATTCAAAAGTTACTGCCAAAATTGTCAAGCCAGTTTCTTCTGTTATCTAAACAGCTGTGCAGAGGACTATTATGCATCTCCTTTATTATGCAAGTTAATGGCAACTGGTTGCAAGTAAAACTCAAATAGCTGGAGACACCTCTAGAAGCTTTGATGAAAGAAGGCTTGGCTTTCTTCTCGATCCCCTGCTTAAGGCAATGTCATTGAGGTGATCAGAGGTGCTACCTCCTCTGGAAAATTGAAGGGACCTGACCGTGTGACATCACATGACTCCCTGACTTTGTGCATGGGGCCCTCTGAATATTGAGGGGTCCTAGGCCCCCTCAGAAAAAGGGATTGGGGCCTCCCACAGTGCCTCGGCTGTCAGGAGCCGGGACCCTTGGAGGTGATTAGGTTTACCATGCAGCATGTTGCAGATTTCCCCAGAATGCAGGTATGGTGATGGCACAAGTGTTATCTGCTGAATATCTACTGGACACAATGAAGCTGCAGGAACTTTGCAGAAAAGAAGATGGCAGCATTTTTCACGTGCAGCAATGGCTTGAACATAGCAAGAGCCTGCAGGATCAGGCTAATAGTCCATCTAGTCTAGCATGCCTTTATTCATGGAGTTTTCTTGGCAGGGATACTGGAGTGGCTTGCCAGTTCCTGCTCCAGGTGGATCATGTTTGGTCAAAACTCTGGTGTGCTCTGGTCCATGGGGTCACAAAGAGTCAGACACGACTAAACGACTAAACAACAACAACAACAACAAGTCTAGCATCCAGTTCTCACAGTGGCCACCCAGGACTCTCTGATCCTGTGGTTTCAAGAAAATGGTTTTCAGAAGCATTACGGCCTCCAACCATGGATTCAAGCCAGGCTGCAAAGGAAGCATGAAAAGACTTGGGAGCACACTTAGAGTCCCCTCCCAGGTCTTTCCTTTGAAGTGATGTCAGGTTACAGACAGATGGGGGAGCTCAGGATCTAGCCTGCAAGTCAGGTCCTCTGCCCCACCCTTGTAGTGTATGACTGACACAATCTAGCTTGATGGTGGTAAGGAAGGAGAGGAAGGGAGACCAGTGAGAGTGGATCAGCTAGCAATCTATCTGGGACTGCAAGCAATGGTGGAGGAAGTCTCTCTGGCGCATGGTGCGGGGCACCGAGGGGCAGGGCAAACTGCTCACAGGGGCGGGGCAAACTGTCTGGCGTTGCACACGTGGCACCCATATGGACTGCGCTCGAATGGCGCCCTTACCAACGGCACTCACTTGGTGCCTGTATGGATGGCGCTAGCGCAGCTCCCGTACGGATGGTGCATGCGCAGCGCCCGTACCAACGGTGTGTGTGCACCCTCGGCCACCCTACAGCTGGGGGGGGGGGAGGCAGTGGGTGGACAGTGCGGAGCCTGCAGGCACCCAAGACCCACTCAGGGTGACACACGGGGCGGCTCCCTTCATATGTCCCTGACTGCAAGTGCAGATCGAATGTTACAGAGATATGTGATGGTGCCTACTGGAATCCTCAAAACTAAGCCATGAATGCAATATTCTTTTGTATATGTACAGAGGAAATCTACCAATCAAATCTGTTTCAGAACATGTTTTGCCTTTCTTTCATGGATCGAATCAAACATATAGGAGCAAGTCCCATCAAAATCCAGGAGGATATACACACACATCTAATTGGCAAAGTGTAAAGCTACATGGATTTCTAAGGCAGAGCTATGCTCATGTTCAGGGTCTCCAACCTACGGAAGAGATACTGCTGGTCTCTTATTTATAGAGCTTTGTGTGCACATCAGAGCATTGGAATCTCTAGATCACGTGGGCATGAAACCAGTTCCAAAGGAATCAGCAGGCTTTAAACAGTGCTTAAATCAATGTGTTGAGGCTTAACAAGTTTGCCGATTGGCTGTTAGTTTGTGATCTTCAATTTCCTAGTTTCCAGGAGGGTCCTGAAGGAGGCTGGCTGACACCATCAGGAACAGATTTGAATAAAGTGCAGCACATGGATCACGGCCATATGTATTTATTTCACTGCAAATGCAGTAAACAAAAAACAACAACCCCTTCCCTATCTCTCGAGTTATGTTTTAAGATGAGTGGTTTCATTTTCTGAACAAGCTTTTAGATAGAAAACATTTCCTAAGTGGCCCATTACAAGCTGCTCCCCCCACTCCCAGATGGAAGGGCAGAGTGCACCTTCAAGGCTTGGATTTTTATGATGTGTTAACTTGGCATTTGCCAAATGTGACTTACTGTTACACTGTGTCTCTAATACAAGTCCATCCTGGCACTCAAGTATTGCTGATGCTTATCACAGCTATATAGGGCATTTTGATTCTCCTCCTCTCCATTCCATCTCAGCCCAATTAAACAAGAACAAGACGTTGTTTTCTTTCAGTCTCTCGTATGCCTTATCTGGATTTGTGCAAAGCTTAAATGGACATCTCCCCTCCACCTGGCATACCCTTATAACTCTTTTGGTTTAACTGGCTTATGACAGAAATTCTGAATCTTCTGGTTTTTCGGACCCAAGCTAAAGGACAGAGGGGGTGAGGGTAGAGAATGAGTCTACCGGAAAACATACCTTGTGGCTAACTCTTTAATTCTGAACCACACACCAGGAACATATGGTGAAGCTTATTCCCAAGTGGAAAATCATATGTGACCTTTTATTAATGTAACCAGCTGTTTTGATCAGCCAGCAGAATCTAGGTTGATAAGAAGACAGAAGAATGTAAAGGACCAGGGTTGCTAGGCAAGTATTTCCCAAGGAAAGGAATTTAGGCAGTTTGATCCCAGCCACTGGCATTTGGAAGGAACTCCCACTGGTTTGAATAGGACTTCCTCTCAAATAAGTGCACACGGGATTGGAATCCTAAGCCTGCAGTTATTTCCTTAAAGCAAACCAGTGCTTCCTTAAACTGACCAGTTTCAACAAAATCCATGGTACCTGCTTGGAGTGAAGCTCTTATGCATAAGGAGTGAATTAGCCATACTAGGCCTTGCCTTACATGCATGGACACTACAGTGGTACCTTGGTTGTCAAACTTAATCCATTCCGTGAGTCCGTTCGACTCCTGGAACCATTTGAAAACCAAGGCGCAGCTTCTGATTGGCTGCAGGAGCTTCCTGTACTCAATCGGAAGCCACAGAAGCAGCATCGGACGTTCGGCTTCTGAAAAACTCGTTTCTGGGTTTGTGGTGTTCAGGAGCTGATTTGTTCAGGAGCCAAGTCATTCGACAACCAAGGTACTACTGTACTTGATTTTTTTGGCATTTGACTAATATATTTGAGGAATATCAAAGTGTGAACTTCACTCTACTGATGCCAAGCCATGTGCCTCATCCCAAGTCTCATCTAACACCTTGCAAAACAGGAAAATTGTAGAGGTCCCTTTGTTCATCTTGTAATGGCTGGGCACCCAGTTAACCCAATAAGTCTGTCAAGCTGATATTGCCCAGTAATGATGCCCTGTCCAGCCTATTTGGGACTTTAGGCTACCACCCCCTCCTCCAGTGCAGCAAACCAACCCCCTCCCCACAAGCATTGCAATAGGGCTGGGGATTCAGGTGGAAAATATGGATAGTAACTTTAGTAGGGTCAAAGGACCTGTTTCCAGGCTACGGTTACATCTGCAACCTCATTCTTTTGCCACCTAAATACAACATTGTTTCCCATCTTCTGAAAAGTTATGTTCAGCAGCCCAGACATGGTGGTGAAAAACATCTTCCTGAGCATAGTTATTTCCTCAGAAAGATACAACTGCTGTTCTGGCGCACAATTTCAGACAGAGGTAAAAAGAACTTTGGATGCAAGACATGACATATAGATTTGAATTTCATTTGATGTTATTCTTAGTGAAACTTTCTGAGGGCACGCGCATTAATAATAATACATGTAAGTGCTCCAGGCTGAAGCTAATATATGACACTTGGGCAAAAGCCAGGAAGTCTGTGAATACCATATTTGAACGTCAGTGTGTGGGCGGAAGGATGGAATTGCAACATATGGAACCCCATCAGAAAAGAAAACTGTTCCAAGACAGGAACCTAAACCCAATGTTAACATCTGAAGATTTAGTTATGTGGTTATTTGATGCATGTTAATGAATACAGGATCTGATCCTTGGTCTGTTCCATTCTTTCACACCCACCCTCACCCTCCTAATGGCAGTGGTGGAGCTGGGGAGATTGTATTTACAGAATGCCTTTTGAATGCAGCTAGAGGATTGCTTGCAATGCATACAATTTCAAGGCCAGAGGACAGTTTTCCTAGGGTGCATATATTTATCTTGTTGTGTCTTTGCACAAGCACCATCCATGACCTTTCATACTCAGATACCTTAATACTTTCAGAAGAGCAGCACTCAACATATGGTACCCAAACCCTTCTGTATATAATAATGTGTAGCCCTGGTACAATAGTAATGCATATTTATTACTATATAATAATCTATATCATATATTCCCAGGTCCAACTATATCCTGATGACCTAGAATCTAGCCCACAAAAGCCTATGCCACAGCCAGTGTTTTCAAGATACCACATAAACTTTTTTGGGATGCTATAATCTTGTGGTTTTGCAACAAAAGTTGTCAACAAATGCAAACTCTATACACATTGTTGTGAGAATGTGTACACAGATCCATATATTAGTGAGTACTTTAACAATCAACCCCTCTTTTCTGAGAATTCTGGGAATGGTAGATCTGTGAGGGGAATAGGTAAAGGTAAAGGGACCCCTAACCACTAGGTCCAGTCGTGGACGACCCTGGGGTTGTGGAGCACATCTTGCTTTACTGGCCAAGGGAGCTGGCGTACAGCTTCCGGGTCATGTGGCCAGTATGAGTAAGGCACTTCTAGTGAACCAGAGCAGTGCATGGAAATGCCGTTTACCTTCCCACCGGAGTGGTACCTATTTATCTACAGTGCTTTCGAACTGCTAGGTTGGCAGGAGCAGGGACCGAGCAATGGGAGCTCACCCCATCGCAGGGATTCGAACCGCCGACCTTCTGATCAGCAAGCCCTAGGCTCTGTGGTTTAACCCACAGTGCCACCCATGTATCTCTTAGCACCCTTAACAAACTACTGTTCCAAATGTTCTTTTGAGGAAGCTATGACTCTTTAAAGTAGCATGATACTGCTTTAAATGTACCGTATACTGCATTTCTGACATTGACAGATTAGTCAATCTCTCCTTTTCCCCTATCAAGTCCAAAATTTTCTTTTTCTTTAAGAATTTGTCTAGGCATAAGACACTGGAGTTAAGAGCAGCACATTTTATCTGCCACCACCACAACTGAGATATTTCAGGAATTACCTTAGACACCACCAAGGCCTGTCAGATTTTGAATTATGATGGCAAGCTCAAATCAAAAGGATGAGGATTTGGCACATATGGTATATTTATTGTCTCTTGGCAGTATCAGGTTCAGTACTCTTTCAGACAGCTTTTAGTGTGCTTTAAGGTGGAAAATTGGGTGTGTGGATGTCAGCTAATTACTGTATGTAAATATGTTGCCCGAAACATCAGGATCACAAAGGTGACAACAATAAATGCCTGGAAAAAAACACACAGAGAGAGATCCTGTTGTTTAAAGAGGATTAAAGGACCCATTTATTGAATCGGATGGATTTCTTCCAAGCCTCTGTGTGTGCAGAAAGGCATGCAATGCGTGAATAATTCATCTAGAAATTCTATAGTGAAGTTGTATCAGTTTCCACAGTAAAACCTGGGCAGCAAAGTAGGGAAAATACATCAACATCTGTGACAGGCCCTATGAAGAGACAGTTACAAAGCCTTTCGGGCACCAGGAGCAAAGCAAAATATAATAAATTCACCAAGTGTCAAATTTGTGTCGGCTGAATAATGACGCCATATGGCTGGGTTGCTGTGTCACTGTAGGCCCCCTCTGTTCAAAAAAAGAAAATAAAGCAAAAAGCTATCTGAACTCTGTTCTCCCCCCAATAAAGCAAACAGAAGCCCACCTTTCCAACTCCACAATCTTCTTAACCATAATTATAGCAGATACACAATGCCTTCTATGACCGGTGATGGAACGAACAGTGGACAGAAAGTAAGAGAAACTCTCCATGACATGTAGTTGTCGTTTCTGGAAACTAATTTCCTACGTCTGATTCCGTTTAGCGCATATCTGAAGTGCAAATGCAAACAGATCAAAAACAGGCTTGACTGTCGTTACTTCCTTTCAGGGACTCTGGGAACTGTAGTTGATTTTTTAATGAAGGTCGTCAGCCATCTTTAGTAGAGATTCCTGTTTCCTTCACAGATCTCCATTTCCCTAGGTCTCTTGATTAGAGGCCATGACAGACAAATAGGTTTGCAACGTATTCTACATGCAAACTGGAGACAGGCCTTCAGTGATGGGAGATATCAGAGTTTCACCATAGTGTAAAAACTTATGGTCAAATAAATAAACAGCTAAGTATGAGCCAGCTCCATGGCTGCTCTAGTTATCAAGGGAGGGATTGTATTGTGCTGTAATTGCCCTTTTTGGGGTTGGGGAGGAATCTCCATGGTTTCAGCTCAACTTGGATTGGCTTTGATAAGCTTTTGCCTCTGAATGTGGCATTTAGCTCTGCTTGTTCACTTGAGCTACTTGCTCTATGAATTTTATTCTTTCATTGTGGCATGCTCTGGTTTCGCCTGTATGGCTCAACCTGGGTTTGTATATATATTATGCACATGAATAGGCCTCCCTAGGTGGTGTTTGCCTGGGCAATCCTCTGCACATTTACCCAGAAATATATTTTAATGGGGCTTACTTGTAGGTGAGTGGGTATAGGATTGCAGCAGAAATTCCATGAGCCTCACTGAAGTTCTCAAACACATTTATTAAGTGCACTCTTGGAGACAGAGGTAGGAATGCTTGAGGAATCTGTTCTTTGAATCTTCTAAGTGACCCCATCTGCACCTCCCAGACTTTACTGTACACATTGTCATGCGGTTATAGATAGATAGATTCTCAGATGAACGTGGAAATGCAATGCAATGGACTTATGAATGGACACATGCAAAGCTTGCACAGACCAGAAATAGTCTGATCTATCCATCCCTCGATGTAAGCCACATAACGTGCAAATATTATGTGTTGACATGGTACTAAAGATATCCTTAATCCTTTCTTGAGCTATTTTTGTATGTGTGTGCATGAATTCTGCTAATACAGCAGAAAGTATCACAGCAGTAGTAAATGAAGTAGGAATTTCTACAGAACAAATGAACAGTTATTAGATTATTTTTGGTTGATGAAAAAATTGCTTTGCGTTATTATTTATTGTTTATCATAATTTTTAAAAGGAAGAGATGAATAAATAGTTAGTGCATTTTAAAAATGTCCTGATTGGTGCAGAATAGAGATGGAGGTAGAATGCAGTTAAAATGGATTTATACCCAGAATTCACTGTATTGAGTTTTACCTACATGGGACTGCCTTCTGCATCAAGCACCTACTTTTGTCTGAGCTGTGTGCAGTGTCAGCATTTATTTTTAAAAAGAAGTCAAACTACATGCAAAATTATATGAAAAAATAAAAATAATAATTACTATTATTTATTAATTTATATACTGCTTAATTGCCCAGGTAACTTCTAAGACTTATGAAGCCCTGTTTGATACTATATTTCTGCAACTTAATTTTATTAGTATTAATATGTAAGTATATTTGCATGTATTGTTACAAAAGTTGGGTGCCACCCCACTCTCTGCCAAGCAGTAGCAATATTCCAGGGGGTTCCAGGCACTCACCCAGAGTTTGTGCTGCTTTGGAGAGTTTGAGACATGGTGGAGGCTGTTGTAGCTTTGAGAAATATGATTTATTCACATATCTACACCTTCAGTCTGCATGGAGAGGGTCCAGATCTTATAGCATAGTCATCTCAAGAGGGGCTTGTTCTCCACAGCAGTGCAGCACTGATGTCAAAGGCATCTGTCCCAGCTGGTCTTCAGCCAGCCTGCCCAAGATGGATCTCTCTTTTTGTTCCTCCTTCTTCTTCCCAGCACACCTTGCTAAAGACACTCACTTCCTGTCACCAGTTATCCTGGCCACTTTCCAAATCCCCAGTTCACACCTCGGCTGGGGGGAAGGAGAGTTCTTTTGCATTGTCAGTGGCCCTCAAAGGACCTGTATGGTTCTCAATGGCTTTAGCTTGGCCAGGTCATTTTGCATAGGCATAGAATTCCTCTGCAGCTTGTATTTCTCCCTTCACATCCCAAATAAACGAAATCCTACCATTTATTAATTTCTAGGGTTTAGGGCATCCCCCCAAACTTATAACAGTAAGTTTCTGTTTTGTTTATATACTGGTTACTTTATGAAACCTGGAGTGCATACAATAATGTGTATATGACATAGTGGAACAGGATTTTTAAAAGAGCTTCTCCTTCAAGGATAGAGCTATAAATGAGGGGCAATCAGTGCAGATAAGTTTTCAGAAAAATACCAGCTCTAGTGCAGAAGCAATACAAGAGTCCTCCTGCTTTGTGGCAAAAAGCAAACAATGAAAATAAAGACGTGATTTTTGTGGGGTACATGGTGAAGAGATAAACAGGAAAGCAGTCATTCTGACTTTATTATGTAGGGAGACTAGCTATGGCACTGGTGAAGTTAAAAGGTACAAACAACAGAAATGGAAACATGAAATAGCACAAGTGTTCTACACCTCTTAGGTTATACTACCATAGGCATCTACTTGTCATCAGATCTTTTATGTACTAATGACAGGTCCATCCATAAAAAACCAGGAGAAAACTGAAACCGCAGCTTTGAAACCGGTCGGAAATGGAAGAGATATAAATGTTTCTGCAAGATGTCAAACTCAGACTTAAAAGGAGCTAGAAGAGAGAATGTTATGGCATACGGCATGCTAAGGCAGAAGCAAGGAGGAGAGAAATCGGGGAAGGGACCTGATCTGTACCAATTTTTAAAAGTTAATGATGGGTGAAATCCAACTGCAGCCAGCACTGCAGCTGTGAAACTTCATTCACTCATTCTTTTCAGTGGGCTGGGCCTTATGACAACATGGAATTTAAAAGCAGGTGAGAATGGTTGTTTTTAAAATGTGGGGAGAAATTTTTGGTACTAGACCTAACAGCAAACTGCCATTAGTTGAAAAGGGAAGCAGAAGTTTCCAATCTGGCAGCAGCACCAGGGGAGATGAGGAAAATGGGAAGCTCATGATCCTAAGGTTCATTCACATAATACAGTGGTACCTCGGGTTACATACACTTCAGGTTACATACACTTCAGAATACAGACTCCGCTAACCCAGAAATAGTGCTTTAGGTTAAGAACTTTGCTTCAGGATAAGAACAGAAATCGTGCTCCGGCGGCGCAGCAGCAGCGGGAGGCCCCATTAGCTAAAGTGGTGCTTCAGGTTAAGAACAGTTTCAGGTTAAGAACGGACCTCCGGAACAAATTAAGTACTTAACCTGAGGTACCACTGTACTAAAATTATAGTATTCAGTCTGAATGCAGCCATAGTTTCCAATTCATAACAGTTCCGCTTTATTTCATATTAGTCTGATGTCACCTAAGTACTGCTTCCAGTTCCAGGCACTTTGATTTAAGAAGGAGTTAGGCACACTAATTGGCTCAAGTGAGGGCAATGAAGATGGTCCAGAATATGAAAAGCAAATATTACAATGAAGAGTTGAAGTTATGTTTAGGCTGCAGAAAAGGAGGGGAACATAGTGGTTTTCAACTACCTAAAGGGCTGTCACATAGAAAAGAACAAAGCTTATGTTTTTTGCTACCTCCAAGAGGTGGACTAGATCCAATGGGCTTAAACTATGGGAGGGTAGATTTCAGTTGAACGCCACAAGAAATTTGTGATTGTAAGAGCAGTTCAGCATTGGAACCACTTACACCTGGGAGTGAGTGGGCCCTTCCCTGCTATAAATCTTGAAGCAGAAGTTGGACAGCCATCTGTTGGGAATGCATAAGCACTGAGCAGAGGACTGGACCCAACGGCCCAGAAGGCTCCCTCTATCTCTACATTTTTTTGGATTTCTCTTAATGTTGTTTCGTGACCATGCTATAGCAGTGCTCTTCTGATATGCCTAAGAAGTGCCTGTATGTAGCTCTGGTTACAGATCCTTGTATACAGAAAGTAGATGTCTGTTGGTCTCCAGCCACAAACCTGCCAAACGGATGTTTGATTCAGAAGATGAAAAGTGAGGATTTTCCTTTTTTTAAGCTCACCGATGTAGTTGATGAGCATTGACCATGCCAACCATCTTTGGGGAGTGTATGCATAGCCCCAATCCAGCCATGGTCACCATTGGTGCAGCACTAAACTGCTTCCATTCACAGATTGACTCTCTTGGGGCAGGACATGGGTCTCAGAACTGGAAGGAAACTCAAAGGTCCTCTAGTCTGAAATTCTACTGATGCAGGAAAGCCACGTTTGCAACATCTCTGATAGGTGCCATCCCGTCCCTGCTTAAATACCATTAACAAAGGACAACCCACCATTTTCTAAGGCAGTTTCTTCTACCGGCAAAAATTTTTTACCATCAGAATATTGTTCCTTATTGGACTTGGTCCCCTCAGTATGAGACTATATGTCAACAACATGCTGATTTTTTGGGTTCTGCTGTAATGTTCTCTCAGCTTTCACATGGTTTGTAGTTTCTTAAAGGGCATTTTCTAGAACCTGCTTAAAAGAACACCATTCTACCCACTTATCAATTCTTTCATTGCTTCCTTGTCCTATTGTTGCAGAAGTGAGGGAGTATAAGAAAACATCAGCTGCAAACTTCTTCCTGCTCTCTTCTCCTTGAGATTAAGGCATCAAAAGAGCAACAAGCTCCATTTCAAGGGGAAAGGTCACTTTCACAGATTTGTCTGCCCGTAAATCTCACACTATTTCTATCATTCCCTGGAGAACTAAGTATTCTCCTTTCAAGCAGACTTTCATAATCTATTTGCAGTGTTTTAGCATTTGGAATAGATGGGGTATAGGGACTAACTGCTTCTTTAGCTACAATTGCAGATTTCAGTAATTACAATTCTGGGCAATTGCTGTATATCAGAGATCCATTGCCTCAACACTCTACCGGTTTGTGCTGATTGGGGGTGGTAGTGCAAAAGGCAGGAAGACCACCAGTAGGTGGAGACTGAGCCAATGACAGACAAAGCCGACTAATTCTAGTCTCTTCCTCTCTGCTAAGTTCTACAAGGGACAACACTGAGACTAATGAGGAGAAGATGGTGAAATGCAAACAGGGGACACAGAAAGGGCTGAACTCCTCAATGCCTTCTTTGCCTCAGTCTTCTCCGATAAAGAAAACAATGCCCGACCTGAAGAATTTGGAGGAAATGATTCAGCAGAGGAAACACAGCCCAGAATAACTAAGGAGATAGTACAAGAATACTTGGCTAGTTTAGATGTATTCAAGTCTCCAGGGCCAGATGAACTGCAACCAAGAGTATTAAAAGAACTGGCAGATGTGATCTCAGAACCACTGGCAGTCATCTTTGAGAATTCCTGGAGAACAGGCGAAGTCCCGGCAGACTGGAGGAGGGCAAATGTTGTCCCTATTTTCAAAAAGGGGAAAAGAGAGGACCCAAATAATTACCGCCCAGTCAGTCTAACATCAATACCAGGGAAGATTCTGGAGCAGATCATTAAGCAAACAATCTGTGAGCACCTAGAAAGGAATGCTGTGATCACCAATAGTCAGCATGGATTTCTGAAAAATAAGTCATGTCAGACGAACCTGATCTCATTTTTTGACAGAATTACAAGCCTGGTAGATGAAGGGAACGCAGTGGATGTAGTCTACCTTGATTTCAGCAAGGCATTTGACAAGGTGCCCCATGATATTCTTGTAAAGAAGCTGGTAAAATGCGGTCTTGACTATGCTACCACTCAGTGGATTTGTAACTGGCTGACTGACCAGACCCAAAGGGTGCTCATCAATGGTTCCTCTTCATCCTGGAGAAGAGTGACTAGTGGGGTGCCACAGGGTTCTGTCTTGGGCCCGGTCTTATTCAACATCTTTATCAACGACTTGGATGATGGACTCAAGGGCATCCTGATCAAATTTGCAGATGACACCAAACTGGGAGGGGTGGCTAACACCCCAGAAGACAGGATCACACTTCAAAACGACCTTGACAGATTAGAGAACTGGGCCAAAACAAACAAGATGAATTTTAACAGGGAGAAATGTAAAGTATTGCACTTGGGCAAAAAAAATGAGAGGCACAAATACAAGATGGGTGACACCTGGCTTGAGAGCAGTACATGTGAAAAGGATCTAGGAGTCTTGGTTGACCACAAACTTGACATGAGCCAACAGTGCGACGCGGCAGCTAAAAAAGCCAATGCAATTCTGGGCTGCATCAATAGGAGTATAGCATCTAGATCAAGGGAAGTTATAGTGCCACTGTATTCTGCTCTGGTCAGACCTCACCTGGAGTACTGTGTCCAGTTCTGGGCACCACAGTTCAAGAAGGACACTGACAAACTAGAACGTGTACAGAGGAGGGCAACCAAAATGGTCAAAGGCCTGGAAACGATGCCTTATGAGGATCGGCTAAGGGAGCTGGGCATGTTTAGCCTGGAGAAGAGGAGGTTAAGGGGTGATATGATAGCCATGTTCAAATATATAAAAGGATGTCACATAGAGGAGGGAGAAAGGTTGTTTTCTGCTGCTCCAGAGAAGCGGACACGGAGCAATGGATCCAAACTACAAGAAAGAAGATTCCACCTAAACATTAGGAAGAACTTCCTGACAGTAAGAGCTGTTCGACTGTGGAATTTGCTGCCAAGGAGTGTGGTGGAGTCTCCTTCTTTGGAGGTCTTTAAGCAGAGGCTTGACAACCATATGTCAGGAGTGCTCTGATGGTGTTTCCTGCTGGGCAGGGGGTTGGACTCGATGGCCCTTGTGGTCTCTTCCAACTCTATGATTCTATGATTCTATGATTCTATGATTCTATGATTCTATAATGAGATGGAAACGGGCAGGCTGTGCCAGCCCTTGAACTGGTTGCAGGTAAGAAGGCAGGCAGGTGGGAGCTGACTGAGAGCAGACTGTGGTTTGAGGGGTGGGTGTGTCAGTGTCCCATCTGCACCAATAGATCAGACTCACTTCACTATATGCTGTTATTCCATAGGCTCTTAGGGCTTTCTAATAAGAAACTTTGCTTCCATTTCACCACTCTTAATTATATAGTTTATTAAAAGTTCAAATCATGCTCTCCAATTTGGGTATCTCCTCACACAATTTAATTTAGAGCAATCCTGTCTGTCCCCCCCCCCCCAGATATTGTTGGACCACAACACCCATCACCCCTGACCCTTGGCCAAGCTGCCAGGGGCTGATGAGTGTTGGAGACCAACAATGTCTGGCAGTGCCAAGCTGGGTAAGTCTTGCTCAGGGTCCTGTTTTATCAGCTGAGTAGCCCTAAGGATGGTCTGAAGGCACAGGAGGCAGTAATCTGGGTGAGTCTCAGCAAGCCTGGATCCGGTCTACTACCTGGAGGGGAAACCACTCAGGGATCCCTCCTATGCTGCCTTGAGTTGTGTGATAGGTGGGATATAGAATGTAATGAATAAATAATAGTTCTCTGTATCCTTAAAAAACAACAACAGCTGTAATGAAGAAGCATAGTGGCTATTTCACCCATGTCTGGAAGCCAAACACTAGGTTTAGGTGTGTGTTGTGACATTTTGTTAATAGGACAAGGTTCTCAGTGCTTTCTTTTGCCCACCCCATCTCTATTGCCTCTCTCTCTCTGTGTGTGTGTGTATTGTGAAAGAAAATCAGAGATTAACAGCATAAAGCAGAAATGGATGATGCAATAGTATTTAATTAATTTTGCTAATTTTCTGCATTGCAATAAATGAAATCTAATTAGGCTGCAAGCTGGTCAAAGAAAGGATCTGTCTTTTGTTTATGTTGCTTCACATAGAGACACTGCTATTATTATTATGTTTCTATCCTAAAAGACACTGTGAAATGCAATAAATATTGGTAAAGCAACCTGTCTCTTTGTTTTATGTCTCCACACAAGACACCTTTTCTTCCCTTCTTGGCCCCTCTTATGCTTATTTAAACAAGGGGGGTAAATTTAATACAATGCTATTTTATTTTTTAAAGCAACTTTGGCTTCTCTTTCAAGCACATCAATTAAAAAGCCCATGTAATCACAGGGAACT
This sequence comes from Podarcis tiliguerta, assembly GCF_965153285.1. Lineage (NCBI taxonomy): Eukaryota > Metazoa > Chordata > Lepidosauria > Squamata > Lacertidae > Podarcis > Podarcis tiliguerta. The sequence goes on along the minus strand of NC_139540.1, from coordinate 32,625,937 downwards.
ACTCATGAGAAAGTGCAGCTAGCATCACAGGCTTTAATGTTGTTAGCTGTCACCTTGCCAAGGTAAATTATATATCCCCTTAGCAGCCTTTCATCTCCCATCATAAATCAATCCCACCAGCACTATGATTATTTTTTGTTGCTCTTCTCTGAACTCCCTCCAGTTTATCAATACTTTTCTGGTAATGACTTGCCCAGAATTTGGCACCATATTGCACGTGTAATCAGTTTGCAACTACATCTAAAGACTGGATAAAGTAGTGAGCGTGACTCTTGCATCCCAACTGAAATATTGTATTTTCTGTGTTCTCACCGGGCTTCCCAATAGCAGATAGCATGCCAAACCTTTCCCAGGGAAAGTTGAGTCCCATTAGAATACAAATGAGTTGCTGCTGCACAGGTGGGGGAGAGATGATCTGCACTGTATTCCTGTATCACATCTTCATAGACTTGCAAGGTCTCAAAAGCTGTCTAGCTGAAGGCTGCCTGTGCCCGCTTTCTAAAGATAAGCCCATGCAACCCATATCACTCTGCAGAAAAGAAGTGTAGGCAATGACTGAAGCAAGAGATCCAAGCTACACATTTTCAAGAGAGGGCCAAGAACACAACAGTCAAACATCTCACCGATCAAAATCTCAAGTCATTTAAAGATAAGGTGAAAAGTCTCCATGAACTCAATTATGGCAGTCTCTTTGAGCATCAGGATTCTATCTAATGAGTCATCCCCCCCAAATTCATGCCCTGAGTTCGAAGGAAAATTAGGCTCACTTCAGTCGTGTTATTGGCTTGAACTGTGGATCCCTAAGGATATTTACATAGGAAGTGAGTCCCATGGAGATCAGTTTCTGGACTCATTCCAGGAATGGACTCATTCCTGAGGATTACACCACCAACAAAATCCATGTCCGAGGGACTTAAATATGCCTAGCTAGCTTTCTCTGAATGCACCTCCGACACTAATATTGCACAGCTAAGGATGATTATTTATGAGGAAATGAAACGTTAGTTGATCAAAATCAATTAGTAAGTTGCACAGAACTCAGTGAAAAACAAATCTCCCCTCCCCTCCCTGCCCGATATTGTTATCCTTCTGGGTAACTCTGTCTTCAACTGTTGACTGCTGTCTCCAAGAAATCCAGGTAGCTTTAAAAGGATCTGTTTAATTACTTGTTTCTTTCTGTGCCTTTTATAGTCTAACATAAGCCTTCAGACTTTGATGAAGAGCTGCCCTCTGATTTACCCATAGCAATAACAGCAAACCTGTGCAGACCGGAAAGCTGCCCGAGGCATCAAACCTGCAGCCTCAGAAACCACTAACAAGGCTCCTTCTCCCCAATACATCTCTTTTCACCTTGCAAAACATTTCAACTCCTGCCAGCGACACAGAAAGAAGATGAGCTACCTCAAGCTCTTGGCTACCATGGCTGGCCCCGAAGTCATGAGTCCATTGTCTCTCTGTTCTTTTGAAGCCTGGGAAAGTACATATCAAAGTATTCTAAGTGCCAGAACTTCACACCCATAGACACTGCTGCTGTCACAGAGAATGCAGACAAGTGGAAAGATGTCTGGTGCTTAAAATCGCACCATCCCTTGAGCTCTTCTTGGGACTTGAAAGGTAGTTTGTATGAAGGTAATGATTACAACCCCCCTTCCTTAAAAAAAAAGAAAAGGAAAAAGGATGGAAGGGGTGGGGGAAGGTGACTAACCTCTTTGACTCTTTGTCTCTAGTCTCTTTCAGTTTGGGGACCGGCAACCTCAGGTAACTCACATGTGACAGTTTATTGTAAATACAGGAAGCACAGGAGACTTGTTCTGTGAATGGTTTTTATTTCCTTTCCAGTGCAGTATTGTTCCCTACACAAAACATTATGTGGCTAAAGAGTGACAGGTCTGAGAGTTTGGCCTTAAATCGCACTTCTGCTTAGAGACATATTTCTGGAACAGACTCTGGGAATATTCTAGTGCAGCTTGTTTGTTTTAGAAATGAACTCAAGGGGGCTTCATCGGCACAGACGGAATCTTATCTAAAGGCTGGAAACCAACACTTGGGAACAAACCCCATTGAAATCGTTGGGACTTCTTAGCTAACACGTGCCTGTGAGCAGTGCAGATCAAAGTGTAGGGAAGGGTCAGAGCTCATTTGCAGAGCCCATGCTTTGTCTTGCAAAAAGTCAGGGCTGGGCAAGACTCCAGTTTGAGACTGCAGAGAGCTGTTGCCAGTCAGTGAATGCAAGGTTGAAGGAGATGGACCAGTGGTCTGACTTGGTATATGGCTTCTTCTCAAGACAGAGCAGGAGGGGCAAGAGGGGACAGGGGCAGAGCAAAAATACTTGTTGAAATTTGAGGGGGCCCAAACCCCTAAAAATACATGGGGGGGGAGTGCCTTGGCCCCCAGGAGCTGGCACCTATGGAATATGGTAGCTTCCAATAATACTCATTGAAACTCTGATCCTAAACGGGTTCACTTGGAAGTATATAATCAATCCTGAGCAATCCACAACCATTGGATGGGAAGGATATGATGGTAGAGCATCTGCTTTGCATGCAGAAGGTCCCAGATTCGGTCCCCACCATCTACAGGTAGGGCTGGGAATGTCCCCTACCTGGAAACCCCGAGAGCCACTGCCAGTCAGTGTGGACAACTGAGATAGATGGGCCAATTGTCTGACTCAGTATAAGGCAGCATACTGTGAACCCAAAGAACCTCTGTAGCCTGAGGGGGTTGCTCTGCCCTCTTCCTCAGATTTCAAGAATGCCATTTTGGAGCCCACAACAGAGCCGAAGTACAAATAGCTCTGCTGGAGTCAATGCTTGAAACATTGGGCAGGGCTCCCTAACTGTGTGCACTCCAGATTGTGTCTGCAGCCCATCAACTGAGCCTCTTCTGTTTGGATCCTCATCTCCAGCTTGGAACATCGCCTGGCTTACTTTGGAGCTCTCCGAGGTCCTGCTTGAATTCCTGCTCTGCAATTCTGGCTCCACCTATGAACTCTTTGTGAATCAGGATACTTCCTACAGAACAAATTGTGCACTGCTGGTCAAATGTAAATTCTCATTGAATCAGCCTACAAATGTGTTGTGCTAATGAATAAATTGCATACTTCTGAATAGGCTGACAAACCCCCATACCAAAATCACCCACAAACCATGATATTACAGATATGGTGTTTTGGCATTAGAAAAACACTAGTTTAAAGGCCCAGGGTTGGGAGGCCAAATTTGCATTGTATTCCTTGCATACTTGCTTTTCTTCAGTCTGCAACAGATTGCAAATATATTGTCAGAGCTGGCTCCTGGTCCCAGCTCACAGAGGACCAACGCTAGCCGGTAGTAATGTATAAAAGTCTTTATTGAAGTACAGTTTCCATTTCCACTCCGCAGCGTCCCAGCTCTACGTCTAGGGTTTAGACCGGCGAAGCTCCATCTGAATCTCCGCCCCCTGTACACCAGTTTAAGACTCTAACCTTACTCCACCTCTTCCGTCTCTCCTTCCTCCTCTGGGTCCTGCTACCCCCCGGGGTCCCTTCCTTCCTGGACTCTTCCGACGCAGACGTTGACCCCCCTGACTCCTCCCGCTCTCTTCGGCGGGCTTTAGGACCTGGCTCCCTATCCGGGCTGCCAACTGTGCCGCCCTCCTGTACATTTGAACTTGGCGCGCGCGCGCAGCCTTCAACCTTCCTCTTGACCGTTTCCTCGCTCCCCGACGGAGGCGTGGTCAATCCTCCCTCATGTTCTCCCGCTGGCAGCGCGCCGCCTGATCCCGATGCCTGGGACTCCTCCCCCCTACTGCACTCTGGTGTGGACGCTGGTCCGGATTTCCAACTGCTGCTCTCTGAGTCCCCTCTGGCCCCTTCTTCCTGGGGTGTCCCCCTGGGCACCCCCCTTGCCCTGACCATGGGAGCCCCTTTCTGTGAATCATCCGATTCACTGGAAAGACTCAGAGACCTCGGACCGCTGTCATCGCTGACATTTCCTTCGGACTCCTCCCCCTCGCTCTCCATTTCCTCTCTTTCCTGTGCCTCTGCTCCTGAACCCCTGACATCCATCCCCCCCTCGAAGCCCCCCCTTCCCCCCTCCCCTCCTTCAGGTGTGGGTGCTGGGTGCTCCGTCGTTGTGGGGGTGAATGGCGGATACAGTTCGTCCCCCTTGGCGTGCATCCAGCCGGATAAGTCCGGCTCGTCCTCCGTGCTCTCGCCGACCTCGACTTCCTCTGCTTCCATCTCTGTGCCGCCGTGCTCGAACCCAAGGTCCTCCCCCAGCACGTCCATGTCCATCTCTCCCCCGGTCACCTCTGGGGTCGTTGCCTGCCAAGGACCCCCCAGCCACTTCCTGCTCCACCGCTCCTCTGGTCGATCGTCCCACCAATAAGAGCGGTCTGAGGCAGACCCCGAGGGCGATCCCTCCGGGGAACGTGTGTCTAGTGCCGGTTCTTCGTCCGAGGTGAACCCCTGGAACGTGCTGGCTGAAAGCGTGGGTGTGAAAAGCCAGTCGTCGAAATACGCGGCTGGCATGGGCCTGTGCGGGAACAAGGCATGAAACTCTTCCTTGAGAAGAGGCTCGTCCAAGGCATAGTCCGGCACCCAACGGTTGGCGCTGGCCGGGGTACCTTCGCTGGCTAGAAAATATTCTACTCCCTCTTCCCCCCATCTCGAGTCTAAAATCTCTGTGACCTGGTTGATAGGTTCCCCTCTTGGCGACCCCCTCCTTGTGGGCGTCTCCCTATACGGGTCTGGTGCCGTGCCCTGCGCCTGAAATCTGTGAGGTGCTTTGTAGGGCGTGAGCACTGATCTATGGAACACTGGGTGCATTCTGGATCCCTCCGGAAGTGTCAACCGGAAGGCCACTGGATTGATCTGTGCCTCGACTTGGTAAGGTCCTAGCTGCTTATGTCCGAGTTTCTTCTTCGCTAACGATCTGGTCGGCACTGCCTGGGCTGCTAACCAAACCCAGTCTCCCACCTGTATGTCCTCCCCAACCCTTCTGTGCTTGTCAGCCTGCAGTTTGTATGCGTGCTTTGCTAGTTCTAACTGCCTCCGAAGCTGTTCGTGAACTTCCTGCAATTCTGACGCTAAGACTTCCGCTGCCTGTGGCTCCCCCTCCCCCAGTCTCTCTTCGGCGGGCTTTAGGACCTGGCTCCCTATCCGGGCTGCCAACTGTGCCGCCCTCCTGTACATTTGAACTTGGCGCGCGCGCGCAGCCTTCAACCTTCCTCTTGACCGTTTCCTCGCTCCCCGACGGAGGCGTGGTCAATCCTCCCTCATGTTCTCCCGCTGGCAGCGCGCCGCCTGATCCCGATGCCTGGGACTCCTCCCCCCTACTGCACTCTGGTGTGGACGCTGGTCCGGATTTCCAACTGCTGCTCTCTGAGTCCCCTCTGGCCCCTTCTTCCTGGGGTGTCCCCCTGGGCACCCCCCTTGCCGTGACCATGGGAGCCCCTTTCTGTGAATCATCCGATTCACTGGAAGGACTCAGAGACCTCGGACCGCTGTCATCGCTGACATTTCCTTCGGACTCCTCCCCCTCGCTCTCCATTTCCTCTCTTTCCTGTGCCTCTGCTCCTGAACCCCTGACATATATGTATTGGATAATCTATACTGAGAATTGTAATAGGGTATTTGTAAAAAGGCTGTCATTTTAACGCAAGTCGTCTAAGTCCCAGCAGTACAAAAATAAATTTCCTCCCCACTCCTATATTTTTTTTAATGAGTGTGAACCAGTTTGTGTTTTGTCTTTTAAAAACCTATCCTGCTTGTCAATCTAAATATTCCCTTACTTTCATGCTACCAACTTCTTAACTAGGCAACCTGGACAAGTAATCAGTATTTCTTGATGATGAAATACTGCACTCTTGCTTCTTCACCCAGCTGCATGCTCAGAAAGTCCTATTCAGGATGAAAAAGTCATCATTAAAAGTACACACTTCATTCTCATCTTGTCATAGAGATTGTGATGATAGAGCTTTTTAGATGAAAGGCTGATATACATGGCAATCACGTTTCTGATGGCTCAGTTGTTTTCTTCTGACCTTGTTGACTCACGGCTTATCTGTTTGCAACAAGGAAAACCTGCAACTCTGAAAATTCTGCATTTTATTCAACGGTTACCTAGAAAGTCTTTCCCTTTTTCTTTTCACAACAGCTGTAATGGTTTTGCTATCTTGGCTAACCGCAGAATCTGTATTCTGTAGCAGGCGAACGCTGCACAAAATTGCATGTGGCTGTGAGCAGCTCACGAGCTTGCCAATCTGATGCCACCCCCGTTTTTATTCTCCAATGGAAATTCCCTCCTCGCTGACTCCGTGCCAGAGTTCGGTTCCCCCTTTTTTTCGAAAGAGCTCATATTTCCTCAGCTTCGGTTTCTAATTGGCACTCTTTGGTTTATCACAGGCCATCTGTGGAAGTAGCAGTTCATGCTGCAGAGTGGGGCAGGATAGGTTTTGGCATGCATCAAAGTTATCAGCAAGGCATAACAGAGAAACTGAAAGGAGGAAGGGAGGCAGCACAGTTTCTGGAAAAGGTAGCAGCAGTCTGACTAAGTCAAAAGCTATTAGTTTAAACTTTTGCATCACAGCTGAGCTGAAATAATAAACGCTTCTCATTTGGATCTACTTTTTCCTAGCTGGGAGAAGCAGCTGAAAAGTGAAAGTGCCTAAAGTCAAGCAGTGACACTCAGCAGAGTTAGTCTGCAGCACACGATAGCACCCGTTTTACAGGGCCAAATTAAGATCTTCAGGGGCCCTGAGCACAGAAAATACTATAGTGCCCCCCATATTTATTTATTTTTTAATAAAAAACCCCAAACCATAAAATAAAATTGTATTTTTCAAAATGACACAAAACTTACATGTATGCTTAGATGTACTTGTAGGTATGGATTTCCTTGCATTATTTTGATCTTCGTTAGTAGGACACACCCTCATTTAGGTGGTAATGCAATAAGTAGTAAAATAATGAATAAGTAGTAAAAAGAGAGCAGGGGAAAATGGGGAAAGAGTATGTAGTGCAAAAAGTGCTGATTTCCCCCATGATTACTACTAGGATGCTTTTTTTTGAAATATCAAATGTCATTCCCCTTCCAAAAAAATTTCTATCTTTTTTCTGGTGCTGCTGCTTTGCTGCCCCTAAGTACCGTATTTTTCGTCCCATAGGACGCACCGGCCCATAGGACGCACCTAGTTTTTTGGGGAGGAAATAAAGGAAAAATTATTTCCCTTTATTTCCCCCCCCAAAAAAAAACCAGGTCAGGGAATCCAAACCAGGTCGAGGAACAGTGGGATGGTGGCGCTGCGCCTCCCCACTGCCCCCCGAGCTTGTGGGGCTCCAGGCTTGCTGATAGTTTCCTGAAGCCTGGAGAGCGAGAGGGGTCGGTGTGCACCGACCCCTCTCGCTCTCCAAGGTTCAGCGAAAGCCTGCATTCGCCCCATAGGATGCACACAGATTTTTGGAGGGGGAAAAGTGCGTCCTATAGGGTGAAAAATACGGTAAGTGCTTGACTCTCTTATGAATATGGTTATTGTAATATTGATTTATTGAATTTAATATGTGCATTGTGTTGCAATATTTATGGAATTTTTATGATACATGCTGTACTTTAATGTATCTTGGCTCATTTTGTATATGATTTGCATTTTGACACATCTACATTTCTGAACTGAATCTTCCTTGGAGATATTGCACTTTCATCCTACGCTTCTTTCCGGTGCCTCAGAGTCACTTACTTGGGTTCCCTCCCTTCAGGGCAATGACCTGGCTGAGATCTGCCTAACTTTAACAGTGTATTAACACTATGTGCCATAAGCTTACTGTCTTAACCTGAGTCTGCCCATGTTGCAACAAGTCAAAGATAAGAGCACTGGCAGTTAGCTATTGTTATGATTTTGCATGTTGTCCTGCTTAAGATATTACCTCATGAAAGCAGTTTGCCATTGTGGTTTGGCTCCCTGGAGGCCACTAATTCACTTCACAACAAAGCATATATTTCAGCAAGGCATGTCCTGAATTCCTACCATCTAGAGTTGCAGGTCCTCTTTACTCATGTCTGTTACAGAGCCCTTAACCACACTCAACTCTGTATGAATTATGAATCCATCAATTAGTCCCAAACCACTTAGTCACATTCTTGAGGTCCAGCTTTAAAGCTCATCTTTTTAGTGTGCCTGATCTTGGAATTCCTCTTATCTTTCTTCACCAGCAGCTTAATTCCTGTTGCAGCTGGCCTAGGCCTAGAATTCAATATGTATTTCATAGGCCTCGTTACAAGCTGGTGCAGACCTATGCCATCCATGTGACTGATCCAGCACATAACAAGTGAGAAACCCAGTGTGATGTAAGAACATCAACTAACAGGGCTTTTTGGCAAGAGGTGGAGAGGGTGATAGGGTCACAGCTCTCTCTTTTTTGTCCCATCTTAAGGCCCATCAAAGCCTCTAAGTTCCTGCAAAGCATATCTCTGACACTACTTGTTGACAAGTGGTTCATATTTGTCCTACTCTCTTCCTACTTCACGTAGGATACTGTGGTACCTAGGATGGTAAACCTCTGCTTGTGCCACAATGGTTAGGATTTATGGTCGGATCAGGCTGCATATTGAACAAGAAAAGTCATGCAACTTCCATGTACTCAGAATGCTGTGTTACAGGTAAGCATCCACCTACTCATTAAGAAAACTGGGCTTAATTTGCTTGGTTTTCTACCATGTAATTTTATTCCTGAAGCAAATGAACAGATAAAACTGAGAACATACAACTTTAAACACCACAGTTTTAAATAATTTCATCAGTTTGGATCGCAGTCATCAAAATACGTTCCTCTTAACTATGCGTTCAACACTGTTTTTTTCTGCGGCAAGTTAAGATGGTTTTGTTTGCTCAGGGTTTAAAAATTTGCTGGATTGTGTTAGTTGGTTGAATAGTTTTTGGTTTATTATTTCTCCGTGTTTGATTTTTAGAAATTGTTTTAATACTGTCTTGATATTTGATTGTTTGTGTACTCTGAAACCTATGTTTGGGGTGGATTTGCCATTTAGACATTTTCAACACAAAATACATAAGTATGCGGGTTCACCGTCAACTCACTGTACCCTACTTTCTGAGGTTTCACATTACTTTAGCTGACTGCAGGCCAGCACTACAGATCTAGATGTGCAGGGCTTTACATAAGCCCTGCTGGTCACCTCTCCTTGTGATAGAAGCATCTCACCATCACTGGAGAGGGACCATACCTCAGTGGGAGGACATCTTCTTTGAATATAGAAGGTCACAGGTTCATTACCTGGCATCTTCAAGCGGAGCTAGAATTGTCCCCTGAAATTCTGCAGAGTCACGGTCAGTCAGTGTAGAAAATACTCAGCTAGATGAACTAGTGATCTGACAGCTTCCTATGTCCCACTACTACTTCATGGGGCGGCCATGAGAATGGGCTCAAAGGCTGTGAAAATATGCAGTGTGATATTTATTCTGCATATCGTCGTGTACACCTCTGATAAGCACAGTTCCTCAAGAATGGGGAGAGACAATAGCATGGTAGCAGGATATATGTTTGGCAAGACCTCAGGTTGCCGTCAAGATCCCATGTTCAATCTCTGACATGCCAAAATATGGCTGGGAATTATTCCTCTCTAAAATCCCAAGAGCTGTTGCCAGTCAGTGTAGGCAATATGTACTGAGTATATAGTTTGGCTCTCTGTAAGGCACTTTCCTAGGTTAGAGAGCGTTCTTTGGGCCAAAGCACATCAATCTCAGGATGCAGGGCTGGGAAAGAACCTTGACCCCGAAAAGGATAAGCAGTACTAGGCTAGAAAGGCCACCATATATTTTCATGCTTCATTTTTTCCCTTAAGACAATTGTTATAATGTGTTTAACACATTAGGGGATAATGACTACAACCCTTATTTGTAATCACATCAAAATCCAATGTGGTGTTCACTAGTAAAACATGCATAGGATTGCAGGGTTGAAATACCTCCATGTATTTAAGCCTCGGCTGTATTTCTGAGCATTGAAAGCACTAAAGCAGACATGGATTTACATGACTGCATCTGTGTAAATTGTGGCTCTGGATCTCATATGATCTTCCACCCACTGGAGAGGGAAACACAATCCATTCCGTTAGGCTCGTTAAAGGTGGCTGGATGCAGCAATTCAACAGTACTTGCTTGTGTAATGGTTACACGCAGGAAAAACGAGGTGTTAAGCTGGGAAAGCTAATGTGCCTTAGCCTTACCATCTGGAAATGGGTTGGAATGGACACTGGTTTTGATTCAAAGGGAAGGAAATGGTAGCCTATCGGAATGACGTTGCTCCACAATATCATTATCCCACCTACTCACACCTCAGCTCAGGAGATGTCACGAATAAAATGCTGTAACCATCTTACACATGTACAGGCCAAATCCGAAATCCAGCACAAATGCAGCTTGAAAGTACATAGCTTCCAACCACTTCAAAAGGAGAAGCAGTGAAGGGAGGGTGGAGGTGGAGAAGGGGGGTGGTGGTCCAAGTTAGGGAATTGTTTGAGTTGCTTGATTTAATAGCTCTCAGTGATTGAGCTATAACAAAACCACTTTATCCCTGAGACAACTGAAATCATGAAGTAAACTCTGGAAACAAACCAAGGATTTTTGTGGGGAACTCATGTGGTCCCACAGAGCTCAAGGACTTGTAGGAAATGTCTTTGAAATCAAAGTTTATGAATCACTAGTGCCTATAAAAATTGCCTGCAGATGTTCTAAAGTGCCCCTCTGGTTATGGTTGCCAAAAAGGTAAACCAAGGGTGGAATACAGTAGATGTAAAATGAAGACCTGTAAGAGTGATCAGTTTCGTGAATGCAGTGCAGAAAAATGGCTTCATTACTTTCCCCTTTTGGGTTCTTGTTTTATATAATGAATATACAACAGTATATGCTCTGTTCAAATTACTGTGTGCTCTTCAGTGCAATAGGCAATGTAGGGGCCATGGTCTGGCCTAATCTACCAGAGGCTGTTCCACAGAAACTCCTCTGTTTATTCTTCTTCTTAATTTATTTATACCCTGCCTTTCTTCTTGACAGGGACTCTTGGCAGCTATTACCCTTTATCCCATAACTGGTGGCAGCACTTGGGAGACTAGAAGCTGTGATGGTTTCCCTTGCCAAGCCAGATCTGCAGGTGTTGATGATTTCTTCAGTAATGTTGACATCCAGATTTGAACTCCAGAACTCATGATCTTATTGTGCATAAGTTCAAATAATCATTTTGACGGCCATTGATTCCCAGCTAGTGGAGTTTGTTTCAACAACTGTGAAACCGACTGCAATATCACTGTGACTGAATTGTTCTGCTTCTAACAATGCGAGTTGGAGTCATCAATTTACCTCTATTAATTTACACCTCAGGACTCACTATCCCTAGGTGCTCTGGAAACTCTCCTACAGCACCCACAAGACTCTGTGCTCCCTTTTATTCAATGCTGCTGTTTTGAGAAGTACAAAACAGACCACCTGTTTGTATCAAATCTTGGTATATTTACTTGTGGAAAGCCCTCCCTACAATTTATTGCAATTCCATGGGTATCAGTCAATGATAGAATAGGATAGGAGGGAATAATGCAGGGTTAGCTATCCTGAACCACAAAGATGGGGCAAGCTATAAGTTGAAATACACACATTTTCTTTATCATTCTAAAACTTCTAGCCTGCCTTATTTTTCGAAGAAACTCAAAGCACCTAACTGATTAAATAACAATACATTTTTATCCTGCTCTTCAACCTAAAGGGTTCACAGAATGCCCTCCAAATCCTAAGGTTAAATAAATAATAAATCCATCAACATACTAAATAATTATAATTATAACATGCTAGATGCCTACAATACACAGAATAATCACAAAGCAGCAGAACAATAAAGACAGCTATTAAGACCAGAGCCAGGTAAGGTTTTAAACCATTTGTTATGTAGTATCTAAAAATGGGGATGCGGGTGGCGCTGTGGGTTAAAGCCTCAGTGCCTAGGGCTTGCCGATTGAAAGGTCGGCGGTTCGAATCCCCGCGGCGGGGTGCGCTCCTGTTGTTCGGTCCCAGCGCCTGCCAACCTAGCAGTTCGAAAGCACCTTCAGGTGCAAGTAGATAAATAGGGACCGCTTACTAGCGGGAAGGTAAACGGCGTTTCCGTGTGCGGCTCTGGTTCGCCAGAGCAGCGATGTCACGCTGGCCACGTGACCCGGAAGTGTCTTCGGACAGCGCTGGCCCTTGGCCTCTTTGAGTGAGATGGGCACACAACCCTAGAGTCTGTCAAGACTGGCCCGTACGGGCAGGGGTACCTTTACCTTTTATCTAAAAATTGAGGACATTTTTAGACGTTTTAGTCTTCACCTGATACTGAAAGGACAGATTTTTCAGCACCAGCCAAGGTGTCCTAGGATCCATTGCGAGGAAAGATTTAATAAATGAATAGATAAATTCAAAAGGCAGGACACCATCACTTTAAAAAGCCCTGTATTGGCAGGGGAACCCATAGAAGCAAACCCTCCAACATTTCTCCAATGAAAATAGGGATGTCCCATTCCATAATGATAATTTTACTATTTATACCCCACACATCATACTACTGGGCAGCTTCCAACACATATAAAAACATAATAAAACATTAAACATTAAAAAAACTTCCCAAACATGATTGCCTTAAGACAGCTCAGGGGTCAGGTAACTCCATACCCTCCAACATTTCTCCAATGAAAATAGGGACGTCCTAAGGAAAAGTGGGACATTCTGGGATCAAATCAGATACCGAGATGGCTTCTCTAAATAAAGTATGACCCTGGAAAATAAGGACACATTGAGGGTATGTAGAAGGATCTGTGAGAAAGATCTAAACACTCAAGTAGTTTCATGCAGGATCAAGCAACATTTGAGGTACATGACCTTTGCCCACAAATAGCTTTAAATGTGAAAATCTGGTGCAATCTGAACCATGCTTGGAAGCAGATATACATATATAGACAATGGTATAGAAGGGGTTTAAATTAGAATGATCTAGTCGCTTTAAAGAAGGAGCCTCTTGAGGCACCACTGTAAATGAAAATAATTTTGTTCACAAAGCTGTGTTTTATGCAGATGTCACATTTGAATAACAAGCTCTTCCACATTGGCATCACATCAGTGTCAGGAGTTCAGAGGACTTCACTGAATTTACTTCCAAAACAATTAACATAACAAAGAGGGTCTTAATCGTTTTCTGCGTATGGCAAGAAAAATACAGATGAGAGGCAAACTTGTCCTTTGTACTAACACTGGACAAATGGCTGCATACATCTGAAAGTAAAATCTGGCTGGGAAATAATTTACTGCGTTTAAGTGAGTGATGAAACAGCATGATGTAAAGTCTTAACCAAATTGATTAGGCATGTGCACATGACGCTCGAGATATGCAGTGAGGTGCTTAGGAATCTGGATCAGTTGGTGTATTAAAAAAACATGGTGCAAGTTACTAACCACTCCCTGGAGCATCCATATCAAAGGCAAGGCTTTCACTGTCATTTTCATGTAGGCAACTGGATGTTGTGCAGCCAAGCAAGACCAGGGTGGGGATGGGAGCAGGGGAAGAGCAAATGAAACATATTATGGGTTCCATTATTTTTAGGAGGTGCAAGCGTGGCAATCATTTGCTATTTGCAAGAAGCATTTTTATTTGAGGCAGTTGCAGTGTTGGGCAGAAGAGAAGAAGAGTTTGGATTTGATATCCCGCCTTTCACTCCCCTTCAGGAGTCTCAAAGCGGCTAACATTCTCCTTTCCCTTCCTCCCCCACAACAAACACTCTGTGAGGTGAGTGGGGCTGAGAGACTTCAAAGAAGTGTGACTGGCCCAAGGTCACCCAGCAGCTGCATGTGGAGGAGCGGAGACGCGAACCCGGTTCCCCAGATTATGAGACTACCGCTCTTAACCACTACACCACACTGGCAAAGGCCATGCTTTGCGTGCACAAGTTCCCAGGTCCAAACCCCAGCACCTGCAGGTTGCACGGGGAATGTTCCTCGTCCCTGGAGACCCTGGAGAGATGCTGCCTGCCATGGTAGACAGTACTGAGCTGGATGGACCAATGGGCTGGACACAGTGTAAGGCAGCTTCCTGTTTTCCTAGGAACAGGAGGCAGGGATAACACAGCTAATCTTGCACTGCTTTGTTTTCTGGTGCAAAGGTCCCATTTGACAAAACTTGAAATCTTCCCATGGCTACAGGCTATATTGTCCAACTACTGACTCCACCATCAGTCTGCAACTCTGCAACTATCCCATCGATAATCATTTCATTCTTAGCTTAAACTTCAGAGGCTTCCTCCAAAGTATCTTGGGAATTGTAATGTGGGCGAGGGGACTGAGAATTCTCCGCGAAGAGATTAATAACTCTTCTCAAGAACTGCAATCCCCAGGGCGAGCCAATGGCTGCTAAACAGGTATAATTCTGTAGTGAAGATACATCATGCAAATTGATTCAGACTTTATTTTTTAAACCAGCCAGGGGGGGGGGGGTGAGGGGTAGGGAGAAGTGCCTAAATTCAATGGCAAAATCAGTTGTGAACAGCATGTGCATTCTGAAATGTGTAAGTTTTCCTGAAATCAACATGGAGCTGGCAGTCAGGAAAGTGCCGTGCCCTGTTTCCTTCTCTGCTGCGATAGAACCCAATCATTTAAATGTGCCATTCACTATTGAAGGTCTTGCTTACAACTAATCCAGAATGCGGCAGCTAGACTGGTGACTGGGAGTGGCCGCCGAGACCATATAACACCAGTCCTGAAAGACCTTCATTGGCTCCCAGTACGTTTCCGAGCACAATTCAAAGTGTTGGTGCTGACCTTTAAAGCCCTAAATGGCCTCGGCCCAATATACCTGAAGGAGTGCCTCCGTCTCCATTGTTCTGCCTGGACACTGAGGTCTAGCTCTGAGGGCCTTCTGGCAGCTTCCTCATTGCGAGAAGTGAGGTTACAGGGAACCAGGCAGAGGGCCTGCTTGGTGGTGGCGCCACCCCTGTGGAACGCCCTCCCATCAGATGTCAAGGAAATAAACAACTACCTGACTTTTAGAAAACATCTGAAGGCAGCTCTGTTTAAGAAAGTTTTAAATGTTTGATGTATTTATCGTGTTTTTAATATTCTGTTGGGAGCTGCCCAGAGTGACTGGGGAAACCCAGCCAGATGGGTGGGCTATAAATAATAATAATAATAATAATAATAATAATAATAATGATGATGATGATGATGATGATGTCATTTAAACAGGAGCACATTGGGTGCCTGACTTTAAAAAAGTAGATTGTGAGTTCTTTAGCTGTGATAAGCAAATATCAGAAGAGCTCATGAGATGCCACTCTGTAGTTTGGGCCATAGTATTGCCAGAACCACCAGAGCTATTCCTTTATAGGTGGTTAATGGTTCAAAGTCAGAGCTTTAAAAAAAGTCTCCTGGAACTGCTTCTTCTAGAATTTGTTGCTAAACAGGAGATATCAGACCTGTTTATGTTGTAATAAAGTTCTGTTGTGTTTCAGAGGCCTACCTTGTTGCTGTGTGCTCTCCTGTATCCTAGCATAACACATGCATTATGGACTCACAACCTCTCACGACACAAACAGCTGCAACTTCGTGTTTTGATTTCAGGATCAGCAGAAGCTGGAAAAGTGGGGGGGGGGGATGTGCACACAGTGCTTTTCTAGCTTTCTACAAATATAGGGGTGTATTTTCTTCTGTGACCCAATCCATCAGACTAACCTTCATGTCATGTGCAGAATAGCATGAGGAAGGAAGTTAGATTCTTTCTGTTTAATGACTGCATTTAAGTACCCTCAACTATAATTCACATGGTGGGTGGATTCAGGGTTGTCAGTTTCCATGTTTGCAGCAGCTTGGAAAAGGTCACAGGATGCAGTGCGGACTGTTCCTCTTCCTTACATGAAAAATAGTATTGAATTGCATGAACAACTTCCAGGCTGGCTGTAGCCCAGTCATTTGTCTACTGATCTTTTCCAAGGTCCACTGAGTCTACATAGAGTGACTTCCCCCCAACAACTGGTCCCATGGGTGTGAGTGGCTGGCTGTGTACACACTCCACCCCCACCACAGCAATGTTTAATTTTATGCTCTATTTGGTATGGGATGCCACATGAAGCTCTAAGAATTCCAATAGGACAAACTGCACGAGTGTCTTTGCAGAATCAAGGACAAAATTGTTGGTGGCAGGAAAAAAATAGATATATGGAAAGGAAAATTCCCTGGATGCCAAGATCCAGGTTGGGGGTAAGTTGGTGAGAGACCCCTGACAGAGTTTTATGCAGCTAAGTAACTTGTGGAAATGCAGGCTGTTATACCTTTAAAATATACCGTTGTGATTTCCAAAATGGTCCCCTCTTCCCCCATCATAGAAAAATACCACATGTTTGGTAAGTTAAAAATGATTTACTTACAAAAATTTCCAAGGTCTGGTTGATGTGCTTTTCCATACATCAGTCAGAAAACTCAGGCAGTAAAACTTGGCTTAGTTACAGTGATGAAAGTTTCTAAATCATTAGTATAGAAACTCAAGGAAGGCTTGTTGGAGCCATGCGGTCTGAGCTTAGAGCAACCAGCTCAGACCTCACATGTTATGCTTCTTGGGTACACTGAAGGGGAACAATAGGCTTAATTACCCTCCTCCCAAGGTGAGGTGGTGTGACCTAGCTAAGCGGTTCCCAGACATGTATACAAATCATCTTCTTCCAAAGTGGTTCAAATGGTGTAGTTAGGAAAGGGCCATAGCTCAGTGATACAGCACATAAATTCCATGCAAAATATACCAAGCTCAATCATGGTCATCTCCTGGGCTGAGAAGAGCTTCAATCAAAAGCCTTTAAGAGCTGTTGCCAGTCAGTGTAGACTAGGCAATTCCAAGCTAGATAGACCTGGGGCCTGACTCAGTATTAGGCAACTTTCTATGAGTGTAAGCAAATTCTCAGTACAGGGAATTCTTATTTTGTGCGGGGGTTATGTTATGGACCCCTGCATGCATCAGCGGAGCCTGCATAAAGTGTTCCGCACGGCTCCTGACCTGACCCCATTCTACCCTTTTATTGACATTTTTGGATCACTTCTGGGTTCGGTGCTGTGCGCACATGCACAATCGCACATCATTTGGACATGTGTCAATCAGTTATTGCCCGTATGGAATAAAAGGCTCAATATCTCTTTAACATTTTGGCCTAATAATGAGACTTTCCTGTCAATGTTATATGGTTTCTCCCTCCAAAGTAGACCCCAAAGCTTTGCTGAGGGTGCTGCTGAGATCCATAACTGTGGGGCCACCCAGTGCCCAAGCTCATATCAAAGTCATGCCTGTGTGGCTCAGTGCAGCTGGCAGCAGACAGAGGCAAACATTTCCCTTGTTTTAATTCTCCCATCAACTACTGGGCGTCCATTTTGAAAGGTTTTTAATTTGAACACTCTCTATGGTTTTTCATTATAAACCCATGCACATAATACAGACCCAACCTTAACCTCCCACCCCAAATCTATGTCAAATGTTTCACTTAATTTAAGTGCCACTCAGTCAGCATTTGTATGATAGGAACTCAAAAGAAATGGCTACAGACTAATTGATGAGTAATCCCCATTCTGCAGTGCATACAGAGCCTCGGAAATGAGGGTGGAAATAGCTTTTGCTCCTTCTAATCCACTCCTTGTCTTTTCTTAAGACAGCCTATGTCAAAGCATTTTCTTGTTTGCACCTTTTCTTGTTTGCACCTTTTGTCAGATGAGTCCCATTTCCTAATTACCTTTTCATTTAAAAAAATAAAAATAAATCTACTAATATCCCACCTTAACCTTTGACTCCTTATTTCCCCCTCATTCACTTCCCATTTCCCATCAGAATCAGATCTGAACCATAAGATTTGAATCTTATAGGTCAGAAGATTGATCTACAGAATGTGTTTTAATTTACTATGCCAAGATGGGCCACCTGGAAGGTAAACCTTGTGATATATTGGAAATGGGACCCCTCTGATAAAAGATGAAACTGCAAACAAGAAGATGGTTCAAGTCAGCGAGTAGAGAACTGGTTGGCAATTTAATTCACTGAAATGGTAAGTGCTTGTATGCACTCCTATGTGTTTAAATTAAATTGGTTGGTGACTAAATTCTAGAGCATTCTCTAATAGTTCTCATGTGACTGGCTAACGTTGGTCACATGGGAGGTATCTAGTGAAAGAGACACTCCATTTTATGTGAGGCAAGATGACTGTGTTATGGAATCCACTGTGAGCACTGCTAAGTTGAATAGAGTGTTGGAGTGCTTCTTCTCTGCTTGAAAGAAAGAAAGCAAAGCTTTAGGAGAAGGTAAAAGCAGAAATCTCTCATAGGAGCTGCAAGGCATGGCTGAGTGCTGAGCTTGTGAAAGAGAGAAAAATACAGTTGTTTGGAAGTTAAAGGAAGAGACTGAGACATGTGACTGTAAATCACAACGTTCTTAAGATATTTACTTTGATGCATGGCCAAAAGCTTTGAAATGTAGAGGTGTAGTACACTTGACAAACATCAGCTGGTCTGCAAGGCCACTGGCCATGAGTCCTAGTGCCAGGTATCATCTTGTTCAGATGCTAGCATACAGGACCCCCATGACATTTCTGGATGGTTGTTGGATGATTTTTGGATCGCAGTCAACATAATGTAGTGGTTTTGTATGACAACCAGTGCCAGATTTACGTATAAGCTAAAAAAGCTATAGCTTAGGGCCCCACTCTCTTGGGGCCCCTCAAAAATTTAAAGAAAAAAAAAACTTTGATAAAATACATATTTTGTTATATGCAAATGGCTTTAGATACCTATTAGGCCCATAAATTACCATATAGCACATATTCAACACATAAAACAGCGACAATTTGTTGTTGACAAAGGACAGCTGGACATATAAAGGACACCATTACCTTCAGTAGCTTAGAGCCTCATCAAACCTAAATCCAGCCCTCATGACAACTCCATCGGTCCCAGCCAATGGTCAGGGATGATGGGAGTTGAGGACCAACCACTTCTGGACAGCATCCCATTGGTTACCCCTAGTCTACTGTATCTTGGACCTGTTCAGAGCATTCAGTAAGGTGGGGATGGAGAGGTGATAACTCTTATTGTTACAGCCTTCCAGATGTCAGTGTTTGTAAAAAGCAAAAAAAAGAAGGAAAGGGTTCTGATCTCCCTTTGTCTCCTCAGCCTGGTCCTCGGACCCTTGTCAGCACAAAAGAGTCCACGAGAATATCCTTGCAGAGTTTAATTCTTAAAAGTCTTTGTGCAAAACACGACTGAACAACTATACACACCAGCACTAACCAACCAACCAACCAACCCAAACACCAGCCTCAGCCTCAAACTAACATTTCTCAGTTATATATACAACTTGGTGCAGACCATTGAGTCATGCTGACCCAGCTTTATTCGCATTAAAGAAACAGCAGCCATTTTAGCCATGACACCAGAAACAGAAGAATATAGCCTCGGAATGCAAAGTGTCCTTGTAAGTGACAAAGCACTGCTGCAGGCAACAGAGATGGCTGCTCAGTTTTAACCTAGCATGAGCACCACAGGAAGCAAGTTAGTGCCTGTTATGGATTATCGTATGAGCCAAACAAAAATCAATGTGACTATTTCTGTTGAGAATTACATACAGTTTTTTATGCATTTTCAAAAATCGATATCTTATGGGTGTTTTTACTTTCACTAGATGTATATTATCCGAAGACATTGACATAAAGTTTCTGCAGGCTTTCATTTTGAACCTTTCTATTATAGTCTCTTCTCAACAAAACATCTCTTCATTAAGTGATTCCCAGAAGTACCCAAGCTGTGTGTAATGATATGAAAAGCCTGCATTATACATTGACTTGGAGCTTCCATTATTAATAGGCCCTTCTCATGCCCTTCTTAGCTGATTGACATCTATTTGAGACAATTAGATGCTTATAAACTGCCTTAACTTGGCATTGTTATCTGAAGGTCTAGGAACATAATTATGGGGCTGCAAGTAATAACCCACTGGAGCATGTGAACGGAAGCCAGGAGAGCCCCATTAATGTCAATGGAACTGGGGCTGCAACCCTAGGCTCCATCTGCACTATGTACATTTAAATCACTGATACCACTTTAAACAGTTATGCTCCCTTCCACAAGAATCCTGGTTTTGGTAGTTTGCTAAGTGTGATGAATTGTTAGGGGACCCCCTATTGGCCCCATACAAAACAGCTTACATCTGAGCACCTGAGCTTTAGACTGCAAACCTATGCATAAATACTTGAGGGCTGAGTCTCAATGAACTCATCTATAGGATTGTGCTGTTGATGCATTGGTCAGTCTAGCTCTGTTCTTCTGCGTAAAGACGCATGTGAAAACTGCACAAAAATATTTTATATTTGTAATGCTTGATGCAAAAAAGAAAAGAAAAATAGTGGATTGTAGTGCATAATATGTCACAAGTGAGCTGTGCTTGCATGTTATGTAATAATATTTTTTTTAAGGGTGAGGAAGTTGAAGAGGAAGTTGCATTATTATCACAATTTTCTAACACTTATTCCCGAGAGTGCCTTGTTTTTGAAAGAGAAACGGCATTATTTATAGAGAATCTCATTTCAAGGGACAAAAGGTTTGCTCTGCAATATTCTCACCTCTATTCTATGATATGGAATCAGGCTCCAACACACACACCTGTACAACTTTGTCACTACTGAAGTTGCCTTCACAATATATAGTATGTCAGTCAACACAGCTGAAATCTGAGATTGGATGGGAGAATGCATCTGTCCAAGAGTGCGGTGACAAAAGCTCTCTGTTGAAGTCTTCCTTGCATTTCACTGTTCTCTATTCAAGGTGCTGCTTTGACCTCCTTGTTAAACCAGAGACAAGCCCCTTAGTCCAGAGGTTCATGAGAGCAGTAGCACTTGTGGATAATCTCCCTCCCTCTTCCACCAATGAACATAATATCAATGGGAGAAAGGGAAGGGGGCTTTCACCTCCCTTACCAAGGTGGGATCTCCACAAGTGGAGCCTTTCATCACTGTATGAACAGAAATAGGTGGGATGCTGGCTGCATACAGCAGCTTCTTGCACTGGCAAAGGGAGCCATCCACATGCACACCTATGCTGAGTTAGGCTCTGTGTGTGAATTAATGGTGCTCATTTACTTTATAACTCAAAGTGGATGGGGACAGACCTTTCTTCAATGGGCCTTGCCTTTTGCACTCATTATGTGTTGTTGATGATGAAGGATGATGAAGGTAGGGATGGGAAAGAAATTAAGTTCAGTTTACATTTCAAGTCGAATGTGCTTCATTCACACTTTGCAAAACATTGGGTGAACTGAACTGCCACTATCTTTCCAAATTTGCACATCTCTGAATTTTGCTTTGCAGTTCGCCAGCCAGGTAATGTGTACAAAAAATGCCTATAATTGGGTAAAGTGTGTATAAAAATGCAAATGTGACTTGGGAAAAATGTGCAAAAATTACATTATGTTAGGGAAAGGACCTTTAAAAAGGTAATACTATATGACAAAATTGAATTTTGAAATGTGCATATTAGGAGAAATTTGCACTAAAATGCTGATGGATTTTCATGTGAAACATGGAGAACTGAACTTAAGACTAGGAAACTGAGGAAGCAAGAGAAACTGAAACTGATAGATTTATCCATCTCAGATCTGAAAATACTTCAGTGTTAGCACAACTGCTTCCGAATGGGGCTTGCTAAAATGCTGGCAAGAGCACACGTTTCCCAATCATATGGCCATTTGAACTATTTGCACCCTTGGCTTCAAGGTCAGTTGTTACAAGGCTTGGTTGGGCGTGCTCAGTAGACACTGCTGTGTGTTTCACTTTCTGCTACACCTTCTGAGCCAAGAGAGATGATAAGAAAGGACATTGCTTCTCTATAGCAAATGCTGCAGGGAACCTCAGTTTTAGTTCCAGCTAATTGTGAAAATGCAATAACTACGGGAGTGTTAAATAGTTCTAGATATCTATGCTAGAAAACAGTGCATATTATTTGCAGCATAAGCATAAACCCCACTCTGGATATAGGAACAGCTATGATTCAGTATAATACTGTACTGTGAAACTTACAGTACAGTCGTACCTTGGATCCCGAACGCCCTGGAACTCGGACATTTTGGTTCCTGAACGCCACAAACCCAGAAGTGATTGTTCCCGTTTGCGAACCTTCTTTTGGAACCTGAACATTCCTGCAGCCAGTCAGAAGCCACAATTTGGTTTTTGAACGTTTTGGAAGTCGAACGGACTTCTGGAACGGATTCTGTTCAACTTCCAAAGTACATCTGTATTGTGTTGTAGTATCACCTAAATGCACAGGTCTTCCGTGCAGAGATTCTGCTTGGGTAACCCCCTCTCTCTGATGGAAAGAAGAGCACACATGGAAGCCAGTTGTTGGGTATATCTTGGACCACAACTCTCATCCTCCCAGGTGTGTAGCAGATAACTGTTTCCAAATGCAGAATGCTGTTGCTGAGTGGGGACACTTATGAGGAATTAAGCTCCAGTGATATAGATAGGGAAGGGCTACAATGAAATGGGATGTGGCTCATCATGCCAAAGAAGAAAATGTTGTTGATGGTTGGTGAATTGTGCTAATTTGTATTGAAAATGTTTTCACTATTCCCAATGCAATGGCTTGCAGAAATAATGTTATGCTTTGACAAAACAGCATTGAACCATATATTTTAGCCATTCGAGCGAACACAGGTTTTTCATATGAGGCATGTCGGCTTATGTCCTAGTTTGTATGCAGACTATAAGGATTTGCATAGGAAAATATATATGGTGGCTCTGAAGTTAGCCAATTACTTTAGCTCACCTCCAAAAGGACACTGCAGAGTTGAAAAGGGTTCAGGAAAGGACAACCAAAGAGAAACTTTTTAATGAGAAAAGGTTGCAGCATTTGGGACTTCCACAACCTTCACATGTTCTGGGCTATAGTTCATCAGCTCCAGCCATCTGAGCTGTAGTCCAAAACATATAGAGGGCCTCAGATTGGGAGGGGCCATCCCCCAGGCTCACCATCCAAAAAGACATGACACCCAAGGCAAAAGGAGTGGGAGGGAGGAGGGAAAGTAAGCTCAAGCACAAATTCTGAAAAGTTGCAGTTCTCAAAGGTAACAGGAGATTGTCCGTGGCAGTTCTGCCTGCCTTGCCCTTGATAACTCTGGAAGCAGATCCAGGAAGAGAGCTGGCAATGACATACAGGCCAGGAGGACAAGGCAGCCCTGCTCCACAGTTCTTCCCTTAGACAGCATAGGATGCCTATGAAGACCACTTAAAACCAGAGGAACACACTGGTTTGAGAGTCTCTCACACACATACGGCCACCAAGCACACACCACAAACGACAATAGAGAGCTGCTTTCAAGCCTAGTTTCAGTAGGGGGAGGAGGGACAGGAGCCCATGGGCACCAGAGAAAGCCTTTGCGGGTACCACATTGGTAACCCCTGCCCTAAAGGAATGTTAAAAAGAATAAAAATGTAACAAGTATACAAAATGGTGTGTTCATAGAAGGAGAAGGAGTTGTGCCACATATCACTAGTGACCATGCCCAGAGCCTAGGGTTTGCCGATCAGAAGGTCGGGGGTTCGAATCCCCGCGACAGGGTGAGCTCCCGTTGCTCGGTCCCTGCTCCTGCCAACCTAGCAGTTCGAAAGCACGTCAAAGTGCAAGTAGATAAATAGGTACCGCTCCGGCGGGAAGGTAAACGGCGTTTCCGTGCACTGCTCTGGTTCACCAGAAGCAGCTTAGTCATGCTGGCCACATGACCCAGAAGCTGTACGCCGGCTCCCTCGGCCAGTAAAGCGAGATGAGCACTGCAACCCCAGAGTCGGCCATGACTGGACCTAATGGTCAGGGGTCCCTTTACATTTACTAATCCATTTGACTGCCAGTCAGGGCAGATGTGCTAGCTGGAGAGGTTGGCATTAGTGGGCAGCAGGGTAGACACACAGAAAATGGAATGGAAGTATAACCCTATGAAACACAGCCCCCCCCCCGACACAGCAAAACTTGGCCTGTTGAATTTTTGCCTGCCTTGCAGCTATTAAAAGCACACCACCCCTGTTTTTTATTTTAAGCAACCCTTTTGGAGGCTATAAAATAAAGGGAAATGAATGAACTAAAATAGGTGTGAGGTCAACCTCTTGGCTCCACGGCATAGCCTTGTAATGTGGGTTTTGTGCCAGGGATTGCTAGAGGGATGGGGGGGGGATGGAATGGAATCCTCCCCCTTCATTCTCAGCTATTTTGCAGCTGCTGCTGCTTCCTCAGAGCTGTCACAGCCCTGCTGCTCCTGCATATGTGCTCTGCAAGCCAGAACGACAGGTGAAGCCACATAGCTGAGGGCCCGCCCGGCCCGTCGCACGCCACTGACAAAAATGGCCACACAGGCTGGGCTGCCTGACGGCGGCCTATCCCAACTACAGCACAGTGCACAGAATGGCTGGCACCAAGGTTCACCAACTGATTCCTCTGTGGCATAAACTGCCACAGAAACCTAAAGCGGGAGGGAAGCCTCTGTGAGAAGGAGCAGAGATTGGACCAAGGGCAAGCTATTTGCCTCAGAGCTACCATTCTCAGCCTGCAGGGCTTTTGGCTGAAGCCTTCCCCTCCTTGGACAGCTATACAAATAACCCTTCTATATACTACCCTAGCTCATTTTCCGCTTCCAGCTGGCCTACCCATCACCCCGCCTCCCCAACCAGCTGGCAAGCCATCTATTAATCCAGCTGCTAGGCCGCAGCCAGCAAGTCTCCTATAGAGCTCTCCATTCCGTGTTCTGAGGAAGGGGTTCTTCACCTGAGTGAGACATTGCATACCCTCCAACATTACTTTGACGAAAATCAGGACACATGTCTTTTCTTGCGGCACTCTCGTGGGAGCCAGGAGAGGAGGAAGGAGGTGCAGTGGAGGCGGTCCACCCCGGGTGTCACCACTGAGGGGGGTTACAAAATGCCTGGTGGCACTCACCACAGGGCCTGCAGCACGCCTGAGCTGTGCGTCTCTCCTGGGAGTGACGTGGTGGCTTGGGAGCCCGCAGGCTCCGCACTGCCTCAAATGGTCTGCCCGCTGCCTCTCCCTCAGCTGTAGGGCAGCTGAGTGGGAGGAGGTAGGCAGACTCCTCAGAGGCCCCATGGAGCGTCCTGCCCTGGCTTGCCCTGTCCCGCAGGTACCTGGCCCCGCCCCCGGGCACAGGGCACGTGCGCCGCCTCAGGTGCCTGATCGGCTTGCTCCACCACTGGTGGGAGCCAGCTGACTCACACGTCTTTTGGTGCTGCTGATTCATGGGACATCACGAATTTGATGATGGTGCTAGAGACGGGAAATGGGATCAAACAGAAGCCGGGATGGCTTCTGCAATTCCAGGATGTCCCAGGAAAATCAGGACACTTGAAGGGTTTGGCATTATGGGCAAAGTGGCCAATCGGAGTGACTGCGTTCTTGCCACATAGGCAGTTACTTCCATTGCCTCCCACTAGCCTGAATTGCCTGGTCCTATCCTAGGCTTGCATGCTCAGTTGTGACATAAAAGGGCTTAATGCAGGCCTAGCTGGTGTTGCCTCAGCAGCCCTAATGATGTGTCATCCCCAAAGACCAGACTTTTTGTGATGAGGAAAGAGATGGGGAAATGCACTGGGAAGGGGGGTGCTTTGATGCAACATCACTTGAACTCCCAGGAAACAATGCATTAAATAGCCAATGTTGTTTAATCTCTCTGTGAATAAATCAGGGTGAATGTTCAATAAATAGGTCATATGGAAATACTCAGGGAGAAAGAGAAAGAGAGATTCTTCTTGACATTTGTCTGCTGTCTTCACAGAGCATATTTTAAGCTCCCTATTTCAGAGGTTGCTGATTCAAACTAGTTATTTATCAGGATTGGAGTTTTGCCCATTATTCCTCTTATTCTTTATTTTCTACAGCACAGAGTTTCATGATCTAAAAAAAATCAGACTCGGTGTTATTGAATCCTGGCATGAAATTAGGCAAAATGAATTCATGCAGTTCAGTGAAAAGTGATATGCTGCAGTAGTGTATAAAATTACTAGTGATAATCATTTTCATATTATCTGTACTTTAGCTTTGCTGTGATACATTTGCTGTCTGTTCTGGCACGGATACAACAATGTTCTGTGGGCAAGCACATGCCTGACATTCCAGCATTTGTAATTATGGTTACATGCACATTCCATAGCGGGTAAGTGCCTGGATACATGGGACAAGTGCTGGTGCATTTCTATCATCTGTAGGTCCTGAGTACTCAAAACGCTTTGGATATTAATGAAACACTTGCAAGGCAGATAAAGAAAGGAAAACTCAGAACCAGCATAAGAAAATGATGTGGCAAACAGTTATCACTATATGCACAGCTTCTCATTCATGTGGGTGGGTGTGCATTTTTTAATTTTATTTTTTGCATTTCCTTCTTTACTCCCTGCCCTATTTCTAACAATATTTATAACAAATAATCCTCAAGTCAAATGTTATGCTTGTAAATCCATTCTAAACAATTTACATCAGTTAGCTGTCTTGTACTCTCTGTTTTAACAGATTGTTCCTCCCTAACAGGAGTGCTTATGAGCAACTCACGTTCTTCAACATATATCTGAAAAGCATTTAAATCAATGGAAATGAAGTGTAGGTGAACATGTGTCCATTAGTAAAACAATTCACACTTTCTGGGTCAGATTCAACGAAACAGTTGTGCTAGTGGAGGGTGGTGCGATAAGTCTTGCTAGTGCAATGGGACTTTCTCCCTCTCTTCCCCTGAACCCCCCAATCAGCTTTGGGGTATCAGGAGAACCCCCAGAACTGCCCCACTGGGTGCCGTGGGGAAAAGAGGGGAGATCATTCCATCAGGCAAGCAGGAAATGCTTACACTGATAGAGGACTCTCCTGAGCATCACTTTGGATTCCACCCTCTGATATCATGCTCTCATAGATAAAACTTTGCATGTTCTACATTTATAAACACACACTTAAATTTAGTACACCTACCATTGGTTGATGAATGGAGAACATGCAACAGAGACTGACACCGCTCCATGCAGCTGGCTAAGACTGTTCTAAATTACACGTTGCTCCTTTTGTCCCTATGGGGTCTATCCTGGCAGAGGACAGTGGTAGCATTTTTGCTAGCCGTGGATCCTACAAATAAAAATGGTGCATGAGTGGGTTCCTACATACAGCGGTCTTTGTGGTTTTTTGCTGTTTGCGGCTTCAGCTTTTCATCCCTCCTGTCCATTTGACTGAAACAAAGCAGCTGTTTCATTTGCAAAACTTCACTTTCCTTCACCATTATACTGTTGTAAGAACTCCTATGGTAACCACCTGACATCCATGACTCCAGGAAGAACTTGCTCCTCTAGCTCTGGAATAATTAGGGGGCCATTCAGATTTCAATATGTATGAGATGGACAGAGGGATTTTGGGGGGTAGGAGAGGACAAGATTTAACAATATATTAAATATTTTCATAGGAGCATAAGCTGCTACCTTATCATGAGTCACTTGGTATTGCCCACACTGTCTGGCAGTGGAGTCTTTCCTAGTCCTATGTCAGGAGCAGGTGTCAGGAACAGGTCAACAATAACTCTCACGACATCAATGAAGTTAATTCCTCATTCAAAGGAACCGAAACAGTGGAGGCCTAGTGAGCACAGCATCTCTTCCTGGTAGATCTTGCCCCAGTAAGGCAGTTGTGAGGACTGAATGCCCCAACCTTCCCTATATCTCCTCTTTCCCTGGGTTCTTCCCAAGCAATCTGAGACTCTGTTGCCTTGTCTGTATTTTCTCCAATCACTTCATACCTCTTCTGGTTTTGGGAGACATGCTGGGGGGTGGGGGTGGGGACACAACTGTTCTCAGCAGCTTCCACTTCTGCCTCTGATCTCTGCCCTAGACTCTTCCTGATCAGGAAACCCTGTTACCTCTTCTGCTTCCGTCACCTCCTTCTCTCAGTCTGCTCCCTCTTCTCTCTCTAACCATTCATCATCGTCCCACCCCCAATCACCTGGCTCTGGGCCTTCTTTCCCTGGGGGTCCCCAGCTGGTGTGTCCCACCATTCCTCTAGCTGGAGGCACCAGGGAATGATTCTGGGACCTTCTGCAAGCAAGGCAGATGTTCTACTAACACCTTATCTCAAGCTTAAATTGTGAGGAGTGGATTTTGAGAAAGTTTGTTGTTGTTGTTTTAGCTTTTTATGCCTCATAATAACTAGCACAGGGCAAGCAAGCAGTGGCGGGTTCCTCCACCCCTTTTTAAGAAAATGTATTTATATCCTGTATCACATACCATTCTGGCTCGGCTATGATTTATAGCAAATGCCATTACGCACGTAAAACCTGTGAGCTGCTAACTTAAGTAGGCTTTTCCTGTAACGACTATTATTTGATTCCTTACATTTATATCTTACCTTTCTTCTACCATGGAACACAAGGCAGCATTATGTGTGGTCCTCAGAGGGTCTTCCATCCAGACACTGACAAGATCCAGACTCACTTGGTTTCAGCAAGTGCCATCAACCTATTCCTTGGGAATAAATTATTAAATCTGAAACAAGGAGGCTTACAACTAGAAAAAGGCTAAGCTATTGAACAATACTCAGATTAAATAGAATGCATTTTTAAGAGCAACAGCAACTAAAAGTAAAAAAATATCAAAGCACAGAAGACAAAACAAAACTACAGGAAAACAAAGTATGTCTGGTCAAATATGCCCTATCGTTTAAAGAGCTAGTCTTAACTTGGTGCCTAAAAGTCAAAGCATTGGATCCTAGCAAGCCTCCAAAGGGAGGATATTCCATAGAACTGGCACCACAACTGAATAGGCCCTGTTGTTTGTGGATACCCACCAAGCTTCATTAAATATAAGCACATGGAGCAAAGTCTCAGATGTTGAACAGCGCACACAAGGAGGACCTTGAATAAGTTTTGGAAACTTCAGTTGTTCCAAAATGCAACAGCCAAATAACTAGCTAGGGTTCCATTTCCAACTCTCATAACCCCTGTTTTTAAACAGCTGCACTGGTTGCCATTTTGTTTCTGGGTTCAATTCAGGATGCTCACATGAGTGTTTATAGTCCTAAATGACATAGGTTCCAAGTATATGAAAAATGCCCTTCATTCCTATAGACCCTTGTGGGTGTTTTAACGTGGGTAGTTCCACCACCCTCAGAAGTTAATGGGATAACAGCCTCTAAGAGGTGTAATTCCCTCCCCATAGAGATCTGTTTGGCACCTTCATTGTATAGCTTTCATCATATGCTGCAGACACACTTCTTTGACACCTGAAACATATAATTTTAGGGCCCACTCTATGTTCCTGATTGCAAATTGTTTTCAAATATTTTAATATTGAATTTTTACGTTGTTGTAGTCTGCCTGTATGGTGACCAGGGCCGGATTTAGGTTTGATGAGGCCCTAAGCTACTGAAGGTAATGGGGCCCTTTGTATGTCCAGCTGTCCTTTGCCAACAACAAATTGACGCTGTTTTTTGTTTTGAAAATATGCTATATAGTAATTTAAGGACCTAATAGTTATCTAAAGCCATTGCACATGCAGAATGTAGGCGCCCTATATATAGAAATGAGCAAACCAGTGATATTTTAGGGAGCAGGCTGGCAGGCAGGGCCCATTACTTACATCATAGCAGCCTACACAACACAAAACACTGTTGCTGTATGTAGGTTTTATTTTATTTGTTTTTTATTTTATTTTTTGGAAATGTACATCCAGGGTTTTTTCCCTTTAAATTTTTGGGGCCCCCCCAAGAGATTGGGGCCCCAAGCCAAAGCTCGTTTAGCTAATATGTAAATCTGCCACTGATTGTGATATATGGGCAAGAAATCAAAATAATAATGATGATGATGATGACATGTATGTGTTTCTCTCTGTGTGTTCCTTCGGGACAATTAATATGGTCTGAAATATTAGGGGAAGGAGAAAGCTTCCCTGCCTTTCCTAAATGGCATATATTCATATTTATGTGAAAGGTTGCAAGGCTCAGTATTAATACAATAATCTAAGATAGTATTTATTTAGCACTTTCTCTAAGTCCTTCACTTACATTATCTCTTAAGCTGGAATACTCATTCTAAGCCAGCTTGGTCCCATGAATGATGTGGGCACACAGATCCTCCACTTATCTCAACTTTGCATTTGGGCCTGCTTTGCTTTCCCTTTTTTTCTTCAGTCATCTGTAATCATTAGACCATAGGCACATTCATGTAACGCACCTGTTCTGCTATCTATTTTTGACACAGTGCCGTCTCTTGTATAGACTGAGCTGTGGATTAGCGGACAGTGAGGCAGTCATATGATTTTGAGGCTGAACTGAACAGCAATCAAGTGGGAGAAAGAATCAGGTGGCTCTTAGAGAGTGTCACGAGGTGACAACAGAGGCCTGGGAGCTGCTAATTCAACGTTTGGGACTTTTTAGTTTGGAGGAAAGGCAAGTAAGAGTTGGCTTGATAGACATTTATAAAATTACTCATGGCATAGAGAAAGTGGCTAGAGAAAGGTCTTTCTTCCTTTCTTGAACTTGTGGACACCCAAGGAAGCTGAAGATAAAAGAAAGCACCAATTCACAAAGCACATGGAACTCATTCCCACACTCCCAACTTGGGTGGCTTTGAAAAGAGGGCAGGACAAATTCCTAGAGGATAAGGTTATCTGTGGCTACTAGCCATGAAGGCTATGCTCTGTCTCTGCAGTCAGAAGGAATATCCTTCTGAATACCAGTTGCTGGAAACCACAGAAATGGAGAGTGCTGTTGTGCTCAGGTCCTCCTCTTGGGTTTCCCATGGGTTTATGGGTAGTGTGGGAATGTTAAGGATAGTAGGAGAGGATATATTGATGAAATATTATCCTTCCTCACTCACGCTGGTGGCGTGTGGGTGGCGCAGTGGGTTAAACCACAGAGCCTAGGACTTGCCGATCAGAAGGTTGGCGGTTCGAATCCCCGTGACAGAGTGAGCTCCCATTGCTTGGTCCCTGCTCCTGCCAACCTAGCAGTTCGAAAGCATGTCAGAGTGCAAGTAGATAAATAAGTACCGCTCCGGCGGGAAGGTAAATGGCGTTTCCGTGTGCTGCTCTGGTTCGCCAGAAGCGGCTTAGTTATGCTGGTCACATGACCCGGAAGCTGTACGCTCCCTTGGCCGATAAAGCGAGATGAGCGCCGCAACCCCAGAGTTAGCCACAACTGGACCTAATGGTCAGGGGTCCCTTTACCTTTACCTACATATAGCAGAGCTAATTCCCCTTTACACAGCAAGAAGCTAGTTGCAGATTCGTTTGAATCTCTTTAGTTAAGTAATCCAATCTGGCATTCCCAGATTGGAGTATATTCCTGGTAAGACCCCTTCGATTCCCTCTTAAAAGAATAAAGACACAAGAGTCTTCCTTATAAGAGCCAGTGTGGTGTAGTGGTTAAGAGCTGTAGTCACGTAATCTGGGGAACCGGGTTCGCAGCTCCGCTCCTCCACATGCAGCTGCTGGGTGACCTTGGGCCAGTCACACTTCTTTGAAGTCTCTCAGCCCCACTCACCTCACAGAGTGTTTGTTGTGGGGGAGGAAGGGAAAGGAGAATGTTAGCCACTTTGAGACTCCTTAAAGGGAGTGAAAGGCGGGATATCAAATCCAAACTACAAACTACTATAAGTAATGAAAAGTTTACTCACATTCAGTTCACAGTATCATCCCTGAAAGCAGGCTTTAGCTTGTAGTTATAGATACAGTGTGGCTTACATCCTTGTAAGGATGGGTCCATGTGCTGCTGGCAGCATTGCAGTCCAAGAGAAGAAAAGGCATCAAAAGAGGAAGGTGGCTGCGTGACTGGACCTTTTGTGGGGTCTGCAAGGGTCACACCCACCTACCTGGTCACATGCAAGGGGAGGATGCTCCAGACCAGGTGCAACAGGAAGTTCAACTAGCTGGATCAACATCCCCCTGTCTGTGTCCACTCTAGGCAAACAGGAAGTGTTGTACTTGACTGTGAGAACAGGCCACTGTGAGAACAGGATGCTGGACTAGATGGACCATTGGCCTGATTCAGCAGGCTCTTTGTACGTTATATTCTTACTACCTTGGCACACAGCTGCTATATAACCAGCAGCACCCAGTACGGGGGAGGGGCAACAGTTTGCATATTTTAAAAAACTCACTCAAGTTTGGTTCACATTTGCTTGACTTATGACTACTGGTGCAGAGAAATACTCGATGGCTGAGAAGTGGGAACACACAGGACTTGTTAGGGTTCAAAACACATGCTCAATATTGGGTACGTCCTTTTTACAAAGGCATGATTGGTGGACTGAGGACTAAGGAGGCTTAAATCAATACTGCCTTTCTGTGGACACAGCCAGAGCAGTGCTGTCGAGAATCTGGTTTCAGAGAACCTGATATGGTCAAACCAAACAGCCGTTTAGCTTACCGTAGTGCATATTTTAGTGCACCAAAATTTGAAGGTTGGGACTTCCATATTAAACTGAAGGCCTGCAGCCAAAGATTGAGCTCAAGTCAATATGTAAACTTCAGTCTTTTCCACCTCTGCTTCTTCTACCCCTCATAAGAGCATAAGAAGATCCTCTTTTGAAACAGGCAAAAAGCTCATCTCCTTCAGCATTCTCGTCTCACGGTGGCCAACCAGAGGTCTTTTGGGAAGCTGGCAAGCAGGACCTGAGCAGAAGAGCACCCTCTCCACTTGCGATTCACATCATTGGGTATTCAGCCATTGTGACTAGTAGCCACTGGTAGCCTTATCCTTCATGTATTTATCTAATCCTCTTTTAAAGTCATCCAAGTTGGTGACCATGACCATCTCCTGTGGGAGAAAAATCCATAGTTTATTTATGCACTGTGCCTTTTCTCCATCCTGAGTTTTCTAACATTCAGTATGCATTGGATGGCCTCGGATTCTAGTGTTATGATAAAAAGAGAACACTTCTCCCTATCCGCTTTCTTCACACCATGCACACCTCTGTCATGTTCCCTCACCTTTTCTCTAAGCAAAAAATATTCAACTGTTGTGAACATTCCTCCTAGAGGAGTTGCGCCAACCTCTAGGTCATGGCGATTGCACTTTCCTACACTTTCCCCAAGCTCTTGCAGGAGAAACTTTCCCACAGACCACAGTGACTTACTGGGTGTATAAGGTACCCCAACTCTGGTATAAAGTGACTATAATGGCATTATTCCACCACAAAAAATGTAATGTCCTGTAAAGGATTTGGACTTCTCTGGTGCTTGGAAAACACAGAAAGTCTGGGTTTTCTTTTGAAAAGACCAGTTTAGAAAAATATTCTCTCTCTAAAATCTCCCATAGTCTAAACAAATGATATTCACCAAAAAGTACCAACTCTGACAATGAGCGTATCTGATAGTATAAACAAAATGCAAACATCTGCCAGTCATTTGTACAAATGGTTTTGATTTGACTATATCAAAATAAGAAGGCTTTATTTATGTTTTTATTTTCCAGCCCAACTCATGTGGTTTTTACATATGTAGCTTTCGAAATCAAGCACCATTAGTAAAATGCAAAAGGCATGTTGACAAGGTTGCTATAATGGAAGAATAGCAACAGAGCATGTGGATTTTTTAAAAAGAAAACCAAATGCATTGTGTTATCATGATTCACAGTGAGAGCAAAATCTGGGCTCTTTGAAAGCCAATGGGGATTCTGCTCAGTAATATGGAATGAGGCATGGCACTAACTCTGAATGCATCTATTACTAGTCCACAATGCTTTTCCTATATGAGAAATAAATGTAATCCTAAAATGTTATGGCAACAATGAAACTCAATTTCATAGTGCGGTCATGCTTGGATTAGAGGAAACTCAGAGAGAAACTCGCCACAGAGACACAATTCCCGGCACCCTTAACAAACTACACTTCCCAGGGTTCTTTGGGGGAAGTCCTGCGCTTTCAAGGTTTGTTGGATGCACTTTAAATGTATTGTGTTGATCTGCTGCGTAATCCGCTATGTTGCAGTTTCCACCCATTAGCTCAAGCAACAGAAAGCAAGTCTGCTTCCTTCTCTGCAGGACAGCCTTTCATGTATATTGCGAATGAGTCTGAGGTAGTTCTAATATTTATGGGGCAACCTTTTTAATGAAATTGTCAACAAACGAAACCCACTCTTGCTTCAGGCACCTCAGGGACTAGTTAATCCACAGTTGTGTTTGCCTGTAGTAAATCTTCACCTGCTTCAACACCTCAAAATGATTTGCTGTCTCTAGGTGTACTAGCAACATTCTTTATGTGAGAACTTTATGGCTTAGGAACTGAAAAGGGGCAGCTGGCTCAGCAGAGTGATCAATCGGTACTCCAAACTCTTGGTCAGAATTTAAATATGCAGAAAAACCAACTGCACTTCTCTTTTTGTCATTTGATATAAAGTAGATGGTTCTCTCCATGTTCCCTGATTACTTAGGAGATTTGTCTTATACCATCAGTTGCTTTGCAAATCCCCTTTTAATAATACAGCATGCTGAATTGGGACCATGTTGAGCACAGTGGAATGTTGAGAATGTTTTGTTTTGATTTAATCCAGCTATAAATCTGAAGGATGTGACTCTGCCCTGCATCCTGCTTTAGAAAGTGCCAACACCAAAGAAAATTAAAACGTGCTGAGCCAACTGAGATGTTAGCATTGGCAACTCGAGGTTCCAGGCCACCAGGCATGGCAAGATGCAAGTCCTGTGCAGATATTCAAATCATGTGCCGTGATCATCTACATATAGTTGTTTGGGCCACATGCCTCCCACATTCAGCCTTTGCTTTATCACAATCAATTCATGTACTGTATAACAAAACATCAGTTCAATTTCTCATGCCATGACTGTGAAAATGGATTAGAACCTGTATCTCAAAATGCAGTTACCCCAAGGTAGATTATTTTACAAGGTAGAAGCATAGAATCATTAAGTTGGAAAGGACCATGAGGATAATTTAGTCCACCCCCTGGAGTCTTTCACCCAACATAGATTATGTTACTTCAGCTTGTTTTTGACACTTTCCTTTACATATCTGTCATTCATTCTTCTGCTCACCTTACTTCTTCCCCATTCTTCTTTCTCTTATTGTTGAATATTCCAGGAGGTATAGTCCCACTAGTTACATTCCCACTACTTATGGATAGACAGGCTAGTTAATAATAATAATAATAATAATAATAATAATAATAATAATAATAAATATAATAATAATAATAATATATTTATTTATACCCAGCCCATCTGGCTGGGTTTCCCCAGCCACTCTGGGTGGCTCCCAACAGAACACCAATAACATTAATAAAAAAGTATCAACATCAAACATTAAAAACTTCCCTAAACAGGGCTGCCTTCAGACGTCTTCTGAAAGTCAGATAGTTGTTTATTTCCTTGACATCTGACAATTCTCATCATACTGTGTGGATGAAGTGTTAGGCTGGCTTATTCAAACTTGAGGGAAAGCTGGGCTTACTCCATCCTAGAAATGTTTGATAGCATTTGCATAATATCATATATACTGTTGAATAAAACTGCTAAATAAGAAAACTGTCCATTAACTGCCCTACTAATATGTGTTAATTGCCCCACTTATGTGAGCAAACATATGATACCTAATCTATTGTCAATGACCACTTTAATACTCCGTTAAATAACAAAATGTGTTTAAGGCATAAAAATGACAATCAGCATTGCAGAGTATCTGGAACTGGGCCCTTTCGGTTGACAAAACACAAGTTTTGCTACTAGAAAATTTGACTAAAGGAGTCTATTAGTGGTGATGCAAAACACAGTCCCTTCTCCTGATACGTTGTTTGTTTTGAACAGCACCCATAAAATTGCTGTTCGCAGGGTGGTGTGATGCCTTCTCTGTGATTTACTGTTCTTGAAACCAAGAGACTACCTTGTGATTTACACAAAGAATGGGGCATCTGACATTAGAGGGACTAATTGCTTTCATTTATCATGGTTCTCAGAACTCTTTCAGGAACATTGCCTCAAGTCGTGTACCTTCACAAACCAACAAAGCCCAGGCTAAAAGGATCAGCGTGTGTTTGTGTGTGTTCTCGCACAGCACAGTAAACTTATAGTCTAACCAGAAGAGGAAAAAGCTCAAATGCAGGCCTAGGAGGTGCAAATCAGACCTGCAACAAATGCTGTTATGTAACATATTTGCCTATAACAGGAATGCTCCTGTTCACGGTTCCAGGCAGCCATCAGCACCTATCATCTTCTAGTAAAAAGCCATTCAGTGAGCAAATCAGCTAGCTCTGGAAAGAGAAGATGAACATCATTTCACATTAGCAAGCAATCAGGTTATAAGTTTATTTTCTTGATACACAAATGTCCATTAAAATATTGTTGAAAGTAAGGGAAAGAGTGGAAGAGCTTGGAAAGAAGAAGAAGAAGAGTTTGGACTTGATATCCCACCTTTCATTCCCCTTAAGGAGTCTCAAAGTGGCCAACAATCTCCTTTCCCTTCCTCCCCAACAACAAACACTCTGTGAGGTGAGTGGGGCTGAGAGACTTCAAATAAGTGTGACTGGCCCAAGGTCACCCAGCAGCTGCATGTGGAGGAGCGGGGAAGCGAACCCAGTTCACCAGATTACGAACCCACCACTCTTAACCACTACACCACATTGTCTTCTAGAAGAGGGGTGTGGCAATTTCAAAGTAAAAAAATAAATGGAAGGGGCAGTATGTGGACATGGAGGACTATTGATGGTTGGCAGCAGTGCTTCTGACCATGAGCTGCAGGAAACCACGTAAGGAGAGAGTGCTCTTGTTCTCAAATCCTGCTTGCAAGTTTCCCATGGGCATCTGGCCAGCCACTGTGAGGACAGGGTGCTGGACTAAATGGACCATCCAGCAAGTGCTTCTTATGTTCTTGTGACAGAGGTGGGGAGAATACTAAGGCTCTGGGAATAGGAAGCAAGTCTGAATAAAAATAAGCATCACTGTTCATTTTGGTACCTTTACGAAAAAGATGTGTACAGATGATGTGGATTTTTCTCCCAGAATTCCTGTCCATAGACCATACTGGCTGAGATTTTAACACCTAGAGGGTATAGAATTGGCTACCACTGTGTGTGTGTGTGTGTGTGTGTGTGTGTGTGTATATATATATATATATATATATATATATATATATAAAAAGTGTGACAAACTTGCCGAGCAGGTATGCTGAAGAAAGAAGTGGGGAATCGGAGATGGGAACATTTCAAGCAGTCTTCACATCTGTCATGGAACACGGCCTCTCCCAGTCCGTGTGAAATGGTGAATGGGACCAAATAGTATTCTGATCAGGCAGAATTTTAAAATGCTCATTCTCCTATGATCCAACTAGTAAAGGTAAAGGTACCCCTGCCCGTACGGGCCAGTCTTGACAGACTCTAGGGTTGTGCGCCCATCTCACTCAAGAGGCCGAGGGCCAGCGCTGTCCAGAGACACTTCCGGGTCACGTGGCCAGCGTGACAAAGCTGCATCTGGCAAGCCAGCGCAGCACAGGGAAACGCCATTTACCTTCCCGCCGGTAAGCGGTCCCTATTTATCTACTTGCACCCGGGGGTGCTTTCGAACTGCTAGGTTAGCAGGCGCTGGGACCGAGCTACGGGAGCGCACCCCGCCGCGGGGATTCGAACCGCCGACCTTTCGATCGGCAAGCCCTAGGCGCTGAGGCTTTTACCCACAGCGCCACCCGCGTCCCTATGATCCAACTAGACATGATGTTAAATACAGCTTTGCATTTAATGTGCACCTTAAAAAAATGCAGCTAGCAGTTGTTGGTGGGGCTGATAAGGACTTTCCTCTCATTGCAGACATCAACGTCAAAGGCACTATTTTCATCAGAATTGAAGCAGAGGAGGAAAGGGTCTTTGCCTACTGTGATGCTGATCATCCTCAGTGACTTCCCCAAAGAATCAAGGGAATTGTAGTTTGTGCTGGAAATTGTAGCTCTGTGTGTGTGGGGGGGGTTTAAACTTCAGTTCCTAGTATTCTTTGGGGGAAGCCACATGCTTTAAATGTATGGTGTGGATGCGAACTTTATCTACACGCCATGAAAAGCTTCACCAATGCTATTTCCACCAGTCATGCTGCTTTTTATTTTAGTTAATACTGTGGAGGGAGGAAAGCAGCAATCACACACTCTGCAGTGCCTGATTTCCAGAGCAAAAGAATTTAAGATTGTCTGGAAGTTATACAATCTGACCTGACAGGCTTTGCTGTAACCCCAGATGGGATTTAGTTACACGTGTAGGAGGAAAGACGCCCTGGCGCATGCTCAGAGAGCCTCTCTGCTTTGCAGATTTCAGAGCTGAGCATTTGCGTGGAATGTGGGTCGACAGGAGTAAGCTCTGGTGGATCCTGGCACCAGTGAAGATCCACTATTCCATGCAGATGTGGGTGGTGACAAGAGGCCAAGCCTGTGCTGGGAAAAAACTGATTTAAATTATTAGGTTGCTTAATCCCTAAACAAACTTTGGCAACGAAGCAACAGAAGATTACCCCCTCCACCTCTGTACAAAGCCACTTAATCATGCTGGAAATTAAAAAGGAATAATGAGTCAGACTATTGGGCTGAGGTCAAGTTTCAAAAGAGCATTATGTGCTAGTAACAATTAATGTGCCACCTCCATTCTCAAGAAACATAAAGCCCTGCTGGATCAGACCAAAGGCCCATCTAGCACAAACTCCTGTTCCCTCAGTGGCCTACCAGATGCCTGTGGGAAACCCGCAAACTGGTTATATAATGCACTCACCCCATTTGTGACTCCTAGCAACAGCTATTCGGAGACAGCCCTGTCCTCAGTAAATCTGTCTAATCCTAAAGCTGTCACCACAAGAATAACTAGGGCCATTTTGTTTGCCTATTTATGCGCATGGGGTTTGGAGATCTTCACAAAAGGGTAGAGATGAACAAGTCCCTTCACTGCAAGGATGGGGAACCCAGAAGGCCTCCAGAAGGTGTTGGACTCCACCTCCATTAGCCCCAGCCAGGACAGTCAACCCTCAGGGGCGACAGGAACTGTAGGCTGACAACATCTACAAGGTCCCTGCAGCGATCACACAGGGTCCCCGGACGTTTGACGGTCTATTGATCCCTGTGCCACTACTGTGATTGCTTCCCCGCTGCCACCAACCCATTACTCTTGGGTACACACGGTGTCCAGACAGTTGTTAACATTAACGAATAATCAAGTTTATTTTTTATAAGCATGAACAAGTTTATGGTTTCAGTTAATTTTTCTTGTCAGTTTCTTAATCTTAGTTCCTTAACTGTCTTATACATTCCTAACAACTTCAAACTGATTATCCCAACTATCTATCTGACTCCACCTAACAGTTCCTCTCACTCTCTCACAACACAACTCAACCAACCCACAGACTTATATCCTCCCTCTTCCTTCTCCAACTCTCAACTGACTTCCACACAACTCCTACTCTAATTCTAACTCCTCCTATCAGTTTCTCTCTGGCCAATCACTTCCCACCCATTTAACCCTTTCCTTATGACCCATCTAGGAGGCAAACGCCACAGTCCCAGGTTCCCCAACCCTGGTATGATCGCTTCCAAGCATACCTAGTTACGAAAAAAACAGCCATAACTATGGAAGAGATTCATCTCAAATTACCAGCTTAAGCTGTGACACCTTCTTCCTATGCATGGTGTCACAACAAGTTAAATTCATTTCAGCTGGTGTGGTACTGTCTTCGTTCATTCGATTCTGTGGTTTTATGTTGATAATGTTTTGTACACCAGTGGGTTACAATAGCGCAATATATGCCCTGATCCTGTGTTCCCTGTCCAATATACAGGGAAAGATGGAGCCCAAGTCCCT
This sequence comes from Podarcis tiliguerta, assembly GCF_965153285.1. Lineage (NCBI taxonomy): Eukaryota > Metazoa > Chordata > Lepidosauria > Squamata > Lacertidae > Podarcis > Podarcis tiliguerta. Next base: position 32,586,074 of record NC_139540.1, on the reverse strand, counting down.
GAAATGTCATCTCTCTCCCCTTCTCTAGTTCTTTGTTTGCATCATTTATAAACAACTCACTGTTATTTAACTTTTGGCACAGATCTGTGTCACATAGCTCCTCCCATGTGTAAGTTCTGTTGCTTCTGGCACACAAGAAGATAGTTGTACGCTTGCAGAAATACAGCCCCACCTCAAAACTGCTTTTCAGCTTGTCTTTTGAGGGAAAACCATTAGCCAAGGAAAGTGCAGGAGATATTTGCAGGTACCGAAGAAGGTACCAAGTCATGAGTTAATGATGTTCTCATTTGGGTTAAATAATAGAGGGACATAACTGGGACAGGGTCAGAGCATCAGGTCTAAAAGTGAATGTGCACAAAGTAATTTCAAGGGGTGGGTGTGGGGAAGAGATGCACAGCTATATAAACTGAAGTATTAATTTAATTAACAGGACAGGGCACAGGTTTCCAGCTTGTGCAGACAAGCCTTTTGTAGTATTGGCATACAAATGGATAAACTTCTGTTGTACCATGAACCCTTTGGGCTCAGAAGATTATGAAGAACGATTCTATGTTTAAATCTGTTTAAACTTTTATTGGATATATTAAAAATTCATCTCCTGGACACTTACTAAACCTGTTGCTTCGGGCATTCAGCTGAAACTCGGCTATTATAGTACAGGCCTGGGGAGCGTCTTGTAAAAGTTTTAATTATCACATTAAATAAAACATCAGCTGTCTCTTTATGGGGTACATCAGTTCATGCAGCCTTTCTCTTGGGTTTTAATAGCTTCATAAAAGTAGCCATTAATAGAGCACTAGATTCTTTGTATGATTGTTTAGAGTGGGTTGGAGATGTGCTGCCGCCTTTACCGCTCATCCCTTCCAAGTTCATGTGTATAACATAATGCATGGATATAGTGCTCAAAAGAAAGCAGTGATTCCTTTTTCTGACAGGTTTTTTTCTTAATTAGGCTATAACAGATAACAATTGCAGTAAGAGGAAAAAAGACCCATTGAAGCCAATGGTATTTGTTCTGAGTAAACCTCCATAGGATTTTGCTCGTTAGAATGTTAATTACAACTAGGATGGAGGGAAATTTGTGGTTTGTTTCACATTTTACTGCGAACCTGCCTAAATTGTACTACCCCCCCCAAAAAAAAACCAAAATGCTTTGAATTTTTCACTTCTCTGAATTTTGTAATGCAGGTTTCCAACCAAAATGTGTGTACAAAATGCTTATATTAGGGGAAAGTAGGGTTTAAATGCACACAATAGTGAAAAATTACCAGCAATATCATGGAAATTTGCTTGCAGATATGTGTGTATTGGGGACGCGGGTGGCGCTGTGGGTAAAAGCCTCAGTGCCTAGGACTTGCCGATCGCATGGTCGGCAGTTCGAATCCCCGCGGTGGGGTGCGCTCCCGTCGTTCGGTCCCAGCGCCTGCCAACCTAGCAGTTCGAAAGCACCCCCCGGGGCAAGTAGATAAATAGGGACCGCTTACTAGCGGGAAGGTAAACGGCGTTCCGTGTGCGGCTCTGGCTCGCCAGAGCAGCGATGTCACGCTGGCCACGTGACCTGGAAGTGTCTCCGGACAGCGCTGGCCCCCGGCCTCTTGAGTGAGATGGGCGCACAACCCTAGAGTCTGTCAGGACTGGCCTGTACGGGCAGGGGTACCTTTACCTTTATGTGTGTATTGAGAGAAATATGCAATGAAATACTGACAGATATTTGTGAATTTCTGCAAATTGATGAAGAAATGTGGGAAACTGAACTTTAGATTGGAAAAATGAGGCAGCAGCTACATTTCATCATGCTTCCAGATTGGATCACCTGAAGCAGCATTAGGTACTGAACATTAATTGTATTATATTTTAATTGATGTGAGCTTTGTTGTGTGGATGGATTCAGAGATGAACAGAAAAGGGGGCACTCAGCAGCATCCCCTTGCCATTGAAGCTCCCTCTCATTTGGCAAACACTCTGCTGGATCCAAGTCTCTTCCACTGTGCACATCGGGATCCAATCCTCAGTAACTCAATAACAGAAATATATATAAACCAGCTTATATAACAATGCCGAACCAGATAGCATATTTTCTGTATACCATCATGTAAAATGCAAAACATCAACTAACACCAACATTTTCTGCTGCCCATGTCATACAAGAGAGCTTTCCATTTATGCTCTCAATATGAGATTTCTCAACTTGCTGCAAAAACAAGAAGGGTCAGTGCTGAAGGAAAGAATTTGTTGAGGTGAGTGTGTGGACCTGCATTGCAAAAAGCTAGGGATGCTTTTTACACCTTGGAGGGCCACAAAAGAAGGTATATGTCAGTAATGTGGCACACGGACACATGGTATTTGAGTGTAACCCTCTGTAAATAAACAATAGATCTAGATATCAACCAATCTATATGACAGTATCAAATTATATATGTGTGTAGTGTGTGTTTCCATATGTATATTCATACACACCTTTTATTCTTGCCAACAAAGAGTAGAAACAAAGTTTGATCTGGTTGTTGTATCAGAGCATGGTTTTCCTGCGTTAAAACATATCTTTACCTCTGATACTGGCTTAGAAATGCCTAAGAAATATACATGTTTTTAAAGGGCACTGTGCCCTAGGGAGTACCGCTAGTTTAGGTAACACATGAAAAGTATTTATGAGTCTTTTTTATGAGGTGGTCAAAGCAAAGACCATCTAGTATGTAACATAAGACTGGCTAAAGAAGAAAGGTTTTTTGAAACCACATTGGAGAGTTAAGCATGAATGGAATTTTATTTCAATCTCTATTTAAATTAATGATGTTTTCAGATGGGGACTTGAATGATAACACAGATCAAGGTAATCATTCCAAAGGCACAATGCACAGGTCTACTATTGAAACAGGAGTCCCTAAAACAGGAGAGAAATACATAATGTTTTTAAGTGAGGAAGGTAGTTTTTCAACTGTGAGGGAGTAAGGTTTTTTAGCTACTCTATGTGTTCAAGCTTGACACAGAGACTTCAAGCTTTCCAACAAAGCTACAATTTTTCCAAGTAATTTATATAAATAAAAATTAAAAGCTTTATTGTTTGCTGTCTCAACACCCCTCTAAAGTTGGGTGCCATTATTCCCATTTTACAGATGGTGACTGAATGATCGCAGTGGGTTGTCTCTAACATTAGTCAGAGTAGACCAATTGAAATTAAGGGATATGACTAACATAGGACCATTAATTTTAATGGGCCTCCTTTATTAGTTTGGATGCAACCCAGAAAGTCACCCAGGGCTACACAATAAGTCTGCAGAGAGATGAATTCATATAAATCAATCTGCTCTCTTCCAAATTACTCTTGCTTGAACGGAATCAAGTATAATGCTACTAAAACCTGGTTCCTGTGAACATGAGGGCAGGGTGAAACAACAGCAGAGGGAAAGAAAGATGAAGGCAGTTATAGACAGCAGTGACGGCTCTCCTAGAGCCTTTGATGGAAGAGCACAGTTTTTATAGGCACTTTTGGCAGGTGTGGCTACTTATCCTGTAGTTACTTCCTCTGGTCAGAGTCAGGTTGTGATGCCTAACCAAATACTTTGCTGACACTCCTCACCAGTTCAAGACCCACTACAGGCACATGTACCAGGATGATAGTTATTCAATATCCGTAGTCAGTTGAGGGTCTTTGTACACTTTGTCTCACTGAATAACTGTGTATCATATCTACGGGAGTCCTGGAGAAAGCAGGCTGTCCTATAATGAGCATGTTTAACATAAAGGTCCATGTTTAAGCCTGAGTTCAAATATTTTCATTTGATGCTACAACATGATTAGACTAAACCATCAAATCAATTATTGCTTTATTCGGTTTCAGATGTTTTGCAATCTGTTTGACTGGAGAATTGTGTTTCATTTTGTCTTTTCTCCTGTGCAACAGCACAAGTGCTTACCTGAACAAGAGGAATCTTGACTGTAAAATGGTTTCACACTGTAAAATTCGCCTTTGGTGTTTCAAACACATACCCTCCTACATTTCTCCGATGAAAATAGGGACGTCCCATTCCATAATGATAATTTTACATAATGATAATTTACTACCCCACATATCTCACTGGGTTGCCCCAGCCACTCTGGGCAGCTCCAACATATATAAAAACATAATAAAACATTAAACATTAAACAAAACTTCTCTAAACAGGATTGCCTTAAGACAGCTTGGGGGTCAGATAACTCCATACCCTCCCAACATTTCTCTAATGAAAATAGGGACATCCTAAGGAAAAGCTGGACATCCTGGGATCAAATCAGAAACCAGGACGGCTTCTCTAAATCAGGGACGTCCCTGGAAAATAGGGACACTTGGAGGGTCTGCAAACATAGCCTCTCACTTTAACCTCTTAATGAGTTCCAATGTTCCAATGTCACAGCACTGGTATTTGATACAATAGGAATTTAATACTTCAATCACACAATAATATCTTTTGTTCCATTCTAGATGCAGTTGAATGAAGTACCTGAAATGTATAGGAAAATCTTTAACGCTGGATATTTTCCAAAGCTGCTTAAACACTCTTTCATCTGTCTCAGTATGGAGTCTAAGCTTTAAAACTTGTGTATCTGGCATGATTTTGAGCTCTAAAATTGTCTCTGGTCAGGCTTTTCTTTAACTATACGAGTAATGCTCAAAACATGCTGGCAAAAAAGAGACTATTCAACATGACACACAGCCTTAATTCTTAGACTGTGGCTTTCCATTGCATGCTTGTGGTATTCTTTCTAAAGAGTACAAGGACATGGAATTTGTAAGCCTCCAGCTTCCTGGTGCTAATCCTCCTGAGCACATGGTTTTTAAATCCAGATGACAAACTGATTAGTGATACCTTTATAGAAATGTAAGTTTTATTTGAAATAATGCCTTAACATTGTGTTAACAAGACTTCTTTTTTAAAAGCTCATTGTGTAGCTTAGTAATCTACTGTGAATGACTGTGCTAGGATGGGATCCAACTTACCAAAGCAGTGACACAAATGTGGCACCATGAGTTGACCCACAGCACTCTAGCCGTCCAATGCTGTGAGTCGGTGCTGCTTTGTAGCTATTGAAAACATACATAAACGTAATAGGCCGTATATGTTGCCTTAGTTAGTGGTCCCCTCTTATATAATACTCAGACTTACTCATTCACCACGACTGATAATTCATTACAAATAAGTTTCATGTAAGGTAAGGTAAAGGTAAAGGGACCCCTGACCATTAGGTCCAGTCGTGACTGACTCTGGGGTTGCGGCACTCATCTCGCTTTATTGGCCGAGGGAGCCGGCATACAGCTTCCAGGTCATGTGGCCAGCATGACTAAGCCGCTTCTGGCGAACCAGAGCAGCACACGGAAACGCCGTTTACCTTCCCACCGGAGCAGTACCTATTTATCTACTTGCACTTTGACGTGCTTTTGAACTGCTAGGTGGGCAGGAGCAGGGACCGAGCAATGGGAGCTCATCCCATCGCGGGGATTCAAACCGCCAACCTTCTGATCGGCAAGTCCTAGGCTCTGTGGTTTAACCCACAGTGCCACCCGCGTCCCTAAGCTTCATGTAGCTGTTACATATAGTACTGGTAGGTACATTCTTTATATCCTTGTATGTTACTTTGGAATTTATGTAGCTATCATACTACAAAGTGTCTATGTTTATATGATTTTGAACTATGCACAGCTTATGAAGCCCCTTCAGGCAAAACAGGGGAATATCCAGGAATCCTTGTCTTGTCTGCCTGTGCCAGCATCCATCAGTGCCAGTTTCTTTTGTCTGCCAACCCAATCATCTTTATTGGACACTTAGAAGATTATTTCATGCCACTCTTCTAAGGAATACGTCAGACAGAAAAATACAAGAGAGTTGAAGAAATTAGAAAAGAATGTACAACAGCACTGACTATATAGGACTTGTATTTTGTACATACTGGACTTGCTGGTCAACCGAAAAGTTATATTTTTATTATATTATGTCACAAGGTTGATTGTGACATTATGAGAAGTGGTATCTCATTTTTGAGAAGTAGTTCTAAATAACTTTGCAATTGTTACTATACGGCTTGTTACGTTTACATGTGTTTTCAATTGGATTTGCGTAATATAGGCATTCTGGTGGGTTATGGCTTTGTAGCTATTGCCAACTGCAGCATAGCACCATGGTGCAATAACAAAGTGAAAGGAAAACAGATATTGGGGACCATAAGTGCTCCAGATGGAGGTGGCACATCTTGGCATTCATTGTAAAGGCATTTTGGTCCACATGGAAATAAAAACTATTATTATTAATATTATTATTTCTTAATCCCCCTTCCTCTAACCTTTGCTGAGTTGCATTCACTACTGGGTTTGCGCCACACGTGCCTCTAACCTGTTTTATAGTTTGAACTCTTCAGTGTACCAAGAACTTACACCAGATCAGAGAGCAGGCAGGGGTAGATGAGCCCTCCTCATCTTGACATACCACAACAAGACTAAGGCATCAACAGGCGTGCCAGCCAAATCATTGGAAGCTCCCCAAGAGCAGTCAGGAATACCTCCTGGGCTGGACCATATTAATAGGTCCCCCATCCCACTGGCAGGGGAGAGAGAGGGATCAGTCACAGCCAATCCAAGCCTCTCCAGGGAATTGTCCATGGAAAGGGCATGATAACCATCCTCCCCAAAACTGGATGCTTCCCAACCTGATATGTTGGGAAGACCAGATCAATGACAGTGAACTTCGTCCTCAATTCCAGGAGGTTGGTACCAGTGCGGGTTGATCCACTGGGGTTAATGGGGCAAAGGCCTCACACTGAAAACGTCAAGCAACTTAGTAATAATAGTAATAGTAGTAATAATAATTTTATTATTTATACCCCTCCCATCTGGCTGGGTTGCCAGATTTAAAAAATCCCCTCTTAAAAAAATTCCTTCCTCAAAATCTCAAAGCCACACACTCTTTCCACTCCCCTACATATTTTATGTTTGACCTCATGGAGGTATTTCTTCCATTTGCCTGTTCTTTACATCACTCAGCCATAAGGCCTCTCTCATGAGTTGCTATGCAGAAAAAACATATGACTTATTGGATTGGTTGAAATTCAGCCCTACTAGAAAGGCTCCCAGTCCATCTGTTGTTAGGAGGCCTATCCCGTAGAGCCACTGTAGCATATATGGGAGGACTACTTCAAGAACAGGTCCATGTGGTAGCCTTAGACTATGAGAATCCTACATGGCAATTTATTACCCTTTACTATTTTGGTCACAACCATTACATATTACACCTAAACCAGAAGAGATGGAGGATATAAGCATATCTGTCTCCTGTTCAATTTCCAAAAACTGTCATAAATGACCAATCCCTGGTTGTAGGCATAAACCATTAATTTGATGTATGCATGCTTCTTATGAGAATGCTGCATTTGCTTCTTTGAATTTCATGGTGCTGTGTACTGAAAATATTTTATGGGCTAAAATAAAATATTTATCTCATTTTGAGATAAATCACATCACTTTTAATTTCCTGTTCTATACACACATACCTCTATCCTGGTCAAACTGCCCTGACATGAGCAAAGTATTTGCTCTGAATCAGTGTGACATTTATACTTAACACTTGCAGCTAACAAAAATATACAGATGGTTGGAATATGCAGATCATGCCTGGACTGGATGCTAAAAAGTTGGGACCAGAGCCATGCAGAGCTGGCAGGATTTGGAAGGTAACAAAGAGGTAGTACTGTGTATACAAGGGAAGGGTCAAGAAAACAATGAGGGGATATTCAAGCTCAATGGTGAGGGGCATTAGAAAAATAGGTTAAAGATCATGCCTTTGGATCTTAAGGGAACTTCATACACCTAGACACTTTGTGTAAGCACAGATATGTTTTGTGTGGGTATATCTCACTGTATAGGATCAGCTAAAAAAATCCCTGCAAGCGTCCTGTGAGGTCATCAGTCAATTTTTGCAAGGACAGGGAATGGAAAATTCTAGCATAAAGGGAGGAGGGTGGTAAAAAAGGTGGGGGTGAGAAGGTAAGTGAATGTGAACACCTGACACAATTAGGTCCAGTTGTGTCAACTGAAGGTGCAGCTTCAAAGAAGAACTCTCTGGACAACAGAGAGCAGGATGATCTGCCTGTTCCACTGATGAAGTCTTGCCTTGGGCTGATATCATGCTATCTCCTGTTGTGGTTGAAACTTTGTGGGCATTTGTTTTGAATTGGTGTATGTAGTCTTGTAGGCATTTGCATTGCTTTCTGATTTGTGGTCTGGGGTTCCGTTTCTGATTACTTGGTACGTATAACATCGGCTAAACTCTCAAACCAACCTGTCAGTGCTTACATTGTCATTTTGTTTCATATATTCCCAATACGGATCCAGCAATGATCTTTATTCTTTTTAAACAAACAGAAGTGAAGCTAGCTTTTTAGAATGAGCAAAAAAAGTGTGTGTGTGTGTCCTTTCAAAATGAACTACTACCAGCCCTCCTCCCCACAATTTGGGTTATATACTCTGCTATCACTACAGAAAGTTACTACCTGCTTTGAGCATCTGCACTGACTGTTTTCAGGACCAGTTCAAAATGCCGTCTTTTTCATTTAACGTCCTAAATGACTTGGGTCCTGATTATCTCAGGGAACACCTTCTCTCATGAGTCCTGCCGCCCACCACTTAAGTTCTTTTGCTGAGGCCCTGATCAAATCTCCTACTCTAAGGAGACTAGCTTACCCCTCAACAGGCCCTTTTCTATATGGATATTGTGCAACTCTGCCAAGAGACTCACAACAAATGCTTGGGCTGGCCTTTGTAACTCCAAGGGAAGTTGAAATAAAATAATTTTGAAGCACACAATTCTTTTGGGGACTGAATTATGAGAAGGTATTTTTTCTTTGTTAATATTGTAACCTAAATTTCAGCCAGGGAACTCAAGAGCAGCATATTTTTCCTTACAAGAACCCGTGAGGTAGGTTATGCCGATAGTGTGTAGCTTAACTTCAAAAATAAGTGGCTGTTTGAACTTGAATTTTCTTTCCTATATCCAGGTGCAAATCTCTGGCAACTGTAAGCAGTAGTCTGAGCAAATATGTATTAAGGGATGGGAGAAATCAAATACATCCAAGATAAAACTCTTTAATATGTCACAAATCAATTTTATTAATTTAAACACAAAATGAAGGAAGGAAAATTTCTGTACACAGTTGTGGACACAACACACTTTTTGTACAATAAGGCCCAGACAAACTTTTTTTTAGTCAGCATGTTGACTACAAAAAATTGAAACAAAGGGGGGAAAGTTCATCTCTATTTTGCTTAAAGCAAAAAAGGGGGGGAAACTAATTACAGCCCCTGTCATTAAAAGATTTGTGTATATGTGCTAAACTTTATAGACTGTGAGTAGTCCCTGAATTGGATTGCTCTTGGTACATAAAGTTATTGAAGGCTGGTGGGGGGGTATTTAAAATCAAACAATTTGAAACAATCCATAACATAATTATAAAGTGTAGCAGCAGTATGCATCTTCCACAAAAATAGGGTGTTTACCTCACAGTTACTATGTTTGCTTGTAGCTGGCTTAAAAGCTGGTTTATGTTGCAAAAAACAACAAGAACTTTAGGAAAGGACTAAAATAACTGCTGCTGAAGTCTAACAAAGACACCAATGGAAAAAAAAGTACCAAGGTTTAGGCAAAAAAAAAAAAAAGGGCGGGGGAGCCATATAAACCACATGCAGCTGTATCAAAGGCCTTCCCTTAACCACATTTACAAGATTAGGGGCAGGTTGCAGGATCAGGTACTCCCTTCTCCCAACCCTTTGATCTGCAAATCTGACATTTCCACCTTAATAGAATCCTGTGCATGTACTCAGAAATAAATCCCACTGGGTTCAATTGGGCTTACTCCCTGGTAAGAGTGTAGGATTGCAGCCCAGTAAACCCAACCAAGGAAGCTGGTTACCCCTAACCATAAGGACATTCATGTTACTGTATTCCTTTACCCCAGTTATCAGCAGGAGGGAGGAATTCTCTCTGGGGAGGGAAGAGGATGTTAACCATGGTTAAGAGAATCACACCGATAATATTTAAAGAAAGTGACTAGATTGTTCATAATCTTCATATGTTACAGAAGATGGGAACAGTTCAAATGTAATAGAAGCTAGTTACAAACAGTCTTAACAAAATTGGCAATGACTATTTTTACTATGCCCATTGCCGGCAATGGACCAATAGAAAAATCTGGTTCCTGGTTAAAATTAAGGATGCACCAGACATTTGCCAGTTTCTAATTTCATACTGTGGGCCTAAAGGTAAAAGAATTGTGTGTCAAAATTCTCGCACTCAAAGTTTGAAGGTTTTACAAAATCAGTGTTTGTTTATTTTTGGGCTGCATAATAATTTCAACAAGCCACATTTTTTTTGGGGGGGGGTACTCTCACAATAAAGGTAGGGGAGGCTGGGGGCATGAACTGTTTCAACAGCTAATGCAAACCAACACTCACAGCCATGCTTTGCCCCATCCACCTGATATTTTATTAGGTTATCACAGTGTTACATCAGTTTGCTTGACAGCTGCTCATTGTGAAACTAGAACTGTCATTACATTCTGCCCGTTTTTCAACAGATCTGTGTGAGGTTTAAAGCATTTTAAATATTCAAGCAAAAAAATTATTACTTTTTTGAGAAGAAAGGGACCGAGACGGCAATAAGTTTCTGATGAGCCATAGTTAATTTAGTATGTACTCACTAGATCTCAGAAAGACCTCTCCCTTTGCACTTGAAAATAAAGTGGTTGCATTCAGTTTTAGTTTTTCAGTGCATGAACACTTTGTTCCGATTTTTCAAAAAGTCAAGATATGTTACATGACATACTTTTAAAAAAACCCAGTTCTCTACCTTTTTTTGGGGGGGGGAATCAACAGATAAATTATTTACTTCTCCCACATTCAGTGTTTAGCAGTAAAGCTAAATTAAAGCCAATTAAACGAAAGAGATCACTTCAAGACTATACCATTTATACTCAGGTATAATACCTGAGCAAAAAATGACATCAGTTGAAAGTACACATGTGTATTTAAATTGCTGCTTCTTTTGGCAAAACACACTGAAACAGAGCCAGATCAAGCCTTCATCAAACATAGGTATTTTGTCAAGAAAACTGGCAATTTAAACACGTAAACCATTCTAACCTGATGTGAGGCCCATATATTTTGCACTTATAGGCAAGTACAAAATGTAAACAAGAAGCCCATGATGGGCATGGTGCAAGTAGGGGAGGTATGTTTAGATATAATAGATTTGCCAATGAAAAAACCAGAAGAAAGAGCAGAAAGAATAAAAAGTGATTCCTTATTGACACTTGACATCCATGCTTTTGGTCTTGACAAATTGATCTAAAAAAAAATCAATTATCTACATATTTATACACAATACTTTCATAAGGCACAGCACAATAGTTTGTGCATACACTGCCTCATATTTCACCAAAAAGCCATTACTACCTTTCAATAGTATTTGCCTAAACAATATGTAAAACGTCATCCATTCATTACAAATTTACACCAAAACATTCTTCCTGTACACGATTGTCTCAGTGATGTACCTATTTGCTTAAATTAGACATACTTTAAACTACTTTGCAATGTGCTAAAATTCAAAATCAATTTGTTATCAGAAGGCAAACACTCATTACAGCCTTTCATTTATCATACATTTCCACATTTAGGTGATGGTGCCAAAACAGAGTCTGTTCATAAATAAGTAAAGATTTACAGAGTACCCTGGGTCTGAGAAACTAAAAGAGGGAGAGAGAAAGAGAGGGGTGGGAGTGGGGGAAAGTAAACCTTTTCAAGAAATGTATGCATGGGATTCTTAAAAAGAAAAGAAAAAGCTCAGTCTTTTGTTGTGCAATCAAGTTTGTTGTATTTAAGAAGGTGTATGTGCGCCACAATGAAGATTCTAGAAACCACAAAGCACTTCCCAGTCTCTTCACAGGTACCAACGTTTCAATGTGGTGAATGTGATAAGGACACACTGTTAAACATTCTCATCATGGCTTGTTTTCATTAGATTCACAGTACTAGAATCAACAGCTGTTTCTGAAGACGAGAGACATGCTCCTCCATTTACTGCTAGGGCAAAGGTTGAGACCAGTTGCAGCTGTACATCAACATGATGAAATCACAAATTTCTGTAGCCCAGCAATGACACAAGTTGCAGGCACACTGTCCATGGGCGCAAGGGAAGTTCTGGGGTTACAAAGTGCTACTATAAGTACTCCAGTTCCAAGGCATGATGAAGGGCCATAAGGTCAGAGTGACTTGTGATCCTCCAGAATGGCATGGCATGCTGTGAAAAATAAAAACACAATGTAAGGACGCAAAGCTATATGTTATTTTGCGAGTACAGCTGTGCTTGGCCCATTTCGTATTGGAAAGCAGGCAGATGAAAATGCGAGAATGGCTGCAAAAATGTATCTATTCAACATTAAAAATACTTCATAAGATTCAGAAGCAAAACATTAGGATGTTTACAGAGGCAGAACATATTGAAACAGACCATATAAAGCGAATGCAAAAAACCACAGTGCTTAGCTGCCCCTTCTTTTTTCTACACAGTGTTTACTACAAATGCAGACCCAAATTCTCTATTAAGAATTCTAGCTGTTGAGTTAGAAGTCTACAGCTGGAGCCAGGTGCCCCCTGTGGCCAGAAGGTAAAAGCTGTAGTACAAGACAAGACATAGGGCCAAAGTCGGCAGCTTCAGCACCTCCACACAGGTAGCCTCTTTCTGCCAATACCCAAGGAAAGAATGGGATGACTTAACAGTGTGGTGAGAAATGTACTTATGAGATCATATTGGGAAGAAGTGTGATAAAATATTCCTCGGTTTCAAAGACATACTAAGCTGCATTATGTATTCCTGCTCCATACTAATGTTCTCTGAGACTAATTTGATAGCTGGCAGTGGCTTTGTGGTCAGACATCATAGTTTTTTCTCTGAAAGAATGCAACAAACATTGGGTAGATTAAATCAGGGCTGTTGATGGTTACTTGGCAAAGGAAACTAAGTTTACTGGGTTGTATCCAATGGTGTCCCTCCACAAATGGAAGATTTTTTAATTCAGTAGAATGAGGAGGAAGCTATTTTTGCTGATTCACCCCCTCACTGCAGTCATTTGCATCACCTGCCAAATCGTTCATAAGGTCCTCCAAGGGAACCGAAGGGGACCATGATGGGGCTACATAGGAGGAGGGAATGAATATGCAAAAGTCACCTTCCTTCCCTCCCTGTTCCACTCAGAAATTCCACACTGGATTAAAGAGGTTTTTGTCAACAGAGACACACAACCTAGTTTGTTTTGGTGCACCTACATATGATATGGTGTTTAAAGACCTACAGAAGGGGAGCTTCACAAAACACAACATATTAATAGCCAACATAGTGCCGTCCAGATGTTTTCAGGCTCCAACTCCCATCATCCCTGACCACTGGCTTTGCTGGCTGGAGATGTTGGGATTTGGACCCCAGCAACTTCTGGTGGCCCCCATGTTAGCTATCCTGGTATAAAGCGACATAAAAAAGTAATAGCAGGAATCCAAACAGCACTGCAAAAGCATGAAGTGCTGTGACTCAAGGGTGTGGTGCGTTAGTGGCACAATGCCAGTTTTCATTTCAAATTGCACTCCTTTGCATCAAGCTGGAATTAAATTTCAGAGGGTTCTCCTAACCACCAAGAGCAGATTTTCAGAGGTTAATATAGGTATGCAGTAGAAAGGTGGACTGGAAAGACCCAACTGTTCATATGGAAATCCATAAGCTGTCATTGAAACCCAGGTTAAGGGCTGCATTCCTAACCATGTCTACTTAGAAGTAAGTCCTATGAAATTCAATAGTGCTTACTCCCTGTTAAGTGTGGTTATGACTTCAGAGGTTTCCTAAGTATGTAATTCTTCCTGTTTCATAATTAATATTTCTTTAGCACAGCAATCCATTAAAATCTGTACTAAAATACATAGCTGAACAGCCTCATTAAAGAAGCAAATCTGAACTGCTTTTTCTTAGAAGGAAAGAAAGAAAGCTAGTTTCTTAAACTGGAAACCTACGGATAGAGAAAATCTTTTCTTTGTCCACAAGACACATATGTCAAAATGATGCAGCATTTGGTGACAACACATTTAATAGTGTATTGTTTGCTGCCAAAACATGCTTGTTTAAAACTTTCTGGCAGGTGAATTAAACAGGTTATTAAAGCAAAGAATCAAAATGTATCACTGTGTTGCCCAAATCATTTTCTGGCTAACCTTCTCCCAGTGATTCGTATTATACTAGCATTGTTCATGTTGACATTGTAGCAAATTTCCCAAATGAAATATCTTAAAGATGAATGTTTACATTTCATTCTACTAGCTAAATAAAAGGAAAATTTGAATCTGGACTTACAAGTGTGTTTGCAAGACACCTGAATAAACCAAAGATATGAACAACTGGGGTGGGGGAAGGGAAATACACAATATCATTCACAAGGGGTGAAAATGTAATTGCGAAACCATACTACCCTAAAGCTATAAAAGCAGGACTTTTGATGTCAGTGAAATATTTTATACAAATAATAAGAAAAGATAGCCATAACCTTTCAGAGAGAAAACATTCAAGCTATCCCATGGGAAAATATTTGACATTTAAAATGTAAAGGAAGTGAAGTATGTTTTGGATTCTATTATTTTAGATATGCACAGTTCATTTTAGAGTATGCAACAAATAGCTGAATCCTTTTTTAAAATCTTAAACTGCTATAATATGAGAGCCTGGCTAAATCACAAGCCTGTGTTTGGATTACACACTAAGCAAGGTTATGGCATGGCTCAGCAGGGTTTAGCAGCAAAGCAATTGGGGAGAGGTGAAGCAGGCTTAATCTTATTGCATGTTCATACTAAGGCATGGTTTGACATGTGAGCAAGACCAGAGAAAGAGGCAATCTATATGGCATAATTGAAGCAAACCCTGATTTTATCTACTAGCCATTCCTGCAGCTCTTGTATTAATAGTAGGAAGTCGGAGTCTGTCTAAGAGAAATATGGAGATTTCTGGCAAAGAAAGGAATGGACTGGTTAGGGCTGTGTTTTCCTCCTCCCAACGCCTTTTTGCTGTCCTTTGGCTCACCCAGGGCTTGGGCTCAAGCTACTCCACTTAGGAACCTAGGTTGTGGTCAGATAGGGAAAGATGAAGCAGTCCAGCATAAGCTCTGAGTGACAGCAGAAGAGGGGAAATTGCCCAAGTTAATCCACTTCATTCTCCAGCCATATTTGTCAGTACTCCAAGGCTGGCTGCTGTTTAAGAGTCTAAGGACAAAACAAGGCTTTGCTGGGTACATCTAGTCAACAACTGCAGCTAGCCAGATGCCTCTGGGAAGTTTGAAATCAGGGCATGAAGGTAACAGCTGTTGCAGTATCTTCTGTCCCACCTACCTGGCATTGAGAGACACAGCATGCTTGGACAGCATCCATTTAGCTATCATTAGCTATGATTTTTGTCTAGCTGATTTAGAAGCTGCCTTATGGTCTAGCTACACATTGCACAGAAACACATGTAACAAAACTGTGATATCAAGAAGGGGTGATTTTTCAGCAGAGAAGCAGCAGTGGGGTGCATTTGAGTTTGGGTGCTTTACCCCTGTCTCTCATCTGCCACTTTGTTAATGTAGAAAGCACAGTCTGTGCTGATTTCAAACCAGCTCATGTCGGTATCTTGTGTAGGAACATTAGCTAAATTCATTACAGTGTTGCTTTCAGAAAACAAATGTAAAATCAGCATATTCTAGTGTGGAAAAAGCACAAAAGTGGTCTCAGCTGTGCCCCAACACATCTCTGTTTCAAGTCCTAAGCAAAAACTCGGAGCTAACCAACAGACAACAATGTAACAACAGCCACAGAAAGTGCTGTTACTTAACTGATTCACTGATTGTTAGCAGTTTACACAGTTATCCTCTTTTCTTACTGTTCTACATAGAACAAAGCTCAATACTTTTTGCACACTTTGCTATTTGAAAAGTAAACATGCTCCAAGTTGTCCCATATACCCCCTGTGGCAATTACTAATTTTATATTACTGCAAACTCATAAAAAGAACCTGAGCCCAAATATATTTGAATCTGTTTGCAAATGAAGATGCTGAAGACTGCAATTTGGGAATGGTTAGGTTAATAACCAAATATTCCAGTAAACATCTACTGCTAGGTTCTATACGTAATTTTAATAGCATTTATGTGTAGGGATTTCCTAGCACAACAATTTCTCTCCTAGGAGGCAAATACAAAGACAGTGAACTCTATGCATCATATCCCGAACTCCTCATAATCCCACCTGCATCAGCTGTTCTATGAACTAGTCCAGATACGCTTCCCCCATTTTATATTACTGCTTAGTCTGAATATTTTAATTGTCTTATAAAATGAGTCTGCAGGAAATAACAGCTTATGGAAAGGTGACAATGCCATGACTTATTCACTTCAAGTGAAATATAAGAGTGTGTTGCATCCTGAGTGAAACATATTTCTTTTAATCAATCAAAAGGGATGCCTTAAAAATGGTGCATTTGAAAGGATGCACATTCTCTTTTTCTGACAGGTTTGGTTTAAGATTGCAAAAAAACGGGCTCTCTGTTATGTACATCTAGTTTTTTCAACACACTACAACATGTATAATATTTTTTGTTATATATGGTAATATATGAAAAAAACATCAGTTCCTCAAACAACTGATTTTATAGTTTTGTCCACCTAAAAGTTGCCTGGTCCAGCCCATATTTTACCAGCTTCCTTGCAAAAATACTTTGTCAAAAGCCTTACTGAAATCAAGACACACTACGCCCACAGCATTCCCCCGATAGATGTACATATCCTTTACATATAATGCTCCTCCTCCACCCTTCCCATTTGTTCTATTCCTATGAACAGGTTATACCTCTCAATTTCTACATTCCAGTCATGAGCCTATCTCACCCTGTTTCAGTAACACATATCAGTAATGCCTATTATTTACCATCCCGTATTACCTCAAATTTGTATTGCTTGTTTCCCATGCTCTGTGCATTAGTACAGAGACAACTGAAACCACAAGTCACCCCCCCTAGCAGCTTCCTTCTGGTAGTTTTCTGCCCTTTAGCTTGTTTCTGTAGAACCACATCAGTTTCCAGTCCATCAGTGCTGCTATTATCCCTAGTGCCAGTTGTTCCCCTGTAGTCTGTAATATCTGTAAGTTTTTAGATGGTTAACTGTTTTCTGACACAATCTTAATAAACTGCACAGACAAGCCACTGTCATCAGAAACAAATCTGGAATAGAGTATTTGATTGGTTGGCCAGGCAGCAACTCACACAGGAAAATGTGTTTTCTGGTGTTACACATTAAACTCTCTAAATACTTTTTAAAAAAAAATGTACAATGGCATTTGTCAGTCTTATATACTGACAATTTTGTTCACTTACTCCCTCATGAAGGAATATCTAAAGGTGCACTGAGTGTTTTCAGCATCAAATCTCAGCTGGCATTAGGCAATGGATGAGACACAGCCAGCGAAGGAACTAGACATAGCGAGTGGAGGAGGAGCTGGCTTTTGGGAGATAGCTGCTTCGCTTACTTGACTGACAGCTGGTGGTTGGGATGGGAAACTGGTTTGACCACTTGAACCAAGGAACAACTGGGACTGTGTGAAATTAGTTTGCATTGTATGGAAAAGCAGCTCACTTCAAAAGTCAATTTCTCTTTTTTATTTTAGTTTCGGCTATTTAACTATTCAGACTGAAAGCTCGGTCTACGTTAGAAAGGAAGCATGAAGTTCTTTGGTTATATAACTGCAGTGGTGTGCCATAGATGTGTTAAAAAGGGTGCAGCACTGGCTCCAGCTTGCCTCTCCCTGCAACTCTGTGCCAGCTTAGGTCAACAAAACAGAGAAAGTGCATTTGCTGTGGTGGGCAGAGAGCCAGCACAGTTTGTTCTCTCCCCAAAAGAACAGGAAAAATTGGAGGAAAATCTCCCTGCTGGCAGATATGGGAGCAACAGAACCACAGGGTGTCCTTTATTATTCTGGGCTCGGCGCAAAGCCACAATTGAGACCTTTAAGTTAAAGGCATATAAATATAGCCACGGGGAGCTTGAAAAGTAGTATTTTTGAGGTGAGATAAGAATCTGAATGGTTGTAGACACAGGAAGATGTTTTTCTTAGGCACAAATACATATAGTTACAAAATTCCTTGTTAATATAATCCCATTGAATTCACTGTTGCTTTGCCAGGAGAAAATCTAGATGCTTCCTTCTGTCCTAAACTGGAAATTCCTTCCGGCAACAAAGAACACATGAAAGGAATGCCTCCGGAGGATGTTTTGTACTATCTGTCCATTCCACAAATGTAAAAGTTTTGTGAAGGAAACTTCCAGAAACTGCTTATTTAGATTAGGCACTGATATAAGTGCACAGTTCTTTTGGCAAAGGACTTTTTAATCACCAGCACATGGAATTCAGTGCTATTCATAAAAAATAAGGGTGGGGGACCTTTGGCCCTCTGGATGCTACTGGATGCTACTGAACTACAACTCCCATTGTCCCTAACAATTGGCCGTGCTGGCTTACACTGGTGTGAGTCAGAGTCTACCAACATTTGGAAAACCAAAGCTTCCCCACCCCTGATACAGGATATAAAAATGAATCAAAATGTAGATATTTCTCTTACTTTTGGATATTAGTTTAAAAATGTAATTCATTTAGGCAAGAAGGCTTACTAAATGTAAGTCATTTATATGGCCCAAATGCACATGGTGTTCAGATAACACTCCCCTCCTTTCCCTGATATTTTCTTATCTGTTAATCTTCAGGATTTATTTGATCTTCCACACAATGTAAAAGGCACTACTGGAAATCCAGAGGAATCTAAGCACTCATTTCCATGTTAATTGCTTCCAGAATTGCAATTCTGCTAACCCAGAAAATCATGAGAGTTTTGTACAGTAATTTCCCCATGATTTTCATGGATCACA
Source organism: Podarcis tiliguerta (assembly GCF_965153285.1). Classification (NCBI taxonomy): domain Eukaryota; kingdom Metazoa; phylum Chordata; class Lepidosauria; order Squamata; family Lacertidae; genus Podarcis; species Podarcis tiliguerta. Next base: position 32,567,075 of record NC_139540.1, on the reverse strand, counting down.
CTACCACTGCTCATGTGATGAAATTTAGGGCGATATTCCAGAATACAGTTCTTACCCAGTTTTCATGGGTGAACTGAAGCTCACATGCTAAAAAAGGGTGGCAAAATGTCTATAACATCAGCTGTTGTGTCACATCATGCCCATTGGTATGAATTAAATTTGGGGTGACATGGCGGTATATCAACCTAAAAACCACAGTTCCGTATAACACAGGAAAACTAATACAATAATCCTTAGTCCAGCTCTGGGCTCAAGGCATGAAATCCAGAGTTACAGCCACCCCAACAGATGGCTGCCCAGTCTCTACATGATTACCTCCAGCAGCAAAGATTGTGTATTAATGAGATGCTTAGAACCTGCAATTCAAAGGAACATTGCTGTAGAAATGTAAACCTTGACTTATTACCTTCTTTGATCCTTGTTCTTCTTCCACACCATCTCCTATAACAACATATACTACTTTTCTTCCAAATCTTTGAATTATGCGCTCAAAACAGCTTTCTTTTCCTAAAAACAAAAAAGCATAAACCACCAGAGGTGGTGTAACCAAAACCATGTTGCATTTTACTTTAAGAAACCAACTAGTGTAGCTAAAAACATTTTATATTATACCAATAACCCTATCCTGGCATTAGCTTTTTTTTTTTGCATGAATGGTCACTGAAAATACCACAAGGCTCTGATGTAGCCTACACTTCAACTTATTTCCCTTCCCTGGCTTCTTACTTTTCTGGTATTTTAAGCCAATCCTGGTCAAATCCATCAATTCACCATGGATATTCACTAAGGTCCCTATTTCTCACGTTGCCAATTTCTTCCAGGGAAGGGACTCAGTGGCATGGCAAGGCTGCTATTTCTGCATACACTATCAAAGTTACTGTAAATATTCGGCATAATTGAATAAAAAACCCCCAGAGCTCATGGTTTTGAGAAGAGAACTTGTGTATATAGGTGAATATGAAATGGCTAATATAGGTGCAACAGGGGCAAAATGAAGTGAAATGAAACAGTCAGGAGAGCATGAGAATCTTATTCTGAGGGTCATGGGTTCGAGCCCCACTTTGGGCAAAAAGATCCTTACATTGCAGGGTGTTGAACTAGATGACTCTCATGGTCCCTTCCAACTCTTCCATTCTATGACTCTATGAACGGAATAAGCAAGGGTAATTGCACACATAGCTTTGAAGATAATTAGTTGGAACCAGAGTGCTCCTTCATCAAACAGAACGGCTCCTTCTATTCACAGAAAGGACTGAGATCTAGTGAAGGCTATCTCTGAAGGAAGGGGTGTGAAGGCAGTTTTTGCCAATTCCCACTGGACCCTCTGTGCCACCTCTCATGCTGATCTAGAGGAACTCCCAACCTTACGAAACAGTTTTTCAGGAGACACATAACACTACAGGGGAAGGAGAATCTTGGTGATAAATCACCTCACCCCCTTCCTTCAGCAGGAGCATCCTGTGAGCAGAACTCATTCACAGGAACTCTGGATCCAAGCTTATGTTTCTAGGTAGAGACTGAGCAGTGACCGGATATAAGTGCATCTCTGTCAACATAACTTTCTTCACAGGATTGTTGTAGAGATAGTTCAGTGGCAGAGCATCTGTTTTGCATGCAGAAGGTTCCAGGTTCAATCTCTGGCACCTCCAGGTAAGGCTTAGGTAATGTCCCCTGTCTGAAACCCCTGCCAGTGCCTGCCAGTCAGTGTAGACAATATTAAGCTCTTAGATAGACCAATAGACTCAGCATAAGGTGGCTTCCTGCGTTCCTAAAATCAGAACGGTGAAGAACTTTGTACACAAAAAACACACTATAAAAATTAATAATATTTTAAGGACATCGCCCAGAATGATGATATCTCTGTCTATACACAATGGTTAGCATCAAAAGAACTACATATTTCAGAATTATGTTCCTTTAATAGTAGCTCCCAAAGCCACAGGGGAAAGTTCCATTTTTAAAAGAGGATTCACAGGCAGTTTCTGGTATGGCAAATCAGCTTTCAAAGGGGGAGGGGGAAATCAACAATCTCAGTGGGTGTAAACAAGTTCTTGGGCACACCTAAGGTAGCTCTTTGGATCCTGGCCTATATATAAAAATAGCTCATGGGAAGCAGTTCCGGAGTCTCCTTTTGACTTTGTATTTTAGTGGAGTAATGTACAGTTAAATAAATAAGTAGAATGTGGAATTGTTTATAAGGATCTCCTTAAGCATTGAACTATGAGCAGAGATAGATTAGAAGCACACATCACAAAATGAGTGGCAGATGGAATAATAGGACAGACTAAATGAGATTTTCAAAATTAACTTAATCAATGTTTCTTGTTATTAAGACTTAGTTTAATAATTACAGCCCTAGGAAATTCTGAAAGATGCACAAGTCTGTTGCATGTGTAAACAAAGCATGTGTTTCTGTATTAGTAAAGAGACACTTCTATCTCAATCATTGTGCCATCTCATTTGAAATTATAGCTTCAAGCAAATAGGCTTTGTTTGTTGTAAAAATAACTCACCTATTTTAGTTGCACTGTAAATATTTTCTATTGGAAATACTACACCTAAGCCATATAGCAAGACTTTTGCAAGAGCTGGAATAAGCTGAGTAGTCGTCACTAGAATATTCACACAATTTGTCCTAGAAGAAAGGGAAAGTATCTTTCATAAACCAAACAAAGACTGCCATTTTACAAGCATATTACTATCCTCGTTTAAAACCGGGAAAGGGAAAGGTAGGAGAGACAGACTGAACCATAGTTAGAAAACGTCCACAGGCAGAGGAACAGCATTTATATAGTACACCTGTTGTTGTTGAAGCTGTTGCTCTTCTGATGAAGCATGTCAGCGCTGGGACGCTGCACTGGCAGAGCAGCATAGACAGGTGCTGCTATATTAACAAGACTAAGGGCACAATCCTACACTGAAAATCTGCTGGCTAAAGGATTCAGTGGAAGCTGTTCTATGCCAGCAGAAATCCAGATCCTCCTCCACCGTATGTACCACCTCCACCTGCAGGACATTTCCACTGGCAAAGATATGCCAAGGAATGGTTTGTGAAATCACACTTATATAGAGTCAGAGGTGCAATTTTGTTGTCTTCTAGCCTGGGGCAAGCAGTAATTGTGCCCAATTTAGCAGCCAAATAACAAACTTCCCCTTTCACCCCTATCTGCCTGCCTGCTCTCTCCCTTGCTGCAGACACTCCTGCTATGCCACAAGTGGGGAATATTTGGCCTAAATGTTGCTGAACTATGTATTCCATCAGCTTCAACCTACACGGCCAATAGCAGGGGTCAGCAACCTTTTTCAGCCGTGGGCCAGTCCACCATCCCTCAGACCATGTGGTGGGCCGGACTATATTTTGGGAAAAAAATATGATCAAATTCCTATCCCCCACAAATAACCCAGAGATGCATTTTATATAAAAGCACACATTCTACTCATGTAAAAACACCAGACAGGCCCCACAAATAACCCAGAGATGAATCTTAAATAAAAGGGCACATTCTACTCATGTAAAAATACGCCGATTCTTGGACCATCCGCACTGGGCCGCATCCAGCCCACGGGTCTTAGGTTGCCTACCCCTGGCCAATAGTCAAGAGTGATGGGAGTTGCAGTCCAAACACTTCCAGAAAGCCAAAGGTTCCCCATCCCTCTGCTGCACTACAATCACATCCCTATTGCAGAACAAATACTACGTTGTTGAAAGGCAAAAGTGAAACTCTTAATATGCACTTTTAGGGCAACATCACTATACAAAGATAGATTAGTGGTAAAGATACATGGTGTCATTAGCGGAAATGCTCTAATTTATATTTCATGTTACTATGTGTTGCTGCCCCAGCTTGAACCCACTTACCTAGAGTGAATTAGTGTGAGTGCTTTTAGTGCAAGTGTTAACCAAGAATCTGTAAGAGCTTCAATTTCTGCTCTAAGCTGCAACCATGCTTCTCTCTTTGCTGGACCCAGAAGACCTGCAGGGAGGAAAGGAGCAAGCACTGTAGTGTTTGCATTTCAGCTAAGATCACTTACCACATCTTACAGATCTATAAAGTGTGCAGCTCTAAGTAGCTGAGTAAACACAGCCATGTTGAAAACGGTTCAGAAAGCAAGGAGACTATTAAGCAGCATGCAGTATGACGGGCACTTGCCTCCAACATTATTTTTGTAGGTGTTGTAGATTTCTTTTACTCGTCTGTATCGAAAGGCCAGTTTTCTCATCCAGTCCACTCCTCCACGCACACCCGTTGCTAAGCATAAATTAGCGCTGGTAGCTGCTGCAGGGAAGCCATCTGTTCCGAAGTTATAGGTGCTGATTTAGTTGCAAGAAATTAAAAAACAAAACAAAACAATAATCAGACTATTCCAGACCAAGAACAACTGAACATGGGCAATTTAGCTGAGTTGCAAAAAAATCCAAAGGAACGACTGTACTAAAATTATTATTATTTATTTCAGTATTTCCTTTTTAGTCGCCTTCTTATATAAATCAGTATGGATTTACCTTAAGTCCTGGCCATTGTCATCTGATGAAACATCATCGATATGAACTTGGTCACATTCCTACAATGAAAGAAGGTTGCCACTATGTTTACTTTTATTTGACAATTACAATACAAAAAAATATTTGTGCCAGAGGATTTTTTTAAAAAAACAAGCAAACCTGCAAAACCAACAAATTAATTTACTTTTTATGTTGCTGTAATGTAACAAGCATGCTCTATTTTTAGATGTTATTCTTCAGTGGAATTGGTGGAAAATATTTGCATATTTAAAAAGGAGGGTAGTTGAAACAATTACCATGTTTAGTTCTGTACATGTTCTTATAGCCTTTCGGGTACCTTCAGACTTCAATCTACTCAAAGCTGTTTCAGGCAATGTATGTGCATAACTAAAACCAGACATTTTGGTAAATGTAACATATTAGAAAAATTAAACCTGATGCTAACCACCAATGAAATTATGACCTCTGATTGCTGTTGAGCCACACACCAACACAGCCTGAGGCCAATGTTTCAGAATACTGCAGACCCAAAAAAAATCTGTTACTTGTTTTCCATTCACTTGAGAATTGTGAGCTTCTTTCTCCTGGCTACCCAATCTCTTCTTAAAACATGGAATTAGCAAATCCAGAGTGCTGCAGGAACACTTTTAAAATCTACAAAGTAACTCTTTCCTTCCTTGAAACCTCTGCACACAAATTAAGCCCCACACCTTTATATGTAGGTTTATCTGCCTGAAAATTGCCACATGAGTGCATTCCATTTGCTTCAACATTGGGCAGGAAAACATCAGTTGCTACGTAACATTTGGAACTTGATGAGTAAATAAAACACCTTCCAAAAATAGCACTTTCATTTGAATCTAAGCTCTGTTTCTCAGATATTTAAACAATTGTCTGTGACCTCTCTTAAAGAAGTGAAGGCCAATAGCAAAGTTGGTCCATTTTTAAAAAGAACTAATACATTGGAGCCACATATTTTTGTGTTGCTGGTTCCCTCCGAACAAATTTCTCTCTCTCTCTCTGGACTTGGGAGGGAGGGAGGGGAGATAGAAGTGGAAAGAAATTCAAAACAGCTGTTCCCTAACAGAATTAAAATCATGACCCTTAACCCCTGTTCTAAAACATCTATTTTCCAGCCAACCCTCTCCCAGCAAGCAGTGAGCTCCAAGGAGGAAAAGACTTTGACCTCATAACCTTCTTCTCCTCTCCTGAGGTCAACAACCTCAGATAAGAAAAAAAAGGGGGGGAGTCTATGTGGCCTCACATGATGGCTATGAGTCTAAGTCTTTTGAACACAGATTGCCTTTTGAGAATATAGCACAGAACAGTGGAACACAGCACTGGCACCAATGTGTGTGTGTTAGGGGGAGCTTGCAGAGAAGCTGGAAGCATTAAATATTACTGTTCAATGCAAGTTTGTTGGAAGTTTAAAATGCATACTGCCAGCAGCACAGTTAGGTTTACACTGCAGTAAAATAATGGTTGAAAAAAGATTAATTGAATGGCAAACATTTTTCATATATAAGTTGTCTTTACAACTCTCTGAATTTATCCTTATTAACATTAAAACTGTCTTACCAAATTTATTCTAAATATGAAAATCAGGAGCAATGCATAAAGGGAAGCACAGAAAATCCATTGCTAATGGCAAATTATAGAGATACATGCCATCACCACTGTGCTGAACCAAGATTTTATTTGATGCAGGCATTTGCAGCAGCAATAAAATTAATGTGCACCAGTCCGAGGAGAATCAATTAACATATGTTTAATAACTTTACCTGTGTGCACACCTACATATGTATGTGCATGCATATACACACATACATGTATGGAGTTTGGTTACTCATTATTTTTACATACATGTTTGCAAGCAGAATAGTTCTTCATGGCATCAAAGCAAAATAACGGCAGGGAAACAGAAAGGACAATAATGCAATATGATTTATATAAACTCTGGGAAAGCTGAAGGAAAGGCAAGAGTTAACAAGAGCAGAACTGCTCCCATCTGTTTCACAGTTTTTAGCTGCCTAGTGAAAAGAAATAATAGTATACCTACAAAGGGGTTAAGAGAGTCTGGAACATAAGGAAAATATTGGGTTAGAGCCAAAGTTGCTTCCCTTCACTTGGAACCCACAGCTCTTCCAAGACCCAAAATTGGAGGGAGCAGATTTTTGGGTGTGATGGGGGCTCCAGGGGGAGTCAGGATCTGAGTGTGACATGTTCTGTTAGTTGCCATTCTCTTCTCTACTCCACTAACCAACCATCACAGCTAGCTAAGAGGATTAAAAAATATATGACTACCTAGGGATAATAGGATTATTATTATTACAATTTTACTTTGGAAGTCGAACGGAATGTGTTTTGGAAGTCTGTTACTTCCAAAATGTTCAAAAACCAAAGCACGACTTCTGATTGGCTGCAGGAAGCTCCTGCAGCCAAACAGAAGCCGCGGAAGCCCTGTCGGATGTTTGGGTTCCAAAGAATGTTTGCAAACTGGAACACTGACTTCTGGGTTTGTGATGTTTGGGAGCCAAAACGTCCAAGTACCAAGGCATTCAGAATCCAATTATTCACTATTTACTATTACTATTATTCAAACTCTGAAGTACAATCAGAATCCTTAAATTATATAGGCTTACAATCTGAAACAAGGTAGTCATAATGAATCCCTTTTCAATCACTGGAATGAATTACTATTGGCTTGCTTATGACAGCCTATGAATTATTTTTTTTTGCTGGGACTGATCTTCTAGGTCCTCTTGCAACACTATAGCCTCTGAACAATCGCATAAAGATAAAATGCATTTTCTAAATGTGGCAATAATACACACAACTAGGCAGTAACATCTCCTAACATTTGCCACTTTTGGAAAGTGAGACTTTTTAAAATTAAAAAATATATATTTGATACTTTTTCAGGAGTTGAGTAGGAAAAAGACAAGTGGGACAGATTAGAAGTGGAATGTTCTGGATAGGAGAGCGGGAAGAATATTGATGGTGAAAAAGGAACTGTAGGAAAAGCAATTCAGAACAAAAACAGTCAGAAAAGATGGAGAGAGGTAACACCAAGAAAGGAATGAAAGAAAAGTGGAGAAAATGAAAAGAGGCACCATGACCAGCTCAGTGGATGAAGGGGGAGAAAGGTAAACAAAAGATAAAAGGCTGATGGGTTCTATTTTAAATGGCACTGCAAAGATATAAAATCTATAGGTATATCCCAGGTTTTTGAAAGAGAAAAATTCTTTAACTGGGAGAGATGGGGAAAAAATTAAACAGCAAATTCAGCTGATAGAATCCAATTACCCTCTAATTCTTAATGAATCTATTGTGCCTATTCTCTAAACATCCTGTGTTTGTTTTTGCCTTTTGGGGATTTTTGATCTAAGGAGGAAGCATTCAAAGCATTGTTCAGTGTAGGTTAGGTATAATTAAGTGTCAACAGGTTTACAAGACTTAACTTCTGAAAGCTTTAATTTGCTGAATTGGGACAATTGGGATTTGAGTCAAATGAACTTCAGTGGAATGACTGACAGCCTGTCAATCTCTTCTCTTCATTGCTACACTTCTGAAAATTCTGATGTACTGACAACTTCAAAGGCTCACAGAAAATAAACAAGGAAGAACTTCAATGGATAACAAACGAGGTTTTAAGATATGTATCCTGCATAGATATATACAAATAATACATGTGCTTTATTTATAATTGTAACAGGTCACAACATTGTAATAATGTAAAAAAAAAAAAAGCATTTAGTTCTAAATGCAAACATTTAAATCTCTATGAAATTTCCACAAGAAATACAATTGTCTCTGATTTGTATGTGCAACTTACATGTCTTCCAATCCATGCAATTTTTTTTGAAGATTATTTATCTATGAACTGATTTTAAGTAGAATAGTTGAACAATGCTTACAGTAGTTCTTAATTTCTTATTAACTATGCTGTTTTAAATGTACAGTTTATACTGAGTAATGTTCTCTTTTGAAATGCTGAAGATTTTTTTGTTAACTTTGCTGCATTAAATGTGCATTCTGTTGTTGACTTCCTTTGTAATGTTATATTTTGAAATTTTTAAGGTAATTAACAGGAAACTAAAATACTATGTTGCTTTGAATGTATACTTTATATCTTACTTCCTTCTGTGGTGTTTTATTCTGAATTAATTGTTTTATTTGATGTTTTAATGTAAGTTGTAAATTACTTTGAGATTTTTTTCTTAAAAATATAAAGTGATATTGAAATGAAATGAATAGTAACAACATCAACAACAAAAACAATATATACCACAAATGATTTCACTTTTTAACTAGAACAAGAAACTAAGACAACAGAAGTTGTATTTTAAATCCACCAATTGTATCAATTTATGGATGTTGCCTTGAACACGTTTTAGTTGAAATGGTAAATTATGTTCTACACACGTCTATCTATCTATCTATGGACTCAGACCAGGACCTTAGGATGTAATAATGAAAAGAACGGTTGCCTCTGGTAATATGCAAAATATCTTTCCTCCATCACAGACTAAGCACAAAGCCCTGCAACATTAATAAACCACTTTTTCACATGCTCACATGATTCACACAACTCATTGAATAACATTTCATTGGCCAGATCAGACAATTACATTTCCCAACTCTTGCTTTCAACCAACTGAAATAAACACTTTCAGGCAGGTGACAAGTTGGTAGCTGGACATGAGTTTGTACACAAACATTAAACTGAGGCCATTTTGGTCTATAATTACATTATTATGGTTCTTTTTGTCATTTTTCAAGGTGCACAAATGACATGATAACATAAAATACATTTTATTATTCAGTATACTGCAGTAAAATCAAAGGGAAAAAACCTGTAACAATGGCTCTTAACTTTGCCAAAAGCATGTCAGCTGCAATGATGTAATGGCTCTACTTTTATACTTCAAAAATTAAAAAAAGTAAAACCAAGTCGTTCGTAGCCTCAACGAGCAGTGTGTGTAAAGGCTTTGGACAAGTTTGCACATAATGAAAAGGGACAATATGAATAACTTTATAAATATATCCTCTGAGAATGTGAAAGCATTACAGGCCAGAGTTCCAAACCTGCTGATTACAGCTAAAATACACTTCCATGTTTGCTTAATCTTCCTAATTTACCGTGAGAAAACTAACACCATGCTGTCAACTAATTGTTTCAGTGATTTGCTTTACAAAGTAAAATGAGCTGAGAAAAAAGAAAAAAACAAAACTCCTTCAGAGCTCGCTCTTTTCCTTTTGCCTTTACATCAGGGTGTCCTTTGAGACTGGCTGGATGTTGGCCAACTCACAGGAAATGATCAGTGGATTCTCTGTTCCCCTTGTATCTGTCATTATGCAATTATCCCCACTGCTTCACTTTTTTCCCTACTGAACGAACAGTAGAGAAAATTGGTCCAAATATGTGTGAGAACAAGCCGTTGAAGGTTCAAACCTATATTTGTATGTGCGTGCATTTATTTTGTTGAAAAGAAAAATACAGCATGTTTGTTCCAACAATATTCTTCCCTTTACTTGCCTCTTCGTATGCTGCAATTTATTAGACCAAAGAAAGCACAAACTTCAAGAAACTTGTGCACCTTGACATTCCTAACTGAAACAACACTTAAGCATGTGCTTAAACATTTATCCCTTCTCCTCCTCTTCCTCTCCGGCCCTCTCTGTTTTTTATTTCACTACTGTCAACCTTTAGATGGTGAACCCCTCAGGACAGGTATACAAATATGGCCCCATAAATAATCATAATCACAAAACGCAAACAACTTTATTTTGGAACTGTTTGAACTGTCTACATGTTTCAGTGTAGCATTTGTCTTTGATGAAGCACTTAATTTTAAAACCCATTCATGGAATATCCATGTATCCATGTATCAAAGCCCTGCACCTGCAGGGAATTCCTACACAAAACTATGAAGGAAAGGATCCCATCTGCACATGGAGAATTTCAAAATAGTGCATCCATTGCTATTTTGTTCAGTGCCTACTTATCATTGGCTCACAATCTCCTCCTCCTCTTCCTCCTCTCATGGAATGAGTGAAACCACCACCTCCATGCCCAAGTTAATTTGTTAATATATAGGTATTTACATAAAGAAATGAATATCCTTGGAGGATGTGCCAATGAAGAGCCTTAAGGGTATTGCCTCCTTTTCCCATTCTGTCTGCCATAAAAAGTAACTGTTTGGAAAACCTGCTGTTTAATTTCGCTTCTGGTTCTGCACTCCCCTCCCCAGAGAAGCCAGTGCTGGAAGGTTCGTGAGAACATTTAAAAATGCTGTAGACAGCAACGTGGTTGGAGCAACTCCCCATCAATGCTCACTTGCCATCTGGCATGTGGGATAGGGCATTACATTTTTATTCTAGACTATGATAGTACATATAAAATGAAGTTGTTTTATGAGAGGGAACTATATTGAACTACAGTGGTACCTCGGGTTACATACGCTTCACGTTACATACGCTTCAGGTTACAGATTCCGCTAACCCAGAAATATTTCCTCAGGTTAAGAACTTTGCTTCAGGATGAGAACAGAAATCGTGCTCTGGCAGCGCAGCGACAGCAAGAGGCCCCATTAGCTAAAGTGGTGCTTCAGGTTAAGAACAGTTCAGGTTAAGAACGGACCTCCGGAATGAATTAAGTACTTAACCTGAGGTACCACTGTAATTACTAACCTGTCATGTGTCCATTAATTTCAGTTGGTCTACTTTGAGTATGAATTAGTTGGAAAGTGTGGAGTACATTTAGTTGTGTTGGATGTAGTGCCGTAATGAAAGATGTATTTATTAGGAAGGATGGAAGTAGTGAACCAATTGAAGACTTATTTATCAGGCAGTCGCTGCATTTTGTAAATGGTTATTTGATGGTGTATGTGTGATCACACCTGTTTTGTTATTGATAGCTGGAATGTATGATTTTATTGAGTTTCACAGGTACTGTACTCCTCCTTGGGATTATTTTAATTTATAGCCTGATAGCAAATTTCATTAATAAACAAACCTTTTCTGACATCTGTTTAGCAAAACCAATTAGAAAAAGGTAGAACAAGGTTAGCTAAAACTGACTTATTTTGCATTTAAATCTCTAGTTTTTATTAGTGCCTATTCAGCATCCATTTGCAGAAATAGGTCTTCTTATGTGCAAAAGCCATTCCAAAATAACTGGAAAATTATTTTTAATTGTACCTCCTTCGTCTCTATTCGGGAGCACTGCTGACTTCCTGTTAGTTACTGACAATAAAAGCTTAAGTGCTTCTGCCTAACCCATCATCACAAAATTCCTGTTAACATACAACATAAATCCATGTGAAAAAGGAGAGACTACAGTTCGCAGGTTCTCAATACTAGCCCTCAATTGGCAGAACCTGTCATCCCTGTCTGGTCTGCACTTTGTGACCTGGACATTTCCTCAACTTTCCCACAATAATTATTCTGTGCAAAGGGTAGGAAGAAAGGTGCAGATTACCTGTGGGACAGGCACAAGATATAGAGAACAAAGAGAGCTCTTGAAATCCATTTCATTCCGTCTGACAATTTGTGGATTAACAGTCAAGGAATTAAAACTGACCTTGAAGAGTTTCAAAATACTTCCAGTTAAATTCAGTGTAATGAACCTACACAATTTACATTCATACTACAATGCCTGTTAATGAAAGGCTAAGACAAAAATTAAATTACATGAAAAGGCCTGTCTTTTTATGTAGTAAAAGGCAGGATTTTCCTTTGCAAACTGAATACACGCAGAATTTAATTTAAATTTTGGTGAGGATGGGAGAGAGTGACCGAATAAAATTTAATATAAGCAACAGTAGAAAGCAGCTATTCTCCCTGTTTTACTCTCACTCCTTCCACAGAGGAAGCACTCCTCGCATAATAATGACCAAAAGATCTGCTACTTTTCATTGTCTGAACTAACAGTATTTGTCATTGGACAATAAACACCATATCAATGTTCCTTTTTCTGAACAAACTGGTATGGCCATGGGCATTTTCCTGACAGATTTACAGATTACACTGTAAAAAGGTTTTTCTTGTGCACTCTTTCGCAGCAGAAAGAGCAATCAATAATTTCCCATTGGAAGAATTCAGCAGATTTATCAGTCAAAAAAAAGAGAAGATTATAGAGAAATGTTTTTCTCCCTCTCTCACAATACTAGAATCTGGGGATATCCAATGAAGCTGTATGTTGGAAGAATCAGGACAGCACCTAGATAAAACTGCAAAATTATCTCCCACAAAATATAGTCAAGGCCACCAACTTGTATGGCTTTAATAGAGGATCAGACAAATTTGTGCAGGTTATCAGTGACACAGTGGCTATGTTATACTGCTGGAGGCAGATTGCCTTTGAATGCCAGTTTCTGGGAACAACATATGGGGAGAGCCCTGTTGTGCTCAGGTTATGCTTGTGGAGTCTTCTGGGCATCTGGTTAGCCATAAAGAACCAGTGACCAACTGGTTGTTCTTATCAAGGCTTGTTTTCAGGACACTTTATTAATGGACAAGCTCATCCACCTACCCCTCCAGAAACTGTGACATAAAAATTGTTAGGGGTCATGTAAAACTTGAAATATTGTATTCAATATGGAACCCATTTTTAAAGTAACTACAGCTTTAAAAATATATTTGAACATGCTTATGTTGCGTAATGTTATGTTATATATGTGAAAAACTTCTGAGTTATACTGTAACTAATTAACCCAGAAGCCTGTCTCTGCGACTTTAATTTGGGCATAAGACAGTTGTGGATACCTTAGTAACAGTTGCAAAGGTAAAGGACATGTCAAGGTAACAGTCTGAAAACAACTAGCGTGAGAAGCCACTTGTTCATATATGGACCAGGTGGATGATAAAAAGCAACTGTATTGGCTGAAGGGGTCAGTAACTTTGATTGGTGTAAAAAGGTCTGTACCGAAGCAGTAAATGGTCACTAAAAGACCAATAGGTGAGAGCCCAGTTGGGGCAAGAATATGATTGCTCAGAGGAGGTTCTGATGGGATGGGAGGGGGACCAGGAGAACAAAAGGCAATACAGAGTCAGTCAGTTGTTGACTGGGAGAGTATAGAACTTGGATTTCAGAAAAATCTAAGGCTGGCAATCTGAGACCAGAGCTGGTGGCTGGAGAGAGTAAGAACCTGTGGTGTGAAGTTGTGGTGAAGCTTCAGGTAGGCAGCAGAGTCCATCACCAGATGGCTTCAAGCAGAGGTCTGACCAAAGGGTGAATTTCAGCAAGCAGTCCATGAAGCATCTGGACTATCATAGAAGTCAAAAGCAGGAGGAAGAACTAGAGGCAGTCAAAAGCAGCAGTAAGAAGTATTGTACAGCATCTGTTCCTAGTTGTAAGCAATTGACTGGAGTGAAAGTCAGAGAAATCTGGCCAGAGGGATAGGCTACTGAGAGCTTATTTGGCTTGAGAAGACATTTAAATACCAGGCACTGTAACTAAATGTATTGAACCCTGATTAATTCAGAACTGTACACTTAAGCAATCTTATTCTGCCATCTGAAAAGCAACACATTATTTCTTTATGTAAATAATTCCCTTAACATACCTCTCTCTCTCTCTCTCTCTCTCTCTCTGTGTGTGTGTTTGTGTGTGTGTGAGAAAACTTGTCTTTAGGAACCAAACCACTGGGTTTCTCTTACAGAAGGAGGGGTGGCAAAAGTTAAAGGTTTTATAGACGATGCAAAAACAACAAAGAGTCTTGCGACATCTTAAAGACTAACAAATGTATTATGGCATAAACTTTTGTGGAAGCTTATCCCATATTAAATGTCTTACTCTTTAAGGTGCTGCTGGGGGGGGGGCACTGCTACTTCTCTGGAAATAGTTAATGCAGCATTCCTTAACAGTGACATCTATCTGAGAACTTCATTATACACTATGGTAGGAAGTTCCATAGAGTCAGGTCTCAAAGGCATTTCAAAAGGAAAATAGGAAATCTATGATTTTCATCACATTTTGTGATTGTGCACTCTACATAATCTAATTAAATTGGCTGTATTTGTTTGTCTTATTAATTTTTTTCCAGGCTATGTTTAGAAGTATTCACTTTACTGAAAAATTCCATATAAAAATAAGACAAAGGAAAGTATGATAGACCAAATATTTTAGGATTTCAATGAGTTTCTAACTCATTTTACATCTCACCTACTGATTATATTTATTAATTAACACCACTTTTACGTTAAAAAAATGCTCTAGGTAATTGACAATATAATAAAACAACTACAATAACAAGATTATCTGATTTAAAAAAGAGAAAGGAAAACAGAAGTGATTAGATCAAGTCAAATGCCTGCCAAAAAGAGGGGGGGAGGAACCAGTTTGCACAGAAGGGGAAGCTGATCAAAGAGTGGGTGATATGGGTATTCCTTGGTAGGAAATGCCAGAATTTAGGACAAGTCACAGAAAGGCCTTCTTCAACATTCCAACGAAACGCAGTTCAGATGCTGGTTGGAGGTGAAAGAAAACCTCTGCAGAAGGTCTTAATGTGCAAGCAGTCTTGTATAGGGAGGATGATCCTTCAGGTATCTCAGTTCCAAAGCTGATAAAAGGTTGAAAGGTCACACTCAGCCTTGTGGATTGGGCTTAAAAATGAATTTAAACCAAGTAAAGCTGTTGTAAAAAGGAAGTCATATGTTCTTGATAACCAGTTCCAATCAGTAGGCTGGGTGCAGCACTGCATACCTAAAGAGGTTTTTAGACACCTTTCAAAGGCAGTTCCATGTACAACACTTTGTAGTAGTCTAATTGTGATGTGAAGAAATCATCTGACACCATGCCAGATTTGTTTCCTCTAGTGTGCATACTAACCTAAGCTCAACAAAGGTCATCTAGGTTCAGAGTTGGATCCAGAGGTACTACCAGACAGCAAGCATGTGCATTGAGAAGAAGTAAACTCATATCACTAGATCAGCAGTTCAATTAACCACCTTTGTCTTGTCTGCATTAAGCTTTAATTTATTTGCTCCCATCCCATCTATTACCAGCCTCCAACAGCAGTTCAGCACCTCTACATTTCAGCACCCAGAAATGACAATAGAAAGGATAGCATGGGATGCCACATTACAAATTCTTGGATTATTTCCTCCAGCAGTTCATGTATGTTAATCATCATAGAGAAACAAGATAAAACTCTCTGGGTGTCAATAGGTGATAACATGCTTATCTCACCTCATGACCTTCTGAAATTATCCTTCCAGGAATTATCAGAACCAGCACTAAAATATGTATGTATTAGAACAACAGATTTTGGTTAGTAACCCTTTTCTTAATTAAAAAACTCCCAAGCAGTATTCAGCTAAAACATTCTGTCAAGGCCATAGCGTACATAGACTTGCTGTCTTAATTGGTTTTAAATTCTTTTAGCCCATACTTATAGACTACAGCAAGTAAGCCTGATTGATAAGACATGGGATGAATTCTCTTTCTTGTCATTCTCTTTCTAGGTTTTCTGACTGAACAAAATAATCACTGAACTAAATGAAACTCACATAGAGGTTTTATTGTAGTACTCCTGAAACAGAAGAAGACTCTGGGGGCCCTGGATCTAAAGCTCATTCTGGAAGCCTGAATTATACCACTCCTCTTTATTGTTTTCAGACAACTTTGCAAATAACTCTCTCCCGCTTAAATACCTAATAGCCCAACATTTCCCATTCTTTCATAACATATATAGAAATGGAAGGTTGCCCAGAGAGTCCAATATGGTCATATTAAATTTCAAAGAGTACCCTTGTCAAAAATGAGAGGTAAAGTTAAAAAGGAGAGTGAGGGGAGACACATTTATTTAACAAACTTGGGGCATTATGTCAAACTGAATCTGAACTAAGAAGTGGTATAAACCTTTATTTTTTCCTGCAGACTGAACCAGCTAGTTCCTGCAGACCTGCCAGTTACAGAATCACAACTAAACCAGAATAGTGTTAGTTACAGATGAAACTAGAATTGAACAACAACAACAACAACAACAACAACAACAAGTAATGATCCGACTCCCTGTTTAAAATTCAGTTAGAATGTATACCAGTTTAGAAAAGCGCAAATAAGTTTAAGATGATTTGTTTAACAAGCAAGGTTACAGGATAGAAACAGGATAATGTAGCAGGTAGAGCTTTTGGCCCAATCCAGAACAGTTTTCAGTCTAAGCATGGGATGTTGCAGTAGATAGCCACACTCCAGGGCTTACTACTCTACTTCTCTAGTAGTAGGTCCCAACTACTCTGTAATGCAGAACACTTCAGCCTCCACAACTTCTTCCTCTTACAGTCACTGCAAAACACATGTAATGACTGTTCCACCCCCTCACTTGCTTCCTTCCCACAAACACACACCTATCTCATGTTTGCTTTTAATCCTCTTGAATTCTTGCTGCTCCTCATTTAGCTTCCAATTCCAAGTATGAAGACTATAAAATTCAGCAGCTGTAGCTGCTGAAAAGTCCATCTGCTTGAACTGTGCACTTTTCACTCTGTTTTTGTTTTAATAACAGCTCTTCCCTCTTGTTGGGCTCTGGGCTTAAGTCAGGATATGTCTGTGGACACAGTTTTGTTTTCTCTCCACCCCCTGCTCAGTGCACTTCAGGTAGTGATACTTGCAGTGCAACCCCAACCTCTTATATGAGCTGCTACAAAGGACTAGGATTAAGGTAGGAGCAACCCTCTTTCAGGCTCCATTAGCCTCTGCTACTGCAGAAGTCCCCACTGCATCCATGGGATCAGGAAGCTACTGCCACTGGTTCTCCCACCAGTGACAGCCTGTGGAAAATCCACAAAACAGGACCTTTCAGAGCAGGATGATGGTACAGCAAAAGAGACAAAATTATCTCCTCCTTTCTTGGAATTCAGCGATTGCTCCACGGCTCTATGGCCAGGGTTTAGAATTTTTCTGTGGGCAAGAATGGAGAATAAAGTTTTCATGCTTCTTTCTGCAACCACAATGACTGGAAATACACTATCAAATGAACTCTAGTATTTTAGTCATTTAAGCTAATACAGTGGTACTTCGGGTTACATATGCTTCAGGTTACATACACTTCAGGTTACAGACTCTGCTAACCCAGAAATAGTACCTCGGGTTAAGAACTTTGCTTCAGGATGAGAACAGCGCGGCGGCAGCAGGAGGCCCCATTAGCTAAAGTGGTGCTTCAGGTTAAGAACAGTTTCAGGTTAAGAACGGACCTCCGGAACTAGTTAAGTACTTAACCCAAGGTATCACTGTATAGTTCTTCATTGCTAGTACCATTTGGCAACTTGGGCTGCCTGTTTGTAGCAAAAAATAAAATAAAAACAAATCCCCAAAACACGTCATGCCAGATGAATCTCATTTTTTGGGGGGGGGGGATAGAGTTAGAAGATTGGTGGATGAGGGGAATGCTGTGGACATAGTGTATCTTGATTTCAGCAAGACCTTTGACAAAGCACTCTATGATATTCTTGCAGAGAATAAAAAAAATATTGTGGAGCTCCAAGCAACTATTTTACACAGACTGACAAACTACTTTGAAAATATTTTGTTAAAAAGCAGTATATCAATAGCATAAAAAATAAATATCTAGTATGTATCCTACAGACTGAGCCTACCTAAGTTATTTCACAAGTTGTAATAATTTAAATAGGATTTACTTCCAATAAGGTTTGCTTGGAATAAGAAACTTATAGTGTCATGTTAAGCATGTTTTCTCTGAAGCAAGCTTGACTTTGTCTAATGGGGCTTACTTTCTAATAAGTGAATTTAGGATTGCAGCTTTTTTTTTTTTTTTTGCTTTGTATATCTCTGCCACATTTAAATCACCTATCTCAATTACCCCATCAAAAATGTGCACAGTATAGGTATGTTAGCAGGTATCAGTAAGTATAAATTCAGTGCGGATGTATGTGTTTATGTGTGTAGGGATGAACAAAATATAGTTATATTGGTATGTCTATATCATTTATTTATTTATTTGATTAATTTCATTACATTTCTACAATGAAATAGTAAATTTTATTCCTTTATAGAAAACAAACAAACTCCTCAAACCTATCTACTGGTTATAGCATTACCAAGACAAAATGTTTACAAAGTAGCAGTGTAAACCACTACTGAGCAATCAGATTTGTCAAATGGCTGAAGATTGCTGTTCTAAGAAAACTTAAAGGTAAAGGTAAAGGGACCCCTGACCATTAGGTCCAGTCATGGCCGACTCTGGGGTTGTGGCGCTCATCTCACTTTATTGGCCGAGGGAGCCGGTGTACAGCTTCCGGGTCATGTGGCCAGCATGACTAATCCGCTTCTGGCAAACCAGAGCAGCACACGGAAATGCCGTTTAACTTCCCGCCGGAGCGGTACCTATTTATCTACTTGCACTTCGTGCTTTCGAACTGCTAGGTTGGCAGGAGCAGGGACCGAGCAACGGGAGCTCACCCCGTCGCAGGAACCACCGACCTTCTGATCAGCAAGTCCTAGGCTCTGTGGTTTAACCCACAGCGCCACTTGGAAGCAAATCCCACTGAAAACAATGGGGCTTACTTTCTAGTACACTTGGTGATAAATGGTTTGTAAATGACACCTTATCTGGATAATTAGAAATTCAGCTAAACAGGAACATGGAATAGCACTGGTGTTTACAACAGAATGCTCAGCGTGTTGGGAAATGAGTATCATGGAAAATGTATAATATGGATATGAAGACAGGTGGGTAAGTAAGTTGTTTTGAGAGGTAGAGTCATATTATGCAAAAGGAAAACTATACACATGAGAAAGTATTTGAATTTGGAGGACGTGATCTGTGCTTCTCAGCAGCTGCACTAGAAAATGCCTCGCTGCTGCCAAGAGATTGTACAGATTTGTCTGCTCCATCATACTCCAAAATGCAAAGCTCAGTACTCAGTGTTATTTTTTCTGATGAAAAAACCTAAGATATAACAAACACACCATATAGATGAAAAGAGTGAAAATTGTATTCCTGCTAATGCACCATGACCACACTGTTTAGGATATTATTCCAGAGGCGTAGACATTCCGAGAGAGAAAATTAAGAAATTAAGAAAACATCTATTCATATAAATTCATTGTCACTCACTGAGAGTGTTGGTGTTTATGCCCAAGAGGTTTGCTTTTATCCTAAATGCTATCTCTGCAAACCCCCAGGCCACATAACAAGCAATCTGTGAAGCTCCCTCAAGTTAAAAACAGAGTTTACAACATACCAGGTGAGAGGGAAGGCAGGCAGGAAGGGTGGGTTGGAGGAAAACGAAAAACATTGCAGGGTGGGAAGAATTAGTTGCAAGGAAGCATTTCAGGTCATGCCAGACCAGTGAGAAATGACCAGTGCAGGCAACAAATTCTCCTAGCTGAAGCCAACTTATATGTATATGGATGCTGCTCTTACACAATACAATTGACAAACCAAAAGGTCAGATATATTGTATTGCTAGCCCATACATAATTCAGTGCTTTCAGGCAGCCTAATAAGCTGATGCTGAAAACACCCCAGCAGCCGGGGTGTTTATTCATTGTTGCTCAGTGTCTACTTTGATCTATAAAGAAAGAAACTTATATGACCTTACAACTGGTCTGTCTCCAGAGTAGAACAGTGGGTGGCAGGGGGCAGGGAGGACACACAGTTAAATCCATCACTAAACTGAACTAAAGGAAGGTTCATCCAGTGGTGATTAAATCAAAAGTGACGCAAAGCTTTCCCTAGAACTCAATGCAGAGTGGAAACAAACCTGTTTAAGGGGTTTGAAAGGCTCAGATAACTTCCTTGCCATTGTTTTTCATTTTTTTTTCATGCCTCTACACTTCCTGGTTCTGCCTGAGACCAGATGTGCCAAAATACTCTAATAAAGAGTGTTGTCATAACCCAGCAAGAAGCCGGAAACACAGGTAATCTTGTAAGCAGAAAAAATGTTTTCATGTTCAAAACATCTGCACATACTTTTCATAAGCACCAAATACTTCTCAAACACGGTCACATTGTCTATTCAACTATTTATAATGATCACATGAGGTGTAACTATTAGTATTCCTTTTCTAGAAACTCCCCCCTCCTGAAACCTATTGTGAGGTTTTGCAGTGCAGTGCACATTAAAATCTTCCATATTTTCTGAAAGAATGTTGTTTTCTGTCCTTTAGAGCGTTAAAAGAAAATGTATAGTTCAGAGAATTACTGTGCAGTTGGTCTTTTTAAAGTTTCTATTCCAAAACTATTATCTAGAATATAAATGTCCACTCTACCACAATACTGCAGGGCCACAACTAACATAAAATATTAGTGGAATAATTTACTAAAGGCACAGCCACATATTATGAAAACAAGGGACTGCCACTGAAAACAGCATCATCACTACCACTGCCATAATCATTCTTAATCACCACCATTGATTTCTTAATCAGCTTCTAAACAACCGTCTCAAGGTGATTTACACATAAGACAATTAAAAACAGTTAAAAACACATAAAGAGCAAATGCATGTAAAACAAGACTAAAACCCTAACAAGTCAAAACTTGTGCTAAAGACCCATTTATCCAGCCCGAAAAGCCTGTCAGAACAAAAGTTCCCACTTGTTTCTGGAAAGTGCAGATAATGGAAACCTGTTGTATCTCAACAGGAATGCTATTCCACAGAACAAGGGAAGCCACACTAAAAGTCCTGCTCTGAAAAGCATGGGTGATCCTTGGAACTTGCAGGAGAAACTTTCCTGCACTCCACATCAATATACTGGGTTCAACATCCTTGCGGCAATAGAACTGCACATAATATTTTTAGGCATGTACAATGAGATCACAAATTCACATGCTTAAATGGACTGGCTGAAGCTGCTTTTGAAATGTCACCATGTTTCAAAAGTAGCTTACAGTGTGAGCTGAGAAGCTGCTGCTCAGGGGAAACTCAGCTCACAAGCCCTGTGTGGCATACGAAGTAAATTCCAAAAATCTCTGTTAACGTTGCCAGCGTTTTGTCATAACCACTAAACTTATAGTTAATTTCTATTGACATCAATTGTAGTTGCAAGGCCTTACATGTGTATACATGTAGATTTATGGTTGGGTAAAACAAAAGAAAACACTATAAACTATTGAATGTAGGCTTAGGATATGATACTATTTTTTATAGCTTGCATAAAATTGAATGCAACCAAAAATACATATACAGCCTTGGAAAGTAAGGACCCTTGTTATTTTCTTTTTTGGAAGAATAACAATCCAATACATGTCATTCAATACCAAAACAATAAATGTCTTTAACATTAAATTGCATTATTGAAAACACTTGCAAATGCATGAATTCTTGCATTTTAAATGTGAAGAAATAAATACTTCACTATGGAATGAAAGAAAAAATAAAGCACATTTAAATAATTTTATTACATTCTTAAGTTGCCAATTCATCTGTGAGTAGTTTCTTTGCAGATGAAAAGAAATCAAAATATAGGACAGATGTCTGAGAAACCACATTTAAGGTTCCTCACACACTAGCATTTTTCAAATGATATTGGCTCATCTATTAAATAAGGTGTATTTTGCTTGATTTTTTAGAAAAGGAAACATCAGGAAATATTTAAAGGCCAATTGCTGCCAATTAACTTTGATCAGCAAAAGTTGTATTTGAATCTTTTGGATTCTTTTGCCTGTCTGGAATAACATACATTTATAAATTCTAACAAAACAACAACGTGATGATTAATGCCTGTTGGCAGCCCTGCCACAAGCTTGTTTAATGGTTGGATTTTAAATAAACAGCTGTCTTTATTATGATGGGAGCAAAACTTGACTGTTTTAATATATTCTTTTCTTTTTATGATAATAACAACAGAAATTGCCTTTCCCATTGTAAGATTAAACAGACAAGCACTTTACTGGAAGTCTATGCAGAAAGTTCCAAAAAGTAACAGCATCGACAACTGAAATGACTTCCCATTTTTCTTTTTCTTTTTCCAGTTCATGTAATAGTTCTACTGCTGAGATCCTTCTGATCACAGAGGTCCCTGCTGCTGTATTCAGCTAGTTCTCTGTTCACATTTCATTACTCAAATGGAAAGGTCTACTGACAAGCTGAAAACAACCACCACAATCAACTACAAATGTCTATGAATTGGTCTTCACACAAGACTTGCATGCCTAATGAAAAGAAGTGGAACAAGCTCTATGTACTATGTAGGCCTGGGCAATATATCAATATATCACCCAGGACTGGTACGTGGGGGCAGACCACAATGACAGCTTCATTCAGCGGTATATCACTGGTGAAACCGTCACTGCTCTTGAATTCCTCTGCCTCCAGTGCCCAGCGGGACAGAGGGAGAAACAAACTAGCTGGGAGAGAGAGGCAGAGGGACTCAAGCGGCGGCAGTTTCACCAGCAATATACGGCAACGTTGAAGACCCAACATCGCCCAGCCCTAGTCCTATGCAGAAACACCGTTTTAATAAGCAGCTGAGTCTACCAATCATTCAACATTAATGATTTTCCTTGGGTTGAAAGACAGACTTCCTCCCAGAGGGTTGCAATTGAGAAAGAGACAAACACCTAGTGATCATTAAGAAGGCAGCAAGGTTTAATATTCAATTATCTGCATAAACAATTATGTTCCGATGTTTGAACTTGCATACTTTGATCAAAATTATAACTGAATAAGATGTAGCCATCAACAGTCCAAACAACGTTTTCAGCTACTAAATGTGGAAGTGAAACACATTACAACTGATATTTTGTGTAACTGATATTTTGTGTGAGCAAATATATTCATGTAGCCCTTGTGCAGCATATTTCCAGATTATCCAACATACTGTTTTCAAGATGTTGTAGGCCTACAGCTCCTATCATCCCTGACCACTGGTTACGCTGGTTCGAGTTGATGTGAATTGGAGTACCCCTGCCATATTCAAGCAAATAAGCATTTCTGAGAGGTGAAAACAACCCTCACTCCAATGTTGATGGCTGGTGTGTGTAGAACTAGGATGGCACATAGGTGTCACCAAGGGTAGGGCTTTGCTGCATTGGGGAGGCTCCAGCTGCATCCAGGTAGTAGAAAGCTACTGCCAATAATTCTACTGCCATCATTAGCAAGTGGAAAGCCCAGAAATTGGACTTTTTATGGGTAGCAAACCACCAGGTCAGGAGCAGACCCCAAACCGTCCAGATCCTCTGAAGGGTCTGATCTTTGGGCCTGGCAGCTACACCAGCTTGGAGTGAAAAGTGAGGAGGAACCCTCCTCATTTTCTGCCAAGGCTGGTATGAACCAGAAGTGACATTGCAGATCCAGTGTTATTTTCCTCCCTTGCGCCAGCTATGATTGCCCTCTACAAGCCTATAAAAAGAAACTAATAGTAAATTTTGTCTTGATAGAACTATAATTACTTACTTCTAAATCATTAAAGAATAGATGTGTGTCTGCCAAGTTGAAAATCATCTCCTCCATCCTCAGTCCCAAGGAAACAGAAGTAGGGGGGTCCTCAAAGAAAAAAATAACAATTATAGTCGGTAATGTATAGAAAGGAAGCCTAGAATTCTACAGTTCTCTGCCACCCAAACCAGTCTGTTATGAGCCCAGATTTTACATTTATTTATTTAGGTTATTTATACATTGAAGCCAGATGTGTTCAGAGGGGGGGAAGGGCTTCTTTGATCCAGCTTCCTACTCCCATTCCCCCTCCTCCTGTTCCTCCAGAGTCTGCCATCCTAGGTCTGCTCCAGTGAAGTACTGTTGTTGCTGCAGTAGTTAGGATGTGGGATATTGTGGATTGGAGCAGTTTGGGCTACATGGTGTGGAGGGGTATGAAGTGATTTGCTAAAAAGGTGGGCCAGGAAAGATCCTATGCATGAAGGGTTTTTTTTTGGGGGGGGGTGGAGGTCACTGTAGTCTAATTGAATAGAAATACGAAGCTTCCTTATACTTTGGCAAACCTTTGTTTCATAGGTCCTCAAGAGAGTTTCCTCAGCTCTGCTACATGAGCTCAATTCTGGAAAAATACTAGGAACTGAACCAGAACCTTCCACATATATTCTGAAATAGATCTATGGACTCCTCCCGAAATACTACACAATAGATTTAAGGACTCTAATAAAATACTAATCATTCAGCTATAGCCCACCCATATGGAGAAGAAATCTATAGGGGGGGTTTTATTCATGTACAACACACTTTAATTGCTCTACAGACATTACCATAACAAGTTACTTCTTACTGATCTAATAAAATCAGAATGTGCTCAGCATTGTGGTTTGCAAATACAATACAGATGTGTGTGTTTAATATACATTATTAATCTATGAATTGCAACAGGGCCCTAGTATATACATAGGGCATGCAATTTAACAAAATTATTTTTCAAGGTCATGAACATGAAAACATAATTTTGAAAGAATGGGTTATAAATTTAAAAAAGCTAATAAATAAACTAGATTGGGATAGATATCTCCCACATTAATCAATCATTCATCTGGCCATAACGTCCCAGAGTGTTTCAACATAAATGCTTTAAATTCATTAAAACAACAAAATACAACTATTTTGTACTTAATGTTCTGATGTGTTTAGGTAATTTTGCTACTCTGAATATATTCATAAAGAAAAATGAGGTTTGAAATCTCTAAACCTAACATGGCTGCCCATCCAAGTGGGGGCAAAGAACAATGCTAAGAACAGGACAAAATTTATAAACATGATTTATTTATAATATATGTATGTGTATGTATCTATATCTATTCTATATCTCAAAGGAAAGGGTAATAGATCAGAGCTAGAGCATATGCTTTGAATGAAAAAGCTTCAGGGTCTGAAAAGACTTGAGTATGAATTCCTGGAGACCTACTGCTAGCCAGTGTAGACAATATGGAGGAAGATGGATCAAATGAACTGACTCAGTATTAAGCATGTTTCTATATTATATAATATACATTCCAGTCTGGTTTCTCGTTCCAATTTTAACTACTATTTCCAGGACTACATTTCTTTGATTAGCTTATACCCTTTTCTCCTGCATCACAGAGCAGAATCCTATGATTATGAATAACCTACTTTCCTACCTAGAGTCTCTGGAACAGCAATATTTTTTTTTTTTTTTTTGACACTACCAAGAATCTATAGAAATAAATTTCTCACTGCTCTCCTAGATTCTCTCTGTTCCCAAACCAAACTGCACTGACTCAAGCAATCTACAGGATAAAGATTTTTTTAAAAAGAAAAAGTCTTGTGCTTGAAATCCCTGTGTACACTGAACACAAGTACAATGGTGTATAGCGTGGTGTAATCAAATACTATAACCCAAGTCCTCTTTTGCTATTCAGAACCATTAGTTTCCAAATAATTACTGGGAACTGAAAGTTAAGGAAAACTACCATCCATTGTAAGTTTATTAGGATTTTTAGTTCAATGTGAATGTCTAATAAGGTATAAAGGTGCAAATCTCAGGTGAATGTTCAGTTTAAAAGGGGAAATACCAGTGTGATAGACCACATATTCTTTTCTTGAACATGGAAGTCAGGGTACAAAAACTATCAGTATGTGATTTTAAAATGTTCACTCCCTTTGTTCTGTGGGTAAGAAGTAGTTGAAAAACAGGAAAGTTCACTTATTGTACGTGTCTTGGCTTATTTTCCAGTTAAGCTGGAAAGCCACAATTGAAGACTTCTGTGAAAGAGGGTTTTTGTTTTCCCTCCCCTCTTCACAGAATATTAAAGCACACATAAGGATCTCTTAGAATTAAATCAGGTAGGCTTCCCCGCCCCCTAGAGAAAATAACTTTCCTGATCAGGATTGCAAAAATTCAAATACTATTAAGGTGGTTCAGACATAATGTTAAACCATTATTTGGAGGTACATGAATGAGTTGTCAAGGAGCCTTGGGTTAGCACTCTTCCTCCTTTTCTACCCTTGCACATGGCAATTCCCTACCTCCTTTCATCTGAACTAGCTAACTATGGTTTTTGTTGTCCTGCAAATCAGGATTTAACACTAGGATCTGGCAGTGAAATGGGAAAAGTGGAGAGTGGACAAACCAAAATTGCTCATTCATATAGTATCAAACCATGGTTTGATGTTACATCTGAACCATTTAATGTTACAACTTTTCTTAGCGTCTTTCATGTTATGCAGCAATTGATTTTGTAAAATAGTTTCAAATAATCATTCATGAAGCACTTGGCATTGACCACTTTGTGGTGCATGCCAGCTGCTAACCCTGCAAGAGGTGATTTGATTAGAGACACAAATCTGCAGAAGGCATCTCTCTTTGTAAACATTTGAAGAATATATCCAGCACTTCCACACTTTCTTTTTTAGCACAGCTGCTGGTCATTTTTTTTGAATGAAATCTAAACATCTTTATTTAAGATAATACTTATATTGCAGAGAAATTGCTTTTGCCCTGCGCTCAAATGACAGTATTTTGTTAATGAGAAAATGCACACACATCCCCTCCAGCCACATCTATTGCCATCATGATTGGTGTAAGAAATGTGAAATGTGAATCTCATGATCACCCCATGGCTAGCATCCACAACATCAGTGTTATTTTTTTTGTTACGAAACACATCAGTTTGTCAGATATATTTGTTATATAACTGGAATAGCAGAGAAGATCTAGGATCAAGCCCTTTAGGGGATCCCAAGCTGCCAGCATCCCACCTTATTTTAGAGAGTTCCACTGAGAGGAAAACCACCAAATAGGCCAGCTACAGTAGAGCCTCTCCAACTGGTGGCAAATGGAGGCCACCAAATGGAAGAGTACACAATATCCTAATCACCAGCACCCCAGACATCAACATCAAGGGAGATCAGGATTGCACGGTCTGCAATACAATATACAAAAAACACACACCACCCTTTTGATGAGAAGGAAAAAACTCCTCCAGCAAACACTGTAAAGCTTGATTGTGCTCTTAAACATTTATCTAGCCTTTGTAAAAACAGCACTTCATACTAAGAACAAGAGAAACAGAGATTACGTTGACTAATATTTTAAGGGTAGCGTGCAGTGCTTTATCACATCATCATTCTGAAGCATGTCAGAGATATACACATGAGCCCATTTATTTAATAGCAGGATAGCTTTGACATACACACATCAAAAGTTATTTATTCAGTTCTCTATAGATTAAATTGCTTGATCTATATTAAAGTATTGGAGGCAATTTCAGTGCCTTTTTTTCAATTAAAATAATTTTTTTACACTGAGTCATACAGTGCAAGCACTCTTTTTTTTGGACATCTGCCATAGCAAACTCCCTTTCATAATCTTATACATAGTTCTTTGCTTTCACGCAACGTAAGTAATAGGGACAAACACATTCATTTCTTTACAAGTATATTATCAATTTTAGAATATTAGGAGAGGGTGATAGTTGGGCCTAGCACTGTGGGAGCAGCTGCAGCACTACTCATTCCGGTGCATTGGTATACTGTGAAAAGTCCTAGACTATGTGGCAGGAAATCATGCTGCAGCTGTTCCCATACCAGTGTCAATCCTTGGAGAACAGGGGAAGCACTATAGCTCAGTGATAGAGGCTCTATTTGCATGCAGAATGTCTCAGGTTCAGTCCATGGCATCTCCATGTAGGAATGAGTCCTGCCTGAAACCCCAGAGAGCCACATCTAGTCAGTTTGGATGATACTGAGCTAGACAGACCACTGGTTTGACTCAGTATAAGGCAGCTTCATAGGTTGAAAACTGGACTAATGTAATGGGAAGAGCCATAGAATATGATCTTCCTGCATGATATGAGACTTCTTATGTCATAGGGCCCTTGCATTCAGGTCATTTATGTGGTTAATCCAAACAAATGTGGTTAATCCACACTTTCTAGTGCAAATAGCCCATCATTTATCCAACTGCAGAAAGGCCAATTAAAAAGCTGATGGGAAATTAAACTGGAAATTGCAGGATAGCAACCAAGTGCTGATGATGTCTTATAACCTCTGTGTGAACATAATAGAATGAATGCTCAGCTGGGAAGCTCCCAGAGACAGTAATAAGAATCTTAAGGGTAACTCTGCAAATTAAGGCCAAAAGCCTAACTAGTCCAGCATGGTGTTTCTGACAGTGACCAAACAGATACCTATGGGAAGCAATCAAGAAGGATATGAGTGCAATAGCCATCTTCTGCTGTTGTTCCCCAGTGGCTGATATTCATATCATGCAAATATTGGTTGGTTTGTTCGTTAATAGAATATAATTATCTAATGCCTCACTTCTAATTTATAAACAAGGTCAAATAACTCTGTAGGATAAAACCTTAACAGCACTTACTGGAAATAAGTAGTGGGACTTACTCCTGAGGAAACAAGCATGGGATTACACTGATAATTAGGTCAAAACAATTTATGATCTGACAATCTTGTATACTACTAATTTTGTTTTTGTGCCACCAGCACTGAAAACCTGGATGGGAACCATTAGACTACTTTACTTTTTACTTCACTACCACACCATACTATAGATTCTTTCTGCATAAACACATATAGACATTGACTGTCATGGTACTTACTCTCCCATATCTGTTAGCATAGGATCCTGTAAGCAAGGAATGGAAAATGATGATTGTCTCATCCAAATCCCAAATGAATACTCTCTGTAAAAAGATAACCAAATCAATGGGTCCCTCTGTAAAGTTGATAATTAAAATAGGAAAAAAAGCTTTGATCAATGGATGTACACGTGAACAAACTATTCTGAATGTTGTACCATAACAAAGCTATCCTTTCTTACTATTTTAGAGAAACCCATACATTTCAGAACAACGTCAATAAGTAATGTAAAATCTCCACATTAACGACATACTTTTCTACTAAGAATTAACATTTGGAGGGTGACTGGTTTCCTATCCCTGCAGTAGATTTAGGGAGGAGCCCTTCCAGCAGGAAACAGTAGAAGTGTTGCAGTGATGCCCTGGGTAGCTATTACCTCTCAGCAAGCAGAGGACACAGTCTAGGGGTGAGTAATTTTGAAGGGGATGGAAACTCCCTTGTGAGAAGGGTCAAAATATAAGACTAAGTAGGAGTGGAATGGTTTTTAGCTGGGATTTATAATTTTGCTTTGCTTTTGAGGATTTTCATGTGCTGGAATTTGGTTTTATGCATCTCTTAGCCTAGAATGCTGTCTCGCCCCAATGCTTCTGAAGAGTATGAGAGATAAATAAATAAAATAGCTACTTCATATACAATACCTCTAGGTCGGAGTCAGGCGGTGGTGAAGGATTATTATTCCTTCTCCCTCGACCACGTGATTTGCCATCTGAGCTGCGACGCAACCTTTCTGCATCAGAATCTTTGATGGGTGTTGCTGGGCTGTGGATTGTACTGTACTCTGCTTCAGAAGAAAAAATTGCTTATATTTTAGTTTAGTTGTAGTTCTTTGATTTTGTTTCTCTTTAAGTATGATGCACTGAAATGGCCACACAAAGTTTTGGTGTACTTTTGTAATAGATTACCATATGTATTTATGTTACTAGTGGTACACTAATTGCTGGAAGTCAGAATTCTTCCTAACCCAAATATATACAACAATGAAGTCAACTGAAAATTCTGCTTTCCAATACTTGGAGGGGTTATTTCTTAAAAAACAAAACATCCTCCAGCTTCCAAGAATTCATAGAACATAAGCCGGCCAAAGTTAACCTAAAAGTTCACTGATTCCTGTAAAATTTGTTCTTTGTTCTCTCACATTCTTTGCTCTTGAAATCAGTTTAAAGATAGTTTAGAATTAGTTTAAAACTATGTCTTCTGTGGAGAACTTTCAGCTTAAATTTTGGAGTGTGGAGGAAGTAGGGCACCAACATCTCTGATAAATATTATGGGGCAAAGAGGGTCAAATGGGGTGGGATAAAACTCGCTGCTGGAGCTTCTCCCATTGACTATCATCCAATGGCCACCATCCTCCCTAAGCCTCTGGATTTATGCTTAGTGATGACTGGAACTTCTGGGGATTATTATAGCTAAATATGGACTTGCAACTTGCAGTCAAGCTTTTCAGTGCAATCCAACTCAGAAGTCCCACTGCGTTCAGTGGTGTCTACTCCAAGTAAATGTACGCAGGGTTGCAGCTGGACTAAGCAAGCCTAGTGAAGTTCTTACACATCCTTTTTTTGGCTATGCCTGTTGCAGGCTGGTCCAATTAAGATGCCCTAAAACCAGAAGTTCTTTGGGGGATCTGCAGAGCTGTGGATACCCCTGAAACGTCCCATTTCAGAACTTCCCACCAGGTACCATGGATGGTAGTTTCAGACCCACCTGGGCAACACTTCGGGTTCTTGCTGCAGTGGAGCCACCACCACCAGCAGTGCCACCAGAGAAGCTATGGTGTGCCATGCTTACCCCACCTACCAGTCATGAACATTGGGATAGTCATGATGGCAAATATTAACTAAAGTTTGAGTAATGAGCTCAACATCTGAAAAGACTATAACACATCTTGTAATCTGTGTTTTTACTTTTTAATGCTGGTGTTTATAAATTATTTGATGCGGTAACTATAGGAAAACCTGTATTTAAAAACTCACTGCTGTCCACTTACCCTTGCTGAGCCAGTCCTTACTTAATAAGTGCCACCATACATTCAGAATTCTTCTAAAAATAAATTTCAAGTACCAAATTGTGGCCTATAGGTGCAATCAAATCTATGCATTTACCTGCTGTAGGATCTGCAACTGCTTGACTTGTGATGCCAGATGGTGGTTCTTGAAGCTGGTATGTCGCATTGGAAGAAGGGGTTGTTGGACTGGTGTTGCTACTTGTCATATAATGCGAAGGATATGGAGAACTGTTATAATACTGTGCGTATTGACCTTGGCCAAAGCTGGGGTAAGAAGGATACTCCTACCAGAGTGGAGAAAAAAGCTGTATTAGAGACTTTCCCATCAACATGCTGCTTACTTTTTGGTGTGCGTTCCAAAATGTAAATGCAAACAGATGCTTCAATTTCTCTGCCATCTTGGATTTTGCAGAGTAGGAAATCACAACCAGTATTTATTTTGCATAAATAGGCAATTGAATTTTAGAAAAACTATATCAAAATTGGGTATAAATATCATCCTGACATTTTTTTTAAAGACAATAAAGAGGGGCTGTTACAACTAACATTAAGGTAATCCTCAAAATTCTAAAGAACTTTAAGGTTTTATGTAGAATTACAGATATGAGTTGTATTATCCTTCTCAAAACACACTTTTGGCATCCTGTTGACATATTTACCTGTTGTGAACTGTTAAATCCCGTAGAATTTGTAAGTGAATTGTTTCCAGCATATATTCCAGATGATGTAGTGAAACTGCTTCCTGAAACAGAACAAAAAAAGGAAAAAAGTTTATAGTCAATACAATGTCTCTAAAAAGAACAACACAACAAATCAACAGTGATAAAACAGAATTTTTCATATGCTGGTACAATAAGTAATCCACAGTAAGACTATACTGTGAATGAAGTGATAAATTACTTCCAGGGCTCTAGATTATATGAAAGCTAAAAAGTTATTCAAATGAAATGTATTAAGAGTAGAATCAGAAGTCAAAATCACTTTGCTTCATTTTATTATGTTAGGTACCCATAAGAGCAAAGCTTGATCAGTAGAGCCAATGGCACAGTTTTCACTGTGTGCCACTTTCAGTTAAGTGCCACTTCAAACTACAGGTGGAAGGTTCCTGTGTTAAGAATGCTTCCTCATATAAAAGACACCCTCCACTATTGAAAACTAACATGCTGATTTTCTATGTGAAGAGAAAAAGCAACAAGAGTGTCTGGTGGCACTTTTAAAACTAGCATTTATTATGGCATAAGCTTTCATAGACTAGAGTCTACTTCACAAGAAGGCTAAAGTGTTACAGATACACGTACACACGTGTGTGTGTGTGTGTGTGTGTGTGTGTAGGTGTGTGTAATTCATTTCACATTGTGGTCTCTGTTTGAAGTTATTTTGTTCAATGGAGGTGACCATCTATTTTAACTGGCTTATCAATTGCTAGGCTGTCTGTTCTCATGTTTTGTGACTGGCCCTTATTAATGACATAATTATCACCTCCTGTACACTCTATATTTCATTCCCCCACCACCTGTTTACTACACCCCCTCCCAAACTATGTGTATCCGGATAACACGTCAAGCACTGATGAAATAAACTCTAGTCCATGTCATAATAAATAGGTTAATCTTATCTGATTTTACTGCAACAGACGAATACAGCTACTCCTTGGAAATATGTGGAGGAAGCTTTTTATTTGGATAAGCATTCAAATATGAGATCTCCCCCTATTGTCTTAAATAGTAATCCAGAGCAATCTCTGCATGCAGTTATTCTGCTTATGTAGCCTTGTAAGTTTCAAATCAGTGCAAAACTACATAGAGATTGTGGTCCTAAAACATTTATTTGGAAAAACCCCACTGATTTATTTGTTTATAAATAAATATTATGACAATATGTCTCATTGTCACATTTTGTGTGTGTGTGTGTGTGTGTGTGTGTGTTTTTGGGGGGGAGGAAATGACACATATTCTGGAAGTTACTGAGAACTCCAAACTTCTATTGCTGTTGACAAGACTTATACTTTGTAGTCCTTAAAAAATGAAACCTTTTATTATTGCTATAATGTTTTCCTCCATGCTACAGAAACACAAAGGAAGTTTTCACCACCAACTATGAACCTTATGGGCTTCTCAATAATGGCACAGATAATTATAGTTCATTAAATGTTCTTGAGTATACAGCCTTGGGCAGCAGTTTTCTCTTTCCTTGAGAAGTTATGGTTGCCCTGACACTACGAGAATTATTATATGACATTTCAAGTAGAAAGGCCATAGCCTAAATGTGCCTGGACACTGCAATACTCTCTCAACCTTAGCTGTCCAAAATGGACAGATGGGCACTCTTGTTTTAATGCCTTTATCTACAAAGCTGAATTTCTAAAAGGGCAGCAACCTCCTTTTAGGCCCAAAAGCAAATGTGAACATATGGACATTTAATAGTGAAAGTGTATGGAGGAGGGGAGAGGAAATGGGGAATACAAAAAGCTGCTATTTCCAGGAGGCACTGAAGTAGCAAAGCATCCTCATAATCTGCCTTTTTCATTTATCATGATTACAGAATAGCTAATAACTAAGGTACCAAAAGGAGAACCAATGAGAGGAACAATGGTCCAAAGATATCTGAGAGAATGACATTAGGATATGCTTGGAACTGTATCTAAGACACACACACACAAGCTAGACAGTGGTAGAGGGATCCTTCAGATCCCAGCCACTTCCAAGGCTAGCGATCTCTTTTGGTAGGGCTTTTTTGCAGCCGGCACCTCTCAGGTGGGCAACATCGCCGTTATAATAGAACAGGGGAGGCGTTCATGGTGAGTTTCAGCACCTCTTTTTCTAGAAAAATAGCACTGCCTTTTGGCCCTTCCATAGGATTGTAATTAAATGATTTTGTAAAAAGATCCTCACTTTGAAAAGTCTATAAAGGAAATCTAAACTACATAGTATATTAGAAATGTTCCTTCCTTAATTTTGTAAACACCATATAATGGGCTCCATATTGAAGTATGAGATTTACTGCATAAACAACTTACATGGTAATCCTTTAGATAAACTAGTCTGCATAACTAGTGTTCTCTCTAAATGCCTTAGAGAAAAAAATAAAAAGTTATTTATACTCATGTTCATGAGCCATCCAGTTATGCAGACACTTACTATGGATACCTCAAGACATCAGGTTGGATCCTGACAACCATAAGCAGAAACAAGCTTGCAGAAGGGGGCTTTACAAACTTCCTCCCAGTGGCCCTCTCCACCCTGCCCGAAAAAGCTGGTCCTTGTGGTTGGGGACCCCACAGAACAGAACAGGATGAGCAAATGAAAATTAACAGAAAGAGAGAATTAATGAATAGTGGGCTCACAGAAGGTGTCAATTCACCCCTTCCACAGCAGTCCTCTCATGTTCAATCTCACCCTGTTCTGTATGATCCTGCAACCCTCAGGAAAGATTGCTTTTGAGCGGGGAGTGCAGAAGACTGCAGTGGGGAAAATCCCCTTCTGTGAGCTTTCTTCTGCTTGCAGTTCTCAGGATCCAACCAACTGCCTTTGGAGAAATCAGGACTAGTTGTATATGAAAAAACAGACACACATTAACATTTTAGTAGAACAAAGAGATATTTCAGTAGCAGGAATAAGGGGTTTCAACTCCCAATTTTTCAAATACTTGCTTTTAGTAAAAGCATTCACCTTTATATTAATACGGAAAATAAAAATAAATATCAGTGCCTAAGCATTTAGGACAATATTTCGGGGCAGTGATTAAAATAATTGTCGAATGTTGCTCAGCATAGATTCTTGTTGGCTACTGTTTCTTCTGGAACTGTGAAGAGGTCTAATAGATATCCATATCCCTACTCTGAAGTAAACATGAGTGGGATCATGCTGACCAAGTAACCACTTTATGCAACATTTCTTAAGAATAAACATTTTATTGTTTGTGATTAATTGGATATGTACATAGAAGTACTCCTATATAGAATCAATTAATGTATAAATTTCACAGAAATGCAAGAAAAATACCTAACATCTAAAATAACACTTAAGCAGCAATCCTGTGTCTACTTACTTGGAGGTAAGCCCAACTGAACTTATTGGGACTTATGGCTGAGTAAACATGCTTAGGATTGTAAACTTGCCTTTCTTGCATATTGGCAGAAAGTTCACAAGAGCCAATGAAAACTGTTATTGCACCTAGGCCAGCATATTACAACAAACATCTCTTTCATCTTATGCCATTACTGACTCCTATGGAGAGCAAGTAGGGTCTCACAGACCATAACAAATGTGAAACAGGTTTCTGAAAACTGCTACGTAGACCACCCAAGGACATCAGTTTAGGAGTACTTAAAACATTCTTTAAAGTTTGCCACATTTTAATAAGGTATGTCATGCCACAAAAGCACAGTGCTATTGTATCAGATGATATGAAGATCAACAAAAAAAGAGTGAGTGCCACCATCTAACCCAATGAACTATAAAATTATACAAAAATCATTTTTGCAGCTTTACAAATTAAAAGTACATTTTATAAATAAGTAATCATGTTGAAACAATTGGCTCGTGAGTAATGCTAGGACCACAACACTGTGTCTGTAAGAATTTCAGAACACTTTTGACAATATACCCCACCAAAGACTCCTGAGTAAGCTTAGCAGTCATGGGATAAGAACAGAAGTCTTGTTTGTTTGTTAAAAACAGCAACTGGTTAAAAACAGCAACTAGTTAAAAACAGGAAGCAGAGAGTAAGAATAAATGGGAAGTTCTTTCAGTGTTATTGTTGGCATCCGTCTGTCTTGTGATAAAATGGAGGGCACCTCTGGGGGTGAAGTCAAACTGCTGTGTTATAAGCACCAAAGTGACCTCCCCAGGATGCAAACCTGAGCAGTGTGTATGGATATCCTGACAAAACCTCTCTCTCGGCCTCGCTGATGAGGTCCAAAGGAAAGCAGAGCAATACATTTGGCACAAGCGTGGCTGCAGGAGCTGCCAGAAAGAGGTGTCCAAGGCGCCATCCAACCGTCTCAGGGACTCCTGTTAGGGTTTACTCCTTGGCCTTTTCTTCTCCCGAAGGTATCCCGCAAGGCAGCGGAGGTTTTGGTACAGAGTTCTCCTTCTCCTAGATGGGCTACGTTCCCAGGTTGGTGAGCCCCATCTGCCCCTCACTTTCCTTTACAGCACATGCAGAAACCACCTTCATAACTTTTGGACTCACTATTGGTCTTTTCTGCTCAACCCATTGGAGTCACATGCAGGGGAAGTCCCTAACTTACTGAGGGTCTGACACCCATTATTATTTTTTTAGGACAACAAAACTGTAACATTAAAAAACAAAAACAGAATATACATTACAGGGTCCAGAGCTAGCTTTCCAAACTTAAGGCCATGTTAATTATGCTTTATATAGGGGAGCAACCTTTATTCTGCTGAACTCCACATTCTTTAGGGGTAATCTGTTGAAGGCTGCATGCCAGCAGCAGGCGGAGCTAAAACCAAGGATGGGCAAAGCCGGAGCAAAAGTGTTTTGCATTAACTTATCCACAATAAAGAAAGCTATTTCAGTTTTCACCATCACAACCTCAGATTAGAATTATCAATCCTATGCAGAGGTGAGATCCACTGTACCATTTCAGATTGTACAAATCAGTATTCATGGATAAGAAAGAAGCAAATGCCATTTTCAAACTATTTTACTACAGCTATCAACATATGCAACTTCCCTATAGTCCTCAACTTATACTAATTAAGAGAAGACAAGGCACATTTTTGAACCCTTTGAACCTCTGTGAAAATCGCTCTTTGGTGATTTGTGAAAACTCAGCAGGATGCAAAAGTGCTTGTGCATTTAGAGTACGAAAAATGTAGGATGCAGGAATCACGGTCCTGACTCTGCTGCTTTTGCTCTCAGCAATGTTGCTGCTAACCATATTTGAATTATTATATGATAAGGCCACTATTCAAAACAAAAAGAAAAAAGACGATGAAATTAAACAATATTTTAAAAAAGGCTGAAGCAGCTGCCAGATCCTACAAAAGAAGATGTGACTCAGACATAATTCCATTTTTTTAAAAAAATAATAATCAGTTGAAAGAAATCTTATTCTTTCTGTTGAAAACTTGGTGGTAATGTGTCTTAATCCAGACCTTATGTCAGATCATCACCTCTGCCATTCTAAGTTTGCTGTCAGTTCTAAAGGTAAATGTTTCCTTTGCTTACTGGCTAAGGACTAGATCAATACATCCTAAAAGCTATTCTGCATCAACGAAGTCTGATACAGTTAAGACATTAAGGCTTCTCTGCTTCATAACATCTGTTCTAAGGTTTCCAAGGGATTCAACATGCATAGCTCCCACTGACCCAGTCTAAAATTAGAGATCATGTTTCTGGTTAGTTTTGAATCCTTTTCTCTATTCCTAAGGAGAACTGGATTCCATAAGTACCAACACAAAGAAATATACAATACATTAGGCATTATGTATAATATCAAGTAAACATTCAAATTACTTTGGGGAAGAAACCACAACTGATAGCATCTAATACATATAGAACTTCCAAATTATACTGCCAACATTACCTAAATAATTCTGACAAGTTAACTTGTAGGGAATGTCATCTTAAATTTACAGACAAAGAAAACACACCTAAGGGATGAAATTATGTCAGTTTATATTTGTATTCTTGACACAAATTTTCACACTGCTCTGTTTTCTATCACAGTAGAGAACTATGCTGCAAGAAATGGAATTTTACAATAAAGGTCATTGTAATGTTGGAATCACATAATAAAATAGCCATGTTTAAAATGCTTATGTTGATGAGACCTTTAAAACTTAGGTTTGAATTAAAAACACAAATTTATCATCAACAATGCAAAATTTCATTTAAAATCTATCTAGTTTTGCACATATGGTAATATACACTGCTATCATCTTCATTCGGCTACCTGCATTTTCAATTATTATTATTTTTTAAAAACCCACAAAACCAAAACAACATGTGAAAAGCAAACGAATTCTAATTACTTTATACAGACCTTGCATCTGGTAACTGTATGGAGCCTGTCCTGGCTGGGGAGTGCTAAAACTTGCACCATAGCTCAGAAAGCCTGTCTGTCCAGGTGACTGTGTTTGTGATAATCCGCCTTCTGTCTTGATGCCTGCCCACAATGCACCTAAATCAGTTAGTGATAGCAAAGCTAGTTGTTCATATTTTAACAGAGGGCATTAAATAAAATCACACAAGTATTCATGTAAGTATGCAAAAGGACACCAACCCATAATCTAGTTAAACTGCACTATCTGAACTGACGCAACCTTTCTAATTTAAATTCTTGTTTAATTTAAATCTTGCATGAGCATACTGTAGATTCACCTATTTAGCAATTGTTACATTATCAGTTTAGAAATAGTGGGCAGTATGAAGGAACAGTGAGAGTTTTAGCTTAAAATTGTGAAATTATAGATGTTTAAAGCACATTTGATACTATTATACATTTTTTTGTTTTCGCCTCATTCAGAAAGACATTAGAAAACTTGTTTTATTAATATAAGTATTTCTTTCTTCTATAGCTTTTCACATGCAAGAGCTTAATAATTAAAGAGGGTCAGAATATCAATATCAATAGGGAATTTCATATTTACAAAGTCCAGCATGTGAGTTAAAACTTTCTTAGCTACCAAAGTTGACAAGTTTTACAGTGCAATCCTGTACATGATTTCAAGGTAACTGGGCAACTGCATATACAGGATTTCCACCACCTGGGTCCCAACGCTTTAGTTGATTTAGTTACCAGGGGCCAACACATACAGTAAGCACCTTTTACAACTCAATAGTTTTAAGATTTTTCCTAGACATTTTCAAACAGGGGTGAAAGTGGGAAAATTATCTCTTTTTAAATTATTGCTTGGGCCTATAGGCACATATCCATTATTAACTGCAAAAGGGATACAGCCTTTTTGCCATGTAAACAATACAGATCCCACACCTTTGAGATGTCTCTTCAGACTGGAGTAACATTATATAGTCTTTTTTATTTCTTTTCTTATTGAATTTCATCAAAATTCAAACATCTACAACCCTGCAAATGTTTTCATTAAATAAATGCAATCCAGAAAATTAGAATGTATTTAGCCTGATAAACAGATAGAGACAAAAATAACATTTTGAAGCCTGCCATATGCATTGGCACCTCACTGTCTGGTTTGCATCCACACCATAATAGGCCATTATTTTATGTTGTGTTGGAAAAGGGTATTGCCTGCAGCCCAGTTGTACAGGTAAGCTTTAACTGCTGCAGAGAATCAGCGACATTCGGCAATGCAACCAAAGCTCAGCCCCGGGTTTCTGAAGTGAGGCAAGACGCATGCAGGTGGTGTCAGGAACACCAACAAATCTGTTGGAGCTAATCTGGTGATTTGGCATACAAAATAAAATCACCATGTGAATTATGCACTTGCAATTTTAGATCTGACAAAGCTGCATGTAGACCATGTATTGGTGTGTAAGCTGCTTCTCCTTTATAAAAACCCTCAATTATTTTTCCACTGCAAATCATCCACTCTCAAGGGTGCATTGAAAAGGAGAAGCAAGTGTCATGATAACATTGCAAGCAGCTGGGGAGTAAAATTTCATTCCCCACGTGGCACCTTTATTGTGAAAAAGCAATCCTAACTCTTTTAAACCTCTTCTCTGCATTAAGAGGGAAAACTCATGAATGGTATGATGGTAGTGATGGGAATTATGCTGATGCATGAATATATGTATGTTAATATGTGTATTTAACCTAATTCAAATAAATAATAAACTTCCAACAGCATGTCTGATAAAGAAGCAGTAACTGAAAACCATCCTGCAATGGGGGAAAGCTGCATTTTAAAGTCTTTTTAACAGTTTTGCTGAAGCATTAGAGCCAAGAAAGTCTTAGCAACCAGCTGTCGGTGGCAATCATCTCCACCAACCAAGCTCACTCTGTTACAAACATTATTTCTCCATTCTCTCATTGTACAATATAACAAAAAGCCTTTGCCAGAGTGTTCCATAAAATGTTTAGTTACTACAGATTAAATTAATCAGTGTTCAATTAAAAATTCAGTTCTGATTTGTTATTACACCTATATTTGTGATGTATCACACCATATTGAATCATTATCAAGTATATATAAATATATCAAAAGGAGTTTTTAAAATTTTGCTGTTCAGAAAAAGGGGGGAAAGAAACACAAAAACAGACCAACTGGCAATATTACAAAAAAAGGATATGAACCCTAAAACAAGAATGTAAACTGTATTAACATAACAAAGTAGCAACAAATAACCAAACTGCATTGTGATCAATTTTCCTATTCTAACAGTTTAAGAATAAATTTCAATTATTTTTTAAAAATGTATTTTTAAAAAATCAGTTCTAACACTACAGGAATAAACCACAAGTGACCAAAGTTTTAATTTTTACTTTCATTTAAAAATAAACTTGAAAGTATAATCCTGATAGTCACTCTACTAAGATGAAGTTTAAAACAGGTCACAAGATTATATTTGCTAGATTTAAGCAAATACAAAAGAAACGGATTTGTAAATGCCAGTTAAAGAAAACATA
Source organism: Podarcis tiliguerta (assembly GCF_965153285.1). Lineage (NCBI taxonomy): Eukaryota > Metazoa > Chordata > Lepidosauria > Squamata > Lacertidae > Podarcis > Podarcis tiliguerta. Next base: position 32,526,464 of record NC_139540.1, on the reverse strand, counting down.
ACCCATTATTTTCCAAGTTTCAGTCAATTTATTTGTTGGTTAAGACGGAAATCCTGTCACACCTTATTAGAGAATAAACCCCAGTGGACTTATTTTCCATTATATAGGGAGATAGTATAGTTCAGAAGTCCTCAATGGTGAGCTCAACAGTGGGGATCACCAAAACTTTTAGGGCAATGTGCTTCCAGTTGAGATGAGCCAGTGCCCTTCTCAGTCAACATCTAGGGAGAGAAAGTGTAAAGCCTTTTTATATGAGGCAGTACTTTTGGATATATTATTATGTAGTTCTTTGGTTCCTGTTTCAATTTCTGAGTACTTCTTGGTTTATTAACTGTTGTTTTAAATAAAATTGTGGGTTGCTTTTATTGGGCATGTTTAATAACTGCCTTGGAAATCTAGTAGTAGTAGTAGTAGTAGTAGTAGTATACCGTCCTTCATCTGTAGATCCCAGGGTGGTTCACAACACAAAAATACAAGATAAAAAACGCAAAATATATAATAAAACCGGAACAAAAACAAACCAATACTAATCCCACAACCCATTTAAAAGGGCACCTGATGTTAATGGGACTTAAGTTTGGTTGAATTATTCTTTCTATATTTCATAAGAAATACTTTAATAAGTCAAATGCAGCAAGGGCATCTACATGCACCATGCATGCTGGGAGCGTCTTTAACATTCTTAATGCTCCATAAAGAAAATGTGCACCGATCTTTCTGTTTTTTACACAAACCATAGATATAGCTTGGTTCTTGTCATAAGACATTCAAGTACCTAATATAGCAACATATACCCACAGACTAGGAACCAAATGACCCTCCTTGCTCTGTTACTCCATTGGAGGCATCTGACAACAGAGGGGGAGGGGGAAATTTTCAGGAGCGTCCTGAAAATCCGTTCTACTGGGTTTGCATATCCTCCAGAACAGATTTTTGTGGGACACTGGGGACTGCTGATGGGACAAGGGATTTTTTTAAAAATAACCTCCCCTCTTCTACTAGCAGATACTTCCCCCTGGATCAAAAACTCTTGTGTTTCTGCAAGGACATTAGTTGGAAATAGCCCACAACAAGAAAGTGGGAGACATAGGGATGTGAAAGTTAAGATGCTGCTAAATACTGAGGAGTGCGATTCCAAAATCATGGAACAATGTTCTGCTTCTTTTCAGGCCTCAGTGGTTTTGCAACATACTTATGCTTAAGCTACTAAAATGCGGTATTCTGTCACTAAGTAACGCTGCACTCATCAGCAAAGCGACTTCACAGCCCAATGCAGAACTGTTTGTCACCACCTCCCCAAAAACTTTACTCACCATATGATGGGATTCCATAGGGCTGACCAGGCTGTGGGTACGTTGAATAACCTGTAGCTTGTTGCATCCCTGTGGTAAACTGCGTCTGCCCATATGCAGCCATCGTTTGTGAAGGAGTAGGAAGAATATGCGGGTATGGTCTGCTGTTCGTTGCAAAATGACAGAAAACAGGAAAGCCTTTGTATTAGATAGAAACATGCAAACGTTTTGGTTAAGCTGCATGACAGAATGTAAATTCCTTGGCCACTGTGCAAAACAAATTAATTAATTAAACTATTTTCTACGTCTAAAGATACATTTGTAGTTATTCTAAAGTACAACCTCTCTCAAGGGTAAACTGATTTCAATTATGATTTAACAGATGGATTCAATTATAATTATAAATGAGGTTTAACTCCACTTTTTTTCTTTTTCTTTTTTTTAAACGTAACAGACATCTTACTTGGACGGGTATATCTGTGGTGGGGAAAACTGGTGAGTTTGTCTTGGGCTGAAGCCACTGCTTCCAATTGCTGTACAGAGGAGAAAAGAAAGCACATGGAAGTGTAAACACACACATCTAACCTAAATATTATTTCTGTTAAAGGAACTTTAGAAATTTAATGAAGTTTAATAAAATTAAAACAGCGCCAAGTAATACTTTACTAGATCCAGGCTAGCACAACAATTCTCAACATCTTTATTGCAAATTAGGCTTTTGCAATTGCTCTTAAGGGACCGTTTTAAAAATATGTCACACTTTAAGGCCTTTTTAACACACCCTGTCATATTTCTAGCCATTTAATTAACTCTCCACTTTTCTCACAATTTTGCACTTGAATTAAATGAATTACTCCATGCATGGTTCTTAAATTTAAATGCTGTAAATTGTCAGCATTTTTATACAAGGGTGACATTTTAGTGAGTCAGATATTCTTCAAACCCACAATCATACTTCCATTTTTCCTTCCCAAGAACTATAGCCACTACTGAAAACAGCTATTTAGCACATGGTAGTGAGGAATGAAACAAATGCCAATAAGAGAGCAATTCCTCTTCAGCGTTTTATTATTTATTCCTTCCAATGACGGTGTGACTTAGGAAGCTGCTTTATACAGAGTCAGACCACTAGGCCATCCAACTTAGTATTATCTGCAGTGACTAGCCATAGCTTTACCAACAAGGGACTTCCCCATTCAATCTAGATATGCCACCGATTGGACTCAAAACCTTTTCATCGCAAAGCATGTTTTCAAGCACAGTGATGGCTGAAGACATTCACACTGCTATGGAACCAAAAAGGAAGCATTCCTTGTTGGATTTTATCAGCTAGAATCTTAAAAAAAAAATGACAGTGTACCAATACTGAGATTGTAAAACTGACGTATAAAACTTGAAACCTTGCATAATATTTTGTGACATTTTGGTTGGCCTTCAAAAAGTATTGCAGCCAGGCATGGTGGGCAGCATCCAGCTAAGTGCTCCTCAGTACAGACTCACTAAAATTAAGGGCCTAATTTACTCATGTCCATTAATTTAATAGACCTACTCTGAGTAGGATTAACACGGAATACAACCCATTTTTTTCAGCAGTAAAACGGCTGAAGCACCTTCACTGTTCAAATGTACATTTCTTTTTCTTTGTCAAGATTGGGGTCGGTAGGAGGATCTTTTAAGTTTGCAGCAGTAGCTGGCTATGAACAGTGCAGATTGGCTGTTACCTCCTGCTGCAGTAACCGGGACAGCTTTGCACTTAAAAAAATAGGTTCTCACCACAGCTGATAAACTTTTGTCTTCACACAAACTTAGATTTTTTGAGGCAAAGCTATCTGCTTTACACATGACAAATAAAATGTGGGCTTGGACTACACTGAGACTAAAGGGTGCCCAGTAAATGTCACCAGTAACAGCTCTGTATTTCAGCTAAGAACAGCAGAACACACAGAAGAAAATATTGCTAGACCAAACTGAGGCTGCTAGACTCACCTGGAACTGGAGCCCCATTGGACTCAGCAGAACTTACTTCTGAGTAGACATGTATAGAATTTCACTATTAATTTCAAAATAGACTTGGCAGCTAATAAGTGGCAACCGCTGCCAATAAGGGGAATACACACATGAAAATCCACAGAATGTATGGTTGTCTTTACTCAGAAACAGTTTTCTAATTAATTATCTGAAATATATATGGGTATCATATTTACACATGGCAAATGCTTCCTTACCTGATCCTGAAAAACTGTCTAAAGACCCGTCTGCTGTTGTAGTAGCAATCTCACTGCTGCTCATTGGCTCTGTTTTAACTAAAATATAAATAAAGTGTGTTTTTATGTTCACTATGACTGCAGTCCAGACAAATTTCCCTGACAGTCAGTAAAACTGAACTCAGTGGGGCTTACTTCTGAGTAGACATGCACAGAATTTCATACTTGTGCACAAACACTCATGCATACGTGCAACACACTCGTACACTAATTGCTTATGTTCATATATACTAATGCAGCACTAATTCTAAGAAACACAAAGCTTATTTTGTACATTTATTTTTTATAAACATATTATACACAAAAATATGTACATCTGTCTGAAATGAGTAAAAACCATTACAACAGAATTGTTTATTGCCTTTCTAGCAAGTCTCTGAGGTGATCTACATAACTGCCAAAAAGTTACTGTCAGATCAGTACAATATTAGGCTGCAATCCTACAGCATTTACTTGGGAGCAAGTCCACTTGAACTTGGGTAGACGGGAACAGAATTCTGCTGTTACTAAACCAATTATATAATTTAGTGTACAGGCGTCGACCATTTTGCACAGGGGTTCTGTTCCTGGTGTAGGCGGAGCATGCATAACCCCAATCAACCCCCATTCTGCCCTGCCCCCCATTCTGTCCTCTTCTGGTACCAAAAGGACCTGTATGTAGATAGTGCAAAATGGCCACCGCCTGTACTTTATTCTAACTTTTTACACCTAATCTTTATAACTTTCAGGACATTTCATGATACAGTAACAAACACACAGACAATGCAGTACTCTTAGTTATTTTACATTCTGCTAAACTATACATTTACAGGTATCTTTAATATTCCAAGTTTTGTACATTTCAAAGGAAGCTGCCTTGCACTGAGCAAGACTATTGTACACATTATCAGGAGCTCACCTAGTTTCAGACAGGAGTTTTCCCCAGTCCTACCTGGAGATCACAGGTATTAAATCTGTATCATTTTACATGCAAAACATGTGAACTACCACAGTGCCCCTTGCAACTGTAGCCTACCTTGTTTATTAGCTAGGATAGTGGCAGATGCATAGTTGGTCTTGCAACAGGAGTGGAAGATTGGGTTTACCGTATTTTTCGCCCTATAGGACGCACCGTCCCATAAGGCGCACCTAGTTTTTTGGGGGGGAAATAAAGGAAAAAAATTATTTCCCCCCCAGGCGCGGGGTTGGGGAAGCCCGAGCTTCCCCCGACCCCAGCCCCCAAACAGGCAGCTCTCTGCAAGCCGTGGGAGCCCAGTGCTGGCTCCCGCTGCTAGCGGAGCGGTCCGCAAAGCCTGGACACGCTGAGCTTAGCGCGCGCAGGCTTCAGCATGCAGGCAACTCTCCGCCAGCAGCGGGAGCGCTCCCGCTGCTAGCGGAGAGGTCCGCGAAGCCTGGACGCGCTGAGCTCAGCGCGCGCAGGCTTCAGCATGCAGGCACCTCTCTGCAAGCAGCGGGAGCGCTCCTGCTGTTTGCGGAGAGGTCCGCGAAGCCTGCATTCGCCCCATAGGACGCACCCAGATTTCCCCTTCATTTTTGGAGGGGAAAAAGTGTGTCCTATAGGGCGAAAAATACGGTAATTAGCTGTTGCAGAGATTCCCCCAACTCTCTGGAGCAAATCTGGGAAGGGTGTGGGGCATGAGCTATGCCCTGTAAGTAGAGAGGATTCCCAGAATTTGACTAGCATAAGCTGAGTGTGGGTTAGTACGGTTCATGAGTAAACTAAAGCCCTTATAATAAAGTAAAACATGAATATATTTATGGAATCTGAAATTTACAGGCACTTGATAAATTAGAATGATCATTATTAATACTGATTTATTAATAATCTTCTACACATTATAAAACCATTTATACCTGAGATAATTTAAAACACAAAAACAGCAAATGCATTTAAAACAAGACTAAAATACAACGAAACAGACACTTGTAGTAAAATTTATCCAGCTGTGAAAGCTTATGGGAACAAACATGTCTTCAATTGTTTTGGAAAGTGCAGATAGTGGGTGGTGCCTGTCATATTTTGTAAGGAATGCTATTCCACAGAACAGGGGCAGTGACACTGAAAGCCTTGCTTTCAGTTACTGTGGAACAGGCTTCTCAGATCTTTGGAACTTGCAGGAGGAAATCTTCCACAGACTGCAGCGACATACAGGGTTTATAAGCAATAAGGAAGTTTCTCAAGTAACCTGGTCCTGAGCTGTATTGAGCCTTATGTTAGCAATCGGCTGCCAGTGCAAATCCTGCAAGCAGCTTCCGGACTAACCCCAAGGGTTGCACCAGCAAAGCACATTGCAGTAATCAAACTGTAAGGTTCCCAATGCATGCACAACCGTGGTCAAGCCAATCTGGATCCAATAATGTCCATAGCTGTCTTACCAATTAAAGTTGGTAAAAGGCATTCCTAGCCATTGGGGACAGCTGGACCCCCAATGACAGAGCTGGAACCAGGAACATCCCCAAACTATATAGGCGCCTGCTTCTTCAGTGAGAGCACAACCTCATCTAGGACAGGCAACGTATCAACTTCTCTGACCTGGGAGTCACTCACCCACCAAGGCTCCATCTTCCCAGGATTTATGACAGTCCAGGAGGAACAGCAACAACATCACACTCCTCCTGTCCCTCTCCTGAGAGAGGTCATCCAGTAGGGTGACCAAGGAATGCCCAGTTCTGAACCTGGGTCTGAAGACAGATTGTAATGGGTCACCCTCTCAAGTTTCTTGTCCAAAAAGGGTATTAAAAACTGGGTAGTAGTTGTAAAATACCACTGGGTACCGGGTGGTCCCCCCCCCATGAATGACCACACATCACCTCCACAGTGGCTAGCACCACCCTATCATGAAGTTGCATACATCACACACTGAACCCACACAGCCATGTTTCCCTAGCTAGCTTCAATCAGGCTGCAAAAACAAACTGCTCCCACTAAACATGGCTTGATGGAGTATTGGCATCTCACATGCCATGGAGACGAATGGCACTGTCCTCAGGCAGGTCACAAAGGGTCTCTGAGGTACCCTGGGCTCCATCCACCAATATGGGTGTCAATAGCCTATGAACCACATATTCACTAGTTCCGCTTGCTGACTTTTAGAGAACCCAGTGGAATCAATGATGTAGGTCTTCTTTGTTGTTTTCACCCCCATGCAGTAAGCACAATAGGGTGCTCTCACATGTTTGGTCATCTTTGCAGTGGGACTTCCACCACCTGCACTCTAGCTATCGCCTGGTCTTTTTCATCACATGCAGCCCCCCAGTATACCAGGGAGCTGAATATGCTCCACAGTGTTGGAGAGAATGCTCAAGATCTATCATATCTACAACCTTCTGCGTCTTGTCATTCCATAACAAAATAAGGTCTTCTGCAGGATTGCCAGTTCTATTCACCAGAAAATTTCACAGGAATCCATTGTGGTCCACAAGTCTCCAGGGACAGACCATAATAATGGGTCCCACACTCCTACAGGGGCAGTTGGTACTATTAGCCCAAACTGCACCAGGTTGGAAGGACGAGCAGTTCAAAAAGCAACCATGACGAAGTTCATACCTAGCCAGGTATTATAGCTGGCAGACAATTTTATTTCATTTGGTTACAAATAGTACAAAAATCCCAAAGCCAACTTGAAAACACTTTTAATTATCACTATACCACACTAGCACCTCTCCTCAACCAATATCCAAAGACGTTTTCCTAATTTAAAGCTTCCCTTGTGGGTAAAAGTTTGAGTTTCTATTGGCTGAGTGTGTTATGCAATGCTAGTGAGAACTGAGAAAACCAGGCCAATGAGGATAATAATTTAAACCTTCAACTTTATGCCACACATTATATGATCCCAGCCCTTTAGACCTGAAGCACCTGTGATACATTAACCCATTCACATCACCTGTTAACTGGATATTTCTGACACAGTGGAGTGGGAAAAGTGTGAGACTTCAAATCATGTATTGTCAGTGTTTCCCAAACTTGGATATCCAGTTGTTTTTGGACTTCAATTCCCATCATCCTTGATCCCTGGTCCTGATAGTTTGGGATGATAGGAGTTGTAGACTACTGGGAATGACACTAGAAGTTTGCACACTAGAGTCTGCAAAGATGAAACTGGGTTTTCATACAGTCGGTTCATCCTATTTTTTTCATAAGGCCTGATGCGCAAAAGACCACCAAGGCCATCAGGAAGAAAATAGCACTCAGCAGGGCATACACAGCAGCTATGCTGTAAGGGCTTCGCCTTCTCAGATTGCTCCATACCCACACATTGTATTAAAACATTGCCAAAGTGCAGATAAGCAATTCTGCACTGTAACCTATTGCAGGTGTAAGAGTTTTGGAGGATCCCCAAAATCTGGCAGTAAAATACACTCCCGAAGGAGCTCCAAACTTAAAAACAAATAGATATTTTAAGTGTGGAAAAGAAGAGTTTTGACGTACACCCTCTTTTCTGAAACAAATGCCTCAGAATGCAGTGAATGTGCTTAAAACCACTTCTACCACATTTTAGAAACCACACTATCCAAGTAAGCTGAAACTCTACTCAAGCAATGCTGGAATTCGGTCCAGCCTTGAATACATTTTTCCTGTACTGCCAATTGTTTCTTCTTCCAAAACCATATTTATATTCTGATACTTCTCTGAAGAATTTCCCCCTGCTCTTGGCCCTATGAGTTCCATCCAGTCCTTCCTACAGCAGCTAGTATATCACCCATATTTTGTGTGCTGTTGACACACTACTATAGGTCAAAGCTTTGGGAAGAAATAGGTCATGGGCTTTTGGAAGAAAAGTACAAATTCAAACTTCAAAATGCATTAGCCATTTAGCCAATCTTTACAATAAACCCCAAAATTGATTACTGAAAGATTACTACAGCAAAAATTAACCTAATTTTAAATGCTAGGTAAATAACATTTAACATATGTTTCTTTTCTAGGTAACATTTGTTGTTGTTTAGTCGTTTAGTCGTGTCTGACTCTTCGTGACCCCATGGACCAGAGCACGCTCCTATTATATTTCTATAATTTTAATCACCCATTAGATTCACTCATAAAATGCAGAACTATTACAGCTTCTGATAACAAAGTGTGCCCTCTATTTTCCACTGGAATACAATTTGCAGAACTGCGGGAAAAGCATGGCTATGATGAGACTGAGATGTGCAGATGTCTTTAGCGTTCCAGTGCTCAGGTAAATTACTATACTGAGCATCTCATTATTTATTTATTTTTATTTAGCTATACTGCTTAATCGCAGTTGTCACAAAGGTTGAAAATTCCCTATCCTGATCCATGGAAAATGCAGGTAGGAAAGACTTTGGGAGGGATGAGGAGGTTCCTCTAAATTTATGGAGCATGAAAAGAAGCCTAGCAGGTGGAGATAATCTATTTTACTTTCACTAATATGGCCAATCAAGAAGTCCCTGGAGCATGTATGGGTGTAGGTGTACCCACTTAAAGCATATTCTGCCTGCCTGGCACTCAACTCCTAATTCCTGAACGAAGGCAAAGCTGAGATGTATTGTTGGGCTACAGCTGCCATCATCCTTGACCATTAACTTTGCTGGGTGGGGCTTACGGAATTGGAATTCATCTTGTGAAAGGTCAGAGATTCTACATCCCTGACATGAAGAATCACAGGATACTATTATTTAAGTAATACTAAGAGAGTAATTCCCCATAATCTTTAAGTGAACATAACTTTCTTAATAATAATTAAATATTCATACTACAGAAGGCTGGAAAGTACAAAGTTAAAGTCACATTACATTTGGTTTTTCAATAGGGATGGCACTGAAATGCTCAATACCTGGTTTCATAAACTGACTTGTCCAGCCTGTAATGCTTGACTGTGTTACAAATTGTATATCATATCCCTGAAAAGTTAACTCAGAATGTTAAACTATGTTGTGCATGCTCAGTTAGCATTCAACAGACCAGGTACCCCAACCCAGCTGTGCTTTGTGGGTGAATTTGTATAGGTTATTTTTAGAGCTAACCTCTCTCGTTCATTGCTGTGAAATTACATGACTGCATACTCTGCTACTTGGTAACTGCATCTGCAGAAGTCCCCCCCCCCCCTTCAGTTAGTCATTGACATCTGATGAATCTCACAGGTTGCTGCGAAACACATGGTCAGATTAACCCTTTGATGCACATCTCCTCTACCAATTCAACCAATTATCCTGATTGTTTAATGGAAATATTTTATGCTTGTTTGTTGTGCCCCATCCAGATTCAAAACGCTTTTTGCTCTCAAATGTGTTTGCTTACAGGAGGATCTCTCTGCAATGGATGGTGCTGTGGCGTTGAGTCACGCCAGGTTTAACCAAACTATAGTTCTCAGGGGTTGATACAATATTGCACATGTATGCAGTGTCCTAGTGTTCATGCCCATCAGCATGAAAAAGGAGTTCTTCAGCCACCATATGCTCTGAAGTTAAGCATTTAGGAACACTGAAGACAACAAAGTGCTTCAGTTTCAAAGAATGACATACAAGTTCTGCTACATACAATGACACTTCAAGGAAAACACATTGGACCACCCCAAATCATTTGCCCATGTATGTGAACAGAAAAGAGTAGATTTAGCTGAAAGGCATGACATGGAGCACATCAGCATTGATTGTTGCAACGTACCCATCTGAGCAAGCAGATTGTTTTAAATGGAAAATAGCTTGCCAATTCTTTTTAGTGATCTAGCTGCAGTAAAAAACTTCAAAGCAGCTCAAGCTGTGCACATGCTTTCTCTCCATTCATGAATATGGCCCATGTGCATACATCCATAATTAGGTTTTCAGAAATAACATCTGAACTTGGTTCTTAGCAGATATTAGGACCAAATTAGATGACTAATGGCTATACACATCATTAGCACGCCCCCTTAAGGAAAAAACAACAACCTTAAACAGCAGGTGTGTATATTATTTTCATCACAGCAGCTGTGCATGGGGAGATAAGGGTTAACCTTTTCTTCCTGCTGTGAAATCAATGAAAATTTCCCTTTGACAATGGGAACTTTCCTTCCTAAGAGCAGCTTAGATAGCATTTTTGGCCAAATTGCACTCCACCACACACTGTGGTCCCAATGAAAACTGGGCCCAGATGTACCTATTAACTTAAACACAGAAGCACACACATAATTGCTAATGACACATCTAGTACCATGTCTCATTTGCCCTCGGTTATCCAAAAGCACTACCAATTAAAATAGATTCTCATGGTTCATGTTGACAAAGAAGCCTGATTATACTTCCTTTTGAAAGAAGGGTGGAGGCTAGTGAGTGGAGCTGGGGCAGTGGGGAAGAGAGAACTGGAAATATGGGAATATAGGAGGAGAAATACACACATCCTTCTTCCTGCTGTGTACCATTGCATTTGAGGAAAGTGAGCAGAAAAGGAGACCAAGGCTATGCCATGAGAAAGGGTTGCAAGTGTGTCAAATTCTAGATATCTCTTCCTATCCACCTTCCATGAGAAAAACAACTACCCAGGGCCCCTCCAGATGTCCTTTTTATCACGCATCATGATAAGCCATGCTCATGATGCTACTGGGGCAGTTACACGCAAGCCTGATTTCAGTACTAACTTCCTACTGGAATCCTTTAACTTTATGTACCACAAATGTTTTTCGTTATTTCAGTCCCACTTTTTTGTGCTATAGCCACTTCGAACAGCAATAATATGATAGCATTGTGAAAGCACCTCAAAAGAAACTAAAGTGGAATAAATTCACCACTATTATTGTGCCAAGAACACATTGAAGAATGCTGTACATCCACAATAAAACAGGAACACCCATGAGATAGCCATTTCAAATGATATTGAGACCAATACCTTCAGCTGATTTATACAGTATATAGTAAGTTGCTGCTTTTTACAAAGTCAGGCCATTGACTTTGTATGGTCTACAATGACTGGCATAACCTCTCGGGGGGCTTTGACAAGAGTCTTTTCCAGTCCTATCTGGAGATGCCAGTCCTACCACGGTTCTGCATATTTTTCCATCCCCCCAAACCTCTAAAAAATAAACCTTCCCCACCAGCTCAGCAGATAGGTCCCCTTAATAGCCTACACTTTTGCCCTTAATAGGCTACACTTTTTTTTGCTGTTCAGTGATAAATTAAATTATATGCAATTTCCTTTCACCCGACAATCACCATATCTGATAAGTGGGGTTGAAGAGAGGGAGAGAATGAATTTGTGGGATCAGAGGATGGGAGGGAGAAAGAATCCATGAGAGAGAGGAGAGTTTCAGGGAGGGAGGCCGGCTTATTTCTGAAATCAGATTAGATCAGACATAAGCTTTTTCCTGATTTTTCACCTATTTTTGAGCCAACCTGACATGATCTGGTGGTGCTGGAAGAAGTCATTCATCTCTATTCAGGCACAGCCTTTCCCCAAGTAAATGCTGTAAGTCGCTTGCAGACATCCAGGTAACAAGCAACAAACAACAAAAATAATAAGTGTTCTTGCTCAGTATCCTTGTATTTTACTGTAACTGGAAGTGTCATGACTAGCAGTTTTAGATGTTCCTAGTAAAATGGGAGAAATGGGAGTGCCTGATCACCTCATCTGTCTCCTGAGAAATCTCTATGTGGGACAAGAAGCTACAGATAGAACTGGATAAAGAACAACTGTTTGGTTCAAAATTGGGAAAGGAGTATGACAAGGCTGTATATTGTTTCCCTGCTTATTTAACTTATATGCAGAATTCATCATCCGAAAGGCTGGAATGGATGAATCCCAAGCCGGAATTAAAACTGCAGGAAGAAAAATAACAACCTCAGACATGCAGATGGCAAAACTTTTGATGGTAGAAAGTGAGGAGGAATTAAAAACCTTTTAATGAGGGTAAAAGAAGAGAGCGCAAAATATGGCCTGAAGCTCAACATTAAAAAAACTAAGATCATGGCCACTGGTCCCATCACCTGGCAAATAGAAGGAGAAGAAATGGAGGCAGTGAGAGATTTTACTTTCTTCGGCTCCATTATCATGGCAGATGGTAACAGCAGTCACGAAATTAAAAGACGCCTGCTTCTTGGAAGAAAAGCAATGACAAACCTAGACAGCATCTTAAAAAGCAGAGACATCACCTTGCTGACAAAGGTCTGTAAAGTTAAAGCTATGGTTTTCCCAGTAGTGATGTATGGAAGTGAGAGCTGGACTATAAAGAAGGCTGATCGCCAAAGAATTGATGCATTTGAATTATGGTCTTGGAGGAGGCTCTTGAGAGTCCCATGGATGAGTGGGGTATAAATAATAAATTATTATTATTATTATTATTATCCATTCTGAAGGATATCAGCTCTGAGTGCTCACTGGAAGGACAGATTCTGAAGCTTACGGTCCAATACTTTGGCCACCTCATGAGAAGAGAAGACTCCCTAGGTAAGACCCTGATGTTGGGAAAGATTGAGGGCACAAGGAGAAGGGGACTACAGAGGACAAGATGGTTGGACAGTGTTCTCGAAGCTACCAACATGAGTTTGACCAAGCTGCGGGAGGCAGTGGAAGACAGGTGTGCCTGGTGTGCTCTGGTCCACGGGGTCACGAAGAGTCGGACATGACTAAACGACTAAACAACAACAACAACAACAGTAGTAAGATAAAACACACAGTAACCCATAGGCTGCAAGCAGCTCTTGGCTGTACTCTGTACAGCCTGCCAAGTTCCCGGGGAGCCCTATTAACTCCCTCCAGCTCATTGGGCAGCAACTGGATGGCAAAGAAAAACAATCACTTTCCATAGCTGCTTGATTGTAATAAAACCTCGAAGCAGTTTACAAAACAAAACATTTAAAATATCAACAAAAAGACAGTTAAAAACAGGTATTGAAAAATTCAAACACTGATTATAATCAACAATCAGCTAAAAACAGATTAAAACCTAAGTACCTTCTGCATGTCTAGATTAGCTTGCCTAAACAAAAAGGTTTTAAGCAGGCACCTGCCATATGTCTACAGGCAGGGAGTTCCTCTATACAGCAGGGAACCACACTAAAAGATTGATTTATTACAATTGAAGAACAAGCATTATATGGCACCTGTAACAGTGCTAGTCCCACAGACTGGAGTGGGTGAGTGGGAATATATAAAGGAGATCGCAGTGATCAAAAGATTACTGTCCCCATGCTACTAATGCAAAATTGCAGGGTAGTGTACCTCCCTCCAGAAATCCCAGAACTATCCATGCCACTGTTTTCATTTTGCTTTTGCCATTGCAGATAGTGATCTTGGCTGCATCAGGATCACTAGAAGGCCTTAAAGCCTCCACTCCCCAGTGATCCAACTAAATATGCCAACTAAATATGTTTTGTTTCATCAGCCATTTACTATAAGCTCTTGTTCAGAAAATACATGAGTAACTTACTGAACAACTTGATTTAAGTAAATTATTAAATAATTCATTTTGTTTTTATAAAGATGTCATTCTATACCTGCTTACCCGGGAGTAATCCATATTGGATTCAATAGGACTTACTTCTGAGTGGCATGTATAGGATTTCATAGTAATCCCTCTTTTTTTAAATCAGTGCAACTTGAAGGCTAGTGAGTACTGATGAGATGTTCCTAATGCCAGCTCTCAGTTGGAAATAATTTAAGATAAAGCAAGACCCCTGCCTTCACTATACATAACAGCTCCACATGGATTCCTGGCGAAAATGCTTAGGTGTATGATGAAGGCTGCATGCATCATCCATTAGTATGAGATGACAAGGTTACTCAAAATAAATGAGTTAAGGTTTCTAAATGCATATCAACCCAAACACTTATTATGTAGTACTATGTCTAACCACAACAGGACCACTCAACATGAAAGGCTTGTGGATTACAAACATAGCCTATGATGATCCCATTCTTCCTACAGCTTTATACAGGCACAAGTGGGGTTTTTTTGCTACTTCAGAATACATTGCTGCATTACTCCCTTATTATTCTCATTACAGTAATGCTGAACTAACAGTGGCTGACGCAGCAGTAAATTGGCTGCATGTACGACCACACAAATCTGAGGAGACCCACAGACCACTGAAGTACTTACTACAATATCTGACAGCACAAATGCATTGTAGTCCTATGCACAATGAACAGTTTATGCAGAAAGATCTTTGCATTCATGGAGATTACTACTAAAAGAAATACAATTGCAGACCTAAATATCATATTTATTGTCTCTATTCAATTTTCCAAATAGATTTACTATTGATGATATTCACAGAAAATAAACTTCAGGAACAGCTATGTTAGTTCGCTGTATCAAAAATAGCAAGAAATTTTGTGGTACTATTAAGCCTAATGAATTCAGATACAATGAAAAGGATTCTGACCCACAAACATTTAGCCACAATAAAATTGTTGGGCTGGTATCCAACATTAGTCATACTCAGTGGGCCAGTTATTGATTTACTGAGTCTACTCTGAGTATGACTAACACTGGACACCACCCTTAGTCTTTTGCTGTTGTTTTACTAAAAATAAATACATTAATTGTTAAATTTGTTTGACTTATTGAAGTTTAAGCAAAAATATATTGAAAAATTGGAAGACGTTTTTGTCACCCATCACAATTAAGCATCTTCCTTTTGCATGCCCTGTTGCATTCTCCCTGTTGCATGCAGCGACTGTACTTCACAATACGTCAGAGCAGGCTCAGCCTCCAAACAGCACTGAGTATCCCAAAATTTCATCTGAAATTTCTTCCTGTCCATGAATACTCCATAATTTCCCATTTCCCATTGATAATGGACAACTTCACACTAGCATGTCTTAAAATAATAATAATACTGAGCCAGAATGTGTGTGTATGTGATATTCAGTGAGCATATTATTTTTCTTGGACATTCATAGCACTCTTAATTTATTTATTAGAATTTTCAATTACCTCATTCAAATGCCCCATGTTAGATAACACTTTAAAAGTCCACATAAAACCATTGCAATAAGCATCTGTTAAAGTATGTGGGTGGAATTCAACAGAGCAATGAAGAAATTGTTCTGTCATTTCTGCTTGCTTGATGAAATGACTTCCCCTCTGTCCCGTGTACCTTGGTCAAGGTGGGGAAGTCTTCTGACCTCTTAGAGTGGATTTTTTTTGGGGAGGTGAGAGTCATAGGGGGGAAGAACAGAAAGCCCCTTTACACTAGCAGGGGTCCTCAAGCTGGCTTCTACTAGTGGAACAGGGTAGCTGAATCCAGCCTTATATTTTATTATTATTCTATTTTCAATATTTATAGGTCAAAGCCCATTCAGATGTGAGAATGGACCAAGTTATAGGGACGGATAGGACCTTTAGTAGGCGCTGCCTTTCTTCCTCTCTAGGACCTGGCAAGGACCCTTATTGATCAACACTGGATTTGTGAGGTGACAGCACCTTCCTCACCATCCCATTGTGATTTGAAAATGAGGATTCTGATATTTGAACATACAGCATCTCCTGTTAAATTGCTGCACATGTTACTAGGAGTGGAGCAAGAGATACAAAATCTCGTTCTGGCCTTTCCATAATGAAAGTGCTGTGATTGCATGCAAAGTTGTCTGTATGCTCATCTGCGTAAAATATTATTTATGTAGAGTGTGGGCTCCAAAAGAAGAGTAAGTTTTGAAGTCACAGCCCAAGCTGAAAATGCTTGAGTAACTTTGCCATAAAGGTTTGTATGCTCGTTGTTTATATCTGCACACACTCTGAGAACGCAGAAATTAATTCCACAAATTAAAAATTTAAGGGTTCTTAATCTATTTGTCTAACCAACTTTCAAGGGACGTGGTATCAAGAACTTTGGTATCAATGAACAGTGGCAACACATATAACTTTTCCTTGATCCATTCTGAGAAAAAAATGTATCTCTTCCTAAAATCCTTAGATTTTAAAGGAGGTAACAATTCTGATCCCCCCATTTTTTATCTCTGTATCTTTTCCAGATATTATATAGCAACAGGTATTCTTTTTTATGAATTCCTGTATAAAATATCATGACAGTGTAAAAATACAATAAAATAGATGCACCTTCACAAGTAATGCTTTCAAAGAACAAGATATTGCTATATGATTTAACTGTGGTCAGTTTGTGCAAACACTGCACTGGATTGCTCTTTCAATTAGAAAAAGGGGGAAAGAAAGATGTATCATACACATGTTTAATAAGCTGTTTTATTGTTTTTAAAACAATATTACAAAAAACCTAATTCCTGCAATAAAAACAAATGCTATCCTTCCTCTTTCCTTAAGATACACAGTAGAATCTAACACCTTGCACCTTCAGTCCAATAAATGAAACATAAAACTTGAGATATGTCTTGCCTATAAAATGACTCATTCAGAAAATGCAAACCATATTCCTTTCAGATCTAAAGAACAACTTTCCCACATGTATTGCCAGAGTTTGTTGCAAAAATGGCTTTTAGGTCAGCTGTCCCAATGTGGGATGTGAAAAGATATAAAGATCAAATACTTGTTGTGTCCTCTTCCAAGCACATATTGCGTCAGAGGCCACCCCAAAAAGTCCCTGACTTCCATAAAAAGTGTTTTGGGTATCATAAACTGATTCAATAGGCAGGTAAACTTAGAAGCTGCAACTTAGAATGCATAGAAACTGCCCCCATAGCTCTTGGATTTCACCCACTGCATTTATTGCCAGGGTGTTAGTATTCCACCACCTAAAATACATTAATTCTTATAAAGCACCCACCTACACACAGCCACTCCCCAAAAGATCTGCTGGCATCAGAATAATATATTGTGTGTGTTAGGTTCTAAAGTTCAGTGGGTTATCAAGTCCAAACTGCCTGCCCTACAGCAGGATCCCTTTCACAAAATGGATTCATCTTGCGAGCTGTACCTATTGCTCAAGGGGATATTGGGCTAAGGAGTACAGTGTACCTTTCCTGTAAAAGGTATCTATGTCCAATACAACATTGCACAATATTTCTCACAATACCACTACATAAGCAGGCATACAATAAAAGAAGTAATTGCAATGAAGCAGTACACACGTAAATATAAATCACATACTCAACACATTCCATAACAGCACATACAACAGCCACATACAGTTATCCATTTTCTATTAAAACAAGCCAAACAGAACTTTTAATATCAGCTAGTCTACCGCAGTATTAAAACCAACTGACAACTTTAGCACAGTATATATATGCAAAAGAATATATATATTCTGTAGCAGGTATAGCAGACCAGGTGCACTGCAGACATTATGTACTACAACACCCATCATTCAGTGAGGTTGTTCTTCCTAATTGTGTTTCATAGAATTACAGAATTGGAAGGGACCACGAAGGTCGTCTAGCGCAACCCCCTGCAATGACGGAATCTCAGCTAAAGCATCCATAACAGATGGCCATCCAACCTCTGCTTAAACATCACATTTGCTTAAGTCACATTTCAAATTTCAAGTCACACTTGCACATTGCTGTACACACCAGAGAGGAGGCAGGGATATTTTCAACCAATGTGCATTACCTGTTTTGTTTCCATGCATCTGCACCCTCCTAACTCCTGTTCATGAAACTCTCTATGCATATGCATCTCCTGTCTCAAATGTACACACCTCAGCTTAACTGCGAAGTGAATGTAGCATATATATTTTTGATCAGATAGAAGCTGGTAAGGGCTGATGGGCATTGTAGTCCAACATGTATTGAGTGTACTATGTTTGCTAACCGTAGTCTAGAAAGCAATTGAGGAAATGGTTCTCCTTTCTTATTCTGAGAATCATGGCTACTTACATCCTAAAATGGCACTTCATGCCATTAGCAGTTTGATTTAAACTCAAATTTGCTTATTCCCTTCAGTATTCACATCTTGCACTAGGTAGTTCTATATTGATAGACTGTTGCCGGAATGCCCACTATCTGGTTGAACAATCAAGGCTTTTTGTGCCAATCATGACATCCCATCTTGTATTGGTAAATTCTGTTCCCATTCATTATCCACAAAAGTTATTTCTTGGGAAGCACTTATGCAGTTCCACCAACTACCAATTATTATTTTTCCCCGTATCAGGTATAAGCTACTGTTTTCCAACTTGGCTCAGAGCAAGGCTTGAGAGAGATGAAAACTAAAATTTCGTATATTCCTAACATGAATTTATGGCCCATTAGATGTGGCATACAACTACAGTATTTCTATAACTGATTTATTGCAAGAATGGCTAAGTCTCTGTTAAACAACTAAATGAATAAACTTCAGTCGCAACTATACTTAATGCTGAAGTAAATACTTTCACATCCTGATGCCCTTCTGCAGAAATATGTTGAGGATCATGTTAAGAAAGTAACATTTTCCACATACTGCAACAAGGAGTTTCTATAATTTAGTTCATTCTTGAACTAATGCTGCAGGAATCAACACTAAACTTTGATTATACCAGACCACTGGCACCCATCTACATCCCAATTTCTTGCCGTGAAAGGTTAACCACTAAGTGTGAAGTGAAAAATATTAGCTACTAACAGATAGATATCTATCAACCACATCCTCCTGCAGCACATTTGAAAGGAATCAAAGGGGTTTGGACAGAGCTGTTTTATTTAGTGCATTTAAAAAAAAAAATCAGTGAAAGCAGCTTGACCTGTCTATAATGACATAAAACTTAACTTTACTTCAGAATTAATTTAAAACACATACTGTAACAGGATTAAGATTGCCATAGGAGTGACATCAGAGTTCACATTAGAATCTGATCCATTCTACCATCAGACGTTGACCACCTGACTATTCAGTGACATCTTTCTATCTCACATGCAGCAAACAAGCAGATTACACATTATGTACATTAATTTCAAGAGAAGCACGTGGAAACCAAACACTAACAGCATCTCCATCAATCCTATGATTTTTCAAAATACTTTTATTTAAAGTAAGATTTCCTTTTATTAGTTTATACTCTCTTGCCCTCCTCCAAGTTACTATTACTATCCAACTGTCTGTCCTAGACCATTATTATCCTCTACCCCCAACAGATAAACAAAAGGAAAACAAATAGGGACAAGGGTAACTAATACATCCCAACACAAAAAACATCAAATTCATTTTAAGGAGATAAAACAGCTCTCATGTATTCCTTAGTTACTATATAAGTAATTGTGAAGCAAAGTCTTATCCCGCCTCACAGCAACCGATTTAGAAATTGGCTTTTGTGCTAACATTTTGCTTGAAAACTATATTTATACCCTAACCCTATGCATGCCAAATTGGAAGCTGTAGTGTTCAAGGGAGTTTACCTATGGAAATCATATAAAGGGTTATGACTTTGCTTATTTATCAATGAGGGCAAACCACAGCATTTCCAGTTTTGATAAGATACAATCAGTCAGAACCTTTTCATATTTTGCAAACCTTAAAATGCATGCTAATAACTGTGCATTCACCGTTACTACACAAACCTGCAGTGGTCTGTGTATTAGTATTTAACAACCAGTCTGCAGTGCTGAGCAGAGTCATGTCACCTAAAGGAAAATTGCAAAGAAAATGAAAAAGCTAGTACCTTTTCCACACATGTCCCAAAAGAATACGTACAAAAATGTATAGAAGTTTTCCATTTCTTTTTAAAATTGTTAACTAATTAATTGGCAGTGCTTCAGGCTGTGTTCCTGCAGTCTACAATCTCTAAAATATAACCTTGATTCAACATCCAGACTAATTTTTGTACTCCTTTTTATTTTTCCTCATTTCCTCATGCACCCACTATCCCTTGCTCTGGGGGATATCTTGCCTGATAAAGACTTCTGGGGAAATCACAATTTCATAACACATTGGTTGGTCCTATTAAAGGAGTTCTTTTTCTCCTTACCAGTGCACCATTTTTCTCTTTACTTGGAGCCATCACATTAAAACTTAACTTCGATGTAAGTGTGTCTATCAACGGGAAAAGTTTTCTGGATTTTGTTAAGATAAAACAGTATGCTTACATTCCAATTTTAAAATCAGAAGTCAGTGGTGTATGCGCACACAAAAAAAGATGAACAGGACAGTCCTCTGCATGTCTGGAATCAAGTCTCTGTGTTTAAAGATCTTTATTCACAGGTAAGTATGCTATGACTACATCCTCAATCAGATGTCTTTATCCAAAAGGCAGTGGTCAGTCATTA
Source organism: Podarcis tiliguerta (assembly GCF_965153285.1). NCBI lineage: Eukaryota > Metazoa > Chordata > Lepidosauria > Squamata > Lacertidae > Podarcis > Podarcis tiliguerta. Next base: position 32,505,813 of record NC_139540.1, on the reverse strand, counting down.
ATATTGACTAAGGTTGCAATCCTAAAGATACAAATTTGCATTATTTTAATTTAGAGAAAGGGGACAAAAATGGTCTAACTGACAAAATACAATGCAGCTCCATTAGATTTAGAGGGAATGGAGGCTAAAAGTATAATCTGATAACCCAAATAGTCTTCAGTTAGAACTGAGACCAAACAAATGTTTTGGGTAAAGGGCATGGGAATAGTAAGTAAATGGATAACTCATTTGATAGATGTTTCTCATCACTGTCATTGCTATAGTCAAACTTCAGTAAGTGCTCATGAATAACCATTGGAATGTTATCTAGTTATACAGTATTTCATATCTAATAGAAAGGTAAGGCCTGGCAATCTGAGGTGGTAAACTAGTGTGTAAAGGCTCTACCATTTCAGTTTCCAGATGGGAGCTCCTCCATCCAAAATAATAGTAAAATCCACCAGATAGAAAGCTAGCTGACAGGAATCTGAAGGATACTTTCCCTGACATGCTGCTTTGTCTATGTGCAGAAGACTGTTGTTGTTTGAAGGAGTATTCTGTCATGAAAGCCCCCACCTTTAGTCCAAAGTGGCATAGTCCAGACACACATTTACCATCTCAGTGAAAATTGAGGTCTAAAGTAAACCCACCATATCACAAAAAAACCCACCAACAACTCACCTTCTGTGCCATTGGGTGTCATGGAATTATTATTTATGTGAGAATTATCAAGTTTTGGACCATTGGGAGATTCACTACTACCACTTAGTCGACTATGAGGGCTGGCTAGATCCTGCATTTCCATAGACCTAAAAAAAAAAAAAAAGTGAGTAGAAAAATTGACTACTGCTTTCAGATCTGACTGTGGAAGTACAACCCATGTCCTACCATTGATTTTACTATTTCATTCACATTCATTACTTCCTTAGTTTGCCTTACATTTTTGAGTCATTTCATACACTCATTTCATAATGGCTCTGTATAATACACAATCCTTAACAGATTTAAAATACATTTATACCTGCTTGTCTACACATTTTTATAAAGCGCAAAATTAGAGACAAAAATTAAAATGCATTGAAAAGTACATCCCAAGTGCAATACAGTCACACTGTTCGCTTGCATATAATTTACCACCCAATTACGATTTAATGGGCCTCCAAACCAAATAAAACACTTGAAGCAATAGTTGAACCTACGCTCAACTGACAAGGAATGAGATATTCCTGATGTATGTGTTTACTCTGGCAAACTACTTAATTGTTCTTCTGTTTCCGTTGAAACAAATGCAGCATTAAAACATTATTATGTCTGCTCTCTTGTTTGCTTTGTGGATTACATAAAGCGTGCCCAATTGAAAAGGGATAAGGCCAATATACAGTGAATCCATACAGGCATTAGTATGCCTTAGCACTTTGCAGTACTTGAACTGTCACTTAAAGTGAAACAAGAACAGAATCAGTGCAAATTGTCAATATTTTATAGAATATATTGCCTTTCTTGTATCTTAACTGTGCTTACGATTCCTGATCATAATAGCTTTTATAATACTCAACTTTCATTAGATTTATACTGAATAGAAGATCTGTATAATATAGTTAAGGGGCAATGTTCAAATCATGCACTCTAGAATAAGGGCCCTTCGGCATGAAGAAAGTTTTGGAACACTTGATTCATTTCTATGTAATGAAGTATCAGTTTGCATTAAGCCCAAAGTTTACAATATGCTAACATATTTTGCTTTCGTAATATTTTTGGATTAAATATTATCAGGAAAAGTTTGCACAGTATACTTGAAGTCCCCCAAATCAGTTTAACTTTGGTTGCAAAGCTGTGCACCTCCTTAAGAGTAAACCCCACTCAACTCAGTGGAATTTACTACCAAGGAAGCGTGCACAGAATTCCATTGCACATTTTCTAACATAAAAATGTATTTTACTTTCCACAGTTATATTGCTTTTACACTACAAATTTTCTCACTAATAATGCTCCATTTAAAAATTACCAGTTGGAGTCTTTTTAAATGCTAGACTACTGGTGTTACTTTCATGACCAAATCCAAACAATTTTAAAATACACAGAAGTGTATACATGAATTATAAAACATTTTAGTGCTGACTAGAACCTTTATTTAAAAGTGCATATTTAAATTACGTCTCAAAGCAGTGAAACAATATTCTCCAGTTTAAAATGAACAACAATTGAATATCATTCATATGTCTTTCACATGGAGTAAAATAACTTCATTCTAAGTAGTTTTTCCCGCTACAGAAAGGCCACTTTGATCTTATCCTTACCTGCAAATGGATGAAACAGCAACATCTGAACTGGTTTGGGATTTTTGCACCTGCAAACCAGGGACACAAATAGAAGCCTCTGTTATTCTACGTTCATGTCAGGTCTTAATCTAACTAAACAAAGAAATCTTCCTGGGGATGGTAATGCTGTCTTTTAACCAAAAGAGAAGGAGGGGGTTACTGCTGCAGTGAAAGACATATTGTCTTTAAATTGAAGCCTCAACTGTTGTTTCCTCCAGCAGGTCTATCCACCCCCCCTTGCCCATGTCATGGGGAAGGCAGCCAAATGACGGGATAGTGATTCATCACTGGCCTATGACAGCTGCACACTGGATTTCCCCTCCCCCAATCAACATGCAAAGCAGTCTTGCTAAGGTAGTTTAGGAAGAGGTGCCTGGGTAAGGTAGCTATTAACAGAGAAAATATATCTAGCAAAGGGAAGAAGCTCCCTAATGCTTTCCCCCAGCATCCTCTGAAGATCTTTCAGTTTTTGTTATCACTGGCTGAAACACAGCACCCTCCCACTCCTTTAACTCTTGACAGTCTCTTATCCTTATCATGTTAGTTTTCATCCCTCCCTCCTCCTTCCACTCCGTCATTTAAGTTTGCAAGTCCAGTTTCCAGCCAACTTTGAAGACTGCAAACCAACGCTGAAGGATTTAAAGTCAAATGCAATGCTATGCTCCTATAATTTGACTGAAAGTTTCCGAATGTTTATGTTTATCTAGGCCAGAAATTCCCCTTCCTCTTATCTGCACCTCTTCCTACAATCAAGTTAAACAAAAAAGAAGAGCATACACTTCAGAATGAATGAATATGAGCAGTACGCAAAAATATATTTCTAAAATGAACTCTGTGGTCATGAATTGCTCTTTTGCATTCTCTGTGAATGTACACTCTTTGGACTAGGGTGGGCGAGAGATTCAATAATGTTTGAAATCTAGACCCTCACTGGTTTAGTGCAGTGCTGTTGCATGTTATTAAAAAATGTGTAAGGTTGTGTTTAAATGAATAGCCTTTGATACCAGTTTCCACACTCACTCTCACACACACACGCCAAAAAAGCCACTAACAACTGCCAGCAGGTGATAAAGCCCAGGTGAAGACTGGCTGCTGGCTTGAAAGCACAAACAAAACTTCCCCAGCAAGGACATACATTGTCTAAATGTCTGAATTCAGAATTCCACCCAACCTGAACTGACATCTCTTACATGATCACAGAACAAAGACAAGCAAGATGAGGCATTTTAAGTGCCATAAAAGTCATCCAGGAAAATCTCACTTGTGTGCCTCTAGTTTTTGTTATTTTTAATCACAGACAGAATTACTACTTTAGCAGGAGTACACCACTCGTATAAGCAGCCAGACAACATATAATGTTACACACAATAGCAAAAAGCATGTACTAACACAGATAGGAAAACTGTAACTCTCCCCCCACCAAAGGTATTTAAAATGCTGCATAGTGTGCTTTTTAATAGACCATAGCAAACCAAATCAAAGTGGAGTATGAAATGTGTATTTGCAACAGCTAAGACATTTTTTAAAAAGGAAAATACAAAGGACCCAAGTGTAAGATGGAAACTTTTTACTCTTAACCCTAGACACTGCGGTGGAATGGCTTTAGGATATGTTCTCTCCTTGTACTTCTGTACACCTTTAATAAATTATAGGAGGGAACGATGCATACTTTACAGTTATCTCTTATTAACAATATGGAAGGCCATTTAAATATAATAATTTTAATTGAACTTCTAGTAATATGTATTAATGTTTTGTATATTATTTTGCTGATGTTGTAGAATATAATTTGTCAATTTCAATGAACAAAAATTGTTCTGAAAATATTCTATTACCTCTGTCTTTAAATAACTACTAGTGTATATATATATATCTCATATGCTGCAGATATTAGCATATCTTTTTAAGATTCTGTAAGCTGTGAGAGTTCATATCCAAGACCTTCATTTTCATTCGTCATACTTCAGTTACAGTCCTTTTCCTATTAAGGATTATTTAAACCATGTGTTGTGTGTTATGGTATTTAAAAATGATTCTTTAATCAAAATAACTTTAAAACTACTAATCCTTACTTAGATTGGTCAAGTGAATCCACATAGTGGTACAGGAAAAATAAATCTACTCTCAAGAATGCAAATGCAGACAACAATTAGACACAGATGTTGGTGAAATTAGTTACAATTTACAAAATGCTACACTTTACATGCTTTCAGTTTTTTATGCAGGATGCGAAATTACAGTGCAGTGAGTAACTGCACTTAGGATGCCCAGTTTTTGGAAAGCAACATATGTATGAATAGCGTTTCACAGTTACTGCTACTTTAATATGTCTGCATCTACTGTCATCTAATACAGCCTTACCAACAAAGTATATGGTCTTCTATGGCTCATTAATTATTGCACAAGTAGGAAGATTACAGCAATAATTAAAATCTACTCAAGAAAGAATACTTTAAAAATGGGAGGGAGAATTGCTACAATGAGCAAATGCCATGCGCAGGGAAATCAGGCCAACAATATTTTAAATAAAACATTCGGAAAAATCACATGATTACTACTTAGGAAGTGGCTTTAAAAGGCTAAAAAATGTTTGACTAACATTGCCTCTTAGTATTTCTAAAATGAAAAAGAAAGGATTGTGATGGCAAAGCTACTAGCATCTTAAATAACACCAAAATGACACTTAAGTATCTTAAAGCAGTAACGTCTAATTCTGATTAGTTAATGAGATCTTTTAATTTTGGGTTTTTTCTAATTAAATTTATAATTCTTCACAGATGTAGGTTTTGTTGATGTTCAATTTGTCGCTCTCATTTTGTTAAACCTCACATAGTACTCCACCAATCCACTGAATAGCCACATTAAATCTGTTAATACCATGCTCTTCAACCCCAGAAATTATTTCCAGAAGGCAAACTTGCTTTGAGAGATCATCAAACAAGACTTAAGGTACACATTTTATCACATTTTCCCTACCACAGAGCTCAAGATGCAGGAGAAAATTCATGACTTTTGCACTGTTTATTATACTTTGGTAAATTACAAATCAAAAGCATCTGACAGAAAATCATGTATGAAGCCAAAAAGTTAATAATGTTCTGTGAAAAGTAAACTGTAAATGGGAAGGGATTCTAAATCTCAGCACCATAGAACAAATAAAATGTAGGTACTTGTCTAAATTATTGGTTTTCCAGACTTTTTTTCACTTGCTAGAAGCAATTCTTATAAATGACTATAATTTAGAACATTTCTTCCAGCTGAAAGAAAAAAATCAAAGTAAAAAATGCTATGCTTATTCAAACAAATATAGCTCACATGTGAGTTAGTAACTTACTTTCAACCACAGTTGTGATCTAAACCAGAAATCGTAAAGACAATGGGAACTTTCTAATCATATTTTTTTATATCTGAAACTGCATTTTCCCCCGCAAAGTTAACACCTTCTACATAAAACATTGACAAAAATGGAAATAAAAAAAATGAAGAAAACCACAATTCTTAACTTCAGTATTTTACAAAACCCTGCCAATCTTCAATATGGGCTACCTCCAAATGCTAAAGTATTTAAATGCACTTTTTAAAACCATGTGCTTTAAAAATGTAACCGTATTATTAAAACTAGATTAAATTAGTGCATCAATCCCCCAAACAGAATATTATAATGATAATCTCCCTAAATACATCTGAAATTTTGACATATCACTGAAATTTAAAAACAGAAGACATATGTCACTGTGACAATGCTTCTGAAACAACAAAAATGTAACTTTGAAGTTGCAGTCTTAAAGTCTCTTAGTTTGTACACAATGGTACTTACTTCCAAGTAAACATGCCCAGCATTGCATTGTATGTTGCACTTTGTGTAACAACTTTTTAGTTACTATTAAACATTCAACAAAACCCCACTCATTTGTTCCCTCTCATTTGGATCTGTGTTAACCCCTGCTGCGACCACCACAACTGAAACAATGGCTTGTTTTTTTTAAAAAAAATCTGTCACTGTGCTGGGTTTTCAGCTTCCTAAAGCTAAAGATAGGTCATTAAGCAACAAAGCTGAACCTCAGGTAATGCCAAAATTCCATTAATATGTATTTTATACACACGCAGCGTCATGCATTTATGAAATCCATAATTCTCTTGAGGCTAGTAGAAAGAAACCTCCAAGAAACCTTAAAATGCAGATTCCAGAAAGTATGCATGAAGGGGAGGGGGAAGAGAGACAAAAAACAAAACAAGTCACACACACTCACACCATTCTGATGATCTAAAAAAAATTATCCCTAAAGCTGACCATCTGGACTTTCCTTTCATTAAAAGATAAACTTACATTTATTATTGGCTTTAAAAGTGACTTCTGCACTCCCCCTCCCCATTAAAGTGCACCTAAAATTTGGGCTCGAGGGTAATTTTATATAATTTGATGGCTGGTTGTTGTTTTTTGGATTTTTTTAAAGAATATTTTGACGTTCATAAAACAGCTTCAAGAAAAACATTTTTATAAATTTGTGAGTAAGGAGATTCATAAGCATGATGTAAAGTATGCCTGGGCTTTAAAGAGGTCGTTTCCTAATTCGAAGTGTTGAGTTTCCAGCAGTACCTAACGTCATATATAATATTGTCAGGGAGCTGTTTATTTTGCCATTTTGATAAAGCCCTCCTTTAAGGTTCAGCAGAGCTTTGCCAGCATTTAAACATATTAAGCAGGATTTCCTGCTTCGGCAAGAGCTGTCAGTCTCTGCCATATGTCCCCCTTTCTCTGTTCTTCTGAATTCTTGTGCCTTTCAGCCACGTCTATAAAAATTCATATATATATATGAATATATATAGTCACTCAGCATTGTGTTCTTTATTTTCAGTGACCCTCGAACACTTTAGAAAACCCAAACACAAGGCACAAAATGCAAGTTGAACACAAATAAAGAGCTGAGAGCCATGTAGCATTTGATTTGGGGGGAGCCAGCCGGGAAACACAATTAACTGCAAAAAGTGACGTATATTAGATATTAATTGGAGTTGGGAGTTGGGGGGGGAGGAGATAGAGAGAGAGAAAGAGAAAGAAAGAGAGAAAGAAAGAAAAAGAAAGAAACGTGCAGGAGATCCAGTCGTGGAAGATTACTGAGATTCTTGGAAAAGTACAAACTTGTTTTGCAAACAGGCCACGGACGAAGGTGCTTTTCGTCTGAAAGCAAAAACAAAAACAAAAAAGTGTCCTCTCTCCCTGTTTTGCAAGATGGGGCAGCTGTTGTCAAATCCATGCAGTTTTTGAAACAGCCGGGTTCGTACTTACAGTGAACGGCTTTGCTGCATCCACCAAGTATTATGGGCTGCCTTCACGCTGGCGCTTAACTTAAAGCCCAACCAACCGTTGCTCACATAGTTTTGTTTTGGTTGTTTTTTTTTTAAATTCCTGGGTGAAAAGCTCTCTCTCTCTCTAGCCTGGTTTGGGCTTAAAAAAAAAAAAGTTTTTACTTTTTATTTTATTTTTTTAAGTCCCCCCTCGAGCAGAAGCGCAGCTCAGTCTGGAGGGGAAAAATCCGAGTTGAGAGCAGAGGGTGGCTGAGGAGCGAGCGAGAGACTGACTGGACTGACTGACTTCTGTTGCTGCTGCTGCTGCTGCCGCCGCCGCGGGCTGTGCCTGCCAAGCGAGTGTGTGTGTGTGTGTGTGTGTGTGTGTGTGTGTGTGTGTGTGAGGGAGAGAGAGGTGGGGTGGCTGTGGGGAGCGGAGCTGAGGGAGGGCGCTGTGTCTTCGGCGAAGAAATTGAAAACAGCCACCGAGGGCTTTCCCAGGAAGGCTTAAAGTCGGAAGTGGCACCGAGGGGCCCGTCTCCGGCAGCGGCAGCACCCAGCTCTGAGGAGGACGCCGCCGCCGCTCCGAAATTCCCGCTCAAACGCCGCTTCGGGAAGAAGCCGCGGCGCGCGCGCTCTCCCTCTCCCGCTCGGCTCCTCAGCGAAGGCGGCCGGAGATATTATCTGTGGGGAAGCTGAGCAGACAAAGGAGCGGCAGCCCAATCTTCATCTCTTCCCCCTCTCCATATAGGTGGTTTTATATTTTATTTTTTTGCCCAGTCTTGTAGGTCTGCCTCGAGGCTTCTCTCTCTCTCTCTCTCTCTCTCTCTCTCTCTCTCTCTCTCTCTCCTTCTCCCCCTTTTGTTTATTTGTAATGCAAACCACAGCTATTCTCTTGTCCTTAAAAAATAAATAAATGCTAACACAATCGAACCGAGAGAGCCCTGGGCTGGCTTGCCTCAGAGGCAAACCTTTGCTGGCGAGCAGTTTGGGTATGCAAATGAAGGATCCCGCGGTATGTGAATAAACAGCTGTGGGGGAAGAATGCGGCCCGAGCGCGCCCTGTCAAGAAGCGCGCGGGATTTCTCTCCCTCTCTCTCTCTCCCTCTCTCTCTCTTTGCTGCTGCTTCTGAGGCACCATCACCACCAAACCATTTATAGCTTCGGAGAAGAGGCACGGGAAAGCCAGTTCTCCACCTTCCGAGCTAGAGAGAGCATAATTAGCTTTCCTCAGCCGAGAGCCTTGGGGGATACTGGGGGGGCGGGGGCGGATTTAAGCCCCTCTGAACGGGGCAGTTTCTTTTAAGTGAGGTTTCTTACCGTCCCGAAGCGGACGACAAAACGCGGGATCCAGCCGGGAGAAGCTCCATAAGGAAGGGGACGATCGAGTCCACTCTTTACAATAATAATAATAATATCACGCAACATTCACGTCTGAACTTGACTTGGGCGCGCGTAGCAGATTCGTCCTCTGCTGCGTAAGGAAAGGGGCAAAAATATCCACATAAAAAGTCAGTTCAGAAATATTTAACCTACACTAAACCCTGCCCTGTGCCAACATCAAGCAATCTGACACGATAACCACAAACCTTTCAACAGTTCATAATGTGCAGATACAAATGATGGTGGGCAAAATGAATCATTTAAACACACTTCGACTTGGATTTCATTTTTAGAGCAATTGCACCTCATCCTTATTCATACTTGGTGGTGCACAGTGTCTTTTTACATTAATTGTGTTTTTATCTGTCCTTTGTGTACATAAAAACTCAAGCTAGGAAAGAATCTAGTGGGAATATTTTTGGTAACTGATGTCTTTTTAAAAGAATGATATTTTAATACAATTACCGTTCTTCGAAAAATCGAACTACACATCACCAGAGAAGCAGTGCCCCCCCCCCACAATAACAGAGTTATTCTGAGCTATTTAAACCAATCTCACCATAAGATATACGTTTATAAATAAGCACAGCCTCTTCCACAATACAAATAATTTTCTCACAAGGAGATAAACACTGTGAATTGTACACATAGCTTACTTATACAAGTTCAAATGCCCTAACTAAAACTGGTTTCCGACTCACATTCATAATTTTGTCTCAGACTCTGTTATCATATATTGAGTATAGCCTTACCTTCCATTAACAAACTTTGTGATTGAAAACAACTCTCATAAATAGAAAATACCTTCTGGCTGCAATGTCCAACTGGTATACATTCTGAAGAAAATCTATCAATAAAACTTTCCACCAAGCAAAAAAGTTGTGCCTAACAGTCTTAAGCTGATACACCAAGGGTCTCTATTTGCTTAGCGCTGGCAAAAAAAAATATCATGGGATAGACACCTACCATATATGGAAGGTTAAGGTCAAAATCCACATATTTCTATTGGATCTGTTCATGGAGCCAGTATAAACAGAGATGCTTGCCTTCTTTATATCGCTTAAACGTCATACTCAAAGTGTTCTTTATAATGGTTCATTAAACTGCACTAGAAATAAATTTATTTGCAATATTTTAATTTTCTTAGGCAAGATTTTACTAAAACGAAATCCTTATATTTACTATGACACAAGGAATAGCCATTGCTTTGGGTTTTATTTTCATTCTAAGCAATCTGTTAAAAGAATATGTTATTGATGTTTATCAGCATAAATTTGTTTCTCCAGCACACTGTTAAAATGAAAACATTAGAAAAGTTGGTACACATTGTATGTAGATAACTATTAAACCTTGCTTTCTTCCCCAGAAACACACAACTGCTGGAAATAATTTTGCAAATATGCAAAGAATAAAAAAGTGAGGTAATGTACCAAGCCTGATATATTTCTACTATACAAATACAATACTAACCCAGTCTCCCCCCCCCCAATACAGTTTTATTAACTACATTAAGGCTGCAAGCCTACATACACTTACATGGGAGTAAGTTTTACTGAACTCAGTGGGGCTTACTTCCGAGAAGTCATGTATCAAATTGCTCTTTCAGAAGTTTTACAATAGATACTAAAGCAATTGCTTTCCATGGTTAAAAATTTGTACTGAAATCATTTGAAGGTTACACGATGAATTCAGTCTGAATGTATCCAATGTCAAAATCATTTATACTCAAATATGTATTTACAGTGGTTGACAGACAAGTAGCTAATTTTATGTACAAGATAGATATATTCAAGTCTGGAAAGACTAATCTACCTTGGATTTGCAAGAGATTCATTGGTGAACATTTTAATAATCCTTTAGTAAAGCATTCATTCATACTTCATACAGTGAGTGGAGATATAAAGGATCATAGCTTTGTAGGTCTGTGTTAAACTCCTGATCTGACTATTTGTATATAATTATTTGACAAAATGCCAGTAGAATCTGAAAAAAAATACCTGTTTCAGCATAAGCATTCCTTTTTAAATGTAATTTACAAACCACAGATTTGCTATTTTCAGCAAGGGTAAAATAAGCTCTGTTTGATTTCACTATGAGCCTTATTTATATTATCTGAAGCGCCCTTCTTGACTTTATATGAGCAGATTCCTGGGTTCTGCATAGGGAAATGTGTTAATTTTCATACATTGTTTCTGCTCTTAATGTCACCAAGGTCCAATCAACCCTCTCCAATTCACAGTTCTTGCATGCAACTTATCTGGCACTAAATTATATTAATATCAGTAGGACTTAATCCAACACATGCATTTAAGATCAAGGTGTTGGACAATGATCCTGAAACTTTATAGCCTGTGATCCCAAGCAAGGACATGCTCTTCTACTAAAATCAATGGGAATTATTTCTTTATATGCCTTTTTAAGCTTGAGAAGTCTGAAAAAAGCATTCTAAAATCCCACTGACATGCTACATATTATTTATTTGTCTAATAAATTTTCAGACATGTTACTGGAGAAGACTCCTTCTGAGGAGACATAGCTGGGGTTTTGTTTTGTTAAAAAAAATACAAAATACAATAAAGCAATAAAAAAGTCAAATGGTGTTAATTTTTTTTAAACCACCCTCAAATTCAGAAATTTCCAAGCAGTTCACAATAACTCATAAGACATAGTAAAATAACATTAATCAATAAATATAGCAGAGAAAAAGTTTTTTTTTTAATTCAAATCACATGCCAACTGCTGGTTTGAACTAGAAGTTTTCACCTGACTCTTAAAAATCTACAGGGAAGAACTCTAGCAGGCTCCTCTAGGAAAAGAAAGCATAGAGCAGGCCCCACAACCAAGAAGGTCCTGTAGGATGTCCTTCCCAACAGACACAGAAGTTGGTCCTCTCCTTCAAATCTCAGCAAATGAATTTTGAAAGCTGAAGAGTTTGATATTTAGCAGCATTTTGCATCACTTGCAAAAGGTGAAACAAAGGCAATACATTTGCTTAAGGCATCTTCAAATTATATCCTGCCATCTCTTAAATCCTTAAAGAGCAATTTACTCCATAAATAGTCCTTGTTTAACAGAATCTGGTAACTATGTACTGGAATGCAAATCTTGCAGTATGCAAATGTTACAAATTACTTCCCTCCCACTCATCTTAAGGAGCTGATTTAAACACCCTCAAAAGATTGCACATTCCCAGTGTAATATTCTAATTTTTTTATCTTTGAACAGAAGCCCTCAAAGCTGTATCAAAAAAACTGCTTTTGAAACTCCACTATGCATAATGGATCTTGACTCTCCTAGTCAGAAATACATGTCAGAATGTGTGTGTGTGTGAATCATACTCAGAGTAGACGCACTGAAATTAATAGACATGCGTAATCTCATTCTGAATATGAATAATGTTGGCTACAACTATGATTCTATGAACTCATAGTTTTGATGTTTGAATCTTTACTCTCTGTTCCTAAATTACTTATCTTGATCCACCAAGGCAGATCATGTGTATGGAACCATAATTGCACATATGCCAATGCAGTTAACAAAAGGAAGCAAAAGCAATAGCTCTGCATCAGATTTTGGATGCACCTTGATTGGTCAAGAAAGTGGTTCTCATCTTCATTTGCAACTTCTCACCCTATCCTAATCAATGTAATACAGGAGACTGTGTGCTTCACCCAAAAAACCATTGGTTTTTGGTGTTAGAAGTCATGGTTAGGGAACCTGTGGACTGTAACTCCTATCAGCTTCAGCCAGCATGGCAAATGGTCAAGGATGGTGGCAGCTTTAATCCAGCAACACCTAGAGAGCCACAGATGCCCAGCCCTGGCTTTTCTTGACAACCTACTTTTGGGTCAAAAGACTTTCAGAGTGGGTTGCATCCACTAAAACCTCTAAAAATGAGGCTTTGCGTCAGATGAATCTTCTTGGGAAACAATTCTATAACCTGGGCATTAAAAAGACAAGTTTCACCACCTGTATTTCCTCTAATGACAGTGAGACCTGAAGAAGGGCCTCCAAGGACAATTATAATAGGAAAGTTCATGTGGGGAAAGATGGCCTTTCATGTAGTTTAGACAGCAGTTTGTGGCTTTCCTTGGGTCTTTCTCTGGGAATCTTAAAATACACCAACACTCCATGTAGTAGATCTATTGTTTCCTTCTTTTTCGATCCGTCTACCTGGCTCTATGCTTGTAATAATAGCAAGATCTCTAGCAACAGGCAGCTCTTTACTTACACTTGAGGAAAAGGGGGACAAGGAACTCTAGTTATTGGAAAAGGCTCACTGGGATTTAGTGATAAAATGTGCAAGCCACTGTCTGCAGTAGAGTTTTGAGGTTGAGAAGGCATGGCTATGTCTTTGTATGTTCACTATAATGTGACCCGATATCAAAACAATGCTCTTGGAGTCTGTAGGTATTGTCTGTGTCACGCCATTGTAATTCCATCAAGTAAAACATCTTTTATTAGCTTTAAAAGCACTAGTTCTCTCAAACACAATGTTTGTGTCACCGTAGAAGTCACTTAATAATGAACAATAAAATCCAGTTCAGAACACACAGATTCAGTTAAGTAACTTTATTCGTTTGCATAGTTCCACTAGGGTCTAAAGCTCCTGAACCAAGCATTGTATACTACTTAAATGACTGTAAGACCAAGATGAAAACAGATCGGGAACATTATAGGCTCCATACAAAACACTGTTGATAATGATTTATATTAACATTTTAATGCATTCTCAATATGAGAGGGGGGAAACATAATATAATAATCATTTGCTACATGAGTTGACGGTAATTTGGTTATTCATTTTAATAAAGCACTCAACACAGATAATAAGCACGCTTTGTGACTAGATCATAATTATTATGGGTATATGCTTCCAAATACATTTAATTGTGTGAAAAACAACAGATTGAATTATACTTCCTAGAATAATCAGATCTATTCCAATACTTTATTGGCTCCTTGGCCTTCACCAAAACTATAAAAACAGAAGTTTTGCATGCATGTGGCTATGAAATGTTAGCTAGCCTTTTAAAAATTACTTTGAAATCAACAATAAAACAGATTATTTTTCTTTGTAAAATTGAATAAAAATTAGCAATGTGTGTAGTGCAGCCAAGGCTAAGTACTTTTAAGGCTGCAGTCCTATATACATTTACCTGGAAGTAAGTCCCATTTAACTTAATGAGGCTTCTGAGTAAACATGCACAAAATTATACTGTAATACAGAGTTTTCTGGAATTCAGTCATTAATTTCAGAGAGTGTTAAGCACATGCTTAACTGTCATCAAAGTCAATTGTATTTTTAAGTGCCTAACTTGGACTAAACTTGGTGGCCTAAAGTATTTTCTTTTTTCACCAAGGAAAGGGTTAGGCAGCTATTTCAGAAAAGTACATTGTCGCCCATGACATACATTTCATTAATTATTATTTCAAAGAGTGTTGCTTACAATACTCTTCCCTGGAGGCAATTCAAGGCTGTGCAACCAATTTGTCCAAATACAAACTGAACCAGCCAATTTGTACAGATTTGTGCCAAATTTGGATCAGATTGACACAGCTACAAAACACCACAGAGTGGGTTGCATGTGCCCGAATAAATTTGTAACAATTCGTGCTAGTCTGAAACTAAATATTAGTATCTCTAAAGCTAGACAGTCTCCACTGCTGTAATTATTAAGCACGCCATATAAGAAGAATGCTGGGTGGGGAGAGGAAGGAGAGCTGGACAGCTCTAGCTTCCAATCCAGGGCTAGAATCTCGCCAAATACTCTCCAGTCACAGTGCTTGGACAGAGGGATGGTGGTGTCAGAATGCAGCATCTCTCTTTCAATAAGTTCTGTCTCTTAGGTGTCAATCAGCCAAAGGCCTGGTTAAAGAGGGACATTTTCTCCTGGTGCCTAAAAGGTCTATAATGAAGGCACCAGCCAAACCTTCCTTGGGAAAGCATTCCACAAATGGGGAGCCACTGCAGAAAAGGCCCATTCTCTTGTTTCCGTCCTCCCGTTTATTAGTACTTTTGTGTGTGTAAGTCTTGTGAGTACATTGTACACCAGGAGCCAGCAAACTTTTTCAGCAGGGGGCCGGTCCACTGTCCTTCAGAACTTGTTTGAACGAATTCCTATGCCCCATAAATAACCCAGAGATGCATTTTAAATGAAAGGACACATTCTACTCATGTAAAAACACCCTGATTCCCAGACCGTCCACGGGCCAGATTTAGAAGGGGATTGGGCCTGATCCAGCCCCCGGGCCTTAGTTTGCCTACCTATGTTGTACACAGTCAGTGCACAAGCAGCACACATGCAATGCAATAATACATACATGAGTGTATTTTTTATTTTTATTTTTGAATACACACACACACACACACACACACACACACACACCTGGAACTACCCATTTTGAAATTTGACAGGATTAACCCCTTCTTGAGGGGCAACCGTATATCCCAAGTCCATGCACCAATGTTAAAAACAAAGAAAGTTATGGCTGTTTTGGTTTCCCATTCCAAGTCAATGGCATTTCAGCTGATTTGTTTTTTCCTCCACTGTGGTTTGGATCTGTGTGTCAGGTCAGGCTGGATCTTGATTGCCCGAGTTGGGGCTGGTATAAATAGCTGAATCAGGCTCTGAATCAAATTGTGGGGCTTGGGGGGTGGGGGTGGGAGATGCACAACCACATAACCCAGATCCAATGCAGCAATGTCATTGATCTTTCAATGTAGTCTGTATTGCAGCACATGGTGGAGAAAAGCACATGCTTAATTTGCTGCTATTGCAACCAATCATTTCAGTTTGGATGGTTCATGGCTGGTTATTGTTTGTTTTGGGGTGAATGAACAACACCATCATGTAGAAGTGTCAACTGTAAATGACAAAGAAGGATGTCTGTATGTATTAAAAGTATAGTTAGATGGATCACTTGCTGTATACTTCCCCCCACCTATTAATTCGTTAACTCCAATTAACCGTAGTCACTCACTTCAATACTTCATATCATATACGTAATATTATTTTAATTGTATTTACCAGAGATCCATTAGTTTGCCATTGAATACAATGTCAAAATTCCAACCAAATTCAATGCAAGCAGGATTTGATCTCAGAGTTAAAGTGTAATGATTGCACAGTGGCTTAAATTTCTCCTTTAAATTTTTTAATAATAATGGGGGGGAAATCTAATGAGTTATAATTGGAGAACAATGGTAGGGGTGGAGGAATCCAGCAGCTTCAAAGTTTTACCCCTCCTCCTTCGTTCCAGCAGCATTAGCTCTTTTTCTTCAGTCTCACAAATCGGAAAAAGAGTAACCTCTAAAGCTGTTTTAGACTGAAGGTCAGAATTCAAAGGGCTGGTAACTTAATCCACAGAACACTACAATCACATTGCTATTGGAAACACACTGAGGAGTATTTGCATTCTTGAGGCTTATATTAAGCAATGTCAGTAAGTATACAACCTGTACACAGTACATTTATACATATACATACATATTACACACACACAAACATTTATATTAAAAAAATAGAGAGAGAAGGGAAAAAACCTTTCCTTAACTTACGGTTGCAAGAGATCAAGTAGCCTAATGCCACTGAATTTTACTTTAGTGCTCTAGGAGGTGAGGAAACTGGACTGTGTGTTATTTGGTAATAAAAGCAACAGCTTTGGTTTGTTTTATCAAATACTTAAAAGAGGTACCTTTTCCAGCTCAAATGTAAACAAAGGTTAAGATCTTATTTAGTACCATACTTTCATGGTACTAAAAATTAGACAAAATAATAAATAAGCACTCGAGAGACAGTTCTATTAATATATCCTTCTAATAACCCCAGCCATTTCGGATTATATAGAAATAAATAAAGATTTAACCCTGTTATGAGAAACTGGTTTTTTCAGGCACAACAAACTGAACAAAATTTACCTGGAAATTTGTTTTGCAGTTGAGAACGAGGTGACATAAATTTCAGGGGGGGGGGGGGATTATTTGTATATTTATACTGACCTTCAATTATATTCCCACTTCTTTTGCTTCAGTCATATCCCCAGCCATTTTGCCAACACAATAAGTTTATATGACAGAATATGAAATAAATTATATGGAAATGATTATTATTTTGCCAAATATGAGTGTCTTAATTTTGTTTGCAAATGGGTCCATTTAAGAATTCTAAAGGGCATGTCCTTTCTTATAATCAATGTGAATTGTTTTTATGTTTCTATAAAACCAGTTTCAGGAAGTATCATATAAAAATCAGGGATTCTGCCTTGAAGAATGGAGTTTTATTCTCTTGCAGGTTATTAGTTTAGATGAACAAGACCAAATAAAACGACAAACTACAACTGGAAATGACATTTCCTCCAGTATTTGTAAAATAAAAGCTGTTAACTGTGCTGATAGAGACTGTCTAGGATTCAAGTTACCTCAGGAAAACAAATCACTGAGAAGCAAGCAGAAGGATAATAGTAGTGCTGCTATCATGTCATCCCCTGCTGGCTGATCTATAGAGCTCCAATTAGCTGAGGCCTAATCGGAAGGCTGTTCACTTTCTTTTCTTGGCCAGTGAGATATGAATTCATTCCCAAACAGAAACTCCTAGGCGGGGGCAAACTGAACAGAAGTTAAAGTTACGGATTAAAACGTGAAACTTTTGATAACTTTGCTTCATACAGCACAATACTCATTCGGCAATATTAAGGGGATAATTTAGCCCAGTTTCTAATATAGTATTTACTCACTTTGTTGAAAGCCCATGTTTTTCTAGTTTACAGTAGCATGGGGCCCTATGCCAAAATGCATGCTAGTACTAGTGAAAATGTTGAAGAACCACAGTTTCGTGTAGTGTGCTAAATCCAGGGAGACCTGCTTTCAAATCTCCATTTGATTATGCAACACAATGGCTGACTTTAGACCAGCCAGCATGTCTCAGTGTGGACTACAAGGGAGAGGAGCTGTGTGTCAGTGTTAGAGCACATGCTTTGTATGCAAAATGTTGCAGGTTCAATCCCTGTCATCTCCAGGTAGGATTGGGCATGTCTCCACCTGAAATCCTGGAGACCTACAGCAAGTCAGTTTAGGCCAGGCACACCCAAACTTGGCCCTCCACCTGTTTTTGGACTACAGTTCCCATCATCCCTGACCACTGTTAGCTAGGGATGATGGGAGTTGTAGTCCAAAAACAGCAGGAGGTCCAAGTTTGGGGGTGCCTGGTTTAGGCAATACTGAATTAGAGGGACCAATGATCTGATTTGCTATCCAGTGTTCTTGTGTAAAGGTAAAGGGACCCCTGATCATTAGGTCCAGTCATGGCCGACTCTGGGGTTGCGGCGCTCATCTCACTTTATTGGCCAAGGGTGTACAGCTTCCGGGTCATGTGGCCAGCATGAATAAGTCGCTTCTGGTGAACCAGAGCAGCGCACGGAAATGCCGTTTACCTTCCCACCGGAGTGGTACCTATTTATCTACTTGCACTTTGACGTGCTTTCGAACTGCTAGGTTGGCAGGAACTCACCTTGTTGCAGGGATTCGAACCGCCGACCTTCTGATCGGCAAGTCCTAGGCTCTGTGGTTTAACCCACAGCACCACCCACGTCCCTGTTCTTGTGTACTCTGCAGTAATAATTGTTCTACTCACGTCTACCCCACTTAGCACTGCATTGAATTCCACCCACATGTTTAATGAGGCAACTATATGTGTGTGTACACACACACTTCCTTGGACTGAGAGGATTAGGTAAATCTAACTAGGACTACATTAACATGCACATACAAGAAGCAAACAAATACACAGGGCGTACACAAGGCATAGGAGAAAGATGGGTGAGTAACAAGTGGTCTGTGTAAGGCAATGGTGTTTTTTTTAAAGAATGAGCTACTCAGAGAGCAGTCACCAATGCTGATGTGTGGAGTGCTGGTGATGTCTTGACCTAGGACATTGCTCTTTGTCAGGCTGATGGTGAGCCCAAACTCCATGCAGGCTTGGGCACGAGTCTCTGTAGAGCTTCCTTGGAGTGCGCTGTCAAGGCTGCGTCATCTGCAAACACCATCTCTCAGATAAGAACCCACCACAATTTTGTCTTGGAGTGGGGATGTGCCAGGTTGAACAGACCCCTGTTGCTCTTTGAATGGAAGCATACACCATATTCAGTCAAGCTGAAGGCATAGGACAGCAACAGGGAGAAGGGAGAAGAATAAGACAAAGAGAGTTGACACCACTCTTCATAAGGAAGGTGTAGGACGTCAACATTCTACATATCTGGATAGACTTGGCAAAACAAAATTGTTTTTAGTAGGTGCGAAAGGGAAGTACAGTGATGCCTGATAACAAGGAGCAAAGATTTCTGCTTCAGCAAGCTAGGATCCAGAGATGCAGCAACTGAAAGGGAGCCCTTAAAAGGACTCTTGACCACCAACAAGGACCACCAACAAGTAGGGATCCAGGCAGGCAGAAAACTGGAGGCAGTTGAGGAAAAGCTGCAGAAGAGAATGGAATCAGTCCCCCAGTTCCATGCTGAAATAAAGTGATTTCAGTATGAGTGGTTTCAAGCAGCAAACTGAAGAATTTGGCTGCGAAGCCTGGTGTTTATATACTGCCCTAAACAAAATCTCTGAAGCGAATTCCAAAATTGATTTGCTATAGGGAGGTGTAATTCCTGGGCAGCCTTTCTTGCAGCACAGTGTAACTATGCACTTATTGGCAGGATGGGGTCCCCACCCTGCAGAGTTTTCTTTTGTGGAGGCCAATAGTGTTATGCACTCTTTAGTTAGCATGATTAAATTAAATTTAGACCAGCCTCATCTCTGGAGCGATGCCCTATTGTAATACTGGCTTGACAGGGTTTCATTGCCTGAGGTCCTGTGCATGTCAATTGCAACATCATCTCAGTTGAGGTGACCAATTTCCACCAGGCAGGCATCCAGCAGCCTCCTTGCTTTTATTGCAAAATAAACCATAGTCAATACTGGAGCGAAATGCCTCCCAGGCTCTTGCAGCTAGCAGCCTGCCAACACTTCCCTTTTACCTTTAAAGAAAGACAAAAACACTTTCTGCAATGATTTCCTTAACGGTGAAAAGACTCCACTCTCAACAACAGCACTAACAGAGGACCATCTGAAACACAGGTAGACAGGCTTCCCATGCTTACAGGAAAGCCCAGCAGTGGACGTCATGAGGCTTTCAGGAAGCATAGGCTACTGGGAAGGCTGCAGAATGAAAACCTCACCTCTTTGCTATTTTCACATACAGTATCTTTGAAGATAGTTAAAAAAAATATGCACACTATCAATTCAACATGGTTAACTTTTGTATTTGATTTTATGTACGTATGTGTGTAAAAAAACAAAACAATCAGAGTTTTTGAATTATTGGGGAAATGTCACTGGGCTCTTAATGAAATCCACAAGTCTGACCATCTGATATCCCCAACTTTAGCCAAATCACCTCCCACTTTGTCCCTGTTAAAAGCAGCTGCTAGGACAGGTATCACAAAATAAAATTGGGGCCTTCTTTCCTTGCGGGACTTGACATCTTTCCGCAGGGCCTGCAAGACAGAGCTGTTCCACCAGGCTTTTGGCCAGGGCACAGCCTGACTCCCTCCATCGGCAATCTTCGCAGAGCTCTGGCCCAATGGTTGCCAGTGGCTTGAATTAATTAATTTTAATTTTGAATTAATTAATTTTATAATGAATGATTTTAGAGTGTTGTTTGTACTGTTTTATTGTTGTTAGCCGCCCTGAGCCCGGCTTCGGCTGGGGAGGGCGGGATATAAATAAAATGTATTATTATTATTATTATTATTATTATTCATCCCCCTTCCCATAATTCAACAGCAGCAGTTACATCCCACTTACTTAAATATTAGTGCCAGTGCAGGACTTCCTCCCAGTGCAAATAGCAGCAGCACTTTTTGTCAGGACTGCAGTACCTGCTATAATGCTGATAATTATCACCCCACAGCAATTTATATTTTATTTTTTAAATAAAAATGTGTACATTAAATCATAGAATTGTAGAGTTGGAAAGGATCTCAAGGGTCATCTAGTCCAACCCCCTGTGCAAAGACATATTTAACACCAACCTAGTTTGGTCCTCAGTAACAGAGCTTGCAGAAGGTCACATGCTGAATAACTGGCATCTGCAGGACGGGATGGGTAAGACTGCTGTCTGAAACCCTGGAGATTGTGTGTCAGTCAGGGTAAACAATACTGAGCAAGATGGACCACTGTTCCAACACTATTTGGCAGCTTCCAACATACTTACATTCCTGTTCGGCTGCACTGGTTTTTCGCTTTGCCATTAAATGACCTGAACAAGCAAACCTTGAATGTCTTCTGCCATGTGAGCACTTGAGGTGCTGACAATCTGCTGGGCAAGACCTTTTTAGGATCAAGCAAAATCCATGATGCTATTGTTGCTTTAAAGTGTCCCTCCCAGGAGGCCTGCTAGGCCAGCTCACTTATAGCATTTGGCATGCAATGAACATTTTTATTCCACCACCCTTTTTCATATTTTGACTGTGACAGGTATGGGTTTATTGGCAGGTGCTGCATTATCGTTTTGGTCATTTGAGAGTGATGCTTTATATTGTGGTCATATGCCTCGATTTTTATTGTTATTGATTTCACGTTATTGTAAACTGCCTTGCATAATTTCGGTCAGAATGGTGGTCTAGACATCTTGAAAATAAAGAAATTAAGGAAATAATCCTGAATGTTTGGGATCATTGAGTCATCTGCTACACGCCTCTATGCATTAACAGTCAGCATTTTCTGAAAATTATTTCTCCCCATGGACCGATGGGATCTGATGCAGAGAAAGTGGCAATCAGTAGATGAAATCCAATGGTTTTAGATCAGCCGAGTCATCAATTGTTTCATTTTTGGAGCTGAGTTCTAATTTAGTCACACTGAAGACAAATGAAACTCAGCTGGTTTGATATCAGCATTTCACTTTAACAGAGATTCTCTCGGAAAAACAGTTAAAAGTGATTAAAAGTGGGAACTGGTTAATTATCCAACAAAAACTATCTTTTAATAATTGTAGCTAACACAAACATTTTCCTTTTCAACTAGCATATACTCTAAACTTGTAAAGTGTCCAATGCTACTCTGAGAAAAAAGTTTGTATATCCTATATACAAACTGTACACTGGTACTCAGTCAGAAGCACAAATGCTTAAATTATCCTGAATTAGATCTTCAGTCCGTAAAACAAGCAAAATTAAGATTATATTTTCACTTTAATTGGGGAATTGAGTAATTATTATAATATGCTACTGAAAGAAACCAAGCATAAACAACAGATACTTATGCTTCTACTGTATTATTTAGAGATATTTTGAGCAGATCATAAAGTAACAGGATTCATAATTGCAAGCAATACAGAGGTGCTTACATTGATTGTAACTAATGAGGTATTGTTATAAAGCCTCGGGCATCTTGCCACTTGTTTTGCATAAATAATGTAAGGAATAAACTTGCATCCTGTTAACGTGGTGCTTTTTTTAACTCATCTGCTCAAAACAGAGTGAAGGCGTGGGTGTGTGACAATAGACCTGTCATGCATGCACAGAATGCTATGCAGATGCCTGTAAAAATTAATCGGTGCAGTGTCCATGTGTAGCTGCTCGCCATAATGGCTTGGCCATCATTGTCCATTTTGAGTCAAGCAGATAAGCTAAGGGTTGGATCCTGAATTGCCCTTCCACCCCAAGCAGGGAATGCAATCCAGCACAGACTCCAGCTGGATGAACACAAGAAGGAGCCTAATTCTGCTAATTCTACTATAGCTAGGGATGGAAGATCCCATTTTCAGCAGACACAGCAACCCTAACTGATTTGAAATGTTTCTTTTTCACAGCAACAAGACAATATTTCCTCCCTGCCTTATTAACTTGTCTATCTATTTTTTTAACTGACCAGGTAGAGAGCCTGTGAGACACTGGTGTGATTCAGCACTGGGCATCAAGCAACAGACTGGATTCCAGGAAGGCTTCCATACATCCTCCACCCCAAATCTTGGAAACCAATTTGTTAAGGATGCTGGGAGTTGTAGCTCTGTGACGGATGAACTACAGTTGCCAGGATTCTTGGGTGTATGTGTGCTTTAAATATAATAATAATAATATAATAATTTATTATTTATACCCCGCCCATCTGGCTGAGTTTCCCCAGCCACTCTGAGTGGCTCCCAATCAAGTGTTAAAAACAATACAGCATTAAATATTAAAAACTTTCCTAAAAAATGTATTTTAAATGTATGGTGTGCATAAGATAGTAGCATAGACTGAACTCTCTAGGACCTAGGAGAGCTCCCAGGCTAAAAGGGATGCTGCTGCCACTGGGGGTTGTATGACTCAATACTAGAGAAGTCCTGCGGACAGCTCAGACCCCTCACCTTAACTGTGACTTAGCAAAACTTTATAAAGGGGATTCCATCCTGACTCGGAGCATCATACTTCAGCATCTCCAGATAGCCTCCAGATGCACCTTCATTGTTCTTTGCAAGACTTTTGCTCATTTCCTTTCCTCTGGTGCTCCAAATGCTACAAAATCAACATTTTTCAGGGACTCTGGGAAATGTCCTGAGCATCAGAGTCCTTAACATCAAAAATCTGGAGAACAACACATCCCAGGGCTCCTTGTGTCTGGGATCTAACATTTGCCATATTTACCCATTTGTTCTACTTGTCATTCATTTAAGAATGACTAGAAATGGGTCCTATTTGGTTCAGTTTTCCACTAGTCCTGAAATGTTTGCACATCTCAAATGCCCTCATAGGATCAGTGTTATTTTCAAAAAGAGAGAGGGGACAGAGAAGCAGGCTATGAATCTTGCTCTTTCAGGCCGGTCTTCCTGATGCTGAAGAACACATACAGTGTGCTGGCATTGAGTCAAATCCCAGAGAAGATATGGCTGATGCAATCTTGCACTTTGTAAAATAGCTTCAACAAGGGCATTGTAACTGGGTATGTGCAGCTAGACCCTTCATATTAGCACGGGGGGGAGGGAGGAGTTAGGTTTTAGCCAGTTTTAGATCCATGTTATTTATTTTTGTGTGTTGAATCCCAACCAATATGATCTCCTAGTAATAAATCTATTTGGAACAAATGTAATAATATCCACATGGATATAACCCTCAACACCTATCTATGCTTAAAAATACTAGCGCATGCCATTGATAAATTGATCTTTTACATGTTATATAAAACCGAGGCACCCTCAAATTTCCCCAATCATTTTTAGAACACCTATTTGGGATCATAGCACCTGATAGCTACCTTTTTCTGTGACCAGGAAGCCGTGAGGGTAATAAAGTTCCCTCACTGGAAATTATGCGCAGAAAAGCTGTTTTCTTTTTAAAGTAAACAAATTAATTTTAAAAAGCAAAGGGATTAGATACACGCAGCATCCAGATGAATGAATGCAAAATGTAAGGCCAAGAATTGTGTTTTGCAGAGACATATCACCTTACTGGTAAGTAGCTCTCTGAATAGGTTTCTAAATGATTGATGCTGTTTTAGCTAATTCTGACACTGTCTTGCTTTTTTTGACCTTGGAATGAAAATTCGGTCAAAATTCTCAAGAGTAAGTTTGAACCTTTGGCTCCACACCACTCTATCCTGCCATATGAGTCCGTGCCCATTATAGATGTGTGCATACATCTGTGCATATTGCTTCTTAATATGCACATTTGAAAGGCTACAGGAGGATACCCTTTGGCCAATGTCAGGGTCAAGCTGCACATTAAGCACACTTCTTTCTTTTTTTTAAAGGATGCTTAACATTACCACTTTTCACTTGGAGGAAAAGCAGCCGATCAGCAGCTGCTGCTAGTGAAAAGAGGCAATCAGACAGAAAACAGTAAATAGCCATCCTTCCTCCATTCCCTTGCCTTACAATGGAGATAGCAAAAAGGGGCTCTCAAACTTTCTACCCACAAGGCCCACTTAGCTGAAAATTACATAGGCCCACCAGTCACAAAATGGTGGCAGATGGAGGCAGAGTTTGGTATAATCAGCTTGCAGGCACTAACATCACTTTCTAGCGACAGTAATCTATTTGTTTTGAAATAGCTACATTATTTGCCACTGCATTTTCCTCGTGACAAGCAATATCCTATCTCATAATCTTCCCTTTCTATTTCTGTTATTAATAAATAAAAGGTAAATGCTAATCTTTTTATTTGATTTCTTCCCAACATTGCCTCTTTTTACTTCAGAAAGGGGCAGCCTTCCTTCCCCTACCCTGCCCAGCTCCTATGCTTCTCAGACACTTTTACTCAGCATGGAAAGAGTTGCTGGTGCTGGTGCTGGCATTGTCCCAACCAAACAACTATGGCACAGCTAGTGGGTAAGGCAGGCAAATGAGGAGACATCGTGCAGGCTATGGCACTTGAGACTCACCTGAAAGTGGCCCAATGGTGGGCCCATAGTTTGAGGCTGCCTGCATGCCCTCCCTCCAAAAAAAGAATACTGGGAGCTGTAGTTTGTTGAGGGTGCTGGGAATTATAGCTCTGTGAAGAGTAAAGTACAGTTCTCAGGAGGATGTTCCTTAAGTGTCTGCGGTGTGTAGACAGCCTGAAAAAAACAGCAGTAAAGGATCCTAGTGGGCCCAGTGGACAAGGGCACTGACAAACAGAAATTCTCCTGGAAGTTCCCCTGTAATTCCTGCTGCAAGTCTTGCTGTTTCTGGTAGTTGATGAGAGATGTGAGGAAGCAAGAGAAGGTAGCAAGAGCTCCTACCTCACCCACTCACACAGGGTGTCGCACAGTGCCACCTTCAGAGAAAATGGGCACAGGAGCCTCTGTCCAATTGCTTGCCCCATCTCTCTCTGGGTGCTACAGCATAGAGGACTGGACATGGACAAATTAGCTCTAGTAGCAACACTAGATGGGGCCGCACATTTTACCTTTATATAAAAGAGGCATCCAGCCACTTCATTGGGACTCGGGATGAGCACTGGAATGCAGGTGCAAAGGCCCATTCAGACACCAAACACAACAACATGAACTCTGCATACATAAGTCTGCTTCCACATGTTCTCTGAAGAAAGCAAGATATTCTTACTGACAAACCAAGACATTTTCAGAGTTGGAAAAACTGTGCATTGATTAGCATATTCAAATTATTTTCTCCAAGACTTCTGTTTGCTATGCCTTGGACTGAGTTTATTTTCAGCAGGTATTTTGTTCATTAATTTTGTTTGCATATGTTGATTTAGAGCGGGTTAAACATAGTGTCTTAATGATTCAACTAACCCTCTCACCCAAGTATTTAAGTAACAAGCTTTGTCTGTTTATGTTTTGTAGCAACATGCCTATTGCAACTTTCATTTATACTGTAACTTTCCCCTGTCACGCGCTACTGTTCTCCTATGCAGAAACCACTGGTAGAAGTGAAAAAGCAGGTCACCTAATGATGACAATGTATTTTAAGCATTACAAGCTCTCTTGAAATCCTGCCTTCAGCAACACAGAACGGCAGCTAAATAATTAATTGGGTATTGACAAGGTCCGATAAAAGGGAAGGTCTGGATTGCACTGGGACCAATGACTTCTTTTCCGTGTCCACAAGGAAGATGAATTTCTGCTTCCTTCCCTTTTTGGAAGATTTACATACTTCACATTATGTTGGGCTCTTACTGCTACAGTTCTAGCTGCCCAGTGTGAGAACTAGCTACATCTGCTTTGTCCTGCACATTCATTGAGTGTGATGTCATATGCAGCTGATTCCATAGGCATGTAGGACATATTCTCAAATCAAGGCTTTTCCAACACACTGAATAAATGCTTCTTCACTGCAGTTTCTTTTGCAGTGTCTAGATTTACCTTCCCCCAAACACAGACTGCAGCCTTATACAAAGGAGCTTCGACTGTAATCAACATGGCTGCAATGTACAAAAGTGTGGCCCAACTGGAATTTTAATTTTCTTGTTGGCCCACTGACGTTGCAGTATATGAAAGGCTAAAGTTTATTATACAACCCTTTAAAAAAATAACCCTGCTGCTCTATGATATCATTCATACATGCATCAGAAAACATTGTAAATATGGGAGAAAATTAATTCCTCCCCCCCCCCTCTCCTATGTAATTTGCTCTAAATTGTACTGCAATGACCTGCATCCTTTTGCTGTATATCTATTGTCATGGTACTTCAAATGCACTTAATAAATTGCACCTTCCATGAAAAGAAAAGGTGATGGATTGAAAAATGTTTAGCACAACCATGCATAATTGATAGGCTCCCTAGTGCAAATAAGTGTCTAATAAATAATTAAATTTAATCTCATTATAAGAGTTTTCATAATGGGATAATTTAATTAAATGAAAGCCAAAGGGTTTCTAGGGGTTGAAAGATGCTGGTGTTGCTATATTTGGCTAATGGTCTAGGGATGCTAGAGTGAAGAAGGGTAATTCACAGGGGTGCATGCATTATTTAATGAATCCCTCCGAGATAGAAGAAAGGACAGATCAATGATAAAATGACAAGTTATCATTGCTTACAAAGCACATTTAAACAAACTGAGTAATGTTCAAGGGGGGGGGGAGAGACTTTTCAGCTCTCTTGTAAGATAGCCATATTCTTACTGTCACATGTTCATCCTTCCTTTTTTCAGAGGCATACTTTTGCTACATTATCACATTATTAAATTTTGTCTGCATGTCAGAGTGAAAATAAAAGCAAAACCTTGCAAGCTACTGGACAGTTAGGTCTAACTGAAAGTTATAATGGATACAGCATGTATATACGATACTAAAAAATTGATAGCTCTGTCATGTGGGACCCATTAACAAGCTTTTTCGGCGAGCAGAGTTTGGGGCTTCGTCTCCAGGAGCACTTAGCTACCCTAGGATGCTCAAGCCATGTAGACTAAGTAGTTATCTTATTTACAGGTGATCAGTTATGAATTAATATGAATGGCAAATTGTGCGTCTGAAGTTGGGGCTAAATGTTATTCTACGAACAACAGTGATCAAGATACAAGACGTTAATAAAAGGAAAAGGAAGTTATCTGGGATAAATTAATTTCTAAGTAGCATGACAGCAGATGCAACCATAAAGTTTCTTTGCTAATGAAAACAGTGGTTTATATCTGAAGAATATATAACAAAAATATCATGCTACAGTTAGGGTGTGTTTCAAATAAAGGTTCAAGAGAAGAGACCACAGGCTAAAGGAACAAACAAAAATAAGTTAATGGCTTTTGCATGAAAACAGCAGTTATAAATAGAGTTTTTGGAAATGTATCTCTTTAATACCCGACAATGAACTATAACTGCTGCTCCTTAGCTTTCCTGGAAGATGTTTAGAATTTATGCATCTCTATACATTCTCCTTTATAATACAGAAGGAGCTATCACACATTGGCCTGGCCAGTGAGACCATGTGAGCATGATGCAGGCTCCTGGAGAGGATCTTACAGCTGGTTTGGGACTTGTAGCATAAACCTTGGTTCCAGCTCATGGTCAATGAGGAGTGAGCTCACTAGGAGCCCTAGTTCAGATGACATGCCAAGACAAAGTTTGGCTTACCTTAGCGTGGTACAGCAGCAAAAAGGACCAGGGAAGAGCAAGGGAGCTGTGCTCTTTTCTGGGAGACCTCACACTCTCTAGGCCAAGGTTTGGCTTAGCCTATTGAACCAGGCTGGTATGTCATTCTTTTTGCACTCTATTTAGACAAATTATGCCAATTTACTATGAAACTGTTTTAGCAATGTGATCCAAATCTCCGACTGGCTTCATATTTGTCCATTTTCATGCATCTAATTTGCCAAAGGACACATTTTCTCTAATCCAATGACAGCTTCAAGATGAACAAAGATCTCATTCATACTCAGGGGTTTTCTGTCCACTTTAATGCGTAGATGGGGTGGCTTCATAAATAACAAGATATATACATGCAGAGCTCTCTATAAAAATTCCAATTTCCTAATTTGATAATCATCCCAGTCTCCTCCTTTTGCCCCATGTAAAATCTGGACCACTCCCTTGCTCTGAAGTATTTTAGAGCAGGATCATTCAGACAGCCTCCTTCTCCATGAAAAAAAATTGGGATGAAGCTTTATTTCATTCACACGCCTGAAGGTATACCATACTCCGTTCAGGCTCCTGGTCTCAGGGGTCCTCAGAACCCTACGTGATCCCTTGTACTCAGAGCATCCCCTGGTGGAGAATTTACTTGAAGGGTTCCATTGCCCCCTCTCATTACAGAACTCCACTCATTTCGTTTTATATAAACTGTGGTCTCTCCTGTTTTCTCTTACGTAGTTCTTCTGACTCTACTTGTACATTTACCTCTCCTGCTAGCTTTTCCAGCTCCCTCTCCTGCTTCCTCTTTCTGGCTCACCACTATAGATGATAACCGTAGACCCCTTCTGTTCTATTACTCTTCCTCATATGCTCAGGAAGAAATGTGGAAATCTAAGGGGTGTGTGTGTGTGTGTGTGTGTGTATTTATGTACACATGAGAGAGAGATTTTACTGAAAAGCTGGCAATGCTCAGAACCCTTCCAAAAAGAAGCAAAACACTTACACACTCCCATAGACAAATTAAATGCAGACCAGAAAAGAAGCTGCTCAGCAGAAACAAACAACCCCCAAACCTCTATTTCTTAAGGGACCTCAGGAAGCCTGACTGGGGCACTGTGGTGTCCATGGGTGCCATATTGGGGACCTTCCGGTTCACTCAACATTGGGGTCTGCCAATCAGAAACGTGTTTAAATATTTCTAGGTGCACCATATCCTCTGCAGGTGATCTGAGAGCTGATAAAGATGTAATGAAATCCCTGATCTTAGTAATGGTAACTAAGCAAGCATGCAACATGTGGGGGCCAGGCGCTGGTAGATATCCATGCATTATAATTAGGAATCTAACTATTTAACGCAGACGAAACAAGATCCCCAAACTTCTATATAAAATTGTTTGAAATGGCCAATATAATCTTTGGCTTTTACATTCTCCATTCAACTTTAATGCCCCCGGCTCTTTAGGAACGTTGCTGGACCTGATGTAATATCAAACTACCTCTGAGAAAGTAGTCCCTATGATAACTTTCAGTTTTGCAAGCCATTGTATATACTGTGGTACCTCGGGTTACATACGCTTCAGGTTACATACGCTTCAGGTTACAGACTCCGCTAATCCAGAAATATTACCTCGGGTTAAGAACTTTGCTTCAGGATGAGAACAGAAATTGTGCTCTGGTGACGCAGCGGCAGCGGGAAGCCCCATTAGCTAAAGTGGTGCTTCAGGTTAAGAATAGTTTCAGGTTAAGAACGGACCTCCGGAACGAATTAAGTACTTAACCCGAGGTCCCACTGTATGTATAATCAGAAGTAAACCACATGAGATCAGTGGGGCCTATTCCCATGTAAACAGGCATAGGATTTTAATCTAAATTCCAGGACTAACAGTACAATCCTAACCACATCTAATCAGAAGTAGGTTCCATTGAAATAGTGCTTGTTCCCAGGTAGGTGGTGATTTAGGATTCTAGCCTAAATCAGTGCTAAAGGATAAGGATGTAGTCACATAATTTGGCATTTGTATTTAAATGAGCACCTTTCATTTCACTCCACTACTTTCATCTCCAGAGGTTTCTTGATCATGGGGAATCCCTCTTCTAAACTAGCATGTGATAGAACAAACGGCATTGCGGACAAGCATATCTGGAACAAGGTATGGCCAATAAAATGGATCATAATTACAACTGGGAACTTTTGTTTTATAACCCACAGTTGCACACATGAAGAGCTAAAAGAAGGAGAATAAAAGATGTATGAGATAAAAGGAATTGTGGTGTGGGAGGTAAGCACAGAACAAAGAACCTTTCCTGGCAAAATTACCTCTCCTCATGTTTGTATTCACTTTCCTTTGCGTTAATTCCTGCCAGGTCCTTTAAACATTCAGGTTTGGCAGCCAATTAGGCATTTGATCACCTTGATATTTATGCTGCCAGATGGCTGAATGGTGGTTTGCACATATCTATATAAAAATTACCCCTTTTACCACATCAAATACACATGGCAACTCCCACATCTAACTTTGATTGGTTTCTTTTTATTTCAAAATTATAGATTCCCCCCGCCCCGCTTTATTTTATTATTTTGGTAACTGACTCTTTTGTAAGTGTCATGTAACTAGAATTAATATAGGAATGAAGGCAAAGTAAACCTGGAAGAGTTTGTTGTTGTTGTTTTCACTGCAACAGTTTTTAGGAACCACATAGAAAGTCAGTAAATGGGGGCAATTGGTGCTGCTTTTGTTTCCTTTGCCTGAAAAGAGCCATCTTTTAAAATCACTATTGAGATGAAAATATTAAGATAAGTTACTTAAATAATTTAATTTTAAACCTTAGCATATATCATGCTGAGGAAAATATAAATGATTTTAATCCTGAATGTATGGTTTTTATTCTATTTTTTAAGCTGCCATTTTTATAGATTTTAACATTTTGTTTGTATTCTCATTATTTTATCTGATTATATATCAGCTTTATTTATCTGATTATATATATATATAAATACACACACACACATATATACACACACAGTGGTACCTCGGGTTACATACGCTTCAGGTTACAGACTCCGCTAACCCAGAAATATTACCTCGGGTTAAGAACTTTGCTTTAGGGTGAGAACAGAAATCATGCTCCAGTGGCACGGCAGCAGCAGGAGGCCCCATTAGCTAAAGTGGTGCTTCAGGTTAAGAACAGTTTCAGGTTAAAAACAGGTCTCCAGAACGAATTAAGTACTTAACCTGAGGTACCACTGTGTGTGTGTGTGTGTGTGTGTGTAATTTGCATTTTAGCTTTTTACCTTGTAAATTGCTTAATGGTGTATTTTTTTAATATAAAGTGGTCTATACATGGATTAAATAAACAAAGGGCAGTAACCCACTAAACAGTTATATTAGAGCAACTACTTTTTCCTGCACAATGTAACTTCTATACTCTATCTTCTCACCACAGGCTTCCCCATGTCCCTCCTAAATTTGCTCAGAAAGGTTGAGGGGAGCCTCCAGAGCAGATTTATGGGGCATGTGGGGAGAGGGGAGGGTATAGAAGTTACATGGCTCCACAAAAAGTTGTTGCTTTAGTGTAACAATTTAGTTGGAGACTGCCGTAATAATAATAATGATAACAACAACAACAACAACAACAACAACAACAATAATAATAGCTATCCATCTCTCTTGCCACTCCATGTATCAACTATCCTGAAATCCCAAGATTGACTTCTTTTCCATCCTCAGTCCTCCTGCTCTCAGAAATGACTCCACTGCTCTCTCACTCTTGCTGCCCCTAATGCCTAAAACAGACTTCCATCATGCTTCTGTGTGACCAAATCCCCTATTTTCTTCCAGCCCATCCAGTGTTGACACTCTCCTTGTCACCAAACTTTACTGTAAGATAAGTATAGTGGTAACTCGGGTTACAGATGCTTCAGGTTACAGACACTTCAGGTTACAGACTCTGCTAACCCAAAAATAGTACCTCAGGTTAAGAACATTGCTTCAGGTTAAGAACAGACCTCCAGAATGAATTAAGTTCTTAACCAGATGTACCACTGTACACATCATTAAAATGACCCCATACTGTTGTTCTTTCCCCACTTTCTCCTTCCTCTGTTGTTTCTTTTGGGTCTGCTTTTGGATCGTATGCTCCTTGGGGATAGGAGTCTAACCAGTCTGCATAGTAGTACCATGCGCAAAGATGACAATATATAAATTATTAGTAGCAAAATTAGTGCCAATTGTATTTTACTTGAAAATGTGAACGCTACAAAAATAAGTAAAGCTGCAGTGTTTTTTTAATGGCATTTTCAGATCCAATGGAATAGAAGTGCAGTCAGTCAACCTTTTTCTCCAATGAGCTCAAGGTGGAAGACATGGTTCTTCCTCCCCTCATTTAATCCCCACAACAGCCCTGTGAGTAGGTTAGGCTGAGAGGCAGTGACTGCCCCAAGGTCACCCAATGTGTTTCATGGTTGAAGAGAGATTTGAACCCTGGTGTCCCAGGACATGTTCCCCACTCTAACCACTACACTACATGGAACATGGGCAATCAATACCTGACATTTATGGTTCTGAGCAAATACAGGGTGTGTCAGAAGAAAAATGAACTGGTATTTATTCATATATATTAGTAAATTTGTATTAATGTAACATTTCTATATGGATTTTTGCAATATGTTTAAGTTGTCTGCAATATGCTTCAGTTTTCTGTACACTGCTTAGAGATATTTTAACTATATTAAGCAGTATAGAAATTAAATAATCCATCATCCATCCACCTCAAATACAAACACAGCTTTCTTACATGCCAAAACCTTGGCCTATATCGAGGATGAAGACATGGTGTGATGAAGTTATTTGTTTACATGGCTGCAAACTGGAAAGATCCCATTTAAAAACAATCCAAAATAGAAGCTTTCTTGTGCACAAGTTCCTCTTGCACAACCACCTATATTGCTCTGATTCTGTATCCTAATAAAAATTACCTTAATCTGAGGGAAAGACTAGCCATTAAACTTAACAAAGACCATATGCTTTCCATTTCAGATGCATTCAACTGGTCATGAAAGTTTCCTATGAGTTGCAGGTATGGCTCTTTTCATGAGAGTCTCTGCCCTTCTAACATTTTAGCAACATGAGCACATGAATTTAAAACATCCCAGACACTATGATGCATTTCCCTAGCAGAAACTATAAAGAAAATTCTCATCAGATTTCCTAACAAATTTTAGAGCCGTTTCCTCTGTACATCTTTTTGTACTTCCTAGGGGTGTTTATTTTCTTCAATTATTCATGTAGGTTTCAGTGAAGCTGAATACTAATAAATTTAAGAGGTGAAACCAGAGGCCTTCACGGCTGCCTGCAGGAGGGCGAACAAAACTCTAAGCTTGCTCCAGAGTTATTAGTATTAAAGAGCAATACCATACTCACATTACACAGGAACCCAGCATGCACTGCTGCTATGCTGCTGGAATGACTGCCAATTCCAATGTGAGTGCAGCTCAGGAACGGAAGGGGGAAACACACAAGTAGAAAATACAAACATGGACTGAGACCATGAGAGGCGCCCACAACAACCTTGGAAATGTCATCAAGGACAACAAATCAGGGCTGTGCTGCTGCCCCACACTCAGAGAGCCCCTCACCCAAGCACACAACCCCACATTTGACACAAACGACAATACTTGGTCGTTTCTGCTCCAGCAGCTCTAGTGGCACAGCCAGCAAAACCCCAGGTATTCCTTCCTGCCATCCTAATTGGTGGCCATCACTGTATCTACTTGTAGAGAACTCCAAAATTTAACTATGCCCTTTGTGAAGAAATCTTTCCAATTTCTGTCAATTAGCAATAATCACGCCTTTCAGCTTCACTGGATGGCTCCAGGTTCTAATATTATGGGAGATGGAGAAAATCTCTGTCTGCTTTCCCCACACCTGTTTGCATGTGTAGTTGTTTGGCCAGCTAGAGATACACATCTGACTTCAGTGAATATCTTTCGGCTACTGTAGCCACTTGCCAGGGAGCAACATCTCTTAAGCTCAGCGGGTCTTCTTTTGAGTAGGATTGCACTGTGAATGTGTTGGCTTTAAATATGGTTTAAGAAGCAATTGAAAAAGAGAATTGCTAATCAGCCAAGGCCAGTACCAACTTATAAAATGTAGTCCATAGAAATAGCTCCTGCTGGGTCCATTGAGGGCTTCATATATAAACAAGCACATAAAAGAGCTATCATTTTCTCCCCAACCCTTTAACTACTAATCAATCCACGTAAAGATCACGTAGATTAATCCACTTATCAAAGGAAGCTGCATTTCCTAGTACAGTATGTACTTTATGAATAGAAAAAGTGAAAACAAAAATCAGAATAATTTCATGGGCCCCTGTCAGAAAAGTTATATTCAGCACTTGATTTATGTGATCCATTTATAATATGGCACCCTACTGACTAAACATTGCCATTTACAACAAACGGAGAAATAATTTGTTTAGCTGTATAATCAGAGCAGAGGCCACACACAATAAAAGAAAGCATTCTGGTTCTAAAATGAATAAAAATTGATTGTGTCCCTATAAAAAGTAAATTGGCAGAGTGTTAATTGCATTTCACATAAACATCTGTAGCAGTCTGACTCGTTACTGTGCTGTAATGCAATACAGGACACTCAGGAATAAATGCATCCTTCCAGATGAGTTCATAGATATATTCTAAAAGCGCCTGATGAGATTGTAAAAATCTGATTAGTCAGAACTGCTAATGACACTTAAAACAAAGGGAAATCTTTAAATAAAGTTATTTTGCTTTCCTTCCCTCCTGACAAATTACATGCAAATCAGCATTGATTGAAAAATGTTGCCTTCAAGGTAATTCATACTAATGAAGAAAAAGGCCGTCCAACTTCAGTAAAAAATATAATTGGCAAGTTATTCAACAATTAGTAAAGTCTACTCAGCTTTTGCCTTTGTGGTCTAATGGAATAATTATATGAATGCCTGTTTTCTCTTTGTCTCTAGGTTAAAAGCACATTCTTTTATTTATATGAATATGTATTATGTGCCACAAAAACATACAGAATGATGCAGAATGGGTTCTAGGGTTCAGAAACAAACAATGAGATACAACAACAACAACAACAACAACAACAACAACAACATAGTTTCTCCACACCAGATTCTAGGTGCCTCGGTATCACTTTGCAGCAGAACTACATTACAGAGAGCTTCCATGGATTGGAGAAGTGGATTCCAAAGCTCTACTAGAGTCACCACAGAAAAAGCCCTGCAATGTGTCCCGCAAGTTCTTTCTTCACAGAACAGTGGCATGACTTATCATTGAATTGTGGGAGTTAATAGATTGTGACTATTCCAAGTTAAATTACTAAATTCAGGGAGCCTTGCAAATAAGTCTGCAAAGGTTTTTGTCCACAAACATTTGTAGTAGCTGCATTGCCCCTTCATACCTATATTAGGCTACAATAGAAACCCTGGTTATCACTGAGGAGTTCGCTGGTAATTCCAAGTTTCCAGAAGCTAAACTGTGCTACCTATAGCATGCAGTCTGCAAATTACAGATAACAGGGGAGAAATAGTAATATGTAATTGTCAAGCAAGCATTGTAAAAGTCAATGCCTGCTACTACTATATTTCTTACCTGTGTATGGCTTATTATTATTATTATTATTGACAACCAAGGACAATTGTTGGTATAAGAAATGCAGAAATACCTGTTTTAAAAAAAACTTCTAAAAACCTCCCAAATGCCACCCGTTCCTCCCAAATGCCAAAAAAAGTACTCCAAGACCAGCCCTATTCTACAGTGCGGGGTCATCCAGTGAAACTAAATGGCAAGAAGTTCAAAACAGACAAAAGGAAGTACCTATTCCCATGGCACACAGTTAAATTATGGAATTTGCTACCACAAGATGTAATGATAGCTGTCAGCTTGGATACTTTTAAAAGTATGTTGAACAATTCTATGGAAGATAATGCTATCAATGGCTATTAGAAATTATACTGATTTAATTTATGAATTGCCTTCTACATGTGCCTCAATGCAATTTACAAACAAAGCACACAAAAACTACAGATAGTTTTCAAAACAATGCAAAATGAACACCTAAGGCAGAGACATTTTAATCCATGTGGGAAAACATGTTGACACCAAAATGTCTTCTTCTTTTTTTGAAGTACAGATAGCAGTCGCCTGTAGAATCTCAATAGGAATGCTGTTCCGCCAACACAGAGAGACTATATATTTTTTCCAGTATCAGATGTGGTATGCCTCTGAATACCAGTTGCTGGGAACATGAGCAGGAACACCAAAGAAAAAGATTTGTGTTGAATTTTGAGAGTGACAACATTGTAACCTTGAACTGAGTTTGAACGTGTATTTTAATTGCATTTTAATTTTTTAACTAATTGATTTTGCTTTAATTCATTTGTTATGCTGTTCACCTGACTCACCAGGAGGCATTCATGGGGGGGGGGGGGGAAGATGATCCAGGGGCCAGAGAATCCAATGATCAGCGGGTCGAGACAAGCAGGAAGCAGCAAGGTAGGACCAGGAACCACAAAGGTTGTTACCAGCATCTGATTGCTGCTGGAAGCTCTGCTTAAGAAGGCTGAAGCCAGCTGGTTGTCATCAGTGCCTTTTCCTCTGTGTCCTTGAAGACTGATCAGCTGCAGGTGGGGTCACTCCACCTTCTCCCCCTTCAGGCTGCTGTTCAGCAGGTGAAGCTGACTCCTGGCCCATGACATAAGCTTCCACAGAACAGGACATAAATAAGTAAATCAGTTTTATCCTCATAACAAATAAGACAAATTGAGAGATAGGTGGAGAGATAGGGGTTAGTGTGGGACTATCCAGTGAGCACATGGAGGGGTCAAAATATCAAACTGCCATTCCACCTATGTATGTGACAAAAATTAAATAGGAAAACGATTATGACGTGCTCATTTTGCAGTCATTTCATATGCAACTCACTATAATGAGATCCAACTGCTCTCAAGAGTGATATCTTATCTATATTGATTTTTTTTAAAAAAAAGTATGAACACAGAACATTAAGTATAGTTTGGTTGCAAATGAAGAACACACACTCCAAAAAACCTTGGGTGGAATTTAACACTGCATTATTACACTTTTTCCGTCAAGGCAAGCTTTTGCTTTCCAGGTGGAACTCTCTTTCCTCTACTTAACCAGCGTGCTGTTCTGGGGGTTCTCTCCACCTTCCAGAGCTGATGTGCAGGGAGGCACAGTGGCAAGTCCCCTTGTGCTAATGAGAGTCCTTGTGTTGGCTTCTGCTAGTGCACTGGGTTTGTTGAATTGAGCCCTTTATTTAGATTTATTCCCTCCCCCCCAAAAAAATGTTAAAGTAGTGTAGAAAACAAAATATGGAATATGAGCAGTGCTTTTTTTTGGTAAAACATGAAGTGCTGGAACCTTTGTGTTGATAAAAGTGCCGTGTGTGCCTGAACAGAATGAATGTCATGGGCAGCAAAAGAGAGGGAGATGTGCCAGCCACAAAAAGCAGTGAGTATAAGGATGTAATTTTATCTTCATAAGTGCGTGTGTGTGTGTGTGATAGATGTATAGCATTGTTTGCGCAAATGGATGGCAGCTTCTGCAACACTCTGGAGCTTGCTGTATCACCCCCCCAAAAAAAACCCCCACAACCCTGCAAAAAATTAGGAGTCCCTGCTGAGCACTCTGGAACTGCACAAGAATTGGGAAATAACCCAAAACTGGACAAAGTAACCTTGCATACAGTGGAGCTCCACTGGCAGACAATATTTCCACCAAATTTTGGGTGTTTCCATATCTCACTACACTTCTGTGTGATAAAACCAACGCTGTCCAGATGGGCACCTGAAGAGACTTTTTTGGGGGGGGGACAGGGGGCTTTAGGTGGAGAGGAGGAGCAGGAAAAGATAGTTTGCACAACTATTGATCACAACCCACAGATTATATCAGTTCATTTCTATATCCATCTATCTATCCACCTTTTCATCTATCTGCCAATATCCAGTATAGAGAAAGCAGTCATTTTCCATCTACATGTTAGAAATTGTCTGTAAGAACTGACACAGCACTTTGCCAGGGCAATAAAAGAAAGCCTGACAGCTGCAATTTCCTACAGATATGTAGAAGTCTTGCGTGATCCTCTGGGGAATGTTTCCCTTCTATAGCCTGTGTCAGGAAAGCTCATTCACTTCTAGAAATACTGGCCTCCATTCCAGCTGCATTCACTATTTAGTATATCTATGAAATAGCCTACAGATATCTATAAGCACCAAAATAAAAATGGTATATAAATGCACTGAGTGCTTCCCCCACCTTTCCCTAGTGGTTTAGATAGATTTTCATATCTAGGCTTGTTCATTTTGTCCATTACATTCAAATCGCTTTGGAGTACAGTGCAGCATAACGTAAAAGTTGCATGGCAGCTCTTTTACAAACCTGCCTTAAATAACAAATTATATTAAGCCAAGCTAAGCATTGCAGTTAAAGTAGCCAGCCACTCCTCTGGGAGCGAGACCCACTGGTGCCTTGTGCTGTCTGCTGATGAGGACTAAATATATTATCTGCATTCTCCTCAACATTCCAGTTTGAAACTTGCATGCCAGTCATTGCGCTACAAGTGAATAAACAGCTGCAGTGAGGCAGGCAGTTTGAAATCTTAAAACATCCATCAGTTCACAAACCTGACCGAAGAAGCAATCGTGTATTATATGAGTCTGGCAAAAGAAAAGGAGCTCCTGTCTGCCTGTCCAACTGGAGGGACTGAGTTGGGAAAGGAGGACACATACAGCAAATAGGAGCACCCACTCTTATTTCTGAAATTATGACACAACTCTGCTAATTGAGGGTTTTTTATGGTTTCTTGCATTTGTTTGGCAGTTGATGCAAAGAAATCTCAAAGAGACAATGGGCAAAACTCAACTATGGCAGTGCAGCAGCCATCTTGCTAGCGGGAGTCCTGTTCCTAGTGTAGTGCAACGGCCAAATTCAGGTCTAGGACTTTCCCAGCGCTACCTGAAAACACCAAGAATTGAACTTGGCTGCGTGCAATGCATGTGCTGTACCACTAAGCTACAGCCCTTCTGTTGTTTCCCAAATAACAGATGCCGTAGAAAGAAAATACCTAGTGAATGTACAAATCTATGTAAATGGCAAGTCATCAAAAAAAATCTTACGCAAAAGTTCCTGTTACTAAAAAAAAAGGGGAACTCATCTCGTTCAGACTTGGAGGTACAGATGAAACAAAGAGGGAAGAGAAATAGAACTTTTAAAATTGGGAGTTTGAAAATTATCAGCAGTTATTTGTGCACAACCCCTACAGCTATTGGGAGTCACAGTGTGAGAAAAGTCAAGGAAGGAATGCTTTTATGTTGTGGGTAGCCAAAAAGAAAGAAAGAAAGAAAGAAAAAAAGAAAGAAAGAAAGAAAGAAAGGAAGGAAGGAAAGAAAAGAAAGAAAAAAAAAGATTGGTTCTGAGAAGAATGAGGCAGGAAGACCCCATCCCTGCCGAAATTACAACTGCCCCAGCAACTGGTTTGCAACTGCATTCTTTTCAGCCCCTTGGATTGCAGAAAAACCTTGGGTGTACGTAGTCCAGTTCACATGCAAGTCCACCCATGGGAGGGATCATGTGGACACAAGTAGTTGGTAGAACCACCGGTGCAGGTGCACTCCAAGTGCAGCAACAGATACATAGAACTGCACCCTAATGTTGTGAACATAAATGAATGGAGAGATTTAGAACAGAACCAAGCAACTGGGGAGCAGCGAGGATTAATTATGCAGTAAATACTAGGGGAAATGCCACTGCGCAGTAGACAGCTAGTTAAATTCATTTAGGTTGGGTGAAATCCTGTATCTTATCTCATTGAGCTCTCTTGCTGGACAGCTCCCCTCCTGTCCAGATCATCTTGATCTATATTCCCCCCTGGACAGCTCCTTGGTGTCTCTATCAAGGTAAGGGTGGTAGGAGTAAGAGAAAGTATTGTATTCAACATTTTATCTCCTGGATCATATACAGGCATAGCTTGTTGATTGTATTGTGCTTCACAGATGTTCCTCCTTATGAGGACATGGGTGCAGCTGTAGACAGCCCGGCAGCTTTCACGGGAAGGAAGCTTCCCCCCCCCCGCCGCTGCCACCCCTATTTCTGGCCACAGAAGTGGAGCTGCTAGAGCTGGAGCTGAGTTTTCCTCCTCCCGCCCATACAGCCTGGCTTAATAGACTACATTATAGTGTAAAAATAACTTTTATATGCACTTGGTAACGGGAAAAAAAGTGTGACTTGCTTTATTGTGATATTTGCTTTTTTTATATAGATGACCTGAAACCAAACCTGTGATATCTCTAAGGTATGCCTGTACACTTTTGTTAGCAGAATTTCCCTTTCCCTTTTGGAAACAGTAAACATTTCCACATCCCAGTTCAAGTTATGCATAAGAACCAGTGCCACTGGATGGAGATATTTGTCCCCATCTGCTTCAAAAAAATTAATTTGGAATATTTATAGACTGCTAAACATTATGAAATACCACAGCAATGTACAACAATAAATATGCAATTTTTAAAAGCTCTATGGTGGCAAACTGAATATTGCCTGGATTTATGTTGAGCTTTAGAGTTTGTGGATCAACATCTGCCTTCCATGGGAGCTCTCCCAGGTCCTGAAGAGCCAGTCCTTTGAAACCTATTTCCTTTGGTAGGACAATTCTTGCTCAAAGCTGGTGCCATCCAAACTTTGTGTAAGCAATGTGGTCTTGCCCAAACAGAGCAAACAGTTGCTAATGTGAAAGCCTCTTTGTGCATACAATTCACCTTGCTAAATAAGCGTGAATGCATATTCAGTATCTACAATGGGATATAGTTTTACATAAGTATATTAAGATTGTGTTGTTCACAAATTCTTGTTGTTGAGGGCTTTTCTTAAAGATGTGCCTCAGAGTTTAGGACAAAAAATGCCAAAAAATGCCAAAGTTATAGATATCAATGCAACTTAAAAGGGCTTCACTTTAGGTGGCTCATGCACCAAATTCTTGAAATGTAGTTAATTTCCATCAGTTGCATGCATAGCAATCACTAAGCATCTTCTCACAGTTCACTTTCAGATTCATCTAACAACTATAAAAAGTTTAAAAATAATTTTGAAGTTAGTTTTTAGTCATACGGATTTATGTGGTCTAGACCAGCTGGATCTCACTAGTACAGTGGTACCTCGGGTTACATACGCTTCAGGTTACATACGCTTCAGGTTACACACTCCGTTAACCCAGAAATAGTGCTTCAGGTTAAGAAATTTGCTTCAGGATAAGAACAGAAATCAGGCTTTGGCGGCACGGCGGCAGCAGGAGGCCCCATAAGCTAAAGTGGTGCTTCAGGTTAAGAACAGTTTCAGGTTAAGAACGGACCTCCAGAACGAATTAAGTACTTAACCCGAGTACCACTGTATTTGCCATCAGAGTTCAGAAGGCCACAACTGGGAGATATTTGTCAAAGATCCAGATTTAGGTGCATTCTGCTCTGCCTTAATAGCAGCCATCATAATTTCACAAGTACAGGCATAAACAACAAATTAGACGGGTTATCAGCCACATGCTTCACCTTTAGTTCAAAGCAAGAAACACATGAAGTTTCCTTTCATTTCTTTCAGGGGATATACAAATCAGAAATAATTATACCACCTGACTTTATATATGTTGTTTTAACAAATAATACTTGTTCTCATGGAAGACAGCCCATAAACAGCCTTAATTCCAGCCATTTCACAGGAAGGAGTTTTCAACACTGATCCCACACTTGTAAATATTAAGTTGTAACTTTTCAAACGACTTCTAGCAGCCACACATATGTTCTCTGTAGCTTCAACCTCTTCCTCATAAATCCCTGCCCACCACCATTGCTCCTACCTTTCTATCATCCATATACTTGACACATTCTCCTCTTTCTTTTCCTTCAAATCCCAGCTCACATCTGCCATATTTGGCCTGTGGTTCAATATATAA
This sequence comes from Podarcis tiliguerta, assembly GCF_965153285.1. NCBI lineage: Eukaryota > Metazoa > Chordata > Lepidosauria > Squamata > Lacertidae > Podarcis > Podarcis tiliguerta. The sequence continues at coordinate 32,463,312 of NC_139540.1, read as the reverse complement.
CAGGGATCTCATCAAACACCCTAGAATCTAGATGCACCATATAAGCAGAAAGGGCCCAAGCAGGGGGTGGTATTAGCATTGAGGGCTGGGCTGGTTCACAGCGGGCTTTGTTTATCCTCCATGCCCTGCTCCCCCACCAGCATGCACACACATGTGACCCGGGCACCACAGACACACGCTCTGACGCTGGCACAGCAGGATATAAAACAGCCCAGTTATTAAGCATAGAATATCACAGAACCTAGTTATACTCACCTCTGAATGGACATGTATAGAATTGCTTTGATAGGTTGCATTCCTATACCCACTTATCTAGAAGTAAACCTCAGTGTAGTGATGTATGGAAGTGAGAGCTGGACCATAAAGAAGGTTGATCACCGAAGAATTGATGCTTTTGAATTATGGTGCTGAAGGAGACTCTTGAGAGTCCCATGCACTGCAAGAAGATCAAATGCATCCATTCTTAAGGAAATCACCCCTGAGTGCTCACTGGAAGGACAGATCCTGAAGCTGAGGCTCCAATACTCATGAGAAGCCACCTCATGAGAAGAGAAGACTCCCTGGAAAAGACCCTGATGTTGGGAAAGATTGAGGACACAAGGAGAAGGGGACGACAGAGGATGAGATGGTTGGACAGTGTTCTTGAAGCTACAAACATGAGTCTGACCAAACTGCGGGAGGCAGTGGAAGACAGAAGACTGGTGTGCTCTGGTCCAGGGGGTCATGAAGAGTCGGATACGACTAAACAACAACAAAATCTCAGTGAAATCCATGGGATTTACTGCTGAGTAGACATGTACAGGACTGTGCTATAATTAACATTTCTATACTAGGCTCTTCAGCCCATAGAACACTCTGAATGGCTTTGCAATGTAACAAATATATAATAGGAAATATATATATCAAGAAGCAAAAACAAACAAACAAATCACCATGTCAATAATGCTACCATCAGTAAACTTGAAAAACCAGCAACAGTAGCCATAATGGAAGCCTGGAAACAAAACCAGAACAGAGTTAACCAGGGACTAATTTTGCTGAAAACAGATTGAAAACTAATGTTTGTTTAAATCAAACACTATATTTCATAGGCAATGCTATTTATCACCTGCAAATTCACAAAAGTTAACTGTTTTTTTAAAAAAGTGGGAATGTCTTTTACATAAAAAATAAAAGCAGTGCATGGTATAAACATCTCATATATATGAATACTTTGTTTCTAGCCTGGTTATCTTCAGGACTGCTAAGTCTTTCTAAATTAGTCCAAGCATTTTCTCTTTGTTTTACCTAATATTTGAAAATGGCAAAAAAAAAAATAAAAAAAAAAAATCCCCATGGGTCATTGAAAATTATCCTTTCATTCCAGCCGCCTGTTTCAAGTCAGTCAAAACATTCCAGACTTCAAAAGGGAGCTTTGCCTGCTTAGGCCATTTTGGTGTCTTTCTATGGTTGGCCTATGAGGGATTGGTTATTTGGATAAATTAATTTGTGGAGCCTGCTGGCCTTCTAGAAGACCTCAGTGTCTGACTGCAAATTAGTTCTACTGAACATGCAGAAATCCCTGGGCAGACTAAAAGAAATAAATGGTGATAAAATCTAATACTACGATGTTTGTAATGTGATTTTATTCTGCCGTAGACTCTGCAAGCAAAGCTAATGTTGAATTAAAAAATTAAATATTATATATATGAAAGCATAAAAATCAGATCAGTATCCTAGTCACAGCAGAGTAGGCAGAGTTCCAGCTTTAAAGTGAAGCTTCCAGCAGGAATCTTTTGCAAGAACAAACAAAAAATGTCCCAGTTTCCACAAAATCAACGAGGTATTTACATTACGGATGCACCCTGCTTAAGCCAGGAAGTCACACAGTTGAATTCTGCTTGAGTTCAGGGCTGTGAATAAACTGCTATGCAGTCATTTAATGCATAGTTGTACAAGTGCCTAAGGATAGTTTATCCTTAAGGAAGAGGAGAGATTTGTGAGCCAAAACTAACAAACATGGCTCCTCAAGCGGAACAATGGGCCAGAAACTCAGTAAAAAAGAAAATAAACTTTCCTGGCAGTTTGTTTTTTACTATTAAGAACTAAGCTACAACTTTATCAAGACTTTCCTGAAGAGGTAAAAGATTTCACATACATCCTCATGTTCTCAAGGCTGCTTGAAAGTTTATGGAGGACGGTGTAATCCCGTTTTACTGTGCTTAATCCACTTTCAAAACAGGCACTTGTATATTTGCTCCCTAAAGTGCAGCCACACCTGGAAGCAAAGATTTCCATCTAAAGGTATGCATTACATACCACATTCCCAATTTTATATTGTTCTCTTCACAGAAAGTGCCATATAATTTGGACAACAGAGCTTGATACTTCTCCAAACAAAAATTCATATTGAATCACTTACTTTGTTTAATCTGAAGGAGCAAAAATTACATTTCAGTATCAGACCTTATGGGTACTTCAGCAGAACTGCCAACAATACAAAGAAACACAATAGTCCATTTCATAGGACCAGCTGGCAGAGGAAGGAAGAATGGGCAGGCCCTACCCTCCAACTAATGCATGTACACTTGATGTGGTGTGATCCACTATGATGCCAGGATCACAGTACTGGACAGCCACCACCACTTCAGACTCAAACTTTCTCAGGCTACAAACTCAAACACACTTACTAGTGAGAAATCCCCATTGAGTACAGTGGTTGTTCTGGGAACAGTGCACAGGATTGTGCTGTAAATGTTTTGACACTCCCTTCCCCCTCCCCCCTTTATGGGATGCGGGTGGCGCTGTGGGTTAAACCACAGAGCCTAGGACTTGCCGATCAGAAGGTCGGCAGTTCAAATCCCCGCGACGGGGTGAGCTCCCATTGCTCGGTCCCTGCTCCTGCCAACCTAGCAGTTCGAAAGCACGTCAAAGTGCAAGTAGATAAATAGGTACCGCTCTGGCGGGAAGGTAAACGGTCTTTCCGTGCTCTGCTCTGGTTCACTAGAAGCGGCTTAGTCATTCTGGCCACATGACCCAGAAGCTGTATGCCGGGACCCTCAGCCAATAAAGTGAGATGAGCGCCGCAACCCCAGAGTCGGTCATAACTGGACCTAATGGTCAGGGGTCCCTTTACCTCCCCCCTTTTAAAGACCAGGTTTATGCTGGCTTCACTCTCATTTTCTAAGTATTTTACAGAATTCAAAAATAACAACAAACAAAAGGAGAGGTGACTGAGTCCAAATAATACATCACTTGTAGAATGTTCACAGTTATTGTTGCAGAGTAGCCTTTGTCTCAACATACTGAAGACAGACATGGCTGTAATCTTTCACTTAATGTGAACAGGCATTTTTGAATACAACAGAAGCAAGCAAGCAAGTGAAAGATAAACTAAAACAGATAACTCAGGAAGAACTCTTAGATTTCTGTTCCTAGGTCTATTAACTATTTAGTAGCTGGTTTTCCCACAGTAAAGTGGGTATTAATTAAAGGCTATTGCTTATTCCAGCAATAGTATCCAAGGGCTGTTTATCCTAGACAGCCTTTCCCAAATAATATTTGAGGTTGTAGTGGTCTAAGAAACAGGGATCACTATTCCCATGGGAAATTTTTTTATGAAAAAAGACCAGTTTTAAGAGCTAAATCTGCAACTAAAGGCTCCCTCTATACTCTGTTGCACAGAATAGCTTTTGATTTAGATTGACAAGACTGTAGAGCATTTTGTGGAGGGAAATTAGATCTTTTTACAAAATAATTCCTGCAAATTTTGTCTTTGTGGATTTTTTTAGAAATTCAGTCCAGTATTTCATATTTGGCAATTAATTCCTTCCCATCCCTTCATTTTGCATGATATTGTGATTATTGCATAAAGAGTCTTTTAGTCTACAGACAATGTGCAGTATTTAAGAACAAATTATTGATTTTTCTTTCAGTTATCTTTTCTTAAATGCCACCAAATGTAGAAAATTCTACTTTCTGATGTTTACACCGAAAGCACTCTGTTTTGGGGTTTCTCCTTTTTATAATTTGATCCTTTTAATCCGCCTTAAGAGTACCATTCCATGCATCTGACGAAGAGATCTCTGGCCCACAAAAGCTTATGAATAAATTTGTTTATCTTTAAGGTGTCAGAAGATTTTGTCATATTGCTGCAATAAAACAACACCTCTGCTCTTCAAAAGTTTGTCCCTTGTTCAGCACAGGGCCTAACACTGCTTCAAATACACTTAAAGCAAAGAGTGCGAAAGTCTCAGAAAAGCTTATTAACAAAACAAATTAAACTGTTTTAAGGTTAAAATATTGGCTGACTCATTGGCAGTAGCACCGTGATTTTTCCTGTGACATTTACACTAAGCATAAAGCAATAACTTTAAAATTAAATACACTTGCAGTTCAGCTTTGATGTAGCCTTTAACCTCTCATGGTATAATAAATCCATAGCTCCAGATCATTAAGAGCGGGGCAGTGCTTTAAGGAGTTTCCAAGCACTCAGTTATGACAAAAATAATTACCGCTTTAATGGCAATAATTCTTTCCTCAGGGGTGACATGCTGTTTACTTACAGTCTATCCATTTATCCCCGGAGGGTCTTCCATTGAAGATATCTTCTTCCAAATTATATGTTGGCTGTAAAGCTACAGTGCGCTTCAAACTAGCACCTGTAGAAGAGAGTAGTGCATAGCTGTATTCATTTGTTGGCATGAAATTAAGAGCAGATTGTCGTATGTGCAGCTTTCCGTGGAACAACATGTACACACACGTCAGGAGCATTCATCTTCAATGAATTAGACTGATCTTTAAAATAAATATTCTCGGTGGGTTGGCCATGACAACCAGCATGAGCCCCAACACAGGAAATTATAGCTCTCTTGTTAGTTAGCAGCTGAAGTGAAGAGAGGCAGCCATGAATGGTTTTTGGTAGCCAATATTTCTATGCCTCTGGGACAAGAGATGAGGGGTTCTTCTTATTTTGTGCCACATTTGTTCTTACATTTGCTGCCCGCCAGCATCAGTGATCATGCCATGTTCAGAAGGCAACAAAAATGGACCACAAATGTAGATTGAGCTCAGGTTTTAAACATAGGAAAAATCACACCTTTGGTTCATATTAGGTCACACTTTTACACATTCAGAAGCAGCCATCTTTGTTAGCCATCGTGCAACAGAACATGGTGTTTGCTGCTATTAGGTATTATTTCAACTAGTGAGGCTATTATTTCAACTAGTGAGGCTATTATCAAAATGTACTTTAAGTAAGGATTTCAATAAAGAACAGTGTTTGAATGCTGTCGTTAGACATCCCATTGCCTTTTGAAGATATTTGGTAGAGTGCGGATACTCTGCACTCTAATAGTTCTGAAGCTTGTATGGGAAATAAAGTTATTGGTTTTAGGAGTAGAAGAAGCTTACTTTCTTCTGTTTGCATTGGTCAGAATGTTTGGCACAAATAAATGACTCCCTCTAGTAATGCAAGAGTATGTGCACTTCGTTATTCATTTCAGAAACTACTTGGAAGGGTTAACTGAAATCCTGATTTATCAGTTTTCCCACTGCCATGCCTTGTTTGGTTGGTGGCTTGTTTGGATGATGATGATGATGATGATGATGATGATGATAAACAACTCACAGAGCAAGCCTAATTCTGGTTTAGAATAATAGAATTCTGTGACCCCCTAGGGACTCCTAGGGTTGTCTCGTCCAACCCCCTGCAATGCAGGAATCTCAATTAAAGCATCCATGAAAGAGGACCATCCAATCTCCGTTTAAAAACCTCCAAGGAAGGAGAGTCCACAGCCTCCTAAGGGAGTGTACTGTTTAGGACATATTTTGTAAGAAAATGTATTCAGAATATTGTTGCTAAATAAATGCTAAAATAACAGATTTTGCACAAATATCTTCATATTTTTTTATGAAGATCAGCATAGAAAGGAGAAATAATGTACTTATGAATGAACACATTTGAAAGTAACATAGCCCCAAAATGAACTGACCATCCCTACTGTTAAGGTCGTGGTCTCTGCCTTATATGCATTAGCAAATATCCCTAGTAATAGTTGGATATCGAATAGAAAAGGGGACAGAAGTGGGTGGGAGATGAAATATGTAAAAGGAAACACAAACCTCTTAGAATAGCTCAATGTAATGTCTTTTTACATCTTCTCTGCAATGGGATATGGTCACTATTTTGAGCACTGATATGGCTGGCTCCACTGAGTACAAAAATAAAAACACAGGGTAAAAAACAAAACGATTTATATTCTATCAAGGGGCAGGAGGAAAATGCAACCATATTTGGGAAGAAATTAACATTATTTCCGGCTTGTTATGCTTTCCCATCAATGAGCCACTGCAGACAGGAAGTGGCAATGACTCAAGTAACTAAAGATGCTACTTAGTTATTTTCAGTGCATGGAAAGCCATGCTAGACTGGTGGCAGCTGAGAAAGTAGCACAGGCAAACTTGTCCAATCCAGGGTTTATCTCCTCTCTGCATGCATGCCAAGTATCCAGGGCCCCAGGTGCGCTATACAGTGATACATCTAGTTACAACATAATTCGTTCTGGAGGTCCGTTCTTAACCTGAAACTGTTCTTAACCTGAAGCACCACTTTAGCTAATGGGGCCTCCGGCTGCCGCTGCGCCACCGGAACACAATTTCTGTTCTCATCCTGAAGCAAAGTTCTTAACCTGAGGTACTATTTCTGGGTTAGCGGAGTCTGTAACCTGAAGCGTCTGTAATCAGAAGCGTCTGTAACCTGAGGTAACACTGTAATTCAATTTCATACCACAGTTTCATAAAGGATTCTGGGCACTGTAGTTTGTTTGTTAAGGGTGCTAAGAGTTGTTAGGAGACCCAATAACCTTTCCCAGAGTGGTTTAGAAGTCAATTCCTCTCCCCATGAAACTCTAGTTCCCATGATTCTTTGAGGGAAGCCATGCCTATTTAAAGTGGTATGATACTGCTTTGCATGTTTAGAGCAGATGGGACCTAAGTGAATAGCCCTTAGACCTCTGCCACCCCTTTCCCACTGTAAAGAGAAAGCACTTTCCACACAAAACATGAGATGCTCCTTGCACAGCTTTTAGCCCATGTGGTAATGTTGTTAATGCAGGATATATGCAGAAGAATAATCAAATGTACTCTGTATCTTATCCAGGTTTTACATTCTCCTTACAGATAATTTATTTAAACCAAATCCCTAAGGCCCCTTTTAGAGTTTCTACATTTCTTGACATCGTAATACAAATGCAAATCCTATACTTGAATGTACAATGGATTTAAAAATGCTCTCTCTCCTACTATCCCCCATGAATAATATTCATAACTGATGAAGTCTGACTAAAAGGCAATCTTAGGGCCAAACTGCAAATTATATTACTCACCTTTACAAAAGCATGCTTACATTTGCCACTCTTCTTCTGGGGGAAATAACCTGATCCAGAATATATTCCCAATCTGTATTTGGGGCCCTGTGTTGGTTTCACACTAAACAACATCTCTCCCATCTTCTGTTTGCCCCTTTTTTATTTAGCTATCCAAAAAAGCTGTATGCTGCAATGTTGTAAAATTATTAAAACAGTCTGTAACAATTACATACATACAATCAAAACTACATAAAACAATAGCCCCTCCAGGGGTAAATAAATAGAAATGGGAAATTTGGTGGGAAATCAACACAGGGCCCAAACCAGATTGGGAGCACATTCTGGATTAGAGCCCAGAGTGGCTCCTTATCCTTCATGTTAAGCATGCTTTTCAAAAAGTGTGAAAAAATTAACATGCAACTACCCAAACTGTGTTCAAGCAGCTTAATTATTCCTTTCCACCCTTTCAATGTATGTTTTGCAAGTCAAATAGGAGTTCTCATATGTCTTGGCAGCTGTGAATATTTTACAGAATACTGTTAACTTTCTATACTTATTGGAAAACATTTGGCCTTCTTGTGCAGCTAAGAAGAGTGGCTGATGCTGAAGTGAAATCCTAACCATGTCTATTCAGAGGTCCTACAGAATTCAACAGTGCTTACTTATTTCCAGGGAAAGGGGCTTAGAACTGCAGCCTTAATCCCTAATTGTTCACTAATTTTCTTACCTTACCCCTTGTTTATCAGTCTCCTTCCTGTATGTAATACATGCCCCTCTCTTCTCCCTGTTTCCTTCAACATGGCCAAATTTACTTGACAAACTTCTTGGGAAAGGGGTACATCTTCTTTGTTTACCATTCAGTTATTTTTATCAAAACACTGATATCCCAACTTTTCATCAGATGACTGTTTTGATCTATAAAGTCTTAAACGGCTCAGGACAGCAGTACCTCAAGGACCGCCTCTTTCCATATGAACCTACTGGACCCTCAGATCATCTTCTGAGGCCCACCATCGTGCGCCTCCTCCTCAAGAGGTCCAGAGGGTGGCAACACGAGAACGGGCCTTCTCTGCAGTGGCTCCCTATCTGTGGAATGCTCTCCCCAGAGAAGTTCACCTGGCGCCTTCATCACACACCTTTAGGCACCAGGCAAAAACATTCCTTTTTAACCAGGCCTTTGGTTGATATGTTTGACATCCTATACCTTTTTACAAGGTGGCTTTTTTCTGGGAGGGCATTATTGAGTTGTTGTTTTTATTCTGATTATATATGTTGTGATATTTTCTGTGAACTGCCCTGAGACCTCTGGGTATATAGAGTGGTATATAAACTCTAATAATAATAATGCGGATTAAACAGAAATAAAATTATATTAGGTGATCAACTGGCATCCACCTGTCTCATGAGACAATGGAGGAGTGCACCTTTGGGGGTGAAATCAACTGTTTGTAGGTTACAGCACCTGCTGTGGCTGTAGAGACCAGTACGGAAGAAACATGTTTTGCTGAAGGCATCCAGCTGTGCTGCTGCAGATGCACCATGGTATTTCTTCTCTCTGCTGTTGAATGGACCACACAACAGGTTTGTATGCGACGCTTTGTAAATGTGTTCAGTGACAATCCACATGGCATTCTGGGAGACAAGTGGAGGAAAAGCTGCACTGTCTTCATAACAACCCATCCCAGATGAAACTGATTGAAACTCAGAGTGTATTGTCATTCTTCCTCATCTGCATTACAAGATCTGAGACAACGCCGTGCAATCGTTGCTCTAATAGCGTATCATCCTCCAGAAGCAGCTTTTCTGGCATCTGGTATGAGTGGCAGACCCTCCCTATAAAAAGTGTGGTTGGCTTAAAGTATTCAGATTTAGTGGACTGAACAAGTCCTCATCTCAACTGGGAATATAGGGAGCCAGATCCTTGACCCTAATTTATTCCAGATGTTAGCTGGAATGAACAGTGATCTCTAGCATCCACAGATACCTAAGCCTTGGGAAGGCATAAGTCTTTACACATCTTCCTACTCAATGACAGATCCAGATTCAAAATGCAGCAATAAAGAATTTAATTTAATTTGATGAAAACGTCATTTTATGAAGGTGCCATGCGATCTGGTGGAAGAGAATCTTGAAGCACTTACAATTAGGTAGCAAAAATATGAGGTAATAATAGAGGTGTTGAAATTTCTCAGAAAGAATTTTTCTGATAAATTTCCTGATAACTTTCTTTTTCAGGCTCCCTCTGTGCTGTTAGAGAATTTTGTCATCATCCCCACGTTGGAGAATATTCAGCAAAATGTCCCCTCCCCATTTCCATTACTCAAAAACGAGAGACTTTTGGGTGCAACCATATATCCATCCTGTCAAAGGAAGCAATATCCAGTTATATCAGTTATATCCAGCCCATGAACTAGCAAGATACTTTCAGCATTAACTAGGCAGAAATTTATCAGAAGAGATTTTTCTTTGAGATTTGATGGGAATTTTCTTCCCACCCAAACTGTTTTTAGAATTTCATGCCCTCCCTCCAAGATTATTCAGTGAAATGTACACACCCACATTACACCACCCACATATAGAGTGAATAATTATGGAGGATATGTTCATTTAGCCCTAAAACAGCAATTAAAATGCAAAGAAGTGTAAGCAACACCTTCTAATCATGAGGAGGAGGTGACAACCCTGATAAAAATTTTGGAGGTAGATAGACTGGATTCGACCTGGAAAACATACTGAAATTTAACCCAGACAACACAATAAATAATAATAATATAATAAAATTTCATTTATACCCCGCCCTCCCCAGCCAGGGCTGGGCTCAGGGCAGCTAACACCAAATATAAATTACAATAAAACGTAGCAGTATTTGGGGTCCAGAAATCTGCTGATCTGGAGGATGTTGTGCAGTTGGTCCTGGATGGTGCTGAACACCCCTTCAAGGACCAGGTATACTGCTTGGGCATAGTCCTAGACTTGGCACATTTCAAAGAGGCATAAGAAAGCATGCTGCCAGTATACTGAACAGTAGTACGCATTGGTCAGTGTAGCAAAGGATTTCTTGCAAAACACACAAAAAAGAAATCCCTTCAAGCCAAGTACCCAGATCCTTTTGTGGGGTTCCTTATTTATGTGGTGTGGTACGTAAACACAACAGGCTGGGATGGCATAGAGACAGCACCAGCGAAGGCCATGACAACCACAGCAGAAAAATCTTGTGGAAAGGAAATCTAATGCTCATATAACTTATTGGCTTATTTCAGAGAATATTTCATGGCGATTCTGTGTCCAGCATCATCCATTAGCATTAGCATATTAAGGAACTGCAGCTCCACGTTGTTCCTGCTAAAGTTAACAGCGGATAGAATTCTCCCTGGCTCAGCCAGAAGTAGGATGTGGTTCTTTCATTCCACTTTTATTCCTTACATCACTGTCATCATTATCACCAGGGCAGTGATTATCTGGATTCGCAGGTGTCCAGATCTGTAGCCTGCAAATCAGGTATCAAATATCTACAGCTGTGTCAGTTTATGGTCTGTGCCCAGGTGCTTGCCACCTCCCCTTCTTAAACACACCGCTAGAAAAAACCGAGAGGGGCTTCGGACTGGACACTGCACAGCCCTCCCAAAAGCTGTCCATTCTGCTGTTTTGGAGAAGGGCCATAACTGGCAGAGTTATTGTTTTGCATGTAGAAGATCCAAGGTTCATCCCTGGCATCTCTAGGTAGGGCTGGAAGAGGGCCCTATCCAAAATCCTGGAGAGCTGCTGCCAGTCAGTGTAGGCAGTACTGACCTAGATGGACTCAGTCTAAGGCACCTTCCTTTATTCCTATGTTCACAGGTGAAGAAACTCTCTGCACAATTTTCTTTTCAGGCAGCACATGGAGGCACATCAAAAGGGCTTGCCTATACAATGGTACCTTGGGTTACCTATGCGTCAGTGTCAGGGAACTGCCATCGGAGCAGGAGGAGGTGAGAGGGCTCTCGGACGATGGTGGAGAGGGTACCAGTAGGAGGAGGGATAGCCCATACGCTGGGGAAGGAAATCAGCGTAACACCAGTGGAGAAGGGGAGGAGATAGAGGAAGCGGAGAGTTGGCTCCAGGACTCTTCGCAGGAGACAAGCGGAGAGGGGACAAGTGCTCCATTGCCCACACCCACAGCGCGCAAAAAGCTTGCGCGCAGGCAACGGGGGAGGAGACTGGGCGTCAAGCAGCTTTTATGTTGGAAACGGTTTAAGAAACGCCCATTGACGGATTCTGCCAGCGACTGAGGCAGCCACGAGACAGAGGCTGCTCTGTCAGAAAGGGTTCAACCATGCAAGACAGCCACGAGTAAAGGCAATTTACGCACAAGCAATCCCTAGAACCATAACATTCAGGTTACATACGCTTCAGGTTACAGACTCCGCGAACCCAGAAATAGTACCTCGGGTTAAGAATTTGCTTCAGGATGAGAACAGAAATCGTGCTCCGGTGGCACAGCAGCAGCAGGAGGCCCCATTAGCTAAAGTGGCGCTTCAGGTTAAGAACAGTTTCAGGTTAAGTATGGACCTCTGGAATGAATTAAGTACTTAACCTGAGGTACCACTGTATTCTCCCATTCTCAGCAAACCTCCTGAGAGCCTCCTGACAAGACTGGGTGCTCCAAGGACTAAGATAACTTCGACTGTACGCTGTACCCTCTATTATTATCTTAATTGCACCACACTACATATTCCACATTGGGCTCTCTCTGGCTCTTTGGGACAAAGCACACTTGGCAAGGCTCAGATTGTGCTACACAAAATCAGACCTTATGTTGTTTTGGCAGCAGATAAACTGAGAACAAGCCCTATGTAGCAGCAGCAGCAGCAACCGCAGCAGTTGTTCCTGCTGCCACCACTTTTCAGTTGCTACGCTTGTGAGCACTAGAAGCTAAATCTTCAGTTAAAGGGACCCAGCTCACCCCAACAGTCTCCTAGTACGATGGAGCAGGGGAGCCTCTGGTCTCGGGGAGGTTTCTGAAATGGAGTACTCCAAGCCAGAGGACAGTAGTGCCATACCCTCAGGCCAGAGGGACCCTGGCTGCACAGGTTTGTCTGTGGAAGCACTCCTGAGGCTGCCCTGCATGCCCTTCCCCTTCTGTTTCTGAGTCCTTGACCTCAATTTCCCCGAAGAAGGGAAATCTGACTCCGAGTCCCTGACATCTTAGTCCACAGAAACTTTGATTCCTGTGAGATTCCTCAAGCCATAATTAGATCCTACGTGGCTGAGAAATGTATGAAGCTGGGGTCTTCTGGCTCTGTGGGTCTCACCTGTTTCTGTGCTGGGTGTGGTGGAGTTGATAAGGTGACCAGAAACTAAGAAGGATATGAGTCACATGTCAGGATGGGGGAGACACATTTTAACATGAATCTACCCAATTTGCGCTTCTCAAAACAACAAACAAACTGAAAGACTTGAATTCTCTGAAATTCACATATTTCTGAATTTTGCAACAATGTATTCCAAGCCAGAAATTGGTACAGAATGCATACATTAGAGCAAGGTATGCATACAAATTCACAGTTAATTAAGATAATGTACAAAATGCATTGGCGCTGTGGGTTAAACCACTGAGCCTAGGACTTGCTGATCAGAAGGTTGGCGGTTCGAATCCCCGTGACGGGGTGAGCTCCCGTTGCTCGGTCCCTGCTCCTGCCAACCTAGCAGTTTGAAAGCACGTCAAAGTGCAAGTAGATACATAGGTACCACTCCGACAGGAAGGTAAACAATGCTTCCGTGTGCTGCTCTGGTTCGCCAGAAGCGGCTTAGTCATGCTGGCCACATGACCCAGAAGCTGTACGCTGGCTCCCTTGGCCAGTAAAGCGAGATGAGTGCCGCAACTCCAGAGTCGGTCACAACTGGACCTAATGGTAGGGGGTCCCTTTACCTTTACCTTTACAAAATGCATTATATTTGAGAAATTGCGGGCAGAAATTAGTATATTAGTAGAAAAGTGCACTAAAATGCTGGTGAACAATGTGGCAAACTGATGTAGAAATGTGGCAGACTGAATTTAAGATTAGCAAAATGAGAAAACTAGTGCTGAAGAAGAGGGAAATTTTGCATCCTTATTTGGTCGTGTAAATCTGAGCAGCTCCAAACCTTCTCCCTTACACCTGGAAATGCCTCCTAGAACACCTCTGTGATGCCACATTCCTTCAAATCCTTCCTCAAAACCTACTCATTCAGCGAAGTCTTCACTATACCATCTTCTTTATCTGTGTATTTCACTCAATTTATGACTTGTCTAAAAATATAAATATTCATATACTACAGTTTCCAACCTTAAGTGCATGTCAATGGAAATAAATGCATATTCTTCTGCGCTGTAGTGTATCTTGATTTCAGTAAGGCTTTCAGCAAAGTTCCTTATGATATTCTTGCAGGGAAGCTGGCAAGATGTGGGATTGACAATGCTACTGTTTAAGTGGATTTGCAGTTGTGCCCCAGTGGTTCCTCATCATCCTGGGGGAAAGTGACAGGTGGAGGGCTGCAGGGTTCTGTCCTGTATCCCGTGCTGTTCAACATCTTTATAAATGACTTGGAAAGAAGAATAGAGGGGGTGCAAATTTGCAGATGACACCAAACTTGGGGGGGGGGTAGCTAATACCTCAGAAGATATAATCAAGATTCAAGATGTCCTTAACAGATTGAAGAACTGGGCCAAAACTAACAAAATGAATTATCTGAAGAAGTGTGCATGCACACAAAAGCTCATACTAATAACTAACTTAGTTGGTATCTAAGGTGCTACTTGAAGGAATTTATTTATTTATTTTGTTTTGTTTATTTTGTTTCGACTACAGCAGACCAACATGGCTACCTACCTATAACTAAAATGAATTTCAGTAGGGAAGAATGTATGGCTCTGCACATACGCAGGAATAATCAGATACACAAATATAGGATGAGAGACACCTGGCTTGACAGCGCTATATATGAAAAAAGTTTGGACAGATCTTTAATTAAGGCTTCCCCAACTTTCTTTCTATAATTTGAGCACTGCCTTGTTCCACTCTTCTCATTCTGGTGAGAAGTGAATGACCGAATCAAGGGACTAGTTGGTGCGGGGGGGCAGCAAGATAATTCCCTCCAGATGTCACTGGACTTCAGCTTCTATCAGCCCCAGTCAGCATGGCCAAAGGTCAGGGATGGTGGGATTTGGAGTAAAGCCACATCTAGACACTATGTTGGCTTCCATGTTGGAATTATTTTGGCCATTTGCTTCTGCCCATAGGAAGAAGAATGGGTAAGAGGTGAGACAGGAGTGAAAGGGCCCGAGGACCACCCACATCTCTCTGTAGATACAGCCTGGGAGTGAACATAACATCTGAGGAGCCTGGTGATCTTCTGTTGCTTTATTAGCTAGGAGAAAGAAAGGACCAGCACAAAAGCAGGGGAGAGAAGCAGGCCTCAGGCGAGTACTTGGAAGTAGCAATTTATTATATTAAGATTGCATTCTTCATATAATTAATTGCTACTTTCAAGCACCAGTTTTATGACCCCATTCATTTTTTGCATTGCTGAATATTAGCACTACATTCTACATCTTCACAAGAATCTGTTGCACAACATATCAAACACTGGTATAATTTCAATAAAGTCAGGGAGTTATACTGTGAAGTAGTAAGCCAGTGAATTCATCTCTTTCAATTACAGAGCATATCAAAAACCATTCAGGGTTTAGCAGTAAATATTATTTATTTTGATGTACGATAAGTCAAAAGAGTTGATGATGATCCATATATCATACATAATTTGTTAGAGCTTCTGAACTTATTAACAGCCTTGCTATTCCCTCTGACTCTGAACCAATGTATGAACATAACCATAAATCAGGCAAGGTTTATTCACAAGAAAAAGACCTATGAAGATCAAATTGTGCAAACTGCCTGCTCAGCTGAAGAATGAGTCACTCTTTTTCTTAATACATATCAAGCATGAATAGAAAACATTTATCTGATCCCTCTGGCTATTGCACTCACTTGTATACAACCCTTGCCAACAGTAACAGCAACCTAGAGCTTTGAAGTTATGTAAATTGTCTTTGCAGGCACTAGCCAGTATTTTAATAGAATCACTCTTTGGCAATGCTATAAATGGCAACATGCTGTAAGATTCGATGGAGCCAGCAAATGCAGCAACCTTCCCAGTTTCCTACAACTTCGGGTCTCTTCTACTGCAGACATTGTTTCAACTGGAGGCAAAGTCGAGAAAGGCTAATGAATGCATATGTTCAACATTATGGTCCAGGCAGTCCACGGGTGTTTAAATGGGGTTTTCAGCATTCAGGAAGCATCAGAGGGAAACCTGGAATGCCACAGTAAAGATCAAATGTGGATGGCAGATTTTAAGTGAAAAGTGAGCTGGGCTCTTGAGGGGAGGGAAGCGAGAGGCATTTGGGGCCCCAGCTAATTCCTGCCTCACAAAAAAAACACACACAAAAATCCTCATGCCGTGGTCAGAGAGCTATGCAAAATTTCAGCATGCTAGGAGCGTGGATCTGCTGACTTAGGCTTGAAGTTGGTGGTGACTTAGCTTCTTTTGATAAGCTTCTCACAAATGCTTGGCTTATCAGAGGTGGTGCAACCCAAGAGTCACACCTCTGGACTCCTGCCAGGCAGACGCACCCCACCTTCTTCTGCTCCTTCGTTGCTTGGCCTGCCAGCAGAGCATAGGCATGGAAGTTATTATTACAATCTATCAATTCATTAATTGCCTTGTACATATGTCTCTAGGCGATTGACAGACATACCATAGGAAGAGTACGAAAACAACTGAAAGCAGGTTTCACAACAGTACAAAATGAACACCTGAGGCAAAGACCTTTCCTTCCAGCTGGAAAAGCTTATCAAAACAAAAATGTAATCAGTTGTTTCTGGAAAGTACAGATAGTGTGCGCCTGTCGTATCTCTGCAGGAATGTTGTTCCTCAGCCACGCTGAAAACCCTGCTCTGAGGTCCTGTGGAGAGGGCTTCTGATCTTCTGGGGGATTCAAAGAGAAATTCTCTGGCAGAATGTAGCGATCTGCCACAGGGTAGACCAACCTAATGGGCTGGCCTAGGCATCATTCTTCAAAACAAGTAGATGGGGCTGTGTGTTCATTTTAATGTGAATACATAGCCTAGGGACACTACAGGACTTTAAAGCACATGTTGTCCAATATTGACAGCTGTGCAAGACTAATTTGCCATACAGATATATTTGTGGGAGTAGGGCATCAGTTGGAGGTTAGCAAGCTTGCCCCTCAGATGAACTTGGAAGTAATCAAAATTCTTTGCCAGAAAAAAATGAATCACTTTGCCAAACCAATTGTGCCAATTTTCTAGTTGTGTCTGTTAAAAAGAGCTGCCTAGTAAAGAATAGACACATTTCTCCATATCCTTGCTAGTGGCTTGGGCTGTTTGTGTACCTGTATGGGGGAGCTCTTGGGGTAAGAACAGTGGCGTCGCAACTGGGGGTGGGCGGTATGCCCCGGGTGCCATGTCTGGGGGTGAGGTGACAAGAAGGCACCCTGCGTGGACTCGCAGCGGCACGAGCAGCCATCGCGCCACCGCAGCCGCATGTGGAGGATCCTCCATTCGTGGTTGCAGTCGGGAGCAGAGTATCCTGGCACTGTCTGTATGGCGCTGGAGCTATGTACAGCGCATGTGTGGCATTGCTGTGTACGTAGTGACGGCACACATGCACTGTACATAGTGGTTTGCCGCCAGCGGCGCTCGAGCGCCGAACGGATGGCGGTGGGATCCCTCTGTTGCCACTACAGCCGTGAGCAGAGGGTCCCGGAACAGTCCATACGGCGCTGGAGCAGCACTGCCAGCAAACCGCTATGTACAGTGCATGTGTGGCGACACTACATATGGCACATGCGCTGCACGTAGCGACGCCGGGTGTCACAATGCCTTCGTCCGCCCCTGGGTAAGAGGGTACCCTGCAGGTAGGTGGGTTGGCTTTTGTCTCCTAGTCTCATTTTTGAAAGGGTCAGCTCTTCAAAGAAGATAAGCAAGACATTATTTTACAGTCTGGATTTCAATCCAAGCTGGGAAAGAATCTGGAGCTATTGAATGCATTTCTCTCCCTTGAGATGAGTGATTTCTGGGCCTGAACTGAGGAAACTTCTCAAGCATCAGCTGGGACTGGAGCAGAAGGCAGTCTCTGCACAAACATGAATGGTGCGTGATGGCTTTGTCTCAGCGACCTGCTGAATATTAGGTGAGGAAAGCATAAGATTCATGATAAACCCATGAATTCATATTACAGTGGTACCTTGGGTTAAGTACTTAATTCATTCTGGAGGTCCGTTCTTAACCTGAAACTGTTCTTAACCTGAAGCACCACTTTAGCTAATGGGGCCTCCTGCTGCCACCACGCCACTGGAGCACAATTTCTGTTCTCATCTTGAAGCAAAGTTCTTAACCTGAGGTACTATTTCTGGGTTAGCAGAGTCTGTAACCTGAAGCGTATGTAACCTGAAGTACCACTGTAATATTTTTTTTAATTCCTCATGAAAAATTCCAGACAGGTAGCTGTGCTAACCTGTTATGCCAACTCTCTTCCCATTCTTCCCAGAAGTCCCAAGTTTGCCAGATTTATTGTGGCATAAACTGTCATGAGTGAGCCTGTTCACAAATAAAAGCCTGTTAACCTACACCTGTTAGCCTTTATGGAATATACAGTGGTGTTCAACTAGGTTTTATTACTCAGAGTAGACTCACTGAAATTAATGGACCTAATTTAGTCATCTTCATTCATTTCAATAGTGCTACTCTTAGCAAATGTAATTGAATATCACCCCTTGCATTTGCTTATAAAAGAAACACTCAGAAAACAGAGGTGCTTCAGTCTCTTTAAAAGCAATTGGCACAATAGTACTAAAATTATTTTCACATAATTTTTTGGCGGCTAATAATTATTCATGAGAATAGGGGATGCTCCTTAGCAAAAGGGATTAACCCTAACAGATCACCAGTATCTCTAAATACCATGAAACATTCCCTGTATTGTGAGTTCCCCAGGGAATTTATATGAACTCCTCTAATAAAATAATTAATACTTGGTGGCAGGTGCTCAGGTCTAAGGTCCAGCAAGCACCTGAAGCAGACGGTCACTCTGAAATATAGACTGTGAGTATTTATTTGCAGCAGGTTGATGGCACATAACAGAAGCGATTGTACAGACCTGGCTCTTTGGAATCACCTGATTATCAGGTGTATGTTTCTGGTTTGTTTTCCTATGCTCCTTCTTTCAGTGGTGACTTGGGGACCCAGCAGTAGAGAGCCTGTCCTTCAGAGCTCTTTACTGAAGCAGTATGCCACCTGCCTCTCTCATTCAAGGCTGATATATATATTTTTGGTGGGTGGGTGGACATGGCTGCATTTGGAGGAACACCTTGCTGGAAGAACCCTAGAGTTTAGAACCGGACTGTATTTTACCAACGCCCCAAAAATTCCTGCTTTCCTGTCTGCAACTCCTACTTATGTCCTATACAAGTCAACACACTGTGGAATACCATTTAGTCATTGTACTGGAGGTAAGGTCTTCGTAGTACATATCTTGTGCATCTGAAGAAGTAGGCTGTTGCCTCAATATACCATCTACTGTCAGGAATGAGCCAGCTCCAAGTGGAACTTTACAGCCAGCTGCAGAATACAGGCAGGAACAGAGAGGTTTAGATTTGACACAGGCTGTGCAGAGGCCAGAGCTGCCAGCATCGACTCCTCATGACCTTGGACGACCAGTTGCCAAAGGAACAACTGAGAGTGGGCTGGAACACAGCCAAAGCTCTCAGGAAGCTCAAACAGGCGTGAACAGACACAGAGATAGTCTTTCAGAGCAGGAAGAGGTTGGAGTTGATTCAATAAGTCCGAAGAGTCGGCGAATGGGAGGGCTGCTGTACAGGAAGCAAAACAAGAGATGTAAAGGGCGAAGGTTCAATATCTTCTGTAGGAACCAGAAGAAGTCTTCAGAAGGGTCATCTTGACTGATAATGTCAACAGCTTTGTTAGAGCCATCTGGAGCTATCTGTTTGTTTTTGCAATAAATCCTCCTTTTTAATTACCTACACTTACTGTGTTATCAAGCCGGGAACCTGGACTCCTGACATCTGCTCTCTGAGATACCAAAAGCTCTGAACATTCAGTTTTCTTTCTTTCTTTCTTTCTTTCTTTCTTTCTTTCTTTCTTTCTTTCTTTCCTTCCTTCCTTCTTGTTTATATCACTATCTGTGCATCTGGTGGAAAGGTGTGAGAAGCGCACACATGCATGTCTGTGCATGCACAATGAGACTCAAGCGTAGTGTTTATCCACTTTTTGAACCTGGCATGCCGTAGAATTTGTTTCTCCCACATCCCAACCTAAGTCCTCAAAACAGGCACTTAAAAAGTTTTGGAGTCAGTCAGTCTATTGCCAATCCATATTGGAATAAGAAAAAGAGGAGGTGATGCCAAAATGCCTGTGGCTTTTATAAACTACGTAAAATCAGGGGGTGGGATTCTAGCGAGGTGGATAATGAGCATAATACAGTAGATAAAAATCAGTTGTTATGGCTTGTCAAAGGCTTTTTAAAAAATATATATATTTTCATAGGAAGCCCAAATATGCTGTCATTTAGGGGGGAAAGACACACTTGTCAAATAATGTTTAGCACTTAAAAGACTAGATTTTTATTAGTATTTTTTGAAAGTTCAGCTGGCATTTCCCCCACTCTTCCAGGTTGCAAAATGGCAATGTCGTTGATTCTGCGATTCAGCCATTTGAAAGGCAGCATTTCTTTCTTAATAGCACCGTGCTGAATAATGCTTACTGGCGTGAAATCAAGTGGAGTGTGGCAGACAGCTGCAGAAGGACATGGCCACTGCCAACTTCCATGCACAGATTTCGATCTTAAACGAATCTCAGCAGAGCTTTAGTCGTAGGATAGACATAGCTCACATAAGTCTTTGCTAAGGCTGCTTGTCATCCCTTTTGGACTCAGGCCACCACAACTACAAAGGCGAACATTAGGAGATGGGGAGGCCTGGCTTCCTTATGTCAGTTTCCTTAGGAATTTCCCAGATGCTGATCCAGCAGCAGACATTGTCCCTGCTCCATCTGGCTACGCTGAAAAGCAAATACTAGCCGACTCCTTAATTCTAAAACCCCAGCTGCTTCCAATTAGCTTGACATGATTGGTTTACTCTGTTCAAGCCACTGCCATTTTTGACTCTCTCCTACATACCAGCAGTAGCATCACCGTTCCCCGTGAGTGACACTGGGGTGTACTAGAATTGTCTTTCAAATCATAACGTTTTGCAATAGCAAGACCCATTATGTTATAGTGCCAAAAGCTTCCACCTCAGGGCAAGCTGTCCTAAGTCTTGTACAGAAATACCACAAGGGGGCCAGTCACCCACCTCTGCATACCCTTCAGCAGCATCCACAGTCACTAAGGACATGTATTCTGCACACAAGATACTGCACATACATGGTTGCATGGAACCAGGTGGGTCATAATTATTCATGATGGCTGAATGCAGAGGTACAATCTTGTGTACATAGCAGTAGCCACCTGATGCAGTAGGACTACAGAAGCAGCAATATTACAAATTTGCATCTTTGGCACTTCCTTGCCCAAGCACCTCTCCATGATTTTAAGTCAATGCAATCCTGTCCAATATTTCAGCCTCTTCAGTAGCACTGCTCCATGTCCTCCTCCTGCAAGATCCAAAAGTGGCCCATGTACTGGGTGGAGGAAGCCGGCATAAATATGTCCCAAGAGTAGAGCAGACTGAAGACTTGGCCAAAGCCTCCAGTTAGCGCCACCCCCAAGTGACTCCCACCTCCAAGCCTGCCTGCTACTGGCCCATTTGCAGGCAGGCAAATTCAATGACCAACAGGAGCAAAATTACACCCAGCACCAGCCATTAACCCCTGGATCTCAGACCATAGCCGGGGGGCTGCCATGCCACAGCCACCGACCACGCTGCAAAAGGTGAGTGGATTGCTTGGAACCAGGTGGGCTTTGAGTTTTTGGGTCCAAGCAGCTGAAAGCAAAAACTGGGGGGTGAACTGGGGGTGGGTTGGGGTGGGTAGGAATAATCTATTTATGAAGAAATGTATCAGCCATGTGATGTTCTGAAGGGGGCAGCTATCACTGAAACTCAACTAATCTGGTCTGGGTTCTAGGTTTCAGTCAGTTTTTATGTAATCAGGGGAGAAAGCTCAGCTGTTCAAAACTACTTATGGAGATTGGATGACCTCACAGAAACACTGTTGTCTTTTGAAGATGGTAGAGTGATTGGCTGCTTCCTTGAAGAACAGCACAGTTCATTGAAGGTGGGGGAAAGGTTTTTCTGCAGATAGAATTCTGCGACTACAGTGCAGGCCTATGGATGCTCATAGAGAAGCAAGTCCAACAGTGCAACCAAGTTGCATCTACTCAGAAATAAGCCCCATTAAGTTCAATGGGACTCATTCCTGACTAAATGTGTATTCATGTCTAGGATTTCAGCATATGGGGCTTATAACTTAGTACAAGATTGCAGCCATGGTGAATATCATTTCCTGGGCTTAATTAGAAACGAGGTTTTGTTTTTGTTTGTTTTTTGCTTTATGCAATGTGAGTCAAGTGGTGGAAATTAATTAGGAGTTGGAGCGAGATTCTCATTCGGGGGGAAAGGAAAGGTTTCTGTCATGGGAACACTTTTGACAATAAAAAACCATTCTGCTGACTCTTCATTACTACATCCCTTTCTATTAAATAGTCATTCTGCATTCCACACAAATCACTAATAAAATTATAGTGGAATTTACTTGCACCCAGCCTTTCTGTAATAGTTATTGTGCCACTCAAGAGCAGAACCCAAATGAAGATACATCCCTCCCCAGTCATGGAATACGCTCATTCAGGTATGGACAGCCAGGGTTGGCTTTAGGGTCAGATAAGCTAGGCAACTCTGTGCGGTAGTGAAATTGGTCAGGGGATAACTGGGCTCCTGTTCGACTGGAACAGCTGAAACCTATTGTGCTAACAGGCCATCATAACTTGTAAAGTTAGGAACACTGACCTGTGCAGGTAACGTATGTTTTTTATTCGTGGAACAATTTTACAACATCAGTGCCTGTTAAAGATATACTGTGATTGCGATTAGATCCATGTGTGCGAATCCATGGTAATATATGACAAGGATAAATCATGAATGCAAATTGTGCATCAAATTAGTGAAATGGGCAATAAATACAACAAAAAAGTATCCAAAGGTTGAACAAAATGGAGGAGGGACGCTAAAGTTCTTTCTTTCTTTCTTTCTTTCTTTCTTTCTTTCCTGCCTGGGGGGGCATTTGGTCTGGGAAAACTCTGCGGGGACATCCAGCCCTTATGTCCTATGTGGCCTCAAGTGTGTTTATGCTCCACTGAGGCTGCTCTCAGAATCCCAAAACTCCCAGCTTGCCTTTCCTTTTAAATCTCCTCACTTTGGGGAAGTCTCTTTGGAATTCAAACGTGGCTCTGTGGGACTTCTTTGGCAATTATCCATTTACATGTTGAATTTAAGACTACTATGTTCCCAGCTGTTCGAAACTAGTTCAGCAACACTTGCATATTGCACCAGGTCTTGGGCACCACGTAAGATTAAATCCAGGGTCACCTTCTTTCTGGTTGGTTCCATGAGCAACTGTTGTAGGGTGCAGTCATTTAGAATATCTAGAAATTGACAGCATGTATTTACTCAATGTATGTGGGGGCAATTGAAATCGCTCATTACCACTTTCCAGAGCCAGTGTGGTGTAGTGGTTAAGAGCGGTAGTCTCGTAATCTGGTGAACCAGGTTCGCTTCCCCGCTCCTCCACATGCAGCTGCTGGGTGACCTTGGGCCAGTCACACTTCTCTGAATTCTCTCAGCCCCACTCACCTCACAGAGTGTTAGTTGTGGGGGAGGAAGGGAAAGGAGAATGTTAGCCGCTTTGAGACTCCTTCGGGTAGTTATAAAGTGGGATATCAAATCCAAACTCCTCCTCCTCCTCCTCCTCCTCTTCTTCTTCTTCCCTCCTTGATTTCATTCACCACCTCAATGAAGACCACTTGGGTGGCAGCAGCATGAATTAGTCTCAGAGCTCTATGGAGAAGCCTCCCCCTTTTCAGAGTCCTAGCTTGTTTGACTCTGTATCTTCTTTGACATGCAGAGTAACACCGATCCATGGATGACTAGGAGTGTTAATTTTTCAAAAAAATTATTTGCAAGAAAATGTACAACATCAGTGCCCATTCAACAAATTGTGTGTGTGTGTGTGTGTGTGTGTGTGTCATTGTGATCAGATCCGTGCATGCAAATCCATTGTATTATGTAACAGGGTTGGAAACCTGACAATTTGCATGCATCAAAGCTGTGAATGGGCTGTGACTGCAAAATGGTATTCAAAAGTTGAAAAACCAGAGCGTGGAGCCAAGGGCACTCTCTGCCTGGAGTGTTGTTTGGGTCTATGGCATAACAGTGAGAGCAAGGAATCCTTATAT
Organism: Podarcis tiliguerta; assembly: GCF_965153285.1. Lineage (NCBI taxonomy): Eukaryota > Metazoa > Chordata > Lepidosauria > Squamata > Lacertidae > Podarcis > Podarcis tiliguerta. Next base: position 32,439,457 of record NC_139540.1, on the reverse strand, counting down.
CAGGAAGCTACCAAGCTCCTCCAGTTAGGTTTCATTTGCTCTCAGCAATTAGGTTTTACTTTCATCATTTCACATGAGTGTTCACAGTGGAAAGTAATCAACACCTAACTGGGCAATTGTAGGATATATAAATAAAAACAAAAACAAAAACATACCCCAAACAGCAGGTCATCTTCCCAGTATGAGAACTGTCAGAATGCATACCTCAGAGCAGATATAGATTTTAACTCCTCTCAGTTATATGTATGTGTGTGCCTCCATTACACTGCAGGGGAACAGAGCAGCTTGGAATCCACACATGCTTCATGAAATAATTACCTTAATTGTTAAAATGAACTACTTTTATTTATCTGCTATAAATAATGATGTCCCACTTTTCCATAAATCATGCCTATGGCAGCTAACAACCATTTTGAAAACATAGACAAATCAATATAACACTTAAAACACTACCTGGGCTTTCTGGGAAGAACTGACTTTGTCTTTATTTTAACAAGCTTATCCAACAGGGTGAAAATGTTTAGGCATTTGTTTTGTGTTGATTTTAGGCAGTGCTATTTTTCTAGAAAAAAGAAGTTCTGGAACTCACCGTGAACATCTCCCTTGTTCTCTTATAGTGGCAATGGCACCCACCTGAGAGCTGCAGCAACTGAGTTCCAGCAAGTTCTGTCTGAAAAAAGTCCTGCTTTTAGGCTAGCTTTAGTTGTTGCTTTTTCTATGGCTATGCTTGTAAACCGCCTAGATACACACGTAAGCGGTGATTCACAAATTTAACAACAGTAAAAATAATAACAACATAATAATAATAACAATATTTGTTTTTTAAAAAGACAGTAGCAGAACTAACGAATTCAGAGAATAAATGAAGTTTTAAAGTTTGAGGTGTAGAAATGTTTCAGGTAATCAATTAAGGTTTTTCTCCTATCAAATGGTATAAGAAAACTAAGTATCTGGTGAATGCTAGCAAAGTTAAAAATTGACCCAGGATGCTTTCCCACAAAGCAGTGCTAAGGGTTGGAGAAATTGTCCTGGGGGAACTGAAATTTAAAGTGTTGTGAAGACTGCTCTGCAGCATGCCAGGAAGCTCGTTGGTTAAACTCTTTGCCTGAAGAATGTGGCTCTCCCAGTAATGTGGCACATTCCTCTCTTCTTTTCAATATAGTACAAGCCTGTAACTCTGGGGAATTCAAGCAACCATTGCAAATGCTTGACTTGGCAAAGCATTGCATCTTCAAAAGCAAATGGTCATTGGTTAAACACAGGGAGAGATGTCGGCTGGAGGGAAAAACATTGCTAATTCCTTCAACCTCCGTCTGTGGAAATGATAAAGTACTGCCATTATGGAAGGCTGCACGGTTAAATTAATTAGGCTCCTCCATTATGGAGCAGCCTTCTGAAGATTATTGCAATTTTCCTTTTTAAATGCCATTATTCCTGGCTCTGTTTAGCAGCTGATGCAGTTAAAGTGGGCATAATGTAAAATTAACAACACAAATAACACTTGCCTTCATGTATGTTTGAGTTGTGTGTGCCAGGGCTAAAGAGCCAAGCTCCAGCTTTTCCTGATAAACAATGCATGTACCCCTTTTCTAAAAAATCAAACACAGTGGTGAGCAACTGATTCTTTTCTTCAGTGAATTCTTGGATCAATACTTTCGTTTCATGTTTTCATGTTCTCAGTAATGTTAAGTGATTCACTTACAATCTTTTTCCTTGTAAGAAATAAAATATGCCCAGCTGTGCAACACCCTCCTAAAACACTCTGAAAGAAATGGTGTTTTCTTTCAATTTGGACTAACAATTTTGTTTGTCTGCTGTGTCTTTGCAAACTATCCTGCAGATTATTAGTAGATGCACTTAATTCTACCCGTTTATAGCCTCTGAGCTAAATCCAAATACAGCAAAGTCTTCCCATCTGGCTAACAAGCCAAGTGGCTAACATACGTGCTGGCATTCCATGAGGGAAGAACCATTGTTCTTTGCATGCAGAAGGTGCTTGATTCAGTCCTGGGTGTCTGCAGATAGGGCTGGGGAGAAAGCCTGTCTGAAACCCAGGAGAGGTGCTATCAGTCTGGACAGGCAATACTGAGCTGGACAGACCAATGTGATTCAGGATAAGGCAGCTTCCACTGTGTTCCCAATGTTATCCACGTTATTCACGGGCACAGTCCATCAAACAGATATGCTTAAAACCAATAATTTCAGTGCACTTAGTTAAGCACATTCAACCCTGAGTTGGATTGTGCCCCTTTTATATCTTCTCCCTGGTTATTTTCAGTTGAGAAGTTTACAACAACAAGCAGTCAGCCATTTTATTATTTAGAAATCTATTGAAGCCCATTGGTATAAAGAAGTAGATTAGTGGTAGCTAATAATTAAAGCCAACATCCTTCCTCGACTGAAAATAATGCATTTTCCTCTTTCCAGAACTTCATGGATCATTATGGCACAATGAAATTAATGTAACCTTTTGCAACCTGACAGCTAGCACTTTCAAGACAAGCCCCGCCCCCCACATACACCATGGCTAGTTGTAAAGAAAGTTATGCTGTCTGGTAGAAAAAGCAAAGCTATTTACATGGATACTTTTGAGACCCCCCCATCCTTTCTTGGATACAGAGATCTATACATGTTGTGCTTAGCCCCAAAACCCACCCCAAATGGAAATAAAGACACAGTGGAGACAGAATTTAGTTTAAATGTTAATGGGCAAATTTTGGCCACAACTTTATTAAAATACACAAATGTGACTGGTATTGGCTTAGGCATTGGTATCAAACTATATCTGGCTCCTGCCCCACCCTGCAGGAAGTCTGGAAGGGTAAACAACCAGCAGGGGGATCTCCGTCAGTGTATATTGACTGGTGCTCACCCCTGGGGTTCCCGGGGGTCCTGGCATGGCCCTAGGCCCTCTCCGGGCTTTGGACGAGATCCAGACACACAGATTCCTTTAATGGAATACCCTATTCATTGGAGTGGCAGGTGATGGCTGCACTTCCCCTCCCCACATACCCCTAAACCAATGCCTAACCACCAAACCCTACAAAGTTGTGACGATTGCTAAGAGGTAGGCAAAAACCAAGTGGCCACAGCCAATCTGCCACACTGGAAAAAATTCCTACCTGGTCCCCATTCCAAAAACAGGTGACCAACCGAAGCCGAAAGCATGGCCAAACACGACCTAATTAATGGGTGGGTGGGTGTTTGGCAGCACAAAGCAAAAGAAGGTCCCTACGTTGCGCTACCAAATAGATACCCCCAACCCCCAACCTTGCCATGCTGCTGATTGGCTAAAGGCCATTGGCATAACTGTGGCACCACTGGCTTGGAGCGGAGCAAGCCCCACCCACAAGCCGGTTAGGGAAGAGTTTCAGGGCCGAACACAACATGGACCCTCTGTTAGGAGGATCCAACTTGTCAAAATGTAGTTGTTGGAGCAACTACCCCCCCAAAAAAACCCAACAACAACATCTAATTATTTTATTTAGCTAATATTTCAGATAAAAACACCACTCATTGCCAGTCAAAAGGAGATTTCAGCAGAACAAGGTTCACTTTGGGACAGATGTTGTTGTTGTTTGTTGAAGTCTGACATTCTTCAGCCCTGAGTACATGGTTCCATGAGCCACTTGTCACAAGTCTGTGTTTTTGCTAATTGCAAAAAGAATTTGCGAGCAAGAGCAAATCATGTTTGGAACAGATCCTGCTGATATATTTATACCTGCTGGTGCCAGGACCATGCCAGATGGAGAGAGAGAGTCTCAACCTAGTCTGGAGTTTATTTCCAACCAAGCAAGGCAAAGTGAAGTAATGAATATATATACACATACACACACACATGAACACATGTATGCATGCAAGCATACTTAAAGGGCTTTGAATATCTCGGTTGTTTTTAAGGAACACAAATACTACTTCTAATATTGCTACTACTATGAGAGCTATTCAAAAATATAATTAGCAGAAGCAAGCATTAGGAAACAAACAAACAAAATTGCAGCTGAATTACAAACATGAGAAGTGAAGATGCTTTTACTCTGGATCATGTTGCTATAAATACAGAGAAGATTAGCACTAGATTCTGGAGACATGAACCAAGTCATTTTATTGCTAAGATCTTTAATTAAGGAAAGCATGTCTGCCACCATGAATCCCTCTTTCTTGCTCTCCCAGTGCTTCCTTCTGAGCAAGACAATGTGTTTCTGTACCTGAGCAGAGATCCAAATGCTCATGAGAGCATCAGCCAGGGATCTCAGATAGTTAGCAACAGCACCACTCATCTGTTCACAGAGGAGAAGGATTAGTGGATCTATATTCAGCCTTTTGTTCCCTCCCTTGATCAGCTGGTTATGCACAAGGGCTATGCATGTGCTGTCCTGATGAAACTGAGGGCTCATTCACAATTCCAGTGCTTAGAAAGCATGGGTCTGAGCAGTTTCCCCTTCGCCCTGCTCCTGTCCAACAGAGAACCCACTCTTTAGCGATAGATCGGAACAAATGGAAATCTGGGGAAAACTTGAATTGCTGTTTGCTCTGACTGAGCACTAAAGAGCGGATTTCCCCAGTGGAAAGCAAGACAAAGTGTGGATAAACCCTCCCCCGAGCTGAAGTTGCACCATGAGATTTATCTTACTACTAAACTTTTCTGCTGCACTATTTTCATTAAAGTGGGCATTGCATTAAATGGGTATTCTGGCCAACCTAAGTTTTATGTTCATGTTACAACATGACACCATTTTGCAGGTGGGTCCAGTTCAGGTTGCACAGTTAAAGTGGACTTGGTGCTCAAAGTCAGATGCTTTACAATAAAGTGATGGAGAAGTACACTGGAAAGTGTGGGGTGATAACAATTGCTTGACGCAGCCTCACAACGACCGATATCTGAGGAAAATCATGGTGCTGCACCCTGCAGAATATCATAGGGCAGTGACCCCAAAGCAGGACCTTCCTACTATTGTCTTTGTTTTCTGGGATGCCTTTCCCTCTGCCAGATGGGAAGCAGAAACCATCACTTGCCTTCGACACCTTCCAAAGACATATCTTTCGCCTCAGCCTTTTCCTGACCCATAATATTGGACCACTTTCTATTTGCTTGAATTTATTTGCTTTCATTCCTGTTTTCATGTGTTTTTATACTACCGTTTTGCTGATTTTATATTGCTTTTTTGTTTAAATCATACAATATTCTTTACTTTTTATACTGTACACCCCTTAGAGGTGTGTTTTTTAAAAAGAAACATAGTAGGTTTATAAATGCTTTATTTTAAAAAGGCTCAATAAACAGACCATTTGGATGTCACCAAAATGACTTAGGCAAAAAAGTGGCGCTTTGATCCTTGTGTGTGAAAATGCCCTAAGACTAGGAGGTAGACACAACACTGGAGGAAGCTGTTGCCATGGCAGAAAAAAGGCAAATCTGCATGATATTTACAAATGGTTTTCCCTCTTGCAAAGTTTCTTGCCGTACTTACTGCCAAAAAGAATTGGCTTAAAGCCTTTATGTTTTATTTAATATCAGAAAGCATTTTCTGGTGTGCTTATGGTAGCTCATGCTGTGTATTTGGGCGGTAATTCCAGGTGGGGTATTTAAATGCGGTCCAAGCATAATACAGCATGTTCATCTCAACGGAGGCAGTTTGTAGGCAGCTTGTGACAGAAACCGCTATTTTCTCCAAACAAAAATACAGTTGTGTTTAAAGTCAGGGTTGATGTGGCCTAAATTGAAGACATTTGGCTGAATTTATGAGCACGCAGCAGTGCAAAACAGTTTGCGGGGGAATGAGCAGAAGGATATTTTGCTTTGTAAAACCGTACTTAAGCTCGTTGTGTTATTGCAGTTCAAACAGCACCTAACTGAATGTTCATGGTATCAAGAGAAGAAAAATGATACTGACTTTCAAAGGATTTGTGGCAGCTCTGCTTTGTCCACATGTACTATACCTAGATTAGTGTGCTGTCTGTCTGTCTGTCTGTCTGTCTGTCTGTCTAAAAGCAGAGGTGCGGAAGCTGTCTCAGCCCAAGGTCCACATTCTCTCCTGGGTAACCTCCTGAGGGCCATATGTTCATAGTGGGTGGAGCCAAAGGGTAAAAGTGGGGGGAGCAACTAATGCAAATTTTAACTTAGTGTAGTAGGCTGGATCCTACATACACACATTCACACACCCCTTGCTGTCATCCATCCTGACAAACAAGAGGCATTATCAGAGTTCAAGGACACATTCCAGCCAGGCAAAAACACTTGCAAGTGCAGTGTAGGGGCCAAGGAAGGGTATGGTTTTGGAAGATACAGATGCCTGGAGGGCTGCATTGGCATACCCTCCAGCACACTGAGTCCACAAACCAGGATGCACATCTTCCCATTCAGTGCGAGTCATGTGACCAACATGATATCATGGAGCTTTGGGGGGGGGGCAGGATCTCGGTAGGAAATTGCAAGAGATCAAGGTGCCCAAAATGGCTCTCAAAGGAAAAATGGAATGTCCTGGTTTTACCGTAAAACTTGCAGGGTATGCATTTGGTCCCTGGGTCTAATGTTCCTCACTCCTGATTATTTATATATCATTTGCATACATTCATTATTTCCTGTTTCCCTTTCTTCAAATGGAAGGCTGTTCAGGGCCACCATTGCAGTGTCTGCTGGGAGAGAGAACACTGGACACTATCTTAATAATAATAATAATAGTAATAATTTATTATTTATACCCCGCCCATCTGGATATGCTTCCCCAGCCACTCTGGGCAGCTTCCAACAAAATATTAAAATGTGTCTTCTAAAAGTCTGGTAGTTGTTGTTCTCTTTGACATCTAATAAAAATAATTACAAATGTACCAGTTGATCAGGTATTTTGAGAATTTCTTTGTAGGCAGCTTTAGTTTCACAGCAATGTTCTCACATTTAGTTTCTCTGCAGCAAACTCTCTTCCTGGAGACTGCAGATCTGGTCATAGTTATATATGCCTTAATTCTGGGGTTGTCAGTGTGGTGCCTGTGGGGGCCAATGACACTTGCGAGGGCATCCCCTCAGGCCACAGAAGCTGCCTAGCTAGGGGAGCAGGTCGCCTGGTCAGGTGGAGCTACAGCTATAACCTCTCAAGAAGGATGTCACTGCCACTTACCTGAACGGCTAACTGGCAACAAGGTCAGGGCTCTGTGGGTGCACCAGCAGGAGTGCTGGATTGATTCCACTGGTGCACCTGTGCACCCCCAACCTTTGCCACCCTCCTCTAGGCAGGTGACAGTGACCTCTCTGCAGGCGAACTATTTCTGCAGCTCCGCTCCTGGTTCTGAGGCTTCGCAAGCACCAGAGGACTTCCTCAAGGGTGCCATTGCCAACAAGGGCACCATGTTTCCAGGAACAGAGTTTGCTGCAGAAAACTATAACGAAAAGAGCAGGATAGCCAACAGCTCCCTTCAACAGTATTCATTGAGCAGCCCATCTGGCTGTGCAAAAGTAGGTGCAGTTGCCTTGTGTAAACTCACAGCTGTGTATAGGTCTGGGAGCTACGGTGAGCAGATAATTCTGCACTTGTAGACGCTGTATCGTTTTGACATGGAAATGTCATGGCCCATGCTTAAATTTGAGGGGAGGAGTTCAGCATTGCACTAAGGCATCTCCCATCTCCTCCATCCATCCACTGTTCTGGGGGCCAGTTTCAGGGGCTACATGGGGTGGGAGAGGGGAGAAAGCCCACTGTGTAAGCAAAAGCCCTTATGCAAGTCTTCCACTGATGAGTCTCATTAGTTGAATCCCGCACTACATATACTTAATAGTTTTGTAGGTGGTTTCTTTCTTTTTTTGCTTACTGAAGGATACGGCATAGTAATATCCAAATGTCCTCCTTCAGCATTATTATTTAAAAACATATGGGGGGGGATCTGTTTCAAAGTACCATCTGTTTATTTTATGAAATTGATGGTTTATTTAAAGAAGTCTCAATGAAGGCACAATGCATTCACCTTGTCAGGTTTAATAGAGGCAAAGGATGATGAGAGTGTGCTTAAAATGTTCGCCCTGCGTGCCATGCCAGCAACTGAGCTGCAGAACATTTCCAATGTTGATAGACCCGGGCTTGCAAAACCTTGTCAAATAAATCAAACAGTTCTGGGGGCAAACCCGTGTTGTTTTAAAACCACGAAATGGGTCAGTGGGTGTGGTTATTCACATGGTTGAGTGGTGAATGTATAGATTAAAATACATTTTGCCACACTGGTTTACTGAGGATTGTTTTGGCCAAGCGTCCTCGTCGCACGAGCCAAAACTCTGGTCAGTATTTTCACAACAGAGCCAGGAAAAACAAGAGAGGCTTAGCCTGTGAAAAAAAGAAATGAAGATGTAGTGAAGGAAAAACAGTAGTCTCTCTGCCACTGCTTTACTCAATCCATATGTGGGCTTAAACACAGGAAATACCCACCAGTCACCGCAATCAAGCCAGAGGCCTGAGCATCAGAAAGTGCCTTGTGGAACTAATTGGACTCTATTAAGATTGTCACTGACATGGGAAAGCCTTCTGAAATTTTAAATCAGAACATTCAGACTTTCAAGATGCAGAGAGGAAAGGATAGGACTCCTAGAGTTGATGCACTAATGGAAAAAGAAAAGCGATGCTCACGTCAGCAGCCTGGTCATCATAAAGTCATAAAGAAGCACTGATGAGCCCAAGAGGACTTAATCTTAGTAGGAGATACTTACCATTTGCATTCATCCTAAGTAAAGGCTATGCAATATTGTGCTTTAAAAACAAATAACTCTATATGTCCATTCTGTTAAACTTCTCGGCATAGGCAAGTGGTTCTTAATGAGCTTATTGTGGGAAAACTTCACAGTGGAAGAAAAGTTAGACTTAAAAAGTCAATCAACAATGTTCAAAGAATTTTTATTTGCATCAGCTATGTTCCTATGTGGTTTACCAAAATAAGTCTAGTGGAGAAAGTAAGGTAAAGGGACCCCTGACCATTAGGTCCAGTCATAACCGACTCTGGGGTTGCAGCGCTCATCTCACTTTATTGGCCGAGGGAGCCGGTGTACAGCTTCCGGGTCATGTGGCCAGCATGACTAAGCCGCTTCTGGCGAACCAGAGCAGTGCATGGAAACACTGTTTACCTTCCCACCAGAGCGGTACCTATTTATCTACTTGCACTTTGACGTGCTTTCAAACTGCTAGGTCGGCAGGAGCCGGGGCCGAGCAACGGGAGCTCACCCCATTGCAGTGATTTGAACCGCTGATCAGCAAGCCCTAGGCTCAGTGGTTTAGACCACAGCACCACCCATGTCCCTAGTGGGGAAAGTAGACCCCTAGATTTGATTTGTTTTCATTTGCATTATAAACTTGACTTTTTTATTTTTAAAAAAATCATTTTTTCCTTTCATTTATTATATTTTTATGCTACTTTTCACTCACATGAGTCACAAAGCATACAATAAATAACAACAAGGCAGAACATCACAAGTACAACATAAATCTTATAAAATAATTAGCAAATCACCAGCAAAACAACCACCTTCTGGAAAGTCTGTCCTCCCTAAAAGAGGGCACGTGTTGTGGTGAGACCTGGAGACTGACATCCTGGTTGTGGGTGGGTCTATTGGTCAGCCACAACACCTGATTGGTAGGTCCCTCGTTGTTGGGTTTAATCTGGCTAATGGGGAGCAGTCTAAATGGACCAATGGACTTTTTCAGATGGACATTACACAATAATTTTATTATAAACTAAATCCTGTGTCTTTGAATCATAGTAAACAATTTATACAGCAAAACAGCAGTGAATGGAAATGTAGTATTGGCCACACTAATCCCAGCTTACCAATGCATCTTGAAATATGCCAATTATTGTATTCAATGAGTGTACAATTCATGTACCACCTGAGTACACCTTAGTTGAGTTATATACTTATAAAGTTTGTTACAGGTGTAGTGATTTTGTACCTATGTACCCAACAGGGGTGCCAACTCCAGGGAGCAGAGCATTTTTGATCCCAAATATTTTTTGAGAGGGCAGCCCCCAATGTTCCCTACTGTCAGGGTCAGAGGAGGCCATGCATGGCTTCAGTGACTCCTGCCATGGAAGGCTGCTAAGCACGAGGCTGCCAGCCCTTGAATTTGGCTCCACCCCTGGCTCCTCCCATAACATCATGTGACATCAGGCACCGCACAATCCAGCCCCCCAAACTTTGGTGCAAGTTGGTGCCTCTGGCACCCAGTAGTTGAGCTAAACAAGTCAACAAGTGTATACTCTTCAAAACAAACACTTGTACATGCGTAGAGGCAGCTTGTATCTGTGTACTTTACATCAATGTAGAGAGATCAGCCATTAAACAAAATTAGCGTGTCCTTTTCCAAAGAAAAAGAAAAAGGCTAGGAACTGAGTTACAGTTTTTAATTATATGTCTTTTATTTTCTGTGTCTTAAAGTGGGGCTGCCTGTTCTTGTTTTTAAGGCATTTTTGGTGCCATCACAAAACTTTGGGGGGGGGGGATTTTCTGTGAAACTTTTGAGTTCTCACCTAAATGATTTGCAAAAATGAATCTATCATAACAATAATCACACTTTACTGTGAGAACCTTGTAGAAAACATAATAAAGAAGGAAGCAGGTGCCAAGTAATAACTTCACTGATGGGGGGGGGGGAGTGTCTTAAGCTACAAATTACATTTTCAGTTTTACATGAAAATGCATGGGGAAATAAACTTTTTATGCTCTTACTGAAGCTTTTATATAGAACTGTATGTAACACGGGATAAGTCAGGCATTGTAGAAGGTGCCCTCTTGTGGTATTAGGGAGAAGATAGGCTAACTAATGGAAAGGACATACCTTAAGGCCGATAAAGGGTAAAGGCCGATGTTATGGCCTGCAGAATTATGAAGTATGTTGCTTTTGTTTCTCTTTTTCTCCAAGTATTTAGGCCTTTGGGCCATAACCAGGAACAATAATTGTTTTTGAACTGAAACATGGCTATTTTCAGCTGCCAAAAAAGCCTTGGTTTCTCTCTCTTCTGCAAGTAGTAAACTGAGAACAATACGTGGCTTGTCCTTCAGAGTCTATGTCAAAGCTGACAGAAAACTGGAAAGTTTGCAAGTGCATCAGGTAAACCTGAGACTGTAACTAAGTAAAAAATATTGGTCAATAAGCACAGAGCTATAATGCCTTTAGAATGAATATTAGTCTCTTGGTAAATATGTTCTGAAAGGATGCCAGTAAATTCAAAGTTAGATTAACCACTGAACTAAGTAACACATAGCGGTGTAGATTGTGATTTGGACTTTCAATTTAAGATGTGCACATGTGACACAAGGGTACATAAGTCTCTACATAATATAAGGGTGGGGGACTTATTCTGTTCCCTTGTGAACAACCTTCCAGGGTCCACATGCCATTGGTGGGCGGGGCCAGAGGCAAAAGTAGGTGGAGCAAAATAGTTTAGTACAGTAGTGTATATTCAGTCAGAAGCTTCTTAAAGTATGATAATTCATCTTGCTTGCCTGTATGTGTGCTCAGAAACCTCTGTCTGAATGTAGGCTGCTGTACAGAGGTAAGATACACCTATTTTGCTCCACCCACCTTTGCCTCTGGCCCCGCCCACCAATGGCATGTGGAGGTCTAGCCCAGTAACCTCTGTTCCTTTCATCGCTGGATGCTGCAACAAGCCTGTACTGAAGCATCCATGGTTGAACATTTCCCATGGTTCCCAGTTTCCAAGGCCTCCATTCCTTTTTCAGCTTTTCTAGGAGACCTCCCCATCCATGGTTCACCACATAAGTAGCAGGGGAAAGGATGGGGAAAGTTCAAAAGAATGCCACAGCAGGGACTCAAACTGTTGGTTTATGGCCTTTGGTTACACAAATAAATATGCAATAATAGTAGCTCAGGCCTTTAACACGCTGCTTCCTCATGTTAGGGCCTTGGTGGTTGGTCTGCTCTGGACTCAATCCAGAACCCAGGAGGAATTCACAGAACACTATGCCAGAGACTGAGGTAATTACAGATGCATTTCAGATTGGGCGCATGTGTGTGTGTGTGTGTGTGTGCACGCGCGTGCGCGTGGTGTCTCTGGGCTTCAAACAAAAATGGATTCTAGATGCATTGATGAATGAATGTGTTATGTACTGAAGTTCTCACCCTGGGCCAGCAGGGGGATATTGTAGATAGTTTTCACTCAGGTCCACATATGCAAATAAGGAATTGAAAGTGAGGTTCAGTGATTGGATAGTTACAGAAAGTGGTTACTGTTGCGTTGCAGTGGAGCTCTATATAAGCAGGCTGGCTGAATCCTTCAGTTCAGTTCTGTTCTGGCATGTGAATAAACAAGAGTTGTTTGAAGAATCGCTGTGTCGTCTGATATGTTCACCCACAACTTAACAGAATGTATTATTTTACCATAAATGTGTTTTTCACTGGTGTCTGCCATGCCCAAACTAGTGTAGTATTCTGGCCACAACCAGCAAACAACCAATCCTGCTTTTCAGGCCATCTCTCTTCTGTCTGGTCAGGGGATATATAATTCAAGTAGGATGACCATGTGTGACACTTTATACAAGACAGTTTTCTGTTTTGAAGGGTGTCGAAAGACGGTTCTCTTATTTGAAGCTGTCCTGTGTTTGAAGGGATGTCTGGTCCAAGTCCAGTTTAAAGATAAATAACCATGTGAAGAGAAAACAAGGGCCTTGAAGTGGCCCGTCTACGCTTAGCAGATGGTCATCAGACTGGGCAAGCACAGTTTGCAATCTTCTGTTGGTGCCATCCAAGATATAATAGGGACTCCAGTTCAATGATGGGGCTATATGGTTATCTCTAACATAGATTTCTTGGTACCTACAATTCTCAAGTCTCTTTGGAAGGAAGCCATAACAGTTAGACCAGGTCTAAATGGGTTTAAATGTATAGTACTGTGTGCTGGTGTGGATCTGCTCTGTGGCTCTGTTTGACCCATGTTGTACTAGTAGTTAACAATCTTCTTTCAAGCCAGTTTCTCAAGTGATTTGAGGAGAAATCCTAAAGCCAGGTTATGCCCCTGTGTAAACCAGATATTTTTTCAACCCAGCATCCTGAGCAGCATTGCAAAGGATCCAGAATAGCACCTCTCAGATTGCACAGCAGGCCCGCTTTGCAGGGCAACATGTATTGGGACAGCCAAGGGTATACTTTGGCCGCAGGACATTCATATTCCTTCCATTAGCGTGGAAATAAAAAGCTTCATGCTGAACTCTTGACTCACACATAGTTCGAAAAGGAACCAAAGTGTGGTGGGAAGTGAGTGTTTGAATGCACAGTAAAGCACATAGGGTAAACTATATATGTACAAGATATCCAAATATAAATAATATAAATATACAAGTTTCCAATTTATTCGTAAACCTTTCAACCATGCTCTACAAGGAAAATCAAATCCTCCTTTTGGTGCCAAATTCTACCTGGTGGTCATTTTTCATTACACCGTATCCATTTCCAGCAGCAGAAACCACAGACTTCTTTTCTCTGCAGCCATCCTCTGGTCTAGACAGACAATTCTTTTGAGATCCATTCTTTCTGATGGGTTTATCAGATTTCCATCCCCGTATTCCCCCTCATAATCTCTATTCCTTCCTTGCAATGACGATGTGATGACTTTAGCCACAGAGGCAGAGCGACAACACTCGCTCAGTCAACAGCCATATTGACAGGAGTTAGTTTAGCTCCGTTCCCTCGTTTGTCCTTGCTGCAAATGACCCTACACTTTGTTTTCTCTGCTAGAAGGGAATGGCTCTTGCAACAGCTTTAACGGATGCCTGTCTACTTCGGGGGGGGGGGGGGGCAACCAATCCCCACAAGAGAGCATGCATTTGGCTTCAGATTCCTGAGGCTGTGGGTGTTCTCATCACCACACACTGGAACGGTGTGTCTAACCACTCCGTGATATGAAAAATGTTTTTCATAGGAGATTGCTTTAAAAAGTGCTCTGATAAAGATGTTTTCTAACATGGTAATTTTGTTTATTTTCTGAGTGCGGGAACACAGTGCTATAGTCATTCTGCAGTCCCGGATGTGTAAGGTATTTAAAAATCAATTCCAGAAACCAGAAGTCATTCTAGACAAGGCATATCAGGGCACTATTCCAGCCCCACATTCAGTATAAATAATGCAAAGCCGCCAGTCATATTTTATAGTTAGCAAAGGAAAACTGAAGAGGCAAAGACAACCTAATAAAATAATTAATATGAGTGAAGGAGGAAAAACTGGTATACAGTAACAAATAAAGTTCTGTAGACATACCACTTAGCCTTAGAAAAAAATTATATACATGCCTATATGATGGCTGCAAATGAACTTGTGATTTCCATCCAAAAAGCATCTGAGCAGGAAGTAAAACATTTTCCCAGTGGATGAAATAACATTCATTTTTGCCAATCTAAGCAAGACCGATTTAAATTTTGTGTGTGTCCAACATGGCTTGTTCCCCTTCAGCTTAATAACCTGAAAGCTGGACACATTTCAAATGAAAGGGAGTTCACAGTTCTTAAGCCCAGCACTGAATATAGCTGCCATGCATGTAAACAAGTAAACCATTATGTTTCTTATTGAGATAAAGAATACAATGATAAGTGGGGACTTTTAGGAAACAAAGGGCTTCCTATTGCGAGTGTGGATAATCTTCCAGAAAACCCTGTGTTTTGGCAAATCACATCAGATTAATCTATTAGGCATCTCCTTTCATTATCAAATTTCCGCTGCCTATCACAGTGGCTGCCTTATCGGGCACCCTCTTTTCAATAGCAGGCCCATTCCTAAGATTTCAGGTGCTAGCCTTCCTTGCTCCAAAAACAGGTGTCCCTACTGTTTTCAGGCAGGAAAGGTCCCTGCAGAGATGCCTGGGAAAGGGCAGGGGTATCAGCCGCTGTTCTACCTGAAGGAACAGGTAACAGGAAACTGTTGATTCAGTGAATTGAACTTAATTGGCACACATTACTCAGCAGTTAGTGTTTTTTTTATGAATTAAAATCCCTTCAAAAATTTACTGACAAATGGCTATTTTTAAAAAAGGAAGAGAAAGAGAAGAAAAAACCCTATGCAACTATTTTTTATTGCCATATTCTTCTCAGAGATGAATTCCCAGTGAAAATATGAGCGAGGCAATATGAGTGATGTCATACTTTACATGGTTTTGTGTAGCACCGAGGCTGCAAGGCAAATTGCTTATATTCGAGAGGAAATGGATTTCAAATCTCAGCTAAAAGCTAGTATTCCAAACCATTTAAGGTGATGGATCGGGGGGGGGGGGACTTCTGGCTATCACTAACCCTAGTCTTCTCTCCAGCCCCCCCCCCACCTCCACAACTTGGTTTAATGAAACCAGGCGCATAGTTTAGCCACCATCACTCTGTCAGACAGGATCATCTGAAACAATGAAAGCACACATAACATACTTTACAAGAGCCAAAGAAGGAAACAGCCAGTGTGGTCTTGTGGATAGATTGCTTGGTTTGGACAAGGGAGACCTGCATTCAAATACCCACTCTCCACGCAATTCTAACCAGGTCTACTCAGAAGAAAGTCCTACTGAATTCAGCGGGTTGTACTCCTGTATAAACAGGATTTGGATTGCAGCCTCAGGGTGCTTCCAGACCATCGCTGTTTTGGGGTTGCTGTAAACATAGCCGCTTACCCCCCAAAGCGGGGTTTTTTGCGATAAGGAAAGTAGGGTGGGAACACGGGTTAACCCATACCATACATTTAAAGCACATGTAACACATATTTAAAGCACATGACTTTCTCCAAAGAATCCTGGGAAAGGTGTTGGGAATTGTAGCGCTATGAGGAGTAAACTACAATTCCTGGGATTCTTCTCAGGAAGCCATGTGCATTAAATTTTGCATCGAATCTGCTTCACATGTATGGTATGGACTGAAAAGTGTGGGATAACAGTTGCTTGACATCCAGCCTCTCCACAAATACCTCAAAATGAATGTTCACTATTGAATGAATGCCAAAATCACTATTTCTCAGTCTAGTCTACCTCAAAGGGTTGTTGTCAGGGGAGGAAATCGGGATAGTTGCAACGGTTCCCTGAGCTCCATAGAAAAAAAAAAGGAGGATAAAAATGCAACAGATATTTATTTTTATTTGATAATGTCTTGCTTATCATAGCCAGGCAACACGGAGGAGCTATTGACTTCATGGGTTAACGTCTCTCTCCCTGCCTGTCTCATTGTGAAAGGCTTTTATTCTCCTGAAAAATTGGCTGTGTGTACTTGACTGTAATAAAATAAAGGCATTCAGGAAGGCCACCGTAGAGACAACAGGAAGAGCTAGTCTGCCTTCAGCTCCCCAGTTTGACAGCAGGACAGCTCGAAACACAAAGATGGGTCCCCAGTTATGCTTCGTGGGTAGGAAACATTTGATAAGCGCATGCCTTTGCTTCCGGTGCTCCACAGCATGGGCTTTGTTTCATCTATGGATGATTAAATGGCCTACAGGGCAATTATGAACAGGAGGAAGGAACAGCCAACTCACTCCAGGTTTCGTCAATCAGCCTGATTGAATTTCTCAAAGGACGGCATCAGTAGCAAAGGCAGCAGCCTCAACGACTTTTCCTGGAAAATGTTCTGTACCTAAGAACTGTGCTTTCATTTAACAGCTTGCTGTTTCATTTTATTATGTGCAAATTTGTGGCTTAATAGATTTACAGTGGCCATAAAATTCCAAAATGTGGAAATGACCAGACAGATTAAGAATGACCAGCATGCTATGTGGACAACTCAGCAACTTATCGAAACTTTCAGGCAACATTTTAATTAACAACAACAACAACAAAGACTTTAATCAGCACCAGAATTTAAAATATGCTAAGGTAGATCAACAATGAATGAACACAGATGGTACATTTTATGTCACCTCTTCATTCATTAGCATAAGGAGTATAGCTACTGTGTTTCATTCTGAAACACAAAAAAATGTGACGCGTAGAATTTTTAATGCTGTTTCACAGAAGTCCCCCTGTGTTCACTGGTATGTGTGCATAGGATTGCAGTTTTAATCAGTCTAAGAGCACCTGGACCCCAGTCTAATTTGTTTGCAGGAGAAAATTCCTCCCTGGCCCCAAATACAGCGACCAAGTAAACCCTAGCAAGATCCATATGCCAACTCACTGAGTGGGCCCCTAACCTGGGTAGGTGGGTGGAAAATCCCACAATGGTCACCAAAGATGGTGGCCTGCACCAATTGGCTTCGTGGGTGAAGCCTGCCCCAAATGGAGGGTCCTGTGCGGCCAGAGCTGTGTGGCACCAGGTGACCATGCCCTCCAGCCATGCAGGAAGATGGCAGCTCCCCAGGACCAGCCGCGGCTGCGCCATGCAGCAAACACCACCCCCTTGGAGCTCCAGGTGAGCGGATATTGTCCATCATTACATGTTTATTGATCCTTGTTGTAATAATAGTCCAATACAAACCAATCTGTGATGTCACCTGAACATATCCTTTATATATATTTGGGGAAGGTCAGTAGCTCAGTGGCAGAACATGTGCTTTGCTTGCAGAAGGCCCCAGATTCAATGCCTGGCATCTCCCAACCCTAGAGAGCTGTTCCAGTCAATGCAAACAATTATGAGCTAGATGGACTAATAGTCTGACTATAAGGCAGCTTCCTATGCTCCTGTGTTTGTTCGTATATTCCTTAAACTGATAGGATGAGTGGGAGAGTGAGTGTAGCTCACAGCAAAAGGGCAGTGAAATCTAAGCTATGCCAAGACTACTTAAGGAAAACCATTACCTGTCCACTCAGACCTGCATTTTCAAATAAAGATGATAGTAACTGGCAGGGATAATTATTATTATTATTATTTTGGCTGGAACTTGCTGGAACTCAGTTCCGGCACCTCTCAGGTGGGCACCATTGCCATTCTAAGAGAAAGAGGGAGCTGCTCATGGTCAGTTCTGGCACTTCCTTTTCTAAAAAAATACCACCAGTAACTGGATAATAACTTTGTATGGCAAACCAGGCAAAGAAAGTTAGCAAATCACAGTGCGATATACAAGCTAAACAGAATGCTATGCTGATCAACGTCTTATTTTTAAACAAAGCATGGGGATTTCTCTTTAGCCTCATATGTATGCAAACTTCATTAAGAACATTAGTGCTGTTAACAAACAAACAAACAAACAGTTAGATGATGAGACCCATAGGCGTGGAAATTTATTCACATCCTGCCTCATCGCAGCCAGTATCAGTATTTGGTAGAGCTAAGCACTCTGGAGGGGGAACTCATGGAGTAAGTTCCCCATGAGAACATTTTATTTTGCTGCTCTGTTACTTTAAAAAAAATGCCCCAAAGGAATTATCTCTCTCCTAAACATTTGCTGGGCCATAATAGGGAAACTGGCCCTTAAGGTGTTAACAGGCTGAGCTCTCCCTCATTCCAGAGTGTTTATACCTCCCAGCTGAGGTTGATTGAGGCCAGATGGCTTGAAGGAGGTCAGCTGACCTTAAGGCAGTGTAAGAACCCAGAAGATTGCAAACTAAAAGAAAGTTTTTCTCAGATTTAGGGCTACTAGAAAGGGAAGAGAAATTATAAGTGGACAGGAAAAGCGAGAGAGGAATAGATTAGATTGTTGAGTGACAAGCCCAGTCAGGTTTAAGGCCTGGAGTAAGACCTTGCTTGCATAAAGTAGTTCAATGTGTCGGACACTGCAATCACCAAGGAATGGGTTCTTTTAATAATTAGGGTGTGCGTACTTTAAAACAGCTGTTTTCATGACAATTCATTGCCTAGCTGTTACTGTAAGACTTGTTTCCTGTACAATGGTAGGCAGATCAGAATAAATTGTTTATCTTTTAGCTGCTCCTAGTTCTCTTTCTGCCACCTATATTTATCTGCAGCTTTTGATGACTGTCAAGTGCCTCATGCACACTTCAGGCGTAAAGCCTGTCACATAACATTTCAGTGTGCATTGGCTTACCAAGAATGACCACATTCCTTAACACTGAAGGAACTGAACTCCACTCAGTTTGATTTAGAATAGGAGTGGGGAAACTGTGGTCCTCCAGATGTTGCAAGACTCAAATGCCATTTGCTCTAGCCAGCATGACCAATGGTCAGGGATAATAGTCCAGCAACATTCTGAGGGCTGCATGTTCTCCCCTTGCCCGCTGATTTAAAACCAGTTCAGTAATTGCAATCTTTCTCAGTAAGTGTTCAGAGAGAAAATCTTCTCTTCGGCTGTGCATACCCTGCTGGTGCTGATGCTGCTCACTCGTTTCTTGCTGTGTTTCCCCTGTGGATATACAATTTCTAACACAAAATGGAAGTAAACACTCAGATCAGGGATGGAAACCTGTGGCTCTCTGGATGTTGTTGAACTACAACTCCTGACATCCCTGACCATTGGCTGTGCTGGCTGGGGCAGATGGGAGTTGGGGTCCAACACCACCTTGAAAGGTCACATTCAACCATTTCCCTTCCCAAGGAAACAAGACCTGGATAACAGCAACATGAAACCATTTGCAAGAAAATATCGAGAGGATTGACCCAATCAAAGATGATCTCAGCAAAAAAATAAAATGAAATAAATGTTGTTTTCTTGTGTGGTCTAGTCACATAGTTGATAGCTATCAATGAGAGGTTCATTGAAAGAAAATTGAAATACTTTATTGTCACTTGTACAACTTGTATACAGTGAGATTACACGAGCATCCCCACTCAGCTCTCTTAGTCTTAATTCCTCTCCTTTACTGACACACACACACCAAACCTGAAAGTCCATTGTCCTGTTGTTATCTTTTCATTCAGCAGCCTAACAGCCCATGATAGAAGCTGTTCTTTACCCTGTTGGTGTAATCATGCTTCTATATCTTCTGCCTGAGGGCAGGAGATCAAGAAAGTGCCGGCCAGGGTGTGAATCATCCCTGAGAATTTTCCTCACTCTCCTGAGGCAACGTTCTTCCGCTATTTCATCCAGTGGATTCAAGGGACAGCCCGTAATATCTTGTGCTGTATTTACCACCCTCTGTAGGCACCTTCTATCAGATGATGTCAAACCAGGATACCACACCATGATGCAGTATGAAAGGACACTTTCTATTGTTGACCGGTAGAAGGAGATCATCAAATGTTGATTGACATCGTTCTTACGCAATACTCTGAGGAGATGGAGTCTCTGTTGGGCTTTCTTAACCACCTGAGTTAAGATGTGTGAATATGGCTACAAAAAAGCAGCAGATTTTTGGCATTTGATCAGCTGAATGCGAACCATGCATGTACAAAATCTTAGCTTACATTCTTGGCCAAAGAACTTTGGGGGGTGGGAGGAAATGGGTCTTGTTTTGTAAAACAGCCTAGCATTCCAAGCTGTCTACATTTGGACTCAGAACCAAATAGCCTCACATATTGGTGACATTACTAGAAATTACCCCTTCTGTAGCTACAGGAAACCTGTCAGAGGTAATCTTCCTTGGCTCTTGAGATGCCACATAGGATGGTATGGCACACCTCCCATATAGAATCTTGCTTTGCTCTATTACCAATAGCTAAAATGACATCAGAACACCAAAAGATCCCCACTGGATCACACCAAAAGCCTATCTAATATAGCATCCTGCTCTCACAGTGGCCTATGGGAAGCCTGCAAGCATGACATGAGTGCTACGACTGATACGAGGCTTGCTGAGGGTGAATTAGCCCTGGCTCAGCAAAGGATTTCTTGCATCACTAATATTTTAGAACCGTGAACCAACAGGGACAATAGGAGTGTTTTGCTAGACTTAGTATGCATGGACTGCCTAGAAGCATTTGACAAACCGTAGCAGTCATTGAACAGGAAGGCAGGTCATAGTATAGACTTGCAAAGGAGTTACACAAGTATCCAGATGGGTACACTATATTAAAGTTTAGACTCCCTGGACACAAATATTTCACCACCTGGACAGATGCAAAGTCCCAAGGGAGCTTTAAGAGGCTTGGCAGGACTTATAGGACTCGTGATGATGACACTTCAAATCTCTTGGTCAACAAGTAGCAGGCCAAGTGTCTATCAGCAACAGAAGAGAAACTGTCCAAGAGTAAAAGTTAATTTAGGTTACTACTGAAACATTTTTGAAAGCATCACATAGTCTTAATCAATAGCTATATTGTACTGCAGTGACGTGCACTGAAGCCTTATTCACTCAAGCCCATTCAGATTTCCCCCCCCCTGAACATGTGTCAATCTGCTGTAGGCATCTCTCTTAGCCAGTGCCAGTTCTCGGGTTTGGAGAGCCACTGGGCCAGATGCAGCCACTGTTCCTCTCTTATTTGACACTGTTCATTTGCTTGATTTGTCCCCTAGGCACAAGAGGCACAACCATTATACTCACTATATAGGGCTGTCATACTGTAGCTGGGATTTGTCCCTTGAAAATGGTGTCCAGGCAAAATTTTCAAAAAGAGGGCAAAATGTCTGGGGAAAGCCAAGCGTATGGAGGCCCATATGAGAAGTGTTGATTTTTTTAAGCGATTTTCCTTAAAAAAAAAAAAAAAGGTAAAAAACTTCTCTCTTTTTTGGGAGATTCAACAACTTTGAAATATGGCAACCCTATCACTACATCAATACTGTCCTCTAAGACCAAGCATTCCAATTCCCCCATTTTGGCTCAGAGGCTTCTAGCATTAGCATATATCTTTGGCACTTGAGTTTTTACTTGTGGTTCTTCACCCTTGCTCAGTTGCTAATAAATGGTAATAAATTGCTGTTCCCCTTGACTCACAGTCCCTTGTCCTACACCTCCCACATTTGAGTTTTCATCAACTTTATCATCTTCATCCCTGGGGGATTGTGCTTTGACTGTTCTTTATTATTTAATTTTTGCTTTCTTCTTGGTACTGTCTTGAATCACTTTTATTAAAAAACAACAACAACTCAATACAAATTATTACCAAAGAGGGGGTGGGAGAAACCCTGCTCTGACATCTTTTTGGTTTTAAGCACCAACAATCTGGTTTCATCCCAATTCAAGTGGAGTCCATCGGCTTGTCCCCGAATGTTCCTCCGTGCCTAACAAATCCAAACGCTTTCTCCTGACACCATTGAGACCACAAAGCTGCACCTGTCTAGGTGGCCCTGAGCATGGAACCAGTAATGTTAGCACCACAGTGACTACAACCCATTCTATTTGTTCATCTGAAAGAGGAGCTGTAAATCCAAGCAATTCTACTTCACCCTGCTTCTATGGTTCAGTGGAGGTTCCTGTTTTTCAAAGGCGACAAACATCTTTCCTGATTATATCCTTGAGGTATGAATGCGGAAGTGGGGGGACACCCACAAGTTATCTCAGGAGCATCAAGGAAGTATATCTCAAAGGGCATAGCTGTGAAGATGAGTCATCTTACAGCTACTTCTTTCCGCAGATGAAACTGCTCAACATCACATGGGAAATTGCCCCCAAAGAGTTGGCATTGGTTCCTTTTTCCACCTAGGAGACAGAACTGAGCTATGCTATACTCTGCACAGCCCCCTGGTATGGTATTTCAATTTGTGTGTGTGGCATGGAAGGCTACAATGAACAATCTTGTGTTAAAACCCTGCTTTCGTCCAGATTGAGAAAACAATTGGATCCCTTATGAAACTTTGCCTTGTGAAATATGTTTGTGGAACCTTCCGTGCAGCCTCAAAATTAAGCTAATCTTTTATGCTTTTACTAGTTCCTGCAGCTCTTTGGCTTTCTTTAGAAGTGCACACCTTTTCACACAGCTGGCAAACATACTCCAGCAAGTAAGGCCATTTGTAATTCTCATTAACAAGTCTACTTCTTCTTTTTTTTAAGGCTGCATGAAAAGTGATAATGCCACAGATCTAACAGTCATTAAGAACGTTTTCATACTCCTTTAGGATTAATTTGCACTGACCCAGAATTCTGTATTTGCTTAACACAAGCAGTGGACCACTTTGATGTTATCTCCTTCTATCAACAATAGCATACAGTTCCCTCCTGGGCTAAAACAGCTCTTATTCTTCTGAGAATTAGTTGTATTAATCATTTTGAAGTCCAAGAGTGCACGATCATAAATTGTGCGTATGGACCTTACTTAGCAAATCCCTGGACTCCCATTTATCAACATTTTTTTCCTCCTTCCTGGATATTTAGCTAGTATATAGAGGGTAATTTATTTCTTAGGCAGTGCCTTGTGATATTCTTAATACCTAAGCAAAGCTGGAAAACTTTCTTCAAGAAATAACTCTCCCCCACCCCCCACCCCCAATCCCGGTTGTAAAGACACACAAATATTCTACCTTAGCTATAGTTTGATTCCCTCAAGTGGCCAGAATGGAAAACACAGGCCAAACCTCCAGGAACCGAAGTCTCATTTTTACTTTACAAATATTTGTTGTAAGTTGCATGCTGCTTTCAAATGGAAGCAATAAAAGAAGAAAATATTGCTCCACTGCCTCTGGTAATTGGACATTCATCCCAGATGCTATTGTTAATTTTTTTTTTACTGTACTTACTGCTTTGTCTTTCTTAAAAAGTGCAAATATTGTCAAAGCTCATCTTGCTACATCCTGAGAACTGTTGGCCCTAGTTTAGGGTTGGGTTGATTGAATTCAGTATCACTTCTCATAACAAAATGTCACAAGACAATTTACAGCAAGAATAGAATAATAAAAAAATACTACTAAAAACATAAAATAAAAAATACAGTTTTTGTTGCTGCCCAAATGCCCAGGAAAATAAAAAATTACTTGCTGGGTGCTAAAACAATGACAAAGTTACTGCCAGGTGGGCCTTCCTTGGGAAAGCCTTCAATAGATGGGGAGCTACAGCAGGAAATGTATCTCCTTTAGTCTCCACTCTCCAGACCTTTGTCCACTCTCCAGACCTTTGTCAGTAGTGGGATATTGGGAAGGGTCTCCAACAATGATTACCACAGTTTCAAGTGGGGAAAAGCAGTCCTGAGCCGTATAAGGCTTTAAAGTATGTGGCCACTGTTTTGTATAGGTCTGAGCATCCATTGTTAACTTATTCCGTGGGGTTGTTCCACAACAGATCACCATGATTTTTTTTTAAATGTAATACTACATCTCAGATTTTGATTAAATTTGTTGTACTGGATTGTTTCACATGTCAAAGTCACTGGTGTGAATAAAAAAAACCACATTTGCCTTATAGTTTTCAAGTTATGGGGGAGACGAAAATTGGGGAAATGTTATATACATGCATGATGCATCATAGAATGATTAAATTGGGTCTAATAGACCCATTTTTTTAAAGCAACGTGGACTAAAGTCGCTTGTGGAGCCCCTCCGGGATTCTGGGCCCTGAAACGTGGACATTGTTAGTATCATGGTACATCCACCCTTGCTTGAATCTAGGTATATTATCTCATTTTGTGACCATTTGCTTTGCTAAATGATCTTTAGCTTGCTTACTTGATCCTTACTTACTTCAGGAAGCAGCATTGAAATCAGTAGGCCCTCCTTCTAAGTCATTGTTCTTTAGAATTCAAGCGCCAATGAGGTAACCAGCATCAATATACTGCTTCTCCTCTCCCAGCGTTCCCTGTTGCTCACTGCATCCACATAAGCCCTGCTGTTGGTTTTAGATGGCCACCCATGGCATAGGTGGCAGTCCCCTTGGTCTTCTAAAATTGGAGGGTTTACACACTAGCTTCATTCCATCAGCCTGCATCTTATCTAACATAAAATTCCTACTCTATGCATTTCAAAGAATAGTGAAATCAAGTGAAGATCATCAGAGTGGATTGATTCTAGTTAAATTTCATGCATACCCTCCAACATTTCTCCAATGAAAATAGTGTCGTCCTATTGAATAATAATAATAATAATAATACCCTATATTACTGGGTTGCCCCAGCCACTCTGGGCAGCTTCCATCTATCTATCTATCATCTATATCTATCTATCTATCTATCTATCTATCTATCTATCTATCTATCTATCTATCTATCATCTATCTATATCTATCTATCTATCTATCTATCTATCTATCAATCATCTATCTATCTATCTATCATCTATCTATCTATCATCTATACACATAATAAAACATTAAAAATTATAAAACTTCTCTATACAGGGCTTCCTTCAGATGTCTTCTAAAGGTTGTACAGTCACTTATCTCCTTGTCTCCATACCCTCCAACATTTCTCCACTGCAAATAGGGACGTCCTAAGGAAAAGAAGGACATTCCAGGATCAATTCAGAAACTGGGATGGCTTTTGTAAATTCGGGACTGTTCCTAGAATATAGGGACACTTGGAGGGTCTGTTCATGTAAAGATTGAGTCTTCAGTATACTCCAAGAAACAACTCAGTCTACCAGCCAACTGAACTTGTATTCTTAAATAACTAACAATTTGCAGCCAACCTCACTCTGCCCAATGGTAGGCCTGGCTTTGGGAATGAATCTGCTTTTAATAAAATAAATAATAAAAGGCTTGCCAGGGGGGTAAGTTGATCATCATTTCTTTTTTTAAAAAAACAACAACCCGAATGAAGCTTTACTTCAGGGGAACTGAACTCCAGAAAGAAAGCAAAAGTGGAAGCAAGGAAAACATTTGGAGTGAACAGATGGATAATGTCAGTTGTGTATACTGTTGCAGATTATCTGTGTGACACACTTTCATCAGCTGCTGGGATTTTCCATTTTGTATAGCAAAAGAGCAAACATAACGAGTCCTGATTTGGCTTTCAAGAAGAGTAACGTAAACCAGAGGTAACAGCAGTACTAATTTGCCAGAGTGTACCCACTCCTCTCCCCACCAGCATTTACACCATTATAGTTAAACAGAATATTTTCCTGAATTGGCAGAAAAAAACATTTGTAAACACAGAGACATTACTCAACCTTTCTAGTTTCATTTTGGGATTAACTGGGGTCTGGGCTTTTCAAAGCTCTCACTGTCTTATTGTAAACATGTGGCTTTGGAAGCGTGCACAGCTCAGAACTTATCGGGATACAACTTTCCTTTATAGTAAGATCTTGGACTCTTATAAAGGATAATAGAAACAAAAACAGTTTTTTAAATTAAAAAAAAATACTACAGTCAGCAAAAAACAAACAAAACCCAAGCCATCCCATAGAACCTAGTAGAGGCAGGCAAGTTTAGAATGATCCTACAAAGGTATGAATTGAAAGCTTTATTGTTTATACCTACAGCCTTGAGAATTATTATATTATTACGATTTCAAACAGGGGTCAATGAGGTGGTACCTAGAGACCCACCAGTATTACCTAAGACACCTATAAAAGGTATTGGTAAAGATCCCCTCAGAAATCTGCACTGCATGAGAGCTGGTTTGCTGTTCTTGCACAATTTCTGTTTGTACTGACTCAGCCTCTCCTAAACTGAACACCCCCACCCCTTAAATATGCCCACGTATTATTGTCTAACAGAGCTGGGCACCCGCTCTTCCTTCCATTCTGAATTGAAGAGAGAAGCAAATGGGTTTTCTTTGTGAATAAGAATGGTGGTAGCTGATGTAGTTGGGGGCTGTTAATTCCTTCACCATTATGTGGCCCTGACACTTTTTCTAGATGTGGCAGTCATTCCACTCCAAGGCAGCCATTTTGTGACTGGCACCCACATCAATTTCTCAAAATTCCAAATGTGCCCACCAACTGAAGAAAAAAAAAAGGTTGGTGGTTATTGATTTAAATAGCTATATGTGGAAAAATACAACATCATAGTCTTTCGGGCCTTTCCTAAAAGGTCCTTAGACTGCATATCTGAGTGGGGATAACAGGATTGTGGCCTTTGACCACCCCACTCCTGACCTCTCTGTGTTTACCTGGTCTGAGCAGATGGTTTCCAACAGAGGAAACGATGTTAAGGTTATACAAGTCTTGAATTAAATGCTAAAAATGGCTGGTCAAATATAAATAGCAGTGACAGTGAACAAGAAGGGACAGATGTGAAATAGCTAACCCAGTGAATGCTAACCTTGTACAGTCAACCAAATTCCATGTGTAACCTTCTGCCGTATAGCACTTTAACAAGGTTTCCATGCTCAGTGTGAGCCAGTGTGGTGTAGTGGTTAAGAGCGGTAGTCTCGTAATCTGGGGAACCGGGTTCGCGTCTCCGCTCCTCCACATGCAGCTGCTGGGTGACCTTGGGCCAGTCACACTTCCTTGAAGTCTCTCAGCCCCACTCACCTCACAGAGTGTTTGTTGTGGGGGAGGAAGGGAAAGGAGATTGTTAGCCGCTTTGAGACTCCTTAAAGGGAGTGAAAGGCGGGATATCAAATCCAAACTCTTCTCTTCTTCTTCTTCTTCTTCAGTGAGAGAGTTAAGTCAGGGAGCAGCCACCATTATGGAGAGTTATTCTATATTACACGAGAACAGTTGTAATGATGCCTGTTGTCTCCTTTTTGGTGGCCCTGGACCCTTGGAAACAGGTTGGTGGTGAAGTTATGTTGTGTATGTGTGTTCCTCAAAAATATGTTACACGTTTCCATTTATAGGTTTGGGTTTTTGTTCATTATAAGGGCCTGCAATTTTTGTCCTGACATCCATTTGAATAAGATCATGGTGGAAGAGGAGATACTGTTAGATCCAGGAAGACCCAGCTTAAGAGCAGGTTTGTGTGGCTACAGCTAAGAACCTGGAAGATCTGAATGATTTCAAGTGTGAAACTGCTGATCTAGCAATACAAATCTGTAACTTGTCTCTGAGGTCAATCTATGTATCAGAAGACCAGAAAGTGGCCAATGTAACATCCATGTTTAAAAAGAGATCCCAAGGGGATCCAGGAAATTACAGACCGGTTACTTCGACTTCTGTTCCAGCAAAACTGTTAGAAAGTGTTAAAGATAGAATTACCAAGCATATAGAAGGACAAGCCTTGCTGAAGCAAAACCAGCATGGCTTGCAAGGGCAAGCCCTCACTCACAGACCTTTAGGGTTCCTTGAGAGTGTCACTAAGCATACAGATAGTGATTCAGTTGGACTTTCAAAAAGCTCCCCAAGGGAGCTTCGAAGTTTTGGGATGAGAGGAGAGGTTCTCTTGTGGATAAGTAATTGGCAAGGAAGGTAACTGCTGATTATCTGGCTTTCCAAAACCACTGTCACTGCTGCTTTCTAAGAGACAGGCTGCATGGAAGGTGGGCGCAGTGTGGCCACAGCAGCAGGAGGTTAGATTGGCTCTGCCATTGTACTCTCACCAGACCCTTCCTCCCCCTGCCTCACCTTTCTCCCTCTTGGTAACTGGCAGCGACCCCAGCATTGGGAAACCAGGTAAGCAGCACTGCCTCTGTCCAGCTAACTGCTACTGGCAACTGGAAAAAGAACAGGAAGCAGAGAGAAGGAACAAATGGACAATTCCCCCTGAGAAATCTCTATGTGGGACAAGAAGCTACAGTTAGAACTGGATATGGAACAACTGATTGATTCATATTTGGGAAAGGAGTACGACAAGGCTGTATTTTGTCTCCCTGCTTATTTAACTTATATGCAGAATTCATCATGCGAAAGGCTGGGCTGGATGAATCCCTAGCCAGAATTAAGATTGCTGGAAGAAATATCAACAACCTCAGATATGCAGATGACACAACCTTGATGGCAGAAAGTGAGGAGGAATTAAAAAACCTTTTATTGAGGGTGAAAGAGGAGAGCGCAAAATATGGTCTGAAGCTCAACATCAAAAAAACGAAGATCATGGCCACTGGTCCCATCAACTCCTGGCAAATAGAAGGGGAGGAAATGGAGGCAGTGAGAGATTTTACTTTCTTGGGCTCCATGATCACTGCAGATGGTGACAGCAGCCACGAAATTAAAATGCCTGCTTCTTGGGAGGAAAGCAATGGCAAACCTAGACAGCATTTTAAAAAGTAGAGACATCACCTTGCCAACAAAGGTCCGTATAGTAAAAGCTATGGTTTTCCCAGTAGTGATGTATGGAAGTGAGAGCTGGACTATAAAGAAGGCTGATCGCCGAAGAATTGATGCTTTTGAATTATGGTGCTGGAGGAGACTCTTGAGAGTCCCATGGACTGCAAGAAGATCAAACGCATCCATTCTTAACAAAATCAGCCCTGAGTGCTCACTGGAAGGACAGATCCTGAAGCTGAGGCTCCAATACTTTGGCCACCTCATGAGAAGAGAAGACTCCCTGGAAAAGACCCTGATGTTGGGAAAGATGGAGGGCAAAAGGAGAAGGGGACGACAGAGGACGAGATGGTTAGACAGTGTTCTCGAAGCTACAAACATGAATCTGACCAAACTGCGGGTAGCAGTGGAAGACAGGAGTGCTTGGCGTGCTCTGGTCCATGGGGTCACGAAGAGTCGGACACGACTGAACGACTAAACAACAACAACCCCAATAAAGGGAAGTAGAAATTAAGGGAAATGAAGGGAGGGGAAAAACTTCCAAGGAGCCTAAGTTCTGGAAGAGCATACATTGATAGATACATGTAGGACATTTAAATCCTCAGAAGCACACATGCCAGTGAGGAAAAACAGTTAAGGATGATAACTGACAACAGGTGTACATAATATGAATGGAAAATAAATCTATGTTTTGCTGACAGCATAGGTGATGGGGCCCAGCTAGCTAGCACAGTGGCAGCTGGTTATGAGCAGTGAGCTTTTCAACTCTTAACACTAGAGAAACACGACTTATTTGATGTCTTTATGTAACAAAGGATAAAGCTTTCCTCTTCTTCCCTCTGTAGAAAGTTTACATTTCCCAGAGGCTACATTTGACACAGTGAGACCACTTTGTGTAGTGTTTAAGCAGCAAAGCACAAAAATCTTCCTGCTACAACTCTTTAGGCAAGTTAAAGATTACAAATATTTTCTATGTATTTATATTATTTTTTTAAAAAACTGTTCTTGAGCTCTTGCTGAAATGGGACACTTGTCTAGTCAGATCTCCTTTAGAAATATCTAACTGTAAGAGATTGATATATACCGTATTTTTCGCCCTATAGGACACACCGGCCCATAGGATGCACCTAGGGTTTTTTTTTGGGGGGGGGAAATAATTCCCCCCCCCCCCGCAGCCGCGGCTTCAGCGTGCCCTGCGCTCCGGCAGCAGGCTGCTATCCGCAGCCTAGGGAGCCCTGCGGGAACTCCCATAGGGCTCCCCAGGCTGCGGATATCTGCCCGAAGCGCAGGGCACTCTGCTTCAGCGCGCCACACGCTCTGGGCAGCAGGCTGCTCTCTGCGGGCTCCCCAGGCTTGCGGATATCTGCCTGAAGTGCGGGGCGCTCTGCTTCAGCGCGCCACACGCTCCGGGCAGCAGGCTGCTATCCGCAGCCTAGGGAGCCCTGCGGGAACTCCCGAGCTCCCCAGGCTTGCTGATAGCTTCCTGAAGCCTGGAGAGCGAGAGGGGTCGGTGCGCACCAACCCCTCTTGCTCTCCAAGCTTCAGCAAAAGCCTGCATTTGCCCCATAGGACGCACACAGATTTCCCCTTCATTTTTGGAGGGGGGAAAGTGCGTCCTATAGGGCGAAAAATACGGTACTTGCTATTCAACTGACTACCATGAAAACATGTCAAAAGTACCTTCTGTCTGTACCCTTTGAAATTTGTTCCCAGGGTGGGAAATAAAGTACATATCTAAAGCTCTCATTAACACCATGGTCCTAAAAAAGGTGTGTCATTCCCCCCACCTCCTTTGAATGAGATTTTAGAGAAATAGAGCAATGAAACACCATTTCAAATGAAGTGACATGCCAAGAAATATCAATTTTATATCTCCATCATATCAAGCAGAATCAAAGTGAAACACTCATAAGGTAGCCCAATGTAGCTCAGTAGGTAAAAAGTGTGAGAGACGTTTATTCTTATTTTTAAAGAAGGAATTTTATTTATGATTATCTCCAGACCTTGGGGTCTTGCTGAGTCTCTCCCCCCCCCCCCCCAACGGCTGAACATCTTTGATAACTTTTACTTGAAAAGAAGAGCCCGGGATACCTATAAATCCAGCCTGGAAAAGATTCTGAAAGGTCATCTTTGGATATTGTTTATCATGGTGTTAAATTGACTGTAATGGTCTCGTTACTTCTCTGCCAGGGCCAGCGAAAGTCCCACTGGTCATCCTCCTGTCTCATAAATAATTAGCTAGAGGTTTTAACTGGCCATAACCTTTTGAACAGAGTGGTTAATTTCCCTTCTTTTCTTAACTGCAAAGCAGGAGAGGGGCAAATAAGAAGGCTCAGGGTGAGAAAAACAC
This sequence comes from Podarcis tiliguerta, assembly GCF_965153285.1. NCBI lineage: Eukaryota > Metazoa > Chordata > Lepidosauria > Squamata > Lacertidae > Podarcis > Podarcis tiliguerta. The sequence continues at coordinate 32,408,326 of NC_139540.1, read as the reverse complement.
CCTCAGTCACTGATGACTCTAAAACACTCAGGTCATCTTAAAGCATGAGAAAGAAGCAACCAACTTCTTTGACCATATCTTTTAAAAGTTTTGCACATCATGAAGTATTTTGTAAATTTATAACATGGATTGTTTGTTATTTATAAATTCTTTGATTGGGTGCACAGTCATCTTTCCTTTGCGTATTTTTGCTATTACTTTTCTGGTCAAATTACATGCTGTGAAAAGGCAGGGACGTCCTGCCAAAATCCCTTGCCTTTTGCCAAACATGCTGTGCCAGCCACTTGTGACATTTCCTAACCCTATTTTGGCTCCTTCTTGTGGGAAAGAGTACGTACAATTATTTTATTTACAGCATTTATACCCCGCCATTTAGCCAACAGAAATCATGCATTTGGAATTAATTTTCCAACCCTCAGATTCGCAAATCTGAAAAGATATGGCACAAAAGGAAAAAATAATGGGAGGGGAAAGAGAAATGTAAGCTCAATCGCAGGTTCTTCAAGTTACAGTTCTTATAATGCAGTTATATAGTTCTGTCTATACAGTTTCTGGCTACCTAGAAAAGCAGCAGCTCCTTGCCAATAACAGTGCCAGTTCTAGTGGTCTTGCACATGAGGAAGAACATTTCCCTACCTGGAAGCAGACCAGGTGACAATGTCTAGGTCAGAAGAACAAGGCATTCCTTGCCTACAAATTGGGTGCATTTGCGGAATTCCATTCAGATTGCATTTAAAAACAAACCTACCCAGTTCACACTTTCCAAAACAATAAAAGAACCAAAGCACAAGCATCCTTCAGAATTCGAAAGCCTCTGAATTTTGCAATGCACTTCTCTAGCCTAGTGATGTCTACAAAAATACATATACTGGAGTGAAGTGTGCATAAAAAGACATATCTTAGTAAAACAAACAAACATACAAAATGAATTATATAAGGAGAATTGCTCTGAAAATATTATGCAAAATTGTATTAAAATGTAATAAATTGCTTAAATAGATAGAATACAAGCTAGGTACTTTTGCAAAGTTCTGACTAACCAAACAGATCACATATTATAAATGGAAAGGATGATCTAGAAGATCACATTCATCTGTGCTATACCAGCTGCACTGGCTCCCGGTGGAGTACAGGATCAGGTTTAAGGTGCTGGTTTTAACCTTTAAAGCCCTATACGGCCTAGGACCCTCGTACCTATGGGACCGCCTCTCCTAATATGCTCCACAGAGAACCCTACGGTCTTCAAATAAAAACATCTTGGAGGTTAGGCTGGCCTCAATCAGAGCCAGGGCTTTTTCAGCCGTGGCCCCGATCTGGTGGAACTCTCTGTCACAAGAGACTAATAACAATAACAATAACAATAACAATAACAATAACAATATATTTTTATTTATACCCCACCCTCCCCAGCCAAGGCTGGGCCCTGTGGAACTTGACATCTTTCCGCAGGGCCTGCAAGACAGAGCTGTTCCACCAGGCCTTTGGCCAAGGCACAGTCTGACCCCCTCTCTCTTTCTGTAATCCTCATAGAACTCTAGCCCAATGGTTGCCATTAATTTGACTCTGAATTGATTTTAGAATGCATTTCAATTAATTGATTGTGATTTTATGTAAACTGTGTTATTTTTACTGTTGTTAGCTGCTCTGAGCCCGGCTTCGGCTGGGGAGGGTGGGATATAAATAAAAAAAATATATATTACTATTATTATTATTATTATTATTATTATTATTATGAGGAACATCTCCACAGAGCATATAGATGAGCCAGTGGTTCAGTCTCTATCTGGAGAAACTCTGCTTCCAAAGGTATTCAATGACCCTTGCTTGAGATCACCTGTTCCCAATAAGGGAAGTCCTACCAACCTACCTTCCTACCAACCACTGACTAGGTAGGTCAAGTACCACAGGCACCAATACAGCCCTTGGTGGCAGGGGGCCCTTCTCACTGCCCCCCCCCACCCAGTGGGGATAGCTCATTTTACGGTGACACAGGATAAGGCCTTGTCACATTGCTTCAACCACCACCACTGCATTTTCACCCAATCAGGCCACCCGCAGCACGGAAGACCCACTGGCCCCAGCCAGTGCGGCTCCCTATTACAGTGTGATAACATGTTGGCTCAAAATAGCCAACTTTTTCTCATGTTAGGCACAAATACATAAACCAATGGTTGAAATGTAGAGGAATTCCCAGCATGATGCTAAAGGGAAACATCAGAATGCAGTAAAATTTGATAAAGTGTTGCTCCACTTCTGTACAACCATTATTTAGGCAAACTCTGGAAATAACAATGCAGAGAGGTTAATAAAATACGCTAACAACATATATCTGATCCAAATGTTGGTGGGTAATTGCTATAAGCGATGTCAATATTCCCACAGAGGATCCCTTTATTATTGCCAATAGACTATTTGGACAAAAGTATTTTTCCTGTTGTTGATTTATATATATATATATGGCAAAGTATCAGCAAATGCACTAAAAAAAACGAAGTAGTGGAAGTTTTTGTATTGTAAAGGCTGCAGTAAAATTTAATGCTTCTTAAAATACTAAAAAGGGCATTTTGTATTCAGTATAACTTCTAGGTACCACAATCATTTTGAACTATTGCTTAGGCACCAGTAAGTATTTTTCAATCATCATCATCATCACCATCCAGATTTATGGAGCTATTTGTTGACTTACTGCACAATCCATAAAACCTGGGCAAAGGTAGCACAGAGCTACACAATGTGTGGGCCATACAATACCCAATCCCCAAAATGCCAGGCTTTCCCATAGACAGCTGCATGGGTGCATATTGAGGAACAGTCAACACCATGGAGCATGTGTATGGATCAGGCCCTGTGTGTAGTCATGAAATACTCTTCTTCTGAAGCTTGTAGAACAAATGGGTGCTTCATACTTGAGTGATTCACTTCAATTTATTCTAAGTAATATCAGTGGATCCATTTTACTATTGCTCCCATCTACATTTCAGAACTACTTCGACTATCCTCGTAGGAAATTTTATAACTGTATTTAAAATACATAGTTATTTTTAGCAGGGATGGGGCAGGGGATTCAGTTTGGTTCACGTTTTTATGCAAAACTGCATTAATTCACATTTTCTTTAAGAATAGATGAACTTAAACTCAGCTAGCCTTCAATATCTGCCCTGTGTAATGTAATGTGGTGTGAAATGCACATTTCCAAATCTTTTAGAGAAATTTAGGTTGGTATTCTTCCATTGTTCCGTAATACATTCCCTTAATTCTGGAGTAGGCAGAGCAAGTGATTTGAAGAGAGTATTTGCTGATCAAATCATATTTAGGAAGGAAAATACTGAGAAGTTGAGTCATCTAATTTAAAGCAACTGGAATAAATCAGGTTTCTGGGTTAAGAGGCTTGGGCAATGAAAGCAGACAAATAGGAAGGAAAGTGAAAACAATGCCAGCCATCAGAAAAGACAAGAACTCATAAGCAAACTCTAATTTCCATTATTCAACAATACAAATGAAGTTAAATGAGAGAATAATTTAAAAAGATGCTCTCACATAGTTTCACATGTGGGGTGGGGATAGTTTCACAGAGCTGCCTATATCCATGACAGCAAAGCTATCATTTTGTCTCACTATCAGAACACCAAGTCCGTAGCATTTTACCCATTCCTGCAATTGAGAGTAATTATAATTTCTTACTATGTAATTGTTCTAAATCCTACTAAATTTAGAGGGGAGAAAGCCAGTTGGCCTTCCTTGACCCTGGATTGGGCTCTTGAACCAGGGGAAATTATCAGATATAACTTGTGGCCAAAGCAGAGTAAATATCTATGATTCTATATCAAACCTAAATTATAAAGTTGAGTGGCTAAGAGTATGCCACAATCCCTTGGGTAAGATATTCCAATAATCAGTTGTCATAGCTGCTTACAAAATTGTCCTGCTTCCTAGCGTGAATATTTCTAACTTCTAGTCAGCTTTCCTCAGATGTTATCGGACAGCAACTCCCAACATCCCTGAGGTGAGGGGGAGATTTGTGAAGGGAATTCGCTCCAAAGGAACAAAAGTTCCAAAGGGGTGGCTTCTGTGAATCTGGGATGTCCCGCTCAAAGTGGGACTCTTGGGTGGTATACAACACCTGGCATCTCCAGTTAAAGGAGATGGTAGCAGGTGAAGAGGGAGACCTCTGACTAAGAGCCTAGAGATTTATTGCCAATCAGGGCAGAGAATATTGAGCTAGGTGGACCAATGGTCTAATTCCAACACAAGGCAGCATCATATGATGCCACTCATCACCCAAGGCATCTTCAAGAAGACTTGCAGTGGTATGCAGAATGCCACCTTGTGCTCATGTTGCTCAATTCAGATAACCCTTATTCCACACACAAAAACCAGGCGGAGTCTAGACTGCCCGCAATGCACAAGACAGTTCCTGTGAATTAGCCGTAAGATATCATAAGATATCTGAGATTACTCTGAGAATCTTTAGGATCCAGTTGCAATGGCTTTGGGCGGCCTTTCCTTTACCCTCAATAAACCTCTTATGGAGTATATTTTCAACCAAGCAACTCAGGCTCTTACATTATAAAGTAAGCATTCATCATCAATGATAATCGGAACCATTCTAGTCATTTTTTCTAACTCTTAAACAATATTCTTATTCATGGACTTGGTTTATTTTGTAGTTTTGTCGGCTTCGTCAGCGCCCTTTTATTTAATGCAAGCTGCCAGTTATCTTGCATGATACATCCTTCTTTAGCAAACCTTTATCTCATTGTTTCATATGTTTCCCCCCAAATTTCTACTTCCAGTATTATATATCTCAAAGTACTTCCTTGTCATTTGATTGTATTAGCACTTCATATTTTATTTTAACTATATTGATATTATATTTTTCTGCCATGGGCTAATAAAAAAGTGTCTAAATTGCAAGTGCTGGAAGAAGAGCAGGGCTTGCAGAACTTCTCGAGGCTTGTTTGCAAACTATTTAATTTTATGCATAATTTCATATTTAACCATACCAAGCCCCCTCCAGAGATAGTAGCCTAAACAGCCATCTAAAGTGAAATATTCATGTCTGATGCAGGAAGAAGCTTCTCAAGTGCCTCGTTTATAAGTCCAAATACATGGTCTGTAAGCAAATGATACAGTCATATCATTAAAGGTAAGCTGGTTTAAGTTTGGTCAGTGGTTGGATCAGACACCAATTGGGAGCCCTATCTATGATACTCCATGATGGAAGTAATGTGGCACATAAATGTGGTAAACAGGGGGGAAATGATATTGTCGGAATATCATTTATTATGAAGTTATATTTTGCCATAAGATCTGCAACTTACCACTTTAGACAAACATAAAAGTAAAGGGACCCCTGACCATTAGGTCCAGTCGTGACCGACTCTGGGGTTGCGGCGCTCATCTTGCTTTACTGGCCGAGGGAGCCGGAGTACAGCTTCCGGGTCATTTGGCCAGCATGACTAAGCCGCTTCTGGCAAATCAGAGCAGCGCACGGAAACACCGTTTACCTTCCCGCCAGAGTGGTACCTATTTATCTACTTGACTTTGACGTGCTTTCGAACTGCTAAGTTGGCAGGAGCTGGGACTCAACAACAGGAGCTCACCCAGTCGCGGGAATTCGAACCGCCGACCTTCTGATCGGCAAGCCCTAGGCTCTGTGGTTTATCCCACAGCACCACATATCTGACCTCTTATTTGTTCTATGGTGCTTGTTTGTTCTGCTGACAAAAATAGCCTTAATTAGAACCTTTCATTCTCTGATGTAACCCTATTAAACTATTGACATGTTTGTACCATTGGGAACACCCAACCCTCCTCTCTCCCATGGATCACAAACTACTCAGAAATACCTTATCCGAGTTTATTTCTCTGTTCTCGCATTCCAAATAAAATTCGATATCAAACTTTGCCACATATATCGTTCTTTCTCTAGCACGTAAACAGGTTCATTTTATAACAGAAAACACAGTACTGGAAGATAAGCTGTTGTTACTTATTCTACCAAGCAGTGATGATTTAATGGCTTCCAGAAGCTGCTTGCCAGGTTCCTGGCTGGTGTGTCCCTGCTGCTTAGTGGGAGGGTGAAGAAGAGAGGTGAAGCAGTAGGCTGGTCAGGACCACGAGGGTGTCTAAGCAGAGCCAATTTGGTGCTCCTCGATGCACTTGCACCACACCAAATCCCCCACTGCCTTGCCCCCCCCCTTTTAGTAAGCAGCAGTGACATACCTGCTAAGACGCTAGCAGTGATGTTCTGCCCCACCCTCAACCTTTTCTTTAAAAGCTCTCTCTGATCCTGTGAAAAATAAAAGCTCTCTCTGATCCTGTGAAAAACTAAGAATTGAATTCACCTGCTATTTCTTTTGTTATTGCCATTGAGACATTTTCTTGACTCTTAACTGCAGTTAGACAATTTATCCCTTTTGAACCATCTGCTCTTCTACTTGCCATTAATGTTCCAGACTCTCCCCCCAGCTAAAATATATTAAAATCTTTTTCCTGTTTGTGTTAGAAGTGTCAGATTTTTCTATTTTTTATTTTGTTGATTGTGCTAATATTTAGTTTAGTTTCTTGTTTTTATGTATTTTTTCTACTTCTTTTAATCCCTTTAATTCTTTGTCTGTTTTTAAATAAGACGAAGTACTTAAATAAATAAAATAAATCCTGCACATGATTTTCTCGCCTCTCATCCTGCAGATACATTCCCACCATCTTTCATATTTGCTATGTATCACTTTTTTTATAAGTCATAGCCTGTTGTATTCCGGAGCTGCTTTGCTGCAGTTCTTTCAGCAACTGAAATTTCATTCAATCTAGTCTGTGCTCCCAAATCTTTTGTTCGCACTCCTTTCTGAGCAGTGAGCATCTAGCGAGCTTACTCCCAAACTCTTGCTGACAGGCAGACTCCATGCCTTGTGTCTTGCTCTTGCAGAATTGCTTCTGGTAACAGCTTGCATGAAACATCTGGAAGAATTAAATCAAAGGATGGTAGGATTCCCACTGGAGAACACATGTCAAACAAGAATAAGAGTTTTGTAGAATGAGTGAGATTTTGTCTTGAAAATTAGGAAGTACCCTAGCCAAGTTTAGCACTGAGCTAAGATTAAAAACTGAGATGAAACCTGTTTACACAATTTTGATGCAGTCTTATTCCCACTCCCAAAGAACTAAGAAGAAATGAATAAAATGTGTGTAAAAGACAGAACAGCCTGATCTTTCAGGAAATGTGTGTGTTATCCTGGGAGGCATTTTACTTAACATCAACTAACTAAATATGATCTAATACAATAATATTTAACCACATAAACTAAGCAAAATATAAACACAGAATAAATTTGAATTGGGAATAGAGAATGTCATTGATTTGAAACAATGAATGGCTTTTTAATTTTTATTTATAAGATTGCTTATTAACCACGCACTGACTAAAAAAATAATGGCTGTGTCCCATAAAATCATTAGAACATCATAAAATTACAAAATCATAAAATACAAATGACCAACACTGAATCATATTAATTCTCTAAAATTGTTTGCTGAAACAAAAACATTTTTAGTGAATGGCAAAATATCAGAATTGTAAGTTTCTGCTTGATTTCAACAGGAGCAGTGTTACAAAATACTTGTGCCACTGTGCTAAACGATAACTGTGGGACATTCAGAAGGGCTTCTCCAGATGATTGCTCTGATCTGGATGGTGTACAAGGAACAAGATGGTCCTTCATATAACTTCATCCTAGGGGCTAAATACACTAGCAGTAATACCTTGATATTAGCTCAGTAATATACTAGCAGCCATAGCACAGCTGTCAGCAGCAGTGTTGTATTTTAGTAAGGGGCTGCTCTGGCCAAAAGCTGGGTTGCAATGTTCTTGCAATTTCGAAACCAGTCTCAAGAGTAGCTCCACTAAGAGTGAATTGCAATAGTGCAGTCTGGACATTGACCACAGTAGTACAGGCTTGTTAGCCTATCCCTGTCCAGAAATAGCCATAGCTAGTGTACCAGGTGAAGTTGGAAGAAACCACTCTTAGCCACTGAGAACATCTGCCCCTTCAGTGGCAGTGATGGATCTAAGAATACTCCCAAGCTACATACCAGCTCCTTCATGAAGGGTGCAACCTCTTTTAAAGGTTTCAAGCCAACCAATAGGCATATAATTCCCTATATCTTTATACACCACAACAGAAGTTAGATATTTACACACAGACACACACAATCTCATAAGGAGTCTCTGGGTGCTTTCAGGTGGGGGTTTATTGTGGATGAGTGCTGATCATGCATGCACACTTTTCAAAGCAACCACACGATGCCTCTGGCATCAAACTGCAAGCCCATATCATCCCCTCCCTTAATCCAGATATACCCTTTACATGGAAAATCTGGTGTTAAAATATAAATCTGTTGCCAATGATCTGTTTGTAATATCTGACCTGTTTGCAATTTTAAGATGTATGGAAGCACCAGGATCAGAGCTACTTTTCTGGGAGAAGAGGTGCTGGAACTCACCATGACTGACTCCCTTGTTTTCTTATAATGGCAATGGCGCCCACCTGAGAAGTGCCGGAACTCAGCTCTGGCAAGATCTGGCTGAAAAAAAGCACTGATCAGGATATAAGTATATCCACAGAGGGGTAGGAAGGCTCCAGGGTCTATAAGAAACGTGGGATGAAACCTGGCGCTACACTGAAGGAAAAGTAAGCTGTTGCGGTGCCTTTACTTACATGCTGCCTACACTCATGCCTTAGTATGGAAATCTTTTTAATAGGCAGGATGAAAGTCATTAGGCAAACTCTATTAATGGCATAAACATCCAGATCCCAACAGGAGCAATTAAACCCTAATTCATTTGGCACAGTATCTTGCCTAACTAGTAAAGTTCTCTTGGTGGGAATGAGACAGTTGGAACGCATTACTGGGGGAAATGTGTTTAAATGCAGAAAAGGAGACTCAAGTTAAAAATACTGAGTTTTATTCCAAGTACACTTCTTTTGTGACGAGCTGCCTTATGATAGAAAACTACAATGTGGCTTTTAGAAATAGGAGAAAAATAATATGACTAGCTTACATATTTTAGATATATTGGATTCCCATATGCAGCAATTGATGACATCCTGTGCACCTACATTTTAAAAGGAGGGAAAGGGGCAGAAAACTGGGGCTTGGGCCCCGACTCATGCTCTGTATACTAGGCTGCATTCTAACCATGCAAAACGCTGTCACTCTCTCTCACACAACAATCCCTCCAAGCAAGGTGCGTTATCATAGTTCAATAATACTGTTGCATGCCACTCCAATTTCTAAGCAGTGCGAGATTCCAGGCACTTGCCCAGGGTTCATTTTTCCTATTGGAAATGAAGCATAGTGGAGATTGGGGTGTCTTTAGGATATATTATTTATTTACACATATATACAACTTGGGGACATAGGTGGCACTGTGGGTTAAACCACAGAGCTTAGGGCTTGCCAATCAGAAGGTTACCTTTACCTTGACAACTTGAGCCAACGATGGAGGGGTTCACAGCATCAACACCGCAAGAAGGTCTTGCTACTCCCATAGCCGCAGTCTGATTTCCAGCAGAAATCAGGCCTGTCTCTCTCTCTCCCCCCCCCCCCACTTTTGTGTCAACTTCTAGCTCGTGTATCTCAACTCCGGCCTTTTGTCTTTCTTAACCAACAGACAGACAGTTGCGGAAGGGAGGCCCTCTCATCTCACCTCTGCCGCAGAGCCACTCCCTTTGCTCCCATAGTGACCCGTCTTTAGCAGGCTGATGGCTTGGCTAGTCCAGCAATTGCATCTGTGCTGGATCCAGGAATTAGAAGGGGGCCCAGGCATTCAGCCTCCCCGCCCCCCACAACTCATAACAATACATTCCAGCCAAACTGAAACACTCAAGGTGGTGTAGAGCAGAGAATCCCACTGCTAGTTTAAGCCATTGCTAGAAAGAACAGTCTGAATAGCGATAACCTAGGTGAAGAAGAGCCTGACTGACTGCAGTTTATCCTTGGTAGGGCTCTACTGGATACTGAGATGATGTACAAAAGAGGCAAGGGAGTTGGGTAAGGGATCAGGAAACTGCCTGGGATATTTAGAATGTGACTCAGCTTCTCAGTGATAGATCTGTATGAGGAAGACCTACACTTCCTCCTCATAAATAAACGCACTCTGGGGGAAGAGCTGTTGAAAGTTTTAGAAGGGTCTGGGGACTCCCCACCACCACCTGGTTGCTGGCTGAAATCACAGGATTTCTAATGCTAGAAGAATTGCTAGTCTAGAAAGTGGCTCAGTCTTCGGGGAGGACTTAGGATGCTAACAATTCATTTCTCAAGACTCTGCAACAGGAGCAGAGGCAGGATAACTGAAGGGGAACACTCTGTTGTGAAACAAATGACGAGTAACCCCAAATCCTGTTATGGTAGCAGTTTTAAGCCTCATTTCCAGGTTTTCCTGGGTAAAGGTTCATGTATGTGACCTATTCCTTGGTTGACTCAGGGGTTAAAAATATATTATATGCCAAGGAGTAAAACCAGCATTTACAAATGCACCCAAACAACATCTTCTGATTCCCTGCACGCCACCCTGCAGCAATAATTTGGGGGAGGGAGTATGACTCACCCCAAAGCAATTTGGGGTCCAACACAAGGGAGGGTAAGGTAAAGGACCCCTGGACAGTTAAGTCCAGTCAAAGGCGACTATGGGGTTCTGACGCTCATCTTGCTTTCAGGCCGAGGGAGCCTACATTTGTCCATAGACAGCTTTCTGAGTCATGTGGCCAGCATGACTAAACCGCTTCTGGTGCAACGGAACACCACGACAGAAACCAGAGTGCATGGAAACGTTGTTTACCTTCCCGCCACAGCAGTACCTATTTATCTACTTGCACTGGCATGCTTTGGAACTGCTAGGTTAGAAGGAGCTGGGACAGAGCAATGGGAGCTCACCCCATCATGCGGATTCGAACCACCAACCTTCTGATTGGCAAGCCCAAGAGGGTCAGTGTTTTAGGCCAGAGTGCCACCCATGTCCCACTACAAAGCTTCTGTTTGACTGCCACACACAGTGCTAGATTGTCATAGCCCACCCCTTCGAAAAATGTGCGCTGGCAGCAGAGGCGGTTTTAGGGGAGCACAAAAAGTTTGGTCCTCCTGGGCACGGAGTCTTGGGGGCACCACCAGGAGCACTACAACTATGATTTAGAACAGAGAGTGACCGAATTTTGGTGTTGCACAGGGTGCTGCTGAAATTTGAGACCCCATGGTCTGCTGCTGCTCACAGGAGCAAGGACATTTGTACTAGCCCTGCTGCTAACGTCACCATCTTTGCTGGCTCCATCCCCTCCTCCAGAACTCTGTACAGTCTGAATAGATGTGGAGATTGCATGAAGGTGCCCCTGGAGACATTCTGCCCACCCAGGGTGTGGAAGTCAGGGTGGCGGAATCCCCAGCAGCAGTGATGTAAGCCACACTGGGATAGGGGCTCTGTGTGCAACCCTGCTCCCCAAACAGCATGCTTTGAGCACATGGAGCAAAAGACTGACGGGGACTCTTGTGATGATGCATTTTTAGTGATGACCATAAATAAGGCACAGGGTAGGAGGCAATATTGAAAGTGTGCAAGGTCCAAACCTTGAAAATGAGCCAGTTTACAAAAGCAAGACAACTTGTTTTCTGGTTTCTAGACTCTTTAATGGAGACCAATAAAAGAAATCTACTGTAGCTTCTGACAGCAATTCCATGAGCTTACTCAGAAGCAGTCAAGCAACGCAGCTCCCAGGTCTACCCCATAATCTGTATGTTAACCTAAAAAACGAAACAAAACAGCTGCTCTACACTAAATCTTAACTACAGCATGACTTCATTTTAAACCGATGTAACTTTTAGTCAGTTCTCATTTGAACTGACAGTGAATATCTTTGCCAGAGTAAAGTAACAGAGGAGGAACTATAGACTGTTTTGCTTTTTCCCAGACACACATCTTTCTCTCTTCCCCCCACCCCCCACTTTTAAATGAGCTTTTCAATAGCAGAACAAAAATTAAGCAAAGAGATTTAACAGGCAATGACATGCTGTGGTTTTTTGACAGTACTTTACATCTGGGCTCCCTCTGTTGTGGGTCCATGTGGGATAGTTAGCAGGAGAGGTTTCAGATGCTGTTCAGTTGTAAGTTTTGTTGAACCAGTCACTGAATTGTAGGGGAAGAACTAAGCACTACAGTGGTACCTCGGGTTAAGAACTTAATTCGTTCTGGAGGTCCGTTCTTAACCTGAAACTGTTCTTAACCTGAGGTACCACTTTAGCTAATGGGGCCTCCCACTGCCGCCGCGCGATTTCTGTTCTCATCCTGAAGCAAAGTTCTTAACCCGAGGTACTATTTCTGGGTTAGTGGAGTCTGTAATCTGAAGCGTCTGTAACCTGAAGCATCTGTACCTGAAGTACCACTGTACTGGCTAGAAAGACAAGCTATTGCCCAGACTGAGACACAGTGCTTAATTTCTAAAACAATAGGTGCCGGATCTCAAACCTCCCTGGAGGTCATACTCTCTTCCTCAAACCTCTTAATTCCAGATGAGGTTGATGGTGTGGAAACTCAGAGGAAAATAGAGGTGACATGTTAGAAAGCCCTGTCATGTGGTGGTTCAGCTATCTGTTATTCGCTCACACTCAAGAGACATTCTTTTCCTTAGTATAACTTCACATGTTCTTCTACGATCAAAACCTTGCCTTAAAGCAGGTGTAGGAAGCCTTAGGCCCAGGGGCTGTACATGGCCCTCTAGACTTCTTTAGCTGGCCCTTGAAACCCTTCCCAGGGTACCCTACTCTCCCCAGGTGTCAGGCTTCAGGGAATCCAATCCCTCCCATGGTGGCAGCCAAGAAGCAGGTAAACAAAAAAAGTTCTTACCAAGTAATTTATTCACTATGCACAGAGAGAGATGAAGGAACGCAATCTCCCGAAGATAGTGGCATTGCTCCGATTAAAGTCCCACCCTCTCCACCTCTCCTATTCTACGTCACCTCTGCCTTGGCTAATCTGAGCTTTCTGCCTCTGAGCTTTCTGTTCTACTACTCTCAATGCTCGCCTGGTCTTGGGAGGGATGGGTCAGGAATGCTTTCCAAAGACACTGAGTTTGTCAGCTGTCTCTCCCCTGGTGCTTCTTCTTCCTGCTGTTCTCTCCCAATATTTCCCAGCTTCTCCCCTCTGCAGCCTCTGAACTATGCCCTTCTGCAAACCACTGTTCTAAATCTATACTGTCCTCCTGTTCTCGGGAAGGTTCAGGAAAAGGAGGGGCAGTCCCCACCATTCTTCCTCAGTCCAGCCCCTGACACCAGGGCACACTGACCCTTCTTTGCACTCTCAAATTCTGGCTGGAATGTGTCATTGAATTTTGATACTGCCTGTTGCTTACCTGGAGGGAGGACAGACAGACTTGTGTATGTGAAGAAACTAGCCTATTGCACAAAGGTAAAATTTACATTAGTTGCTCCTCCCACTTTTGTCTCTGGCGCCACCCATCACAGATGTGTGGCCCTTGGAAGGTTGGCTAGAAGGAAATGTGGCCCTCAGGCAGAAAAAGATTTCCCACTCTTGTCTTACAACAAGATTCCAGGCAGAGGTGGCTCCAGGAGAGCGTGACTGGTGTGGTTGCACTGGGCACAGGGTTTCTTGGGGTGCCAGAGCAGACTCCGCCTACCTTACTCCAAGGGAAGGCAGGTGGGGGACCAGATTATGACATCACACAGGGCACCACTGAAATGGTCCTACGGGACCACCTCTCCCGGTATGCCCCACAGAGGACCTTAAGGTCTAGAGGTCCCGGGCCCTAAGGAAGTCAGATTAACCTCAACCAGAGCCAGGGCCTTTTCAACACTGGCTCCAGCCTGGTGGAACGCTCTGTCTCATGAGACCAGGGCCCTGCAGGATCTGATTTCTTTCCACAGGGCCTGTAAGACAGAGTTGTTCTGCCTGGCCTTTGGCTTGGAATCAACTTGATCCCCTCCCCCTCTTTCCCTTTTCCTTTCTTCTTCTGTGATGGAACTCCTATTTGGGGACTTCCCTGGCTTTTTTCTGGCCCATGTAGGACCAGTCTGGATAGTTGGCCTTGGTGAAGACTTGACATTTTCATCCCCCAAAAAGTCTTTGATTTGAGTTTCTACTGAAATGAGGCTGCATTTTAATGTTGTATTTTAATCTTGTTTTTAAGTTGTATTTTAATCAATTGTTTTTATACCTGGTGTTAGCCGCCCTGAGCCCTGTCTTGGCTGGGGAGGGCGGGGTATAAATAAAATTACTATTATTTATTATTATTAAATGTGAGATGCAAAGGTTCACCACTGTTCCAGGACTGGGTCATACGAGCAGCCATTTCACAATATTTTCTGTTATGAATCAATTTGAACAGTTTGGGTATAAATTCCAAAATATGTGCGAGATTGAGATATCCAGATCTGATCATCTTGCCATGAAAATATACTTGTGGTTCAAACAAAAACAGCCTTAGGACCACTCTGCTGCTTTGGCCTCTAAGCTGCTCCAAGACACTTTCCAATACAGGGCAGGTTAAATAAAATCTCTGTGGGGTACCAAAAAATGGCCCATAAAGCTACAGTATGCAAGCCTTGCAACAAAATAATATAGCACACACACTATTTCCTCTTCTGCCATCAGTAATGATGGGCTGTATTCTTCCATAGATCTGCCCCATCAAACAATAATAGATTGTTGCCGTTCTAGTAAGAGACATTCAATTCCTTGTTAATAGGTTACACAAATGTAAGCAATTTTACTGCTGGGGTGTAAGCAACTTTCTTAAGGATGGAATGTGACAGGATTTTGTGGGTTTTCACAGATGCCAGTAAACACTGTCTTGCTTGTAATGCTTGCGATTTGTGGATGGAAACTTTTCTGGGGCAAATTCAATAGCGAAAAAACACGCAGAACACACCCACTAACTTACAAGTGAGGTTTTTTTTTAAGTTAATCATGATTCTTAGAAGCCTTTTAAAAGTTCTTTTTGGTGACTTATGGGCCAGGAGTCACTGCAGTGACAAATAATAATCATATTGCACCCTGCCAAAGTGTGGATTAGTACTATTGGATGTAAGAAGGTGCATACATGCATTGACGTGAAAAGAAACCCACCCTTTTTAAATATAAAAAAACTTTTGTAAAAAAGATCCCTTTCAGCAAACTTGTTTCCTGTTTTTCACAGCTATGACTGTAGATTGCTGAAATGCAGATTAATGAAGTGCTAATAAATTTGGAGTAGCGTTTTTAAATTTAATTAGGGGCTTAACTTTATTAAGGGATGCCACTGATGCATACATTTTTAAAGGATCATTTATTTATTTTGTGAAAACAAACATCCAGGATGGCTTTATATTTGGTTAGGAAAGGCAGACTCCTTCGTGCTAAATGCTTTTCTGGAGTTTTCCATTTGTGTATCATCACTGACAGAGGCAGTTATCACACACATGACAAAATAGGAAGCTGCTCTCTTCAGTCTGCCCACAAGTATTCCTCTCGTTTTCAAGAAATGGTCATTAGCCATGGTGCCATGTCTTCATCCACTGCACCTCAATATGCATTTGGACCTTGGTTAATACACCTTGGCAGGGGCAAAGGAAGGTGAAGAAAGCCGTGAGCAGAACATCCTGGCACCGTCCGTATGGCACTGGAGCATTGCCGGCGGCAAACCACTATACAGCGCATACATAGCACACTGCACATGCGTCCTATGCTGTGACGCCCACCCCGGATGTCACGACGCCTTCCTTCGCCCCTGCCAAGGTGTATTAACCAAGGTCCCAATGCATATTGTGGTGGTGTGTACAACACACATGTGCTGTACTTAGTGGTTTGCTGCCGGCACCGAGATTCTCTGCTCGCAGCTGTAGCTGGATCCTACAAAGGCAGCTGCGGCGGCGCAATGGCTGCTCGCTCTGCCGCAAGCCCCTGCGGGGTGACTTCTTGTCACCCCCGCAGACATGGAACCCAGGGCGTACCGCCCCCCCCATACACCCCTGTTGAGACGCCACTGTACCTTGGGTCATTCTTCGAGAAGATGGTTCGGCAAGCTAAGGCCTGTGGGCCAGATCAGACCCAATTGCTTTCTAGATACGGCCTGCAGACGGTCCGGGAATCACTGCACCAATCGCCAGCACGCGCGTTCTTTCCCTCTCCCTCAAACGGCGACGCTTTTCTCCTCAGGGACAGAGCAATCTTGTTCCATGCGGGGCGTCATCAACAGCAGGAGTCGGCTTGCCCACCTGCCAGCAGGGCGGTGCTGTGAAGGGGGCGTGTGTCACTGGCTGCCAGTCACTGCTGCGTTTTCCTCCTACTCCTCCTTCCTCTCCCTCAGTCCACCCTTCCTTCCTTCTCTGCGCCCCTTTTCTGCGCCGCTTCCTTGTGTGCTTTCTTCCCCGCCACCTGCCTCCTTCATTCCTCCCATGGTATTCAGGCAGGTTGTTGCGGTTGTTGCTTGAGGGTTGGCAGGCGGCTCTGTCTTCTTCTCCGTGGTGCCTCTTAGGCAGCAGCAATAGCAGGTGGTGAGGAAAAGCTCAGACGACGCCCCGGTTCCCCTGCCTCCATCCACGACTCCTCCGCTGGGGCTGCTGCTTCTGTCTTCACTGGCCAATGCAGCCTCCTACCCTGCCACAGCACCTGGCTGGCTGGAGAAGCCCAACTGCAGCTATTGGGACAACAACTGGGACAGGTTAAGTGAAGCATCTTCAGGCCTATTTGAGGGCAGGCGAAAATCGTTCATTTTTTCTTCTTCAAAATATAGTCCAGCTCCCCATAAGGTCTCCTGCTGAAAAAGTTTGCTGACCCCTGTTCTAGAACAGTGTTTCCCAAACTTGGCCCTCCAGCTGTTTTTGGACTACAATTCCCATCATCCCTGACCACTGGTCCTGCTAGCTAGGGATGATGGGAGTTGTAGTCTAAAAAACAACTGGGGACTCAAGTTTGGGAAACACTGTTCTAGATCAGGCATAGGCAAACTCGGCCTTCCAGATGTTTTGGGACTACAACTCCCATCATCCCTAGCTAACAGGACCAGTGGTCAGGGATGATGGGAATTGTAGTCTCAAAACATCTAGAGGGCCAAGTTTGCCTATTCCTGTTCTAGATGAAGGATGGGAAGCCAGTGGCCTTTGATATGTTATTGGTCTATATTCCCCATCATCCCTGAACATTAGCCATGCCCAACAACATCAGGAGTGCCAAAGATTTCCCATCCCTGTTCTCACCACCCACAATGGTGTAGGAGCAGGCAAGCATTTCAGTTTTGCCAACCTCAGTCGGTTCAATTAATAATGTTCCAAATCTATTTTATATCTGCCTTTTGAGTTCAGTGCATATAGAAACAGTAAATGCAAAACAACACTGATATTTAAACACAAGTGGTGGGGTGAGCAGAAATGCCACTGTTTCATCTGAAGAGTAACTATACAGGCATATTATTATTAAGTGATGGAGGAAATGAAATAGAAAGTAAAGAGGAACTATCTAAGTACCATTTTCTCATTTTTCATATGACAATGGTGAATAAATGCACTAAAAGTCCATGGAGAAACTGATACAAAATGGGGCCCAGCTTGAAGATCCCTAATTGTTATCCACTATTTAATTTCAAACACATTAATGCCATCAAGATGTTTGTTTGACCACCCGCAACTCACAATGAAATTGAAGTGGGGCTATATTTTCTACTTAAAAATTGACACAGATACAAAGCCAAGATAAGTACAGCAGCGTGACTGTACAGTGTACATTTCTGAATACTACTCGGCTTTTTAAAGGAACCACTAATATCAAATAAAGTATAGAAAATAGTCATCATTTAACATGTCCCCCAGGTTTGCAATAAATATCTAGTTAAAAAGGATTAGCTGAGAATGCACTATTTGTTTAATATGACTGCCAAGCATGTCTTATCCTGTTTGGAAGATTATCCCAGTACCCAGCTAGTATCTGCTGTTAAGTCTGGGTGAATTTTAAATGGAAAATACTTATTGCTGACTTCATCTCAGAGAGCTGTTTGGTCTAATGTAAATGTACAGCAGAACTGTTTACATTTCCTAGCTGTTCTTTCTCTCCTCTGTTTACTGAACATGACAGCTTTAAGTAGACCTAAAGTGGATAATATTTTTAATGGCATTGCTGCAACAATTCCAGTTTTCCACGTGGCCCGTCTTTGCTGCTACACCCAAGAAAATAACTATAGCACTGGCAGGTAGCTATCACTTTTTGCTGTGTAACAAATACAACAGAAAGACATGCCATGATTGCAGTCATCGAGCAATTCCTTCCAATGTGGTCATATTCCAATAAATGGGACGACCATAGGATTACAATGCAATAACAGGGAGTCGGTTGTTAGGGGTTGCTCTTCCCAAATTCTGACTAATAGGATTTATGTACACAGAATCTGATTTGCCTTCCAAAGACCTGAAAGCTTTTCTGTGAAAAGTCTACTGTGTGCTGAGAGAAGGATCAAGTGAAACACAAATTTTCCTTCCTAAATTCCTCTAACTTACTGTCTATTGCAGACCCCATCAAGCACTATGGATTTCAACAAACCTGAAGAAGGAATAGACATGGGGAAGAGAGATGTCAGAGCTAGGATGATAGGCATTAAATAATTCATTGGTCCTACGCTTGGCCAAGATCTCTTGGCTGAATTGATTCTGCATGCCTTAAGACTCAAGGCATGCACAGGCAGAACAGCTTCAGTTGTGCTTCGCTGTAAAGAAAGGTCTTCTTTGAGGCAATGTCAGCTTTCAGATCATTGCTGCCACCTGCAAGCACTTTCCTACTGAGGCTATGACTCGTGGGATGAAATTGCCGTAATATTTTATCTTGATTGCCATAGAATCGTGGAACTGGAAGGGACCCTGAGGATCATCTAGTCCAACCCCTGCAATGCAAGAATAAGCAGCTATCCCATATGGGGATCAAACCTGTAACCTTGGTGTTATCAGCACCATGCTCTAACCAAATGAGCTATCCAATTGGTTAGAGCATAATGATAAACCGTAACTTATTGGGTTGTGCAAATGCAGCCTTTGTGCTTGCCATAATTTGCAGTTTGCAATGTTATTACTAAGGCTACAGTTTTAATGGATTTGGTCAAGTAAGGGTAAACACTGAAACCATTTCAAGCATTTGAATTGCTAAATGACTGTTAGGGGTTTACATCTTTGGGGAGCTATTTTGCTTCTGGTGTGTTGCTGTTGGACACAATGAAAAAAATAAGACAGCCTTTTTATTTAACGTGTAGTAACTTTTCATGTTGAATTATCTCCATTGCCCTAAATTAGGCACAAAATCATTGAAAATTTGAAGATTTTATATAAACTGAACACATTGATAATTAACTAGTTAAAAATATGGAGCAATTCAGCAACTGAAGCTAAAGCTAACAACCCTAATAATAATTAAAACATTAGCAAGGAGTGGAAGGTCTCTGAAATATGGAGCAACCCTTAAAAAGCAAAGATCTGGGTTTTCGAAATACAAAACCTCCTCCGTACTCCCAATTCACCACACCTTATTTTCCTTGCCACTGTAAAAGATGTAAGCTTTTGTATTAATTTGCCTTCAGACTTATTTATGGCAAATCTAATAATGATGATAATAATAATAATAATAATAATATTTTATTATTTATACTCCACCCATCTGTCCCCAGAAGGCAACCTGGAAGGGCTGGCAACCCTTAGGCTGAAAAATGTTCCCCACTCTTGCCAGAAGCCATAACAAAAATGCAATACTAAAATGCCATCATTACTAAAGAACGCATAGTGTTATATTTTTAAAAGGTCACACACATTATTAATATAACAACCTTTTCTTTTCTTTTCTTTTTAAAAAAGAGGAATATCAGTCATGAAACCTATTGTCAGCTGCATGCAGAGCATATTTTCCTGACTTTTAGCAGCAACCCAAGCACATTTCGCTCTGAAGTCCTAAGAATCTCTTTGTTCTCCCCTGGCCAAAGAGTAGCCAATTTGCTGCAATTCTCGCAGCATTGTTTCCCTTCTATATAAGGATCTTTTTGCAGGCTGATAATGATCTTGAACAATGAAGAACATTCAGCAGGGAACATCCTCTTCCCACAAAGTCAGAAACAGATATGACCACGTAACAAACTTTATTGAAGTAACCATCACTAACAACTGATGACTTCTGCTGCGTTCTCAGTCGGGTAAAATGTGCTTCTCGGATTGCAGTCCTAGACTTACTTCTGTGGGAGTTTCTTTGAGTTCACTGGGTCTTACATCTCAATAGATGTGTATGGAATTGCAGTGCAAGTGTAAAATTAGTTAAAGCTAACCAACAGCGCTCAAGTGCATGTGTACATTTGCAGAGGATTGCACTGGAACAAAAGCTACCTGGGCTACTGGAGCTGGTGCTAATGGAGGCTTGCCACTGGGGATGGCCATAGAAAACTCAATGGATGCGTATGTCCCTCTGGTGGTGGGGGAAGGCATTGGGGAGTATGTTGTGAGAGGCAATGGGTCTGCAAGTTTCTCAGCCCCCTTTCCGCCCCCACCAGCCCTCTCAAAATTGCTCAAAACTCTAGTAAACTGGCTGCAGCCAAAAAGCAGGTGTTTGTGTGTGAACGATGCTCCAGCACAGAATCTCCCTCCACCTCCTTGCTCTCTCGCCTTGCTCTCTTTGTGTACTAAGCATTCAATTCAGTCACAAACCCTGTAGGTTTTGCTCTGTATGTATGCACCATGTGTGTCATGTAGATAACACATTTTACCTACAGAAAGATTCCAACGATCTTGTTCCATTTTCGTTTCTTTTTTCTTTTTGCAACTCTTCCTGAAGCTCTCTGCACAAAGGATCCATGAAGTTTCATATTTCATTGGTGAGGGGAATCCGTTAAAACTAAGAGTAGTACAGAATGCGTGCAGGGGAAGTTCTGTTTTCCATAATGAACAGAGAAGAGTCTGACGTGACTTTATATGAGTAGGAGAAACCGGGACCTCAGCCTTCCTCTTGCAGATTTTTCTCTTAGCTGTCTTGAGAGCTTTTAATGTAGAATATTATTTTCTGTCTGAAGTGTCTCCAGTGTAATTTTTCAGCACCCAAAAATCATTCCTCCCCTTCTCTCCTGGTAACAGAAAGCTGAGTTGTGTTTCTAGGCACTGCTTATAGAAAAATTCAGGAAGCTGATTAACATTCAGTGATGTGTCTTGCTCTGTGTGTGCTCTTAACATTCAATACACTGCTTTGGGCACTGACTTAATAGCTCATACACGGTCTGTGATATATAGCACTGTAGCTTAACTATATTAAGTATACTATTTATTTTTACTGCAAAAGTTCCTAGTTCAATGTGCCCATCCAGCTACACGTCAACTGTTAAAATATGCACATTTTAAAATAAGATCCTATAAGTCAATTGGCGTTTCAAATAACTTGTGCAAACTTGCCTTGCCTGATTCATCTTTATGGGGGGAAATAATTGTTCTGCAATATCCCAAATTCTAAAATACATAGACAACTGCAAAGAACTGAAGAGGCTGGTATTATTATAATAATAGTAAGTAAAATAAATAAAAAGTAACAACCTAAAGAATATATCATTGCTTGAGAATTACATTTTTTGTATTCAGATTTGTGTGGAAAAACAAAAAATAGCCAAAGTTTGAAGTGTATCAAATGTGGCTCAGAGTAAAACTCTTGGAATTAATGAAAATTGTTTAATTTGATTGATTTCAATGGGTTTACACATGAATAGGACTTAGTTGGATGCAACCCACAAGGCTACAATCCTATATACACTTACATGGAGGTCCCATGGAGAAAAATGAATAGGAGTAATGCATGAACAGGACTCTAGTGTTAGATTAATGCATTTTCTAGAAACTTATAGTATGATTGAGGCTTATGTCTTAAACTGCTGTCAAGTAATAATGTATTATAATTTGATGGCTTTGCTGTATTTTAACTTTTCTTATTTTGGATTGTGGCAGAGCTATGTCCTAAAAGGCTTGAAACCAGGGGTGGGGATTTACTGAATTCTGACTTCCACCACCCCTGACCATGGGCCATGTTGGATGGGGCTGATGGGAGTTAGAGTCCAACATCCTCCATCCCTGTGTTAAATAAACAATGTGAACAGAACAAATTGGCCTGCTTGTGGACTTCCCATAGACATCTAATTGGCCACTATAAGAGCAGGGTGCTGGGATAGGTGGGTGCTTAGGCTCAGGGCTAGCTAAAAGCATAACAAAAGTCCACCAGGCTCTTCTTATGCTTTTAGTTCTTTGTGTTAAAGTGAGATGTTTTAAAATGCTTTACTCCACAAGAAGGCAAACTATTGCAGATTATTATGAGATCCAATAATGTTTCTCACACTGATTTTGTTTTTTTTGAAAGGTGCTTCATGATTTGAAGATTCACCCTCAAGCATAGTCTTCCTAGGAAAGTAGACTCTCTCTCTCCCTCTCTTTAAAACAGTGGTTCTTAACCTTTTTTTGACTCCTGGGCCCTTTGAGAATCTGGACCCCCTTTGCAGACAAAAGCACATACAGACAAGATTTTGCATACATTTTATTACATTGTAAAAATCATTTTTGTGCCCAGTTCACAAGACCCCCTGAAGCCCATTCAGAGACTCTTTAAGGGTCCATAGACCACAGGTTAAGTACCCCTGTTTTCAAGGATAATATGTATGTGTGCTCCTGGATACACCTCTTTGGATCAAAGCATCTGAGGGTAAAAAAAAGGTCCTGCAGCATCTTCAAAAACTTCAAGAACGGTCAGTAAAATAACTGATCCTTGACTCGAGACTTGCAGGGGCTATTTCAAGCTCATTTCGGGAAGGTAAATTAAAAGGATGGACAAGGAGAGAAAAATAACAGACTTTGTCACCCTTGAAATATGCTTTGACTCCACCTTCACTAACCTCATTGTATAAAAGACGCTGGATATTATTAAGAGAAAGCTTGCAAGTGTAAATATACTCATTCTCAATGAAAGCAACACCATCAAACTGATTTGTAACTATTCCCTTAATGCTGCCATAAAGTTTACTGCAGTAAAAACATTGGCTCTACATATTGCTTTCCTCTTCCCCAGGATGTGTTTCACCTTTGCGGCATTGCTACCATAAATCTCACGATCCAACAGCCCCTTGTCTGCAAGTGATTTCAAGCGCTATCATAAAAATGAAACAGACAGACTTAATTTGAGTTCCAGACTTAAGGAAACCTAACTAAAATATTAGCATAATTTCACTGAAGACGGAGGAAATTGTTTAAATGTGTGTATTAGAGAGTGTCTGCAATTCAATACATCTCTCAGCTGGCTCTTGGGTGCCACCCAGTGAATGATTTAACAGCATTGTTACGGGTGTCTGTGGTGCACTGCAGGCCAGGTTTAATATATGCAGCCCTGATCACAGACAACTGAAAGGAAAATAGTAGGAAACTTAGGAGATTCATGGCATGCTCAAACTGAACCTGCGAATAATGAGCTTTATGTCTTTCTTGGAGGCTTCCTAGTCTTAGCAACTCCCTCAGTTTTGTGTCATGGATCAATAGGCTGGACAGGTACTTCCTGCAAAGACATGAAACAACCTTTTAGGCTTCTGATATGTCGCCTCTAAAGGGAATACTAGTTTTTTGTTTGCTTTATGCTGAGAAATACAACAGAGGAAAATTAAGGATAAAGATAAAGGATAAGTACCCGTTATAAGATAGTTCCAGCCGTGTCAGCTATGTTTGGAAACTGCTTTGTGGAAATTGTAAACCTTTTGGTGTGGTTTTCTTAAAAAGGTGCTTATGGGCAAAGGCTTGGCCAAAGCAATGGCAGTACCTTTAGAAGGTTTAGATAACAGACTCTGTCATTGGTAGAGGGAAAGCCTGCTTGTTTTCATATTTATTCTTATGGTAATTTGTCATTGCTGATGAAAATGTTCCTCTTGGTTTTAAGGCTGGGATGGCAGCTATCAATGCACTTTGGCTGTTTATGTTTTCCCATATGGAGGGGATGGGGAGAAACAATTTGAGTAGAGTGATTTTGAATAGAAAGATGACCAGTGGAGAAAGACCTGCGTTCCCTGCTGTTTTCTCATTACAATCACAGCCTTCTGTGGCCATTCTTATAAGTGTGTGCATGCACATATATCAGAGATGTGTTTAATGTATAGTCTGCCCTTGGTCATGAAGTTCAGTGCATGTTCTCGAGCAAATGTTGAATCTTACATCATCTGGTCAGTGTGAAGATAAAATGAGAGGACTCCTCTGATTGCACTAAACACCTTGGGGGAAGGCTGGAGGTGCAAATGTAACAAGTCCAAATAATTCATACCCTACAATATCCAGCTGGTCAAAATTGGACACTCATTTTTTGGTCCCAAGCCCTCATGAGAGTCAGCTGACTCATGCAAGCCCGTGAGGCCAAGAAAACATGTGTCTTTTGGTCCATCGCTCTGGTGCAAGCCAGCTGGTTCGCATGAGAGCAGAAGACCAAAAAATGGGACGATTTATGTAATTCTGGGATGTCCCACTCAAACCGAGATGGTTGAGGGATATGCAGAGAGATAAATAGTGGTTGGGGGACCTTCCTGACATCAATGTAAGAAATGCACAAACCCCTTGGATGACAACGTCTCATCTTTCATATAGATGTAGATGGAACTGACTTAGCTAGAAACCAGTGGCAAAGTAATGTAAAAAGGGGCTGAATCCATTTACAATTATTATTATTATTATTACTCACCCTTCATTAGCAGGTTACAGGGTGGGATGCAGTCAGGAGAATAAGGTGGATCCTGAAAACACGCATCTGAAGTGCCAAAGCCCAGGGCAAAGAGATGTGTCTTCAAGGGCAAAGAGATGTGTCTTCAGCATTTGATGAAAGATGTATACTATAGGTTCCAGATACTGTGGGGAGAGGAATTACACAACTTAGGGACTGTCACAAAGAATGTCCTCTCCTGGCCAAAACCAGCCAAGCTTCTGAGGGCAGTGGAACTACCATGAAGTCCCCTCTACTGATCTTAACATCAAACAGGTTCTGTAGGGAAGTTGGCAGTCTCTAATATCTGGGGCCTAAGTTGTTTAGGGCTTGAAACACCCAGAAACAAACTGGTGATCAGTGCAGTTGTTTTAGAACAAGAGTTCTATGAGTTCTAAAGGCAACCCCAGCCAATAATCTGGCTTCTACACTTTGGGATGAAGTTTCTGAGGCATCTCTTAGAGCAGCTCCATGTAGAACACATTGAAATAATTTAATCTGGAAGCTACCAGAGCATGGAGTACTGTGACCAAGTCATCACTGTCCAAAAAGAGGCATAGCTGGAAAACCAGTCATAGCTGAAAACAGGCACTCCTAACCACTAACGCCACCAATTTAGTAGCACACTGTTCAGGATGTAAGGAGTGGGGACACTGTGGCTCTCCAGATCTAGTTGGACTACAGCTTCCATCATCCCTAACCAGCTGGTGCTGATGAGAATTGATCTGGATTAGAAAGTTGCTCAGAGTCACACAGTGAGCTTCTGGTCGCAGTAGATGAACCAACTCTATTCAAATTGGCTGCAGTGTTTTTGGATGTGCCATTATAAGTCCACTATATTGGTATGATAGATTTCAGATGATACACAGGATTTTCTTGCATGACAAAAGTGGGCATTTTGGAAAAATCTGGAGAAAGTCCGGAAAAATCTAGAGAAGTTTGGAGAACTATGTTTCAACAGTTATCACAAAGGGGAAGCAAAGTAAACAGCATCTACTTGACATCAAAGGGTATTTCAGCATCTAATGGGGTGTAGAACAGAGATTTATGATGAACCCCCATAAATTAGAGTGGATTGTCCTCCATGTATCAGAGGGATAAAGGGCGAGAGAATAAGGACATTTTGGATAGCTTTGTCTTATTCTTTTAAGCTGTCCAAAATGTTTGCTCATGCTATTTTAACTTGCATGTTTACTCTCTTACTTAAGACATTTCCCTGGAGTTGAGCTTTATTGGTGCCAACATGCTACCAAGCAATTGTGTTTAGAATGATAGCCAAAATGCAAATACTGAATGTACTTGTTTGCACACTTTCAATTCTGTTAAAGTACAGCAGATCCGCTCAAGATGGAAGAGCAACAGAGTGGGATGTTGTGAAATCTTCACAGGGCTTCACATGGCAAGCTCCTCTCTGCTGACTGTACCAACCACAATATCCAAGCTTTCCTCCTTATCACTCCATATAGATAGAACAACAAAGCTACAGGGAACTCATATACCAAAAGACCAAAGTGGAAATCCAGGATGCTGGTAGAATGCAAGCTACTGGTACCTTCCCGGTTCAGTGGTATAACATCTACTTTGTATGCAGGACCTCCTAGGCTCTGTCCACGACACTGTCCTAGGACTGAACTGTCATATTTTCCTCCACTCATTTTTTCAAATATGTGTGAGAGAGAGAGTGGGGGGGGGGAAGCATCCAATAGGAAAGCCTCATGCAGGATCTTTGGCAGCCTTTACAGCCCTCACAGTAGTGCTTTGTGATTAAAAAACCAAACATGGCACGAAACTGCATATACATGACGCTCAGTTACATGCACTTTGGTTCGAAGACTGACAGAATTGGAGGAAATTCATCCAATTTGCTAAGAGGAGACAGCCAACTCTGATAGTTAGAACTTGGATTATGTATATTCCTATAGATAGGTCCCAGCAAAGTTGAATATAAGCAAGTATTTTTATACCAAGTAGATACCAAAACTTTCACAAAGGCCTGGAGGGAACTCAGCATTCAGGGAAATAGTCTGGGTTTACAAAACCATTCCTTGATCAGAGACACAAAGTTAATTGGAAAGAGAGGCGACTTCTCAGTGGCTAGCACAGCAGTACAGTGCTTTAAAACAAGATCTACAGAGCAATTGATTGACTTCAGGACAAATTAAGCATCACTGCTGGCCGGGCATGTCTGCCACACTGCCCTTCAATCGAAGCAATTGCTTTGTGAGATATGAGCCTGCTCCCACCTTTCAGTGTTAGTAAGGAGTGAACCTCAAAATGACTCAAAAGTCCAGAAAATGCAGACGGCAATTCCTTGGGTTTTATGAAGCTCTTGGGATCTGGAGGTTGAGAAAAGGTGGGTTATGTCAGCCCTGCAATGCAGCCCTGTGTTGCTGTGCTAATATTTGGGAGTCGGGTGCTGAGAGAGAGAAAGTACTTTATGGCAGAGATACAATCACAGAATCATAGAACTGAAGAATTGGAAGGGCCCACAAGGGTCATTTAGTCCAATCCCTGCAATGCTGGAATCTTTTGCCCAACATGGGGATTGAACCCACGACTCTGAGATTAAAAGTCTTATGCTCTGCTAACTGTGCTATTCCATGCATCCTTAACAAGTGACAGCTCCCAGGATTATTTGGGGAAAGTTATGTGCTTTTAATGTATGGTGTGTACAGCCTGAACTGTTATTTTATTGTGACATTTGTGCTTTATTCTTTTAAATTGTTTTATTATGTGAACTGCCTGGGGAGGGTTGTACAGCCCTGAAAGGTGATATACAACTAACGTGATAAATAAATACTCATTGCTTGGCCTGTGTGAGGGAATCACAGTGGATCTCACAAAAGTAGCAAAATCAGAATGGTGAAATGTGATGAATGGGATATAGAAGGCCAAAGCAGAGGCTATTAAGTAAAAAAGAATTAATTCAGGTGAGATAAATATACAGTCAGGCACTTCTGGGGATGAGATTTCTCTGTCTACTGTGTTCACTCCAATATCAATGCCTAAAGAAGTAAGGAGGCAGTGATTCTTGTCTTGTCCTGGGTTCATTGCAGTCAATGCTGTTTCCATTCTGCTGAAATATGACTTCCAGTAAAAAGTATATTTGTATTATTTGTCTCACTTATTTAATTGTGCAATTTTGTGCAATTAATTTCAGTGGAAGGGAAGCATTAAGAACAATGCAGAAAATAACATAACTATTTATGTAACATTTGTGGGCTAAAAATATATATGAGCATGAATATTGCTTGCATGATTTCTATTCCTGACCTCAGGTGCGCATGCGAATTGTGTGAATTTCCATTTCTGATGGAATTCTCCGAAATCCCTATTCTACCATACTATTTGAGGGCTTTGTGGATGCCTGGGTTCTTCAACAACCCTGAGAAGTCAGAGCAGATTTATTGCCTCTCCAAAAAGGCAGAAGGTGGATATTCTGATGGGGAAGTAGAAAGTAGCTGCTTGTAGGAGGTAAGAATCTGGGAGGAGAAAGAAAGAGCAACAGCAAATGCATCCTCAATTGGCACAGATTTTTGCCAACTCCACTCTAGTACTCTAACAAAGTTGCAGAGTGAATTATTTGTAAGGATGCAGGGATCTGCGGGACATTGGTACAGCATCAACATAGGAACAGGTTGCCCACAAATAAGCTCATAAAGACATCCTGACAGTCTACTTTCATGCATTACCTGTTTCAGGCCCCTCATAAACCCACAGGCCCATAGCAGAAGAGGCTGTGTCAGAGCAACTGGGTCAACAACAAGCTGCTCTCCAGCTCAGACAGGTCATTAACAGGCCAGCCACCCATGACTGAGGATATGCCCCCAATGAGCTGTAAGAATCCAATTGCCTCCCAAGCCTCAAAGATTGGACCGTCACCCTGTCTGGAACAAAAGCATGCAGGAATGCGTGTCCTCAAAAGGTCACGATCTGACCGACGGAGTCTTCTCAGCTCTCCAATAGCTCAAACGCCAAATTTCACAGGAATACAAAGGACTAACTCTACGTCTTGCTTCATGCCCCGGTGATTAATAGCTGGCCTAGGATGTTTATAGGATAATCTAATATTTGATTTATAATGGAGAATGAGGAATGGCTTAACTGTCCACATTCAAGATACTGTCTGTACAGTAGATGCTCCCTGCATTCCACCCTGGAGGTATCAACACGCCACTTAGATCTGGTTCTCAAATGTACAATGCATAATTTCAGACTCAGCTTAGATGACTATATACTTGATGACCGGTGGCTGAATTTGTAAACTTAGCAACTCCATTGAAAAGTATCTTACTTGAGGAAGATAAAAGACTGTGTATGCAACAACTGTGGCAAGAATTCTTTTAGGTAAAAAATGGAAACAACAAGAAGTACCAACGAAAGAAGAGTGGCAGATGCAGATGATGGACTTTGCAGAACTGTCGAAGCTGACAGGAAAAATCCAAAACCAGCATGATCAAGTATTCCAAAAAGACTGGAGTAAATACATACGATATCTGAAAGAACATTGTAAGCAATTAACATCACTAGCAGGGTTGTCTGAAGACTTGCAATGGGAATTTTTTAAAATCTTTCTATATTTATTTAAAATTTTGAGATATTCTGCAATGAGTGTAATTAGAATTGGAAAATGTATAAATACAATGATATAAAGGATAATTTTGAGAGCTATGAGGCTGGAGAGAAGGAAGTCGACAGGCTCTAAGAGCCAAGGCAGTATAGTGGATAAAGATGATGTGAATCTAATATATATGTATGTATGTATGTATGTATGTATGTATGTATCTTACTTAAAAAGACAGTGTGAACATTCTGGGTGATATCCAGCTAAGTCATATTCAGGGCAGACCACTTGAAATCAATAAGCTTAAGTAATGTTTACTCAGAGTATGGCTAACATTGATTATCGCTCCCTGTCTCTGGTATTTGATCTGTGATAGCCCACTCACCTACGCAAGTTATCACTTGAGGTCACAATTGTCAAGGAATAGATCAGGGCTGGGGACACTCAGGCCCCGACCACACCCCTCACTGCTCCTGCCCCTGCTTGGCTGGAATGTGTCCTTCAGTTGTGGTCATATCTCTTGCTTGCATTGATGGAGAGTTGCATGTGTAAAAACCTCTGGCTTTTATGTGGCTGTACAAAGATAAGAGTCACATTTGCCCATAAGGGAGTGATGCCCTCGGGCTGAAAAAGGTTCCTCACAGAAGTTATGGAATTGGGATTTAAAGTTATGTATTGAAAGAAAATTATATGAAAATGTACCGGTAGTATTTAACTCCTAGCAAATTAGCAAAAATGTATAAAACGGTGTATGCTGGAAATGTAAGGAAGAAGAATGTACCTTTTATAATATGTGGTGGAAATGCAAGGTAGTAAAAGAATTCTAGGAAATGATATATAATGAGTTGAAAAAAAAATGTTTAAAATAACCTTTTCTAAAAAAAACAACAAAACCCCCAAAGATTTCTAGGTGCTGAAATCCCAAAAGAGCAAAAAAGACTATTTATGTATGTGACCACATCTGCGTGGATGTTATTGACCCAGAAATGGAAAGAAGATAAAGTCCCTACCAGAGAAGAATGGCAGATCAAGTTGATGGATTATGCCAAAATGGCTACAATGACCGGAAGAGTCAGAAATCAGGAAGACCAAAATTTTAATAAGCAATGGGGAAAATTTGTAACCTGTCTTAAAAACCATTGTAAACAGTTACAATCGTTAGTAGGATTGGAATATCACTTGTAGCTTAATAGTGAATTTTGGACACAATGGAGATGTAAAAGTTTTGAATTATCATAAAAGATGCAGGAGGAAATGACTAACAATAGGACCCACAAAGGGGACAAGGGAAGTCCAAAAGACTCCTTGGAATCTTGTTTTTATGTTATATGTTCGATACTGTAAAATTTTAATCTGAAAAATCAAATAAATAAATTTATATAGAAAACAAAGTTTCCTCACACCTGTGGTAAATAGTCACATGCGAACCAGATGCTCTTCTGAAAAGACGGAAACAGTCATAAGGTGGTGTTCACAAAGTTATTTCGTACACATTTAAACAGGAATTGAAAGCAATAATTGCCAAGGCTGATTGCCCTCATAGTGAAATAGTAGTTGCTTTTCTGTAAACGTATGATTACAGGGTGTTTAATACCGCCGAGTGCTAAAGGGCGAGTAGTGTAAAGCTAATGTAAAAGGCTAATATAAAGGCAGCCATGGTTAATTTGGATTCATGGCATTCGGAACAACTGAAAGTCCTGCCACCTGCCAACCACCTCAGGCTTCCTATAATGTGTGAAATATACACAAAATGGATGAATTAACTAAGCACATGTCAAGGTCAGGAAATGAAGAGGATGATGGTCTCTGGTAAATGGGCTATACAAGAGCACTTTAGTATATGTGGTTTGCTAAAGTGCTTATTTAGTCTTACTGAGCTAGGAAATAACTTTGCCTGAATATTTATAATCAGAATTGATATTCCCAAGCTGTGCCATACCTTTCGTTGTAAAAGCTAACCTTCATGTGGGAAAAATAAAACAATATAAACTTATGAGGTACAAGATGACATCACTATTTCCTCCTCCAAGTAGAGGAAGAGTTTTTAAACGGGATATATTAGGCTGTGAAAAAATGGAACATGATTTTGTCAGCCTAATCTCATTATGCCTGTAGCCATTACAGTCAAAATGAGTTTCCTTTGCCTTAGTTTGGGTTGGAGTCAAAAGCAGCTCTCTGAGGAAAAGGGTCATTACATTATGGTAGTGAGTTACTAAATTGAGCTTCCTATTATCCTGGGGTATGCATGGCCATGTTTTCTTAAACTGTAGTGGATGAGATGAATAATCCAGGTATTGTTCAGTGGCTAGAGTTATACATTTCCTTCAAATGAGTGAAATATAGATAGCTAATGAAAGGAAATGTACAACATTTGAACTGAACAAAAAAACCAACAACCAGTCTAGATTTAAATTCAAAACAATACATCCCCAGATTTGGGGGGTAATCTCCCTGTCATTCAGGTATACCTCTCAATAAATGAATAGTTATAAATTAACTGTTCCTTGTGCAAACACAGCTCAGAAGCACTACACACGTGGTCCTGTTTAGGCACATAAAGTAACCCTCATGAGTAAGCATTTTATAATCCAGAGCCTTTTTGTCTATGATTTTGACTCATTGCCTCTATGAGTCATTACCTCTTCCTGAGAGGGAGAATCAGAAATCTCAAAAATGGTATAGTAACTTTAATAGGGTTAGAATTTTTCTAATTTGAAACTAATTGATTCAACAGTTCTCTAATCATGACACCTCAAAACTCTTCCTTTTCCAAATAGATAGAAGAGATAATTCAATTAAGTCATCCTACGACTTGTTTATGCAACCATAATAGTGATAGTCACCCTAACTACTTCTGATATACAGGTATTGCATATGTGCAATGTCACACTGCCTTAACATTAGGCATATTCGAATGGTCCTGTTTTGCCCTTTAGTTTAGTGTGTCTGCCATTGTGCTTATTTATGGCAGAATGGTGACTGGCAAGTGATAACACACTTCTCAATACTATGTCTCTTCACAGTAGGAAAAGGAAAGCTGACAGTCACCTGATCATTCTAATTAAATCACCATTTTTCATGAACCAGTCATGTGGATAAAAATAACAGGCTTCCATATTACACACCCAGTGAAGTGTAGCCCATAGGTGCAACCAGGACTCAGCCCGACCAGGTGAAATGGTCAGCAGTTTTTTAAAACTTTCCTTCAAAATCTCAAAGCCAAGCTTGGAAAGTACAAAGCTGCTTATGGTTCCACCCTAAGGTGAAGAACCAAAGCAGCTGTCATTGCTTGAGGACAGTGCAAACATTATTTTTTAACTTTGCTGTTGCTTATACTACTACTGGGAGGGACACGGGTGCAGTGGCGTAGCGTGGGGGTGCAGGGGGGGCCGGCCGCACTGGGCGCGACATCTGGGGGTTAGGGTTAGGGGGCGCAAATCCATGGGTTAGGGGGCGCAAATTACTTGCCTTGCCCCAGGTGCTGACAACCCACGCTTCGCCACTGTGCGGGTGGCGCTGTGGGTAAAAGCCTCAGCGCCTAGGGCTTGCTGATCGAAAGGTCGGCGGTTTGAATCCCTGCGGCGGGGTGCGCTCCCGTTGTTCAGACCCAGCACCTGCCAACCTAGCAGTTCGAAAGCACTCCCGGGTGCAAGTAGATAAATAGGGACCGCTTACTAGTGGGAAGGTAAACGGCGTTTCCATGTGCAGCTCTGGCTCGCCAGAGCAGCGATGTCACGCTGGCCACGTGACCCGGAAGTGTCTCCGGACAGCGCTGGCCCCCGGCCTCTTGAGTGAGATGGGCGCACAACCCTAGAGTCTGTCAAGACTGGCCCGTATGGGCAGGGGTACCTTTACCTTTACCTTTACATACTACTACTAATAGCAACCATTACTACTACTAACAACAACCGTCATAACAGCAATTACTACAGGGTGTAATAGCAGCAGCAACTATCAGGCATGTGGTGCAAATGTGTTGTTCCTTGAGCAAGTAAACTCATTTTGCTGTTTCTGTAGTCAATATCCCTAATAACCGCAGGGAATGTCTTTAGAACAGGAAGCTGCTCATGAACTTTATTATCCTAAAGAAAACAGATTGGTGGCCAAAAAAGAAGGGAAACAGCCAACTCTCACTTCTTCCAGGACATCAGCATTAAGTATTAAACAGGAAAGCCAAGACATGCTGCATAAGCAGAAAAGCACTAAAAATGTTGGTTGGTATTTCCTTTCTATGCTATATAGGAAAATTATGGAATACTTTTCCAAAGGCGGGAGTGGCGGGGGGAGGCAGCAGTAAGGCAAGCTGATGCACAATAATCAATGTTAAAGTTCACGGAAATTCAGTATGGACCCTGAGCCAAAACCACTTGTGTGGACTTGCCAGGTAGTGGGACAATTAATGAATTCCACCAGTCTCACTCCCCAAAATGTTGGCTAAATCATCTTAGGCTTCTAAAAATTAGACATGAGGTTCATCGCAAAATGTGAGTTAGGGATGCCCCATTATAACTCAAACGCTGACTCAATCTCTCCCTTTTCAAGGGAAAATAAATATCACTACCTAAATTAAAATGGAGCCTACCACCATCCCAGTATCTTCAAGAAGAAGATCTTCCCACTTCTATAGAACATTTTCATATATTAAAACTACAGAACATGACTGACCTATCTCATCTGTATCCAATCCCTCCTCCAGGGAGCTTAGGACAATGTAAATTGGTTTCTCTTCTGTTTTCCCTCACAGCAAGTGTATGAGGTAGGTTAGGCTGAGAGGCAGTGATTTTTCCCTAGGTAACCCAATAAAAACCATGGTTGTCCAAGTCCTGTACTCTGCTAGCCACCATATGACACCTGTTCTAACAATGTTTTTTATAACCATGGTAGAATTACAGGAAATGTTTTTCTCCTGCAGCTGTACGTTGATCTCCCCTCATGGAGGTGTTTCCCCATAGAATCATAGAATCTCATTTTCTCTGAGAACTGTGTCACAGGAATCAGCCAATCTACAAGCATTAAAATTGCCCTGACAGATTGTAGATGAGCATCACTCTGCCAAAGGCTGCTTTCAGACATTTTATATTCGCTACCTCAGGGCAAAAGGTAGAGCTTATCTCAGCTGGGTTTAATGCCATTTGGGCAGTGGTGGGAATGTGGTGCTTGATACTAACAGAGTGACTGCTTCAGTGACCCAAGACAGGCGCTCCAGAAAAATATTAAAAGACGGAGAGGGAAAGTCTGTGAGCTGTTTCATGTTTAATGGTAGAGCTAGTACTTTCTAGGAACAAGAAACCAGCTTATTGTCATTGTTTTTATTTCAATGTATGAGTTGCTTGGAACATAAGGAGTCTCACAGAGACTTACAGAGTTTAAAAATAATAAAGCACAACATAAAATCAATGCATTATAGTAAGTGCCATGCAATAACCTACGAAACAAACAGCAGCAAAACCTTCGGCAGCAAAGCACACTTCCAATAGATAGCTAAGATAATATGACTGATTTTAGGACATCTGAAAGTAATTCAGATTCAACAGTCCATCTGCAATGAAGCTGGTCTGGGACCGTAATAAATTTCATTTCAGTCCATCTGCAACAGCTGTTTGCACCCTATTGTCAAGTTTTTGTAAAGGGGTAAATGAAAGCTACTTAAATTAAAAACTGGTGATATAGCTGCATATTATATGGTAAATCTCCTTGCAGCTTGATTTATGTTTCTTAAATTAGCATCCCTAAAGCAGCCCGCATTGCAGGTGTTTGGACAAGATGACCCTCCTCCATGTTCCTTCTAATATTTCATTGATGTCTATGATTCAGCCAATCACCATCATATTAAAACAGGTAAAATATTACTGCTAAAGCCTTCTTGTGTTGTCAGCTTAATTCCAGGTGCAGAAAACCTAGCCAAAATAATAGGTTTACTTTGCTTCCTGAAAGGCTTAGATTCTGGCAAGCCTCCCATGGAAGGGAGTTCCGCAGTTGCAAGGCAGTCAGTGAGAACACCTTTCATTTTTCCACATTGCTGGTTAGAACATGGAGTGGGCATTCCCTGTACTCCATGCTGACTTTTAAAAATATGTTGGGTTGCCATGACTAATTACTTTGTGCACAGGGCGTGCCTAACTTTCTCTAGATTGGAGCCATAATATTTACTTAATCCTACTAATTTGGTGTGGGTTTTTTTTTTTTTTTAAATATCCGTGCCTGCTTGATCCCTCCAGACAGTGGATGACTCTCATGTAAACTAAAACCAAATCTTTTCTTCTGTCCAGTTTCTTACTTCTTCTGAGCCGCAGCGTCAATCATTCTTTCTCTCAGCACTAACTAACTTGGCTATTTGTGTGTTTTCCACACTGCTGCATCACAAAACATCATGGCCACTTGCTTCAAAAAAGATAACATCTGACACATATAGGGACTGTCTTTGATCTCTGTGCTCTGTCTAGGGGTCAGAGGCCCATCCTCTCTTTCTCGGCTCGCCCTCAATTCAAGCGGGCTTTTTCATTTACTGCAAAGCCAAATGTTAGGAGGACAAAGGCAGGAATAAGAAAGATCTGGGGTTGCCCATTAGGTAATGGGCCTAACTACTTTGAGATCTCTTTTACATCTTCTTAGGCCACATTTCATTTTCTGCCTTAAGCAACAGTGGAATTTTTTAATAGTGCTGAAATTTGGCCATGAAACTGCTCTGGACCCAGCCATCACTAAACTGCCCGTATCTTTTATTAAATCACAAAATTATTGTCTGAAATGTAGCTAATTGTAGGAAGGGGGCATAACAGTCCATAGCAATTTAGTTAAATATTGTGCCCACAGATTCAGGTAGGTAGCCGTGTTGGTCTGACACAGTCAAAATAAAATAAATAAATAAATGTCTAGTAGCACCTTATAGACCAACTGAGTTTGTTCTGGTAGAAGCTTTCATGTGCATGCACACTTCTTCTGAGAAAGATTTCAGGAAATATTTCCTTAGAAATCCACAGAAACCTCCACACTTTTTCCTGATATACCTATACAGCTTGGAACCAGGAAACCTAAAATGTTGTCTCACTCCTTATACAGCCATCTGACCACTTTATGCTGAGGGACAGGGCTTTTTATCAGCAGGTCTGTTCTGTATGATATGGGAATCAGGCCTTTAGTGTGGTGGACCAATGGCGGACCTTGGGGTGTCAAAATCCAGTGGCGCTGTGTGCAATGCCCAAATTCGGTGCCCCCATCTGCTTCTTGCTGCTTCAATGTAATAGTTGCAAAGCCCTCTGTGGTGCCCCTGAAGCTCTGCGCCCAGTGCACCCAAAGCAGTCGCACTCCCCTAAATCTGCCTCTGGGTGAACTTACCCTTTGGAATTCTGTCCCTTTAGAGGGGCTGTGTCTCTGCTGTATATTCAGATCCCACTGAAACCCTTCCTCTTTCAAGAGGCCTTTTAAAGTAGATCTTTATCCTAATCTGCATCTTTATTGGAATTGTCTTTACCTGCTTTTATTGTTGATTGTTTTTAGATTTTTTTATTGCAGTGTTTTATCACAAATACTGTATTTTCTGGCGTATAAGACTACTTTTTAACCCAGGAAAATCTTCTCAAAAGTTGGGCGTCGTCTTATACGCCGGCTACAGCAGCAGACCCCCACCAAAGGACAAAACGACAGCAAATTAAATCAGAGGACAGCAAGCTCTCTAGATGAAGCAGAAATACGCTTGAAAATTGGCCCCAGAACCCCCCTCCCCCAATCACCAGCAACAGAATGACCCTAACCGCTCCCGGTAGTAGACCACGTGGTTCAAAATGGCGGCTTCACATTGCCTCAGCAACTAGACACGTGGCTGCTGCCTCAGCCCAAGCAGCCCCCACAGTAAAAGAAAAGGAAAGGCTCACAACAAAGGCAAGGAGCCAACAACAGCATTAAGCGCACCCTCAACCACTGGGAAGTGGAGCGGATTTCCGAGCCGGACTGGAGACTGTTTTTATTATTATTATTATTATTATTATTATTATTATTATTATTATTTGGTGTGTGTTGGAAGAGGGGTAGTCTTATACGGCGAGTATATCCCAAACTCTATATCTTAACTGGAAAAGTTGGAGGTCGTCTTATACACCCAGTCATCTTATATGCCAGAAAATACAGTACATTTGCTGCAGCGAGCACCTTTGGGAAGAATGGTGGGATTTAAAGGTAAGAAGTAATAATCGCAATAGTAGTGGTAGTAGTAGTAGTAGTAGTATACATTTATAAAAATTGGCACAATTATTCTCTGCAAGATTTCCCGGCTGTTTATCCACTAATATTCCAACAAAGTGAGTATAATCTTAAAAATTACTCAGATAGTCAGCATATTTTTATTTGGTATACTTCTTCCAAGAATATAATTATAAATTGGAGGGGGTGTCTTGGAAAACCACACTGAAGTGTATATTTTTTATACCCCACTAAAGTTTCCTTGTATTAGTTGTTTAACAAACAATATTTAACTCATGAAAAACAAAATGGTTAGGTGTATGCATACGTCCTGCGTCCCCGCAGAAAAAAAGTACTGCTATGATCCATAAATAAAGACTAGTTCAGGTAAATATAATATAGCAAATGCTAAATATGTGCCCCAAGCATTACAGCATTACAAGACTAGTTTTATTGGGAATTGTGTGCTTTTCATTTTGGAAGGAGAAGCTGCCACATCTGCTCATGTAAACAATTGTCAGTTATCCTCTGCAGCATCCACTCTATTATATCCCATACCTTTTAGAAAAGTTCCCCAGCCTAAAGAACAGCTTTTCATGGGTGCAGAAAACTGCAGGGGATGGGGATGGAAGGACATGGATAGAAAAAACATTGTTTCCCTTGTTTGAAAAAGTGAAAGTGTTTTTCACTAGCGCAAAACCACCATAGGATGCAACCCATAAAGTCTCTTTCTTGGGAGCGATTACCAGCTACTTCTCCTGTAAGAACTGAGATCTAGACAGTTCTAGAAAACGTGCATTTGAATTCCAAGTTGGGATTTAAAATTCCTTAATAATATCCAATATAATATCCTTAGGTAGAGTTAATTCATCAACTTCTAAAATGTGGGAAAACTCTGAATTTCAATTACTCACCCACATAATTTATAGTTTGTAAAATGATGCCATTGCTTATGCCACTATGCATATTCTTAAAGTCAGGATAAAAGAAACAGAGTGTGCAAGAATAGATCCTTCTGAGAATTCGGCTCCATATACTGCATTTTAAAAATGAGATAGTGTGCACGCTTTAAAGAATGTTATCGCACACTTTGATACTGATCTACTTATAGGCAGAGTTCCACTCCTAACACAATGCGATATTGTGCAAATCTTCTATCTGAATCGGCTTTCTTATTTT
Organism: Podarcis tiliguerta; assembly: GCF_965153285.1. Lineage (NCBI taxonomy): Eukaryota > Metazoa > Chordata > Lepidosauria > Squamata > Lacertidae > Podarcis > Podarcis tiliguerta. The sequence goes on along the minus strand of NC_139540.1, from coordinate 32,369,657 downwards.
GTGGCAGCTCATATGTTTTGAATATTGGCCAAAGTGGACTGTATATCCAACAACTGCTTCTTGTGGTCTGACTCAAGGAATAAGATATCTCAACCAAGTAAATGACATTTTTCTCCAGAAAGGATCCCTTGATTTCATTACATCTGCTAAATAAATAAATAAATTTCTCAATGGCCACAAAACACTACTTGGAGTCATTGTTGCTTCTATCTGTCTATCTATCTATCTATCTATCTATCTATCTATCTATCATCTATCATCTATCATCTATCATCTATCTATCTATCATCTATCTATCTATCTATCTATCTATATCTATCTAATCTATCTATCATCATCTATCTGCTTTAGTTCTGCTTCTATACAGTGTTGGTGTAACTTTTTTTGACAGCATGAAAGTACCTAACATTGAGTATGTGCAGTCTTCCCACCTTCTAGTAAAATGGCTGCTATTCCAGTCCAAACAACAACAAAAATCATTTTATTCCTTATACAGACAATATGTGTGACATGTTTTTAAAAATAAGTTCCCCCCCTCCATGTACCCCAGAGCATCTAGGAAATATGCCATAGCTATAATAGCATTGCAATCAACTGCATAAAGGATTTCCTCAATTATTTCTAATTGCTCTGGATTTGCCTATGTGTTTGTAGACAATCTAATGTAATATAGTCCTATGCCATTTCCTCTTCTGATAGTTGAATCAAATTTTGTGGTCTTGGTAACTCTCAGACTCATTTGTAAATCTTTTTTCCAATATAATCACTTATTTATTTAAGTCCATTCTTATAACTGCCCTGCTGAGACATTAATGGGGGGGGGGGAATAACCAGACATTACATTGTTAAATATTTCCCATAGTTCAGTTGCACTTGATGGTTGCTCAGACGCCCAGATGAATGCAAACCTCTGCCTCAGTTGCAAAACCATTCTTAAAGATGGTGGCTGGTATCTGACTAATAGGGCAACCAAAAGCCCTGATCTGCTGTGATGGAAGCAGTTTGGATGAGGAGGAGATGTCTCTCCACCCAGCCCTGCCCAGATCTGTTATGTATTGAAATTCTCACCCTGGCCACCAGGAGTATTGTGTATATAGTTTTCACTCAGGTCCACGTCAGTTGCTTTAGGTGGGAAACCCTGGGTTGTTGTTGCTACAATGTTGACAGCCGGCTGCCTATAAAAGCAGGCCGGCTGAGCTATTTGCTGTTCAGTTCTGTTCCAGCTTACAAATAAAGAGCTGCTTTGGAGAAATTGCTGCGTTGTCTGCTATGTCTACCCACAACTTAACAAGATCCACCTGCTTCTGCTGGGTAACTAGCAGATATCCCTGAACATGGCAAACCCACACTGGTGCATGTATCAGGGAGGTAGGAATAGCTGCAATTTTTCTGCCACATATTCCCATGGTGGGAAAAGTGTGTTCTAAGAGCATCAGGCAGATGAACAAAACTTTCCACATAAAGGAGAAGAATCACATTTGCTTTTTTTTCTTCTATATGTGGTGATTAAATATGTATTTATATCCATCACTGCGGCATGGAAGAGCCAATGTTGTTGTTGTTTAGTCGTTTAGTCGTGTCTAATTCTTCATGACCCCCTGGACCAGAGCACGCCAGGCACTCCTGTCTTCCACTGCCTCCCGCAGTTTGGTCAAACTCATGCTGGTAGCTTTGACAACACTATCCAACCATCTCGTCCTCTGTCGTCCCCTTCTCCTTGTGCCCTCCTTGTGCCCTCCATATTGGAAGAGCCAATATGGCCCAGTAAATATGAAATTGGACTGACATCCCTGTCGTCGTCGTCTTCTTCTTCTTCTTCTTCTTCTTCTTCTTCTTCTTCTTCTTCTTGATTAATTGAATTTATAAGGTGGTTTACAGTATAGGCATTTATTTATTTATTTATTTATTAAAATGTATATACCGCTTAATTGTAGAAAACCTCAAAGTGGTTTTGTGTTGCTGGGGTTCTTGAGTGGGGAAATTGCTGTTGCCCTCCTAGGCAGGTGGTTAGCCAGTATGAGAAGGGACGTTGGATTAGAGGGGCCTCTGGCCTGATCCAGTACAGATCTTATGTGGCCTTAAGCAATTGGTTTACCTCTCATGTTGATTGTGAGGGGGTGCACAAAAAACGGAATTGGGGAGCAGGGGAAAGGGGTGTGACTTGAAAGGATCTTCAGACAAGGAAAGACACTGGATCAATTATCTCCTCCTGAAAGACTTTTGTTTTTCTTGGGTTTTTTGCAGATGTATTTATTGGGGCGGGGCAGATCAAAGAGGAGAATTAAGAAACATATTCTTCCTTTGGAGACGAAGAAGTGCTGTGGAAGAAATCTGTGTATCAGCAGTCCCCTGTCATGTGCAGTGAGCTTCATGTGCATATTCATGCACACACACTCCAAGGAAGGCATTGTCCCCTTATGCTCTATTTAATATGCCAGTGAATAAGATTCTTCCCCCTATTGTGTGTGTGTGTGTGTGTGTGTGTGTGTATCACTCAAGATACAAAATACAAGCCTTCCCTGCATGAGCATTACTGAACATTAAGAGGGAGCTAGTGGGTGGGCATGTTGTCAAAATACTATTCATTTCAATCATATTTCTTTTTGTAGACATTTCCTGCAGCTTGTGGCCAATGAGCTTTTTTATCAAATGTGTTTTTTCAGATTAGCAATGAACACGGTGACATTGAAATTATACTTACATTTTTTTATTTAAAAACTTGTGCAATGATCCCATGCATTGCTTAAAATCAGGAAGGCGTAATAGGCTGAGTACTTTCCATCCCAAACAATGAATGAGGAATGGAGGAAAAGTTCCCCCACCTAAAAACCGTATGGGTCCACACGCCCTTCTTCTTTCAAGCAAGATGTTAGGTCTACTTTTTCCCATAGTAGCAAGCCTGACTTGTAGAAGTTAAATTGTTCAAGGCTAATCAAGCTAATCTGAAAGAGAGGAAGTTTACCCTTCATTTCCCAACAGATTCTCTTTAATTTTGCAGCCACATTGACAGGTGGCTTCAACACTCTGAGCATTACAGACCACCTTGAAGATATCAGCGCCAGTGGCCTTTGAAGTCAGAATAATCAACAAGCCATTTGATACTCTATCAGATGAAATAGCCTTGTCAGAAAAGGCTAGCTCTCAGGTATACTGATTGTCTATCAAATGGGGGATAACTTGATACACTTTAGTGGTGCAGATTCATGGACCTTACAGGACAATATAGCAGATGCTTTTTTTACAGCCAGTTTCTTTTCAACAAGACAACTGCAGATTGCAAGGAGGTTCTTTTAAAGCCAATGTTTAAAAATAACAACAATGACCCCACTATTGGGCACATCTGTTTAACCCTCCCAGAACACAAGGTAACCAAAGCTTACATGGGAGAAGAGGGTGAGTTCCTAAAACACACAACTGTGGTAAAAGAGATGCTGTTTGTTAGTTTCATGAACAATGGTGTACACATCTGTGTTTTTCTCCCATGGTGGTTGTCTGTGGAGAAAGTAAATGTCATCTGCAAAGTCCCTTAAAGATACAATTTTTCTGCCTCTTTCTCAGCACACTTTTGAATGGCTCTGTAATTTTGTCTAGTGTGGGAAGGTGGGGAGACTGCTACTGGGCACTTGAAATCAGTGCATTCACTGATTTTGTTTTTAAAGGAAGCTCTTCCCTTTTGCCTATTTAAGTTTCCACATTGCTTTCTTTATAAGCAATGAAAGACAGCTGAAATCAGCTGTCAGGCACACAGTACACAATCTCCCCATCTTCCCATGCTTACAATAAATCTTAGCTGAGGGTGTCATACAGTTTTGGGGAAAGCATAGAATCCCACCCCCTGCAATTCAGGAATGTTTTGCCCAATGTAGGGCTTGAACCCACAACCCTGAAAGTAAGAGTCTCATGCTCTAAGTCTGCAGAGTGCAGATCACCGGAGAGCCAATTTGCAGAATGCATGAAAGGACACTTACAAACCTTGAAAGTAAGTTAAGTGTTGCAGGGGGGAAAAACACCTCATACCTGCGCCATGAGAATTTCTCTAAATTTTCCTTTCCTTTTTGATAATTTTTGGATACAATTTCCCCCCTCATTTTAAGTGCTGCAGCATGGTTGAAAAAATGTGGGAGAACTTTTAGGCAAAGCACCAGTATTGACAGACCTAAATTTAAATGAGAAATTGTCAGTAGAATCCCAGGACTAAAAAGTTCCTTTCCTCCAGTGCCTGGTGGTGTTTGCAGGTGTTTCAGATCATGAAGGTTCACACCAGAGTCCAGAGCAGAGGACGGCTCACTGATTTATTAGCACCATTGGAAACAATAATACTGCTGTTACCTACACGTAATCCCTTAGAACTCTTTGACAGCTGGCATCCTGAGCAACACTTCTGGGTACATCTTCACCTCAGCCTTTGATTGACAGGGTACGGAAAGGAAATCTTTCATTAACCGCAAATGAAGGTAGACTTGCTTCCGGGAAGATTAATAAGCCATTTTGAGAAGATCAAATTAGTAATTTGAAGTGGACTTCTTGTAGACTAGCCTAATTATTAGAAAAGATGAATGGGAAATCTTAGATTAAAAATAAGTGTTGAACAGAGTTTTTATGTTGGCTAGACCTGTTATATAATCATGATGAGGCATGATTAGTCCTCAAGGACTTCCTCTTCTTGATTGACTGGGCTGAAATCCAAGCTAATACAGGGATTCTTAACTCAGCACCCTTTATGACTCTAGCTAACTTATGTCTCCTCTGTTGCTCCTTATTGTGGTAGTTGACATGTTTGAGGTTTGTCCCATATTTGTCCAGTGCTATTGTGCTGTTTCCTTCCAGGCCATCATTCTTTTCTAAGGATGCATTCATATGCTGCAGGTGTGAGCAGTCAACCAATGGGATGAATGAAGGAAATTCTATATTTGTCTAGATTCCAAAGGAGGACACTGCAGACAAATTAGGACCTCATTAATTAGGACCAACTTTCATCTGTAGGGCAAAAAACAGAAGCAGCATACTAATCAAGGGCAGTGCTTGGACTGTGCCTCAGGCACTTGCTGCATGCTTTGGAAGGTAAGGAAAGGTAAAGGTAAAGGTAAAGGACCCCTGGACAGTTAGGTCCAGTCAAAGGCGACTATGGGGTGCGGTGCTCATCTCGCTTTTCAGGCTGAGGGAACTGATGTTTGTCCACAGACAACTTTCCAGGTCATGTGGCCAGCATGACTAAACCACTTCTGGTGCAACAGAACACCGTGACAGAAGCCAGAGCACACTGAAACGCTGTTTACCTTCCCGCCGCAGTGGTACCTATTTATCTACTTGCACTGGTATGCTTTTGAACTGCTAGGTTGGCAGAAGCTGGGACTTCCAGCTTCTGTCAACCTAGCAATGGGAAATCATCCCATTGGGTGGATTCAAACCGCCAACATTCCAGTCGGCAAGCCCAAGAGGCTCAGTGGTTTAGACCACAACGCCACCCGCTTCCCTGCTTTGGAAGACCTTCCCCATCACAAGTCATGTTCAGAAGTTAGGGTCCGAGCAGCTGGCAGGGCAGAGCAAGGTGGAACCATGTTGCCTACCTGGCTTCTTAATGCAGAGGTTGCTGCCAGTATCAGAGAAAGAAAGGGGTGCTTGTGAAACAGCAAGGAGATCAGAAAAATACAGGAACAGTGGTGGGAGCGTTGTGTTGGTTGCATTGCTACCCTCACACTGTGCCAACACTGCCTTGTCCTTCCCTTCTTGATTGCCTGCAAGGACATCCCCCCCCCCTATTGAGAAGCCAGGTAAGCAACACCACTCAAACCATCCCCACCTTGCTGGTCCCTACCAAGTTGGTACTCATACCCAGAATAGGGGTGCACAATCCAGCCTTGCTCCCAAGTCTGCATGCCCCGTCTCCACAACTTCTGTACATTAAATATTGACATCTGAAAACAGCTGTCTATGCATAAGCAGTGGGTCATGTGTAGACACTTCAGGCAATCTAGACAGCACATGTCGGCAGCTACTCCTGCTTAGCCAGCTCCTTTCAGATGATTGCACTCAACACGCAGGCATTGAATTGAAGGATGCAAATAACTGTCGGAGGAACTAGAGGCCATAGCCCTATTCCAGGCGCATGCAGTTAAGGAATATTAGACCCCTCTGGCCCACCCATGAGGCACGGTGAGGCGACCGCCTCAGGAGGCAGGATCCACAGGGGCAGCAGATCCAGCCTCCAAGGAATGCATTGCCCACTGCTGCTACCGCAGTGGCAGCAAGAGCTGTGGTTCAGTCCTTGGAGGTCAAATCTGCCCGCACAATGCTGTCACTACAACAACCACTTGACAAATAGGAGACGCTGCTGGTGTCTGCATACCCTTGTTTCCAATGTAGATCTTCACCCCCCTCCTCTTCCTCAGCCATTTTGTGGTTTGCTTCAGGTGTCAAAATGTCTTGAGCTGGCCCTGTGCTTGCAGTAGCGGTGCCCTTCCGGCGCTGTCCTCACTGCTGTATGAATGGATGGGGCAGGGAGGCGGTGAGGTTGGGGCCAAACCGTTGCACTGACAAGAGCACTGAATTGGCAGTAGTGTTCCTGTTGGCGTTACCTCCAGCCCAGGCCTGTCCAGGCAAGCAGCAACAATGCTGGCATTGGAAGGGAAACTCCGTAGCTCCACCAAACCACATGTACCAGCTACTGACTACACACAGACACCACTTGGAGCAGACTAGTGCTCTTGGATGGTACAGTACCAACATAATAGGAGACCAAGTCAGGCCCAATAACTTTGAAGTACATGACCCATTAGCTAGCACATGTATCACTTGTCCATCTATATCTTTCATTCTCTGTTTAGCCATAGAATTGGCTTGCACTAATTCCAATAGCAGCAGATAAGAAACAGAAAAGACGGCAACGTAGATTTCTCCATGAGCTCGCTTTCCCACAAAAGCACAAAGGGGCCAGACAGCACCTGATATGCCTGAGAGCTATAAGATGGAGAGGAGCAACTGCTCAAGGAAAGCTATATATTTTTTCAAGATCTGAATGAATTCTTAAAGGTAGTCTCAAAGCAGTTTGTTTATGACAGAGGTTCTATGTTTTATTTCTCTGCTATCTTCTTCCATAGCAACCATGCTGTTGTTCACGTAGATCTTCAGAGGATGCCCAGCTAGTTATGCTGCAGCCTGCAGAGGCTCATCTCCCAGTGAATGTCAGTTATGTTTAGTTTACAGGCTGAAAACAACAGCAACAGATAATGCTGATCTTATTTGCTGAATTGATTTCCATTCCAGACCCTCCAAGTGCCCCTATTTTCCAGGGACAGATTTACAGAAGCCATCCTGGTTTCTCATTTGATCCCAGATTGTCCCACTTTTCCTTAGGACATCCCTATTTTCACTGGAGAAATGTTGGAGGGTATTGAGGTATGCGACTCCACCCTCCAAGCCAAAGAGATAAGTAACCCTACAACCTTTAGAAGACATCTGAAGGCAGCCCTCTATAGGGAAGGTTTTTTTTTCATGTTTCGTGTTTTATTATGTTTTTATATATGTTGGAAGCTGCCCAGAGTGGCTGGGGCAACCCAGCCAGATGGGTGGAGTATAAATAATAAAACTATTATCAGGGAATAGGATGCCCCTATTTTCATCAGAGAAATGTTGGAGGGTATGCCATTCCAGACATGGAGTGAATAAGCAAACATTGGCAATTTCTACTCCTGATTCCATTTCCCTCAGAATTGTCCAACATCCATAATTAGGAATAGTTTGGCACTCTACATCTCTGTAACTCAATCAGAATACACACTGAGGTCATTCAGATGAGAGGGTGATGCTTTTCCTCGATTAACTTTATTTCTGACCCCTGTCAGACATGAGAACCAGGGCACTGAGAAATACATGTTTCGGTTATGTGTAGATAGGAATAGGCTTTCATAGCAGAGCAGGGAAAATACAGGTTCTGTGTGGCATTGAGTGAGGCATTGAGATCATGAAAACAGCGCCACTCCCACTCTTTCCTCAATCAAATTAGCAGCCCAGCACCCTCCATTGCAATGCCATTTAATTTTTTTAAAGGCGGGAAATCAATCTTTGATCTTCCACTGTAAAATGCAGTTTTTTTAGCTGCTCACAAGAGGATAACCAGGTATGCACTATGTTGTGCTAGCAAGGCTCCTAGTGAGATGGGTGGTGGAGGGAAGCCATTTGATTTACTAGAAAGATGGGCAATGTTTACAAAGTGTATGATTATATAGTATCTTGAGTGGCAGAATTACAGATGTCCAGGGAAACAATGTCAGGCATCAGGGAATCCAATCTTCCCCCACCCCACGATAGGCTGCCAGGAATAGATCAACAAGGAAAGTTATTAAGAATGTCTTTTATTCAATATTCACAGAGAGAGGCTTAGAAATGCAGCCTTTTGGAGTAATGGCGTTGCTCCAAGTAATCTCCACCCCCTTCTCTCCTAAATTGTCAATAGCACCACCCACCTTATGGTGGCCGCTTAGGGCAAATTGTCTCCGAGCCCTTTGCTCTCCCACTTTCAATGCTCGCTGGGTTCTGGGAGAAGGGGGGGGTCTGGAATGCTTTCTAGTGATAACGTGTCAGCCAGCTGCTCCAGCTTTGCCTCCCCCTTCTCTTCTTCCATTAATTCCCAACTTTGCCCCTTATCTGGCTCTGAGCTGTGACCTCCCACAAACCACTGTTGTAAATCTATATTGTCTTTCTCTTCCCTTGAAGGTTCAGGATGGGGACGAGGGGGTCTCCTCCATTCGTCCCCTCTCCACTCCCTGACAAATAAATGATCAGGCATTGCATTGTCATTTTTTATCTCTAAATATTGGGGAGAAAAACATAAGGTGCAATATCTGACAGTCCTAACATATACCATCATATATTTCGGATTAAATCACAGCCCTACAAAGAAACATGAAAAGTGTCTGGCAAGTGTTTAATTACAAAAACAGCAACGGGTAGAATATAGCTTTGTGACAACTTCTTTCATGAAAAGGATTCATATGGTTCCTGCTCAACATCCCTTTTAAACCTCACGTTCCACAATAATTCAGAACCGCAGCTATACATTTTGAAAACCCAGCATTGGAAATAAAATGTTTATTTTAAAAAATGAAGTGTATGCAATGGCATGGCTCTGGAACTGTATCTGTGCTTTTAGTTAAATCAAAATCAAATACACCTCAGTTAATTCTTCAATAAGAAACCCCAAACTTTGTCATTCTGCCATCTGCATAGTTCTGGCTTTCTTCCAGAACTGAGGGGTGCAGGGAAAATGAATTTCACCAATTAAGCCTGTTGTTTATCAGCCAAATCCTGGAGCACCACTCTGTGCAACCCTCCACTGAAAAAACCTAAGGTAGTAGAACAGTGTTTCGGCTGGTGCAAAAAATCTGTGATGGAGGTGTGGTATTTTTGATGGGGGAAGGCTTACAAAAAAGGAATGAATACATGATACATGAAGCAGCTATGTAACAGAGGCAACAAGTTCTTGTTACCCAGTACAAGTACAGTGGTGCCTCAGGATAAGTACTTAATTCGTTCCGGAGGTCCGTTCTTAACCTGAAAATGTTCTTAACCTGAAGCACCACTTTTTCTAATGGGGCCTCCTGCTGCTGCTGCTGCTGCCACTGCTGCGCCACCAAAACACAATTTCTGTTCTCATCCTGATGCAAAGTTCTTAACCTGAAGCACTATTTCTAGGTTAGCGGAGTCTGTAACCTGAAGCATATGTAACCTGAAGTGTATGTCACCTGAGGTACCACTGTAATGAACTCTGCAATTCATTGCTACTATGTAAGTTTCAGGTTTTTGCATTTTGCTTTTAATTTTTGATTTCAGGAATAATTTTTTAAAAAATCTTTCTTAATCCCTACCGATTCTTTGTGCAGCAATATGTTAGTATCAGCTTCACAGTTCATTGTTGCTCCAACCTAGGGAACTCCCGCATTAGCAGGGCCCAGTGGTAAATTCCTCAGCATCATCACGTGCCCAAGAGATGCTGTGATGGTGGCTACCAGCCACTATGAAATGATCCTGTGGATCTTGTAATGGCATGTTGTAAATTAGACTACATCTATAACTGCAGGCAGTAGAAGCATTGCCAATAACCCCAGCCGAATCAGGATCAAGTACATAAACATGAAATGTGGCCCCAGACTAGCGTAAGCCTGTGAATGTGAAGCTTCATCCTTTGTGAATCTTTGCAACTGATACATTTCTGATGCTTCAGTTTTTTAACTGAAAAGCATGCCTAACATTATAGTGCATTGACCGTTGACATACCAACACAATTAGCAGCGTTGATGGTGGATGTTTCTTTTGTTTTGTTGTTGGCAGCTGGCATTTCATTGTGGAATTCAACCCCTCGCATAAAGTATTCAAGGTTGCAAGGGGAATCCTTTCCAAATTTACAAGACGATGCACTGATTTATTTATTTTTGACACCACATTTCTCCAAGATTCTGAAATTTCGGTGCCCCTTTATTAAAAATGGCCACAACGCCAGATGCCCAATGAAGCCCCTTTCTGAAGACTGTGCAGTGAATCGTCTGCATATTGTGAGATGCGTTTGTGCTGCGGAGCTCAGCTTCTCTTTATGCATTGTTCCCTATCGAAAGTTAGAACCCCAAGTGAACTAACACACACAATGCCAACTTGTATATTTCCTCTAAACAACCCTTGTGGGGTTTATTCATCCTCCTCCTCCGCCACCCCACCCCCACCACCCTAAATTCAAATTAAGGTTGATCTTTTGCCAGGAACAAACTGTTAAATACCAAAAGGCAAAGAGCCAGTCGCAAGAGACGAAATATCAAGAGCATTTACAAGCTGCTGGATTCCAGCTCTGAATGAAAGGAAGCACCTTCGGCACCATCCCAGGCTGCCAGTTGACCTGTCTGTCTGCAGCCCCTCAGTCTGACCTTCTTTTAACGTCAGCCGTAACAAAGGCCAGGCTGTCAGCTTTGCCGTTGCACCTCTGAGCAGGTAACTGTATCACCTTCGTGAATGACGGCTCTGTCACATTCATGGCATGTCAGGAAGTCTTTAAAACTCACCTGATCAAAACAGAGCAGCATTTTCATATTGACCTTGAGGAGCAGATCAAATATTGTCACTTAGAAATTACCGATTATTTCCTACTCCCAAGGCATGCCGAGGCCGGTCTTGAAATTAAGGATTTACTGCACTTGACAGACTGAGTGGCCTTTGTATACTGGTGGTTGATCAGTATTTCTGATAGGAGAAGCAGAACAAGCATGGAATCTGTTTTCCCATAATCCTGACATGAGTAAATGTTCTTAAATAGGAGAAGTGCTTTGGTTAGGGGCAAAGAATAGCCTGGCAACCCTTTCAGCTAAGTAGGGTCCTACTGCTACCATTGCTATTCATCATGTATGGGTAAAATACACGTACATGTGTGCGCGCGTGCACGTGTGTGTGTGTGCGCACGCATGCGCATGCACGCATCAACCCTTGGCAATGCAATGACTGGGGAAGATCATCGTTTCTACTCAAAATAAATTGTTTCAGGTTGCTGCCTTTCATTTTATCCCCTAGGCAGATGCTTACAGAGGGAAGCTCTTTGCATTTCTTCTCTGTTTAGAGTCAAGTGTCCAGTCTTGAAATCCAGTGAAATGTTGGCATATTCAAAGGTGGGTGCTCAGTGTAGGGGAAGCTGAACCAGGGCAAACAGAAATTAAGTAGAAAGAGCAGACAGTGGATTTTTGAGGGGATGTTGACCAAGATCTTTCATGGGCACCTCAAGAGGAACTGGAAGGCAAACTGGTGTCCATGAGTACCATACTGCAATAAACTATATAGATAGGGTACTTTTATTTGTACAGTGCTTATTTTTAAACTGGCTCGGGGAGGGTTAAAGACTGAAATAATTATATATATATATATATATATATATATATATATATATAAGAGAGAGAGGTTGTACTGTGTTAGCATTATTCCTTGTGGTGGGCTTGTTGACATTCTGCTATAGTTCCCCTCCAGAGTTAACTTGCCATGAACTTTTCATTTGATGCTCTGGCATGTTCCCAAGGCCCCATGAATATTAAGATTCTATTCATAAATATATTCCAAATGTTCATGGGATCTGGGACTACCAACAAAAATGAAGTTGCCATAAATGAACCCCTTTTTTGGATATTAGATGTTTTGCTTATTCTCCTTGGAAGTGGTTACACATATCCTATGCTATTTACTTTCCATGCCTCCCCCACCCCACCCCAGACTTCAAGCAAACCATAATGTGATATTATTCTAAGAAGGACCAGGTACGTGAGTCAGAGGGTCTGAACGCCACACGCGAGAGTGAATTCCCCTAGTAACAGCAACCACCACATGAAAGCAAAATGTATCAAAAGTCTTTTGCAACCCCAAATCGCTAAGGATGGTCTCCGTAAGTTCCTTGCTTCTCAGTAACCTCATTCAGTTCAGTGCATTTGCTTCAGAGTAAGAGATTTGTCGACCAAGGCAGATATAGAATTTTGCAGCAAATTGATACTGGCATAAAAAGTGCTCCTTTTACCCCCATTTACCCATATGAAAAGAAGTTAGCATTGTAGAGACTTCACTAAAGGCTTCTTCTTGGGCCCATACATGTTTAGCAACAGCACTTTCTTGGGTTTCCTTTTCTGTTATGTGCTGAGACATTATGCACTGGGCAAGCACACAAGCCCCATTTGTAACATTTCAAAGCAAAGCCAGATGTTGGATGGCGTAGATAAAATAAGATCGCAGGTAAATTGGGAATCAGTAGTCATGAAGTTCCAACTCTTTGACTAGTTTACAAAAGCCCAGAGTGTTATTCTAAATACGAGCATAATTCAAATGTTATACTTTTATAAAGGATAGTTCTGGGCCAGATGCTGAAACGTAAACAGAAAGTTCTTGAAAAGTAAATTGCTGAGGATGAATTCATCTCTTTACAACTTAGCAGGGAGAAACAAGTTTGAGGAGCAGAAACAAACACACACACCCAACAACAAAAATTTCTGCATTACTGGCATATTTCAAGGGTCTGGATATGATAATAAAGCGTTTTCTTTGGGGGGGGGGGATCTCTCCCCAAGAACTTTCAAATCTGAAATTCAGCAAAGGAATGAAGCGCAATGCATAAAGACCCTTTTTGAAAGCTTTGGGTGGAAGCCAATTCCTGGGGAAAAAATTAATTGTGTACAGAGACATGAAGCAGTAATACTTCACACATGAAAGTTTATTCCTTCCTGCCAGATAAAACAAAAACGAAGCCAACTGAGTAACGGCTTCTAATTGGTTCACCCCATTTTTTTCCCTATAGGTTAGAGAAACCAGTTGTAGAGAAGGAAAAGCTCACCTCCTCTATGTTTCCATGCCAAACATGCTGATATGTGGAGGAAATGATAGCACTAATATTCAAGAGTCCCAATTTCAAAAGGAGCTTCTTCCCATATGACATTAAAATGTTAGCACTATACATATAATGCCTAGCAGAAAGAAGTATTTCCCCCCCAGCATAGGGCATAGGGATTGTTCACCTATTGTCTTGTTTTAGGGTCTGCTAGATTTGGGAGGGAGGGAGGGAGATTTTGGAGTGATTCCTGAAATAGGGAGAAGGAGGGCCATGCAAAAGAATTCAGAAAATTTCAGGGAATGGGACTTCCTTCAGTGGCAGAATGGGACTTCATTCCACCACCCCTTCTTCTCAGAGATACAAGCCTGGATCTCTCCCACTGCCAAAGCCGTTGTCAGAATCACCAGCTTTTAACAAGAAATTGGGAAAGGCAATTTTCTGCCTCTCAGTTTACGAGCCTCTCCTTTCCCCTGCAAACTGTTTTAGGGTCACACTACTGTCCTCCAAATCCTGCCCCCAATTTGCACCTGCAAAGGAAGCACGGCGATTTGCATTTAACCGCACTTGAATAGGTCTATACTGCCCCGATGCAACAAGGGGATCCAGAGACATTTAGATACAACTCTGCTTCTGAATGCATTGTTCTGGTGGGCAGGGGTGCCTGTTATCAATTTCACCTGTACCATCAGCACTGTCCTTTTCCGGATAAGTTAGACTTGGCCACAGTTGTTCAGGTTGGATTGCTGTAATGCACTGTATTTAGGGCTGCTTTTGAAAACGGCCTGCAGCCTTCTATTGGTTCAGAATGCTTTGGCCTGATTGTTATCTGGGGCTGGCAGGAGGGATCATGTTATGTCAGGTTTATAGCAGCTTTACTGGCTACCAGTCTTCAGACTTTGGTGCAACTTTTCAGCTTTTTGGCTCTAGCTGTCTGGAACCAAGTAATCCCAGGACTTGCCTCCTTGCGTAAGAGACAGTTGGAGAACTCCCCTCTGTTTCTGAGGTCAACGTGCTGCCCCTCTGCTAATGGCAGTTTGGCTGGCCAGAGATGTGAGAAAAGACCCTTTCCATTGGAGATCCCAGATGGTCTCCTGAGAGAGGGGCATCCGGCCTTTCATGTCCAATTTTTAATAAACACTTCACAGCTACCATTAGAAGTACAAAATGAAAGGGGCAGTTTGGTTCAGCTGTCTTTGTTGTTGTTTAGACCATTTTAAGGACTGTGGCTGCTTCTTGTTTACTATATTTTAAATTTGATTTTATTGTTATTGGGTGGCTTTAGGAATCCCGCTAATAAATAAATCATACATAAACTGAATCTGGTTGGGAAAATATCCTTCTGCAATGCTCCAGCACACCTAGTAATGATAGCGCTTATGAATGAGCCCCCTAGGTAGACATTACAGGCAACCCCTCCAAGTGAGATGAATTAACAAACGCTCTGCTCCAAGTGACTCCGGGGCGGATGGAGCTAATGTGTTTCACCTGCGATAACTCAAAATAAATTCCATTTGGGATGCATGTTGGCAGAAATATACAGCTCTGCGTGTGCCACAGCTAATCCGTCCTCAGCGTACACAAACCAGTTTCATTTTCTATGCTTACAATCTCTTGGAAAAGGAACCTGTTAAGGAAAGTCAAAAGCGCGGAAAGAAACTTTATATTCAGTAGCATTGCCAAAGCTGTGCTGCATTTTTACCGAAGTAAGCAGATTTAATAAACTACAGGATTAATTTAAATAGGCTTTGCAAAATTATGAAATGGTACTCTAGCTTTCTCTACTGTTCTATTCCTCCCCCCCCCCCCCGGGGCAAGCTCTAATTATCATTAAAATCTCTGTGTTGCATCCAGATAATAATCCTTATCTTGGCAATGTTTACTATCTTAATGGTGTTTTAAAATCTCCTAGGGTTTGGCACACACTTATGGCATATACCACCGATAAATAAGCTTTTGCACAGCTAGTTCCAATAATCCTTGCCTACCCTTGTTTCCACATTGCGCTAGAGATAGGCTGCAGTGACTATTATTGATTTTACAGGAGAAATTCCTTTCTACACCAGGCCCACCCAAGGTGGCTTCCAAAATGTACAACAGAATAAGCCAGAGCCCGCAAATCACAAGTTGAACAGTTAAGAACTACGAACCGCCAGCAACAGCAATGTAACAATAAAAACCAAAACACATCTTACCCTGGGGTGCTTCCAGACGGAGGCTTGATGTTATAAATGGGTTCTAGAGATATTGCAAACAGGTTATTGGCAACAGGCCTTCTTTTCTTAACATATTGGAATCAAATGTTTGGTGGTCTGATGGCAACGATTCCGTGTGAATGCTGTGAAGAATGTGCTTGCAGGAGAAGTATCTCACTAACATTTGCTTATTATAATTTATTAAATCTGTATACTGCCCTTCATCCGAAGATCCCAGGGTGGTTCACAGCAAAGAAAAACACAAAATGTATAATAAAAACAAGAACAAAACAAACCCATAACATCCCCCACCTGCCTCAAATATATTTAAAAGGACATAGAATGTTAATCAGCCAAAGGCCTGGATGAAGAGAAATGTTTTCTCCTGGTGTCTAAATATATATAATGAAGGCACCAGGCAAACTTCCCTGGGGAGAGCATTTCACAAATGGGGAGCCACCACAGAAAACGCCCATCTTGTGTTGCCACCCTCCGGACCTCTCACAAAACAGGGCCTCAGATGATGATCACAAGTTCCGGGTTGGTTCACATAGGGAGCATAGCTGTCAACGTTTCCCCTTTTTTAAAGGGAAATTCCCTTATTCCGAATAGGATTCCTCGCAAGAAAAGGGAAAAGTTGACAGCTATGATGGGGAGAGGTGGACCTGAACCGTTTAAGTCAAATCCAGAAGAGACCCTAACAGCCTTAACTGAGCACCAAGAAGGTATCTCTGGCCCTATTTAAGCTTTGGAGCCCTTACACAACAAGAATCACATGATAGGGCAGATACCGCTGGTCAGCCCAACCAGGGGTGTAGAAAGGGGGGTGCAGTAGGTGCGGTCCACCCTGGGTGTCCCCACTGAGGGGGGTGACAAAATGGTGGTGGCACTCACCGCGGGGGCTGCAGCGTGCCCAAGCCACACATTTCTCCTGGGAGTGACACAGTGGCTTGATCGCCCGCAGGCACCGCACTGCCCCAAACAGTCCGTCTGTTGCCTCCCCCTCAGCTGTAGGGTGCCGCCACTATTTAACATGAGCCCAACCCTTTCCATTGCATCCCTGTCACCCAGTGCTGCTGTCCTTCATGTGCACAAAGGCCTAGCACTCAGGAATAGTATCTTGATGGATGGTCATCCCTAGATCAGAAGGGTTCCCCTCTGACGGATAAATGACCAACCAGAGCTGCTTTTTTTATGTATATGTAATTTAATTTATTTTAGTTTGTTCTGAGATTTTAAACTCTGTAATTGGCTATTTTATCCTGACACTGGTCATTGACTGCAGTAATGAGACTTTGTGGGCAGGAAGGCAAACATGTGCAGCATGGAGTCTGCTGGGCTATGGTAGGTGCTCCAGGAAATTTACAGCTCTGCATGACCAGGGCTCTAAATCCTGTGGCAACTCTACCTGACTATGGAGGGCAATGGAGACATGGCAGAGGAGGGGAGGCCGGTCAGTTCATCAGCATTCTATACCTAGTCTTCTGAGCATGCTCAGTCCTCACTGGTCTGCTTTGGGAGTTTCTCAATGATTTTTCCAAGCTTTTTTTTTTTTGTACTTATGCAGTAAATGGTGATTCTACTCCCCGTCCTGCAAAAGCAGTGGCAGTTTGGCTTCATAAAAACTGAGCATGGAGTTCACTGTTGGTGCATATGATATTCCTGATTGGTGGTGGTCATGGAGCAAAGTTGATTTTGCTACTCCTTTTGGATCTACAGTGGACATTCAGGTTGTGAACGTGATCCGTGTGGGATGCATGTTTGCAACCCACAGCGTTCGCAACCCGCAACGGCACATCTGCGCATACACGGGTTGCGATTCGGCACTTCTGCGCATGCGCAACCACCAAAACTAGAAGTAACCTGTTCTGGTGCTTCCGGGTTTCAGCATGTCTGTAACCCAAAAAAACTCAACCTGAAGCATCTATAACCCAAGGTATGACTGTATTTCCCTTTATGTGTACAAGACATGAGTAGGGCAACTTATGTGGAATGCAGTGTGCGAGTAAGGAGCTGTTTCTATTACTTCATGGATTTATTTGGATATTTTATTCCTGCTTTATGGACCTGGGTTCACAGCAAAAGTATATAGTATATTATTTTTACAACATATTCAGACTATTTATTTAGGTTGCCATCATAAGGACAATTCTGTGAGAGTAAACCCCATTGAACACAATAGGACTTTTTTCTGAGTAATCCTGCATTGGATTGCAGTTAGTTATAGAGCTTAGTGAGCTAAATGCAAGCAAGCTTTGCAATTTTTGTGAATATGAAATGTGTGGAGAGAACACAACACAGATTAGACTTGGGGGCTCAACCCTCATTTTAATCCCTGTTTTTAACCCCAACCCACTGTGCTGCTACTTGTTTTACAGCATCTGGGTTGCAGATATTCCCCTCCGTGGATTTCTACAGTTGTTTTAAGGAAGCCAGCTAAAAACCATTTTGTTAGAGATATATATTCTTGGAAGAGATTTCTTTTGGAAATAAAAGCGTCCTCTTGTGGATTTATAGGCCAGAGAAGAGCACATCTGAAAAAATGCTGGTGTTCTGATCATGCCTAAAAATAATGAATGACAAGACTGCTTTTCTGCATTAATCTGGGTCTGGAGTTTATGATAACCCTTGCCTGAGATTGGCTTTAAATCCTTTTAGGCAAAGTTCAACATTTACATGATCTCCCCCCCTGCAACTGTGGTACTCTGGGAATACCTAGGAACTGTCCTGTTTTCACTCTGTGAACACTTTAAAAAGTACATGCTGGGATGAGGGAACAGAGCAGCTGCTTGCACACAGCTGCCCAGCCAGAGTGCAATGCTTTGAAAGTGTCATTACACGCTAGAAATGGGGGTAAAATTCAATCCACTTCATATTTAAAAGCAAATCTACCAAACTTGTACTTTCTAGAATACCCAAATTGAAACACAGCCATCCTTTGATAGGCACACTTCTCCAGATTTTGCAATGCAGTTTTCCAGCCTTGTAATGCACAGGGTATGCAAATACTAGGGTAAAGGACACATAAAAATACATATATTCATGAAAATAGTATCCAATAATACATTACACTGGGGAAATCATTTGGCAAAAAAAAAAAGTATATTTGGCCAAATTCCATTCAAACATGCATATTTGGAGAAACTGGAGAAAGGCACTGGTGAATTTTCATGGGAACTTTTAAAAAATCGCAAACTGATGTGGAAATGTGGAGAACTGACGTGTGGGAAACAGAAACAGAGAGAAACTGAAACAGAGAGAAACTTCCCTTAGTGACTGTGCGAGAGCTTTGAGAACCATACAACATAATCTAGTTTGTTTGCTCATTTCTACAAGTTGCATAAAGAAGAGACAGTTTCATTTCAGCTACCCCAGCCCCAGTGTTTATAAACTGGAGATTTCTCTGCCTAGAAGAGTCACAACGAAATGTTTAGTGAATAAAATTAAATGAAGGCAATGGTTGACCAGCAGCAAAATCCTGGAAATATTGACTATTGATCCAGCTGCACAGAGTCAGATTACTCAGGAAAACAACTCTTCAATTTTTCACTTCACTGAAGCTTTGGGACAGCCACTGTTAGGATCATTACCCCTTGTCTGTAAAATACAATGAATGTGTGCTAGTAGGTTTTGAACTCAGTGAACTTTGTGGGTTTGAAATGAATGCTCCCAAAACCAACCTTTGCTTTCCTCAAACTCATGCCCGTTAGCATTTTAGCAGAGCCTGTTTACAGCTGAATGGTATGATTTAGATGCACTAGTGACACCATAAATCATCAAGATGCTGTCATGAGCTTATTAGAAAGTGCCTGGGCTGCCAATATCCGATGAAGAAAAATATAGATCACACGCATTTCCTTATTACATGGGCAAATAAGCATTATTTCTGATTCAAGATGCCAGTGCAGAAAGCCAAAATCCAGTCCCTTAAAGTATGGAGCTATGTGCCTGCGGAGGGGCGGGGGGTATAAACATGTTTACACAGTACTCAGTTAATAGTTAGGTTAAAGAAGGAATGGATGAAAAGTGGTATAAGTAAAGGACGGACGCGAATGATCCTGCATTGGTTCCAAACCTCTTAATTTTTATTTAGCCTTCAATACATTTTGCTCATTTGTTTGTGTATTTCTCTGAGACAGTAGGAATATGAAACAGGATATGAAAATCTAAGGTACATGCGCTTTCCCCTTAAACGCAGATCACAACAGGGTCCAATGGTTGAGATGTGAAGGTGTTCAAAATCTGTATCTGAAAAAAAATGCAATTGTCATTCCCAGCTCAAGAAGCTATACTTCTCAGAGACAGGTGAACGGGCAGAGAAGTTTGCCAAAGAGCTAGGTAAACGGTTCAAGCTTAAGCAGCTTGGTGCTGTCAAAACCTATCTAGGTGTCAGTGTTGAGCGTGCACAGGATGGAAGCTTCTTGCTCAGCCAGAGAGGCAAAATTGAGCAATTGCTTCAGAAATTCAGGATGAGTGATTGTGCAGGAGTAAGAAGTCCTATGGAGACTAGTTTTGTGAAGGACAGCTAGCAAGTAGAACGCGCTGCGTTCGAAAATGCTGAAGTGTTTCAGTCAGCTCTAGGGAGTTTGTTGTACTTGTCCCAGTGGAGCAGACCTGATATAGCATTTGCTGTCGATCTGCTCAGCAGGGAAGCTTCAAACCCTAGTGTGCAAGCCTGGAATGGCATCAAGAGAGTTCTGAGGTATTTGCAGGAAACCAAAGACTTTTGTCTTAGGTTGCCAGCACAAGGAGAAGTCAAACTGACTTGTTTTGTGGACTCGGATTGGGCTAAACTTGAGGATCGCAAGTCTGTGTCTGGCCTAGTGGTGAAGTTTGGAAACTCAGTAGTTGGATGGAGGTCCAAGAAGCAAAGTCTTATAGCATTCTCATCCACTGAGGCTGAGTTCAGTGCTCTTTCAGAGGTATGCAGAGAAGTAGAGTTCTATGCTTGCTTAGTGCAGGAACTCTGCGAAGTGGATTGTCTACCAATACGTGTTTTCGAAGACAATCAACCATGCCTGAGACAGGTCAATTCAAGGCTAGGACTAAACACCTAGACATTCGCTTTCAGAATGTGTGCCAGAGTGTTCAGGAGGGATTAGTTGCGCTGAAGTACTGTCCCTCTGCCAAGAACCTAGCTGATGGGTTCACGAAGCCACTCTCTTTCCAAAGACATGGGGAGTTTTGCGAAGGTCTGGGTTTGGGACGACCAAGGGTCGATTCTCCCCTCAGGCGCAAGACAAGAGGGGGTGTTGGGTGTAGTGAAGGGTTAACCTTGTATGCCTCGAGCCTGAGAGGAAGGGCTTACAAGGGAAGTAAGCCAGGACGTGACAAAAGCAGCTTGGAATGCTGTGTACTGAATGGGAATTGAAAGCGTTCAGTTAAGACGCTGCAAGCAGAGAGAGAAGATGCAGCTTAACATGGATGGCTGTTGGAGATTGTAAATACGCTATTTTGTTTCAATAAAGAGATATTAGGACAGAAGAAACGTTTGGGACTGATTTACTGCTCTTTTGACACACAACCGCTGTGCAACTTTGCTAATTGCTAATTGCTTTACGACCTGCAGAGGTTTGCAGGGGAAGTGTGGCTGGACGCCGAACAATAAAGCAATAAAACTATCCAACAAGGGTTAATTGAATTCTACACACTTTACCAGAAACGAGTGCAGGAATCATTCCAGCCTCCTTAAATTGGGAAGCTGTGACACTATTCCTGAATAAATTCTTCCTTGACCCAAATATTTTCTCATTATCAGTCTTTGATGTCTCCTTTGAGGGGAAGGTGTTCAAATAGGTGGTGGCAGCACAACCGCAGAGATCTGTAAATGATATGGATAACTTAGGTCGTGCTGGGGGTCGCCAACATTTATTTATTTATTTGACTTCATGTATGAACTGCTTCCCATAAAACGAGCCACTTCACTGCAAAAACATCAAGAATAAAAACGATTCCACATGCAAAAACTATTTCAGGTGTAAAAGTAATCATAGGCCATTTCAAATCCAGCATTAGAAATGGCACCTGTCTGATGTGTAATGGGAAGGAGTTCCACAGGCCCCCTGTACTCACCAAAACCTACATTTTTTCTGTTTTTCAAAATAAGTCCATTACACTGAGATATAACCATACTTCAATCTAGAGTGTCAAAATAATTTCTCAATACTGGGTGTTGTGACTGGGATGGAAGGGGTATATGTAAATTGAGAACATACAGAGTCAAATCCATCTTTCATCATTATTCCTCTTATCAGCCTCCAATGGTGAGCTGAGCGTTCCATAAGTGCTATAATCCACATATATTGGGTCCAAGTTTCTGTGGTGGGAGAGGGTGTTTTCCCACCCCAATCAGAAGCAACTGTTTGTCTCGTTGCTGTCATTAAGACCAACTCTTTATGCTTAATATTTGGATTGGTACCATTTTCCACTGACAGCAGGGCTCACATGGGATCGGGTAAAAGACATTGCCCCAAAATGACAGATGACAATGACATACACCCTGCGAATGTGAGCTTAATATGTAATGTGGAAGATTGCCCAAAGTTTTGATGCCATGTGGATGACTACATACATGTATTTGTCCTGGAAGTGAACACTTTATGCTTGTTAATTTAAAAAAAAAAAAATCAATGAAGTGTGTAATAACCATTGCATGATAAAGTATCCATCATTTTTTTAAAAAAATGAAACAAAATCCCTTTTCCTTCACATATAAAAAGTTGGATAGAATTCCGGCTTCTCTCAGTTATGCAGCAATCTTTACAGTCCAGCGTAGCAAGATAAGAGTCCTCACATTTCTGTCTACTGTCTTATGTCTGCGTTAGTGGGTTAAGACTGCCCTCTCTTGTACTAAAGAAGAGCAACAGTCAATGTGACATTTTCAGGCCTTATTTAAAAAGCTGTAGCAGTCCCACATATCTAAGAAATTTGATGACGGTAGAAAGCAAGGATGTATCAGCATTAAAGTCCAGTAGTGAAACTTTCCCTCTTATATAAACAGTGAAGTTTGTTTACTGTTATCATAAAGCATTCTGTTTTGTAAATCAAAGCTATGCAGAGAGAAATGCTTTTTTTACTACTCATTACCAGATTACTACTGCTATTACTTTATATGCTACTTACATGCCACAATGGCTTGTAAGTGGTTTACAAGCATAAAATCAGTTATGAAATCCATTCATAATTAAAATATACAATGAAACAATTCTATACAATAAAACAACATTGAAAACACCCCTATTTAAAATATACAAGAAACCGTGCTCATTAAAAAGCATAACCATTAAAACATGAAGCCAGTGGCGTAGCGTGGGTTGTCAGCACCCGGGGCAAGGCAAGTAATTTGCGCCCCCTAACCCGTGGATTTTAGCACTCGAGTCTCTTCCACTAGATTAGATAAAGAAACCCTTACCCCCTAAGCACATATATTGTTTGTTATGAAAATACTGATGTAATTAAAGTAAAATGCATCTAAATACAAGTTTATTTTCAAACACTTTATTGAGTGCGAACATGCATTACACATTCTCCACATTTTCAGCAGGTCTATGAATACAAATCTACAAATGTAGTAACCTAGCATGGGCCGTAACCTTGGGACGTGGGTGGCGCTGTGGTAAAAGCCTCAGCGCCTAGGGCTTGCCGATCGAAAGGTCGGCGGTTTGAATCCCCGCGGCGGGGTGCGCTCCCGTTGTTCGGTCCCAGCGCCTGCCAACCTAGCAGTTTGAAAGCACCCCTGGGGGCAAGTAGATAAATAGGGACCGCTTACTAGTGGGAAGGTAAACAGCGTTTCCGTGTGCGGCTCTGGCTCGCCAGAGCAGCGATGTCACGCTGGCCACGTGACCCGGAAGTGTCTCCGGACAGCGCTGCCCCCCGGCCTCTTGAGTGAGATGGGCGCACAACCCTAGAGTCTGTCAAGACTGGCCCGTACGGGCAGGGGTACCTTTACCTTTAGCATGGGCCATGCTATTATATGTTGTCTCACAACCATCGTAAACGACAAAAAATATGAAGAACAAAAACTAGCATCAAAATGGAACCATACCCTGGAGATGTTCCAAAACTGGGCTAGATGGAGCCAACTTCCTCAATCCTGTACCTCTAATTGTAATTCTTTAATAGAAGTGCAAGATATCAATCTGTATATACAGATTAAATTAAATTCGCCTGCTTTTAATTAGCGCAAATTTTTCAACAACGGAATTGAAATCTACATTAAAGTCTCTCTCAATGGACAGTATTGCTAGATTACTCAGTCTTTCTTGGCTCATTGTAGATCTCTGATATGTTTTACAGTGGTACCCCGCAAGACGAATGCCTCGCAAGACGGAAAACCCACTAGACGAAAGGGTTTTCCGTTTTTCGATGCGTTTCGCAGGACGAATTTCCCTATGGGCTTGCTTCGCAAGACGAAAATGTCTTGCGAGTCTTGAGATTTTTTTTCGCTCCCCACCCCCTTTTTCTAAGCCGCTAAACCGCTAATAGCCTTTTAGCAGCTAAACCGCTAAGCCGCTAAGCCTTTAATAGCCGCTAAACCGCTAATAGCGCTAATCTGCTAAGCCGCTAATAGGGTTGCTTCGCAAGACGAAGAAACCGCTAGACGAAGAGACTCGCAGAACGAATTAATTTCGTCTTGCGAGGCACCACTGTAATTAGTTTAAGTTTTGAGAAACTTCTTTCACAACTCGCTGTAGGAACAGTGATAGTAAGAAAGATTCTTAATGTGACAACAAAGTTAGTTAAACTTTCTTGCAGCTTCCACTTATACACCCAGCGAAGCAAATCTAAAGCTGACCAGTTTGCAACCTGCTCATCAGGATTGACCTCCTTATACAAGATAATGTGGTGCCAAAGTCTAGTTATTTCAGTGAGCATAGATGCAGCATTCAATTCTGTGTACTGAGCACATGTGTGCTGAATTTGTTTCTTAATAAAATCATCTTTTCCAGTATCCAACAATGTTTGGATTTGCAAAAAGAAAAAGGAAAAGGAAAAAAAAGAAAATCACTTTCTTGCCTTGCTGCACTTTTAGCACCCCTTCATTGTATAACCATTTCTTTACTCTTAACATAATGTTTATTCACCTTCATGCCTATTGCCTTACTCTTTCAGCAAAAAAAAAAAAAAAAATTAAAGGTTGCTAGACCCACTGGCTTACATCAACTTATGTTGAGCTGGAGCAGCTACATATGGATCGAAATCTGTCTCATCACTGTTGGACCAACCAAACTTCAATCCATCTGATCAGCTCAACATGCCAGTCTTGACCTGCAGACCGGGAACATCCCAAAGGAACTGCAGTTTTGGAGATGCTCTGACCCAATCATCTAGCCATTACATAATGTGAGGAGGGTTTTGGCCCTACATGTCAAATGCATGTGATGAGTTTAGTGATCCTGCCTATGCCCTGCTAAGTGTCCAGCGTGCCCCCTTTCAATGCAGAATGACCAGCGTGCCCCCTTTCATTGCAGAATGACCAGCGTGCCCCCTTTCAATGCAGAATGACCAGCGTGCCCCCTTTCATTGCTGAATGACCAGCGTGCCCCCTTTCAATGCAGAATGACCAGCGTGCCCCCTTTCATTGCAGAATGACCAGCGTGCCCCCTTTCATTGCAGAATGACCAGCGTGCCCCCTTTCATTGCAGAATGACCAGCGTGCCCCCTTTCAATGCAGAATGACCAGCATGCCCCCTTTCAATGCAGAATGACCAGCGTGCCCCCTTTCAATGCAGAGAGACTTACCTGCAGCAGCGGCTTCTACTCAGTTCCCCGCGTTTCCTTGAGTCCTCCCGCCTCCTGCTGGGCAGCTCAGCCAATTGCATGCATTCGCCTTTCGGCCAATGAGGAAGTGGATCCCACTTCCTGATTGGCTAGGAGGAGGATCCGTGTGACAATAGCAAAATTTTTGCGAAATCTGTGACAGCGCTGAGAGAGAGAGAGTGAGCCAGGTAGGGGCAGAGAGCTGCGAGTGCGAGCGCCCCCCCCCCGATGTTGCACCCGGTGCGGCCGCCCCCCCCTGCACCCCCCACACTACGCTACTGCATGAAGCCATGAAGTTCAAGATCTGAGGAAACCTTGTCTAAAACAGGGTGTATTCAAGAGCTGACAGAATGCCCATGCAGATGGGGCCTGGTCACTGAACAACATAGTCCAGGCTCCAAACTGAGATGTGATGTTTTGCCTAAGCAATATTTGAATCATGTTCTAGCAAGAAATTAGGATTGCCAGATCGGTCTATTTCCAGGCTGAATCTCCTTCGCATGTGTTCATTCATAAGCCCATTCCATTTCACTAATTTGTATTTAAAACAAAAAGCAAAAAAAATCACATGTAAATGCATATCCTAGAACCCATTTTCTCACAAAATACTCATTTCTACAACAGATTTTATCTAAAAGTATGCATTTTAAATGCACTTGTATGCATTTTTTTTGAGCCAAGAGAATGTTTCATCATAAAATTCATAGATGTGTGAAAACTGAAGGATAACTGCATTCTGAATTACACATTAGCTAAGGAGGGCAGGGTGAACCAGGGCAGTTCATCTCAGAAATCTATATCAAGAATGAATTCCTCATGCCTTCCTTTTAAAAAAGATCAATGTAAACTAATATAACTCTTTCTGGACCTCAGGACTCTCCCTAACTAATTCACCCACTTTTGCCTCTGGCGCCACCAGGTGGTTGCCCAACGGGAAGTGCAGCCCTTCCACTGAAAAATGTCCTCCCACTTGTGCCAAATATGCACATTAATAAAATTTACAATAACAGGGGGGAAACAATGCAATGAATGTGCAGGCTTTTGGGAAAGTGACGACTATAAAACATTAGCCTCAAGAAAAGCCAACCAAATGTCTTCACATTTCTCTTCTTTACACACAGCCAACTCAAATAGGACCAAAAACTGCAAATCATTAATCCATAGCTGTCTGGAAGTCACTATTTATAGATTACGTTCTTCACTCATTCCTTTATGCTCAAATGGGTTTGCAGAAAAGTAAGCAGTCTACAATCATAATACACAACAGAAGTTATAATATCACTATAATATAACACAAAGGATTCAACGATTAACAGCTCATTTAATGTGCATCAAAAGGCTGACACAGCATTTAAAATAGACAGATTAGTGAAATTCGATACATGGTAATAAAAACATGTCTGCATGTAGTTCTAACTACTGTATACATTTTGCAAGCAATTTCTCCTAAAATAATTCATTCTTCACCAATATATTAATTTCTATGTACATTTTCTAAAATCTGTGCATTTTTGTAAACTTTCGTTTGAGAACTGCATTGCAAAATTCAGGTAAGTGTGAATTTCAAAGGATGATTGTTTTGGTTCTTACATTGTTTCAGAAAGTGCACTTTTGATAGGTTTGGCTTTAAATGTTGAATTGAATCTAATTCCTCTCCCATCCCTTGTCAGAACCAGAACTTTACATTTTACCAAAATTCAACCAAATATACAAATATAAGAGAATAATTGCTACACAATAATTAAATGCATTACGAAAAGGTAAATACAGAAGGTACTTTTCTGATATCAAACTGAAATATGAATCAGCTTATAATTAAGATTAATATTTACGAATTGCCTTCCATGTATATGCCTCAAGGCAATGCACGTTATTAAAAAAACAGCAAAGAAAATAACAGTAAATGAACTGAAAAATAATAGGAGACAGCCATGGAAGAGCCATCCAGTGGGAAAGTTTGTTGGATCAAAAATGTCGTCAGCTGTTTCTGGAAAGCACAGATAGTGGGAACCTGTTGTATCTCAACAGGGATGATATTCCACAGGTCAGGACAGCCATACTAAAAGCCCGGCTCCAAGTTACTGTGGTGTGGGTTTCAGATTTCTGTATAACTTGCAGGTCTCCTGGGTGTTACAGTAGTATACTGGATATATACAGGATACAGTAGTCTCAAACAACCCAGTATCATACAATGAAAACAAAAGGTAGAAAACAAATGTTTCATATCCTATTAACAATACTCAACATAGCTGCGTCAAACAATTTGAAGCAGTTTTCAACGAGGTCATCTTTTTCAGTAACTGAAAATCCAAAGTTGCCGATTGCAAAATAGACCAGGATGTACCGTATCCAGGCTTGTTTCTTTCAAAGCACATGAAAATATATTTATAAAATAGCTCTCCTTATGATCTCACAATGTTGTGTAGTGGTTAGAGTGTTGAACCAGGGCTGAAAGACCTGGGTTCAAATCTTGTTGCATGTGTGTAAGGAACAGGCCCAGTGTCAAGGGTCAGCCTGGTTGGGCATCTGCTGAGCACCAACTGGCAAGAACCTCCTGGGTTGTTGTTGTTGTTTGGCATAAAGGAGGTAAAATCACTGAGGGAGAGGACCATGAAGAGTGCCTCACCCATGGGCCCTCCGAAACCTGGAGTTGACACTAGTAAGGAACAATAACACTAAGATTTGTTCAACTCTGCGCTGAGCTTTGTTCAATGTGACCCCTCCAAAACTAACCACTCATGAAGAAGATGACTTGATCTCGCAAAAGGATACAGTGGTTCACAATGTGAATGTCTGTCCCTTTACTTTCCCCTTGACAAACACAACTCAGCTAATAGGTTTTCTCTGTGGCCAAGGACTCCCTTCAACAGCTCTGCTTGTTGCAATCAGACTTTCCCCCCCAATGCCAGGCAGTGGAGAAGTTGACTAGAAAAGTTCTGGCTGAAGTGTTTACAGGCTGCTCAAGCGCAGCAGGAAATGACTTGTTTGACTTGAACAGTTGCCCTGAATCTCCTTGCCAAAACCCTACACGGCGAAGCGTGCATTACCTGCTCTAGCAGAGGTATGACTTAATGCCCCTGTTACTCAGTTTTATATCTGAGCTGCAGATAGGAGGAAAGAGACGTTGCTTTACAAGCAGAAAATGTGACTTGGAAAGAGTTGTGAGGCTGAAACATGATGGGCAGACGTTAACTCATTTGCTTCTTTGGAGCATCTGCACTCATATCGCCGGCCAGATGAAGAACGGCTTGCCTGAACATGTGCCATGCACATGTTCCCTCTCCTTAATCCAGATCTGCAGATACTGAGCCCTAAAAAAAAGAAGAAAAAACTGTAATCACTCCCAAGGTGTTCAGGGAAAGAGTGGGGGATTCAGTACAATCCTGGCCTTCCCAAGCAACTGATTGATGCTACAGCCCTTTGGGGAAATGTAATGTGCACTTTCTGTTCAATCGGCACGATGGGATACGTATAGTTTCAGTCCATTAGAAATCAGCTGGACTAAAAGCCACAATCAGATCCTGACTTAGTAGTCATATTTTATCCTCCGTAGCACAAAAACTAGCAATAACGGTTCTACGTCACCTTGAGTGCAAACTCATTCCACTGCAGAATGTGTGCAAATGACTCGGCATCTAAGATCACAATATTACGCTCGTTTATATGGAGTATTAAAATCAGTGGTGCTTGACTCCCATAAAAATACGCAGAGGACCTGGTTTAATTTTGCATAATATACCTGTTTTTGGAAAGCAATGTTCCCTAATCTAATGCAGTTTGTGTATGTTATTTTCCCTTAATATATGCAATTATAGGCACACTTTACCCTACCATATGCATTTTGGAGAAGAGTGAATTTCGGCGTTGTTTCAGAAACAGCAAATTGGGTAAGTTTGCCTTTAAATACAAGCCCATGAATTTTCCCCCTCCTCATCCTTAGTCAGCATCCCCCCCCCAAGCTTCCTGTATACCTTTTATTTTTAACGAAGGACCCTGTTAAGACAGTGGTTCCCAAACCATTTCCCAGAGGAAGAAGACAAAGCCTAATGGAAGGCGAGGATCCTGAAAAAGGTGCTATCTCCACACCCCACCAGCCAACACTGCTTCAAGTTGAGTGAATGGCTCCTTGTAGGGAATCCTCACAAATCCAAACTGAATTTGGCAGGAGGAGTGATTGATTCTTATGCCCCGCTATCACTAAGTGATGTGCATAAAATAAGATATAATTTTAAGCAAATAAATAAAACCGATAGGGGAGCCAGGTTCAAAACCTTTCAGAGCTACAGCTCCAAGAAATTTCACTTCCACATTTTGGTTGTGATCCACAATTCACAAGCCTAATTCATTTTGATGGAATTGAGCCACAGTTGGAAAGGTTATTAAACAATGGTAGGATTTCACAAAGTGTGTCGGTTCTTCTTCCCTTTCTATTGAGTTTGAGTTTTTTAAAAAAAACAATTGCAAGTTTTTTTTATTATAAAGGTAAATTATAAAAAACAAACCTTCTCAGTTTCTTAAAGGTGCAGCACTGTTATTGTTGTTGTTAGTCATTTAGTCGTGTCCGACTCTTTGTGACCCCATGGACCAGAGCACGCCAGGCACTCCTGTCTTCCACTGCCTCCCGCAGTTTGGTCAGACTCATGTTTGTAGCTTCGAGAACACTGTCCAACCATCTCGTCCTCTGCCGCCCCCTTCTCCTTGTGCCCTCCATCTTTCCCAACATCAGGGTCTTTTCCAGGGAGCCTTCTCTTCTCATGAGGTGGCCAAAGTATTGGAGCCTCAGCTTCAGGATCTGTCCTTCCAGTGAGCACTCAGGGCTGATTTCCTTCAGAATGGATAGATTTGATCTTCTTGCAGTCCATGGGACTCTCAAGAGTCGCAGCACTGTAGAAATATAAATAAATAAATAATTGTCTAGTAGCACCTTAGAGACCAACTAAGTTTGTTCTTGGTATGCATGCACACTTCTTCAGCTACATGGACATGCACACGAAAGCTCATACCAAAAACAAACTTAATTGGTCTCTAAGGTGCTACTGGACAATTTTATTTTATTTTTTATTATATATTTCTACTGCGTCAGACCAACACGGCTACCTACCTGAGTGCAGCACTGTGTTATTAACTGAGGCAAGCAATTAAGATGGTGCTAGATGGCAGGGGTGCGGGGAGAGAAAACCTGAAATTTAAGTCACACAGATCAATTCTTAAACACTGCTGTGGTGTATGACTTTTACACACTAGAGGGCAGGCTTGAGTCACATTGTCAGTATTTCTACCTGCTCTGCAACTTATTATCAGCTATTAAGCCAAGTTCAAGGTGCCGCTTTTGGTGTATAAAGCCCTGTACAGCTTGCGACCAGGACACCTGAAAGATTGTCTCACCTCTGCAGGTGAGGACCTGCAGATACCATCTTATCCGACGGTCTGTTCTGTATGAGGAGGGATTCTGTCCTTTAGTGTTGTGGCACCTACCTTTTGGAATTCCCTCCCCTTGAATATTGTCTTCTCAGTGCCTGATTACTTTCATCTTCTAACAAACCTTCTTGGATCTTTCCCCATCTTCATCTGTATTGGAATTGTTTTTAATATGTTTTTATTATCACTTCTTGTTTGCCATCCTTGGCTCCTTTGGGAGAATGGGTGAGGTGTAAATTTAATAAATAATAATCAATATTGTGAATTTAAAAAAAAAATTCAAAACCACTTCTTCACCAAAAGTGATGTGCATATTAAAGATTTATTTTTTAAAAGGTGGTGCACATATTAAAACTCTCAAAATAAAAGTATAACAATACACAGAACAAGATGCAACAGGTCAAAATAATGATAACTACCACTGGAATTACAGAGGCTGGACTTTGGGCTTCACATGAGAGACATGTCACTGTGATTACAGGACTCCTTGTGTTTTGATTTTTTTTTTTAATTTGGGCTAAAACTGTACAAGTTCATTCATTATTATTTTTTCAATTTTAATGTGTTTAAGTCATTGTTCATGGCCTTATTTACCATAACCACATCAATTCTTTATAACATCCAACTCATACTGCGTTAAGTCACAGTACAGCATGTTCTCACAAAGCAAGAACTGAAGAACAAATAGATTGGATGTAAACTGAAATACCATCAAAAGTGCCTTTGTGGATAATGTACTAGAAGTACAAATGTAGAACAGTAGGCTAGTGATACCCAACTCTGTTTCTCCACAGAGGCCGTGCAACCCCCTGGCCTGGTGTCTGGATGCAATGGTGGCCTAGATGTCAGGGGCAGATGACTGGACATGTGTTACTCCACCCCAACAGGGCTGCACAGGTTGCCAACTTGCTACCGGGCCAGGTTCCAGGTCCTTGTGTTAATTCGCAAAGCCCTAAACAACTTGTGTTGAAAGTATCTGAAATTCTGTATTCTCTCATAGGAACCTTCCCCGGGTTCTGAGATCTTTGAGGGATGCCCTTCCCTCAGTGCTGCCACCCACACAGGCAAGCTTGGTGGGGACACAAGTGGCTGCTCCCAGACTTTGGAAACTCTCTCCCAAGAGAAGCTGGACTGGCTCCTTCCATGTCTTTCTGCCAAGAGGTGTAGACTTTCTTGTTCCAACAGGCTTTTGGGAACCGACTGCTTCTAATGAAAGGACTGGCACTGTGTTGTTTTCATTGTAATTATCTGTATGTTTTTAATAGGTCGTATATAGGTGTGCGGGTATTTAAGTTTCAATTATATTAATGTTTAATTGTTTTTAAAATATTTTTCCTGTTTTTAGCTGCTCTTGTTTTATCTGTAAGCTACCTTGAGGCCTGGAAGGGAAGAAGGTGGGTATAACAACAACAACTTTAAAGACCAGCTGATCATTTACATACCATCTGTATCACTAAGAACAACTGACATGGCACTTCTGGTGATTCCCTGTGTCCTTGAGGTTTGCTTAGCCTTCCCTAGGGACAGAGCCAGTGCTTTTTTCTGGGGGTACCTTTTCCCCTCAAATGTTAAAATAGAAAATAGAAATACTTTATTGTCACCATACCACTTGTTTACAGTGAGATTAAACGAGCCCCCCTCCCCTCCAATCTCTCAGTCCTTGTTACACTCTGTGTGCTGCCGAACGACCACCAACCCCAACGTCAGCTGCAATGTTGCTGTCTTCCATTCAGCAGCCTCACAGCCCACAGGTAGAAACTATTCTTTAATCTGCTGGTGCGGCTTATGATGCTTCTATATCTCCTGCCCAAGGGCAGGAGATTGAAAAGGTGCTGGCCAGGGTGTGAGTCATCCCTGAGAATGTCCCTCGCTCTTCTGAGGCAACGGTCTCCTGCGATGACATCTAGCGGACTCAGGGGACAGCCCATGATATTGTGTGCTGTCTTCACCACCCTCTGTAGGGACTTTCTGTCCATGGCTGTCAAACCAGTATACCACACTGTAATACAGTTTCTATCGTGGACTGATAGAAGGAAATCATCAGTTGCTGTCTAACATTGTTCTTTCGCAAGACCCTAAGGAAATGAAATCTCTGTTTGGGCCTTCCTAACCAGGAAAGTCTGGCACTTAGTATAACAACCTCATGGTAAGTGCTGGCACCTTTTTCTATATATATATATAAAAGTGCTGGGCAGAGCCTTTATTGTTGCAGGCATTGCCCTGTGAATCTCCCTACCACTAGGGGTTCAGCAGCACAGCAGTGGTTATGGAAGACTTTTGCCAATTTTATTCTTAGATGTTTTATGCTACCTCGATATAACTTTATGGAAATGTGAGTTGTAAATAAATAAATCAACTGATTTGTTGCTTGTGATAGTTGCAGGGCAGTCAATAAATATCTCCGCAGCATCCACAGCAATTTTCTTCAGCCACAAGGTGGCGCCAAGAATACAACAGATTCCATCAATGGTTGGGATTTTAATTGTGTGCCATAGCAGAAGATGCCCTTGGTTTTAGGTTTATTTACTTTATTCATAGGTGACCAGCAAAAAAATATTCAGAACAGAAGGCACCACCAGGCGTGAGTTCTAGGAAACAGTAAACTTTAAATGAATTATGAACATGCAATTTATAACATGCTCATTTATAACAAAAGTTCAGTCCTTTCTCACTATAGTTAGAGGATAAGATCATACACAGAAGTCTAAGATTTCTAACATACTAATCCAGTAAAAAAAAATAGATAGAGCAAATGTAATGAAGTGAAATGTTTTTGAAGTTATAAATGATTTCAGGGCAATGACACCACTCTATCTCAAAATTAGTTGGTCCATAAATGAATGTTAGTAGGTTCGTAATTCACAAATGTATTAAAAACTCTGATTTCAATCCAACATCTTATAATCATTTCATAATTGAAACTGGTTGCTTACAAGTTCATTTTATATCCTGTATGACTGACATGACTAAGTAGCCCAACTCAGTTGTTTTGTTTCCGCAACCTTTTGCACATTCTGAAGGAAATGAAAAGCCCCATTTGCCATGTACATGCAGAACAATTTTACTACAACTCTTTAGTTACGGGCATTTTTGTCACGAACACATCTTGATCTTCTTCTACTCAGCACCAATCTGCAGTTGTAAACAAAGAACGTGGAAACAGTGGATGCTTCGTCAGGCATGATGTTATGACGAATGAAGGTGGAAAAGAACACATAACACACTACATTCCCAAAATGCGCTTTGGCAACATGCATGTGCAAACATTTGAAGATCGTTTGAGCTCTTCCAACAAGAAAACTTTTGTCTGAGTTTATACCGTTTGACTTGTAAGCTGGTGAGCAAGTTACAAATTCATCCATCACTAGTTTAGAGTATAGAATCATACAATTGTAGAGTTGGAAGGGACCACGAGGGTCATCTAGTCCAACCCCCTGCAATGCAGGAATGGTTTTGGCCAATGTTTGTCTCGAACCCATGACCCTGAGATTAAGATTTTCAAATTCCAAACTTAAGTGCAATAAAGAACCACAGACACACTGGAACTTATATTTGTGTAAAATATGCATAGGACTACACTGTCTAGGAGAAACTCAACCATGTTTGAAACAGGGCCATGTGCAAGACCACTTACTGCTGTGTTCATAAGATTATTGCAGAAGATAAGAATTGGGCTGTTTTACAGTGACATATAAGGTGATGTAAGACTTTTGTGCATTTTACCTGAAGCTGTTCCTTCGGTCATGCACAGGGCATGTTATTCCCAAATCAGCCACTAGGAGAAATAACAGGTGTGTTGTGGTAATGAATTGGCACATGCATTCCAGTTAATCACAGATCCATTATCTTAACATAGCCATCTGCCCTGGAGCAAGTTGCAAGCTTGTGTGTGTGTTTGTGTTTGTGTGTGTGTGTGTGTGTGTGTGTGTGTTTCAAGGCAGCAACCTTTCCCAACCCGGTGTCTTTGAAAAGTCTTCCTGTCAACCTCAGCCAGTATAGCAAATGATATAAAGCAGAAAATTCTACAAAAAAAATTTTCCTCACAAGAACCATTTAAATAAGAACACTCAACATCCATATGGATGAACATTCCAAGGTTCTTCTTTGTAAGACCAGGGCCTTTATGTGGCGATATCTCCCTTTGGGATGCACGTCCAATGAGCATCAGGCAAGCACCTGCAGTCCTGTTATTTAGGCACCTGCTTAAAACTCATCTGTTCACACAGGCATTCCCAAATATTGTATTCATACAATATTTTGATTTGTCATGTGTATTATACTTCTTATGAATGCAATTTTATTGTTGTTTTTATGTTTTTCATTGCTCTTAATGTTTGCAGTATAGTTGTTGTTTTTGCAAAAATGATAAATATAGAACCATGCTATTTCATGCAAAAAAAATTGGCTAGGATCCTCAGTTTGGTCCTAGTGGCCAAAGTAGTCCCTGAGCAGAGTTCAACTCCTGGGAAATTCCTACTACTGGAAGGGAGAAAGAACGCTAATAACCCCCCCCCCCTTTCCCTTGGAGCAGCCTGAAAGACAGCTCAAGGAAAATGAGGGGGAACTGTCCTGCTGCTTCTGCCAGGTGATGATCTCAGTTGCATTCATGAACAGGAGGAGACTTTCCATTCTTGGAAGCCTAGTTAAGATCCAAACCATAATGTCTCCCCATCTCACATCCCTCTTTAACTGCTTCACACTCATTCCAGTATAAGTTATTTAAACTGTTTTATTTTTTCTCTTGTTTCTCCAATCTCTAAGAGTTGTTACCCAATTGCAGCTGGGCTCAGTTCCAGAGAATAGCCCAGGTCAAGAAATAAGCTTTTCACACAGCACCTAATAGAAATAGTTGAACCTCCTCTCTCTCTCTCTCTCTCTCTCTCTCTCTCTCTCTCTCTTTCGTTCACTGTGGCTGCAAAAAAAAGTGAGCCCAATGTTTATTATGTTAAATGAAAGCATTTGATTTAGCTATTTGATTTTTCTCTGCAGAAGGGAAAGTAGACCAGAGTTATGTGAATAAGGAAATGTTGTATTGCTCACCTTTCTTCAACAGAAATTCTCCAAGTACAGCAGAAGTCACCATTTCATGTTCTTTTATCGCATAACCTAAACTCGAAGGTAAATCTATGAAATGGATTGTAATTTCTACTATACAATTAATTTATTTCAGCCTTCTCTTGTTTAGTGAATACCAGATCAATGTGTTATAAAAACAATTGTCCATAAAGAATGCTATCTGGAGGTGAAATGAAGTTCAATGATTTGAACCAGAGATATCTGTACACAAACAAGTTTTTTCACCAATCTTATTGGGGGAAGCAGTCATTTTTGCTGTCCAGCAACTGAGCTATAGGGATAAAGCATCTTCAAAATGTCACTGTAATCACCAGTTCCAAATATTACTGTGAGGCAAGCCACAAGCAATGCTTTGAAAACAAAGCATTTCAGGATTGGTGATCTGGAAGAGGAATAATTTGCTTCCAACTGGGGAAGCTCAGGAATCTTTCCCAATGCAAATGAATAACTGCCGAAGAGGACATCACTGATGTCCACAGTTGCAAAGATCAATTATTTTCACTTCAATGTTTCTCCACCTCCAAGAAAAATTACTTACCTGAATTTTCAACAATACTTCCAACTATCTTGTCACAATGAAGTGACACCCCTCTCCTTTTCATGTACATGCGCGCACACACAACTTCCCATTCCAGGCAAGGTCAATTAATGCTCAGACACACTCACACACTCTGTTAATCAGTTTGCTCCAGTTCAGATTGCAGCCATTAAGTCCAATTCTATGAATATTTCTGGATTTTTCAGCAATTGGGGTTTACCCCCTCAAACCATGACTAAGAATTCATAGTATCCTTGCAACAAAGCTTTTAATATCATGTATAAAAATAGAGTTATTTACATTTGAAATACTGGTTACTACATCATTCGCAAAGGGAACTCCAGAAAGATTGATACCTGAAGGCTTGAGAGAAGTGGGGGAAACACAGCAGGTTTGGAAGTTCCAAGTCTCCTAGGTAAAGGTAAAGGTTCCCCTGACCATTAGGTCCAGTTGCGGACGACTCGGGGGTTGCGCGCTCATCTCGCTCTATAGGCCAAGGGAGCCGACATTTGTCCGCAGACAGCTTCTGGGTCATGTGGCTAGCATGACTAAGCTGCTTCTGGCAAACCAGAGCAGTGCACAGAAACGCCGTTTACCTTCCTGCCGGAGTGGTACCTATTTATCTACTTGCACTTGACATGCTTTCGAACTGCTAGGTTGGCAGGAGCAGGGACCGAGCAAAGGGAGCTCACCCCACTGCGGGATTCGAACTGCCGGCCTTCTGATCGGCAAGCCCTAGACTCTGTGGTTTAGACCACACCGCCACCCGTGTCCCTTCCAAATCTCCTAAACCATTATAAAAGTACCACCTTCTTGCAAAGCACTTCTTCTCCAGTCTGAACAGGCTTCCTGTTTCAGGTTAAGGGAACTTCACGCATCTTTGCTGAATGCATCCCACTGAAAGTAATCCGCACAAAAATATGATCACTAGCCCTGGTCCAACAAGAATTTACGAACGACTTTGATCCATGATCTACTTAAGACCTCATACTTGCATAGAAGAAAATTTAGCCCCAACAACTTCATTGAGATGGATATGGTTCGGCTTAAATTCACTTGATTAACTGTGGAGCAGGCTGTAAAGGAGCAGCTGGATTCTTGCTACCTTTTCATCTTAGGTTTTTTTTTTTTGTTTGTTTCTTAACATGGCTAAAATGATAGAAGTAGTCTTACTATTGCATAGCTGCCAAGAACATAAGATCAAATATATTATAAATTTTGAGTTTTGCACACTAGTCTAGAATACCACTTTCCTTTGGCATACAAATAACACTGTTTGGGATTAGCTTGTACAATCTCTATTTTTGGTCCATGCTGTTAATGCTAGTGGAGTTGTCCTCCTGTATATCTTCAGTTAGTCAAAAAGGCTTTGGAACAGTTTCTTCAGGTAACGATGCAGAAAAGTACTTTTCGAAACCCACCAGTTTTGCTGAATCAGAAAATTCAGCAAATTCCCTCTTTCCTTCTTCATTATATTTTTGAGTGCATTTTCCCTTCAAAATGAACAAGGAGAGGGCTTAAACACTAAGCAGACTTGATTTCTTTACATCAGTTTGTTTTGGTCCATACAAGTCAGGATGGTATGTAAGCATAACCAGCAAGAGTATTGCTTACTTTAACTAAGCTGTAGTTCCACATAATCTGTTGGTTGTTGAAACCTCTTTGGTATCACTTTCTGGTCTTCCTGAAACCACAAATGGCCAGGTCTGAAATTAAAGCGGTATTCAATGTTAGACAAAAAGGCGAAAATATGCAAACAACAAAAATCCTACTGCTATTTCTGTTCCAGTCCCCATTTCAAGAAAAAACTCAAAAGCATTTTCTTGAAAGGGTGTTTAAAAGTCACACAGCACCCCTTGAATCGCATTAAGTTTCTCTTTAAGGTGTCTGATTCTGCTGGGAGAAAAAGTGCTGAAGGCTTAAAACTCTTCTCACTTTACTCTGTTAACTGCAGCCTATACCCCTTGGCAAACACTAATGAACCTCAATCTGGTTTTGTATGCATAACTCTCCTCTGCTTTATTCCAAAATAACGCAAGGCAAGGCAACCCAGAGGAGTATGTTGGTCCAGCCGAATGCAAGATGCTTTGCCTCAGTTTGTTTTGGTCTGTTGGCCAAGCAAAATGCAAGATTCTCTTTACAAACTTATCTGATGCTTCAAGGTGATTAGGCAAACTTCTGCTGCGTGTTATTGGTATTTTGACTTAACAATTTCTCTTTTTGTGAAAGCAGAGCCTTGAAATCTGGTACTTACACAGTCATGATAACAACCGGGGGGGGGGGGCTGAAGCCTGCTACCAATTTCAAGTTTACCCCCATTCGCAGAACAGAAAGAACCTAGTTGCTAATTTAAACACTCTCTCCTGTCCTTACTTTCTGTAGAACTGACACACATTGGCAAAATATATATTCAATATAATATTACACTGAAGTTCAGTAGGATTTTTTTCATTGATTTTTAAAAGCATTCATTTATGGAGGTGTATAAGACTATTGCAGCTTGTTCACACATTAGCTTTGTTGAAAATGACTACAACTGTCTTTCAAACAGAGAGGTGGTTCAAGTGAATGGGTCTAGATATATGAAGCTCAAATTCAAATCCCCATGTGGCTATTAAGCTCATTGTATGGCCTTGAAGAACAAGATGTTTTGGGACTGTTCACATGCTCACTGTGAAGCTAGAACTTGACAGAACTCCTTAGGAGGGGCAAGTTATGAATGTACTAAGTGCAACTTAAGCTTTGATGCAGTTTTTTACACAGATGTATATTTTAAGTGTGTCAGACAGCTTAAGAAATCATAAGAGCTTTCATGAGTAAAATCTGCATATGAATAATATTCTGCCAGAAACAGATCCACATTGTAAAATCAAGTATTTTGTTTCAGTATTCTTGGACCTGAGGAATTAATCCTAACCATGTATACTTAGATGTTCACCATGCATCCTTGGGGTTGGAGCCATCTTCCCTATGAAAGAAAACCCAAGGAGATTTAGGTTGTGTCCTTTAGAAACCAGTGACCATGTTAGAGGTTTTAAAAGTTAGGAACTGCATGGAGAAAAAGAGCAAGAAGCCCCCCTCTCAAATTAGGACCATCCAACAAAAATCAACAATAGGGTCAGAACAGGCAAAAGTAATTCCTCACCCAGTACATAACTTAGTGAATCTATTACCAAAAGAATATGGAGATTATATTATAAATTAAGCTAGCAACAGGTGTACTTATTCTGGGACACATTAAAGGACAGCCATCACTTCCATGCTCCACTTCTGGCCAAACTTGGCCACTGCTGGAAAGAGAAAGCTAAACAAGATGAAGATTCATCATCTCATCCAACAAAGCAATTGTGTTTTTCTATGTGCACATTGGACAGGTTAGCATTTCAGAGCTTTAAAATACTGTGCTTCAGAGACAAGCATAAAAGATACACTCCACTGCTGTGCTAATAGACCCACAACTGCTTAAAACCCAGGAAGAAAACTCTCCACAGACAGGTGGGAATCCATAGACAGAGCTCCTACCGACAACATGGAAAAGGAGCCAGAAGTTCAAGATATAATCAAGGATGGGGGACCTCTGATCCTCCAGCCTGTGGTGGATTCCAGCTGCATCAGCTCCAGCCAGTGCAAGCAACTGTCAGAGATGAGGAGAGCAGGGAACCACAATTTTCTCAGCTCAGATTTAAATAAAATCACTGAGATTTTTTTCATCCACTCAAGCTTACACAAAAACTCATAAGTCGCCTTTAGCTGTGCATTATCAACATGGTTAGCAGGTGATAAAGCTCCTCCAACTCTAAGGCTACTACAGTTCCCATGTCTGCAGCACAGATGTATATTATTACAACTATTACATTCTTTCTAGTTTGCAGTAATTTGTGTATACTGAGAGAATGAATGAGTCTCAAAAGTTCCATTAGTTGCCTTAGAAAATGTCTGGGGGTTGCTGCTTAGCCATTAATGTCATCTGACAAAACAAGAGGCTGATTTTTAAAAACAAATTAGATCTTAATAGGCAGATATGGATCATATTAACCAATCACCTGTGTCTAGGAAAAAGCTAAACAAGAACTCCTAAAGTGGCAGGTGCCAGGTTCAAGTTCATATAGGCTGCCCATATAGCTTAAATTCCTGGGACTTTTTGTTCATGATCTCTGTGTGGTGTTTAGAATTCAAGAAGCCTGAGGTGCCCGTCTACATACCACTTCCTGCTCTGCAAACTCTTGACACCGAACCATAGATGTGCGAGCCCTGGTATGATTCTGTGGCGACAGAAAAGCTGTGCTCTGCATGTGTTCAGGAGCACCCTTGCTTTAACGTGCCCAGTAGTGATGTATGGAAGTGAGAGCTGGACCATAAAGAAGGCTGATCGCCAAAGAATTGATGCTTTTGAATTATGGTGCTGGAGGAGACTCCTGAGAGTCCCATGGACTGCAAGAAGATCAAACCGATCCATTCTTAAGGAAATCAGCCCTGAGTGCTCACTGGAAGGACAGATCCTGAAGCTGAGGCTCCAATACTTTGGCCACCTCATGAGAAGAGAAGGCTCCCTGGAAAAGACCCTGATGTTGGGAAAGATGGAGGGCACAAGGAGAAGGGGATGACAGAGGACAAGATGGTTGGACAGTGTTCTCGAAGCTACCAGCATGAATTTGACCAAACTGCGGGAGGCAGTGGAAGACAGGAGTGCCTGGCGTGCTCTGGTCCATGGGGTCACGAAGAGTCGGACACGACTAAACAACAACACCACCACCACCACACCAGCTTTGCTCCGCGGGCGCCTTCCCGCGAGAAGCTCTTACCAGGTTGACGGGGTGCACGTAGCCCTTCTCGTAGCGGTCTTCTTGCAGCAGCTGCCGGAGGTGGGCGATGTAGCTGGAGGCCAGGCGCAGCGTGTCCAGCTTGGAGAGCTTCGTGTCCGGGGGCACCCAGGGCAGGCTGGTCTTGAGGCGCGAGAACGCCTTGCTCAGCACGCGCATGCGGGCTCGCTCGCGCGCGTTGGCCGCGTTGCGCTGCGTCTGCTTGCACTCGGCCGCTACCGGGCCGCCGCGGCCCGACGCCGGAGGGCGCTTCCCGCCGCCGCCGCCGCCGTTGCTTTCTCCCGCCGCGGGCGCTCCCTTGGCTCGCTTCTTCTTGCCGCCACAGCTCGTCTCCGCGTCTTCCTCCTCGTCGTCGTCTTCTTCCTCCTCCTCCTCTTCCGCGGCGGAGGAGTTTCCCGCCGAAGGGCAGGGCTCGCCTCGGGGACGCCGCTTGGAGCGGGGCGGCCCCGGGTAGTCGAGCTGCAGCCCCCTCAGGTCCATCTCCGGCACCTCCTCGGCGTCGCTCAGGGAGCCCGTAGACATGACCCAGCCCCACACGCCGAAGTGGGGCGGGAAGGAGAAGGAGGAAGGCAGAGCGGCGAGCGGGACCCCGCCGACCAAGGCTCCGCTTCCCACCCCCCGAGAGAGGCTGCTCGGCGGCTTGGCGGGGACCGTCTCCTGACAGGGCTATATGGATAGATAGGTATATATGCGCCACAGCGGGGCGTACCATCTGCGTGGGGCAACGGGGGGGGGGGGACCTCGCGCTCACGTAGCTCGAGTGGCGGCGTGCGGGGGAGACTCCTGTCAGAGTCACTCCCCCTCCCCTCTAGACCTGGGAGGTTCTGCCTGCCTGGGCGACGCTGCCTCCATTCAAGGGCGCCCGCTTGGGTCGCGGAGGCTTTGGCCGCCGGAGCAGGGTGTCCTCCTGCTGCTGCTGCTCCTCCCCTTGCCGTCGGGGTGGGAGGGGGCGATTTCCAGCCAGTAAAAATCAGCTAATAAGGGACTCTCGAGGGACAGTCAGCATCCTGCCAAAGGAAAGTCCTGCAGATTGTGGAAGGGTTTTTATTTTAGTTTTGCGCGCCCTGGGTGCAGCTTCCACTGGCTCGGTCCCTGGGCGCCGCTAGGAGAGATGAGTGGCGTTGGGTGGCGCTGCTCGCTAGGCAAAGGGGATCTGAAGTTGGCATGAAACGGGCCCATAAGAAGAGGAGCCCTGCCTGAATCAGGCCAAATCCCTTTCCAGGCCAGCATATGGCTTCCCACGGGGGTCGCCAACCTGATGCCAGCGGGAAGCCTTGGAGCGCATTGCTTTCGAAGGCCAAATTACTTCGATTTAGGCTGATGGTTTCACTTCCTTTAACTGGCATCCTAATGGGGGCTGCAGCCCTAACCCCACGTACCTGAGAGTAAGTGAAAACAAGGGGACTCCTTAGTAGACATGGATAGAATTGCGCAGCCACTCAAGGTGAAAATGGACTTCTGAGAAATGTGTTCAGAATCGAGATGGTGGCCCCAAACGAGCCTATGCTGAATGGCGAGGTTTCATAATATAGTAAAAATGAGTAGGATCGGCTTAAGGAGGGGAATTTTTTCTCTCTCTCAAATTTCATGGATATTGTGAACTGACTGAACTCTTAAGAGTTCAAGAGCCGATTTTTTTTAAAGAAAAAAGATCCGATCTTTAATAATTGCTACCTAATGTACACTGAGGCAAACGGGTTATTATATGATCGATTTTGTACCTGCTGCAGATTTTGATTATGTTATTTGCTACCAACCCCCCACGTTTTTGTTTATAGGTAGGGCAGAAGCTAGGCGCTGCAAGGCTAAAGAGGTTCAATGACTTATTCCAGAGCTGAAAAATTAAGTAACGCCATCTAAGCCTGAGCAGTTTCCTTGGCAGTATGTTTGTGTCAGATGCCTACGAAGAGCCGCCCCAGCTAAGCATGTTCAGCCAAGTTCCTCTGAAATCCACAGGATTTTTGCCATTATCTGTAGCAGAAAGGGAATGTAGGAAACGAAAACGTAGAAATCGCCCTTTGCCTGGAAGTGAATCCCAGTGAAAGCAAATGCATTTACTGTTAAGCAATTCATATAGAATCGCGATGTTATGGGAAATGGCTACAAACGATTTGCAAATTTACGCCCCGGCGACACAAACAATGATCGCCTTTTGCTTGTCATTCACGTTACTTGGAGGTAAGGCCCGTTCACATCAGGAGTGCTTGGGCAGAGCTCAGCCCTGTGAAGACCCACAGCCTTGTAATATGCCAGAGGATAAAAAAATTATGGGTTCCACTGAACATGTGCAGGTTGCTCCTGCTGCATCAGCGAGGAAATACAACAACCCACTCACACGATCTAGGACTTGTTTTAAGGACAGGAGTGTGACTGTCAGGTAAACTTGACTCATCCTCCGCACTTTTTATTTTCTCAAATTAATCAGCTCCTTCAGTGGAGTGGAAACATCATTTATTTGAGGGCATCAAAGCATTTCGGAGG
The DNA here is from genome assembly GCF_965153285.1 of Podarcis tiliguerta. Classification (NCBI taxonomy): domain Eukaryota; kingdom Metazoa; phylum Chordata; class Lepidosauria; order Squamata; family Lacertidae; genus Podarcis; species Podarcis tiliguerta. The sequence goes on along the minus strand of NC_139540.1, from coordinate 32,326,037 downwards.
TTATGATCCAGCGAATAAAATGCTTCTTTTGAATTTATTCCAGTGCGTCTTTGTCTCCATAACTGCACCAAAGTGGCTATATATAATTGTTTAAAAAGTGATATACTAAAACGAAGAACCAATCTAAGGCAAGCAGCAGACTAAAAACAAGAGGAGAAAATTTATAACAGCATTTTTAAAAAATGCTTCCGAAACGCGTTCGGCTCAATCGTTCAGCCCCAGGGCTCTGTTCCCGCGGGGCACAGAGGCAATCCCACTCCCCTTGTGAACTGCAGCTCACGGCCTCCCGCTTAAAGTCCGAGGCTGCGACCTTCCACACACTTTCTTTGGATCAACTCCCCTCCCAAACCCGTGGGACCTAATTTCTGAATGCGCAAACATGAATAGGATCTCCGCAATATGACCCACCCCTGCGGCCGGGCGAAGAAAGTTCCCTGGCGCAGCGGGGCCGGGGCTGTGGGTGTTCCTCCGCCCCTGACGGCCGCAGCAGGTGGGGATCTGGGTCCCGAATTCCTGCATCTGCAACCTTTTCGTTCCATCCGCCTTCCCACCAGACTGGCGTTGGCACCGCCGCCACCTCCCTGGCGCTGCGCTTCTTGGCACAGCCGCTTCCCACGATGGAGCCGCTTTCTAGCTGGATTTTGCAACCCTGGTGTCTCAGGGAGGTTTCCCCTTCCCACCCCCCTTCCTGCTCTTAGAAAATGCCGTTCTTTATTCGGAGCCTGCCCTCCCCTTCTTTTCACGGGCAGCTCTCTCCCAAGCCAAGAATATCGGTGGAAGAAGCTCTGAAATGCACCCGGCGTCCAACTTGGCACTTGGAGGCGCTGAACTTGCGCTGACACCGGCCCCTAAGCCCTGTCTCGGCTTCTTCTTCTCCCAAGCAGGTGGCTGGCTGGCTGTGCCACAAGCCCGATCCTGAAGAGCACCCGCGGAAGAGGCGTATCAACACACACACACACACACACACACATATCCCGGAGGTTAGATGTGTAGGTTTCGCCTCTCCGTTTCTCCGGATTGTTTATACAGGTGCAGTCTGAACTCTTTCCTTACTAAAGATTAATGGGAAGGAAAGTGCTGGCTATTTCTAAACAGTGGTGGAAATGTCGATGCCCGATTGTACCCTTCTTTTGCCACGCTGGGAGAGGCCTGTCTCTCCCTCCGCCCCCGCCCCCTCCGTGGGCTGAACTTCACAGGCGGGAGCGGGTGAGGACCTTAAAGACTACCTCCCAAAAAAGAGAGACCTTCCGGGCTCAAGCTCATTGCGAAATGACGCTCTCTTCGTCCCATGCTTTCATTGCAGAAGCACTCAGGCTCGACGGTGATAATCGGCTAGGCACTCTGTGCATGCTCAAGGGCATTCCCACGACAAAGCACTACTTTGGATGCTGGTCCAGCTGAAGGCGAAGGGAATCGCCAATTTCCCATTTTAACAAGCCGCCTGAAATACTAGAGAACGTGGCCCTCCCTCCCTTTCCCCCCTCCTCTAAATTTTGTTGGTGCTTGTGTAAACCAATCCTGCAGAGACTCCCCCCCCCCCCTTGTACGCGTGCGTGGTGCTCCTTTGGCTGCCTAAGGAGTGGCATGGGGAGAATTGGGTTTGCCATTACAGTGGTACCTCGGGTTACAGACGCTTCAGGTTACAGACTCCGTTAACCCAGAAATAGTACCTCAGGTTAAGAACTTTGCTTCAGGATGAGAACAAAAATCGTGCTCCGGCGTCGTCGCGGCAGCAGGAGGCTCCACTAGCTAAAGTGGTGCTTCAGGTTAAGAACGGACCTCCAGAACGAATTAAATTCTTAATCTGAGGTACCACTGTATTATTATTATTATTATTATTATTATTATTATTATTATTATTATCGTCATCAATTGAAGGTCTCATCGACCTCAGCAGGTAAATGAGTTCGAGAGAAGAGCTGGTCCATTGGCAAGAAGGAGGAGCGGAAGGGGTCGCTTGACTCTCCGCAAGCCCCTCATTTGTTCTGTGCTTGAGCAGCGCCAGCGCATCAAGTTCCAAAACAAATCCTTCGTCGGGGACGGAGAATAACGTCATGCTTCGGCTGGTTCGATGAGGAATCCATAGAAAGTTGCAGCAGCTGCAGGAGGAGGGAGGGGTCCCCCTGCGGAAGCCTGCGTGGCCGGGCAACCATATACCGAACTGTGTGAACCGGGTTCAAACTCGCCGTCCTCATTAAAGGCGAACTCTCTCCCTTCAGCAATACGCACCTGTAGTTTAGTGGAAAACAACAGAATGGGAAGAACCAGAGATCTGTTCAAGAAAATTGGAGATATGAAAGGAACATTTCGTTCAAAGATTACCATAATAAAGGACAAAAGTGGTAAGGACCTAACAGAAGCAGAAGACATCAAGAAGAGGTGGCAAGAATACACAGAGGAATTATACCAGAAAGATATGGATGTCTCGTACACCCCAGGTAGTGTGGTTGCTGACCTTGAGCCAGACATCCTGGAGAGTGAAGTCAAATGGGCCTTAGAAAGCATTGCAAATAACAAGGCCAGTGGAAGTGATGGTATTCCAGCTGAACTATTTAAAATTTTAAAAGATGATGCTGTTAAGGTGCTACACTCAATATGCCAGCAAGTTTGGAAAACTCAGCAGTGGCCAGAAGATTGGAGAAGGTCAGTCTACATCCCAATCCCAAAGAAGGGGAGTGCTAAAGAATGCTCCAACTACCGCACAATTGCACTCATTTCACACGCTAGCAAGGTTATGCTTAAAATTCTTCAAGGAAGGCTCAAGCAGTATGTGGACCGAGAACTCCCAGAAGTGCAAGCTGGATTTAGAAGGGGCAGGGGAACCAGAGACCAAATTGCAAACATGCGCTGGATTATGGAGAAAGCTAGAGAGTTCCAGAAAGACATCTACTTCTGCTTCATTGACTATGCAAAAGCCTTTGACTGTGTCAATCACAGCAAACTATGGCAAGTTCTTAAAGAAATGGGAGTGCCTGATCACCTCATCTGTCTCCTGAGAAATCTCTATGTGGGACAAGAAGCTACAGTTAGAACTGGATATGGAACAACTGATTGGTTCAAAATTGGGAAAGGAGTACGACAAGGCTGTATTTTGTCTCCCTGCTTATTTAACTTATATGCAGAATTCATCATGCGAAAGGCTAGGCTGGATGAATCCCTAGCCGGAATTAAGATTGCTGGAAGAAATATCAACAACCTCAGATATGCAGATGACACAACCTTGATGGCAGAAAGTGAGGAGGAATTAAAAAACCTTTTATTGAGGGTGAAAGAGGAGAGCACAGAATATGGTCTGAAGCTCAACATCAAAAAAACGAAGATCATGGCCACTGGTCCCATCACCTCCTGGCAAATAGAAGGGGAGGAAATGGAAGCAGTGAGAGATTTTACTTTCTTGGGTTCCATGATCACTGCAGATGGTGACAGCAGCCACGAAATTAAGAGACGCCTGCTTCTAGGGAGGAAAGCAATGGCAAACCTAGATAGCATCCTAAAAAGTAGAGACATCACCTTGCCAACAAAGGTCCGTATAGTAAAAGCTATGGTTTTCCCAGTAGTGATGTATGGAAGTGAGAGCTGGACCATAAAGAAGGCTGATCGCCGAAGAATTGATGCTTTTGAATTATGGTGCTGGAGGAGACTCTTGAGAGTCCCATGGACTGCAAGAAGGTCAAACGCATCCATTCTTAAGGAAATCAGCCCTGAGTGCTCACTGGAAGGACAGATCGTGAAGCTGAGGCTCCAATACTTTGGCCACCTCATGAGAAGAGAAGACTCACTGGAAAAGACCCTGATGTTGGGAAAGATGGAGGGCACAAGGAGAAGGGGACGACAGAGGACGAGATGGTTAGACAGTGTTCTCGAAGCTACAAACATGAATCTGACCAAACTGCGGGTGGCAGTGGAAGACAGAAGTGCCTGGCGTGCTCTGGTCCATGGGGTCACGAAGAGTCGGACACGACTGAACGACTAAACAACAGTTTAGTGTTTAGCTCAAGTCTCAAAGTTCTTGGATACAATATTGCTATCAGCGAGTTACAGAGATGAGACCTATCCATTGGCGTATTGTGGGGTTCCTAGCGTTTTTATTTCCTCCAAGGAGCTCAAGGTGGTGAGTGACAGAGCGCACGTTTTTTTGCGCGGGTCACGGGTTCGAGTCCTGCCATCCCCAAATCTGAAACCCCGGAGAGCCACTCCCAGTTAGCATCCACACTACTGAGCCGGATGGAGCATTTATTTGCAGTCTCCGATGATGCTCCCTCTGCCATTTATCCCGTTTAACTGACCCCTGTGAGGTGGGCCAAGCTGAGAATTGGCGACTGGCCCAGGATCACCCAGTGAACCTCCTGGCTGCGTTGGCATTTGAAACAAGGTGTCCCCAGGAGACTCTAAGCACTACACCACACTGTCTTGCTCCACGAGTAAAGGAAAAATGCCATGGAAAAGCCACGCACTGAACTCGGAGGAAAGTGTGGTGCGATCCCGTGCATTAGAGGTGCATGGAATTCTGCAAGGTGTGGAGAAATAAACATAAATAAACATATTTAGATAAAAAAGTTTTCCTCCCTCTCACATATTATTAGAACTCAGAGGTATCCAATGAAGCTGAATGTTGGAAGATTTAGGACATTGGTATACCAATGAATATCAATTAAAATAAAATTAGACCAATGTATGGAGGATACTGCTAGCCCAAATGGCTATGTTCTGCCTCCACTGTCCGAGAGGCACTATGGGAATCACGCAGCGTGCTGTTGTGCTCAAGTTCCGCATGCTGGCTTCCCATTGCCACGTGGTTGGCCACCGTGAGAACAGGATGCGAGACTAGATGGGCCATCATCTTAAGTCCTGGTGATGATGTTGTTATATATTTATTTATACTCCGCCTTTCCCCCCTAAGGAACTCAAGGCGACTCAAACAGATAAAAAACTAAGCAAGACTAAAAACATAGATCCAGACACAAACCCTACTAGGTTAGCTAGCAGGCGTGTTTAAAGATCCTGTTGCCTGCCTAAGTGATCTCATTGAGCTTTCAAATAAAAGCAGTTTAGACTATAGCGATGCAGAGGGGCCTAGTTTCAAATAAGAGGGGTTCGGAGATGGGAGGGAAGGCGGGCATGCCAATTAAGACCATTGTAATAAGCCTTAATAATGGCCCCAAACACTTTCCAGCAAACCTCAGGACTTTCGAGAGAATGAAAGCCACAAAGTGAGCAAAGCACGAGAGCTGTGAGCTCTGAAGATCTCAGCGCATTCCTTTTTGATGGCTGTGCACCATCTCGGATGTCAGAAATCCTTTTCCTACTAGTACAGCAAATAAATTAGTCCAGCAACCATCACGAAATGACTTGCAGAAGTGTCTGCCAGGACCAGTAATAACTCTTTGTTAGTGTCTTGATACCTTAAACATCGAGGAGTTCTCAGATTCAATGGCTTCTCCACAATGGCAGTGTAAGTCCAGTTAAACTAGCTGGAGAGCTTAAACACGGATGACGATTGCTCTTTTAAACGTTTCTAGGACCACAAGGCCAACGTAACAGAATGGCCCGTGTAAGTACTGTTGACCTACTTCATTTCACTAGAGTAGAGGTGGTTTGTTCACACGTTAATGCTCACCGCTGAAGGACTGCTGTGCGAAGTGGCGACTTGCACGTGCGAATCCCAGAGATATAAACGTGACCGCGGCACTCCGCATTTGTTCGAGAGCTGCCCAATCACAGCAACGTTAAAATCTTGGATTTCTCCACTACTGCCTAAGGGCCACTTTCGCTTCCGCCTTATAATGCATGCAAAAAATGGTTTCTCGAGGAGAATAAAACAATGACATAACTGTGTAAACAATGAGATGCGCAAGTGGAGATCGAGAGAGAACTTCAGTGTAGTGCACCTGCTCCCAGACGCGATGCTTTCCCGTATTCACACGGCTGCCAGTTACCCAGCGATGCGAGTGCACGTGTGAACTGACCCCGAGAGTTCCATGGAGATTTCCTCTTCCCCCGATGCAAGGCGTCGGGGTGACTGGGAGCCCCTGTATAGCTAGGTGCAGAAGTCAAGGCAAGTTGTCTCTCCCACCTACTACAGACAGACCACGAAGGGAGCGTGAGAGAACCGAATACGATCCTCAGTCGATATTAAGATCTCGTGGATTAATGGATCGTTTTTCTTTGGGTATTTGGGTTTGCCGCAGCTGCGGCCAAACTTTTGCTCTGAAAGGGGAAATATAATTTTTTATTTCTTGGAACGAGCTTTAGGGAAATTATTTTAAAGGAGGCGCTTTTTCATATTATTGTTGTAATCTAGAACTAGGTAGGAAATGATGGAATGCTTAGAATGGTTAGCGGTAGCGAGAGGACAGGGGATTTGAATACAGAGAGGAAACACTTAATATTTTCCATTTAAAATAGCAAGTTCTAGATGGCTTGTAGCAAGACTGCAGATGGGGAGATAGCGCAGGACGATTCTCTTGCATCCTCCGGAGCCAGTGCACTGTGCTGGTTGGAGTCATGGAATAGGACCTGGTAGACACGGGTTTAAATCTCCACTCGGCCACGGAGCTCCTTGGGTGACCTTGGTCCAGGCACGGCACCTCAGCTTAACCCACCTCACAAGGTTGTTGTGAGGGAGGATAAAACCCGGGCGTCAAAAAGAGCCAACTTCGAAAAAGTGCGCATTTCTGTGCGTTACACAATGGGATCTATTTTAATTGTAATTATTTGAAAAATATGTATATTGAGAACAGCGAAAGATGAATGAGACATTTTCGGGTTGCTTGCCTGTGGGGAGGTCCCACTGAACCTGACGGAACTTACTTCTGAGTAGGCACGTATTCCAACATTACTGTTGGGTTTGCGTGTAAAAGATTCGCTATGAAAATGCTTCGCCTCCCACAATAAAACTCCAGAATGTAGCCTCTGATAGCTGGGTCCTAGGCATGTTTACTCGTAAGTAGGTTCCACTGAGTAAAATGATGCTTACTCCCAAATCCTTACTCGGGGGGGCGGGCGTATAGTCATTTATTTATTCCTCCATCCATCCACCCACCTTTGCCGTCCCGCCTGCTATAACAAGGAAATGGACTTGTTATAATAAAAATCAAAAATAACTTTTTGAATTTTGAGTATATTTTATGTTGTTCATTAAATTTCTGCACCGCCCTATATCACCTGGATCAGCTTGGTCAGAGGGGCAAGATGAGCTGCTTTTCACGAGGTTGTGGTCCAGCCATCACCAAACCAGCATCCTTAGTTTTAATCCTTTTGAAAGAACCTAAGAAAAGCTCGTCTTGCTCAGGCCAGTGATTTACCTAGTCCAGCAATCCTGTTTTCACAGTGGCCAACCAGACACTCATGGGAAGCCTGCAAACTGGTCCTCAGCTCCACGCCACCGCCCTTCCTGCCGTTTCCAGCAGCTGGTATTCAGAAGCATTCTTGCCTCTGACTGTGGAGGTAGAGAGCATAGCCGCAGCCATTTATAGCCTTCATCTCCATGGATTTGTCCCGGTCCTTCATCCTGTCAAGGTGAGTGTCATCGTTTAAATTATGCGCTGGCTGAAGAAGGGCTTCCTTCTGTCTGTCCCTCATCTTCCAACATTCAGCTCCATTGGGTGGGTCCTGAGTTCAAGAGAGGGGTCTGCTTGCTGTGGTTCTGTTGGGAATAAGACAAGCACCATTGAAATACACAGATGATTTTTGTCTGCGTGTTGTGTCAGGAGAGGAAGCTTCCCAGTTCTTCTGGCAAGCAGCGAAGACCATTTTTTTGAGACGGAAGCGGGGAGTGAATGGTCCTCTCAAACTGCGAATTGTGCTCCTCTTTCTTCCGCAGACCGGTGATCGGGTTCACACTTCCGTGCGTGGTTTTTGCGCCCATCCTAACCCAAAACGCCTTATTTGCGAGGGAATCCAATGGATTCTGAAAACCAATCAAGCGAGGGGGCGGGGCGAGGCAAATGAATAACTGGGGCTGCAATTCCGCGCTTTCAATGAACTCTGTGGCAACTGTTTATTTACTACATTTATAAAACGCCTTTCTGCCAAGGGAGGCAAGGCGGTTTACCATTTTTATATTGCTTGCGGCTAGGCATAGCATGGGCAAGGCAAAACGACCAGCGCTGAAATGTCCCCATTTCCTTCTTTGGGTTGATAGGTTAAGGTGGGGGCAAGTTTCACCTCCCCGCCCCCCTGCGACAGTGCAGGCGAGAGTTGGGTTAGCAACACGATTCGTCTTTTAAACACATACAGGGAATTCGGGGCTGAATTGCAATCGGAAAACCGAGGGACAAGAACGACTCTCTTACGGTTTCAACCACGAGCAGTCTTATTTTGGCGAGGACAAAGCAGCCCTGGGGTTAAGCTAGGAAGAAACAGAAGGAAGATCGTGTCACCGTGATTTCCGATTAACAACATAAGAAGAGTCTGCTGGTCTGGATCAGGTCAACGACTCATCTCGTCTAGCCTCCTGTTTTCACAGTGGCCAACCAGATGCCTGTGGCAAACCAGGAAGCAGGATTGGATCCCAAGAGCCCTCTCCCCTCCTGTGGTTTCCAGCAACTGCCATTCAAAAGCATTGCTGCCTCCTACCGTGGAAGCAGAGAATAGTAGTGGTAGCTTAAAGCCAAGCAATTTGGTGGCCATCCCTGGCTCTTGCGGGTGTGAGTTCCAAAGTTTAACTATGTGCTTTCTTTTATCTGTCCTGAGTATTCCAACATTCAGCCTCCTCAAGATGTCCACTGGTTTTAGCGAATCCTAATCGTGTAACAGTAGCAACAACTCACCCGCCCCGCCCCCAAAGTTACGCTACTGAAACTAAGCTTAGGAGGGAAATCTGAAATATATATTTTGTATGAAAAGACTGTGAGGTCAGATCAGGGGGAAGGGTCACAGAACATTGCTTTGTGTGCAAAAGGTCCCAGGCTTAGTCTCTGGCATCTTCAGGTACCTCTTGCCTGAAAACTCATGAGAGATGCCTTCAGACAGTGGAGGGTCAGTCAGCAGCACCATCAATTTAATATTGGCAGTGGTGGGACTTGTGGTAGGAATGTTGGACCAGCAGTATATTATAAGAAGTTACAAGATTACCTAAGGCAACTATTAAAATACATTATGAATATGTCTCTAAATACTGGGGAACTGCCAGAATCCTGGAAGAGTGCGTATATAACTTTGAGCCCTAAAGAAGATAGAGATCCAGAGCAGGTTAAGAATTATCGACCTATATCTTTGTTGAACAATGATTATAAACTGTTTGCAGATATATTAGTAAATAAGTTGAAAACTGTATTAAAATGGATTAAAAGAGGTAATCCATCATGATTAGGCCAGTTTCTTGCCAAGAAAACAAATGAAGGACAATATTAGGAATATAATTGATATAATAGAATATTTACAAGTGAGAAATGAAAAACAAGCAGCCTCAATGTTTTTAAATGCAGAGAAAGCATTTGACAACGTCTCCTGGGATTTTATGTTTAAAGTATTGGAATATATGAGCTGTGGAGACACCTTTCTCTCTCTCTCTCTCTCTCTCTCTCTCTCTCTCTGCTGCTCATGGTAGCCATTTTGTGCCAACACCAGTAGCACTTTTATCAATATATAAGTATCCACACCTCATTTTTGAGAAAACCAAAAATACACTGTCTGAGAGGTGCTGCAGCTCAGTGCTAGAGCATCCTATCTGCACGCAAAAGGTCCTAGGTGCAATTCCTGCCATCTTCAGCTATAACTAGTAAATATTCCCTGTCTAAACCCCATAGAGCTACTGCCTATGCATGCTATTTCATTTATTTAATTCTTATTATTCATTATTTATTAAATTTGTATATCACCCTTCCCCCCTATATCTCAGGGTGGTTCACAGAAAACAAAACAATCCCACCTTTTTCTCCAAGGAGCTCAAGGTGGTGTACATTGTTCTCCTACTTTATTTCCCACAACAACCCTCTGAAGTAGGTTGGGCTAAGAATGGGCTAAGACTGACCCAAAGAAAGCCAGTGAGCTTCATGATTGAGTTGGGATTTGAGGGCAAGTCTCCCAGGTCCTGGTCTGATACTCTGACTGCTACACAACACTGCCTTTCAGTGTTGACAGAATTTAGCTGGCAGATTCTTGTCTTCTTAGGATTGCTCTGTCATGCTGCAATCCTATGCACTCTCAGCTGAGTTACAGAACTACCCTATGTTGTTTTACTAAGAAGTAATTCCCACTGTTCCCAATGAGGCTTCCCAACACATCTTTAGGATTGTGGCTTAAGGCACCTACAAACACATGGGGTCTTAACATCTCCAGTAACCATGAGTAAGATTGCACTTTTATTCTTGGGGATCTGAGCCCATGCTTTTTAGCCTGCTCCAAGAGTGTGCCCACTTGCTTGAAGGATGAATTTGCTTTTGTTATTCCTGCTTTAAAGTTTCCCTGTTTAATAAACTTGGAAAGGAGGGAATCCTTATTAATTGCTGAGGCTCCCCCTCTTCACTCTTGAGCTTGTCAAATGGTCCGTTTTCCTCAGGTATCCCTCACTTTCAGCACACTTTCCCCTGTGGAATAAGCAAGCAAACTCTTTAAATACCTCCTGGCGCCAGAAGAAAGTTCCCGTGTAATGGATATCTTGTGGTGTTAGAAAATGGATTCTGCCCTCTTTGTCAATCAGGATTGAGGGAGGAAAAGAGGGGGGGAGGGGGAAGTGACATTACTTTATAAAGCAATTGTGGGAGCCTCTCAATATTATTAAATAATGCTCCTGTTCAGATTGATTTTAAAGATGACTAGAAATTTCTGGCTTACGATCTTTCAGAGGCCAGCCTCCTCTGTCTTTTGGAACACGTTGGCCACGTTGTGAAGCCAAACAACAGGCTCAAACGAAACCTCACACTCCCCCCCCCCCCCACTGCCTTTGAGGGAAACTCACCACAGTGGCCATGAATGTAGTTGAGATATCACACCGCTCAACAGTGGTTTGTTAAGAGAATGGACTTTCTAGGAAATCTCACAGAATGCCGAGACTATTTCCCCACCCCACCCCACCCCAACTCATTATTCACACACTCCTCTGACAGACTGGGCTGGCGTATAAAAAGAAGGTGGTGGCAAAACCACAAAGATATCAGGAAAGGGATGCAATTAAGAATATATACCTTCAAATGGGTATAACGGTAACATGAATCATATCTACATGGACTCAAGAGGTGGGACAAAGATATAGCACACAATCCTATCCTTAGGTTCACTGGGATGAACAAGGAAGGTGAATCTCTGTCTCAGAAAGCAGTTTCTCAGCTCATTTGAGCTATGTCAGCATAAGCCCCATCCCCAGCTGAGCTGGAGATACAGCAACAGCTCCCTTTCCCTGGCTCAGTCAGGGATAAGCTGGTTGAACTGAGACTGGTAGAACTAACGCAGGAGTAAAAGGTAAAGGTAAAAGGACCCCTGAGCATTAGGTCCAGTCGTGAACAACTCTGGGGTTGCGGTGCTCATCTTGCTTTATTGGCCGAGGGAGCTGGCGTACAGCTTCTGGGTCATGTGACCAGCATGACTAAGCCACTTCTGGCGAACCAGAGCAGCACACGGAAACGCAGTTTACCTTTCCGCCGGAGCGGTACCTATTTATCTACTTGCACTTTGATGTGCTTTCGAACTGCTAGGTTGGCAGGAGCAGGGACCGAGCAACGGGAGCTCAGCCCGTTGCGGGGATTCAAACTGCTGACCTTCTGATTGGCAAGTCCTAGGCTCTGTGGTTTAACCCACAGCGCCACCCGCGTCCCTTAATGCAGGAGTAAGCCCTTAAATTGGGGGTTCCAAGGGAGAGGAGGAGAGGTGGAGGCAGGACCAGATAGGGGAGGACTTATGCTGCTTCCTAACACTGTTCAACTCAGTCACATGACTTGGCAACCCAGCACAACTAACGCTGGCAAAAAGGGTGGTGGTGTAAACCAAACTCAATTTCAAAAGCTTTGTTTCCCCCCTGCCAGGGTTAAGCCAGCTCAGCTAGCAATAGCTCCCCTCCTGAATGGAGTTTGGATCTGGTGTACTTTATGTCTGCTTAACTGAAAGCAGCACAAATTATGTTGGCACCCCATATTTAGGATTGCTCCTAAGGTTCTGTACACATTAGCAAGTTAAAACGCAGTAAGGCCATTCCCCCCACCTGCTTATTTAGTGAGGCAGGGACATTTTTGCCTGCTCCGATCTTTGTAGGTGCTGGGAATGTGCCATTCAACATCTTATGGTGCAGTCCAATGTATGTTTACTTTTAAGTTATCCCACTATGTTCAGTGGGGCTTACGTTCAGGTTAAGTGTGCGTAGGAATGCAACCTTAATTAGGAAACCTGAGGACCATTCATAAAGCACATTGATTGTAGCCATTGGGACCTATCATTTAATAAACAATCGGCTGTAACCAAAACATCACATATCCTTGAAATAACTGTGGATTTTCTGCATTTGTACCATAAAGACAGAACTATATTTCAAAAATCTAGAATATGTAGATTCCAGCTTCCTCTTGTTCACACAGAGGACGCAAGCAGAAATTAAATTCAGTAAACTGCACTAATCAAGATCATGTTTTCTACACAAAGGAAAAAGTGAAACAAATGTTAAGATATTTGACACAGTAATATTTGAGTAGTGTTGTGAATTCTAATGTTACCCAGATTGTGGTTGATCTACAATGGAGCCAAGCAAGGTTGCACAAAGGGCTCTGATTCAATCCAATACTGAATCCGTGGGTTTCTTTCAAATGACTTTGTGGCATTGCAGAGGTCTTGCAAAGTATCTATTGTTCCAAGTATCCATTTTTTAAAAAATGGAGTGAGACTACTACTAATCTGTTGGATGAAATACCACTATTGTGGCTGAATGGAAACCTGGGCAAAGAAAAGAAATATTTTGGAGTACATTAAATCTGCAGCAAAAACAAACTTGGCTGTAGCAGACAGTTTAAAATATTGTAGGTAAACCAACTGCAATCACAAAGGAGTAGGTTCAGCATGTCTGACTCTGCAGGAGATCCAGGCCATTGGTTATCAGGCTTGATTTCCTTCTCCCTTCCACCCACAAGAAAATCCAGCCCAAAAGGATAAAAATCATCTGATCACTTAAAGACTGTAGCTGATTTATTGCAGCATGGGCTTTTGTCAGCAACAAGCTAATTCATCAGATTATGAAGTGAATTAAAGTGGCAGATGGTCTATATTACACTTCAGCTAAGATACTCAGAAGAATAAAGCTAAAGAAAACCCCCAAATCTACAATCCTGCTAGCAGCCAAGCTTGAGTGCAATATACCAGCTAAACACTTACAGGTGTATCACCAAACATGAATATCCATCAACCAGTGGGACACCAATGTTTGAACACCACCAGCTTTCATCCAAGGTCACTGGGTGATGGTAAGCTAGACTATTTCTCAGGCCAATCTAGAGTGTTGCTGTGAGGATAAAATGGAGTGTGGAAAACCTCATGTATGCCACCTGGCACTCTATTGAGGAAGAGTGAAACAGAAAGGTGGTGGTGAAAATATGCTAACATTTGTGTGAATTGACTCTTAAGTTCACATATCAAGTTTGGTATGAATCACATGAGTGTTGCTTCTCATTCTATAGGTTATTGCTCATCATTTAGTGCACAGAATGGCAATTTGAGGCTCCTGACCTCAATTTATATTACCTCCAACACTTCTGGAAACTGTCATATTCCTCCATCCCATCTAATTTCCTCCTTCTTGTTCATTTCTTCCTTATTTTTTCCTGGCATTTTAAAGTGCCCCCCCCCCCATTCTTTCTAAGTAGCTTCAAAACAATTGGAAGGGGCAATATCTTATTTGAGAAAAACTTATTTTTTAAAAAATACATTTTCCCTGGTTGTATGGCTTGGGGGAAAACATTTTTTCTCCAGAACAAGTTGGTAGGTTTCTCTCTCCCTCTTTCTTTTGTGTGGTACACACAAGTCAGAAAGGTATTGCTTTCAGTTGGTTTTCAGAACAGTAGTTGTACTGGTTTGTTGGAGTAACTGATTGATGGATTGATTAATCAGTGAATCAATTTCCTATATACTTGTCTGAGAGTGAACCCATTAAAACCAGACAATCTTACTTCTGAGTAGACCTGCATAATATTGCTAATTCTAATCTGAGGTAAAGTAAAGGTAAAGGTACCCCTGCCCGTACGGGCCAGTCTTGACAGACTCTAGGGTTGTGCGCTCATCTCACTCTAGAGGCCGGGAGCCAGTGCTGTCCGCAGACACTTCCGGATCACGTGGCCAGCGTGACGAAGCTGCTCTGGCGAGCCAGAGCAGCACACGGAAACACTGTTTACCTTCCCGCTAGTAAGCGGTCCCTATTTATCTACTTGCACCTGGGGGTACTTTCGAACTGCTAGGTTGGCAGGCGCTGGGACCGAGCAACGGGAGCGCACCCCGCCACGGGGATTTGAACCGCCGACCATACGATCGGCAAGTCCTAGGCGCTGAGGTTTTACCCACAGCGCCACCCGCGTCCCAATCTGAGGTAGCCATGGTGAAATTGGAAACTGTTTTTATTCATGGTTAGTTAATCCTGAGAACGGTTGTCTCAGGCTCTGTCCATCCTTCGCACTGGATCCCCTACCACAAGCATGTGGCTCCCAACAGTTCATCTCTGTCAGAATGTGGCCCTCCAACGCACTGTTGGATCTAGTGGGGCTTTAAAAAAAAGAAAAGAAGAAGGTCAACACAACCACAGTCTAATAATCATGCAGAAGACATTGTGATAAAACATTATTTAATGTTTGTAAAACAATGTACTGGTGACCTTAATACATTTGGGGTGGCACTGCTAACATTTCCTTTGCAGATAACTGGGAGTCTTGTCAAGGCTGACAATGATTAAATATGGTCAACAACTGATTTGAGATGGGGGGGTGGGAGCCCAAGTCTCGATGTTGAGAGTGTGCACCTGCCAGCCAGATGTGTCCCTTTGTATCAAGGCACCAGGAGAAGATCCATGTAGCCTCTCAGGTTTCCTCCTTAACTTTCCAAATGTTAATGTTTAAAGTCAAGCACAGAAAGTGATTTCATCACAGCACTTGTACTGTAAATTCTCTTGCCTGGGACTTGGGACTTGAACGGCCTTCCTAGATAATCTGGTTGTAGGGTCCAGCATTTCTCCCTCAAGATAGCACATCTGTTGCAGAGAGATTGCAGCTTTAACAGCACTCAGGCTGTAGTATTTTATCAGTGGGGAAAACGTGCCGCTTTGAGAGCTATACTTTAAATAAAACCATGTGATACTTCTCCTAGGTAATGTGTCTGTTACTTCTGTTATTGAAAGTGTTGTGCGAAATGTCATGAGAATATTCTAAGCATTTTTGTCAGGGGCTTATGATGTCATTAGTGTTTTGACAATGGATTGGCTGGGGCCTATGACATCATTAGTAGTGAGCAATACTACATTCTCTGGGTCTGCATCCTTTTTGGTATAATCCTGTGGTCCCACTATGCCAGAAAATGCTAAACAGGATGCAATCCTGGTGTCACATACCCACTAACATATGCTTTTCTATCAACAAAGTACTAGAACTTGCAACACATTTAAAAGAGTAATACCTCGGTATTGTTCTTAACTTTACAGAGGACAATTTTCATTTGAAAGGTTGTCATGAGACAGTCCTCTATTTGAAGGGATCTCTATTTGAAGGTTTTTCTCATCACAGTACAATGCATGGGGGTGGGGGGAGAATAGAAGGGACAGCAAGGTCTTGACAGTGCCCCTCAAGACATAGCATTTGAACATTTAGCACCTGAACAGCAGACTGTGGAAGCACACAGCTCACCTGGTTACACTCTGCCCCATTATGGCAAGATGCATTGCATTTCTCTTTAAATCTCTAAATGTGCACCTACACATATACATTAGCATATTCAAATATTATGCACAATTGTATCCTCTTTTGCACTCTTTTCTTTGGTGCTGATGCATCTGCAGTTTGCCATCCTGGGATGTGGGTGGCGCTGTGGGTTAAACCACAGAGCCTAGGACTTGCTGATCAGAAGGTCAGTGGTTCGAATCCCAGTGACAGGGTGAGCTCCCGTTGCTCGGTCCCTGCTCCTGCCAACCTAGCAGTTCGAAAGCACGAAGTGGAAGTAGATAAATAGGTACCGCTCCGGCAGGAAGGTAAACGGCGTTTCCGTGTGCTGCTCTGGTTCGCCAGAAGCGGCTTAGTCATGCTGACCACATGACCCGGAAGCTGTACGCCGGCTCCCTCAGCCAATAAAGCGAGATGAGCGCCGCAACCCCAGAGTCAGTCACAACTGGGCCTAATGTTCTGGGGTCCCTTTACCTTTACCATTAAGTGGCCATCCTAGCTTTATAACATGATGGACAGAGGGTCTGACCTGACATAAGGCAGCTTTCTAAATTCATGTTCTATTCCAAGCTATGGCTCCTCAGGAGAAAGAAAACCTGAGACAGTGTAGTGTGATAGCCAATCAGAATGATGGCCTCACTCTGAGCAGATGTCAGCCCTGTGATTCCTACCACCTTTTCTAGGCAAATTCACCTTCAATCCATATTAAAATTTTCAAATTACCAAAATATATTTTTATTGGTTCTCTGCATATGTTCTGAAGACATTTGTTGCAGAAAAAGTGCTACGTGGAGAGCTCAATAAAAAATTATCAGAATACATTTTTCTGAGAAAATTTCTGAGTCTTTCCCTACTCTTTTTCTCACCTCCTGCCTCAAAAAGAAGGCCACTTTGCAGCCATGCTTTTCAGTAGATCCACTCAGGAGCTCCCAGTCAAGAAGTTCTGAGTGGATCAGCAGTTTGGCTTGCATTTGGTGCTAAATTTAAACAGCACCAAATGCAAGCTTCCCTTATGAAAAAAGTAAATGGGAGCCTGTGCTCCCAATTGTCCTTTTGAAAACATGGCTTGCATTCGGCACCATTTAAACATGATACCCCATATGTTACTATGGACAATATGAATAGCCACTAATAGGTTACTACACATTCAAAACAGCAGAACAGCTTTCTAAATGTGGTTTCCCCAATGACTATTTTACATGACACTAATATGGGGTTCTGCATTTGGCATTAGGTGTTTGGTTCCTCTCCTGATATCCTTCCAGTGATACCATGTCAGATATAAGGCAAAAGGATCCACAGTTTTGTGTCTAGATTCCTTAGCATCCTGTGCGTGTTTTATTCCTGGCATCTTCTAAACCTGTTACAGATTCACAAGGCCAACTGTCAAGATGAAATGATTAAAGCAACCAAGGGAGAGAATGATTCGAGATCACTCCCCCATATATCTACTATTAAAGTATTTACCGTATCGTAATTCACAGAAGTCCGGCTTACTATCTTAATGAGTGACAACAGCAGATCTGGAAGCCATCTGCCTGGCAAAACAACACATCTTCTTGCTTGAAAAATGTTGACACTGCATTACTTTATGGCAGCCATGCATATCATATTGTGGTTTGGTATGAAATGCTATCAGTAGCCCAAAGTCAGGGGGAACATGTTTCATTTTCAAATGCTGCAGATCGAATTCTGAGTAGAGACATTTATGAGAGGTCTCATCGAAATTAATGGCAATGCTGATGGAAGGTTTGATCCCCAAGGATGATGAAAGAGTCCTCTAGCTTATGCACTGACTTCATTTTTTTAATTCTGCTGCCATAACTCAAATGTTTATAGTTAACCATATGCATAATTGTGTTTGTGGATTACCCTGGAATGTTTCAACACACAACTATACAGACCAGATAATCTGATGGGACTATTAGCAGCCAGGCATTACTCCTGCTCTGTACAGTAAAAATTAACAACCGGGTTAGTTAGGATGTGGTTCTAGAAAAGGGGGTGAAATATAACAAGCAAGAGGACTTCTCCGCTCCAAAGATAGTGGATGGGGAGAGTCTGCAACCAGTGGAAAATTGTTCATAGCACAGCTCCTTTCCAGAGGGAGGGCAATGCTTCTGATGGGCCACCATAAACATGCTTGCTATGGGATCCATCACACAACAATGAAGAGTAAAACGGGTCAAAATGAGCACAAGAGAAGGGATGAAGGCAGTACAAAGAAGCATGAATAGGATAAAACACAGCACTTTGGGGATCTTCTGGAATCAGAGGCAGTTATGGGGTAGAGCAACCAGAGGGCACCACAGCAACGCTATAGGTGAGGGGAGGTCTCTGAATTTTAGCATTGCACAGGGCGCCACTGAAATTTGAGAGCCCAAAGTCTGCCACTGGTGGAAGCAGCGTCTTTTAAAGGTAAGGGGACCAGAATCTTCCCTATGACATGCTAAATTTTTGATTTAGACAATGAAGTGTCAGGGATGATTACCTTATACAGTTTTGAACCCTCTTTTGACCTGAGGGTTGCAGAACCTTCTGGGCAACTTTCCAGGGGCTCCATGCATATGGCAGACAGGGCAGACATAGGCCAAAGTGGGTGGAGAGATGAATGTAGATTTTACCTTTGTGCAGTGGGCTAGTTTCTTCCCTCTCTATTTCTCTGTCTCTCTCTCCTCCATCCAGACAGACCAGAGACAATATCAGGACTGGTTTGAACCAGGCAAAAATACTCAAGGAAGGTGTGAAGCTGGGCTGGTCGTATGTGTGGTCTGGGAAGAGTCCCAAACATCAGACTGAGAGGTCTGGAAGGAGATACTTGACTTCCAGGCCTGATACCACCCCCACCCCCCATGGCATAGAGAATACAGGGAGAAAAAGCTTCTCATATACACATTTATGGAACTCAGAGCTCATCCACACCTCTTCTTGTCCATTGCTTTCCCATGGGTAATCAAGGTCTTTACCACAAATATCAAACAGGTTTTCTGCACATTGACCTTTGCTTCAATTCAGAGGTAAGGACCTGGTTTTCCCAGAGAAAGTGGCAGGACAACTGGAAAGCCGCTCAGTCCAATGCCTAGAAAGCATGAGACAAATAGAAAACCACTCAGACCTGAGACAAGCAGAAGTGTGAATGGGCCTCAGGAACAAGGAAATGGATCTGCAACAGGTTAGAATTAGACGGAGGAGTTGCTGCTTCTCATAATATGTAATTAGCATGGCAATTGTGATCAAAACAGGAGGTGCTGGCCAGAAAGCCTTTGGAAAGGCTAAGATTTTTGTTTCTCATACTGTTTAGAGTTGTTGGAGAGTAAGTCTCATGAACTTGGTGTGATGTACTTCTGAGTAAAAAGTTACAGGGTTGAGCTGTAAGGATTTCTGAAATAGTGAAAAACTATTGAATAAGTCACGGAGCATGTGGAAGAATATAATTGCCCTGTAAGATCTTACAGCCCAGTCTTATCCTCTGTATCCAATGGGGCTTATATGTTTAGGATTGCAGACTCAACATGAAGACTACTCTACTCCAAATGTGTGTGTGTGTGTGTGTGTGTGTGTCCATCTTATTTACAGTTCTTCCAGTGCAACCCATTATCCTATTTTAATATTGATTTCTTGAGAAGGAATATTCTGAAATGAATTTGCTAAGCAAATATTAATTCAGCACAAACTAGCCAAACAGGGACACACCCTCTCTTTCAATGCATAACGTGAATTACTGCCGGCTGATTGTGTTATTAGCAAATTCTCAGTTAGGCAGAAGAAACACTCAGTCCTTCCTTCAAATTTGATTTACAAAATGCCTTAGCTGGAAGAGCTGGGATTTAAGCTTGATTTATGAAGCTGAGCAGAAGACTTGAGTCATGTCAGGAAATATGCGCTTAAGGGGTTGGGGGTTGTCAGCTGCACCAGCACATCACCAAAAGAGTTGTCACACCAGAGGAGAGGTGGGCAAATCTGTCAATGTTGGTTTCTCTCGGCTTCTCATTTTTCCAATCTCACATGCCGTCCTCCACATTTCTACGCTAGTTTCTGATTTTGTAAAAAGACCTCATAAACTTCATTAGCATTCGATTGTGGATTTCTCTTATTGTACACATTATTGTGTGCAAGTTTGCCTAATATACACATTTTGCAAAACAATTTCCCTAATATAATGCATTTTGTATGTTATTTTCACTAATATATGCATTGCAAAACTGAGAGAAGTGCAAATTTTGAGGGATGATGTGAATTAAGTAGGTTTGCCTTTAACTGCAAACTAAATTGAATTTATCCCCCACCCCTTGCCCAGAATAATGCAGCCACAATCCAGCAATGACACCAGTAACAGTAAGTGCACAAGCAGCACCACAAATACATGTGGCCAAGCAAAACCATTCCTCTACAATGAGGACTTTGGCTGACTGACACCCAAAGCCCCTTTAAAATGTGCTGTGGAAGGGGGATTGTTGGATTGCATTTGCAATTATTTTTGTTATGTATTTTGTGTTTTTCATGCTGTGATTTTTGTCTTGTGAACCACCCAGAGATCTGCAGGTATAGGCTGGTGTACAAATTTAATAAATAATAATAATAAAAATAAGTAGCACTTATGCTGCCTTTTTTATTATTGTTGTTCCTTTCCCCCTTCTGTTTTCCAGGTGAATCACATGAAATCTTTTAAAAGCCTGTGAAATTTTTAAACAAGACATGCTTATTTGGCAGAGGACTTCTAAGAAGAAGAAGAAGCGTTTGCATTTGATATCCCACTTTATCACTACCCTAAGGAGTCTCAAAGCGGCTAACATTCTCCTTTCCCTTCCTCCCCCACAACAAACACTCTGTGAGGTGAGTGGGGCTGAGAGACTTCAGAGAAGTGTGACTGGCCCAAGGTCACCCAGCAGCTGCATGTGGAGGAGAGGGAAGCAAACCCGGTTCACCAGATTACGAGTCCACCGCTCTTAACCACTACACCACACTGGCTCTCTTTGGGTCCAGAGACAGCAGACTTAAACTGCAATTCTATGTACACTGTAGACATTACTGCTTGAACCTCTGCATGCTTACTCAGAACTCTGGGTGGCAAGTGAGCATAGGTTTGGGAGTTAACCTCAGTGGGATTTACTTCTGTGCAATAAAAAAATACATAAGGTTGAGCTTGTTAGGATATTTCCGTTCCACCTTAAAAGGGAGCAGGATGTTTGTGTCACAGCCTGCGTATTTCCTGTCTCACAGGATGTTTCTGTTGTGTCTTTTGCTTTCGTTTCTCTCTCACTGCCGGAACTCCCTCATGCAGGCAGTCATGGCTTTTCTTTGTTCTGATCAACACTGAATAAACCTCTAAATAATGCTCTCCTGTGTGCATCTTCCGCTGTGCATATCTGCTGATACAGTGTGCAAGAGCTCTGGACCTTTGGCAAGCTATTTCTGGAGCTCCTGTTGCTAATTGCTGATACTGCGTGTCTACGGGAGATTGATGGATGTCCGGAGACGACGTGGAGTCAAGATGGACTTTATCTCCCTGGCAGTATCTCCCAACAACAAGGTTTCGGGCCCAGATAAACAGCACTTACAGGAGAGTAAGACTGCGACATACTGCTGAGGTATGTGGGGAAAAGCGAAAGTAAGGCTTTTCGTTGCCGCGGCAAAGTGCCTTTGATGTCCGGCTGGCTTAATTGGCCTGGGAGTTAAGCCAAAGGCTTCGTGATTTATGGGCAGCCAAGATAAGAAGCCTCTGAGGTTGAAAAGGGGCTCGGCTAAAGCGAAAAGCTGGGATGGAGTTTTTCCAAGCTTCTCAAACAGCTTCTGAAGCTGCTGAAAGCCCAAAGCTAAATCGGCAAAATTATGACGCCTGGGCAGAGTGGTGTGAGAGTTTGCTGCGTCAGTTTGGAGTGTGGCATACTGTGAGTGAGGCCCCTCCAGTTCCTCTGACAGAGAGATGGAAGACCCAAGATTCAAGGGCCATTGACATAATAGTCTTGTCTGTCTCTCTGGAGGAAATTGCCACGCTGGCTGGAAACACCACTGCTCGTGGGATGTGGAATGCTTTGAAGCTGGCCCATCTGCCAGTCATCCCAGCCCAGAGTTTGACTGCATTGGAGGTCCTGGCTGTTTCCCGGAATGCAAGTGGATGCAGGGATGCCGAGGGGACCGGTTGCAAGCTCCAGGGGGAGCAATGTGGGACAGCATTCCAGCCTCCAGGGGGAGCCAAGGAGTCGGCAGATGAGAGCTCTGTTTCTCGTGGGAACCAAGGTCATCGTCTTTGCAGAGGCCGGAAGGCCAGAGGTAAACAGAGACAGATGCCTGCAGATGGCCAGAAGCAGAAGGGGGGTGAAGAGCCCACGCCAGTGGAAAACAAGGCTTTGTTTGCTGGCACAGCCTCACCAAAGGCCAAGTCTCATGGCCAGGAGCAGGGGGGCAAGCAGTTTAAGCCCACGCCGGTGGAAAACAAGGTTTTGCTTGCCAGAAAAGCTGCTCCAAAGGCCCAGCCCAGATTTATTGTAGATTCTGCTGCGACCCGGCATTTGACAAAAGATAAGCATCTGTTTATCTCCTTCAAACCTCAAGATGGTGAGGTTCACCTGGCTGACGGAAGGACGTTGCAGATCACAGGAGAAGGGACTGTGAAACTCACAAGTCTGCACACGACCATCAAAAATGTACTGTATGTTCCAGGTGCTGTGAACAATTTGCTCAGTGTCCCACAGCTGATTGGGCGTGGTTTTCAAGTTTCCTTCAAGAGGAACGTCTGTGTCATCAGGAAAGGCAAAGAGGACATTTTGCATGCTAAGTTTATGGATGGCTTGTTCTGTATAACTTATGATGACAATGCTGTTGCTGTGTCAAATGTTGATTCTTGTTGTGTTGCACAAACTAACAAGGTTCTTCATGCAGGATGTGTTCATGAAGCACACAGAAGATTTTGTCACATGTCTTGGCAGGCGCTGGCCAAGATGCCGGAATTGGTTGAGGGTTTGAACATCAAACCCTGTAAGTTTCACATGAAATGTGTATCTTGTGCAGAGAACAAGGTGAAGGTTGCTCCAAAAGGCAAGGAGTCTAGCAGGCAGGCTTCCAAACCCTACCAGCTAGTCTACGCAGACCTGGTTGGTCCTCTTGCGCCCTCTTTGGGTGGAGCAAGGTACTTCATGGTTCTAATTGATTCTTTTTCCAGGTACATTCATGTGTTTATGCTCGAGCAGAAATCGCAAGCGTTTCCTAGGTTCAGGGCATTCTGTGAATGGTTGGAGAATGTTCACAGTAAACACATCGGCTGTCTCTTTACCGATCGAGGTGGGGAATTCACTTCTCAGCAGTTTGAAACTTTTCTGACTGAGAAGGGAATCCAGCATGACTTGTCAACGCCTAGATCTCCATGGATGAATGGGCTTGCGGAGAGAGCAAATCAAACGTTGTTGCAAGGACTGAAAACAATGTTGCATGATGCCAATCTCCCTGATAAGTTTTGGGGGGAGGCTCTGTCAACGTTTGTTTACACGTTTAATCGCAGACTGTCATCACCTATTGGTTGTACTCCCTACCAGAAAATGTTTGGTAAGAAACCAAATGTCAAGCACATGAGAATCTTTGGTTCTGACATGTGGGTACACACCCCACAGAGCAACAAGCTTGGGAAGCGTGGGGCACATGGTTTGTTCATGGGGTACGACAAAGGAGCATACAGGGTATGGATGACTGACTCTAAGTCCATTAAGTTCACAAGGAGTGTTGAGTACAATCCTAAGTGGGGGGAAAATGTGGGAATTTTCCAGAGTTACCCAGAGGAGGATGAAGGTGATGTGCAAAAAGCAGATGATGCTAAAGAAGCTGAGGAAGCTGATGATGAGGATGATGATGATGATGATGATGATCAGAGTTCGGATTCCAGTTCAGTGGGCGGCGCTGCTGCTGGTGTCAGTGACAGTGATGACACAGCAGACTACAAGAGCGCAAAGGCCTCAGTCAGACCATCTGATGCGTCTGACAATGAACTGGAAGAACCACTGTTCACCATTGGTCGTTTTTCTCCCAAGAAGGAGGAGATGAGTCCAGAAGACTTGCGTCTAGTACGCAGATCTGAAAGGGCGACCAAGGGCAGACCTCCAAAGAGATTTGCTGATGAGTTTAGTAAGACAGCAACTGCTGTTCTTAGAAGCTCAGAGAAGGTATGGGAACCTTCAAGCTTCAAAGAGGTTCAGGAGTTAACCTCTAAAGATGCTGAGCCTTGGCTTGATGCCATGAAGGCTGAAGTTGATTCCTTGAACAGGAACCAAACTTGGGAATTGGTACCGGTAGTCCCAGGAATGAGACTGGTTGGCAGCAAATGGGTCTTCAAGGCCAAGACAGACCAGAATGGCAAGGTTGTCAGACACAAAGCCAGATTGGTTGCCAGAGGTTTTTCACAGGTACCAGGACAGGATTACCACGAGACCTACTCACCCACCGTCAAATATGAGAGCATTCGACTGATGCTCAAGATTGCTGCGGAGGAGAAACTGCATGTTTCCCATCATGACATTAATACAGCTTTTTTGTACGGGAATTTGGCGGAGGAGCTGTATATGCTTCCACCTGATGGAATGCAGATACAGAAGGGAATGGTCTGTAAACTGCGGAAATCCTTGTATGGTCTCAAGCAGAGTGCCAGGTGTTGGAACACAAAACTCAAAGAGACATTGCTTTCTCTAGGTTTTCACCAGGGCAAAGCTGATCCGTGTGTGTTTGTCAAGGAGGAGGGGCAAAACAAACTGTATTGTTTATGTTTTGTTGATGATCTTCTGATGTTCTGGAAGAATCAGGCTTTGTACCAAAGCACCCTAGCTCAGCTGAAGGAGCACTTTGACATGAAGGATCTTGGTGAGGTATCCAACTATCTTTCTCTGCAGGTGGAGAGGGACCAAGCAGGTAATTTTCTGGTACACCAAACACAGAAAATTGCTGATGTATTAACCAGGTTGAATTTGGTTGATGCAAACCCAGCAGACACACCGATGGTGACAGGTTACCAGGTAGATAGTACTGCTGAAGCGTTTTCTGACACAACGCTGTACAGATGCATTCTAGGCAAGTTGAATTTCATTGCTAGATGCTCAAGACCTGACATAGCTGTAAGCACTAACCTGCTTAGCAGACAAGCAAATAATCCTACTGTTCAGGATTGGAAAGCACTGAAGCGCATAGCCCGCTATTTGAAAGGGACTATGCACTACAGGCTGAGGTTCACCAGTCAGAAGACTGGAGGTCTTGAAATTTTTGCAGATGCAAGTTTTGGAAGTGACACCACGGATGGTACAAGCACTTCTGGAGTATGCTACATGTACAACCACTGTCTGTTTGACTGGTTGTGCAAGAAGCAGACGACAGTGAGCCTAAGTTCCTGTGAAGCAGAACTCAATGCTCTGTCATTTTCACTCATGGATTGTGAATGGTTGATGCAACTGTTTAAGGACATCAGAGTTTCTGTGAAATGTCCTGTACAAGTGTTTCAAGACAATAGATCCTGTTTGGCTTTGCTCAACTCAGAGAGTTGCAAGCAAAGAACCAAGTACTTGCAGATTAAGTTACATCGTGCAAGAGAGTGTATTCAGAAAGGACTTATTCGGGTGTCCTACATGCCAGGAAATGAAATTCCTGCTGATCTGTTGTCGAAGGTTGTTAACAGAGAACAACTTAAGGTTTATGCACAAAGGTTGCAATTGGGTTGAACCACAGGTACTACAGGTTACACGGAAAGGGGGAGGATGTTAGGATATTTCCGTTCCACCTTAAAAGGGAGCAGGATGTTTGTGTCACAGCCTGCGTATTTCCTGTCTCACAGGATGTTTCTGTTGTGTCTTTTGCTTTCGTTTCTCTCTCACTGCCGGAACTCCCTCATGCAGGCAGTCATGGCTTTTCTTTGTTCTGATCAACACTGAATAAACCTCTAAATAATGCTCTCCTGTGTGCATCTTCCGCTGTGCATATCTGCTGATACAGTGTGCAAGAGCTCTGGACCTTTGGCAAGCTATTTCTGGAGCTCCTGTTGCTAATTGCTGATACTGCGTGTCTACGGGAGATTGATGGATGTCCGGAGACGACGTGGAGTCAAGATGGACTTTATCTCCCTGGCAGTATCTCCCAACAGAGCTGTGCATATTTAGGATAAGGATTTTGTTTCTTTGGGGTAATGGGTCTAACATAGTTTATACAGGTTCTTAACATTCCAACCTACCCAAGACTGCATTTGTAGTGCAATGAGGTTGTGGGTGTCTCTCATTACTTACTCAGTTGCCCTTTAAATGAGCACCCTAGGCACACATTTGTTAATTGTGTCCTTCGGCCCCTGTCAAACAGATTCATCTTGGGCCACAAATGTAAACCAACATGTATTGACTACCACCAAAGTAGCAAAATTTGTTTGTTGAACATGTCAAAATGGTTGTTTGTTTGCTGTATTTATATTGTGGTGACCTATACTTTAAACAATAAAGTTCACTCATTCATTCATTTGTCCATTCACTAATTCATTCATCTCAACTGCTTTGCAGATGAGCGGCTTAAAGAAGCAGGCTGTAGGCTTCACCTTTCTCTGGAAAAGGGATGATGGAGAAAAGTGTTCAGTATATATTTGAATATGAACCCACCAAATAGTTCCTGAACCAATACGCAAATGGAAACATTGCTCTCCTTTGAAATTTGCACTTATCCAAATTTTGTGACACAGTTCTCCCACTAAAGCATTGTGTACCAAAATGCCCATAGTAGAAGATAGTAAAAGATTCTTTCAAAAAAGAATCGCACATTGATGCAGAAATGGGGTAAACTGAACACTGGGCAAAATAAAAAGTGCAGAGAAACCAAAACTGACAGGTTTGACCATTCTGACTCTAGACAAACAGGAAGTCTCCAGAATTAAGTACACAGTGGCTGTAGTTTCAGGTATCTTTATCATACAGGAGTCCAGTCT
This sequence comes from Podarcis tiliguerta, assembly GCF_965153285.1. Lineage (NCBI taxonomy): Eukaryota > Metazoa > Chordata > Lepidosauria > Squamata > Lacertidae > Podarcis > Podarcis tiliguerta. The sequence goes on along the minus strand of NC_139540.1, from coordinate 32,299,274 downwards.
TCAAGGGATTTCAATTCAACCCTAGTCCTTCTCTGAAATGCAGTGCCCAAATACTTAAACGATAGATATTTCTGGTATTCAATATATAAATACAGTGACGGTAGCATTTGTGGGTGTTTGGAAAGTGTACAAATTTATTCCAGTAGCAGGATCCTGCAATTATATAATATATTCCCATTCTTATAACAAGAGTGACCTTTGACCAGGAAGTTATCTGATGGAACAGCTGGTAAGCTTGTTGAGTTTAACTCTAAATTTCACAATTTGATAATTTTAAACAAACAGATCAAAGATGATTGTTACTCTGCTTCAGTAGCTCTCCTCATCAGCTAGTTGAAAATAAGGTTCTCACAAGCAGCTGTGACATTGTGGCTTTGTTTCAAATTACATAGAGTTGGATTATTTGGTTTGACTAGCAACATTTCTTTTCATAAATAAACCACATAACATTAGATAATACTTTTCATACTGTCGCAGAGACCGAATTGTAGATAGAGAGCTCCACTGTCCATGTTAGAAATGTGAGCCAATTTAAATTTATTATCTTGTTAGTTCCAGGAGAGAGGATCTTGCAGCATTTATAGGAGACTATAAACGGAGTTTAATGGTAGTTTATGTTCTTTTCTGTCTCTTAGCAGAATCATGTACTGTTTACAACTGTTTCCAGTGAATGCACCTGGCATTTGTGAGAAAATGAACCAGTACTGAAGTCATGTTATGGACACTTAGTTACAAGTATTTCAGCCGCATAGTGAGAAATTAACAATGCCGCGTTTGTTTTCTTTTTAATATTTCTCATATTTCTTATTCTCATTCTGAAGGAATGCATTGTAATCCAAGGACACATTCTCATACATTCATTAATCCTGCTGCTCTAAAAAGTTTCACATGAAAACAGAAAATCAGATGGCTTTTATGCGTTCCAACTGGGCTTTAGGAGAAGAGGGTCATCCTTGAACTTGTCATCTGCTGGATTCCAAGATTTCACTCAATTACAGGATCTTAAGAAATGTGGCCATTTGCCATTTCTTTCTCAACTTTGAACAAATGTTATTGCATCTAACTGTTTAGATTAAGGAGCCCAACTCAATTACAAATGACCTTTAGCAGGAAGCTATAAGTCTTTTAAAAAAAGTGTTACCTAAATTCAGTCATGTAAATAGCGTGCATCTCCTTCTCTGAAGAATAGGTTTTTAGGGGGGGGGAACAGGGGGAAAGAAAAAAGCATACTCATTTAGTCTGCAATAGATGTAGTTAATTCTATAGATGTGTATGGATTTCCAGTCTTGAATTCTCTTGACACAACACACACCAAAACTATGAACAATAGGATCAACATTCTAGTGGGGTAATGCCCTCTAAAGCTTCAGTTTACAATATACTAAGAATATCAGCATGCATTAACTTATTAACGCAATAATGTATTATTATGCTTGCTTTTCACATTGGCAATTTTCTCTGGGATTGACACCATTTATTCATTACTATGGAGAATCCAGATAATGTTGCTGCCAAAATGTTACATTTCAGGGGTTTGCCCTATGGTATTTTCTTTTCCCAGACCTGATTTTTGTTATTTTCTGTTATTATTTGTTGCTATATTTTGTTATATAGTGGTACCTCGGGTTAAGTACGTAATTCGGGTTAAGTACTTAACCTGAAACTTTTCTTAACCTGAAGCACTACTTTAGCTAATGGGGCCTCCTGCTGCCGCCGCCACGCGATTTCTTTTCTCATCCTGAAGCAAAGTTCTTTACCTGAGGTACAATTTCTGGGTTAACGGAGTGTGTAACCTAAAGCGTCTGTAACCCGAGGTACCACTGTATAACTATAACATGATCACAACATCAGAAAGGAGAAGCCTGTGCAAAGCTCCACTGCTAGGCAGGAGAAGGTGGATCTGTAAAAATCCCTCTCCCCTGCCCGGTGGAGGAGAGGCCACAAGGTCTTCTTGAGGAGAAGCCCTTATGGAGCTTGCCCCCCACCCCACCCCATTGTGTGGGCAGCAGTGGGGCATTTCACCTCAGGTGCCAAAACACCTCAGGCCACCTTTGTCTATGTCTGGTTTGTGATTATCAGATATGGTGAATGGATGTATTTGACCTCTGAAAAGTGCCCCATTTGGGGTTCTTAAAGAAGTATCTCAGCTTTTAACATTTATATAGTAATTAATACTTAATAATAAGGAACACAGTTATCTTATTTGTCATCCACAACCCAATGACTTTAGCCCATAACTTCTAAATGGCAGTTGTGTTAACACAGACATTGGGAAGTAATGTTGGGGGAGAGACTGTGGGTTGGAGAAGAAAAATGATATCTTAAGCAACTGTTTTCCTGGTTGGCTAAATTCCCAGAACTTAGCCTAGTGAAATTTTTGATCTGAGATATTAGGAGGTGCTAATAATTTTTTGAAAGGTTTGTTATATTTTTTCACAGTCCCGAATAAAAAGTTGAGAAAAATATTGGCAAAAGGGACTATTAAATTTAAATCCCACCCTAAGTGTTTGGCTAATGCTGTCACATAACATTTTGGTTTCGACAGGCCACTGTTGTTCGAGGAGTAAGAGGGACAGTGTTGTATGCTTTTCGAGACCAAAGCAGTGGTCAATGTCTACGGGAACTGGTGTGATTTTCTGGAAACATTTCCACAGCATCTCGTGTATTCTGAGTGGGGGCTGGATTTGGCAAGTGATGTGTTGAGCCTAGCTTAAGTCAAATAAACGAGCAGTACTGTATTGGCATGATTTTATGCGTCTGCATGATTGGGTGGGATCCAACAAAGTACTTTCACTAGGTCCAATGGTTTCCACAGGCACAATGGAACTTGCCCTTCCTCACTTCTCTCCACATGCCCCCTGTGCCCTCCCCAGATCCGCTCTGGAGGCTTGAGGGGACCCCCATAACAGATTGGGGGGTCTGGGGAAGAGGAGATGAGAGGGAGGGGAAGTTCTGTTGCACAGCCAAAAGTCCTTCCATGGAGGAAGTACTTTATTATATAACACCCATTATGTTTTACACACAAGTAATGTTAGCCATTTAGAGATTGGTGAGAAATAAATCAAACAAGCATAAATGCAATGCAGTGATGGCTTTGTAGCAGTGTCCAATGAGGCCTTATGCTTTTAAAAATAGGCTTAATACTTTAAAAAATACTTTACAAGTTCTGCTTTTATCTATTCCAGATGTGGGGAACCTGTGGCCCTCCAGATGTTGTTGGAGTCCAACTCCTCATCAGCTACAGCCAGCATGGCCAATGGATGAGGAGAGTTTTAGGCTAGCAACACATGGAGGACCACAGACCCCCACCACACACATTTATTCACCCCTTCATTTTACCTGCTCAAGAGCAGGGTGGCCTTGATCCAACAGGAGGAAAGGCTATTCAGTTCAACATTAAAGAGATAATTAAAAGAAATAACAGCCTGGATAATCTTATAAAGCAAAACTCTTAAAATGTGAATTTACAGGTGTGGTTTTCAGGTCAGGAGAGACAAAACAGCAGTTCTTGTGAACTGATCCATCTGGAGCAAAGAAGAAAAGTTCAATAAGAAAGAAAGAGAGAAAGAGAGAAAGAGAGAAAGAGAGAAAGAAAGAAAGAGACTGATCCACATGATAGCAAGAAAAATGTTTCTGAAACTAGAATATTTACTTGCATCAACTAACAAAGGACCATGGCAATGAAATTAGTCTGCTAGAATTTGGATGCTGGCCTAATATATTTAACCTAAGCTAGAACTTGGTACAGCTGCCAAACAGCTGAAAATTTAGTCTCACAGGATGCTTTTTAGATAAGGCACTGGAGCTCAGAATGGCTCATCATTGCTGACATTCCTTCCTGTGAAAGGAAGACATGTAAAAGTAAATTCCAAGGCATTTATGCATCTGCGCTAAGGAAAATATATAGACATGCTCAGATGTACTCATGGTGGTCCCCATTCATTCCAATGAAAGGAGACAGCCTTCATGCTAGTTCACTTCTAGGCAACAGGAAAGATCTGCAACTGGGAAATAATTGGGGTTGGGAAGAGAGGTATTATCACCATTAAAAAGTTTTCAGTGAGCTCTTCCCACTGTCTGGTATATCTTGTTTTTTTCCTGGTTCTGCTTTTATGTTCCAAGCTTTTGTTCAAAATGGCTTCCAGTTTTGATGTCAACTTTACAGTCATTTTCTGAAGCACCGTAAGACCTTCATGGAGATCTAACTTAAGGCTTTCTACTCAATATTCTGCTTGCTCAGGACACACGTCTCTCTATATCTACTTCTCCGTGTTCAGGGAATAAGCCCTTCCAGAAACAGGAATGATGGAGGCGGGAAATCAGCTCAGATGTTCTAGGGCTACCATTTCCAGTGAGCCAGGCTCTGTTCTGCTGGAGGTCTGGCTGCTGCCTTTCTGGCAGAGCTGGCCCAGAAACAACCCCATTTTCAAATAGGAATGAGTACGGCATAGCTTCAGATCACAAGCGAGTGGATGTCCTCATAAGGTGCCTGCGGAGCAACAGAATCAAGATCAGAGCCTTTCAGTGAATTGAATTTTATTGACAAAGGGGCATTTGAATGCTTATCTGCAATAACTGCCTGTCTCAGAGATTGGAGAGAGAGAGAGAGAGAGAGAGAGGATGAAAATGAGAACTGATCCTGCAATGAGGCTGCATAGTGACTTGCTTTGGCTTCCAGGGTATATTGTACTAGAAATATAAAAAGTGGCAAGAGAGGAAGTCACACCTAACCTTTCCTTCTTTATGCTCTGTATCTGAACACATGGAGAGGGCACAGGAGTCCTTCATGTGGGGTGAGCCCAAACAGGGAAGCTCAAGGAAGATGCTTCCATCTGCCTCATGGCAGGGCTGATTGAGCTGACGTGAGCAGCAGTTCAAAGGTCTTGGACAACACCAGGTTGTGGGAAGCTACTATCAATAGTGGGAGACTGGCTCTCTACACCTGTCTGGTCTGTGGAGCATTACCTTCCACTTTACTGTAACTTAGTAGCTTCTTCTAGCTCCAGCCCCCAGTCACTGACCTCAGGTACCTCAGCTGGAAAAGACAGCCCATAGAGTTGGGTATAGGGAGGCCTATGGCCCTGGCAGGTTTCTTCTTACTCTGATTACCATTCAGCACCAGAATCCATATCACCATGAAACTAATGTGTACAGTGGTACCTCGGGTTACATATGCTTCAAGTTACATACGCTTCAGGTTACAGACTCTGCTAACCCAGAAATATTACCTTGGGTTAAGAACTTTGCTTCAGGGTGAGAACAGAAATCATGCTCCTGCAGTGCAGCAGCAGCAGGAGGCCCCATTAGCTAAAGTGGTGCTTCAGGTTAAGAACAGTTTCAGGTTAAGTACTTAACCTAAGGTATCACTGTATAAGAGTCTTGGGCCACACATTGCTCAGGAATTCTGAGGAACTAAAACAAATGGTGCAATTCTGAAAGATTCCGTTTGCCACTGTGATTCAAAGTGACATTGAATTGTACCTTAAGTATACGTACAAGGAAACCCGTTTCTTGTTCTCAGGAACCAGCATGCAAAATTTGGTTCTGATATCTTGATAACGATAGCAAACAAACCACTTTTCAAAATGTAGAGTAGATGCACACATACTTTTCTCTAGCCCTTTAAAGACAATTTGGCCAAAAGGAAAGAAGTCAAGTTCGACGTCTCTCCAAAGGTAATGCTAGGAAAACTCTGTCCATCGGTGGATGCTTTATAAGCCCCTTTAAGCTAAAAGAGATTCCCATTCCACCATTGCAACCCATAAACACTCAGCCAACACAAAATGTGATGTACGGTTTTATCTCCCTTTCTTACATGCTTGGAATGTCTTCTTCCTTCCTTCCCCTCATAACTCATTATATGTGTTTTCAGAAGTTGGCAGCCCAAATGTTTTAACTGGGAAAAATAAAACAAAGTCTGCCTTTTAATGTAAGGAACAATTGGGGATGCCAAACAATTTTCTCATCAATCAGAATATTCAGAATTTTTCCCTTTTCTTTTTTTTTAAAGGCCCCATCTAGTTAAACAGTCTTTTCACCTGGGGCTCATTAGTGGTAGGGTTGTTTCTCTCTCCTGTTTCTAACTAATGCACTGCTGAGAGTCCAGGCCAGGTGTTGCTTTCAGGGCTGCCTCCTTCCAGCAACTCTATCTGAGAACTCCATCTCCAGCCACACCACACTAATGTAACCCTTCTGCACTTATTCTATTTAATTAGTGCACACTGAAATTCCATATTGGCAAATGGCCGTATTAATGAAGAATCCGAGACTGCAACACTCCGCTGTTCCGTTTAAGGCGGGTTGTCCTTCTTCATGGGAATTGGCCAGATTTATGTTTCAACTGCTTCTAAAGGGAACATTTAAAAAGTGAATAATGGTTTCCTTTTTCCTCTGATGGGGCAATAAGCTAACTGAAAAATGTGCTATGCATGGTGTCCTCAGTCACACCAGTCTAAACTGAGTGTGTAAATTGAGAACAATTGCGTCGTATGAAGCCCATGTCAGCATGCTGTGGAGGTTCACATCTGCCCAGTCTTCTGAAACAAGACACTACCGGTTTTACTAGGTTCTTAGCTTTAACTGCTTGTGATCAACAGCACTGCTGTGCCACAATCTGGCCTCCAATTTCCCAAAAATTTTCTTCCCCTGCAAAAGAGGCTTCCGTTCTCATGCCTCATTCTCAGGGCAATGCAGCATTTGGTGAGGTGAGGCGGGGGTGAGGCGGTGTTTTTCACTTGCCTTGTTGTGGCAAGGTGTTTCTCTTGCCAGTAAATATTTCTTCAGCACTCTGCAGCCTCCCTGGCTGCTCATGCTTCCTGATCTGACAACACCTTTAATTGAAGCAAAGGCACCCAGGAAGGCTGCAGAATGCAGAGACCTGATTTGTAGAATGAAAGGATGCTCACAAGTACTTCCTCATTCAACCCAACAAAAGCCCTGCACTCTACCCATGAGAATTTCTCTTTGAGGGCTTTCAAATACAACTAATTTCTGATTAATTGATGGAGAATGATTATGCACACAGAGGGGGGGGGGGGGGAAATGGTTCAGCACTAGTGAATGCAAATGAATTAGAACCAGCCCACAATCTGCACAGGTGTAAATGGAATTAAACTCTTGATACAGAGAGAAAGTATGACTCTACATCCTTACTGTGGTAAATATTACTATTCTGTTATTTACGGAATGGATCTGCCACCTTTTGGGGCAAGACCCTCCTAAAGTAGCTTATCAAAATTGGTTAAAACCACTTTTAAAAGGCAATGACAAAAACAACAACAACACCATAAATTCTTGCATAGCATATATTATCCAAGAATTTAAAATGCTTCAAAAATGTCCTTTTGCTGTGATTCTTACAACCACCTTGTCAGGAAATCTTTTCAAGCTGAAATGCTTGTACTGATGGAATAAGTTGGGAGAGAATGGTTTTGAATTCTGCCCATTGTATACTCTTCAAATCTGCATCTATGCATATAAATTAGCTGATTCATTTATATATTATTATTATTAAATATATGCCCTATTTTTGTGGATGCATTTCCTCTTTTCAGGTGATGCATAATTGTTTGCCATATAAGTGAGCAAGAATTTGAACATCGGCCTCCCCATTCTTAGTGTGACACACTCTACCTGGGCAATACATGTGAATTCTTGCAAGAAGGCAATGAAGTGTGTGTAATGCAATTAATAAAGAGACAATTGCTACTGATCAATGTATAAGCATACTGCAGCATATCTAGTTTGCTGCATGCTTAACCCTTCCAGTCAGGAGTAGCTGGTGGGGCAGCTGCATGCCATGGGGCAGGAAAATGAAGTTGCTAAAGTACTTACTATGTCTACTGATCGTGCACAACACATTTCTAGCAAAGCTCACAAGGGCATCAAGTTCCTTGACTTATTCTCAGACAAGCAATATTCCTATGCACATTTTGTAAGTGACCCCTTGGTTTCTTTTGTATACGGTGGGAGAGGGCAGGAATTTCCCCAAGACGCACAGAACAAACCATGGCTATAGAGGTAGTCAATGGATATCTAAAGCCACACTTATGTTTAAGAAGTCTGTTTAGGGTTGGAACCTCAAAGGGACAAATTGTAGCTGAGATGTGTGAGCTTAAATAAATCCATACCAATTCACTGAAACAAACAATAATATTGTAATTTTGCAGCACCTCCAAGGAATAGCATTACATTCTTTAAAATGGAAGAAACATAAACATATCAGCAGGAGGAGAACTGTTAAGTAGCATAGCAAGTTTTCAACCTCTTAAGCATTAGTGAGGCAGGCAGGACAAGCTGCAGTTTCTGTTAATTACCCCCAGCCCTCTTGGAACGCAGCTGAAGGGCAGGAAGGGTTACAATGCAAAGGTTTTTATGAAGATTACGTTATTTCTCTAATTGTCATCTGGCAGATTCCTTGAAAATATAAGACCCCCAACTGTTCTCCCTCCTTCGCTGTATGCTTATAATGTTTCTGAACTGTGCACCCAAAAATCCACCAAAGCAGAAATCAAATCCAGTGCTAAAAGCTAGTGGAATTATGTCACTATCTATTTTAGAATAGCTAAAGTTAGATTTGTAAAACATGATATTAGATAGATATAAATGCATAAGTGAGTGAGTTGGTAGGGGGTGACTCATCTGTATTTGGAGCATGCCAGATATGATGGCTCTTTTGGCGCCTTTGTAAAAAAAAGCTCAACAATTTTGGGGTGTATATTTACTTTTGGAAATAAGCATATAATGAAACCTCACCAGTTCTGCATGTTTCAGGTAAATGGGACTCCACTCCATTGCCTCAAAGCAATGTTCAAAATGGAGAGATTCATTGGGAAATACAGTCTTTCTGATGCATTTCAGCATTTTGCCTGTTTCAACAGCAAAAAATGTTCCACTCATTGTTGTAGCTCATTTCAAGCACACTGTTTCATCATCCTCTATCATCCACAAGTGTGGCTAGCTCATTGCTTACCCTGACTCTAAATCAGCTGTACCCAACTTCATGTCTTTCCACATGCAGGTTACAATTCTCATTAGTCCTAGCCAAAATGTTCAGTGATCAGGGATGGTGGGAGCCATGGTCCAACATTACCCAGAAGGCTCTTCTAGATACTGGTAATTCAACAACAAAGCATTGGTCCCAATGCAGATTCTGTGGGGACCTTACCATTTTCTTCTCTCCATTGTGAAAACTATCAGGTTTCCCTCTTCGATCCTGCTCTTTAACCAGATAATCCTGTTTTTATGAAGGACTTCATCCAATGTATTTTGGAAGTCCAAGTATGTAGTGTCTGCTTGATTAAGCCCGGCTACATGTTCATTGATACTTACAAAGAATCCCAAAGTTTGTGATAGCATCCTTCCCATTATAAAGGCCATGCTGATTGTTTCTCAGCGAGGCTTATTCTTTTGATTCTAGCTTTAATCATGCTTTCGACATGGGATGGTGGATAGAAAAAAAATGGTAGGGAAAAGGGTACCTAGCTCAGGCACATATTCAGTATCTACAATGAAGCCCGGTGCAAAGGAACCATTTAGTTTTTCTGCAATCTCTCAATCTTCTGCATCCCTGCACCGTTTCCAAGTATCTATGCAAAGGAGCATTTATTTGAATGTTTTTAGCAATATGCTTATCTCTTTTCCTTTGCTTCTCTCTCGACATGGGAACCACCCATTCATAATGCCTCCATCTTTCCAGGATTCTAGTCTAGTTATTGATCCTCACCCAGTCCACCCCCACAGCCAGGCACT